>NC_092459.1:14617794-17117794 GCF_047495875.1 Pithys albifrons albifrons | reverse complement strand
GAACATGTTAAACTCTTAGAACATTCCCCAGCACCTTTTTTCCTGGGCTAGCAATTGCTCTATCAAACAATTTTGAGGTATGGCCTGAGAGTTAATGAAGTCCAGGGACTGATCTCAAAAGATGTATAACCTGCTTTGTTGCCTAATATGATAATGGAATCTCTTCTATGCCTGTTGGCCTCAAAGCCAGAGGATAGTCTCAGGTGCACAGTTGCCTTGTAAATATGTAGTCTCTTGTGTCAGGTCAAATAAAAATAGACTCAAAATCAATGTCTGAGATTCTGAACCAATGTCCTATCACATTTTTGGCCATTAGTTTTAACTCTTCCCAAAGCAAAGTCACTTTATTTGCCTATTTTCAAGCTGTATTTTGGGCTTAATTAACTTGCTACTAAAAGCCCCAGTTTTCTGCCCATTTTTCATATTATGATCCAGATAGTAAAACTTTACTGTAGACAGTTTATCAGGCATAGCATGCCCTTTTCCCTTGTAAAAAAGTTCTTAGTGGGTCTTGAATGTTTCTCAGTCTTTTTAACCTGCCTTTTATTTTTCACCTGTCTTTGTTAGCTCTTATAACTGCAAAACAAATCTAGCAGCTTTCTAAAGTATAGTATGAAAAAAAACCCTTGAAACTCCTTGTCTATGTTGTCTTTTAAGCTTAGAATGGTGTAGCCAGAACTTTTACCAGATGAAGGCTCACATTTAATAATAGTACTACTCGTATGTAATGAGCATTTAATGATCTCATGGCAGTCTAACTGAATAATATTTGAAGTACAATATTTGTGAATGTGAAGTCTGCCTGTCTAAAATCAGTGCTTGAGTTCCCTGTTTAGAGGATGGAATCACCTCCCTAAACGAGAAAAGAGACAGGAATTCAGCCCAGAAGAACTACCTTCTGCAGCTCCAGTGGCATACATCAAGCCCACCTTCATCTCCAGGTTCTGGGTGATTTAGAAGTCTACATTTGTCTTTAAAAGTACACAGAACAAGGACACAGTCTATTCTTGGCTTTTCCTTGGTAAGACCATGTATTACCCTTCTAAAGCAGGATGGCTTCATTCAAACTGTGGACTGGATTTAATTTATTGCTATAGATATTTTAGGTGAAATGGATCTCATCCAAAATTAGCCCAGTTCCATATCAGAAATAAGCTTCAGCAAAGTACTGTATTTTATCAGCTGTTTTTCTTTTCCATTTTCTTCCACAAATGCATAACTTTTTTTATGTTTGGTTAGTGGAGTCCACACTCCTTAACTGGTTCTGTGATTATATGATCTGTTATTATAAGAAAGATTTACATTTTCCACAGCATATGTTTTTTCAAGTTTTCCAAGAAGCAGTCATCTTAACATCTACAACCTTCTATGACCCTGGACCTTCATTTGCAGCTATTATTGCTATAAGTGGGAGTTGGATATGGCTATTAAAACAAGCTATTTCCCTTGGGGACTGATCTTGATACTTCTGTTTAACAACATTGAGTCATCACATTTGCCCCAATGCTGTTCGCTTACTGTCTGCTAAGATATTCCCATATGTTTTATGGACTGTGAAGAGTGAACACATTTTGACAAGATTCAAACGTGACATTACAGAAGCCAAGTAGCTTAGCTCTTTTCTAAAAAGCATTGAACCTTTGTGTGAATAGTGAAATTATTCAGAGGACAGAAAATATTCACAGAATTTTTCTTTGATATATAATTCCTCAGGTTTTAACTATGAACCAGCTTCCAGCTGCTGAAGGAGAAAGAACTTCCTCAGGAGTGGTATCTGCCCCAGAAACCTATTACACCAAGCTGAAACATCCCTTCCAGCCACTGCTGGATGGAAATACACATATAGTTCTCTGACAATAATTAACATCTTTTCTTGCTTTCACCATTAGTAGCCATTCTTCACAAATATTTCCAATGATTACTCACAGTTCTAACATAGTGAATTTGCCAGTGTCATGCCCATTGTTAACTATAACCTTTCATCATGTATAAAAAGAGGTGAGAAACAAGTTGGTGTATGTATCTGAGTCAGAAACTCAGTTACAAGAAATCCATTCAGCCAGTAGGGGAAAAGGTAAATCCAGATAAATCATACAAACTTTGCAAGTAAAGCAACAGTGCCTGAATTTCATGTTTCTCTGTATGACAGCCAATTGAAAACTAGGGTCAAATAGTAAGATATCCTGTCCTGTCAAAACTTACACAAGAATACACTGAAGCTCAAACAGTAAAAATTTCCAGGAAAACGGTAATCCCACTATATGTTTTCTGCAGAAAGGTCTCACAGCAAAGCAGATTGGACTCATGCACATGATTAATTACTGTGACCTGCCAGGAGTCCACATCACCATGATCCAAAAATGAGTGCAGAAAGAATAGCAAAGTTACAGAACTGTGAAGGCTGTGAAAAAAAGTCTTAAACAAGGCAGAAGTGAAAAGGGAGCCAGTAAATTAGCTGTCATACTGGAGAAAACGAGACAGGAAAAGGAGCAATTCATGGGGAGACAGAACATTCAAGGCCTCAAGCTGTCATAATAGAACAGCTGGAACAGAAGAGCCTTTTCCTATGGTGGCTATTTCTTCACGTTTCTATTTTATCCTGGGATCTTGGGAGAAAAAACAGACTCCATGTATGACATCCCTTTATTTTGTTTAGGAATTAACTGGAACATGGGGACGCAGATTGAATGTCATTTAAGACAAATAAATTAGAAGTTATATCAGCACAATCCTTGCTGGTGAAGTGCTCTCTGACATGACCTAGCAAGCTGACCATGTTTTGTCCAAGTGTGAACATGCACAACATTCACTTAGTTCTGAACATCCATTAAAAAGCAGTTTAAACAAGAGTTCTCCCAATAGGAAACAGGCAAAATTGTCTAAAGCTTTGAACACTGGGAAGAACGGATTTTGTTCCCAGTTCTTCCAGTGAACTGCTATTCTTTTTCCATCTGCCAAATTTCTCAGGTCATAATTGACAGTAATGAAGTGTCATGTAAGAAATAAATATACCATAAACTTGATAAAGAGGGTTGATAAAAAAATGCTATTAATTTTACTTAAGGGTGTTGAGTTAACTAAAATGCCATGGACTGTTGTTGTCATGGAATTTTGGTTTTTTCTGAATTAAAGAAAAAAAATTACTTCAATTGCTTCCTACTCTTTTCTCATTTCTTCTCTCCCACTGTTGCCTAATTAAACATGATATGAATTCAATAGTAAAGAAATTGCAAAATAACATTACATGAGGTTTAGAACAAAAAAAAATTTTGGTGGTAAGTATCTCTGGAGTCTGCCTAGTCCAACCGCTGCCTCAGGTGCCGAGCCAGGCAGGCTGTTCAGGGCCTTGTCAAGTTGAGTTTTGACTGTTTCAAGCATGAAGACCCCACAGACTTTCTAGGCAACCTCCTCCAGTGCTTAACCATTGTCACAAGAAAGATCTTATCCTTACATCCTTCTGGAATTACTCTTGCTACAACTTGTGGCTGTTATCTCTTTTCATGGACCATCACAGAATAGTTAGGGTGGGAAGGGACCTCTGGAGATCAACACGCTATTAATTGTATAGGGGTTGATTTAATCTATCAGAGGGATCCAGTGCCATTTGAAAAATCCTAGGATGTCCTTTTTGATGTCTTCCTGCCATCCAGTAGGGTCCACATGTTCCCAAGTCCCCATACCATGTCTGTCATTCTGCTGTGGATCTCTGAGCCAGGCTGGGGCATCTCAGATGGCACTCAGGAACCACTATTTTGAGGGCTGGTTAAGCAAACAATCCTCAAATATTCATAAATCACAATGAACTATATTTTCATTGCCTGCAGAGGAAGTTTAGGTGCTTAAAATGCCTGTAGTTATCTAACTCCAAACATCTCAGTGGAGGTGTCTTCTGTACCATCAGTGTCTGGCCTGCTCTAATGCAGAGTGACAGAAGTGGCACTGCAAATACTACCTGTGGCAATGAGGCATCAGTGACAGTGGCTTTAGCCACCTTCTGCTAACAAGAGTGGTTCTAAAAATAGGCTTACAACAGAATCACTAAGCAATTTTAGAGAAATCATCTGGGGAAGAATACAATGAATGCATTCGGCAGGAATGAATGTCAAGTTCTGCACATAAGAGCAATCAGCTGTATGATGACAGGATAATTATGATCTCTGGTACTACAGAAAAGGGTCTATGAACCATGGTGAGTCACAAGTTGAAAACAATTCAATGCTAGGCTGCTACAAAAAATCCCAGAACATACCATACTAAGATAGATAAACAAAAGTTTTGTCTGCAAAACACATGAAGTAACTCTTTCATTCTACTTGTCAGTAGCATGACCTCAGGAGGAGCACTGTGCCCATTTTTGGGCAGCGCAGATCAAGAAGAATGTGGGTCACTCCAGACAAGCAAAAGGGTGACTGGAGGTCTTAAAAACATGGCCCATAAATGTTGTAGGAATTAGGACTGGGTAATCCAGATAAGGCTGAGGGAAGAAAACTTGGCATGACTTAATCTTTTCTGCCTTTAAGAGTAACAAAGAGAAAAAAGGAGGAGAGAAATATACAAGGCCATTTCTGGTGCTAATCCATATTAAAGACATTTGGCCTCTATGATTTATTTCTTCCATGCGTGTATATCAGGAGCAGGGTCCATGCAGCCAGTTTGTCCATCACTACTGCTTAGCTCACCCTTATGAGTTAGGCTTTTGGCACCAGAAAGCTCTGAGGAAATGTGGAGCTCCTGCCAAACACTGAGGACTGTCCAATGTTGAAACCTTTTCTCCACTATACTGTGCATCAGCTTTTATTTGTAGAAAGAGTGTTTACATCACATAAAGAGCTGACCAAGCCAGAAACGGAGGCAAGATACACAAATCATTTCATATCAAAGTTTGACCATGTCTCCATTTCTTTGAAGGCAGAATCCAAGTGTAACTATCAGATGAGATTTAAATGGTGCTGTGGAATTGTACACAAAATGTACTTCTGTTTAAAAGGGAGAAAAAAAAAGAAGAAAGAAATCCATTGATTGAAATCTGTTGTCAAGGGCCAGCTGCTGCCTAAGGGCATGGAAGATTAAGTGAGCCAAGACAAGCCTTGCCGTCCCCAAGCAGGCACAGTTCTATGGGGCTGAGCATGGTGGGCAGAAGTGTGGGCGGGTAACAAGGTCCATCAACAGCCAGGTGCACAATCAGTGCTGGGGATCACATCGGGGCAAAAGAAGATCAAGCTGGGAAACAGCTGCAAACAGACACATTTTCAAAACAGTTTGTGCAGGGACAGAGAGCCTGTGGCTGAGCTGAAATTGTGTCCTGGCCTGGCAGGCAGGGGTAGGGAAATCCAGGCAGGGCCAGCTAGGTCTGTCAGTTCTCTCAGGGCTCTGTAAAGTTTCAAAGGAACCAAAGTGACATACTCCTGATTTAACACACATGTGACTGATTTTAAGGATAGCCGTATTTAACAATAATTGATACTACACAGCACTTTGAAGTCCTAAAGAAGACAGATAAAATTTAATAAATACAATTATTTAGACCAAGTCTGACAGATTTCAAGAAGCATTTGGATGACACTCTCAGGCACATGGTGTGACTCTTGGGATGGTCCTGTGCAGGGCCACGAGTTGGACTTCATGATCCTTGTGGGTCCCTTCCAACTCAACATATTCTGTGATTCTGTTATTCTGTGATTCTGTTATTCTATGATGCCGTGATTTGTTCACTACAATTGAATTCAAATAGACATTTCTACCAATAGCAAAACACAAGATATATTTTCTAGTAAATATGGGCTGAAGGAAACATTTTTAGACCTGGTTTAAGTTTACAGTGTGGGTTGGTGGTAGTATCAACTGTGCCAAAATTGTTTTTAATAGTTATCTGGTTTTTGGAAAAAATCTCATGAAATCTCCTGAGAATTGTTGTTTTTTGAGAATCTTGGATGCATGTCAAATGGGAAACAGGCTCTTCCAGCTTTGGGATCTTACTGGAAACTATAAGCAAAGGAATGGTGTTGAAGCTGGGAATTCAAATGTTTCCCCACCCTTCTTGGCTACAGATTAGATGAACCGAATGTGACACAGTGGTTCAATCCATCTGTTCTTTCAGGCACTATCAGATACATAGCTCATTCCACTGACATCAAATGCTCCAAATAATTAGCATTCTGCAATAGCCTCAGTGATCTGTTCTCCTTCCCCACTTCCCCCACAGACACAGACTTAGCTATTCATCATGTGCTCCTCACCTCATTGTAGTATGAAACAGCTGTGCTCTCATGGATTGCTTGAGACCATTTGGCTTCAAAAGCTGGCTGGCAATCCTGTACAGCTGTAACCTTGGCCCACTAACTTTCTAATGAAAGCCATGCCACAGTGGGTACCAAAGGGAAAACAAATACCCTTTTGTCCATGGAAAGTCTGGCAGGGAAGCAGATCCACTTTTGATTCAATAACAAATTTCCCTTGACTACAGTCCTCCCTTTGATTTTTTTCACAGTTAGTCAAATTGACAGAATAGTCAAGGGCAGGACAAGACCTGCAATACTTGGGGCTATGGCTGCCAATTATTTGAAACAAAGGATCTATGAACAATTAGCAAAGAAACTGCTAAATCAACTCTTACAGTGCTGCCTGATGGGAGGTGGTTTCATTCCTCAGACTGGTTTCTTTTTCGTATGCACACACATTCAGTAGAAAAGCCTGGAGCGGTGAGGAATGTGTGGCATTTCTGCTGTCAGTGTGCATGTACATTGGAGTGCGTATTTTTAGAAGCCCATCGCATCCAAGTATGCATGAATTCTCACGTAACCTCATAGTGTGAACAGCTCATGGAGGCAGGGATGTGAGGGTTTATCAGATTAAGCACACAACTTGGTTCCTGCTGAGTGTTCTCCAGACAAACACATGCTGCATATTCCCATCCAGGGCAAAATATGCTGTAAAATTTAAATGGAGAAGAGAAGCAGGGAAGGCTATGGTAGCTGGGGTATAGCATAGTTCTTCAGGGCAGAGCTAAAGTTCATTAACCTGGAGACAGCATGGGGAGATCTCAGTGTTCAGTATATTTTAGGCAGACACATGCCTTTATAAGTGGCTTTAGAAAATGTTTCTTTCTTGGGGGAAATTTTCTGTAAACAGGAGATTTCTGCTGGGTCTACTGTAGTTTTCTGACCCATGTCCAGAAGTGAAGCCTTATTTCTTCTCTCTTGGCTGGACCATCTGACAAGCCGCCTTTAAGTCCCTTCGCAGTAGAGGAAAAGCAGGGTCAGCTTTACAAAGGAAGCCCCAGGAAGGTCAGCTTCAGAGAATTTCTGGTTTGAGATATACAGTTATTCATATAAGAAGAGAAAGGGCAAGTTTGGACTAGAACTTTCTGGAGTTTTTTCAATTTCCCTTTATTTCCAAAAGGGATAAGAATACCAATTATTACAATGACAAAGCCCAGCAAATGTAAGGAAAACATTTAAGAAAATAACTCAGTGCTAGAGATAGAGGCTTCACTGGTTGAGTCACAGAACAATTTTGCAACACGCTTTCACTTAAAAAGGGCACTGCTTTAAAGATAGGGTAAGAATCTGCTGAGTGGTTTTAGATCCCTGAAATTTTGAAGGCTTACCAGAGGACAGTTTAAAGTGCTTTGCTTATCTGCTTTACCACCGAAACATCCAAAATCACTTGACATGTAAATGATTAGGTGCACTGGAAAAATAAACAAGACAATAATCCACCAGGATACTTCTGAAAAAACCTAAATTTTTCTGCAGGAAAATAGGGCAGAAATAAATGGGAAATGTGGGTCAAGTATTTTTTACAATTTTTTTCATTAAAGGGCTTAATCAGATGTTCAGTATGTAATTTAATCACCAGAGCTTAGGCCTAAAGCCATTTGCTAAGTAAAACTCAAGTTTAGAACATAAATACAACATTCCTGCATAATGCAGCTTTGATCTAATGAATAATAACAGAGAAGGACTCTTGTTCTCTCATATTGATTACACATGTATGTCTTGTAGGTCTAAGACAGTAAGACAAAAGTAATTACAATTTTGTTGCCTTAAGGGCAGTCTCTGCTTTTGGATCCAGAGATTTTAAAAAGGGCTGAATTGACCTCCCCCTCCCGCCCCTTTTTTATTTTTAAGTTTCTTTTTAAATGCCAGAAAGTGAGGAGGGGGGGGGGTGTGCTAATGAGATGGGTTGTGATACTTTTTGCTTCTTGTGAACTTGTCCAGAATTTCTAATACATGTTTTCTTAAAATAGGAGGAGATAAAGTCTTAAATAAATAAAGATAACATGTTGTCATGCTACTGGAATTGTGCAGGCTCACGCATCCTGCAAAAACACTGTGTAAGAATATGCTGAATATCTTTCTATTCCCTGTGGTAACCACAGGAGCAATCAGTTGCTCTGAGGACAAGTGGGAAAAAAGTGCTATGAGAAAAACAGGCCCTTTCTGACTGGAGCAAAGAAAAGGCATGACCTCTGCAGCCTCCTAGCAATAATGTACACTGTCATTAGACCTTTAAGTATGCAAACAAAGATCCAAGTATCACAAAGGGAATGAAAAATAAAGAGCTGGCACAAGACTGTGGTTTTAGGATAGGACTTGAGATACGGAGGTAATTTTCAGCCTGTAATTAATATTTCCCTGCTCCTGCCAAGGCTTCCTTAGACTAACCTCTTCTCTCTCAGGGTTCCTAATTGAATATCCTCTGAACAAAGTCCCATGACTCATTTTGCTCAACACCCAACAACAATCATCTTTAGAGGTGCATCCAGGCCACCGCAGGCCTGAGTGGGGTTTTCTGAGTCCAGAGCAGACATACCTATTACCATCAGCATACTGTCTCTGTAGCATTCCTGTCAGAGCTCACTAAGCTGAGTTTCTTGTCACAGCACTATCTTATGTGAATTCTCACAAGTGAAAAATATGAACTGTTTATACTTGAATGTATAAAAGATCGGCTTGGTATATTAAAGATAAGCACCCTGTTGTTTCTGCTGTAGAGATCTAAGAGAGCAGGAAGGAAATGTTCCTGAGGAACACAGGGGAGAGGAAGAGGATCTGGAACATGAAATTACAGCAGAGAATTGGAGGAACTAGCTGGGGAAGATGAACACCTGGTAGAGTAATAGAAGATCATTACATGATTTTACATTTGAACAAATCTGTACCAAACACTTAATACTGTGTGTGTTAAACACAATTTCTAAAAACATATATCTATGCTCCAAAATACATAAAAATGTCACTACTATACATATATATATTAATAACTGTAATAATGAACCGTTCATGTCAAGATAAATATTATACCTGATATTAATCATTGTCTAAATAACTAATTGATCATCCCACAATGCTCAAACTAGCAAAGTAGTCTTTTCTACCAAATACATCATTGCTTAAAATTGTTTTCTTCCATTTCACTCTGAGAGCTGAAGAGTTCTTTCCTGCTGCTCACCTGAGCAATGACTTCCACTAAAAGGGACCCTTTGTGTTATGCCTCTGATCTAGAAAATACTGGCTTTAAAATACTATTTTAGAAATTCTTTGCCCCATCATGCTCAGGAGCCATTGCCTTTTGAAATCTCTCTCCCTCATTATTTGTAAAGACAGAAAAGGAAAGGAGGAAAACAATCAACATATACAGTGTGTTACATAGAGAAAATATATTTTCTTTCCTGATTATCACTTCCAGAATTTCAGCAACAGATGCTACTGAACTACCAAAGCTTCTGAGACCAGAGGGGTTGCAAATTCCCTTCTTCCTGCCCTAGATAAGATAAACATTTTTCTAGGCATTTTTTGAGTGGCAATTCCTAGGCAGAAATGTGTGTCAATGTGTTCCACAACACAAATGGAATGATCTGGTCAGAAATCCAGAATACGTGCATGTGATGCACAGATTGACCTCTAAGAGCAGACGTGTACATTTGCAACAGATCTGGTCCATCCAAAATATGATCTATCAGTGAACCATATGCTTAATACAGTTAATACTGTAATTTCAATATATATCATTCAATATATATCATTCCACTGTAGTAGCTGTAATGAGAATTGTCTCTGTAAACCTTGAATTTCATACATGTCTACTTTCAGAGATTAACAGCATGTACTAATTTACTTTCCACATCCAGAAAATATTTTTTTATTTCTTATATCTCATGAGGCAGAAATTTTTGTCATTATTATTGTTGTCCATCTTATTTTGGTGCAGGAAACCCAAATCCCTCAAGCTTAATTTTGCTGCTTTTATTTACTTTCCAACACCCCTTGTCTCTCACTGGAGAGCACAAGTCTTAGAAAAGTAATGGCCATGAAAGAATGCTGTTAGCAGCAGCAGGAAGAAGATGGACAGTAGATCCAGTTTTGACAAAGCTTCAGAGCAAGAACATATGTACTGGTCACCCTCTTATCTCCTTTCCCCTTTATCAAAATTCATCTCTTGCTGCTCTTAGGAGAATGCTACAGGCATCCCTGCCAGCAGGAGGTCTGTCAGTAGACCTTATAAAATCAGTGAAAGTCTGTAGGTTTGCAGAGTCCTGGGGAAAAGAATAGTGTCACTTCACTCACAGGAATGCATCATTAACCAGTCAGTTTAAAAATGCTGGGCTTACAAAGTTGTACTCTTTCTCCAGTTGTGCTGGATTTTATCATTTCCAACAAACTCTTGTTAGTTCATGGCAAAGGAAGAGAAGGAGCAAGGTCTTTGACTGATTAGAGCTCACTGTTAATCAATGTGAGGACTGAAAATGTGAGGATAACGGCCTGGGCTGGACATTCAATTCAGGCATCCAAGTGAAGGGCTGTTTTTAACTCCTGCATGTGCTGAGGGAGAGCCTTAATTTGTACAAAGACAGACTGAAGATCACTGCTTTCCCCTGCCACATACTTCTTGGTCAAAAATGAGAGGACAACTAATGAACACTATAAATAAGGGCAAACAAATACAAAAGACAAAAAGAGGTTACAACAAAACAGAAATTGGAAACATGCATATATTAAAAACAAGAAACAGTCTAAATAGAGACAGGCTGGCATAAACAAGCTATGGGACTTGAAACATTTTAAGACAGTCACCTTTAAAAAGAAATCATAAAAATGCCTGGTTGTATCAACAACTTAAGCCCTTTTACAAAGTGAAACCTCAGTTTCTCTTTCCCCCCCACTTTTTCTGTTTTCTTGTTTTCATGCATCTTGTCATTTCTCTCAGGTCCTATCCCTTGCAGATAAATTATTATTTAGACTACTTAAAACCAGAGTTTTTGTAATTATACTAAGAAGCCATGATAATGTTCTGGGTCTTTGAAAAGGGGTGACATTTTTAGGTAATATAAAGTTAATACAACTTAATATTTACTTAATCATTTTTTCTGTATTTTTGCTCAAAATAACAACAAGGCAGTTAAAAGTATAGAAACTTCTGATGAGCTAAGAAAGCTTAAACTTCACCATCTATAAAGATGACCAAATAAGAAAAACTAACATGCAAATGAGATTACCATAAGAAAGCAGTCCAGACTCTTTAAGGGGGGACATTTTCTGTTGTTTAAATGGGGATAAAATGTTGTTGAAAATTCTTGGAAAAAAAACTTTTATAAAATGCCCTGTCAATGAGCACATAAATTATGCTGGCTATATCCCAGTTAGAAACAAGGTAAAATATCCCTCATGAGATTATAATGATTTCCTAGAAACTCTAGGAATTTGAAGTGTGTCACACAGTGGATTTTCCTAATGAAACCTTGTATATATACCTCCAATAAAGTAAGCAAGGGAGTTAAGTCTGGCAAAAGGGACCTTGCTTTGAGTTATTGAGAAGTTGCTTTCTCCTTATGTATCACTGACAATTTAAATCAATGGATACTACAGTTCACACCACCAGAGAAGAATAAAGTCTGGGACTGGTAGCCTTATTACCCTATTCCCAGTCAGAGATCTTGAGCTGTTGGGTACCTTCTCTGCCTCTTTTGGCTCAGTATAGAACAGCATTCAACCCATCTGTCTACCCCGCTGCCTCCTTACCCCTTTGCACACACAGACACACAAAGAAAATCTAGTTGCAGTTTGCTAGTTTAGAAAAGATATTTTGTTCCAAGCTGTTACGTTTCTCAAGTAAACATCAGATGAATTCATAATTGTGGGAACTCTTGAAACGTTTCCAGCTTTACATAACATATTTGTTTTAAGGCTCCAGTGACATCTGTAATGTGTGGGTCTACTGAGATTTGGAACAGATGCATTATTTTCCTCAGCCACCTGGAAGAAAGTAAAATATTGTAAAAAACTTGTTTATAAGGACTCCCTGGTGTCCACAAACTGGTCTGGTTAATAAGAAAGAAAATATTTCTGATTTTTTACAAAACAAATAGCTAAATCTATAAGTGCTGCCTTCTGTCAAGGAAATAAAAATGCCATGAGACTTGCAAGGCTTAAAATCAACACATGGTAGCTCTTCTAGTGTCTTGTTTCAGGGGTGCATTAAGGATGTGCGAATGGAGTTTCTTTTATGTAGCCACTGTTTCTTAAAGATGATACATAATGAATCTTCCTACATGCAGAGGCCATAGGCTGTTACAGACCAGCCTACAGAACCTGGATATTGGCATCCTAATAGTGGTGCTTCGATGTCCAGAATTTCTCAGGCAGTCAAGGAAAAACTTTTTACTTTAAAAGTGTTTTAAAATGTCTTCACAGGCTGACTAGAATTTTCCCACATTAAGATATACAAGGTTTTGTCTGAATTGTTTTCTCAACTTGACCTGAAATGTCATCACCATTAGGTGAATGAGGTAAAGAGTTTCTTAACTACTACTGGGAATAGGAAGGACATAGTACATACAGCAAAAAACATTTGTCAGAGACATGAGATTTTGTCCAAGATACACACATTTCAGCAGCAAATGTAAAGACCAGTTGCTTCACCAATCATCCTAAATTGCTGGCCTAAAAGTAATATGTTTGGATAGGCAATGTTCTAACAGAGAGAACTCTATGGTCAGCTGTTTGCAGGCTTTACAACTGTGAATGTAACTCTTCTTCACATGCTACAGATCAGCTTCAAAACATATACACTGGGATTTCCAAAGAACTAGGTTTAAGACCTATATATTCCATTGAAATTAATTTTTTGCATTTCTTTGAAATTATAAAATTTTTGCAATTCTTTGAAATTATAAAATTTCAAAGAGAAAATTCTGCACCTATTGTCAAGAGAAGATCAAGTTTAGCTGGTTATCTTTTGTCTCTGCATTTCAGACATTGAATGGCAATTATTAAAATATGATTGGTAACAAGTATTTTTGCATCACGAACAAAATTCCTGCATTGTCCTTGTGTGCTGGCCATCATGTAAGACCAACTCCACCACAGTAAGTTAATCTCATCTTCAAAATATTGGGACATTTACATGACAAGACCTATCTAAAGGATCAGTGTGAGAGAAGTAGTTGCATTTCTCAAAGAAAGTAAACCAAATAAAAAGTTTCTTTTTCAAGCCTCTCCTTCACTAAGTGAGCTAGAATACAAAGATATTTCATTATAATACTAAGAAAACAAAATATGAAATACATTCCTCTCCCTTCACCCCCCAAAATCCAAATCTTCTTTATCTAGCAGTGTATAATGAGCTATATCTGCCAAACAGCACTGCTGCATTTGAAAATCCCAAATGTCTAATACAATTCCTAACAGATGTATCACTGCCTTACAGAAAGGGGAATAACAGTTTGATCAGCTCTTCAGCCCACTAGCTGCAAGAAATACATCAAGTTATATCTGTGGGGATGTTTATAACATCTGGTGATGTTATCATGTGCCAGCTCATTTTTTCAACATCTTACATGGACCTAGAACTAGGTCTGGCTATGAAGCTCAGCAGAGAATTGCACTGCAGTTCACTTCTTATTGCCTTTTCAGAAATACTATGGAACATTTCAATGAAATGATAATGCATTATGAAGTCTATTATTTAATGAGCCATTTCTCATCCTTACATCATGGTTATAATCCAGGTATCAGATTTACAGGAAATGTATGCTATGTTAGACTCAAAATTGCTCTGTTGGGACTTGATGAAATGCTTGATTCTTCCAACTAAGCTCAATCTGGAGCCAAAGAGGCAGTAAGACATGCATATTTGGATAAAAAGCTAATGAGAGTAGAAGGATTAAGATGAAGAGTTAAGGATACAAGGAGGGGGACAAGAGCAAACAACCAAGGTGGCAGTGGAGCAGTCAAGCTGAAGAGTGAATAAGAGACGTGACAGCAGGGCTAGGTCTGAACAGAGATTGTCAGCCAATGTAGAAATTACCTAAAGCTGTAGTCTTCAAGCAGCTCATGTAATTGTCAGTCATCCCAGGCATCATCTAGTCCACTGGTTTGTAGTTATCTAAAAATTACTGCTCTTTAAAACTGATTGGCCTGTTTGTGCTAACTTTTTGGAAGGTGCTAGTTGGAATGTGGATGAAAATGTACAGGCTCTTTCCAACAAAAACATTCAAATTTGCAGGTATGAGGCCTGGCATTGTTTCATTTACTGTCATACAGCGTTTCATCATCCTGAATCCCTTGGAGTTAAGTGCATGTCAGCATCACTGCCCTGGACTGCAATCAGCTGTTCTCACACACAGAGCAGCCAAGCCTTTGGATAAAGTTGTTCTCAAGTCTGTCAGTTTTCTCTGTCTTCATTCCATGAATGTTTAATATTAGACACCACCTAGTTCTCAGCCTTTCAAGTACTCTTCTGACACTTTACAAGCCATCAAATTACTGCCAAAGTGCTAAAAAAAATAAAGTCTCAGTAGAGTTTTAAATTAAGTGTTAGCAAGTAGCTGAAAATTAGCAGTAGCATGCCTTTTCTCAGTTATATATGAAGGAAAATGTGATTTCAGAGTGATTGTCTTTTAAAAATTGGCTAAAGTATATGCTCAGTGATGTTCTTGAAGAAGGAATGGTGATTTGGCCCCCATGGCAAATGGACTATAAAGTCCAGACAGGGTGATATTTAATACACAGCCGTAGTCTCAGTGTGTATCTTCAGGTTAGTGTAGGCTGCTCACTGTTCAGCATATTCTTTCATTATATATCCCAATTTAGTATCTAACTTTCCTTGTACATTATATCAAGTTTAATATCCAACACTTAGATTTCAGATGTTTTTGCACAACCTGAGTACCAAAAAGGAAGTTCTTCCATTTTAAGATAGGGACTTTTGAATATTTTCAAATTATTAGCCAGCTGGTTGTGCTAACTTCTTTAGATTCCTAGGACCTCTACACTTGTAATTAGGACCACTTATTTACCCACAGGACAAAAAATCACAGTATCCTGTGAGCAGTCACGTTGGGCATAAATGAACATAGATGAGACCATAGATGGGTCCTGTTTAATGTGATTAGTGATTTGGATGACAGGGCAGAGTCTACCATCAGCAAGTTTGCAGATGACTTGAAAATGTGAGAAGTGGCTGATACACAAGAGGGTTATGCTGTCACCCAGAGAAACCTCAACAGGATGAAGAAATGGACCATCAGGAACCTCCTGTAGTTTAACAAGGAGAATTGAGAAGTCCTGCATCTGGAAAGAACAATCCCAGGTACCAGTACAGGCTGGGGCGACCCAGCTAGTAAGCACTGCAGAAGAGGACCTGGTGGCCCTAGTAGACATCAAGTTGACCATGACCCAGCGCTAAGGGACTGGTGCATCTCTCCTGTGAGGAAAGGCTAGGGGAACCAGGACTGTTCAGCCTGAAGAAGAGAAGGCTCATGAGGTATCTTATCAATATATCACAGAATCATTTAAGTTGGAAAGATCATGGAGTCCAACCTATGACCGAACATCACCCTGTCAACTAGACCATGGCACTTAGTGCCACATCCAGTCTTTCCATAAACACCTCCAGGAATAGTGACTCCACCACCTCTATAAACACATGAAGGGAGAGTGCAAAGAGGATGGACCCAGACACTTTTAAGTGGTGTGCAGTGACAGGACCAGAGGCAGTGGGCACAAACTAAAACACAGGAGGTTCCCTCTGAATACCAAAACCCACTTTTTTACTGTGGGGTGACTGAGTACTAGAAGCGGTTACCCAGAGAATATGTATGCCTCTCTCCTTAGAGATATTCAAAAGGCATTTCAACATGGTCTTGGACACCTGGCTTGAGGTAGCCCTGCTTGAGCTGCACTGGAGTAGAGCTCTATTACTTCTCAATCACTCTGTGATTCTTCGACCAAACACCTGGTACAATAAATATGGTTTACACAGTAGCATCAGCAGCATATTTTCAGCTTTTCTTTTACTTTGACAGAATGCAAAGTCAGCCTAGGTTCAAGATTTCTACAGATGTGAGTAAATCAGTTTGACATTTCTTTAGTTGTGTTTGCCTGATCTACTCACAGGAAAGGAAATTTCTCTACTACCTTTAATGTGATACTGTCTGTCTATAGCACCTAGTGCTTGCAAGTGCTTCTCAGAGTTCAGCATCAAGTGATGTTAGAGAATTCTTCAAAGGCTGGATTCTCACACTATCATATAAAATCAAATAATAGTATGATTTTTACATTTAACAGCTAATCATAGAATCATAGAATGGTCTTGGTTGGAAGGGACCTTAAAGATCATCTAGTTCTAACACCCCTGCAATGGGCAGGGGATACTTCCACTACACCAGGTTGTTCAGAACACCATCCAACCAACCTAACACTACCATTGTTTTTCATTTGGGGATGTCTTAAAAACCATTGTTTTGTAACATGCAAATGGGAACTGGAGAAACCTACTCATGCAGTGTCTTTCATTATCAGAAAAGAAAACAAACACAGTGAGAATTCAAGGAGTTTTCAAAAAGATTAAAAAGTTGGACTGCTTCTACCTCATGCATTCTATTATAACAATGGCATGCTTATTCCACCATCAGGTACTTAAATGTGAAATGTCCACTGAGCAAAACTGCAATATCACTCCTAGACTCTTGAATGTGACCTCAGTAGAACAAAAACACCGCTACCAGAAAAAAACACACCTTCACCTGGTCTTCTACAACTGTAAACTCCTCTTTCTTGGCTTCGGCACAGCCTGACAAAGACAGTCAGTGCTGTCAACAGAAAGACTCTTCAGTTCTGGCTTGATGTTGCTAGAAAAATTATCTTTGTATTCAAAGCCTGAAAATTCTGAAACTACAAGAGAGCAGTGAGTAATCCCTATATAACAACAAATTCCTGAAATGGCCAAAGTGATGTCATTGAAAGATTTTTGATATTGCTACTTTTTATATCACAGTAATAATAATATTAGTGTTTTTACTAAACTGTAAGAAAACTCTTGTGCTGTCAATTTTAAAAATAAATAGTAAACACACAGACACAAGAGTTATTAGTCATGAATAGTTGTCCTTCCAGCAGAATCAGAATTGTTCTGATCCACTACTTCGGCAACTCTTTCTTGTGGACCCTGAAAACATCCTTGAAAACTTGGATTATTTTATGGAAATGTGAAAAAAAGCAAACTGTGAAGGTCCAGCGTTGAAAAAAAAAAAAAGGAAAATTTGCTATTTCACCTTTCATGGCAAGAGAGTTTTATCTCATGAGTTTCTCTGTCCATAATTTAGTGATATTTCTGATAAAGCTATCTTCAGACAGATTTCTACTGATTGGCAAAATGCTATATTTATTCTGTATCTACTACTGTACACAGTATTTTCTATCAACACCATCTAGATGACTACAAGGTTGTTCTTCCTACTATAAATATATATAAAATTATTTTTGATGTTACAACACCCTGAGATTAGCTCATTTGGTTAAGAGCATGGTGCCAATAACACCAAGGTTGTGGGTTGGATCCCCGTATGGGCCATTCACTAAAGAGTTGGGCTTGATGATCATTGTGGGATCCTTCCAACTCAGAACATTCTGTGAAGTCTTCCAACATCAAGCAGCTAATGGTCAGTCAGAAAATTTGCCAGAGTGATCACAGTTCACTGGTGATTATCATATTAATCTTTTAGTAAAAACATCCAGGCAAACTTGATAAAGAATTTGAAGACTGACAGAGAGTAAGTCTATCTAGGAAATGCTTTGCTTAATTCTACCTCTGCTCAGTTTTTCACAGGGAAATCTCTATTTGAACTTACTAAATGGAATTAATGCTGCTAATTACTTTGGGAGGAAGGGAATGAAAATATAATCCATGCCTATAAAGATACACCTGTCAGTCAGGAGAATATGGAATTAGATTTTCTCTCAACCTTCATCAGGTTCATTTGTGAAAGAGGACATCTCTACAACTTTATCAAGAAGTCTGTGATGCAGAACATGGAAGAAATAAACTTGTTCCCAAGGATGATTGGACATTGCACGGTTGCAGAAGCTCTAGTGTGTTGAAGAAAGTGGGAATCTGTCTTGTCTAAATCCATGTCTGCCTGGGAAAGTTTAAGGAAGGGAAAGATACTAACAGGCTATGAAGTCGGCATTTTCCAGATGAATTCAGGCTGAAGACTATGAAAAAAAATCCAGAAATTCTGATGAAAGGTTAGATTAAAGACTCATCCAACATCTTGGAAAATTAAACTGATGGAAACTTACCTATCTGCTAGCAGTGCCAGCATGCTGGAGTTCACTCGGGCTCAGCGAAATTCTGGGATGTTCTGTGATTGTTTTCAAACTATGTCAACTGACATTTTTTCTTCATTTTAATTTCAGATGGGTAATCTGAGGTTCATGTGATTTGAGGATTCATTTTTAAGGGCATAGGCTATCTGACAGGAATTAGATATGCTTAAGTGTGGTCTCACTGTTACTAATTCTTCACATGCCTAATTCCATCTACATGAAAGGAAGGAAGGACAGAGAATGTCACTTCTAACCCTAAATCTCCACTTCAGAACAGCTGGTAGGAAATGACAGGCACTGCAAGGCCATTATCAGCCACTCTCAGACCTGAAAAACTTCTATGGTTATCAGATCACCTAAGACTCAACTTCCCCTTAGGTTAAAGTTCACAGAGGTTTTACATGGCAGATTTGTCTTCCTTTGGTCAATCAAATTCCTCTTCAAAATAAAGGCAAATTTGTGAAAATTAAAAATGAACAGGGAAAGAAAATAACACATAACAAAGAACAACAGTAAGCTTTCTCTGAGACACAAAAGGTCACCAGTAAGTTGAGAAGATTTTAAGACTTTACAGGGGCCTGCATTATTATGTCTTTTTTACAGATGGGAGACTTAAACATAGAGTTTAAATTAGTTACCTGAGCATGACAAAACCTCATTCAAGAGCAAAACCATCCTGTTTCTTATCTTCAAGGCCACCCTGCCTTCAATTAATTGTTCCAATTCTAGCCAGACAATGGTTAAAAGATGTTTTCCCCTCTTTCTGCCTTGGTCTAGAATATTTTTTATGATCAAGATGTCAAATAGTATCAATGTAGAATCCAACAACTCTGGAGACAGGAGGGTGAGCGGCTCCATTAGCCACATGTCCTTCCTAACCACCCAGATGGTTTCGTTAGAGGTCTTCTGATAAACAATCACTACAAACATGTTGCAGGGTTGATATTATAGTGATGTTTTTATTCTTGCTGAGCAGGGCTTATACAGAGCCAAGGCCTTCTCTGCTTTTCATACTGCCACACTGGCAAGGAAGTTGGGGGTGCTTTTGAGGTTGGCACAACACGCAGCTGGAACACATGATTCAAACTGATCAAATGGATATTGCAGACCATATGACATCATGCTCAGTATATAAAGGGGAGGAAAGAAGGAGAAAGGGGGGACATTTGGAGTGTTGGTGTTTGTCTTGCCAAGTAACTGTTACATATGATGGGTCCCTGCTCTCCTGGAGATGGCTGAACACCTGTCTGCCCATGGGAAGCAGTGAAATTATTTTCTTGTTGTGTTTTGCTTGTGTGTGCAGCTTTTGTTTTCCCTATTGAACTGTCTTTACCTCAACCCACACGTTTTCTGACTTTTACCCTTCCAATTCTCTCCCCAGTCCTGCTGGTGTGGGAGTGAGTGAGTAGCTGTGTGGGGTTTGGCTGCTGGATAGGGTTAAACCACCATACACTGTCATGTTAACGTCATTAGCAAAGGAATATTTAGTTTACTAAAAGAGTAATAGCAACTTATGACCTTTTCAAATACTGCAGGTAGTTCTTACACTGTGTTCCTTTCACAAAGAATGGAACTTTTTAGATGATGATGAATAAATCAGCATAAAAATAAAAGCAGGTACGATGTGTTTAGATAGGCTGCAATTCTTGAAAAGAAACAATTTACTACATAATTATTTTTGTGCATTTGGCACTTAGTTTTGTGCAAATTTTGCCATGGACTTAGCAGATGAATGTCCTTAGTTTACTTGAGGGATTATTCCACACTTTGAGGACTGGAATAGTCGCTCAATGCTCAATAACCATTCTTCTCCAAAATTGCATTCTATTTGAACCACCTCAAACAACCCTTTCCTTCCATTTTTCCACACATTTCCTTCAAAATAACTGTGAATTGTTGTCTAATTCAGACACTTCATGATGGTTGTTGGGCAAAAGCTCTTTTGACTCCCTTAAAAAACCAGTCCCTGTGGTACCACAAATGTTGTTTTTCTCTCAGATCCATCCCCTTTGATAGAATATTTTGGGCAGGACTTTTTCTTTGCGTCACCACTGACATGTAACAAAGAGGCAAGTGAACTATAGAGCTTACTGGATAGGCATAAGGAGTATCATCTGCATTGTAGAATAGAGTACATGTAATCACTACCATCACACATGATTTTAACTCATACCAAGATATTTCATAATTAAAAGAAAATACATGTAATAAAGGAATCCCATTTTCAGTGGAAGTTTCCTTCTTGGCTACAGAAGGAAATTCATGTATTCCATAGAGATACTCTAATTGGCTCTCAAGTTTACAAGACAAAAGGGAAGTATGTTTTTTCTGCCTGATTGCCAGAGATTTTATTCAGGGCCCAAGAGAGAAATGTATTTATGTAAGTCATGATCTTGTGCATGCTTCCTTGGTGTGCTGTCCAAGACTGATGTAACAAACTCTGGGAATCTTCACTGAAGACCAAAATGTGCTTACTGAGATCTGAGATGGCAGCCATCATCCTGACAGTCTGGCAAGCTGCCTGGGAGAATTCGCTGGGTCTGCTGGGAGAGTTACACATCTCTAAAGAGTGAAGGATTTCCTGATATCTGGCCCAAACCACAAAAGTTAGTTTTTACATGGATTCCAATTTAATTTGTGGCTAGGCACTCACAGGGATAGAGTGTGCAATAAAAACCAGATAGAAAAAAATTTCTATCTATCTAAATTTCTATCTAAAACTATTTTCTAGGGTAATATCACCAAGGTTTTTATTGATGGTGTCCTGTAAAAGGAATATCCTTAGTGAAATCCTGTCCTTAAATTGCAGTCACATGTTATGCCTAGCAATCTTATTAAGCAAGATTTGTAAGTAAAGTGGTTGTGAGTGTTCCTTGGAATTACTTCTGTTTTCAGGAGCTGCAACTTTAACTTCTCTGTTTATTCAGTTTTGTTGTACAGGGCACACATGTAAAGAAACAAAATAAGGACAGTCTGGGATATTAGACAGAATAGGATTTCTTCTTAATAAAAACAGATTCTTCAGTGCTGTTGTACTGAACTGTAGTAGGCTGATGATACTCAAACTGATCTCCTGATCTTGTCTCTTATCAAATTCCTTCTCCCTCTTAATACACACAATCCAGAACTACAGCAATATTATTCGATTATCTGGGGGGGAACCCTGGCCCAACAAGGGTCTTTTCTAGGACTCTCCATGAAGTGTCAATGACATTGCACATTGTCTTAGCAGAGACAAGATTACAGCCATGTCTTTTATCTCCTGTTAACAGATTTTTACAGGCTTTCAGAATGAAAAAAAGGTCACCTGCCTGGATAGGTGAAACAGAAAAATAATGGTTCATTTAGGGAAGCAGTTCCTACAGTACTTTTGAAAGATCATACCTTATGAAGAACTTAAATTGTAAGTGCTTAAATTTCCTGTAATCCCATAGGAAAATTAAAGAACATGATTTTAAAACAGCTGATTTTATGTGGCACAGTCCTTGTCGTCAGCTTTCTTTAGACCAGACTTAGTACTACTATCTTGTCTACTTTGTAAGAACCCGTGAATCTGAAACTATAACATTTTCAGTGACTGTCTGGGTTTAACACTTTAGTTTATATCTAGTATTAAGCAGCCAACTACTCAAGGTTTGGTTTACAAATTAAATGTGTGATTGTTGTGGCATTCGCATTTTCTTCTTCTATTCCCTCCCTTCTATTTTTATTATTTAAAGTGCAATTAATAAGAAAAAATACCATGCAAGCAACCTTTCCATGAACAAGTATTTTAGTAGTCCAAATAATAAATGTTATGGATTTTAAGGTAGCCATAGCTAAATATTACTGCTAATCCAAATGCTTCTAGTAAACAGGCAAGATGGTTTGCAGTGTTTCTAATGGAGAAGCAAAACCATTATCAGTAACTCTGCATAGAACAGAGATACTTTCTACCAGCTTGTAAACAAGTAATATCACAAAACCTACTAAGACTAGTACTTTCTTGTAGTGTTAGTCTCAAGAAAGACAGCAAGGTTTGAATGAACTCAGGTCTTCATCTGTGTCTGAATAATATTCCAGAGTTGTGGTGGATTTCATGGACACTAGGAGGTTTTCACATCTGCTAACCATGGCTGCTCCAGAGGCCAAAAAGGCATTTTATTTTCCAGTAGTGCAAATCCAACACTAAATTATGCAAAATTCCTGACCACAGCTATAGCTTAATGTAGCCCAAACTCTTTAAACTTCTAGTATAAACAGTTCTCCCAGCCATATTTTTCTGCTCTTTCATAAGTGTGGGCTGCTCTTGTTGTAATCTAATTTAAATTAAAGACAGAACTACAGGCTGCAATACAGACAGGCTGAAAGGGAAAGACAAGATTATCACTAGGAATACACAGCCTACAAAGTGTGTTACTTCAGTGTAAATTTGGACTTTCCTATTGCAGCCTTCTCTCAAAGCTCTCACTCTTTTAAACAGTGCACAAAAAAGTGAAACAAACAGCAGCAGATGGCAGGGGGGAAAGCCAGAGACAGTCAACAATTTTTTTTCAGTTACAAACATGTTCTCATCACAGAAGGGAAACAGCAGCTCAGCCTTCATTTATTTTTCCTTTACTTTTTATTCTCTCAAATGTGGTCAGTCACACTTGGCTGACTTTTGCTACAAGGAATCTCAGAGAAGGATTTACCTGTAGCTGCATTAGAACATCTATACCAGATTAAATTATTTGGAACCTTCAGTAAATTGCTTTCTCTAATGGAAATTAAAAGAATTACTTATAAATGTGACTTACTTTCTAGGCTGAGTTTATCTGACTAGTGTAACACAGTTAAAGTAAAATCATTCATGGGGGAATAAAGGATGTGACTCCTAACAAAATTTGGACCTATAAAATAGCTAAATGCAGCTTTAAGATCTAGCTGCATGTGAGTTCTTGGTATGACTTAGCGAATAAAAGTCAGCTTAAAACTTTGAGTGTGCACTCATCTAAACCTTGCAGTTTTTAAATATTGAAAAAAAGAAGTCTGATCAAGTTTAAAACAGAAACTAAGGCTTAGGACGAGCAAATCAGTACCTGAATACATGCACATGCACACATAAACTTGCAGGTTGAAACTTTTGTGACTGTATAAAAGTCCTTACCAGAATTTACACTATGGTGATGCAGAAGTGACATTTTAAAGTTATCCATCAAGACTGCATACATTTTTAAGACGTTATTCAACACAAGACATATTTTAATATAAGAAACACTGGATGAATTTACTTTACTAGACAAGGGTACAGTGACTTCTCTGAGCTTTAAAAGTCTGTTAATCTAAAGCAGTAACTTGAACTCAAAAAAGTAAGGTGATGTTTTCTGAATATACCTGCAGATAAATAGAAAATATTAGCTGCTTGGGAGGTAAGATTTGGGGTAACAATAGCATTCCACCACAGGAAAAAAAGAAGGAACATAAGATGAAGGTTTTAAAATCCACACTAACATTTGCCTGCAGCAGAAACAAGTTGTCCTTTTCTGACTGCAAGGCATCTACTGATTGTTATTGCCTGGATTGATTGTTGATAGAAACGAAGATCCAAATAATCCCACAGCAATCGTTATATACTCTCACTATAAGAGAATAGCCCAGCAACTTGTAAGGCCGTATGTAATCATGCCAAGCAATTTCAGTTAAGAAAGCATTTATTCCACTCCTACAAGGTCTCCAGTCTGCTGCACTGTCTGCTGCACTGCATTCAAGAAGGCTGTTTCTACAAAGCCTACTTAAAAAAAAAAATCATCCTTTTCTGTGACAGCATTTGAGTTTTTAAATAAAAATGTAGGTTGTAAAATAACTCACTTTCACCCACAGGGAGATAAAGTAATTTTTAAAAACAGCTTGAGCATTCCTTCAGCAACTGGGATTGCCCTCTATATGTGAAAGCTGTCAGAGTTGCCTCTAAGGTGTAGCAAGAAGATAACTTTCTACAGAAAGAGTAACTTAGGAAAGAGCAAGCCCTCAGCTTGGTGCCTTCTAGCAGAGTTCCTTGGAAGTGTGAAAACTGTGTTATTGAAATCCATAATTGACAGTGTCAAGTCTGTCACCCAAGTACAAGAAAAGGGGAGGAGCCCCAATATGCCCCTTTGGGCAATGTTTGTAACTGGCTGACTGAGCCATCCTCTGAAGCATCCCATTCAGACCTCTCTTATCCTCATTCACCAGCCAGGACCTGCCATTCTCACGGGTCAGGCTGGTGATTTGCCCCAATAAACATCTTGGCCTACAGTCTTGAGTTTGTAGTTAAGACTGCTGGCTGTGAAAGCACAGAGGATGAGAAAAGAAATGGTGATCTTCACTAAGAGAGGCAATGCCTCAGAATGCAGATAGAGAACTAAACCCCTGCCTTACTACCACTCTAGTAGCTGGTTCAATTCTAATGAAAATGCTTCCCAGTGAGCAGGGGCTCTATTGCAGTCTAGTATATGTGTCTCTTTGGTATATTTAACCCATTCCTATATTTCTAATGAATTGTTGTACCTGACTGAAAAAATTCAGAGTCCTTGATGAAATATTTCCTTCCTATTCCACATTGAAACAAAGCAATAGCTTATTTTCCTTTCTCAGGAAAATTCGTGATTACTTTTTTTTGTCCCTCTGGGGACTATTTTTCCTGCTAATCTCTATGAAAAGAAACATGAAGCATTAATCATTCTAATCCTTGGAATGGCTGCGAGCCAGCTTGAGAACTGACAGCAACTCATGAAGATGTAAGTAGGTAGTGAGATTTGTTTTGGCAACTCAGCAATGTTTTTAAAGCATGTGAGTTGTGGGAATGTAAAGTTATATCACTGGAGGAGGCATCAAATAGACACAACCGTCTATATTGAATGCAACAATTAGGTTCCTTTATTGAAGCAATTGCTGTTCTGTTACATTTTGGAAACTAAAAAGATATATTAACTTCAAAGCTTTTCAGTTAAACATAGTTGGTCAGATCTTCTTGTAACTTAGACATATTTGATCTGTGCTCTGCCCTGTCTGTGACCAGGCTGGAATTCTAAAGCACAGTGAAAGGACCATTCATAACACTGTCAGCTGCAGAGCAAATACATCAGGCACAAAAGCAAATGGGAAGTATGTTGGAGGTGCAGAGGCTTCCTTGCCATGTCATATCAGGCTAAGTGTGAAAAAAGGAAAGAAAAGGAACTATTGCATGAAACTAAGCAGCCAGAACAACTGCAAACCAGCAGTCTGATATTGTTAGGATGTCTGCTTTAAAATAAGCTATTAAGTGACAATTCTGCCTTTTCATGATTCAGTACAATATTTCTATAAGGTACATCATAATGCAAAAGCTGGCTGTGACAGTAATTAGTATCTAGTAATTTTTTTAATATTTAGCAATTAATTGGTTCATATTAGTTTTAATAAGAATAATGTTTTATTTCACTGTGAGTTCAATAAACTTTCAGCATGAATGAGATAGGTGCATATGCTTATATTGGTATTTTTTGTTGACATATTCTACCTAACAAGCTTTTTTTTTCCACTTATCAGGTCTCATTTTCTCTTATAAATAACAAAAATAAATGAATTCTGAAATATACTTCACTGAACCCCCTATTGTAGATGAGAGACCATAAGAGGACAGTAAGCAGTGTTTCTTTCTACTGGTAATTTTATAATTGTATTACCCTGTATATGCTTAACTTAATCTATTTTAATATTACAACAATAGAGTAATGCAGAAGTTTTGAGAAAATTAGTCAAATATTCTAGCTTTTGATACCTTACTCTAGTTTTCAAACTGAAGTTCCAACATGTTTAAAAATCTCACAGCAAAGATTACTGATTTAGTGCATACTATGGGCAAAAAATATGAAACTAGTAGGGGATTCAAAAGAAAATATAAGGAGAAATCTTTTAGATCACAAAATGTCATATGCTATGGCAGGAAAATATTATTTTTCAAAACAAAGTTACTGAATGTGGGAGGTCATTCTCTATAAAGATAATTTTAGCCATAGCACAGCCAAATGATTTTGAGCTGTCATCAACCAAAAGGAACAAAATCAAATTAGTTGATTTATTTCAAATATAACTGAGTATTCCTCAAAATGTATCAGTATCAGTCCAAGAGATTTTTCTAAGTGTCTACACTTTGTGGTTTGGGGGTGTTTTTATAACTGCTAGCAATCTTCTTGGCAACTAACCCTGGCTATTGTCTCGTTTGGGCTAACACAAAGTTGTTTACTGAAATTATTTACTGAAAGAAAACCTCTTCAAGTCTCTGCCTGTTTTAGTCTCATGGAAAAAAAAAATTAAAAATATTCTGAAATGTAAATACTTAATCATTACGATGCCTCAGGGGTTTTTGATTTTTTCATTTTTATAGATTTTAGAAGTACTTGTAACTGTAGTAAAATGCAGATTTAGCATGTTAATATTTCTAGAAGCTTAAATTCAATGTTTGTGTACCTTAACCCCTATCCCATATCAATAGCTCAAATTCTTTTATTTAGATGTCTGTTCAAGGTAGAAGGCTGAAGAATATCAAGAGGCCTGCACCATGAGCCATAAACATGAGCCAACATCCTTGGGTCTAAGAACACTGGAAAACTCCAAGGGCCCTACATATGCTGAGGAAGACAAAAATGATGAAGAGAGGGTCCCACTGTCCCCCAGACTCAAATCCTGACAGGGTGTGACCAGGGGCAGGTGGGGCTGGACCGAGAGATGTGTGAACTGGGGATTGGGTGGACAATATTATAAAACCCATGGAAATCAGTGTTCAGGAGAGGTTTGTCATCATGTCTTCCTGAAAGCCCTAAGCCCAGACATTAAAGAATCTATCTTTTTATCTTATCCCACACTAACTTGGCTTGAGTCCATTTTTTGGGGGTCTCTCAAGGCATCATTATCATATTAGGCTTAGGAATTTAGGAATTGACTGTGCCTGCTAAAAGAAGCATTACCCATCTAAGTTACTAGAAAAATATATAGCAGTACTTTGCCAAACTAATTTTATCTGAATTTGGAGAAAAAAATATTTTTAATGGATAGTGACTGAGTACTCCTCATCAATATTGTGGATGTGGAACAGTATATTTCATCACCTTGCTGGCAAATACACAAATGAACCTATTCTGCTTTTCAAGATTCACCTTATGTAATACTCAAACTACAGTGAAGCACAGTTAACTGCAGCCTGAAAATTATTCTTAACTTCATCTCTTGTAGTCCATCTTTATCTTCTCCCATTTCACTGTAAGGTAACTTAGAATTGTACTAATTTCAATGCTTTTGTATCACAAAATTCTTTACTGTATAAAGTTATGAAGAAACACATGAATTCCAGGAGGATCTGGCAAAGGAACTGACCCAGTGCCCTAGAGATCCTAACACCTCACTGAAAGATGAAAGTAACTTATTGTGTGTCCAGCAGTAATTCGTATCCTGTGATGGAGAAAAAAATGAGGTAAATAAGACCTCTTTTGCACAGAAGGCTCATTGTGAAATGAGACTGTGTGAACATGAATTCTGTGAAATAGTGTGAATAAAGAATGAATGTAGAATCAAGTGCTTGAAAAGGCCAGTAATGATTGGAGCTATTCCAAGACATGAGGAAGTGAAGAAATTGTGTAAGAACAGGGTTAAGAATGTATGTCTTTGTAACTACTATGATATTCCCATTAAAAAAAATGGGAAAAAAATGTTCAGCACTAATAGTTTTCAAATACACAATTTTGCTAAGTGCATTTTTAAATATGATCTTATGGTATCTTTTTCCCATCACCTAGAAGAAAACAGTGAATAGACACTTCAATTTGATGTGTCATAATTACAGAACCTACTGAATCTACATGACCCATTAGCACATTGCTTAGTTCTCAAAAGCAGAGTCTTGATCATGACAATTCTGCTTAAGATAAGTAATATGGATCTTTGATAAAAGCCTATACACCAGAACCTTCAGCAAATAACCTAAACAAAATATGTATGAGACAAAATCAGTTGAAATTTACTTGGAAATGTGGCCCATTTTATTTTAAATGAAAAGCATTCATTATACAGTGCAAACAGTTCTTTGGTAAATTTACTGATCAAGATAACAACAACACTGACTTTGTTTTAGGTAACATTTAAAAAAGAAAATAAATATGTAAAATTTGCAACATATTACAGCAATATTCTCACAGTGGATACTGAGGAAATGGTCATCTAGCCATTGGCCACTGTTTCAGAAATGTTAAAATCCATGCTGATTCTACAGACACTGCAATAAAACAGAACTAGCACAATCCATGACTGATTAAATTTTAAACTGTGGAGAAAGACCTGGGTTTCCTGGTTTATAAACAGATGGATGGCAGAAAATAACTCAATATTACACTTGTTACACTTGTTTAAGCATATCCAGGCTCTTAAGCCCATTTTATATACCATATGAATAAACAGTGAACACAAAGAAAACCCCCCACTTTACTCTGGAGGCTGGAGAAAAGAAACAATCAGATATAAGGTCCTATTTTATAATGGATAAATGGAAACTCTCTTCTCTATTAGCGGAAATCTTGAAAAAGTTTATTTAATAAAAAATTGGAATAAAAGAATGCAAGTAGTAACCAGCTGGATGTATTACTGACTTACTTAACTGTTTAGACAGCTAAATTATATTTGGGTTAGCTCTGCAATCCTTCCCTTTTGAGGAATTTCTGCTATAGGTCAACAGGAGTTCCATCTGAGTTGGAATTACAGGACGAGACATGTGGTTTGGACTCTCAACAAAAGTCAACAAAATACCAGAGTGTCAAAGAAATACAGGAATGACAACCTCTAGGAACCATATGACACTCAAGCATGCTCGCCACATACAACTTCTGGATGTAGAAAATTACATAAATCAAAATACTGTATATAAAATCAATTAAAATATTCTTAAAAATATAAATTGTAGTTCCATGTGTACCACACACCTTTAACACAGCACTCACATGTACATATTGCTTCTACCATAGCATGAAACAAGTTTCTGTAGTAAGCTTTAAAGATACACCAAAGTTTGAATGTGTGTCATGGTAACAGTTTATCAAATTAGACATTACTAATGTTAGTAATCTGAGAAATTATGTGCCAAAATATGATAGTGGATTTCATATTGCTTGTCCAAGGTTAGTTATTAGACATGTTCTACCATGTAATAGTTAAGTATTCAATCTGTTTGCATAATTTGAAATGTTAACCATATGAATGTTTAATTTTGTCCAGATTTCTTTGATACTCAAATCTCTCTTCTAAATTTGAACACTAAACTCAGAAATCAGTGAACTATATAACTACAGAGCAGCTCTGCTTCTAGCTAGTCCTGATTTAGGACTAAATGACAGAGCCATAAACTCTAACATAATAAAAATTCAGGGAAAGAATCAATTCTGAATAAACACAAACAAAAAAAAAGCTGTAAAATGAGGTATGATAGTTGTCCTTCACTCAACATAATTCCTGGTCAAAAATATGAAGTTTGCCCTCTAAAAAGTACACAACTTTGAAATGATAGTGTAGACATATACTCTATAATGTTAAACATTTACTAAATGGGAAATAAAGTCCATTGGCAGACGACTTTTAACATGAAAGATAAAAATATTGAGGTAAAAATATATATGCGTTAGATGAAACCGGAAAAAAAATAAAAATCAAATAAATTGTTAGAAAAAGTAGTCAATCCACAATTAATCATGCTCCTTACTTTTGATTTTTGTTTTTTTCAACAAACAGTGCCACAATATAATCAGTAATATATGTCTATTGATAATACGCACAATGAATCAGTAGGAATCTTTGTACAGAAAATGGCATGCGACATCTTTTCACATTTTCCAAACAGGGCCACACAGCTACATGAGCTGATCCAAGATCAAAAGAAGCATGCTGGACTGGATGGTTTTGTTGAAATGATTTAAAATAGATGAAACAAAAAAAGTTGCCAAGCAATTACATATGTTTAGACAAAAAAGGATTATATTTAGTTTTAAGATCAAATGCTACTCTGTCATATATGTTTCCCTAGAATGAGGAACACTGTCGATTACATCTGTAATATACATTTAGTTGTTTTTGGTATCTTCCAATTACATTTATTTGTACTTCCTTCCTATTACTAGCTTTTTTACTCTAAAATTTTCAATTAATTTTGCTCCCTGAATTAAGGAAAGGATTTGAAAAGTGTCATGTAGTTTTTTTTTTTCCTTGCTGGTCCAGATGCAGAAATGATGGTGTGATTCAACAGAATTTCCATGCATTGATGTTTGCAGAAACTGGCCCAATACAACATTGCCTCGGGCACAGTGATCTCATGTTTACCTTTTCCTTGCACCTAATAACAACCAAGAGCTAAATATTAAGTCAGACTAGGAAGGGACAGTAAACTTTTAATGTTGCTAATTAAAGATAGGAAACAAACTGTTCATTTTAGAGTAAGTCCAAAGCCCAGTCCTTTTGGGTACCTAAAACTACCTGACAGTGTTCTTTTAAAGTAGCACCAGTTTGTCTAACCTGAGAAGTATAACACACAATTAACTTTGACCTGTTTGCTAATTTCCCTTTCATTATTTTTTGCATTGTGATTTACCTTCATGGGCAGAAAATAAAAAGATACATTACGTTATACTGTTACAGCACCATTAGAATATTGTAAATCTTCATTTCTTGCTGTTGTTAAGACTGTAGTTACCTGGTTTTGCCATCAGCAGGCACCTATATGAATTGAGGAGTATGTCCCCTAAATTCTTAAAAAATAGAGAGTTATGGCTTCTTTTTATTAATGTTCTGTTGTAAGCAGACTGGACAGCAGTCTCCTTTAACCTTCACAGGTGCTTCGCAGTCAGCTGGTGGGCATGATTCTACAAAACAGGTAACCTGACCAACCTGCATCAGGAAAAAAATAACAAAACCAAAACACACTTAGCTACATCTTTCAAACAGGAAATAAATTTTTTGTATTATTCATTCTCTCTTAAGATCCTGACTATTATGATTGACTCCACATAATTTGTTCCAGTATAAACTTCTACTGAGGAGTTGGAGGTGCTCTCTGTCCTACCACATCTTTTTAATGAAGCAGTATATACCCTTTTATCTCACATTCAGGTACCAAGAACTACTGTAGGGCTTTTATTCCCTTTAAAAAAATTTCATTATGATAACAGAAAAATAAAACATAGCACTAAGTCAGACGAACTTTTACTGATTTCTATGCATTATAGTAGATTTTTCAGGAAATGTCTCACTTTGCAGTTAATTTTACACATATAACTATACCTTAATAAAAAAAGAAATGTAATGAAGATAGATAAAGGCTGGATTGGAAACAGTGTCAAGGGCAGGGATATTTGAACAATATAATTTTCTGCACAAAATAACTGAAGATCCATTAAAAAACTATTAGCAAGTATTACCCAGAACTTATCAAGTGCAAAACCAGGACTGCTGTTTTAAAAACAAAAGTTAATGTAATTTCTATTTCGAAATGCCCTTCCACATACTTACTTTGCATTCACACACAGTACAGGGATCCCTTTTCCAGGTTTCATTGCTGGAATATGATTTACCCTCTTCATCAGTGCAATCAGAATTACTGAGGCGTGATTCAAGTTTTTTTATCTGAAAACATAAAAAAGAGTTAATAACTGAATCAAAGAAGAGTTTTTATTTGTGAAAGGTTTCCTGTATTTTCTTTTATGCTACACAATCCATGTTAAATATGTCTGGGTTTTTCTTCTCACTACTTTGTTTTCATAATGCTAAAAGATTAGACATAAGTAATACCTGTGGAGTCAATCTTTCAAAAGAAAGGTAACAGAAAATATATCTTTCCTACCATTGGAATACTTCACATAGAGTATACAAAGAGAAGCAAACTACAAGTGTCATATATGGAAAATTTAAACAGTCAAATTGTTTTCAAAAGAAGGTGAATTTTTAAAAAAATAAAACCTTAAGTAAAAATGTTTGCTTGGATTTTTGACTCTCTCCTGTATGGTGTACATTTTAAAAATGGAATTCCACTGTGACTGTGAATTTACTTGCAAACATTGTACAAGTCTTCTCTAAGTGAGTAAGATCTTAACTATGTTTACAGCTGTAGTCTGGCATATTACTTCTTATGAAGGCTACATTTTAATCATAGCTTTACTAGATTCTAGAAATCTCTAAGAGGAAAACTATTTTATTAACACTACACACTAATTTTTAGAGAAAGACCATGTTTACTAATCAATGGTTCCATAAGGCTTCAGGTTCAAAAGTCAAAAGGGTCTAGTTGTAGAGTATTTCAGTATGATTTCAAAAGAACAAAGAAATAATGACACACCATGTTCTGTGTTGGTTTTTGTTTGAGATATTATGTGGTGAGTTTTGGCTGCAGGGGATGTCTAAATATTAAAAACATAATACGAGTGATATTAGGAAAACATTATGAATTAAATCTACAATTAGATACTGTTCATTATAGCATCTTACCTGATTTCTGAGGCTTGAAATAGTTTTTTGCATTTCCAAAACAAATTCTTTGAAGTCATTCACTGCAGGTGCATTCCTATTTTCATTAGATGCTGATGTGGCATTACGAAAATATTTACCCTGTTTCACAGAACTGCAAAAAATGAATGCCAAATCAGGATATTCATCTAACTCATTTTTATTAGGCTAGATATTTTAGGACACTTAGCAAAAAGGAAAAGAAGAGGACTACAAATGTCGTAACGGTATGAACCACAACAGCATGCAAGACCACTGGTGCTGAAGACAGACTCGGGACAGGTGAGCTCTGGATTATTGTTAATATTAGCAACAGGGAATTTCTTCTACTTAAAAAAAATTATTTATTTAACATAGGGGTTCACACAAAGTTGTCATCAGTGATACTGTAGAGCATCACCGTAAATTTACTCTTGAGCCTCCAATAAAAAGTAGACAAAAGTGAAAGAGTCTTAAAAAGTGTCCAAATATGAAATTCACAATTCACATTCTGAACCATAATTTCTTCCTCCATATGGTCATTAGGAAAACATGTATTTAAAGACATGACTTTAAAAAGGAAAAAGTTGGTTTTCATAAATAAGTGAGAAGTATTTCTAGATATGAACATATTCCTGTGTCTCATTTTAATAATCAATACTAATTATAGTATATAAAATACAAAATCTTTTATCTGTAAAACTTTCCAGCTGAAATCTCGTAACAGATGTACAATACAAAATTGTGTTAATCAATTCTATCTGTTGATGAGAAAGAGTAAACAAAGGAACTGTCTATGACTAGTAATATATCATCTAGTACCACTTACCAAAACATGCATTCAAAATCAAGGATAACAGTAATTTTCAAGTCACTTATCATAGTAAGATCCTTGAATCCTACAAGCATTCCTACTTTGTTAGCATGTCATCGCTGGTGCAAATGGATATCCCAAAGAATGAACTGGCAAAGAAATTTCTCATATAACAAGGCTCATGATTTATAATCTCTCTGCATAAATTAAAACAGCACTTACTGGCAGGGGTTCAAGTCACTTAGTTTCCCATAGTTTTTAATCTAAATTAAAGAAAAAGAACTCAAAACAACATATGCCAAAATTCAACTAAACCAGCTGCTATTGTATAACAAAATATTTAATCTTCCCCACCTGCTCAAGTTAGTGAAAATGCTAAGGAAAAAAAGAAAGGAGAAAAAATCTTCTCACCACACATACAATTTAAATACAGTGAGCATGAGAATTGACGAGAATGTTAAACGACTGAGGTTGCTTTAGCTTTACTTATGCTACAAATGTATGTATGTTTGGCCAAACTTCGCAAATGAAGATTTGGGAAGGGCTCTCCCAACGTGGATGTGTCCTTCAAGCCTGCGCAGTGGATGTTTTAGGTGAGGCACAGCGTGCACAGAACTGGCCCCACCGTTTAAGTCCTAAGGGTCCATTTGCCACTGCCGAGTGAGCTTGGACAGTGACAGTGAAGTCCTTGGGACTGTCACAGCACCCGGTACTAACCAGGGCTGACCCTGCTTGGCATCCGAGATCTGATGGGATGGGATGGCAGGGAGGCATTGAACTGCCACAGGACGGTCCCCACTGAGACTTGAACTCATGACCTTGGAATTCAGAGTCCAGAGTGCTCTCCTTTACACCGCAGGACTGCTCTTATGCTACAAATAAAGTATTGTAAAATTACTATTTTGTATTCCTAGTTAGTAATTCGACTGTTGTAGATTTCTGAAGCACGGTCAAACAGCACGCTAATGAAAACAAGCAGCTGCCCAGATATGTGTTTGGTTTTTTGTTTCATTTTTATTCAATTTAACCCCTTTAGAGTTTTAGAACTATGGAACTAGCATAATTAAAAAGTAGACAAACATCCTTCTTCAAGGATTACTTCAAAGGAACCTTTCTTTTCATATAATCTTTAGGCCAGCTTATACCTAGCTGCTGTCTTCTCTTGTCTAAAGACTCTGTTATTTCAGGACAGACTCCTATCAGTTAAGTGAAATGTAATGGTGATCTTTCTTCAAGTGCTATAACACCTGCATAAGTATTTGAAATTACTGCAATATAATGCCTGTGCAGCTGTCTAGATGCATTACTTGCCAGAGTAGGTAGACTCTACCTGGTCATCATCATCATCAGTCAAATACATAATTTTATTTGCTAAAAGGAAGCATGCTAATAGAAAAAGCTGTAATTCAAGAGTCGGAAATTTGCTCATCATGAAGGATCTTCACAAGAAATGCTTGAAATGGTCTGAGCAGAACTCATTTCATGTCACTAATTCACAGGCAAGCTTTGATTCCCTGGAAAGGGCAGGGTCTCTGTGCAGCTGACAATTTGTGCCTGACACTGTGATTTACTTCCTTGCTACAGTATTTTGAGGATTTGGGAGTTATAAACAATATTGTTTGTAGTACTACTGTTCTCCATTCCTGCTCTGAGTATTTTAGTACCAGAAGCCATCCTTACCATTATCACAAATTTTTATGCCAGTGTAATCAAGGCTTGGTTTCCTCCTATTTACATAGGAGGAACTAGCAGCTTAAAAAAGGAAATAACTTAGTTTGGTTACTGCTGGCACAGAAGGAATGAGGGATTTCAAATCCCCAAATTATGCTTCATTACTGAGTTCTTTCATGAAAAGCACAGGAATAACAAAAGCACTACACAATGTCTTTCACCAAGAAACTTACACAAATTTGAGCTTGAAAAAAAGCGGATTATTGTTAGCAGATATGCAGAAGTGGCAGGATTAAATACATCAATCATAAAGTTGAGAAAGCAGGCACTGGAAAAATACGGTATGCACTTAGAAAGAAATCATTCAGTTTCTTTCCATCTTGAAAACAGTTGGGGTTTTACACTTCTTAAAAAAAATCTCACCTCACTGTTTTGGACATTTTCATTTTCTTCAGGGGCTTGTCCTCCTGAAAGCTGTAGTCAAGAGAACGTCTTCCACGAAAATGATATGAAAATGCATTAAACTGTCCTCTAGTTCTACAGTCTGAAATTAAACAAGAAATTACACATTATATACTACAGTATATTTCAGTGGTTATAATATTAAAATGGTTTTACAGTGTCTTCTGAAATGGTAAAGGCAAGTCATACATTCAGTCTGATCCCTCTGCAATCAGTTGATGGCAAATGAATATGTCTCAGTGTTACAACATCTAAGCCAGCTGGATGAAGACTAATTGATTATTCATAGACCAGTTTCTTAATGTGAAACAAAGGAAGAAAAACACTATTTTCACCAACCTATCTAGTGCTACTTTAACTATTATTTTCACTTCTGAAATTTCCATGCTCTTCGCTTTAAATTATTTTCTGTTTTTCCAAGGGGGTGGTTGCATGTGAAATAAAAAAATTACAGCTAAACCACCCTTTGGCTTCCTCATCTATCCCAGGCATTATTATTTGCTGTTTTGGCCTCTGAAAGGGAATTTTAATTAAATCCTGGAGAATATTTGCAGACACACTTTATAAGTTGACCAACCCTACTGTCAAAGTTGAGGAACTGGAAGGCATCACTAGTCCCTAAAACTCTTTCCACCGCAGAGTGAAGATCTCAATCCTGAGAATAATCTGTGACAGAAATCTTCTCCTAATATCCTAAAAGGACATTTTGACAGGATGAAGTAAGTATGTCTTTCCTTCAGTTCACTTTATGTAGCCTTCCAACCACTGTGAGTATTTGGAAAGAGTCCCATTTAAAAAAGAAAACAAAGCAAAAGAGCAACAGCCCTTTGGAGAGGAGACAATGAGAAAATAGAAGTTTTCATTTCTGTTCACAGAAGCTTTAAAGCTAAAGTCATAATGGGCCAAGCTGAAGCAGGAATCAACAGCATGATCAACTGCTAAAACAGAAGGGAGAGCTGAAATACAGGATGCCATGGACATATCCCAGCTAAGTGGTATCAGCAGAATGAGGCATGAAAACAACTGAACATGGGAAGGAGTAGTTTTCCATAATGTTTCTCTTAATTTGCACTAAAAACTTAATTCAGTAAGTCAATAACTATATTTAAAAACAACTTTTCTGAATTTCGGATTGAATGATTAAAGTTTTAACACAAATTATTGGACAATTATTACAAAATTTCAAGTCAATAAACAAGCTTCTAAACACCGCTGAAGTGAAAAACTTGAGAAACAAATGTGAAGTTGCTGATTATACAAAAATATGTATCTTGGACTACTTTTAACTGTACTGGATCATTACAATTTCCCTGTTAGGAAAAACTTAAGCTTGCCCATGGCTTAATATCACTTAGGACAAGGAAAAAACCAAAAACAAAAAGGATGAATACTAAAAAAAAAGGAAAAAAAAAGTACTGATTGTTTTTCACTTCAAAAACCAATACCTACAGGTAATTCTTGAACACAAGTTATCCCCAATTCTCCTTCCCTTTTCTTTCCTTAAATTTTTTCCCAATCTTTAAAAAATGCATTACCTTTCTGCTATAATAACAGCACCACCAAAGAACTTGATGGTATTTGCTGTCAATATAGAGAATCATAGAATTATAAAATCAGCTGGGTTGGAAAAGACCTCTGAGATCACCAAGTCCAACCCTTGATCCACTAGCACCATGGTTACTAGATCATCTAGCCTTGTCTTAAAGCCCACCAGTGATGGAGAATCCTCCACCCCATTCCAGCCCATTCCTCCAGCCCATTCCAATGCCTGATCACCCTCTCTGTAAAGATTTTCTCATAACATCCAACCTAAGCCTCCCTGGCAGATCTTAAGCCCATGCCCTCTTGTCATACTGATAGTTGGCTCGGAGAAGAGACTAACCCCCACCTACAACCTCCTTTCAGGTAGTTGTAGAGTGATGAGGTCTCCCCTGAGCCTCCTTTTCTCCAGGCTGAGCAACCCCATTTCCCTTAGCCTCTCCTCATAAAGCTTGTGTTCAAGTTCCTTCACCACTCTCATCACTCTTCTCTGGACTTGCTCCAGCAGTTCAACAGGCTTCCTGAACTGAGGGGCCCAGAACTTGACAAAGTTCTTGAGGTGTGGCCTCACTCGTGCCAAGTACAGGGGAAGAATCACTTCCCTGGACCTGTTGGCTACACTGTTCCCGATACTGGCCAGGATGCCATTGACCTTCTTGGCCACCTGAGCACACTGCTGGCTCATGTTGAGCTTCCTGTCAATCCAGACTCCCAGGTCCCTTTCTGCCTGGCTGCTTTACAGCCACTCTGTGCCCAGCCTGTAGCACTGCATGGGGTTGTTGTGGCCAAAGTGCAGGACCCGACACTTGGCCTTATTGAACATCCCATTGGAATCCGCCCATCTCTCCAGTCTGTCCAGGTCCCTCTGCAGAGCCCTCCTGCCTTCCAGCTGATCAAAACTCCCCCCCAATTTAGTGTCATCTGCATATTGTTCATTCTTTCTCTGTGTTCTGCTGTTTCTCACATAATCTCATTGCCCACTCAGTAAGTAAGCTCTTTTAGACAGGAACAGACATATGTCTGTAAGATGCTTCACATGAAGGCAGTTTTGAACACGTTTAGGCACTCCTATATTTAGTATGATGAGAAAAAACGTCACACTCTGAAGGGAGAAAGAACTAGTTTTGGTCAGAGAAATTTTTTCTTAAAGTAATGTGTTGCTTAAAGTTTTCCTGAGTGTCATAAAAACTTTAGTTTCTCTTGGAAGCAATATGTGAAAGGTTTCTGCTATCCTCCTTTGTTTAATAACTGCCAAGGTCATCTTGCACAATATAGGTAACATTTTTTTGTGCAATAACACAATGGTCCATTGTTTTTTTTATTCCTGGGTCATTTTTAAAAACAAAGGTCTGAAATCCTGGGAAGGTTTAATCACCTTAGGCCAGTAAATATGAGAACCATATGTTCAGTGACAGCTTTAAGTACACGACCTGGCTTTCTGTGTTTTTAAATACTTATATATGTCAACTTGCCAAATTAAAGACTCTTGGTCTTGGTTTCTGTGGTTCTTACTGCTGAGAGGTGCAGAACAGAATGCTTTAGCTTTCAGAATGCTTAAATTTAGAAATTTATCTCTTACACTTTTTTATTTATTTTTAATGAAGAATACCTTAGCAATAACAGTAAATAAGAAAAAGAAATTTAAAATTCTCCTTTTTTCCCAACCTAACTAAAATGTCCCCAAATTAGCAATACCCATTCCAATTTATTTTCTGCAGAAAAAGTGAATGTTTAAAAGTGATGGAAGAATTTTTTTCTCTATGGACATTTCTTTCCTCCAGAAGCTAGGCATTGTTACACTGCAAGTGTCAGGTTGATCCATTTACAGAATCAGACAATCACATGATCATTTAGGTTGGAAAAGAACTCTGAAAACATTGGGTCCAACCTTTGACTGAACTCCACCTAGACCATGGCACTAAGTACCACGTCCAGTTGTTTCTTGAACACCTCCAGGGATGGTGACTCCACCACCTCCCTCAGTAGTCCATTCCAGTGTTTAACAACCTTTTCTGCACAGAAACTGGCATTTCCATTTGTATACAGAAGCCATATCTACATCTTCAGAAAATCCCCTGTTTCCCATAAGGTTTTAAAAATGCACCTATAATGCAAATTGGATAATAAAAACTCCAACATTCAGAATTACTGAACACTCTTAAATTCCCAGCTAATCACTTCCCAAAATCTGGATCATGGAGAACTAATCTAACAGGGTCTAATTAAAGCAACTTGAGAGACTAAGGCAATGTGAAAGAAAAGCACATATAAATATCTATTCAAAAATAGTTTGATTCTCTGAGATTTATCATAAGGAATTAAGTTTCTGTTACTGTAAGCATTTGTATTTATCTAAAATCTTGCAGTCAGGCCAGTGGGAGCAGTAAAAGAGAGCAGAAACGCTGGAAATGGCTGAAATAAAATTATTTTTAAGCAGATGTTTTCATAAAGCAGCTACTGAAAAACTGCAGAATCTAGGAAAATTACTTTTCACACAAAATGAAGCCCTAACTCAAAAAAGCCAGTTTTGTTATTGCTAAACAGGCTACATCCCTTCACACTGTCCTGCATCTCTTAATTTCTTCTGTTGAATAAGCCTTTCTAACAAATGATAAACAGCAGCAAAAAATGTTAATATGGTGATCTAATATCCAACAGTAATCTGCTTAGATTGGAACAGATGTATTTTGTATAAACATTTCTCAGGAAAAAAAAACCAACCAGTACTGAAGGTAAAAGATAAACTAACAACCCAGACTGTCATCAGCCAGCTGATATACTGGAGAATTCTAATAACAAAGATGTTCCCTGTAGCTGACCTCAAAGCTGCTACCAGAACTAGACGGTTCAGATGTTGTTGGGAAAGCAGATGCCCAGAGAATTTACAGAATATGAAAATATAAATTGATAATATATGGCTAATGACAGACTAAAGACATTTAAAAACATATTGTGCTTTTGTGATCTGGATATATTTTGAATGGACTGCAGGAAGATAAAGGAAAAACATTAGGTTCTTGACACTAAACCAAAGCAAATCCAACCTCTTAAACAGGACTAGTTATGCAAATAAAAACAAGCCATATAAATATCAAAAATCAGTAAGAAAAAGTCATTTTAGACAGATCAAAAATCTACAGAAATTATTAAAACAAGTACCCTAGGACTGTCCTGTCCACTAGACTGTGAAGACAACAGTGTCTTTCTGCAGCAACAGTCCACAGGGAAGAAGGAAATCCTCCAACTGCCTGGATTTACTGAAGTCACTGAGACACTTCAATTAGGATGCTTTCCTACCCATGTTGATTTTACAGTCAATGAACGCTAAGAGATTGCAGTCTGGACTGACCTCTAGAGACATCTCTGTATTGCCTGCAGCAGGACTTCAATGTTAGATCTGGGGCTCATTCAGGAGTTTGAATTTAAAATGATTGAAGCCTATTGTTTCCTTGTTGCTTTGTACCAGGGATGGCATCTACTGGCATGAAACTCGTGGTAGCAAAGAAAAAGCAATATCATACATTGTCTCCTTATTATGTGTTAATGAATTAGAACTGTATTTTGGAATCACAGAAACCTGAAAATTCTTGGTTTGTATGAAATATTAATCAAAATACTGATCTCTCAACAAAAATTGTAATCATACAGAAATGGTGAGCTGTATAACATGTACTTTCATTAAAATATAAAAAGGATGTAATCCTTAATATTACAGATCCTGGAACTTTATTTTAGTAGCCTGGCATAGACTGAATCGTCATTAAGTTAACAGACAGTGTCTCTAAAAGTAAATTTAAATGTAAAAAGACACATTTGAATGTAGGAAACAAAGATACACATGACCTGACTAAAGCAAACAAGAGCTCTGTAAAGAGAAAATGTTTTCAGGCATAAATTGAATCCTTTTGGTATTTTGAGGAGTTCTTAGTGAACAATTTCCATTGTCAAAAGGACTATGAGTCTCACACTGAGAGTGCTGCTAACATTTAAAAAAGTTATTTCCACTATATTTCACAGAATTTAGTGTTTAGCCCAGTGTTGTTTAGTATTTTCACAGAGGATGAAAGAGCATAATGAAAAGTGCATAATAAGTGGTTACTGTGGTCAGTAGAGAAGCAATAGATAGCATAAGTGTTGGTCTCATTTTTAAATACAGGAGTTCATAAATATAGGCCTAATCTACTAAAAGATCATGTATAAATGCATTCAGATTAAGAATGTATCTTAACTCTTCTAATGAAATTCAATGGGATTTAAATATGTTTAATCAGGATTTGTATAAGGTTGTATTCCTGAACTAATTAAAAAAAAAGAGAGAACAATGACTGATAGAGGAGATATATTGTTTGATAACTGAGAAAATGTGAAAGAAAATCATCTTCCTAAAACAGTTCACACTGATGAGGATCACCTGCATCTTATGGGAATCACCTCCTCTGGGATCATTTTCTCTTGTCCTTCTGGGTCTGTGTCAAACCTCATGGGTTTTGACATAAAACAAAAGGATAAAGAAATTTTTCAATTCAACTTTTTAAGAACACCACAAAAAGTGTGAAACTTTTAAAGACTCTAAATTGAGTAATCATGAAAATGAACACTGACTACTAAAAAAAAATAAAATCAAAATATACTTTTTGCGTGAGAGCCTGAAAAAAAGGACCAAAAGTTTCTTGTTTGGAAAATCTGAAGCTTGAACACTCTTTGCTAAAATAAAGAGCTACAGCAAATCCAGGAATTACTTATCATCTCTGACAAGACAAAGAATTGTAGAGAGTGAAGGAAAAAAGAAAAAAACTTCTGTACTTCAGTGGAACTCCTTTTATTTTGCCATCATAAACTAGTAATTCTGTTGTAGGATTTGTTAACTGAAATCTAAAGGTAATCTGGTTTTGTTATTTTAAAGAAAAACAATGTTTTCCTTTATAAGAAATATATACTACCTTTACTTAAGAATTCCACAAGGTAGCTTTTAGTAACTAAAAAGTTTTTTCTATTCTTCATATGGAAAACTATTTTGACTTTAACGAAACAGGAAGGATAACAAAACCAGATGTGTTTCAAACCAGGCTGGAACAGCTGAACATATGGGTCACTTATGAAACATATGTAAAGTGCAATGAACAGTATTCTCTACTCAAAATTTTAACTTAGGATAATTTTAATTATAAAACCTCCTAGGAGTATTTTAAACATGGTGAATGGTTTAACTTTTTTCTTTTAAATACTAAATAATAACAAATTCAAATAAACAAATCCCCACAATGTATTCAACTCAAAGTAGTGCCATTGCTGAGTGTATGCTCCCCACCTCAGAGGAGTGGCAAGTCACTAGTGCCATGGAGGGAAATAAAATTTTTAAATTAGTTGTTTGAACCAGATTCCCACAGAAAATGTCATTCATCCATGCAAGAAAACAGTTCAAGCTATTCATACTTTACTTTTTCTTCATTAACCTCTGCAAGGCTTCAAGAGTTCAGAAGCAGAGGACATATACAGGCAATTTTTTATAGAACATTATTATTTACACTTTCTTTGGCTTGGCAGTTGTCTGAATGTACTGCATCCAGTAGTACTCTCTGGCAGCAACATTCTTGAATGAAAATACAAGCTAGGTTGTTGAACAGATGAATTCTCTAAAGACTTTCCAAAGATAACATCTGCTCTAAAAGGCTTAGTGATAACATAACATTTAGAGAATCAACACATAATTTTTCAGGACAGCTTTACTATTTTTCCACATTGATATAAATAATGCATTTGTGAAACTGTCTGTCAAGTTTCATGAGCCATGCCAAAGTGAACTTATCCTGAACTGCCAGAATATGTTTTATTTAAAGCATTTGAAGAGTGATAATCAATTTTCTCTCAATTCTCACATATGTCAGAGATATTTTGAAGAAATTCTGGAAGACTTTGTATTAAAATTGCAAGGTGCCATCTTATCTAGATTTTTATATATTGTTATCATTAATTTGGGGATGGCAAACCTGGCAAATATTGTCTAAAGGAATCTGAAAACTTTAAAAAACCCAAACTGTAAAAATTAGAGTAAGGCCTGAAAGAAATTACATCTGGGGGATATTATACAAGATTTCATTGAAATTTAAAAATTTTATTTCTGCTAGTCTCATGCAGATAACTTACATTTTGAACTGAGTCTTCCAAGGAAGAATTTTTTCAGAGTTATTATGCATTTGAAGTCCCTGCTTGAATTTTCCCACTGCCCCTATGTGAGGGCACTCACCAACAAGAAAAAAGCAGAGAGCACTCAGTACATGCTCCCCTCACCATGTCCCCCTGGGATGTGCCACCGTGGGACCAGGGATGGCAGGGCAGACCAGATCTCACAAGAATGGATACAAGAACAGGAAGGATTAAAAGGGAGAGCTGTGTCCACCATAGCTCTCGCTCTCTGGCACGGGCCCATTGCAGAAGTTTCTCCAGCTCCCTGCTGCCTGGAACCACCACGTGTTGAACACTGTGGCAGCTTTTTGTTCTCCTGCCTGGCATTCTGACAAGGAGCTGACTGCAGGGATTCAGAAAACCTCTGCCCAACTTTCTGCAGCCCCGATGTCATTGTGCTGCCACAGATCTGGCATGCCATGATTTCTGCAGCTCTGGCATGGCTCTGCCACTTCCTACTTGCTGTAGCCATCTGCCTTGCTCAGCACTGCCTCACTGTTCTGACCTGATGGTTTCCTACACTCACAGGACCCTCTGCACAGCACTTACCCACAGCCACCATGCACCAGCTCCCACAGATGCCGGAGCACCTGCCACTGCTGGGAAACCCCACCAGTGCCATATTCTGTCTGTGGCTGTAACAGCACTGAAGGAAAGCCAGTTACCAGCTCAACAACACAGATTTGGACAAAGTGGTTTTTTCTGGGTGATATTCTTTCTTTGTTATTGCGTATTTGGTGTTTCATTTTTGGTTTTGCCTTTTGTTTCTTTTGCTTTTAGCAAAAATTGTTGCTTTTGTTTCTACTTCCTCCCTTGTGAGTCTAAATTGATTTTCAAATTCACATTATGTCCAGGAAAAAGGGGCTCTTTATGCCATCTAAGGTCTGGCTTCCCTGGAAATACTGTCTTTAATGGAAGACAACAATTGGCGCCCAATGTGTGGCTCAAAAGGAAAAGTAGAGACAGAATAACAGTTCTGAGCAATTTATTTGTATATTGGACATAGAACCCAATAGGCATCATGGTATTCAATTTATTCATGTTCTTTTGGTACATATTCATGCAGAAGTGTATGCTGTTCCTAAGGAATTTTCTTGACCTGGGTCCTCAAACCAGGATAGCTGTGGCTATTGTGGAGTTCATAATCTGGATTCATAAAGCTGTGAATTCAATGCCTATTGGTCTCATTTGGAATATGTTTTCAAGATTTTCTTTCTGCCCTAGCCTAAGCTTTTACCTCTAGGAATTCAGTGATAATGGCATCCAGCCTGGTGGGGGAAATGCAGGAGAGTGGTTTTTTCCAAACCTTCACCCCTTTTCCCTTCAAGTCTGCTACAACAGCTTTTGGGAAGTTCAAATTCTCTCTAAATGCCAGAGATATCTTGCTCTTTGTGCTAAATCTGTAAGTTTGCGTCATTATAGCCTATCTTATGTATGAGGCTAGATCCAGGATCCTTCAAGAACATGTCCAGAAGCCTGGTCCAGGGGTAGAAAGCTTCAAGTGGCATGGGCTGGTGGAGGACATGGGTAAGTTCTTGGAATATTATTCTTCTCAAATGGCATGGAAGTTCATACTTGAACAATTCCAAGACTTCATGAAGTAATGAAATCTGTGAGGGAGAGATGCAATGGTAGATCTATGGAGGGGCAGCTTGTCGTTGCACACGGTGCTTTGTCCACTGCCTATTGAAAACTGCTCAGTATGGTGCAGCACCTCCAGGAGAAAAAGGAAGAGAGTAAAACACCTGACATCATGGTGACTCAGGGTGCAGCTAACCCAGAAAAACAGTCCAAGTCAATAGAAGTTGCCCCGATCCAAAAGAAGAATCATAAGACCAAATCAGTTCATCTGGTGGACAGCGATGGGGAGGCAGCACCCTCAGAGATGGCAGACCCAGAGATAATCACTGAATCCCTATCATTTTATAATCTCCGCCATTGGCGGGAGGACATTACCTGAGGGCCGAGCGAGCCCATTTTGACCTGGTTGATTTGGGTTTGGGATATTATGGGTGAAGGAGTGCAACTTGATGGTACCAAAGCAAGATTTTCAGTATGCAGGTATCAAGCAGGCATTCATGAGGGGGTCACAACCCCTTTATCTCTGGGCATGTGTTATGGGTTCACCTAGGTGGGCCTAAATTTGGGCTCTGGAGTTTGGACTAGGCCGAAGCTGTCAGCTGACTTGAGCTGGGCTGAGCTAACAGCTGACCTCTGCTAGCCAGTAATTTTGTATTCCATACCACATTATGACATCATCTCCAGGGAAGTAGGAACCAGTGTGGGAGTGGTTAAGTCAGTCGCTTCTCAGCCCTCCTCTTGGGAGGACGCACGATGCTGTCCCAGGGGGGATGGAGAGGACCAGGCCCACCACTGGCTCACAGGGTACCTCAGGAAAGTACAATGTGTTGTTCTGGGTCTCTCCTTTCTGCTTGGGTTTGTCTCCCTGGGGAATAAGCTTCTTCTTAAGTAATGTGTAGTTAAGACAGTAGAATTTGTGTGTTCGTTAAGAAGTTGAGGTGGGGAACTTGTTGTTGCAGACTTGTGTGAGTGTATATTTGTACTCTCTTCTAATTGTCTCTTTCTTTCTGTGAAAAATATATGTATATTTAGTATAAATGCAGTTTGAAGTGGTTTTTTTTCTTCTTTCCCCTCTCTTTTCCTCCCTTTCCCTGGTGTTAGGAGGGAGGCTTTTCTCTCTGTGCTTGGGGGGTTGGCAGTTGCTTATTTCAAACCAAGACAGCATGGCTTACAACAAGTGCAAGAGAGAGGTTTGTTTACAGGAATGGCTTACAGGAGCATCATCATAAACAGGCCTGGGAGACCATGGAGGAAGAGATTTGTTATGGGTGTAACCAAGTAGGCCAAGAAGTTAGGCTTTAAAGTTCAGATTAGGCCTGAAATTGTCAGCTGACTTGAGCTGGGCTGAGCTAGCTAACAGCTGACTTCTTCTAGCCAATAATATTGTATTCCATACCATATCCATCATGGTGTGGCTTAGTCAGTTGCTTCACAGCTGTGGTCCCAGCAAGACACTCTGCCATCCCAGGAGGGATGGGGAGGCCCAAGCCTGGAGCACCGGCTTACCATCATGTTATCTTAGGGAAGTAAAATGTTTGTTCTTAGCTTTTCTCTCTGCTTAAGTCTGTCTCTGAAGAATTGACTTCTCTAAAATAATTTGTAGTTAAAATGGTAGAATTTGTGTTTACTGGGAAGTGGGAAATTATTTCTTGTTATACATAACTTGTGTAAGTGTGTGTTATGTTGTGGTTTTCTCTTAATTTTCTCTGTTCTGTATAAATACGTCTAGTTAGTTTCAGCATAAACCTGGTTTGAGGGGTTTTTTTCCTCTCCCTCTTCTTTTTTCCCTTAGCTGGTTTGGGGGAGGAGGAACCCTTTTCTCTCTGTCCTGGACAGTTGGTGTTTTGCCAGCTCAACCCAGGACAAGGTTCAAGGCCTGAGAGAAATGGCACTGTTGGAGGTACTTTTCAGAAGGGACAGGCAATCCAATAGCAAACCCAGCCAGGTCAGGTGCACATTGCAGATGTGGTGGAGTCTTGGATACCAGGGGCCATCCATATACTCCAGTTTCCTGGCATCAATGCATTTTAAGGAAAACCAAGAGACAGTGGGCTATATAATGAGTCAACTGAGGACATACAAAAACACTGTCCGTGCTCTGGTGCCCAAATGTCCATGGCCCTTATCTCTACCATAAAGGCTTTGGTTAAGAGACTCAAGGCACTGACTAGAGATAAAGAGAAACAAAAAAACTCAGAGAGGATATTAAAGAGAGAATTATCCATAACTTTCCAGTGCAAGCTAGAGTCTCTACCATCTGCAAAAGGCGTAACTAGCGAGGGAGAGGGAGTGTACCATATGGATCAACCTGTGGTTCTTCCTACATGACCATCAGGAAGACAGGAAGAAATGGGATGGAAAACCCAGGTACATTTAATTAGCATGGGTACAAGAGGTAAAAGTAAAAATTACTAGAGGCAATTCCACTAGCATAGATGTAGCTCCAGTCTCTTGTGGGCGAGTCCCTAGACAGAACTAGAGGGGCAACAACATGTCTGCTCCACTGGAAGGGACCTCCTGTATGTATTCACAGGAAGAAAGCCATGATTGCCAAGACCAATATGAGACGGTCCCTGCCTTTAGCCAAGTAGAGGGACAGGACAACTGTGTCTATTGAACAGTGTGGATTCAATGGCCTGGCACATCAGATCCACAATACAAGGCTTTAGTTGATACTGGTGCACAATGCACTGTGTGTGTGTGTGGCTCGGCTTTGCGAACGAAGATTTGGGAAGGGCTGTCCCCCCACGTGGGTGTGCCCTTCCAGCCTGAGCAGTGGATTTTAGGTGAGGCTCAGCGTGCGCAGAACTGGCCCCACCGTTTAAGTCCTGAGGTTCATCTGCCATGGCTGAGCGAGCTTGGACAGTGACAGTGAAGTCCTCAGGACTAGAACCTACAGCACCCGGCATTTCCCAGGAGGTCTCCCATCCAAGTACTAATCCGGGGCTGACCCTGCTTAGCTTCCGAGATCTGACGGGATCGGATGTCAGGGAGGCATTTAACTGCCCTTTAGACTGTAATGCCACCAGAATGTGTGGGGACAGAATCTATTTCAGTTGTTGGGGTGACAGGGTGTCTTGGGTTGAAAAAAAACCCAAGTCCTGTGGTGACATGGCACCCCAGAGCAAATTGAGTCAGACAATGGGACTCCTTTCAAAAATAGCCTGGTTACCTCCTGGTCTAGAGAGATGGTATTGAGTGGGTGCATCATGTCCTATACCCGCACCAGCCACTCGGAAGGTGGAATGGTGTAATGGACTGTTGAAAACTACTTTGAAGGCATAGGGAGGAGGGACTTTCAAACACAGGGATCAGCACCTAGCAAGGGCTACTTGGTTAGTCAATACTGGATGCTCTGTTAATCAAGCTGGCCCTGCCCAGTCAGGGTCACTTAATACCGCAGATGAAGATAAAGTCCCCGTTGTGTACCTGAGAGGTATGGTAGGGAAAACAGTCTGGATCAGTCCTGCCTCGAGCAAAGACAAACCCTTTCATGGGGTTGCTCTAGCTGAAGGACCAGGGTGCACTTGGTGGATCATGCAGAAAAATGGAGAAACAGGTTGTATACCTCAGGGGGACCGAATTTTTGGGTAAACTGTTAACACTTCATCTGTAAGTATATATTTGTAATGTGCATATAGTTGAAGTAATGCATGTATGTATATAGTTGAAAAGTTGAAATCTGATATAGCGTGTTGGTATGGAAAAATCTGGAGTGGATAATGTTGTATATTTAAAGTCCCTGCCTGAATTTTCCCATTGCCACTATGCAAGGGAACTCACCACAATGAGAAAAAAGCACAGAGCACCCAGCACATCCTCCCTCCCCACCACCTCCCCTGGGGGTTTAAGATATACGCCACTGCAGGACCAGAGGTGGCAGGGGGAGATCAGATCCCATGTGAACTGATACAATAGGAAGGATTGAAAGGGAGAGCTGTGTCCGCCATAGCTCTCTCACTCTCTGCCATGGACCCATTGCCAAAGTTTCTCCAGCTCCCTGCTACCTGGAACTGCCACATGTCAACTGCCGCAGCGGCTGTTAGTTCTTCTGCCTGGCTTTCTGAGAAGGAGCTGCTTGCAGGGATTCAGGAAACCTCTGCCTTGCTTCTGCAGCCCTGATGTTGGTGTGCTGCTACAGATCCGGCTGTGCTTGACGCCGCACTGAACCTCCCACAGCAGTGACGACTTTGGCAGCTCTGGCACGGCTATATGGCTTCCTAGTTGCTGTAGTCATCTTCCTTGCATGGCACTACCTCATCACCCTGACCTGCTGGTTTCCCACACTCACAGGACCCACACTGACCCTCTAGAGGCACTGCCCCTGTTCACCTGCCTGCATCCATGGCAGTTGCCAGAGCTGGAGTCACTCAGAGCATTGACTGCCATTATGCACCAGCTCCCACAGATGCCAGAGCACCTACCGCCATCAGGAAAGCCCTCCAGCATCATATTCTGGCCATGGCTGTAACTGCACTGAAGGAAAGCCAGTTACCAGCTCAACAACACAGAAGTGAACAGTTTTCCTTTCTTTTTTGTTTAGTAAAAATTGTTACTTTTGTTTCTACTCTCTCCCTTGTGAGTCTGAATTGATTTTCAAATTTACATTAAATTTGAGAAAAAGGGGCTTTCTATGCCATCTAAGGTTCTGCTTCCCTGGCAATATTGTCTTTAACAGGAAACAAGACTGATTTATTTTTTAAAGACTTGTTTATCTTACAAGACAATACAGTAGTCAGTTTAAAAGTGAAGATGTGTCATAACTTTGAATAGTAAATCTCTACCTATTTTTTTTTTTTTTATGATGTCTGAGTTTGTTCTCATGGTACGGTCACATCACTTAGAATCCTTCCTCAGTATTTATTGTACCTGTAAGAGATTGCAGGGATATCCTCCATCAGTTGAACTTTTACCTTTTGCCTTAAATTCTGAGCTGTATCTCAAATGAACTCTTTGTCATTGGAGACAATTATATATTACCAAAAGAGTTAAATAGACACTAGTGGAGGATTGTGACTTCTCTCAAAAATGCAATCCACTGATTCTTTATTCATGCATATACTTTAAGAGAATATTGAATAGCCTATTCAGCAGTACCACACTAAAGAGAATCAGCAGTAGAAAAGACAAAGAACACAGACCTGGATACCTTTCATCAGCAAATCTACAAGATACTGGTACTGAAAGTTAGAATATTCATATACATATATTCTAATTATAAGATTCTAATGATCATAATAGTACCATTATCTTCTCAAAAAGAGCAAGTTTTGTTCCAGTTAGTATTTTGCTAACAGCAATTTTTATATAGTCACAGTTCAATAGCTAAGCTCCCAAAATTCCTGAATATGCTTTCACAGCCTGGGCATGCCATTCAAATTGTGTCAAAAGAAAATCATAACAACATCATCAAGGAGATCTCAATAAAGAGACGTCATTGTCCTCCGAAGTATTTTGTTGATGATGCTACTGAAAATCATTCTGCATGATCCAGAAGATTCTCTTGGGAAGGGATTTTAACTGCATTATATATGCAGTGAAGTCTGATGTGACGCTGGCTAATGAATGCAGAAAATCTGTGAGACAGAAGCGAACATACAAACCACAAAGCAGTGTCCAGTGCTTCATGTAGCTAAGTAAACGCTATTTCAGAAGAGAAAAAGCTTATTTTTGAAGAACAAGTCACCCCACACTCCTAAGTTTTGAAGGAGATGGCAATGAACAAGAATATATATCCACAAAAAGAAAGAAAACAAGAAAAACAGTTATCTACACCATGCAATGCTCAAATCTGTGCTTTTTTTATACTGTGCCTACTTAATATAAAATATGGGATGACTGCCCACTTAACAGGGGCTGTGCTCCAGATTTGAATTTGTAATGTCTTAACAAAACCCAAACAACAGTAAAATATATTCTTAAAATAAAATGGTCACTTAACAAACTGCACATACATTAAGGCCACCAAATCCACCTGTATACAGACCTTCACAGCAATCTTGCCACATTCTGAGGTCCAGTTTAGGAATTTCTTCACAGCTACTATATCCATGTGGGAATTCAGCCACCTTAAAGACATCATGTTGTACCCTGGTGATGTTGTCACCATTATCACACAAAACTCTGGCAAGAGATGTCTGCTTGATCTGAGTGAGCTGAGCAGGTGTGAACACACCTGGGTTCTCATACCATAGCCTGTAATCTCAAAGAAACGACAAGTTTGGTAGTGAAAAAAAACCCAAAACAGGCAGTTTTCCAAAGATACTTAAATACTGTGTTCAGAACAAATTAATTATTTCATAAATCCTGTTCTCAACTTTACATTGTATCAAGGGAGTGATCCAGATGTCAAAATAAGAGTGCCTGGTATCACTCTACCCCTACTTAGTGTCATGCTCACAGTCTGAAAGGGCTGAAACCCTCAACAAATTCTTTGATATCTCATCTAGTCTAACTCGAATGTCTTGGGTATTTTTTGATATCTAAAATGATACTAGACTATCAAGTTCAGGGTTCTTCTAAGGTAGAGACTTAAATGGCCATAATTTCTTTTTTTTGGGCAACTTACTCATGGATATGCAAATATTTTGATGGAATCGCTAAGATTAGAAGAATGGCTAATCTATATCTAGTTTATTATCAAGTTAAGTGAGACGATCCAATTTACTAATGAATTTTTTTTCTGTTAAAACTATTTTCATGACTATATTGATTCAGGGACTTTCTAATATATGCTCCGTTAATTCATCATATTCAAGGAGGAAACACTGTGTTTTCAATAATTTACTTTTCACTCACAAAGGGATAAAGGCCTGTTATCTAAAGCAAATATAAATAATACATGGAAAAGAAAATGTCCTAAGTTACTATCCAAGATTTGAAAACATTTTACACTATTCTAACATATAAGAACTGCTCACTGTGATATGGTTTCTGCCTCACAAAACTGTAGAGAATTCAATATTGATATTTTTTTCCCCACCTATTTCAAACATAAAAAAAAAGAGGTGCTTTAAACTTTAGGAAAAATCAAAACCAATTTCATAGTAAACCTAGAAGAATAGTAAACAAATTTCATTTTAGCTACTTAGTGTACCATTTTCATAAGGCATTTCCAAGTACTAGGATCAGATTCTAAAATTTCCATCTTGACATGAAATTACACTCCCTTCAGACCTCACTCCTTTCCCATGCACAGGCACATTTTCTTTGCATGGTGTTGTCACCTTTGGTCCTCTGCCCAATGTAAAGGCTTTTCAAAGAAGTGAGAGTCGCTTTCATTATGCCCAATAACACTTTAGTATTTGCTGACATGTTGCTTCAAAACATTTGCATTCCTTGAACAGTGGAATCCCATTTCCTAAATATTCAATGTTTTTCCATAGTTTCTAAATGTTGTTTCAGAAAAAAAAACCAAACCAAACAAAAACAAGTCAAACAAAAAAACAAGCAAAAAAACCAAACAAAAAAACACCCTCAACCTAACCAGGAAAAAGTGCTTTTGCTGAAAAAAATACAAACAGATACACATCCCCCTCTCCCCCAAAAGCAGTATCAATATCCTGTTGTGACACAGATAGGTACTTGTCACCAGCAATCTGAAGCTCATACAGTAAATATGTCCCTTTATACTCTCTCTGCCTTCAAGCTTGAGAATGCTACACTTCACAGCTTAATTTTTAAACAGATTTTATGTAAGAAAGTTTGGGGTTTCTTTTAAAAAAACACTCAAAAAGGTTTGGGTTATTGACTACAGAAATAAAAAAGCATTTATAATATCCTAAGTAGCAATTTGATACCTCAAATAAATAAAACAACATTAAATAAAGTGAATCAAATCTAATGTCCTAATTCTTCTTCTATTTCCCTTTCATTAGGATGGGAATAATCAGGCTAAGTCTTTCTACTCTCATGCCATGAAAAAAAACAGGATCCTAGGTCACAAATTACATTAAAATAAGGGAAATATTGATTTTCAAATACTGAACAAGTGTGCTAAAAGTGTGTAAAGCCAATCTGACTCCTGTGACAACAGCAATTAATATTGTCTTATTTCAGGTACTCTTATAATGTGCACATAGAGTAATAAAAAATTATTAACAAAATGTGTTCTTTGGGTTAACCTGTCTGTTTTTAACACTTTTGGTGCACAGACTGCTTGTATTTCTCCTAGTTACAGCAGCTAGGACCAGTTTATCACTATGTGTTCTACGTCCTCTAGGTATTTTCTCATGAACTGTTAATAATAGATCATTTGCAGCAGCTGCCCAGGGCACACCTGACCCCTCAGGCTACAAGCTGGGTGTGAAGGAACCCTGGGAGATAGAGCAGTGTTCCTGTCTTCACACCAATGACAGTCATGATAACTCCCCTCTAGGGAGGCATAACCACCTTCACACCCAGCCTGAGGAGTCATGTCTGCTAATGGGTCATTAAGGACTGTCACAATAGGCAGTTGTAATGACCTAAATCATCAAAGATTCCAAAAATATCCCATGACTCAAAGAGTTAAATCTCCCATTGTGGAACTCTCCACCCTGGGGGAGACCCTGGGCATTCCCACCTGAAACAGAGGGTATATAATCTTGGGGTTTGGGGACTTCTAGTACCACTCGTTGGATCCAGAGGAGGACCAGAACCTCAACAGGACTGCAACTGTCACTCTCAACAAGGCTGTGACCATCGTCCTCACCAACAGATTTTCCTTTCCTTTTACTTTTTACTTAGGGGGACCACATGGGGCTCAGCATAGGGGCCAGTGAAAACCATTCTGTTTGTGCCCCAGGGTGCTGGGTTATACATGTAGTTTTTATGGGTTAAAACTAATTTTTCTCTGTATCATTGTATTTACTGTAATCTGTTTAGTAAATTTTAACTCTGACTTGTAATCTCTCGGGTCTAATTCATTTCTCCCACTGGTTTACCCTTAAACCAGCACAGTATTGAACGATGAATAGGGATTATATAGAGTGATACTTTTCCAACCTACATTTAAGTAACAGAGATGGTGAAAACACCTCAACAACCACAACTTCTTTGCCATTAAAATAACTAAATAACAATGAAAGGAGACAAGTATCATCCGTTTTTCAAAAAGATAAATTACATGAATATCTGATAAAAGAAAACTCAGCATGTGTTGGCTGTTTTGCTTTTTGGGGCTAAGTATGAAATATTCATAAAAAGTCACAGATTTAAAAAATAATCATGGCTTCTAACAATGTTTTAAACCTGTATTCTTCATATTTTCAACTATATTTTAAAATCATAAATGAAAATAAAATGGAGTTTAACTTGGAAAAAAATGAGAACAAAACTGTTATTAAGCATTCCTGATTTAAAATTAATTTTGGTTTACATGGTTTTTCAATTTACCTGTCTCCATCCCGAATACGTCTAAACTGTGTGCTTAACAGACACATCAAAGTTGGCCCCAGTCGGCTGCCTGGAACTAAGTCTTCTACCATTAGAGCAGGAAACAGGTCTATGTTCAGTGGGGAACCATATAACCTATAATGTGAAAAACACAAATATTGAATAACAAATATTTTACATTTACAAAATAATCAGTATGTGATGAAGTTAAAGGCAAGAGATACAAATAAATCACAGTAAAAATGCCAGTGATAGTGTTGCATCCTTTGTGAACAACCTGTGGGTGTATATGCAAGAAATCCTGCAATGTAGGTTGTATATGTGCCTAACACCATAGGGGTCTGCAAGTCTACCCCACAATTTCCTTTCTCCTAGTAGCTTTCCCCTGATTTCTTGGAATTGTTTCTTTTTAATAGCTTTTATTTCCTGCCCCTGTACACATTTTTTCTTTTACTGTAGCTAAGACTAATTTTCTGTCTTTGATTTTGTGCAGATAAGCTAGGGTGGCAGGTAGCTGAAGACTTATTTTCAAACACTGAAGCTCTAAAGAACAGATTATGGCTAGTGAAGGATGTCCACATGCCACTACAGTGAATGATACTGTACTTTGTTTGACTGTACCAAATGAATAGAACCAAAATATAAATACTTGCATGACACTGGCATTAAACAGAAATAGTGCCATATTTAACAGCATTTACAAAACCAGGCCTTTCAAATTAATAATCTCATGAATGTATACTGTATCTATTAACTTCTTATTGTTCACAGAGATGTAGAAGCAGAGAAATTATCTGCATGTGGAAATTTTTATCATCTATTTCCTGCTACTGATAAAAGTTTCTTAAAATGCCCCTTAAGTCCTTCTTAATAAATACCTTTTCCAGAAAAGACATTTAGCTACTAATTTTGCATGCACATTTAGGTAATTGACTGTTTTTCTTCACCTCAGGCTCACCTGCTAAGTTTCTCCCTGATTTCAGGATTCTTAATTTCATTTTTCAGATCTTCAAAAGTCTGAGCTGAAGAAAGATTACAGTAAACTCTAAAATCATGGTAGGGAGGAATTCCATGATCTCTGCCTCTCTGAATATTCATAGCTGCCAGATCTAAAGCCACAGTACGTGCCATGGAGAAGAGTCTCTCTGTTAATTCTGTATTGAGTAATTGTGACGGGACACGCATCTTACCAGCAACACCAAAAAATCCCCTTAGAAGTGGATCAATGCCTCCTTCATTTACAATCCGAAATGGAGAGAAGAATGCCTTATGAAGAGGTAGATGGCCTTGTGGAATAGGTTCAAAGTTTTCATCCAGTCGATACAGAAAAGGATTAATGAGTGTGTGACCAAACCTAAAAGCGGCAGTTGCAAACTCATTAGTTATGCCAGAATTAACACTGGGATCATAACCCTTATATTCGCCAAGCATCTTCATGCCTACCTCTCCAAAGATCTTAGGGAGCCAGTGGCTAAATGTTATGTGTTGCATTTCTGCACCAACAATTTTGCGTGTTTCATGATATATTGTGTCACCATCCCAGTGTGGATTGAGTTTCAGTAGCTCTGTGGCAATTCTGTTGTGTTCTCTAAACCACAATGTGTGGATGCTGGTAAGACCCAACTGTTCATTAGAGCGCTGATCACCAGCTAAAAAGCAGGGTATTGGGCTCTCATTTTCATCTCTCATACATTCTGTTGGTGGGCCAGTGGCAAACGGAAGAAGGGGCTTGCCAGATCTCTGTACGATGCCCTGCCTCAGAAGACCCCTTTGACTTGCCAAGTCTCTGATTTCTAGTGCTTCATGGTCCGAACTGCCATATACATTGGATGCATCGATGTAGGAGGTCAGCTGGTTGATCTGCTCTCGTGGGTACACGGAATTCATCAGGAGAGATGTCATGCCACTTCCACAAACTGGACTGGAGCGTACAAAAAACATGCAGCGTGCACCGTTTCGAACTCTGGGATCATTTGGTGGTATCATGATTGAAAAGCATGGAGGATCATTTGTACAAACAGAACTGCAATGCTGACCATCTGAAAACCTGGCCTCACTTAGGGCAGCCACAGTGAGGTCGAGGTCATGGTCAAGAAACTGACCCCACTGCATGAGCATGTGAGTGTACTGGTCATCAGGAGTTACTGTTTCTGTCCCAATGAGAGTAGTTGAAACCAAGCGAGGCATTGGAAGTGCATAACCATTAGAGAGCCTCCTGGGTTCAATGCCCCGAGGCAAATTAAATCCATTTTCATAGACTGACTTTAACAGACGTTCAAAAGCTGTCAGAGAGGCACCCCACATGGGATGCTGAAGGTTGTTGCATGTTCCATCATGTGTCCTGTACTTCTGATGGAAACACATATCTGAGCAGTTGTTCACTCGTCGATGGGCTGTACAACCTGAGAGATTTGCTATCAGATTCAAGTACTGTGGAGATACAAGGTCGTTATAGTGATAACCTGAAACCAGAAAAGAGAGAAAAATTAAAGACTTTATAGATGCACCATCCCCACAGGTCACAAATTTATCTTAAATCATATTTTATTTTATTTTATTTTATTTCCCACCAGAATAAACATCCCTACTTTTAAAAAAGAACAGTAATAATCAAGCATGTATATTTGAGTATGAGGTCATTTGAGCAACAATTTGACCAATATTAGGTCAGGAGAAAACTTTCTAAAATCCTAATTAAAGGACAACTTTTACAAAATGATCACAAAAGGAGCTCATTACTTAATTGGTCACTTAAGAGAGCAGAGATATTTTCAGAAATAAAAGCATCATATTGAGACAAATGGAACATTTCCTGCATGTTAATAAAAGCATTTTGAAAACTGTCACTAACACTTACGTGGACTTTATCTTTTGATCCTTGACTACTCACTAAACATTACTACTTTGCTTTGGTTTATTACAGTGAGAGTTGCAGAATTTTAAGAAAAAAATCAGTAAAAACTACAAAAGAAAATAACCAACATCAATACAGTTAAACATGGAGTGATCTCTAGAACAAGTGTGTGGAGTAACTCATATTCACACTACCAAGGACTAGTTTCTAAATAAAACTGGTGTTTGTGTAGCACTTGGCATAGGTTTCCTCTGCACTCCACACCATTAACCTCTGTGACTAAAACACACGTACCGTTGTCCTGCATTTTTTCTCAGTTTATAGAAAAATAATATATACAAAATATATACTGTAATTCATTAGAATTATGTATTTAGAACCTCAAATTGGGGCTTTGTTGCACTATCTCTGTTGTGGTATTACAGCATTGTAAGAACTAAAGGCCTTCTAGTACAGTATTGTGTGACTGCAAATAGTAGAAGTCAGGCTCTGCCTTGTCCTTGCTGCATATAAGGAATCATTCAAAAAGTCATTTTTACCTAGTAAAATCTGGATTTAATTTCAGGAGAAACGAAAGTCATTAATTATGGCTATTCAGGCTACATCTACATTATCAGCTTTGGAGTAGGTCAACGGAAATGTGCCTGTAAAGTGAGACTTTTGCAGCTGAGAAAGACATGCCTACTGTATCCACTGTGGAATAGAAATAGGTTTCATTCAGAAAATCTCTGCTTTGTTCTCCTGGGCTGAATGTGGCACTGGATCTGATTTTTCATTTAAGTTGAAAAGAATTCACACTCTTCAAGACCATATCACAAATTTCACAAACGCACAATCAGCGGGGACAACTGGGAGATTCACTTCAAAAGGGAGCTGTTGATCCAAAGCAAAAGGCACACCTTGAGGGATATACAGTGTGGATGAATCAGGTTCCAGGATCCAGGGAGTCTTGAGGGTGGAATATTTGGCAGTGTGGGTGCATGTCTAACTAACTAAACCCCATCAGACACCACCATGGATCTTAATCTGGAAAGCCTGCAGTCAGGAATAAAACTGAACAAGCGGTATATAGGTTAAAGGAAAAAAAGGAAATGAGTGAGTGTATAGTGGTACTGTGTTCTTACAGGCTCAAGGGTTTCCTAGCATGATGGCAATCACTCAAGAATATGAACTGAATGCAGTTTTGCAAGAAGTTGGTGAGGGCTAATTGCACACAGTCGGGAAATGTTACTTTTAGTCCTAAACTCAGTCCCAGTGTGCCTGCAAAGACACTGGTCTTCATCTAAATTCAACACATAAATGTGTGTTAGGCACACTGGCTCTCTGCCCATTTCATCAATGCAGGGCAATTGCAAACAAACCACCTAAAGCCTCTCTTTGTTTTAGCCTCAAAAGGGACTGGATTGCTCATAGCTGCCCAGCTGGGACGAGACCTGTGTTCAGCCAGGGAAGTTATGTTTTCTCAGCCTCAGGCTATGAGTACTCTACATGGTTTACAAGTCAAAGCAAAGATATCAGACACCTAGTCCTTGCATTAGGCAAAACTAACATGCTCATGCAGACATACAGAAATTATTTTATGGAATATTCCAGAGTAGGAAAAAGAAAAACAAATCACAGGGCAAAACCAGTAAGTGCCATTGGCTAATGCAGCAAAACACATTCTTTGAAGATATTATTGATAGCATATGCTGGCTACAAGGACAGTTTAATTCTATAACCACACCTAGAAAACATATCTTCATTATAATAACACTCCTATTTAAACCATTTTCATTCATCATGGAGTTCTTTCCTTATGAACATTATTCATCCAAATAAACATTTGTCTGCTGTGGTTATCCTGGTGGACACCCCCATTTTTGAAATGAAGCTGTGAGCGAAATTTGACCGTGAATCTTTTCAGTGGAATGACCTTCAGTACCCATTTAAAATAAAAGGCTCAACTTCTCCTTTTACAAGTTCAAGTGGGATGCAATGCCTCATTATGGATTAGATTTGATGGCTTTCTGATGCCAGTCTGTAATCCTTAATTAGCCTTCACATTGTAGGCGCTAACTTCATCTCTGCTTTTTAAAAGGCTGTGTGCTGAGCATTTCCAGTCCTTAGAAGCTGACTAGCTTAATTCACATAATAAGATTTTTTTTTTGAAATGCAATGAAGATGTTTCATAGAGGCATAGAAATATCAATTAGAAGGGACCTCCTGTCCAGATCAAGCTCCTTCTTAAAGCAAGTTTATCTTCAGCATTAGATCAGCACAGCTGGATACCTGTCTAGCAGGCCTGAAAACCTTCAAAGGCTGAGACTCAGCCATTCTAGATAAGTTGTTCCAGTGCTGCACTGGCCTTCTGGTGATAAACTGTTTCCTAACATCCAATCTGAACCTCCAAAGCAGTAATTTGTGGCCATTCCCTTCGTCTGGCACTGCAGAGGAGAATTTGGATCCAAAGTCTTTCCTTGGAAAATTCCAAGGCTTTGCATTAAAAAAAAAAAAAAAAAAAAGAAAAAGAAATAAGGTCTCTGAAGTGGAAATTGTCAAGTTTCTCAACTGTTCCCAATGCAAAAGTGCTAAATAACACCTTTAATTGAGCTTTCCATTTTGAAATAAAATTACATAAGAACAAAAATTACTACTAAGAATCTGAGTGTTATGCTATTCAAATGAAAACAGATTTATTTTACTATTCAAGTTTCCCTAAAACCTAGTTTTCTGGGGATTCTGTAGGGCCAAAAAGCATGCTCTGATTTTGAACAGGATTTCCAGTATCACAGAAAGTTGACTGATTTTGTGTTCATTAATTTCTCTCTGTGGCTTTCATGCCAACTGTGGTAAACTTTAGGTGTTCAATATTAGACATCCGAGCAAAAAGTAGTCAACCAGTTCTCATACATCACATTTCATATAGATGAAATATAGATCACATTTCATATAGATGAAATGATACAATAGCTAGTATTGTATATGATATGCTAGCATACACATCTAATCACAGAACCAAATCAAATTGATTTGCTCTTATAAAACATCAGCCTTCAAAGAATTTTGAAAAAGTTTTTGTGGTAAACAATTCATCACAAATTATTAACTCAGCCTCTAATAATGAGTAACAAGCTTCTTTTACTAGCAAATGTTACAGCACTCCACAAAGCTTGCAGTCTTTGGCCCCATAAATACTTGCCTAGTTCATGGTCAGAGTTAAAGTTTTCAGAAGTTACAATAAATACTCAATTATAAACATCAAAAAGAATATCATAAGTAAAAGTATTTCCTCTAGATTTTCAATGTAGTTTTTGGCTATGTCTTGAGTCTCAAAAGCTCTCCTAAAACTCTATCATTATTTCCAAATTCTTCAGTCCTATGTTTCAAGCCTATCCACATACACATCTACACATATTAGCTGTATATGCTCCAGCTGGACTTCATGAACTTGAACTTGTACTCCAATACCTAAAAGGCAGAAATTAAACCCCACTTTTTTTTGCTATTTATAAAACACAACAAGAACTGCATTTTTCAATACATCAGGTTAAACAAAACAATTTGCTCAGTATGACATGCATTTATAGAATTAGTAGAAAATAATTCTGTGAATGCTATTGTGATACATGCAGAAACTTTGGTTTATAAACCATACAAATCCTTCTTGTTATACCATATTTTCTCCCTGACAAGGCATGGTGATACTAAATGGATTTTCTTAAAAAAATGCAGGAACAAAATACTGGTTATTTTTAACACACAACAGAAAAGTCTGTTCTACTATGAGACAATGGTCCTAATAAATTAACACACAGAGAGTTGACAAACAGGATGCATTATGCCTGTCCATTATACTAATTTTGACCAGTAGAAGAATCTGAATTTGAACTTTTGCTTAATATGTCAATGTGAGAAAAAATAAAAACATTCTACTTGGAGAACTCAAAGAGAGTTACATCATAATAAACAACTGGCAAGCCAAGGACTAAATTTGGTAAAGTTTTGCAAAGTCAAATACTTCACTTATTTCAATGTAATGGTTCTGTAACTGGGACCAAAACTCACAAGATAAATGTCTCCTGAAGTATAATGACTTAAGAAGGCAAATACACTTCAACACATAAAAATAAGGAAAGAGTACTGACTTGTTCCATTCAGGTCAACCATTAGACCATCTTGTACATGATCTTGAATAAGCTGTAATGTCCTTTCAAATATTTCCCCAGCTCTTGCTTGCTCAACAGTGTATGGGTCCCTTGGGTATCGAAATAAGGCTAGCAAATCATTTGGAGAACGAGGACGACTGATAGATAATTTGGAGAAAAATAGTAAGTATACACAAGAGTTACAAAACAACAATACTACTTACAGCATGTCAATGTTCAGCAACATGATTAATACATACCTTGGTTATTCATCTCAAAATGGAAGGCAAATCAAAAAGAAAAAAAAAATTTAATAAAATAATAAACCAGGAAATATTTAGTGGCAATTAACTATTTAGTAGCACTTTAATAAACAGTGAGATCTCAGTGAATAGAGATCTCAACAGCCTATAAACAATAGGAAACATGTTAAACTGTTAGTGTTCTCAGAACTAACCAGATGTTAACAATGTCTTTTAAATAATAAAATAGTTTCTTGTTTAATAAATCTTCCATTATTTCCAGTATATGGAAAACCAATTTTGACTTGTCAATACAAAAAGAACCCCAAAGGAGATACCTGTCAAAGAGATGTGTACGTGTTGAATTAATTGCTCTGTCAACAGTCGCAATTGCTTCCACAATTGATGTTTGTACAAAAGGATCTCCATTTCGGCTGACATTAGGAACTACAGAAAGAGGAATTCACATGTTATTGCAAAAATGGCCACACACAAAAAGACACTTCTATAAAACAGAGTCTAGACACGACATCATTTCAGTTGTACAAAATAAACCCTTGTTCATTAAGCATTAGTTCATCCAAATATAAAATTCTCAACCATTTTGGAATTCTATCAAAGCATATTACAGTAGAACAAAATTCACTTAAAAACAGAAGTTAATGTAAGTTCAAAAGTTATCTTGCCTGTAATTCCAAATCAAAATAAACGCATATAGTGTTTAACTTTCCATTAATTAAACCTACAATTTCAAATACAGATAATCAAAGAAAAAATGAATTATTATGAAAGGGTCTAACCTATATCCACTAAAATCAATACAGATTCTCCCTTTGATTTCAACTAGTACTAAATTCTTATTGAATTCAATGTAAGAATTTAAAGGACTTTCAGAAACATGTTAGAAGTGTCACATAACAAATATAATTTACCTACTCAGTACCATAAATTAATATTGCTCTTCTCTCAAGCATGGTATAATAAGCAACACTCAGTAATTTTATAGGGCAGTAAATTATTTATTTTTGTCACTACTTCATTTTCTACTTTAGTTTTTAAATACTAGGTTAAAAATCCCATGCTTAAAAGCTGCTTAACAAGTCTACATAATACTGGAAACTCACTAATGGCTAGACATCTGCCATTTTATGCATGCTCAGTTGAAGCTGGATGTTTGTACAACCCATCTAGGGCTAATAGCCTTCCTTTCAATCTGAATGAAGAACTACCAGATCCAAAGGCAGCAGCTAACAACTTCCAGAGGGTGTTTAGATTGGAGAAGTCACACAGGAAGAAGGGTAAAGTAGGGAAAAAGTCCAAAGCAACTATACTGTAATAAAATCAGCAAATGTACAAAATCAGCTGACATAAGAACTGTTGTTTGCAAGCTTTTCATGCCTTTTTTTTCTTTTATAGACAGCTTTTTATTTTTCCTCCATAAATGGCAGGTCAAACTGTGTCTATATGAGTTTCATAGTCTAGACCCAGGCAATCAAACTTAACCATCGATACCATTAAATAAAACAGTCCCTGGCACTTTATAGCTGTAGATGAAGTCCCTTTCTGTGCCCTGAGGCCAGTCTCAGGCTTCTGACAATCTACTCCCAGCATCCAAAATGAGCTGACCCTTTTCACAGTGCCTGAGGCCAAGTAGTCTCTGATCTGTCCTAATTGCCAACTGTTCTCCTTGTTTGACAGCTTCATTTTCATAGTAACCATACAGAAACATCAGATAACAGAGTTTACAGGTTTGCTACTCTCATTTTAGTTTTTCCAGAGAATGTTTGTGTTCCACAAACCACCCAGACAGTGCAACGTTGGAGACTGTAAATATAAAATGGCTGGTTACCTTCCCTAGCACTGTCTACATTAAATGCAAACTCGGTGTTCACATGCAGAGCTGTTTTTTCTGATTAATGGTACACGTGGGCTGAATTATAAACCTTGGTCAGAAGTTAACTATACCACATTGATTTTTGTTTAGACTATTTATTACTAGCAGTTCTCTTTTTAGACTGAGAAACATTAAAAGTTAAAGCTCCTTGCAAGACTTTCTTTCTGTTTTCTCTTTTAGCTTCTTAAGGTCTGTATGACTTTCTGCAATTCTTTCACAATGATTGCAGCCTAATTTTTAACCAAGTGCTATATGTGCCCCTTTGAAGACTCCAGAAGACTTTTTGTCAAGTTATCCCTAAAGATTAGACTGTGCATTTTACTAGCAAATTCTAATAGGTTGATCAAATAGGACATATTTTACTCATACTAGTAAGATTAATGATGAAAAAAACCAAACAAAAACCCCCAAACAAACAATAAAAAACCCAAACCAAAACCAAAACAAACTCTCCCTCCCCCAAAAAGAAATTGTTGGAGAAAAAAAAGAATAAACCCCCTGAATTTAATACTTTCTTTTTTCATCTTACACATTAAGCAATTGATAATCTAACTCATACCTCTTAATCAGATATCTTACCATTTACACTAAGCACCATACTAACAGAGGAGTATCCTATGGTATTCCGAGCAACACATTCATATCGACCTTCATCAGCTGTTCCAACATCACGAATGGTAAGAAATCCCTCTGGACTAACATGAAATTTTCCACTCTCAGTTACTTGTACTCCATCCTGCAGGAAAGCCCAAAAGTTTAGTAATTCTAAATACACTTATTTTCATACATGAATATTTGTCATCTTTTTCTCTGCTATTCTTAGTTCTTATTTTATATTTCTATTTTATATCTCAAGATCGTAGTCAGACAGATTCAGATAAGTTTCTATAGAAAAATCATATGTAATTCTAAATTGTACAGTGTATTTCTTTACTTTGAAAAGTACTCATTATTATAAATCAAAGTATTTTAATAGTTATAGGCTCTCATCAAATAAAATCTATGACCCAAAAATAAGATAGCACCTCTTGAGACCATATATATTTAATTTTTCTCAAAATTAGCCAACTGAAATAGAGCTCAAGTGCTTTATGTGCATCAGTTCTTCATCTACTACGCATTTAAAAGCTATTTAAGGCTGATAAAATATATTTTCTAGTGCTCACTAATTCAAGAGAAGACTATCAGAAAAAGTGAAGGTCAATATAGCAACTCATTAATTCCCTGGTAACTCTGCTAATAACTCTATAGTTTGATACATCAATTATTACATCAATGGAAATCAAAGCCACAGTAAGGTTACTGGTTTCCAAAGCCTGTCCTGGTTGAAGAGTCAACCTAACAGTGTTGAAGGGCTTAGCAATACAGTATTTTATATTGTTTTATATCTATAATATCATTGAAAGTATGAATATTAATAGGACATTTGCATGGAACTGTCACTAAATACCTCTTAAGGTGCATATTATGAATTTTAGCTGGTTTGTATAATAATATGCATAACTATATATGTATATTTATCCATATAAAATTGAGGTTTAGTACCTATATACATGCTAGATATTAAAGATTTACTGATTGAACTTCAGGTAACGTTTTCAGACACCAGAGCAAGCAACAATTTGACAATGTGCACTTTAGAGAGCTAATCTGAAGAGAGAGAAAGGTTACTGCCTTTCTGCAATAGCTGAGTATCTAATACCTTATTCCATGTAATGACTGGCTCTGGCTCTCCTTGAGCACTGCATGGGATCTGCACATTTGTGCCAACCTCCACTGTCATGTCACTGGGAACGCTGGCAAATACGGGAGTCACTAAAAAACCAAATGATACATTAATAAGGTATGAAATAAAACTTGTGCAAAAGATGATCCAAAAAGAAGGTCAGTACTCTTATTTTTATCAGTTACTGAACATTTCTTAATCGATAACACTCTTCTATCTGCAAGTTCTTAGGTACTTATAACTTTGTCTTAGAGGTTAAATTCCTTTCTCCTGCAGAAACTGGCTTCCCATCGTGTGGATAAGTATATTCTTTGCTGAGTCAAAAACCGGCTGTATGGCCAGGCCCAGAGAATGGTGGCAAAGGGAGTAGCATCTACTTGCCAGCCGATCACAAGTGGTGTTGCCCAGGGTCCAGTATATTGGGGCCAGCCCTGCTTCATACCTTCATGGATAACCTGGATGAGGGAATTGATGGTACTAAGCAAGATCCCAGACAACACCAAGTCAGGTGGGAGTGTTGATCTGCTGGAGGGTAGGAAGGCTCAGGAGAGGGATCTGGACAGGCTAGATTGATGGATCAAAGCCAACTGTACGAGGATCAATAAGGCAAAGTGACACAACACTCCAAGGGTCACAACAGCTCCATGCAGCATTAGAAGCTAGTAACAGAGTGGCTGGAAAGCTGCACAGTGGAAAAAAGACTTTGGGGTGCTGGTTGACAGCCAGCTGAACATGACCCAGCTGTATGCCCAGGTGGCCAAAGCCAAGGGCATCTTGCCTTGTATCAGAAATAGTGCAGCCAACAGGACCAGGGAAGTGATTGTCCCCTTGTACTCAGCACTGGTGAGGCCACACCTCAAATCCTATTTAGTTTTGCATCCCTCACTAGAAAAAGGACATGGACGAATGTGCTGGAGAATGTCCACAGAAGGGATTAATAAGTGACAGGACAAGAGGAAATGCCCTTAAGTTACACCAGGGGAGGTTTAGTTTAGCTGTTATGAAAAAAATTTGCGTAAGAAGTTGCCAAGCACTCGAACAGACTGTCTAGGGAAGTGGTAGAATCACCACCCCTGGAAGAGTTCAAAAAACATGTGGATATGGCACTTAATGACATGGTTTAACAGCAAACATACTGGTGGTGATACATTGACAGCTGGACTTGATGACCTTAAAGGTCTTTTACAGCCTTAATGATTCTATGACTATTTTCCTGATGTCTGCTTCAGGATGATTTTAAAGCATTCTTAACTTCTAATGTAACAGGCTAGAACTTGTCAAAATCATCCAAGTTTCATTAATTTGGAGCTCTAAAAATGTTTCTGTTAATAACAGAATCTGTACAAAGTCATCAGAATGAATATTCCATTAATTTTTGACATCTACTTTAAAGTTTTAATTTTGTAAGGGGCAGCAACAACAGTTTTTTAGATGATAAAAGCAAAATCTTCCACAACTCATTCAGCTGTGAGTCTCCCAGTCTGACTTGCTGAGGCACTAAGTCTTGACAGAGTTCCTGCCTCCCTGACACCAATAAGCCTTAGGCTTTAAACCACTGAAAAATCACCTCCAGTTCCAAAGACAGAGTACACTGTTACCTAAATCCAGTGGGAAGAAAATTAATTTATTTTTTAGTTCTGATTTTCTTAATTTCCAGATTGACATCTGGCACTCAGATACCATAGTGAGAAGCACACATAAGATTATCAAGACATTAAGAATTGTATTTCTGCTGCAATGTATCAGTCTTTTGGGGGGAGTGGGAGAGGGCACAGGGTTGTGCTCTTACAGAGAAGTATTTGGCCGCACAGCATACATTTATACTACGAGCCAAATCTGGGCCCACTGTTAAACTGTTTGTAAGCAAATGGACCAGAAACCATTTAAAATAAGGCATCCAGAGGGAAGTGTCCAGCACTGTGAGGCAAGAGAGTCTGGCTTTACAAATGTGATCCATATCATCTCAGCAAACACGCCTGGACTATTAATCTGCATTCATTAGCACAGACTTTGCCACAGTGACCACTGACTAGACATTGCTCAGATGAACAGTCCTTCTGTTAGAAACCCAGAATTAAAAATTTTCTCTTTTTGCACAATTAGAAACAGTAACACAATAATCTATGGAGAGTTTCAGTTTCAGGCTGTATATTCAGCCTTCAATCTTGTATTTACTATCACCTAGTGACTGAATTTTGCAATCTCAATTGCACAAAAAGAGTTCTATTAAACTTTACTCAAATTTAGTGAAGTTTAACAGAGATGGAAAGCTATAAAACTTTTTAAAACTGAAATTGCGTTATATGTTTTAATCACAATTTTATATAGGCAAAACCAATTATCTTGATTTGGACAAATCCATCTCCTAGTACTAATGCTAACTAAGAAAAACCAATGGAATTTTTTCCTGAAAGAGTCTAGGCTCAGGAAGACATTTGAGCCCCTTTGGCTGAAATACAGTTTGAAATTAGGTCACTAAAAAGTAATGTTTTTAATAAAATAATTAATCTCAAAAGTTGATAAACATTAAAGTACGTAAATAAATTATGAATGTTAATATGATTAAAATTTATCCTAGAAGTAGCTTACTTAGAATTTACTTCAAGAGAAGCATTTAAAAAAAGGGAGTTTGGGGTTGGTCTTTTCAGGGGTTTTTTGTGTCAGTTTATTTTAAGTATAAGGAATGACTTTTCTTTATGAAGGTCATTCTGTTTCTGTAAAATAAAGTGCTCTGTTCCTGGAGACAAAACATTATGTGAACACTATTTAATTAACAACATAGAGTCTTAACAGAAACTAGACTTTTCACAAAACATTTTCCCAAGCACAGGAATAGTGGCATCCTCAAAGCAAACCTCCACTCATTACCAAAAATAAATCAGATAAACCTCTTTCCCAGAAGACAGACTGATCTTAAGCAACAAATGTACAAATATTGGTAAGTATCCATACATGTTGTTTACTAAAAACCACCTGGGATCTAAAAATAGGTATACTCAGAAACAATCACACTGTGTGTTTTAGTGTAAGCTTAAGTATTTCTTTCAGGTTTTTTTTCTTTTTTCCTCAGCAGCTGTACATGGAGAGCATACCTCTAGGCTGTACAGTCAGGTACACAACAATTCGTTGGGATCCAATAATGTTGACAGCTTGGCATTCATACTGTCCCTGGTCATGCAGAGCAACCCTGGAAATCCTTAGGGTTCCAGAGGATAGAACTAAGTGTCTTCTGTCAACAGACAACTGGCCTCCTGGAACACACAACAACAGCGTTTGCTGTTTATAGCAACAAAGTCCCTTTGTGTTAGAAAAAGAGAAACTCAGAAGACTTTAAATTTGTTAAAACACTAGAAAAAAAATCAATGTGTTTTTTTTAAAAAAAAAAAACCAAAACCGTTTAAAATCTTTACTTCTCAGAAGATAAACATGAAACACAAACAAATTATACATGTGCACACAATCATAATCCTGATCTTTTCTCTGTGGTAGAAGTAAATATTTTCATTTAAGGAGCATGATAAAGCATCCAAATGAGAAGGCATAAGAACACCAACATGTGTTACTGCTCATTTCATATTATTGCCATGTGTGTAAGACACGATTCATCTCATGAGCCCAAGTCATGTAGGGAATCCGCAGAAAAATATATACAGACCTGAAAAAATTGAATATAACCAAAATGAACACACATCAGTGTCTGTACCCTATCCTTCCTTTCTGGACATTTCATTTGATTGGAGAAGTCTCAGTAGAGGGAGAAACAGAGACATTATCACCATCAAAATGATCAACAGTTTGTGAACTATCTGTTTTATCTACCATAATTAAGAATTTCCTAAGAGTTGTTTTACCTGCTAGAGCTAATTAATTTCAATCAACTAGTATATTTCCTTACTGATAAAACATCCTCTACAATATTTCTTTCTGCTGCATTTGGCTTTATGCCTTTAGAGCCTCAACATGATATAACAGTCAGCAGAATTCACTCCAGTGTTCCTGTGAACAGAGGTGTTCATATACAGGCCTGACTGTTCTGGTTTCTGAAGTGAGAACATCCCACCTAATGTCAGATCTCCAGTGACAGCCATATCTATTCCTTCGGCAGCACAGCAGCAGCAATAGGTATTGCCACATGTGATTTGCCCCACATTTCTTAAACATTTATTACTAGGAATCTATTATGTATACATATATTTTAGTGACTCTACTGAAGAATGAACTCTGCTTGGGCAGCTATCTTCTGTGGGACACTTTGTCTTTTCTAACTAAATGAGAAAGAGATGAGCTCTGCTTCCTTCAGAGACTGAAGCATCTAAACAAACACATGCAATTCCTTTGAATACATGACTGATTCAAATATAACAGCTGAACTATTCTAGTAATTTGAAAGTAAGAACAGAACACTTTTACCTCCTTTAGTCCAGGCAATAACAGGCTGGGGATACCCTTGTGCTTCACAAGGAAAGTCAACGGTTTGTCCCTCAATCACTGTTTTGTCTTGAGGAGTGACTGTAAACTGAGGTAGAGCTACAGAAGAGAAAATAAAGCCAGTTTAAAAACAAAACAAACAAACAAACTACTGCCTGAAATTATGTACCATTTCCTGTGTGAATTGACTAGCTCCTGTTGGTGGGAAGAGAGAAGCTAATGGGACTGTTACATTGTGACCACTATAAAATGGAGAATTAGGGCAGCCACTTGTGCAAAAGGAACATCTCCCTGGTGTCAGTGAAGTTGTGTGGGATCTACTGTCATAAATCCAAAATAAGAGGTACAGTAAGACTTGTAGACTCAAACACAGAGTGTTCCCTGGATTAAAAATACCTTCTCTTTCTCTCAAAACTCCTCAGCTAAATTGTGAAGAAAATGCAATGTAATCAAAACCATCCTGAGCTGCTTGCTTTCCTCTATACACTTAAGGAAAGCAGTGACTGGTGTGTGGGCCAGTTTGTGGAGTTACACTGTGCACTACCAGTGAGAAAAATGATTTGTTCAGCTTTCAAAACACAAGTATCTATCGCTGCATAATAAATGAACAAACCACTCAGATAAGTTGCTTTGTATAGCTTTTGAACTCATTAAGATGGCATTTGTAATCTAAACTGTTTGCCAAGAGATTTTAACATGAGAACAGAAGCAAACTTAAATGTAAAGGTTACTCAAAGTATTTTGTGAATAAAACTTCCAACACGAAGGTATTTGCAAAAAATATTATCTATGTACACAGGAGACTTTTGATAGATTGTTCTCAAATGCTTTATAATCACAGTAATGACATACAATACCAAAATTATTGCAATCACAATAACTTAGAGTACTTTGACTTTTGCTCTGCAAAAAAGCTTTGCTAATGCCTCAGGTGGCAGAATGACAGTTTCTATGAAACTCAGTAGAAAATGTTCCCATATTCACTGAAGTGTCTACAAAGAAAATCAGCACAGATGTTTATTCAGAACTCCATTTTTAGTAGTGTTTGCTGTGTTTCAGAAAAAACTTAATCCTCAAAAAAATCGGCACTGCTTGTTTGTTCCTCCATGAAAACAAAACATAACAAGAAATAAACATTTCAAAATATCAAACTTCTGATAATAATCAATGAAATAGTATATAATATCTTACTCTATGTGAAATATATAGCAACTTTCCTATGGACTATGATAGTGAAATTAAAAGTAAAAGCTCATATGTTTTTAGTTTAGCTCTGTCAATACAGGAAAAAACACAAACCCACAAAATTTCAAGTCATACCTCACTCCTAGCTTAATGTTACTGACCTTGGACTATGATGTAGGCAGTCGCATGGATATTATCTATGCTGTTAGTTGCAAAACAGGTATACTCGCCACTGTCCTCCTGCTTTACATTTTGTATATAAAGTCCTCCTGATGGAGTTATTGTGATGCGAGGGTCGTTTGGCAAAGGGGTTCTGTCGCCTTTGGTCCAGGTAATTCGTGGCTGAGGGTGCCCGGTCGCACTGCACTCCAAGGTAACACTCTCTCCAACCAGCACTTCAGTATTTTGTGGGTGAATTACAAAACTTGGCCGGGCTGTGAGAAAAAAGCAAAGCCTAAATATGACTTTTAGATCACATAGCACTAATTTACCAAATATTGCAATAGTTTGGGACATCTAGGGGGAGTTTTAATAGCTCTGTTCCAACACACTTCTAATATTGGCTCAAAGGCTGCCTTGCTTTAAGTCTAGTCTAATCTGACATTTAAAAACATCAATAGATGTTTTTCCTTAACTCCCATTAAAACATTTTCAAACATTTTGTTCTCTTTTGCTGATCCTTATAAAGGTCTCTTCAGAGGCGTAGACACTTAGACCCAGAAAATCAACTGGCTAAAAATCGCCATAAAACAAAACAGATTAAGCAACATTTTAGTAACTTCTCCCAAGTACATGAGTACTTGTCATTGCAGTGATATTTTCAGTTTACCTGATGCTGTGTATCAAAACAAAATGTTCTCATGGCAAAGTTTGGGTTTTAAAAACATTACAGTTCTGGACAGGAATTTCGTGCTTGCAAACATGAAGTCTTGGCTAGACAGAGGTAAAAAGCTCTTGAGCAAGAATGGCTGCACAGGGTGTGCTGAAGCTTCCATGAGTGGCCTGTTCAGAAGATTGTGGTTTTCAGGTATCCAGAGAGAACATTATTGCACTGACCAATGTTGCAATGCCACAGACTCTTTTCCCAACCCTTCTACAACCTACAAGACCATCATCAAAGTTGCATTATACAAAAAATTTATTAATTAACCAGCTGATTTGCATTTTTGTTCTAGGGATATTATAGCTTCAGGATCTCTTTCTTAAGATGCCCAAGCACAACAAATCTGTATGTCAAGAACATCCAAGAGCCAAGGCACGTTATGTTTTAACAATCTTATTATCAAAACAATTCTCTACTTGAATTAAAAACTCAGACTTGATGCTCTTTACCTGGTGATTCAAAGTATCGAAGAGTAACTTCCTGAGTTTTCACTTCTCCAGCTACATTTTTTGCCATGCATTGGTAAATGCCTTGGTCTGTTTCTTGAGTATTCTGAATCATCAGTGTGCCATCGTCTAGCAAGTTTAGACGGGAATCTTCTTTCATACTGAGCTCATTGCTGCAAAGAAAAGAATCTGCTGGAGTTAAAACTTTAAATTACAAGCACAGGAAGCTGCCAAATCATAAAACCCAACAGATAATTTACCCAAAATAACTTGGGGGTAAAAATTTAATTTGTTAAGTAAAATAATGGAAATTTAAATTTTCTCCTAAGGAGAAGAAGAGAAAAAACAAAAAATGAAACAATTTTGCTTATGCAAGTATTATGTCTTCAAAATTAAAAGCAAAAATACTTTTATGAGTAAAAGCTTACTGGGAAAAAAAGTAAACATATCTGGTCTCATTTTTTTAAAGGCTGTTCTATAGCTGGCAAAACAATTTAAACTGTTTCCACTGGAAATATATTGTGTAAGTTCAACACTCAATATACTTTCCAGTAGGAGAGAGGTGAGTTGCTATAAAACTATCTTTGTGCCAACTTCTGCCTGCATAGTTCAAGGAGCACCAATGAACTTGATTACGATTTGTACTGATTTAAAACACAAGTTAAGATGAGGACTTCGGGTTATGTCACAGATGCATTTCTGTGACATTAACTATTAAAGGAACTGTTTCTCAGTTCACTGCTCACTACATGATGAATAAAGCACAGAGGAGGGAAAAGATCTCACCTCCTATGTACAAAATCCAGTCTACTGATATATTCAACATACTGCTCAACAGGTCAATGGCTTTTGACCGAAATATTGATATATTCAGCTACTTTACAAAGAGCTTTGCTCTCATTCATGCAGCCAGGAAACAAGCCAGAGTCAATAATCCCACACCCCAAGCTCAAATTTCTTCTTAAAACTCTTTCATATGTGTATTCTGAATACAAGTTTTCTTTGTTTATTATAAAAAGTACATAAGCCAAAGAAAATTTTAATGAAATAATTATACTATGCAAGTTCAAGTCTCTGTTCTTAACACACTCCATAAATCCTCAATCCTTGCTGCACGTGGGGTTCTCACTGACATCAGCAAAAAGCTACAGAACTAGGACTCCACATTATTGCATTTTATCAGCAACTAACAAACTAAAATGGTTTATATAAAATGTGAGGGAATTTATGTTTCAGATCAAGTTCTCCATTTGCATAAGAGTATTACTAAGCCAAAGTCTGATGAGTTGGTGGTGAACTCGCAATTTATGTGTCCATTACAAATTCACACCAGTTTAAGGGGAATGAAGTGGCACCACATGGCTCGTTCAGCTGTGCTGTGCCCAGTGCTGCTGGAGGGAGCCAGGCTCTGGGCACAGCTTGAGCAGCCACTCTGCAGCAAGCTGGCCCTTGCACTGCTGAAAGACAGTCATCCTTTATAGGGCATTCTTCCATTCCCCAAGCAGTGAGGAGAAGCAATGGAGCAGGTTGCCCAGGCAGCTTGTGTCACTTCCATCCTTAGAGGCTTTTAAGACCCATCTGGATAAAGCAACCTGGTATAATGCTGCTTTCAGCAGAAGGCTGCACTGGAGGCTTCCTCCAATCTGAATAACCCTACAATCCTATGCTATAAGTAAGTACTTGTCTACCTTCCATGTACCAGTCTGAGGAGGCTGGAAGTTGATCTCTCTCTCCTCTCCTGAAATGGAGCTACATCTTGGACAAAACCTACCTCTGAGGAGCTGGGGCTCAAGGAGGATCTCTGAAACCCAACTCTTATCCAGCTGGAGTCCTTTAAAAAAGTACCTTTTGCCTTGCCTTAGAATGTATGGAAATAATAAGTAATCTCCAGACTGCACATGCAACATGTACACATTGGATTGTCTGGTACTTAAAAATAAATGATTTATTATTACAGGTGTGAGCAGCTTTGCAGGTATGCCTACAACTGAACACCCTACAAACAGCATTAGAGTAATTAAACAATATTTCCTAAAGCTATCAGCTCTTAAGTGTTTAGATCTACTAATAAGAAAGATACAGGACATTATTACTTCATATGCTTATTTTAATTATAGGATGTTTCTGCTGTAACCATTCCTTCAGCATGTAGCCATGCAGCCAGCAAGATACATGCACACACAGAGGCAAACATACTTACATCAGGTTTCTCTCTTCCTCTTTCAAACTTACTTGTTTCGAAGCCAGATAATTTCTGGTTTAGGATTGCCTTCAGCCCTGCAAGTGAAGTACACAGTATTCCCTGAGGTAACGTCCACATCCTGAGGCTCTGATGTAATTCTTGGCCTCTCTGTATCAACAATAAAACATACAAGGAACTCTTACTCGTTTCAAAACTATAAAAACCAGTAAATAAAAAGATTTCCACACATCTTGACAAAAACATTTTTAACAAATGTTTTAGCTTAAAATATGTATATGCTTAATCAGGATTAAATGCACTTTTCTGGGTGTAAAAGTGACTGTAGGATTTCTGACCTCCTCCATTGTTCCTCAGAACTTTTTAGCAGACTGGAAATAGATTGTGCAAATTTGTATCAGGTTCTAAAGTGGCTGTTTTATTTATTTTAACAAAGACTTAATTTGCCTATGAAGGAAAAACTTAAAAGCAGCAAGCACAAGTGCCATTTAAAATAACTTCCTTTAGATAAGTATCAGTGCCTAACCTGCCTCCAACAGAGTATGTTGTACAGCTTGCTTCCTGCAATTTCCATATTCAGGCTCCTTAGATGTGCAGAGAGCTGGCAGGATGCCATGTGAATTATTCTTGCACCAAATCACCCTTGTACTATCTATTTCAGGAGCCTTGAGATGCTTATGGTAGTAATTCTCATGATCAGAATGATATGTAACACATAATCAAAAGGACAATTCATTTATTTTATACCTTGGCTTCATTAGGTGGTAGGGCAGGCAAATGCCCATAGCTTGGGGAGAAATCACAGAATCTGCTGAGTGGGGAGAGACCCACAAGGATCATTGAGTCCAACTCTTCCCTGCACAGGATAACCCCAAGAATCACATCATGTGCCTGAGAGTATCCAAACACTTCTTGAACTCTGTCAGGCTTACTGCTGTGACCACTTCCCTGGGGAGCCTGTTCCAGTGCCCAACCACCCTCTAGGGGAAGAATCTTTTTTCCAGTATACAACCTAAACCACCCCTGACATAACTTCAGGCCATTCCCTTGGGTTCTGTCACTGGTCAACACAGAGCAGAGATCAGTGCCTGCCCCTCCTCTTCCCCTCACAAGGAACTTGGTAACTGCAATGAAGTCTCCCTTCAGTCTCCTCTTCTCCAGGCTGAACAGACCAAGTGCCCTCAGCTGCTCCTCATACAGCTTTCCCTCAAGGCTCTTCACCATCTCTGCTGTCCTCCTTTGGATGCTCTCTAAGAGCTTCATATCTTTCTAAAATTGCCGTGCCCCAAACTGCACACAATGTTCAAGGTGAGGCCACTCCAGTGCAAGAGCAGAGCAGGATAATCCACCCTCTCGACTGGCTGGAGATGCTTTGCCTGATGCCCCCCAGGACATGGTTGGCCCTCCTGGCTGCCTGGGCACTGCTGACTCAGATTCAACTTGCCATCAACCAGGACTCCCAGGTCCCTTTCCACGGCAGTGCTTTCCAGCATCTCATTCCCCAGTCTGTACGAACACCCAGGTTTGCCCATCCCACGTGCAGAACCTGGCCCTTCCCTTGTTGAACTTCATATGGTTGATGATTGCCCAGTCTTCTAATTTGTCAAGGTCTCTGCAGGGCCTCCCTGCCTTTGAGGGAGTCAACAGCTCCTCCCAGTTTTGTGTCATCCGCAAACTTGCTTACTATCCTTTCCAGTCCTGCATCCAAGTCATTTATGAAGAAGTTGAAGAGCACAGGGCTTGAGATGGAGCCCTGCCGAACTCCACTAGGGACAGGTCACCACGCTGATGTCGCCCCATTCACTATTACCCTCTGTGCTCGACCCTTGAGCCAATTGCTCACCCACCACATGATGTGTTTATCCAGCTGCGTGCTGGACACTTTGACTAGAAGAATCCTGTGAGAGACCATATAAAAAGCTTTACAGGAATACAAATCTTCATTTTAGTTTCAGAACAGAAGAGGTTCTGGGCTGAGACCCAGGGTGCCCATGGGGCCAAGATTTTGCACCCCTAGGATGAAGGGATACAGACAAGCAACAGGATTACAAAGGTGCTTATCTATTAATCCTCAGTGACAGAGGATTTCGGGGCCTGTGTGTGACATCCCTTGTAACTACAGCTCAGTAAAAGAAAATCAGTAACCAAACCCTGATTCCAACAATATCTAAACAAAATTTTAACAGCAAGAACTGTGCCATAAGGACCAGTTCAGTAAAGCTTTATTTCTTTTCCCTTGTATAGAAGACCGTAAAGGATAATAATCAATATTAATGCAACGTCAAAGACTGTTTGACAGTCCTGTTATGATGAAAACTGAAATATAAAAAGGAAAAATAAAATCATTCTGGATAATCACACTTAGTTCCTCAAAGAGAATTTTCAAATATGGCTGTATTTTTTTTACTAAAGACAGACTGAAAGGTAAAAGCAATCAATGTCTGAAACACACAAAAGTGGAGAAGGAACACAAGATTTCTGGAAATAACCAGTATTAACCAGAGGTGGTCAGCTTATCGAATAGAATGGAAAAAAAAAAAAGCCAGTTTAGATACTTGTAACACATTGAAGAAGTCCATGGCAAACTCACCACAGTTCAGTTCTTCTGGTGTTATCGTGGCCACTGATCTTCCCTGGATCCTTCGTGGATACTCACAGGTAGCTGCTGCTTGAGCGTTACCTGACTCTGCGTACGTCTTCAGCAGCTCCGCAAGCCACAGGATTTCACAGTCACAGTGAAGAGCATTTGAATCCAAACGGCTGCACAAAACAAGAAGCAGCCACAACTGTGTTATCAAGCTTCAACTACTCTGCTAGGATCAACATGGTTTGCAAATGGAGTTAGGATTTTATCTGTGAACACAGATAATGGGCAAAATGCAATACAGGTGATGGTTACTTGCTTATAGGCATTCTGGTAGCCTCTATTACAAAAATGTCTATTATTTTTATTGCACAGGCAGTAAAAATCACAGAATGCATCTAAACATCACAGCAAGCATCTAAACAATGCTACTTTTTTAGCTCCAGCATTTAGGGAATAAATCAGGTTTTATTTAGATGTTATACAAACTTTGCTCAAATAAAGAACTTATACCATTCTCTTCACAGTTTTTCTGTTCCATACTTATTATTGCAGCAACCTCATAGCTACCCTAACATTTTTACAACTTCTCATTTTGCTGATCAGGCAAACAAAACAAAGCATTAAGCTCTCACTGAGTTCAATGGGTCAGTAACTTTGTAAAACATTTGCCTACTGCAGATAACCAGAACCCATAAATTCCATTGACTTTCTTTCCAGTAGTGAAGTGTCCTGTTACTGTGTTGGGCACTGCACTTTCTGGTAGAGGGCCCTGTAGGAGAAAACATTAAGTACAGAAATCTGTACTAATCTAAATATATCTATATCTATATTGGAAATAAAATTGCATGGCAAAACAACCTGTTTGGCTTATCTTTGGGGGAAGCAAACTTTTTGATTATTCTGTCTTTTAGTATTTCTCTTAACCACTTGCACAAATACCTACATATAATTTCTTCTCTGTTTTATAAAAATCACACAACAAGCAAAACTATTTTAAAAGTCACTGTACAAATGTCTCCCAATATATCAGATGTTACTGGTAGAATTTAATCTGGAACAGAAAAGTCAGGATGTCCACTATTAAATTTCCTCTTATTGTAGGAATTATGTGAAGACCCCTCCCTTTCTGCTTCACTTGAAGCAGAATCTAAGGGAGGTACAAGTGGAGCAGCTACTACTGGAAGGTGCATACATCATCAAGATTTACTCTACTCTGTTTTTCACAGTTGGTGGTGTGATTTCAAAACTGTACTAAACCAACAGAACCACCTTCATGTTACTTCCCTTGCTATCTCTTTTCCCGGTAGAGCTTGTGCTCCAACTCTCTGCACAGCACAGCCTCAGCAGTTGTCATGGAAGGGTGGGTAGGAATGCAGGACTGCCTTTCACAAAAGGGCAGTCTTGGATAACTTAAAGAATGTTTATCTGACATCAGTGGAGATCCAAAGTGAAGGACAGAAAACCCTCTGAAAGCCACAGTAAGTACAATGGTATTCTTATTCAGTTCAAGTTTTCAAATGTTACTCAGGGATTAAAAATTCACTAATTTTTGAAGATAATATAGTTTCAAGAACTGGCTTCTAAAGTTGCTTGAAGTATATAAGCTATAAGTATTGAAAGTAATAGTTATATTCTTAAATCATTGAGCATGCTTTTATAACCATGCTTTTAGCATCAGATAAGTACAAGTAAACCAAAATAAAATACTAAAATAATCAAATATTGAAAGGCACCACAGAAGGATTACCCAGTAAGACACAGTCAAGAGAAGGGAAAAAGAAACAAACCCCAAAGAACAATCCATATATTAATTAGTGTATAAAACAAGACCACATAATTACAAATAATCCCAATACAGGAAATAAACTTTAGTCAGTCACTAAAGACAATAAGATATGAAGCAATGGTCTCAATCTATGCATGTAAACAACTGGAGCACAGCTAGGAAAAAATTATTTAAAATTTAAAACAATTAAACCATGAGCGGCATTTACAAGGAAGATAAATATTCCAAGAGGAGATACAGTTTAATTGGGTTATTTAAACTTTAATTTAGTTCAATAATAATTCAGTTTACTTACAGTCTCTTCATAGATTCTAAGTGACTAAATGTTCCAGGAATCAAATGAGCTATTCTGTTGTTATGCAAAAATCTGTTAAAAACACAGAAATATGAATGTAATAATTCAGATTTTGAGATGTGCTCCTTTCATTTGCGTTCTTCTAGAAGTTTTTCGGAGAAAGTAATCCTAGAAAATTGGAACAAACAAACAAACAAACCAAAAAATCCTTACAACTTTCTCAGCAACTCATTGGTTGCTGTTTTTCTAAGTGGCTTCCAAGGTGTTCTTGTGTCCATATGGGGAAAAAGAAGGCATAAATAACCAAAAGGAGGTGAGTCCATAAGCACTCAAGTGAGGAAAAAAAAATAAAGAGGCTTAGGCTTATCTTCTAGTTCTTCACTAGTAACATTTATTTTAGGCCAAACACTGGTCACAGCTCTTTGGGAAATAGTTTTGCAACAGAAAAATATACCACATGCAATGATCACTTATGCATACCTCTAAGGTCAGCCTCACCAAAGTGTTCTAGGCAAAGACTACACAGTAGTTATAGTATAAAGTTTAGATAAAAAATAATCCATGGCAATGATATAAATACTATTGTCCAGTTTCAGACACTTGATTTAATTCAAACAAAGGAACAAGCTGACTTGTCAATCTTACCCCAAGAAAACAAACTTACAGCCTTTCAAGTTTTGGAAGATGAGTAAAGGATTCAGGTTCCAGCGTTTCTATTTGATTAAAGTGCAGATACCTGAAAATACGTTAAACAAAAAGAAATATACTGTAACAGTTTTCTTAATGGAGATGACATATGTTAAAGAATTTGTTATTGTTTACACACTGTTTATTTACATGACTGTAGTGATGTAGTGGCTTAACTTTTTTTATGTTACCATCTGAATCTCATACTTGAATCTGAGCAATACAAGATGTGATAAATTAAAAAGGGTTTGCAGACCAATATATAATGTGTGTGTGTACACACATATATAAGCAAATAAAGAATTGTTTGACAACCATTGCTTAAGAAATTTTGGAAATAATATTTTGAAAACTCTTCTGTCAAGTGGGATTTTCATTAATATGCATACTTGAAAAAATGCATTGAAAAGAGATTTTTTTTTACAGGAAAAATGTTGTAGATTGTTAGAAAACATTTAGTTTCCAACAGAATAACATTTAGTGGACACCTCTTTTCATTTCAGAGTGTGAAAATTTCAAGATGCTGAGAAGTAACCTGCTCTAGTCCATGAACACTAGAATATTCTTAAAAGCCAAATCTGTAATATAAACCTAAATTAGACTAATTTGACTTAAGACAAAGGGCTTCTCAGCAATTGGTGTACAATTAACTACCACAGCTGTGCTGTGATTGATAGTCTGTTGATGCTTATGTGCAAGCTATTAATATTACACAGTAACAATTATACAGAGGTTAATCCTGTAAAACTGAAAGTTAACAAGACAATTAACCACACTATCAGTCTGTAACTATTGCGAAAATGGACTGCAAATGCAGGATCATTCCAGCATTGACCATGTTGTGGAAGTACTCCATAAAGTTGCAGATAAGAAAACAAGATGCAACAACATATAAGACTGGCACAAGAAAATGTGAAAATGACTTATAGACTTTGGATCCTGATGATATCCAAATGTATTCAAAACTCCTAAAGTTTCCTATTTGACATCAAACAAACTCAGGAACATCTGGAGAATGTGAGAGATGAGAAATCACTGTGGTATGAAGAATGAAAAAGCCCATCATTGAAAAAAATCAATCCTCCAGCATGAAAAGGTCAAGGACAGGAGAATTAGCTTGTGCTGAACACTGCATGTGCTCTCCTCCCCGGTCCGAGCCAAGCGGCCGCTGCACAGAGGGAAGCGGCAAGGAGCGATGATTCCGGCAGTCCTTGCAGGAGCTCTCTCTGGGAGGCGTGTGCAGTGGGGCAGCCAGGCTCGTGCCTGGCAGCCTCCCAGACCCCGCCAGCAGCAGCACGGCCAAGCGCAGCCAGCGAGCAGTGCCAGGGAGCACTGAGTGGGGACCACAGAAAAAGCCAATAAATCAGCACGGGCGTGATCAGGCACTTCAGTGTCAAGTCTGCTTACTGCCAGTGCAACGCGTGGCCACATAGTGCATTAAGCATAAAGTATGATCTTGTTTGCATAAGGACACAAGAAGTCCATTACCATGCTGTGACTGCCGGTTTTCATCTCCCTTTTGAAAATAAAGGCAATTTTTCCTAAATTAAAAAGTTGTATTTCAAAGGGAGATATTTCCTGTGAGGTTCAATTAAATTGCCAGAAGAGAGAAAAGAAAACTCAGTCAGGTCCAGCCCTGAGGAGGGACCAGCAGGATGAGGCCAGTAACCGCCCCACTGGCAGGGCCATGATGTAGGCAGACACAGCCTGCCAGGAGTCAGGGCTCTCCTCATCCACCTCCCCAGCATCTGCAGCATTTGGGAGGGGGCAAGGCAAGGCAGGGATCGCTGCAATGAAAGAGGACAAAGGGAAAAACCAATCACAACTATAGTGTTTGCTATTCCTGATGCAGCTTTGATTTTGGAAATGAATTACATATACCATTTCCTGTGCAGGCAGCAGAGATTTTTTCCTTTTAAACTTTGCTAACTCTACTTGCATTTTTATGCTTTGTGAGCACCTTGCAAACTTATCTCTTTATTTCCAAATAACTTAATCTCTTGTACTTTGGCATTGACAAGGCAAGCTTTGTAGGTGCAAGTAACACCTCTTAGAACAACAAATAACACTGGTAAAAGCAGACACATGGAGGCACACAAACCCTTCTTCAGGGCCATGAATCAGAGTTGAAACTAGCAAAGAGAGAGAAAAGAAAGAACATCCCTATCAGATGGTTTAAGTGACACATACATCACTAAACTCAGTGCAACAGCTCATAACAACTGTTTAGTACTCAAGACTACCATAATTACAAATGTAATTAATAATTCATGTGCCTGAAAACTCACCTTGTTTATCCAACCAAATTAAAAAAAATATTTCTCTTATAAACCTTGCTTTATTTACAACCTCAAATCATCAGATCCCAATACCATAATTCAGGTGCTGAAGCACATTATAAGTTTACCTCATCAGGTATTACACTGCCTAAAGTAGCTTAAAAAAATCAAATCAGGAAGTCCAACTGGACAATACTTTTACCTGTTTCATGTTAATTGGGCTATACAAGTTAGTTGGGTTTTGTAGGTCTTTGAATATGATCTCAAGAAGTCCTAAGCAACTTGTCATGCAACTTATGAACAGAACAAGGTGTTAAATATCTGTACAAAATAATTAACAACTAATTCAAAATAAAGAGATGCAGAAACCATCTCTAATTGCATTTTAAGTCTACAACAAAAATAATTTTAAAAATTCTTGGCATTATAACTTACACTTTAGTAATATTTTATTACTTAAATTTATTACTTTTATTATTTTCTTCTATACACCACATTAATGTTTTTAAAAGAATATGTTAATATTTTAATTCATATGATCTTTTTTCATTTGAAATTCCCTTTAAAGGTAATCATATTTTGGAAATAACCTCACACTAACATATCTTTTATGTTTAGATTACAAAATGCTCTAAAAATCGTTGTATCATGCGATGAATTTGATATTATAAAGACTATCAGAATTAAAATTTAAAGAAACAGCATGCAAGTGATTTTTAAATACACCGATGTCTTTCTTTTTCCATTCTAAATTCACTACCATGAATGAAACAGAGGAAAGGAAATACTTACAGGAAAAAGAAGTCCAAAACCAACAGACCAACATAAAGATTTTATCAAAAAAACATGGTATAGATTTTCTCTTTCTTATTATTAATCTTAGAGAATGAACGTTTACAGTAAAATTCAGTCCCAGTGACATTTTTCACAGCACTAAATTTAGGATTATATCTTCTGTAGCTTTGTACTTTTTTGTGAGGGAGTACTTTTATCATATATGCCAATAGTTAATTGCTAATAGTACTGCCACATCTTTGGGGAAGTACTTACCAATCCATTAGTAAAGTATAATCTATGTTCTGAATATTTAAACAGCACATTTGCCTTTTTGATTATTTGAAAGAGAACGAACAAACACCTATTTGCCACATTCCATGCCCAAGGACAAAAAGCAGCAGCCTTAAACCACAAGGAAAGATATTTAAATGTATGTTATGGTAATGATAAAAAATATTGGAATAGATATGTAAGAAGATTATGAATCCTGTCTTTGTCTAGCTTTATTTTAAAAGTCTTCAAATATCTGTTTCCAGTTTGTTGTCCATAGATGATCTCATGTCAGAATAATAAAGAGGTACTTCTCAAGGCTCCTCTCATACCTTTTGGCTTTGTTTGTTTATTAATTAATTCTCTTTCATTATTCTTTACCATACATATTTTTAGCAGGAACTTTACACAGGCTCCACTGTGTTAAATGTGCATAACTACTGACATTGTTATGCAAAAATCAGAAACTCTTCATAGTAAAAATTTAAAAAAAAATAAATAACATTTCAAAGCTGAAAACTAAATTGAGGGAAAAATTAATATAACAAGTTACATCATTATATGAGAGTTAATGTTTTTGTTATTAATTTTCCCCCAAAATATGTTAATGTGCACACAAACTGCAGCATAATTCTAAGAGCAGCTTATAAAGAGCAAAATTAGTATGTTAATATAAAAGTTAAAAGAAAATGCCTAACTAGTATTCCAGTAAGATTCTGTAAATAGATTTAAATAATTCCATTAGTATTTGGGAATCCCACTAGTTAAGGTTTGCACAGTACACTTTTTGTCCCTGATACATACAACTCTTAAGCTGAGATCTCAAAAAGTACAAGAGATATTTGGAAGGAAAGCAGTGTATACACATCTGGAATGGGACTGCATTTAGAGCCAGATCTTGGGATCCAAATGTGTGACCTCGCAACCCAGGGCTTTGTGACATTTCAGGTGGGATTCAGTTGTCAAAGCCCAGGCATACAGAGGCATACAGTCATCTAAGCACCAGCGTATAGAGGCAGGCTTCGTTGCCTCCTGGGTGCTCTGTGCCTTCCAGCTGCTGCTACAAAATTATGGAAGTTTCCTGCAACTTTGTGCTGCGTTTGCCAGACCCAAACATATGTCTTGCAGATTTAACAGTGTCTAAACTGGTACTAAGCGGCTACTTTTCATCAGCTGGCTTTCTCCCTTCGTGCCCAGGCATGCCTGAAAAGTTAGGTGACAAAATATGTATGGCTCAGTGTGTTCAAGGATATAAAACAGCTATTTTTTTCAGAATTTACTCTAGCACAAACGAGTTTCAAGATCTGATTCAAAGACTTTACTCCCTTGGCAGAAATTTCCAAAGGAAAAGCTATTTTGACTACATCAGCAGCTAAGAATTCCACCACAGAGGTTTAAGGAGGAACTTGCTGGCTGCAGTAAATACTGGGGGGGTTCCCTTATACATGCAACAGGGCTCCTAAATCTAACTATATTTAGTTTCTGTCAAAGAAAAACAATTACCAGAAATGTGTTTGCTTTGTTGTTAGGACATATTTTAAAAAGCAACTGTCAGCTTCATTCTGCTTCACTGGAGTAGAAGATACTGTTATGAAATAAGTCTTTCCCTGAAATGGGGACCACAGTATCTGCTTCTGAGAAATCCACTGAGCACTGAGTAAAGCATTTGGCTGAGTCAACACAACCAGTAGCAAAATGTGTTTGATAATTTGAGGCCAGAGAGGCCTCAAATGCAGAAACATGGAGTAGTCAATACAATCTGAAACTGAAGTTAGGGCACTTGGCAACTTTTTTATCAAGAGTAACTCTTGTCTTGTCAACAATCTTTCTCCAAAGATAATGTGATAAAACACACCCTGTAGAGCCAGAAGCTATTTTTATGCTAAAGATGCATAAATGACAAATCCCTCATAAACTCAAAATCTGAATCAGTATTCTCAATTAAATTTATTTCCACACTTGCCACTGGCTTTATGTGTACTCATTTTCCCACCTGGCAAGCCTTCCGTTTAGGATCTGGCCAGGAGAAGGGCTCAAAAAGCAGTGAGATCTCTGATATATAGCCAGTGGGGACGTGCCTGCCCTCTCTGGCAGCTCACCAGACCAGCTGCAGGTGCTGCTATGACACAAGTGACCGTGCCAGGCTCCATTTTCATATTTTACAGCTAGAGGTGAGACTCAAACCCTTTTTAAAATTTAATTTCATACAGAATAATACTAATGTCTCAAAAGTTTGAGCTTAAGCTGATACAGTATGATATCATTGCAGGCAAAGAGACTTAACAGCAACGCATCAGAAAAATACATTCAGAAGGTGTTACTATTTCAAAGTGATTTATGTTTCTCAGTCATACCATAGATCAACAGAAATAGAGAAGAGAAAAAAATGACAATGTTGCCACTTGCAGCATATCAGGCTTGAGGCATGAGGAAGAACATATTTTCGAAACAGTAGTAATTCAGTAAATGGGTGTCAGTATTTCAAATTCTATATAGAAATTAAGAATTGCTGTTAGCATGCAAATAAGCCCTACCAGTTGCTGTCAATATGCTGCAGTAATCATTTCTATAGTAAAATAAGGAGGAAAAGAAAGGAACTAAGTAAACAAAATACATATTTTTATAGGTTTTATAATTAAAAGTTTTGTTTTATCTGAAGCTCTTCCTTCAAAAGGCATATATTGCCCTCTAAAATCAGCATGTATTTTTTTCAAATACACTCTGTGTCCACTAATATCCATTAGGAAACTAGTACTCATAGAAAACTTGCAATACACTGATACCTTTCAGGAGTTTAAAAATTTATATTCAGCCTACCAAATTTATACACTTGAAAATTCATTGGTCTACTACTGTTATTTGATAGTCACAGTGTGAAACAGATATGCATTTGTAGCTCTCTGAAAGTATAGCAATGCTTTTTGATCATAGAATTGTGAAGACTGGATCAGACTACGTCCAACCATCAACTTAGCACCACCACCATGTTCACCACTAAACCATGTCCTCAAAGTGCCATATCCAGATATTTCTTGAACACTTCCAGGGACGGTGACTCCACTGCTTCCCTGGGCAGCCTGTTCCAATGCCTTAGAACCCTTTCTGTAAAAGTTTTTTTTCCTAATACCCAATCTAAACCTTCCTTGGTGCAACTTGAGGCCATTTTCTTTTGTTCTGTCACTTGTTACCTGGGAGAAGAGATCAATCCCTAACTTGCTACAACCATCTTTCAGGTAGTTATACAGAGCAATGAGGTCTCAACTGAGCCCCATTTTCTTCAAACTAAAGAAACCCTGTTGCTCTTCACAAGACTTGTGCTGCAAACCCTTCACCAGCTTCATTGCCCTTCACTGGACTCGCTCCATCACCTCAATGTCTTTCTTGTAGTGATAGTTGAACTTATAATGGAATCAATACAATCAGGCTTTGTCATGCTAAGGACTGCATTTTTCATTCCTTTTCATTTCTTCAGGAAAAGAAGTATGATTTTAATCAATCTTTCTAGAGGAAACATCCACATTACAAATTATTAACTTTCTTACTTTTTAAACATCTGTATATGGCAATGACTAACACACATAATCAATAGTATAAAAATCTATTCTTGTTTTAAAATATAACAAAACTAGGTTAAACTTCAAGAACCTAATTCAGCTTTAGTTATGCTGCATAAAACAAAGTAACTGCTGAAGTCAAAGTAATTGCAATATAAAACCTATAGAAATGAAAACAGCATTTCTCTCTAAGCAATACACATTAGTGTACAACATTTTTCACAATGCTTCCCCTTTGTCAAAACTATGTAATCATCTATAGGGACACCAGGAATGCAAATCACAAATGAAAGACAAACATAGAAATGAGGAATTTGACACAGAGATCAATTGTGGGTTTTTACATGCAAATGATTGTGGGGCTCTCTGCCCAACAACCCGGGGAGTGCGACATGCAGAGCATGCGGGTAGGATGTATGGTCAAGGCGTGCACTTTTCCTCTGCAGGGGAACCATGGAGATGACAGCACAGAAGAGAAAAGGCACTTACAGTTGTTCTAGAGAGGCAAGTCCTTTAAATGCTTGCCTGTCAATTGACTGGATTTCATTCTTGTACAAATAGCTGAAACAAGAAACAATCAGTAATATTAGTACACAAACAAGAGCTACATGAAGGTGGAAAAGAAGAATTAAGTTGACACATGAAGACAGTTTTTCAACTGCATATTAGGTAAAAAATACAAAACAAAAAATTAAAAACATTAAAATACTCAGTCCTTGAGATTTCATCCCAAATGTCTGCCAGGAAAAAAAAAGTCTGGAGCCTTGAAGGCTCTGAGGCTGTCGCCTGGATGGTCTTGGGCTTTCCAGTGCTTACAGTATTATTTACTGGGGGTTTGTCCCTTGTTTTCTTGATTTGTTTGCCAAAAGTCAAAATAAATTCAACTCAATGGGACAGAATTGCATCAGAAGTGTCTTTACCAGAACACACTGGGGTTGCCACTAGCCTCTTGTTTTCTTTACAATACCTCATCTGAATACTAGTACAAATATTCAAATTATGATGGAATATGTATTTTTACTAGACTTGGAGAACAAACAGTGAGAATTTCTGTAATTCTGTCTGCATCACCTTTTGAATATTTAACAAAAATATAAATTAGAATACTGGTATTGCATCCATAAAGCAGTAATGTATATTTGTTTTATCACTATGTAGAAGATGGACATTAGGTCCCCATTGATACATAAACACATGCAGAGTACCATTATGATCACATGTGTTGTCTATACCTTTTTACAGAATTAAAATAAATTAGGATGGATCAGTGTATATGCTCATGTTCATCATGCTCTTAACAGCAAGGATGGTTTAGTGAGGGTGTATTGGAGAAAAATCACAGTTTAGCTGAGGACTGCAGTTTCTGCATGGAGGCAGCAAATGAAAATACTCAGGGGGTTCAGTGTCAGTCACTCTGTGTTAGGTTACAAACAAGTACGCGGTTAAAAACCTTTGCACAATTATTTGACAAATTATCTGAAATTCAGTTAATCAGGCATGGGTTTCTATGAAAAGGGCATGAAGAGACTTTGCACCACAAATGAATTTATTAGCAGGCATCTTATTAGTAGTGGTTCTGACTTTTCTGTTATTACAGTTCTCAGTAACTTACAGGAAAGATTGCAAACATCTGGGATGCAACATAGTCATTACAATTTTGTCTTTCCTTAATTTTCCTCTTTGTATGATACTAAATTCCTATCTTATTTTCCTTTGAGAATTTTGAATGCACCATTTCTTCCTCCTGCTTCGAAATTTTTAATTGAGCATCTAAGGGGTTATTTATCTTAGTGTGCTCCACTTAGCAGTATGAAATTCTCTTATTTCTGAGTACTAAATTTCTGACCAGACCAAGGAACTAAAGTGGGCTTAGTTTTGATGACTCAGATCAGTATCTCTTGTGGGCCTTCCAATAATTTTAAGAAACCTGAATGAGTTCAATTTTTAAAAAACCTTTACCAGACTCACTTGTGTAGCTTTTATTTACTTTCTGTAGACAAAAGAAGGCAGAGAGTGACAATTATAAGTGAGTTAGAGGAAGACTGGGATAATGATTTTGTAGTATTGCAGATTTTACCACCATACTGCAGGGAAAGGAGAAGCCTTTCATGTCACTTTTTGGAGCTCTTACCATGCCACTGTGAGGGGAATTCATCTGGGATTCAGCTTAAAACTACAGCTTTTTCCATTCTGGTCAGAAAATCCTCAACTGCAAGACACCCAACTGACCTCAGTCCATCATGTCCTCCCTTCAGAGAAACCCTGGCAACCCCAGGGCTACCACAACATATGTCCTATGCCAGATGTCTTAACCAGACTTCCATTTAACTGTGTACCTATTTCTCTGAGGATATTAATGAAAAGAAAAAATATAAATATTTTCCTAATAGACAGAGATGACAGAATACAAAGTAAAAGTATCAGTCACAAAAAAACATTTATGTCTCTCTACAATGCTACTGTGTACATACTGTGTTATACAAATAACTTTGTAAACTCTGTGCTAACCTTGAACACAAAAACTTATCCCAGTTACATTATCAGCAAACAAATTTAGAATATGATTAGGGGGAAAGTAATTTATCATTTAATTTGCCTAAAAGCTCTATCATGGAACTGAATCATTACAATTTTAGAAAGGATCAGTAAACAATGGATTAAGATGATAAAGGAATATAGTCTATTAGGGCATTAAATTGTTTTATGGCAATTGTTTACAATTATTTTCAGAAGTATTTAAAAAAATAAAAAGGAAGAGCATTTTTTCCCAGAAATGCAAGCAAGGCTGATAGAGATAAGAGACACTAGTCATATACTTTGGAAATTAACAAATACAAAACTAGTTATCAGAAAATTAGGGGGGAAAAGGGGAGTGGTAATTAAAAAGTTTGCTAGATCTCCTATGAGGATTTTTTTTTATGTACCATATTAAAAATCGGAGTTCAAGGAAAATATATTTGTTTGGAACTGGAAGGGCAAAAAGGTAAAAAGTAACAGCAGTATGAGGCGCTGCAGAGTTAAATATGACAAGTAAATAAACACAGCAAAGAGATACTTATATAGAAACATGAAGGAGGCGGTGGAACAAGCAACACGAATTGCAAAGAAATCTGGAATCACTGAAGCTGTTCTCATCCTGGAGAAACAAGCTCAGCAACTCAGCACTTTAGCAAACCTATCATTTCTTCTGCCACTATTACTTCATTCATCAGACACAAAACAGAACTTGCAAGCTCCCTTTTAGTATTTCCAGAAGTGATACTTTTCATACAGTCTTTATTACCATTTATCATATGCTTATGGCAGCACTTCCATGTCTGATTCCTCATCCCTACATTTCATATTAAGTGAACAGGTGTCAGTGTTGTTCACAAAGTTAATTTCACTCTCCATTTCTATTTCTTTCACTTACTCCACACTATCTTCTAGTTCACTGCTCTGTAAAAACCAAGTACTCTCTCTATTTGGAAAGGTTCCTTTAGTTGCTATTCTGTATTATATATTTTTCCATATCTCTCCCCGAATTCTTTCTTTATTAACTTAAGTTCACTTTTTTCCACTTCTGATTCCAAATTTTCTAGTATTCTACAAACTAAAAAAGTAGTATCTGTCTACCTTTAATTCCCAATTATCTTCTCGCTTGAAGAGTAAACTGTTGACTTTCAGGGTCAGGAAGGACTATGCTACCAAGTTTTCACAAATCTACCTGCATCTATATTATAAGGTTGGGAAGCTTACTAAATAATAGACTAAAGTATATGAAAATAAGACAGGTGGACAGAAAGACAGAAGAGCAGAAAAAAAAAGTACCCTCTTGGTTTCACAGCAAAACAATAATAATTACATTTTTTTTCAACTTTTAGTATCTAACACCAAATTATTACCACAAACAGCACAGTAAAATCACACAAACTTGCTTTCATAATTGTCAAAATTTCAATTACATAAGGAACAAGATAACAAAAAAATCCTAAAAAATAAGGTTCAAAAATCGTGTGTGCATAATCCTATTTTTATAATGTAAAGATGAAGTTTTACAGTGACAATTATTTTTAATGCACAGAAAATTGAGAAAATATCATTACTCTTTGTCAAAATGTGTCCTTCAGACAGGAAATTCTGAAAACATATATTGCTCATAAAATTCTAAGCTCAGTTTCCAAAAGAAACAGTATGAACAAGTCTTTGAAAATTCTGGGGCACTGATGAAAAAAATTTTGTCAGAATGCAAAAAAACATCTCCAGCAGACATATAGGAATGGGTCTGCACAATTCTCTCTCAGAAACTGGCTATATATATGTATATATATATATATATATATATATATATATATATATACACACACTGCATTACATTTTACATTTATATATTTCATATATATCTAGAGATGCAAATATTTTATACATAGTTATATATTCATGTTTACTAGTTGTTTTAGATTTTATATATACTTACATTTTACTAAATCAGGGCCTCTGAGAAATAACAGGCTTTTTAAAATTAGTCTGTGAATTACACATTTTCAGAACCATAGGCAATCAAGTACATGAATTCTCATGAGAACACAAGTAACAGGATGGACCAATGACCTCATTCCATGAAATATTACAGTACAAGTTAGGTTTGCAAACATCCATAAGGTCAGACCATACTAAACCTCAATTATTCCAGATGATTAGACTTTAGAATAAATACATCCTGAGCAGCATTCCCAACTCTTGAACAATCCTATTGGGAAGAAATCCTATTTTGTTCCCTTCACTCCAGAGAACACAGTTAGCATGTACTTACTCAGCTGAAACTTTCAGTGCTGAACGGTATTGATTTGCTACATTTAAGCCTTCTGTACTGATAATTTGACCAGTGTCAGCAGTTTTATAACTTTGAGGTTGTACAGTTTAACCATTTATATCACAGCCATTGAAACTGGCAAAAAAATCTTAGTTTATTTTTGCAAAAGGAGGGATGGCTGTAAAGAGGTCTCTGAAGCTGAATAAACTACCACATTCAATTCTATGTTCAAATTTTCCAGGGAAGAACAGGAAAACAAAATGATCTCCCTCTTAAAAATACAGATGCTGGTAACCATTGCTACATGTATATGAAAACAGATCAGAGTTCAGTTATCTCTTTTCACTCATTCATTGAACTGAACACACTGCATAGTTGAGTTTTATTTCAGGTTTACTACAGCTAGGAAAAGGCAAGCACATGAAAACAAAGAACTAGTATGAACCAAGAACCTTTGTACAACTGGTGACTATGGAGAGATGCTTAGCCATCCTCAATTAGTAAACCTTACATACTACACTACAAGATCCACTATACAAACACATCTTGTCACAAATACAATCACCATGGACTTTACTTATTCATTGGTGACAGTCTGTTCAATATTCTTTTATCTCCTTCTGTGTATAGATTAAACAATTTTACTAGTGAAAGACAATACACATAAAAATGAGACCAGGAAATGTAATCAAACAGAGGTTGGAAAAACAGGTAATGCATCTGCAAAAATATATGTGATTTTCTCCTTTCTCCTGCCTCCTTAATGCTGTTTAGGCTGCATTCTTGAAAACTATATGGAAAAATTAAGCTTCTGAATTATTTCCAAAGCAATAAAATCTCCATGTGACCATTTTTCATCATTCACGTAACAATCAATCAGTACTCCAAAACAATGGAGTGAAACTTTTCTAAATGACACTACATAAGGTGGACTCCAGAGCCCAGAGCTGAGGATCAATGACAACTTACTATGTAGCTTTAGCCTATTATACAGATCAAAATAACATTTTGGATGCTTTTTACTTGTTCAGATAATCAATACATTTGGTATGTTTGTTTAAAAATGGGAGAAAGTCTTAAAATATATAGTGTGAAAGAAGACATAGAACTTAGAGCAAATCATGTAGTACTCTTGTATTTTGAATTTGACTGAATTTTTCACTTATGAATTTTTACTGCATTCAGTGAACAATTTAGGAATAGTTATAAAGCTTATGTAAGTTACAACCTCTGCAGACACAAATCTTGGACCAGCCGCTTTAAAACTACTTTTCAAAACACAAACTTAAAAGTACCTGAGTAAAGATTTCAGTGAACTTTTAACAGTGGTTTCCTAAGTGTTTCAACATATCTCTTTTAAAATTATCTTTTAAGTTGCATATGGTAAACAGCAACAACTTATTGAAACAGTTGTCCCCACCCCATAAATTAATTTCACAGATATTTTCAGTGTTATTACTCAATTTAGTGAGTCAGATAAAAATCACGATCTCAGATCAAAAAACTTTCCCACTGAAGAAGCTCAGTTACATATTGATGCAGAAAGTAACATTTATTTAACTTACAGATATTTCAGATTTTCAAGGTCTTCAAATGCCCCACTAGGTATTCTTTTGATTTGATTGTTGTTTAGAAGCCTACAAAAAGAAATAAACAGACATTTATTTTACCCTACAGAAACACCATGGAAAAAAAGTGTAAATGCAGGTGAAATGTAGTATTAAATGGAAAATGTGCCCCACTCCCCGCAACAGTAACTATTAGAGATAATAGGGTTATTTGCTTAGAGCTGCTCAGCCATAATCTTGCAGGTAAAAACTGAAAAAATTAGAGAGAACTTAGAAAAAAGTAAAACCAAACAAATTCCATAACAACATAAAAATATTAAAAAACAAAAATCAACAAAACCACCCCAACAAGCAAAAAGAAAAAAACAACAAAACTAACAAAAGAAAACAAATCGTTCATAACTGAAATAATGTGCCTTCCTGTGGGTATCTGAGATGTAGATGAAGGAGGAAAAAATTTGGTCTCTACATCAGCTTGAAATGGATAAAAATTACATTGACTAAGATTTATCATTATCAGGCACATTAAAGTGACTTTTCATAGATGTTTCTTATCAATATCTTGTGTACTTGGCCCTTTACATCATACAGGAATACAACTGCCTTTATGCACAGATTTTCATTCATCCCTCATGCAGTGGTTTTATAAAGAGAAGGGAATTCAAACAATGTATTCTCTATTTGGGACTTGTGGATCTCAGATCAGTGACTTGGACAGTTAAAACTTGAGGCTGGATATCTGACAGAAAAAAGGTTGTTGGGCAGATGAAAATTGTAGCCAGAGAAAAGAAGAGTGAGAACACATGGACAACTCTGCAGACACCAACGTCAGTGCAGAAGGAGGGTCAGGAGGTGCTCCAGGCACCGGAGCTGAGGTTCCCCTGCATCCCGTGGTGCAGACTGTGGTGGAACAGCTGCACCCCTGCAGCCCATGGAGGACCACAGGAGTGAAGAGACTGTGGAAGAGACCCACACTGGGACAGGTGGATGGCCATTGCTGGAGCAGGGTCTTGACAGGGACCTGCAGCCCATGGAGAGAGGAGCCCACACTGGAGCAGGTTTTCCTGGCAGGACTTGTGGCCCTGTGGGAGACCTATAGTGGAGGAGCCTGTGCCTGAAGAAGAGTACCTTGTGGAAAAGCAATGTACATTGCAGCAGTTTGTGAGGAACTGTTGCCCATGGGAAGGACTCATGCTGGAGAAGTTCAGGAAGGACTGTGTCCCATAGGAGGGACCCTACAGAGAGCAGGAGAAGGACTCCTCTCCCTGAACAGCATCAGAAGACAATCTGTGATGAACTGAGTGTAATCCCCATTTCCCATCATCCTGCACTGCTGGCGGGGGAGGAGGGAGAACTTGAGAAGGAGGGGAGGGACGGTCTTTTTTAAGATTTATTTAACTTCTCATTATCCTGCTCTGATCCTGTTAGTAATAAATTTAGTTAATATCCCCGTTTTGAGTCTGCTTTTGCCTGAGACAGGAATCAGTGAGGGATCTCTCCTAGTCCTTACCTCAACCCATGAGCCCTTCATTATATTCTCTCTCTGTCCTGTTGCAGAGGGGAGTGATAGAGAGGTTTTGGTGGGTACATGGCAGCCAGCCAGGGTCAACCCACCACATGGTCCTATGCCCCACTCTCTCACCTGTGTAAATACTAGAGCTCAAATTTATGAGACTACTTACCTGTGATAAGTGAGAAAATATGACACATTAGTATATTAATCATATTAAATCAAAAGGGGAAAGGGTCTTAGGGTTGAAAAAGAACTTACAGTGTGTTCAGGTTTTTAAGTCGTCTAAACTCTCCAGGCTGGATTTCTTTAATCCTATTAAATCTTAGGTCTCTGTAGGGGGGGAAAAAATGAAGAATCATTTTATTAAAAAGAACTATGTACTTATTCATAGGAAAAACTGAACTAAGCACCAGTCTTTTGCCATGGTAGTAACCCCCTCTATCAATAAACCACAGCTTTTGACCAAAGCAAAACAAATCCAAACGATGTTTGACAAGTTTAAGCAGAGGATTGACCAAATCCACCTTCAGCAGTCAATGCTGAAAGTTGTGTCAAAGTTAAACCTGTGGTCATAAAGTATGTTCTCCTCCACAGTGAAACAACTTGTTGAATTGTATTTCACTAAACTGAATTGTCTCCATACTTTAAAAGCTGTTTGCATTCTTTAGTTTTGAATAAGGAGGCTTTAGTGCCTTATGTTGTCCTGCTTCTAAAACCTGTAAATCCAGCTGCCTGAAACTAGCTATTTCTTTATTAAGTTTTACTTTCTGTTAGTTTTTCAAATGTTTTTCCATCTTCAATTTCCCATTAGACCAACAACTTAATGACAGCTTCTCTAAGAAGGAAACTGATTTCTCAATAAGGTGCTGCAGCATGAGCAGGGACAGGGAGCGAGGTGGCAGCAGTGCAGGGATGTGGGGAAGCACCACAGCTGTGCAGTCTCACTCCTGTCTTTTGCTGAGAGCAGACAGCAGCACTTTTCACCTCTGCCCACCTCCTGTTCTCCCATGACTCCAAGTCTGGCTGTTGTACTACCAGCAGCTCAGAAACTGATTTAACCAACATGTCAGGACCAGCAACAAACCCATGCAAAAATCCCAGAAGACAATTTTCTGCTTATTAAGCAAAATGAACAGGTTTTCTGGGTAAGCACCCACATGAGAGAGGGACTACAGGACCATGGGAAAGGAAACAGGGCAACAGGTCTGTTCTTTTCCCTACAGCAGGTCAAAGACACCAGGACCTTATAGTCTCTGGTAAGCAAATAGAAGGAAAGCAAATGGAAAGTAAGTAAAAATTTGAAAGACTGCAATCACATTGTCCTTCCCAGAACATAATTTTATCAACTGCTTTCAAAAAGTAAGATAATAAACACATCATAACTCCAATCTTTGCACCAAACCAGGTCTCAATTAAAAGTTAAATATGAGCTGCATTTTAACAGATAATATGCTAACAAGAAGTCTGTCTGAAATTTGGTAGTTAGTCAAAGGAAATACAGAAAAGCAGACAAAATGTCAGCTACATACTAATCCCACGTAATCACACTGGCTGAGGTTGTATATAATGGGAGGGATAGCTGCCTGTAGACTTTTGCAAAGAGCAAACTTAAGCATCATTCCTCATGAATCCATCCATCAGGGTTTATTCAGCTCTGGAATAATAGCCTGAGAAGAACTATTTCTACATAAATGGTTTAGGATGTGGCCTACTGTTCATTGTAAGGAAAGGATTATACATGTGGTTCTGTTTACATTACACTCCATCAAAATAACTAGAATAAGGGATGCCAACTGCTATCCCTTATTTGCCTGTATGCATGCCAAATAGCCCCCTTACTCAATACTCAGTTGACCTGAGATTTCCAGATTTAGAAACACAAATTTTTCTATCTCAAATTTATTCTCCACAAAAGCACCTTCTTTAGTTACTGCTAAGTGCTATGTTTGGTTCATCACTCACTCAAGAAATATGTCTCACACATGAAACAGACATGTCCCTGATGAGAAAGAGATGCTGTCTGAGTCAGTCTCAGGTGCCAAGGTATTCTAAACAAGCATGGAATGTCATATCCTGCCCTGAAAGAAGATACAGCAGATCTCTCTGTAAGAATCATTGGACATGACATTCTACTTTATTGAAAGCTTTTTCTAAATTATCTGATGGTCTATTGTGTTCAAAGGCAGCATTTTAGTTTTCATTAGAATAGTCAAAAGTGCAAAAATTCAACATGCAAGAATGGAGTACTGCAGACTGAGTATTTTCAAAAACCTCCCACTACTGTTACAACTAGCTCCTAAACAACACAGGACTTCTCAAATTGATTTTTTTTCAAGTTCCCCAATTAAAAATAATGTGAATGCAAAGTCTGAATGCAAAATGTCTTTTTAGATATAAAATGATACACATTCATGCATATGAAAAGCAAGCCTATTCCCTACAGTGAAATAAAAGCGATAAATAAGAACGTAACTGTCACGAATGCAATGAAGGAGCCAGTCCTCTGGGTCAGCATCAAAATAAACACTCTTTTGATGTGTCCAATTGTAAGACCCCAGGCTCACACTCCAAGCTCATCCAAGGGGTTTAACTTTAAAAATACACAAGACTCCAAGAGTCCACTCTCCAGATCTATTAAAAAGGCCTTAAGTTCTTTTAATACCTCGAGAAAGTGCACAGGAAAAGATGCTACACATGTTTCTCAGGAAGCCAAATAACACTCTTTTACTGGCAAACTTAAGAAAATAAGAGAACTTGGAAAAGGTTTAAAGGCCAACATTCGAACAAAATAAAGCATCATAAAAAGCACTGACTTAGCACACCCTAACCCATACAGCTAAGCTAAATCCAAGCCATCCAGCTTTTTTGTTGTTACCCAAATGTAAAGAAAGAAGACTGGGAGAAGAAGAAAAGAAAGAGAGAAAGAAAAAGAGAGAATAATAGCTATCACCCCAGATTCAACATAGCTCCACCTACAAAGAGTCCAGAAAATGGCAGGGTCGCAATTACGCAATGGCTGCGTGGTATTGGTTTTATCTCCTACGAACCTCTGTGGCCACTTCCAGGTGGGGCTCCTGGTGTGCCAGGCAATCTCGAGCTGGGTTAGGGGCTCCAGGTCTGTGATAGGAGGGAGTGCTCCCAGTGTGCCAGTGACTGACAGCTGATCTGGGACTGGCCAAGGAGGCTCCAGGGATCTGGGCCATGGAACAGGGCACTACTCCCTCCACCTTTGTGGAATTTGACCTGTTCCTTCCCCCAGCCCCCACAGTTGAGTTGGTCCAAGCCAATAATTAATACAATAATCCAGTGTCTCACACCAATCTACTCTACAGTAACTCACTAGGATAACTAGGGACTAGCAACAGCAATCAAAGTAATTTATATTATTTTACTATTGCTGCATATTGTGCTATTTGTTTCAATTCCTGGCACTTCTGTCTTTTTCATAGGAAATTGTTAAAACTAAAAATGCATCATGTTTGAAACTCTACCCATTTAGTCTCATTTTCCATAAAGGTATCAAAAAAAGGAGTTATAATAAAACACAGCATACAAATTTTCCCCAGATCACAGCACACTTGGTATCTGTAACTATAATTATAAAGATGAATTAAATTACTTGTTTAAAGATAGTATTACAATTAAGTTAAAATTGGAGAAAAAAACAATGTTAATCTTACTAAAATGTAAAATTATGATTCTGGTACCTTTTCTCAAAAAGGAGATTCTTCTTCAAAGGAAGTAAGATTTCTAAGTATTCATTCAAAGTATTTTCATTAATTTTCAGTATAAAATCCCCCAAAATAAAGAGTGAGGCAGCTCAGAAATCAAGAATGCACAATCTCTTTTGTTCTTTAAATGAATATAATTATACTTCATGAAGTATTTGTTGCACACAGAACGTAAAAATTGTTAGGACATAGCCACTGTGGATTTCTTAAGTAGAAATTCTGTCTGTCATAATTTTCTTATACAATAAGATAATAAGATAAGTGGATAAAGGAAATCGAGTTTACATTGCATACATTAGTTTAAAGAGTTTAATGCATGATATTCACATAAACAAACCAGAAAAATATAGTTTAGAGGAAATCTCTGTAAACTAAGTGTTTAACTTATAGGGGGAAAGATAGGCAAAGACTAGTTATTGAAGTGAAAGGTTGCATCAAATAGAATTGGGCAGAAATCTGTCTTAAGTTTATTAAATCTTTTAAGACAAGGTTGGTAGAAGAAAAAATAAGCTTATTAATTTAGTATGTCTGCAGATATCCTCAATGTTTGAGATTAGAAACAAGCTTGAAGTTATAAATCCTTGAGAAGTGTGAATAATTAACAGTACAGCAATAAGACAGGGAAGACAGAGCCACCAATTCTTTCAAAGCCAATAAACTTTCATGAGAAGACCTGGGGGGAAAAAAAAAAAAGGCAAAAATCCTCAGAAAACCTCAGTCACCATTGCCATACCACAGAATAAACCCCAACACATTCCTTACTAAGTAGGAATACCATTTCTCAGGCTTGGAATGCTATTCTTCCATGGGACAGACACATATCTACTCATGATAACAGTATGCGTTTCAGGGAACAGAGCTCAGAGCAAAAGCCCAACAGACACTGGAAACATCTCCTTAGAGAGTGAATGGCAAGAATGAGGACTGTGTTAGACTGAAAAATGAGTACAGGTAGCTCAAGAAGGCCATTATGGTACAGATCTTCAAAGGCACTTTGTGTTGCTGAAATCATGTGCGGTCAATCAGTATAATGAGGTTTCTTGCCTCTTTTTTTCCGACTAGTTCCTGCCCAACCATAGTGCCACAGGACTCCCTCATAAAAGCCTGTTCCCTGCCCATTCATTTCTCTTTCACCCTTTTCGTTGTTCCCCATTTCATTCTTACAAACTGACTGTATCCTGGCTGTATCTGTGCTTTGGAACTCAGCGAGCCTGACTCCCACTGACCAGTTAGAGTGCACAAGAGGTTAAAACAGCAGACTGAGGGAGTCCACCCCAGTTGCTGACTGTCATTTTTTCCCCTTCCTAAGCTCTAAACAGTAAATGAAATAAGCAATTAAAGGAATTAAACCTGTGATGATAACATGGGGCTTTAGGGTATGTAACAACTTTTTCAGAACAACCCAAAGCTAAATGTCATGTATCTAGTTTCTCAAAAATCTAATACACCTAACTCCTCATTCAGATTGTCTCCTTTATTATGTGTTTCAAAGTGAAAATATTTACACCTTAGAGTTACAGCTAGATAACATATTTCAAGTTGAAAAATACACTTCAGCCATACAGACTCCCACAGAAGCTAAGCCCATCACTTTGTAGTACTATGTCTTCCCTGAATAACACAAATATAACATGCCCATGATAACTAGTAAACTGAACATTCTCAGGATTATTTTTCTGGCTTCACAGCAGCTCCTCTGTGCTAATCCATGGAGCATGACCAGGAAATGTTCGGCAGAGCACGAGGCTGAGTGGGCCAAGAACGTGCCAGGGAGCATGCGGTCAATTCAGCAACTGGATGCCCCTGAGATTCACATTCCGGCGCCTGGGAATGGCCGGGGTCCCACCGCACTGCGAACAGCCATGGGCCAGGACACGTGCCAAGCAAACACAGCAAACAGGGTGTGCACACACAGCTGCTCTGCAGCCTTCCTATACGCCACTCTGTGAACACGACCGTATGAAAACCTGTAAGATGTTGATGTTTGGCATATAAATAAATACAATATTTGTATATTTTCTGTCACAAGGCAAATGAGAAATGTGCTGCAGACACTTTTGGTATTTGTATTTGAACTAACTGCATCCATTTGCCTCCTCTCCTTAGAATGTCCATTCTTAACTATTTTCAATTTAGCATCAAAAATTTACTTTTAACAATTATTATACAAAATAAGACAGTGAAAACTTCTAAATTTATAGATATTAAAAAGTCTTTATGCAGATATTACTGTCCCATAAGATCCAATGTTCCCATGGCTGCTCCTGGAACTCCAGGACACCCTGTTTATAGCTTGCATTTTAAAATGCATGGGGTAATGAAATATGTAGTTTCTCTGCTAATACGTCCTGATGGGGGAAGGCAACAGCTCAGTTGGTTAAAACTTGGCTGTAATAATGCCAAGGTCATGGGTTCAATCCCCTGTGAGGGCCCTTGACTTAAGAGTTGGACTCGATGATCCTTGTGGGTCCCTTCCAATTTAGAATAGTCCGTGAGTGTAAATATTAGGGCATATGAATGCATTGCAAGTTTACAAAATAGTACTTTATAAAAACTGCAGGCCATAATAAATATCCAGAATATGACAATCACACAAAGTACACACCAAAGAACACAACTTTCAAATACATTGACCTTAAACATCAAGCAACTTAGAAGAAAAGTCAATGAAACAGGTTTCATATCACTCTGTTTGAAATACAGAAAGCCCTTTGAGAGAGGGCATTGTTTTTTCTTGGATCAAAACATGCACTGAAATTAAAACTATAACTTTTTATTATAAAAAGCCTTGAAGTGAAGTTTTCCTTTATTCTTTTGTTTTCTAATTATTGCAAAACAACATACAGGGTAGAAAGGTAAGGCTTTTCATTTCATTGCTTTTATAAAATATTAGACTTCGTGTGCTTTTATAATCTTAATTCAGATTCCTTTTTGCATATATTTGACTAGGAAAGATTCTGTTGCTCCCTCAAACTCAGAAAAATCATAAACTGTCCTAAACCAAATGGATTTAAAGTGGAGCTACCAAGACAATATTGTGTGCCCTTGTCATGCACCTCAAGAGGCTGCCTTTACATCACATCCTGGATACTTAACACCCAAACTGGTCACACCCAGGCATCACCCCACTGATGATGACCTGTTTGATGCCAAGTAATGAGCACTCCTTAGTAAGCGGCGACTACAAAAGGTCTTGTCCTAAGCAGGGCAAATGGGAAAATTCCTTATGAAGAACTGCTGCAGCAGCAACAGGAAAAACACCAGCACTTCTTCTCTGCTTGCTCCACTCCAGACGTGTCCTCATCTCTCTCTCTGCAGACCGAGCACCCTGCCACTCAGAAGATGTCCCTGAGATCCTTTCATTGCCAAAGAGAGTATATAAAAAAGAGCTTTCATTTTTTCAACTTCAATTTGTGTCAGGAAAAAAATCATCATGACACAAACCCAATATATTAAGATCTCGAATAAAAAAAAAAAAGTAAAAACAGAACACAGCTTATTAAACTACTGCTTATTCCATAGTCATGTCTCTCTCAATATAAACCTATAATTAGCCAATTGTAACATGGATGTAGAAACACTAAAAACATTTCTCTTGGGAGACAGTGCACAAAGCTACTGGCAGGGCATTCACAAAAAACTCTCTCTACATGTCACACTCACATCTGACAGAAATACTGCAGACAGAGAGATTTAAAATCTAGTACCACAACTACAATTAGTCCTGACATTTTAAAGGCTATACAAGTTTTTGGGTTTTTTTTATTTGGTCTTCTGTGAATTAATTCTATTGCACTTAAATCCAATTGCAAAAGCTTTCAGAACATTAAATAAAGTATTTGATAAGAGCAAAGACAACTGAAGCACTCAGAATTTTGGTTATCCATTTCCATCTTCCTGGCTACAGGATGGAAATGAAAGCAAAAATATAGTTCATTTAGGGCTCATTTGCTAGGGTGTAACAATAATATTTACAAAATGTAATGTGAGGTAAGAGTTTCCAACTTTAGCAGCCAGAATCATCAACACACCTCCAAAATCTTAGATAAAGTAAGAGAGAGAACTTGGTTTGTTTTGGACACTTTTTTTCTTTTATTGAGAGGAGAACTCTATATGTAAAAGGAAAATTTTAGGCACAATTTCTATTTTCATTTTCTGTTTATAGCCCTCCTGATATTGATAAAGATCAATGTAAAAATAGACTATAGATCCTATTTCCTTCTCACATGAAAGAGTAATTTTTTTGTAATACTTTCATTACTGTTTTCACTCTCAAGGCCCACAAGGACACACACAGCTAGTCTAGCCAAGCATTCATTACTTACACTAACTTCAAACAATCCGATGACATAAAACTGCCTTACTTAGTACTTTTTGGTTAGACTCACTATTCCATATCACCTGTACTTCCTAACTCAAGAAGATTCCTTTAATCATTCATTAATCTTCTAGCATCTGCCATAAGCTGTTCTTGTCCAAAAATGAAAATATTCTCTTACTCTGCTTAATAGATGCAAACAACAGAGCCTAAACACCAAGTTACACTTACAATTGTTAAACTGTACAATTGTAATTGTTGTCCCCAGAGCAAATATATTTGCTCTGGGGACTATTTACCACAATATTGCTGTCAGGTATCATAAATTAAAAATCACATTGCACATTCATACTAAGAAATACTTCGGGAAAAGGAGAGTAAGTGAAACAAAAGTAACTTTTTTAAACCCCTAGGACTTCCAAGGGTCTTCAAAACAACTATCTGTCAATATAGAATAAAGTCAAGGCATGAGATTTACCATTGGTAAACTAGAACAATGCATTTAGACTCAAGTTTAGATCTGCATTCGTATTAGCCTATTATATTGAAAACATCTAATTTATATTTTAAATTGAAAATATTTATGTATCTGTAAGCTTTGGATAAGAAAAAGGCAAAGTGGATGAAATCGGCTTAGTCATGTAATCCTCTGATGTTTTAAACATGATGTTAATCCACTAATGACTTCACTTGTGAAACTTGATTTAAAAGCAAAATGCTAAAGAATTTAACAATTAAATCAAACCACAATTTTTATTAGCAGTGAAGGTAAGTATCTCATTGCCTTGTTTCAAGGGCTAACCAGTACTTCAGCATTGACTTAGGGCATGAGCAAACTTAAATTCAGAGATATTTTGTCAGCTAAGCAAAATCACCACTGCAGCAAAATGGAAATATCTGATAGGACAATGCTGTCTTGAGTATCTAAAAAACTGACAGGTTCTCAAATGTCCAATCCCTGCCTCAAAAGTAGGCACTTTTAAAAGGTTCAGTGAAAACTATTTAAAGAAAGCTAAACCTCTTTTGTACATGTGACTGGAAAGCATACGGTAATATAATATTCATTAATTTGACAAATTAAAAGTAGGTAGTGGCAAACATAACAAACAACTTTGAAATTATGGATTTCTCAATGTCAAAACTTTGTGATATTGAGAGATCTAAACAGTTTGAAAAATATGTTTACGTGAAAGACAATGCACTCTATTTACCATATTCATCTGTAAGGCTAATTATGGAATGCTCAGTGGCAACAAGAAGTGACAAAATGGAAAAATAGCTATTCCTTCAGCTGTGTGATACATGCTGAATCTGAGGAGCAGGGGGAAGTGCAAACTAGCTAAATCCATTTTCCTTTAAAAAGGAAGAATGGAGCAACTAAATACATAAATATTTAAGTTAAATAATGGCCATCATTTGTCTCTTCAGATAAATTCAAAAGAACAAAATAAGACTCACCTTTTTTTCTAACCATTGAAGATTATTTACTACCCAGCAGAAATAATCTATACCACAAACACCAAACTGCTATGTTTCTCAACATGGAACAAAAGATGTGCAAATGCCAGCAAGACTACATTGCTTATGTCTACTTTACTCTTATTCTTTTTTTATTCAAGGTCATCCCAGCAGGAAATGAAAAACAGACATCAGCATAGTAAAAACATTCAAACAGAGCAGAGCATGAAAATTGCACAAAAGAGGTTATATAATCAAGTCAGTGGAGTAACTGGACGATGTCAATGGCACTTTAATGCTGCTTTAACTACTGCCCTGTAAAAAAATGTGTCACTGTTGAACAAACAAAGACAGAGCCACCACTTCAAAATGACAACCAAACCCCATTTGCAGCTATAGCACTACTTATAGTAATCCTCACTGCTAGCAGTGAAACGTGTTAGAATACCAAAGTAACCAAGATTTTTTTTTTTTGCCAGGTTTTAAGATTTAACCCTAATGTTTCCTGTACAAACAAAATGATATCATTCTCCCTTTTCTTAGCAATTCATTTTCTGGATTAATTTTTTCTCCAGTCTAATTACTAGATACAATATGTGATTTTCTCGAATTTACATTGAGATTATTTTTATTATCTCTACATCATCAAGGAGTACATAAAATAAAGCCACTACATTTTTAGATGAGAAACTAAAACATTATTCTTACATGGTAAGGATGTTTCATAGTCAATAATACTTAGTACACTGCAATTTCAGTAACAAAAGGAAATGGTAAAAAATATTGAAATCTGTAGAACAGGATCAGAATGTTCTGTAGTACTCAGCTTGATCACAAACCCATGAAAATGGTTATGATGAGAAAATTAAGAAAATATAAAGTCTGGAGAATCTATCAATTTTCTAATTAAAATAATACCTGATTTGCACAAATATGTAAGATTTGTTGAAAGGAACTTTTTGTTCACCAGACTTAAAAGCTGTATTTTATCGGTACAGCTTTGGTGAATGGAGAGCTTATGATATATTGTCGTCCAAGATCTAATTATTTGTTTCAATTAACAATTATTTTGTCATTAGAGTTGAAAGGAAAACATTTAAATGTGAACTCAATTAAATGCAATACAGTATTGCCTTACTAAGTCAGTAGATCCCTCTGCTGTTGCCAATTTTTCCAGCCAGGTATGCAGTGCCATTAATAGGACTCAAGTGGGATTTCCTTGTTTCAAGTTTTAGGCCTGTAGGGCTACTCGTCAAGAATTATACATGGAAATTTTACCCTGGCATGATCATGGCTCTGTCCCATCCACCTTCAGTCTTCCAAAAAGCCATGAAAATCCATAATCTTCCAGAATCCATACAGAAATACTGTATTTTGAAATTAGAAATTATATTTTATAATCTTTTCTAATTCCCATGCTATTTAAAAAAAAACAAACCATCAAACAACAAAACAAAACCCAAAACACACAACCAAACCTCCTCCTTTTAACAGCATAAACAGAATTCAAAGAAATACAATTCTGTTTGTGCAGTCTGAGAAAACAAGAAAAGGCAAAATCTTTATTCCTCTCAGGGGGGTCTATTGCTAAAACCAAACAATTATAAAGTTGTTGACAGCACAGCCATATATTTCGTTACCGATTATTTTTCACAGAAATATCCTTGGGAAAGAGCTGTTTTCTGTTCTGTGTTTGTGCAATGCCCAATAAAATAGAGCACAACAGCTGAGCCCAAGTGCTGTCCTAACACAAATACGTGATGGTCAAAGTCTTGGGTCAAGCAAAGCCTGAACTAATGGTTGGCACAGTCTGTATTGTAGAGGTATAAAATACACAATATTAAATATTTTTAGAGGATTAGTGACAACTGGAAGTCCAACCTTTTATGGGTTTCCTTCTTAATATTTACTTTTTCAACTGCATTTTTACACAAAAAAAATTAGTTTCTCCTCCATAGAAGGCTAAAGAAGACACCAAAAAGGGAAGCTGATGAGTTTATGGCATACCATCAACCACTGAAACAAATGCACTAACAGTTTTGTTTGGGTTTGAAGTTAACAGACCTGTGAATTACTACTGTGAAAAATCCCACAGAACTTCTGCTTTTATGCTACAGTCAAAATCTAGTCTTTTTTTCCTCACATCTATCACTCTGTAAAATAAATATTGTTTCTGCATTTCTCTGTCTCACAGGGATGCTTAAGTCTAAACTCCATATCCATGAAATGCTGCTATTCTCAGAGGAAAGAACTGAAAGCCAGAAAGAAACTTTATCATCCCTGACCTCTCACACAAGTCAAGTGACACAACAATAGAGAAATTCCTGTCTTAAGGCAATTATTGCTGTCAGAGCTGGACTATCCCTTTGAGAAAAATATAAAACTGTGATTCAAAAGACCATTAAACAAGCAAAACTTAATGGCTTGCTAGTCATTCTAGTAGTTAACTATATTCACTGTTTAAAAACAGATAGTCTCACACTGCTTCCAGCTTGAGCATGGTTGTCTTCAGTTCTGCTCATTAGAAATAAACAGCTTTAAGTGAGGAATAGCACTGACCATTTTTATTAAAACAAGTCCAGACACTAAAGTTCATACATTTTTGTTTTGCAGCAGTAGCTCTTAAAAGATGTAAAAATCAATCAATCAATCATAAAATTTCAAACATGGGTGTGCAGGAAAGTATACTCAGAACTCTGGTATTACTCTGATTTGGTTCTATAGCAATTAGTACTTTCTTTAGTGTCAGGGAAATGGATGCAGGAGCAATGCAAGGAAATGAGTGTGCAATATTCACAATAGAAAATACACACTGATACAGAAGAATCACCTGTGCTTTAGCCTTAAGCTTCCTTCCAGCTCTGACATAGCCTCTCTCACACAGGGGTACCCAGCTGGGTACCCTCTATGCTGGGCAAGTGTCAGTGGAGAGCTGAGGGCAATCAGCTCTCATCAACAGAAGATCCTACAGCTGAAAACAGGGATGAGAGGGAGGGCTGGGAAAGAGTAACAAACTGTGCAGTAAACTGATATCCTAGTATATAACTGTGGTTTCCCCGTCAGAGCAGTTTTAGGGACTTTTCTTTCCTCAGGGCAGGCAGCCTCACTGACGCAGTGCATGTGAGCTTGCAGTATATTTACTACATGAAGCAACAGCACCCAGCAACTACAATGTTAATGACCTTACTAAAGAATGCCTGTTTTGTCTCCTTCTATTCAAAAATAAGTCTTGCAATACAGGATCAACATCAAGCCAAAGGATGTGGAAAATTGAAAGAATTACTGCATCCAAAAATAACATCTAAATTTGACTCAAAAGCCTTTATTCACTGTAAATCTATGCATCACTCTTCCCCCCACGCTAGGCAGATTTTGCTGGAATGTATTTCCAACCGTTATGTAATTCTCAGTTATTTCCAATACAGTGATAGCCATATTAGATTCAAATAGATTAGAGGTGTGTTAGAATTTATCTGGATAGCTGTTCTTCTAGAATGCTCAGGACGTTTTGTGGTTAATAGGGGAAGCACTATTGGCTTGCACAAAGACTAACAACAAAAGTTCAGGTACTCAATCACTTGGCTGCAGACTGGCTTTCTGGTTTCAGACAAAGACACAGCTCTTCCTTCCACTTCACAGGAAAATCCCAGGTCATCCCACTGAAAAAAAACTGCAGCTCTTGGAATTGTATTTTCTGCTTCCTGAGGTTAATGGCAGGCTGCAAGAGCAGATAAATTAACTAATTTCTTACTCTGCCTCCAGCTCCTCCTGCTCCTGGAGCTCAGCAGAGCAGGGAGGGACAGGGCTGTTGGAGCCCTCCGACATTTCTCTCCTCATTCCTAAGGAGCGCAGACAGCCTCAGGGCACACCACTGGGCGTTCCTGTCTCTTGGGAGAAGTTGTTTTCTCCCCATGAAGAGCAATGGAAGTGGCTACTAGGAAACATTCCACCTTAAAGCACCCATCTGAATGACATTCAGGGAAGGGAATCTCTGGGAATAGAGATTAATTCCTTCTCTTTTCCTAGGATGTAAATATCAAATATCAAAATTATCAACAAAAATTAATTTTGGAGCTACTACTCATTAGGGAACAAGTTACCTTACAGAATGCACAAGCTACCTTACAGAATGCATCAAGAGAATAATAAAAGAATAATAATAAACACACTTTATATTTTTTTATTATATTCTGTAACTTGAGCCAATCAACACCCATCTCCTTTTACCTCACATTGCAGAAGTAGAACTGACCTAAGGAATATGCCTACATCTTCTCTCCCTGCCTGTTTCTTTTCTTCATGCTCTACCCTAAATTAAATTGATTGATCAGTTTAAAAAAAGGCTTGCAAAACTAGATTACTGCAAATTATGGATGTGTCTGAAATTTCTAAGTTAAGTGTTACTAGTCTTGTGTTTGTTAGTTATTTTAAATTCCTGGACTCAGGGGAACACATATATTTTGCTCTAAGTCAGACAGTCTTCCTAGCTGTTCTAATATTGGCAGCATTAAGTCAACAATGACTTAGAAAGCACACATTTTACTTATTACTTATCTCTGTAATTATTTCATCATATTGACAAAATACTAAAGATACCAGAAAAAAGTATGAAACACTTGTAGACGGAAAAATGTTTCCACACACTTACATATGGTTCTTAAGGCAAAAAAGTTCATTTTTTGAATAAAAGCAAAAACAATTCTGTATTACTTCAGTCTTCACAGTTTAATGCCATTTTTAAAGTTATAATTCAATCTGATTTTTTCACTTTGATCAAATTTCAACTTACATCCTTGCTTTCATCACCCCATTCAAACTAGCTATCACCCAGGCCATATACAAACCATTTGGGCCACGTGGAGAGCAACTTCATATGCTGCCCAGTAACAGCTCATAGCTCATGGGGACTCCCAAGGGGTCTGTCCTAGTGCTCAAACAGACAAAACAATGCTTTCAACCAGGTGCATATGCAAAAAAAGGGGAAAAGTTCAAACACTTGATTACTCTCATCAAAGTAGAATGAAAATAGTAAAATTATCTCTAAAAAATTAAATACAAACCTGCTATCAGATGGTCTAAAGTATCCACAAAATAAGACAACAAAGACAACTCAACAGAGGGGGCATTAGTTAAAAATGAATTTGTGCAAACTAAAACTGCAAACATTTTTCCAGCTTGCTCTGGTGGGCAGGTGGAGAAGCAAGCCAGGGAAGCACAGAGCAGGGGTTGGCGGCACTCACATTCCTGGTAAGGAATGAAAGCAGAAGGGACCTTCTTCTGGAAGGAGGTCTCAGCAGAGTCACTTTCAGTCCTCTGTGTGCCCACACCTGCCCCTTCAAGCTGTGTCACAGACTCAGCTTATTTTGATGGTCTCCTCTGAGGGCAGGTCTCGGTTGGCCCCAGGAGCAGGTTAGCAGGTTCCCTCAGGAGGCAGTTCCTCTCCTTCTGCCACCTGCCAGACCACCCTCTGTCACCAGAACTAACTCGAGTGGCCACAGACATCATTGGCTATGAAGTCAGGGAAATGGTTCAGAGTGAAACCAAATGTTTTTCCCTTGTTTATTTTTGAGCTAACTCTGAGAACTCATTGAGAAGAGCAAGGGCAGGAAGGAGCAACTACTGTTGGCACCCAGCAGCCAAAAGAGAGCCAAGTGCCACTCACAGGGTGTTTCTGAGTTGTTTAAGTGCAAAGGGATACAAACTCTGTTTTGTAAATTAAGAAAGAAAATTGAAACCAAACAAGTAGGTATATACGCCCATTAATATACTAACTAGACAAGCTACTTAAATACATTAGACTTACTATTTTCTTTTAATATACAGTTTAAAAAGTCAAATAAATTTAAAAAATTGAGTATTATCTTCAGCCACATTTTTTTAAAAATCTTAGTTTTACTAAGTAGATATATCTACTAACTACTTTTCAGCTTTGAATAAAAGATTCTTAGAATGTTTCTACTACTCAAAAATACATACCTACATGTTTTGGAAATGTATAAATTAGTAGTATTTCATTTGACTAAGAGCACTGCCATATATATGGCTCAAAATCCAGTGGAAAAGTCCTTTCCCACAAATACTAATCACCAAATTTTAAGTTCAACTGAAAAAGAATCCTCTGGACCTACAGCTGAACTATCATTGCTGTAAGACTGGTCAGACGTACAAATATACCCCCTGATCCAAAGACAGAAAAATGTCAATTTATGGCTGAGATTTCCATAAATACTTTAAGAAGAATTTAAGAGGCTGAAGAGTGAGACACAACTCCAGCACTTAGCCCCTTAAGTGCAAAAATTTCTATTGGCAAAGTTTCCTCAAGTATCACATGTTGTGCTACTACAGTAGTGTGGTGGCTGAAATCTCTCCTGAGAGATAATACACTTGCTCTTGCCCTGGAGGGACAAGTCCTTCCCATGTCCAAACCATATGGCTAAAGATGAGGCTGAGCTGAATGGACATTGTATTTCCCATCCAGTGAAACTTTATCACTACAAAGTAAAGCAACAGATTTACTGAATGAAAGAGGCACCAAGCAAGAAAACAAAAACAAACAAACAAAAAAAATTAACAAAGGTATTCAACAAGCTTTCCAAATCCTGATGCTATCACAAATTTCTTATATGTGGGTCCAGATCTTAAAACCAATATGTTTTATGGGCAACTATCACCATGTCCAATTATCTCCAATGTTCAAAGTTAAAAAATAAAATATAGTGCTTCCACTCTAATCATGTTTCTTTTAAAAACAGGTTCTGGTTTTCACAGTCCAGACTGACTCCTGAAAAAATGAAATATCCTTTCAGAGAAATAAGGATATTTTCAGAGGGAAGCCAGCCTGCAAAAGCCAGTAAATAAATAAAAGATATTTTAAAAACAAACCAATCAAACAAATAGGATACAAATTCTGTCATAGACAATGTCTGACATGCAAGACAAGTACTTGCACTATTACAAAACAATTCCTTGTGGATATCCACAGGGAAAAAAAAGTAAATGAAAGGTAATGAAAAACTCTCACCTAAAGAATCTGGGTTGCACAGATATTTATTGTGTCCTTTGTATTGTGGGAATTCAAAATTTTACCAATATTGAAGGGACAAAACTAGTTTGAATTCAACTTGATATTGTTGAATGGTGATTGCTAAACCACAACCAGTTCTTATTTCTTTCTTTGATGAATAAGGGATCATAAACACCTGCCACAAAGCTGTAAAACTGGCCTACATAATACACCTGAGTGTGGGGGCTACACACACATTGTTTGCCTACCTCTTATATCTGTTCTCTAAGTCTTGTTCACGTTGCAAGTTCATCAAAACCAGAAAATTTCCCCTGTACTATCTTGAGGTTTTTGGCAATCCCACAGTATTTTCAAAAGATAGTTCTACCTTGTGCCTTTTGATGGATATATATCTTATATACAGATATGATCAGTGTAAAGATTGACCCAGAAAGCTGGGGTTTTGGTGTTTTACATTTTTTTGTGTATAAACCTTGCATTCTGGCACTTAATGACTTTGCCAAACTGTTCACTTGGAAATCTCTAATGAATACTTTGTCTCAGACTGTTTTTACAGATTCTTCCTTTCGAAATTTTTTATCAATTATTCACATGCAAGATGTATCCAAAATGGTTAAGTAAAATACAGGATAGGATGTCAAAAAGAAAGTATTTACTCCAGAAAGAACACAAAGTTTACACAATATAAAACATCTCAAAATATTCTCATATCAAAGTGGGAGGATTAGAGGATTTTCTGGCTTAGTTTTCAAAACTGTTGCTTACTGATCAAGAAAGGTGTTTTAACATGTATCAAAATCTAAAAAATTTAAGTGATTTAAGCTTATTGATAGAGTACTGAGGAAAAAAATAATATCCTGTGTTTTAAAAATTGGTTTTAATAAAGTTGTTTCTATATTAAGGAAGGTATTTACTGATCTTTAATAATTGTCTGGTAGCAATTATTTACACTCTTGACAACTATGTCTTCAATCTACAAATAAAACATGCTTTAGCTATACATAAAAGTCTAACTAGCAAACATTTTAATTGATTCTACCCCCTACATGGATACTATTCCATTTACTTAACCTTTTTCCAGGGCTATAAAATTATCTCAGAAAGCTAATTACTTGAATCTGGCCAGAGCAAACCACCTACTCACATCAAACTGCCCTCACTGCTCTTGCAGCCCTGTTGCAACACTGCAGTTCTTTTTGCCTGATGGAATTATCTCCTTTTACTGGCAGTTTAAGTCAAATGCCTGGGCCCTTTTTTATTGGAGACTGAGAATGCTGCCTAAGTCAAAGATCTGATTTTTTTTATCCAGTTTATGTCTATAAAAATAACTTGAATATTCCCACTTCTTAAATTTTTTGTAGAATTTATCAAAATACCATCAAACTAAAATGTTTTTCTTGAACCCAAATTAGTTATTACATGAAAGAGTGACAAAATATGTCTTAAAAGGCACCCTCATTTTATAGGCAGCTTGACAGCAGCAAATCAATTGCTGCATAATTTTTTCTATACATACACCACACCATCATACTGCTGCTCCAGCTTTTTATGTTATCTTAGGACACAATGCAATGTGGCATTTATTTGTATTTATTATGAGTTTTGAATGGCTCACTAGACTGATCTGTGCACCAGAACTCACAATGACCTATGTCTTTTTCAAAATATTTTTGAAACGTTGCAAGGAAAAGTTTTCTTTCCATTAAAACACTACAAGACATTCACACACATCAAAGATTTGAATATTGGTGACTGATTTAATCTGATTATCATGATAGTCAACCATTAAATAGAAACCATCATCAGATATCAAATCATAAATTTTATATCAAAGTGGTGAAATAAAGTCTTGTAAAAGTGAAATATTTATCTTCTATAGAGCATGGTGGACCTAGGACAGAGGCTATAAACCTCTGAAATTAACTCTTTTGAGAGGTCTGCACTGAATTCCAGGATGCTGTGAGCAGTCACGATGCTCACACTGCCTAGAGATAAGTCAAGCATGCATGGACTCATTTATTCTACAATTTTTCTCCAGCAAAGGAAAGCAGCAGCAATAAGGCTAATAAAATGACATTAAATCTGTCAGTCTGGCTGACACATTGCAAAGACCTTGACATCATCCTGCTTACCAAAAACAGTCAGTAGTTTAGGTAAAGCTGTGTACCAAGTAATATTTTCCCTTTTTTAGACCAGCCAGGCAATGAATAGTCTGTTGTAATAAGTGATTTAAGGGGAAAGAATGCTGGAAGAAAATGTTTCCGAAAAATCCGGGGAGTGGCAATTGGAAAGAGAATAAAAAAATCTGAAAGTCATAACAAAAAAGGGAGCAATGTCACAGGCATTAAAACTAATTTGGAGTTAAATACATTTGCTCATTGTTTTGCTTAGTAAAACTTAAAAAAACAACTCGGAAAAAAAAAGCAAGCGAGAACATTGCATTGCACAAGACTTCACACTCTCATTCTATGCACTTTACATGGTTCAAGAAGCTGTGCCAGGCACTGTGCAAACTCTATAATGTCCTATCTTTCCTTGCCTTAAGTACAGATTAAACAAAAAGACATGAAGCTGAGAGCCCACATCAGTCTTTCCTTCATGTGTCTTTCTCAAGAGTTTGAAAATCTTTCTTGTTTGCAATACACACTTTCTGTTTAAAATAATTGCTTGACTCTCATTAGCAGCACTAATAATGCCATACCAAAAAGAAGTCAAGTTTGGCAGCCTGATAAGAAAGGGAAGGAAAAGGAAATATTTGAGTCATTCTGTTCCAGCTCAGTCAGCTCTCATTGCACCATCTCTATGGACGGTCTTGAAACCCTGCCCACATTTGTAATAATAAAGCATTTAAAGCTATTTTTGGTTTGTTTTGTTTTGTTTTTCATCAAATCTAAATGGAACAAATGATAAAGACAATTTGTTTCCCTTCTATTGTATATATATACACACAATATATATTGCATATGTATATGTAAGTATGTAGGCACAAACATACACATAAATATTTAAAATACTAACTTCTTTTTATATATCAACTTCTCCAAAAAGACAAGTAACTATAAATATTTAGATTGTGTGATGTAGATTTTAAATGTCACCTTTATAAATGAAACCTTTTTATAAGTGGAGTCTTATTCTATAAAGCTGTAAACACTTTGGCTTGCTGGAAAGAGACTCAGCAAATGTCCAAGTCCAGGAAGAATCAGAAGCCTGGGGATTATTCATGTATACAAAGTTATGCATAAGTTCACATTTACAAGATGAGATCTAGAGTGTACAAAGTATTTAATTACAAAATAATATATGAAGAATAATTCTGTAAACAAACTACAATAAACTTTGAAAGTCTCAGAAATCTGAATCGAAAAAGAAATAATTGAAAAAGCACAATTTTGAGAGATGAATCAAGATGGATGAAAATTTAGTTTGTTTTTCAATTGTTCAGAATAGAAGTGGAGACTCAAAACAATCTAGCATTTTCGTTTTCCCCATTATGCACAGTAAAATTTTCCTATAAAAGGCCATTCTGTAATTTAAAAAATAAAATATTATGCAATTTTACACAACACACTATTTCCCTTCTTTTGTTATTTTCTGAATAGTTTTGTCTGCTATTTTTTCATGTAATAATAGCAATACCAATTTCTTCTATTATATTATGTTGATCTCTTTCTACAGTTTTCTTCCATTTTTATGCCAAGCTCTCTTCTTTACTGGCTGTACTTCCTATTCTTCTTTTTTTTTTGCTAGACTTTCAACCTTTTAATTTAAACCTAGTTTACTTACAAGCCAAACCATAAGCACATGTGAGCAGCCTAACATTTAATATCTAAATAACCAAGTTTTCTGCTGGCTAATGACATGCCCATGTTGTGTCTCAATGAGCACTGACCTCACCTGGGAGAGAACTCAATAAGGGTTACTCAGGAAATGGAGGAGGTTGGAATATTTATTAAGCATATTTTTCTCTTTGGCATGTTTTTACCAAAATTTTAGGTGGGACACTCCTCTCCTTTTGTCTCAGACCCTTCTGATGATGCAAGGGATAGGCATCTCCCTCTTATTTTTCCACCAGCTACCTTTGGGAATTAAGAGAGAAGGAGTATATTTACTCAAGTTCAAGCATCTATTTCTTACTCTTTCCAGTGAGTAATCCCATGTTTGTCTCTGCTACACTAAAACTTCTTATTCAGTGTCCCTCATGCCCCTAAATTCCCCAAAGTAATGATGAAAACTCATTTAACTTGTCATTTTTTTAATTATGATGTTGTTTGCAAAAACTGAGTAACAGCAAAGGCACTGAAGCTTCCTGTCAACAGTCAGGAAGTCAGAAAAATGTTTAAAACTGTGATTTTGAACTGGGAATGTAGACAACAATACCAAGCACTTCACTGAGCTGTATAATCTCTACAGCTTTCTAAAGTATTTCAGTAGAAAAATGAAAAAATCCTGTGCTTATGACAGTCCAAACTTCCAAAGCTTTGGGAATTGAAGACAATCTTTTGAAACAGCTGTAAAGGAAATACCCCACACAGTCCAGATGAGCTATGAAAAGATGTTGGTAGTAAATGGCAAATTTTCCTAGTTGGTGAAGGTCACCAGTAGGGAGTTCCACAGAGAGCTGTGCTGAGTTCTGCATAGTTCAATTTATTCATAATTGGAAGGATGATGAACAACAGAAAAAGTTTTGGTTATGATACTCATCTATTTTAATGAAGTCTGACTAGGAAGAACAGCAGAAGAACTTGTCAACAGTTCATGAATGGCTACCTAAATGCAGACCTAATGCATATATAAACACCAAGTAACATATATGGAGAAATCTAAACTTTACAAATAAAAGTGCAGGCCTGGAACAGATCATTACTACTTACACACAAGATCTTAAGCTACCCTTGATTAGGCCCTAAAAAAAACCAAACCAAAACAAAAACCCACAAAAAACCAAACCAAAACAAAACAAAAAAACAAAACAAAAAACCAACCAAACAAAAAAACCCACAATAAATTAACCAGTTCAAGAGAAAGAAATACCTTGTTGGGGATTATTAGAAAAGGAACAGAAAACAAAAAGAGAGACCACCCTAATGCTGCTCTATAAATCCCCAGTTAACCCACATGCCAGACCTGTCCATGCAAATACTCGGGAAAGTTATAATTTCCTCACCTCAAAACACAGCAGAGTGAGGAAGCAGCAGTCCAGATGAGAGGTTAAGAACACCAACCTTTCACTGTGAAGGCTCCAATTTTAAAAAGAAATGAATGGAGAAGCTTAGGATCAAAGATCGTAAAATCATGGCTGGTACTGAGATGATAGAGAGGGATCAAGTATTCCCTGTCTCTTCCAACAGAAGAAATAGGGGACACTAAGTGAAGGGAGCAATGTGCAGGCTTCAAACAGAAGAGGGTAATTTACCCTATGTAGTTTGTGTAGTACTCCTTGTCACTAAAAGTTATGAGTGCAAGTTAAGAGCTAAGTTAGTTGGAAAAGAAGAGGTTAAACAATTGGTGGAGGAGTGATCCATCAAGATTTGCATATAATATGGAAATACCTTTAGCTCACAAAATCCCTATCTGAAAGTTATTATAGGGATAAACAACTATATGTTGATCTGTATTGTCTACTTGTTTATAAGATACACTTTCAGTCACCCTCAAAGAACAGATATTGGGTCAAATGGATCTTTGATTTTATTCATTATGGATATCTTTCTGTAAATAGGCACATATTTAGCATTTTAACACTCAAATATTAAGTATTTACTGGTGAAAAGTACATTATAGTAAAAAAACATGAAAACCAGAAATTATATTTATTAACTAACATATGACAATGTATTTCTCTGATGACAGTTTGCTGAATATACAGTAAGATACTTGCAAGAAATGTTGGGTATGATTTTCTTCCATATGTTTCCCATTCTCCAACAAGGAATTTGATGAGGGCTAACATACTGCCAAAATGACAAGATTATTTTCTCACTAGTGGATCCCACGACATGAAGACTCATTTGGGCCTTCTGCTGCAGCCCTCACTCAGCAACTTTGCCTAATGTCTCCCAGTAAATGTCAAACACTATCAGTGCTGTGCCCTTCTGCGCCCTGCTAACGACCAAGCACATTCTGCAAGCTCTGCAAATGTCTCCTTAACACACTCATGCCTTGGTCCTGGCTTATGACATCAGCAATATAATGAGACTGCCTGAGACTGGCTTTAACAGGGTTCACATCCTACATACCCTACACTGCTGCTTTGCTGGGGAGTATTGGTGCCTTTTGCAGTATCCACTTGATTTGCTGGGACTCAGAGAATGGGGCTTAGCAACTTACATACTTCAAAAGTTGTTTTTTTGTTATTGTTTATGATTCCTTAGTCTGCTTTTTACAAGTAGTTTCTTTGTCTTGAAAATTCTAGGAAAACATTCTCTTCTGAAAATACTTCAACCCTAAATATTCACATCTACATATTGATGTTTAAACTTTTTAATTGTCAACAGAACAGCAGTTAACATACTCATGCTGGAGAAGGCACAAATAAATAATTAAGCTGCCCAAACCAGTCGCATCTTAATTCAGCTGTTCAACCAGTATCTCAGCCTATCTGAACCATTTGTTGAGAGCAAGCAGATATGGGACAGGTGCAGGGGGGACCTGGGTCCTTTTGGGGAAGGTAGCCAAAATTATTATCTCAAATGAAGGTGTCCCCTTTTGTGTGAGCTGAATCTGCTCCAGGCACTACAAACTATACTGGATAAGTTGCTACTCATTAGAAGGGAAGTTCAGAAACAAAATATGGCTGTAGACTCTTATGTATAGAGACCTAAATGTAGGTGTTTTAATCTAAAAATGAATTCTGCACTTGTTCATGAAGTTTCTATGAAGGAAGACCTAAGATCATTTCAATAAAAGTTATCTTGTACTTTCCCCCCTGTTCTGTCATACAAGCAAATCATCACTAGCAAATGATACCTATTGCAGTTTGTTGCCCAGCCAAGAGTCTGTCAATATCTGTGTCATTACTCAGTTATTTTCAAAGCCTTCAAATAAATCTTCAGTATCGGTTGTTCTTTTTTCAACACTAAGTATGTACAAATCTCTTTGTCTTCAATAAAATCTTACACCAGTGTCATATCTCTTGACTAACTCCTATATGCAAATTGGTGTTCAGCAGTGAAGGGATCAAGCTTACTCACTCCAGATTTGAGACTGCAATCCTTTGTCCTTCACAGTGCTGAGGTGTGTTTATTTACTGTCTTAATTTTACTAAAAGTGTTTCAAAGATCTGACTGAAAGCAAGGATCCTGTATTTTTTATGAAAATGGGATGGTTGGTTGCTGACTGATAATGCATAGTTTCAATCAGCAGATCTGCAAACAGCATGCAGTAAGATTTCTACTATGATAACCCAGAGACTCCTGCACTGACACACTCCATACATATCAACCATTTCATTTCCCTTAGTGTCTCTATTAAGAGGCATAACGTTATTCACAAATCAACACTGAAATGGGAAATGTCATTACATTTCCATTACTTCTACCTCTTTAGTAATTCATGTATTCTCCAAACAGATGTGTGATTTGTGTAATTCAGTGTTGGGGGGTTTTTAAATTGTATTAAAACAAATACTCTCGAGAAGCATCAATAATCCTTTTCACTGGCATTATGAAGGTAGATTAGATTCCAAAAAGAATTCTCATGGAGATACAGAAAAAATATATTTCTTACTCAGATACCTAGAAAGTCACCATAGAACTAAAAAGTTAATTCTTTCCCTTTGACATTTACTCTACAAATCAGAAATTAAAAGATAGACAAATAAATAAATAAACAGTTGTACACTCAAACTATCCAATGTTTAGAATATGATGGAATCATGCAACAAAAGCAGTAACAAACCACACAGACTGTTGCCTTCAATTTCATTTCAGTGACTACCTTCAAAAGCTACTCACCTGGAATAATTGCAACTTAAAAAGTCCTATTAAGTTTTGATCGCTTAAAATTATCCTTATGTATTGAAAAGCTGTTTTATTCCTAACAGACATATAAAACAGCCAAAGTAATAATTACCCATAGATAATACCGAGGAACTTATTTCAAAATAAAATTTTCTCCTCTATAATTTGCATGGCATTCTTAGTGCAAATCAAGTCCACTTTCTTTAGTGACAACTATTTTCGTCAATTTTTACCTTTTCTGCTAATAACAGAATAGTAGTTTCTTTTCTTGTTCAGTCTATTAGACCCAAATATAGTGAATGCAACCATGCTTGTACAGCTCCAAATGCAGTGGATACAATTCTGCTTGTACAGCTAGCAAAAATTAAGAGAGCAATGAGGTGTTGCCAAGAAAAATTGTGAACAAATTTCAGTATTTGCCTGAGTATGTGTAACTAGTCCTGTAGATGGGTTTGGATTCAGGTCATGTTTAGGCAAGATACAAATAGTAACATATTTCATAAATATTCAAAGGGCTCCTGTCAGAATTGCCAACACCATATACTAAAAATTGTTGTAGAACACAGAAATCCCCCATGTGAGACAGAATACAATTATGGGAACAAGAGACAGCAATAGTACCATACCCAGGATTTTACATTCTCAACTGTTTAAAAGGTCTAATATAAACATGTTTCAGCTATTTCTGCAAATACATGAGCACTCTATATTTAGAGATGAAAGGAAATTTCCACAATCGTACTTATGGCATGAAGTGGTTTTTCAAACCACTTTGGAGGTGGGTCTCCATTCTTAAGGGAAGTCAGCACAGGACCTACTGGCTGGGATGCTGGCCACAGTCCTACAAGGAGTGCAGGTAACAATCTCATCTTGGGTGAAACCACACGCTCATGCAAGGCTCCGTGGGCTCTTTGAAGGCTGGCAGAATCCACTCTGAGGAAGCAATCTAAACCATGGAACCCAGTCTCTAGCAGGGAAGGGGAAGTGCCAGAAAGTGGAGGAAGCAGGAGAGAGTGAGAGAATGTACAGCCAGAAGTAGCACTGGCAAGGTCAGCAACTAGTAATGTTATGAACAGTTTTCAAAAGAGAGCCTGATATTAGGAGTAGACATTTTTTACATGTGGGGAAAAACATTTGGCTGTACCATTGGTCTGGGCCCCATGCTGTTTTAATCCATGTAACAAATTATATGTGAAGTAGAGCAAAGTCAAGTCAGCTTCCAAAGTGGGGCATTTTTCAGAACCAGTACTCAGAAAAACACTTAAAAATGAGGAAAAACTTATGGTGACTTATTTTTGCAAAATTGCTCTGCACAGTCAATCTATGTCGTAAGGAAGAAATAAAACAGATGAGAGTGTGGAATTTATCAATGCCAGTAAAAATGGACTTAACGCATCAGCATCACTTTGCAGGATTTCTTAAGTTTGTGCTTTAAAGGGGAAAGCATTTAATTGAAATTAATTCATCATTTTTAATTATCTGGCTATCAGCACCACTACTAAAGAAAATACATTTAATATACAGGCTCTACATGAAAGACAAACTGTGAAAGTCAAACCAGAAATGAAAAATGAAACAGCCTTTTACTTTCATGCTTACAAAAGTAGCTATTCTTGAGTGTAAAAAGCCCTTTGTGGGTTATGGGCTACCTCTGTGAAGCAAAACATCACTGTGTAGAGCTGCAGTTCAACATAGCAAGCAGGTAAGTTTAAAAAAAATTAGTGGTAAATTGTTTGGTAATTCAATTAATACCTCCAACATGTAGTAATTATTCTGAGAATACATCCTACAGCTAAATGTAGGCAAATCATATACTACAGGTAAGGTATTTATGTATAATTGGTACCAAACTACTGATTACAAAATAAATTGCACCATTGCTCTTTGTCCCAGGGACTCATATTGCCTATCTTCTGATCCATCTCCTTCCCATTTAACCAGCAGAAGGAGTATCTGAGTACTTACAGATGTAATACCACCTATTTTATTTATAACAGTTCCCTAGTCAGTTGTCAAGAAAGGTTAATGCCCATTACTAGATGACAAGTAAGGCCACCATTAAGTTTTGAAGAATACTAGTCATCCACATCTGCATATTTTGAGAATTATCATTCTTTGTGAAGCTCAAAACATGTTTTTGACTTCTGAATTACTTCTGCAGCTTGCATTGTAACGGAATGATAATTCAGATTTGGAATACTAGACAATTTGATATATTATTGAATGCATTGTTCACACATTCTCCTCTGACTCACTTGAAGATTATAAACACCCACCATAAGGCAAGCTCCACCCTGGCGAGTTTTAATCTAAAGTTTCTGCTGTTGCAGACCATTCTACCTTTAACATGAAACCAAGCCATTAAGACTTGACTCCACAATCTGATATTTTTTCACATTTAAGATGATTCACAAACTAGCTTTACACGATTTCCTGTAATCTCAAGGCAAAAGGTGTTCTGTAAATGTACTTTGTTTCAAATGTAAGAAACATTAACCACCCACTTCCTGTACTGTTCCCTGAAAGGTTTACAAGTACTGCAGGACTAATTCCATTTTGCCAAAAGCCTGTGCTTCTTGCCAAAGAGGGACTCGGTTAATGGTAAATGACTCTACTCTTCACATTAAATAATACTTGGAAGCTGAAACACAGAAAGGCTTTATAGATCTCTTTTGAAAATATCTGACAAAGTCACAAGTTAATTTATTGCAGGAGGCCCTGCAGAAAATTCCCAGGGCCAAGCTCTGCTCAGCTTCCATGGCTGTGTGTGCGTAAGGAAAGGGCAGGGCTGGTGCCAAGAGATTTCTGAGCCCAAGTAACATATAAGCAGGTCAGTAGAACAAATCTGTTCCTCTTAGTAAGCCACGAAACAAAATAGCGTGTGATCTTCATTTGGAACTTTGCCTTTATTATAGGAAAATATGGCTGAAAAGGTAACTATTTCAGTAAAAATCAATGTGAACTAAATATCAATCATCAATACTGAATTTTATTACCAATACAATCCCACCAAAACAGCGACAAGACCCAACACAGAGACAGCCAGACACTTCAACTGACAGGTTTGTATCTGAATTTAAAAACTGAACATTAAATAATGTTCACAAATCTCTGCAGGAACTTGAATCGGGTTAGTTTTCAGTAAGCCCAGGGTCTGGGTCTCGGTTTGTTGGAACATCCCCACTATGCCTCAGAATTGTGCAGAAAGTGCCACCTATATCCATGTCGATGCCCCTGCCGCCTGACTATGCTCTTAAGCAGGATAGTAAGGAAGCAGCGAAATCTTTCTAGGGACGACGAAGCTGGGACCCAACGCCGGCAGGCTAACCAGAACATCCAGCTGCAGCAGCCGCCGCCAGACCGGGGGCACCGCTCAGACCCGCCCGACCCCGCGCCGCCAGATGCGGACAGGGGCGCGCCGGGGCCGGGGGTGCCGTGCCGTGCCGTGCAGTGCCAGCCCAGCCCAGCCCAGCCCGGTACTGCGGAGCCCCGGGGCAGCACGGGGGCGCCCGGGCCCCTCGGGCACAGCCGCTGCCGCGGGTCCAGCCCCCTCCTCCGACTGCAGACAAAGGGCTGAGGCTCCGCCGCCACCCACCCCAGTGCCTTTCCCTCAGGTATCCATCCACTCCTCCGCCCCTCTCCCTCCCCGCGGGTCGCCGCGGCTGCCCCCGCCGGGTACTCACAGGATGGTGGTCTGGGGGGACACGGCGGGGACGCTCTCCAGCATAAGATGCATGCAGCGCACCGTGGTGCGGAAGCAGAGGCAGCGGCTGGGGCACCACACGCTCCCGCGCTGCGGCGGGGGCTGCGCGGCCGCGGAGGGGAACAGCCCCGCGCTGCGGAGCAGCAGCAGCACCAGGAGGCAGAGCCCGGGGGCGGCCGCCACTTCGCGCCGGGCCATGCTGCGGGGCAGGAGGGCGAGGAGGAGGAGGAGGAGAGGGGCTCCGGCAGGACCGCGTCGCTCCCGCTCCGCTCCCGGCCGCGGCTGCCGCTGTGGTCGGCGGAGGGGCGATCCCGGCCCGGCGCGGGTGGGAGGAGGGGACGGCGCTGGGCCCGCCCCGGGCTGGGGCCGCCCCGCCGAGGGGGCTCCGCACCTCCCTGCGCACGCCCCGCGCCCGCAGCGTCGCCCGTCCCGCAGCCGCCGGGATGCTGCCCCCTGGTCCTCGCCGCCTCCCGGGGAAGGGGAGAGGGTGAAGGCAACCCCTGAGAGGGACGGGAGCTTGCACCTCAAGAGAGAGAGAAAGAAGGCGAAACTGGAGGAAGTGAGGGGAATGGAGAGAGGGAAAGAAAGGGAAGGGAGGAGAAAGGAGACCAGAAAGCAAACAGAAAAGTCGAGGGGAAAATAGATCAAGGAAAGGGAAATCCTTATGGGAAGAAGCAAGGCCAACAAGCCTACTTCCATTTCTGCCCTGCTCTGTAAGAACCACGTACACAACCCTTGGACTGTCCCCTCTGAGTGCTGCAACTTTGACTGCTGAACTACGACAATCACATGCCCTGAATTATATTATTTTGGTGGGCTTGGGTAGGTGGGTAAGGAGGTATAAGAGGACCACTAGAATGTCACTTAGAAGAATAATGGCTACAGCCACGGGTCACATGACCTAAACACTTTCTCAAAAAAAAAACTTTCACTAGAACAAAAAACTATTGCCTTTGAGATTTCTAACATCTAAGTAGATTGATACCCTTTCTCCAACCTTCTCCACACTTTGACTATCCCAGGTGAGCACTGGCATGTTATTTCTGTGATGACAATAACAGTGATCATAACTAACCTGTTAGGTCTAACAGTAACATATTCTCTTATAGATGGTATGTGTCAGCAATCCCAGTTCCAGCCAGAAATAAGCCATGACACTTCTCCAGGATTGCCTGAATTTCTTTTTCTTCAAGGAACATTGTAGAGGCCATTCTTGTCTAAAATTTAACTATAGTAATTCAAGAGACATCTGGATGCAATCCTGTGCAATGTGCTCTAGGATGACCCTGCTTGAGCAGAGAGGTCAGACCAGATGAACCACTGTGATCCCTTCCCACCTGCCCCATTTTGTGATTCTGAATCTCACTTGCTTTTGGCCCATGAATTGTGAATGACTCCTGGAAACTTATTTTTTTCTTTTTTGACATCAAGTGAAACACCTCATGTAGAAAATCAGAGCCTAGAAGTGTGCTACAAGTTCTGGAAATCACTGATGGGCCAAGAATCAAAATATGCTCGTTATCTTTGACTTTGTTTTTCATTAGTCACTATGTCTCCTTCTCTAAAGTGAGACATGACTGCTTATATCTTAAAAAAAGGAGTTAGCTAGTGGAAATATAGAAATGGTTTTCATGTTCTAAGGAGTCCTGGACCCTTTAAAACATCCTTCAGCATCCCAGTGAGCTGGAGGCTGGCCCACTGGGAGCCTGGGGGCTCAGTCTGTGTCTGGAGATTAGGGGAGACCTACTGACATGCTATCAGTGTGTTTATTGAATTTCTAGGGTAGACAGAGACTCCTAGAAGACTCTTACCATTTAGATATACTTCTAAATTGGGTACATTTCTAAATACTGTTGCAGGACTGGGCTTAGTCTGTTATTTCAACATTCTAAGTTGCTCAGAATCTCATATACATGCACATCAGTTGTTTTACAGTAGAGGATACCAGTCTGAAGGAGCAGGGAGTTTACAGAGAGTAAGCAGGTTAAAAAGTTCATCACCTCAATTTACCAAGCAGCTGCTATGTGTATTGCCCCCTCTGCATTTGTAATCAGTGTTGGGATATGTGCATGTCTTAATCTGAAAATTAAATTTGTTTCCTAGTCCAGGAAAACCTCAGGCACTCCTGCCCTACAAAGTGCAAGTGTTGGTATAAGTGAGTTTTTGTTGCAGAAATGCCACTCAGATTAAGCACCTTGGCGGCCATAAATCTGTCATCCTGGAGCACCTGTACAGAAAGCAGCAGAACATCTGAGGTTAGATAATTAAACACAGTAATAAAGGAAAAATATAGAGACAAACTGAGATATTTGTAGCATTTAGAAAAATATGATAGCAGTTTACTTTGTATCATTTTAGTGCATTATGATTTTTTCAGAAATAAAGTATATAGTTAAAATTGATTGTTTTCTATAGAAAATGAAAATTTTTCTGAAAAGTTTTCAGCATTTAGGATCTTGTTAGACTACTGTGCTATGCATCAGAAGTATCTGTGCCATGCATATGTAATTCCAAGAGTGAGATTAAAAGTGCATAGATGTTCCCACTGTAGTTATGCAATTTAGCCTTAACATGCTCTTGCCATTTACTTTGTAACATGCAACTTCTAGGCTCTTGGTTAATACATTATTGATGTCTCCTAAGTGGTTTAAGTTAGACTTTTTTCTCATGCCCTGTGGAATCCAGAAGAATGAGGTGTTAGGTTTATGGTTAGACTAAATGATCTTATCAGTCTTTTCCAACCTAAACAATTCTATGATTGTATGATTGTAATACTCATTGCATACTATTCTAAATTGGTGGTAGGGAAGGTTTCTGATAAATCAGACTTCCAAATGGTTTTGATATATCTTTCTATTCTTAGCCAGTTTTCATAGAAGAATTTTTATAAAATGTGCAGGGCCATTTTTGTTGACCCTGCATATAAATATCCATGGGAAATTTGTCTTCTGTTTCCAATTTCTCTACTTGAAAAGTTGACCTAACAAAAAGCAAAAAATACTCTCAAAATGAGATCTCTTTCCTTCTGAATGTTAGTAGAACTGCTTTCCTTATAGTTAGATATAGTGTAAATCTCTGCTTACTTTTAAATTTCCTACTTACCTCTCAAATTTTTGTCAAATACTGCCACTTGCTGGTTTTATTCCATACCAGTAATTTAGTTTTACAGCTTTTGCTTTGCTGAAGTACTAAAAAAACTTTCTAAATGTTTAAATAGCTAATATTTTTGTTTCATTTTTCTAAAAATTAGTGTTTAAGCAATATATGCTCAAATTCTCTTCAGTTTAAGTTATGTCTCCATGTTAACATTCTATCTTTGGATATAAAATCATGCATTCAAAACATTTCAGTATCTCTTCAGATACCTGATAATGGAAATGCTTTGCATTGACTTTGGCAGACACTGAATCATGACCTAGTTTATTATTACCTAACTCTAAAAAAAAAAAAATTCTTTCCAGAGAGAGTAATCAGGCATTGGAATGGCCTGCCCAGAGAGTTGGTGGATTCACCATCCCTGGAGGTTTTTAAACCAAAATTGGACGTGGCACTGAGTGCCATGATCTGGTAAACGGACTGGAGTTGGACCCAGGGTTGGACTTGATGATCTCGGAGGTCTTTTCCAACCCAATCGATTCTATGATTCTGTGATTCTGTGATTTAGAATCATTTCGGTCAACAATAACAGTAACAAGAGGAACAGATTTTCAAAAAACCTAATGAAAAAAATTACCATAAAAATTATATTTAAAGTGTTTTCCTTATAGTATAGCAGCACAGGGATGTAAAGATTAAACACATTCAATTTTTCTTTTTTTTAAAGGCAGAGAAAAACCTCAGACTGGTTTTAAAAGCATATAATCTTGCCTTTTATTTCTATTATGTATGTAAAGTGAATGTCATGGTGTAGCTGGATGGCATGCCAGCAAGTATGTTAAACTCAAATTATTAAAATTCATGAATGCTTGTTCAGAAGATTTCCCCAACTATCCAGGAAACTTTAGGCTATACTCAGATACATACTTTCTGAAATACCTCATGCATCTTCATAGCCAGATCAGTCAGAGGGAATATAACTTCTCTGACCATGGACATTTCTGGGTTTGTGATATCTGCTGGTCAAGCAAAGAAGATTGAGGGTATTGTCTCCACAGAAGTCAGAGTCACAAATCCTTCTTCCTCTCAGTTGGGAAAATGTTGTTGATATCCTAAAAGCTGTCATTCTTTTTTCTGAATATATTATGAGCTTCTGGGGGAAATTATTCCTTCACTGTTGGCTTTATAAAAAAGTTCCTTTCAAGTTTGAACAAGAGCGTACTGGAATGTGCTGGGTATCTTTATTTGCCGGGTGACTTGCAGACACCTGAACATGTGTTATTAATTTCTTTATAATAGATTCCTGGGACCAGCAAAAGAAAAAAAAAAAGAAAAACGTTGCCTTCCAAATTATCTTTGAATCTTCACTTCAATCAGGCTACCTGGTGCTTGCATATATGTCCAAGGAAAGATGCTTACTATATTTTAAATCAGCAGTATAACTTCCACTGGCCAGATATTTCTGTTCTTTCAGACAATGCATTTTAATGTGTCTTCCCTTTCAAAGGGAGAGTTTCTAAGGGATAGCTATAGGAAATGGACCCTGATAACCCCTTATCTGATATTTGGGAAAATAGGCCATAAGCTTGGGGTTTTTTGCTAACTGTGACTGTGGATCCATTAGTCCTAATTGCTGTCTTTTTGATTCCACAAAACTCTCACAGGTAACATAGTGGGGATAAAACAAATCAAGCTGCACTGACTAGTGAAGTCAGGCTTGAAAAGTGGATAGCACAAGAGGATAACTTGTTTTTATCATTCTGGCTTTTTAAATGATATGCAAAGAAAAATACTGAATAAAAATCAAAAAGAAAGATTAAGCTCTGATTTGGCAAGCCCCTTAAAATGTGGGAAAACATAGTCAGACAATGTACAATAGAAGAGTTTGCCTGTAATGATAAAGGAATATAAGAAAACTCCTCTGAAGAGACTTTCCCAAAGGAAAATGTACTTGAACCAATGAGCTCCTGGTTTCCCACAGAGTAATTTTCTTTAATATCAGTATAACGGGAAATTGGGTGTTATTAGTTTAATCCCTTGACTACACTGAGGAAATACCTCACCCAGAAGAGATTCCAGGCTATGATTTGTACTACAGCTGTGCCTAGAGGCCTCAGACAGGATCAGAGCCACCAGCCACATGTTTTGCAGACATAAATAAAAACCAATGCCCTCTCTGAAGACGGCTGATCACAGTGAGACCGTGCCCACTTCCCAGCCATCCCAGGGCTGTGTCAGACACTGGTTTCCCCAGTGGGCCTGATTCCAAGCCCAGTCCACAGGTCAAAATCCTGCCCCAGCCTTGGCTCCCCCAGTCCCCAGGGAGTTGCCTGATGCCCAGGGGTGGGATGGCCATGGTGCTCTTCAGCTGCCCTGCTCCTGGCTGGGAGGTAGGACAGCCCCAGCCACCCAGAGCTGCCCTGTTACCCTTGCCATGGACATACCAAGTCCTAGGAAGGGTTCTAGAGGTGGTGTTGAACTCTCCAGAACAACATAGATGTTTTCTGTTCTTAATTTTAAAAGAATGAACATAATTTGAAGAAACATAGTCAGTAGATCAAGGGAAGCTGCTTTACTCCACAGCTGGGGCACATGAGGTCCTGCCTGGAAGGGCACCTCCTATTCTGGGGTCACCAGATTGAAGGGAATGAATAAGCTAGAAGTAGGAACACCAAAATGACCAAGGGCCTTCATTACATGACTAGCGTGCATAAACGAGGGATCTGGGCTTGTTTCACCTGGTGAATTTGGGTTAAGGTTGTGATCCAACTGCAACCTGTGACACTTTGAAGAGAAACTACAAAAAATGATAAAGCAAAGCAATTCTTTGAGTGGAAGATGATATAACAGTAATGATACAGGTGGAATGGTTGTAAATTGTTGTTTGAGAAATTTAGATTGAATATTGTGTAAATTTCTTTTTTACTAGGATGGCAGTATGGCACTGGCATGGGTTACACAGAAATGCTGGGAATTGTCTTTCTCAGTGATTCCCAGAATTTGATTAGATGAAGCCATCCCTGCTGTGAGACAATGCTGCCAATATCCTTGTCTGAACAGGAGGCTGGCCAAGAGGCCCCCAGATATCCCTCAAGCAAACACCTCAGTGGTTTGTCATTGCCTGACTTGCCCTTTGGCAGTGACACCTTGCCCACTGACAATAGCAGGAGCCTGGGTGACCCTTGGGCAAGATGCCTCACAAGCCTAAAGGTGAGTCATTAGCACCTTTACCACTGTGACACAATCTGAGGCAGGAATGGTCTGCTCTCATCTCCATGGCCTCAGCTCCCAGTAAAATGCAACAGTTTTTCTGTACTATAGCTTGATTGGAGTGGCAGATGACAATAGTTTCACAAAGGTCTTTGAAAAACCAGAAGTAATGTGATACTTTAACAGGACATTTCGAAGATTTTTTTTCCCCATATAGATGCTTGTGTTTAAAAACCATAAAAACCATAAATCAGAAAGATAAACGAGCTCCTCAAACTTTCAGGTCAAATATCGAAGTACAAGACAAGAGGGTGTGTTCAGCTAGGGTGCTGTGATTGAGGCTGTCAACGGACCTTTCTCAACTCATCCATGTTTTCCAGGCTGATCAAAGTTTATAGGACTGTTCAACTAGGGTGGGCCAGCTCAGTCCTGTTCTCTCCCTCAGGGCACTTTTGGTGTCCTCTAATTGCTCCCTGGCTTGACTAATTCCTGTTTGATCTTCCTCCTTTAGTCACCTTTGATGTTCTGTTGTTTGTTACAAAGTCTCTAGTTAGAATTAAGTCATTTTAGACAGTAAGACATCCCGGCGAAGGGGAGAACAAATAAGTACTAGAAGAGAACAAAACAAAAATATGTTCTTGCTCCAGGGGGCTGAGTTCCAATAGCAGTGAAATTAGGGGTCTTAATTTCTAACTCAGGTTATTGTATCATGACCAAAAGTTGTTTGCAGTCTGTGCTTTTTTCCTGTTGGCCCTTGAATTTTAGAATGACTTATCAGAGAGCAAAACAGCCATTCCAGATGCAAGGCTTAAATAAGGCAAAGCAAAACAGCCTGGTTAAGGAACAAAGGGAGAAAAGCCCCTACTACTAAAACCTGTAGAGGTATGGGTACCTTTAACATGCAAATCAATGTGATGTATAATTCTGTAAATGCTCCACTGCCCTCGACTCATCAGTCTGTCCTATGCTCATCCACAAAATGGGCATTTGGCTGGTTGGTCTCCTTCCCTTCTTTTTCCATAGCCTGGGGAAAGCATCATTTATTCCCATCCAATTCTGACTGAAAGTGATGATATCTTTAAAATATGGCTGGGTTACATGAATTAAGACTCTGTTATTTATCCTCACCATGTAATTTGACACTTAGTTAGGGGGAAGAATTTTAGAAAATGAGCAAATTTGTATTTTTTTCTGCTGATTTTTCTGGCTTTGGTTTTCTTTCATTGGTAGTTCTCATTCTATTCTCCTCACTGTCACATTTTTCTAGCAGAACAAAAAGAGACTAAATACTGGAATACTGGGGGTAAAAGAGAATTTTTTTTTGTTATTTTTTTGTTTTATCAAAAAAGCACGTATTTGCAAAACCCAGTGCAATTAAGATGTCCTGTTTTGTGAGGAAACAGAAAAGGACAGACCTTGTCCACTTTAACAAGTATCTATTAGGAAGCTGGCAGTTGACTGGGATTTTAGTACAAACACTAGCCCTTAAAAGTAAAACAAAACAAAACAAAAACCAAACCAAAAAACAACAAACAAAAAACCAAAACACCAAAACCTCAGTATCATTTGTAACATTAACATGAAGACCATATTTCCAGTATTTTCATTTGTAACTTTTTCAGAGGCATCAGAATTAAAAGGACATGGTCATTAATTCTCCATTTTAAGCTTCCTTTTTTACGCTTCCTAATGCTTTTCTGCCCTTTCTCTCCAAGGCACAAAATTTTTAGGTCTTAGATTAAAAAACTCAGGACATTAAAAGGTTTCCTAATTCCATTTCTATTTTTGAGTCATGGCGTTTGTTTTAATTGACTGTTAGAATTTTGTGTTACTAAAAACTATGGAGGAAGGTGAACCCCAGTGGCACAGAAGCCTGAGGGTTGCTCCTCTGTGTGTGCCCTGGGGCCTGAAGCAGTCAGTGGTTGAGACTCAGAGCAGAGCTGAGTTACTTCTCACAGAGGGTTCAAGGAACCTCTAAGGACCAAGTGAGCAAGGGCTCAGTCAGTGACTCAGGGGGTCTTTGGTTATCTTGGAAGTAAGGACATGCTTGTAAAGGAGCATGTGGGAACACAATCCTTTCTCTTCTAGCTGCTCTGAGCCTTTCCTGCTTGAAAAATAAAGCTCCTGCTTTTGTTCAAAACCTGTTTTTTTCTGTATTTAAAATATTTTTGGTCTTCTTTGGGAGGAGAACACCTAGGCAGATCCATGTGAAAGTCAGCTTAGGGCCTTGCCACACTCACATTTTGCAGTTATGCTTATTAAGGTCATAGTTTCTCTTGACTGCAGTGAGATTTGGAGGAAGTGCACTTGGAACATTTAGAACAAATCATTTAATAGATGAGTATTATAATACGATAGGTAGCATATCTATAAAATATATATGCTTCTATATATTAGTATTTTATTTTACCTTTTTAATTTTACCTTTTATCTATGTTTTATTTAAATTTACCATTTTTATTTTACCTTTTATCTATGGATTTATTTGTAATCAGCATTTAACTGTGTATCAGATTTTGTAGGAAATATTGGGTGAATTTAAAGTGGAATTTGAAAAATCAAGGTTTATCCAGGGTTTTCCAAGTGATGCATGTAAGAACAATGATTTTCCAAGATGTTGAGCACCCCTGTTCAGACAGCTGCTGATCATGTGTAGACAAGATGCACCATGGGATGGTTTTCATGATCCCTATCTACAGATGAGATCACCTCTCATGCAATGCCTCACCTGAATCAGCATGTGCAATGTGAGATGCAACCTTTGCCATGAATATTGCTATTGCTTCATGCTTATTTACCCACCTACCCTGAAAGATTCTTTTTTATGCCAGTCCATTTAAAATGGCTTAAAATTATAGTCATGTAAGTTCTGACTACAAAAACATAGCACTTCAGCTGATAATGCAATATCTGTTTTTAGACATATCACATTTTGATCTAAAGTTAATCAGCTGTCCTGCAGTAAATGCAATTGCTTAAAAAGATCACTCCCTTCTCTTTCTTGGAATGAATTATTCTTCCAGACAGTGTATTCCAGACCTGCCTCTTGGGATGGAAATTCAGCTTGAATAATTTCAGAAATTGTCCTTAACAGCCATAGATGGTGCAAATGAGAAAGAGTGGAATAAGTAGAAGGGAATTTCAGAATATTTTTTTTTTGGGGGGGGTGGGGGGTGGGGAAAGGAGCATATAACAAAGCAGATAAGAGAAATTGGCGTTTGACAGAAAAAAGTTTCTCCTGAATAGGCTTGAATTGGTTAAATTTGCTGCTGTTACTGTTGCCGTGCTATTTTCCTGGGTGGAGCAGCAAAACTAGGTTTTATTGTGAACCTTTCTTTTTGCAGTTTACTGAAAGTGATAGTGAAATGTGAGCTAATAAAGTTCTTTCTTGATCCAAGAGGTATACCATAGAAAGGCTCTCCACCTTTTCTTAGGAAATACAGTTTTGGGGTATCAGCATTTTTATTCAGAGATTAATTCTAAAAATGGGTCTGGATACATAGACATGACAGGTAAATAGGTATCATGTCATGTGTAGTCAGAACTATCCATTTTAGCAATAAAGGTTACATATTACTCACACTGGAGCAGAGACTTGACTTCTATCTAGGCCTAAACGTGTCTGTGGAGGTGTTAACACTGATCTGATTAAATAAGAAAGTGGCTCACACATCTTGGGCAGCCATCTGGGCAGAGTCCGAGGGCTCCGGGGCATGATTGTGGATTTTGAGAAGCAACACTTCACAATTTAAGACTATATGCTCATGTACACACACTAGACTTTTGTGTTAGTGTTACAAGAAAAAAATGAAATCTTCAGTTTCATGCATGTAGAGAATAAATCTCTTTAGGAACAATGTCTCAGGCAAGGACAATGTGGTCAGTACAGGAAAAGATTTCAATGTGTGAAAATCTGTTTTCATTTTGTTAACATCTCCTCAATGTGTAAATCCAGTAATGACTTGCACACTTCCGTTCTCTCATTATAAAAGCCATGGTCAGTGAAGAATGGATTAAAAGCAATTCCATATGTTAGGAGGGTCACTGAATAGCTCATTCTTTATAAACTGAATTATTTTATAGCACACTACTCAGATACAATTGAATTTCACACATTTACTTATATTAATTGAAGTAACAAACCCATATAAAAATAACCATGTCCAGTTTATGATCACCACAAAAATGGAAAAAAACCATGCAGCTACTTGTATTGTTTCCATTGTAAATAATTGCTGCATATCAATTGTTGCCTCATTTTCAGGACAAATTACCACAGAAAGGACCTAAACTAGAAGTGTTCTCTAATGGGTAATTTGAAGCTCCTGTCACCCCAGTGATGTCTCTGCTGCAGCTGCTGGACTTCCCAAAGCTCCTGCAGGTATCGCTGCCCCTGGGACCATCAGTGCCTGCAGCCTCAGTTGCTGGTGGACAAGCAGGACAAGCATCACCAGAGGAGCCACAAGCAAGGGACATCTTCATGTGAGGCTGTAAGATCTGACAAAGAAGATAACCTGCCCCAAGGTTCTGCTCCTCAGGGGGATAATAATTCTTTAAGTGTCAAATGGGAAGTGGGTGCTTGGGCAGAATTACTGGTACCCACAAATATAAGCCATGCAACAAACAGAGTGTTTCAGGGCTGGAGAAAGAAACTTCATCAGTCATCCCCACAGTCCAGCTGGTTGCTCCCCAGGCATGTGCTCAATGTCAGTGTGTGCAACACTAACGTTTGGTGTGCTGTACGAGACAGAATATTGGCCTTTTCTAAGGCCAAGTTAAGTAGTTTGACTTCTCAATGTTAAGAATTTCTTATTTTCAGATTACAGAAGCAGGATGTGGCTAAAGCTAGTTTCAGGTTAAAGCTTTTTGATGGTCTTTGTCCTGCTTATTTTGCTTTTTATTGACCCTGTTTACTTGTTCTGCACCTTTTTATTCTTGTGTTTTGATCCTTCCACAGAAAGTTTGGTTGATGGTGCTTTTTGGAAGCACTTACAAGAGGAGTGATTTTCAGTGTACAGTCAATGAACCCTGGAGAATCCACAAATTATTTCTAATCATCCCTGAGAGGTAGTTAAGAAAATCAAGTCTACTGTTGGCAGGGTTAAATACTTTGTTTAGAGACCAATGCCTCCACTGAAAAATGTGTCTGTAATGAAAACTCTTGCTCTAGACTTAATCTGGTTTTCTCCACAAAAAGTGTTGAATGAATAATTGACATCATCCCACCCTTTATGATGGAAGTAAAACTCTTTATAATAAATAGTAGTGACAAGACAGAGCAAAACATTATTTGAGCATACAGTTTCTGCCATCATTTTTCTCTGTTTGGTACCACAGAGGCACATAATCCCATTACTAATTTTACATAACAAAACCAGAAATTCCCGAAGATGGGAAGATTGATCAGCACGGAAAAGATAAATTGTACATAAAGAATTTGATGATGTGAGGGATTAAACAGAAAAACAGGGTTAGAGATTGCTTAGAGATAACAGATATTGATCTATTCCAAAATGTAGCAGTTGGTCACAGGTCTGAGAGCCATCAGTGAATGAGCAACAAAAAGTAAAATGTCATATGAGAATGTAATGACATGCAAAGTATTTCTGGGCAATAGAACAGAGATATCCAGTGTTATTTATGAAGACATTGCTTGGGATACTGGGCACAATAGGCTCAAGGGGGATTAAGTCAATAAAGTTCAAGACGGATTAAGTCTACAGGCACAGAGAAGGGCCTGTTGATCACAACAATGGAAAAATGGTCTTACGAGACCAGAGGACTTTGCTTGGCTCATATCCTTTGGCAAAAGACTTTCTCAGAAGAAATACTGACCTTGGCAGGGGAAAAAAGCAGGGAGTGGGCATTAACTACTTCAGCTACTGCTGCCCAGCTGGCTACTAACATAGAGAACATGATGCTCTTATGCACTCTGCATCATGCTAGCCCACTGGTGTACTGAGATTAGAAATTTAGCTATCCTCTAAAATGTTAAGGTTTTTTCATCTGCTCATCTCTTGTAGTTTCTTATTTTGTTTTTGAAGCTTTGGTATTTTGTTATGCATTTTTTTTTCAGAAAAAGTCTAATAGTAGGAAGAATCAAGTTCTAATATGAAAAACTTTCTATAGCTGTACATGATCATAGTGCCAGAAGGCTAACAAGAAATGGAACGGATCAGGGTGTATCATATATGAATGATTAAGATTTTACATGTGATGCTGGAGGAGGAGATCAGATTTTCTGAAATGTTCCCCATCTTACCTGCAAAAACATATGGATCAGACTGTGTATACATGAGGTTATACAGATTATCTTCCTCTTTCTTTTTGTGATGTCCACAGTGGACTGCACAGCTTTTCCTGCCTTTCTGTTTTGCATTCTGTTGTGCAAAGTGTCTTGGACCCTCTCTATGTTCCCTATTCCCCCAGCAGACGACCAGCCTTTGCTAGGGGCAGAGACATAGTCTAGAATTTCTACTGGTGCTCCTGTCTTGGTCATTTAGGATGATCTCTAAGGAATGCAATTAAGAGGAATGGCATGCAGGGAAAATGTACAGTATTAATTATTGATACCACTGCATAATGCTGGACTTAATATATACTCAATACAGGAACCCAAGCATATGGTAAAGTCATAATTATGCCTATAAATCAATTAATTGCCAATTCTCTGTGTAATTGCTCTTGTTAGTTTTTGAGGAAGATGTTTTTAATTAGGTGGTTTAACACTGATAATGGAATCTGAAGCAGTTATTAAGTCTTTGCAGGGGTAACATGGGTTACGTTGTGTAGAATATTGCACATGTGTTGCTGGTCACTGTTCCTGTCACAGGCAGTGAGGACCCGAAGTGTTAGCTGACTGTTGTCATTCCCCTCTTTCAGCTCATTGGTACTAAAAGCAGCATAAGGCCTTCGTGCTGATCGGAGGAAAGGGAAAAGCTTTTCCCTGGCTTTTTCATCATTTACAAGTTATAGGAACCTGATTACCAGTGTATTAAAATATATAGCACACAGTACTTCAGTTGCACTATTTGGGCCAAGGAGCCACTATTCCATTTCTTACTAGGAAGTTCCAAAATGTTAGGACAAATTTCTCGTGCTTAGGCGTTCATGTAGCGTGGGAAGTGCATCATTTGTAGAGGCAGCCGTGCATCTTGAGGGGAGAATTTGAGGACTCAACAGCTAAGGCTTCTTGTTAACAAAGGTCTCTGAGGATTACTTTGTTGTAATATCATGTATGAAATAAAGTGAAAATGCTGAAAGTGATCATAAAAGCACTGTACTACAAATGTGGCAACACATTTTTTTATTTATTTAGAGTAAGATGTGTTAACATCCAGCATGACAAAATTTGTACAAAGTTCACAATTTAAAAATGAAGTATCACAGCAACTTGTGATTCCACACATTTATAGCAAAATTAAAATGTCAACAAATCCATGCCGTGTAGTACAAAAATAAATCAAACTTCAGTTCCACAGAGAGCACAATAAATAGTTTATACAAAATTCTGTCTTAATAAATGATTACTTAAATCAACTTAGAAATGAATATGAACAATAAGTTATAATAAATAAACTCTGATGACTCACAATAATTTCATATGAAAGGTCAGCATTCTAATATGTGACACTTTGTGATCCCTATATAATAGTCACAGATAACTTTTGATTTGATATTATGTACCAACATTAGATGAGCAGCAGATTTGTGCTTAAAATCCCTTTCCATTGTACATAGGTGATAACAATAAGAATCCAAAACTGATACTATCTATTACTCTACTGAAAGCATTACTATATTGGCAAAGAAGCTGCAGACACAATGCAGTGGAAAAATGCATATGCCATTATGAACAATGAAAGCCCTAAAAGGAGGCTAGGGCAAAAGTACAATATATATGGCAGAAGGTGAACAACAAGCACCTTGCTTCAGCTCTCAAAAAGGCAATTCTGAGCATGGCAGCTACAACTAATAGCACAACAGAAAAAGGGCACTGTACAGATAAGATACTGCAGAGCCCCAAAGTAATTACATAATCTTTTCCCAGCTAGTTATTAAAGTCCTCGTGGAAAACTGTAAGCTTTTGTACAGTGAATAGTATAAAGTGCCGCTGGGATATACATATATTTATACATATATATATATACCGAGGTTGAGTATTGTATCAGAATATTTGTTGTGAGATCCCTGTAGTCTCCCTTAGCAATATTACTGGATGAGCCATAATGGCTTCCACTATAATTTGTTCAGGTTTAGTGTCACAAGGCTAATGACACAAGAAATTGCACACCTCCGTATGGATATATAGGGCAAGGTAAGTGCAAATAGTCAACTGGCACATTGTGGGGACAATGACCCTGTAAGTCCTGTTCTGCTAAAAATATTTTATTTTTTACAAAACCCATCTTTTTCATAACAAAATTTTAAAGTACTTTTGTACTTTCTGCATAACATCAAGACATGGAAGGAAAAGATATGCTATCAAATTTAAATAAATTCAACATCTGTAAAACACAACACATCACCAAATTTACTACTTAAAAAAGAAAAATGTAGTAATAAAAAGTGGTCTTATGCATACATATAGTGCAGTCATTTTGAAGAAAACAATCAAATCTTGAAGGTACAAATAAGTTTTACCTTAAAATGATCCAGTTTAAAGCAAAAAAAGTGCTGAAGTATATTTAGTTACATTAAAAATTTGATTGCATTCATTTTTGCAATAGGTAATAGTAGAACAAATACAAAGCATATGTGAATGCTGCAGTAATGATTGTTCTCCAACAAAAAGCAAAACATAAATGTTAGAATGTTAAAAATGGGATCGAATGCTTGGCAAAGCAAAAGGAAAAATCTTTACTGAACGGCATTCCTACTACAGACAGCAATGAATGCAGTTCAGTAACTCCAGTAGACACAGATCACTTGTGTTTATCCCAAAATTAAAGATGTGAAAAGGCAAAATTAACTTTTAAATATTGTCCTCCATCTTGAATTGAAAACACAGAATTTCTGAATGATGAACTACATTGCTCTAACAGATAGTTCAGAGGGGCACTAGCAGTCCAGTAGAGATAAGAGAATGTTGGCTCCAAAGCTTATTTGAAAACAAAAGCTGAAATCTTCACGTTGTCCACCTCTGATATAGTTCTTTTCATAATGGAAGTTCCCATATTCATACCATGTAATGCTTAGAAGTTAATTAAAAAGTGCTGTTTAAGCTGCTTTGAATCTTCTGTCAAGTTTCCATGGCTTGATGTTGTCTTACAATAAATTACCCATTTTGTATCTTACATCTAATCCATGCCATTTTCTTGGAATTCAAAAAACCTCATTTTATTGCCCCCACCACACACCATCCTTCAAAAACAAAAGTCACATAATATTTTCAAGCATTGTTCAAAAATAAAGCATTTTTGCAACCAATTCTTGCTATGAAACAATATGCACACAAAATGTATTTCTTAAATCCCATAAAATCCTCCAACATGAGGCAAAATGATAGTGTTTAAAAAGTGGCTGCAGACCGCAACATTGTCATTCAAAGCTGTTTTTTTTGTCCATTTCAGTTCAAAATACTAAAACATTTAATCACTAAAGCATTAAAAAGAATTTACACTCTATTTATTTTGATCAGCTTACCTCTTCAGAAATATATATACCCCAAAAATGTGCATACATTAGCAGCTATAAACATTACATGGCATATCACACTATGTCAGCTTATATGAAAACGTACAAAATGTGAATGTATTCAAAAAACTATTCTGCAGTTACTATCTTTAAAGCAAGACATAAAATCATTATGAAGTCTTGTAAGCATAACACTGTTTCAAACAGAAATAAATATATAACACTTTCTGGTAAATTACAGCAGCAAAAAACAAGAGGCATCCTTTTTTTTAAGCAAGATTTTCATCACTATAGCAGCTGTTCAGACCTGAATTCCTCTCACAGCCTGCTTTATATTTTCCAGTAGGGCTTTATTTTCTGGACTCTGATAACGATCTTGATTTGTATACATGTCCGTCAAAGTGGTCACGTAAGCATCAAAATTTTGTTCATTGATTGGTTCCTACGAGATATTAAATAGTAGTTCATATACAACTTTTATTTTCTTAATCGTATATTCATTTAAGCATAACATATTAGCAAGGCATATTGCCACCATTTTTTATAATATTTAAAATGCCTACTTAGCTCTTACTTAATTTTACAGGATACACTGGAACAGGCCCTCCATGTCTCTTAGCAGTTAAATGTATCTCTATGGTTTCAGTGCTGTTACCACAAATATCCAACTGGTTGATGAATCATAAACATAAAAAAGGTATCTATTGTATGAAGTGAACTGAAGATCGCCAAATTCCTTAACTTGTGCTCTCAATCACTTACCATATGTGGCAGCTGGATATTAGCTAGACTATGAATTAAAGACTGGCTTAAATTGGCCAATTCATGAAGAAGAGACTCATTTTGCTGTTCAATTACTTTGTTCTCCTCTTCTATCGTCTTCAGGTTGCTCTCCATTGTGGTAATCTAAAATGGACAAATTTGTGTACAATGTAATATAAGGCAAGCGGGTATAAAGCATGCGCTGTCTGAAGGGAGAGATAACAAAAATACCAGGGAAAGGAGAAAAGGTCTGTTCATGGACACTTAGAAAGGTTTTGCCAAGTCTGCAATTCTTATCGCTGTTAATGCTTTCTTATTCCGACTGTACGCTGTGTAACAGCCTGTCTTTTTAGTACTGGTAATAGTGAGTGATTGAACTTGGATTTGATTCCACTCCTTTAGAGCTTTTCTTATACAGTTGAAAAGCTTTAAGAAGGACCTTAGTTCTGCAAGTTCACCCATGTGGTTAAACTCCTAACAGTAAATCTTAGGGACATTCTGCAGTAATTATGTATCTCTATGTATCTCTCTATATAGATATACAATTAATTAGGCATGCACAGCTCCTTGCTACCAGTGCTTAGTTCTTTGTAAGTACAATCTGATGCTGTGCAAAGTCACAGGACTGCTTTGGAAAGCTGAACAGCTGCATGCTATTGCAACATACGTGCAAATTCAAAAAGGTTTCCGGTACATACAATAACCTGTAAAACTGAAGAAACTGAAGAATATTTGCACATAGTCCTGTGGCATGACTGCATGTACAGATGAAGACAACCAAGAGTGCTCTGCTGTGGTCCCAAGTGACCAGACACATTAGCTCTGACCTTGCATGGTGCCCTGCTTCAGCTGAAAGCATTGCTGAGAGGCAGCTTTCCAGAGCCTGTGCAGAGTACTGTGCTAATGGGGCTGTAAGGATTTCAGATGAGCACTGGCTTATGTCCAGCTCATCAAGAGCACATGCAGAGCTCACTCATGTCTGTCTGTACTTTCCTCTGTAGCCCTGTCCTTACTTTCCACGTGGCATGACAACTCTTAACAACTACTGCAGAGTGTACAGTGTGCTCTGTATGTGTGTAGGTTAAAATGTGCATTTACAAGAGGGTGAAAAAAGATGCCAGTGAAATGGAAAAAAAAGCTGAAGAATACATGATTTTGAATTCTCAAAAGGAGCTTTACCATTTCTACACTGGCATAGAGAGTGAACTGTGGGAATTGATACAATTAAAATTGTGATGGGAAAGTCAGATGTTTGTGCAAATGTAGCAGGCAGAGGGGGAACACGTTCTTAAGTGCATATTAACTTGATCATGGGTGAGTAAATGTTAGAAACTTGTTGCCACAATCAGGTAGTTAGATGTCTAAAGTTTTATTCTGGACCTAAAGTTTCGGTCTGCTTATGGAAACACAGCTCATAAGTTGAAAAAGTAACTTTGAAAAGTGATGTGGCTACATAAAAGAAGTCTTCACAGGTGTGTTTGTACTGCAGTTAATCCAAGCTGTCAGTATTGCAGGGTCTTGGTTTTGTCACAATTAATTGATTCTGAGCTATTTCCACAAAATATAATAATAGGGAAAATATTTTCTTCAGACACATCCTCCTGTCTAGTTTTGCTTTCAGACTGTTTATACTGGAGGGCAATGCTGTATGCAAATACAAAGCATCTTTCACAGGTGCTTGTTAGAGTCAGTCATTCTTGAATATTTACATAAAAGCTGTTTTTCGTATTACAGACCAAAGTGAAGAGTCTTATGCCAATGAAGGCCCAGTTCAGCAGGAGCTGACTTCCTACAGACTTTCTAGTTAGCTGAGCACTACAATTTGAGTAGATCTTTTTTGTTTTTTTCATGAGATGCTGAGTATCTGCAAATACAGTGGCAGCTGATCAGTGTATCTCACCATTTCATTTAGTACTCATTTGTAAGTATCTTAAGATAACTGGCATACTTAATTATTGTATTGATTTGCTTAAAGGCTGAGATTTCCCTCCCCACATTTTACCTTTAAACTAAGGAAAGTTTACTTGTATCTGAAAACAGGATGATCTATTACGTGTATGAGATGCACAATTATTTGCAGATTCTTTTTCCCTTTCTCCCCTTTATGTGTTTCTGTTCCTCTCATACTTTTGGTCTGGCATGTTAAATTTGAACAAATTTACTAGATGTTAGATTAAAAATACTTTCTCCAAATTCTTAAGCAAATAGGCAGCTGAGTAAAGGAAGGTCTTACAAATACTCAACTAAGAAGAAGATTGCAGCATGACTTCTCGCTTTATTAAATAGAAAAATTCTACATGGAAGAATTTTCTGTTCCTGTCATAGGAAAAAAAAGTCACTGGTGCTTACAACCATATGGGTTGAAAATCTGTATCAAACAAGACTGTTGTTATTTGTAGTGTTCACAGAACTTTCACTATTTTCCCATTTCATACCCCTTGTTTGTCAAGTCTTATTGAAATCTGAGTTGCACAATGATTTTCTAAAAGTTTATCCACAAACATTTTGCTATGTTCAATATAATTTTACTGTTGCAAATAATGGGGACTGTAGACTTTGATCCTCTTAATAGTTTCATAATGACTATGATGTAACTCTCAATATGTTGGAAATGTAGATTTCTTATCTTCAGGAGAGTGTATGAATCTAAAACTAAGGCCTCTGATTTTTTTTTTTGTGATGTTTGAGTCAGCTGGGATTCCCTACTAGGCATTAGTAGCTAGTGGGGTAAGAACAGGTGAGTATTAGACCAGATTACCCAGTGCCTTCGGAATTTTCAGTGTAGGAAGCAAACAATAGTTTAGACAAGAACCTGTCAGGATTGGCTTAGGGAGATCTGGGAAGTAGGAAGGAAGATGACTGGTGGACAAAATAATGTTTTCATGGTCTCTTTTTCAGAATCCTACTAATTATTTTAATGACAGTTGGTGTCACTGCCAGTCATTCTGCTCTTTTCCTAAATCTGCTGCACCAAGTTGTGAAAGCCATCTTTTCAGCTTGATGCTAAAATCACCAGCTGAGGTATTTTTTTTACAAAGAACATGCAGTGTTCCCATGTAATGCCTAACCTGATTACTAAGAATATGCCATGACACTAGTCTGAAATGTGAAAGCTGGAACTGAGACCACTCAAGTATGGCTTCTGTATTCACTTCAGATCAAAGCTGGATGTGAAATTCCTAGCTAAATTGCTGAAAGTCAATACATGTTTAGGCCTATGATAGTGTTGTTGTGACTGTGTTTTATTTTTCAGTTCATCTAGCCAAATATAAAATTAAAAATCAGGTAAGTTATTGACGGCTGGAGCATTTACTTAATGTACATGTAACTGCCAAACCGCTTCACATTTTTTAAAATCTCAGCTATATCAGTCTGTATGTGAATAGCATCTAGAGTGTATTAGCACAAGAAACCATAAGGCAATTGGAAGCTGCCAGGTTCAAAACTTATGACCAAATTTCTCCAGAGTAAATATATGCAATTTCCTGCTAGTCATTATTCTTTTTGCTTTGCATTCTTGCAGATTTTGCCCTACAGTTGTATTTGGTCAAATCAGAACAGTGTCATAAAACTGTAAGTCAAATCCTACAAAGGCTGCATAAGGACAACAGAACTCTGAATACAGGCATGAAGTAGAAGTGAGCTTCAGTATCAATTTGGCAAACTTTAGAAGTCAAAGAAAAACCAAGTTGCAGAGGTAGATCCTGCTTCTATTTATACAAGAGAAGAAGGAGGAGGAGAAGAATGGACATGGAGTTCTTCTCCACAAGCAGCAGACAAGTAACAAGGAATGGTTTACTCTGTTTCCATCAGTATCAATTGGATGACTATGATCACAGGACTAAAGACCAATAAAGACTGTGATGAATTCACTGTTGGTGTCCGTGCTCAAATCACGTGAAGATAAAAGCACTGGAAGCTATGTTGGACACTGGAAGATGCCAGGGAAATAATTTGACTAATTTCCTTCCTTTGCTTTTTCCATCTAGTTTTAGGACTGCTAAATAATGGGATTTTAAATAGTAGTCTAATGTTAGGTTTTCCTTTGGTGTTTTTCCCAACAAATTCATGGGGAACATTAAATGAATTAAACTGGATCTCTGGAACCACTACTGCTGCCAAGGGCTGCACTTAGTGTATCACGTGATGATATGAAGTGTAACAGGTGTTCACTTCCCTACCCAAGTTTCCTCCGTAAGACCTGGCAAAAGCCATGTTGTTCATCCGGACTCCTTCATGTTGTAAATTATGTTTATGACCACGATGTCACACAATATTTTAACTGCTGTTAGAAAGGCACAGCCTTGTCAAGGGGAAATACAAAGCTTACCAGGACAGGTCATGCTTTTGCCATAAATTTATAGAATGCATTTTGCCAAGTCCTTTCTTGTTTTACTTTTACTGTTGGTAACTGATGTGGAAATTGCATAATGAACATTTTTTCCTGATTTTATAAATAGCAAATCACAGATAGGTATCTTAATATGTAAGAAACAGGAAAAGAACAATATATTTCCTGTATTTCTTTTAATCAGTAATGTAGAAAAAAGGAGCTGAATTTAGGGCTTCATAAAACTGTTACCTGAGTTCTGAGTTTAATCATATCAGCTTCCATCTGGGAGTTGGATTCATTTAGTTCTTTGATTTCTTCATCTAATTGTTTAATTTCTTCATCGTTTTCTATACCTGTGTGGCACAAAAATAAAAGCGGTGTTAAAATAATTAAGGTTTAAATCAGAGTTCAGTGAATTAACTACTTCCATATTTGTAAATAAATTTATTTCAAGTAAAACAGAAGAATGAAGCATTCTTCAAACTTTTATTCTGAAGTTAAAACAAAGTATTTTCCACTACTTTTCCTTTTAAAATTGCAGTAATTCTCCAGTGAAAGTGTTGGAAATGCCTAGAGGATCAATAAGACCCTTAACTTTATATGCATTGATTTAACTTTATAGTATAAGAAGTGCACCTGCAGCAACAAATTACACTCCACTGTCATATGTAACTTATTTAAAGACTGTGGCCACTCAGAGATCTTCTGAAGGAAGTCAAAAAATCTTAACTTATGCTAATCTCTTCATACTACAGCACTGTCAAAAGAATCTGTAACTAATTCAGAAGTGAAATTTTGTTGATGAATTGGGATACACTGTGTTATTCTGCAGTTGTTTTTAACGGTTGATGAAGGCTCAGAATGGTTCAGAAGGGTGTTATTAGATAATGATATATAGAGTAATTTGCAAGATGGAAGGGATTTCTCTGGTTTTGTGGCATAAACATTAAAATAACAGAATTTTAAAGGAATCTGCATTTTGAAGAATTCAGACAGGAATAAACTATTATGGTTTAATTTATTCATCCTTTCAATTACTATAACAAAGTATACAATAGTGTTGGGAAGAGATAGATCTTTTCTTTCTCAAGTCAAAGTCTAAACACACAGAGAAACTGGTGTTCTCACTCTCTTGTTCTTACGCCAGTATGAATCTTGCACACTTGTCCACAGTGCCTAACTCTAATAGGACAGATGCCATACAATCATAGAATGGCCGGGGTTGCAGGGGACCTTACAGATTATCTAATTCCAAACCCTGTGACATTGGCAGGGACAGCTGTCACAAGACTAGGTTGCTCAGAGCCCCATCCAACAAGCTCTGGAATACTTCCAGGGATGGCCCATGCACAATTTCTTCTGAGGACATCATTGTCTTTTTGTCAGCTCCAAAATTCAAATACCCCCAACCGGATGTCACTTTCCTCTGAAGATTATAGGTGCTGAAATAGCACAAGACCTTCCAGAGGTTACAGAGCCACAGCTCCAAATGAATACAGGAGAGCTCATGAGGAATTGACACCTTGGAAATAAACTCTTTTTCTCTTCTGAATCCTGCAACAGTATAAGACCAACTACCCACATTTGATAAGTGAAATGTGAACCAGAAAATTATAATGGTATATTCTACTTTGAAATATTTTAGAGTTTCAGATTTATGTACACATAACTAAGGCCGGTCTGACTGCTCCACTCCTGGCTCAGGTTTCCACAGCACTTCTACTGATAGTGAAATCACAGTTTATACAAAGTGGATTTATACATGTAGGAAAAAAAGCCAATAGAGTAATGATAACTTTAGTTTACAGAGAATTAGTATTTAAGAAGGTAATGATTAAAAATTTACCATTACTGGCCCGCTGCTTTATTGTTAGCATTTGTTCTCCAGACAGCTTTGCTTTCTTCATTGCTGAAGTAGCTCTGGGGCATCCTGATAAACTGTGAACAGTAAGGAGCCTGTTAATTTGGATAGGTCATTGAAAATAAATCTGTATTCCAAACCTGTAATAAAAACAGTATCAGAGACATAGTTTATCTTCACTGCCTAGCACTGAAAGAGTGTGCTAGTTTGAAAAAAGGGACTTACCAGCAGTGGTTTTGTTCTTTCTTCCAAATTTTTTTTGTATAGACAGCTAATCTAAAAGTCAGATATACAGTCCAATTTTCTGAACACACAGTACTTTTAATAAATGTTTTATTTTAAAAGCAGTTACTGTGTAAATACTCCCATTTGAATTTACATGTCCCTGCTCTGAACTTCCACCCTTTTTGATTCAAATGTTCAAACATGGAACATGAGCTACCTCTCACATCCAAATGAGTAGCTCTTATAAACAGTGCCTTTTTTGTGGTTACCACCTAGTGAGCTGGGTAAATTGCCCTTTTCTAAATTGTTTCCTAAATGGCAGTAACTACATGTTGTTTTTTTGCTGGAGGCCAAGGAAAGTACTTCCCATAAAAATGTGCTTGTCTTGATGCGGGATATATATGTCTTATAATGCATATTTGTTACATTTATGGATGTACACTCAAGTTATGTCTTCTCTCTCATGTTGCCACAATACTAAACTTTTTAATTACATTGTACAAAAGAGTTTAATAGTACATGAAGTCTTAGCAGGTTTTATTGCAAAAATAAAAATAATGATCAGACAGTGCTCACTATTTCACAAATAATACTATACACCAAACTATCCCCTTTTTTCAAAAGCACATCTTTAATACATAGTTGCACTATTACAGGAAAAAGAAAATAAATATTCAATCTAATTTAATGATGGGAAACTATAGTCTTGTTCTGAGGAGGTTTTAGCAATGAAGGAAATTTGGAAGCTTGCTGAAAAATTCCCTGTTGCCTCAACATTTTGTGTTTCATAGCCATTGAGTAGTGGCATGTACTTCTCATTGCACACAGGCATGTTTATATTTCCTCTTCAGATACAAAGTAAACCTTTTTTTTTTTTACAATTTATAATTGTGTAAATCAGATTCAAGGCTAATACTCAAATAATTACTCTCTAATGTGGAACGATTTTCTGAGGAATGTTGTATCTTTGATGAAAAGCATTTATTTAACTAAAGACATAACTTTCTACTACATAAAATCCTGTGATTTAAGTATGGTGTTTGATTATTTTAAATGTTTCTCTGAAGAGCCTGGGCTACTATTATCAAATGCAGCCATACAAAAAAAAAGGGTTTTTTCTCAGAAAAACATACCAAAAAATTTACTTTCTCAGCAAAAAATCAGTGTTCAACATTTTATACAGCTTTGTGACTGAGAAGTCATGTAATGAAGAAGTATTAGTAGCATCAAGAAATAGCATGACCTAGCAGTTTTTGACTGTAGCCTAGGTGGCAGGATGCCAAATTACTGTTCCAAGCTCTACTATGGACTTGCTGTGTGACTGTAAACAACTGTCCTTGTCCTCTTGAAGTGTCAAAGGGAACCTTGAAGACGATAAGGAGGAGAGGATTTGCTGCTTGGGGAAAAAAACGTTGGCACAGAGAAAGAAATGAGATAGCCATATATGCAAAGTTTCTGCATCATTTAACTGATTTCATTTTTGTATCAATTCAATTGATTTAATGGCTTTCCTTATATTTTGTCCTCATTCTTTTTCAGAAGTTACCATCTCTAGGCATTAGAAGAACAGCATTAGTTTACTGTCATTGTGGTCTGTAGCCTTTTCCTCCCTACCTCTTGACTGATGACAACCTTGGGAATCCTGCAAAATAAAATCAGCCCTCAAACAGTCCATAAGGACAGCATTCAAACCCCAAACAGACCAACACGAAACCTGGATGCTAGAACAGTGCACCTGAAAGCGCAGAAGAATACTCAAACAAAAAAAGGTATGTATTAGAAATGAATTGTGTGACTAAATCCAAACTGTGGTGCTGAAGACCCATCTTATTCCCAGGCCATGGTTATGTACACCTAGTTTTCAGGACTGCCTAATCCTGTAGATATATTCTCAGCTTGTCTGGAAGGATGTCTCTGCTGGTACACCCAGCGTTCTCCAAGTCACGCTCTCACCCTGAGTCCCCAGGTGCAATATCCCACATTGCAATACTTAGCTTTCCTACTCCACAAAATAGGGTGATCACATTCTAGCTGCCAAATAGCAACTGTTCCTGGTCTGTGCTATCTCCATTGGAGAGCGGTCTGTTGCCAGGGTAGGTGCATATGTAGCACCTGTAGCTCTGCTGTAGTTCAGGCACCCTGGCCCCAGATTCCCTCTGCCTAAACTGAAACACAGGTATCTGGGTCCTCTGCTCTATCCTTTCTGCAGGAACTGTTAGTGTTGTTCTGCGTGGATTGTCTACCTTCTGGAGGCACTCAGATGAGTCATGAGTTAAGTGAGGGGAAAGGCAGAGGGCTGCCTGTTTTTTGGGCACACTAGGGAGGACACAGAAAGCTTCCACATCCTGTAGCCAGATTAGTTTTGTTCTTACCCACTGATGATCTAATAAAATATGCACAGACAGAGGAGGGCTTCAACCTAAATGGTTTTCTTTCATGCAACTGCATGCCCAAAACACAAGCTTCCTCTTTTTGTTTTCCTAAATCTTCACATGAACCTTTAACACAGGCATCATGTACCTCTATGACTGCTTGTTAATGTGTCTGACCTTAGAAGAGGCCATGAATGAACAGAAGGTCCTAACCTAACATTTCCAGTGGCTTTTTGCAATTAAAGAAAGCATTCAAAACTCCCACAGAGGAAGATGCCAAAGCCAGACTGTGCCATCAACTTCCTCTGCAGATCTTTACTGGCAAATCTGTCTCTTCATTAATCATATATTGTACTGTAAGCACATTAGCTTATTTTACTGAGCCAGGCACTTTCAGTTTCAATGAAGCAGATACCAGGTTAGTAACCTAAATTGTATTGAGTTTTGAGTATTGAGTTTTACTACAGTTTATTTAACTTGGCTAAATTCTTCAGAAATGAGTTAGGCAAAGATAGCAATATGCATCCTCTTTTCTCATCTCTGTTCTTAATTAAGTTACCTGAAAATGCTTTAAATAAGTAAAAAAGTAAATTAGGACTTTTAGATAAGCTTCTACTCTGCAAAGAAATTTTGCCTCTTTCATTCTATCTTAGTGACTATGTTTACTTCTACTGAGGGCAACTGCTCTTTCTCTAAATTGAGAGTGACCAGGAGAAGCCAAGGTATGTGGGAAGGTAAGATAAAAAACAAGCCCAAGTCAATATTGCACTAGAAGTGTGCTGTTTTATAGAGGCTGAAGCCCACAGAGGTGTAAAATTAAAAAAAAAATGCTGGAATTGAGAACCCAGTGCGACTTGAGAGTTGCTTGAGATTTCTAGAAGACTAGGGGGTAGAAGGAGACAAAAGACAGAAAGGAGTAGATATGATTTTGTCTTCCTGTGGCTGGCAAACAAAAGAGTACAAGTGAAAGCTGTTTCAGTGCTTTAAGAAAAACATTCTTTAAATATCTCAAAAATTAAAAATGACTATGAAAAACATCTAGCTACCAGTTCTGTCAAGGGTAACACTTATCCCTACATTAAGGATGGTATGAAGCTGAGGTTTAGGCTAGAAATTAGGAAAAGGTTCTTCACCCAGAGGACTGCTGGCCACTGGAACAGGCTCCCCAGGGTCACAGCACCAAGCCTGACAGAGTTCAAGAAGCATTTGGACAACGCTGTCAGGCACATGGTGTGATTCTTGGGATTGTCCTGTGCAGGGCCAGGAGCTACATTTTGATGACCCTTGTGGGTCCCTTCCAACTCAAGATATTCTACAGTTCTATGATTAAGGTTGAAACCTTTACAGTTGATGCCTCACATAGGTTTTCAAACTTTACACTGACTTTTACACAAACAGGGAATTCTACAGCTTGTTCATTCCAGCAAAGAACTAGTAAGATTAATCGCAGTTATCTCTCTTGCTTCTGCCATGATTCTCATACACACGAAAAATCATGCAAAGGAAATATAAACACAGTTGAGTATTCTTGCCATAATAAAAATGAGCAAGGCTTTCTAACAACTTTGCTGGGGGTACTGCTCCAATAAACACAGTATAAATGTACTAAGCCATCATTTATCTCTGTGGAATTGTGGATGGCACAGGACTTGAAGCTACAGCATTTTGGTGGGGCTGAGAGAAGCACAGACACCCAACTCTGGCTTGCTCTGAGTTTCTGATTCAACAGGAGCTGTAAGCTGCTGCTGCCACAGAGACAGGGTATCAACAACCAGATGATCACCAGCACCTTATCTGGTTGGACTTGGCTCTCACTGAATTTCTGTTGTTGGGCTTAATCTCTAATTTGGGAAGAAGTACTATTAAGTCACCTGTTCTAAATGTTCCAAGTGCACTCCCTCCAAATCTCACTGCAATCAAGAGAAACTAAGACCTTAATAAGCATGACTGCAAAATGTGAGTGTGGCAAGGCCCTAAGCTGACTTTCACATGGATCTGCCTAGGTGTTCTCCTCCCAAAGAAGACCAAAAATATTTTAAATACAGAAAAAAACAGGTTTTGAACAAAAGTAGGAGCTTTATTTTTCAAGCAGGAAAGGCTCAGAGCAGCTAGAAGAGAAAGGATTGTGTTCCCACATGCTCCTTTACAAGCATGTCCTTACTTCCAAGATAACCAATGACCCCCTAAGTCACTGACTGAGCCCTTGCTCACTTGGTCCTTGGAGGTTCCTTGAACCCTCTGTGAGAAGCAACTCAGCTCTGCTCTGAGTCTCAACCACTGACTGCTCCAGGCCCCAGGGCACACACAGAGGAGGAACCCTCAGGCTTTTGTGCCACTGGGGTTCACCTTCCTCCATAGTTTTTAGTAACACAAAATTCTAACAGTCAATTAAAACAAACGCCATGACTCAAAAATAGAAATGGAATTAGGAACCACTCAAGAACTTTTTAATGTCCTGAGTTTTTTAATCTAAAACCTAAAAACTCTGTGCCTTGGAGAGAAAGGGCAGAAAAGCATTAGGAAGGGTGAAAAAGAAAGCTTAAAATGGAGAATTGGTGACTGCGTCCTTTTAATTCTGGCACCTCTGAAAAAGTTACAAACTAACATACTAGAAGTATGTTCTTCATGTTGATATTAAAAATGATACTGAGGTGTTTTTGTGTGGTATTTTTTAAAAAACTTTAACAGATATTATTTGTTACTAAAATTCCAGTCAACTGCCAGCTTCCTAATAGATACCTGTTAAAGAGGACAAGGTCAGGTCTTTTCTGTACATCATCCTTTTCTGTACATCATCCTTGAAAGCCACCCTCTACCACAGCTTAGAAAATACTCTGAAAAATTAACTGAACTGTTAGATTAAAGTGACCTGGGGTCAGGTCCTGCAAAATTCCTGTTAGGCATGTGCTAAAATTTGAGACGGTCTCAATTTTTGCTGGCTGGCTGGAGATGTCTGACACCATAACACATCATTTATACTGGGGACAGGCTGGGCATGGGGATGGGTGCTAAATGGAGCATTGCATGGCTGGGACCTGGCATGCAGCCTTGCTCTGCAGGGCATGGCACTGCCCACGCAACACACATCTTTACATGCTCTACACCTTTAGGACTGACAGGCAGAAGGGGTGACTGGGTTTTACACCATCCAATTTCAACATGCATTAATCAGCCTTGTTTTTACAGGAAGATTTTATAAATGGAGGCTTGCAGAGGCACGGTGCTAGTAGCTGCATAAAGTCTACAAAATAAGGCCCGTCCTTGCTGACACCCACATCTTACCCTACCTGCCCTGAAGAGCAGTGATTGGTGGAAAGCCAATCAGCCAGAAGGTGTGCAGCAAGACTATGTATGCATGAATTAGGAAACTATACTGTGATTGTATCTCTTAGAGTTAAACATAATGTGAAGAATGAATTTTCTTTCTGCTTTAGCATTGTGGTTACATTACTGCAGCCAATGCCTTGCCATATATTCAGTGTATTTAGAAAATAGGATGAAAGGGGTTCCAAAATAAAAGGAAAATCAACAGTGAAAAACATTTGAAAAGTGTATCTAGGTAGTGTTTAGTGTTTATCAAGAAATTTAGCATTAAAAGAAATAAATGTGGGCTAAAATCCTGAACTGTTTCAAGAATGTAATGGCACTGTCTTCAGGGATGCAAACAAGAGAGGCCACCAGAGTGGAGGATCATTGATCAAGTGGAGTAATTGTCTGGGTGACTAATTTTAGTTATCTGGGTTCCAGCTGTGCTCTGTAAAATAAATTTTTTGCCTCAGCAGACAGATGCAGTTTGGTCTCTGTTGAAGCTAAAGGAATTGCACTTGGCTTGTCAAGTGAAGAAAACACTTTCCAAACAGAGAAGTAGGGATGTGGGAAAGGAGGAGATAAAGGTCAAATAAAATGCAACTTTTGTATTTGGTATGTCAGGTACTGAAGTTTGAAAAGAAAGAAGTAACAGGGTGTAAAGAAACCAGGGCCTCAACCCGGAGCACCCAAAAAGCATCCTGAGGACTCACTTCATAAGTAAGATTTTATAGATTCACTACCACAGTGATTTCTCAAAAAGAAAATGAAACATTTTTCCTGTTTATTAAAAAAAAACATTGTCTGTCGACTAGAGGAAGGAACAAGTCACTTTCAAGGCACCTCTTTTAACTAAAGATACATTCGAAACAAGCCCCAGATGTAAATCCTTTTGAAATTCAGGAAAACACAGATCACAGTGAGAACTACTGTTTTATTTTGTTAATGGCTGAAGCCTTATTTTTAGGACTAAGCTCCTGAACTATTTGATAATGTTTGAAGTTCAAGTTACAAGATCAAACTCGGTGATCAAAGTAGCCCTTTGCTTGGTTTAATATTAAATCCACGAACCACTCCTTTTTTTCTTTATGTTGAAGGGTATCAGCTTTAGTGATTTCCTTATTCCTGTGAGTAAATTCTGCTACACACCTTAAAGGATGAAATACTCCATGCACAGCTCCAGCAGAGATAAAAGGAACCCTGCCTAACCCAGCACTCATTTTTATTTACATTCAAGGGTGACTGGCTTTTTCCCCAGCTTCTTACTGAGCTATGAAGTAAGGGGAGTCTAGGAGAGAGGTTTTGCAAACAAGTTAGTTTTGTTTGCATGGAGATTTCTATGACTTACAGAGGAATCTCTTCTCCTCCTCACTGGCCACACAACCCCAACTGCCTTTGTGTGGTGTTGGAAAAAAAAAAACATCTGTTCAGCTCAATTTCTGAATTCTTCAGTGGAAAAGAATGATTCTGAATAAAGTGGCCCTTTTTAGGTCTTATTTCCTGGCTATAGCTTTCTTTTTCTTTTTTCTGCATTTGCAACTGACACCTGAATGCTTGTGATGAAGAACGTCAACTTAAATTTTCAATGAGAAGGAAAATCTAAGTTTAAAATAAAAGCTTGGTGTAATGTGTAAAGCTCGATGGAAAGTGGCAGCTCCTAATCCAAGTTGCTTTCCAAAGCTTCTCCAGAAAGTAGCTGAGATTTGGCTGTGTTTAAATAAATCTTTGCATTGGTTTCAGAACTAAAAGAAAATTAAACTACTACCCAAGTGGCCATGAAAAAATAGAGCCATTGTAATTAAAACAAAATGCAAGCTTTTCAAAATTAATCATATCTGCACATTGTTTTAGGAAGATTTTCTGGAAAGGACTACTTTCTTATTTTGAGGAAAAAGGTTGAATTAGCATTAAAATCTGGTCAGTCAAGCACCAAATGGTCAATAATATAGAGTGAATGGCCATGATACCCAGAAGAAAGGTATTTGGTTTTTTAGTGGAGATTTAAAAGGTAAGATAGTGTTATAGCTTAATTATGTGTATCCCTCACAACAAAAGAACAAAGGAGTCATCAGGTAAAAAAAAATATATATAAATTATGCAGAATTTTTAACACAGCCAAGCTGAGAGAAAAGGCTCTGAGAGCAGACTCAATATGAAAGGAATCCCCCTGGGGCATAAATATACATCAGAAAAGGGATTAATGAATCTCGAAATGCTGGAACTGTAAGAGCACTGCCAAAGTTCCCCTTCAGCTCCACACAGTAGTCCAGTGGCAAATTTACATCATATTTAGCTAAGTGAAGCTGCTTAGTCAGCAAAGAGGCTCTGTGGGTGGGCTTCTCACATGTGCTAATGAGCTTTGACCTGTATCATCCCTGAACAGGAAAAGAGGTTTAGCTCTTTCCAGTGATGCAACAACTGCTCAAAAAACTCTCTCCTTTATTCTTTCGTGAGTGAGGAAGCACAACAGCACATCACATGGTTTGCAGGTGGCCCTGGCACTACACTATTGGAAAAAAGTCTGCACTTAATGGGGCACCACTGAGTGCCCCAGGAGCTGGGGGTTGGCTATTGCAAAGTTTAACAGCCTCTTCTGTCCAGTGACTGCACACAACAGGACAGATGACCTGAAGACCAGTGGATTTACTGGTCCTTTGAATAGGGCATGTATTGTGAAGGAGAAAACAGGCTGAGGCTTTCCTGTGTATAAATAGGTAAGATCTACGTTTAGCTACATACCTCTGATTGGTGGTCTTAGGCAGCTCAAAATTTCGAGTGATCTATTGAGTGACCAAATCCAGCTGACTTAGGCACTTAAAATGAAGTACAATTTCTCTAGACACCAAAGAGGAAAAGGTAATTCAAGAGGAAAATTTATCCCTCTTAAAATCTAAAAAGCCATCCCCTATTCTCTGCTTCTTTATGGGCTATGTCTGGAATGAGGACAAGCCTCCTCCTGCTAAGTGCCTGAAATCAAAGAGATGTCACACTGCAAGCACCTGTGCAATGGCTGTCTGGTGTAATTTGTCAAGTCTGCTCAGCAAAATGATTTTTCTTGTTTATATTGTGCAGTCTGCTTTTTCTAATATGAACTTCCTACTATTTTTTCCGTGACTTTCCCAAGGTAAGTAAACCTCTTAAGTCCTTTTTGATTAGCTCACTATTGGGAGCCTTCCAGTTTAACAGACATCTGATTAAAATACTATTCCATCTTCTTCCAGCTCATAATGAAGAGTTGGCAGAACTACTCACAGTCAAAGGGCCTAACTCTTACAACAACCAGGTTCCATTTAGTCACTTCTGGTTTTTGCCAAATTTTAACTGATCTGACTGAAATCTTCTATAGTAACTGTTCGGGCAGGCCACTTTTTCCAAATTCATAGGAAGAAAATTCTATTTGTCAGAATATACTTCTATACCCCTTTTTCAGTCCATATACCTTGTTTTATCCCCACTGAGGGGAACAAAAATGTCCACGTAAAGCAGTGAATCATTGTAATTGTCCGGGAACTGGAGCAAGGAATGACATTTCATGGGATGTTGCTCTGAGTTTGGAGATGCATTCTGCTGTCCTCATGAACACAAATGTAGATTTGGCAGAGCTGTAAGCCTCTGACAGACTGTCACTTGGACATGCTCAGTGGATGTGAGTTAGTGCTTGGCTGCCAGACCATCAGTGTACTCTGTGTGCCTGAGAACCGGGAGAGCCCTCCTTGCCACCAGCCCGTTGTGCCGGACTGGGAGCAGAAGGTTGCCTGCTGGAAGAGACTGACTGTCCTGTACTGCCAGTGCTCAGGAGAGCTATTTGAGGGCCAGCGACTTCCAATGCTAGGGACTGAGAAGCACAGAAGAAAGCCTGAACAAGAGCCACAGGGACAGAGAAGGAAAGAGGGCCAGTACAGTACAGTAGGAGAGGAGGACGATGTGAAGAAAAAAGTGTTGAAAAGCAATTTAGGAAGACCCTTTTCCTTCAAGCTTATGGATCAACAAAAAATTTCTAAGTAAAAAAAAATCCTCTGTACTGCAGAATCCACTTTACAGATTTTAGTTTAATATTTTTCTTCTTTACGTATATTATTACTACATTTAATTGCCACATTTTTTTTCCTTGCCTTCTTGGAAATGTCAATACATTTGCATGTCTGTCCTCTTTTTACAGTGTCATAATGATGATTATTATTATTGTCAGTTACAGTTACTGATAAATGCACTGAGTTGGGTTAGTTCTCCTGCTGAATTGCAATGTACAGCTTGTAGGAAAAAATAAGATAGTAAACAGCAAAATAAATCAATGGCAGGGAGGAGACAGGCAGATTAAAACGAAACCAACAAACACCCTAAACAACCTAAAAAACCTACAGAGGAAAAGTGAAACAATGAGAACTACAAATAAATTAAGTCTGATACAAATCTGGCACTTGTGTCAACTTATTGCAACAACAAATAACAACAGACAGGAGTTGAATTGACAAGAGACTTGGATAGAAGTAGATACAATCAAATAGTTTAAGATGTTGCATATTGAAAACTTCTTAGAAATTTGAAGTTTGACAATATTTAAGTTTCATAAATAGAAAAAAAATGTCCTTTCTGCAAAGTTTTTCCTATTTTCAGTGTTATCTTTAACACAGCATAGGAATGCCTTTCAAAAGATACAATTGCTGGACACAAACTCCTCACAAATAGGAAGTTTAGAGGATCCTGAGAATTCATCTGACAGTTTGGATGCTTTGTGTTTTAAAAGACACTTGCAATTGGCTAAACTGCGAGCTTCTGAGTCTGCTCAAAACCAAAAGGGAAGCGTCCCAGAGATGGAAAAGTGGGCAAATACCCATTGGGAACTACAAGGCCATTGCCAGGCTGTGCAGAGATGCAGTTAGAAAAGCAAAAGCTCACCTCAAATTGAAACTGTCAAGAGATGTAAAAAATTGCAGAAAATGGTTCTTAAGGTACGTAGAAAGCAAGTGAAAACAGATGGAAAATATTGTCCCACTGTTAAATGGGAGAGGTGAATTAGTCATCAACAATACAGGAAAGGCAGAGGTTGTGGACACTTCCTTCACCTTCCTTCACCTTCACCAGCACTGTTGGGCCCAAGCCTTGGGAACAAAATTCAAGGTTGATGCAAACACAGACCAACAGTCAGTGATGGAAGAGTTGGATTGTGAAGTGTTACAGGAGCCCTACAAATGGATGGGCTCTGACACTGCCTATCCAAGGGTGTAGGAGCACTGGCTGATGTCGTTGTGAGGCTCTCCATAATCTCTGAGAAGTTGTGGAGATCAGGGGATATCCCACAAGACTGGAAGAAAGATAATGATAACCCACTTACAACAAGGGCTTAAAGAAAGATCTAGGAAATTATAGCCCTATCAGCCTTATTTTGGTCCCTGGAAAAGTTATGGAACAAATCCTCCTGGGGGCTGTTACTACTCAGATGTGGCACGTGATTGGGAAAAACCAGCAGAAATTCACCAAGGGCCAACAATGGCTGACAAACCCGATGGTTTTTTGCAACAAATTAACCTGCTCAGTTGATGCAGGCGAACAGTGGACATTGTCTATGTGGATTTTTCCAAGGCTTTCTATATTGTTTCCCATGGCCTTCTCCTAGAGAAACAATGTGTTATGGTCCAGACAAGTGGTCTGTGTAGTGGGTGGGGAACTGGCTGAGGGGCTGCACACAGAAGGTGGTGGTGAACAGCTTCTTTTCACATCAGCAACCTGCCACAAATGGGGTCTCCCAGAGATCAATACTGGGCCCAATGCTCTTTAACATCTTTGTAAGTGATCTGGACGATGGGACCAAGTGTACCCTGATAGTCTGCCAATGATACCAAACTGAGTGGAGAAGTGAACACTTTGGAAGGGAAAGCCACCCTGCAGAAAACCTGTGTAGGTTGGAAGAGTGGGCTGACAAGAACCTTATGAAGTTCAACAAAGACAAGTGTAAGGTCTTGCACCTGGGAAAACATAATCCAGGAGCGCAACACAGGCTTGGATCTACCCAGCTGTGGAGCATCTCTGTGGAAAGGTGCCTGGGGGTCCTGGTGGACAACAAGCTCAATATGAGTGAGTGGCGTGCTGCTGCTGAGGCGAAGTATGCCAACACGATGCTGGGTTGCAACAACAACAGCATCACCAACAGAGACACAGAAGTCATGGTCCTACTCTACTCTGTGCTTGTCAGGCCTTACCTGGAAAACTGTGTTCAATTGAGGTTTGCACTATGCAAAAAGTATGTTGGCAGGCTGGAGAGCCATCACTGACCTAATGGTAAGTATTTTTATGTTTTTAAATGCTGAAGAGGAGAAAGGCTGCTCTTAAGAGGATGTGACTTCAGGCAAATACTGAAAGCTCTACAACAATTTAGGAGCAAATTTGCAGCCACTAGCCCATGTTTGCAGATGCATCTGAATTATACAGCTACTGTCCCTTTGGCACTACGCATGTATATGGGGTCTGGCAGAGAAGGAGGTCATTCCCCTGTATCAGCACTCACAGTGCTGTTCTTTGCATTGGTAGCTAGAAAGGTGTTGATAACAGCAGTGCTTTGGCTGCTGCTGAGCAGTGATAGCACAGCATCAGTGCTGCCTCTCAGCATTCCACCCCTCCCCAGTCCAGGGCAAGATCCTGGGAGGGGACACAACCGGGCCAGCTGACCCAAACTAACCAAAGGGTTATTCCATACAATATGATGTCAGCTCTGATATAATGCTGAGGGAAGGATGAGGAAGAGAGGTATTCTTTATTTACAGTGTTTGCCTTCTGAACAACCACTACAACGTGCTGAAGCACTGCTTCCTGGTAAGTGTCTGGACACCACTTACTCATGGGAAATAGGGAACAAACCTTGTTATTTTCCTCTTCACCTATGTGTGTGCAAACTTTGGCTTTTGCTTCAGTAAACTGCTTTATCTCAACCTACAAGTCATTTTCCTTCTTATCCTCTCTCCCCTGTCTGTCTGGGAAGGGGAGGGATAGAGAAGCTTCACGGGCAACTGGTGTCCAGCCAAGGTCAACCTACCACAGAGTGTTGATACCCACCCCAGATAAACCTGGAGTGAGATGCTGTTCCATGGACACAGTTTCAAGCTGCAGCTCTGAGCACCAGGAGGTTTGACTGTAGGTGGTATTCACAAAACTTCCCTTCAAGAGCTGAGGTTGATCACAGAGGTTTTTTATACAGTAACTATTTCTAGCAAAGCATATTTCATGAGAAAAAGAATCTGCGTATGAAAAACTACATCTCCACCCTTCTTCCCTCACATTTGTCATCTCCTGAATGCTTCGAGTGTTTTGGAACTTAGAGGTCCTCTGAGGATCCGTGTGAGCGTTGGTATCGGCCAGCTTCCAGCAAGCAGCTGCAGAGGACAGCTTCTGTCTTGAGGGGGGTTTTTGGTGGCGTTTTTTGGTTGGTTTTTTTAATCTTTTTTCCTCATCTGTCTGTTCCCAGGCTTAGCAATGCAGCTGTGCAACTCAGAGCTGTGACCAACCTAGAATTTTTGGAGGAAACAACACTGGCAGCAAACCTCAGGATGTGTATATGTGGTGATGACTGAATTGAGTGAACTGTTTCCTGTGGGCTTTCTGACAGCCTTATCATTAACTAAACTGTCCTAGGAATAAAGTGGATAGCCTGTAACAAGAGTCATATGTATGTAAACATACATATGTAAACATGTATATGTAAACATTTCCTATAATCACCTCACAATTTATACATGCCTTCTTTCAGAAGGGAAAGAGCACTGAATGATGTCCCTTGGTCCCTCCCAGACATTTTTGCAAACACAGTGGCATGTGCTTGCTGCTTAAATACAAATCCATTTCTACAAACTTGTTTATGGTTCTTGGAGTTCTACTGTCCTCAGTGAGAACAGTAAAGATCCACTAAACAAAAATTACCCTTCTCCACACTTTGATCTCAATTTAGCACTAGCTTGCAAATGGGGAAATATAATCTGACTACCCTTTGTGTATTACAGTTCTTTTAGCATATGTTTTTGTTCTGGGAAAGAGTAATTTTCTTCAGAGTAGCTGGTATGAGGCTGTGTTTTGGATTTGTGCTGGAAACATCATGGATAATTCAGGGATGTTTTCCTTATTGCTGAGGAGTGTTCACACAGTCAAGGCCTTTTCTGCTTCTCACTCCTCTCCACCAGTGAGTAGGCTGGGGGTGCACAAGTTTGGAGTTGGGAAGGGACACAGCCAGGACAGCTGATCCCAGCTGACCCATGGGATATTCCAGACCATCCAGTGTCCTGCTCAGCCTATAAAATTGGGGGAAGAAGAAGGAACAGGGTGACATTTGGAGCGATGGCATTTGTCTTCCCAAATTCCTGTTATGCGTTATGGAGCCCTGCATTACTGGGGATGGCTGAACACCTATCTGCCCATGAGAAGTGGTGAATTAATCCCTGTTTTGCTTTGCTTGTGAGTGTGGCTTTTGCTTTATCTATTAATCTCAACCCATGAATTTTCTCACTTTCACCTTTCAGATTCTCTCCCCCCATCCTGCTGAAAGTGAGTAAGCAACTATGTGGGGCTGAGATCCCTACTGGGGCTAAACCACAACAGTTTTCCACAGTAAAGGGAATCTAAAAGCTACATTACTGTGTTTGAAAAGGGTGAACACTGATGCAAATAAAAGTGGGCAGGAGATGAGAGAAAGAACATTGTTTTATATCTGAAAAGGCATTTCTGCATGTAATTTCCACTGAAGTCAGGACAAGCACATTTCCTCTTCTGTGCAAAGGAGCAGGGTTGCTAAATCCAGGTATATTTTGACAAAGTCCCCCACTGATCACAGTACTAGAAATTATGCCATCCAGAAAAATCTTCTTAAATCAAATATGAGGATGTAAGGGCTTGTTCAAGAACCAAGCTACAGCATAATAAGCAATTTATATTGCATTATAACCTATTTAATTTACCTATCTACTAACTCCATGCTTACATGCCTTCCAATTCATTTTTGTATTGCTGATAGGTCACCTAATTTCACACTGGCCTCTCTTGCTAGCAGAGGCTGCTTTTTGAAGCATAGCACTCATAATCCTACTGATAACCCTCTGCTGCCATTCTTTCCTAATGCAAACTCCTTTACAAAATAATTCACAGGAATTTCTACAGAACAGGCAAGTAACATTAAAAAACCAGAAACCTTTGTTAGTGGCTGTGTTCATAGGGTAGGATTCAAAATTTACTGAAATTTATGACTACCTCCAATGGCTACTTACTTCTGCTTCAGAAGCATGAATGTAAGAATATACATATATTTAAATTCCAGACTATATGATACCAGCTGGAGCAGGTTTTTACTGATTTAGTAACCCTTATGGATCATCTCCAGGGTCCATTGATACAAGTGGAATGACATCATATGTTTCAATTTCAACAGCAGCTCTAAGAAATCTTTACCTCAAAACCATCTCTCCTAATATATATTTAATTAATTCAACAGTTGGTATCCTTTTCACAAGCCATTCTGCAGTTCATTTCCAGACTACTACAGCTGTTTGAATAATAGCATATTAACAGCTGTATACAAATGGCAGAATATAAAAATTGCAAAGAACACACAAAGGACAACTATATATGCAATTAATATATATATGCTTAGAGAAGTCTGCTGATAGAAAAATATGTACACTGGGAACAAAAAAATTACCAATTAGGAGAGCAGCAAGCTGTACTGGCAAGAATGAAGACCCTAACTGCTCCTGCCCAAGGAGCTGTTAGTGACCCAGTTGGTGCCCATAACCCTGTCTTCTCTCCACACATGCTGAACACAGCTCTACCTGAAAAAGACTTGTCCATAACCTTGGTCTCACTGTGTGTGGTATTTTGGCTCACTGTGTAACTGGCATAGCATTGTTTCTGTTCAGAAGATGAGAATTTGAGATTTACAGCCACAGCTGTAGAGCAAAATGTTGTTAGAAGTAGAAGACAAGATCACATCCTGTTAAAATGGACACACTAAAAGTGAGAAGAGACTTCATCCTTATGCAAGAAAATCCATAGTCTGTAATTTACATGGGATTGAGCTCCACATTACGGCACCCAGGCTGAAATGTCTGCATGGGAACATGCTGCCATGGGAGCTCTGAGGCCCATTCATTTAACAAGACTAGCACCCTTGCAGATTCCCTGTGAGCCACTATCCTCTCTCAGCTGTCATAATCAAAGAACAGTCTAAATCTTCAGGCATTTTGGCCAACCCACTACGGACATATTGCATGCCCTAAGTACACCTGAAATGGCATAAAGTGTCTATTTGTAGGCAGGGGAAACTCACTCCCTGCTGATGCACTCCGTGACATTTAGGGTACGACTCTGATTAAAGGCAGATGTCTACATCTCACTGAGCGAAGTGAACAGCTCTCCAGGATCCACTGATTCCATTAACTGGGGAAGAGGTGTAAATGCATACTACATCACTATAGGCAGATTCCTTAGGTAAATTAATTGCTCTGAATATCAATCCTACATGCAGAGTTTGATTCAGTTGTCCATATACAGGCATGAAATGCCATTTGAGAAGATATATCACTAAGGCTGATAAATATTCCACTGGATCTACCTTTCTGAGCAGCAGCTGGAGGCCATGTAAGCCATCCTAAAGCATCTAAAATGGCTCCATGCTCTTTTCTTTGTGTGTTAACATGAACCAAGCATTTTTAACAGCATCTTAACAATTCTACAAGAATTAACAATACTATTAAAATAATGTGGCTTGTTATTAATATTGGCATTGCGTACAGAAGCTTCAAGAAGTTGTTAAATTCACTCACAGTTTAGAATATTGGCCTTTTGTTACATCAAGACACGTAACATGAAGTAGGATCAGTCTACTTCAGTCTTTATAAGCAACCTTTCATCTTTCGGTGCTCTCTTCTAACAATGGATATTTTTGCTCAAAAATTGATCTTATAAGATAAGACTTTTACCTGTCTCAGTTTCTACTTAAGGTGGGACTAAAGAACACACATGGCTGCTGTGTAGCTAAATGTCATCATCAGGTTTCTCAATTGCAAATTTGCCCTGTAAATTGTTACATTTAGTTTCTTTTAGAAGTTAATTTTTCTTCTTGTTGCAAGATTTTTCTTCTGAAAAACGTAAATACTATGTAATACTATGTGTATATTCCTTGCAAGCAATCTCCCAGGAACTATATTGCACCTTTCAACTGAAGATAAAATCATTTTGAAGTTTTAATGACAGATCTTTGAGTTAAATAAATGTTACATCATTATGAAGAAAGCTAAACTGAAATATGAACACTGATACTTTACTGAAAATCAGAGATTTAAATCCACATGTGGTATCTGCACAAATGGTTGGGGTTTTTGCATCTGCTACTTCCTGAAGCCTATGGGAGGCTCAGGCTGTATAATACGTTGGACCACTCAGTCAGCACCTCAGGTCATGGACCAGGAGCCCTTCATGGTAGGTACCACACAAACACAGAGCAGAAAACCAGCTCTGAGCCTAAACAATAAATAGGAACTACGTGCACAAAGTCTGGAGGGTTGAAGTTAAGGTAGGGAAGGCTTCTGAGTAAGTTATAAAGCATTGTCAAAGAAAGAATCAAAGGAAATAGGCAAGAGAAGGAAGAAGTAGTACACTTTTCACCTCCGTATCTAGAACTGACTACAGAACAAGAGCAAGTTGGCTTAGATAACTAAAAGAAGCCAGAAGTTCAACTGAGGTCTGCCTGCAAAGACTGACAAATTAGGGACATTGGCTTGACATATTTGAAGTTACAGAGTTTTATATTGTTGATTATATAATAAGAAATTTGCTTTGACATTATAGTCATGTTCATGTTGAGATTCTCACCCAGAGCTCCAAGAACACATTTGCTTCTTCATAATCTAATATCTAAAATGGCAGCATTTTATCCCTAATAAGACTGGCTGCTTTCTCTTCCTTTTAAAAGCTATACAAAATGTCATCATTGAATTTCTCTTATTTTTGCTAAGTTTATGAAAAATTGGGATTTCTTATTTCTTTCATCAAATATTTGTATTGCATTGGTTTTAAACAATGGTCAGTATTCTTCATTATTGCTTTAAACAAACATTTTCATTGGCAAATTAGTAAAAGTGCTTGTTTTTATGAAATTTGTTCCTTAAATTCTTCAGTTCCATACTCTGATGTTTGAGAATCAAGAATGTGTTTGTCATCTCTGAAAATGAGGGGGACTCAGATAGGTATTACAAAGTCTGTGTTAAGGTAATTTGTTCAGAATTATTCAATAAAGCAATAGGAGATTTACACTTACTGCCATGCATGTTTTTTCCCCTAAAATTTTCCGTGTATTATACATTGAAATTCATGTCTCTAACTGCAAGCACTTGCATAAAATAATTATGTCTGTATTTCCAGTTACCTACAAATATATGTAAGCAGATTATTTTTCAAAGTAATAATGAAATTCAAAAGGAATAGAGAAATGCCATGACAAAAAGCTGTATTTCAAATCTTGCTAATCTGATTTAAATAATAAGCTTAAGTGAAAAACGTAAGCCATAGTTACTTACCTACGATGAGTAAGAAAACTACCACTGACATGTCCTGAGCCATCACACCCTGGCGTTGGACATGACATTCCTTCCGTTTTCACTGACTTCCAAGAGAACTGTGAGCCATTTAGGTACCCATCCTTTTGCCTTTTGGCAGCTAGAGGACACCCTGATGCACTGCGATGGGATGCGTATTTGCCGGTTATATGACCCTGACCATCACAACCAGGAACAGGACATCTGGAGAGCAGATAGATGAGATAAACTTTACTGCCTTGCCATCATAGACCTGGCAGCCTCTACAACACAGTCAAAATAAACCTGACATGAAAAGAATAATCCTGCACTGTGATCTCAAAATTAGCCAAGACACCCTGTAGTGGGTAAAATTACAAGTAGAACTTTACTAATTTGAAAAAAATATTCCTTGATAAATTCTAAGGAGTGGTAGATGCAGCTGCTGGTATTATGCAATTGCAATGAAAGGACTGAGATACATTTTGAATTGCAGGTGTTCATTACAGTAAATATAACTGGAATTGAAATGTTGGCTACTGAGCTCTGCTCATCAGAGAAATTGCACATAAAAACTCTATAAGCATAAAATCCTACTTAGTATAATCCTTGGTACATTTTATTTATATGTATGGAACTCAAAGAAAACTTGTCTGAAGTCATGAAAATGTCAAGTATACACAGTCAGTTATGAGGTGATCAGAACACCTCATTAGAAATGCTGAGCACCTTTAACCACTCTCTGAATAGGGCTGATTATATCACACCATGTGCTACAGCCTAGAGAGATCACTGGAGGCAGCTCTGAATTCATCTGATGGCTCTCCTTACTTGGGAATCACCCCAACACACTTGCTCTGTATACAGCTAAAAACCAAGTAACCAGGGTTAGAAGGAACAGGTTAGAAGCTTCAAAGTAAAAAGGTTAAAGAAAATTATGTGATGTTTTTTCAGTATGTTGCTACATAAACATCTAAACAAGGCCAGTTATTTCACTCTTTGTCCTACACTAAAATATTGCTGCAACTCTTCACTGAGGATTGGTCCGAAATGTTCTAAGAAGTCATTAAATTCATCAAGTTCAGTGGTCACTGATATTAGAGCACCTTGCAAGAAGAAACCAAGACCCATAGGTAGGCATTTGTTTCTCTTGCAAACTGCATGGACAGTCAGATTTGTTGCAGCAGTCTCATATAAACACTCAATTCTCTATTCCCGTAACTACTTTATTTAGCATGTATGTTTTGCCTAGTATGCAAACACTTTTAAGGGGATTTTAGGAGATAAAGATCTATTTTTTTTTAATTTCATGTGAAAAGGAAGAATTCTGAACTGTTTCTAAATAATAGAAGATTGTATCCTTGGCTAATATTGTATTTTTTGCTGAATAAATCAGCACAGATCCTAAATTTGCTCATAGAAATCTATGTGGTCATCTGCTCTTGGGTAACTATCACAAAGTAACATTTTTGCCTAATAAAAACCCTGAAGATATTTATGACCTTATGAAACACACAAAGGCCTTTTGACAGTATTTTTTCTCACCTAATTGGCTCCTGGTCTTCTTTGTCTTCCTTGCTTTGTGCTATCCTGATCCCACTTTTCTTTGCTCGTGGACAGCCTGAAAGACTGTGTGAAAGAAAGCATTTTAGAATGCAATTTCTCATTGCTGGGTACACTTTACCAGGCACACATTTTCTGTCTCAGAAACTGGTAGAATAGCAATCCTGTTCAGTTTCCAAAATCAAAGCTGAAGTGGGTTAAAGGAGGAGAGCTGCAGCAGCCACCACGAGGGGGAATCCGTGCATCGGGTTTGTGATGCTGGACAGCACTGCCAGCGCTGTGCAGACCACACGCACAGGCAGCCCCCGAGGAGGCAGGGAAAGCAGCTCTCAAATCCTCTGCCTAACAATCCCTCCAGCTGACTCAGCAGCAGCAGTGGCATCTTTAAAAGGAACAGAGGCCAGTGATTCAGGGCTGAGAGACTTTATGTTCTTTCTGTCTGAGAGGGATGGAAGAACAGAAAAAGCAAGAGTATCTCTTTGTAGGACTAAAGATTTCTCTTGGGATCACATTAGAAACACTATCAAACCTTCTCAGACATCACATAACAATCCTATAGAATGGCTGAATAAAAACATGGCAGAGCTCAGAGCTTTCAGTGCCCTCCAGAGAAGGAGTTTGAGTGCTCAGAACTCAGCCAGGTGAAAAGATTTGGTAGAGACAAAGTTATATGTCAGGCTAACCAATGCTACATTTAACTACACACTGAGAATGTAGTTTTCAACTTCACAAACTCAGTTTTCCTTTGCATACAAAGAATTCCCTACAGAAACCACCTAGTAGGCTTGATAACAACTTTTAACAGATATTTTAAATTTTTAAAGTAGCTGATATCTGAGGATACAAAATGTCTACCAAAAATCCCAAACTTTGTCCTCTATATTAATGTTATTGCCATCTTAACCATCAACATTAAAAAAAGAAATCCATCCGCAGAACACCTTCAAAAGTGTTGACATGAGAGACAAAGAAGTGTCACCAAAGAAAAATTTCCATAAAGAAAGATACAAAATAGAAGATTAAATTCTTGTTTTCAGCATGACGAAAGGCACTTCAGTGTTGTGCAACAGGTCCTGTCTTCAGGAAGAAGAGACATAAACAGTGGTAGCAAAATTTTCAGTTATTTTGCCTTGTCAAAAACCAGTGAGGGCTGAGAAGAAGAAGCAGAGAAAAGACTGATGCGATCACAGACAGAATATTGTGTTAGTAAATGGAAAACAGAGAAAAGCAGAGTTTACATGCTGCAAAGTCATAAATAAGTTAATTAAAGAAATACAGGAATGCTGACACAAGATACTGGACTTAGTGTATTACTTAGAAACTTTCAGTGAGATGGCATGGCTACATCTGCAGTGGCAAACAGAAGGGATGTAGAATTTTGCTTTGACACAAGACCAGCAAGCTCATATTTGTACAGCTAAGCTCTCTATCTCTGTAAAGCAGGACAGCTACACTCATATTGCTTGGAGAGAAGGATCTGGACCCATGCTGAGCTGCAAATCATATCTTAGAATTGCCTTGGAGAGTTTCAGTGGCCCAGGGTCAGTACCATGCCAGGGGTTATGTTAGCAATTTCATAGTGTATGTATCTGTGCTCTGATGCCTGCACCTTTGCTCTCATCCCGTTTTTCTGACCATTTTCCTTTCCAAAGAAAACTTCTCTTTATTCCAACTTGCATAGTGGACACCAAAGTACCATAGTTCCCTGTGTACAAACTAAACCTCAGAAAACCCGTGCCAATTAATAATAGTCTTCTTCAAAAATTATAATATTATCTGTACAAAGACAGAAGCAGGAGGAAGAGAGTCTGAGGGATTTAGAATAAGAAGATGCTGGCTCTGGGGCAAGGGACCAGTTCAGGAACAGGCTGGTTCACTGCCCCCATACAACTTGGACTGAAGAGAGAGAAGGGAAAGGAACAGGGGTTAAAGATACCCCTAGTTTATCTCTGAGACTAGTCATATCCACTGTGTGAGAATCATCAGGATTTGCATCTGAAAACTAAATAGTTAATAGAAATTTCTTAGAAAGCAAGACTTTTTTTAGTAGGTGTACAGATGGGTACGCTCATAGAGGATGACATTTTTTAACAAAATCTGAACAAAGAATTTCTGCCTTGACTAATGATTTAAAGCTTTTAACATGTTAAATCAATTTAATTATCACCCAATTATTGGTATTTTGGTGCATCATCTTTCTGTAATAGATCCTTCTATTCTAGCACTATGATTTATTAGAAAATTCTAAGATCTTTTAGGGTCTCTAAATAGACATATCCAAGAGACAGCTTCTGAGGTTATGATTAATTCATTTTTTCTCTGACAGTGGATTCACTGAGAAAATATATGTCTAGGAGGAGCCTTTACTTTAATTTTTATAATAACCAAAAGCTATAACAAGGTAAGCATATTACTTAATTTTTGTATCACTTTAACTTCTCATATATGAAGATAAAAGAAAATGAGGGAAATTTGACACTGGCACATGCTGATATAACTTCTGGCTTGGATTGAATGGCTGCAGAGTTATGGGAGAGTTAAATGTGTCTCCATGTGTGCTTGCTGTTGAGCAGCCATTTTAAATACAGATGATACCCAGGCACCTCAGCAGCCATTTAGGAGAGAAGTCTATCATTCCTTTCCTTCTGAAACTGAGACTGTTTTAACTGATGGTGTCAAACACAAACAAAAATGTTAACTTATGCAAGCAGAGCTAAATTTTCAGTGTGGCAATTAGAAAGCTCAACTGAGAATGTGCTGAGGGGTCCTTCACACTCATCAGCATCAGATTTACGCTACTGGTTTGAGTGCTTTAAAAGAGCATTCCTTTTGCCAGTCCCACCACTTCAGAAATGGCCTCGACAGGTGTCACAACCTGAACAATGTCAGGCTGTCTCTGTGCCAGTGGGACAGGTCTCCTGGGGATATTGATGGCTTTAAGCAAGGAAGACATTACTTTGTCAGTGTCAGTGCTCCTGTGCCCACAGTCGGCCAAAGACTCGGGACTGCCAGAGGCATTTAGGAAAGAGAAATTAAGGAGTTATGTGGTCATTATAGATATGGTGGCATTTCAGAAGGTTGAATATGTTAAATCTCACTGGACTGGACAAATTCCAGACCCCTTAGTTTTTGCAGAATTACTTTTTATATCTTTATGTGTACTTTAGTATGCTGCAGAATCAAATTAAAACTTGGTCCAGCACTCATCTGCAAAAATACAAGAATGTAAGAATTACAGACAGAAGTAGATAACACCATCCAGCTGACCATCCTGTCCTACAGTGGCCAGGAGACACTGCTCAGGAAAGAGGTTTAAAAAATGAGTCAACATTCAGTGATTCTCCCTTGCCAACAGTGCCAGCTCTTAGGTGTCTTGTTAATAACACTTTCCTTCTGTGTCTTCACTCTCCTGTTTGTTTCTGGTTAGATAGATGATCAAACATTTAACTTCCTGAAAGAGCAAAGTTGGGATAGAGCTGCACCAAGCATAATACTGGTAGAGTGTGAGTTGATAAATCCACATATAGTTAAACAAAGTTCTAAATTTGACCTTAAATCCCTTTGAAATTGTGATTTAATCTCCTACATCATGTAAATGCTTTTAAGATGTTTGTATTTTCTCCTTTATAATGTTATTTGTACTTTTGATGTTTAACACTGCATTACAGAAATTGATATTGTGATCATTCATTTTTATAGTATGTAAAAATATGGCACAGTCCCAATTTCTATGTCATTTATGTTTTGACTTTGAGCTGTTTGCTGCTTTTAGTGGGAATACATTTAAACTGAGAATTGTGTATTGGGTATTGACTAGTTATAGCCAGTTGTAAAACTACAGGGACTTAGTGAAGCAAGCAAATATCCAGACTCAACCAGAGTAGTCTGCATGGAAATAAAGAGCCCATACTAACAAAAGAGAGGTGGACTACACTATGATTCTTTGATTAAACAGTGAATAGATATTTACAAAATATGGTGCAGCTCTTCTCTACTGCTTTACAATTCTCGAACAGCCACAGGGACTTGCTAATTACACAGTATTTGTACCATTACCTCTATAATCAGTAAATGGGAAGCTTTCTTTTGCCCTTGGTAAGGATCACAGTTATAGTTTAGGCAGTTAAGGTAACAGCTTTCATCCATGAATTCTTTTTCCATTATTCTGGCTTGACAACATGTTGCAATTTAAGCATCAGCCAAACTTTATTCTGAAATGTACTAACAAGACTTGTGCATATTAGATGAAAGAGATACTTTTTCCCTCTGATTAAAGCTGGTGAGGCTTCAGCTGAGAGAGAAGATAAAGAACAGGGTCCAAGTTTGCATTTCCAGGAATATGGAGGGAATCTGGAAGAGACTGACAGGAATACTCAGGAAATATAATTTGTGGGAAAAAAGGTGCAGGAGTAGGATTTGAGTCCAGACTGTGAAGAGAAGAGTTAAGTCATTCAGAATAAAAAGAAATTTACAAACGTTAAATTGCTTCCTTGGGCTAACAGAGAAGGTAGAAGAACTGAATTTATTTTGTATGAAGATTTTGCTGGATATGAGCAAAAATCTTCCTACCTATCTGGGCAGTGAGCCATGCTGAACCTGAAAAATGTTATTAATTGGTGATAAATAGAACAAATTAGACCAGCCCATGTCTACGTGCAGCACTCAGCCCTACCTCAGTATGGAAAGGAAAGTGAGGTCAGTTGAGGTCCCTTCTAGCCCTTCAGTTATTTGATTTAAATAACAGAACCTTCTCTTTACTTACCTTCGATGGGAAGCATAATTTCCAGTAATATGCCCAGAGCCATCACACCCAGGGGTGGGACACCTGGAATAATAATGAAAGAGATATGGAGCAGTTACTGACAGGAAAGACAGCTGCCCATTAAAAAATATCCATTGGCTCGGTCCTTGTTTCCTCAGGTGCCAGCCCTGGGAACCTCTAACCATTGGTAAACCTAAGCTTAATTCCATACAAGTGACAGACATACTTTTTTATTCATAAAATGTTTTTGTTTTCTACTCCTCAGCTTCCCACTCAAATGCTTTCTGGATATCTCAAGTACTGGCAGATTAGTGAGATTTCCAGCAGCGGTCCAACATCCCTACACCACCAGGAATGAGTAGGATCGACAGCAAATGGAATATTCCCATGGTGTGTGCTTAGGTAATGGTTAACATTACAGCAAGTCGTTTCCTACTGGAGCTATTGCTCCAATCCCACTGCACTGTGCCATGGGGTCGCACCATGGAGAGACCCCTTCACCTCTCCATGAAGCGAAGGAAATGCCTAAGGAAAAGGAAATGTGTATGTAGGGAAGTAACACTGGCTTCTTGCAGAGAAATAATAACCCTTCCAAACACTAACCAGATAAGAAGTCACTGATGGTACAGCCTTCAGTGGAATTTCTAATATTAGAACAATGTTAGAGTCATCAAGGAAAATGGATGTTTTTTCCTACATTGCAAAGATGATTGCGATCATCACAGAAAAAGCTACATTATAATGCTAAGTAAAATCATTAGCTGGTATTTGAACTGCTACACTAAATCACAGAAAAGACAAAGAAAGAATTAATTTATATTCATTTTACTGAATAAATGTTACATGAATTCCAAAAAGTCACTTTTCTTGAGCCTGAGTTTTGAATTTTAGCCATACTTTTTAAAGCTTCGTTTGAAGAAAGCATTGACATTCAAAAAAGCTTGTACACAAATTCAGATGTTGCATTCTGAAACATCTGATTACTATAACATTAAATTTTTCGACTATTTGAATTCAGAGTTCATGCAGACTTTGGCTTTCCCCCTTTTTTCGCATGCTTTCCTCAAAGTTGCTCCATAATGGTCAACTTCTGTTTCTCAAAGGTTTCCGCAGGCACTTGAACATTTCTTAAAATTGGGAATTAAGTGGCCCAGAATTCTGTGCAAGGGGGTTGTCACATTCCATTATGCTGAATTTTAGCTCTTTCAAGCTAGCAAATATTACCTACTTTGAGGAGCTCAGCAGGGCCAAATTTCAACCATGATTAATGCTACCCTGAAAGACATAAACTGAACTGGAACATATTAAATGGAGCTCTCATATGATCTTCAACTACAGAAAACACTAAAATAGAGCAGCTCCAGGATGTGATCTGGTAAAACTTCTGTGATTCACTACATCGCTGAAGTTTCTCTTCTCTAGAACAAAGTCTGTGCACTTTGGACAAGTCTACACAACATCCTTAGAGACAATTCTTATTCTTTCCTGTTTTATGTCTTTGCACAGGACCAAATATGTGACCATGATCTCGACTAGAAAGTGTATCACTGTGGCTCTTAATATCTTAAACACCGATATGCAAGTTGCCATCACACATCAATCTTATGCTTATAGTAAGATAAACCCCATAATTTTTGCATAGATTCTTCTGATAAAAATTAGGTAAAAACATGACCCTTGATAAAGGAGTCATAGCTCAGTCCATATGGCTCTTACCCTTCATTCTTTGCTGTGGTTGCACATGGCTGCATAAATTTTGGTTCTTTCTTTAAATTCAAAAATAAGTGCTCAGGAATCTTATATGAAGGGTCTTATAATTTAAATACTCAATATCTAAGTATTTAGATGTTCTCATTATTTTCATTTTTAGGCAACTGTTTCAAGATCTACAGAGAGACAATCTCTTGCTTCATGTGGTTTTGGTGCTAGGTAGCTTCAGTGATCTGCAATGCCTATTTCCTACTTCCATCAAGACTAGCTGCATCACTGAAAAGCCTGAGCGAAGTCTCTAAGATGTTGAATCAAAAGATATGGTAATAGGAATTAATTAAAAGAATTGACTAAATTTTGCCTCTAAATGTCCATGGCATTTAAATGAATAAAGGAGAATCAGGAGCCATGGGACTGTTTCTCTGCAGTCTGTCTGGGGCACTACAAGGAGTCCTTTTTTATGAACCCATGATCTGAAGCCACCATTTTCCTCTGCAGACTTTTCAATTCTTTTGAGAATAACCTATTAGCAAAACTGAACAATGGTTTTTTATCATCAAGATTTTTGTTTCAGACAGTATGGTTAATAGCGTCTTAACAAACAGGATTTATAAGATGCACCAGTATTTCCCATCAACAAGTCTTAAAATAAGGCCATTACACCTCATTTGGACAGTCTTAAACTATTTAAAAACTAGCTTATTTTTGTGTCATTAAAAAAAATTAAGCAACTGAAGCTAAAGAAAAAATCATCCAGCTGTAAGTTGAATTGAGTATCTTCACAAAAGGCTCTGCACAGTTCACATTAGTTTAAAATCATACTTTTGATTAAACCAAAAGAGATCTTTATTAAGACAAGGATTTCAAAAAGACCTTTCAGATTTTGATTTTGACACTATAATATTTGTTTTCAAATCTCATAGGCTTATATTTACCTAAATGTAACAGGGAAATGACAGTTTAATGCAGTTGGTAGGAACATTTTAAAACCCTGGTACATTTATAATTCTTGCTGTTTCCATTCTATGGGAAGTGCTTCTAACACTGTGAAACACAGGATGCAGATATGTGGCAGTTTGTTTCAACTATGAGGTTATTACAGTATTTATTTGCTAGCCTAAGTAGATTAGATAAGGAGACAACTGCAAGTCCTTGTGCTATTGGAATTGGGAGTCTGTATTTTCAGAATGTAGGACTTGCTACTTGTATACCTTGCTACTTCAGTATCAACTACTACCTACACGTGTTGATTCAATCAATCATGTACGTGCAACAATGCATGGGTGCTTGTAAGAGGCAGGTGATATGAAATCCTTTGAAAATGAGCATCAGAATATGTGGAGAAAGAGATACACAGTTTTCCTCACTTACTCAAAGTGAATATAATTTGTAGACTCCACATAATGGCTTATTGCAGCAAAAGAAATAGTACTGTAGCAAGGGAGGTGACAAGAGGAACTGACCCTGGAAAAAGTAAAGTTTGGGACATAAAATGCTAGCACTTGACCACAAATTCAGGGCATCCAGTAAAAGAAAGAGCTTGTCAGTGAAGGGGAATGCAGTTAGGACTGCCTTGAGGTCCCATTCATTTCACAAGACCATCCCAGAGAAACATTTTTGGGAACAGAGGCAGAAGCAGAAAGCAGGGCAGGCAGCAGAACATCAACATGTGTGGCAGCTGGATGCAGTATTGGGCTTAGATTCAGTAGCAGGAATTAAAAAAAAGGTGAGAGTCAAACAGAGAAAAATACACTTAAGCCCTGATACTGATTGTTCACCTCAGAAAGTACTGAAGGTGTGCATCAATTAAAAAAGACTTGTGGCAGCTTGAAGAACTTTAGCGAGATTCCTGTGACTGGGGAGGAAAAGGATGCAATGCCCTAATGGGCTCAGGGGAGGTTTTCCCAAACATCAATGGCTAAAAGTCTTCTTGAAACCTCAGCTCACGCAAAACCCCTCAGCTTCATCAGCATAGTGTGCTACAAATATGACTCATATTGGAACTTATATTCCTAGGCTCTTACCTAGGTCTACTGGAGTGTGATAAGCTTCATGTAGCTTACATATTTAGATTTATAGCTCAACTAGCATGAGAGCAAACATGATTTTACACATAGGTGCAAAGACAGAATCATGTGGTAGTTTTGTCCTTATTATTGTGTATCACTTCAGTTGACTTACTTTGCAAATTATTTAAAAACATAAATTACCTCTAAAACATACTGATAAAGATATAGAAACTGCTTCAACATTTCATTTTTTTGTGCTGAGGATATCTGTTCCCATGGAAAAGAACAAATCCAATCATTTCTATCACACTGGTCAATTTTAATGAGTTCCTACAAAATACCTCTCTTGACCTGTCATCAGTAAGATGGTGTTTCAGCATGAAAGACTGATGTTACCTTCACTGCTTTGTTTACAGCACTTGGCACCTACTACATTGTGCATCCTATCTTCCCTTGAGAAGTGAAAACACGTATCAATAATATAGTCTACCAGAGAGAATATCCTATAAATTAGTAATTAAATATTTAAAGCAGATGTAGCTAGCAACTCAATAGAAATATCATGCTGAATTGAACAGGGGAATAAATCAGGAAGTTGTGCAAAAATTTGGAATGCTTCTTCAGAATGTTCCACACTGCAAAAGAAATGGAATTTAATAGAAAATTATATCTTTCCCACAGTTTTATTTTCACCATGGTGTCAATCTCTGTAGTAGAGGTGATTTTCTGCTGAAGGATCAGAGAGGCTAGAAAAATATAATTGTTTCCTGTGGGATTTTTTCATAGCAGAATACAGAATTTTTTATTGTCTGGTGGTTTCCATCTATTTGAGATTCTGTTTTATTTGACTGAATCATCAAGAATGGAATTCGTAAGTTGGGAGGCTGGAAGACAGACACAATAATACTTGCATTTCTATCTTTCATCTGAAGATCTGAGGGTATTTTACAAATATTATGGGATAAAGTCTCACAGTACTGTTTTGAAAAAGGGAAGAATTTGGCAGAGAAAAATTTGGGCATAAAGAGGCTAAATGACTTTACACAGAAGAAGAAAAGAGGCTAAAAGTACAGATTCTTATTCACCGCTCTGTTTGCAGCTATAAAGTCATATGTTTTCTGAAACTACATACAGATTCATAAACCAAATATTGTGGGTTTCTTTTTTTTTCCTAGTGAGGTAGTCCTGAAGTAAAAAAAAAAGTAAAATTGTAAAGGTATTGTGTTTGCAGTTCTCTGAATTGAATACATGAGAAAGGAGGAAAAAATGAGAGAGGGCAAGAAAGGAAAAGGATGAGAAGAAGCTTTGTCAAACTGAAAATTGGAATTTCCTGTAAGGTACAGTAAGTTAAGTTTGTCTATCCCTCTATGACTTGAGGGCTTCTGAAAAACAACAGTCTTGCAGCTCTTCACAAACCAGTCCTCCTTCCAACTAGTTAATAGGTCAAAGGAGAGAACAAGTTTTCCTCCAGTTCCTTCCTCTGCCGCTCACCACAAAGCTGCAGGGAGCACACCAGGGCGAGAAACAGGATCATGAGTAGAGCTCTGTGGTCCACGGCAGAGTTTTGGCCCCAGGTGCATCACTAAGAGGCAGTGTTGTGGTTGTGAAAACACCTATTTAGCAGGAACTGGACAGAAATCAGCAACTCATTTTGTCCTCATGTTTCTAAGTAGTCAGAGCAATGCCTCCCAGCCATTACTGTTTTCGTCAGCTCCGTGAAAGCAATCTGGATGTGTACATCTCTCAAATTTCATTTTCAGTCCCAGGTATTTTGGTAGATTGTCAAGCTCTAATTAAGTATGTGAAGTGGGAACATTGCTGATTCTTTTCCTCATGAAAACACAGAAAAGTCGTTTTCTGCTCCAATTCCAGCAGGAACACAGATGATTTTCCACTTTGATTCTGTTGTCTTTTATTGTCTATTTTTTACCATACCATTTGATTTCTGAATTCCTGTGATACTTTATTTTGATGCCTAGACAAAAACCCTCTACCTACACAACCTGTCTACAAATTTGCAATGAAAGACTGCTTTATTAAGACAGATTTATTTTCCCCTGAATTCCCTCAGTGAAGCTCCACATTACATATTTCTTCACTCTTCATTTTACTCCTTCCCTTTTCTTTCCTGGTGCCTCTTTCACCCTATTTTCAAACTTTTTGCCTTTTTCTGCAGTGAAATAAGAACCTCCATTTGCTTTTGCCCCATGGACTGCTTTCCATCCAAATTCTTCTTCAGCACTTCTCTTCCACATTCTACTCTTTTCTTTTCCAAATCCCTTTTCTTCCTCGTTGTCTTTTCTTACCACTTCAGAATTTTTTCTCTCTCCCTTTTCCTCCTTTTTTTCTCTGTCCCCTTATGGATGATGTTCCTCCTTCATACCTTTCTCCTTTCATGATTTCTAATAACCTTGAAGTTGACACTTCTTTCTTCTTTCCTCCTCTTTGTTGTTTTTTTCCATTATCTTTTTTTTTCATCACCCTTGTTGTCCTCCCGCTCGTTTCTCCCAGCTGATTTTATCATTGCTGCAGATTGCATTGCTTGTGGTCCTCTCACATTGCTGAGATGACTGGGGACACATTGTGCCCTTGTGTCAGGGGAGGAAGTGCTGTGTGTTGTGAAACCTTAACACAGAATTTATTGGCTGCCAAGGCTCAGTGAATAATTTTAAATAACTTGCACTCTATTATTTTCATTGAAGTCCTTGTAAGCTTAATCACTGGCTTCAAAAGGAGCAGAACCAGTCTCGAATTGGGCACTTCTGAAAATTGCATTCAGAGCTCATTTGAGCTCATTTGAATTGGTTCGAGAGGCAACATAAACTCTGTGGGACAGACATGCAGACAATGAATATTTCAGGTGATCTTATGTCTATGGTTTCATGTTCAAGGCTAAACTTATGTTCTAATCCTCACCTACAAAATCATGAGAAATCAGACCCTTACAAATAGCAAAGGTTCATAAAGATGCACTGTAAGCTGAAAATAAAAAAAATAAAAAAGCTAAACTTAGATTTATATGTTAATTATTAATTATTCCAGCTAGAAAAAGTACTTAATCATGCAAATTTAGTTTTAGCAAAGGTGTTAAATGTCACTTTTTCAGATGTAAAATACTGCCAACATTTCTTACTTAGCAGTATGCTCCTGACAGGACAGGCCTCATTGAAGGTAAAGGCAAATTTAAAACTGAAACCCACAGCAGATAAAAAGGAAGTGGATTTCAGGAAATAACAAAAGCCAGCAAAACCAAAAATTTGAGGTGGAAGGGCAAATCGGTGAACTTAGGAAAATCTTTTCTCTCTTGTCAGTTGCTTTTTGACATTGGATACAATGCAATTCTAGTAGGAATGGGCAGGAGATCGGGGGATCCAGACAAGGATCCTTCCTGGTGGAGCATTATTGAGCCCTCTCAGAAGACACTGGGAGAAGGGCAGATTGAAGATTGGAAAGAAGAGTAGAATGGAAAGATTGGTTGTTGCCACTTTCACTATATAGTCTTTCTATCCATGAGGGAATGATGCCAGGCCTATGGAGCTAGTCCAGGCATGAGACTAAAATAATTTTGGCTCAGAGGTTTCATGGGGTAACTTCAGTCTCTTCCATCTCTGCAGAGAGATTGCTCTGTCTCTCTCCCTTTGCTTATAGAAATCCCCAGCAACTGAATGGTTCTGAACTGGGGAGGACTGACTGCATATTCTTCTCCTCAGGTAAAATTTAATTAATTCCCTGACTTTCTGCATGTACAATTTTCCTCTCCTTAGCTGCTGCTATTGTCTGTATTGCATTCCTGCATTTTTTGAACTGTGTGTGGGTGAGAAATAACATGATATGTTTTTTAATTACATTGAAATCCATTTTCCTGTAAGCAGTGTAAAATGCATCATGCTGGCATTTTGAATATTGCTGTGCACTCAAATGCACAGATACACACGATGAGTTTAAATTAATTATATTGCTTTAGAAAAAATATTCCTATGCCTTCCATTACCACCTCTGCATGCTGCCTGTTCTGCTAGCAGTCAGGACTTCCCAGCTCCCCAGCAGCAAGTGCCATGACGTGCTGCCCGCTGTTCTCACATCTAGCACCAGCATATACCGCCCAACATGCCAGTTGCCAAAGGCAGGGTATGTGCCTAATGTGAAATAGCTTCTGTGCACCACCCAGGGGGTGCTCCGTGCTCAGAGACTGCCGGGGGAAGCTGTGAATCAGTTCTCTCCCTGGGCACCTTGCCCACGCTCTCTCTCCTGCCAGCATCGCCTGCCTTGGAGGCAGCACCGGCCAGCTGCAGATCCCCTCCCTGCAGCACAGAGCACTTCCTGGCACCAGGCATGAATCAGTTCCAACATATGCAAATTCAAATGTTCATTTCCAAACAGCTCAGCCTTTGGAAAAAAAAAGGTTCATTTTTATGTGAAGGAGTAACATAAAATGATTGAGGCACAGAGAAAAATTCAGGAGAAAACAGCCTTAAGAGAACATGCCCTCCAACTAGGAACAAAGCCATGCAAATTCCCTGTCTCCTAATAGCAGTGCTGTAAGCCTGTGCTCAGAATAAAACCCCAAACCAACCCCACATAGGCTTTTTTTCAGTAAATTGTGTACACACATTTGTTTCTGAAGAAGAATGTCCTATTCCTAATTAGTCTATTAATATGGGAACTGCGAAGCCTCTTGGGAATATCTGCCACTCCATCACTGCACAGCAGGATTAGTGCAGGTTTGCAGAACAGCCAGTGACATGACTTCTCCAGCTCCCTGTATGCGACAATGGGTCCAAGAGAAGCACTTGAAGGCAGTAACACGGGTATAGCACTTCTGTATTCTTAACTTTAAAAGGTATCTTCAAAAGCTCATACAACCGGCCTATCTTTTCTGTTTAGGACGTAAATGGAAGTTTTTGCTCAAAATTGAATTAAATATAGGCTGAATGCTGAGTCCTTTGAAAATGAACAGTTTGAACTAGGTGATTTTTCCCCTGACAAGAAATGTACAGTTACATTATGATGTGTAGCCTACTGGTTACCTTGAACACCATGAAATTATCAATAGTGTAACCCTTGAATTGTCATGTCTATGCTGCTGCTTCTCCCATGCTCTGCTCTTTTGTAGTTTGTATATCTTTTCCTAGGTGAAGCAATTACCAAAGGGTTTGGTGTGCACAGCAGTATGATCTTGAATCTGTCACTTCCTGAGAGTTTCCTAGAGGTTTGGAATGACTTCAAAATCTGTGAATCTGGAATACTCAAAAAGGTCAGCATTTCCCCAAGAAATGCAGAGAAAAGCTATCAGATCAGTATTGCTAAGAGCAGAGGAAAAAAAGATTAACAGCTTTCATGTTGTCTGTGACCATAACCATCCACTAAAGTTGGTAAAAGATTGGGCGTTAGGCAACATTAGCCATTCCTTAGCTACTCTGTTCATCTACTTCTTGTTTGAACAGAACTGTTCAACTTGTGCAGGCACAAACATCTAATCAAGAGAAGGATTCTAGAAGATCACGGGAAAGGAGACAGTTGGATCCAATCTATGGAGGAAAGAAAAAAGCTGAGTGAAAAGGATGGAAAGAACAAAAGCATGAAGAAAGTCCAATTTATATGTCCTTCTTCAAAATAGTGTATCTAATATTGGTATGAAAGACCAAGCCTACAAAATATTTCTAGGCCTCTATCATTAAGAAAGAAGCAGAAGTCCTGCCTCTAATTAGAGTTCCCTTAGCCTAGCATTATGGCAAAGCCATAAATGAACAGGATTGTATACTTTTATGAGTTATCTGGAAAATATATCATGGGCAGCATGATGGCCAAGAAGTTTGCAAAAAAAACACCTAAAACCCAAGCCTATTAAAATAATCCAAGAGACAGAAAATGTAATGGGCCAGAATTTTCTTCACTGTTAACAACTTGTTTCTTACTCTGCTGCAATTTCAAAAGAGCAATTAAAAGGATGATTTTCAGTGCACATTCAGAAAAGTAAGATAAGGTAAGCATAATAGTTTGGTGTAAAAATGTGTTCAGGTGACTAGTTGCATCTTAAGGCTGAGAGGTATGTTTTGTTCCACTTGCAGTCAGAGCACTGTGCTCATTATTAACCCTGAGAAACTGCTATCGTAAAAGTTCCTTATACTGGATGGACTTTTACATGTCTTCTGCATGTACGTGTTTCTATTTGAAAATACATCACCCAATAACAGAGAGAGGTTCACATTTGGATAAAGGAAGCAAATTCTCAAGGGCTTTACTTTCCCAGACAGATAAAGCAGAGATGTTACTTTCTGGTTTGGGGTGAAAAGTTTACAGCAAAAGATTAAAATCCTCCAGTTTTCATTTTATGTTTTCATTTTATGAAAACAAGCATCTTTTTCCCTCTAGGCCTGAAAACATTTGTCAGAAGCCTAAGTGGGGAAATGTGAAAATACCGAGTGTGAATTATATCAGACTGTGAGAGGCAGTCTGGTCTAGTAAGAAGGCTAATGAACAGTGCAGCTAAGGCAAATCCAGTTTTGTTACTGATTTTTCTGTGTGACTTTATACTAATTTTTGAAACCTCAGACTTGCTTTAATTTTTCAGGTGATTGACTTAAGACTCATGCTCCACTTACAGTGACTTTTAAGTATAACCTCACTGTTGAGCCCTAATTTACCTCAGGTATGCAATCTTAAGCATGACAATTAATAGTGAAGGGAAAAATCCTTATTGAGAGTCTGGTTTTGAACCTATCTACAAGGAGAACAGGCTTGGCACTACCACACCTATGCTCACCCCAAGTACTTCATCCTCCTGCCTCCAGGTAGTCTCCAGAGGTAGACACTGGGCAGCCAAATCAGACATAATGAAGGAACAATTAGGAGGGTAGAATATTTTTTGTATTCTTCCCAGTGCTTTGAGAACCACAAACATTAAGCTGCAAGTTAGCTTTGCTGCAAGATGTTGCTGGATGGTCCTGGGCCTGAGGCACTCGATATCCAAGGATGGGAAGGACAGCTTGCTCATTACTATAAAGAAAAGTATAAGGAAATCTCACGGCTGTCTACAAATACCTAGCAGGATGGTGTGGAGAAGGCATAACAAAAGTGTTCTCAGTGCTGCACAGCTGAAGGAGAGGCAATAAGGGGACAACGTTGATCATGGGAAAGCAAATTTAATATAAATGAAAAAAATTACCTTCAGTCTGGTCAAAGACTGGAATAGCTGTGGGAATTCTAACCTTGACAATAGTAACAATTTGAATGTACAATGTCCTGAGCAACCTGTTCCAACTGGACTTGTTTGGAGTAGGCTGTACTAGGTAAACATTTAGATAACAGTGGCTACATGATTTTATAATTCTGTAATGCATCTCAAAAGCTGTATTAGCTGTTCGGCCTCCTAGTGGCAGTACAGATGCAGCCTTTCCTTACAGACTGTTCCAGAAAGATCATGCACTGTCATTGTACTTGGTTTTAGTCCCTTCTGGATAGTTCATGCTCAACCATTAGCCAATTTATCTGTATAGTTGTATATATTGAAAATACTTGTGTATTTCTCTGTATATGTTCTTTTCAACAACTGAAAATGATGATTTTGAAGTCCAGCTTGCAAAGTTAATGAATGCTCAGAAATTCTCAGTGAGGTAGATGAAGTAGACCACACCGAACATCCTGACCAGTGAGAGGGACTGTCTACCTGAGATAATACTCCCAGTTTCTGCTCTGTGCATCCACTGGCCTCTGCTTTGGAGTTTTCTGTCTGCCCTGGAAGGATGTTGCAGCTGTCTGGGTAGCAGTAAAAGAAGTAGTAACAGAACTTTTAGCACAGTATTCAATAACCTGAAATTGGTGTCATTTCACCCTAACCTGTCAGCCTGAATGAGGCAGTTTGTACATTATGTGAACAAAGGAGGCATTCCTTTAGTGAGGGCAGGAAGCACTGATAAGACCATTAAAACTCTTGCAAGACAAACTTATTTTTTCCATTGGAATCTGTGACTATTCAACAGCACTTTTAGTAATAATTCCAGCTTCATAAGAATGTTCCACGGTATCATTAAGTATAGCATATGAATTGTGCTTTTTATTGTCATGGGATGCGCCCTGGTGTCTTTTACTTTGGCCCTCCTTACTTTGTTCTTGAAGTTACCAAAGGCAAAAAGCCCGAGCTTTTGTACAATTTCCCCTTCTGCAACTCCCATACGGTAAGGCAGTGCAAGTTTGGTTTATGCTGTGAACATCTCACGAAAGAGCTATTTTAAGTTCACAGTCTGATAGTTGCAGGAATATTTTCCTAAACAGCTGCACAGAGTGCCAGGGAGGTTGGATACAGCCAGGGATAAATAACTGCAGCACAATGGCTCATGCTCTCTTGTACCTTAGGGCTCAGAGCTCCCATGCACTGTAGAATTAGAAAAGCAGCTCTGAGTGAGAGGCTAACCCTGCCATACATGATTTTTACAAGAGGAAGATTTCTGCCTGATTTTTTTAAGCAATATACTAGTTTTCCAAAACCACTTCCTGTTTTAGTGTGCTTATAGCCAAATAACCCTGAGCATCTACTTACTGCTTTTAATTCTGATCTCTAATACAAAACTTGTCTAAACTTTGATTAACACTTTCCTTTTTGCAGGGTGGTGAAGGAGAACCACAACTTTCTGTTTTCAGAATGAATCTTTACATCTTCTATTTAAACTCTGTCAAAATATTATTTAAAAAATCACTATCCTTACAAACATTCCTGCTAATCAAAAGCCCTCTGACAAGGATTTGGAAGAATATTACATGAGGCAGGAACACAATTTCTCTGTTTTGATTAGCCCAGAGTTTGGGATCCTCTGCTACACATGACATGGAAGAGGAGCATCTTATTAACCTTCTGGCATGAAGTAGGGATAGGTGCAATTCTACTCTGCACCCTTTCAGCCATAGGAAACCCATTAATTTCAAGACGAGTATGGCACCACAGGAAGGCCAACTGAATGACTGTGGAATGCATTACCCAGCAAACCACATCATACAGATAGGTTGCCACTTCCCAGTACTTATTGTTGTCAAGTGCATCTCTTGCACATAATGTAATCCATTGGCAGTACCTTTAGAAACTGCCAAGTTCCCCTCTTTATGGTGAGGGAAATATATAAGAAAAAGTACCCTTTGGATAAATATCTTATTCATTACATTTACTTTACCTTTGAACAGGAATTATCTTCATTGACATGAACGGACCAAAAAATGTTTGTTTTAGGCTTAAGGACAATCCCACTAGCTTGAAGCAATGGCTTTTAAACTTCAATATGGAATAAAATTACTTTTGAATTTGTGCTTGATTATATAAGACTTTATATGAAGATATAAAACACACCTGGTCTGTGGTACATTAACATTGACAAGACTTACACAAAAATCAGAGCTATGTGGTCCTGACTTTTTTTCTTATTACCATTTGTCAATCAGCACCCTTTACTCTGGATTCAGTAGAGTTAATACCAAAATTTGTTAAAATAGAATTAAACACGGTATCCTGGATGCAAATTTTGCATACAAACTAGAAAACTACCTCTCATATGCATTCAATAATAATAATTTTAATTTATAGATGTTTGTTGTATCAAATAGAATTCAAACAAAAGTTGAATTTCCTTATCAATACTTGACTAATTAAACTTTAGAAATACTGTTTTCTTCTAAAACAAGTTATGATAGGACTTTGTCTATGACATTTATCAACCTGAAACTGGTTTTGGCAATTGTAAGAAGTGCAAACTCTGCATGGAATTTGGGCTTGTAATATTATTCTCAATCCATTAAAAATATGCTGCTCAGGTAAACTTTTTCACAGCTACAGAACATAATCTGGTATCCAAAGCCAGCTAAAGACAGTGGGAGGTTTTCCACTGACATGATTGCCCAGAGAAGTTGTGGGGGCTCCATCCTTGGCGGTGTTTAAGGCCAGGTTGGATGGGACCCTGACCAACTTGATCTTCTGGAATGTGTCCCTGTCCATGGCAGGGGGGTTGGAACTGGATGATCTTTAAGGTCCCTTTCAACCTAAACCCTTCTGTGATTCTATGACTCAAAATGAGTTTGGATCAAGTCTCAGTAAAGAATTACAACCATTGAATGACTTTTTCTGTGAATGGGAGTGTTGAAGATTAAGCCTTAGAAGGCTTAAAAAAAAGGAAAAAAACCTCAATACTTCCATTCTTTCAGATTCTTCACACAGAAGTCACAAAAATTGTATTGGGTGTTATTCCAAAGCAAGGCCCTTGCCCCTCCTTCATTATACCTACACTTATGGAAATACTTACGCTCTCCTGACAGATGTTTCTTGATTAGAGCATCAAACAAATCACCACCTACAATGGTTCCTGGAGAAGCCTTGAGGAGAAACCCATAATCTATCATTTTGAAAAATGATTAAGTTATTTTCAGATAAATTGTTATGATTTCTCTGGGGTTTTATTCTGTAATTTGTTTACAAATCTTATTCATGAGGAACAAAACCAGTGATTTATCTCTGCAGTGTCCAGCATAACCAACAATTACAGATTTTAAATTAAAACTTATTTGTCAAATGACCAGCAATTACTGAATTCACTCCGCTTTTATGAATAACTTTTTAGAATAACTAAACGAAAAATATACAAATATTTGTGAGCAATAACAGAGATATTTTTATACCTATGGTCTGACATAATGTCTGATTTATGGCAGAAATAGCAATTAAGGTCATAGTCGAAAGCAAATGTTTTTTATCTATTAAACTCTGAATTCAGCATTCAGTTGACTGCATTTAATGCCAGGTCATTTTATTTCTTTTAGCTATCATCAGTTTATACAAAAGAACAAAAAAATCCCTAAGCTTATAGTTTTACAAATGAGTAAGCTGTGATTTTCTAAGTCTTCTTTGGAATAGTTTTTGTGCGCATGATGTGTTCAAGAAAAGTGCCAGACTGACTGGCCTGGAAAAAATAGTTCTCTACCTGTAAAAAAAGAAAAGTCTATGACTTGGTTCTCTTATAACCTGCATCTCTATGTTTTGATTCCTATTTAATATAGAAGACAAGTGCTTCAGTATCTAGTCTCTTTTGAATAAATGATATTTATAGGTCTTTTAACTGATCAGAGGCTTTCATAATGATGTCCCCATTAATCTGCAGTCTGAAACTTTGGAAACTAGGTCCAGTTCATCTCAATGTACTGTTAACTCTGAAGCCTGAAGACGACATTTTAAATAGCACTTTGAGTGACTACTCTACAGCTCATCATTTGAACGAAACTATGTAAATAGTGTAGTTCTAGAAACTGAACCTTAAATATAATTTATTCAGATTTAATTTTTTGGAGAATGTGTCTTTTTCCTTTTTTACCGCAGTCCAAAAAACAATACCTAACACGAGTAATGTGCTTGTACCTCAGTCTGCCTCCTTACACAAAACATATACTGCTGAAGCTGAGTGCAGTGGAAGCACAGTCAAGCATTCAAAAATAATTAATGATGGCCAGTGTTAAAGTACTTCTCAAAATCTAAGGTTGTTTCACACAGTGTAGACCAAATGAGCCCATGCTGAAAGAGCACAGTGTCATTATCTGTGGGAGGAGAGAAATCAGTAGACTTTGAAGCAGTGGAAATTCTCTGTGTGTTGGGGTAGAAGGGTAGTTTTTACATGCAGATGAGCAAATGTAAATTCCACTCACTGGGAATACAAAACTATTGTAAAGGAAGATTATGAGGAGGTGTTTATGAGGGATATGGGATATTTTAGAGATATAAAACATTGATATAGATACTACAGTGCTGCAAAAAATGTGTGCCACATAAAGTCCCAATTGCACTGAGATAAAAGTAAAGGGATAAACTTAACTGCATGGCAAAATCAGATGTTACTGTGCAGATACAGACACCACATAATTGAGTTAGCAACTGGTCATTTTAAGGAAACAAACAATGCAAGGGATTTTTTAATTTCAAAAGATTTAAATAAGGCAATCAAACATGAATGCTAACCCAAGAGAGCAGCTGAGGGTATCTGCCCAGATCATCACTGTTGTATCTTAGCGTAACTCCACTGAAGGCAACAGAGCTATGCTAATTTACACCAACTGAGGATCCAGACAATCATGTTCAGGACTTCAAGTGACAAAATTACTTTCATTTTGGCATATATATTAAAGATTTTTGGCAAGTCTGACCAAACACAAGTGCAAAACACCACATTTTTAATTCCTCTTTTAGCATCTGTATAGTTTATGCAACTTCCCGTGGGGTTCGCCTCAGCACTTGGGATATACCACAGCATCATGTTGCAGATCTTTGCAGATCTGGATGGAATGAGCAATTGGATATGATCTGTTGATTTGAAGCAAAAATGATAGACATCACAATGGGAGTTTGCACAATAACCAAACTGTGCCAAAGAAAAGACCCTTGAATTGATTACAAGCAAATGCCAGCCTGAATGAAATTAATTATGTTGGACATGTTCAATGACAGAGAACTATGACCAAACCTAAGGAAGACAGAGAAAACCATACACATGGAAAAACTCCAAGACAAGAAGACCTTCGAGAGATTCATTGAGTATATTAACATAGCTAAACATATTCATTGATAATTAAACATAAGTAAGTGCTCCTCTCAGAATAGTTGCTTAGAAACTGCACAGAATGGCACTGGAATGACTGACAAGAGAAACGTTTCAAAAATTAAAATAAACTGTCAAATAAACATTCACACAGAAATACTCAGTGATTAGTGAAGAGCTAGGAACTAAGGATTGTATCTTCAAAACTGCCTAAGTTGTTACTGCAGACACTGAATTCTACTTTCAAAATTAGGCATACAGCAATTGCAGGGATGTGGATACCCAGTACTTACATTCCTTCTAAACACAAACTTTATAGACTATTAAGTCTAAGGTTCATCTGAATTAAGACTATTTTGGGTAATAACTGAAAATGGTTTTAAATACTTATTAAAATCCAAACAGTAAAAAAGTACAGCTATTGTTATCTTTTGTTTTAAATAATTCAGTAAGGAGGCCATAAACTACTAGGCTATTGTAGATACCACTATGCAAACAAAGCCTCTCATTTCAGAGCATTTCATAGTACTGACAACTTACTGAGGCTCTGACTCTGCAATATGCTTCATGCAAACAATTTTGTGCCTGCATGGAACATTTCACAGCATCAGAGGTAGCAATATGTAGAATATAGTAGATTTTTAGAGAGTACATACTTTTAAGACTACCTCTAAATAACAAAAACAACAATGAAGGATCTTATGTAAACAAAATTCAAGTGTTTTCTATTTTAAAGACAAAAGTTGACAAACTTAAGTGAGAAAAATGGAATGACTCAACCTTACCAGAGCCTGAATGAGTTATTCTAACAGAGAAAAGCCCAGCCACTTCCATATGTAAAACTTATTGTGACTACAGAGATGAGGTTGCTGCAGATGATGGGTTTCTATACAAAGGACATTATCATAACACCACACAACATGAGGTTGGAAATGCTAGGTATAACCTACAGTGCCCATTTGAGTATTGAGAAGTGCAGGAACAGAGCCCAAGGTGTTCTGTTCTGGCCAGGCATGCATGCTGCCATCAAAGATAAGGTATCCAAGTGGAAATCTGCAATAAATACAGGAAACAAAAATGCAAAAAAAACCCACTGAAACCACATGAGATTCCTAATTTCACTTGGCCCAAGGATCTAGTTGAACAAAGTGGGAAAGATTATAAGTGAACTAATAATTGGGGATCTATGTTCCTTGGTTTCGTTTTTAATAATTTAAATTAGACTTGCACACTAACTTGCAATTTAAGAACACATTAAAAACTACAGTTTGTTCAGTTTGTTTTACCACAACACTGCAGATAAATTAATAAAACACTATCATTTACAAATGGCTCACTCTAGCAATTTTTAACATTTCTGCAAATACATCACATCTGGTCTTTGCAATCACATTTTCTGTACACAAGTTAGCTAAAGCATCAAGGAATTTCAAAAAGCATCTGCAGATTCAAATGATACATACTTAGCATCAAAGGAGTATTTCAACAAAACACAAGGTTACTTAATAGGCTCAACAACCTCAGTATTCAAGAAAAACTGTAATGACAACTTCTAAGTTTCTCATGTAGAAAAAAAGACATAAACAACGGGGGTAAAAAAGTGATAATAAGAATGGAAATGGTTATTTCTCTTGCAACAAAGAGTAATTTTCCAAGATAAAAGTGAGTGAAAACTATATAATGGGTCTCAGTCTTGCTACATTCTTACAGGAGGACAAATGTAATCTCAGCAGGAAAAGTGAAGGAAAGAGTAGGAAACAGAAGGCAAGGCAAGACTAGGCAAGGGATAAGACTTCGGTGCAGATGAAGCAACAAATGTACACCCAGAAACATCTCAAGTGGAAACACAGGATGCAGATGAAATCACTTCAGCAGCTAAAGAGATTTTTGCAGAAAAAACTGGTTTGAGTACATAAAGTACATAAACTTTATACTGGGAGAGCTATCAAGTTTTAAGAGTATAGATACTGATCAATGTCCAAGAATGCTGTGGTTACCTAACAAGGGAAATGTTTCTATGGTGTTTTACTAATATAGCCTATGAATTTTTGTTTCTGCATTTAAATTTGGTTTTGGAGAAGGGCTATTTTTTTCCAGATGACTAAAGCAAGGGGGAAAATACTATTTTTTCCCAGTATTATTTTATGTATTTATCAGAATAAAAACAACAGAAGCTTCTCCATTCCTGGGAGGGTATCCCTTTTTCCCTGTTCTTGCCAAGCAGATTGCAGAAAAATCACACCAATAAGAATAAATAATAGAGATATTAGTAATATAAAAGAGTTTCCCTAGAAGTATGAAGTAAGGATATCCTTTCTGTCCAGAAAAAAAAATCGGTATTGCATGGAGTAGATTTTCCTAGGAGAGTTGTGCCTAACAGGTAGAGCTTCAGAGAAGTTCACTCTTCCATCTGAACACTGCTAGGATGGCACATCTAGGAGCAGGGACACAAGGATGAAAGGAAATTAAGAGAAAGAGTAGAAGATGATCACCAAGAATATGGAAATTAAGGCAGAGTAATGCGGAAAAGAGATGGAGGCAAAGAAATTCCAACTCACTTCGTTGTGGACAACATGCAAAAATATACTGAACTCCTCACTTAGAGTTAAGAAGAGATGTGGAACACAAAAGCTTTCAGGTTTCATTGTTGTGAGGGAAAGGAGACTGTACTCCTACCTGTAAGTGACACAGGGAAATATCAAAAGACACCCACCACAGAAAACAAAATACACCCAGGTGCTTTGGAACTGAAGGACTGGGCCTATTACAGCAGTACCAGAGAAGTATCCAAACTTGCAGGCACCTGCCTGAACCATGAATATTTCTGAGGTTCAGATTAACTTTTAATATAAGCACTAATGGGATTTTCTGGCAGAAATTTGACCCAAAGAAATAAGGGTAAATGTTGACAGTGTGATATTTACTTCCATGGTAAAATCAAGCTAATACGTAGTTATCTATGGCATTTGAAAAACCATGATTATTTTTACATCAAAGTAGCACTAAGCAGAACTAAATAGAACTACATTTCTGTGAGTCTCTGGTACCCGAGTTCTCTGGTTCCCTCACTGGCAGGACACTGAGTAGGAATGTTCTCAGCCACTATACTGCATTTTGGCTGGGATCGATTTACTGATGATCAAAATGTGTCCTTTTAAAAACAATAATTAATTTTAGCTTTGGGTTGTTGTTTGGTTGTTTGGGTTTTTTTAAATTTGGTTTTGAATAAGATTTAAAGTGCTTCAAAATGTTAGGTTTTAATAGCATTTATAATTCCATAATGGGATTACAGTTTTGAAGTAATTGTAACTATTAGAGAAACATGTGAGTGATAAGGAATAGATAAGGAAAACTGATAAGAAAAAGTCCCTGGGTAAGATTAAACTGGATTTAACTTATGAATATTTTAATACTGGTAGCTGTCACTGGGTGGGCTGTTAATTGCTTTTCCATCATAGTTAAGTTTACTCATCAATATATTGTCCCTTTAAAGATTAGTTGCTTGTCAGAAGTACTATAAACCAGAATCTTAATACTGGATCCTTGCAAGATACTCATTTCTTCAGAGAGCCTTAAAGCTGTTGACCTCTTTTTTTTTCCCCTGATTTTTTGTCAGCGCAGTAACTGAAAATTAAAGCAGAAGAAATTTTTCTGTTATTTGGAGGTCACTGACCAGGATATGTAACTGCTTTGGCCTGCTGATAAACTAAGAACAGAGACTCTTTTGTTTCTGCTTGAGCTTTGGGTGAAAGTGGAAAACCAGACAGTCTGCATGGTAAACCTGAGCCAGAACTCTTACAGGTGAGAAGCAAGTATGGCAAGGAATAATTATCCTGACCCTGGAACAGTTTAATTGAAAGCTCCAACATTATTATTCTGGGAAACAGGAATGTGGGTAATGGAATCCTGGAGCCACAACTACCAAAAGGCAAGATGGAGAGCATAACTGCTAAGAGAAATAAACTTCTCTCTAGCCTCTCCAGATTCTCTGTATTATTTTGATTATGAATATTATCTGATGTATTACTCATGAATGTTTTTTGAAACATATGCTATTTTATATTTCAGCTGGGGTACCACAAGAATCAGCGTCTTAGCAAAATTCCCGTGAGGAGGCTGCATTACACATTACTTGTGTGTGTTGTACAATACTCATAAGGAGATTGTGTATTGGTAAAATGTGATATAAAGGCTTTAACAGCACATATGTGATATTTTCTACATGGCAAAGCCATAGAAGTATTAAATCCTTCCAAACTATTCAGTCTAGAAACATGATCCCTATGCTTCACTATCACTTCTTCTACTGCACTCTCACTTGTTCTCTGTACCCCACACATTAAGCAAGTATTTGCCAGAAATTTTACTGAGGTTGAAGTCTTCATGGAGGACTGGAAAAAACTACACTGAAAACCTGAACAAGGAATAAAAGATGAAGAGATGAGAACAGTATAGATTGGTGAGGACAGGACAGAAGGGATCTCAGCCTGGGATATAGGCAAAAAATGTGTATACATTTCCCTCTACAGCCTGGGGCAGGAGCCAAGGTTACTGATTCCCACTACTCTTGTGCTGTCAGCAAATATGCATGAAACATCCCAGCAATGCTCCCCAGCTCCTCCTGCTGCCAGTCCCTGCAGACCACTAACCCTTCTGCTGCTGTTTGCTATGACAGCAGTCCAGGTGACCTGTACAGCAGATACCAAAAGTTCTCATGGTGGCTGCTGGCCTGACAGAGAGCCAGTGGTACCCCTTATTATGGAATGACTTCTTTTCATCTTGCTCTTTTTAGAAACAAGGAAATTATACTCCCAGACCTCACACACAAAAATATAACAGATGTAAATGAAGTACTTCACAGTTCAAAAATTTCAAAATTGAATTCGCTTATGTAGCTTTGGTTTAGCTGCTTTGTGCATACACAGTACATTTACATGATCACATCTTCTTCCATCTTAAGCAGAGAACAAGAGCATAAATGAGAGTTGTATAAAGGACGCTGCCTTCCATAGGACTCCTACTTCGCTGCTTTCAAATATATGTGAGAAATGCTAAGATGCTTTATTTCTGTCTCTGTACTAGTTTCACAGGATGTAGAGACAGAGGACAATCAAAATATAAATGTGATGGAGGCCAGAGATGGGCTGACCAGACAAGGAGCTTGAGACAGGGAACAATTCAGAAAAAATGAAGAAGAAAAACAGGACAGAGCAAATGGGCCAAGTGAAAGCTGGGACTGATCAGTTTTGGGGTAGGAGAAAGAACAGTCTGGCAGTTTTGAAACACTGGACTCTGCCCCACTTTTTCTGTAGAGTTCATCCCTTTTCACAAAGGGTCAATCACTCATCTTACAGAACTGCTGAATTCCCACAGCTCCAAGCAAATTCAAGGGTAGTCTTTGACCCTATATAGTTCTCTGTAATGTGAAGAACTCTGACAAATTGAGCCCAAAAAGTAGTCAACTGAGCAAACGAAATCATATGCCTAATTTTTCTGGCTTTAAAATGGGGATAATACCAACACTGACTTACTTCAGAGTATAACTGATGATGAATATAAATTCTTTTTATAACTGAGATAAATTAATTAGGAAGCACTCAGATGCAATGGTAGTGATAAATATGGGAGTGAATTAGTAGCTACATCCTCAGAGTGCTGTTTGAGGAAACTGTAGTGAATAACAGACAGGGCCTCACATGGGATAATAATGAGGAAGAGAGAAGAAATTCATTAGTTGCTTATGCAGTGATTACTGTCTGTCCTGTGCAATGCTTTACTCTGCTATCCCGTGGAAAAACATAAGATCAGAAAATGAAGGCTTGCCATATAATGCAAATGCAAAAGAGAACTGAGTTAAGTAAGCCTGTTTAAAATTCTGGCATTTTCAAACTCAACTGAGTTTTATGTGTTCAACAGGTATAATGATAACTGCTAAATTGATAATGCTAAATGCTAATAAAGAATAGATTCTAAACATAAAAATAAAACTTTAAATTAATTTTTTCTCTTTGCTTAGCCAAAACTTGAAATAAGTAGAGAGAATGGCATGAGACAAAAGTGAGGTCTCAAATTTAAGTGTTTTATTTTTCTTCCAGGTCTCTACTAGGTAGGCGTGAATGTAGATATTTGAGAAAGGCAGAGGAGATGAGATAATTCAGAAACACCTTTCTAAGGCAAGTAGAAACTTTGTAAAGCGTCAAAGCAGCAAAGTATGTGTTTAAAATATTCATGCTGCCTCAAGAGCCTTATTTGTGTTTTGCTTGTGCATTTACATTTCCTCGAACTTCTACCACTTGACCCATCACAACCCAAAATCCAGGTCCAATTCAAAGTTTCTCTGGGGTGTGCATATCTTTCTCTGCTTATATTTAAATGTTTTCCTTGATCTAATTTACATCCCCTTTTGCATAGCCTTCTGGCAGCATATACCAGCATGACCTAAGCTAATCGTTTCAAACATTATTTTTGGCTGTCTGGGAAATAAACTAAATTTCACACCTATTGTTTATGTCTAGCAACTAGAGTAGCTAAGACTAGAGAGCAATCTTACTCCAGTAGTTTTCTCAAACTTGCTTTCTTATTCTTCTCATGGTTTACATCAAGATTTGTTTTTTTTAAATCAGGGTATGCACTGAACTCAAGAAATGTTAAGGCATTCGCATACTATAAAGATAGAATACTGCTTAGCATGGCATCATGAGCTATCCTTTCATACTTTCCCTACCCAATTTTCCTCATTTCTTGTGAAAATCTTTCCAGGTTAACCAAAGTAGCAACTCAGGAGTACCACAATCTCATAGCACTAACAAATGCTATAGTTCTTCCACACAGACAGTTGCAGTAGAGCACACAGTGCAGTAAGACAGAGCAAAGCTAAGTCTCACGATTCCCTAACATTCATTGTTCACAACTGTTATTCCAAAATAACTGAAAGGAATTGTAAAGAATTAATTTTAAGTGGGGGAATATCTAAGTAAATACTAAAAAATCTAATGAGAAAATGCATTAGACTGGTAACAATGATACAAACCTGGGGAAAATCATGCAAGCGTTTGGGAAAAACAAATTGTTTTCTCTTCCCTCCAATCTATGTCTGAGAAACTACAGCACTTTACTGCTTGTGTAATCAGAAGGCTTTCATCAGTCTAATTGTATGAGAATTTTCTGTTCTAATTAGCAAATTAAATTTCAGAAAAAAATGGAATAGAAATTCGAACATTTAGATGAAATTCCAGAAGTTCTGACTTTTCTGCATCCCTATACGTGAAGAATAGACAAAAGGAAATGCTACGTCAACAGACTTATGTATAGAGCCTCCTGTATGGAATTTCTCTAGAGATTCCAATGCATGTCCAAGCAGGATCAGCCTTGTCTGAAGCAGCTCTCCAGACAGCATTTCTAATTTCTGATACAACTATCCACAATTTTCAGTCAAATATTTATAAAGAAAATATTTGTTCTTTATATCTTACTTGAGTTCCTGTGAGCTTGTGGCCAGCATACTTCGAATGCTTTTGTCAGCCAAGGGACAGCCAGATAAACTGTAAAACATGGCAGGACATACAAGTATGTTAATCTTCTCATTAACTGAACACTCCCAAACAAACACAACATAAAAATTAAAAAGTAAAAGTTTGTAATGCAGAAAAGCGATGGGGCAAGTGCTGTAATATTGAATTCTGTAATATAGTTAACCCTCTGAATATATTCAGTTATCAACATTACTTCCAAAATTACATAGTGTAAATGTTCTTGTTTGTTCGTTTGTTTCTTTATGAACTAGAAAGATATGACAAAAATATTTGAGATTCCTGGGTTAACTACTTAAATGCTCTAAGAATACTTTGGAAATTTTAGTAATCTATTTAAAAATAAAAGACGTTCATACAACACACAAATTAGCATGCTTTTAAGATCAACATATATTACTCAAAGGGTTAACACATAGTTCAACGTTTTACTTTGACAGCATTGTTGAGGTAAGCTGAAAACAATAAATTGAAAAGACAGAATCCACCATGAAAAAAATGAAGTCACACCTTCTATGTGAGGCGTAATTACCAGTCACATGACCACTCCCATCACACCCTGGTGTTGGACATCTGCCACCAAACAAAAACAAAAACAGCCAAAATAGTAAGTATGTTTAAAAAAAAAACTTTTAAAAGTTTCATTGTTTCCAGTTTAGCTGCAATGACTGCAAGGGGTTTTAAGCATCCTAATCGAAAAGCTGCAAAATGAACCGGTTTAAATGAAAATGGCGTCTCAATACAATATAGCATCATTAAGAACAAGCAAATACACATTAGCTTATCACTTTACTTAACTGGCAGTTTGAAACATTTATATGCTGCAAATGTTGCATGCTCATACTGCAAGGCGTATATGTATTCGTTGGTTTAAAAAAAGACAAAGAGAGAAAAGGTTAAAAGGAGAAAAATAATTTCACCTCACATTATGCTTACGTTATTAAATCCTTTTTGCTCTCTTTGCATTGAGGGTATTTGGGTTTAGGACTTGGGATTGTAACTTCACCAGGATACCTTCTTTCTTCAAGTGCCTCTTGGAAAGGATCCAAATCTTCCGGCTACAGGCAAATATATACACATTAATTTCAGCTGGAGGAGGTTACAACTCACATAATGCAAAACAGAGTCATCAGATGCTATCTCCTTATGCTATTCTGACAGAGGAAATTTATGAAATTATATTATTTCACCAGTTAAAATTTTTAATATTTTTATTAATATTAACTTTTTGAATATTTTAATGAAGACTTCATAATATGCGAAATACATAGTTTACTTATCTAGAAAAGAAAAAGTGAGGCCAAACCCCAGCTTTTTTTCTATAGCTGTCATATTATTTTGCTCTAAAAGACTGTTTTTTTCCCTAAAGTCATCACAAAACAGTGAAAAGGCAGAAAAGATTACTAAATACAGTATCTTAAGCATCAAAAAGCCACCTTAAATGACATTTTTAAGGATTTCTATAATCTCAAAGATGAAAGATGAACAATCTTAACATTTACACACAATCTCAATCTGGGACAAACCTCAATCGATCTGTCTGGCAAAACAGATTGATATACGTGGTAATTAACTTTACTGATGTATTCAGAAATTCAAACCCATCTATTTCAGGAATGTAGTGACTGAATGCAGGCATTCAACAATTCCTGAAGATGGTGCTATAAACATTACAGCAGAGGTAGGGAGTTCTGCTTGCTCTGAAAGAATCCACAGCTTTACCTCACATTTCCTTGACAGTGACAGATTTCCTGCCAGCTTCACTGAAATTAATAGGAAAACTGTAGATACCACCAAAGCTACACTGCATTCAGGGTATCTAGTGAAAACGCCACTTTGTTATGTATTTCAAAGATACTGAAAATAGTTTTATGTTTTGATTAAAATTAGCAAGAGATGTGCAACATGCAAATGATTACCCTAATTTTTTGTTATAAGCCAAGAAAAACCAATCTCTAGAAGTCTGCAAACAGCTAAGTTGAACTGAGTGCAGGATTTTAAGGTGAACAATGGATAAGGGTTAAAACCTGACGGAGGAAAGCTGTGGCATTGAACCTTGCCAGCAGACCTCTTCAGTGCCCTGTTTATTCTACATTTTGAAAAGTAATACTCATTCATTAACTTTTTTTTTTGCTGTTGTCTTGGTATTATGAATAGAAAAAGTAACACTGACTTCTAATATACCTTCACCACATTCTGGAAAGAATGTATTTCATTACTACAGGCCCTTACACACAGAGCTATCAAGAGTGTGTAAGTAACCTAGAAGATTAGTTGAAATGGTTGAAAATTTACATTATATTCTGCTGCTTTTGTTTAAATTGATTTCTAAGTAATATATGCTTTCAAATACTGAGCACATCATTTATGGTTTTCAAATTCAGAAGAGTGTCTTGTCTTCAGAGCTGATTATCCCAGTACTGCTCAGTTATGTCAACTTGCTTAGATAGAGTAACATAATCTGGATATAGCAAAGCATCTTTACTGCAGCAAATATTTGTTAACAAGATGATCCTGTTAGAAAACATGATTCACATTCATGGTCCCAATGTTGTCTTATAGAACTTAGTCACAGATCAGATGTGTGCCAGCATGATACAGTCCTAAAGATTAACCAGCAGAAAGTCCTTTTTGTCAAAATCCACCAGTTTTATCACTTACTAATTTTATTTCCTATTTTCCTCCAAATGTTATAAAATTAATTAATTACCAAAATTAGACTGCAACAAGAACCAATAGATGAAAAAGACATACATTAATCTCTTTGGAATCATCTTCATCTATCCTACTTGGCTTCATTTTAGTGTAGTCCACTGGCAAGTCCCAGCAGTCACCCTCGTTCAGTTGGTAACACCGGTTATTCATCACAGCTTGCCGTTGTGGGGACATGGGCTCCAGTGGTGTCAAAATGGTACAGCAACCATCTCGCTGCCTCTGTTTGTTCATGCTCAGATCCAACGTCCCATTTTCATCGACTTCCATATCAGGATTCTGTCAAAATAAGAAAAATATTGTTAATTCGGCTTCACACCAGCAAACTGCTACCTCTCCTTCAATCTGATTGCCTAGCAGTGATAAAATGCTTTTCCATTCCTGTATAGATTGTGAGCATTGAGCCCCCTCCTACACATAGCATGATGCTGTTACACAACATTAATGCTGTTAAAGTAGATTTCTTCCTGAATGGTTAATGTGATGTCTGGGGGAAAAGGGGAGAGTCTTCAGCAACCCTCCTGCCATCCAGCACATAGGTGCAAAATCTGGTATACAAAGGAGAAATATCTAAAGGTATTTTCTTGCTGTTCTCTTTATGTTCCTGATTTATTCTGCGACAGGTGAGTACCTGTGAGGCAACATCTGCATAGTTCTTGTTTTCAGTCTTGACACTTGTCTGGGAGATTGGAGTAACAAAAACTAGCTAGCATCAAATAATCTTTGCTTCTTTGTTTATTTAACATTACCAGTCAATGCTTGATTTGATAGTCATAAAATAAAACAGGCAGGTAGGATACCAAAAGAAGTCCTTGTGGACACCATTTGCCAATGAGTACATGCATTCAAATTTCACAGCTCCTTCCCTGCAGATGAACACATACTAACATTTCATGTATCTATCTTTATAATAATATGTGTCAGTTTCTGTGACAACTGAATCACTGTAAAAATGGGGCAAGCATGGGCTCTGACTTTTTCTTTTGCAGAAACAAACAAGGGGTATCTACTATATTAGATGAGGAGAAAGAAGATATCTTAAAATGAACACAATGAAAAAACCTAAGGACAGATAAAATAAAAATGCCAACAATGAATCCCTCATCTTTCCAGAACTTAAATGTTTTATGAGAAATTTGATTTCAAAACTAACATTAATGTGACTGACTCCTCATATGTCTGGTGACTTTTCCTCATCTTGAGTAATAACAGAGATGCAGGAAAGCACTGTGAATGCAAATCTCTCCTTCTGAATTACTTCTTTTTGTCAGAACTTATATCTAATTGCTCCTACTCTGCTAATTTAATTTAGAAAATACTTGTTTATCTTCTCAGATTAATTCCTTCTGTCTCAATATAAAGTGGCACATTAGGAAAGAGGCCCTTTCTGGTTTAGACACAGAAGACTTTTACCATTTTATTTCAGCTTCTCCCATCATGTTGATATAGAGAACAATTGCATTTATTTACATGCCAGAAAGATATTTCCCTCTTGAACTGTATTAAATAAATTAATATAAAAATCAGCATTTGAAAACAAAGTAGCCACCCACTCTGGCTTAAATCATGATTATTACTAATACCTACTGCTACGGGTTTAGTTTGTTATGAATGATCAAGGCGCTTTACACAATAAGGGGAAAACCTTTACTATATGTGGAACAACAGAACATGTCTGCCAGCTCAAAAGCTCCCTATAAGCACAATAAAAAATGTTTCCTCTGCACTGCATCTGTCTGCTCAGCCATCTAGTGGTCTCCTCTAGGCAGCACTGTACTGTTTGCTTGTGTATGTTAAATACTCATTTCTGCACAGCTATCAGTCAAAACTTACAAGTTTATAATGAAAAAAGTCTTCTAAATCTTTAATGAATGTTAATAGAACACTGTTTTTTTCCTAATACAGAAAGTTTAGTTGTAAAAGCTTTTGTTTGTATCTGTATAACCATTTTATAATATACTAAGGCTTTATGAACATACAGAACATTAGTGACCCCTGCAATACTGTTAAGCACATTTAAAGTCACCTGTACCAGATGATTTTTTCATTCCAAATGTATTATGCAATGGCTTAAGAACTGTGATATCACAGACAGGCAAGAAATTGTAACACACAGGACCATAGGTTTCTTTTTACTGAATCTTGTAAGCTTAGGTTTCATTTGTGACTTTTAAATGAAGATACACAGTTAAATCTTAATCCTTTCATAAAATGAATGAATCAAACAGTGTTAAACAAAAAAAATCAGTAGTACAATTAATACCACTTGAGCAATCCAAATATCTTTTATAATTAGAGACAAATGAAAAAGGGAATACATGCTATCAGTATCACCCATTTATAAAACCCTTGAGATTTCCTGGGATACTTGTGAGCAATTTGTATCTTCCTTCTTTTTTTTTTCCTCTTTGCTTTAGCAGAGCCACCAAATTGTTAATTTTGAGGGAAAAAAAAAGACAAGATGTACTAAAGCTATTCTTCTCTCTATCAGGGTCACAGAGCAAGTACAGTTAAGAGAAATCTTCATCAACAAACAGAATTACTAATTTTTACCCTCGCACAGAGATCCTGAGGCTTAGTGGAGAGGTTCTGAGGCATCTCCCTGCAGCGAGTGGAGAGATTCAGAATAGCAGTAGCAGCCATGTGCGCTGCCTCCATGTCATGAGTATAGTCAAAGCTGCTCTTGCTGCAGGTACTGCTGGCACTGCTGCCTCCACCACAACTCATATTGCTGCTGCTGCTAGGGGCATAACTGCTTGTTGTGCTGCTGGTTGGACTCGAATTCTTACAGTAGCGTTTAGCTGTGGGAAGAAATATGACAAGGATGACTCAAAAGAAGGAGCATTCTGCATAAGTGAAGAGAAAAACAAACTGCTGGAGGTGAAATTTATAATGAGGAACAGTAACCAATGCCAAAACAAAAAAGAAAGCCCGCAATAAGAATGATGGCTGTATTTCTTGATTTTGTTCTGAGAGTTTTATATGCTACATGTGTGAATTTGTATGAAATAACCTCCAATAAAAATCTGCATGATGTGATCATGAATCGTTCTGACAAACAGGCTGGATTTAGAAAAAAATAAAAACACAGAAACACTGCTTTTACCCCACATATATAGTCAGACAGAAGGTACGATCTGCTTGGCTCGTTCATTTTCATTAATGACAGGCAATGTAACACTATGGGACCTCTTCCTATTTACATGAGCAAACTGTTAATTTAAGGCCTAGACTCCCCAGAGCTGCCGGAGATCAAGCCCACCATAAGGCTGACAGGCTTGGCCTCTGGGCCACAGTGCCACCCAAATGTCCTCAAACACCCCATGCTTCCTAAAACCTTTCTTCCTCCTACACCACAGGCAAGTATTATGGCACTGCTCATCACAAAGGAAAGGAGCACGATAAAAGGGAAAAGGTGGTTGTCACACGTGAGTTTTACCATGGCTTGCACAAAGAAAGAAGCAGTGGTTGTTTAAATGGCAACAGGTACAAGTGAAATGTCCCTCCCTTTAAACAAGCCAAGCACCTACCATCCTTCATAAAAGCAGTAAGGGTCAAGACACCCCTTGCTGCTCACATCAAGGACAGTGATGCTTGGCTGTACTCTGACCAGCAGAAGCTAGAGGTGGTCACAGGACAGCCAAGCCACTAACAGTGCTCATGTCCAGCCTATCCAAATACAAAGCAGCACTATTGCTGCTTTAAGTAACACTCCTTGCAGCCAAAGGTATTATAGCAATAATGGAAACCAGCCCTATTAGCCCACTTACTTCTCCAACCCCCTTCCCAAATGAACTGTTTTAAAAGTGTTTACAAAAAATGCAAGAAAGTACAAACTCACCTCCAAAATCTAAAACTTTATGTATTTTCATAAAAAAGTCAAAGTCAGAGGATACATACATGTATATTACAGCAACTATTTTCCCTTAAGATGTAAATGCATACTGCAGAGATCACACCTTATAGCACAGTGTAACAATAACCAACTAGCATGCTGATTAGAGAGCTATACAAAAAAGGTCAGGCCTTAGCTAGAGCTCTTCCGTGATGGGCTCCATTTAAATGCCAGGCTCTTCAGTTGTATTTGTCGGAGCAGACATACATATAATAATCTGCTCCCATGAGCACAGCACATTTGTGAACCACGGGCTGCTTTGGTAGGCAGGCAGTGTTCAAAAGAAGAATCTGAAAGCAAGATATCTCTGCTAGAGCTTATGTCATCCTCCTTTCTCTAAAAAACTGAAAAAAATCATGACGTTATTTTTACTGCAAAGGAAAAAATATTTCACTTAAATCATAACAGATGGAGTTTTCTCAGCAAAGCCACATAATACACAGGGTGTGATTTTTTTTTTAATAAAGTGAATGCTAAACAGTCATCACATTTCTTTGTTTTGAACACATAGTATCACTACTCTAGCAGGGTATCCACTAATAATAAATTTGTGAACTGTTTCCCAAGAGTTTCATTATTAATGTAGTAGTCAGTGGTGGTCATTAAAAAATCAGCATTTATCCATTGTTACTTTGTTATGGTATCCAAGACATGTGAGAATTTTCCTATACTGAAGAAGGAAATAATTGAGTAACTCAGTTTCTACACTGTTAACAAAGCAAGCACCCTGTACCACTGGACTTGTCAAATTAGAAGTATCTTTCAAAATACATATGAACAAATAAGACTTTTGTCATTTGAAAAAAATATTAGTCTTGTAGGTCACATTTATACAGACATAAGACACATACTAAATGGGAAATTATATATATATATGAGAATGTGTGCTAAAGAAAAGGAGGGAAAGAGGCAGCTTTATACATAGAACTAACCATCAAAAATTCATGCAGGCTCTGATATGGACTCCTCTGTGGCCTTGGTCAAACTATATTATCCCTCGAAATCATTTTCCCTATAAATAGAAAGTTGCTTCTAAAATTTAGTTGTGTTGTGATTCACTTGCAAAACACTTTGAAGATGTAAAATGCTATAAGCATACTACACAATTATCAGCTTTCAAACCACAAATAATTTAAGCAAAACTTAGAGAGAAGTGGCCATAGTTATTTTACCATTACTGTAACTGTACGTTTGAAGATCAGTCACATAAACCAGACTGTTCAGTTCACATTAGATTTTCAGAAGAAACAAATACCATCAATTTGTAATTCACTAAATCATGCTGTTACTAATGAAGGGAAAGCTGCATTGTTTCAGTAAAAAATAATTCTGCTTGATATGTTGTCCATCCCTGTGGCACCAGGTTTTGGAAGCTCTGCAGTCCATCTATGCTTTGTGATCTGGAGTGAAACCAAACGTGGATAACATCTTTCCCATTAATTAACAGACCTGTGTCTAACCAGCTGCATTCCCAAACCAGTACTCCAGCAGACACGCCTGGGGGCTGACTACAAAGAACCTCCCAAAATCTACAGGCTTCTTTATTTTACTGATTAACAATGGAGGAGTTTGGGAGATCCCAAACACACAAAAGACCAAAGGAAGGTATTTGGAGTGGAATTCAATTTTGCCCAGGCACCTTCATCCCCAATATTGTCTAAATACTGAATGCCATATGCAAATTAATTGTAGTTTCAACACTTTTTCTGACTTGCACAAGAAAAGATTCATCTCACCTACCTTCATATATCTGACCTAGTCATTATAGAGCTCCTACACAGGCAGTGGGAAAAAACAGGAACTTTCAGGCAATGATTCACCTGACCAGTTGTAAACAAGCCCTTCAGGGGATGAATCAGAGAAGCATCTACCCTTCTTGAATCTGAAAGGGGTGCCAAGCTTAGACATAGGTGCTGACATTTTGAAAGTCTAGATATGGCCAGATGAATTCCACTCCTGACATCTTCTCAGTGTTTTGATAGAAAAACCCAGGCCTACAGGCGGTATGAAAGGAACTCCTGCCATCACCTGAGCAACTGAAAGCATTGGAGTCACCTCTGCCTGCTGTGTCCAGCTGTTCTTATCTTTACTGCTGTATTCCATAAGCCCAACTAATACACTATGAAACTGGTTTAAAGAAAAAACAAGCTCACAAACACACATGATTTTGCAAGAGTTACCAGATCACTCAACCCAACAATAAAAAGTATATGTTATTCTTTAGTAAAGCTTACAGGAAAAAAAATAACAAAAAAACATTCAAAGGAAGTATTTATGTTTGTGTCACATCCAAACACTTATTGAACATATAATTCCTTTCTCTCATGATTAAAATACAGTACTAGCTGACAATTAAAAAAGGATTGAGACATGAAGGCATTGATTTTTCATATCTTTGGACTATTTGTCTCATAGAGTCAGAACTAAAGCACTGTTTACCTGCACAGTCACCCCAAAACCTTAGACTTACTTTCAGTTTTTCAGGATGACTTTTCAAAACTAAATCTGCTTTTATAGCAATATGTTTTGCTGACATACATAATAGGTGAGTGCTCTGTACCTCCATAATGGTTATAGTAGCAATAACTAATTTTTTATACACAAATATAAAATCACCTAAAAATACTGTAAAGTTTCTCAAGGAAAAGTGTCTCTCTTAAGCGAAGAGAGTCTTCCTGAAATCTTCATATTCAGCTAAGTGTCAGCAAAAGAGACATTTGTTCCATTTGTTCCATTGAAAGTCAAGGACAAAACTTTGACCAACTTCCATGTGCCCAGGATTTCACCTCATCATTCTAAGGATTCAACTGATTTTCCTGAGGCAATTTAAGCCAAATACAACAGAGTGCTTAAGAAATTTCAGAGACGCTTGAGTCCAAAAGGTTTGTTAGCATACAAAGAAAACTCAAATTAGGCTTCATCTCTGGGACCATGTTGGAAGGTCTGTCTGACCAAACAGCACACACACTGCTTGGAACCAGGTACAGTGTGTGCTGCCTCCTGTAGAGCCAGGAGTATGGAACAAATCCATATGGAACTGGCCTTTGCTTAGCAAGCAACCTGCTCCAGCTTTAATGGGCCTCAGTTGTTCTGAGTACTCAAGAGCCCCTTATACTTGCTATCGCAGCATGAAGCACATGCAGTGTCCTGCAGTCCCTTCCAGCTCACACTACTGAGCAGTGAAGCAACTTAGTCCCAGTCTGATATCCACATAAAATTCCTATTTATATCAAAGATGAGTGTGCATAGAGTGACCTTTATCCCTGAAAGCTTTTATTATTTAAGGCCACTGTTAAACTTTTGCTTAATGTTACATGTATTGTCAAATTCTGGCGATTTCAGAAAAAAAGTGGAGTCTGTTATTATTTGCTGAAAAAGAGGCCTTACATGAGAAAAACATGTATCATTTGCTTAAACATCAGTAATTTGATCTGAAAACAAGCTTTTTCACAGGATTCCCAGCAATACTGATTCTTTCCCTTCTACAAGAGTAGACAGAGTATATACACATTTAATATCTCATTTACTTTATAATAATGTACATCATTACCTTCCTAACCACAGTCAGAGTTACCTTTAATCCCATTCAAGCCCTTATGACACAGACAGGTAAGATGAAGACATGAGAGAAAAAATAGGCACTTTTACTAAAAAATCAGTGGCCTTTCACAAGCCTTCTCCTTTCTGCTATAGGGCAAGAACATGCCTGTTGATTCTATGAGAAAGCAAAATACCAAGATACCAGAGATATGAAGGCAATAGATATAGCAATTCCCTTTCTCCACTTAACTACTTTTGAATGTCAGAATCTGTGTTCAGGCAACAACATAAATTGTTATGTATAGTATATTGCTTTATGTGTTCCTAAACAAAAATCTGACACCTGCCTGAAATTTCTTATGGTAGTAAGTAAGAAGTATCAAATACTGTAACCAAAAAAATAAACTGTTAGCATTCAAAAAAAAAGATATAGTTTAGTTTTATATATACATAAACATATGTAATATATATGCATATATAAATGCATTGCTTGAAAAATTCCTGATGTTGTCAAAAGCTGCAATCCAAATACTCCTTCTTTATCCTGCTGTTCATTTTATTCCCCTAATAAAAATCTTCTTGCCTGACTGACCCCATCCATTGTTTTCTCCTGAACTGAAGCCAATTTCAGCCTACTCCTAAACATGTTACTTATGTTAGGTTTTCCAGTGGATTCAGCCAGTGTATTTATGAGGACAAAATAAGCAGAAATGCCTCATTAAGTAGGTAGCAGTAATTTCTGAAGTGCAATGAGACCCAGGTTTTCTACTTCCATATCCCCACTGAGCAAGTATGTTATCTTTTTGGGTTAACTGAACTACTGTAGGGAGGCAAGAATCCTGATGTGACCCTTGAGGCCAGGTCTCCCAGACAGCAACATAAGGACTATCTCTATTAGTTAGCTTTTATTGCCATCTCATTACATCCCAGGAGCTTAATAGCTGGAGATGTTCTTTTGCCAGTGCAACAATCCTGAGGCAAGTACCGTTTAAAACAACACTTTTTTTAAAAGGCCTTTAAAATCACTTACACACGACAGCATTTCTCATAATACTGTATGAACATGAAAACATGTCTTATTTGTATGATGTTTACATATACAACAACATGATTAACTGCAAACTTGTCTCTCATGTATAAGAGTGTGCACCTCCTACCATCATATCCTTTGGGGGATATATCCCTGGATTGCACCTTGGGAGCTATGGCTCTCTTGCCATAGGCATGGTTGTCATAACTGTTATATTCAAACGAAGTCTTAGAGTATTTCTCTAGTTCCTTGGCCAAGTTGGAGCGGGGTGTGGTGGTGGGGACATTGTTTCTGTAGCCATACTGAGGGATCTCCAACTGCTTAACAAAGCACATGGGCCTAGAAATTAAAGATATGTACAGTTTGTTAGATGCAGTTCAGTTTACTATGTCTGTGCATAATTTATAGTTCAGATTAGAAAATCTTAGTTATTTCTTGTACTCAAGAGACAGCAATATATTATTGCATTTCCTTAGTTTGGTTATTTTCAGCAGACAAACAATATATATTTTCTTGAACAAAGCCTAAACAAAATTAATTCCAATATCACTAAATGTATCCTGCAGCTAAATGTATTTTAAAATTCTGTTTTAAAATACTTCAGGGTTTCCTGTTCTCCATGTAATTGCATCACACAAGAACCATTTTTTCTTTTGGGACATGAATTTAAGAGGGGCAAGCAGACTGACAGAAGAAGTTTGGACAAATTCCTTTAAATGTCAAGAAGAGAAAATAGAACTAGAAGCTCCACTTAATTAATGGGGTTTCCTTTGAATTTCTTTCAACAGAATTGTATGCTTTCCTCTTTGCTTTCAAAAGGAACTAGTCCTGTTTCATCCCTCAATATACAATCCATGCTCATCTTGAGAAATACACAGGAGAGTCTCAGAAGCTCTGTTGACTCTGAGCTGCTGCCTTGCAGGTCCTGCTCATGCTTAAACACAAGGTCCTGGCAGGAGCTGCGATCCCTGACACACAGATGCACACCTCAAGGAAGGTCCTGAGAATGAATACAGAATAAAACTCTTTCAGTTTAGTATCTCTTTCATTTAGGATGAGGGAGGACAGCCAGGAAAAGCTCTGACAGATGTCATTCAACCATTGGAGAAACTCGGTGAAAGAATGCTGTAGTGAACTCCACTGTCACACTTCTTCTGCATGTGGACACAGAATTCATCAGCTCTCAGAGCAGGCAAACGAAGGTCAGATCCTGCAAACCCTACCTAGATAAGAAAATGTTATCTGACTGGGTCATAGGAAGCGACTGCCACACAGTGCTGCATGTCTACCTACTGCATTTAGCAGGAGGTGAGGATGATGAACAGCACACCTGAGGTGCTTCTGCTGATATCAAGAATCATATAATAAAGACTTTTTTTTTCTTCTTTACTGCATTTATAACAGTCACAGGAACATAAATTCAGTTGAGACCAGAAGTATCATCATGCTGACTGACAAAATGAAATGTGATAAATAGTAAGAAATAGGTTTTGAATATGATATCATGGGGGTTTTTTTGTGAATGAATTCATTTTCATAGAATTTAGTCAGGATATTTATGTAAAGATCACTCAGTAAATCATATTAGTCATACTACTCCCTTTGATTTATGGATGCTCATTCCTTTAGACACTTCTTCCTCACAAAATACAGTGGGCTTATTTATACAATGAGTTGATATGAATAATAGTTTGCTCCTGTCTCAAGATAATCTACATTTAGCTAAAAGCCCTGCATTTCAAACCCTGTATATTCAATGCAAATCCAAAATTTCAGTGGAACAGAAGTCCTACTAACGTGATTTCTTTTCAAGTAAGAACTTTCCATATCGGGTGGGATGGAAACTGGGATGAAGACAAATATTCAAGATTTACTCTTAAAACATTTCTGTCTGCCCATCAATTGCCTGCATGCAAATGTTATAAATAGCTGCCAAGTTCTTCATCTTTAACACTTCAATGACTTCAAGGTAAAAGGGAAGCAGGAGGCATGATGAAAGCTTTATTTGAGTTGCCTATAAAACCTGAAACACAAGGCAGCTCACAAGCAAAGTTGAGATTGCAGGACAACTTCCTGGGGAGCTACTGGCAAACTGGATGCTGCTTATGAGCACCTGCCTGCTTTCTATGGCAACTGACTTCAGTGGCTTCCCTGCAATGAGCAGTGGTAAAAGCCACTGCATTTTTGATCTGTCTTTTTCCATCAAGTGAGAAACTGTTCTATTCCCTCAAAGAGTAGTTTGTTGGGGGTTTTTTTAATTAATGGGATTTGAAGAACTTTCTCCAAGAAATGTGTCTGGGATGTTGAATGCCAAGTTGTACAAACTGAATTAGGGGCATTAAAGATAAAGCCCATCAAAAACAATCTTAGGAAAGAAAGCAAAGTAAATAGGAATGAAGAAAAGTCTTTTGAAGATGTGAACTATAACTCTACATTCTCTGGTGAACCATAATTCCATGTTCTCAGCTCTGTGAAGACTGGTTTATGAAAAGATCATCAAGATTAGATGAACTTTTAAGACAACACTCAAAGAATTATGTTGATAATACAATAGAAAACTTTCTTTTTAAGCAGCCCTATCAGTCTTTAAATCTAGAAGACAGCTAAATATTAAGAAACCTATGGAATAAATAGGAAATTTTGGGAACTAAAGCTGCAGCACTTCCTCCACGCTCTTTGAGGCAGCTGAGAGGGATGTACCTATCCCAGCCCACAGATATTGCAGTATCCATGGAGAAATTCTGCAGCTCTTGGGGCATCATCAGCATAAGGCTGGTACAATCATGCAAAAGTTTAGTTCCTTTACATGTATCCTTCACACTTCAGCTCCTTAGGAATAATATTTTTTCCACCCACGTATCTCAGAAGAGGAGACAATAGCACAAAGCTGGATACAGCTTTGGGTAAATGAGGAGTCATGTATGGATGAAGAAAAGGAGTATAATCATATAAAATTGGTTCAAGGTCCTCCTCATATAAAAATTTAGGACAATTTTTCTCTCTTTCTGTCTGTCCTTGCAGAGAGTGGGAACAGAGACAAAGAACTAAGCCTGATGTTTTTCTGGAATCTACTCTACACTTGGCATTTTTCCAAGTGTCCTGCCAAAAGGTGTACTACCAGTTTGGTAATGCACATAGGGCTTCTGGTTTAATTTAAACTGATATTTACTAGTAAAAGCCTGCTGAAAAAACCAAGACTTACCGGTAAATATTAGTTTATTCCCAAAAGATACCAACTTTTTTCACACTGTTCTTAGACTTTGCACTCCAGCAGTCATCTTACACCAAACAATGCCTAAGACAAAAATGAGCTTTTCAGCTTTACATGTATTTGCCAAAATAATTACCAACCCTCCCCCATGAAAATTGAGTGGGAAAAATACACTGTGAGAATTGGATCCAGAAGCCCTAATTCTAACTCTTCTTTAAAGGAGATATATATGTATATACAACATATATAAATATAAATTCTCAGATTAGGTGAATGTGTGATGAATTCTGCATAATAATAAGTATTATAGTGATTTCTAATACCTTAAAACCCGATCTGATGCCTGGTTTGATTTTGACACATCACAGTTCTGATGCTTCTCTTGAGCTTTAGCCAGTTTCTCTGCTGCAGCAATAGGACATCCAGAGAGGCTGCAATTACAGAAAGGAAATTTAATTGTCTTGTCCTGCACAGTTTCACATTATAGCACTGATCCAATTATTCCTTCTCCTCCTTAGCCAGCATCAGGAAGAATCTGAAGGAAAAGGATTTCCAAAAGTGTTTTGGTCATGTGTATTTTCTCTAGAATAGAATTCCTTCCTTCTGCTTTCAAAGTTGCATGGTAGACCTTACATCTGCTCTTCTTCTCTGACTGTACATGGGTAGATTATTCATGGATGTCAGCCAGTGAACATACCAGTAGGAGAGGAGGATATAAACTGGAATCTACTGTGCAGCTCTGCTAGCAGACTTGTGACCTTTATGCATTGCCAAATGTTGCCCATGAAATGGCTCCTGAACACGATTAAATGACACCACCATATAGGCCAAATCTTGTGCTGCTTCACACCTCATTCAGTTCCACTAACTCCAGTCATTTTGCTAGGCATATAAATTTGGGCTTGGGTCTCTAAATCTACATGTCAACGATGTTATACTTAGTGTTTCTTCATGAATTTCAGCCACTAAAGTATGCTTTCTAAGAGTAGATGATGTAACATGAAAAGCACTTCTGCACTGAAAATACAATTAAATTTGCAAATGCTAAACTATTCTTGAAGTGGCAATAATAAGCCTGATTCTTCTGAAAAAGATTTAGAGTAAGGAAAAATAAATATAATGATGCCAGCAGATGGTGCTCTTAGTGAAGCTGTAAAACCTTGTGACCTGAAAATGGAGGGGGTTCTTTTCTTGTCATAGTCTATTGCGTGCTTATGTGACCGCAGCTCTCTGTGCTCTCCACAGGAAAAGAAATTAAAATGAAAAGCAAATCAGTGCATCTCCAGATGTTCCCTTCTTTACATGAAATAAGTGGAAAAAAAAAAAGAAAAAAAAAGGAAGAAAAACAGTGAAGTTGAGAAAAATGCCCCAAAAGCTGCAGAAAGAGGTGTGCACAGACTGCAGATTGCCCTCACTGCCCTGGTTCTGCAGAGGGGTGAGGGGGCTCTGTGCACTTTCGGAGTCGTGCCAGAGGGCAGCTGCACTCCACTGAAATGCTCTTCTTCAGACACCTCAAATATTCTAGCACATATTCAACCAGAAGGGAATGCTACTTCAAGCAGCAGTAATTCCCATAAAGCCTTCTCAGAGGTTTTTGCTGCATCTACTGGCAGTATCACTGCAGAGAAGAAAGAGGTACCGAGCTTATTGCAGACAGACTGGTACCCACAAGAGTCTTCTGGGAGACATGCAGCTAATAAGAGCAGCTGTAGCAACCCAGAGCTTGATAAGACTGAATGTCCAGTACCTGTGTGGTCCCTTAAGCCCTCATGCCACAATTAACAGTAAAAAGGAATTCAGTAACAGGAACCTTGTATAATTCCTTTTACCCTCTTACCCACATTTCCTGGATTTTTTCAATTTTATAGATATAAGCAAGATTTTATTATCGTTCTGTGGGAAAATTATGCCAGGTGAAGAATTACAGTAACATTTTGATAATTTCTAATTTGTTTGACAGAATTTAATAGGCACTAGCATCCCTTCCCTAAAAATCTAATACTAACCTTAGGAAACTACAGGAAAGTTGCTTTTTTTCTTTTTCTTTTTCCTTTTCTAGAATACCTACTTCTAATAATTCTGGCTTCTTGTTACATTTTCCTGATGTTTCTTAGACAAAATTCTCATTCAGTTTTGACTGATTAAGGCCTTTGGGGTTGAGACTGTGGTCAGTAAGAACGCTAACCCTTACGATGTATGAGTACTTAAAATGTCGCTTCTCATGTATTAATAAAACATTTTTACAATTAGAGTGGATTTTTTTCATGTACTATAAAATAATCCCCAAAGAGAGTGAAGTGTAAGAACAAGAGCTCTTCCCTAGTCCTGATGAGGCTGACAAACTCTTCCTTCTCCCCGCAACACGCCCATGAGGAGTCACATCATTTGTTTTGTACCACTGCTGTTCAGCAAATATCAAAACAAAAAGAAAAAAAATCCACTCCAAAAGCTAAGGATGGTTATAACGTCTTCTGTGGATCTGCACACTTGTCCTCCTCAGAAAATACATGAATAAATGTTACTATTTAAAATGGATAAAACACACGAAGCACCATCTGTCAGCCTTCAGAACAAAACAAGGACACACACACTCACTCCCCCCCACCAATGGACTGCCAGAAGGGCTGCAGTTCGGAGGCACCGTTCCCTCCAGCCTGGTGTCCAGCGATGGCATCCTTACCTTCGGTGGGAATTCCTGTTGCTATTTACGTGGCCCCGGCCTGTGCAGCCTGGTGTAGGACACTTAAGAACATTTTCATGCATGGCAAGAACTTGACAAGGAGAGTAAGAGAAAACAGCAGAGTATGAAAACAAGAAAAAAAATCAAATCCCAGTATATATGAAACCATTTTAAAACAAAGCAGGATTCATTAACAACCAGCATTCCTCAAAATACATGTGACACACATAGCCAATAAAGCCTGATGAGGGAAGTAAGAATTGTGACCCCATGCTTATTAGCACAGGGCAACAGTGAAAGTTATGGAGGTTACAGAACCTATAAACAAACACATCTCTGGTGCAGCAGTGAAGCAGAAGACGCCCAACATCTTCTTTGTACAAAACTACTGAGAAAAGATCAGCTCAACAGTAAAGGGTGAGCTAGCAACTGTACAATACAAAATTACAGACTAGAAAAGTTATTTCAGGAAATGCATGTATTCATAATACATAGCTTTATAAACACAGTATCAAACTCAAGAGCTGAAAATCTGCTCTCAAATTATACTGGTAGAACACTGAATTTTTTGAAACACACCTCAGTATAACCCTGAACAGGATTTAACCCTAACTATAAGGCAGCCCAATTGAGCTAGGGGCCAGTTCTGCCCACTTTCACATAGATACATCACTCATATCTATATGATGAGCAGAATGGGTCCTTTAATTTTTTACCAGTATTTTCTACAAATGTGAAAATTGTAATGGACAGATTTTTCTTTTAAAATGCTAAGAACCAAAAATAAGCACTTAAAAATTGAGGGATGGCAGAAAAAAAATATATGAAAAAGAAATAAGTGGTACAAGCTTAAGCAAGTAAACTGATTTACATCTGCATCCACTGCAAGCTGGATGGAAAATGTACTCCGAGTTTCCTCAGAGCAGTACTCCTCTCAATCATAAAGCTCATGCTATGAAGTGCCAAATTACCAAGAACTTTTTGGGAACACTGAAGGGTTTTTCATGACATGAGACATATCTGAATCCATGTCTTCAAGCTGGATTGCAGTACATCACTGAACGGAAAAAGGCCATCCAGCCCTTGCAAAGTTCTGGTTTTCTCATACAAGTTAGTCTGGAAGCCTGTATTTAGTTCTCACTCAAAAAAGATATAATAAAATCAGTAGATACCTTGACTGAGTTAAGAACTGAATAAAAGCTGTTCAGAGACTTGAGAATTAAACCATGTATACTCATTAAAAGATAACCATCATCATCATCACCCCAGCATCAGTGTGCTAAAATGTGTAATAGATTCAAAGGCTTTACTCTGAAATTCCTACTATTCAAAGCTGTTCTTGAAACATGCTTCACAAGGCCAACATCACAGGAAAAAAAAATAGATGAGCTCACCTTTTTCATTTTAGTAGGTACAAGAGCATGCAAACAGTTTAAAGCTATATTCTTCTTTGATTTACAAAGTCTTCTAAAGGGTTTTTTATTTATCATTTGTAAAAATGATAGAACTTTGAGTAACTGAATAAATGTTTGTGTTTCAGAAAAATACAGGGTCTTGGAAAGCAGATAAATTAATAATTATACTGTATTCAGAGACCAACCAAACTACAGCAGAGTTTCCTAAAGCACTTCCTCATCCCTTTAGTTTTGGAAGAAGCCACTGTACCATGAAAGAGGAGACTTGTTACGTCTGCCTCTCTTGCAGTCTTAATCTACTTCTGTGTTCCTGTCCATGAGAATCTACTTTCCTTTGGAAACTGGGGGCCATTTTAGTCCTGACTGTCTTTATAACACTTCTTTAAGGCTGTTGCAAATTCATTGAGATTAAGTCTGTAAGTGCTGATGGACAGTGAGAATTTTAGGTCCATACGTTTCAATGGAATAACTCCATTTTAAAACTGGTGTGAAAGAACACTGATATTAGTTAGAGGCTTGATGTAAACCAGTACAGAGTAATTAGCTGGAATAATTGCTGATTGCTGATTCCACCAGCCAAGGAGGTGATTTACAGAAACAGAGCCCCTCTGCCTTCAGGCAGACACCCCTGAGCTCATATGGGTGAACCTCCTACACCCAGAATTTTCTGACATGGCAGGAAGCTCCACCCATGTGACTGACAGGGGATGTTTGCTCAAAATCCTGAGTTATGTAACTATGTAAACATCCAAATTACTATTTTTTTATGCAGCTGTTTAATGTAAATTATGTTTCAGACACAACAATAACAAAGGAAAGGGGTTGCAAGTTTTTCAGGAACAATTATTCCTGTACAAGACAATAAGGACAGGATGTGACATCAGCAAGCAGAAGTAAAAGCAGTGCACATCTTCTGGAAACCTTTTTCTCTGTTGACTGAATACATCTATTTAAAAATAACCTAGGGTTCTTAAAATCAAAGAATACAGCTTTAAAAGTTGTTCTTTTAGTGTAAAGTTAGTAGAGAATGGAAATGATGAAAGGAAAAGTATAACACAGAACAGTTGACTAAGTTGAGACAAACCATATTGAAAAATGAAATTAATTTTTTAAATAAAAAGTTTAAAAAGCATGCTAAAAAAGTTTTTGTAGCTTTATTCCCACTTTCCATGAAAGAATGTGAACTTACTTTCTGGAGGGACCCTATCTTTGTGTGGGCATCCTGACAAACTGCGGTGATGGGGGTAAAGCCCCGTTACATGGCCAGTTCCATCACACCCAGGGGTAGGACATTTGCTTTCTTTCTTTTCTGTTCTTGAGGGATCTATAATTTACAACAAATGTGTCAAGTGAATGAGGCTTTTCACATTTCTGTAAGAAGGTTCATTTAATCATGTCTTTTACTCATTGGTAAATGCTATTATGAAAACTAAAAGAAAAAAACCCTCTACTTCTTATCACAGTTCTGTCACTTTTAACCTGTTATCTTCTTTTCAGACTGCAGGTTCCTATGATCACAGCAATATCCATTCACAGTGATTGAAAAATGACCTTTTCATAGCAAAGCCATACCACATCAATCAATGTTCTGCTGCCAAGCATCAGCTCAAGGTGTATGGTCATTTGGAAACTGTTTAGTTGGAGTTTGCCTTGTTTACATTCCTACTTGTCTCATGTACTAGGGTCTGCAAATATACTGTCATAGCACTTCAGTGTCCTGAGAGTAGCAAACCCAGCTCTTCAGCATAACAATCCCACAATTCAGCACAAACAAACCCCTTTTCCAAGGCTCAATGAGGAAACGACTCTTGTTTTCTTTAAATTCCCTATGAAGTGGTAAAATTAGATAAATACTCCTTCCTCTTCAATAAATTATGGTGCAGTAAACACTGTAGTCAGAATTACTGAAAGTATCACTTGCTGTGTAAATCTGGGACATTACAAATTTGCAAATGTAACATTTGAATATTCATATGCTTAAAAGGTTAATGATTTTTAAAATGTTTTTGGATCTTCTGACTACAAATCAATGAAAAGTCTAACTAGACATTTTTTCAACAAAATAAAGTTTTCTGCCAATAATGTAGTATAATGCTGGTGAGATTAATCCTGAACTAGAACTTTCTCATGTAACTTCATCATCTTATTTCCTCTAACAGAACATCTGTAAAATAACATCCCTACCCTTCCAGCCAACCATATGATACAAATTACATGTTATCATCTTGACCACATTTGCCAGATTTGGGAGATGATTGCTGATTTTTGTATTATTATTAAAGGAATAAAATTCAGGATCCTCATACTGCTACTATTTTGAATCAAGATCAACCAACATCTTTTTTAGTCCATGCTTCCATTTCATACCCAATCTGAGCTATCCTCATTTAATTATTTTATGCTGCTCTTGTCATTTCTCTGCTTCAGTGTTTATACGTTCATCTCCGGAAAATAAGATTTTGCTACTTGTTTTCCAGTAAGCCTTTCTTACATTAAATTCCATCCCAGCATCAACAAACAGAACCCTCAGTACAATTAGTGGAAACTTCAGCACCTGCAGAACTTCACATACAACCCATTCTTTTCAGCATGAATCAGTACAATCCAGAGTTCAACACATTCTGCTGTAGACTTATCTTTCCCTGATTTCTCTCTGGTAGCTTTTATATATACTTTTACTTTTCAAGTTCTTCTAAAATACCTTCATTTTGGAGAAATTCTTTAGCATACTGTAATGACTCCTCATGTCTTAATCAATTCTTAAACTTTAATATGATAGTTAAACCTTGTCTTTTACAAAGGGAGTCCCTAATTATCAAAGTTTTATTTTACTTAACTTGCATATTGACTGTAGAACACACTTCTTTGTTTCATGCTTTTTAATGAAAAATGCACATACGGATCCATCTCCAATGTGCAATACAATTATCACAACACTCTTGAAAGGACCATAATCTTTTATGTCAGGAAATTGAAGCAAAGAGATCAAGAAGTTAAACCCAAGGCCACAGAAGGAGCAAATGTCAGAGGAGGGATTTGAATTCCTACCAGAGAGGCCTGTGCTGAGACCACTAGAACAGCAAGCCCATGGCTACATACACACACAATTCTAAGCAACTCATCAAGTCAAGTACTTTGGGATGTATAAAGTATTAGGTAAGTGAACAGGTAATGCAAATGAAATATAAATACATAAATATAACAATATTCAAGGACTGCAAAAATGTAGATGATTAATAGACCATAATGGCTTTTCAGAGACTTTAGGCAAGTTTTAGCTACTCCACATTGTCAGAACTCCACCAAAGTCAACAAAGGTACTGTAATTTAGAGCAGCTGAGGATCTGGACACTTACATCCTACAGTGTCAAGAAAATCCTCCTCTGTATTCAAGTCTACACTAGAAAGTTATAGCACATATCAGATCCTTACGAGCCTTTATGGTCTAATGAGTCAGAAAAGATGCTGTACACTACTCTTAATGATTTCAAAACTTGAATAAAATTGCATTTGCACAATTTCCCATTGCTTTTAATGGAAGACATTTGAGTAAAATTTTCAGAACTTTATGCAAAATACTGGATACTGTTCTGTAAATCCTCTTCTGCTATTTGGGAGAAATATTGCAGTTACTTAACTCTGTAACCTTTCCTCACTCATTGCCACAGTGGAAGTACTCCCTGAGTGAACGTTGCCAGAGGACTTTAAAAGGTTTTAAAATTCATAAATTTCAGAAGAAAGCCTGTTCAGAAAGCTTTAAATGGCAGGGGGGAAATGGTTAGCTGTCCCTTAACAATTGTTTCAGTGACCTTTGAAAACAGAACTCCTGAAGCCAAGAGGAAATTCTCACTGCAAACCTGTGCACCCCAAAAATTTCCCCTTAACCATATCATACATCTCTGTAGGTATCTCTTCCAGAAGTATTTGGAAGATAATGTGTGAGTGGAGAACAAATGATATAAGCAAGTGTCTTAAAGCTTTTCCTCTCTCAGTAACTACCGAATGTTTCCTTGGTTTTTTAATGTAAGGGAATATTTTTTATTTCTTCCTTTATTAAAAAGGTGAAGAATGATGCACTCCACAAAGTTTCTTTGTCCAAACTGCTAAAGTTTTTAGTCCCCTATTATCACTTCAGCCTGCAGCTCCCAAGGAACAGGGTGGCTCAAGGAAGGTCTAGAATTTACTAAAGTAAGAAGTCCATACATTTTTTCACTATCAGAAAGTATATAGGCTTTTTGGAGACAGCAGGTCTATATGAACACATGTTTTCCCAGGCATATATAGATTGGAAGGGCTGGACAATACTAGAGTTTAAAAGCTCTTCAGAATTTAACATTGATTTGCCATGTTTTCTGTGGTTTTATTAGGAACATATAATCAAAGGGAAATGCATCTTTAATTGGTCATATGTGAACAACATTTAGCACAACATCCACATGGCTATACAGTAATACACTAACTAAATAAAGTTGTCTCCCCCAAATACCCAAAGTTACTACAGCATACACTGGATCATATATTTGTGGTTAGAACAAACAAAACTTGAGTGAAATACATTGCAGTAGTGTTTAACATTGGAGATTTCCAGGCTTTTCAGAAAGACTGATCATTACTTTTCTTTAAGGCTTGGAAAAAATGATCAAAACCTTTCTCAGATCAAGATGTTGTCTGCCTACATGAATGTCACAAGCAGATCACTTTTTCAAGACAGGGATTTATAAAAAGGAGAAAAATGCCCACCAACTCAATTGTAAAAAAGAAACCAAATATTTTTACAATATAAGATGAACCCAGTTCTGCTTAGCATCTCCCAAGAAATACCACATCCTCAACTTCCACTAAAGTCAATGGGAATCAAGGGTGTTCAATGGATCTCAGGAGGTATTGAACACTTAATACAACACAGCCCTACATGTACAGATGCAGACACATTAAAGAGGGGTGTCATAATATAAACACACCATCACCATGATCATCCTGCAAATTAAAAGGCATTCTAAAGGTAACCTTTAGTCTGTTCTTTTTTTGTTCTTTTTGTTTCTAATGTATTGAATTATGGTCAAGGCAGCACCTTAACTGTTTCCACAATGGAATGAAACCAGTGAAGTGGAATGTACATAAGAAAGAAATTGCTATTGATCTCAGCCCAGGCCACACCATGCCTTGCATAGCAAATGGTTTCCATTACCTTACTATCTTACAATAATTAATGTGCAGTCACTGCCCCTATCTTATGTTATCGGTCATTTTGTTACTGTTCAATTTCTATCAGGCAATTCTACATTTTAGATGGGAGAGGCTTCATCAATAACTGTCATTTGGTGATAATTTTATAAGTCATGATGCCACCTACCCAATCCAATCTGTAATATATGCACTTCATAGCTGATTGACTACCTGCTACATAACCCCCCTCTCCAACATAGTTTAAAATGCAATCCTCTTGCTTTTTAATTATTACTAAAAAATATATTAAAAACTTGAGAAAAATCTTTGCCTCTTTCAACATGATCTCTTGTTTGTTTTGTTTCCCTGAGAAGTTATTTTTTAATTTAGCTACTGATATACTGGACGTGTTTCTAACACCGTAGAATGAGTTCTTTCATTTTATAATTGTAGCATGATGTTATTTTACAATTGTGCCATACTACAATATTAATAAAGCTCCCATTATGTGGAATTAATAACTCCATTTCAGAATTCTATGCAAAAACTTAACATGTTAGCTTACACTTTCTCATGACAGAACATACGGTATATAGAAATATTACCTTTACCATAATATGGCTTTTTGACATGGCCGTCACTGGGTTTAGGCTTCCTGTCATCTCCAGAAAGGTGTCTTGGAGACTGTTCCTCAAATGATCTCATATTATCCCTCCTTCCAGCTTCCACTGCCATTTTTTCTCTCATGGCTTTTGCTCTCTCAGTTTCCAAAGCAATTGCTTTCTCAAGCAGGGTTAAGTTACCTTTTGTCATATCAAACACTTCTTCAGACCTATCTGAAGTAATAGAGGTGGTATCATCGTCTCTTTCATGACAACCATCCTCCTTGGCACAGCTAGAAAAAGTCCTAGATCTGGGGCTCAACTGTTCTTCAAGCCTCATTAGGTTCATCATGTCAGAGTAATTCCGGTCTGGTGTTCTTCCTTGGAAGTCATCTTCTTGCCTGACATGCTGACGAGTGTTCATGTTTTGCTGTTGGTTTCTTTCCTGTGGGTTTGTCTCACTGAGTTTCCTAGCCAGATCAAAACACTGGTTCCTTAAGCACTCCAAACTGCTGAGACACACCTCTTCATCACTCTCCTCCACTACTTTTTCTGTAAGTCCATTGTTCACAGGCTTCCCTAGCATTACAAAGTTCATATTCCTATTATCTTGCTGTGAAGTATTGTCTGCATAATTTCTGTCATTAATGTTTTCTGAAAGCACTACACCATGTCCTTGTGCTAACAATTTAAGGGAGTCCACTGTTTCCCTAACAACATCACTGTCTAAATCTAAACTCAGCTCACTTTTCCGACCGATATTTTCATTTTTGTCACTATCATCTTCCAGACTATTAGAGGTATTGCTGTTCATTTCTGATTCTGTCCTGGCTCTGTATGCTGCATCCTCTGCAATTTTGCCAAGATTTAACAATGACTTGGCCACCAGTTCATCGTAATTATCATACTCATCATTATTGTTATCGTCTTTTTCTGTGTCTTGCATTATTCGAGTATTGTGACAATTCATTTGATGGTCTTCTGCATAAAAAATAGAAACAAAGAAAGAAACAAAGAAAGAAAGAAAAAGGAAAAGAAAAGAAAAAAGTGGCTACAATTGGAACTGTTGTTGCAATCGCACGGACAGAAAACAAACTGCATGTCAAATATTGTTAATCAAACAGCAATTCTGTAACACTATGGCTGGCCCATGTGAACTGAATTTCTCTATCTTCCATAAGGCTATTTTTGTTTATTTGCTATTCACATGAATTTATTTCACAGAACTGATAAGAAAAAGGCAATCAAAATGCTAATTACTACTACTGCTAAATATTATGGCATAAATACTTATGTTTCTCCTTTCACTTTTATATTTACAGTTTTATGGGGTTTATGACAATCACATTATTCATATGACATAATTGCCTATGTTTCCAACTTTTCTCACTCCTGTATTTCCTGTAAATATGGTAGATGGCAAAGAAGTATTACTGGATTTATTCTCTTACTGATGAACACCATTCACCAAAAGAGCATACACCAAGCAGGAAAATGTAACTTTTTTAGCACCATACACACCATTAACCCTAGATGACCAGTAACTACACACAAAGATTACAATGGCATTTTAATTAGTGGATCCATCAGTAGAAATCAAAATCTCTCAGTTCAACTGTGGAGAAGTAAGAATTTTAAAAGAGCTGTTACATGAAAGGAAGATAGAAGCAATTATATGCACAATATAATTTGAAGTAAATATGCTAGCCCAAATTATATGGCCATATATGATAGGTCTGTTATCTACTGTCCTGTATACTGTAACAAAATGGTGCAGAGTTATCACATTTTACTCAGCTTTGTTTTAGTAACTGTTAAATACCTGAGGGAGAACTTAATAAGATAAAGCCAATGTGAGGGTGAGATTCATCTCACCTAACTTTAGACTTGAGCAAGACAGGCATCTCTATCTGAGTAAGCTATTCCACGTTCCCATCCTTAGTCAGTAAGAGAAGCAGACACTTTAAGGACAGAGTCCACATGATCTGGTTAAGAATGTCTTCTTGAGAACAAAACTAATAACCACAAGAAGTGCCTGCTTCTCTTCATTGACAACAAAGGGACTCAGACCAGATGCCTACCTTAAAGATATCTGTATTTGGTCAGATGAATATCATCCAGAGAGCTTTTTTGGGTATCTCATGTTCACTCAGAAGTGATGTCATTCTCAGACCCATTCTTGAAACATATATACATGCATCATTACTTACTAGTGAACGTCCCTTAAGTTATATTTTTATTATCGGCTACCCAAGCAATATTGTAACATTTTGCATGTCAACTGGAAAAGAAAGGTCCTGAATCTGTTGTTACAGTGACATGTTAGGCCAGTTTTTCAGCTGGTGCAAACTGAAAGAAACCAGTAGAGCTAGGACAATTAACACCTGCTCAAGAGCTAAGTCCATCAACTTCTGATAGCAACTTTTCAGCCTAGATGTATTTTCAACACTGGCACACCTAGAGATGTAGCATTTTCTGAAGAGTGATTCTTATGTTTTAGGTTAAACAAACCAATGTGGGAAATTTCAGGTAGTAGGTGGCTTGTACACTAACATTTTGATAATAGGAAAGAATGTTTGATAAAAATAATTTTTATGCCAGTGCACAAGATAATAAATCAGAGTTTTCAATACAAAGCTCAACAGCACAATAATTAATATTGCAGCCACAAGATAGTATTCCTTCTACACAGTGGTTAGGGATCCTGGGATGATAGTAGGCTGTAGTTAAGCAGCAGAACTGGCTGATGACTGGGCTATGTGTAGTAGAAAAAAATGCTCTAATGGTAAAACATTATACCATATACAGTATTTAGCTGAATACAGAGGAAGGATAATTAATAGGGAAGATTGTATGGTATTTTTACATTCTAAGATATTCCAAGTCAATAGTGGGTTATTTATTTATAATAAAAGATGGTTTTATTTTAGTTTCTATGTTTCTCAAGATCATGATGATTCACATTTATGTTTCGGAGACACAAAAATTAAGTATAGCAGAGTATCAGACTTTCAGTGTACAAGGATTGCCACTTACACTTCCTACTTGAAAAGTGTCCATTTGGAATAACTGCAAAGAAGGCAGCAAAGAAGGTTTACTGGATAATTAATTTGTGCTATTTGAAAAGCAAAGTTCTAATACTCTAATAATAATTTTCTAAAGTGAAATGTACAAACAAATCCCCCATTAATTTAAATATTATAGATAAAACCCGATGCCAAGAAGACTGTTCAGTAGTAAATGCTGCTTTTGTAGGGTGCTTCTTGTAACTACACCTGATGGGCAGTCAAATATAGCAAAAGGAACATAAAAGTAATTAAAGAAGCAGTGAGCCTTAGCTCCAAAATTGCCAATGCCTTCAACTTTAGGATGAGGTATCTGCAAACACTGGTGAAAGCAGTGCAAATCTAGCTCTAACAGGATGCTGACATACAGAGTAGACAAACCCCCTTATTTTCTCAAGCCATCCTGAGAACTGCTCAGGTACACAGTGACTGTTCTTGGCCATCTTTGAATTGTGACATTTCTGTGATTGCTTTTTAAAAGGGGGGTTTGTGTTTGTTTTTACATGAATGAGAGTCATAGAAATGATCACCAATGGGAGGAATATGTTATACTTTGCCTCCACAAGTGAGAAGTAAAATATGAATCCTGTACTGTATGAGAGAAGACATCTAAATTCCTTTTGAGTAGGGAAGCTGGGTGAAACCTATAACTATAGTACTTTTTATGCGGTTTGTTTAGTTATATCCTTTTCAGTTCTCCTGTCCATTCAGCTATAAAATGGGGAAGAAAAAATGTGGTGGAGAAGAAAGTGTAAAGCATTAATACCAGATGAGAGAAGTGGGAAAGTAAAATATTTAAACTGAGTTTCATTTCTCCTATTTTAATTTTTGGCCTTTTCTTGCATCTCCTTTCTTTAACAACTGTTTTGCTCATGTTTCTTATTTCCATGCAGCAGTTAATTTTAATGAAAAGGATTTTATGTATGCCATGTCATCTCCTCAAAAACAGCTGGATTCTAAGCTTACTCTCGTAAGACACCTGTATCTCCTGTTTATTAAAATGAAATTTTAAATACTCAGTCAGTTTGTGTATTAGCAAAGGGTCTTCTGGAAAGTATGTTAGACCAGCAGCTCTATGTGAATCTATAAGTCTTTTCTTTGATTCAGCTCTGTAAAATCTAATCTCTCTTTAATTTCTCATTTCTGTGATTAAGATCTAGCCTTAACTCAGTAACTACCTTTACACTGTGCTGTTTAATGGCTGGCTGTTAAATTACTTCAAAACACATAGAACTAGAACATTTACTCTACTTCTTGCATAAATTTTAGAACCAGTGATGCAAACTGATGTATTTGGTGAAGAGGCTGAGTCTGTCTCACAAAGACACAAGTTAGCCAATTTAGGTGAAGAATGCACGAAGTCAATATTTTCTGTCAGCTTTAGGGTTGCATGGACACGGAATACACAACACAGTTTAAAAAGAATATTGGATTATTTTAGGCCTCATCCACACAATACCATGAAAATTTAGGTATTCTTGATTGCAAAATTTGTACTTTTTAGCTCCCAGAGGATATAACAAATGACAGGAAGAAATTATAGTGAAGAATAGTGTAGAATAACTATAAAGAGCTGGAAGCCTTTAGCCATCTCAACAGAAGTGCACTCTTATTACGCTGAAAAAAGTGAATAATTTGGTTTCTTATTGCACCTTTCATCCAAGGATCTCAAAGCACTTTACAAACATTATTTTAAAAAGCCTCACAACACCCCTGTGAGGTAGGTATTTTAACCCCATTTTACAAATGGGAAATTGAAACACAAAGAAGTTGAGTGACTCTTTCCATTCCATACATGGAGTCACTGCAGAAAAAGCACAACAGCCTCTACATCCTTGATTGTTTCCTCCCTCTGTTCCTATCACACCCATATTTAATAACTTTTTTGGTAGAAGAAATGGCCTGCTGGTTTTAGTGTAGGGAGTCATGCAAAACAGCACCTTCCTTTTGAAAAGAAACATATACAGCATTTAGATTGAGAGATTCTGCAGAGAGAGGCAATGATACTTCAGTAATAGCAGCTACATTCCTACCAAAGGACAAAAACTTCAGAAACGAAATTTTCCAGATCTGTGGTTCGTGTATCAAATTACTCACTTTCTCCCAAGTACAGAAAAACATGATGGCTAAGAAGCTGCACCTGTATGTGGCCATGCAGGTTTCCTGCCCAGATAGATGGTTTCATTATCCAGGCAGCATTGCCTGCTTTAAAACACTTCACTGCTCTTGCCACTGCTACTTGTCAGTTCCCAAATCAGCATCCAACACTACTGCACCACCATTTTTCTCCCTGTAAGCTGTAAGTTGAGGTGTGCAAGCACATGTCTCCGCAGTACAGTCTGTGGTAACTGGCCTATGAGAAACATTTAGCAAGACAACGTTGGCACAAATGAATCCCAAACCTTTGAAAGTTACAGTATCATATGGGGTGGGGGGTTGTTTGCACATTGCCTTCTCCTCTGGGAAAATCTTATGAGAAAGGAAAACCAAGAGATGAAAAATGCAGTGAGCTTTCAACTTCTCCACTCCATACAGAAGAAACAGAGCACTGACGTGACTCTCCAAGGACCTAAGCAAGGTCTCCTACAAGTCTAAACTCTTCTACTGACATGGGGTTTGGATCAGAGCCCAAGTCTTTGAATATGCCTATTCCAGGGACACACTGAACACTGAAAATGACCTGTGCATGGAGAATCCTTTCTTCATCTCTACAAAAGTTTGTGACATTCTTTTACACTCTAAGTGCTACAGGTAAAGACCCAAGAAATTTGTTTCTGTAGTAGTTGGTTCCTTTATGGATCTTCTATACCTATGAAAGTCAAAAGATAACTATGCACTCAGTTACTTGATTCACTCTAACTCTTACATAATATCTCATTTTTTTCCACTTCTCCCTCTCAGCCTGCTAGAGTTACATACAATAGTTATAATAATAGGATTTACTGTTTAGACTCTCTTACCATAATGATAGTATTCAACTAATAACCAATGCTCAAAGAAAAAGAAATGAAGAGTAGAAGTCATTAAGCATGACAAAGAAGTTCTGAGCTGAAGAACAAAGCACATCACAGTAGGAGTCAGTATTATAAACTAATAGTGAGGACAACAGTACAGCAAACCCATAGAGACTTTTAAATATACTTAATTTGCTGGCTTACCATGCCTTTTCTTTCTTATTTTTGTATTATACTTTGATCTTTTCATTTTCTATAGGTTCCACTTTTTATCTGGTTTTGCTCACTGGAAAATAAAGTACTACTTTTTATTTTTTTTTACTTTCCCCTAAGGACCAAATGAGATCTTCATAGATCTCAACTTCTTTCCTGTTGTGGAGTGATTATTGACATATAAAAGCATTCCTTTTTACCCCTGCTTTTTGCTATTAAAATGTATTTTAAACAGAATATGAATAAATTATTTTGACATAGAATAAATGATAAGATTTAGTTTTCTGTATAAATTGCTGTATCTTTGTCTCAAGTTATAGTATAATCAATGTCCTGAAATGCTCCTTTTTTTTTTGGCTTCTGACACCCATATGACCTATTATTATGCCTCTGTCTATGTCAAACCTGCATGATTGGCATCACAATCTACAAATATTCACGTAAAGTATTGGCAAATTATGGATGAGTCCTACTTATAAAATTTGGGTCATCTATTATTCATCCATGTTTTCCCACTCTAAATCCCTATAAGCTACCTGTATCAGTATAATTTTGGAAAAGGATCTGAGGATTTATGACAGCTCCTCTGACAAGACCATGGCTGAGGTAATTTTGCTTCAAGTGTCAGACTGCAACAGCTTCTTAAAAATTATCTAGGTTCTGACTCAAGCCAGTATATTTCAGATTTTGTCATTTCACCACAAGGTGCTTCTGGCCTGTCTCTGACCTTAAGAGATGTCACATGCCACATTGCACTGGTGCCACGGAATCATTCAGCAGCTGAGGCTAAAAGGGACATAGGGAGGCTATCTGGTCCAACCCTTGCTCTAAAGAAGTGCCAGTTTAGAGCAGATTATCAGAGCCCTGTTCTGTCAGTCCAGCTCTGAATGTGTTCCAGGATGGAGATACCACAGCACCTCTGGGAAATATATTCCAATTTGACCCCGGTCATGGTGAAAAAATCATTCTTATTTCTAAACAGATTTTCTTTTGTTACAACTTCTGTCTCTTGCATCTTATTCTTACACTGCACACTTACATCTCCTCTCCACCACCCCTATAAGTAGCTCAAGACAAGCGTAAGTTCTCCCTTTACCCTTCTCTTCCTCAAGTGAACAAATTGTTTTTTCTCAGTGTCTCTGTACATCATGTGCTCCATCTTGGTTGTTCACCATTGGACTTCAGTATTTCAAGACTTTCTTGTGCTGATGAGCCCAGAACTGGATTTATTGCTCCACATAGAAAAGTCTAAGTGTTGCATAAAGGGGAATAATCACTTCCTGCAGACTTCTGGTTACTATCTTCAGTCTTTTTTATCCTGACAGCTAAACATTATTTCTAAAAAGTCAAAAAGCAATGAATTTGCTGGAGAGCCTTTTTTTTCCTCCCCATCACAGAGACAGCAGAAAATACTTTTGGGTTATGTACAGGCATCGCTTTAAGTAGAAAAGGTCCCCTATTGGTCTGAAGCCTGCTTATTTGGTTTGCAGTTATTGGCAATATTTGGTATGAAGGCATATGTTTAGGTTTTAGAACAAACTTGCTGGGATTATCTGTGAACAAAAGTAGATATGCTGTGTTTGCAAGGGCAATACAATATAGCCCATCTGGTCCACACTTCTTTGAGAATCAGGTTCAGGCAGCCCTTGTTTTAACCTGACTTCTGTCAGATGGCTTTAGCTGATGGCTGGTATTCATTTCATCCTACTTTTTCTCCCCAGGAAATGTATATGAGGGAGGGGAGATCTTCTGTCTCCTAGCCTTATGACGATTCAGTGGAGTTTGGCAGTTTCTTGCTTTCTCTCAGGTTTCCACAGCTCAGCAGGGCAGCAGGCAGTGAGGAAGCCAAAGCTATTCTCCAGATACTGAGAGACAGCAGGGAGACAGCAGGGGAGTAGAGGACCAGCTGCACTGACAGCAGAGCACCCACTCAGAGAGCTCTTGGTACAAAGCTTCTCATTGGGCTAATACTAAGACTGCTCAGGAGACAGTGACCTGTGCCTATACCCCCTCCACGATTATTGCTTTACACAGGATGCAGCCTGAAGAACACATTTTCAGTCCATACAGCAACATTTTCTTTCCCACACTCAAATCTCTGTGAAAGACAGGTTGGGAACTTTTAGTATAGGCATATATCATCTCTCTTTACTGGTTTTGTTTCAGTTCAGATCTCTGAACTCAGTGTTAGATGTCCATACTGAACAAGTCTCCATATGAATCAAAGATCTAGACTCCATTTACAGGAAATTGACAAAAACATGCATCCTGGGATATGATTTTTCATTCTAAGCTGGGTACCTAAAGTAGATTGGCTGGATTATTCCCTAAAAGTGACTATTTCTCTTGATTGTTTATCAACTAAATTGATGGGATGAATCCTATCCATAGTGCTTTTACTTAAAACTTTCAAATTGATCCTTGCTGAATTACAATGCAGAGAGGAAGGAAAGAAAAAGCTACCCAAAAGGAACTATCTTTAGGTTGTGGATGAAGTTGTGACAGGAAATGCTGGTGTGGATGGGATAGTATGGATGCTTTGGATGGGATAGATAATTATGATTGCATGATTTACATGGAGAGAAATATGTCTTGATGGATGTGTTTGAACTCCATTGTAAGTTTAATTACTTTTTAATAGTTGTGTTTGATTATCAAAGGAAGCTTGTTTGTGCTTTCATATAATCTGAGCTGACTGACAGAAGGGACAGAGACACACATCACTATCATTCCACAGGATGAGAGAACTACTCAAAATTGTTAAAATTTTTCTCCCTAAACTCAATGAGTTCAGTGCAAAGGAATCTGGAAAGACAAAGACATCTATGTGCACAAGTGCAGGACTTTACTTCATCTGAAAGTTAAACTTTTAATTACAGTGGTTTTACTTTTACTTCTCATATCCTTATCCAGATTTTTCATCTACATCTGCCTCATTCCCCATCTTTTCATAACAGAGAAGGCTTCACAGAATAAGGAGAAAGTAAATACAAAGAATTCTTTGCCTCTTCAGTTATAACCATTCTAGTATAAACTAATTAGGGACAGAACACTAGACCAAGCAGTGGCATATGATTTTTCATGCTGCTTCACGGTTAGTGAAGGCCTGGCAAGATTTTTACTTCAGTGACTTAGCACCTTTCCAAAAATGTCCAGACATAGTGAAGAGGAGCTGGTTAGGGACCACCCCAAGGAGTTGGAATTTGGTAATCCTGTTTTGGAAGGTAAAAGTTTAGCTGTATGCACTGATGTCATGTAACAGTTGAACTCAGCATTAAATGAGTGGACTATGGTCTGTTTTATTTATTTACATAGATACAGTCTAATTGCTGTGATTGAAGACACAAAAGCAGGAGAATCTGTAAGCTGGGGAAGCACACTGTTAACTGTAGCTTGGGAAAGAATGAGTAGGCAAATGTGAACATATTCTTTTAACTACACGGATTAAATTTGCATGGCAAGGTTCTGGTAGCAGGGTGGCTACAGGGGTGACTTCTGTGAAAGGCTGCCAGAAGCTTCCCTCATGTCCAACAGAGCCAATGCCAGCTGGCTCCAGGATGGACATGCTGCAAGGCCAAGACCCCCAGTGATGGTGGTAATGTCTCTGGGATAACACATTTAAGAAATAAAAAAAAGGTTATTGAGTAGAAGACAGTGTGGCTAGAGAAGAGCAGAGTGAAAATACATTAGAGGAACAACCCTGCAGACACCAAGGTCAGTGCAGAAGGAGGGGGAGGAGGTGCCCCAGGTGCTTTAACAGGTTGTCCTGCAGTCCGTGGTGCAGATCACAGTGAGGCAGCTATGCCCCTGCAGCCACCCATGGAGCTCCATGGTGGAGCTGAGATGCACCTGCAGCCCATGGAGGATCCCAGATAGGAGCAAGTGGATGCCTGAAGGAGTCTTTGACCTGTGGGAAGCCTGCAGTGGGGCAGCCTCCTGGCAGGATCTGTGGCCCTGTCAGAGAGGAGCCCACACTACAGCAAGTTTGCTGGTAGGACTTGTGACCCTATGGAGGGTGACACTGTTCCTGATGGACTTCACCCCATGAAAGGGACCCATGCTGAGCAGTTTATGAAGAACTGAGGCCCGTGGGAAAGGCTTATCTTGGAGAAGTTTACAGAGGACTGTCTTCCACAACAGGGACCCCACAATGGAGCAGAGGAAGGATTCCTTCTCTAAGGAGGACGCAGTGGCAGAAACCGCATGTGATGAACCGACTATAACCCTCATTCCCCATCTCCATGCACTGCTAGCAGGGAGGAGGCAGAGACTGGGAAAGAGGCTTTGTTTTACCTCTCATTATCATACTCTGATTTTAATTAGAAATAAATTAAATGATTTCCCCAAGTCAACTGTTTTGCCTGCGACCGTAACTGGTGAGCGATCTCTCCCTGTCTTTATCTCAGCTTAGGAGTGGAGCGGCAATAGTGGCTTTGGTGAGCACCTGGCATCTGGCCAGGGCCAACACCCCTACATCATGCTACTGCAATCAATCAAGACCTGTGGACATCAAAAAAGAGAAAATTACATTTCAGTGGTGCAGCCAGCTCTCAGCTAGCTACAAAGAGTCTTAGTTTCTATTGTTTATTTGCTATCTATATTATGTGTACAGGGGGCCTATGTGACTGGAAGTGTCTAAGAAGGAGATTAGAGCACCAGACACCTGTCAAATGCAGGAAATATATACTATGGTAACAGATATAAGCCACCTTTTTGTGTCACCACAGCATCTGCAAAGGTATTTCCAGTGACGTTGTTCCAACTGCCTGTTCACCAAAAGACCACACAGTGCCCCCATTTTAGAAATTGTCAGCTTCTCCTTTCTATGAGGGATTTCCCACTGCTGTTCAGACGTGCACTGCAGTATCTGTTCTGATGATGAAAGCTTGTGTCTCTGAAAAAGAGAGTATTTGCTTGACAAATGTAAACGCCTACATATTTACACAGCTTTCTATAAATTTTCAACTGAATATATACCTGCCAGCTATGATGGCAGCGGCTTTGTTGCCACTCTCACAGTGCCTAAATTGACTAGAGCAGCACAGCCTGGTGCATGGCATCTATGCTGAAACTCTATCCTCACAGAAACAACAGGCAATGAAGCGGATTAATCAAGCAAGTAACAACAATAACCAGTTTTCCAAAGTACACACATGTAGATACAGAGAGAATCTTACTCTGTACAAAACTAAAACCTGAATCTGGTCCCAGGATGCTCCAGCTCGGAAGTTATTTGGCTTGAGTTCATTGGTGAAAGTAATGTACATGAGAAAAAAATCAATATCTTTACTTCTGCCTGAAATTAATTTTGTTTTTATTTTTTTCACCCTAACATATTTTCACGTTCAATTGCCCTCTGTGTGATTATTTTTAGGCTCTAATCTCATTAACTTAATTTTCTGTGCACTGAAGTATCTGAGCTACTTAGGAGTCAATGGAATTAATCTATCCAACATGAACTTCTCCCCTCTGTACCTTTGTATCTGGTACCGTATTATGCTCTATGGCTTCAAAATGAATTTATTGAATGGAACTGCATCAAATCCATTCCTAAAACTTGGATAAACCGTGTATGTTATTTACACGCTGCCTATATTCTCAGTGACACAAAATTTGCAGATTTCAAGCAAAACACATACTTGCCAAAGGACAGTTATTCTTTCTTTAATGAACACATTGCTATTAGTTTTAGTTATACATTTCTAAACAGTGAGTAATAGTGGCTCATTCCTGTTTGTATCCTATCCATAGATCAAGTGTAGTTTAATAATCCTTGTTTTCAATATTATAAAAAGTCTGAGAGAGTCTATACCTTTTGGATGGGACTTTAAAAGTGCTCTGCCTGTTTCTAGTGCTGATTCTACTAATGACAATGATATAAAATTCCATCATTAAAGTATAAAGACACAGTAAGTTATATCACATCATGAACTATAGGAAAATGCTCACATAATACTAGGGAGGGGAAAATACAACAGAAAAGACTGTGCTGCCTTGCTGGTGGGTGTGGGTATTTTGTCTAGCCCTCTTCCACCTTAAAGCTTTTTAATTGTTAATTTAAAGATTCTGCATAATGCAGATTCTAGACTGCAGCTTTCACGTCTGTCATTTCCTGCTGTCTGGAAAGGAATCCTAACAACATATTTCACTCGGTCTCTGCAGTACTCCCATGCTGACCTCCACGTTTTCCTGCAATCTTTTCTGTGCATAAGTCCTGTCCTCTCTTTTACACTTGGAACTCATTGCTTCCATTTCTGTCAGAAGACATGCCAGCTACTAAATCAAATTTATTCTTAAAGTCATACCATATCTTTAATTGGGATTTCAACATGAATGACTTACAAAAAATCTTACAAATAGCAGCAGTAATTTCAACACTTTCAGATTAGACTTCTCACGTGGCATGTTGTATAGAAAGAAACAGTCATATTTCTAATTTTCTTGGCGATACATCTATGATTGTCTGTGGCTCAAACCTGGAGACACCTTAACACTGATCAGCTGTTCAAGACTCTGCTTCTACATGCACAGAAACAGCTCCAGCCTTAAGAAGCTCTCCACCTATCTGCCATTTAAGCCCCAAAGGATTCTAGACATTAGGTCTTTTCATACATAAATTCCTAGAGAAACCAAATCCAACAGGTATGCTCTAACACACACCTGAAAGAAAAAGGCTTCCCATAAACTGTTGCTTTGACTGCCTTGCTTGATTTGTAGCCAAGGGGAAAACAGCCTGTTTCCTTCATTTCCTCTGCTTACTCCTTCCTGCCCATTGCCCAGGTGAAATACATTGTTTAGTGGGTCACTTGTTAAAGAACTAGACAACAAAGAGTGTAAGTCACGGTTTATGTGGATTCAACACCACATCTCCCATAAAAGTTTGCTAGTCACAACAAAAAAAAAAGGCTAAACTGGATTCAAGCTCCATTGGGATGCAGAAAACAAAGAGCAAGTCAAGCCATAAGATGGTTAGAGTGTCCTTGGAGAAAAGACAGAACCTAGCACATCCTGCTTTCCCAGAAGAATGGCCTTTGGTCTATGGCAGTTCTTGAATATTTTTTCTAGGGTGTGATAGAGCTTTATCAGAATGTGTAAGAGCTTTGCTTATGCAAAACAGTCTCTGGCCTAGTCTCCAACCATCTGTCTTAGCCAAGAAGGATATGTGGCATTGACCTTCTGCATCACCTCACAATTAAGTCAGGTGACCGTGTTACAGATTGGGACAGGATTTCTGCTCTGTTCCATAGTGAAACATTCACTTCACTTCACAAATGTAGCAGGATCCTTGGATCCTAAGAAAGGATTCCAAAGAAAGGATTGCTGTTTCTATTCACCTAAAAGTTGTCCTTTCTGACTGTATTTTCAGAGAAGGACATTCATAGACTGTGCTCATTAGATAAAAAACAAACACTACTATGAACTTTAGTACAGCTTTTGTAAGTTCAACTCTAGTCCTATTCCTAACAGTCTAGAAAGAATGATCTGTTATTCTCTATTTCCACTATTACTTTTTAAAATATATTTTGCTCCTACTGATCTGAGGGCAAAGTTTTTTTCAACATATTAAAATAAAAGAATAAACAATTTCTAACGTTCCACTGGATGCCAGCTTTTAAAATTGAACATAAAGAAAATGTTTTAATTATTGAAGATGACAGAATGACAGCCTTCTGTAAAAACTTCAGCCCAGTTCTTTACAGGGTGTCCAAGAAACTGTTTAGCAGATGCCTCTTATTTATAGAGAATTTCTATAATAAGTGAAGGCAGTTGGTGAAACAATAGATTTGATACAATAGAAACCAGAAGAAAAGCAGTTGCACAGCATGCCTTGAAAGCATATATGACAAGTAAGGGATATCATCACACATGCTTTGGAAAATGTAAGGACAGAAAGATAACCTGAGGTGGGCTTGGGCAGCTTTACAAACCCTCCCGTGTAAGGTGACTGGAAGTGTTTATGCCACACAGACCTTTCCCCTGTTCTGTCAGTAATCCATGTATGTGGAGTGCAGGGAAGAAAATTCCTGCTTGATTTGCTTGCTTTTGTGATTGTAAATTCAGCTTTTCTGTGGCTTCTTCCTCCTTTAGTGTCACAGCAATATTATTACTTGCTCTTCCTACCAATAGTATAGCCTGCAAAGTTAAGCTTTTGGCATGACAGAACTATTAGATGATGAGTTCACCCAATAAACCCCCGTTAAGCCTTGAGCTGTCAATCCTGTTAACTTTCCCTGACAGAGCCATCACAAATTTTTGCTAAAGCAGTAATATTTCCTGCACAAAGCATATAATATCTTCCAGGTTTCCACGTGGTATTGCGGGTACTTGGCACACTTAACGTTAGTGACTCTTCAGTACTTTCTGCATGAAGCCTTAATGTGCTGAATAATTCTGAGGATTTCAACAGTGACCAAAGCCAGCCTCCTATAGGTGGCTTCTTTCCTATCATTAGTTCTCTTTGTCTTATGCTAAACGATTTGGCCTTCCTTGCCATCTGACTCACTAACTGTAGCTCCCATAGTCTACTCTCAAAAAACCAAAAAATCTCCAGAATACATTAATTTACAGAAGGGAAAATACCTCTTATGGTACAAAAGGACTGTGTCATATGTGATATAGGTGACAAAAGAACAAAACTGAATTGTTCTGAAATCTGTAAAATATGGAACAAATGGTTCTATAATAAAAAAGTATTCAGGATTACATACATATGTTCATTACACATCAAAGCTTTTGTTTCAAAATAATGCTTTGTTAGGTTTATATATTTCAGTTAAACAAAATTTCTGTGACTTGAGGCATTTGCTAGGACTGCAAATTTGATTCATGAGAAGAGATATGGATCAGAAGAAATTATCAATCCAGTCTGTATATTTATTTTGTTTTATTATCTCCTGGAGGTACTCTAGTAGGGCAAAATTAATTCTACAGCTACCAAATAAAGTTCTCCACTTTTCAGGGTAAAAAGCTACTATTTGTGTTCACTCTGTTAGCACAAACACTGTAAGCCCTGTGGGAATTGTGAATTAATAGGGTGACCAAAATTTGCTCTTAGAGCTACTCTGTAAACCCAAGAGGAAAAATAGGAACCTCTAATACTGACCGAACAAAAGTTATTTTAAAGTATCATTACATCTGTAGTGTCAAGAAGGATTCATATGGAGTCTGTAGTCACTGTGTAAGCTGCAGTACAGTGTGAGCAGTGCAGTCTGTGAAGCAGCACTGAGAAAGGCAAAGGAATTCAAAGAGAGAGCATGAAGAGTTTGGTTCTGCACAACCCGTGAATAGGTTTCTAAAAGTGACATATCCCAGATGTGAGACCTTCTACAAGAACACCAGGTCATTATGTTTACAAATATGGATGCAAAGAGTTGCTATATAATCGAGTTCACTATTGGTTCTTTAAAGCACAACAACACATAAGCAACCTGCTTTTTGGCACAGTTGTGCCAAAACCAGGAGATCACTGACAACAATAGAGAGTCTAATTGAGAATAGGAATACTGCTCTAAGACTACATCACTTCAACTTCTTCTTCAATCCATTTTATTCCAAAAAGAATTAATTTTCCTGGATGATCCTGCCAGACAAAAAATGAAATAGGCAAAATAAAGGATCCACTCAGCATTTCTCTGCAGACAGAAGGATGCAATGGAAATGCAGAGAAGGCAATGTCTACAGTGTCTTATAGAGGACTGTAATCTGCAAGAATCCAAAGCAGCACTGCTGAGACATGCGTCCTTTCCAGACCTGCTGCTCTGGAAAGACTCAAGAAAGGCTTGGTAACAGATTAGCCCTGAAACAATTTGACATTACAATGGGTCCAACATCTCATGTTCAGCTAACACTGAAGGAAAGGCTTTGTTTATTAAAATTACAAACATGCAATCTCATGCCATATAAAACAGTTTCAGAATGAAGCAGCATTAAAATCAGATCTGGTGCTGAATTTGTTCTATGGTGCTTTTACTAAGGCCTTTAGTTCAGACCCAGAACTCCTTAAGTATCCCAATGTCCTATACAGAATTCCTGCTTACATTAACAGAATTTGTGTATGGCAGAGATCTATAATCTGCCTCGTCAAAGGTGAGTAATTTCTTTACACTGCATAAAACTGTAATTGAATCATTTGCTCTTGAAGGATCAGATATTTCATATTATCCTTTATGGCCTTTTATTCGTAGGAAAGGAGATAAAGATGCAATCTTCTACATGAGAATTATACTTTAAGTACATTCCTAACTTTAAACATGAAGGTTAAGATGAAGAGGGCTACGGAAAGTTTCTAGACGCAGCCCAGAAGGTTTACTGAGCTACTGAGTTAAATGTTCACATAGAATGAAGTTTCCTAAAACAGTTCTTCAAGGGAAGGAACAGTTAGGGATGACGTGCAACACATCACATCACATCACGTAACTCTGCTGGCATAAGGCTACTCTTGATTTCTCTTGATGCAAACAAGCTCAGTATCCGACACAACCTCACTTCATAGAATTAAAAAATAATGTTTAAATAATGCTGTTTAATAAGTTTAAATTATATTGTCTATGAGCAGCAAACAGTAAAGGCCTTGAGTATGGAACACAGCAGTAAGGAAACGTTTACTAAACTAACACCTAGTTATATTTAAGCAATCAGCCAACCAAATATAAACATGTACTAACAGTAATAAAATGATCTGAACTTTTCCCACAAGAACTAGAAGTATCCAGAGGGTATTTACCAGCTAGCTGTTTCCCCACCCTACTCCAACAACCCTGAGGTTTCCAGCTCTAAACTACCTATTCCAAATCTTTTAACTGCATTATTTCCAACAGAAGTTTTCAGCAAAAATGCTTAGCCTGAGTGTCTCTATATGAAATATGAACAGCTAAACAGCAGAACATGTTGTAATCCACGATTGCATCTTCAATGCAAAAAGGTGTTGATAAAAGTTCTTATGAAGTTGTTCGACCTAATGACTCCCAGGCTGGAGCATTTTGTACCTTGACCAGAAAGACAATTTTAACTTCTTATCCAGAGGAAACCAAAGCAATGGCCAGGATAAATGTCTTCTGCAGCAACTCTAGGCTTTTCCTGTTCTTCAGATTATTATTAGTGAGACACTCTAAACACAGGGTATCTTCTTTTATTAAGGTACAATACAGCAATAGACTTTAATAGCAAAGAGTTTAAATCTGCTTTGCCTTGTGAAACTTCAGGTATTTATTTAGCCTTCTTTGGCTCTGGAAAATGCACTTTTTTCCATATACATTGTCCTAAGCAGGGAAATTATGCTTTCTGGCTTATTAATTTAAAGCTGTAATTTACTTCTATTAGGTGTTTTTCCTGTGAGCTGCACATGAGCCTAGCTCCCTGCTCTGATTAATACCAAACACCTACTGTGTTCACCACACAGATGACCACTTTCCTGTTAACAGTTTAAATAAATGAGTATGATTAGTGGTCAGCAGGCTGACAGACGACCTTGCTAATATAGATATGTTGTCTTCATTTTATCAAGGTGTTCACTTTATCAAGAGTGTTTTCAGCAGCATGCACAGCAGGAAAGATGCATGCCCCCATGCTTTCCTCAGTGCCTGTGCTTCTTTCATCTTTTAGACTGATGTTTGCATCTCCTCTAGCTCAGAGGACGTAAGTGCTTTGGAAGCAATCTGCTGAGAGGATCAGGAAGATTCTGGGGGGTCCTAACAATCTTATTAGAGGGTATAGCTGGATTTCTTATTTTGAAGGTCTATCTGTCTGTGGAGTTCATGCAAGTGAAAGAAAAAACACAAACATACTATGAGATTTTTCAAAATAATCCTAAAATTTAAAGAGAGATGGTTTGATTTGATGATCTTAGAGGTCCTTTCCAACCTAAACAGTTCTATGATTCTGTGAAAGATGCAAACAGATGAAACATGTAATTCTATGTACATATGTAGGCAGTTAAATGCCACTCTGATGCCCAATCCCATCAGATCTCAGAAGCTAAGTAGGGTCAGGCCCGGTTAGTACTTGGATGGGAGGACTCCTGGGAATATCGGGGGCTGTAGGTTCTGGTCCCAAGGACTTCACTGTCACTGTCCAAGCTCGCTCAGCCGTGGCAAATGAACCTCAGGAACAAAGGGTGGGGTCAGTTCTGCGCACGCTGAGCCTCACCTAAAAAATCCACTGTGCAGGCTCAAAGGACACACCCACGTGGGGAGAGTCCTGCCCAAATCTTCATTTGTGAAGCCGAGCCATCATCATGTACATATGCTAGTTTTTATTACTGAAAAATCTGTACTGTGTCTCCTTTGAATTCCAAAGGTTCTCAGCAATTGTCATCACAGGGAAGGCGTGCTCCAAAGAATCCTTTACTCTTAATCCTTCCCATTTGTATTGCAATTTACAAGTTATGTTATCATAACACAGGTCATCTATCGGTCCTTTTTTCCTGGGATATAAGGGAAATAATAAAGATTTCTCTTTCCTTTAGTGGACATGTTGAACATAAGGGCTTCTCGAGTCTCTTCATGCATGGATAGATATCTGTTCTTCAAAGAGATTCAGATTTAATGGAAATTTGAAGAGGATATACTAGCCATTGATGGACAGTTTGAAGCATTAATTTTGGTTCAAAGGACTGTGTACAGAAATACAAGCACAAAATTTGGGACCCATCTAAAAAATTTGGGGTTTTTTTCCCTTTAAATTTTAAATTGTTATTTTGAGATTTCCGAGACTATTTCTTTAGGATACAGCTGTGTTCTCCAAGTCCTTTAGCTTATCAGTGACAAGACTACAAAGATGTGATTTTCAAAATGGCTGTGATGGTTTCAGTGAATGCCCAAGTATTTTCCATAAGAGCTGTCTACCTACATTACCTTTACATTATCTATATCCTCTGAGAATCCGATCTAAAATTCACTTTCTTTTAAACAAAATATGTATGTGCAATGACATGCCAGTGACGTACTTGAGTTTCCCAGGATTTACCCTTTTCTAACAGCTTTGATTTGGTCTAAGAAACGGTAACATACCTTACCCATATGCTCCTCCCCTCTCCTTCCCTGCCCTCCCCTGTTCCTTCCACTACAGCTCTATGCTATATTTGCTGAGGAATTCCTCTGTCACCAATACTTAAGATTTTAACTGTTTTGTCCACCTAGGCTATAGTTACCTACAGAAATTTTCTGAACTGCTGTCATCTACAGCACCCGTCAGAAACTTTTTTGAGAACTGTGCAGGCATCCTGGTGACCAGTGGATAATTCTTCATGCTGTTTCTAGGGACAGGAATACTAAGACACATTCAGGCCTCCTGCAAAGGTGACTTATAAGGTGGTTTGCTACAATATCTACATTGCAGTGGGCAGCAAGTGATTGTACTAACTAAATTCATAGCTGAGAGACGTAATTCTCCATACAGTCAACAGATAAAGAGTCATATTTAGACCATAAAGTTTAAGAACTCCTAACTTTGCACTTTGTTTCCCCTTGGAAAATCAACAGTCTAAATTTCTCCCATGTGTCTTATGCTACAAGCAGAATAAAGCACAACATCAGGACCCCTACTGGAATCAATAGGAAATAAACTACCTTAAAAAATCCAATTTTCTGATTAGTTTCTACACATCACCAAACCCAAAGTGCTCCATTCTTTGCTCCTTGGAATAGACATAAGGAACTCCATACTACCTTCCTCATTAATTGCTAGCAATTCTTTCTTGTAAATCATCTGTGCTGTAAGTGGGACTGTTGCACTGTGTTGATACTCAGAAGGATCATTAAATACTTTTCTGATAAAATACTATTATCATCTGTCTGATTTTATGAGGGATTTTTCTTAATGACTAATCTTTTATATAGAATATATGTATTTATTAATGTCCATTCATTGCTAGAATAGCATGGGATCCAAAGAAGAACTTAACCCATAAGTTTTAATTCCAAGTAATATGCAGAGCAGCTAACAGAGCTACGTTTGTAAATTTTTTGCAGTTCTTAACCACAGCCTACTATATATGGAAGGAAAGCAGTCAAAAGCAATGTCAGCCTCTTCACATTGATTAGGACCACTAACTACATGTGTAACTGTGTTGGAACAAGTAAACCACTGTGTTTCATTATAGAAAAATAAACTGCGTGTCAAGCCTGCTGGCTTGGCAGAAGCCATTTTCTTGAGCTCTTGAGTTTTGCTTAGGGTTTTTTTTTCCTTTAATCATTTTTGATGGTGTAGATTCAAAATTTTTAATGTTAGCTGAAATCACAGCAGGAGTTGCATCATAACCTAAGCACCAACAAACTCAGTCACCATTAGCTGTTAAAGAAGCTACTGGACATCCTGCACTTGCCCAACAGGAGAGCAACAACAGTTGCACATCAGCCTGATTTAATACAGCTTCTCTTCCAGGTTCTGAAACAGCAGAATTCCCTGCAAAAGGAAATGGCTTCCCTATCGCATCAAACTCACGTAACTTTTAGACTGACCTTTTATTCTCTACCAATTTTGTGGCAAATTCAGGCAACTGAGGAAATTCCACAGATGCAGTACCTGAGAAAATGCTTATAGCCACCCATCTGGCCACCATCTTGCCCAAATGGAAAGAACACTTTCAAAGTCTTTCTTTTAAGATCTGACCTTACAGAATGCTGAAACAAAAGTCATACAACTTTCATACCTGGTTCCTAAGAGGAATCCAACTGAGGAGTGCTGAAAGCTTTTCTTATATTTTTATTGGTTAGAAAGGTGAATCTACCCAACCAAAAACGTGTTCCCTGGAAATGGGAACAAAATACTTTTTAGATAGCTCATTAATTTTTGCATGATTCCTTCATTTCACCCCAGTGCATTATGATGTCTGTCATCAGCATATGGACTCTTGAGTAAATGGACACTGATTACATATTTTGAAAGTACTGGTTATATAAAGCCCAATATCCCCAAAAAGGAGAAAGTTGAATAGGTAAATCACATTGCTATTGCATTAATTTAGTCACCTGTGTGTCTAAATGGCATTTATGCCATGGCATGATAACTAAAATATATAAACTTTAGAAGGACATTACTGATGCAAACCTGTCATTCGCTATATTTTTAATAGAATCAACTAAAGCACACAGCATTTAAGGCTCAAGGAATCAAAGCATATTATTATAGTTAATCCTGAATAGTTTCTTGGGGTAGGGTAGTATGGGGCAAAATTTTTGAAGTGAAGAGGTCCATTTTTACTCACAAAAACTATCTGCAAAGTTGTGACAGAATTTATGTGGGCAATCGTTGACATTCTATAAGCAGATCTAGCAAATACACTTGCAAATGCTCAGTACAGGCACCCAGCTGTAGCTGCTGCTTTGCTTGTACCTTCGTGAATATTCTCCTGGTAACTGCATGCATTAATCCACTACTAGGATTACATTTTATGCAAGCATTTTTAGCACAAACACACCTCCACCCTCCTTGTTTGAAATGTGAGTGCTGGTGTACTAAAAAATATTTGGAAGACAGACTTATTAAAATAAATGTTAGGAGAACACAGTGGGGTATATTTTCAGTGTGGAGCAGAGAGATTTAACTGCATGACTTCCATTAGCTTTAATGAGAACTGCACAGCTAAATCCTCACACACCACACTAGAAGATTAACCCAGAAAACACGTATTGTTTACTTTTTACTAATACTCTGATTATTACCACGTTCTTCCTCCTCCTCCTCTTCTTCCTCCTCCTCTTCTTCCTCCTCCTCTTCATCCTCCACATCTTCACCTTCCTCTTCATCCTCCTCTTCTTCCTCCTCAATCTCCTCTTCTTCTTCTCGATCTATCTCCTCATCCTCCTCCTCCTCATCACCTTGTTCCTCATTATCATCAGAATATTCCTCCTCTTCTTCATCCTCTTCCTCTTCTTCCTCTTCCTTTTCATCCATTTCCTCTGTTCCATCAGTTTCATAGCACTCATCTACCGAAGAGTTGTCTGCTTTAACCACAAAGGGTTTTCTTTTGGGGGCTGGTTCTTGGGGTTGTTTATCTTGTGTTTTTCTTTTTTTTGCCAAAGGACAGCCATAAACACTGCACAAAAATAAAAGATGCAAATTATTACACTATCCTCCAGATTTCATGTAGTCATATGTTCTATTTCTACACCATGATTAGTTGCTGTTCTCAGAATGCATGTTTTGAAAGCAAAATGCCTCTTAGACAATCATGACCAAGGGACAGGACACTTACAAAACCTGTGAAATTGCAAATGACTATTATTTTCCTGAAAATGTCGTATGAACATGACAGCATAACAGTTTCAGAACTGATACAAATGTGTGTTTTTCCTTCTCATTCTTTTTTCTCTTCTACATGTTACACTCTTCTCTAAGGCAGACAAATACAGTTTCAAAACCAGCAATTTTTTTCTACCTGTTAGCTATCAGTACAACAATAAAGAATAAAGCAATGCTTCATAATTTTGTACTATTCAGCAAAGTTTTGATTGTGTGCAGTTAAGATATGTTTCAATGCTGTTAAAGTAATAAAAATATGACCACATTCTTAATGCTGTTGTTTGCTGCAATTGAATTCTGCACTGTTTTGCTCTTTTATATGCTACAAGGCTGGATAAATGCGAAAACAAGCTCCACAACACAATCAAAACCAACAGTTTTCATGGCCAGTGTTGCAAGTATTCTCACATTAAAAAATAAAATCAAACAATAAACAAAATCCTTTCTCAATGAAGGCAGTCAGACTTTTCAAAATTGAGTACCACTTCCTCATCAATAATTCTAATGGATTGTAACATAAACAGTATTTCAGAGTACTGGTCTTCTATTAGAGTAGCCACTTGTTTCTCAAAGGCCATATAATCCTTGTTTGTTGAATCTGATCTGCCTTGTGTAACCTCTATACCCTGTGCACATACACATTACTTTTTGTTCAAAGAATTTCCTCTTTGGACTATTTTATTATGATATTATAAACACTACTCAAGCTATATAGTTTTTTAGCATTCTTCCTGTGATGAACTAGTTCTGGGATATTTAAACTGTTCTTTATAGCCTTTTCTCCATATATACTTATAACTTTCCCATTTTACATTATATTCCTGACCCCTTTATCCCAATGACAAAACAATGAGGATCTCTTATCACTTTCTTCCACTCAAATGATGCTTCTTATTCTGTTGACAGACCACTGAGAAATAGGAGTTTCCACCACATTTAGTACTACAGATGTGCTCTGTGGGGTGCCTTCATGCTCTTGCTCTTGGTCTAACTTAATTGCATCCCAGCAGCTACTCATCCCCATTACTTAAACTGCTACTTAGGTAAAAACAATTTCATTTAAGCACCCAATCATTTTATTTAAGTGCCTAACTTAGGTATGGTTTTACCTAAATTTTAAATCAATTGTTCACAGTCTGCCTGGCAAACACATATCTAAGGAACATACAGTCACAAGAGATGGTATTCATCGTGGAAAACCTGTTAGGGGAGACCTTCTCCATGCAACACAGGCAGCTCGCTCCCTGTGCAGAGACCACAGGGTCTTCTTTAAAGTCTAATCCATCACGCCTAAAAACACCTCCCTCCATTAACACTACAGAGAAATACTGAATAAGTTTTAAGTATGCCCATCTAGCCAGATTGCAATGCACCTCACTTGGGAGTGGGGTGGTAGTTCTAATGGGAAATGGCTTCCAGACAACAACATCAAAGTTGAGGTCTGCACTGGTGCAGGTGAGGAAGGGAATAAATCCACATCCTCCAGACTCTAGAACCATGCTTCATCCAGCGCATCATGCAGCATATTCTGGGGAAAAGCTTCCTCTTATAGAAGACGAACCCTGGTGCAGCTGCATGCAAGAAACACTGATACACCACAGCCAAGCAAAAGCCCAAACCTTCACCAACTTTAAAAGCCATAAATCTGGAAAAAAGGGAAACCTTAAGCTTCTGGTGTTTTCCCTTTGGACTGTATTTGTTCCTATTCAAAGATGCTTCAATGCAAAACCTATAAATGTACCAGAAATCCTTGCCCCTAGATCACCCCCTACTGCTCTTTGCCAAATGACTGTCCTGCCCCTTGACCTGTGAGTCCTCTTCTTGGTCAGGCCCCAGCTGCCCAGAATCAGGAGGAAATGTAGGACATATTTCCATGGAAAATATCCCACAACATCACAGTCGAGCCAGAAACAGGAATGCAATCTCCATCAGTCTGGACAGTGCATAAAAACTGGGGCGAAATGGAAGCACTCTCTGTTATAGTTCTGACCACTCCAGGTTTATTTTGGTGCTTACCCTGGTACTATGGGGTTTCAGTAACTGCCTATTAAAACTCTCTATAGGGTGCTCTGAGAGAAGGCAGAAGAATTTTCCCTCAGAAATGGATTTTCAGACTGTATGTAGAGCCCGGGGAAATGGCTGGAAAAGCAGGGAAGAACCTGTTCCGTTTAGGTGTCTAACTGAGGTTGTATTCTGGAAAACAAGAGTGGGTCACATCCTGGGGCTGATGCAGATTTTAGAAACTTTCATACCAGTTCAATATGGTTTAAGCAGACATGTTAACATTTACTGAATGGATGTGTCTTTCTTTCTTTCTTTCTTTCTTTCTTTCTTTCTTTCTTTCTTTCTTTCTTTCTTTCTTTCTTTCTTTCTTTCTTTCTTTCTTTCTTTCTTTCTTTCTTTCTTTCTTTCTTTCTTTCTTTCTTTCTTTCTTTCTTTCTTTCTTTCTTTCTTTCTTCTTTCTTTCTTTCTTTCTTTCTTTCTTTCTTTCTTTCTTTCTTTCTTTCTTTCTTTCTTTCTTTCTTTCTTTCTTTCTTTCTTTCTTTCTTTCTTTCTTTCTTTCTTTCTTTCTTTCTTTCTTTCTTTCTTTCTTTCCTTTTTCCTTCTCTTTGTGATGCATATTACCCTCACTATACCTTCTTCAATGCCATTATCATTAAATTACATTTTCTAAAAATCTCGATCTTTATTTTCAAAGATGTGAATAGACAGCCCCAGAAATCTCCAGGATTTTACTTCTTCCTCTTAGAACATTGTAAGAGGTAAAGATGACACTTCAGGCAGTCTGAGTAAAAAGGGCACCTGTAGATGAGTATCTGTGAAAATTTTTGGCCACTGGCATTCAAGTAAACTTGAATTTTTAGTAGAATCATAGAACAGTTTGGTTTGGAAGGAGCCTTAAAGATCCTGCCATGGGCAGGGACACCTTCCATTAGATCAGGTTGCTCAAAGCCCCATCGAATCTTGGCCAGTTTGCCATCTTAATACTTTTTCATAGCTCTGTGGTCTTAAAAGTTTGTGAGAATCTAAGGCATTATTTGGGATTCAAGGCCCCCTGGAAAGTGCATAACTGGCAATGGAAATCAATTCCTGTTAGCTGCCTGAAGACTTTGATGCTTTTTTAAATCTCCTTAACTAACTATTTGAAAATCAGCTTGTGAACTTGACTTTAGTTTATAACTTTATTAATCTATTATCAGCACCTTTGCTCATAGAGTTAAAATTGAGGACACACCAGCAACTAAAAAACCAAATATTTGTATATTTCAATGGTTGGGTTCAACATTAAGGCTTGGTAACATGTAATTTTTCCAAGGAAATCATTTATGCTAGTTCCCAGAACCACAGAATGGTTTGGGTTGAAGGCAACCTTAACCATCTAGTACCAACCCCTGTGCTGTCGACAGGGACACCTCCTACTAGACCATATTGCTCAAGGCCTTGTCAAACCTGGCCTTGAACACTGCCAGGCTTGGAGCATCCACAACTCCTATGGGCAGCCTGTTCTAGTGCCTCGCCACCCTCACAGTGAAGAATTTCTTCCTCAAATCCAACCTAAATTTTCCCTCTTTCAATTTGTACCCATTACTCCTTGTGCTATAAATGGTTAAATTTGACTCAGCTTACGTAAACTCCTGATTAATCTGAATTGGCTATTCCATAAGCCTGAATTTGGTTTTGTCCATTCTTGGATTTATACTTAATAAAGCTACCATTGCAATGGTTTTTCTTATAAAAACCTTTAAAATACTGTCTGGGACTGGCTTCTTTCTGCCTTTCAACTCATGTATCTTACATATACCCCATGTACTGTAGACTTCATAGACTGAGAGAGTTAAAAAAAATCCATCTCTCTCAGAAACCTGGGAAACAGGCCACCAGACCTGAAGCCTACTGTTAAGCTGCCCTATTTTTTTCTTTCTTAACCTGCTCTGTTCTTATCCTTTGTTTCATTAATTTTTCAGATTCTGCCTCCAGGACACTTCTCTCTGTTTCTGGCATGTTCCCCATGGTCTCTCCTGAGAGCACACCAAGGGGAAGGCAGCGCTGGTTTCCCAGCAGCCTCTGCCACCAACTTCCCCTCCTGACCACATACCGAGCTGACAGTCTCTGCCACTGACCTCTTGTTCCTCATATATTTGTGAAATCTGTTATTGTTTGTCCTTATAGCTCCTGCAATTTTCTCTACATTTTCAATTTTGGTGTTTGTGATCATCCCCTCACTCGGTTATTTTTAGCCTTGTTTATCCCTGCTCAGAGCAATGACCCCACTGATTGATGTGTCTTGTGTTCCTTTATCTGTTCTTTCATTGCTCCCTGTATTTCCCTGGTCAGCTGTGTTTGTCTTATTTTCCTCTCACGCTTCAGCTCTCTTGGCCTTCAGCAGAGCATGTATTTGGGCTTCCTGAAACACACTTTTGAATATTCTACACTGCTTTGCTGTGTGCCTCAGTCATTCCTGGTTTTTGGAATCTGTCATGAATAATTCTTGTGGAAATAATGTTACTGAATTTCATAGCAATAAGCTCCAAGAGGACATACAGAAATTAATAATTGAAGAAATGGAAGAAATAATATATGATTTTATGCTCCTTAGTTAGAAGATGATTTGTGGGTTTTTTTTAACTCTCATGCAGTTTTCCTCCATTGAAAACCTTATGATGCTACCTACTGATACCTTCAGTAGGACTGTTGTTCAGGAAATGCATGTCTTACCCAGGACTGAACTTCTTGATTCTTAATACACTTTATTACTAATATAATTTTCAGCATAATTATTATGTTTACTACTTCCAATCTATAAGAATTAACATAGCTATTTAATTATATATATAGCACAGGACCAAAGAAATACAAGGGATTTCCTAAATCAGATTACTGATAGTATTTTTCCCTCCATGACAAACCAACTCACACACCAAAGTTGGGCCATGACACCTATGTTTGGAGGATGTTTTCCTCTTAGAGAAAAATGGGAAAATGAGAAGGGGAGATTATATGACTAATAAAGATCTGGTCAACCTTAAATACCTTTAGTTTGGATAAAATGATTCCTATGTGCCACATTTACCAGCATTCTTTTTTCATTTCTATCTCTTTTCTATTGAGTCTATTATTTGAGTCTCCTACGATCAAAATGAAGAAAAATAAGATGATGCCAATATTATACTCTAAATCTGACTAATATTTTTCTTAGAGAATTATTACATTTTTCTTTTTTTTTTCTTCCTTAGTAGTCCATTGAAAAATCTTACAAAAGGTTTTTTCAATTTAAAAAGTGTCTCAACAAAAGTGTCCTCATTCTTTCTTTTTTTCAGGTGAGAATTAAATTTAATAGAAACCAAAACATTTGGTAGGTTATAGAATCTAAAAATTTGCTAAATAAACAACTAATGAGGTTATCAAAAACTTTAAATGAAGCATTTAAGTATCTGAAGTGGCACTAAGGTGGAATTTGATCATGTACAGTTGAGGATAGCAAATTAGGAAAAATCTGCTTGGAAGCAAACTTCTGCTTATGGCTTCAGGCAGAAAGTTCCCAAGGCACTTAAGCTTGTCCCACTGGATAGCCCTAAGTATCCCTTTTGGTGGACTAGGGTAACTTCAAAGACCCTATCTGCAGATGAAGACTTCCAGGGTATTGAGAAAATAGGTGTTTAGCAGATATGACCTCTAATAAATCCAATTTTTTAATTAAGAATGTGCAAATCTAATTTGCATAACACTGCATTCTCTTAAATCACTCTCAAAGCAGATACTATTAGCTTTAAAAGGCTGATACTATCAATTGATAGAAGTTGACCAGACAAAAAATACTCAGATTCCAGCAAGCCCTGCAGCTGGAGCTCCCCACATTCCAGAAGGCTGCCCTTCCCAGCAGACCATGCACTATTGTAAGGAAGGGCTGGTAACACTCTTGGTGAAGCTGAATCGATGAATTGATAGGAATGAAGCAATGATAATAAATTCACAAGAAGAGATTATCTCTATCTTAGTGGTTTGCCTCCTCAGTTGCAAGAATAAACTCTTTTAGTTGAGGATGATTTTCCATTCATACTTAAACACTGCTTCAAGAATGCCAAATTGCTACAGGAAACCCAGTGGACAGTGCTAACTGTAGGGTGGTGGTGTCAAACTTCTAGCGGGAAATTATTTTTGCTCTCTAAGTCACACTAGTCAGGAGTCTTTTCTACCCTACAAAAGTCCTACCTAATGCTTGTGTACTGTTCTGGCATAAGGGAGGTATTGAGTCAAACCTTCCCAGGCTGTGAAAGTTAAAGAACTTTTGTGAGTATTCCAATCACTAAACTATAGAGGAAAACACGGGAAAAGCAACAAGTCAAAGTTCACGCAAGACATGGAATTTTGGCGTCTTTTATGTTACAGAGATGGCTCATTGCAGCCTACAAGATGGAGCTGGGACACACTGGTTTGGTGCTTCCAGCCAGTTGGATTAAAATTCTCTGTGCTATGTGCTAGCATCCTATGTGCTATGAATCCCAATCCAAAAGACTAACTTACTGAAATCTGCTTTCCAGGAGCCTGCTGGCAACTGAGCTAGAGCCTTGAATACTGTTCCAGAAGCAGTCATGCTTCTTGTACCCATTGCTGAGCACTGTAGCATCTAATGCCACTTACAGAATGAAGCAGAATAGCTTTAAAATAGTCACAGTAACTTAAGTCAAAGTGAGAGTCTTTTATTTTATTGGATCCTACACATTTCCAGTGTGAAGAACCTCCCCACATCAATTCACTGAGACTCCAAACTGGTGTAACTGAACCCTGTGATGAACACTGACAAACTTAAGTGGCTAACCAGCCCTCTGGCGAGCAAGATCATTTCACCCATCACCAAAGTCTCTGCTCTTGGGATATGATAACTAAGAGGGAACTCTCAATTTTGTAATAACTAACCCATTCAAACAACTAATTTATTTAATTGGTTGAATGCAATAGCTGATCAGTGAGGAAAAATGAGGCACAGCAATATAGTTCTATGTGTTACACAAACACACAGGAAAACTCTCAGCTATGGAAAGCTCATCTAAAGCAAGATATAAAAAATAAATGTAACAAATCATGAGACTAAAAACTTATGTATCAGCACAGGTTAGCAGAGTACATGCCTTGCAGTTGTAGATTATTCAAAAGTATTCATATAAATAAATCAATATATCTGATTGCTCCATGAATTATGATGTTATTGATGGGTTCATCTCTCACCTTCCCCTAGGCTTCTAAAAGCTAAGTCTATACTGTCATGTTAAGCTCCCTTCATAAGTCAATGCAGAGAAACAGGAACCTCCTGGGAGGCTATTCATCTCACCCTTCTTACAGACTTTGCTTAATGACAATAAAGGGAGGTGATGGTACCTATCTTATATTTCTGCCACTTAAGAATCTGCTGAAAGCAAAACAAGTCCAAGAGGTTTTCCTCTCTTTTTTTCTTTCCAATTGCCTGTCCAGCCCCAATAAAGACAGTACCTAACAGAATTTGAAACCACGCACTGCAACACTTTCATAATGAGAACCCCCAAAACCTGTTTATTTCCTTTCCATGGCACCTCTATCACAAAACATGAATAATTCTCTTCCCTACAGTTTTGCTATCTTTTCAAGACTACCTGTATGATCCAGTGTCAGCCAAATGCTGTAGCTTCACTCTAATCTTAGGATGCCAAATACCCAATTTAACTGTGTGTTCAACAGCCGGAAGCCACAATTGATTGTCTTGCTGCCAGACCCTTGAATACAGAGGCTGATCAAAGGGTGTAGGACAGTGCAAAGAGCACAGGTTTAATGACTCATATTGATTCATTAGATGAAATGCATATAATCAAGTTTTGCTAAGTGGCTATTGATTCTGCGCACTTTGATGTTGATTTAGATGTAACCCAGACACAAAAAAAAATGGAAACGTGCAAAGCCAGTGGCCATTTCTTCACTAGCTCAAAGAACACTGACTTCTTCACTAAGTCAAAATCTTGAGGTCCCCATTTAAAAAAAAAAATCTGGAAGAAAAACTTTGGGAAAGAAAATCCTCTATTTTTGTACATACATACAAAAATATGGTTGGCTACACCATGTTAATTAAAAGCATCATCTAGAGCTGTAGAGATGTTCAGATTTGTTTATATCATAGGTTTTTTCAGCCTCAGTGGTAATGACAATTCTGTTTACAGGTAGAGGGCAGGGCAAGCTCCAGTTTATTTGTTTTGCATTATAACTTTATATCATAAAATGGAAAAGTTCACAATCAATCACTCACCAATTTGAAAGGGTTAGAATATGCTACAAGAGTGCATCCATCAGTTACAAAAAATCTTTGCAGTCACAATGTTTGAGCCTTGAGCATATGAAATCTATCTCAGTATTTTAAATGTGATTGCTTTAAAACAATTCAGTATACTAAGTTCCAGCATTGAAAAACCAAGTGAAATAAACTGCTGGAAAGCAAAGTTGGTTCATGTACTTACACAGTCAATCAGTTAATAACATGGTTACATACCTATTAGTAGAATCCAGACCCTTAGACATAGACTTGATAGATCATATTTACCAACAACACAGTGGGTCAAACTATCATTCTAGCATGTACTTTAGTATTGAGTAACACTGTCCTTTTATCACATCTGTAACACAGGGATATTATGGTGAGATTATCAGGTACTGACTCCTATCATTAATACTCTTCTCATCCCCTCTACACGGATACACAATAGCACTGATTCCCAACTTAATTTTACCAAAGAAAGATATATGGCTCAGAATTAAGAAATATGATAAAACAACTTTCCTCTAACTATAGTAATAAGCTACTTATTTGATCAAAAAAGCTAATGGCTACAGAATATAACCAATGGAAAGGAATAATACTGTGGAACAGCCTTCTAACACAAGATTGTACTCAGTAAACTACTGAAACTACAGGAAAAAAGCAAGAAAAGCAAACTGATACGAGATGCAATCAGTTTAGTGCTCATGTACTGGAGTCTCACCTCCAGCATAAGCTACAGGATACGGCTCTTTGTCTTGCATGGTTGGTTAGGAGTTACTCAAGTGTGAAATATTCTAAATTCTGGTTGTTAAAGGATTGAGAACCTCTGCCCCCTGCCATGACTTACATCCTGAAAGGCATATGCTTGTGATAATAATCTACCAAACTAGTCTCCTTCGGCAGCACACAGAAGATGTTTTGCTCTAATATTAGGGAGCCTTGAAGGTAGTATTTCCAGCAAATTACAAGCTAACCTAACATAAAGAAATTGATTAAGCTGTTGGCAGACTCAAAGGACAAATCTGTATCTCATGGTCAGTTATATTTTTTTACCTTTGGTTTTTTTTCATGATTAGGAGAACTAGAAATACTCTAGTCTACAAATGAAATCTTACCTTCTAGCTCAATCACATGATTCCAAAAGCCAGATGCCTAAATGGCTTTGCCTTAATCTGGCCTTTTTTTGTTGTATCTGATGAAAGGAAGGAATGGCTGTCCAGGTAAAAAAAAACAAAAACAAACCAACAAAAAAGTCGAAGTGAATCCCATCACATTCTAGTCCAGAAAAAGGCGGCTTCAACTTGAGTCATATCACAATTAAAAAAAATACTATGGCATATAGTGTTCTTTTTTTATAGCTGAGAGCAAGTTCCATTAGACTGTTAGAAGAGTCTCTGAAGGAAAATGAAAATAGCCTCGCAAGGGAGTGGAAGCCCCACACAGCATGTTTAAATGTGGCAGCTGGGCTGTGGGTGGAAAAGGCCGTTTCCATTGCAAATCTGCTGCCTTTATACCTCCCATGGCTAGATTTCTATGGGAAATGTGGCAGTTATCCCTCCCTGAATTTCAGCTGCTCAGTTTTAAAGATACATAGACAGGAAATGTAGCAAGGGTCAACGACTGAAGGGCAAAAAGTCCAGAATTATGTTCTGTCCAAGGATCGAAAAGTAAAATTGGGCAATGGCAGGAAGTAGAAAAGTGTAACAGGAAAATGGCAAGAAGAGGAAAAGATTCTTCAGTTTTAAAAGATGAAAGGCAACTTTCATGAAATTGCATGCCACTTCAAAGGCTACTTTATTTTCAATAGTTTGAGGCATTTGATGCTTAACACTTAGGTCTCACTGAAAGCTGGTTAGCAAAGCTGGTTAGCAATGTGTTAGTTACTTTTAAAAGTGATGCCTTTATTTTGGGGGGTTTATCATGAGAATAGTTGGGGCAACTTCCCATGTCATCACACATAAATGTGAAGGACTTAATTTAGCTGACTAAGTTCCTTAGATAGTAAATTCCCCACTGGTAATATGTAGGTATGTAAGCCTGGGACTGACTAGAGGAAGCATGTGCTGTAGCTACACCAACATAAAGTATCATGAAAAAAATGTTTCCAAAACATAACTCATCATCCAAAAAAAACCACTCTCTGGTGCAGGTACAAAAATCCTATGTGGAGCATAGATGGCTACTTAATTGCTCTCTGTTTGGATACAGGTGGTGTAGTGCTGTTATCTGCCATTTTTTCTTTTTAATAGTCATTTAACAATTTTAACAAGGTTGAAAAAACTGTCCAAGCAAATGGAGCATCTGTTTTTTTTTTGTTTTGGTTTGGTTTTTTTTTTACCCAATCAACCTGTTACGGCTCCAAAGCTGGTTCCTTTAGAGAGGGTTCTTTAATCATCAGACTAACTTCTCTCTTTCTTTGTTCTCTGCAGAAAACCTCACACTCCTTTCTGTTCAAAAGCCTGGCTTCAACAGCCAGGACAGAAGGCTGCCTCATCCTAGCCAGTCTTCACCTGTTATCACTTTGGTATGGCTCTGGCTTGGGAATTAACAGGATGCTTGTGCCAACTCAGCCACATGGAGGAACCAAATCAGTATTTTCTCCCTGAAGAGCCACTGCTGGTCCAGGATGCACCACTATCATGAAATATTTCAATGAAAGGGCATGTGGCTGCTATGGGGTCTATAGAAATGCAGTGTCTGCATGTTGGTGTGAGCAGAGAATGCCTGCTGTGCCTTCTGGATCAGAGGAGGCTACTGGCATTACCCACAGCCTGCAGATCTCACACTTCTGGCCTGTAGGAAGCCCTGAGCAGCACAGCCTAACTAAGCTGGCAGTGCCTCTGGGAATATACAAATAGGTTTTCTATTTCAAGTTTGGTCAACTACAGACTTGGGAATTTTGTGGATCCTTGTCTTCACTTTCCATACCGAAAGTGAACTCACATTGTGCTCTAGAAATTTGTCCTCACATTCTAATTTACATGTTGTGAAATGCTTCTTGTGAAAATCACAGAGGTAGAAATTAAATAGTGGAAAACTTTTATTAATCTCTAATTAACTGGCAAACGCACTAAACAGAAGTTGGGCCATGTGCAGGATGACATTTTAGTGTAAAAAATACCTGGAAGGTTTTGAAGGTAGGGATGAAAAGGGTATCAGGGGTATGTGATATCATGCAAAGCTATACTGTATCGTAGCCTGTAAGTAAATCGGTCCTGACTCTTTACTAGATGATCCAAAATTTCCTTACTGTTTAAAAAACAGGGATGTTGGTATCATCTCATTATCCTTACTTTTCAGACCAGCCAATACACTTCTATCTTCCTGTGAGTTTCTGGGGTTTTAGAGAGTTCTAGAGCAACATAATTACAAAGTGCCCCAGTGTAAGAGGAATGAAATTCTATTCCTGTTTACACAAGAGATCAGTTTAACCCCTAGAATACATGAAAAGTACCAAAAAAAATTGCTTCTAACAATTCTAAACTAACCATGACAGTTCTCTTGTGGTTCTACCTGAGCTGCCCACTAGACTGTGATTTCTAAATCTGACTGACTGTTCTAATTTTTAATGAAAACTCAACATTGTAGTAGACAGAAAAAGCTAAATGTTTTCTCTGTTTCATAGTTTTGATGAAATGCTGACAATTTAAATAAGTGTTTCCACTTTTAATCAAAGCTATTTTAACTGTTTAGTCCTTCCTCCTACATCCTTTTAATAACATAACTGGAAGCAGCAAGCTTGACTGGTAAGGCTTGAAGTTAACACAGTAGTCAGAATTTATTTCCATTCTTTCTAGAATGGTATTTGTTTTATAACTCTGACTCAGTTTCTGAGTCAGTTCTCCTCTGTGATCTCCTTAGGTCTCACAAGCTAAGCAAAGCCAGGCCATGTCAGTTCTGAGAATGTCAGTGTTTCCAAGGAACACCTAGGTGCTGTAGAGACAGCACTGTGACTTGCCAGAAGCACTGAAACAAATTCATCACTGTGGAGGGGACAGAAGACTGTAAAGCTGGTAATTCCTTATGTCACATGGAATTAAAAAAGAAGAGCCAAGTGTCTGTGTTTTAAGAACTAGAAATGCTAATACCAAAGCCCTTCTCAAAAATAAAGTCATGGGATTATATTCTGTAAGGATTAAACCTACATTTTCAAATGGAAAAACAATCTATTATTTTTTTTCTTGCCATCCCAAACTCCTTAGCACTATAAATGTGTGCTGGGAAAAAGTTGCTACAACCAGTATTGTGAGTCAATGTGTATTATGAATATAAACCCCTATCATAAGCAAAATGATCTTTGGTGTCAATTGAAATCAAACACTTAACATCACAAAACCTGTTGAGGCTACTGAGTTACAATTATCGAATTTTTAAAATTAACAGCTGAAAATGTTCTATGAGCACAAAATAGAGTTACCACTGTAAATTCACTGCAAAGCAGCCATCCATCTAGTTGGGACTTTGTGTGTTCTACCTCCTTTCACAAAGTATGGGATATCCAGAGAAATAAGTTTCAAAACCAGTTTAGCTTTTTTTTTTGTTTGGAGGCTACCAACATGCAAGTATTGATAAGATTCATGTCAGAGAGTATTAATCACATAAATCATGATTTGTGACATATCCTCTTGTTTGAGATAAGTTTGCTTGTCCCTTTTTCCTAAAGTGGTAAACCTGTTTACTAGAACCAACAAACCATTAATTCTCATTGATCATTCTAGAAGAAATCATGCCCAAGCAAGATCTACATTAAATATCAGTAATTCTAGTACATTTTTCTAGAATTATTGCAAATGCTAAACAGCAAGAAATCATTTGCTAATCTTCATAAAAATAAGCTTTTAATATAAGAAGGATGGTCCAAAGCAAAAGGCACTGGAGAGGCATGACTCAACTTCTGGCTGTGATGCAAATGTCTTGTGTGGCAGCAGAGTCACAAACTGCATGTTTACCAGGGGAGCAAAAGCATTACAGCTCTCAGTTTCTATGCACAGCTGCACAGTAAAATTCTAACATCCAAGTGAGGAATGTTTGCTTCCCTTCTAATACCTAGGGACATGTAGGCACTTAACACACACCAGAATTCAGACACTCTGGACTGGTGGAAGGTATTTTCTGTAGTGGGGAATTTTCACTTCTGGAATCACAGAATATGCTGAGTTGGAAGGGACCCATATCACTTCAAGCCTTCTGGTTTTTTTTTTTCTCACAGAGATTAACTCAGTCTTTTGACTTGGAGATGGTCAGAGTAGGAATCACAGTCCCAGCCTTATCCATTATCCAACCTAGAACATATAGCAATGTCTGAACAACTTGTGTTTAATATCCTCTTTTGTCAGGGGTAACTGCAGCTTCATTTTACACCTCTCAGAAGACTGCTTGCTCATGAGCTTTTATAATAATTTAGGTGGAGAGTGTCCACTTCTCTAATACTTCATGCAAAACAAAATATTTACATGTTCTTTACTACCAGGGAAGAATTAATTGAATTCCTCTCTAAAATGACTGTCTGTCTCCCATACAAAGTGCTAATGCTGGGACTGAAACAGGGTTCTTCTGTCTCCAAGTGAGTGCTCAAAGTTACAAAACTATATCCTTCTCTCTTCCTTTGGAATGTATTATTGTCCATGAAAGAACAGATGAAGAAAAAAGAATACAATCATCCTGACATCTTAACCTCTTTATAGTCAATGCAAATTCCCAGATGATGGGAGAAATGTGTCCCAATACCTACTGGCAAAGAATAAAAGTGTCTGAGTGTCATGTTTGTGTAGATCACAAATTGGACGACTTGAAAATTTAAACACTTGCTACACTGAAAAAAGCAGATGAAAGATTAGAAATGTACTATCTACGCTACGTACTTCGTGTGGCATCAAGGTGCCCAAATAAATGTTTTCACAAGTCTGGTGACTGAGCTGGTGGTTGGAGAAAAGGAGACTGAGGGGAAACCTTATTACTCTCTACAACTACCTGAAAGGAAGTTGTGTTGAGGTGGGGGTTGGTTTCTTCTCCCAAGTAACAAGTCATAGGATGAGAGGAAACAGCTTTAAGTTGTCAGGGGAGTTTTAGGTTGGGTATTAAGAAAAATTTCTTCACTGAAGGGATTATCAAACACTGGAGCAGGCTGCCCAAGGAAGTGTTTGAGTCATCATCTTGCAGGTATTTAAAAGGGGTGTAGATACAGCCCTTGGGTACATGGTTTAGTGGTGGACTTGGCAGTGCTGGGTTAATGCTTGGATTGAATGATCTTAAGGATCTTTTTCCAACCTTAACAGTTCTATGACTCCAGATTCGGGCAAGCTTAATGTCAAAAGTACAGTTCTACTGTGACTTCAGACTTAGGTACAAAATAAGGGAGAGTTGAAGAGTGTTTTTGGCCTTAAAGCAGGAGTCGAATGCATGTCAGTTTTTAGCTCTAGTCTTCACTGTGAACACCTATTCCCTGTTTACAAAGTACAGGTCAGATTTTCTCCTGAAGACATTATGAGGGTGAAAAACAGTAGCAGGCGTGTATCTTTGGTGAATTTCTTTCACAAGGATCAGCCGTAAAGAAAGCAGTCATCTACTACTTTGCATCCAATTTAGTGGCCTGCTCACTACTTTAAATATAAGATTTGATGGTAAAGTCTGTCCCAGTCCCAGGGAATTGACAATAAAAACCCTTTCTTTTAAATTACCATTATTGGCATTTAAAGGCAATCATATCCTGTACTGTCTCACTATACTTTACAGTATTACAAATTTTACAATAAGTTATGGATTTAAGACACAGGCAAAACTTCAATTGTATGAAAATTTTCTCTTTGGCATTATATCCCTTCTCCATTCCTCCATGGATACTTATGGCATGGTGAAAACAATGAAAGGTTCTGGAATCCCTTTTCGTGTCATTGTAAATGTCAAGATTTTCTTGGGAAGGGGATTCAGGTGAGTAGCCAGAAAACTAACTTGGTAGGTCCACTCAGCTGGTTAAAGGTACCACTGTTTACAGTGTCCAAACCTGTATATTGCTGAGGATGTTTTCAGGTGCCATCTGTCCCCTGGGCACTTGATTCTACACAGTGGATGTATTTATTTAGATTTATTACTGACATCAAAGATGGTGCAGGACTACCTCTTCTTTCCCTGTCCTGAGCTGACACCACTAGAAGCAGTACTTCAAATCAACCACTAATCAGAAGTGACATCTTTGAAAGACCTGTCTCAACTTATTGAAAAACCTCAATAGAAGTCTTTGAAGACAAATCATAGTGTATTTTTAGGGCTCTTTCCTGTTTTACTTCATTTCTTATTTTCTTCATATTCTTTTGCTAGCCCAGATAATACCTAGGGTGCTCAATCTCATAAAATACAAGTATTTGAAAGAAAAGATAACTATAGTTTTTCTTATATTTTACATATATAATTTCTCCTGCTTCCTTTTTTGATGACTCTAGCAGAGTTCAGATAATTTTCACCAAGGTGGAGAAAAAAGAGGGGCAATGCTATTCTGATAGTGTGGGTACCACCTACAGATAAACTTCTTCAAAGTCATTTATTTTATTTGTGTTGGACACAGGCACAAGGAATAAGGTGGGATTCCCTGTCCATTCAGCTGCCAGCATTCACCAGTAAATTCTCCTGTCTCCAGAGCCCTGACTTGATATGGTCCAATCCACAGGCCATTTCTCAACATGCAGTAGCGATGGTTCTGCAAAGGAGAACTGTCAGAAGGAGAGTGCAGGCAGCTCCATAGTACCCTAAACTCGATGCCTAACATTGCTTGTAGCTTTTCTGGTTTAGTCTAAGGCTAATAACCACAACTGCATTTTCACTAAAATACACATTAAGAAATAGATTTTTTTTTTAAATACCTCCAGCTTTTTAGCCTCAGAATCAGTATTTTTACAGAACTATTTAGAAATAATTCCTAAACTATGAAATAGGGAAACTAGACTAGACTCTAAATGTAAAATTGTCTTATCATTACAATTTAGTTAATTTTGCTCCATGATCCAGAAAATGTTTTGATCCAAAAAGCACTGGATTGTCAGATTAGACTTCCTCTGACATCAATGAGCATTTAACAGATCTTTATGACATCAATGAGCATTTAACAGGTCTTTATTTAAACAGCAGATAAATACCAGAGCCAGAGTTTTGGGCCCTGTGTTTGTTATAATCCCCATATAGGCTTCTGTCTTTACACCTTAAAATGCCTGAAATTTGCTTGCTGTTTACAAATGGGGAAACAGAGGCACAATGAGATGAAATGTTTTGTCCATCAGGTGTGAATCAACTCTGTAGATCCTCTTTTCCATTATGAAAAGCACAAATTATTCAAGCTCAGACAATTTATTTCTCTCCTAAGAGAACACAATGTTCTTAGCAAACCTACCAGGCCAACCAAATAAATTTCCCATAGGCAAGGGAAAACTGTATAGCTACTTGCAGGATCTTGTTGGGGAAATTATCTCCCCAGTATTACTGGATGTTTTGTTCTCTCTTTTTTAAAATTTTCTTTCCCATACTTTCTGCATGGTCTTCATTTATTTAGTGGCTGGCAGAACACCTCCAGACAGATCCTTCCACAGAAAACACTGTGGCTGTAAGTGCACTGCTGCACAAGAAACATGCCCAGCATCTTCCATTTGAAAGAAAATGAGCATAGCATTTAGAGCAACATACAAGCCAGAAAGCACATCCTAAATCCTGTTTGCTACTGCTGCACACTTAGGTCAGCACTCTTCATGCTCCTGCTTCTGATTTATTGTATTTCCCCTGCCTTTATAAGGCTGGTGTTCCTGGTACGTGCAGGTCCTGCAACTTTCTGCCGCTGAAATAGCTATTCCCAACCCAGATGGTGGCAGGAGCAGCTCAACTGTGGCTCCTTTGTGCAGTCACCTCTAGACAATGGCCACTGGCATGCAGAGCCACACACCAACTGCTGGTGTATATCTGCTTGATGTTTCAGATCCAGCTTTGCACCTTTCCAACAATTAATCAACAATCAGACAAAGGATATATTGCTGAATCCAGACAGCAGCCAATACAGACCTCTAATACATTATGGATTCTCTGTCAGCACATTTATTTATTGTTCGCAGTGTTCTGTTTGAAAATCCCTATGCTCTACCACTTATTTTATTTATTTACTTGCTTACTTATTTCTCTTTAGCTGAATTTAACAAAGCTTCATTTATTACCATTTTTCACAAAACCTAAATGGCGGATTACTTCATATAAAATGTATTTATAATCTTGGTATTTACCACAATTTACCAAAGTCTTTAGCAAATACATCTTTAAATGAAATAGAATTAAATTGCACAAGCAGTATCAAAGCATTTTCCCAGGTAAATATCCAGTGAATCATTTTATCATCATTTAACACTATAATAAAGGTTGACTATCAGCTTAGAGATAAAGGAATATACATTTGTCTATACTTCCAGCATCCAGTGGGATTTTTCACAGTATCATGACAGCAAGTAACAATAAGGACCTCCCTGTTCTGTGGTTAGGCTTTACTATAAATGCATCAGTGGACCTCCGGTTCTGCACAGCATGAAACCATGCTACACTATCAAATTAATGTTAAAATATGTATGTCCTGCCTTCTGATTTATAATATCTTTGACAAACAGTAAAAAGGACAGGCACGCCATAAAGTTTATGGATGGAGTGATGGCATGCACAATGATGTCTCATAAAGAATAAAGGGGGGAAAGTTATTTATTCTCGTGATTCAAGAACTAAAATACAGCTAGACTGGGTGCGTGCACAGAATTTTTCATAAATATCCCACAGTGCACCCTGTTGTACAGCAGCCATACATTAATTAGAGCATTCAGCAGACACTGCAATGTGTTACACTCACCCAAGTGAATCTTCATTTTTCACATGCAGGGCCTCACTAATTAAAATCAGCTTTGCAATTAAATGTGGAAAATTGTGTTAAATTTTAAAGCATCATTTAGAAAAAAATGTATTTATTTTTAGGGTATTTTATTTTGATGCAAATGAATTCTCCATCAAAGTGAGACCAGTGAAAGGAAGGTATGAGGATTTCTCTTTTTTGTATTATAGATGCTCCTCTCGGTTGCAAGTTGCAATGCTCCACTATCTCTCTGCCAGTACCTGGCCCTGTTCCAATGCTTTTAGTGAGTGCTATCTGTCAAGGCATGAATAATACAGCCCCTAGGCTGTCGGCAGAATCCAAATGAGGCATACATCAGGAAGCAAGCACTCGACTTTAGCTCCAGAACATGCTCCTGTGAAGACAGGCAATTATTCACCCACGGCTGCAGCCATGGCAATCAAACTGGTGGGTGAAAAGGTATATGAAATGAAAAAATTTGAATAAGAAGTATGGTACAACAAGACACAGAAATTCAATAATTTTCTAAGAACAGAGAGACATTTGAGTCTTTTAATTTTGAAGTTTGGGAGCCTTAGTTATTTCACTCTCTCTGTTAGAAAATATAACTAAACTATATGTAACGCCAAGACAATACAATGGTATGTGAGGCTTTCTCTAATCAAAACAGCAGTGCTAAACCCTAACGTATTTATAAATTCAAATTGCTGTATGAAGTTAGAAATCTTATGCTTAAAAATTAAAAGTTGATCAAAATAATTCTATCCATATAATTAATAAAACAGAGACGTCCTAGTAAAGCAACAAAGTGGTGATATCAAGAAATTTGGTGGAAAATTAGAATGTAATGTATTTTAAAAAGTTAGGGGCAATTCATACATTACACATACACACATTTTATAAATCCTCTTCATTTCTGAGACTTGTCTTTTTTTGCAACACATTGTATCAAAAAAAATCCCTTACAAATAAAATCGAATGAAAGAAAAGGCATGAAAAATTCCTTGGCAGATGAAATGTTTAAGTTGGTTTATTTCATTTGAATTCTTATTTTCAGCAATCAAATTGAAATTCATGATATAGTGAAAGCTCTATTAGCATCTCCATTTTAAATCTGAAGGGTTTATCATTTGGCCTTAATAGTTCTACTTCTCCAAAATTTTATGCAAATTGTTTCAGACTATGATTGTGTTTTAATTTCTAGACAATGGCTTTATCTGCTTTCAAATATACATTGATGTATGCCCTAGAAGAATCCTAAATTAATATACATAATACCATGGAACAAGTTTAAGATTTTTTTAGGTCTCTTATTTGTTAGAATAGGTTTCATTTTGAAACATGTGACAATTGGCAAATGATTAATCCATTACAGAATTTAACTGCTTTTGTTACTTGAGAAATAAAAATCCAAACTATTATGTTTAGAAGCCTTTAAAATAGGCCATTGTATGTAATCAGTATTTTTTAATGGAATCTAGTTAGGGTTTTTATGACATGTCTACATGCCCATTTACATTGCAAATCACTGGCACCTATTTGGTATGTGATGTGTTTTAAAAGGATACTAAATGCCAAGCCTCAAAGTGCAATATTTCCAAAACCATCACTCACATCTACTCAGTAAATACCATGGGCCAGTTTGTGCTCAGCTACTCTAAAGTTAACTATGGAATTTGCACCTGCAGAACAGAACAGAAACTGGACTCACTTTCACATTTATATTTGTATACACAGAATGTAAATCCTGCTGTCTATAAAGCTGATTAATGAAACTGTCAAATTTCCTACTAATTGCAATGGAAGAACAGTTGAATCTATGCTTTTCGTCAGATGCTTAGCCAAAAGGCACCCTGAAAACACAGTTCTGGGAACAGTCTCCTGGTGTGGTCCGAGTCACTGCTACATACCCAGATGGATTGTTCACAGCTAAAAATATGCAAACGAGGATGTGGACCAAGCTTACTGTTCAAAATTAATTTACAGGTCTGAAGGTATAAGAGTAGTGTTTATTCTTACGCTGCTACGATGGACCTGAAGAGCTACCAAGGGAATAAAACCAACACTATCCGGAGCACGGCCCAGGAGAGGCTCTGGTTTTCACTCCTAAGATCTGAATTCTTCTCTTGACTCCACCACTATCTGAACATGTCTATGACTTTGTTTTGTTTTGTTTTGTTCTTGCTTTCAGATCTTTCACAATCTTTGTTTTCTTTTTATTCTTTTAATTTTGTGTTCAGTTGGCTTCAGGCACCTGGAAACATAAACAACAGGTACTGAAGTCCTACCTCTGTCAATTCTAATGTTGAGGCATTGCCCCACGCTGTGTATCACAGACAGTACTACAGGGTCTTCAGTTCTCCATATATTACTAAAATACAAAAAAGAAATGAGTCTGCTCTGAAGAAGGCACACCACCTAACTTTGGGCACTTCCCCTCAGTGCCCAAATGGAGATGCTAATCCTTGTGACTTTCTATGTAGTCACTGGAGAGAGGTGATTTTACCAAGTTAGAGATCCCACCATCCTGCCCTAAAGTGCCCTTCAGAGAAACTTCTCCATCCAAGCCGTGTATTAGCATGCTCAACTAACACGCTGACATCAAGCACTAAACTTAAGAGCCAAGAGCAAAGTACCAAGTCATGCAACGTTTTACTTCCCTTCCAATTGAAATTTGACCCTCCCCCCAAAAAAGAGATGGAAATGACACAGCCACTGTTACCCTATCTAGCACCAGTCTTGTGTTTTCACACACCCCAAAGGAAACATCAGTGACAGAAAAGGTTTGCTAGTTCCCCTAGTTAACCCCACATTGCAGCTCTTTAACAATTAAAAAGACAACTGAAGTATAAAGCATGTGATAAAACTCTGTATTAACATCTATATAATATTTTATGAGCAGAACAAGTTTTGATCCCCTGAATCTGTCTGAAAATTTGAATGGATCTGCTTATTTCAGTTCACATTTAATATACTACCTGAACATGGTTCCCACTGTCACATTGCTACTAAAAGGATAAAATTACAATGAAAAAAAAGACCCTTAGCAGAAACTTCAAGACATTATAGAAGAAATAGAATTCTGGAGAACTCTGACTACATCTAGTGGAAGCAAATACATTTCATTCCTAATAACAAGCTGGTCTGATACTGTGAATGAAAAGGTCTTAACCTCATTAAAATGCTCTGTAAGTCTAAACGGAATTGAGTCAGGCATCAGCTGAGATATGCAATTCCCTGAACACATAAAATTTTTAAGACAGTCTGATTTCCTTGGAAGAAATGTTTGGGTATTTCCTACTCAAACAGCAAAATAGGAAAAAAAAGAAAAAAAATCCCTCAGATGCTCTCAAAACAGTAAATTTTGTAGGTGTTGCTTGAGATATAAATATTACTGCTTTTTTAGAAAATAGATATGTACATTGTAAACCTCCCCAAAGAACTTTGTTTTTACAATAAATAAGACATGTATTGGTTAAATATATTTTGATTAGTGGATTGGCAATCAGGGTGACAAGAAAACATAAGAGTCCCACAAATTCTTTAGTAGGAAAAAAGGAATTTTTGATGTATTTCCAATTTTTATTCTTTGCGCATCTGCCCAAAATTTCGTTTAATTAACCACTCTGAGATTCAGCCTGTTTGTGTTCTGACACACCAGAATCATGTCAAGAAAGCAAAATATGGAATTTAGGTCTCAAAACTGCATGTAATCTTTCCAAACCTCATATCCTTCCTCTTCCCCCAAAAGGGTGATTTTACACAAACACAGACACTAACTCTAACACAAACAGAGCAATTCAAAAGAAAAGTCAGATTTTTTTAAGCTAAAGAGTTTCTCTCTCTGTTTCAAGACTTTTATTTTTTAAATCTGCACAAAAAATCCATGAAGTGTAAAGAAATGTGTGTAGCTACAATCTTGTAACTAGAAAGGACATTATAATCATATCATTTAACTGTTGACTGTTTATGAAATTTCTGAGGGAAAAGAAGGATTTAGTGCCATTCATTAATTACTTGTGAGGCCTGTATTTACATAAAGAAAATGGACAAAAGAAACCCATGGTTTGATATGAGAAGTCATAAGTGAATTTAAAAGTAATTATTTGGGTTTCTTTTCCTAAATCAGTGTTCCAGTATAACCAAGCCTTCAAATAACTACAAAAATGTTACTATTCTTATGACTGAAAAAAGATTAGGAAAACAAATGTGAACAATTATTTTATCATTTATACTGTTTAAATGCAATTCCAACTAATTTCAATATCAGGAGTATCACTTTTCTTGCTCTAATTTTGAAAGTGTTTTCTGGACTTGTCCCTAAGCTTCATTCACTGATAAGAAAAAAGGCACATGAATGGCTGAGGGGCACTGTTCAGTACCTTTTCCCGTTTCAAATAAATACCTAAAGTAAAAATGTATCATTTCAATTTCATTCATAAACCCCATATGCCCTCATTATAAAGCAGTAATCATATTTTTTGTGAAATATGTGCTCTTATAAACACCACAAGTGCTTTAAAACCTGAAAGAAAAACAAGAATGAAAAAAATCTTGACAGATTCAGGAGAATTTAACACTGGTTTGAACACCTCCCTCTATTCAGAAAAGAGATGGCCCAAACATCAGCCATTTTATCTCCTCCAATGGGCTGCTGTACAAAATATGTCAAATGAAAAGCACAGCATGAAAGAAAAATACATGTATTATAGAGCTGTTAAAATTCCAAAATATTGCACAAGAAATTCACGGGCAAATGATTCAGGAAAGGGATGGTTTTATACAAACGAGCAACACTATTGAAAACTGACCTTCCAGACACAGAAATGTAAAGACTGAGGTCTGAATTAATTTGAAGCCCATGTAGTATGTGCGACATAAGCTGCCTTGTACACAATTAACAGTGAACAGATAAGAAAACCTTTTTAAGGGAGATTCTCCATTTATCATGGCTTAGAAACTGAAGTCAAGGTATTTTATAACTTCAGTGTAACATTTGAACAATGAAGTCTTATTAACCCTGATTTGTCTTAAGCTTTGACCCTTGAATCTAATCTGATCATTGAACTTAAAATGCTCAGAAGCTTGTTTTCTTTTAGTTATGAAATACATTAAATAACAGAACATGAGTGCCAACATCTAAGTAGGGCCAAATTTTCATTTGCAACACATGAGCAAGGGAACTGTATGCAAAAATTGAGAAAAAACTGAAAATGGAACAAGACTCAGCTAAAATGTGAGTTAAATTTTGTGTGACATTCAGAAAGAAAAAAACCCCTCTGAATCTGAACGGATTCTAGAATGCCTAATTGCTATTTTTTATCATTGTTTGGTTTATCAAGGTCATGCCAGTAACTTGTTTACCAAATCTCTTCACCAAATTATGAAAATTGCAGATATTACCTTCTATGTCTTGCATATTTGCCACTAACATGACCACTGCCATCACAGCCAGGTGTGGGACAGCTGCAAAAGAGAGAATTAATCATATAGATGCTGGTGTGCTGCAGAAAGATTATACTAAAAGCAGGCAGGCAGGAGGTACTACAAAGATGGAGGGCAACCAAGACAGAAAGAGAAATCAAATAACTGAAGGGGAAAAAAAAAAGAGGGGATGCTTTTTATTAGCAAATCTCAAGGGAATTAATTTCATCAGTGCAGCAGGGCATGAGCAAACCACCAATGAACTTGAAAGTGCATTATACCCATTAAAAGGCATGAATTTTCTAAATTGCTAATGGGGATACATTTTACACTCAGAGCACTAACCTGAACAGCTCTTGTATGGCTGGTTCCACGGGAACTGCAGAGAGATGGAAAATATATAAAAATTTATCATCTATTACAAGTACCCCTCTTCTACAGAAAATTACCAGAAAGGTTGTGTAAAAGCAAGGGTCAGAATGAATTGTGCAAAGAGATTCTGGAGGATGAAGGTCACCCTGAGCAGGGGCCTTGAGTGATTTACTGAAGCAAGAGACGTACCTCGAACACCTTTGGAGCGTGTGCGATGGCGCTTCTCGTCTGCATCCACCTCCATCTGGGAATAGATTAGCAGGCAGTCAATGTTCTTATCCTGCATGCACAGACTATCAATGCACACACTGATACAGTCTCTCACACAATTTATTGACACTATTTTAATTCCATTTTATCCTGTAAGGGAAAGTTCTACTTACAGGGGATTTTTAGGATCCTCATGTTTATTTAAAAACAGAAAATGCAGTAATTTCTGCTTTTAACAGTCGTTTTCCGTGCCCTGCTTTCATAGCAAATTATGTGCAACTAACTGCTCTTTTTGAAAGATTATTTCTAATACAAATCCCTGATTGCTCTGATATATTTTGAAACAAGGATTCAATAGATTTCTATACAATTTAAAATTAAAGGGTCTCACACCACAGGTCATTTTCTACCAAAACCTTTTCAATGGGAAAGAGAGGAAAGAACAATGACTGAAAAGGAGATAAAGAGTCATCACTAAACCCTCAAATATTTCATGTTATTTAACACAGCATTACGATCTTTGCCAACATGTTTAATTGTTTAGTTACATTTTTCAAGTTTCAGGAAAGTGCTCACTTGCTTCATGGCTAAATCTTTACCTTCATTTTATAAACAGCTCGCCCCTCTACTGTAACTTTCTATGCAATAATAAATATATAGCAATCTTAAATATTTGCCATACAGGGGCAAGGCTGCAGATTAGACATTGGAAAATATCATAAACACAGATCTATAAGAGTTAACATAGGGCCAAACATTTCTTCTGATTTTTCATGTACACAGTCAACAGACTTTCAAAGGTAAACTACATAGGATAGTGAGAGTTTAGGATTTTGTTACACTGAGCTATGTTAAGAGGCTGTGTCAGGGAAAATATATCAAGTATCTGTATCACCAGCTCCTTTGGATGTAGAACAGGATGGCAAGATGGATCTAAAGTGCTTCATACATAGAGATGATACACCAAAGCACAGAAATAGACCATGGAGCTCTAGTTGCCCCAGGGGAAAAAACATCAATCGCCCCCTTCATAGCAATACCCTTGAATTGATATCTTGTAAGCATGTCATATATCTCCTGCAAAAACATGGAAATGTGTCCAAGTTACTCACAGCTAACCCTTCAATCACCAAGCTTCCTTTGGTCAGTGCCTTAACACAAACGGATATGGGAAGTAACCAGGAAGGAAGAAACCAAGGGGTGCTTTTACAGAACTCCCTCAACATATTACATGAGGAGGAGACTCAAAACTTGTGGGTGACAGGGATTTGGTGAAAAGAAAAGTGTCACTTTCACAAGGCTCTGTGCTACTGGTGTAGTTTTGCTTCTTGGTAGTCATCATCTGATTCCTGGTACTGTGATTTATTCCATGCTAAAGGGATGACACTCTAAAACAAATAGCTATTATGGAGGCTAATAAAGCATCAGTCTCTATTAGGGGGCTTCAGGTCAGTCTTCTCATGGAGGTCTTTGAGTAAATTTGAGTGGGTTTCATTTTTAAATTAGACACCTACATATAGCTCTGTGTACACACTTGGAGCATAAGCTTCTGTCTTTATCAGCCAATTATGCTGAGATCCTGTAAGGTGTCCCATCAAGCCTTCAGTTGCCAGCCCAGAAAGGCAGAGACGTGTACAGGGAAATCCTCTGTTGTATGTACCAACCCTCTGCAGAAGATTCAGGAATCCTCTGGCATCAGAAATGACACCAACTGCCTATGCTTAGGCAAGTGAACTTACCCTATGTTAAGAGAGCTACAAGAGCTTGAGGAACAACTCCCTCATCACCTACTAGGTGTTACTTCAGGCTGGACAGAATCAGTCTCTAGGCACCTTTGCCCATACTATCTAGCTCTCCTGTGACTATTGCCACTTGGCATACCTATTATAGGTACTTAAACTGAATCTTAAACATTAATTCATCCCCAGTTCTATCCTATACCTTGAGTTCACACCCTGGATGGTTTCTTAGCTCCAATGACTTCATAGGAATTTGAAGTTTTTCAAGTTGCCATATCCAAGTGCAAAACAGCATCTCTGGAATATAAAATCTACCCACTAGATGATGACATTCTTTTCCTTTTACTAATAAGAAAACAGTACATTGTGTTATTCTGTAACTCTTGCAATGTGTAAGGACTTGACAGGAGACCAGAAGTGAAGTTGCTTGATCTTTAGAGTAGTATGTTTTTTTACAATGCTTGAAAAACATTATCTAGCCTCATTTGTCACCACTGAAAAATCTGCTGAAAGAATTATATGATCTTAACCTGGAAATGTTGCCCCAGTTGTATTGATAGTCTGTGTAAATTTAGAAGGGGCAAGCTACAAACAGATTTGCCTGTCTTTCTAAACCAGAGTAAGCACTTCAATTAAAGAATGCTGAAGACACACTTTTAACTATACCATCAAAGAAGAAGTCACTAATCTGGAAAAGCCCTTACAGGATCTGCACAATCCAGATCCAGAAGCAGGTCAAAGAAGTGAAAAAGATCATTAAAGTGGCAGACATGCAATGCAGTGTTATTTTAAATTTTGTTGTGTACCTACCTAGCCTGCTGCTTCTCTAGAAAGGCACAGATCTATCCTGCTGTTGTCTCTGACCTGGATGCCCGCTCGTATATGTCACCATGTGTCTTGGATGCTCCAGGACACAACAAATGGTGGTGGGAGGTGCCTGTGTTTAGTCAATGGAATCTTGTTTTGACTTTATGCTCAGCCATAGATCTTTAAGACCTTGTCATTTCAAAACTTCAGCCTTCACCCCTCCATATATTACATGCTGGATGCTGGGAGCAGGCAATTTCCTGAAATTCTAGTGAGAGGTACATTGGTTCCACAAAAGGACAGTCACCTGGCAGTGTACCACAGCAGTCCTTGGAGGCACACCTGGCACTTTCACGGCCAGGAACAGAATTGTACTCCTGACACCATTAATCTCACACAAACACACTCTTCTTCATCATCTCCACATGCAGAAAAAGGAAATGCAGACCTTAGTCTCACAAGGAGTTCACCGCAGTAGTTCCACTTTATTCCTGACCTCTTCATACAAATCTGCAGAATACTTAGTCATTGTTCCAGAAAACAATGTGTGGGCATAGAGGACAGGCTGGCTAGAGCTAGTTTTAGCCTGGCATCTAAGTTTAAGTATCAAAGCAAAGAGAAAGGCATCAGGAGTAGGAAGAGAAGAAATTTTTAACCTGGCTTCAAGGAGATGCTCTAGAAATGAAAATGGAAAGGTCTAAGCTGATCAGAGGGATGGCGCACCTCTCCTATGAGAAAAGGCCAAGACAATGGAGTTTGTTCAGCCTGAAGAAGCGAAGGCTTTGGGGTGACCTAATTGTGGCCTTTCAGTACCTGAAGGGAGCCTATGAGAAAGATGAAGAGAAGAGCATGTAGTGACAGGAGAAGGGGGAATGGCTTCAGACTGAGAGGAGGTTTAGACAAGGTCTTAGAAGAAATTCTTTGCTGTGGGTGGGGTGAGGCACTGGAGCAGGTTGCAAAGAGCAGTTGTGAATGCCCCATCCCTGGGAGTGTTCAAGACAATCTGGTCTGATGGAAGGTTCCCTTCCCATGGCAGAGGGGATTGGAACTAGATGATCTTTAAGGTCACCTTCAACCCAGGCCATTCCATGATTGTATGACTCTTAATTCTGAGAAGGAAAAGAGAAAAAAGGTCTTGGTAGGAATTAAATTTTAAGTTAGAATTTAAAAGAACCAAATTATTGGATATGCCTTACTTACAGTAATAGGCAGAGAGGTAGAACTAGCAACTATGTACCATCATTTTGTGTGTTTTTGTTATTGAAGACTTAGAGAAATGAGACCCCAAATAGTTATATATCAGTGCCCTAACTAACAAAACACAAGGTACAAGAAGAGATCTGTCATATTGATAGATATGCTGAAGACAACCAAATATGTTGAGTAGTTTCTTTAGCATTTGAAACAAACAAATAAAAGAAAAAACAAACCAGTAAAAAAATCTGTGTTGAGATGAAGATTCTTATGGGGGTTGTGGATGAGTGCTATAACCACAGAAGTATCCTTGAAGTTTCTAAAAATTATATCTGATACAATTGTCACATAACCAAAGGATGAAAATGCTATACTAAATACAAATTTTCTGGCTAAAATGGAAAAAAAGCTCTGTGTGGTCACCTGCATGCAGACAATTAAGACCTGTTACATTTTAGTGTATAGAATCTTATCCCAGTAACTACTACTACACACAAACACACACACACAAGGTGTTCAGAAATGTCAATATAGGAAAGCTGGAAATAATAATGAAACAAACTGAGATGAAGAACATCTTTTAATATAAAATTACTATGATTAGTAGCAACTTAAATATTTCATTAAATGTTAAAAATAAAAAAGGTACATAATCCACAGCTGTAAGTTTTAGTCCTACAATATTGAGTATCTTCACCAGTACTCTGGAAGATTATACTGAAATATGCAGATAACACATAAATTAATGGAGTGATAAACTGTGCTGGAGACAGGCCAGTTACATGTACTGGCCTGTATCACTTGGCAGATCTGATTCATCTGCAGAACATGCCGATTTCAAGCTTCTGCATATATGAACAATCATGTGGGCCACGCCTGAAAGACCAAACACAACTTGCAAGGCAGTAACAATGAGGAGTATCTGGACAACCAGATGAGCATGCTGCAATTTCTGCACTGCTGCAGCTGAAGGGCAGAATGTGACCTGCAGCTGAACAACCTTTAAGGCTGCATTAATTTTCCAGAAAAAAATCAAGATATTCAGATACAGTCAGTAACTTCCAACAACAGAGGGCAAGTTTGCATCAGGACATATTTTTCTGTTAGCTTTCCAGATACCCTGTTGAAGTCTTCAGGTTTTTAAAGTATATATATTTAAGACTTTGAGTCCCACCATAGACTTATCTGAGCTATCAAAAGTTTCACAACTAGCACTGCTCTTGCTGTCTCTAGATACACTCACATATCTACCATATGGACTTCCTCAGGGCTGCCGGCTGTGAACAATCCAGAGTTTTAGGCTCCTTTCCAGGACAAATGGTGACTGTTGCTCGCTTACAGGGAAGTAATGCAGCATTTTCTTCCCTCGCAGGCAGGTAGTCCTGAAAATGTTTACTTCCATTAAAATTCTCAGTGCACCCCAGTTTCTAGCTAGAGTCATGGAGACTGCAAGTTTCAGTCCCAAGTCCCTAAACTTCCAGGTCAGTCAACACTTTCTGAGTGAATTATGGTTTCCTTATAGCCATGATGTACCAGAAATCTAGAAAGCCACAAATGAACAAAAGACCTTACGTTTGGACTTCCAAAATTATTCTGTCCCAATTTTTTTACCGGTCATTCTTCAAATCCAAGAACTGGATTCTCAAACACTCTCAAAAACCATCCACTGTTTACTGAGGCAGAGCATCCACTGTTCTACACTACACAGTGTTCTGTGCTCTCAGTACAAGAGAGACATGGAGCTCCTGGAGCAGGTCCAGCAGAGGGCTACAAAGATGATTAAGGGGCTGGAGCATCTCTTCTGAGGAAAGGCTGAGGGAGTTGGGCCTGTTCAGCCTTGAGAAGAGACAACGGGATCTCATCAATGTGTACAAGTATCTGAAGGGAGGGTGTCAAGAGGATGGAGCCAGGTTCTTCTCGGTGGTGCCAAGCAATAGGACAAGAGGCAACAGGCAGAAATTGAAGTTCAACCCGAAGAGGAGAAAGAAATTTGTTACTGTGCAGGTGACTGTGCACTGGAACAGATTGGCCAGAGAAGTTGTGGAGCCTCCCTCACTGGAGATATTCAAGAACAAGCAGAGAGGTTGGACCAGATGACCCACTGTGGTGCCTTCTGTAGATGATGACCATTTATGACCTCAAAACTCTATGGAAAGTACAGTTAAATACTAGAATTACTGCATAATTGTTATAGTCAATCATGAATGTTGATACAATTATTAGAAATATTTATTTTCCCTAATCAGTAATATTAGACGTACTCACAATGGGATAAAAGTACAATGTTCAGAGACAAATATTACAATTTCCTGAAAATGTAATCAGTTTACTACAGTAAGAGGTTACAATTTAAAACAACTGGAGATAAATAAATCTCCATGTGACTCAAGTTACTCAGTAAAGGCAGATTTTCAGCCTCCATGGTGCAAGATTCAAATTTCTGCAGGTAAGATTTCTCTACTCTTTTTATAGCCAAGGTTTGCTCAGCATTTGTTTTTGTAACATTAAAAAATGTTGTTTCTTCTGTGTGGAAGACAAAATGAAAGTATTTAAAGATTTCTTTTAATCTAGTATCTTGAAGAATGAAACAAAATATGCCAAAAATATTTCCCATAGTTAAAATTCTTTAAAATGCTCCTATATTCATAATCAAAGGAGCATGACCTGGAAAATTATGAATAGTTTACGCAAGCAGTTTATCCCTCATTATTTTAGTACTTTGTGCAGTCTTCCTAAAAAAATTGTAAACTGACCTTCTACCACTCTCCTCAGAAAATAACAGGCAAATCCAAATTGTTACATACCCTTTTTTTCAGCATGTCTGTGAATTCCAAAAGCAATTAACTTTCTAATAATGGTAATTGTCAAGCATGACTCCTGATAATCTGAGTAAGTTTTTAGAAGCTGGATATGTTTTGGGAGACACTGTTTAACCTATTTGGTAAATGGGACATTTACAAATTATTTCATTGGGTTCTCAAATATCTTTGAACATACTTTTCACTACATGAAACTCAGTAACTATACTCTTTTGACATTCTGACGTCTGCTTTCAAATAATAAATAAAAAAAATCACAATTGGAAACACACCGGTGTAAAATGAGTAAGAGAATACTGTTCTAGATTTAAACTGAAAATACAGGGCAAAATTTCTTACAATATATGTATTAATTTACTTTAAGGAGCTGTTCTTCTGGTTTGTGCAATTTGGAAGAAGTTCTGTGTGTTAATCTGAATTCATGCAAAATGACCCAGAAGACAGAAAAGGCAATTCTAAAGACTTAAGAAGAAAGAAGGTGCTGCCAACAGATTAATTCAAGTTAACTGAAATCTGGATTAAATGAATGTAAATTTATTTTAGACAACTAAAAATATCAACACTTAGCATGTGATCTCTACCACAGTACTTAAATTACAGATTCATGGCACTATTCCAGAGGTACATTAAGATAATACTTTATGTGTCCTTACATTGCTCCTCAATGCTTTTTCGACCGACAATAACCCAGGACTGAGGTACTATGGTTTTACACCTTTAGTAAGTTTATATTTTAAATTATTTTATCAAACCATGGTCACAGATGTATAATTTCACCTGGAAATGCTACAATCAAAGAACAGAGGAAAATAAGGTGAGGATTCTGGAGAATTAAAATATGCAGACCAAGTTAATCTAAATGGAGGGGCAGGCACTGATCTTCGTGGTGACCAGTGACAGAACCCGAGGGAATGGCCTGAAGTTGTGTCAGGGAAGGTTTAGGTTGGATATTAGAAAGAGGTTCTTCACCCAGAGGGTGGTTGTGCTCTGGAAAAGGCTCCTCAGGGAAGTGGTCACAGCACCAAGCCTGGCAGAGTTCAGGAAGTGTTTGGATGATACTCTCAGGGACATGGTGTGGTTCCTAGGGATGGTCCTGTGCAGGACTTGATGATCCTTGTGTATAACTTCCAACTTGGCATTCTGTGATTTAGTGATTCTGGGAACTGACTCCCAATGTGTATATAACAAAGCCTTGCCTTTCCATATTACATCAGAGCTTAACTTCAGTAGACCTGATCCCTGAAGTCTCTGTAGAACTCCCTATTCATCCCACTGAGGTGTCAGTGGGACTTGCTGATGCAACTTGCATAACACTGTACTTCAGCCAACATGCCTCTCCCCCAAGTACGGAATCACAGAATGTCAAGGGGTTGGAACGGACCATAGAGATCACTTAGACCCAACTCCCCCTGCCACACGCAGGGACATCAAACCTGGCCAAACCTGAATCAATAACAATATCTGAGCCTTGATTTATGCCTTCCTAAACACAGTCTTGTAAATTAATTGCATTTTAGGAGAAAGGGAGTGTTTGTGGATGAAGGGACAGTAGTTGATGTCATTTAACAACTTTAACGAGGCTTTTGATATAGTATTCTTGTATCTTGTTATGACTGTATTTGCATAGTCAGTTCTTTAAAATTAGCTCTCAGTACTTCAATCCTCTTAATTAAATGTGGCCTATTACTTCTCTTAACAGAGCACAGTAAAAATCAGGTTCTTGATTTTGACAGAAAACCTGTATGACTCTCCCAAATGTATTTAATGCACTTGTTTCTCATTGTAAGATCTACGAGACAGAAGAGACACAAAACTGCAGTATACAAAGTTACTCTAACAAGCTAATGGAGTGCTTAAGGAAAAGTCAGGCAGAAAGTAAAGTAAATTCACTGTTCTTTCACACCCTTTCTCCCACAAACCCAGGTGCCTTCTTGGCACAGACATCTGAAATTCAGTTCAAATATTTTAGAGCACCCTTTCCAGCAAAAGGCAAACTTAATAAAAGAATTACTGTTATGAATCTTCCCCTCAGGAAAACACCAGCATGCAACCAGGCCCTCTTAGAGCAGAGTTGGAGAAGGAACTTTACAAAGATAAAAGTTACAAGCTGAGGGTACATAATACAAAGCAACCGAATAGGCACATGGGCAAATCAATGACTAGAATATAAATTACTCCTTTGCCCTCTTCCACTTGTGATGAACACACAAAGCTTTTATTAGTATCAAGGAGAGTTCCTCTTGCAGAACAATAGGAGAATCTATCCTCAGGACTTGTTCTGAAACTTTGAGTGAGAGTCATTCTCCTGCTGTAATGCACAGAGGGAATCCAATCCTTCCATTTTCAGATGAGCAGTGAAGGCTGCAGACAAATCTGTAAATGCGAGCCAGAATAAGCCAAATTTTGGTTAAACTTACAAGTTCACCATTTATTCCTTTTGTGGGGAAATACACTTGGGATTCAATAAAGTAATGTGGAGGGAAGGCAGGAAACACTTTCAAGTATTTCTCAATGGCTTCAAATTAGTTAGAGTGGAAAATACCCAAAGCGCACACAAGTCCTTTAAGCATCTTTCTCTTATTACCTTTTGTTATATTCTTAGATAGGAGGAATGAGAAAGTAGTGTGGAAATTAGAGGTGAGAAGAAATAGCACTGGATATATAGCATTTCTTTCTTAGGAGAGAAGATATCCGCCTGTGGCTCCACAGAGATGTTTTGGATATGCTCAGTGAATATGCTCTGGGACATGAGCTGTCGTGGAACTAGGATTTCCACCCAGAATACTTCCACACAGCTGAGTAACTCAAATTACACCCTCCTTCAACCAGTCTTTGAGGGTGGTCTTGCACCAGGCCACTTCATCTGTGAGTGATCAGGGTGGCAAGTGCCAGTGCATGCTGCCAGGACCACGCAATGCTGAAGTCTCAGGAACTTGAAAGTAGTCCTGTTGATTCTCCCCCTCCCCTGTTTACAAGCATTACTGACTGCAGAGGTATGTATTCCTCACAGGAGAAATAAAGAACATATGAGAACAAAAAAAATGTTTAAAAAGTTTTGCAGTTCCTGTTACTGCTCATATTTTGGTCATGCAGGCTTACAATTCCCTGCATTAGATGCAGACATTGAAAGAAGGCAATCTCTGATTCAAAGCCCTTCTAATGAGACATTAAATAAAACAGAAGAGACAGTAGGTCTATATGTTTCTCTATACCAGTCAGCAAAGCAGTCAAAAGCTGCACAGATTAAAGCTGAATGTAAAATTTAGCCTAAGAATCTGAAAATACAGAGAAATATTTTGGCCTTAGGAGAACTGTAATTGCCTTGCCACAAATAGAAGCATATCATGCTATTTGAAGTGTGGGGATAAGCAAATTAAACCTTTAGGAAATTCAAGAAATGCAATTTCTTGAAGATTATTTTCTTTAAGGTTGGTGATTCTCAATCAAATTCGCACCAAATTCAGTGACTTTATTCTAGAAATTCTGTTAGCATCGGGTTACATTCATAAAAATAAAAACATTATAATACATCTTTTAGCCCAGTGGTCTGGCAGCTATTAGTTGCACTCAGAATGATATGAAAAATGTGGCTTCTTAGTCCCTCTATCTGGATGGGTGTCTGGTTGTGTGTGTGTTTAAGTTTGCACCACCAGCCGGGGCAGGGCCTGAGGGGCTGGGGTTGTATGTACAGACACTGGGCAAACTGGTAACTGGTAACTGGAAAGAGTGAGTGTCTCAGACCAGCTGCTGGAGGGATCCACCGTGCAAATATGGGAGATACATACTTATTCTCTCTAGTGGCCCTCCAGCCTGCTCAGCCAGAGAGAACAGGATGAGGCTGTTGTGATGTCTGTGTTCATGCAAGTTCTCTAAGTGCCTGTCCAGAATCTGTGTGAGCAGTGATGTATGCACGTATTTATGCATCTATGCATATATTGTATACATGTGCTTTGTGCACATGTGCCTGCTGTTAATGACTCTTCAACCTTGCTGCTGGCTGAACTCAGGGACAGGGAGCAGCAGCAGCCTTGCCTCTCTTTGAGTTGTCGGATCCAGCATAGTTTATTTTCCTCTAAAAATCCCATTCCCAAATACAACATGTTGGAAAATGACACATATCAAGCATTCAGAAAGGTTCTTTTTCTAACTCTAAAGTTGAAGTGTGGCAATTTGTTATATTTTGTACAGGAACAAAGGCAGAAAAATAATTAGGTCAAATCAGACCTAGATTTCTTATAATATAATGGAAGAAAATTGGAGAGAAGAGTGCATTAAAAGAAAAATTGCATCAGGATATTTAAGTTTTAGAAATTTAAGAAGCCACTAAGACTAACTGAAATTCAAAGAGTTAAATTTCACAGACAAAGGGCTCACAAGTAACACAAACATTCTACACTTTCATTGTTAGGTTTAAAATCCTCTAGCTTAGAGAAGGCATGCAAGGCAGGTGTACAGTCTCTATAAAGACAGCCCAGTTCCACCCTTGGCACATCTGTATCTTGTCCTGATATCAGCCACCTATGTGCAAGTCCTGAGGTGCAATATGCTCCAAAAGTCAGTTTCCGTTTAACCCACAGGATTTAATATCAAAGACTAATTTCTTGGAAGTCTATGTTCTGAACAAGCACTGACACCTAAAAACACCTTCACTTAATATGCATCTTAGAAGTATATTCTGTGGTCTTTTGGGCACAGCAACCTAAAGAAAGTTTCCATATTTCTATTTGTCTAATATTTTGAGTGTATGTTCCTACAAGCATGTATTTTATTAGCCAAAATCTAACTACATTAGGCTGCAACCAAGTTTTTTCTGTAACTTATTGGCACTACACATCTTTGAATTATCACTAAAATCCTTGGAGAATAAAGAACAAGACAAATAGGGGACACTTTAATAACCTGCATCAATAATGAGGAGCATGCAGTGTACTATCTATCATCATATGCAGAAATAAGAGCACACAATAAAAAGCCAAAGCACATTCATGAAAATTCAGGTCAAAGTGGTCATAACTTTAGAGTTTTAGCTTTATCTTTGAACATCCTAATGACTGTAATCACAATCACGCTGTGCTTCAACCTCTTTGTTACCTTGAATCACCCACATTCAAGTCAGGCCTGGAGGCTCTTTGATGGGGAACAACCTCCCAGAGCTGTGTCTGGCAAACTGCTTGGAAAAGAGCACACAGCTCTGCAGAAGCATAAAGTCACTGACTTGTTCTCACAGTTCAGCCAGAAGCAGAGTGATAGGAGTTACAGCTCTTAAGAGCTGTAAAGCAAAAGATCATTATGGAAAATGAGAAGGGGGGGGAAAAAAGACTTCAACTGTCCCACTTTGCTTGGCAAATTTCACTTCCAACTCTGCCACAGCAAGTGGCTCACCCTGCCCTGCCTCAATGAAGAATAGGATTTATGAGGTAAAAATATGATGTCTGTTTGCATATTTTATACACTGGGTTAGGATTTACCCCTCAGAACTTACTACATTATCTAAGTCTGTAATGAATTGTGGAGACTGTTAGTCTATCTTGGACTTTTTACCTTTTTAAATAAGAAATGTGTAAAATAGGTACCTTTCTGAATCCAAGGAGAAAAGAAAACAATCAATTAAAACATGTTTAGTACTGTCATGCATTCTATTTTGCACCAAGAAGGGTACACAGACATGTATGATCTAAAATGTCCACAATGAGCTTTAGAATAAGCCAAGTCATCACATCCACAAATTGATATTAGTGAGTGTAAGTATATCATAACATAACACATATGCAATTGGTGTTCTTACAAAAACTAGGATACCAGTTTTTAAAACCTCATTTCTGGAACACCAAACTCAAAACTATACAACTAAATCACATGCTAAGGTTTGTTGATCCAGTATAGCTTTCACTGTAGAACACAGTGGTATCTTCACAGGCACTGAATCATACTGACAATTATCGAAGACAACTATAAGCATTTTAGAGCAAAACAGACCAAGGCACCACACAAAATAAGCATTACTAAAAAGATGGGACTCGTGTTTAAGGTCTGATTAAACATGATTAAACATCAGCTAACTTGAGTGGACATGTACCATGCAAAACGACAAGCATTGCAGGTAAAGAAATATATCTTTTTTTTAATTCTAAAAGAAAACTGCGTAGACCCTGATGTTAAGTAAACTATCAGTCTTCACTCTGAAAGCAGAGCAAGATAGTGAAAAAAATCTCTTGGTCTGTTAAAACTAGCTAATTGCTGTCACTATTAATGGAACACACTACCATCCTGTCTTTTGCATTCACTTCTACACAACAATGAAAGCTCATTTGTTTTCAGGTTTTGTCTAAGCCAGTGATGGTGAGGGTACTATTTCAGAACTACATGGCACCAGAAGTGTTTGCTGCTATTAGTGTGCAGGCCATTATGCTTATCAAAGCGTATGCTATAAATAGCTTACAGCTATTAGAAATGCAACAGTTAGCTGATAAATTAATAAGACAGAGAAGTAAAATATCAATCATGGCACTGCTAACATAATTAGCATAAATTACACAGGATCACAGATCACTGCAGTTGCTGCATAAAACAAGAGCACCTACTTCAGTTGTTCAATAACTTCCATACTTTTAACACTAAAGCAATACCACACAATGCTCAAAAGATTAAAAAGAGACCACAAAAGAAATGCATATTCATTGGTAATTTTTGCTCAAAACTTGTTTAGTGCAACTTCTGTGGTTAAAAAAAGGGGAAGGGGATAAAAGAAACAAAGCTCAAATAGACAAGATTCTGTAGCTTAGTATGTGCAGCAAGACCAAACATCTTCCTAGGGCAGAGATGACAGCAAGTGTAGTGATAATTATTGCATGGTCACCTAGTGGCCTGTACAAGGCCCAAACAAGTGCTACATTAAAGCAGGCTTGCTATTACCAGCATAGTTAACAAATTCAGTGTTTCCATCAGCTTTGGAATGCAATTAAGTTGGCATCAACAGTGTTGTGTTAACTTCTGGAAGGAAAGGACAGCCAGGAACTGATTTTATTTTAATTTTTTAATATCTATTTATTATATTTTTCAATTTTCTTTCATTTCTTGCTGTCACTCTGACAACACAGTACCTGTAAATTCTATTATTATAAATACGGATTTTGTTTAAAGAAACTGAAAAGCACATTTATTCTTAACAAAAGAGATTTCCTGCTTCAGAAGCTTATGCTGTCTGTAGAAGTTTCAAGATCTAGAAAAAACTGTTGTTAAATAATTCAAAGCGGCCAAATAAGACCAGATTTGAAGAACCATCCACACTGTCCTCAGTTAAAGCTTTGCCTTTTGACTGAAGTTAATAGTTACTCAAATATCAGTGAGAAAGAATCTGATTAACTCTGTTTGTATGATATGATAAAAGAATAAAAACTAAAACTTTCAAAATTATGTTACTTCATCCTTAATGTCAGTTTTGTGACATTCTCTCCTATTATAACACCAGGCACACAGGACCAATGGTGTAAAGATTTTATCTCCTTGATTCATGTTGTAAAGATAGGAAACTGCATCATTAGGTTTTGTTTTGACAACTAGGTGAAAAGACTCAAGTGAATTCTGCATAAAAAGAGGTCCCTTTCATCCTTGAGTAATAGAGATAAACCTAAGAAGATTTATAGATGTATGTGCATTATTTTACATACACTCTAAAAGACTTGATCTGATGAGGACAAAGACAGGGTTGTAGAGTGCCGGTGCTTCCCTGTTTTCCAGGCTTCTTTTCTTCCCATATTTCATGTTAAATCTTTAACATGAAATTTAGGATCTGAGGCAGCATTTCTGATGAGACAATATACTTTTACTACAATTATTTTGCTGTCTGGGTGAGGGAACTTTTCTTGGCATATGCAAAGAAAGCCATTTATGCAGAAAAAGTATTCTGGCTCCAAAGACATTGAAACAGGATGTCCAAAGTTCTGTCTGTTCTTACCACCTATGGGAAAGGAACAGTGCCAGTAACAGGAGAGGAATCTGCCTTTATAAGATTTGCAACAGCAAAAAGGCCTAGTACTTCTAATTTTTGTAATTTTATAAAGTTGTGACAATGTTTTGCATAAACCAATGGCTGGCATGTCTGCAGAAGACCTTCAGAATAAAAAAAAGTCAAAATTTGTTCTAAGATTTATCAAAATAATTAAACAAACATCACATATTACAAAGGTATAATGCAAAATTATTCCTCTGAGCTATGCATCCTTAATGGTTGATACATACTAGTATTACATACACAGAAAACGAAAATTAAACTTGCATGCAAACTATGATGGTGTAAATATGTATACATAGATGAGGATTTGCAAACAAAAGAGTTAAAAATATCTAAAAATGCATATCTGTATCTAATAAATTGCAAAGATGGACCACATCAATACGCTGAAAGTCATGCATGCTTGCTCTCCATATTAGATGGCACTGGCCTATAATGAAGTATGTATATCCTTGAGCTCATGTCATGGCCCACTGATTAAAAACTGAAACATATTTATTTGTTTACATTGTAAGTCTTCTGGGCAGGGCATATGTTTCTACAGCATTTGGCAAAATAAAGTTCTGGATTGTGATTACAGTCCATATGCACCACAGCACTACAAGCAATACAAGTAAAAGCATGTGCACGTACACTCCTGTTTTCAATGCTGAGCAGGGATATTTAGCCCAACAGCTCCCTAAAACCAATGAGTAAAGGTAGGCAACGCATATCCCAGAAGCACTTCACATGAAAACATCCCACTGTTTTCATGCAAACACAGAAGAAAGGTACAACAAAGCAAAAATCTATCTGGAGATTGGCTAAATACAACTATTAGAGCTCAAGCATGTTCAGCTCTGAGGCTGCCAAGAGAAGTACATGGACTGGCTGGAGCAAGTCCAGAGGAGGGCCATGAAGAGTTCTGGAGGGCTGGAGCACCTCTATGAGAAGCTGAGAGAGTTGGAGTTGTTCAGCCTGGAGAAGACACACTCCAGGGAGACTGTAAAGCACCTTCCAGTGACTGAAGGGAGCCTACAAGAAAGATGGAGGGGGACTTTTTACAAGGGCATGTATTGACATGACAAGAGGGAATGGCTTTAAACTGAAAAGGGGTAGATTTAGACAGATATTAGGAAGAAATTCTTCACTATAAGGGCGGTGAGGGTCTGTAAAAGGTTGCTCAGAGAAGTTATGGCTGCCCCATCCACGGAGGTGTTCAAGGCCAGGTTGGATGGGGTTCTGAGCAACCTGGTCTAGTGGAAGGTGTCCCTGCTCATAGCAGGGGAGCTGGAACTAAACGATCCTCAAAGTCTCTTCCAACCAAAACCATTTCATGATTCTGTGATAACTATCTGAAGACATATAAGACTAAAAACTCTACAGAAAAAATAAGTTGCAAAAGACACAGTAGTACAAATAGGTTTCTCAAAAACAGTCTTTCCATTTAACCAGAGGGGAAAACATAATATTAGAGCAAACGGAGGCAGGAATTCCATCTTCATAGCAAGTCATGGAATTACGTCAGGTTTCTTTTATCCTTAGTAATTGTGCATTCTTAGCAGAGTGGAAACTACAGATCAGAAAAACACTGCAAATTTTTGACAGCCACAAGATTCAGTAGTTATCCTGGAGGTGAAATCAGAGCCTTAGCATAATATTGCACTTCTGCATGTGGTTAAAATTTATCTTGTGCAAAACCTATCACTTTACGTTTTTATAGGCTAAAAATTCAGTTCTCACATCAGAGAACTGTTACACAAGAATAACTGAAGCCTAGGTGAAATAAACACATTCGATGGGGAATCCAGCAACAGGACAGGCAACTAAGAGCATTGGATCGGTTGTGATGGACATTTTTGGTGACCCCCATTTCGAGTGATTAGGCTGCTGCAAACTTTGCTCATATGTATGAATGATGTGCAGGCATCCATGCAGTTCCCTGCTCTGTCTTACTTAAAAATAAAGTTGTATCATAGCAATTCCAGAAACTGAGATGCAGGTGAGCCATTGTAGTTATCTCTTTGCTCTATATTATGTCTTACCCTTTTGCTCAGTTTTTAATTTATTCTTCTGTTATGGTTATGATGAAATAGTGCTGTAAATGACCAACATTCAGAAAGATCAGGTTGAGCACAATTCCATTGCTACTTCTGACTGGGACCTGGAAATTAAAAGGCATTTCCATTGAGGTCAAATGAAAACCCACTGGCTTATGAGACCAGGATTTTGTCCCCAGTTCTAACCCAGAGTTTCCAAGTACTACCTTAGGAATACCAGTATGTCTAAGTAGGTTGATATTCTCCAAAATTTTTGGCAACTATAAATGCTTCATTCAAGCACCATGGTGCATGTAGGCATCTCATTGTGTGCAATGCAATAATATTTGAGAAGCTAAAAAAGATTGTGAGGCGCTCACAATCAGGATTCCTAAACCATAAAAAGGATTGAGATCTACTAGTAAGTATCTTTAGAATCTTACATTCATTTCCACCACCAGCATTGCCCTCCCAAACCTTTAGAAAGCACATTTCAGCCTCCTCCAATGAATGGACTGGCTTTAGCACTGCAAGAGTTTAAATCTGTAAGTTCCTATTGCTTGGTTTTGCTTTCTTGCTATTGGCACTTTATATTGATGTACTTCAGCTTCTCTTTGCAACCAAAAGACCTACAAAGATTATTAACAGAAAGTTACATTTTTGTGCAATTGATGCTACAAATAGCATCTTTGAGAAAATCCTCTAATATTATTAACTACCATTTTTCTGTCAGGCTTGTTTTCATACTTAGGTCACTGTATTGGGTTGAGCTGGTGAAATGCCAACTGCCCAATACAGTGTGTCAGAGTGAAGATCCTTCCTGTAATATCTCCATTCCCCTCTTCCAAACTCTCCAAAGGTGATCTACAATACTGTGCTTAGGGGATTAACTGGCATTGCCTACCTACAGTATGCAGTCACAAACCTTAAACTCCACCCTGGGATTAGCTCAGATGGTTAAAGCATGGTTAAAGATGGTTAAAGATGGTTAAAACACGAAGGTTTATGGGTTCGATCCCTGTACGGCCATTCACTGAAGAGCTGGACTCAATGATCCTTGAGGGTCCCTTCCAACTCAGCATACTCTGTGATACAATAGCATGTTTAGGGGATTAGTTGCCATTGCCTACCCAAAGCACGCAGTCACAAATCTTAAACTTCACTGAAGTCCTAGAATCCTGTGTTTGTCCTAGGGGAGGTGCTTCTAGAGCTGAAATCCAGGCAGTAGGAAATCAAAGGCACAGAATTGTAGTTGTAGACCAGGCTCCTCAGAAGTTTTGCTCACACTTATTTGAAATCACTGAGGACATCTGTAGATAGTTTATATAATAGCAGTTTTGTGGCTACCATCTCTGTTCTTTTCTTGATTTCATGCATCCCACCCTGTTGTGAATTAGAGCATAACCAATCTGAAGGGGGAAATGTCTTTTAATCACACTTGGAATCTCCAAATTAAATTTTCACATTCCTTCAATCAGAGTATTCCAGTCTCTGTGTCTCCGTGATTAAAAAAATATAAAGGGGTACCATAGGATAGAAGACTTTAAAATTCTGTCAGATATTCCTGCTACAACATAAAAGGAAGGAGTAAAAATTGGTAGAAGAGTTTGCAAAAAGCCAAAGAATCAATGCATTATTGTCATGTTACCTAGTGTTTTAGTGGGATTTGGAAAGTATCGCAGAGAAAGCACAGAGAAATTAATACTCAAAATGGCTGCCCTGATCAATTTTGTTTCCTGATCTGTTTTTTCAGGTTCATTTATTTTGTAAATTCTTTTCACCTCTGATTTTGTGATCTCTTATGGTTGTCTCTGTACTCCCTTCCAGCATTTGTTGTGCACCAGCTGCTCGGGAGCAAAATTAAATGGCTGAATTTTTGACTTTTCTGGGAGGAGGTATACACATTTTAGGTTATTTCACTAAGAAGTGTATTTAGTCTTTCATTGTCATCTTTCATTGTAATTTTTCATTGTCATTCCAAGATCCCACTACAGTGCTGCAGGGTTTTGTTTGCTTTTAAGAAAAACCTTCAAAGTGACAGCCATTAAAATTACTGCATGAACAAGTTATATGCTTCTTACAGACTTTAACAGTTTTACTTCTTAATGTGTTTTTGTCTGAGATGTGCATGTGTGTCTCTGTATATATGTGCATGAATGTATGTACATCTCTACATATATACATACTTGAGTATACACTTATGTGCATGCGTGTCCCTTCTAGTAGTATTAAAAAAATTATGTGTGTAAGAAGGTGTGTTTATAACACATTCCTCTTTATGAGGAAAATAAAACTAGGTTTAAATAAGAAATAAATCTAAAACCTAAACACCTTGAAATCCTGGTGTTAGACTGGAAACCGAGACAGACCTACAACTACAGGGGCACTCACAGGCACCATGGTGATATCTGCTTTTTCAAGCCGCACAGCACTGTAATACAGCAATAGCTTCTGTGCTTTATGCTCCAGGTTTGCAGGTTTCCATGGAAATGAGTGGGAATCCCAACACAAGGGATAAATAACAGGCTATCCAACTCACACCATGGTGCTGGATGTCTGAGCAGATGATATAAAGCAGTCATTGCAAGAACAAAAATACACATAATACAATACTACACATAAGGACGGAGCCAAAGAAAAGAGCCAGGACTGTGCCTCAAAAGAACACATGTAAACTCCTTCTGTAGTAGATACATAAAACTCTGCAAGAATAAGGCTTTACACAATTCTGAAGCTACCCAGGATACAAATACAGGTACTGCATGATGCTCTGAAACTAATTAATTGAGCAAGTCATAGCTAATTAAAACAGAGCCTAATTTTCCTACTATTGACTTCACTACACAGATGGTGAATTAAAAAAAAAATTATGTGTGGTTTTCAAATTCTACTAATACTAAAACCCAAAGGCCCATCAATTGCTGTCCAAGCCTTGCTTTCACAAACGGATAGACCATTTACAGAAAGCTCCCAGTGTAGCCACACAATGCCTCTGTTTGGGTGTTGAGGACTCATGCCAGTTCTGCTTTTTTACATGACAATTACAGGGTCACCAAGGCGGTCCCGTGGTGTAAAGGAGAGCACTCTGGACTCTGTATCGAAGGACCAGAGTACGAGTCTCAGTGGGGACCATCCCCTGGCAGTTCAATGCCTCCCTGCCATCCGATCCCGTCACATCTCGGATGCTCAGCAGGGTCAGCCCCAGTTAGTACCGGGTGCTGTGACAGTCCCAAGGACTTCACTGTCACTGTCCAAGCTCACTCGGCCGTGGCAAATGGACCTCAGGACTTAAACGGTGGGGCCAGTTCTGCTCAGGCTGAGCCTCACCTAAAAAATCCACTGCGCAGGCTGGAAGGGCACACCCACAATGGGGAGAGCCCTTCCCAAATCTGCGTTCATGAAGTCTGGCCATACATATAGGGTCACATGGTTCCTCCCCATTTGCTGTTCATACCTCAGATTCATGTAATTGTCAGTATGGTCACACAAATACTATTTTTTTTGTTAATGAACTAACAAAAACCAGAAACAGCATAGTCCTTAAACTTCCTCAAATGAGAGAAATAAATCAGAAAAAAAGTTTTGCTTGTTTGAATAAGTCTGTCTTACCTGGCAACAAGTTTGTGATATTATATTTGTTGATTTCACTGGAATTGCTTCAGGCTCACTGCTGGACCTAGAACTCTGCTTTTTTCTCATCAGATATGCACAATGTTTGAGGTGTTTTCAACGTATTTGGACTGCTTTTTGGTGGGGAGTCTTGGACCCTACAGAACAATCTGCTAAGCCCAGCAGGGAGACCCTGCTAGACCTTGTAGTGGTATCTCCTGCTCCTTATTTTGTTTTTCAGCCACATGGCAGGAAACAGCAAATCATGAGTAGGTCCCTACCAAGTGAAATAGTTTATTATGAGGCAAACAAGATCCTTCAGACAGAGAAGAGAAAGAGACACTGACTACGGAATTGCCAGTTAGAAGGACAAGCCACTTCCATGACATTCTCTGTGCGGAAGAGTATAACACAGAAGTATTGGAAGCCAATAGTGATTGGCCTCAGGGCCTGGGCAAGTACCTGACTTCTCTATTGAAAGATGAACAAACCACAGCCCAAGCTGTAAGCTGGCTCACCAAGCATTTTGAGGTGCAGCTTCCCCAGGTGAACAAAGCAGAAGTGTCTCTCAGTATCATCACTGCATTTGCAGTCATCCTTCACCCAGGTGTACATTTTCACCTCATACCATAGGAAAAATATATGAGGAAGAACATTTCCAAGTAACCATTGTCAACAGTAACTCCTAAAAACTTAATCAACAGGCATATTATCTTCACATTATCATCCCATATTATCTTCTCAAAGTGATTCAGTTACTGCTAAGCCTCTCTCTAGCAAGAAACAAGAGGTAACAAGTTATCTCAGTTGTGCCTGTATGGAATGTGGTTACCAATTTGCACATTCGTATGAAATACATTATTCAGTGTGTCAGGAACCTCATACTTACCTTTGAGCATTTTCTGATCAAGGAGTGGCACCTTAGTATCATTTTGCCTGGATGGATGATTCACTGTTGGCTTGGCCAAGCCCTTCATCCAGCCCTTAGCCCTGCTGAGCTTCATTTACCTTTGGGGCATGTGACAATTGAGTATGATCAAGCTTAGGAAACAGCATCCCTGAAACTACAGGAGAGAGAACACCAGGACAGGAAGGACAGAACCTTTTCCTGAATGAGGTAAATTAGCAGTGAAACAGATGTAAGATGCTCAATTTCTGATCTAACCCCTCTTTTCTACACCTCTAAGGCATTTTGACAAATAACTATTTGTGTTGCTAGGCTGTAAACCCAATCATTGAAATTATCCCTCCTTTGGTGGATGATTTTGGTTTTCAGATAAGCCCCACCTTAACTGTGTTACCATAACTAAGGCAACCTGGAGCACCGGGGCAGAAATAAGTAGCCAGAAAGAGCTATGGACAGATATTCCCTAAAATTACTTCAGTGCTGAAAAAAGGTCATATCACAGCCTGAGAGGCACAAGTATACTCAAAAGTGGGGAACATTTGTTTCCATACATTTAGGCTGACACAAAAAGTTCCTGAATTAGAACTGGTTCACCTCTAAGTTGCCATTGGGAAAGGACAAAATGAACCTGAGGAAGTGTCTCAGCCCTCAGACATGTAGATGCCCTATAAAATACCTACAAAATATTGTAGCTATATGCTAAAAAAGGCCATCTGCAATTCCCACCTAAGGTTCACTAGAAGTACTACTGGCTGTTCTGTCACATTTTCTGGAGCTCCTTTATTCATAACCACTCCCCAAGACTGAGAGCTCTTCAGCACTCTTAATTACCTGGATCAAGGTCTAAGCATGGTCTGACCCTCTCTCAAGCTGATTAGAGGGTAGGAATTTTTCTCCTATGAAGACAGCCTGAGTGAGTCAGTGGTTCAGCCTGAAGAAGAGAAGGCTCTAGGGAGGTCTTCCAGTCCCTAAAGGGGGCTTATAAAAAAGACAGGGACATAAGAGAAAAGAAAACTAACTTCATCTGCAGTTAAAACAAGTAGCATAAGACTTAGTCACTTCCAAGCTGAGATGGAAGTAGAAGGAGTGGAAGGGGTGATGCCCTATTTCTCTGGTGGTAGCAGGTGACATCACTGCTGTCACTATTCTGGTCTTCTGCGTCTCTGCTATTTGTCCTTAGTGCAGTAGCAGACAAAATTTATTCGCTGTAAGATGCACCTGTGGAATCTCTCTGGGAGAAAAAGCAATAAGCCATGCAGAAGGCAGACTATTTTCATTGCATCTTCAGCTTCCTGGGAAACATACTTCTGAAAATTCCCTTAAATACTCAAAACATGCTTTCAGTTCTAGTTGTGTTTTCATGAAAAGCTAAACATGCCTTGTTTTTCCCATTTTTTAAAATATGATTACTAATAAGTTTCTGTATCTGCCTTCACCAGTCATGTGCCCATAACCTTTCTATGCAATAAATGGTGACAATAAAAAACAGCAAATGGCAACGACAACAGCAATCATGACACATTACTTGGACATTAGTGTCTAAAATATTAATTACTGTCTTCAACATCTTTTATAGATTTCTTTATAGAATCTACATTAAAAATCACTTCCTGTAGTCAGAATATGCTAAATGAATAGTTGTCCACACATTCCAATACTTGTTACTTTTAAGTGGTTTTATTATAATTTGCTAAAAAGTCACATTTCCTTCTGCTGTCACACAGTAATTTTGAGTTAATTTCCTGTGAGTTTCTGAACAGAATGGAAGTACTCATAGAGTACACAGGCCAGTAAAACTGCAGATGAAAAGCTTTAAGGTGCAAGAGGCATGTGAGAATAGACTGGGGGTCAGGAAGGATGGAGGAACTGCAGAGGGCTTATTGCACAGAGGGGAATTACACAGCAGAAGATTCTTATTGCATGAAAAGATATACACATTTTATGTTAATTTGATTGGGGTTTTGATGTGTCCATGTAAGAAGGTTTCACTGGAACGCAGGCCTGCCTAAACTGTAGCATTTACCTTTAGGATCTGGCTTTCTGACCTGCTCTCTGTCTCCCTTGTTGTGCAGCTGGCGTCACCTGCTTTTGTTGCCCATCATGCCAAACTTATTTCTCTCTTCATTTTCACCTCTCCCATGGCAGTAGAACAGGTGGGAGGTCAGTGCTATGTGACTCTGCTCCTCATGTCCCCACTGCTTATCACTCTTCCTTTTGTGCTTTTAGCAAAAGAAATTAAACGTAATCCAGATGAGAGGGTAAAGCTGATGGATATATGACAGGAAATAACAGACATGGACTCTTAAAATACTTAGAGGCCCCTTGCTCCAGAGGCATACAAGCAGAGCCAGGCACAGCCAATGCTGCAGCTGGAGAAGGGGGGGCAATACCAGAAGCCATAAGCACCAGCTCAGAAATTTGGCAAGAAGGTATAAACAGAACAGGGATGAAATGCCTCTTGGGCAGATAACAACAGTAGCACTAGTACAGGAGGCTGACAGATAAACGGAGATAGATACAGCTTAGAAATAAGAATTACTATGGAAAACTGTTTGAAACATTTTTAGGGATATTTTTGCCGCTAGTGCAAGAGAATAAAATGTGTGTGAAGACTTCAAGCATATGCCTACACTGTGCAGTACCTTGCTGCAAGAAGCCCCCAGCTCTCTCCTCCTAGATAACACCAGATGAGCTAGTTCTGGCACCAAAGGCAGCACACTAATAGCAGGCTCTGTAGGGCAGTCATACTACTTACAGTAATCAAAGGAAGGGATAATTAGCCTTTGCTCAGTTATGATTTTTCTGGGTCATGAGACTGCACAGCATTACAGCATTATGCCACACAGGCACATCACATCAGGTCTAGTGTTTGTCCTACAAGAACAGCAAATGCACATGACTATTTCTTTCTAGTGTACAATACAGTTAAACTGCAGATACTGTGCAGAAGATATCCAAGGTATAAGAGAAGAAACAGAAGTGGATTCAAGTAGCCTATCAACAAGAGATATAAGGACAAGTCTCTTCCACTGATTTTCCTACAGTTGCCCCTGGTGATTGATAATACATAGTGGCGCAGCTAAGATTGCCTTTTGCACTCTGAGTATCAGGGATTTTGTGTGACAAATGGCAAAGAAAACATGTAGGGCATAGACTGCAGAGGCAGAGCCAGCTGCTTAGCTCCCCTCTTACTGTGGCCACTCGGAGTATCAGTGAAACAGTTTCTGCTGGAGCTCCAACCTGTCTAGGCAGTAAGGGGCCCACAAAGTCCTTGAAGGAGAATTTTCAGTGGTGTCAGTGTAACTGCCTCCAAAATTGGACTGTACGACAGGAACGGCAAAATTTTACACAGCAACAGTGCTGTGGTTGTGATCAAGTCAAAGCAATGGAGTGTCTCGTAAGCGAACAGAAGTGAAAAAGAGCCACAGCATGTCCCAGTATCAAGTGTGTACTGGGACTGTGAACCCACAGGTGAGCTGGTTCAGCACTAGACCTTTGTCTGCAAGGTTAGGGTTACAATGACTACAGGCTCCAGGCAGAATTCCACAGTAATTCAATACAGCTGAATGTATTTAAGGTTAGAATATACCAGAATTCTCATGCAGTTACACACTAGTTTGAAATCAAGAAGAAAGGAGCTCATTGTGTTAGTGTTATACTGAATATGGGAGAATTACCACTGAGTAAATATTGCTTTAATAAATGTTTACAATTAAAATTAATGTGTTATGCAAGAAAGATATATTATTGGACTAAAACAGAAGATTACCTTTCCCTGGGTGATTGACTGTGCCTTACTGGATAATATAAAATGGAATTTAATAATGGTTGATTTCACATAAAATGAATTTTGCATGAAAAAACGATGGAGTGGCAATGTATAGCTACATATCTGAAATACAGAATATCCAAATTTGAGTCTCAGGGAAACTTTACTTTCCTTATTTTTTACACAGTGCTAGAATAGATAATTCTATAATAATAATAATAATAATCTAAAATAGTACTATTCTTTAACTAATATCAGATACTTCAGAGAGAGGAACTCCTTTGCCCCAAACAGTCCTTCCAACCATGCAACCATGCCTGTTAATAATGATCAAATTATCCTGCACTGTCACTTTTGACTCCTAAAATTTGTAACTTTGGCTGTTTACCTACAAATGAAAAGATTATTTATACAGGAATATCTAAAAGATCTTTCCAAAGTGTACATAACAATAAAACAAGGGATTCAAACATCACTTTTCTTCACATCTGTTTCACATTTGTGTAGCTTGTTTTGCAATTTCTGTATCACAATATGTAGAGTAACAATAAAATAGTTTTATTGCACAGTTAAATTAAGCTGTTTCAAAGAATAATTAAATATAACAAATACACTAAAGTAATACCTGTGTCAGCTCCTGTTTAGTGTTAGGAGTGGCAAACATACGATACCACTGACATTTTACGTTCTAATAAGCTTCTCTTGAAAACATGGCATGTCTGGGCTCTTTCACAGGCCAATCTTTTATTGGCTTAAAAAGAAGAAAGGTGTCAATCCAGACACAGACTTTCTTTCTTTCAAAGCATTGGTCAGCAGATGGTAGAAAAAGCAATTCAGATCCTCAAAAGGACCTGATGTTCTTGTTTTCTCTCTATTTTAGGATGCAAGTCCTGTTATCACCGAACAGAATGACACTTGCAGCAGGTACAGCTGACACATGGAAATATGTTGGATCAGTCTCACTAATAGGATCTATGCATTTGCTAGAAAAATCAAACAAATATGGACCATTTGGACAGGCAGGTTCAGAACCTTACTCACAGTCAATTTTCTGTGTGAACATTTGCAAGGAAAGATACCAGATGGCTTAGGCATGTATTACACTGACATGTACGTAAATGTGCATGGGTATATATGAAATAGGAAGATCTGTGACCAAATTAGGGCAGCAAATTACATATGTGTAGGACAGGGCAGTGACAAAGGAAAGAAACCCTGAAAGATGGGAAATAAAATATGCATTATGCACTAGCTTTTCTTTCACCCAGGCTCTCCACATAGATATACTGTGTTGGGGATTTACATAAAAAGTTCACTTTAACACTGTGAAAATTATGTGTTAAAATCCTTCATACACTGATTGGAAGACTGGCTTCATCAATCACAGGTGCTGATGTTAAAATTTCTGGTGGGAGTTGCTCCACCAGGATTCACTTTGCCTGCCCAGCTAAAGCAGAAGTGCTATAGCAGCAGCCACCAGCACAGAAGGCTGGTTAGAAAGAAAAGTGACAGCGTCAGAATTGAGAAATGAGCAGTACCCATGCATGGATGTATTGGTAGGAAAACAGTAGGGAAAGAAGGAAAGAGCACTTAGTGATGGAACAAAATGTAAGCTATCTTAAAATATGTATTTGAACTGACAGATCCCAGCCTTCCTTCCACAAGAATCTGAGGTCTCTGTATCCACCAAAGTTTTAACAGAATCCTTAAAGTTATTTTTTTTAAGAATGGCAATAAGGTATCTTTTAAAAGAACACTTTATCGAGAAAAGTCTGAGTATACATTTAAAAGCACACCTACTTGGTATTAAGAATGATCTATGTAAGTCTCCTGGGCCTGGATAGGACAGAATTAATTTTCTTCATAGTAGTTCATGTGGGGTGCTTTGTTTTACATTTCTGACCAAAATGACACTGATAACACACTGCTCCCTGAACAGTGTTTGTACAGAATCAAAACTGCCTTGCTTTCTCAGTGTGCCCTGCAGTGAATAGATTGTGGAGGGCACAGCAGACTGGGAGGGGACACCACCAGGCAGATGACTCAAACTAACCAAAGACACATTCCACAGCATATCACATCATGCTTAGCAATAACAGGGAAAAGAAATCATACAGGGAAGTTAAAAATCTTCTGCTTGTGAACTGGCTGGGCATCAGCTTGCCTTTGCGAGTGGTGAGTGACTGCCTTTGCATCACTTTTGCTTCCTTTCTCTCTCACTTCTCCTCTGCTTATTAAAAATTTTTTATTTCATCCTGATCCCAAGTTTCCTGGCTTCTGTTCCTTCCTCCCTCTTTCCCTATCCCACTGGAGAGCAGCAGCGGAAAACTGAGTAAGCACGTGGTGTGGTATTTATCTGTCCAATGGGGTTCAGCCATAACAACTAAGGAAATGGCCAAGTATAGGTATTCTGGTTTTTGACAGGGTTTTGTTTGTTTTCTGTAGCTTAACCTAATAGCTTCAAAGAAGACTAAGTTTAATTATTAAAAAACCCTCCACATAATGTGGAACAAAAGTATCCAAGTAAATTGCTGTGGAGCCTTACATCTGCCTAGATGGGTATTTCCCAGTTTCTACAGATGATGTCTGCACAGTCTTGGTTGTGTTTTCAGTGTTAGCTACCAGAAGGTATTTGAAATAAAATTCCACTTCTATAGTTTACCTTCTGTCCTAATTTCATTAGCTTCAAGTTCTATTTCTCTGTTACCTTTGTGCAGCAACTGATTGTTTGTCTATTGTGTTCATTGCTGTGCCTTTCTAGACACAGCCTGTCTCATTGCTCACTCCCTGTCTTTTGCAGATAGGTTTATTGCTGTTGAGACATGACCTGTTAGTTCCATTTGGCTACTCATTGGGAATCCCCTGCTACTGTCAAGCCCAAAACTACACTTATTACCACTGCAACTACTTCAAAGAGCTACTGAAACCTTTCCAACGAGTCTGAGAAAAATTCTCCTCTAATGTAGCTTTGCTAAAGTCACTCTGAATTACAGCAGGAACTAAGTTGGTGCAGTCCAGCTTTCCAAATCTATTACTTCTTTGGGACACTGATGGGCCAATAAGCATGTGTGTAATTTTGGCCTGCCAGACTACACAAGATCTGAGTTCTGCATGGCTTTGCCTAAATGAGTCTCTTTCCTTCACCGACTAACCAGTTTTCATGAACAGTTTGTTTGACTAGTTTCTAAGTTGAAGGCTTCTATTTTACTGTTTAATGGATGTGAAGTCTCAAGAGAGTTATTGCTGTGGAGGGTAGTGAAAGAAAAAGTGAGATTTCATAGGCCTCATTTCCTTATGAAACCAGCTTAAAATATTAAATTCTGGAAACAAAGAGCTAAACAGAGACAGGGAAGAGGGTGAGTTGAACACTGCATCCTACTTAAACTGCATGACACGCCAGCTACCTGGGCTGTATAACCTCTAATTTCTGTCTTCTCCTCCACTCTTCCTCCTTATTTGACAAAGTTGGTTCAGAAATGCAGCATGAAATACAGCTCACTTGGGTCAGCCAGCTACCAAAGAGTTGGTAAGCAGGACGTAATTTGACCACTGGATCCATTAGGATCAATACAGATAATTTAACTGTTTTAGTCCCAAACTTGAAATCTGTTTCAGTAAGATCAAGTCTGTGTATAAGCAGGGCACATTGTAACAATTCAAACAGCACTGCAAACTGAGGTAGCAACTTTATTTTTTTCAATAAGGGAAAATGGGGTCAGATGAGGAAAGTCCAATTGCTATCTGCCAGCAGAATATCTGACTTGCCAAGGAGAGGTTTTAAGAAAATTAATTCTATTCTTGCTTTTTGCTGTTCCTTCATGTGTGTGTGTGCGTGTGTGTGTATGTGTGTGTCAATTAGGATTATCAGTTTTCAAATGCACTGGCTGTCCTCTTGTACTTGTCATCTGAGAAAGGTATAAACGACCATTAGTAAGTATTTTATGTTTTCATTATATTAGAGTTAGACACGTGTTGTTTCAAAATAATAGCTAGAAACATATTTTAATTCAGAAAAGGAAAGAAGAAGAATCAGTACCTAAACAGAAGTACTATCTATACCTCTGTTTTCTTGGCTTTACTGGTTTTGGCTGAGATTACATTAATTTTCTTCATAGCAGTTCCTATGGGGTTGTGATGTGGATTTGTGAACAAGACAGAGTTGGTAACACAGGAATGATTTAGTTACTGCTGAGCAGTGCGTGCACAGCATCACAGCCTTTCCTGCTTCTGACAGTGAGGACGCTGGGGGTGTGCAAAGGCTGAGACAGCACAGCCCGGACAGCTGATTCCAGCTGACCTAAGGGATATCCCACACCACTGGATGTCATTCTCAGCAATAAAAGCTAAGTGGAAGATGGAGGAAGAGGGAACATTCAGAGTTATGGAGTCTGTCTTCCCAAGTACCAGTTATGCATGGATGGAGTCCTGCTTCCCTGGAGATGGCTGAACACCTCCGTGCCCATGGGAAGTGATGAATGAATTCCCTGTTTTGTAAGTTCAAGTTTACATCCATCTTCACTATAATAAAAGCCCAAAGCTTTCATTCTTTCACCAAACAGAACTTGCCTTACTGGAAGTAAACAGTACTTCCCAGGAAGATACGTTTGAGATGGCCTGACAATACCATGATGGCCCAGTGAATACTATCCAAAGTGACCTGTCACAGCTGCACTGTTGCTCTCCCACCATCCCCACTGTGGAAAGAGGTCACATCATAGTAAGACAGATCGAGGGAAAAATTGCATCAGTTTCTTCCAGACTACTTAGCCCTAGTGAAAAGGCAAACAGTAGTTCCTGCTGCCAAGTTCATCTATCTTGCTGAGGTGTATAATTACAGTCTGGAGTTTCTGACTATGAACCAAGGACATCAGCTGTTCCCTCCATGCCCTTTGTAAGCACCCAGCAGAGCTGTGAAGTGTCCAATCCAAAGCACAGCTGGGAGCATGCTTTCTCCATCCCATCCCTCTGAGGAAGGGTCTGCATGGGTCTCGGAACTGACAGGTCCAGGATAAGGGCAAGAAAACATAATTAGTATAAGCAGTCATTACTGATACTCTGAACAGAGGGACATGAAATAGGAGGCTCCCTATGCTACATGCTACAGATAGTTTCCAGTAAGTTTTTGGAATGTCCCGAATAGGAATGGATCCCATTGAGGTACATTTTCATTATAAATGTTTCATCATCTCAGAAGCAATCAAGGTTTTCCAGTGGTTTTAGTGGCAAACCACGTGCAGTAGAATTGAGCCCTATGTTCCATGAAAGCATGGGTATAATACAGCAGAGCAGAGAGTAAAACAAGATTTAGGCTTGGTCTGCTGCCCTCAAGAGCAAGAGAGTGCTTATCTGTTTTCAAACCTCTGGGACAAATTCTAGATCAACAGAAAATAGTAAGATCTTATTTCTTAGAATTTGCAATACAGTTTCCAACCAACATTTAGCCATACTCTACAAAAACATAATGATTTATTATAATACAGTACATCTAGGTCTTCAGCAAATGTATTTTTACCACTAACACTGTCTCCATATACAATCTTTGCTACAGTCTGGATATTTGACTTAAATTCACTACACAAATTCATCTCACAGTGACACTTTAGTCCTTCATGAGCCTCATCAGTTAGACATGTTAAGTAGATTCTATCTTACTGTATTTGATTATATTTTCCATTTCATATGTTTGCATTTGAAAATGCTACCTCTTTTTTGAGGTGAAGAAAATTGCTTGTACACAAGAAAATACTGATGATAGAATTACATGCTGAGGTGCTAGGATTCCTCCTTGTGTGAGGAGTGAAAATCCCCTTTACATTTGTTACTTCTTAGGTGCACTTAACATATATAAACATCACTGCATATGTTTATATCCATTTATTATTAAGTTTTCATTCATTCATATTTCGATGCAGTATATGAAACTAATGTCTGAACAGGTTCTTCCAGCTGTGTATTTTTGTATACCCATCTGAAGCACAACAATGCACCTCTGTGTACAGACTGCAAAAAGGGCAGCAACTTATATAGGCAGAAAGAATAACCACATTAATACGAGGGTCTGCCAACTCCCGAATTTACTTCCTGAGGTTGCCAGGAGGAGACTTGTGACCCTCAGGCAATGTCAAATATAGGTTAGTGTTGTGGTTTGAAACCTTGGGAAAATGTCAAGTATTCACCACAGCAATGCAGGCCCAAGGGAAAAGGAAAAAACCCTGAAATTTAAACTTAAAACAGAATTGGTTTATATATTTACACAGAAGAGGGAAAATTAAAAGCAGAATGCAACATAACACATATATACAAAGGTGAAAAAACAAACAATAACTGCTCACTTCCCACCAAACCCGAACACAAATTCCACCACTCTGGCCACAAATGACTCAAGAGGGACAGACCCAAGCAGAGATAAAACTAAGAGTAAGTGCCCAGCAGAACTCTTACTACCTAATTCACTACTAATTTCTACCAGTGTGTGAGGGCGGGGGTGGTCTTATCTCCCAGTTGCTCTTAATTGAGATTACCAAAATCCTTCCTATTTTTTTTAACATTTCTTTAGTTACGAAACTTGAAATAAGGCACTGGAAAGTTTAGATCTAATCCTCATCCACAAGTCTTGACACAGACTTCAATGGTCATAAAATAAATTGTGAATATGACCTATGGGTCTGTAGTATCAGCCAGTTCTAGCAGAACAGCAGAGCTAATAATGTCAGGAAAAATTGAATTTCACACTGAATGCCTGAGTTAAGAATGCAGGGGGAAATTCGTCTCTGGTAGTACTCATTGTAGACACACCAAGGATAAATTCTGGCATTTGTGTCAGTGGCAGTTTGCATTTTGGTTCATAAGTACACAGAGATGTCACATATAATGCCTGGAAGAGCTAGTGGAGTTACAAATAAGGTTGAAGTTTGGGAATTTAGCCTACAGAGTGCTTCTGGTCCATGTTCTCTCTTGTTTTTTAACAAACTTAGTGGAGATTCCAAATGAGTATATGATTTTTGCTGGTTTGTCAGAAAAAAAACACTTAAAATTTCTCACATTTAAACATAACAGCAACAGTCTTTTTTACGGTATGAAATCCTCTTTTCAATTCCCTACCTAACCCCACAAGTCAACATGTCCCAGATTTCCTCTCCTACCTTTCATGAGGTGATTTGTATACCCCTTGCCAGAGCTCGTGATTTCACTCATCTGTTCTGGAAAGCAAAGCTCCTGAGCTGCTGCTACTGGCAGGAAGAACACCACCATTGATGGCTTTCCACTTGCTACAGAGCCTTGTTTTACCCCTTCCCAGTATCCTCCTTTATCCTGCACAGCACGTGTTACCATCCCTTTCACTCCTACCCTTTTGCATTCTGTATTCAAGGTTTTCTCTCAGTAAGCTTTTAACTCCTTTTCCTTCTTCCTTCTCAGTACATCTTTGCTTCCTTAAAAGCACACTTCTTGTTCTTCTAAGCCTTCACATTTCTCCTTCCTTTACCTGATTAACCACTAATTTCCATTTAGTAATTACTTCTGGAGTCCCCATTGCACCACAGAGCTGCCTCATGCTTTGTGGCTGCTCCAAAACAATGAGTTTGCCACAGCCTATGCCAGCTTGCTCTCTTGATCCAGTTCTCACCAAAGTCAGATGGAACATTTCTACTGATGTTTAAAGGGTGCTAGATTGCAGTCATACCTTGTCCTGTTTCAAATTCTAAATGCTCTCGGTTTTCGGGTTTTTTAAATCTCTAATTCAATCCCTGGTGGCAATAAAAATGCCTATCATTAGACAGCATTTTTTAAAAAATGTGACTAACAATAAAAGGCAAACTAAATTTAAAATGAGCCTAATTTCCTACCAGCTGCAATGTTACACAGTTTACATAAATAAAAAAAACCCAAAACTTTATCTCACACATATACCAAATGTATTCCAAAATACCACTATGTTTATTGTTTACAAATACATATTTTTAAAAGGCATCAATTTACCTTAACATATTATAGAGCAATATTAGAATGTGTGTTACCAAAAAATGAATGGGGGTGATTGTATTTTTAGTAATCATAATTATTTTGAGGCAATAATTAATTATTTTATTCCATAATTGGGGTTATCCATATGCCAGGGTTTTGTCTTATAAAATTTTGTGACAAAAAAGGAATGACATCCACTTTTTAATGGCTGGCATCTCTGTTGGTCTCTAATAATACACTCCGTTTTCAGTAACAAAAAATAGGACAACGATAAGAAAATGTCATAAATTTAATCCATTACTTGTGACATGTACCAGAAATGGCAATTATCATGATAATTTGTACAACAATATGCTGGACTCAATCCTGTGACTATTTTACACAGATGAAATACACTGTGAGGCTCCAATTTGCAATTACCTACAAATCAACTTTAATGTGACTGCTAAAGGGAAATGCTTATGGTTGTAAATTAACCACATTCACATTTGCCAAAACTTGAAAAAAAATAGTAATAACGGTCAAAACACAATAAAAGGAATTGATCTGCAAAGATTTATATTTCTGTTTTCAAGTCTTGTACCAATTACAAGACAATAGCCCTTATTGAGTGTCTATTAATCCTACTGATTTCAGTGGAAGTTAGCCATGCCAAGCTGTTCCAGCATTGGACCATGAGACCTTTGCTGCTGAGTATCTGAATTCAGCTCTGCATGAATATCTGTCCTTGCCAGGAAACTTAATCTCCTCAATCCCCCTGTCATCTCTAACCCTATTATAGGTCAAGACTTGCATAATTTTGCAGGAGATGTGCATAACTAATATTAATCATTCTAACCTGATCTTTCAAATGATAAACATCCCAAGTAGCCATAAAACTGATCTCTAAGATAAAATCTACACAGAGAGTCACAAGTTTCCAATAGCATAATAGACAAGTGTATGAGTATTTCAAGCCTAAGAGATGCATACAGTATGTACTGAGGTAATTGGTACCACTTTCCATTTAAAAATCAGTTGCTCATAATAACCTTGGAGGATCAGGGTGGGAGAAATTATCTGTCATTATAACTTGTCCTAAAATTATGTGCTTCAATGACTTTTTAGCATAGTGTGCTTACATTAACAGGCATATAACTTCGGCCACAGATGCTCAGTATCTCTTATAAATAAACAACAGTGTGTAGAAAACATTCATTCAAGTATGAATGACTGTAAAACAGTTTGTTATTTTTTCTCATTTTATTCCACTTCCCTTCTTTAACAAAATTGTTTGTATCTTAAGGAGACCAGCATCTCTCAGGTCCAGGTACAGAGGCAAATTATTTTAAAGCTAACACCAGAACTTTTCGAAATTATTTTGAACAGAGAGATGGCATTCAAGGATAGAGGATGAAACTGTTCTATTCAGTAAAATCAATAATCTATATCAGATAGATAATATGCTTCATAAATTGGGGGTGGGTTAGATCTCAGTGTTTCATCTGGTAAATAAGCAATGAACAACACCAGAGCAAGATCTAAAGAGGAGACACAGCACAGCAAAGGTAAAGGGTGCTTGGCTACATCTTTGAACTCTCTTAAGGACTCTGCAGTACTGGCATCACTCCAGAGCTTAATTTGGTGTGTTCTGAAAGTCTAATCATCTTCTGCAGGGAGCAAACCTCTGACCATCACAGTGTTAAATTCTAATGCTCTTGTTCTGCCTCTCTGTGTCTGATGTTTTTTTTTTTTTGAGGGAGATGAGGGTTGTTTAATTGGTTCAGTATAATAAATTATATGGGGTCTTTGTACTCATTTCATGTGCACCATTTCCTTTATTACTATTGCTAATAAAACCACAGCCTGCATTTTTGCTGTTTGCAATATTAATGTGAACTGTGTCACAATATGTATTGTTGTTATTAAATACTGCCAAGGTGCCGATAACAAATTGAGTGCTAAACAAAAATACAAATAGCCCAGTGTATCTGTCAATAGTTCTGAAGGATGATGCAAATTGTGTCCCTAAGACAAAAGTTAGCGCAGTTTTACCCGGTGGACCAGTTTACTGCACATAACCTATCATGTGCTTTCAGTTATAAATACATGAATTACACAAACTTTCACTGATGATCAGCACCAAAAAAAGAAGAAAATATGTGAAATTAAGTAAGCTGCTAGGCTCCACATTTATTTTAGGAAAAGCTTTCAATTACCATTTAGTGAAAAAGAACCAAAATACCTGCAGTGTATTTTTAGTAGCCCACTAACGCTAAGTGCAATAATGAAAATATATCTAAGGTTTTCCTTGTGAAAGTAAGATGCTGATATTTTCTGTTTGCTTTGAAGAATAAGTGTCCTTCCTTAAGGTTTTAAGCAGCAACGTGTCACAGAGACACACACGGCAGAACAGAAGGCGTTACTGCCCTTACTACATTGTTTTGGTGTCACTGCGAAAACACATTCCTTTGTTCTGTCTGCAGAAACAAACATATGTATTGTTACACAACTATGAAGCTAAATTTAAAAAGAAATCTTAATTTAGGCAACAATACAGACTGCCCCCATCTTATCTCGAATCACACAGAGGTATGTAAGTGGGCTTTCATGCTGAAGTAAAGTACACCCACATATAATTAATCCCAGGTTCAGGCCAAGGGTGTTTTCTTACTTTTCTCTATTACAAAACCTCTCAACATTACTATACATCAAGGAGCAGCTTTAAAATGCTGGTTAACCACGATATTTTATAGCACTTATCAATGTACTTCACAGAAAAGCAGATCTCAACTCTCAAGTTTTACTGTGAAAAACAAATTGGTCTTTTACACAGAAACTTTTAAAGCTTCTAATAAAAAAAGCAATGTGTGTTCCTCAAACATCCTAACTGGTGTGCAAAACTGATCTGGTACAAGAGATGCCCGGGTATATCAGCACATGTGAAGAATGCACCTGCTGCTTTACAACTCTTTGGCTTCCCTTCTCACTCAGCTTTGAGCAATCGGAAATGCTTGTGTGGAGGCAGACTAGATAGTTACCTTTTGCACTAGGTGTTTTGGCGACGCTTTCTTTTTCATAGTAGAACAGTTTTTTATAAGTTTCAGTTGAGATCTAAAAGTTAAGAGTTCTGTCATGGTACAAAGTTTTTTTATAACTTTGCCTTACAAAGAACTTTTCTTGTTTCTGACTCATATTCAGCTGGGAGACCTCCCTGGCTACACCCGCATGAAGACAACTTCCCAGATGGGAATATTCCACGTGTCTGTGTTTCATGTTTTTTAGGGCACCTGAGGACTAGCAATGAGGCAAAACCAGCAGTGGTATCTATGCTCTAAGCTCTCTTGTATCCTTTAGAAAGGCCTTTGTAGCACTTGGGGCATGTCCTCTTCGGATTTTGCAGTCCCAAAGCCCTGAATCCCTACTGAACTCTACACAGAGGCCTGTCTGCTCCTCTCCTCCAGCTGCCTGTGACTTTTTCTGTGTGACAACTGGCTATTTTTTATGTGAAGGGAAGAGGCAGAGGCCCCTCTGAAGCCTAGGCAGGCACAGACTTACCACCACCAAAGTTAGGTCACTGTAGCTGAACAGCACTGGTCATCCACTATAAACATTACAAGTTCACAATGTCCTTTAAATTAGTCACTAACAAGAATATGAAAGAGCAACATCCTGGCTCTACACCAAATTTAGCAGTGACACTAAAGAAATGGCATACCTTCCTCTAGACCCCATCCCAGCAGGGATTGAGTCTTAACTCCCAAAGACAGTCTGTGGCAAAGCAGCTGGAGACTGACAAACCCATCACCACACTCATCACAGAGCACTTGGAGCCAATGCACTGGATGGCTGAAACCCAGTGGTGGTGACAGGACAAGGCCTGTCAGCATTCCCCACAAGACTGCCTCAATGCCAGTCTCCCACAGCATCTACTTGGAGAAGTTGCAGCCCACAGCTTGGAGAGCTGCATGCCCTGCTGGGTTAATAAGGGCTGGATGGCCAGGCCCAGAGAGTGCTGGGGAGCTGTGCTGCATCCACTTGGTGTCCAGTCACTAGTGGTGTCCCTCAGGCATCATTGCTGGGACCAGTCCTGTTTATTATCTTTACTGATGATGTGGATGAAGGGATTGAGTCTACCATTAGGAAGTTCATGGGCAACATCAAGTTAAGTCAGAGTGTTGATCTCCTGGAGGGTAGGAGGGCTCTGCAGAGGGACCTGGACAGGCTGGATAGATGGGCCAAGGCCAATTGTATGAGGTTCAGTAAGGCAAAGTGCCAGGTCCTGCACTTTGGTCACAACCCAGTGCAGCACTACAGGCTGGGGGCAGAGTGGCTGGAAAGTGGCACAGTGGAAAAGGACCTGGGGGTGCTGGTTGACAGCAACTGAACGTGAGCCAGTTGTGTGACCAGGTGGCCAGGAAGGCCAATGGCATCCCAGCCTGTATCGGAAATGTGTGGCCAGCAGGACCAGGGAAGTGACTGTTTCCCTGTACCTGGCACTGGTGAGGCCACACCTCGAGTGCTGTGTCCACTTCTGGGCCCCTCAATTTAGGAAGGAGATTGACATGCTGGAGTAAGTCCAGAGAAGGGCAACAGAGCTGGTGAAGGGTCTGAAGAGCAAGTCCTATGAGGAGTGGCTGAGGGAGCTGGGGCTGTTCAGCCTGGAGAAGAGGAGGCTCAGGGGAACCTTATTTCTCCCTATAACTACCTGAAAGAAGATGGTGGCCAGGTGGGGATTGGTGTCTTCTCACAGGCAACAAGCAGCAGAACAAGAGGAAAACACGTCAAGATGCACCAGGGGAGGTTCAGATTGACATTAGGAGGAAATTCTTCACATAAAGGGTGATTAGATATTGGAATGGGTTGACCAGGGATATGGTGGACTCACTGCCCCTGGAGGAGTTTCAGGAAAGACTGGATGCGGCACCTAGTGCCACGGTCTAGTTGCCATGGTGGTGTTGGGACACAGGTTGAACTTGATGATCTTAGAGTGTTTTTCATCCTAACTGATTCTGTGATTCTAAATACCAGAAATCATCCAATTCACAGTGGCCTACTGGGCAATTGACAATCCATGTGTGCACTTACCCTTGGCCTCACTGTAGTCTTTGAAAGGCACTAACCTATTTATTGACAAATTTTAGTACAACTTAGATGGGCACAGTCTCAGAAACGAAAGGGATGAAAATCCAGAACTCTAGGTACATTGGGGAGGTCTATGTTCCTTTACATCCACAGCTGGTATCATGACTGTTAACTTACCTACTTAAAAGCTGAAAATCTTTCTCACCATTCCTTCTAAATCTTTCCTCCTCTTCTCCCAACAATTATATCCCACTTTTTCCCACTAACTGTCCTTCAAGCCTATTTAAACTCTTCTAGGTTGTACCGCAAAAGGCAGGACAAGATCATCCAACCCATGCTGAATTTCCCTCCTCATAAATTAATAAGATGCAACATTGAACACTTAAATCTGTTCTCCGCTCCTGTACTCTCTCCTATCTGTCTGCAAGGGTTAGGACACATTTTACAGTGGAAATGGACAGATTCTCAGCCCATGCAACCAAAAATGTAAGTTTTATAAAACACAATTTAACTTTACCCCAGGCTCCTCTGCATGAAGTTTGAGCCATCTCCACCATCTATATTCACACACATCTTTCCCTACCCATCTGTTCCGGTTTGGCCTTCCTCCAGTATCATGCTAAAAGTATGGCTCTGAACCTGTGAAAGCAGTTGAGTAGGCACCACTGCTGTGCTCACCACCTAGCATGGAGCAAGAGACAGTAGCCCCCAGAACCCGCCAACTCTGAGTGCCTCACTGGAGGATGTCACCCAGCCACACTCCAGCATTTCTTCTCCCTCCACATGCTCCCTGGTGGCTCTGATGCCAGATGCCTCTCCTTTATCTTGCAAACATACTCTTGGTCCAATCACTCTTTCAGTGTCATCTGAGGATGCTGTTTTACATACCAGAAGCTAAGAGCTTGATCCAGAATAAGGGTATACTATGATGGCATTTGTCTTCTGGGCTGAGAGAAGGAAAGGATAAATTTAAAGTTAAAATGGCATTACACTGAGAAAATAGCCCTCCTGGGGTTTTTTTAAAATGTTTTTAAGAAAACAAACATTACTTACTTCAAGATACAAAGAGTGATACTGTTAACAAGGAGTAATATTTTAAAACACATAATTTATACAATTTCTTATCAAAGGGCTCTTGGGTAATTTCAACAATGAAGTTTCAGAAAGGCTTACTTGTGAGAGTATATCCCATCTTTGTCCCAATTTTGTCTTGTGCAATCAACACCTAAAACCTGTATTCTGTTTATTTCTTTTCCTGGTATAGCCTTGCCCCCAAGCTTCTGAAACTGAAAAGATGCAAAAAGACTTAGCAATGTTCTGCTGCTTCTCATTGCCCAAGCTGCGCTGCTTATCACTGTCTATAAGTCTTTCCCAGTAGTGCTGGAGTAGGCCCTTGGAGTAAATACTAGGAAGTCTGTGTCTTTACTCATATCATCCAGGGCAGCTGGAGAAAAAGTTCAGCTGAAAACCTAGCTGTGATCTGGTGGGTGTCTATGAGTGATGGTGGTCTCAGGTTGGGAGGGGCAGGTGGTCTGGTGTCTGGTCTGACCACAGTGGAAGTGGGTGATGGAAACCCAGGACATTACTGTAAAGGACATGCATGATTTTTTCTGGCCAGACAATGGGATTTTTGAAGAAGGATACTGTGCATGAAAACATCAAGAATCATATGATCACATGGTAATGCATGTCACGCCAAGTGGTCCTGTGCTGGGAACCTCGAAGGGCTTTTAAATTACATCCATTGAAAGGTAAAGAAGGGTACAGAAGAGTTGGTGCCCAATATTTTATGAAAAATGAATAATACAGTCAGAAAGTGTAAGCAGAAAACACAAATAGCTAGACAGTGAGGAACTGAAGAATGCTCTGTCAGGAAGGGTTATATGCAACTCTATTCTGTCCTTAGTCTTCTGTAAACACAGATATGGGCAAGGGTTGCAAAATCTTTGGCTGGAACTATAAATCAGAAAAAAATTTTGCCATTGTTTAATTATACAATCCAAAACCAAAATAATTTGAGGTAAGAAACCAAATCTGTATCATAATACTCCTAGAATTAGGGTTAGCTCATCACTGAATACGATTCACACATGACAAATCTTCATGAAGTACATAATTAAAATCACGAACTTGAAATGTTCTATGTGAAACAGGAATCTCGGGAAAAGAAAGCACGAGATTTTACAGAAATGAGGCTAGTAAGAGACCAAGCAGGACTTGATCACCTGGGAAATGCAAATTCCTACAGCCAGGCATTAGAAAAGCCAAGGAGCTGACTGCGTGGAAACCTGCTTTGCAGAGAAAGATCCAAGGCTCCTGCTGGACAAGTTGACCAGGAGTCAGCAATGCACACTTGGGGGGAAAAAGGCAAAGAATATTGCCAGGAGTTTGTTGGAAGTGATCCTTCTCCTCTACAAAGCACTGGTGAGGCCAGTCCTGGAGTGCTGTATCCAGTTCTGGGCTCCTCAGTACAAGAAAGATGTGGACATAAAGTCCTGCAGAAGCCCACAAAGACAATGAATAGAGGGGAGCATCTGTTGTACAAGGAGAGGCTGAGAGCTGGGATTGTTTAGCCTGGGAAACAGAGAACACAGGGGCATGTTATCAGTGTGTGTGTAAGTGCCTAATGGGGACATGCAATGAAGAGAGAGACAGACTCTTTTCAGTCATATCCAGTACCACATAAAAGAAAATAAATGGGCAGAATATAGAAAGAGAGTTGTAGAGTCTCCATCTATGGAGACATTGAAAGTCCAGCCAAACACAACCTTGAGAACCTGGAGAAACCTGGGCCATAGGTTTGTTTGTCAACCCTGAGAAACCTGTTCGAGCTTACCCTGCTCGGATGAGGTAGATGGGAGCATACCCCCAGAAGTCCCTTCCAGACATAACTATCCTGTGATTCTGTAATTCAAAATCTGGAAATAGAAAGTCTTTAGGAAAATGTCCACTTTGGAGACACTAGATATGTTCTGAACATGATTTTAGGCTTAGAAATTGTCAGGACGGTTTGAGGGTGAAGATTAACTATACTTATTATACTTATTCATTAGAACATGCAATGGTATATAATAGAAATATATTCCAATGTACCTCAGTATATTCTTAAATAAAAGACTGCATTATCTGAGAATATAACTGGGTTGGTAGCTAAGAGATCTGAGCAAAAATCTTAGATTAGAATTGGAAAATTCAAGTCTAAGATGATGACATCAGTTAATCAAAACCATATTATGTAACAGTGATAATGAGTATTTAGATATGTAAGATCTAGGAGACAACAAGAAATTGTGGCTAGTGCCACATAGGCTTTTCTTGCCTGGAAAAAAGAGTTCTGAAGTAAAAATGTGAGTCTCCACCATGCAACAGCTCAGTTTTCTAACACACTGACATTTCCTCTGGGTTGTCTTTTGTACGTTATTGTTTCCTGTTAACATTTGCAAAGCTGTATAATTGCATGTCTGATTGATCCTTGAGTCTTCCGTTTGTGGTGATGCTCGAGCAAAACCTTGACAAATATTAAAAAGCAGCCCTATATGTGATCTGTGTGATCACTGCTTGCAACACTGACCTTAAATGTCTCCCAGCTTGCTTGCACTTCCCCATTCATGTGCCTTTTACCTGCTATACAGTACCTGCACTCCTAGTTCCTTACAGCCAGGACTGCATTCCTATCTGTATTTGTCTACCCTAGCTTACACTAGGCACTGACACCTTTGTCCACAAGATAAGACCAAATGCCTTTGACAGAAAAACTAACAAAAATGACAATATTTATTAAAGAGTCAAATGTAACTAATTTAATATCACTTAAAGGTTGTCTCCTCTAGGTCTGCTCCGCTCAGGAATTTTTTACAGAGAAGACAATGACAACTCTTATAAGGGCTCTGCTGAAGTCCATTCATGTGACTCATGAGAACCTTTTGAAAATAAAGGCTATTCTTTTTAGTTTCATACTGACAATTTACATATTAATCCTGAATTGTTCATCCATTATGCAAAATACATGAGCACTTGCCCAAACACTGCTTGGTACACTACTTCAGACTGCACTAGCAAAACTGAGCTTGCTGATAGGAAAGAATTTTTTGAACAAGCCTGAAATCCATTGGTGCATCTTGTCTCTTCATCTGAAATCTAAAAATTGTTCATGTTCACACTCTTGCAGAGGCAGACAATTTAACATAACTGGCCACTGTTCACAGCCAGGGTACATTCAGTCCATCTCTTCCCTTTGTCATCATTAGTAGCTAACATTCACAATTGGGATTCTAAGCCTCACTCAACTCTTTGGCCAACTAACACATTTTTGGTTTCACTGGTTGCATGAAAGATTGTGGCAAATGATAAGCTCACCTGATGCAAACCAGTAGAAGCTGTTTACACCATTCTTCAGTGATCTTCAGTGTATCTGAGGCAATTCAGAGGGGCTGAGCTGCCATTACAGTAAACTGTGCACTATGTGTACTTCAGCTTTTTTGTTTAATAAAAGGCAAGCCTTCTGCTGCTGCAGAAAAGTCAAAGAATGTTTTGTGTAAAATCTACAGGAGGATATAGTCCTGAAGACTTTTGCAGCTGTTAACTATATGTTTTCTTTTTCCTCCCATGATTGTGCTTCCAAGTAGTAGTCAAATACTACTCTTGCTATAATTGAGACATCTGTTAAAAGAGTAAAAAAAAAGCACCACAATAAAACAGATTTTTTAAAACAATTCTACTCAATGGTAGAAGGACAGACAAGAGGTTTTACAAATAGATAAGGATCAGGAGATTTTGAGGGAGACTGTAGTCTCTTTCTGTGATGGATGCAGGCGAGTTGCTGACAGATGAGGCACAGAGTGCTGCAAAGCTAAAAGATTTCTTTGTCTCAAGTATGCTCACTAGGGAGAAAGAGGGAAACATGCCAGAATCAGAGAGAACTTTCCTGGAGGCAGAAAATGAAAAATTAATGAAATGAAGAGTGACACCAGAATAAGTAAAAAGGAATCAGACGGTAAAAAGAAATGTACAATTCTAGTATTAGATGCCCTGTATCCCAGCACTCAGAAAGATATTGTATATGTACATTTTAATTAAGTTGGGAAATAAATTTATTACCAACAGTATAAAAGGCAGATGACTAATCACACTTACCAGAGTTCATTAGGGGCTGAGGGATGGCTAAAAGGAGATTTACAGGTAAAAGACTTTAGAACAGCGTGGATTAGGGTACAAAGAGCAGGCAGTTCTGAAATAAGCCACACTCTGAGCACTGGCTGCAGTGCTGCCACTATTTTTACACTTCATGTCTAAATGAATCTATAACTTTTTAGATTAAGATTGTGTACATAGACATGTGAATAAGAATATAACACTTAGAATTGAGAGGTTTTAGATAACTAAATTATCACATTCAAAAATTATTACCTGTGTCTTTAAAGTCTTTATGTAGGAAGGTATTGTATGCAACTATATGTATGCATTGCTTTATAATGTTCTGAAGTGTAACTGCAATTAAGTTGATGTACTATCAAGTTTCCTGAACTAGGATTCACTCAGCACAAACTGAAGACAAGGTCTATATAAAGGTATGGACATTTACACCAGACTCAGAATCTGACAAAGAAGCACAGAAACCCCCACATTTAAATGTAATTTAAATTGTAAAGACAGGAAGCCTGAGCTGAAAATTTACAGCTGCTGGACATAAGACTTGAGTTATTATGTTGATCTATAAAACCGTTACAAAAAGCACAGAGTTATCTAAAGAGAGGAGATCATTAATGACATAAGGACCAGGAAGAACAAAGTTGAGATCTGGGATCTGGATATTGTGCACTGCATTACAACCAGCAACTTAAATTAAACAGAAATTTCTAGAGCTATGAAATGCTGTGTGAAAAGATCTGCCACAAAAATGAAAAGACACACAGCCAAACAGTACTCCAAAGGTAACACTTAGGCTTTGTTAAACCTCATAGCTTAATATGAGGATTACAAATAACAACTACACACCACAGGGAGATGCGGAACCACCTCATGCTAACCATGATACAACCCTCTAAACAACCACTGAATAAATCTAATTTTTACTGTATTCAATTAAGCAATTTGTGTAAATTTGTATTCACTAAAAAATATAAATCATTACAAATTCAGAGTAGTGCCTCACTTCTCAAATGGCAGAGTTGACTTCACAGCATTGTGCAACTCAAGACTAGTTCCTCAAGTGAAGTGAAGAGGCAACCAGTTGAGATACTATGACAGAAGAAGAGGGATAAAGGGAGATAAAATACTTTCAGATAGGAATAGGATTATGAAAGTGAATCGGTGCAATTCATTGGTGTTAATTAATTCAATATTGGTGATGTTTTTTAAAACCACACTCAGGCAATAAAGTAATATTGATCTTCTCAGTTACTAGAGACTGAAACTGAAAACATTAAAATAGAAATTATGGAAGATAGAATGAAAATAATCAATAACATTCTGCATATTGATTGCTACACTGTGTAAATGTTCCATTGTCTGCAATTACAATGCATGCTAATTCATGAATATTAATTAAGTCTAATTTTTATTTTGTTGGAAAAGTCATTCTTGGTAATGAAACAAACTTCTTCACTGCAACACCTCATACCGCACCCCCACCACCAGTTGTTCTTTATTATGACTGATACCCATTTTACACCTGCTTCACCATCACCCAAAAAGTGCACAATGCCTTTGCCTTTTTGAAGTATAAAGGGATGTTACTTCTCTTCTTCTTATGAATACATGTATTTCCTTCAGTGACTTCGGCCAGAGAAAGAGGTCCTACAATGGCAAAGGTTTGTGACAGTCTTTATGAGATGTGTGTGTTTGGCCCTGGAGACGGTTCACTCCCACCAACGAGCAGTCACGCTGCTTGCAGAGCTCCTTTGTGCCAGAACTGTTCAGTGTAACAGCAGAGTCAAAGTGTAAGATGAGAATGTGTGGCACTCAGCCCTGCCTTTAAATTCACCAGGCAATCCCTCATACTTGACAGAGACAGCCAAGAGAGAAGCTCGTAGTAACCGCTAAAACATGCCAGCTGTTTATTTGGCTTTCTTCCCTCACAGATTACTAAACAGCACAGGCTGAAACAAAGAATTAGGAATGCTCTTGATTCATTTTGCTAGAAATAACACAACTACAAGGAGATATCCTGTATTATAAATTATTTTAAGTAGGACACTTTATTTTTATCTATTGCAACTGGAACAAAGTCAAATCAGTTAAATAAAATTATTGCAAATGAATGAAAATATCTGAGATTTTTCAGCAGAAAGAGAAAGATTTTACAGTCTGATTCTAAGCAATCACCATATCACTCTGTGGTACACTACCTGCAACAGGAATTCTGTGTTTGAGTTCTTGATACTAGTTTTCAAAATGCAATTCGACAGGGCACTAGATAATCTCATTGAGGTTGCCTTTCCCTCTAAAGGTTGGACTGGATGATCTTTTAAAGGTCCCTTCTAGCCTGTGCTGGTCTGTGATGATTGAAATATTATTTTTTTCCATTGCTTTCTAACCGGGTTATGTTAGTTCTCTTTTTGCTTCTTAACAAATTTAAAAGCAGTACACTGGAATTACATGATAGCGATCAGTGCAGACTGAATTTCTTTATCAAGTAGTGGGGAGGGTATAATCTTGTGCATTGGACTGATCATGCAACTCGCTGCTGCTTTAGGCAGGCAGTTAAGGTAATTGCCCATCACAGAGACGCTTTCACTGATTGCACACTAGAAAAAGTAGGCAACTGGTTTCCCATTCTCTCATTTACTGATATTAGCTTTATGTTGCTACCACCAGAGCCATGTGTAATGTATGACTCTTTACAACTTTGTTTACATGGCATAAAATATAATTTGGTTACTATAGAAATGCTATCCAAGTTTTAAATGTTCATTGAGAACCAAAACAATCAAAAAAACTAAATCCCATTTCCTCATAAACTAATAGTGTTAGAAGTCAATTTAAGAACAAGCAGTTTACAAACTATTTAAAAGGCACGTTTCAATCCCCAAGTTCTTCTTGGTGCCCTAAATGAGAAAAATGAACAGATCTTAATAGAAACAATTAGAAGCAGAAGCTTTTGCTTTTTAATTGAACTAGACATGCCACCAGAAAAAGCTTTTCTTTGTCATGTTGTAATTAAAGCTACTCCTTATACATTTATGTGTGTGCATGAGAGACAGTAGTGTGGACACCTGCATCTGTGTAATTAGAGCACTGAAATAAAGATGGCTGTGATTTTTAGCCTTTTAATGAGTGCAAATATACATACAAATGTTAAAGTAGCAAGTAACCAATTCACTGGTCTCTGTTCACATCACAGATGAAACACAGACCATATAAAAACATGTTTTCTCATATAACATTGAATCACATAACCTCTAAATTATATTGCCACTGCTTTCAATTCTCTTCTTCCTGGTATTGACAAAAGCTCTGTTCATTATAACCACTGATGTTCCATAAAAATGGTTCCTCTAAGTAAAAAAATGTAGCAGTACCTTTAAAAATGTTGAAGAGAATGTTTTATAAACTATTGCTGACACATAAAGCCAAGCGTTCAACAACCGACTACACCAAATATTACACCTCTCAGTTTTTGCAGACTGCTACAATTCACCAACTAAGTGAAGGTATCTGTAATACAGAACACCAAGCTCATGGCAAGAAATGCCGCTGACATAGCTTTGATTTTAAAAAATCTTCAGTCGGAGTACATTCTATTTCCCCATAGAACACAGAAAATGAAGCATTTACACTGCAGTAGGTCATACTGACTTGGTGTGTTATTATATTGAGCTCTTACATCACAAATGCAGGGGTTTATCTTACATCCCAGCAGATCTGAACATATTGCAGACACATTAAAATTTTCTTGGAAATAGTTACGTGTACAGCTGGACAAGTAGTGCACAAGTGAGCACCACGAAGGAAGCCGTTTGCTGCTAAGATGTGGCCCGTTAATACAACGCCAAAGGCTAAGTTCTAAGGACACCAATGAATTGGTTCTGTTCCTATGCCTTCGGCATTTTGCTAGTGACAGGATTCCTTTGGTTCAAATGATTGCTTACCATGGCCAAAATTACTGTTGGTACAGAACCAACACAAATCTGCCATTCAATTTTGTTTCCAGTACTTTGTGCCTTCACCTTGGCAAAATGATCTTCAGACTCAAACTCAGAAGGTTCTTAGTCACCTTCTTACATCAATGTAAAATCTGTTTTTACACAAATGGCAATAAAAAGGTTTTCCAGCTCTTACCTTGGACACATGGGTTTTGAGGCATTGAGTGACAGCACTAGAGAATGAATCCAGGTTTGCTCAGAAAGATTTCCACAGGCAATGTAACAAAGTATTTCCAAAATTATGTCAGTAATGCCCTAAGTTCTTGAAGAATGTCCTATTGATTTGAGAAAGTAATTCGGCTTCAACATACCTTGATCACTGTTAAAGGCAAAACAATATTTGGGAAGTCAAATACAGAAATTATGTGAGATGCATATGTGGTCTCTTAGTTCCTTATCCAAAAAAAAAAAAAAGACCAAACCTGATCCGGACCTGAACTGGTTTTCTAGAAACAAACAAACAAACAAACAAACAAACAAAACACCAAGCATAATAAAAACATTTAAAAAGTGAGGAGGAAGGTCTCAAAATTACATTTCTAAAAACATCATAGAACACACATCATTTTAGAGAGGAGCAGCAGAACACCTCAACTCCATCTGTAAGCTCAGTTTCTATTCAAAATACCACAAGATGGCTCTGGTGGATTTGGATGTGTCCCCCGATCACCACTTGGACATGTGGTTGACATTGGGCTGTCAGGCTTAAGTGGAACAGAGGGCTGGCACGCTGAGGGCAGGCAGTGCCAAACAGGCAGCCATTCCCTGCAGCCCTTGCTTGGCTTGTGATTAATGTGCTGTTTCTTCAGTAACTGTGATATGCAGTAGATTAATATTTTAATGCAAAATACATTGATATAAAATGAGGGTAGAGAGGATACAACTATCTCCACACATTGGGTGCACTCAGGGACATAGAAAAGGCTATCTTGGGGCAACAAGAGTGAAATTCATAGAAAATTATGCAGATACTTAAATGATATTCATGTTTTCCCTGTCCAGCACCATCAGGCTCCTCCTCCATGTCACTCCAACTTCTGACAATGCTCTTGGACTAGATACAACTTGCCTCCTTGGACCTTACAGGTAAATGTCTCTCACAGCAGATTGTCATGATCTTCACAGCATGGCACATTTTTCAGATGAACATTAGTTAGCTCTGAAATAGCTAATACTACTAAAATATAAATTATGCTTATTTGAACAGAGCTGAATACAATGGAATCCACCTACTGCACTACTGTTGGAAGCTCCCCAAAATTCAGTCAGTGCTACTTCAGTCACACCTGGTTAATAGTTGAGAGTTAGCTGTGTAAGCACTTCTGGAAAAGAAAATTTAGTTTCTGCCATCCATGGTTGGATCTTATAGATGGAAATACACAGTGCTTGTCTCACCAGCTCAATCTTCATTTAACAACCTCACACTCCAGGAAAAGTTAACCATATTGAACAACAAAAACGTAAAATAATTTTACTGCTCAACACAGATCACCAGGCTACAGTAATAAGTGTACTAGAAATATATACAATATAAGAGAGACATAGAAAACCTTACTCTTTCCTACTGATGACCATGTGTTTCATCTGTTCAAAACTGCTATGTCTGTGAAGTGACAGGGCATGCCTGGTGTGCCAAGAAAGAGTAACAGCAGGGGGAAGCAGGATTCCCCACTCCTTGTCCCCCAGTAGAGGCAGAGCTGTGTGGTGCTGTGCCCAGCAGGCAGACCTGTGACACCATGTGCCAGGCCCAGGCTGTATGCAAACATTCAGCATGTCACCAGACTCCTTGTTTCATCTTCTTTGTAGCAAGGGAGTAATAATACCTCCTTTATACTGGTTTTCCTCCTATCTTGTTTCTTCAGATAGCAATATATTTATACAGGTGGTATTTTTCAGCTCTGTGGCCATATGTAAAAAAACAGGACACCAATATCAGTTAATACTGTACATCTAACAGAGCTGAACACATATTCTTGATATTTTAAAGAGTACTAATTATACTTCTTTTCCCATCAAGCTGTAGTTTTTCCCTTTCCTTTAATAAAAATCCTCAATATTCAGCTGAGAAAGCAGGAAGTTATTCATGTCTCTCTGACATAGGATCATAGTTTGGTCTCAGACGCCACTTGAAACAGCCTCAAAGCTATTCAAAACTGTATCAGGCTGGTTGCAGCCCCTGATCAACTGCAGCATAACTTCAGCCTTCCTTTCCCTGTCCTGGCAGCTTCAGGAATGTGCTGGATGGCCTGACTGGGTTTCTATCAGCTGATACTTTGCAGTCTCTAATTCCAAAAATCAGGCTTGTTCCTTTGTAACACAGGAGCACTTCAGAGTTACTAACAGAGTTTTCAGAGTACATAGGTAAATACAGAAAGTCAAGGTTTAATTTTTTTTTTTTGTAATGAGCTGAAATTAAAATTCTGAAATCCTCCACCTAATTCTGAGAAATACAAGTGCTTATGCTCCTAAAGGATTCAAAGGAAATCACACAACAAAGTTATAAGTGGTTATAGCTGTATTTCTATCTTACTACCTGTTCTTATTATACTCTTTAAAAAAAACAATACTACTATTGCACAAAAATTTTTCTCACCAGATGGGAACTATTACCTCTTCTTTCCGTGACAGGAAAAAGGAAGAGGTATAAGGGAAGACAAAATTCAAATGTCCACAAATATAAATCTATACTGCTCAGAAAAGTCTCTTCTCAGCCATGAAAAATTAACAGCATGGCAGCATGGATTAATTACAGATTAATATACATGGCTACAGTGACCCTTTAGCTCCCAGTATTTTGAGTGCACAGTGTTTGCAGTTACATATGTAAACATTAGCTATCTCCTTAGAGATTAGTTTTCCTTCTTACGAAGAGTACATATAGAAACATGTTTTAGAAATTTCTGTAGTAATCTCTTGATGTTTAAATATATAATGCTGTACAGACTACACTGGGCATCTGTTGTGGGTTAACCCTGGTAGGCAGCTAAGCGCCAAACAGCCCTTGCTCACTTCTCCCAGAGGTACGGGGGAAGAACTGAAAGTGCAAAAGTTAGAGAACTTGTAGGTTGAAATAAAGAGAGTATAATAAACACATTAAAAAGAAAGAAATATAAACAAACCCAAGAAAAACAGGTGATGCAAAGAAACCCAATTGCTCACCACCAGAGCAATGATCAGCCAGTCCCCAAAGCAACAGCAGCCCTGGCAAACTTCCCTCCTAAATTTCATTGCTGAGCATGACACCATATGGTCTGGGATACCCTTTTAATTAGCAGTACTGGCTGTGTCCCATCCCAACTCCTTGTCCACCCCCAGCCTACTCTCTGGTGAAGCAGCATGACAAACAGAGAAGATATGATGCTGTGCAAGCACAGTTCAGCTACAGATAAGACACCAGTGTGTTAACAGCACTGTTTCGGTCACCAATCCAATATATAGCTCCATACAAGTAGCTATGAAGAAAATTAAACCCATTCCAGCCAAAACCAGTACAGCATGCCTTTTGGTACTCCCTTGTACATCAAACTTGGCACACACTCTGCTAGCATTGCCTAAAACTGGTAAGTAAACGGTGTGCAGCACCATCCAACTATATCAGCAGTGGTGGTGAACCTTTATCGTTGTGCTGGGATGGCCATTTAGCAAGACTTACTCACTGGAGTGTTGTGCCAATCACGTAATTTCTACATCTAGTACTTGCTCATGCTCAAACAAGCTTACACGTTGACTCATGGTCCTGGCAGTTCCAGGCCAGTTTGGGTCTTCCTACTGTGGGACACACTGATTTGCCCATGTAAACCCAACCATACACAGAGAAGACACCTCTTCCCTCCTACATGAACAGTGAGAAGCCGGCAATTACAGAATCACTGAATCACAGAATACGCCGAGTTAGAAGTGATCCACAAGGATCATCAAGTCCAACCCTTAGCCCTGCACAGGACCATTCCCAAGAATCACACCATATATCTGAGAGTATCCAAACACTTCCTGAACTCTGTCAGGCTTGGTGCTGTGACCACTTCCCTGAGGAGCCTGTTCCAGTGCCCAGCCACCCGCTGGGGGAATAACCTCTTTCTAATATCCAACCAAAACCTTCCCTGACACAACTTCAGGGCATTCCCTCAGGTTCTGTCATTGGGCATCACAGAGAAGAGTCACTGCCTATCTGTCTTCTTTCCCTCACAAGGAAGTTGTAACTGCAATGACGTCTCCCTTGAGTCTCCTCCAGGATGAACAGACCAAGTGCCCTCAGTCATTCCCCATATGGCTTCCCCTCAAGGCCCTTCACTGTCTTATGGGGTTATACAACCCCATGGGTTATGGGGTTATAACAACCCCATGTTATGGGGTTGTTTAGCCTGGAGAAGAGGAGGCTTAGAGGTGACCTCAACACTATCTATAACTACCTGAAGGGAAGTTCTACTCAGGTAGGGGTTTGTCTCTTCTCCCAGGCACTCAGCAATAGAACAAGGGGGCACGGGCATAAGGTCTGCCAGGGGAAATTTAAGTTGGAGATCAGAAAAAAATTGTTTCCAGAGAAAGTAATCAGGCATTGGAATGGGCTGCCCAGAGAGGTGGTGGATTCACCATCCCTGGAGGCTTTTAAAGTGAGATTGGACATGGCACTGAGTGCCATGATCTGGTCACTGGACTGGAGTTGGACCAAGGGTTGGACTTGATGATCTTGGAGGTCTTTTCAAACCCAATTGATTCTCTGATTCTATTGTTTTATCCTTCCTACACCAGTTACCAGATAAGGGTGGGGAATCAGTCCCCATCAAGCATGCTTTCTTCTGTGACATGCTAAACAACATTCAGGCTTAGCTACACGTCTGGATCTGCACAGAACACCCTGAACAGAACAGTGCAACATGTTCATTATCACTCCATATCCATGAGAGGTTGAAGTTCATGAACAACAGTGAGGCTGTTCCCCTCACACATGATGCACACCTCTTAATCCTAGAATGGGAACTCCAATACCATAAAGTGCTAAGGCATGGAGGTGTGCAACAAGACACAAGTTATTCTTGAGGCTTTGCATCTTCTTGGAACACAGTTTTCTGTCATTCATCCTTGACTCTCAGCAGACTCGGACTGTCTGGTGAATTAAACACACCATCAGCGTATTGTTGTTACAAGCCAGTATGTACAGCCACCATTCCTGCAGCAGTGCTTCTGAATGATGTCTGTTTCCCACTTGCAATTTTTTACTTCATTTAAGAATTTCTTAGATTCTAGTCCTGATACAGTCCATGCTTCAACACAGTGCTGACAATGTTCAGGAGGCCAGGGTCACCTGTTTCAGGGTGACCAGTCCACAGTTTAGCACCGTGAACTGAGAGCTGAAAAGGGTAGGGACATCTGACTAAAAGCTTCCCATACCCCACTCAGTCACCCCTCAAGGGTTCAGGGTGCAGAGTTGGTTGTGGGCACAGGTGTGTTAGAGAAGCTTGCAGGGCTATGACCCCTGCTCTGTGGGTTGGCTGTAGTGTCCTGCAGGACTTGGAGTTGAAGACTCCTGGGACAAGTTCTGGGGTTGCGGCAAGGGCAGGTGCCATAGCACCCCCATGGGAGCAAGGCACTACCCTGCCCAGGTCAGGCTCCACAGTGCGGGGCCCATGGCAGGTGAGGAAGGCTGGGGGTAGACCAGGCAGGGCTGCCAGGGTTGTTGGGGCACTCAGGGCCTGCACAAGAGCTTCACAGTACCCTTCATCAAAGACTAAGGTTTGTCAAACAGGTTTTTATCAGCTCATAAAGCAGTTTCTTTTCCTCTGATAATTCCAAATGGTCAGAAACTCCCAAAGACACTGGCAATCAGAGCCGTATTAGTTGACAGCTGAATTTGTTTACTCCCTATTTAGGACCTGGTAATAGCAATTTATTACAGAGAAGTCAGAAAGCATGAAGATGAGGAAGTATTTTCCACATCATAAACTGCTGTTACCAGGATTATGGCATCCAAGAATTGCCATGAATAACATCTTCAGGCTGTCACAAGAATAAGTGTTTTGCTCTTTTGCTCCTTGATGCCCACAGCTTTGTCATACAAACAGATAAAGTTTGCACCTCTGTTTCCCACTGCAGATTTTGCTGTAGGTTTGGGTTATCAGCCTCTTTCAACCTTCGTTGTGCTCTTATTCTTGTACTGTTTTCAAGACATGTCAAAGAAGCAGGATCTGGGTTTGGGGGTGGGAAGGTAAGTCAATGGGCACCTCTTTTCCAAGCTTTCTAGGCTTTGTATCTCTAACTCACTTTTATCCCATATTTTATATTTCCCACATGCACCAATATTTTAAGGCAATTGCTAAAGTTGTCTATTAGGTCAAAACATACAATCTCATTAATGAATTACATGGACTGCAAATAGATTTTTTAAGTCTCTCTCCCATATTGTATTTTGCAAATGCAACATCCTGTATTTTAATATTGGGCTAATAAGCTGAATAATAATAACAATTTACAGTAATTGACAATCATTACATTTATATTGAGGCTTTCATGCTGCTAGATTGCTGAATTCCTCCAATTACAGGGATACCAAAACAACCAGTTGCAGCCATCTCTGTGGAAGGCATAAAGTTGGCAACAGCAGACCAGACACGACCTTTAGGGCTTAGGACAGTATGGACAGCCCCAAGGCTCAAGCCATCACCATAGTATCCTTGAGTTCACACAGACCAGAATATCTTAATTTTAAGATATTGGAAGTCCTAAAGCCTACAAGCTTAGTCTCATTTGTAAAAGCAGATGAAAGACACCGGTCCCACAGAGAGATGAAGCAGCATTTCTATTACAAGTACCTCCACTGAGGCAGTCCAAAAGAAAAAGAAAAAAAGTAGGTTACAAACAATCTCTTTTGAATGCCTAAATACATGATTAAATAAGTGATTTTAATATCTTTTTTTTTTTTGAGGGAACAGGGTTGGAGGGAATAGATAGAGAGCAAAGAGGAATGGTTTTCAGAAAGCTGATTTTCATCCAAATAAAATTGGAACAGGTCCCAAACAAGTGATCAGTCTGATTTCTATTCAGTTTTGCCAGCCCAAGTAGGTCCCAGTATCACTATTATGCTTGGTATCATGTGATTAGTTTTACTGAGAGAACACAGTTTACATGCTGAAAGCTGATGGTACGAAGCCTTTAGTGTACACCTGCTTTTTCTGGAAACATTTCAAATGTTTCTTGTGGTGTGGGGAAACAGTAAAGTGAAGTCCTGTTTAAAAGAAAAGCCTTTTTGAGGAAATGGTGTTCTTGTGACTGGAAAAGCAATTGATATTAGTTTTGATTTATTCAGCAGCGATTCCTCTTCATATAAAATCATTCCCAGCTTTCTGTTCTCCAACACAGATCTGTCACAAACACTAACAACTAGTCAGAAACTAGAGATCCTTACACAATTGCAACTCAGATCTATTTTTTTATAAAATGTTGTTATAATCTTGATGCCATATTTTCAAAAGAACTTAACTCCCATCTACTAAGTAAATGAAGAGTTCCAAAGCTATCAGCTACAGCTGTTGGGTTTTTATACATCAATCTGAGATGATGACCATTGCAGCAATTCAGGTCTTGTAAAAAATGGGCCAAAATTTCTGAGAAAGAGCCTGGGGAAAATGTTGGGTTTTTTTTTTTCCCACGGGGATAAATTCTCTCCATCTGACTTGAAGTTACAATGGATTGCAGAGACTTTTAAAGTGGCCATGATAATTGTTTGCTGTTGAGCTTTCCAGCTGCTCAATTCAGGTGTATTCCTGGCTACACCCAAGGAAATGATATATTGTATGTTCTTACTGTAAGTTGCTACTAGGAGAGCAAGAGAGGGTAATGGCTATCATAAGCAACAAAAAGCTAGAAGAAATTATGAAAAAAGAAAGGCAATTAATCAAAATGTACAGAAAAAGAAAGGACTAAAAAAAGAGAGTTAAGCAGTATCTTTCTCCACTCATTTTCATCTGCATTTCTTATTTAAAAGTAAGATTTTGTGGCCTCTCTCTTTCCCACTCATCTTCTGCCATCAAATATGATAAAGAAGGTATTTTTAAAATATTTTGATGAATAGTCACACAGGCAGATATGTCTTAAGAGGGTGTGCTTCCATGCAAGAATTCTGCATCTCCCCATCATCTTGGGAAGCAGCAGTAATGAAAGCGTTTGTTTCCTTCACTCCCTCCAGATCACTCGGTAACCATATCACAGGATCAGCAAAAATTAAGAATAATCCAACCTTGGGAAACACCTGATTTATAGTTTTAATGGTAAATACATTCTGCTTGTCACTTAAAAATGAGGAACTTTAAAAATCTTGACTGACAGACAGTGGGAAGTTTCAAAGAATAATTTTCCTTTGCTTTTAATGTTTTAGTATCTTTGGGCCATGCAAATAAAAAGCTCACAGCTTTTACAGGGAGCTAATCTGCCTGAAGACCACAATAAAGCTAGCAAGCTGTAAGTATGGCAACTAATAATCAAGGTAACTTACCTGTTTTCTATACAAAATATGGATCTCACCTCATACAGTGAATGCAATCTCAAAGACCAGTCTCTAATTTCTTGAAGGAGTCATTCAAATGGCCAAATACACAACAGATTTTTAAATTAAACCTAAACATGAACAGTGCAATTACTTCCATTTAAAGTAACTTTCTCAGGGAGAGGAAGAACAGCACAAACCCCTTTTGTAGGTAATACTAAACAAACATTAGCAAAAATGCATTTTGAACTAAAACAGAGTTTATTAAAGACATCCACTACTGTCATTAATAAAAGTTATTTTAAAAAAATTATCCAGTTATTTCTTATTCCTCTTATAAAGATGTTCAGGGACGATTTTCACTATCTCAAAAAATATTATATAATTGATTACGAGTCCTTCTTGCATCTTTCAACATTCAGCAAAGCTCCTTTTGTCCTATGAAAGGCAGGTGTTTGATCTGAGAACCCATTACTTCAGAAATCTTGCTATTTTAAGGATTTCAAATCTGAAACTAATGTGGCAGGTTTTAAAGCATTGTTCTAAGTACATTGTCAGTTATTAATCACTAATGTCACTAATTTCTACTAAGAATGCTCAGAATAGATACCCACAGGGAAGAGAAGGCCCTAAAGATCTTTTGTTTATTATTTAGGACAAGCAATTCATCTTATTTGTCTCTTACTGAGTCATAGAGATTTGATTCCACACAAGTCAAGTTAAGAACCTACAGGATGACTCTTTTACAGAAAAATTATTTTCAAAGATTAATTATTATAAAATATATAGTGAAAAGAATATTAACACTCAATTTTCTTACTCTGTATCTATGGGGTGTCAGTCTCCTGCTTTTAAGTTTTCCCATAAGCTTTCTATTAGTGGCAAGAGACTCTAACAAATCATATCCAAAGATTATCTTTTTCTTCCCAAAGTCTAAAACTATGTGTTCAGCTTCCCAGGTAGCTTGCAAAAGCCCTGTGTGCTACATAAAGCCTCCGTCTTAGCACTAGTGGCAGATAAGCCTTCAATTCAGCATGGCTGTGACTGTGATCCACAACACACAAATACATGTTCATTGGCATCAGCATCCAAATAGATTTGCCCCCACCACAGTGTGTGTGGAATCAGAGTAAGTAATTAGCTTGCTTATTAAGAGTCTAAAAGAGAAGATGTAACAATCACACTGCATCCTCTCCTATCTCAATACATCTCAATGTAATTTCCATTTAGCTTCCAAAAGGAAAATCAGAACAAAAAAGCATGCATTCCAGGTTCTGCCTTGGACATACCTTTGTTCCTGGCATAAGGTTTGACAGCAATACAGGTGTTCCACAGGCTGATTTAATCTTTTACCTGCAAATCCTCTACGTGTGATTGTTGCAGCAGTGTAGGCTGAACATAAGTATGCCTTGCTGTGCTAAAATATATGCATTCTCAGGGGCAAAGTAAAGTTATTGAATATTCAGGCTGGGAAATTTTCTTCTGTACCATAAGGTTCCATAGTCCAACTGTCTTCTTTTTCTGATGAAGAATTTATTGAACCACTTGGTCATTCTTACATTGAACAGACTGCTGCAGAGGAAAGTTTTGACTTAGCTGGGGCTGCCAAGTGTCTCCTACCCCTGGAAGAAGGAGGAAAGCAGTTGAAAAGTCCTTCTTATGTATGTTTGCAATGTAAGCCCAGAGATGTCTATCTTGGAAGCAAGAAAAGACTAAAAAAATTAAAAGTAGCAGTCACTGCTTTTTTTATAGAGAAACTGGTTAAACTTACTTCATACATCTATAGGAAATGCTGGCTAATAAACAATAGTTGCAATTCTATGGAAGAGAACTGGGCACAGGAAGTGAGGAAATGAAAATAATTAAGACATGAAACTGCCACTGAATATGCACTTTTCTAATAGAGTATGGAGATATGGCATGGCTGAACATTACAGTCTTTGAGGTATTTATTTATTCCAGAACACTACTATTATTATTATGACATCCAGACTGAAAGGATTACCCTCAATTCCCTTCACTGTACAGTTAGTCCTATAAAGATCCAGCCAATTGGTATCCAAGCAGTTTAACAGTTTAATTGTGCCAGAAGCTTCCTTTGCAGACATGGCCTGGTAAACAGGGCCAGGGCACCACGGCATGCAGCTGTCCACAGTACTTAATTGCTGGTGCACACCTCGGCACTGATTTGTGTCAGGGAACTAGGATTCTTTCAGGCAACACCTGGGCACAGTTAGGAGGGTAAGGCAAGCCTGGGATGATTTCCAATATGCAATACAGGCAACACTGACATGTTTCAGTGAAGAGAAACTTTAGCCACATGGATGTAAGCCATGCTCTGTCATTTGCCCTCGGGGCAGACAGGGAGCCAGGATGCTTTTTATTTGACTTTGTAAAGACATAGACATTAAAAAAAAAACAATTTTCTTCTGACGTCACTATGACTCACTTTACTGAAGCCAGACATTTATAGCAAATGTGTATAAATTAGAAAATCACCCTACCTGTTGTGTGTGCATTTTGGGGAGTGAGGAAGCATATGGAAGATGTGACAATCATCTTACTTTAAAAGTAACTTCAAATGGAATTAGACCTGTTTCACATTTGTCCACTAATAACAGCGCTTGCTGTATTCTGATTTTTTGTCTCTTCCTTTTTAAATCTGTTTTTCTACGAATGTCATTCATATAGACTAGCTTTGGTCATTAAAAGCATGGTGCAATCCAGCATTACAGTCTTCTCATGGATGAATGTGCACCCAGTAGCCTGCTTGCCTTACTTGCTGCTTGTCATATAGTCTGCTCAAATCATGTAAGAGAGAGCAGCTCCTCTTTGTTTGGCATTCCCACAAATACATCAGAAAGCAAATACCTCATAGCCCCAGGATGCACAGTTGGTAGCCTTACACTGAACCTGAACTTTTGACTATCTTTGATGTTTCTTTTCTGGAAAAAAACCTGTAGCACAAGGGACAATTCCCCACTGCATTATACTAACTCATAGGAGTAGCTCCATTGGTTATCCAAATTACACTCTAAGATAAGAAAAATAAAAATCAAAATTTAAATAAATTTCTGTAATGTTAACACAAAATCAAAACTGAAGGGATAGAGTGGAATGAGAATTAGTCTTACAGCTCTACTGTTGCTAGTGTGTCACATATTGTCATTTATTGTTATTGACACATTAAAAAAATACTTTCAATGTAAAGGATCTCACCCTCTGTTTACATGCACAAGTTACATGTTGCTCTTTCAGGCTTCCTGAGATTTTCTTCTGGTTGTTATTGGTATGTAGCTGTGAAGCTATCAGCCTGATTTGTACATTTTTGTGCTATGATGGTTTGTTTGGCTTTCCATTCCTGTTGTTTGAACTACCTGGCTCCTTCTCAGATTCAGAAGCTCTGCTGCCAACATGATACAGCAAATTTACAATATACACTAAACATAACAGAGCTGTGAATTACATACTCTATTCATCATACAAAACCCCACCCCAAAATGACCTTTCAGAGGCACATACACACAACTACACACAATTAAGGCTTCTTACATAAACTCAGCAAACTAAATTATTTGTCTCTCCTAGCATAAAGAGATTCTTCTGTCTTATAAGCTTCTCTTTGCTGATTCCAGCAAGTATCCAGTGTTTTGGGGTGCTTTGTGTTTCCTTCTTCCAGTGCTACTCCACAGACCCCACGTGTTCACAAGGGTCCCTTTGTTAAAACACACACACACACACACACACACACACACACACACACACACACACACACAAATATATATGAAATCTCTGGGGTTAACCACTCCCTCTCTCTGCCTGCCTTGGCTTTTCCCACCACAACCCACATGAGCACAGCGTGGCTTCATAGAGCGCTACACTGACTCTCTAGGACTATCCCATCTTGAGTCACCATGTCCACTGTGCTGCTCTCAACCCAGCAGGTACTTAAAGGCTGAAGAAGCTCCCACCCACCTCACCTATTTCATCACTTCTCTGTTCCCCAGATAGACTTGACAGTCATAGAATCATAGAATAGAATCACAGAATCACAGCATCAATTGAGTTGGAAAAGACCTCCAAGATCATCAAGTCCAACTCCTGGCCCAACTCCAGTCCATTGACCAGATCATGCCACTCAGTGCCATGTCCAATCTCAGTTTAAAAACCTCCAGGGATGGTGAATCCACCACCTCTCTGGGCAGGCCATTCCAATGCCTGATTACTCTCTCTGGAAAGAAGTTTTTTCTGATCTCCAACTGAAATTTCCCCTGGCAGAGCTTAAGCCCGTGCCCCCTTGTTCTATTGCTGAGTGCCTGGGAGAAGAGATCAACCCCTACCTGGCTAGAACTTCCTTTCAGGTAGTTATAGACAGTGATGAGGTCACCTCTGAGCCTCCTCTTCTCCAGTCCTTTCACAGAAGGGTACTATTCACTCTTTGCTTCTTTCTAGTCATTTACACTGGCTAAATAAATAGTCAGGAGAAAGAGACAGACATGGAAAGAGAAAAAAAAAGTAGTAACAGACTTTAGAACTAAAATGCACCAATTCACACCAAACAATTTTCCCTACTTTCTGAGAGTTATATATATACATCTAGACATAGCACTGCTTGAAGTGTATTGCTTAAACAAACAGAAGTCAAAATACTCTGTAACTTATCTGCTTTTGTAATTCTGCACAATTGGTTTACTCTGGTCAGTAATATGACCAACATATAAAACTCTGAAGAATTTCGATGGTATAAGACTGTATAAGGGCATTAGACTAAGTCATAAGCAGTTGATAACAAACATGGTAAAACTTTCTCATCTCAGGAAAAAAAGGTTTGAACAAGGTCTGATATTTCTTTGATATAAATAAGTTTCCAGGGGAAACCTACTGGCAATTTGTGATTTCAAGTTGGCTTTTGTATGTCATTTTGAGACCTTCTCCATATGTCATAACTTATCACAAAACTAAGTTTTATTATAGATGAAACTCACATTTGCATGAAGAGGAATTATTAAAAAAGGAATAGGGACAACGCTGGCATGCTTTAATTCTAACGTACTATGTAAGTAAATGTAATACACTAATGTACTAAGTACAAATCTACTAACATAAGGTTTACAAAGACTATGAAAAGAAAAAAAAAGTTACTATTTCTAAAGAATTGAGATTTTTTTGATTACTGTTACTACTTTCTTAAGAAGTAGGTTTGATTTTTCCATGTCCAGAATGGAAAAATCAAGTTTTCATTAAGTTTAAAATTTCAAATCCACAAAGACTGGAAAATGACAGAGCTAAGATCATTCTTCTAAAAGGCTTTTTTTGTAGTAAAATATTTTCTGGTTTTCTGAGCAAACAAAAATCCCTAGAATTTGATCATATGGCCTCACATTGCCAAGACTGGTTATCTGCCAAGCTGGAATCATTTGTTCCACTGCACTAATTACTACCAGGCAAGCATATGAAGCAACTGATGGCAACAGTAGGTTATCATCCTCTAGGTATATCAGAACTAGAGCAGAATGAGGCACAACAGAAAGGTTAAGGCAGCTGAACCCTGCCTGAAGACACTGCAGCTGCCTCTGTCTCTGCCACAGAGCCCTCGTGTCATGGCAGTCGGGTCACTGCAACCAGACACCGAGTAGATGATGCCAGCTGTGTTCCTCACCTCTGGTTCCAAGCCTGGCACCACACAGTGTGACTGGCAGAAACAACAGGATCAGACACTCCTACTAATGGCAACAGAAACAATGTTTTGGACATAATCAGTTCTAAGTGCTGTGAAAAATCTGTGTTTATAAACTAATGAGCCAAAAGCAATTAAATCTTTCTCTTCTGTGCCTCACCTTTCCATCAGGTAGGCAGTTAATGCCACATTTTACCTTGCCTAGCTACTGCAAAAGCTTAGGTGTTAGAGCAGCAAGAAACAAAGATGAACGAATAAGACATTTAAAACTGGAGGAACTGCAGTGGCCTGGATCTTCTCTCTTGCCTTTCTTGTACTTAGGAGTGGCACTGGCCTTCCACCAGTCTTCATGAGTCACTGCAACCCAGGCATGGAGAGTGGCTCCCAACTGCCATCAGCTGCCTCCCTGAGCACCCATGGGTGCATCCCACCAGGCCCCATGGACTTACGTATGTCCAGCAGGGGCTCCCAAACTCCCTCTTCACTAAGGGTGAGCCTTACTCCAGGTGTTTAGGTTGCAAACTAATGAAAACACTGCTTCCTGACAATCATATCTCATGCTAATGCCAAGTAAGTATTACAGAATAATACATCATTAAAGCTAAAATCAGCATGTGTTAGGCATGTTCTCACTGCTGCAACTATACAAAGACCTGCCCTAGGAAACCAGACGCCATTTAGTTCAGAAGAGAGAATTCTCTGACAAAGTTTGTCAGATTTCACATCCGTATTTTGTGAACAGGAAAAACAAAGAACTGAATACTACCATTTGTGGGTTTTATTTATTATATTGCTGCTGTTCTTGCAACTCCTACAAATTTCATTAGGGATGAGAATCCCACTGCTCTAAGCACATATGATGCTATGGATTACTATAACTCTTAAGCATATGTCATATATTCAGTGAGAAAATACCTGCTCCAAAGAACTCAACATTCACAGGTTTGACAAATGCAGTCAACTGAAACCAAGAAAAAGCAAATCACGTGAGAATTACAGCAATATTCATTTGGTCATAGGTATAAAACCAAATAAATGGGTATCAAACTACTAAAAATCTGAGAAAATAAGATGTTTGGGGAAAAAAAGACACATACCTTGGAAAAAATGCCTTCAAAGGGCTGTCAGGCAAAATAGAATTAAGGAAGAAAAGGAATGTTTGGCACATTGAATAAAGAAAGTATTTGGTGCATAAAAGAAATATTTTTCAGATATAGATTTACTTCCGCTTCACACACACCATTTCTCTAATAATGATGATAAATAAATGGCATGGAAAAGGCGAGGTAGGCAGTGAGTATATTTTTTATAAGCTTCAGACCCAGAAAACACTCAGCCTAACATCTCTTCTGCAATTCGTTCTTCTTTCCTATTCCATTCAGTTTCTTGGACAGTCACACATTTTAAAGGCCATTGTAACAACCATGTTGATATTGGCAGTCTTGCAACTCTGGACCCAGGTGTATGATGGAAGTCAGGCCCACAGTCTTAGGGGCAAAGGGAACAAGGGTTTGCTTGCTGGCTGCAGCACTGTCTGTCACCCCCAGTATATGTATGGCCAGACTTCATGAACGCAGATTTGGGAAAGGCTATCCCGCATGTGGGTGTGCCCTTCCAGCTTGCACAGTGGATTTTTTAGGTGAGGCTCAGCCTGCACAGAACTGGCCCCACCATTTAAGTCCTAAGGTCCATTTGCCACGGCCGAGCGAGCTTGGACAGTGTCAGTGAAGTCCTTGGGACTGTCACAGCACCCGGTACTAACTGGGGCTGACCCTGCTGAGCATCCGAGATCTGACGGGATTGGATGGCAGGGAGGCTTTAACTGCCACGGGACAGTCCCTACTGAGACTCGAACTCAGGTCCTTGGGTTGAGAGTCCAGAGTGGTCTCCTTTACACCACAGGACTGCCCTTCACTCCCAGTACAGTGCTCATTAAAGCTGTGGGATGACCAGCCTCCCTGGAAGCAGAGTTGCTGTGACAATGGGAATTGCAGAAGTTGTGAACATAAGAGCATTAGAAATTCTACTGAGAAGAAAAGGCTAGTAGGACAAGTGCACCTGAGTTTTCTGGTTTCTCTTGATTCTGTCATTTTATTTTCAGCATGCATCCCAGTATTCTCTTTCTTTAGACATAAAGATGCTTCTCTACATATTCTGCAGTATTTGCTTACTTTCTTAAGCCAACTTGTCTATTCCCACTTGCAGGCAAGAATCTGCTAAGAATTCGTTAGTCTTTTTTAGATTCTCCCCTGTTTCCTGTGCTCCTTCCCAGTACTCAGGTGTATTTTACAAATTCCTTTCATATTTTATGAGTTATAGGCTCAAACATTCATCCTGCCCCAGCTTAAGTGGAAATCATGAGAATGATATATTCTTAGAGAAACACCTGCCCTCTGCACAGTAAAGCAAAGAAAAAATCAAACAGGATATTGAACAACATAAAAATACACTGCAAATATGCAATGCTAATTGATCAAGACTGCATACTTGAACAGTGTGCTTAATTTTGCCCTTCTTATTTCAAGAATAGTACAGTGAAGAAATGTATAGCCCCAGAAAGGGCAATATATTATGAGAAGCCTGTTAATATTCCTATTAGACTGTGGGAGTAATAGGTGCATTCATTCAGAAAGGAGATGGAAATGACAGACTGTGACTGGTACATTATTAAAAGTAGTGAATAATGGCAATAAATTAAAAAACATTTGTATATCTTCACACTCACTTCAAGGACAAGAGTATTTTCCATAATATTGAAATAGTTTCACAATGAATTAATAGAAACTTTGAAAATAATACACCCTTAATTGTCTCATTAATTAGCACAGACCAGTGGAGCAGTCCGGATGGTGGCATTATTGTGCACGCACTGCACAAGTGGGGAGCATCAGACAGCACTTGCCAGAAAAGCTGAGAGTCTGGAGAGGGAGAGCAGACAAAAGGCAGCTGAGGGGGTGAGCACACACACAGACTAAGTGTGATTACCATCTGGGTCCATTTATGGGTGGCTGGGTACGGACAGATGAACTAAACAGGAAAAAGGGTAGCAAGATCAGACACTGAAAGAGATAAAAGGAGGAGCATGGAAGAGAGAAATAAGCAAGCACAGGCATGGAGCAAAGCTGATGCAAAGAGTCTGTGCAAGAGGGAAGGAAGGAATGGGCACACGAGTTGTTCAGCTCCAGGCAGTGAATGCTCAGCAATAGCTACATGAAGGTCACTGCTCTGGCTGTTTAGCAGCTGCTTCTGCTGCTGTCTCTTCTCAGCCCTCCCCACGGCTAGTTTAGGGAGAGCATTGGTTTTGGGAGCACCAGCTGGGTCCAAGTAAGCCCACAGTAACATGGCCTCATGGGCAGGCTGCTGGACACAGGCAATGCCAGGACAGAGGTGACACCGCGCAACAACAATCTCTGCCTTCCACTTTGCATGCAAAGCCTATACAGGGTTTAACTCCACCAGTTAACCCCTGCAGGTTACTGCAGTGAGACAAACGGATATTTAGAGGCAAAAGGGACTATAGTTTAATGTGAGAATGAAAAATGTCAAGTGATAGTAACTACCACAGTTATCTCTGTGTTATTTTTAAAGAATGTAAAAATATTGCACGACAAAAGTGTGAAGAAGATATTTTGATTCACTAAAAAAAAATACAGCCTTTTTTAAGGCATGTAAATGCATTATTCCCAAAGAGGATTGGTAAGAGGCCAGTGTCCAAGAGTGGTTGCTAGAGTGGTTTCCACATTCATTTGGGCATTTATGACCCCTGTAAGTTGGTTGTTTTGCAAGTCAAAGTTTTACAAATGACCAGAGAACCAGCAAAGCCCACCCCTGTGCCTGGCACATGTTAAAGGTAGTGCTTGATTTAGTCTATACCATCTCCATCTTCCAATATGAGGAATTAAATGTTCTTTTCTGTTTGTCTTCCTCCTGTACACCTCCTGTACTTTGATCACTGCATATAGTAAAATACAATTTTTTCATCAGAGTATTAGACTCTAAGCAAACCGCTTATGCATAGAGTAAGGGAATTTGCATTCAATAACTCTAATATCCTGAGTTCCTGCAGGTAGTATATTAAGTCACCAGCACAAAGAAAGATACTTTGGTTTCCTTCACAGTAGTCTCAGCAGACAGGCCTACTTAAATTGCAAGTAATTTGAACAGTGAAACAGCAAACAAGCCCAGCTGGTGATTCCCCTTTCTCTTCACTGGTGTACTTTCATTTATCTGTATATAACAGAGGAGTGAAGTAATCTGAGCAAAAAGCAATAAAAGGGTTTTCAACTAACAGTTACCAACCTGCCCCTCTATGGCTACAAGTCCAGTTATGAACACCCATTAGCCTTTGTGCTAAGTGGCTTAGGTCATGTGGCAAACAGTGTAGTGGGAAGGAATCCTGGCAACATCCTCTGTCACATCACAGCCAATACATCATTTAAGCTGCTTATCTGAAATCCATCCTGTGGATCTGATGGAGGCATTTAGAACCAGGGAAGACAAGCATGCAGAAGCAAACTGACAACTAAGCAATTTCTACTGCTTTTAACCACAGCCAAGGAAGGGGCTCATAATCTTAAAGAAAGAAAAGTGAAATACAATACTAAGAATAACCTGATCAATATTAAATGACACACTGCTTGGCCTACTGGATGAATCTCTTCCTTTAGACCACAGCATGAAAACTTAATTCCTAATACATAGCAGTGATCTGTGTGCACGAGCTATGCAGCAGGACCACACCTGGAATGTCACGTCCCATGGAGGGATGAAAGGCTGTGATTTTGTCCTGTAGACATTGCTGTGAGGGAACTGGGGCAAAACCTAGCAGTAGTCCTTTGCATGAAGAGCACAGTGTGCTCCAGATACCTGCTCCAGTCCACATCTTACAGCACTGCAGATTGCAAGCTGTTCTCAAACCAGTAATGAAATAATGGAAACAACATATTTTTCTGTAAGTTTGGTACAGTTTCTCCATGTATACCAGCTATCAGCATTTAAAGAAATTAAAAAAGATTAATTTTTGTTTGTCTACAAACACCTGACAAGCTACCAAAGCATGAAGAAAACTACTGAAAAAACTTGTGTTTAAATAGTTTAAATGCTATGCGGCAATTCTTATTGGTAATTTGGAATAAAGTTATAACATTATCTGCCAGATTTGTGTTGTACAAGACAATGTAATATACTACAACAACGGTATTTAGGAAACTAAAAAGCTAAAAAAGTTTCTGCTCTTTCTGAATCCACTGTAACATAGGTATGAAAAATGTTCTATAAAAATAACAAGACATTTAACAACAGACATTACATGTTCTAACAAAAATTACAATGGTATAAACACCTCCTCTTCACCACTGTTGTAATCACAGGGCCATAGCCATCTATGCCTTGCTTGGGAATAATCAAAGCAATTAGAGAACTGGTGACATATCAGACTATGAACTATGTATAGCACGTTAAGTGAAAATGTACTCCAGGTTAGCACAACAGATACGTGTAACTCAGACTGTCACAGACAGGGAATTCCCTAAGTGACCTCTCTACTTCTGATCTCATTCAAGACTAGTATAAGTAACAGGAATTTGCCTTTCTCCTCTACGGCTTACAGCTAAGAGAAATGTATGTCATTGGCCATCCAGGAAAGCACTTTTAGAGGAAAATCCAAAATGACTTAGAGCCTAGAGAGATATTGAAAATATTGCCCTTCTACTTTAGAAAGGAAACTCACTTTATTTTTTAACAACCAAAGGCTAGGTCTCTGACAACTATTTATTTTTAAATTACCTACAACTAACATGCTTCAATGTGCAATCTGAAAATCAAAAGATAGATCAAGGAAAGAAAAGCTGCAGCCAAAAGACATAAAGAAGCACTAGACTATTCACAACTCTCTGCAAGTTCTAGAACTTTCATTGTGCTTTTTTCATTGCTTTCTGTATTTAAATAACACAAACCTCCTGCTCAGAATAAAACTGGGAGCTGATGGCAAATCCCACATCTGAGTGGCTTTAGAAACCATCCCCAGCTGTCAGTGTCTCCTAGCAGCAGCAGCTTTTTGTGTGTCTGGCTGCAGCACTGTTCTTCTTGCTTTGATACAGGTCATTAGGCCAAGTCCTCTGCTGGAACTATCACTGAAATGGCAGCCCCAGGGATTACGCTGTTGCCAAATTCAGATCAGGGGAGTGAAAAAACACATTTTCAGATCTCTTAAAAAGCTGATTTTAAACTCCCTGTTCAAATATAGATTCTGATTATGGTCCAGATCCTGCACCCTGATTCTGTTGAGCCAGAATCCAATGAACAGGATTGCAGCTTAAATTCATTCTCCTGCAGGCACTCAATATTTCCCCTGAATAACCCTGAAATAACAACACCTTGCACGCATATTCTACATTTCATCTGAGGAATTCAAAAGGGTGTTATAAACCTTTTGGGATACATCCTAGTCTCTCTGCAGTAGTTAGAGACCCTCCCCAGCTGAACATCTAACACAGAGACTGAAGAGGGCATTAATCTGCGGAGTGAGGCGCTCAGCATGAGACCCTGCACAATGAGGTGGAAAACAGAAACCCCTGTCAGTAAAACAGAAGCTGTGGGAGTTCACGCAATTTTGCATCTATGGAATAAGAGCTGCCAACCTCTTTTTACAAAAATTATTTGTTTGGCCACCCAGCCCTCCTTCTGGGCTTGTCTGTGCGCATCCAGGACTGTAACAGACCCCAGCTCTTCTGCCCGTGCTTGGACCTGGCCAAACACAAAGAAGATTTGGTGAGGGATTAATTAGCTCAGGCTAAAAAAGCCCTAAGATAGGTGGGCCAGACCTGGCTGACATCCACTCAGTCTGGACAGCAAGCTGAGAGAGCTTCACCACACAGGCTGGTACTTGAGCTTGATGTGCAAGATGGACTCGCCATCTAAGTACTATGTAGAAATGATAGACTCATTATGTAGATTTCAAAAACAGAACTGCGGTGTTAAAAGAAAACCCAGTGCCAACAGTGACAGATCTAACCTAGAATCCAACATGTGAATACTGCTCTGAGGGTGGGTATTTGTTAATAATCAGCCAATAGATCACCACAGTCTAATGACTCATAACCACTTGAACTCCAGGCCCATTTTCTTATCCTTATGGAGAGGTACAGAGACAGCAAGAGGCTGTTAGATGGGACTTCTAAGTAGTAAGGTGGGAACAGCAGACAGATTTACAAGGTTTCCTTGTGTGTCAGTAGAGAAAGAATTCATTTGTGTAGCCTGCACAGCTCCTGGTTGGCTAGCTCAGTATCTACAGCTTAGTGCTGCACAAAAGTTGTGCTCCTAATTGCCCTCCCATTTCAGCTAATTCTTTGCGGCATGAGCTAACCGGGTGTGGAGCCAATTTTCGCAGCTTCCAAGGTTTTACATGGCTTTCCATGCTGCAGAGGTACAAACTGTCCTTTAATTGGATTAAACACTTAAATGTGCTCAAAATGTGGAAAGAATACACCCTCTCAGCTAAGAAATAGAAATAGATATTGATCTGTAAGCTTGAAACCTTCTTAGTAATAATACTTATAATTTTGATTTTTTTTTATTGGCAGTTTTTTTCATTGGTTGGTTGGTTGCATTGGGGTGTTCTTTGTTGCAGAGATTTTGAATAGCAAATACTCTCTGGTCCTTTGAAAGATACAAATAACTAACTAGCTTTCCACAATTTGTATCAAATAAGCACTTAGCAAGTAATATGCAGATTTCACAAGATGTCATTTGGGTTTTCTGACAGTTACAACATTACAGTACCAGTGTGGCTACACAGAACTCTATCAGTAACTACATATTGAGTAATGTATGTGGTCCTACTTGTTACCTAAAAATAACACTACTGCTAGGTTGGTCCTTCCTTTCAGTGCTGCCTTATGGAGTTTGTAATACACCCCAGAAAGGTATCCCAGAAAGAGAAAATAAGGATGTGGACATGCACACACAAGCATACACAAGCAGAGAGGATGTGAATGACTAAAGCACAGTGGATATAATTTCATTTTCCTTCCCATTGTTTTTCACCCTATTATTCTTTGTTAGGAAAACAATAGTGAAACTAATTAGCAGAAAAATTCTACAGATCTCATAAAATTTTACATCAGCACAAAAATATTACTGGAAAGTAAAGAAAGAGGTAGGAGAAAAAGAGGGGAACTAATGGAACTTTTAAGCACTAAGTATATAAAAAATCTAGTTCATGTGGTGCATTAAAGCCAGGCTGAATTATTAAGAGAAACTCCCTTTGTGTCCCCAGATGCTTTACAATGTCTGTGCAGTCCATATCAAAAGTTCTGGATGCCTTGTGCCAGAATCACATTTGCTGAGGAAGCACAAATTCAAGATGACAGGCAAAAGAGGTCTATGTGACTCGGGACTGATAATGGTCCATAGGGTGGTTCACCTTTATGTTACTGCTTCAAATCCAACCCAGCTGAAGTAACAGTTTGAAGCTGTTGAGGTCTGAGAGCTTTTCAGTGGCCCACGAGAAATGAATGCAATGATTATTACCCATACCCTGTGGAATGGCAGTCAAATCACAGCTCTTTGTCCTGTCTTTTAGGGTGACCCTTTAGACTTCAACAAAAAGGGGGAAAAAAAAAGCCCTGGGAATAGCACCTTAGTCTACCTTCAATGCAAGCAGTAAATACTGTAAGCTTTAAGGGCATTTACATTTATTACCACTGATTTATACTGCAATAGCACCAGTGGACCTTGACTGCAATCAGTATGAGCTATGAGCACGGGAAAAGAGGTGACTCCCTGTTCAAAAAGATAGGTAGCATGCTTATGAGAAAGGACAGAAGGGCAAAATCAACTCTATGGATTGTACTTAATTGCAATCCTGTGCCACCGCCATGCTACACTGAAGGAAGGCTTTTCAGCATACCACTCTTCCAAGCACTACAGTTTCATCAGACTACTTTATGCTTGGACTGAATGTATCTGCAAGTGATTTTAAAAGCATATACACACAACCAGGGCATTTCCTTATATCACTGGTATTATTATAACAAATTCTACCATAGATCTGAAATATTTTCTCAAGACTATGTAAGGTCTCGAAAATAGACCTTGTTAATTGAACGCTTCAACTCCTGTCTCTGTTAAGACTGCAATGGAATTTCAGTTCTACTGCTTTGCAGTACCACACCAGACAACCTGCAGAACAGCACAGCCACATCTGATCACCTTTCCTCTGAAACAGAACAGCTGTAAAGCCTCAATGTCAAATGAGGGAACAACACTCAAATTAGAGGAAGACTCAGGAAACATTTTTAAAGAAAAAAGGCTACTAAAGATCACATACAGTACAGCTAAAAGAGAAAGTCCCATAAAATACCTGTGTTGAGTTCTCATAGAAGTCAGTGGATAAAAGTCAAATACAAAAATTAAAAAAAAAAAAAAAGGAATATGGAGGCTTGTAAAACTTAAAGCAAAATAAATTTCCATTTATTTAACACTATTGGTTTGCTGTGTGATAGTTTTATCACTCAAGTCATAGTGCCCTTCTCATTATTTGTATGTTTTGGGGCATTTTTAAGAAAAAAAAAGTAAAAGACTTCAACATTATATTAGGGGAATTAAACTCTGTCTTCTTAGTGTGTTCTCATCTTAGTTCTCAAATGCTTTTTGAAATTAAAAGCTTTTCAAAATAAAAACAGTTTGTAGACTGACTTCAGGCCCTCCTGTTTACCCTTACTCTCATCTGTCTTTCCAAGACCCAGCTGTCTGTCCCAGGAATCAATACAACATGCTTACACCATGACACAAATGTGTTCTGAGAGCTTGTATTTCAGCAGCTTCACTGACTTCTGAGCTTGGACACTTTTTGCCTTTTCTACCACATTACTGGCATAAATGTTGACTTCGGTAAGATCATTTTTCAGCCTCAGAAGCATATTTAATCTTGTGATAAAGAGCAAGCACACCAGGTGAGCAGTATGTGCATTTTCAGGATCCTGTTTGCCTTATGCAGAGTGAATTTTTAGTGAGGATTTAATATGACAAAATGAATCCAAATTTACAGCACTGATGAGTAATTGTCAAAATACAACAACGCAAAGCAAAGGATCCGTCCCTACTTTCCACTTTTGTGCATTTATGTATAGTAACATCAAGCTAAATTCAGAGATAAACTAACACACATTTTTACATTCTGAGTGCAGCAGAAAGGCAAGGATGAAGTAAAGATAAAACTCGGTGGTGAAATTTATGAAGCAGATTTCCTGAGATGGGTTTCCCTACTGCAACATTTCCCCCTTTCACCTCAATCTCATACAAACGGCCCCATATTCAAGCATACTTTAACAATGCACAATTGACTCACTCTTATCAGTTACTTACATATATGAATTAGTTTTATTGTTATACTCCCAAAGATTTCTAGATAAAAACTGCATGGATACTATGCCAAGTCCTTAGAAGGTATATTGCAATACATGGTGTAGATACATCATAAGAGAACTTCAATAGATTTACTGACATGAGATTAAGAACCACAGCTTAAATGTGTTATGACGAAAGGAAACGGAAATATTTATACATAACCTTGACAGGAGAATCTGAAGAGGCCTGAGTCAAAAGTAAGGCCTGTATTAGGGGCCTGACATAAAAGATGGGGACTGAGAAAACAAGCAGTAAGGGGGGAGTAAGACGGAGTAAGACGGAAGCCGTTTTTTGAAGCATGACTGTCTTGAGCTCTTACTATAATATCTGGAGTACAGATATAAATCTGTGTCAGCAGCACAGACATGTCAAAGGACTGGAAAAGCGATGTGTAAAAGGAAAGGAGAGATGGATCAAAACTAAAAATCCTTAGGATTTTGGCAGAAGTCGGATCAGGAAGTTCCAAAGATGAGTGAAATGAATGATTAAGGATTAGGAGGAAAACAAGCAAAGAATGAAGCCAAGGATAAAAACTACGATGAGATTTAAAGAGATCAAAAATGACAGTGTGAGAGGAGGAGAAACTGGCTAAGAGAGAATCATTACACAATTTGGTGAGTGGTTTCAGCTAACAAGGTCAGAAGACAATTAGAAGGTGTTTACAACAGCACTGGAGATCAGATGCTTTGAACACAACACAATGTGAATGCACAAATAACACGTCTTGGAGCAACAGTGGGAAGCAACAGAGAGGCAAACAGGGTGGTTTTCTAAGGATTTGGAATAATAAACACTAATATACTCTTGAATTATGAAAGGAAGAAGCTATAGAGACATGGTCAAGAGAAAAACAAAAGACAATGATGGCAAGTATAAAGGAGGTCAGTCAGGAAACAGGGTAAATAGGGATCACTGTGGAAAAAGAGAAGATTTGAAGAACATCTACATTTGCATCCAAAGAACAGTAGAATAGTAGCATATCTAGATTCCTGTATAAAAACAACACCAAAAAATCACAGTGCTGGTGGGACAGGGTACAGAAAGAGTTTGTGGAATCTGGAACCTCCATACTTGGAGACACTGAAAGCAGTGCAAAGCTCCAAGAAACCTGATCTATCTTTGAAGCTGGCTTTGCTATGAGAAAGAGGGAGGACTAGTTGACTGTAAGAGATCTGTTCCTACATGAATTACTGCAATTCTGTGTAAGAAGGACAAAAGAGGGGGAGATAGAATGAAGAGATGGAATAATCATTTCCCAGTTTAACAGTTTGGATGTGTGTGAAGAAATCATCACAATTTCAACATAGTTTGATGTGGGAGAATGCTAAAATGGACCTCCAAGGCGGCCAACACTGAGGAGCAGCCCAGCCCAGCCCAGCTACATACATGGGACACTTTTGTTGTTGAAGTTTAAAAGTTATGCAATTTACTGTACGGTTCTTGGTTTGGAAAGTTTTATTTGTTATCTCCCTGCCCTATCCTTTTCCACCTCTGCCCTAACCCCTGGTTTCCTGTTGGTTAGTTCTCCCGTCATTTGAGGAGTTGTTCCCCACTGGCTATCCGGTTGCCCAGTTACTCACTCTGTCACTACCCTTACCCAATCCTGTCCAAGCTCCAGAACCTTTCCTAAGAACCCCATAAATATCCATGTTATTCCTTAATAAATATTCACTTTGGTGCCTTTGTTTCATCCGGTGCGGGGTGTGCTGGGTCATTATTTCCCCTGGTCAGCGGCTCGTCAGCCTGATGCATAATATGGGCCCTTAGAAGGCACATTCACATCCGGAAGTGTGTGAAGTATCTGGTGTTATATAAAAGCCTCAGCAGCTGAGGCAATAAGCAGCTTAGAAGTCTGGCCCTTTATAAAAGCCCAGTCAATACTATACATGTATTAAAGAATGTGAATCATCTTTGAAATCTGATAACAAGATAAATTGATCCAAACTGGAAACTAAAGGCAACTGAAGGGAAAACTAGACATAAATAAAAATTTGATAGCCATATTTCCTATTAAAATTCTCTCTATTCATGCTTTAATGGTCAATAAGTATGAATATGTCGGAATCCTTTTACCACAGTTGAAAGCAAAGGATTTCTGTAAGTTTCTCATCTTTCAAGTGTAATAGCCTCTTTTTATGAACATAAAACATTCTCATGTTAATGACCTGACCAAAATTTCAGAGCCTTTTGCCTCTCTGAAAAAGAGCAAATAGGTAACAATATGGGATCTGGGCAAATCTTTCATCAAAATTAGATTCACTTAATATTTGACATCAGAGAGATTTATAATGGGCCATTTGGGTAGATCAAAATCCCAGACACTACCAGGATTTTGAAAGATTATGAAAAAGGAAGCATGACAGCAGTGCCAGAAGTGTGTTGTAACAGAATGTTAGATTTCTAGGTTAGTTAACACTAGTCTTCTTCCAAGGAAAGAACAGATGCAGGAGAAGACCTGAATTTCTAAAGGCACTTTTGTTGGTAAATTATACCTTACCTATCTGTGCTGCCAACCAAAATACATGTGAAGTTTCAGTGTAAATGCTAAAAGTAAAAATCAGAGGCCCAGATTCCTAACTATACAGAAGAAGAGAGCAAAGATCACAACTTCAGTGTAGGACCTTTCCTACAGCAATTTTCAGAGCAGTTTAGGGGCTCTAATCTTTTCTAGCTCTGATCTTTCCCAGCTGTTCAGAGCTGACACAGGACTATCCCTTCTTGGTCATACAATGAGTATATTCCCTACCAATAATTAACACCACTAAATGTAGGAGTGCATTACAAAACATATCTGGTTGGAATATAATGTGCTCTTGTTCTTTCAAAACTCTAAAACAATAAATAAAGCTCCATTTATAATCTTGAAGAACCACTAGCAGAATTTTACTGAAAGTTTACAGCAAGTTTTACTACTGAATATTCAAAACCACGTATTTCTCAGAGGCATCTTATAAAATGGAAAGATCTCTAAGTAATAATAACACCTGAAAACTAAGTAGCACATGATCTTAATCAAACTGGCAAGCATTAGGTGTAGCAAAATGCTCTCTTAGACATTCTGCATCAAAACACAATCAAAATTGCTTATTTAGGTAACAAAAAGGCTGATTTCTTGATGTTACCATCTTCTGCCTTTAACAGCTCAAGAGTCAGTGCATAACTCCAGTTGTACAAGGAACTCCTCATCAAACTATGCTAAAAAAAGGACATTTGCTTTTGAAGGGTTTACCTAAGTACATAGAATCATTTAGGTTAGAAAACACCTTTAAGATCATTGAGTCCAGCATTAGCACAGCACGCCAAATCCACCACTAAACCATATCCATAAATCCCTCATCTACAGGTCTTCTAAATACCTCCAGGAGTGGTGACTCGACCACTTCTCCGGGCAGCCAGTTAAGGGAAAGGAGAAAGGCATGTAGAGCATGAAAATGCTTTCAGTGGAACACAAGTCTTCTGACTGAGGATAATACTCTATTTGTATCAATGTGTTATTACATTTTACCCTCCTCAATTTTAGCTTGGTTTGTGTTCAAGTACTCATTATGCAGCACTCAGAAAGAAAACAGGTAAGAATGTTGCACATCATTAGGGAGTGTAAACTGTTACGGCGGACAAAGCCCCAAGCATCCTAAAGCTTCTCTGAGAACTGGAAACAGATTTCTTTTAGTTTTCAGGAAATGAAAGGAAAGCACTTTCTGATCTTAGATATCCTTGGCACTGATAAACAGAATAGTCACTGAGGAACTATTCACATAACTAAGGTTGTAGAATAAGACTTATCATTCTTAATTTAAAAGAATCACTTTCCAGATTAAGACCAGATGAGAAGAAAATTTGGCCTGTTTTTTTTATTAAAAATGTAGAAGTATGAACTAGAATACGTTTGTCAGGACAAAAAAGGTTCTGTAAAAGAGTATTTCAATTCAAATACAATAAAATCCTTCTCCCTTAGTAATTAGACTCTATTTCAAGAATGTCATCATTGTGTCATGTGTGAAATCCAGCAATCAATAAAGATCCCTTTTTGTCTGCATTTAACATGCAGGTTTTTAGTAATCTAGTGGGAGGACAACATTTACTAGCTCCAGTAAAATTCATTACATTTCTACACTGATCATATTCCTGGTCCACATCTACACTTTAAGCAATTATTCGGCAAGAAATACAGCCAGCATGAGACTTTCTCCCATCTTCACAAACTGTATATGAATTTGTATGTGTTCTATCTAATTTGTTTGGAGAAAAGAGTTTAGTCTTTGCTTCTAGTTTTCTGAGGACTCACTTTCTTGACCACCAGCTCACAGCAGCTGAGATCTACAAAATTCCAACTTCCTGGAGAAGGAAGGGATCAGTGCTGCTTTTTCCTTGTTGTCCACTGTGACCTAGAATGGACAGACCCTTAGCTCTACAAAATGGTCTGAGCTATTCATCATGCCATGCTAGCCAGTATTTAAGACCAGTGTGAACTGGGAACTGTTCTTTATGCTCAAGGCTGAGTGAGGTGGTGGTGGCTGACAAGGCTCTAACTGATCTGGGCTTTACACACTTCTAGTCTTAACTCTCCATAGGAAAATCAGTGAACTTTGACAGCACATAAACCTGCATCATCATCCTATGTGTGAGTTGGGTTGTGGCCATGCTTTTCTTGCTGCAGCAAGAAAAGAAACTCAATGCACTTCCACAGTGGTTGAATTCTGCTGTTTGAACAATTTGTCCACAGAAGACAGACAGGTCTTCCCATAATAGAATTAACTTGGAAATAATTTTAGTACATCTCAGCACAGACTATAGAATATGTCCCTAAATACACAGACCTGAGCATCAAAGCAGTGATTCAGTTCAAGAGAGCTCACATTTACCTTGGGCTACTCCAACTATGAAAACAAAGAGGACAGTGCAAAGCACAGTGAGTACAGCATGGTCAGTGCACAGCTCAGTTCCTCCCTGTTACAACTAAGCTCTTACTAACTCCACAAATAATTCCTCCTGAGTTAAGAAAATGTCATTCAGATCAAGAGCTGCTTCACCCAACTCAGCGACTCCTGCTGTGCAAACAGATCTATGTGCTTTCTTCTCCAGAGAGTAGTTATATATTTGTACTATATTTGACTGTTATTTCTATTCATCTTCTAATTGGTATAAGCACTCTCAACACCTCACTACCTTCATGAACCCCAAAACTCCCTTTACACTGACTTGGGGCATACAGTTCAAAGGAGAAGGATTTGCTGTTCTTAACAGGCAAATTTAAAGTAAAAGGACATGGCAGAGGGAATTCTGGAGGAACAGGAGCAATGTTGAAATACAAGCAGAAGTGAGTAGCTATGAGAAGCTAAAAAGTAATGCAAACCATGAAAGTATGAGCACCACTAGAGGGTGGGGGGAAATAATAAAACAATGCTCAGAACTGTGGAAATAAGGGAAGGTTTGGAAAATTCGGCTGTCCTAGGTTTAAAACTTCCCAATCCATTAATCATAATGCTCATATGAGACATACCATCAGTATTAGAGTACTCATATATTGTAGGACTCATAAAAGATGCAATACTACACTAGGTTGAATATAATTATTTTTCCTTCTTTCTATGGTATCTGTGAAGCAACAATTTTAATATCTGTGAGACAGTGTTACTCCTATTTTATTGATAAAGAACTGTGACACAGAGAGACAAGAGTGAAGAGATGTGAACAAAGCAGGGAACTGAGAACAAATCTCCCATACTTATTCTAACAAATCTAACCATCATTATTGTCTTGCCCCAAATCCAATGTCCGTGCTCTCATTTAAATATTTCCACAGACTCCACTATAAAGTTTATGCTGCTCTGATATTTTTTTTTCGTCAACTCTTTTACTGATCATGTGCTCTTCCAAGTTTCTTGCCAGGAAAAGAATAAGGCTGACAAAGATGACAAAGCAAAGTGCAATGCAATGAAAGAGACAGAATCCGTGGAAGAAGAAGAAGGCAGTATTGTGAAGCTTTCAAGACACTGTGCATTTTGAAAGTATGGAAATTAAATACAATAATTAGTCAATGTAAAGTGAGTATTTGAGAGTGCTACCTACCTGTCTTTCACATAGAATATAATTTTCACAAGAAGGTATTAGCTCAGTCCTTCTTTGAGCTGGCTACAATTTCTAGAAGCATTTCAGAAGTTCAGCAAAGCTTGACAACTTATGGAGGACAGAAGTAAATCCACCACTATCTGATATTGTAAATTCAAGATCAAATAATGAGCAGGCTTTCTTCAGTCATAGAACAATTCAAGAGTACACCGATAAATTTATCTAGCCTGTGTTAAGCAAGGTATGATATCAAATAAACCAGTCATCCCTTCTAGATTCAAATCATATATGAGTGTGCAATACTTAAACCGAACAGTATCTGGCATTGTAAAATTTCCATAGATTGATATTGCAGCACTTTTCGACACAGGATCTGTCCAGTGGTGAAGATATTAACCTGCCCAGCTGTTACTGGAATGTCAGGTGCATCTGTAACTCAAGTAACCAGTAGGTTTCATGTCAGTGCTGAATTCTGGGGTTGTATTCATGCAACATTCCAGAAGTCTGCTTCCATCTAGCAGAAACTATCTGGATTCAAGACTGACTATCAGATAAGGGGTGACCAGCAATGGAGAGAAAAAGCAGAAATGCCTAAGTGGAAGCAGATGTGGTATGTATCCAGCAGGAATAGAAAGGTTTTCCTGGACTAGGGTCAGGTATTGAGTATATGTCATGGGTGCAATCTCTTCTGTCTCCGATATTTAGATTAAAGTCCAAATTTTGAGGAAAGAAATTAAACTCATGCAATGTTGTCCGAGAGTAAATAGAGGCTTTGCTCTCAAATTTACAATGATATTTACATGAATAGAGTTCTATCAGTTCCCTACTGTCCAAAGGAAAAAGAAGCAGCAGACAGGAAAGACAGAGGAAGAACCAACAATTCATGGCAGTATTTGGAACAGGAGTGCAAAGAGACAAGCAATGGATAATTGGAGGCAGAGGAACTGAAAAGAGAGCTTGACAATGAAGTTCTGGCTGGGAAGCCGGGATCCCACCCTGGAGGAATGAGGGATGAAGACATGCAGACACTGCCTGTAGGAAGGCACTGAAGACAGGAGGCAAAGAACTTGGAATACGCTTGTGGTAAAAAAAAAAGAACACAGGACGAGAAGCCAGTGGAGCACTGAGAAATAGAACTGTTCTGCTAAGGACACAGGACTGGGGTACACTCAGAGTTCTAACAGAGTGCACAGAGGTAGGAAAGGTCACTGAGAATTAAGCAGAGAATCAGTAATGACTAAAAAACTCTTTGGGGACTCCTGGGAACTAAATTTCAGTTTCTCATGATTCCTGTACCATCAGTAAATATCGGTGAAGTCTGCTGGTAATGAAAATAGTTATCTTGTATCTTATTTCTCCAGCACTATTTTTCACAGAATATTATACTATGCAACTTCTTTACAATACAAGAATGGTACAACGTGGTGGGGGGGATTGCAAGGTGCCAAGTGTCTCATGATTCACATGGGGGTTAAGATATGAGTTTTTATTTTTAAAATTTTAAGTGTGTACTCTTTATCTTTCCCTCTATTTCTATCTCTCTTTCTCACACAGACCCATTTTCAAAGTAACTTTTTTCATGTGACCAAATCAGGGACAAAGATGTCTAAAGTGCCAAGTTGCCTGTATAACCAAATTTTCCCCCATCTTGTGAATGGGTATCATGATGGAGACTAAGGCATGACTCATATACCATTGTTCCCAGAACACACCTGCCTCACACAATGCAAAAGAAAGGCTTTGCTGTAAGGATGAATCAGAACTGAGTACTGAAGTTTTACTTGGTGAAGAATTTTGAAGAAATGTACTAAAAATGGGACACAATTGCAAGAGGAGCAATAATGGTCAAGTTAATTGGATGATGGCCTATAAAGCAGGATTCTATCTTTTCTTGACATATCCTTTCCATTGCAGTAATTCAAACCAGCTTTTTTGCAGCTGGTCACTAAAAGTATATTCTCAATTTCCTATGTAACTCACTGAGACAAAGCATTTGCATTTGCAGAAGTGATGAATGTTCAGAGACATAGCTGGAGATGGGAACACCCGACTCGGAAAACTTCCTGTGACAGTAATGAGTCATGGCTTTTGGACCTCAGCACCTCGGGATGGTCCTGTAGATTAGTGGCACCTTTTCGACACGGTCTTCTGGATCATGGTTCCCCAGCCATAAAATGGAAATCATACTGTCCTCCAACCTCAGAGGCCTGCAGTAAGCTAATTTAATGTTTTTTCATCACTTAGGCACTACAGTGATGATCACTAGGAAAATCCCAAAAGGAAATTAGTAATAATTAATAACTGTGTCTTCAGAGTAGGGCTTAAATATTCTGTAGTAAACAAGGTATGGGGGCACACACTAAACAATGTCATGAAAACAAAATAAGAAACAGCTGTTCATTAAGTGACTATTATATATCCTGTGAACTGAGTGAGGAAAAGATCTTGTAAGGAAAAACAACATGTTATCACGTAATTAAAGAAGTCTTCACAATGCATATGCATGGGGGAGATTAAATTAATTTGCCTTAACAAAGTTAATTCTGGCACGTATTAGCTTTAGAGTGTTTGGACTCTAATGTAGATTTTCCACACATAATATGAAATAACTGAAGATCCTCCTGAGATCTGATTAAAGGACATATATTAAGAATCTGTATTTTATTCATCCAGTTAAAAGCAGAATTTACTTTTGACTATTGGAAATGCACTACTGTAATGAGTTATAACAACTGGAATATGGAATGGCTATTTCATTACCAATTATTCTTATTTTCTACAGAAAGTATGAATTTTAGGCAAAAATTTCCTTTAGCATCATAAACAGAAGCAAGTTGAAGTACAGAGACCATCTTCTGTGTAATGTGCTACATCACAGTAGTTCCTGCTGCCCACCATTGTCACCTGAAGTAATTAAAGTACATGAGTTCAAGAAGAAATCTAAGATTGATTCTCACAAGTAAAGAGTATATTCGAGTTCCATTAAATTCAAGAGGTGTAGAGACAAAGCACAGCTATTTTTATCAGTCCTGCTCAAAGACATACAAAACTAAGCCAAATAAAACTTTTGCCTCCTCTTTTTCATATAGATGTGCCTTTCTGTTAGTGAAAATCATGGGCTATTTGTGTGCAGATGCACGTATCTGTATATCTGATAAAGTAAGTGGCTTCCATTTGAAATATTCTGTCCTTTAAGAATGACTATGTCTCTTACACCAGCATATTTAATAAGAGATTATATTTTGTTGTATGGGTTCATTCCTTACTTTCTCTTGCACTCCAAGATGTGAATCATCACACTTGTAATAAATGACTATATATTTAAGGTAGAACTTCAGTTGTCTGGGGTTTTTTGCTTTCTGGTTTTGTTTCCGTGCGCACTGCCTGGCTTACCAGGCACCAATTACATGCCTTGCTGATGAATAGACAGACTGTGTAGAAGATTTTGCTGTTCTAACCTCTTAACTAAAGAACACAGAGACAGATCACTGGGTACTTCAGAACATACACTGTATCCACACGTTCATAAACTTCGGAAGGTTAAGTTTCTGTCACTTCTGCATCATTTACTATACCTTACCTTTTAAACTTGGGATTTCTTGGCTTTGCATTCGTAATTCATAGAAGATAAAGCGCTTGTTACCAGGAAATACTTTTTCACCCTGAAAATTTTAGCACATGGGCCCTTCTTTAGGTGACTACAAACTACAGCAGTCATCATTCTGCTGTCATAACTGTCAGACTAGAGCAAGCATAGTTCCTCTGTCTCGGGTGTAAACCTCATTGCTTCGTCCCAAGGGGAAGAGAAGGGGCAGGCACCAATCTCTTCCCTCTGGTGACCAGTGGCAGGACCCAAGGGAATGATAGGGAGCTGTGTCTGGGAAGGTTGAGGTTACACATGCACAAAAGGTTTGTCCCCCAGAGGGTGGTTGGGCACTGGAACAGGCTGCCCAGGGAAGTGGTCACAGCACCAAGCCTGGCAGAGTTCAGGAAGTGTTTGGACAATGCCCTCAGGCACATGGTGTGATTCTTTGGAGCTCTCCTGTGCAGGGCTCCAAGTTAGACTTTGATGATCCTTGTGGGTCCCTTTCAAATCAGGATATTTTATGATTCTATGACAATTACTATCCCTTATTTTGCTAAATACTTTTAGATATACTACACAGTATAGAATCAGCAGCAGATACAGAAAGGCCCACAGTAGCAGAACGATTTCAAATTTAAATACAATATTCAAAATCCAAATAAAATTTTTCACCTCCTTTTTTACCTCCTTTTCATCCCTGCATCTGTATTTCAATATCAGGCATACATTTTATTGCATTGGTCTTATTTTACATAGCACCAAATGTTTCAATGATTCTCACAATTTCACTGTGTATTTTTCAAGTTCAAGTTCACTCAGCATAGTCATGCCCTTGCTGTCTTTTAAGTTAAATGCAGTTGCTTAACCTTGGCCATTTGGACATGACTTCATCTACAGCAAGCAGTTTTCGGGCTAATCAAACAAACGTTCCATAGACAGGCGTCTTCTTTTACCTTTAATAATAAAGTCATAGAATCATAGAAAGGCTTAGGTTGGAAGGGACCTCAAAGATCATTTCCAATCCCCCTGGCCTGGGCAGGTTTGCCACCCACTACACCAGGTTACTCAGGGCCACCATCCAACCTGGTCTTGAACACTCCCAGAGATGGAGCATCCACAACTTCTCTGGACAACCTGTTAAGTGATAAAGGGATTTTACATAAAGCAATTTTACAACACTTGAAGAGAGAGTGATTTTAAAACACTTGCACTTGCAAATCAATTTTTATTGCTGTTTACACATTTGAAATTACCATAAATGTGGACAGCTACATACTGTGACTCTGAAAGACAGGGGAAATGAGATAGAGATATGTAGTCAACATTTGAATGTGATGCAACTTAATTTCATGTTTTTGACTGTGGAATCCATTGTAGTTCTGCTCCCAGTTCCTTCTGAAAACCATGCCATACATTTAAGTGGCAAAATACATTACTATCTGAACACAGCTAATCTGTTGCAGAGTAGAAATTAGAACACTGGTCTTCTAACTTTTAAGTTTCTTGCTTAATCTCAGACAGTTCTACATATTGTATTTCTGAAGCCTGAGGGGTTTTTGCATTTATTTACTGAAGTACATTTGAGATTATTTTTGGCATCTTTACACTGGGTCATGAAACAGCATGTTTTGGCACCTGCTAGCCTCACTACCAATCTGCTTACTCCAGGCTGTTATCCTTGTGCTACTCCTGGGTATGCATCTGACAAAAGTCTTGCAGGGTTGCTGGGATCTGGAGTTTTGCAAACAATGGGAGAAGAGCAGCATATGAAAAAGCTGAATTGGTGTTCAGGTGTTTTAGGCGAGTATTTATTTGTTGATTTTGTATTTCAAATATATAATAAATGCCATTTTTCAATCTTGGATGTTCCATTTTTTTGATTATGGTTGATAGTTCAAGCAAATGAAAACTAGATAAAGCAGAGATCCTTTTTGCAACATTAATTTTTTAGGCTTGAAAATATACATTGTGGAGACTTTCAGGTATATTTGTACTAACCACCCCATCTACTGGGGCATTTAGTGAAACTCTGGCACTAACAGTAATGATTATGATGGAGACACAATTCAAATTAGTCTACTATCCTAAATTAAATGCGTATCTTCACCTCTCTTTCTCCTTGTAGAGGTTTCAAATTGAGAAAAAAGTACCTGGTTGTGAAACGGTTCACAAGGACTAACCAAACCCAGATGAGATCATGTACCTGCAGGTTATTACCAGAGACTAGTAAACAAATGATGCCACTGTGGAACCAGTGGAATAACTGATGAGAAATGTATACCAATTATCTACATATTCAACTCAGTCTACTCAATAGGCACACCTTAAGTAGGAGAAGGAGGGAGTATAATACTTTTTTTTAATTTATCACCTCATAACTATGACTATGAACGTGCACCCCAGTGCAGTGAAACCAGGAGCTCTGAAGAAAAAGGTGCTTCCTGAAGAGTAGGATATTTTCTTCTGACTCTGAACTCTGACTTAGTTCCTATAAAGTTCATTTCACTTAATTTTAGATACCTGCAATATATGCATCAACAGCTGAGCTGATCCCTAGGTTTTCTTTATTCTCTCTAGTAAGGAATGTGCTATTCCACTGTCTGATTCATCTGACCTACTTAGATGTCTACCTTCCGAGGAGATGAATCATGCCCTAGAAGTGTCTGTTTCTCTCCATTGATTATACAGCAGCCTAGCCAAAGACAATTTCGATATAAAAGACATTACATTAGGGCAGATAAATTTCACCCTGGAAGCCATGAAAGGGAGCAAAACAAGAGTGAATCCTATTTTCAATAATATTTAACTTCTGTATGATTGTGAAATAGAAATCAATCCACAGGGTCATTTGGGGACAATACTACTGAGAGCTGCTGAGCAGTGTGGACTGGTCTGTCCCAAACAGCAGAGGAGCAGCCTCCTAGTGAAATGTGCAAGGTGGCCATGAAATGGCAGTGTCTACTCCCTCCGCACCTTCCCAAAAATGTATCTGGAAGCAGAAAGGAAACTTTTAGACTACACTTTGTTCTTTAAATTTTGTTTGCAATAACATTAATAAGGACATACTACAGAGTCATAAACTATATCTATATTTGTACACAGAAAGGACTGCTGAGCTTGTAAGAATTTACACATAGCTTTGTCTGCCCACCGTGCTTCTAAAAACACTTTTTAAAGCAATTTCTTTCTAGTTTTGATTGACTAGAAAAAATGTACCTTCTGCTGACTTTATCTACTTACTGGATAAGAGTCTTTATTGTTTTCATCAAACATATTCCTTTCCTTGGCATTCTTCAGTGCACTGAAGATGGATGTAGTGCTGTACAAATGTACTTCTGCACCTCTTCTGTCTCAGTGTATGAAAGCGGTTTTTTTAATGTAGACTTGTTAATAAAAGCTTTATTTCTACAGTATGAGAAGCACTGTTCTGACCTAACTCAACTCTGACCCAAACCCTATTTCATCAATGACGTGTTTCTCCGAACTGCATTTGGCTTTCAAATTAGTCTTCTGTGTCTTCCTTGGCTTCAGAAGGAATACTTCAAGTTACAGCAATACACAGTCATTCATCTGGAGTGAAAAAGGTGAAATGGGACCATGTGTGCTACGATTTCTTTCTGCCCACCAAAATTTAGTACCCAATATTCATAAAGACAAAAGAATAATTTAAGATCACATAAAAAGCTAGAAACCAGAAACTGATCAAAATAAAGCAACATGATAACCCTTCTTCAGAAAATGTTAGAGCAGGAGAAAAAGGAGGGATTAAGCATTGAGAAGCTACACTGATCTAGCAAAATTATTTTACCTCTTCTAATCCAATTACTCCAACACTTCCTAAATGATTGCTACAAAAATGATCAGCTCTATTATTAGCAGATTTCTCTTAAAAAGCATTTTTACTTATGTGGTACATTCCTCTTGATCAGGGATTGAGATTTATACACATAGCTGGTAGCGCACTGAAGAGAGACCATGACCTTTCACAGCAGGTTTAATTTGATTTTATAACCCAAACAATTTTCACAATGATTTAGGGATTAGATATTCTGGCAGGCTGAGCTATACAGCCAATAAAACACAAGAAATTTTTTTTTCCTAATTCTTACTGGTGATATTCCCCAGCCCTGGCATTTTTAGCTTTAACATAACTGTTCTCTTTAGTGTGCTAACAACAGCAGCATCCTGTGATCAATCACAGCTGGCTGGCCCATGCAACATAAACAGCCATGCCTGCTCTCAGGAGCAGGGATGCTGCCTGGAAACTGCAATTTAGAGCCTACTGCCTCATTTTTTAAACCATTTAAGTCTGGAGAGAGACAAAGAAAAAGAAGTACAATTTTATGTGATGATTTCTACTACTTACATTTATAGTGACAATTTATAAACTGCAAATTTAGCAACATGTGACATTTTGATTGATGAACTTTGCTTTTTCAGAAGGTCGTATTAGGAAAACTTACACTGCCAAGAGCAAACACGAGCTTGTCACCATGACAGTATCTTTGTAATACCCTATCTGAACTAACACAAGGCATTACTTTGCTTTGTGCATCCCTGCCATTCCATCAATATCCTTACAGAAGAACAGTGTGACAGAGAAGTATACAGAATTCTTTTCAGCTAATGAGGGGAGTGAGGATTTCTGACTACTCAAGTATTTTAAGAGGGGTAATTAAGATACCAGAAACATGGAAGGACACATGATTCTGCTTCAAAAGCAGAGGAAGTATTGCCATAATTCCCTTGTCCTTATGTCTGCTGAATTTTGGTCAATACTTAGCTAAGTGTCTTGCAGGAAATTTGTGGCATAGACAAAACCTGAACTCATCTTTCCCAACTCTAAGCTAATTCTCTAATTAATGGGTCAGACTTTTCTCATCCCCTGAGGCACCGTAGGACAAGCAGAAATAATACAAAGCTGGCTAAGAAAAATATTGCATACCAGGGGTTCCTACACTGCCTAATTAGGGTTGCTTTACTATGCCTTTTCACTACGATGGCAGGGCAAACTGAATACAGCAGCAAATAGAACATCTCTAATCTGTGATATTGTCCTCTATGGGTCTACATCCTGGAAAGGACCAGAACATCCCTTAAAGATGTAAAATAACTATAATAAAAATGCTTAAGATGCTGTACCTTTCACTGGTTCCATAATATATTACAAGATGAAGCTTAATATATGGCCCAGAATGATGTTTCTGCCTTTTACCAGCTGAAGTGAGCAATTCTCATAAAGACCATTCACACAGACAAGTGAGTTTACATGAGATTTACTGGGGTTAGTTCCTAAGTTTCAAACTGATTTACTCATCGATAGCATGTGCAACTGTTTGTATGTCAGCCATATCAGGTACTGGAATGCAACAATAATGATTAACAAAATGTGTGTATCTGCAGGCAAAAAAATCCAGCTTTAGATACATTTTATGCAGGCAAAAAGAAAATGGGAAAAATCACAACAGCACAGGTCAAGGTTAAGCCCTTGCAGCACTGCAAGAGTCAGTATGAGAAGTTCTGTTTATAAAATATCAAATGTAAAGAATGTAAACATTTCAATTTAGACTCTGGATCTGCTGGTAACTTCTTAAAAGTCTTCTTTCCCTCTTTGTTTTGGGGAAGGATTGATTTTTTTTCACTCCTAAACCCACGTTCCTTAATTGTGTTGTCCTATAGAAGCATCTGCAACAGAAAGATCCTCCCATGAACCTATTTAATTTCCTCATGTACATGTCTTCACATCTCAAATTGCAAAATTATTTTCTTTAGCAGCCCACCAGAAAGGACTAGACAATTTGTCATCATCCTAAACCACAGCACAAGAAGTTCTACGAGCTCAGCCTATCCAGCTGAGAATCCATTTAATCATGCCTTGTATATTCTCATTCCACTTTCATGTATTATTTTACTGCTTTCTTCTTATTACACTTGCATTTCAAATTACTATTGCTTTCCACTGTGATATGCTGTGTTTCAACTCATTATAGCAGATAGGCAAAAAATAAATCAGAGGTAAGTTTTATCCTATACTTAATCCAAAGTTTCCCTATAATAAATTAATTAATGTCTATTGTAATTAACTGATTCATGTTTCATCCTTTTTTAGTATAGAATTTCTGAGTTTAACAATATTTATAACTGCTGTCCATCATCATCAAAGGAATGCAGTCGGCAGACCAATATATTGTATATGTGTCTCTATCTTATAAATTATTCAGCTTTCAATTGAACTTCCTGAATTTCCTTTGAGGAGTGGGCCCTGTGATTATTAGCAGAGTTTACTCCCTGAACAAAATAAAAGTATTCTGATGTTCTTTGGGGAAAACAAAGGGGATATATAGGAAAATCACAGCACAACTGTGTCCTTTGATATTGGCTAATAAAGGTCTGTGGAAAATGGCTCCCCAACAGCTGCTCAGCATGGAATCTGATACCAGCCTTCTGAATTTCGGGGCAACACATAGATTTTCCCAAAAAGAATTCAGTAAAATGATGCAAGAAAAAATTTGTGTGATGAACATCAAGGGAACACCACCTATTTTCCCTATATTCCACACACATGGAACACAAATGTATCCAGTATTTTGCATAAGTTTGCCATCAATGCTGAAAAACAATGCACTCCTCAAACCTCAAACAGATTTTATCAATATCAGCCCCTGAATTCACTTCAGCCACATTTTGTACACTTACACACTCAATTTATACACTAATTTCCTTTTGATGCCAGCATATCATAACTGCTGGGGTTGCCTGGAGGTAGTAGGATGGCACAAGGGGAAGCCACACTTTATGAATAAATATATATACAATTAAATAATTAGCATTTTCCAAACTATCCATCTGACTCTACTGTTACTGTTTAATGAAATAAAATTTCCTATTTATTTACATCTAACTAGTACTACCTTTCTGACTTCACAGTAAAAAGAATTCCAGTGCATCCAGGTCCAAAACTATTCAGGCAGTTATTCCTGATCTTTCGAACTTCAGCAGCAAGAATAATATATGCATCCTCTAATTTAACTGCAAATGACTCTTTTAGCATGAATTGTCTGTTTAAAGATAATGCACAACAGAACTCTTAACTGCATCCCAGAAGTCATGCAGCACCAGGAAGATAAGATCACAGTGGTTACCAGGGGTAGCAAATGGGAAAAGCACTACAGGAAATGAACTCTTGTCAATAATCTCCAGAGAGTGCTATATTTAGGTCAAGTGTACCTGAAATCGTTTGGTGGGGTAATTGCTCTTTGGTACAGACTCTGCTCTCTGAGCCTGTCAGAGTGCTTGTAGGTCCACTGGATTGGATTCACCAATTTTCTTCCAGACTCATTTTCTAAAAAGAAAAAAAGAAAAAAGTTTAATGGAGGATAGCAAGCTTACCAGGAACACAGAAAATCACTCACATGTTATTTTACCTTTTAAAAATATCCCTTCAATGAATGCATTTAGTACAAATATTCATTCCAATGTGTAACTGACTGCCTCGGTTTTCCATTATAGGAATTTGTTCAATTATTTATTATTTTTATTTTATTATTTTGCTATTTGGCCTGGCAAAGACTTGCCAGATCTGTTAAATATCTAAGGTGATTTAGAGTCCTTTTGCTGACCAGTTAATAGCCAATGCAAAATCAGAACTGTTCAAAAATCCTATGATGTGTCCCACTGCAACATTATTCTGGCTTTTATTCAGGGTTGAGTCCTCAAATGACAATACAGCTAATTGTTTAAAATGGTTCATTCATGTATTCAGAGGAATTTGATTCAGATTTAGGAATCCAATTTAACGAGACACATGTTGACCCTTTACATCAGTTAGCTGGATTAATACAGGTATCAGAAAAGAGCACCTAGTCCTTTGCCTTACGATTTCTTAGAAGAAATAGAATATTCTGCTTTGATGGCACAAAGTCTTCCGCAGAACTACTCCTACTTCACACTAAAGAGTCAGTATTAACCAGATGAATTTTAAAGTAAGGAAAAGCCTCCTTTAGCAGCTATGCATTTACCTTGAACACAGACAGACACAGCATCGTATCTATCTGTAGTCATTAACTCAGTGCTTGTGATCAGCATCAACCGTAATTAAAGAAAATGTCACAATGCAACTGCTCTGATGAAGAACACACACTCAGTTTTTATTTTAAAAACTTACAAAGGGAATAAGATACAATACTGAAAGCTAAAGTAGGTGCATCAGATATTTTAGCTATTGTTTTTTGTGAAGAACTTCAAATTCAAAGATACTCATTAAACTGAGTAGATGGCAATAACAGACGAAGTGTTAATGGGGCAGCAGTGGAGTGTGTCAGGAAAATGAAGAGACCCTGAGGGGCTCACCATGCTGTTTATGCTCAGCTAAATTCAGCAGCATTACCATAAATCCTCTAAAAGATACTGTGCTCAATTCCTTATTTGCTACTTTTCAGGCAAGGAAATATTCTGTGAGATTAGAAAATGAAAACAAAAATAAAACTAAAACCTATTTTCTATTAAAGAAGCATCTACATGCAATTACTGTTACTTTTTCCCAATTTTATATAAACAAACAAAGAGAAGGTCTTTTAATCTTCAAAATAATGTGTGAACTTATGTGAAAATTTCTCAAGTTGTACATAGGAACAAAGCCTTTAAACAAAACTATCATCATTTCTTTCATAAAATTTTTTATAATTTATAGATCAGGTTTCAGTAATAGTTTCTCACATACACAGTTCAACTGGCTAAAATAAAATTATGCATAAACAAAATAATTTACCTCCTAAAAAGAAATCTCTCTTATACGGTTCTGCATGCATGTTTTTAGTGACCTTTTAGAGCACCTCTGATCTTAGAACAAAACTTTTCCTACATAAGGACATGGATTTATTGTTCAGGAGAAAACGCCCACAACTGCATAACTTCAATTATAAAAACGGCTGCAGGTAAGAAATTGTTTACTAAGAAGAAAGATACCAACAAAACTGTGAAAGGCTTCGCAGCCTGTTCCCCCAGACCTTTTGGGCCAGTGCTTGGCGATGCCCCGCGCAGGGCCCGGCACCGGGGCTGGGCTGCAGCACCACGGACAGGGAGCCACAATACACACACCTGCTCTCCAGAGCCTAATTCGCAGCTCAGTTTAAGGGATGTTTAAAAATTAAAATAATTTTGGTAGGTCTTTTTTTCCCCCCACTTTTCTCCCAATGCCAATGTGTTGACGTAGACTTACATCTTTTAATTATTAGAAACAAGAATTAACACATCTGAAAATGAGTTGGTAGTTGAAACATGTAAAGACAGAGTTAAGGGACTGACAATGCTGGCTTTTACTATGCACTCTTGACCCTCCGTTTCAAATTCAAAAATCGGACAGCCACAGTTTTTGGGCAATACTGTTCTGTACATATAAATTTCCACATGTGCAGGAGTACCTATTCATAGACCTGCCTCAATATCGAATGCTTGGCAGATCACATGCACCCACAGGCAACTTGCTTGCCACAGAGAATGAAGAAAAATGAAGTCCCCCAGTTTTCCATCCAAATTCCACTGATGATAAAAATGCTTTGTTTCATGAACGCACACAAAAATTCAGTTACCCTTGCAGAAGCAGAAATATAAGGCACTTGTAAGAGGCTAAAGAGCAGGCTCTCACTACTGCTTAGCACCTAAGAAAAGCACATTTAAAAGACAGATTAAATGTCATGGTCTCTGACATGCCCTAAGCGATGCACTTCTCAGGAGAATGGCAAAATCACCTGGAATGTATACTTTATCCTTGTAAGCAGTGGATATTGTAGTAGCAGACACGAAAATTCCCACAAAAGGTTACATTCTGACTGATGTTGAGAACCAGCAATTCCCTCAAAGGTCATTAGGAGCCCCCAGTTCTTACTATCCCTAAAGGTATGGAACAAAACCTGAACCACTAAAATAAAAGCAAAAGGAAATGTCCAGGTCTAGCTCAGTCTCATGCAAACGCTGCCTGCCTCCAAGAGGTTGTGTATTTCCTCTAATGTATTTCAACAGTAGTGGCCACTTGAGTTGTTTCTGGTAGCACTTCAATCATTGACTGTTTGGGGGTTTGGTTTTTTTCCAGGAAGGATGAAATAATTACAATTTCCAATATTTTCATAGGATTTTCATTAAAATATTTGATCTCATATCAGTATTTAGAAGATTATTTGCAATTCTGGAAAGATTTTGGCAGATGAAAGTTTATACAAATTTACAGACACTAAAGTCATGCTTCTGATTATTCACAATAATGCATAAACAAACATACACAGAGACTACTTGCACTTCTACTGACACTAGGCAAATATCTGTCACACTTTTCATTGGAAAAAATACCATAAACTCAACCTGTAGAACAAACATTAAGTCAAAGTTCAAAAATTATCAAGACAAAAAGTCAAGTTTAAAACATTAGGTGAATAGCAAATAATATTTTTTTCACTCAGAATACGAAGTTCTGAATCATCTGTGAAAACAAGGAACTTGAAATAAAGTGAAAAAATATTTTCCCTATGTTTGGTGTATTACCCTCTTTCATCACCAACACATTTAAGACTAAGTGAGCATTTACATTAACTTTTATGTAAATCCAACAATAGAGTCTTAGTGCCAACCTTGCTTTGAAATGTTTATAAAACTCTATTATGTATAAATAAAAAAGGATGATTGACAAAAAGTGACCCAAAATAATAAAAAATAGAAGAGTTAATGCGCTTCATGAGAGGAAGAAGATATCCAAAGTTGACATTTAGTGCTCTCCAAAAATTTATGAATATCAGCATTTAAAGCAGACAGAGTATGAGCATCGCTGATAATACTGGGTGTCATGTTTCCCTATGTCAGGCGTAGCTTAGGTAGGATTAATGGTTCAAAGAATCAGCTGCTGCCAAATGAGGGCTTAAAACTAATGAGGAAAATACACAACTGGCACTCAGGGGAGTTTTTGGAAAGGCTGCGTGCATCCCTAACACAGCAGATAAACAGTTATCTCCTGACTGTGGGGCACACTGGAGAGAGTGGGAAACAGTGCACTGACATGTGAGGGAAAAACTGTGGGGTTTTCCTGACCACAGAGGGCACAGTGTTTGCAGGGCTGCTGGCTCTTCCAAAGTGAGCAGTGTGTCCACTGCCAGAACAGTATGGAACCTGAAAACTGCCTCAAGTGAGGATGGCACTCCAACAGCCCTGGATGAGTAAAAATCTTTTCCTTTATTGTGCATCTTAAAACCCTACTACACAGCAAATTATGTTAGGAGAAAGGCCATTACATTAAAAGCTGTTGATCTGGAGGCATTACAAATACCTTTTGGTCAGCAAATGCCATTTGGTGCTCAGATTCATCTCCTCAACACATTGTTACCCAGAGAGCCAGAGCAGAAGCAAATCAGTAGGCAAGTAATCAAAGCAACTTGCCAATGACTAAACTAAGTGCAGGGTAGAGAACTTGTTTTCCTTTCTCTATCTTTTCTGCTGTTTTCTGAAGCAAACTGGATGCAGTGATGGCATCTTAAGGAAAAAAAACAAACCACAAACATGTAGAAAAAAGGAAGTGTAAAATAAATAATATTAACCTACAGATTGGGCAGGTAAATGCCACCCTGACATCGGATGCAAGGTCAACCCTGGTTAGTACTTGGATGGGAATCCTCCTGGGAATACCGGGGGCTGTACATTCTGGTCCTGAGGACTTCACTGTCACTGTCCAAGCTCGCTCAGCCATGGCAGATGAACCTCAGGACTTAAACGGTGGGGCCACTGCTGAGCCTCACCTAAAATCCACTGCGCAGGCTTGAAGGGCACACCCACGTGGGGAGAGCCCTTCCCAAATCTTCGTGAAGCCGAGCCATGATGATGGTGATGATGAACCTAGAGATTACAGACCTATACACTGCAGACTATGAACTATACACAGTAACAGTTATTAGCAGATTTAGTTTTACCCTCCAACATTGGAGAAGACTTCTATTATAAGTGAATGTAGCGAAAGCATCATGTGTTACTGATGGGCCTACAATGCCAGATTTTGGGCAGGGCTGTTTGCACAGTCCCCTGTGCACCAAGGTTGGATCTACCTAACAACTACAGGTAAGAGTGCCGAGCCCCTACTGACTCCTCTGTGGACTAAGGCCCAGTTTGGCCATCTGTTGTCACAAATTAAATTTTTCTTCTCTCTCCTTTAATCCTTAACTGAAATTGTTTTAACAGCAAGGCCATCTTCTGAACAAAATGAAAGCAGAAGTGCAGTACCTAGCATACTGTAACTTAAGGAAGCATAGAAGTAGCTTTTTCAGTACACCAAAATAAAAGCCACAGAGCCTAGTCCAGGCAACACACTGTATTTGCCCATCAGATCCATTTTCCGTGTCTCAGTTTGATGGTGACCTAAAAGGTTCTATGTTGTACCTGAAGCATGTTTTAAAAAGTTTGGAGCATTTTTAAAGCCTAGAGAGCAAAGATGCAGATGTATTAGAGAGAGACAGACAGGTATATAGCTACTGATCTTTATCTTTTATCCACCTAATTACTTACAAATAGGCAAGGAGTAAGGGCACACAGAAGACTCGTTATTATTCTGCCATATCCAAACAAGCTTGATGCAACAGTGATATTTTCATATATTGCTGAAATCTACTTTACTCCTGTCAGAACAGAAGAGTGATATGTATGGGGAGATCTTTTCATTGTCATATCCTGTCACCCCAAGAGCTGCCTCTCGGAAGCTGCAAGTTGTTATGGGCTTTGACCAATTCAAATTGATATATCCCAAAATTGATTCCTCTATAAGACAGTAATTTATATAAAGATACTTAACATTAAGATTCTCAGAACTAATAGATAAACTGAATTGTAACTGAATTAAATGCAAATTAAAGTCTATGTTAGTGCAACATTGGTATTAGTAGCAAATTTATAAGAAATGTTCTTTTCACTATGTTTATCATACATCATCCAAGCTAATGCAAAATACTACTCTGGACCTGAAAATTACCACAACATATACTCACTTGTGATGATTTACATAACAGGAAGTATTGCTGTGAACAAAACTTACTGTTGCTTTGGACAGTACTCACAAATATTTATTTGAAATACAAATAATTGATCTTTTAGCGGTATTTAACAAAAAAGTCTAAATAATGTTTACAAACTTAACTGTATTTTGGATTATATTTATAGGAAAATGGGTCCTTGAAGGAAAACTAAGAGTACTCAAATTAATATTTAACACTAGTTATTCATTGCCCTTCAATTATTTTGTTGTTAAAAAGCCTGACAAATCAAAATCTAAAACAATACATGATCATTTACACACTAAGAATAACTGTGTAAGTGTAAGCAGAGAGGGCAACTCTCCTCCAAGGCTGACATTTGTCAGCATGAACAATTGAAAATACTTGAGAAAAATGAGTATGGTCCTACTGATCACATTTCTTTGAAAATTATTTGTGAACAGATTAGAGCACTAAATCCCAAATCACATTCACAGTAAAAATGTAGCCATGGCTATTACTCTCTTATGTTAAAGCAATTAATGGTTTTAGACCATCTCTCAGGTGACATTATCTCAGAAACTCACTCGTCTTTCTCCCTTGTATTTCACTAGTACTGTCAGCTAAGAGAACAATAATACTTAAAGCAGTGCCTCAGATGCCAAGCTGGGCTATCCCACAGCTCACTTGGAGCTAACTGTTGGATAAGACAACAGTTACAGAACACAAACACAACACAAAATCCCCAACAGCAAATAGAGAGGAGACCAAAATATGCCTCTGAACGTAGGCACTAAGAGGACAAAGCCTTGGTGTCCTCTGATGCTGGTATGAGACCTCAAATGTGTCCCGGGATATTTGTAGAGCAAGTTCCTACAATAGAGTGATTTCTGATAGTGTTGAACGCAAAACAAAGGTGGGCTGATACATCAGCTACAGTGGGAACTGCATATCCAGCAGCTGTACTGGAATATTGCTAGAGAAAATGGAGAACATTTATGAATGGAAGAATAATCTGCAGATGCAGATACATCAACAGGTGTACAACTTGTCTCCAAAGGTACAAAAACTACATCATTAATGAGATGAGATATGTTTAGAATCCATTATCTAATACACTACAGCGTGTTTCACTCCTGGTTTGCTTAATTTGTACCAAAATATAAAGCAAAAATGCTTGACTAGCAGGTAGACCAGGTGTTGAATAAATAACTTATGGATTAACAGATACTGCAACGTGCGACAAGTGTAAGTTCTACTTAAATTCAAAAAGATTTATAAAGCAATAACAAATAGAGGTGCTGCCTTAAAAGAAACTATAACAAAAACCACGGGAATGCTAACATTTATAAATGGAAGAATGAAGCTTCTGCCCTTGAATTATAGAACTTCTCACACTCATAGTATTGTCCAAGAACTTCAGGCTTCTCCATGGAAACAAGCAATTGTTGATGACTGCACTGGCTGGAATATCATAAAACATGAGAGGATAACATAATATACTGTGTGGTGCCAGAGAAAGCAAAGGTCTTTAACAGGCAGAGAAGAGGCAGAGGCAGGTAAGAAACTCCTCCCTTTACCGTAAAATTGTTAAAGACTTAAAAAAGAGAGAGTGAGAAAGAAAAATATTTTAAAATACTCCGTGGTCTCATGCAATAGTCTGTGGCATGGCTGAGCCGCAGTCAGCTCTCTGCCACACGTCCAAAGGTCATCTCACGATGAATCTGAAAATACAGGACGAGACAGGCACCCTCTCTCCCCTATGTGCGAAGGACAGAAGAAAATATAAGAGACAGGAGAAATGAAGAGCCAGTGCTAAGATGTTGAAGACCACATTTGTACTGTCAAGCAAAAGACATAGAGCAAAGCTGAGACACAAGACAGAGGAGAGATGAGGGAGAGAGAACAAGATGTCTCAGGGTTGGGTCACTGAGGCAAAAGGGTGAAGTTTGAGGAAAATAGGCAGAAAAGCAAGTGCAAATGAGTGTTGGAGAAAAATTAAAGCAGCTCTTATTAACATTCTGGTTGACAAAGATAATGAGATATGTGTGTGAAAGGCAAAGGTTACAAATAGGGTAAGACTAGAATTATTAAAGTCAGCTGAAGCTTTCAACCAAGTACCAGAAGTAGTGGCAAGAAGGTCATAGGAGTATCAGTTGAACATCTTCCATGGCTTGCAATATTTTAACTTCCACAATAAAGCAATAAGGTGATTCTTAACATTACAGTTGCTGTGTTAGATGCTAGTACTGTTCAAAACCAGCCTGCATAACGTAATATTTTGTCACCATGCCCAGCGTGTCTCAAACCATCACCATAATTAAGGTAATTATATCAGGCAGCTTTTTCTCGTCATCTCAGCAAGTTTCAAAAGCTTCTGTTTACTGCCACAGTTCACTGTTCTAGTCCACTTGCTATTGTTTTCATTTCTTTCCTTATAGTTTATCGTTTTGTGACAGATTTGAAAAATAGTTAAAAATCTTCAGGATTTTCTCACCATGTTCTTCTTTGACCCAAGACTGATTCCCACAAACAAAATGATTTTGTAAGTCCAGGTTTTGACTAAGGACACAAAAGTTGACAACCTGCCCTTTTTCTACTAAAAGTCACAGACATGTATGAGTTGGTTTGTTGAAGGCATTGTGAAAGGTAACAGGTTCCCCTCTTGGGGCTGAGCTGCAGCTCAAATCACAGTGTAAGAGAGGGACTGTTACAAGAGGAACACACCAAGAGCAGGACTGCACCTCCGAAGGCTGCAGTGCTGGACACAGGTCCCCAGTGCTCCTGAAAAACAGAGGATCAGCCAGCGCTCAGGGAAGCTGCACCTCAGCTTTCCAGTAATAACTGTATGAGGTGCAATGAGGAACCACAGATCTCTGTCTCCAATTCTAGAGCCTTACACCTTGAGTGAGATTATTTTCATGGCTTCAACAAGAAAAAGTGACTCTCTGAGACCCAAATTCTCCTAAGATTTAAATGCCAAAGAACTTTTGAGATTTTGAACCTGAGTGTGGTGAGTCCCCAAGGAACACTTAAGATTAGGAGCAGAATTTAACACTGGTAGTCAAAGTATATTAGGAGCTCTATTAGGTACGACTAAAATCAAGATGTATTTAAAACAGATTCCATCTTGTTCCAACTCAAGGCTACAAAAAACCTGATTTTTGTAAATGACAGCACCATAACAGCCATGAGTTGAGGTAAGACACTTAGAAAGTGCTACCCAATTATTTGAGAACTATAGAATAAATTGGAACAACTGTCAGCAGATTAGATTGATTCTCCTTGTTACCATTTATTAGTACCAATACAGAGTTCTGTTACTGAAATGAGGATAAGTTAGACCCTAAAACAATGGGCAGCTTAACATCATCAGCTTAGACCTCAGATCTTTTTCTGTACATTTTAAATAATCAGCACCACTCTGGATCAAACATTTATTTCAGAAACTCAAAGGACTTCTCACCTAACTTTTCCTAGGGGTTAATCAATAAGCCTAATTAAAAAAGCCTGCAACCTTCAATCATTCACTTGCTCAGGGCTTTCTGTAAAACCAGAGGCACAGAGGGAAGGCTCTCTATTGCCATGATTGAGAAGCTTCAGGAAATATTAAACCCCAAGTGCAGATAGTTTGGTTTGCCACAGACAGGAGTATAGCAGCATGTCTGAGTCACAGCAGCTACAAATCATCACGTGCACAGTCAGCAGCAGCCCAAGCAGTTGTGATCGAAAAAGATCAGCAGAATTCCGTAACTGTTTCTGTTGGTTCAGGTGCTGGAAAAGATACAAGCACAGCAGCAACCTACAGGTACTTGACCCAGTGTGAGGAGAAGCACCAGGGGCTCAGACACGAACGTGGTGGGTATGACACAGGCACAAAGACTGTCAGATGGAGAGGAAAAAGCAGAAGTTCTAAGGCAGAGGGGAGAAAAGATTATGTATTTGTTACCTATATGCCATAGGTATATATAGGCATATATTACCTATAATGAAAGATTTCAGTATGCAATTCTTATTTACAGCACACAAAACACCCTGCATTGAAATCTGTGAACTTGCCAATATAAAAATCATTAGTATTTTCTTCCTAAAGAACCGATTTATAAATGCTGGAGTACATTATCATTGTAGAAACCTTTGTCACTGTTCAAAATGTACATTCATTTTCATTTAAAATAAACAAAATACGCTGTAATGCAAAGAAGTTGAGAAAGTAAGAGGTTTTAAATAAAAAACAAGCATACCTTGTTGTCAATAAATGTATGAAACAGCTGACAATTTTTAAATAGCTAAAGGTTAGGGAATTGTAAAAATATTAATGGAAATGAGAAAATTTTTCCATTTGCTTCCCCAAGCAAACAAAAAAATTACAGGAAAACGTGAAAAAACTGCATTAATGAACTTCAGTGACTGCACTTAATCAGAAAATCTAGTCATGAATAGGCTGCTACCATAAGGTAAGACAGGTTGCAGACAGTCCTTTACGTAAAAGCAAATGTCAAAAGAAAAGCTCTGATATTTGGTTGTGGGCTCCCACTTTTCACATAGGCATTTCCTAAATCCATGTTTGATGAGCTTCTCCAGCTATAAATTCTGTAAATTCCCTCTGGAGCAGTGCAGAGTGTGCTTCATGAAAATGTCATCTGCCAGCACTGCAATTACTCACACTCCAGCAATCATGTGCACAATGCAGAATGGGTCGAATTCAGGTGAGAACGAGAACCAGCAATCAAGCCTCTGGAATTGAGAACAAAGCCATTTTCTTTCATTTGCCATCAACACAACCATCAAGGCCTTAATTACAAGGCAAGTGTCAAGCCTGGCTGCTGAAAGGCTTATTATTATACAGCTCAGCTTCAAATCAGTTTTGTATTGATGAACTGCAAAAATGAGGAAGCCAGCTTAGCCCCACAAGAAAAGAAATGGGGAATAACTGATTATGTGATTGACAGGGAGAAACAAGGACATTTAAAAATACATTTTTAGATAGTAAAAGAATTAGTGAGCAGCACCCCTAAAACCTTTCTGTAAACATATTTCCTATCCCGATAGCAAATCTGGGTGGTCTGATAATTCCAAGAACACCTTCTTTAGTTGAGACCATTGTAGTGTCCACAGAAGACACTGCAAAAAGTCTCTCTTTAGGTCATGCATTCTGTTTTTCAGACTGTGTCTGTGAGTGTTCTCATTGTCCTCTGATATCTAATTGCATGTCTTTACCCTGAACACAGAGATATTAAGTGAATTTCACATGTACTCCGAAGCCCTTGCTCAACAATTATCCACTCACATTAGATTAGTTGTCTTCACATTGAATAGCAGATGAGAACTCATCATTTAGTAAGCAACAGGATTTATTTATGCTGATTCAATTGAATTATCAGTAAGTACCACATTATAACTACAGTCAAATGTCCTCTCTTTTACCATTTCCTAAATAAGACTTTTAAGCATGACAAATAATGAACGAACTGTTAGAACAAGGCCTGGATTTGGACCTGGCTGTTGGGACAATATTACTGTTATGGTAAGTGTTAAACCTTGTTTTGCCTTCTCATTTTTCAAACCCGTATTCTGACTTAGCCTCTGTGTGTCTTTCTTTTGTGACTGGAGAAATTTGTGCTCATTGGTCTGCCTTTTAGGTATTTAAGATGAATAGGCACACGTACAGCAGATAGAAAACCATGTAGGTCAGTGAACATTTTACCATCAATTTTAAGCATTTTACCAAAAATGGTGACAGTTTGTAGCTTTTTCTTTACCCATTGTTCCATCCAGTAGACACACAACACAAACACATTTTTCCTCTTGCAGCATTTCACACCCTGAAAATTTCACTGTCTTATGCTTCAGCTGGATATTAAAGAATTTTAAATCAATGGCATGAGAAAGTAAACATTAGCATAGAAAAAGATGAGAGGACAGGACAGTTACAGACACATCTCTATTTTGTCATTCACTCTCATTAGTTAGAAGTTGGATTTATTTCCATGGGATATATAGATATATAGATATTATATACAACAGATACAAAATTAAATACTCAAATGTTAGGAGATAACAGAAAGACAGACCTATTGAAAAATGTACAACAGATTTTATGAGGGCTGGGGGAAAGAAATAGTAGTAATAAAAAAAAAAATCCAGATTAAAAACTGATGGAGATTTCTAGTTTAAAGAAGGAAAAAAATAGTCAGGCTTCCAAGACATGTATTTGAAACATATTCAGGTAGTTTCATCAGAGTTCAGACAATTGTACTGTATCTACTTCTGCATGTTTAGACATCTAACTATTTTTTAACTTTTTTCCCCCTTTCTATTGAAAGAGAAATTACTAAATAGGTAACTCCCATTTTGCCTTCAAAATGCTCTACATATAGGGACAGTGTAGAAAACTCTTATAATCTGTGTTATTCTCAACTTTGCTCAGTACTAGTTTTATTATTTTTACTTATGCAACCCCTTTCTTCCAAGGAATTTTAAAAGTCCACCTGACATTTCAATCAAGCACCATCCCTTTCATTTAGGAAGAGGTCTCTGCCTCTTTGTAGCTCAAGGCAGGGTTCTAAGACATAAGAGACATCACAGTAGCACAAATGTGCATACAAGTCTTCTCTTACTTAGAAACAGCTGTCAGAAGAATGCTTTAGCTCCTCAGTGTAAAAAACAATTAAAAAAGAAACCTTTATATTGTTGTTGAGTGAACCTGAACACAGAGAACAGCTGAAGGATCACGGATTGTGTATATAAGACAATATGCTGAAAACATTATGAAATGTACATAAATAGAAAGATTGCTGAAAAATTTCATTCAAACATAATGATAAAAAACCTCACATCAGAACACTGCTGCTTTACCTCAAGTGAAAAATATTCAGGCAATTGTTAGAGGAAGTACTGGTAGGTATGTGGAGAACACTGAAATGCCTACAGACAAATGGAACTGGTAGTAATGGCTTATCAGAAGTTTACTGACATAGTTTGATGTTCTTGATGTGGTTAAACTGCAGGAACTTGAATCCTTGGTTTTGTAAGGGCAAAAAGATATTAACAGCATTTGTTGGAAAGGGAGCTGTATCATATGCTCTGTAAACTCAGACATCCGGATACCTTACCACAGAATTGAACAGGTTCTAACAATAAAATGAAAAATAAACCAGATATTGGTGACACAGCCACCTTCTTTGAAACCCATCCCTCATAGTCCTTTCAAAGCAAACAATTCTTCTAATAATACAATTAATTACAAGAATAAGTTAATATTTTTCTGAAGTAAATCCTTTAAGAAAGGGAACTAAAATTTTCACATGTAGACAAATGATTTAGAAGCATAGTTTGTTTTCTTTAAATGAAGTTAAGGTCTTACAATGAGCAGGGTAGAATGCATCCTTGCACTGAATTGCTGTGATTTCAGAAACATTCCCATTTTGAATAGGAGAGGACAGTAAGAAAACAAAGGACCAACATAAAAAATTATTGTAATCGCGTAACTGAGGTTGGACGTGGCACTGAGTGCCATGATCTGGTAAATGGACTGGAGTTGGACCAAGGGTTGGACTCGATGATCTCGGAGGTCTTTTCCAACCCAATCCATTGTATGACTCTATGATCTCTGACACCCAACATACGAGACATTCTTTCAAATAGCGTTACCTACATACTACCTGGTAAAAACAGCCTTTGAAAGTATATGAACAGAAGCAGTACTCCAGATACATAGTACAGTGAAAAAACAACAAACAAAACAAACCCAATCTTATTTAAAAAATGCAGTACCTTTCATATGAATCAACTTATTTTTAAACTTGGAAGCAAACAGGCATACTTGGGGTGGGAAGAGAAAGGGAAATCTTCTATGTGTAATTTGAGGATACCACCTACAAAAAATCAAATGGATTATTGCTTGCCCACATAAAAATTGCCATGATGGCAGGAAAAAAAACCTTGTTTACATTGAAAAGGACAAGTTGCTGTTCTAAAAATAATGTTCGTGAAAGTGTTGTTTATAATTATTGCAACAGTGTATTCCTACACTAGGACTGCACCAGTACTCACTTGGCAGGCGCCAGGAAATCACACTGAACACAGAGGAACTGCAAGGCAACATCTCTCATGAGTGAACGGCTGCATAAACTCGACTGAGCTACTGACATTCTAAACTTGAGTTTTGTCATCTAACATGTAGAATACAGGAAAATTTTTTAGTTGTTAAATTTACACAGAAAGTCACGCGCAAAAAAGGATTAACACTTACTTTTGTTTCCTAAAGTTTTCAAGAGTCTACAAGGTATTTGGAGTTCACAAAGATAGACTCCTGAAGAAAGGAGAAAATGGAAAAAGCTATAAATGTGTTACTTTCAGTTGTTTGAAGGCCTTAACGCAGATGTAATTCTAAAAGCTTGTCACTATTATACCCAGCTTGTGACTGAGTGCCTGTTTCGCATATTCAGACATGGATGTTATTGAGTTCCTGACGTGACCATGGGCTGCTACCACTTAAAAGACAGATCCTTTTATGATTTCTTATGGTGGACAGCAAAGATTACCTAACACTTTGGAACCCTTGGTCATTTTGTACCCTCTTGTTGTTAAACAAAGCAACAGCAAAAATTCATCCTCTAGAAAAAAGCCTGACGCCATCACTTCACTAAGAGGCATCACAAAGATGGGGCTCTCACTTCAGAGAAATGCTGAGGTATAAACTCAGCAAAGTGACTGAGGTACTCAAATTCCTACATTATCCACCAGACTCATTTATTCAAATTTCTTTCATACATTTTTATAAGGATTTTATGGCCAAATGACATCTTTGCATGATAGAACTCAAAAGGAGTTCTGATTCCAAAGGTCATAATTTCATTGTGTAATTATTGCATGGATCAGAAAGGTCTCTATCATACAGAGGTTTGTATGAAAGTCTTGAACTGTCAAGGTTATTTTTTCCCATTTTTTTCTTGACCAATTTCTTATTTTGCAGTAGCTGATGTAGCTTTAACACTTGCTTCAGTACATACAAGACTTGGATTTCTCTTTATAAAAAGCATGATAGGTAAAGCAAAATACATCTGCACCTTTTCCTCTACTCCTGCTCTTAAATGGTGCAAATTCAAGATGGATAACCCAGTACATCTTAAAATAAGACAGCATTTTAGGTCTATCTCTGATTCGAGTATCACAACACAGTGTGCAGTAATTTAACATACTCAGTTATTTCAAAACTAATAATAATACACAATAACCACAGACCAAGATAAGCAATGGTGATATTCCTTCTGAGCAGGAGGCACTAGATAAACTTTGAAAGGTTCAGTGGGACTAAGTAAAACTAAAGTCCCAGAGAACACACCCAGATATGAATGTAGATCCACAAGCTCTTTTGCTTGCAGTCTTTTCGCTCATCTCATGACATCTCTTATTTCATATTTTTCAGCTAGACAACAAGAATCTGAAAACCCGCAAAGGCTGAAAAAATCTCAAAGATCATTATTTGTGACCTTTAACAGTGCAAGATAATGCAAATTGAATACTCATCCATAACTTTATACGGCCATAAAGTAAGCATTTTCCCTCGTGTTGTCTGAAATCAATATTGGCCAACTTCCCAGTTTTCCAAATCTGCTACTTCACACTTTACTATCATCTACTGACATTGCATATATCTTTCTTTATTAAATCATTCTCTTGACTCAGAGATCTGCATAAACAGAGTTGCACAGAAACAAAAAGGATGTGAGTTCACGTAAAGTGCAACACAGAGGTGCACATTTACGTACACTATCAAATAACAACACATGGGTAAGTTTCAGGCTTTGTTTCTGAAGCAAATGTCATTCTCAGACTTCCAATTTGGAGGTAGAATCACTGTTATGTTAATCCAATGCACATAATTTCATATTAACTCCAGCTACCCATTTGCATTTTCACCTGTGTGTACTTCTGGAAAAATGGTAAATTCCTTTGCCATTGTTTCATTTCAGGAATACCCATCCATTTTTTTTTCCTACAGAAAGTGACATGCTGCTAATTGTAAAAGCATTTTCAGTGTAAGCTACCTCTTACAACAGAGTCCATCTTTTATTCTTCATCCTCTACAAGGTACAAAAATATCTGCATGGAAAAAGTAATAAAAAGATAGTTGGTTTTGACATCATTATGATTACGGCATTATTTTCTTGAATAGGAAAATCCCACAGTCTATTTTTAAAAGATTCAAACTTGGGATAAATCCAATGGACTCAGGAATTTCTGGTCCCCTCATATTTGAAAGCTTCTTTTTTCTTGATCTTCCTTTTTGATCCCTGGCTTTGTCAAGTTGCACTGTTCCAAAACAATGACAGTTTTGACAGCATGTGACCGGAGACGAGAGACGACACCCAGATCAAACTGCACATCAGCAGTACAGTCAGGAACTGGCAGCACGAGTGGACTGTCACAGAGCAGAAGGCAATGGGGCACCTGAAGTGTGCCCAGCAGGCCTCACCAGCACGGGGCTGCTCCCTGCCTACAGTACAGTCCTTCAATTATCACACTGTAATCCTCAAAGACAGAAAATTTTGGTAATCCACTATTGGGATGACAGACACAATTCTAATTCCTATCTAAAAAGAAATGGTGAAAGGATGAATGTTCTCTAACTAGCAGGAAGCAGAGAAACACATTTTCGTTACTTACAGAACAAAACTTTGTGGAAATAGAATACAGCTAGATTGTTTTAAGGGAAAAGAAGCAAGTGCCTTCAGTACACAGGAATTATGAGTAGATCTGTCTGCACAAGGGAATTCTCTCTTTATCATGGTACATTTAAATTTGTTGTTCTCATCCAATTGCTGACCTCTTGCTATCAGAACTGACAAACGAATGAGAAAGTCTCCTACAACTGGAGGCATTCTGATAGCTTGTGCCAGATGAGATGCCACCAAATACAAAACCACATTTTCTTGCCAAGAAGACTGTTATAGGAGTCTGGTATATGATGGAAAGCAAAGACATAAACTATTGAACTACAACTGCCTATGGAATAGCTTGCTAGCTGAGGCAGATGAGCCTCTGACCAAATCTAGGAAAGCATGATTTAACAAATCACTTTTACTTGACTTGGTCAACATAAATGGTATTTTTTTCTATCATAAACCTTAGAAATATCCAGAGAAGTTCTACTTGTAAGCCATTTTGGTGATACTAAGTAGCATCAATGCAAAAATGAGATAAATGAATCCTTTTGGACTAGTCCAGGAAGTCTTCTAGGATACCAGTAGAGATTAAAAATAAAACAAGGAAAACTGAATCAGTTTTGAACCCTCTGAAATGACAACAGTTGGTGTTTTAGCTAGAAACATCACCCATGCACCAGGCATTTTAGCTTATGTCAGGAGTTTACACAGTCAACACAGCTGTACACAAAAACTGTGTTAAAAAAAATGTGTTTGGTCACTTAATTCTTTCCAAAGTACCTATTCAATAATTTCATCAATTCAGAGTTTGTATAAATCAGAGGTAACAACTTAGTACTTCTTTGCCTACTGTGATATGACATCATTCAGCACATTACTAACCTTGGACGGGGTTACCTGCTGGGAATGATGTGTCAGAGTCATCTTCAATATTCTAATATATTCCCTACAGGAACTTCAAAATGTGAAACCTCTCAGAACAATTCCAAACCCTCTGTGACTCCCTGCAGGGCACAGGGAATATTTTTTTTTCATTTTTAAGCAAAGCTAGGCTGTCATTTAATCTTTATGAAATTCTCTAATCCCAACATTTCCTGTAATATTTACTTCGTTTCACAAGTCTGCATTTTTAGAGAATCAGAAAATCCACCATTCAAGCTGAAAGGGACTTCCCTGCTCCATGCAGGGTCAATATTGAATCTAGACCAGGTTGCTCAGGGATTTCTGTCAGCTGAGTGTTGAAAACTTTCAAGGATGAACATCTAAAGCATGTACAGGCAAACCCTACAAGTGCTGATTTTCCCCTTGCATTATTCTAACATTCTGCACACACAAAGCTGAGACATGCACCAGATTCACCAACTCATGTTCAGGTTTGGGGTTTCTTTAATACCTAAGAAATTATATGAAGCACTAATTTTCTATCCAAATCAAAGTTTCATGATAATACAGAGACAACATAGTTGTGATATACGAGTGTCACTGTATATTACCTCTGTTTGTAGGGAGAGGTCTTTTCTTTGATTCCCTGATATTCTGAGAAATACATGTAACTGGAACTTCTGGGACCAGTAAACACTAAATTCCAGAGTAAGGGAATGAACTAACCTATTTATGCCAGTTTTTATTACACTTTTTTGTTTACTTATGACTTAATTTAACAGAAGGAAAGCATACACTAGGACTGGAAAAACACTGAACTGGGTCTAATTACCTGATTAATATTACTATTAGAATACTAAAACGTGTCCTGACAGGGTGCAATATTATTTTATTCCCTGCACTATCAAAATGGGTTAAAGCTATCCTATTATTGTCATAGGTTCACCTAGGTGGGCCTAAATTTGAGTTTTTTGAAGTTCAGCCTAGGCCTGGGGCTGTCAGCTGATCTGGGCTGGGCTAAGCTGACAGCTGGCTCCTCCTAGCCAATAGTGTTTTAGTCCATACCATATTATGACATTATTTTCCAGGGAAGTAGAATCAGGGTGTGGGAGTGGTTTGGTCAGTCACCCCACAGCATTCCTGCTGAGATGACACACACACGGTGCAGTCCCAGGAGAGATGGGGAGGACCAGGCCCAGCACCGGCCCAGCAGTTGTTTTGGGAAGTAAAATGTTTGATGTGGGTTCTTCTCTCTCTGCTCAGGTCTGGTTTTCTGGGGACTGAGTCTTTTAAGATACTTTGGGGTTAGAATAGTGGACTTTGTGTGTGTACTAGGAAGTAAGGAACTGTTCCTTGTTGCTCTTAATTTGTGTATTTGTACTTTCTCCTAGTTGTATCTTTCTGTCTGTAAAATATATGTAGTTTTAGTATAAACATGGTTTGAAGTTTTTTTTCCTTACCCTCTCTTTTCCTCCCTCAGTGTTGAGGGGGGAGGCTCTGACCCCGTACTTGGAGGGTTCGCATTTTGCCAGCTCAAACCAAGACAGTTATATATTTATCAATGGAATCATTGATTCAGAAATGATAAAAGGGTCCACTCATTAATCTGATTCTTTTACAGCCAATGAAAAGGTATCATGAAAGACAACTCAGAAACTACAGCAGACACTAAGGTAGGACAAATACCTCACTCCAGACAGCAAACTGAATGAAGTCCATCACAGCAGCATTTCCCAAAAAATATTTTTTTCTGGCTAGTTTCTTTTATTGTCTGCTAAATAACTGTAACAAATGCACTAACTCCCCCTCAATCCCTATCAAATGTTTTAGTGTGCTTTTATGTCTTTTTTTCCCTAGACAATCCCTCCATGGGTAAAACTCAGGTAGGTTTAAGTTTTCAGCTGCTGTTAGTAAATCCAGAAAAACTAATGTGTATGAAAATATAAAGTGGTTTCTGTGGAGGAGTCATAAAGATTCTGGAAATTCATTATACTCCTGATTTGGCCATTACATCTCCTGTCTAGAATGTGCTTTAATTCACTGGCACACAGGGCTGTTGGGTTGGAGAGGAGGATTACAGCAAACAGCTGGCCCAAATTTAAAGGCTTTTATAAGCATTTGATTTTTCTGCATCTCAAGTAGCTTCTGAATGCATTCTGAAAAGTTGTGAAGTGCTTCTCAAACCATTCATGAGTCAACCAAAATAACTCTCTCTCATTTTCATAGGCAAAAAAAATATGAAGCCAGATTTGGTAAAAAGAAAAAAATGGATTAGATGAATCAAATTGAAAATTAAGACCCTTATGCTTGAGGAAACACCTCAACATAGTAATTTGCAACTGCAGGTAGCAAATTCTCTTGCCCAAATTACAGACTTTTTTATCCAAGTGGCATGTGCATGTGCCACTTTTAGAGTTAAACAGGATCCAAATGATTTACTGTTCATGTGTTAGTCCCCTTCTCAAGGCTGAACTTATCCAGTTGTGGAACATCCGTTCAGTCAAAGCAGTGCCACTGACTGCTAAATAAGAAACTTCCTCAACCCTAAGCAAACCCCACTCACTCAGTGCAGGTCTTACCTGTACCTGCAGCTGATCATACTCATAAAGGATAAAAATTCGGCATCTTTCCCTGCACTGTGGACTGTAGTAACTTCTGTGGAAGACACACTGGAACACAGATGGCAAGAGCTCTCCCAAGACAAACACGGGGTTCGTTTGTTCTTAATTGACTCCAACAGCTGATGTGTTGTGTCAAAAAAAGTATAAAAAAGGAGAAAGCTACCTGTTTTTTTACCTTCAAGCCCAACAAAGTAAGTCAAATACTTTTTGCTTTCTTTTTAAGTATCTCTTCAGTTTCAGGTAAGCCACTTTTCACATGTGTATACAGCTATATGGATATGCTTCCTACTTTTGCTCAGAATATAGAAATAAACAGCAATTCTGCCTATTTTAAATGTATGCTTTTAAATAAAGCAAAGCTTCAGGTTTCTTTTTTGAGGTGGATGGGCTCTTTAATAATTGGCAGGCAGAACTTGGCTTAAAACCAGCCACAACAATTTATTTTTAATTACCATTAACCTCAGAAAATCTGTTTTCCTTTGTGTCCATCCCCTGTAGCACGGGGAGAGCTCCCACTCCAACCTGACATAGAGGCCATCACGGAGCCCAGATGCCAAGCTGCTGAAAACAGGCATCCAGCAGCAGCATCTGGCCCCTGGGTGGACTCCACAGGCAGTGAAGCTGACAGCTCTGCAGTTGCCTGTGGGTCTGTCATGTAGTTAGGCTGATAGCTGAGCTGCCTTATTCTACTCAGTGCCATTTTTCTTTGACTTACCTTTGATCCTGAGATATTTGCATATCATTATGTGCCTAAGAAAAAGTTCCTCTGGAAATCTCTTATGAGCCCTCTGTGATTCTGCAGTCTTAAAGTAAGAGGTGATAGCTCATGGAGAGAGTCCTGATGTGCATGACTTGTGATGTTGTCACAAGATAACCTCTCTTACCTCTTATATAACACATCCCAGGGTTAGTACAAACAGCTGTGCGATACTCTGAGAAATCACAACAGATCCAACAGCAGCCCTATAAATGACACATGGTAGGACTGCAGGTACCTTTCAAGCTCCACATTAATGTGTTCATGTGTTTGTCTCCTAAGAAGGCTGCCTTTACTCCTTTCTGCCCTGATTACCATATCCATTAGCAAAGGTCTACAGCACAGCCAAAGCCCAAGCAGGCAGAGATGTGGCACTCTGGGAGGCTGGAAAGAGGGGATGAGAAGGGCTGCAAACTAACCAGCACAGCAGGAACAGACACTGGGGGAAAAATAGAAGAGACCAAATGATGATGAATCAAGTTCAAGGGGCATTGATTGACAAGCCAAGCACTTAAGAATTCATGTAGTCTCCATAAAGCATTCATTGCTAGGTAGGGGGCAGCTTCTACTACCTTTAAGAAAAACAATATTTGTAGTTTCGAGACTCCCTACTTTATTTCCTGAAAGTTTCTTGTCTCTAAGTCTTTTCTACTATAATGCATTTCTTGACAACAAAGCAGTGACCCTCTGCTTCATCCCTAAATATGCCTACTTGAAAGTTCCAAATGTTATCAGGCTCTATATTCATTTTTACTATGAAGTTTCCTTTCATTTTTTAATGCCAGAAGATGTAACACAAAAGCTCACTCAGAAAATTACTCTGAAAAAAAAAATCACAGAATCACACAATATGACAAGCTGGAAGGGACCCACAAGGATCATCGAGTCCAGCTCCTGGTCCTGCACAGGACCATCCCCAAGACTCACACCATGTTCCTGAGAGGATCACCCAAATACTTCTTGAACTCTGTCAGCCTTGGTGCTGTGACCACTTTCCTGGGGAGCCTGTTGCAGTGCCCGACCACCCTCTGGGGGAAGAACCCTTTTTCTAATACCCAACTTAAACATCCTCTGATACAACTTCAGGCCATTCCCTCAGTCCTGTCACTGGTCACCACAGAGCAGAGATCAGTGCCTGCCTCTCCTCTTCCCCTCACAAGGAAGTTGTAACTGCAATGATGTCTCCCCTCAGCCTCCTCTTTTTCAAGCTGAACAGACCAAGAGCCCTCAGCCACTCCTCATATGGCTTCCCCTCAAGGCCTTTCACCATCTTCATTGCCTTTCTTTGGACATTCTCTGAGAACTTAATAGCTTTCTTATATTGCAGTGCCCAAACCTGCACACAATATTCAAGGTGAGGCCATCCCAGTGCAGAGCGGAGCAGGACAATCCCCTCCCTTGACCAGCTGGCAATGCTTTGCCTGATGCCCCCCTGGACAGGGTTGGCCCTCCTGGCTGCCAGGGCACTGCTGACTCATATTCAACTTGCCATCAACCAGGACCCGCAGGTCCCTTTCCACAGCACTGCTTTCCACCATCTCATTCCCCAGTCTGTACAAACATCCAGAGTTGCTCCATACCAGATTGTCCTAGTTACAGAACTCAGGACCAGTTTATTACTGTGTGGGTGTAACAAAAACTGTGTATTCTACACCCTCTACATAATTTCTCATGAACTGTTAATAAAGGATTGTTTGCAGCAGCTTCTCAGGCCACACCTGATCCCTCAGGCTACAAGCTGGGTGTTAGAGAACCCTGCAAGGCATGGCAATGGCTCTGTCTTCACACCATGAGTCAGCTGTGATAACTCCCTCCCCAGGGAGGCATCAGCACCTTCAAACGAAGCCTGAGGGGTCATGTCTGTTAATGCAACTGGCACAATAGGCAGCTGCAATGACCCAGACCATCAAAGATTCCAAAAACATCCCATGACTCACAAAGTTAGATCACTCACCATAGAACTCTTTGTCCTGGGGTAGGTACTGGCCATTCCCACCTGAACCAGCGGGTATATAATCTTGAGGTTTGGGAACGTCTGGTACCACTCATCAGATCCAGAGGAGGACCAGAACCTCAGTGGGACTGCGACTGCCACTCTTGACCAGACTGTGACCATCATCCTCGCCAACATGTCTTCCTTTCCTTTTCCTTTGAACTCAGGGGGACCACATGTGGCTCAGCAAAGGGGCTGACAAACACCATTTCGTTTGTGACCCAGGGTGCTGGGTTATACATCTGGATTTTCTGGGTTTAAACCAATTTTTAGTCTGGATCATTGTATTTATTGCAATCCTTTCAGTCAATTCTAACTCTGACGTGTAATCTCTCAAGTTAGGTTCATTTCTCCCATCAATTTACCTTCAAACCAGCACACAGGTACAGAATCTGGCACTTCCCCTTCTTGAACTTCATATGGTTGGTGATTGCCCAGCCCTCTAATTTGTTGAGGTCTCTCTGCGGGGCCTTCCCTGTTTTTAAGCAAGTCAACACCTCCTCCAAGTTTTCTGTTGTCTGCAAACTTACTAAGTATCCCTTCCAGTCCTGTATCCAAGTCATTAATGAAGATGTTGAAGAACACAAGGCCTAAGATGGAGCTCTGCAGAACCCAACTAGTGACAGGTCACCAGTCTAATGTCACCCCATCCACTATTGTCCTCTGTGCTCGACCTGTGAGCAAATTGGTCACCCACCACATGATGTGTTTGTCCAGCTGTGCTGGACACTTTGTCCAGAAGGATCCTGTGAGAGACAGTATGGAATGCTTTACTGAAATCCAAAAGTTACATCAACTGTCTTCCCCTGAACAACTAGATGGGTTACCTCATCATAAAAAAAGAGATCATGTTTGATAAGCAGGTCTTTCCCCTTGTGAAGCTGTGCTGGCTGTGACCAATGACTTGCATTGTCTTTCAAGTGTTTTTCAATGCCTCCCAGAATAATCTTCCCCATCACTTTACCAGGCACTGAAGTGAGACTGACAGGCCCACAGTTTCCAGGGTACTCCTTCTTGCCCTCCTGAATCAGGGCAATGTTCAACAGCTTCCACTCAGTTGGGACCTCTGATTTCCCAAGGCCATGCAAGAATCACCGAGAGAGGTTTTGCAATAACATCAGCCAGCTCTTTGAGGATTCCCACCAGCCTGCATAGACTTGCAGGGGTCCAGCTGGGGCAGCAGGTCCTGCACAATTTCAGGGTTGACAGGGAGTTGATCACTCTCACAGTCATGGTCCTCGAGCTCAGGACACTGAGACCCCCTTGGCTTGTCATCCACATTGAAGGCAGAGGCAAAGAAAGTGTCAAACACCACTGCTTTGTGTCTGTTCCTGTTTGTGAGGTGACCATCCTCATTCTGTAATGGGCCAATGATATTTCTATATTGTCTATTGCCATTAATGTATTTGAGAATACTCTTTTTATTGTTCCACACACTTCTGGCCACCTTCAACTCCAGCTGAGCTTTGGCCACACAAATTTTCTCCCTACAGCAGCAAGCAGCATCTCTGAATTCTTCCTCCACCACTTGACCTTGCTTCCACTGGGCATACACCATCCTGTTTGGCCTTATTTCCAAGAGAAGATCCCTGCTGATCCAAGGCATCCATCTGCCTTGCCTGTTTCACTTCGGACATTTGGGAATTGCCTGGTCCTGTGCTCTTAGGAGGTGTTGTTTGAAAAGTCACTAGCACTGATGGATTCCAGCATCCACAAAAACATTTTCCTATGGGACCTTACTTACTAATTCCCTGAGCATCTGAAGTGAAGGGTTGAGGTTTTGCTGGCACTCTTCCTCCTGTCAACCGAGATTTTAAACCCGATCACTTCATGGTCACTGGAGCCAAGACGGCCACCAATGTCCACACTGCTCACTCTGCTGACAAGCAGCAGATCAAGCAGGGCATCTTTTTGAGCTGAGGCCCTTAGAATCTGTTCCATAAAGCTGTCTTTTGGATTTTTTAGGAATCATCTGGTCCAGTGTTGTACCAGTTGTGTGATACTACCACTTAATTTCTGGCAAGTTGAAGTTCCCCACAAGAACAAGGGCAGTTGATTTGGAAGTGTCCCCTAGTTCCTCGCAGAATAATTGACCAACATCATCGTCCTGGCCAGGAGGTCTATTAGACTCCCATGATAACACCTGTGTTATTTGTTTGCCCCTTGATTCTTACCCAGAGGTTCTCAACTGTTCCACTGCCAACTGTGACCTCCATACATTTAACCCTCCTATTACACACAGCGCTACCCCTCTGCCTCTTCTGCCCTGCCTGTCCCTCCTGAAGACCCTGTAACAGGGCACTCTAGTCCAGCAGGGCACTCTAGTCTTGATTTCTGAACCGTTGTGCTCTATAAAATATTACAGGATCCATTATAAACTCTAGAACAGGTTCAGAATGAGAACTTCACTAGATTCTCCTATTCAGCAGCACTGAAGTTGGCCCCAGGACAGACCTAACAAAACTAAACAACGTAACTCTAACTAAGGTGATGGCTAATTGCAAACCACAAAGTGCTTCCCTTCTAATGACTCCAAGGCAAATGTTGGGGTGATTCACTGTATCCAGCCCCACAGAGATAATGATAAACTTCACTTGTGTCAGAATAAATCCTGTTGTGTATGTAAATAAACAGATTTCTACTGGAAGACAGAATACAGACTGGGAATTGCAGAGTTCACTGTATACAAGCTGCCAAAACCTGGATTTAACACCTACTGCAGCATTTGCAGACACTGCTGTAGATCTTCTACCCCATGAGTCTGATCCAAAGGAAGCAGGAGCCAGTTGTTCCTGGAGCCCCTATAAGCTTTGCCTATTTTAATAGTTTGGTGGGGATGCTGCAAGGTCACACATTCATAGTAAAAATTCATGCTTTTACACACAGTGTGGGACATGGCATAACAGTGATTGACTTGCCTCCTTATTTGGACTAAATATTAATTGTCCAGAATAAAAAAATTGGGTCAGATCTTTGGAGAGGCTTTTTATTTTATTATGATTTGGGAGTCATTTTATAGAATGACAAACCTGCTTCGGTTTCTCCAATATACTTAAGTCAACAATTGCTCCGTGCCTGGCAAAATCACTTCAGGATTGCATTAACTACATGTTATAAGGTGTAACTGAAAATTTTCATTTACTGCAGCTGAAACTTCTGTGACTGAAAATTTTGTGCATAGTTTAGTGTTGTGTTTTTTCAAACACACATGAAAGTTCAGCAATCTGTAAACATTCTTTGTTTTTTCTCTGGTGTCCCACAGCCAAACAGAATGCTACTTCTACATGGCACTGAGGCTAGGGGAAAAAAGTTTAACCCCGCCCCCAACCACTCACGGTATTTAAGTTTCATGAAGTTTATTACACAAGACTTTACTGTAAAATAGGCACCCTTAGTAAAGAGAGTAAAAGTCTCTTCCTGTATCTTTACAACTTAAAACTTTACAACTCCTAACACATGTTAAATATCAAGTGCAATTTTCAGAAGTGACATTTCATTTTATAATCCATCTCTGTTTAGCTCAGAAAACAAAATTCATGCCTTAATACTGGATCTCTTAGCAATATAATGCTTCCAAGTAAGACATGAAATTGCAATTGCATTTCGGTTTAATTAACTCACATGGTACTTTGTTTGCATTGGCTTCATGGACTGTTTTGTTTTTCTGAGTTTCCAGCAGCTGCAGAGAAATGAATGTAATCTGATCAAATTTAGGTGAGAATAATCTGATTCAGCAAAAAGTCTACTTTGGACAAAGGCAGCTATTCAAAATTATGTGAACAAGCTTGGATCAGTAGAATAAGTGATATCAATTGATGATGCCATGTCATGTTTGTGTTCATTTTGTGGTATTAAGTACTCCAAACAGAATTTTCTATGTGGTTGAAGTTAAATTCCAAACTTTGAGTTTACTACATTAGTAGCATCCCAATCCAGCTTTGCAAGCAAGTAAATACAGGTTACATGCTGAACTGTGGAGACTGCTGAGCCTCTTTCAAAAATCAAACCTTTAGTGTAAAAATAAAAAAAATCAAGCAGAAAAAGGCTGTAAGCTACAGCGGCCCCTGTAAGTCTTAGCAGAATCTGGCTTGGTAAGTAAAGCTCTTGTGTCTGCATATATTAGCATTTTCACCAGCAATTCATTTCCCTGAATACTGAATCAGTCTCATTAATTTAGTAGCTTCTTTGGAAACTCTTCAGATTAACAGTAACAAAATCTAATACAATGGTGCTACCCAAGGATGTGGCACTTCTCATCTTCCAAAACTAGAATGAAGTTTAAAAAGATGGTTATAATCACCTTTAAGCAACGCAAATTTTCTCTGCTCTTCTTGGAAAACTAAGGAGAACAGGATTCCAGCTTCTAATGACTTAAGGTTTGATTTTGCATACATTGCTAAATGTTCAAAAGAGCATAACAGTCATTGAGACATAAACCTTTCTGGAAACCTGGCCTTATTTTTGTGTTATTACTTCTTTTGTGTCACTAGAGAAAACATGGCATCATCTCAATGATGAGACTATTACACTTAAAGATTAGGGAACAGCAAGTTATAGCTATAAAAATTTACATAAGTGAGAAAAAAAATACAAAATACAACAGATTCCACAGCTTTATCATGTAATAGAACTTCTCACCACAAAGTGTCAGGGTCTGAAGGTACAGCATTGAAATCAGTGCTAAAAAGCCAATCATAAAAAATACTTGAGAAGTTTTGCAAGTATATGATGGTTTTTTCAGTGTTTTCAAGTCAACAAACTTTGAATAAAATCTCAAATAAATCTATCAAATCTACTATCATGAAATGAAGTGCCTTTTGACCTCTCTCTTTACCCTGCAATAACCTTTTTCCCAATCTGGTGACAAAATGTATTCTTTCTTCTTCTCTGTAGCTGTAGCTGATTTTTAAACTCTCTCTTGCTCCTCCATCCCTGCAAATTCTCACGTCACCTCTGGACCAGCTTTGTCACCGCAGTTTTGCTTCCCACAGCAAGTTTCCCTTACTGGCAACTTGCTACTTTGTTGGTTTTTTCTCCTTTTCCTCCTGCCTGTCTGATCCAGTCAGACTGGCTGGAACTAATGAAATCTGTCAGTCCTTTCACACATCCTTATCCAAAACCTGCTCTAAAAAACACATACTTTCCAAGGAGCTCTACCTGTGAATAACAAATTTCCGTCCAAAATTCATGGCCCACCAATTCCAGTGACTTGTACATTTTCCATAATGGGAACTTCCCTGTGCCCAAATACAGTACATATCTTCTGGTGTAATATGAACAAAGATGAACTGGAACAGTTCTCCTGCCATGTGCATACAGGAAGATTAATCAAGTTCTTTAGAGACAGAATAATTACTCTATTTGTACTACATTTGAATTTGTGATGCAAATAGACGCAGTATATCATCAGAGCCTGGGAAAGCACCTGAATCACTCAGGGAAGCTCTGGTTACTATACACCTATTATTAAGAAATAAACAAACAACACGTATCTCATGTTCAGGGCACTCATAAACTCATGATAGAGGCAGAAGCCAGTTACTCTTTGTTACAGAGCAACCCTCTCAGATGAAGCCATTTCCTCTCCTGTTTCTCTTCTAGCATCCTTTACTGGTTTTGAAAATTCATATCTCATATATAACTACCAAGATCTGCAACAAGAGAACACGTGGCAACTCATTTCACAACCTAATTAGTGCTAGTTCTACACAAAATCCTTTCAGAAGAGAGACCTCTGAGTCAAATGAACAAATCCAGCAAATAATTCCACACTGGCTGCTTCATATGCTTTAGATCTCCTTACAACTAAGGCTCAGGCCTTTGACACAGCAGGACAGAGAAGTGTTGAATGCCAAATGCAAACACCACTCCTGCAACACAAGCAACTCCTGCCTATGCTTTATGTTGCTACAGGTAGTTGCTCATTTTATTGTTTCTTCTTTGCTTCCTTGCAGTAATTCCCAGCATGAGAGGAACAACCCCCTGACTTTCACAAACCGTTAACTGCAGAAAGTTAAAACACCTGTTTGTAAATGCTGATTAGTGCAAAAACTATCTCAGTATTATCTAAAAGGAGAAAGAAAGTTGAGGAAAGATTACAGAAGCCAGAAATACTTGTGATTTTTACCTGGCAAGAGTTCCCAGCTTTAAACCTTGCCATATTTTGTCTCTGAACCTGGAGATCTATGTGTGTACTCTATCTAAAGAGAAAATCCAAGGGCAGTACTAGAATAAAGCTGAAACAAGTAATATATCATAAATTAATTACTATACTGTACTAACCTCAATTTTGCTTGCGCCATGGTCACCACACGTTCAGCAAAGTTGTCAACAACACAACCTACATTTGCGGTGAACAAAAATCAGCATAAAATAAATCCATACTTCCAAACCTTTGTAACTCCATCAACAACTTGATTTTCACCTGTCAGCAGGCATTAAAAGTTGCATCTCCATCCATTGTAGGTACAAAAGTCTCTGGCATATAAATTTGAATGTCAAAAGAGTCCACAGAAGTGAAGAGTCAATACCCTGCCTACTCACATGCTTTCATTAATTCTTTTGTTCAGATATCACTATTTAGATATCCACATAGGTCTTAAATACACAGGACCTTAAAAGCAAGTAAGGAGAGTATTTTTCTACTAGCATGAAGAGGCAGAGCTAAGAATAAAGAAAGACTCTATGCAAGCGTCTAACAAACTAAGCACGCTGCTTCACACTGACACTCTGCCACTTACCCACATAACGTGCAGGCTGCTCTGAGAACACGATTCACGGCCTAATTGCAACAACACGGGTCTCTGGCATGTACTAAAAATGATTTTATATTCGGTATGAATAGTATGAAAGCAACACCCTTTCAGACTGCCATCCACACTGCTCTGGCCAGCTTATATAAATGGTGAGGTGAAAACAGCGGAAAACCCTGTTCTATCTGACATCCCCTGTAATCAAGCTCTTCAGTGTCGTGGGCAGCATCTCAGTTTTAGGCAGACTGAAATTAGTCACTGCACTGTAGTTTGCAAGTACATCCACACATGGTTGTCAGCTGAAAATACAGGGAAAGGCACTGCAGAATATAAGTACCAACACTCAAATTTAACCATCATTTACATCTTGTTTCCCAGACAAGCCACTAGAGGGTGAGGCAATGACAGAATTGGTTAAGATCTGAGCAGGTCTGTCTCGCGGCAGGCACCGATGCCTGTGCCCCTACGCAAACAGGCAAGGCAGGCTGATGAATTTTCCGTAGCTGGTGGGAGCTTACCCACAGTTCATCTGGCAAGCTGAGACACACAATCACAGCCCATCACATAAGCAGAAGGATGAGTCTGATGGTCATAAAGCAGTGATTTTTCTTAATGCATCAGAGCTGAAGATAAGTGAGGACACTATTTCAGTGGATTGGTAATGAGTCTCCCTCCTTCAGGTCACCAATTCAAGCAGGTCACTAATGACTAAACGTTGCTTGCATTTGATGCTAACAGCACACTCAAGGGCTTCTAAAGAGGCAAATAACTCAATGGTTTCTGCCGCATACATGGCTAAAAACCTCCATCACAAAGAAACCTTATTAACATTTCTGTTAGCTCTAAATTCACCATACACAACAACAGTATCCCAATTTCTTAAAGAAATTCCAGCTTCTTGGTTGACAATATTTTCATCTCCATAAAATCAAATTCTGACCGAAGTGGTCACCATTTCACTGAAGTCCTAACTGACACCAGAGTTGAACTGTGTCTTGCATTCAAAATACATGACGGAAATATTTGATCTGTGTGGAACCAGAGTACACAACTCCCAGCTGTGGTTGAATATTGAACCTAAAGAACCTAGCATTTCTTCTACCAAGTCTAGAAACGTGCACAGATTTGCTGATATTTTAAGTGTAACTCTATGTTGCCAACTGTATGCAGATGCTCCAGTTCACAGGGAACCACAGGAAGATTTTGCAGCAGTCAGAATAATCTCTGCAAAGTTACACAGCGACTCCACACACATCCTTGAAAGATCTACCCCTTTTAGGATGGTGAAGCGAAGGAACCTGAAGCATTTATCTTGGAGACCTACTACTGATCTCTGGTTGCTTTTCCACGTTAACCATTGCAAGAGGAACATTTACACTAAGCCATCTTCTACTTTTATTTACATTGAACAAACATACTGGTATTTACGAACCTGGTCAAGTAGCACTCTTTGTAGATTCAGGTGGGTTTGGACATACAAAATGAAAACAACTAAACAACTTCCCCCCTTAGCTCACAATGTTTATTTTCTTGCATTTGTCCAAATAACAACAAAAGAACATTCATTTATGCCTCTGCCAATACAGGAACTTTCACAGAAGTGATGACACTTGAAAACAACATTTTCAAGAAGGTTAACAAAGGTATTTATTCTTAAAGTATTTCCCTTCTGGTTGTGGGAGGTTCTGACACTTGGCAATTTCTTCTGAAACTGGTGGGTTTCTTAAGGATTGTAACACAGATAGTTTAAAGATACTATAGTTTAAAAATACTACCTTTCCTTTATGCGTTTACACTACTCAAAACATTGACAATTATTTAATTAAATCAATTATCTTATTTTTCAGTCTCGCTTTTATTCACATGTGATCTCTAATTTACAAAAGAACCCCAAAATGAATTTACAAGAGAGAGAAGGCAACATTTGCCAAGATGCCACAGACAGAGGTGGAGAGAACCACAATTATGTGTGATCTGTATGATGAAGAGACAGACTTGATAAAGACAGAAAGGTAAAAAGCAAGCTCAGAACCTTGCATGATGAAACAGTGGAATACATTTCACTGTCACCAAAGACACAGCACAGCATGCAGGAACAAATCTGCATTGGAGGCGAAGAATTCCTACCCCTGTTTCCAGTGCTATTACCTGAGATGTACTTCTACTTACTAATATTTTACAAAAGAATGATGCATTTGAGTGTCTGAATGCACTGAGCTAGCATGACGAAAGATATGTGGTAACTCTTATCACCCCAGAGGAGCACAGGAAAAGCAGCAACAATGATGGATTAGAATCTTTGGGAAGCCGTTGTGTGTGCATGCATACTCTCATCTTTCAATGCTTTTCTGTCCTCATGAAGGAGAAACATCTTCCACATATTTACACAGAAGGCAGAAGCCAAAATATGAAGATACATTTCATATCCTAAAGTGCTACTATAAACATGCTAGGGAGATCTTATTTCACATACCCCCATTCGTTAGACATTTTTTTGTTGTAGCCAGTAACTGTCAGAAAGCTCAAGATAAGAGAGATGCATGTATGGACTGGTGATGTCAGAGGAGACTGACTTATTTTCTAAGTAAATAAATTCACAAATTGGCATTTTTTATGTTTTCTGATGTCTAATGACTATGAGCCTTGTGTTTTTGTACACATGACTCTATATTATATTTATAAACAGAAACATGCACTTGTGTCTATACTCTGTACAAAACGTTATGGCACATGAGCAGCAGGGTGTAAGAGTCCTTGACATCTGTAAATCCCTATTCCTAAAAGCCATTTATGTAGTACTCTTGAGCAGGGACCTCCCCTGGCCCTCTAAAGATGAAAACCTCCCTTGCAGTTAGAAGTTGCCCTTTCCTTTCTGCTGCTCTCTGTAGCAGTAATTCCTTTCTTCCCCCTTATCTCCCTGAGTCAACTCCCTTCCTAAAAACATTTGTTGTCTTCAGTTTTAAGGGATGCTTGTGAAACACTCTGAGGTGCTCTGCACAAAGGACACAGAGCAGGTGCAAACAGCACTGTCTGGCAGCACACCATCACAAAGGCTGTATGCAAGGCCTCCTTCGAGAAAAAACTGCTGGATTCCCTCCTTCACTAGTCAGCTTTGCCATAGATACAACCCCACACATCTTCTACAAATGCCTTTGTAGAACTTGGGGAGGTATTAATATAGCTTTAAAAATTCTGTCTGTCAGGCAGCACCAGAGACTCAGTGCAGGAGTTACACAGGCAAGAGCTCTGCCATAACAGCACTGCCCAGCATCACCAGCTGATCCTGCTGCCGGCAACAGAGCACTCCAGGGGAAAAGGCATTGCAATGAAAACAGAAGCACTGGGAGTACAAGTATACATACAAAACACCTACCTGCTACAAACCTGAAGACCACAGGCTTTCAAATACATTGCACACAAAGTTAGATTGCAAGGCAAAGGAAACGGCAAAAGGAAGATGCACTAATGTGAACTGCAAAGAAATTCAGGACATATGGATGCTGAGCTTTGGAAGATGTAGATCTATATTCCTATACTCTTCCATATTTACTAATTAACCTGGTTGCTGATTAATATATTCAGGATCAATTAATTAAAATTTAAATATTAACTCTAATCCCTAAACACTATTATTGCAAGATCCTACAAACACTCATTTTTAATAAATGAAAAAGACAGGAGCTTGACCCTGGGGTCTGCCCATATTTGTTTGCAGGGATTTCATTTTTAGTCCTGGATTCTGCTCAAAGAAGACAAACAAAAACAACAGGAAGCCTAATTTCACTTGAGTTGACTGAAATTTAAAAGAGCAGCCAGTCTGTTCAGACTTACATCAGAAAATACCTCTGTGCATAAATGGCCTTTTTGTTCTTCCACCAAGACTACCTATCCCTTCTGCCAAATGTAAAATACACCTCTCAGGTTTTCCTACATATTTTCCTGACTAGGTGAGAAGGTGACATAAAGAAATAGTTCCAGAAGTGTCTTAAACTGCGGCTGAATTTCTATTCTGCACAAACGTTTTCTTTTATCGGGGCCACCCTGCTTGCATTTTAATTCAGTCTGTGGAGTGTCTTCTTATATACAGTCACCTCCTTCAACTTCTTTCAACCTATGCCTCTAAACAGGCCGAGCAGGGCACATCCTGCTTGCATAACTGAATTATGAGGGGATCACTTAAAACCCAGGAAGTATGGAGAGGGTGGAAAGTGCTACCACATCTGACTATTAATTGGTATGTGAAAATGTGCAAGAGCAGACTCTCTGCAAACACCTGTCTGCAGCATCCAGCAGCTATTTAATTTTCTACTCAATAAAACTACAACAAGAGATTAAACCCTATCCCCAGCCAATCTAATATACACTTGGATTAAATCTGCTCAAGATTTTTCGTGTTTTCAGGGACACTTAACACATTTTAATTCCCAGGATAGTATTTCTTTTCTTTGCCATTTTCAGTATAGACTTTGCAGCCCTTATTCATGATCCCTAATGAAGTAATGGATGCATAAAAGTCAAATATCCAGGTTAAAGTACTTTAAGCATAACATAGATTGGTATCTACACTTCAGATGCATGGAAGGGCTTGAATATTCCTATACAGATCTGGCCTAACAGAAGACAGCTCTTCATACTAAGCTTGGCTTATCTGCATCCTCAGACCATGTATGTCACAAAGTCAGCTCTCTGGTGAACTCAGCATGGGGAGTCATCTAAAAGTTTTCTTTACAGTGACTGGAGAAAGATACTTGCCATTATGGGGCTATATTACAACACAGATCTAAAACTTTAGACAATTAACATTAGGTGAAAGCCTGAGAGTTACAAAATAAGATTCTTTCTAAAAAACATCACTTTGAGCCAATTCACATAATAAGACTAAAGGCACAGTGCCACACTGCACAGAAAAGTCACTTAAGTTATGGCTAGTTTAGTAGAAATCAAGTCACACTGAATATGTGCACATTGTGTGGGAAATCAAAGCCAGTGACAGAACATTTTCATCAGTGTATATATTTAGACTTGTCCTCTAAAAGTACTTCTTTGATAATTCTCATAACTGGTCTGTAAACAACACATTGTTCTGAAATATACAGGGCCAAACATTTTATTTTTTTTTCTCTCTTCAGAGCAACCTGAAAAGTGAAGTGTTTTGCCTTGGCTTACAAATCTATGGATAATGAATCCAGTGAAGGGTCTGTAACTACAGTCTTATGAGAAATGTCTGAGGGAGCTCAGGTTGTTCAGCCTGGAGAAAAGAAAGCTCAAAGGACACCTTACCGCTCTCTACAACTCCCTGAAAGGAAATTGTAGTGAAGTGGGTGTTGGTCTCTTCTGTCATGTCTCAAGTGGCAGGATACGAGGAAATGGCCTTAAGCTGAGCCCAGAAGGTTCAGATTAGATATTGGAAAAAAAGTTTTCACTGAAAGAGGGGTTAGGAATTGGAGTAAGTTTTCCAGGGAGGAGGTGAAGTCCCTGTCTCTGGAAATGTTCAAGAAGTGTCTGGATGTGGCACCTGGGAATATGGTTTGAGGGGGTTATGATGGTGCTGTGTTGACAGTTGGACTGAATCATCTTGAAGCTCTTTTCCAACCTTGATGATGCTGTGAAAACTTAAATGGCCAATTTAAAATATGAACATTTTTTTATCTTGTATCTTCCAGCTTCATCTTCAAACTGCCACAAATCCTGACAGTGCCAACGGTAGGCAAAATGTGTCTCTTTTTTTTCTGTTTCTGCTTGGGTGTATGTTTGTGGTTTATTTTACAAGCTTGGGTCTCAATCTTACTTTTGAAATCTGGGCATTCACTGCTTTGTACCTTGCCAGTTTGGCTGGGATCCATTTTAGAGTCTGCAACCTGGTGACTGAATAAATGAGACCTTTATAAAGCTGTGCCTGCTAGTATCTAGAAAAGTTACATCAAACCCTTAAAGAAGAAATTACCAGGTAAATAAAATCCAATGTCTTGCTCACACATGCAGCCTCTGTAAGCTACTACACCAGCAAAGTTTTATCTCTTTTAAAATTCAAAACCATTCTTTTTAAGAGTAGGTTCAAACCAAACTGTTCGGCTTCAGTACATCTGAGTTTTGCAGTTGGAGGCTATTTGCTACTTTTCTAGAATATGGAAGTGCTTTTTTACAACTCAATTAATAACCCCTTTATCATGTACTTACATATTTGTTACCATAGAGGGTGGTGACGCACTGGAACAGGTTTCCCAGAGAAATCATGGATGCCCCAACCCTGAAGTGTTCAAGGCCAGGGCACTGGGGCATTGAGCAACCTGTCTAGTGGGAGGTATCCCTGCCCATGGAAGGGGGGTTGGAACTGGATGCTCTTTAAGGCTCTTTTGAACCCAAACCACTCTATGATTCTATGATTTATAACAGCAATGGTTTATGAAACTCCAGGAGTGGGGCCCAGGTATCATTCACTGCATCCAGGAAGCTTTCTGCTGCTTTAGTGTGGAATGAATTCTTGGTCTCTGCACCTCAATTGGATGTAAATCCATGATACGAAGAGATTCTTAAAAACAAATTTGAATCTTCTAACTATTATTGCTTTTGTATTCACAGGGGCTGATAATTTAAAAGTAACTAAACCTGAGAGTTTCCTAAAATTCTCCTACAATTCTGAAATGAACTGTCCATAGCCAAAATCTCCTGGGTCAGTAGCCAAAGCAGCCTATTACACATACATGCATTTAAAACAAGGGAATTTTTACTTTTGTTCTAGCACTGGTCATTCAGTCTATTCAAATGTATTTCTTGGATCTAAATGATCCACATTTAGCCTGCTCTCTGTGTGGGGTTGATTTTCACCTCAGTGCATAAAACACTTAATTATAAGATATGTCAAGTTTCCAAACAAGAATCAGAAGCTCTCCAGAAATACCTTAAGATTGATTTTGAAGTACTCTAGCAAAGAAAACAAAAAGTGAACAGCATTCCTCTAGCTCAGAAGGCTGAAACGGGAGAAGATTCTGCAGGTGTCACAGCAAAGGAGAGTTTTAAAGAGGGATTTGAAGGGGAATAGTAGAGAAAACTAAGGTAATATTAGGATAGTCCTTTCAAAATGAAGAGAAAGCACAGAAGAAAGTGCCTATATGCTTCCATGTAGGCAGACCTACAGTGGGTTTGGAGGAAAGAATCAGCTCACTAATAAACATGAGATGACAGAGAAGAGTGTGTCTTATGAAAGGCTTTGAAAGCAGAGTGAGGCATGTTGATGTGGCACAGAAGAGGCTAGAGGACAAAAGCTAAAAGGCAGGTGACTATTAACTGAAACTGCAGTGGTCAGAGAAAGTTTTGATGCTCATCTGAATCTTCTTATTTCCATTTCTTAGAGGAAAATATTGAATTAAGTACAAGGAAGAAGCAGTGTAACACAGTTAAAAAGAGTCATTTTCAAATTCAAATTTGGGAGAGAAAGACCATATAAGAGGCTTCCATGGGGAGCCTCCATTCTGATGGAGATGAAAGAAGCAAAAGTCCAATGAAGGAAGACTTAGGAAATAGACTGGGTAAGATGCTGTTCTGGCAGGCCCCCATTTAAGAATAGGGATTGAATAATGGGGAAATGAAGTCCAGAGAGACTCATTAAGACAAGGACCAAAGAGAAGAGACATCTGCAGTATAGATAGCCCTAAGGGCTTCAGGATCCTGCTTGGGGAAGAACTATAATGACCCAAAGGCACAGTTCACCAACAGGAGCACAGAGACTTTCAGCTTTAACACAATAGGTTAGTTTTAGCTGATACTTGATTACAGCTAATGCTTCTAGGAAAACAAAAGCCAGGCTTTTCTAAACATCTGAGAGCCATATATGTGCACATGCAAAAAGATGGTCATCATTGAATACTTCACTTTTTGTCTTTAATTATGTAATTTATCTAAGATATTTTACATATCATCTGTATTTTCTTAGGGAATAAAATGATAATACAGCTTCACTACAAAGGCAATGTGGGATGAATCTGTACGCACACAAGTTCAAACACACACACACATCCCTTTATTAGTATCTGTTGGTCATTGCCACATGATGATTCTCAGGACCCGACTCCTTTCTAATTTACTGTATTGTACTGAAACTTTCTTGCAATTTCCTGCACAGGGTTGCTTCTAAGGAAGCAATAATACATAAATAAAAATAGATGCTGATACTGTGTGCTTGCCTGTCACCCAATGTATGTTCAGAACACTTCAGGGGAACATGGCATGCACCCACATCCCGCTCATTTCTATCAGTACCTGAACTAGTCTAACTATATTTTAAAGAGAAAACACCTCTATATTTCCCTACCGTGTGTTTCATCACTGTGACTGCAGTACACATATAGCCCAGATGTATCTCTGTCTGCATCTCCCAGTCTACCTTTAACCTTGTCGACATTTTGGTTGATCTGCTCTGAGGGTATTTCCCTCAACTGGTATGTGGTGGCTGGTGATTCACAGGGGAGCTCAAAGATAAATCTTGCACCCTGGCATTTGTATATTGAAGATTTCTTTCTACACAGATGATAAATTGTGATATTGACTAAACTAACAAAAGACTATTCCAGTTCAGAAAAGATCACTGGATCAGATACTTTCTTGTAACAAAGACACAATTCCTTGTCCCCTCTCTAGAGCACAAGTGTGTGTGTGGGTGTGTGTATGTGTGCATGTGTCCACATACCTTTCCTTTTCTCCAGCATCTCCTCTCCTTTGACACTTGAATCTAGAAAAAGGTTGGGTTTTGGATCCTAAAAAAGTCATTTTATTTATCATTCTGTATGAATGAGTGGTGGTGCTTCAATACTTCTCTGCATTAAACAGCATTTTTGTTTCTACCCATTTGGACAGACTTTCTTTCATGAAGGCCTTCAGAGAGCTACTCAGTTATAGATTTTTCCTGAACTAAGGCTTGAATTCATTACTAAACACTGTTCTGATTATGGAAATTAATATTATTTGGTATGATATTGTAATTATGCAGCTTAAGTAAGTTTCACTTCCAGTATGTTGCAGCACTGGGGAGAAAACAATGGTCCAAACGGAATAAACATTGCTAAGGACAATATTTAAGGCCAGGAAATAAATGTACAAAAAAGTACAGACAGAATTTGCCTTATTTCACACTTTTTACACAAGGTTCTATTTACAAGGCAGTAAATGCAATTAACTGTTCACTCCCATAGAGCACTGTTCCATTCTGCAGCCAGTGATATGTGCCATGCCACATCACACCAGCGCCAAAAAATTCCTGGAGAAACCCAGTGGAACAGTAAGCCATATATGCCAAGTGCAGAGCAAGAACTGCCTCATGCTGCCATGAAATTCCCCCAAGGCTTTCACAGCAATGAGCTTTTTCAACAACAGAAGGATATACATAATGCTTCTATTACACCCTACTACTGTGCACAGGCTGAAAACATTGAGAGGAATTACTTAAGTAAACAATGTGTAAAATTCAGGACCTGTGTGATTCTACATTTTCTTGCTGAAGTGTAAAGCTATGATGCCTCTCAAACAGGGGGAGTAAAGAATCCACCTCATTCTCACTGAAATACCAGGTTTTCAAAATATCATTGCTCCTTTATGTTGAAGCTGTATTTGTAAGTAAGGTGAAATAATTCTAGAGAAAAAGCAAGGAGGCAAATGCTCAGTTTCAGTACCTTAGGGATACAGATCCCTATCTCCTTATTACTTCTATTCAATACTGCATGATTCATGTTTTCTAACTAATAATTAAGTTTTTATACCCAAGACTTTATTTGATCACCGAAGTTTTCAATTTCCAAACTTGCAAAGCATTCACAAATAAAACTGTGAAAACTGAAGATATCTTTAAAAAAAAAAAAGAGGAAAAAGAACATTTTTCTGTCTTCTCAGTACAGATTTCACCTTTAATGTTCAGAATGAATGATGTGCTTCAGAGAATCAGCATGAGTGGCAGATATAAGTGATTTAGGAAATTCTTACTGGACCTTTAGTGTTCCTGAAAAGTCTGTAGTCAGAACTGAATTCAGCTACTTGTGAGTCATATAACAAGTATGGACAAACCTGACTTTCCTCCATAAGAACTAAATAAATTATTGGCCAACAAAAATTCAATATATCCAATGTGCTGGATTCTTAGATTCAGCTGATCTCTCCCACTCTGGTTTGTTCTACCCATAACAATGTCCCTACTTTTTCATTCAACAAGGAAAACAAAGCTATAAACAAAGCAAATGTGTTTATGTGAACAGTAACCAAGTGGTGGTTCATGTCATTTCTGTCAGAATGTCAGCATCTTCTGAAGTTGTTGATATGTGTAAGACAGAGAATAACACTGAATAAATGGTTGGTACTTGGTAAGTAGGGCAGGCAGTGAAATGGGAACAGACACTCTGCTCTCATTTTCAGTCTGGGTTATACCAGGAGAATTAGAAGGGTTAAGCGATGGTTAAATTAGGGCAGAATTTGACCCCAAGGATGTTAGAAAGCAGAAACTGTAATCAACATTTCCTTACGTACAGCTTTAAAATCACAGTCCTTATACAAAACCAGTGTCAATACACAAAGGGAATTACCTCTATGTTCACTTCAAATTCAAAGGCAACATTGCAACTGCATTATGATGAAGGTAGAACACGGGTTTGTTTGGATGATTTTTTCCCAGACTCAACGTTTTTTTCTACTTTTTGTACTGTGTAACACTTAGAGACACATAGGGCTAGTAGTGTCAAATGGGAGGAGCCCTTAGCTCTCCTAAGAAAACAAGGTTGACACCACTGTTCCAAATAGGGCAGGTTAAGGAAAAGGATCAGGGTACCAGAGTTCCTCCCGGAATTTACAAAAGGATCCACACTTCACTTGCAATTTCATAAGGCTGAAGAAAGCAAAAACTAGGATTACAGATGTTTTCCCCAATTTTCTGTCCCAGTAGTATGTTCACAACAATCTTCTAAAGACAAGAGTGCAAAAAAACCTCTTCTCCAGCCTCCTCACACTTCTCAACCCCAAAAAGGCATGCTGGCAGCAATTTTCTCCAAATCCTGGCACTGCACATTTACCTAAATACAATGACAAAGCTGTTTCCAATAATTCTCTTCTTTTGTGGTGTTATTGTGGGTCTATGAGACCTGGTGTAGAGAAGAAAAAACTTCTAAATTATACATTTGCTTGGGAGAGAAGAGAAAGGAAAGGTCAGTGAAGAAGAGAGGGATACCAGACTTCAATTCAAAAGTAAGCCAGGTAGGAAAATGGTGGGAGGACAGAAAATCAGAGGGCAGGGGAGAGAGAAAAGGTGCCTAAATGCCATTTACACACACATACAGTTAATAGGCTAATAGTCTATTAGATGAGGTGAACACCTAATCCCAGTTCTTGGGCTTCTACTAAATATCTTAACACAAAAACTTAGTTAGGGGAATAAGAGTTTTGTTTTTCTGATTGTATAGCAGTCATTACAAACAGTTGTGTGTTTTGGCATCTCTAACCCTACCTAATTTAGCATTTAACTTACTCCTGGGCACATAATTTCATCTTAGTTATTGTGATCAAGTCCTTCCTGATACAATCTGTGAAGCACTTTAACTCATTATCAGTCATGACTGGGTATAATGAAAGAGCAACACATTCTATGTGGTACAGCCCATGAAAGCTTTTGAATTTGCTGGGATTGAGAGAATAGTGTTCACCTTACATTCTCAGTAAATGACATACTTCTCCTGATACAGAGGAAAATGGGCCTTTAGAGGCACTTCTACCAATTCATGAAAACGGAGCACTGAAAATGGCAACTGGATGTGTTGGTACAGAGGATGAGAGCAGTAATATCTGGCAATTTGCACAACTCTGGGTCATGGTACAGATTTTATTTGGCTTCCTCTGCCTGTAGTCCATAAAGTTATATGCAGAAACACCTTTCCTCACCCTAAATCACACAAGATCATTGTGATATCCCATTCAGACATGATATATGACCCTAAGTGTTTTCTTGTGATCACAGGCATTTCCTAAGTCTCACAAAAGCACTGAAAAACTCAAAAATCTGACCTGTGTTCTGTATTTTGCCTGGCAGACAAAAGATACACAACCTTTTCTTTCCCCCTGGCATGATATACTAAAATTACTGCTTTACAAGAAAGAAATCAGCGACTGCCACTGCAGGTTCCACATTCTTTCACAAAAGTCTCTTCAAACTGAAATAATTTCTTCTCATGCAATTGTGAACTCTGCTCACCACAAACTGCTCATGGCTGAGCAACACAATGTACTTTAAACTTTGCATCCTAGTTTAGTACATTTTTAGGGTGTGCTTTGATTCTGAATGAAATTGAACTCATACTGCAAATGGATTACTTCGGAAGCATGATGCTTCAGTAGACAATTCAAAAGGCAACATGACCAGTCATTTTCCAATATTGTAACATTTTACTCCTCTCACAGATTTTATTCAGCAACAATGCGGATCAAATAGGAAAAGAATGCTCTTTTTCATTGCTACTTCTGAATCTATTTTCTGTTTATGTGTTCATTTTCCTTTTGGGCATGTCTATCACAAGAACTTATAACAGAGTGCACAAGTACACCTTTCTTACCATGAATACAGGTCAGTACACAAACTGCACTGAATTAATAAATGTGAGTGATTCCAGTTAGGACAACTATACTTTGCTGCTTCTGTTAAGAGATACACGCTCTGCGAATTATGCCTCTACAAGGGACTCCCCAAACACAGGATGTATTTCATCTTTCTTAGACTCATTTTATAAACAGTTCATAGCTGCTAATACTGAAAAAACCCACAGGCAGTCAGATATTCAATGAATCTTACTTGCAGAAGTGCTACTGGCCAAGAAATGTTTGCCAACATCAAACAACAAAATTTTGAAGGCAAACCATCAGCTGGCCCACAGACAGATCGCAAACATAGTAAGAAATAATTCACTGGATAAAGTATTTAGTGTAAATTATTCTCTGGCACAAATAAGTTGCTCTTGTTCAATTTTGGTCTCTAGAAGCATATTCCATGACAGTTATATGAAGTGACTAATAACTGCAACTTATATTGATAACTCACTTTGAATCACCTCAATCTAATTCATTCTAATACTGCATTGAATTTTGAAAAAAAGGAAAAAGGTAAAAAATAAAGAGTTCATAATCTATCCACTTTTAACAGATTCTCCATTGTCACAAATCTATAGAATCCCCCAATACGAGATATCCAGCTCTCTGAGTTAGCTTAAAGCGATGTAAAACCATGAGTAGGCAGAAGCCCCTATTGTCTGTGCTCCTGAGAAGGCACATTGTTTATTCCACAAGTGCATGAAACAATTGCAATCATGAAATGTGGAACAGCTCCAATGGTTTGCAAAAAGTGTTTGAATAACTAATATGCAGGGCTTAATTCTCCCAGTTTGAGAGATGTGTACACTGAGTGTGCACGCACACATACTAATAAGGTTTTCTGTTACGTGAGCTTTCCATACACCATTTTATGCTTCCCAACCGCACACACACGTCTGGGTTACACGACTTTGTTGCTTGGTTCGACAATATTTTACGCTATTTTAAAAAAAATTATGTTGTTACTATCATGTACATTGTGGCTGTGATCTCGTAGTTAAGACATACCAATAGCTATAGACATAAAAAGACTTCATTAAAAAAATCCCACATGTTTAGTTTAAAATATCTATTACAAAGCTACCACCAGACTGTCATCAAAACCTCATCAGGAATCTTATTACTCTGGCACCTCCCTTAAAACCACTCCATCAGGCTTATACTCCATCTCTGTCAAACTTCCTGCAGGGTTACTCTTAGCAGAATTCAAGTTTTCTAAAGTTAACCTCATTAGAAATTTCAGAATTGTTTGAAGTTAAGCAATCCTGCTTCAAGATAAGTAACAAATTTTCAATAAATGAATATTAAAAAATATCAATTTATGGCAGGAAATAGCAAAAATTTTATTACCATTTCATAATTCAATCAAGATACCATGCAACATAGTTAACATCTGAGAAATGGCTATACAAAAAAGTGGCAGTAAAAACAACCCCAAAATTTAATTCAGTTATCAGTCTCAATATTCAGTATCTATATATTGAAATCACTGTAATATGGAATCTAAGCCTTTGGGAAGTATGTTTCCAGTCATGTGAATTCAGGGGTTCCTAATCTAGTCAGAGTTTCTGTCTGTCAGCACACGTCATCAGCTTTCAAAACCAGGGCTGGAGTGCCTTCAAGGGGGAAGGAAAACAAGCAGCAAAGTCACCTACAGAACCTTCCTACTGTACGGGTTGCTCAGACCTTAAACAGGTATAGCACGTTGAAGAAAATGTATGTACATACACACATATACAAATACAGAGTTTTCTCACACTGTACAGTGGAAAGGTGAACAGAAGCCTCCAGGCTCAGAGCTATGCCTAGGATGCAATGAGAGGTGATCTTTGGAAGCCCTGGCACCAGAGGTGAGGGGAAAGGGGGGGGTAAGGCAGGTCTCTCCACCCAAATCTCACCCACAGAAGTGTCTGGATAACAAGATATGCATCTAGTAGCATATTGTGCTGAGCAGTGTTAATGACCTGGAGTAGGTCCTGAGTGAAAAACAAAGATCTTGGAGACAGGCTTGGCAATGAAATGGCAGTGGCAGGAAGTTGTGCAGATGCAGGCACTGCAGTGGGAGGTATTTCTCCTCACTCTTGTCAGGCAGTGCCTGACCCTAGAACATCAGCAGAGGTTTTTGGTGCACCTTCCCACCTGCCAGGGCAGCGTCTCCTGGAAGGCCAAGGAGGGGCCTCCTTTGCAGAATCAAGATGGTCATGCTGTTTTTATCCTTCTAGCTTGCCTGTCTGCCAGGACGTAGCCTTAATGAGCAAGTTTGGGCAGCAGGGGTACAGGGTGAGAATCCAAGGCTTATTATTGTCATTGCTATGACGTGTTAACACGTAGGCCAGTCCTTTCCTCAGCAGGACACCACAAGGTACTCACAGCTTGGGCCCCTCACTATAGGAAAGACATTGAGGTGCTGGAATATGTCCAAAGAAGGGTAATGAAGCAGGTGAAGGGTCTGGAGCCCAAGTCCTACAAGGAGCGGCTGAGGGAGCTGGGGTTGTTCAGCCTGGAGAAGAGGAGGCTCAGGGGGGACTTTATTACTCCCTACAACTGCCTGAAAGGAGGTTGTAGCCAGGTGGGGTCAGGTCTCTACTCCAACATGCAACCAGGCAAGAGAAAAAGGCCTCACGTTGTTGTAGGGGAGGTTTAGATAGGCTATTAGGAAAACCTTCTTCACTTGAAAGGGTTATCAAGCATTGGAACAGGCTCTGCCCAGGGAATTGGTAGAATCACTGCCACTGAAAGTGCTCAAAAAACTTGTACATGTGGTGCTTAGGGACAGGATTTAGTGATGGACCTGAGAGTGTGAGGTTAATGGACGGACTTGGTGATCATAGAGGTCTTATGCAACTTTAATGACTATTATTATATATATATACGTACATATGAAAATACAAATACAGCTGTACCTTATACAGACCAGCCTCACCAGACATAAGCTGTATGCAAATGAATCTGTAAAATAACCTCAACACAATCAAAATACAGATGAAATCTAGTTATCAACTAACAAATTACTCATTATGTGAGTAATCATCTGAATTATCTGAACTTCCAAAGAATCCAGCTAGGTACTCCAAGCCCTTTGTCCCTGTACTGACTCTTTCTCACATGCATATGTAAGGTTTGCTTTTAAATGGAACCAGAAACTGAAGAGTAAAAAGACAAGCCTCTGACTTAAGACTGTGTCCTGTTTCTCAAATGGAGCTATAGCATTACAGAGACCTGGTTCAAAACTTGTATAACATTTAATTTGGAGAGGTAAAGAGTTCTGAACACTTCAGAGAGCCTTAAATCCTCATGTGCACCCACAGGCAAAATTTTGTGTGGGTAGATGAAAGCAAACTCTCTTACGTAATTCCATGCCTACGTGAGGTTCTCACAGCACTCTTCATAAGCAAAAGTAACAATTTTTTTGCTCCTGTGTTTCCCCTCTACAACCCAAATTTGCTCCTGCTTATTCTTCCCAGCTGGCATTAACTGGTTTTGAGCTCTGAATTTCCATCCACCCAGGCCAGTGCTCGGCTCACCAAGCACATTTCACCTGTGCTTTTTGGCAAGGTTCAGTTCTGAGCTGGTGTCTGACACAGTGGATCAGCATATTAACACATAAACCCTGCTCATGCTATGGTGTGATTTCTAGCCTCTGTCTCACAGCCAGTTTGCAGAGTCTGTTGTTCCAGATAAAAGGTGCTGCTCTTCAGAGAGATTATGCTGAGGCAAAGGTGGCAGGATCTCCAAACTAAAACTGCAGTGGCACACAGGGCATCTTTTTAAAGCTGTACAAAGGAGTTATGAACATAAATCCTGAAAGATTAAAGACAAAGACTGAGCTGCACTCAGTTATCAAATAACTGTTTTCTACATATAAGCAACATTCTGATTCTAACTAATTTTACACCTTTAAATGCCAATACAAATGTTCAAACCAACATTTTGCATTCTTTTTGTGTATTTTATTTTTGATTAGAGCACACAGTATTTTTCCTGTATATTATGTGGGTTAAATATATTGCCATTTGACCAAAGGAATCTTTCTGAAAGTTTTATTAAAGACAGGCTTATGGAACTTTAGATGTCTGTTTAGGAAATTAATTTCCAAGAATAAAATTGTTACTGCTTTCAGTCCTGTAATTGTAATACATCCTATATCAGTTCTAGCCAAGATAACTTCTCTTTGATTTGAATGAAGGTGCTAGGGAATGTAACAAGATTTTTATTCTCTGGGTTGACTTCAGTCGTAACAGCCAGCAGACCTAATAGTGCCCAAGCAAATACATCAGTCTGTACTTCCAGAAAGTTGTTTTCTTTTCTATATTGCATTAACTGGGAAACTATTAATTGTTTTCTTTCCAATGCAGGTAGAAAAAAGGCAGGCGTTAGAGAAAATAAAAGCTTAGTAGGAAAGACACGAGGAATTTCTTAGAGGAAAAAATGGGTAGAAAAAGGTGTTAACTACTGCAACCCACCAGCAATTTTCTTATTTTTCCTGTTTTAATTACTCTCTGCTAAATAATTCCTTCTCTCAACTTGGTTTTTTCATCTTACTTCTATTTATCATTTAAATATTAACCAGTTACTCTGTTTTCATATGAGGATCAGCACTCTTTCTCCTCTCCTGTCTTTATTACAATTCTTTCTCAGTTCAAAACTCAGTAGGACTTCTGATCCAAACAATATTCAAATGTGACTGATGACCATTTTATACCAATGATATGTGGCTTTTATGAAAAGCTTTTATACAATACATAGTAGCTTAAACCACAAAAAGAATTGCATGTGATATATTAGGAACTCAAATATTCCAGTTTTCAAAACAATGTTTTGTTATTTGAATGCAGACATTGGGATAACTGAGCATGGCCATCTGAGTTGTGTCTATGCCCCACGTCTTCCTTCCTCATTACTACACTTATACAGTCCCTTCAGAACAGACCATTGCAGTTGTGAACAAAACCCATTAAACTAAACAGGTCAGACATTGCTCCAGTGTCCTTCGGGGAGCAATTCATCTTCTGGGAGGGAGAACAGAAAATGGCTAACAGGAATCTCTGCTTACAGGCCTGAGAGTGCCCAGACTTTTGGGTTTAGCTCTCTGTTTGAACTGTAGTTCTTAAGAACTCTGAGTGAGGAAACAACTCATAGTGGTATCACCTGGATACCAAACACACATTTAAGTGAACAGGATGAAAAATACTTACATATACACATTCCTTGCCATTTCTCTGTACACATCTGTGTGACATGAGATTTCCTGTTTGTTCCAAGCAAAAGCAGAAATGAGGAACAACTAATCTGAAGCCAGTGTAGTTATGAGTGCACAACTCCTTATTGTGTCTAAGGCTGCTCACTCAGGAACTGACTCAGTGTGAGCATTGAACAGAAAACTGCATCAGGACTTATGAAGAGATGCTGAGAGCACCTGCATTTGTGCTGTTCCTCAAAGCCTCAAAACTTCATCCTCCTTACTGCTTAACTACTACATAATCTCTGCACCATTTCCAAATCTCCTGATATAAACATGAAACAGTTCTTATTTCTTCCTGTAACCAAGTCCTTAATCAGACTACTTCCTCATTTGAAGAACAAAAATTAGGCTGCTTATGCAATTCCCATATTTATTATTTTATTTAATGCTATTAGCATTTATGTGGGTCCAAATATGAACGAGATTATTAATCATCCCCAAACTTCAGTTGACCAAGTGTAGGTATATGGCTGCATATACCAATTTCTGTTTCTCTAATCTCCACAAAGAATGATAAAACATGTAATTCTTGTGCACATGCGCCTTATGCAGGCTCCTTCAAACAAGGTAAAAAAGGCAAATCGTTTAGAGATAGTTAAAAACATTTAATAACCCTAGAAGGCTAAAAAATATATTGTAAAAATATAGTAGCAAGACTTAGGAGGAAAAAAAAAGCTGAAATAAGAAAGCAGTAGAGCACTCACTGTGGGAGATCAAGACAGCTCCAGTGATGAAGTTAAATGAAGAACTTTTAAAGTTCATCACAACGTAAAGTGATAAATGGGAAGGTTTAATGTAGAAATTAGACGTGTAACTGAAGCCGGGAAAATATTTAGGCATAAAACAGACAGCACCTGTGACTTATCCCTAGTTGTCATTAGAAGAGGACAGGGACAATACCCCAGAGCAAAAAAAGGCTCAAGTAACCTGTCAGGAAAAAAGATGGAGAGAAGGTCAGAGAAGAACAGAAAACACAGAGACAGGCTCAAAAAGAACAGAGGCAGAGCTGGATTTGGGAGAGATCAGGTGAAACAGACAGTGAAGGTGACAGGATGTGGTATACGGTCCTGTCTCCTGGAACAAGACAATAGTCCTGCCACAACAGTCTGAAAACCTAGACAGTGTTCAAGTAGGCAGCTGAATTAATAATGAAGCTTTTAATCAGATAGAAGTAATCAAAAGATATACATTGTCTCAGAGCTCAATGTAGAAACTTTTAGCTCTCCTTCAGTGTGAGGTTCTTGTGGCCCAGGGAAACAGCACTCCTCCTTTTTGGCTACTTTTAATGGCAGATATAAATCAGAGGCCTTCCCTATTGTGAAGACAGCTTATAAATACAAATTAACCCACAAGTAGCCCATAAAACTCCTTCTGGGAAGCTGATCCAGTCACTTAAAGATCTGCTGGTCTGAAATTCTCATCTCACTTCCAGTTAATTCTTGTGCTAGTACTGCCCTTTCGCTTAAATAGCTCTTCTCCCTGCCGCATTTGCCTCTACATTCCCCTGTACTCACTGAAGCAAGTGCACTGCCAGGTCCCAGAAACTGCCGTGCAAATGGGTCTTTGCAGGGTCCAGACAGGGATGTCAGAACCATGACAATTATTTTTCTTCCAGTTCAACCTGTCAGTAAGGGGCCTAGTGAGCTTGTGAGAAACCAAGCCTACTGAGACCATGTCTGAAAGCGGATCTGTTCCCTCGGAGCTGATACACTGAAGTTAGCAGTTTCTCTGATACACAACATAAGATAGTAGGAGGCAGGGCACTTGGAACGAGGTGGTGGCATTAATTTAGAATGGCTTTGCTAGTTTAGTTCATTAGCCTCTAAGTCATACCACAAAATGCTTTTATTACTCCTGACTTTCTCTTGGGTGAAGGAAGAACGAATGGGAGATTGAGAGAGAGATCCAAATTTCAAGAAGGATCTAGGCAGACTTTCCCTCCAATTTGTAATGGCATTCTACTGCCACTATTTACATAGTCATAGCTCTGGAAGGAGGTTTCTTAATTAAAAACAAGAAATAAACCTTTCTAATGAGACTCAGTCAACTATAGGAATGGAACACATCTCATGAGGGGGATTATTATGTAGTCCATCAAATGCACAAGAAAGCTGCAATCCCCCAAATGTTCATTTGGCAACACTTTAAAGTCAGCTGTTGTTAGAAGAAATGTATTTTCACCCACTTTGCAATGTATGCAGTTATCTCATTTTTCAAGGATCTTCTAAACAGCAGTGAGTTCCCTCAAAGCCAGCATGGCCACTGAACTTGGCAACAACAAAAGATCAAATCCAAGCTTTTGAAACTTTAGAGCTCGAAAAGTCTGAAACATAATAAACTCATGAAGGTCTTACACATATTGGAGGGTAGTGCAGTATCAGGAATCACAGCACTGACCTTCCTGCATATATTGCTGGTGGATTTATTTTATCTTCTCAATACCCATCACTTTAGGGTATATCCACTACTATGTTTTATCATACACTGGTGCCGTAACACAACCTGACAGGGTCCTTTAATAGAATGAACGGCAAAAGTAATAAGGAAAAAAGTTTAGATATAAAAAATACACTTTGACTTGTTTTCACACCTTTTTTGGTATGTGTGTACAACTGCATAGGCATTGATCATCCTTTTTTTAAAAACAAGTCCTTCATCCATGTGGCTATTTGTAGACATGTTTCACTCATTCACATTAATCCTACAGTTTTATTTCATTTTCCTGTTCTTTCATGGACATTAAACTTTCATGTTATTTTCTAATTTTTTTTAAGAATTACAGTAGTATTTTGTTAATCTGATAAACACTGTAGGTTTTCAGTTATCTTTTTAGAATCCTTCCAATAATTTTGTTTTCATAAATAAATGTACTTTCCTTGAAAAGTAAAAGACTGGCAGCACTTTCAACTCAATATTCAGCCCACATTGTATTAAGCCTGAGTGCCTCATGTGTGTTTTGGAGGGTGCACCCCCAGGAGCAGGAGACTAATTTGTTCTTCGTGCTTATTCAGTCCTTGGCCTTTCTACTGATACTTCCAACAAGGAGGCCAATTAGCACTAATTAAGGTAGTGGATTTTGTAATATGGAACCCTTTACTAGAAACTGGACTGACATCATCCACTCGTTTTACAAAAAACATGGAACAGCTGTCAAATGGTAACTCTTAGTGGCACTCATACAGAAAAAGCCTGGCTTGGGTTTGGGCATGGACAGACGTCTTCAGAAGGTCAGTGGATTGGTCTCAGCCTATGAAATGTTATTATTTAACCAAGATACCTGCCTCTACTTAAAAGAATCAAAGATTTAAAAGAGTTCTCTAAGAAATGCTGCATAGCATAGTTTTGTCATTATTATTATTTGGCCAAACTTCGTGAACGCAGATTTGGGCAGGGCTCTCCCCATGTGGGTGTGCCCTTTGAGCCTGCGCAGTGGATTTTTTTTTAGGTGAGTCACAGAGTGTGCAGAACTGGCCCCACTGTTTAAGTCCTAAGGTCCATCTGCCACGGCCGAGCGAGCTTGGACAGTGACAGTGAAATCCTCAGGACTGTCACAGCACCGGGTACTAACTGGGGCTGACCCTGCTGAGCATCCGAGATGTGACGGGATGGGATGGCAGGGAGGCATTGAACTGTCAGGGGATGGTCCTCACTGAGACTCGAACTCATGACCTTGTGATCCAGAGTCCAGAGTGCTCACCATTACACCACGGGACTGCCCCAGTTTTGTCAAATGCACTAATAAAACCCCATGGTTATAAAAGGTTACAGAAAATACATAAACCTGTACCAATCATGTATTTTTAAGCAGTACCTGTAACATGATATTAATCTTATCCTCATGGGTTTAAATAGAAGTTTTCCATGAGAATGAAATAGTCAAGCCTCTTGGTCAGCAAAATTATGCCAGAGACTGCACAATGCAAATTTTTTTTTCCTCAGGTAGATGGAAGAGATGAACCAAGGAGAAAGCAGTCCCTGTGCATTTACATGTGTGTTCAGATTTGATTTCTTTTTTTAAAAAATGAATGCAGGGAAATAGAACTTTTAAAAATATTTTTTTATAGACATGCATGTCTGTCTGTCTGACTGTCACAGAATCACAGAACAGTTTAGGTCTGAAGGAACCTTAAAGATCATCTAGTTGATCCCACCCACTATCAAATTGTTCAGTGCTCTGTCTGACCTGGCCTTGAACGCTCACAGAGATGGGGCATCTACAACTTCTCTGGGCAACATCCATCTGTCTGCCTGTCTGTCTGTCTGTCTGTCTATGAAGCCAGCCTCAGAAAAGTCTAAGATGTTTGTGACTGTGTTTCAACAGTTGGTCTCTAAACTGATTTATGGGTTAAACAGGTTGCTTCTCTAATTAACAGCAGTTACCCGAACCTGTTAGTTCTTAACCTCATTCAACCTGTAAGAACTAGACTGCAATAGTGTCAAACTGAATGAGGACAAAACTAACCCACAAACAAAACTCATTTTAATCATATTTTCTGTGCTGTGCTTCTTTTCCTTTGCTGTTACAAAGTCTCTGTAGTAAAGCTCACTTCTTCCTCACCCTCTCTCAACTCAAAGGGAACATTATTGTGTAAGTTAAAGCACAGAATATATCCTTGAACATTTCAGAGTGCAAACTCTGAAAACTCAACTTGCATTTCCAATTGCCTGCAGCAACATTACAACCATCCCACAATGCCAGTTTTAGTTTGTTAACAAGTATATACTGTTAATAATGCTCTTCAGCACAAATAAGGGATCCACTCCTTCTGATACATTACTTTAGAAATCTGAAATGGCAACCTTTGGTAATACACTTATCTAGTAGCTTGACAAGACCCATCCAGATGCTTTTACACTGCCCCTCCTCAAAACAATGGGGGAATGAGACCAAAAGGATCAGGAGTTGAGATAAGGACATTGAGAACCCTTAACAATTGCCATCAAGGGCAAAACAGACATAATTTTGGGAAAATTAATTACATTTATTGCCAATTAAGTTGGATGGTAAGAAACAAAAACTAAAATCTCTTCACCTCCCAATTCCTCCCAAGCTGAACTTCAGTTCTTCATTTCCTACTCCACCTCCTGCTTCCCCCATCCCAAGCAGCACAGGAGGATTGGGAAGCAGGGATGAGGTCAGTCCGTAACAGCTCCTCTCTGTCACTCCTCCTCATGCTTTTCCCGTGTCCTAGTGGAGGTCCTTCCAGGGACTGAAGTTCTTCATGATAAACCTGCTTCTCCATGGGCACCAGCTCTGGCATGGGATCCTTCACAGGCTTCAGGATTGATATCTGCTTCACCATGGTCATCTCCACGGGGCTGCAGGAAAACACCTGCTCCACCCTCAACTCCTCCACAGGCTGCACAGGAGTATCTGCCATGGTGCTTGAAAGCATTTTCTCCCTCTCCTTTTTCTCTGCCCATAGTGTTTGCAAGGTTGTTTCTCACACCTTTTTCCCCTCAATCCCCTCTGCCTTTGGAAAGCACTTTGCCCTTTCTTATGTTATCACAGAGATTCCACTATCTTGGCTGATGGGCTCAGCTGTGTCCTGCGGTGGAGCCACCTGGAAATGGCACAGCAGACCCTGAACACCATTCACAGAGGCCACCTCTGCAGCTTCCCCCAACACCTGGTCACCTACACCAAATACATGTTGCTAAAGATATTGATTTTCCTTTACAGGCTTAAGGGAGAGATACTGGGCAATGACTGCACCATGAAGCCTTACCTTCAGTTTAGAAAGAAAGACTTGTCATACTTACACTTGGCATAGTTGGTGAGACTTGGTGGAGTCTCTACCACCAACACAGGAAAACCTAGCTGATTAACATTATGGTCTTAAAAGAATTATTTCTTTCTTGATATCAAAGACCTCGCTAACAATAAAGCTGATGAAATCTATACAGTACTTTTCTCCTTATTTGTTGTCTTTTAACAGATCTTCCTCACCATGTCTTTTATACAAAGTTACACCAACATAACTGCTAAAAACTACGTCAGCCTCTGCAGTACTCCTACAGGAGCATCTGTGAGCTAAGAGCAAGAAAGATTAAACATTGTATTCCGGCCTTCTTAACAAAATACAATCTGTAAGCAAAAAAAAGAATGCTAGAATCTCCAAAGCTTGTAGTACTTCAGAAAAGCTTCTACCACATTGTTTGCATTTCTTAAATAACAAAACCCAAGCTTGCTGTGACATGTGAAGTGATCTACATTTCTGCCAAAAAATTTACTCTTACTTAACATTTTATTGGAATTAGACAGATGTGTTGAATTTGTTAGTTCACACACTTGTTTCTTAGTCTTTTAACCATAGATTAGATGGATAATCACATAAAACTATTAAGTTCCCTACAAAACATTTAAGGTTCCCTACATAGACAGTGTTTACTACTATGATACTCACTGTTATGCAAGTTGGGAGAGGTATGAAAAATTAAAATAAGTGATGTTTATGTTAAGTTTCCAGTAATCATGACATTTCTTATTCACTGAAATTTGTAACTTCATCTAGACAGCTTTGTAACATCCTAACAAATATTCTCAGATTAAAATGCCAACCCAGATGAGGCCACACTCAGAAAAAAATCCCTAGGGTGGAAAAGAGGGTCACAGCATAGACTTAACCATCTGCCAGAGTGGATTTACAGTGTCTACAGTTGGCTAAGTTATTCATTGCAAATATACTCTGTGTGGAAAAATAGCCCTTTTTTTCTGCCATGTAAACTGACCTTGACCTTACTGCCAGTATTCAGTATTCCTGTATCTTATCAGAGAGATTCTTAAAAACAATTTTATCCCTGGATTGTTCTTGGAATGTACACTGTGAGGAATTAGCAGCTGAGAGTGGTCACACAGGTCACACAGCAGCAGCTCAGTGCCCTGACTAGAGAAGGCACAGAACCAATACTATACAGCCATGGCCATCAGCCATCTGCCAGGAGTAATGAGAACATGGTACAAAGAAAGTGCACCAGTAATGCATATGTTAAATCTGTTCACAAGATACATTTGTCAAACAGTTTTGAATAGCTAAAAAATCGAGAAAAATCTGTTCATACACAATTCACAAAGAGGGAACAAGGACAAATTTGCCAAGCAAATTGTTTGCTATGCATAGATATCCCAGCTGTCCTCATTATCTTACTTATCTCATTTAAATCTCCCTTGCACTCCTACCCTCTTGCCAGGTTTACCCAATGTCATCCCTTACTTTATCATGCCATGTTTTCTTATAAGCACGGTCACACCTCCATCTGAAAAACTCATTCTTCCACTGACACTTTAGTTGTCCTTTTTTACTTTGAGATAGTTTGGAATGAAATCACAGAACTGTTAAACATAGAATAAAAGCTCAGAGAATTCTTCTCCTCTAGTGTGTGACATTGCCACAAGCGCCAGTAAAATGGCTCCTTCCTCTGCAGACAGATACAGGGATTTGAAATTCAAAGGCATAGAAACCAAAGGTATCCATACAATATTGCTGCTAAAAGGAAGAAGGATAAGCAAATGAGTGCCATGTCAATACCTATGCCAACTCTGCCACACGGTCTTCCTGTACGACTTTGGAAAAAGGCAGATAGGTTCCTCTCTAACACAAGATAAAAATACATGTCTGTCTGGAAAGGCTGTCATGAAGACAAACACATTAAAGACTGCCAAATCCACGGGAACCATAGTAATGGGACTACACCAAATACAAACAGATCACATGTGGGAAGGCAAATATGCACCGACGTGCACACTCACAGGGTAAATCTAAGGTGAGAGCAGGAATACTTACAAAAATGACACTCTGGCACCCTTTAGATTTTGGTAAGAAAATTCTAGTTATGTTGGATATGTATGGCCAAACTTCGCGAACGAAGATTTGGGAAGGGCTCTCCCCACATGGGTGTGCCCTTCCAGCCTGCGCAGTGGATTTTAGGTGAGGCTCAGCGTGCGCAGAACTGGCCCCACCGTTTCAGTCCTGAGGTTCATCTGCCACGGCCGAGCGAGCCTGGACAGTGCCAGTGAAGTCCTCAGGACTAGAACCTACAGCACCCGGCATTTCCCAGGAGGTCTCCCATCCAAGTACTAATCCGGGGCTGACCCTGCTTAGCTTCCGAGAACTGACGGGATTGGATTAATTCCACTTGGAGACATTGGTCCATGGAGTAAGCAGTACTACTGACCAACCAACAGGTGTACTGTTCAAACTTCACATGAACTCACTGTAACACATGTTAAAAGAAGCACAGAGCCTTCTCTCGAGTTCTTCCTAGTATTGATACGGTTCTGATACGCTTATGTTTTACAAAGGGGAGAAACAACAACAGTGCAGGGGGGTCTGCAAGGAGAGCAGCAAGGGACAGAAGTCAGCAAAGACAGATCATGCAGGCTGTTCACCTTGCTGGGATTGGAATTGCTGCAAAGACAAGAGCCAGAATACAGGGCTTCGCTAATTCTGGACACATGATTAGCAAATGCTTTCAATTTGAAGTGACATTTACACATAATTTGGTTTCACCAGTTCCAATCTTGCTCTTCTTTTCATGGCCAGCCAGCTTTATTGTTAAAATCATGTTAGGGCACAAGCATGCAGACCAAAGTGCATGTGTAACTGGTAAACGAGCCCTGTGGACCACCACAGAATGCATCAAATAGCCCTTGGTGAAACAGAAGCAAATACCATTGCCTGGGATTAACAGCACAGGGCTGGAGGAGAAAAGAAATCACCTACTAAATCTTAGTTGCTCAGTTTCTTACGAGAGGAAGGAATAAGCATTTTGCACATTAAATGGGTACCAACAGCTTAAAGATTACATTTCTGTTTGAAAATGCTATAACCATGATATTACAAGAAGCTCATAAAATTACTGTGACTATTTAAAAAACCCTAATAAAATATTTCTTTCACTTTTTTTTCAGATTTCGTAGTTGGAGCACATGATGGAATTTATTGGACAGGCAGTCTAAGTCTATTAAGGAAAAGACAGTGAGTGTTAAATCTTTCAAAGACCAAAATACTCAGCTTGGTAGACCATTAATACCCTCTCTCTGTTCAATGGGACTATTAATATTTTTCAGATTAAGGACATGCTAAAATCCTATATCAGGACATTGGATGTTTGTTTCTTTGGCAACTACATTGTTAAATGTTTCAAATGTCAAAAAAGATAAACAGAAAAGCAGTAATAAACACATATAAAGGCTGAATCCCAAATTAACAAAGAAAATCACAGTAAATACAGGGAAAAATCTGGCCCTTCAAACAAGCTTATCTTTCAAACAATATGTAAAGATTTTTTTTTCTTCTTGTACTTACTTGACAAATCTAATTTCCATACATAGTAGATATGCTGTGTATGTAGATGCTTGTGAAGACTTCAGCTGTCAAGTTAAACTTTGAGTAGATGTCATAAAAATTAACTTAATGGCATCTTTGTTATTTGACACAGTGCAGATTAGCTCATTGCTGGTCTAGACCAGCCCAACCCCAAAGTCATAGTTAGTTACTGTTCTCTTTGCAGGCTACCAAGGAGTACGGATCACTTATCTTCCCAAAGAATCACTGCTCCCTTGTCACCCACTGTCTGTGTGCCAGTCTATAAACTTTCTCGTCATCCTCAGCTGCTCTGACAAATCTAACTAGGTCACTTATAAGAAGGTATGAAAGCACAGGAGTCTCTCTCTGGCCTCTCAGGACCAGTGAGAACGACCGTCTGTACCCAAAAATGTCCTCTAGAGGCCACTGTCTGCCTGCCCTATCATCTGTATCAAAAGGTCAAATACTTTTCCCTCGGTGTACTCTACAAACACTCCAAGACTATTCCTTCCTCCCAGTGCCTCAGGACTTGGTACTCGCTGTGGGCTCCAACATGAGGCAATCATCCCAGAGCTGCCAGACAGCCAAATGCATGTAAAGGTTTACAGTCACAGCAGATTCCTGTTTTCTATCAATACTGCTGATCTTCAGTAAATTCAACATAAACTCTTTTATTTATGGCAATCTTGATTATAACAGTACTATGAAATATAAGTAGCAAATTTTCTGTTCATCAAAGGCAACTTCTTCAACATTTACAGGGGTATTTTGGCCTATATTGACTGCATGTGTATGTGTGAATGTGAAGTTCAATGTTTTTGTGAAAAGAAGAGCTAATTACAAGGTCTTTCCAATAGTCTCAATGAACCAAAACAAAAATACTGGGCCAAGCAAGACATTGTTCATTATTAGCATTCAAGCTGCCAAAAGGTTTCAATAATATTATAACCCAAAACAACTACTGTATCATGTAGTCTAACCTCAAGCTTATCACTGTGGTATCAGATATAAAATGGAATTATCACCTCCTGACCTTCTTTGTGTCACAGGAAAACACAAAGGGTACACCTTTGCCACAAACAAGCAATGCCTTCAGAAAAGGAAAGAAACGGTTCAGCCAGAACACACCAAGATGATTCCACAAGTGCAATAAGCCTCGCACTCCAGAAAAATCCTCCAAACTTCCAGCACAGAAGACTCTCTCAACGACATTGGGAAAACTTCTCACTGATCACTTACTTGATAATTGGTTCCACTTTGAGTAAGATACAATGGCCTGGGCTCTCAGAAAGGAAAAATTGTGTTTTGCTTTAGAACATTGCTCTGTCCTGTTCAGCATCTTGTGTTTAACCATACCCAGTCATGGATATCTGAGGGGTATTTCAGAAAATGGTTATGTTAACAAATTACAAAAAACACAAAACAAAATCACAGAATCACAGATTGGGAGTAGGCAGGACACACAAGGATTGCTAAAGTTCAATTCCTGGCCCTGCACAGCAAAACCCCAAAAATCCCTCCATGGGCATGAGGGTGCTGTCCATACGAAGGGCTGGCTAACTGCATTGAGTCCTGAGGCATAATCTTGCACAGTCACAGTAACTTGAACATGCCAGATATAATGCTGACATCCAGGTCTGATTCAAGAACACAAACAAAAACATTTAGGTTCCCCATTCTACACACTAGTGCATTATTATCTTTTGCATAAGTCATGGTATATATGTGTGTATATATACACAAGCCAGAGAACCTACTCTGGAATGATCACCTAAAGTCTTCTTTCAGCTGCTCGTACAGATGTGTTAACATGCGTTTGAAGAGGTCCAAGTTAATTTTGCTCTGTGGTCACTATGAGACCAGGTGATTCTGGTTTTTTTCACAGTAGTAACACATACTCTGCGCTAATTAATAAACTGCTTTGAACTTTCTATCAAGAAAATGGGTTACATATAATAATGGTTATTTATAGCCATGTAAGAAGGTGGCACAAACACTAAAACATACCAGATTAAGCATGTATCACTTGCCTTCTCTTCCTTTCTGTAGTTTCATTCTAGGTGCTGCATTTAGTATGTAAGAAAGAAATGTAACCAGGTCTTGACCAGAAATACTTAGAAAGTTACTAATTTCAGACCAGTGTATCTTAAATGAGATCCAAGGCTGAGGTGCACCATTTTGGCTATAGGGTATCTAATATAAAGTATCTGCTAATATTTAAAAAACACCGTTGAGAATTTCTGTCATGTCCAGAAATTGACCTCCAAATTGCCTGTCATAAAAACATATTGTTTCTTTCTGTAGGCAGATATCAACTGATAATTGTATCAGTACTATACCTAAAAACCTCCATCTTTAGTGTAGGTCTTAGATACACAAAGATTATAGAAGAGGCTTGAAAAAGTCTTTGGTAACTATTATAACATTGAGAAACATTATGGATTTAAAATCTAAATAGGCACATGCATGAACAAGTTGCTTTGAAATAAGAGGTTAAGTTGATCCACTGCAATTGCACGAATGTGAATTTTTATTTTATGGCAATTGTAAATTAAGATAATTCATTACCTATGAACAGGATGAGTCCTCAGTGAAGCAGCTAAGGTACCTCAATTAACCTCATAATTGCCAGAGGAGTTAAGAACATATGAATAATGTGCGTTTTTTATGAAAAGAATACTGAAAATTTCCTTTGATGGCTCCTTCATTGACACTTCAATGGACGCCTCTTTCTTTGAAAACACTGAGTAATGTGGAAGAGAAGTAGCATATTGTTTCCAGTGCAAAGTTATTTTGGTGTTAATATTATCAGGTCCAGGTCCAGATTTACCCAATGGACAAGGACAGACCAGGGAAATAAGTGGCCTGTAATTTCCCAATCACTACTTTCTGGAGTTCTGCACGTGCTCCTGCTCATGTAATGCAATGCAAGCTAAACGGTAACATCACTCACCTGCTCATATACAATAGCATTGCACTACCATTCATACTCACTTAAAAAGAATATCACTTAAAAATATGGAAAAAAAGAGCTTGAAAGACCTTAATATTTGAGTAATACAGTAGTTGCTATCTCATACTACTAATGCATCTTCACCTCTTCCAAGAAGACAAACAGTTTGATCTGTTCAGCTGGGTAGTTGAGAATGGTAAATTGCCCCAGATCCCTCTGAAGAAGATCAGTGCCCAACTGACAAGAGGCCACAGAAACTCACAACACTCACTACAGCACTCAAAGTGACAAAATCACTGCAAATAGAGACTGGTATTCTGCTCCAGGACCTACGAATAAGTCATGTGAGAGAATAAGCACAACCCAAACTGAAAGTGGCCCAGTGGAAAAGGACCTGGGGGTGCTGGTCAACAGCAGCTGAATGTGAGCCAGCAGGGTGCCCAGGTGGCCAAGAAGGCCAATGGCATCCCGGCCAATTGCAATGGTATCAGAAATAGTGTGGCCAGCAGGACTAGGGAAGTGCTTGTCCCTCTGCACTTGGCACTGATGAGGTAACAGTTCGAGTCCTGTGTCAATTCTGGGGCTCTCAAATCAGGAAGAACATTTTGGTGCTGGAGCAGTTCCAGAACAGAGCAATGAAGCTGGTGAAGGGTCTAGAGAGTAAGTCCTGTGAGGATCGGCTGAGGGAGCTGCAGGTGTTTGTTCAGAGGGAAAAGAGCCTCAGGGGACCATATCATGCTCTACAGCTGCCTGAAAGGAGCCTGTAGTCAGGTGCGGATTGGTCTCTTCTCCCAGGCAACTCACAACAGGACAAGAGGACAAAGCCTCAAACTGCACCAGATTGGACACTAGGAAGACATTCTTCAGAGAAGGGGTGATTAGATATTGAAATGGGCTGCCCTTGAAGGTGATGGAGTTGCTGGAGGTGTTTAAGGAAAGAACAGACGTGGTACTTAGTGCCATGGTCTGGTTGCCATGGTGTTGTTCAGGCACAGGCTGGGCTCCATAAACTCAAGAGGTATTTTCAAACCTGATTGGTTCTGTGATTCTGTGAATTCTGAGTTATTAAAGTAAACTATTTATCCAGTGGCTATCCATTAGATACCCATTAAATATCAACCTCATAGTGTCTTGAATCTTCAGTATAACATGACAACTCAGGAAAGCCAGTTAAAAGTACACAGCTGGAACTTCCTAGGCTCAAAGCATAAAATATTAAGTGAGGATCTCCCAGACTTATGACCTCACAGTCCCTTTCTTGCCTTAAAATCCCTTAACCACAGGAAATGGTGGAAGACATGCAGCTAATTGCTATTTCACATGTAAAGAATGTAGGTGGAGATCTGCACTTTGAATTGAGCACTTTTGGAAACAAAGGTCAGAGTCAGCATCTCCTTTGGAAAATCAGTCATAAGCCTTCCTCTTCCCCTTGAAAATGGGGAAATTTGTTTTAAGAGTTATTGTATCAGATGGACATTGCTGGGGGCAACAGTGAACAAGGCATCCCACAAAAATGAAGAATTAATCTCTTTGGCTGACAGTCTTGGAGATAATTATGGGAATTCCGTCACCATCACACAGTACAAAAACACAGCTTTTACATACAGTGAAAGAAGGGAACCACTGAGACAGGAAGAGACTTTGTGAGACAACTGAGGCCAGAAGCCTCTCACTACAAGACTGCCAAATTCTACTCAATGCAGGATTCTACTGAATAAAATATTCATTGAGACTACTGTGGCCTCCTTCCAAGTCTAATACCCTTTGCTGGGCCCTTGGTGGAAAACACACAAGAACCAGAATCCCCCTCGATTCAAGAAGGCTTCTCTGGACTGTGTTCCTACCACCCTATCTGAGACTTACAGGAAGATTTCTGGTTTGAATAAAGGTCTGTACAAAGTTTTACAATCTGGACTTCCCAAAGTGGTCCTGCTAGCATCACTGCTTTCTGATACAAAATTGCTTTGCATTCAGTGCTGCCCTTTGCTACTGGAGCTGACTGTTACCACCCTCCTCAGCACTTCTTTGTCATCAAACTTTAGTTCAGCATGTCTGAGGACAGCAAACTTTACATTGAGGTGCAAGAGCATGTTCTTGCAGGCTCTGAAAACTAAGTGGTGCAGTGTTTTAGTGAATTGGTATTCCACCTTTAAGCATTTGGTCCCTGTCCAGTTTAGAATAAAAGGCTTAGCTGCATGTAAAGATGTTATATATAGTCCCTGGCTCTATCTCTGTCACAGGAGCAATACTCATCTTGCAGCAAAATTATAGCTGATATTCAACAGTGGCATATTAGGGGAACTGCCTTGCCAGAACTACAGCGCATGAGCAGTACTGGTTGGGAGATTGCACACTCCCACCTGCACTATACTTAGTTCTAGTCAACACTAATCATTTCCAAGACACATCTACTAATGTGCATTTCCTCTCAAAATACTGACTAATGGTTAAAATCAATACAGCAAACTGATAGGATATGCGACTTGGATATACCTGTTTCACATAATGGGAGATTTAACTTTAAACAATTTGCGACCTATAAAGTGTTCACTGCAATTAATGATTAATTAATCATGAAAGTGCAGACATTTGTTCCAATTACAGTTGTTATCCTTATTGTTGTGCTAAAGCATTGGGCTTGCTTGTATGTTTGGTTTTTTTCCCATGGAAGTCAAACAAGTCATCCACTGCTTAAAGCTGGTTTCTCTCTTGAAGCCCTTTCTCTCACATTTTATGTGCCCCTTGACCTCAGGCATCTGTCACAGCAACACCTCTGCTCACAGCAGGGGAGAAGGTGAAGGGCATCATCAGAACCAGATGCCAAAACACTCTTTGCGTGGGCTGGGACAGAGTGATCATCACACTCAGCCTCAGTATGACCTGACTGCTGTCCTGGAATCTATTCCAGCCCCAGGAGGTTCAAGGACAATGTGCAGCTCAGAAGATGAAGCCCTTGTCCTGCTGATCAGTCTGTCTCCCACACTGCAGAAAGTGCTGATGGGAAGGCAGTCACAGAAGTGTGAAGGGCCAGATTTTGCCCCGCTATCCTTGTGTCAGCTCAGCAACAGCTATTGCACTACACAGGGCAGAAAGAAGGCCTATTTTTTTAATAGCTTCATGTGGTCTTTTCTTCAGATCTTTTCATTTTTCAACAAACATCATTGTGTAACAGAAACAGAACTGATTTTTGCAAATAGTAGCTCTTCTGAGAAAGGCAAATAGATACATGGAAAATAATAATGTATTTCCAAGTGAAAGACCTGATCTATAGGTCTCAGAAGTCTTTCAATAGCCAATGGCCACAGGATCAGGCATAAAGAACTAAAAATGGGATTACAGGCATTTTTAAGATACTCTATACAAAGGAAAAATTCAATGCCATCAGAAAAAGAAAGCAAGAGGAAAATATGAGAAAGGGAGGATATGAAAGCATGTGAAAGAAACAGAACATACGCAAAGAGTAATGTCTAACAAAGTCTACAACTTTGTCTGCTTTATCAAATAATTTTGTTCTTTCTCTCCAAGCATTAATTAAAGTGTTGAAAAATTAACTTAGTTCTGTAAGAATTTCAGGCCCTTTAAATAAGTATCATTCTAAATCCTAAGGATTTTGGGAGGCCTCTATATTTTATTTACCAAAATTTACAGATGGCAGTGGAAGTCTTTCCACTGTGTTCAACACTCTTTGTGTCTGATTCTGATGCTGCAGAAGCTGAACTTGCCTGGTGAACCTAATGTGAACTGGTAGGAATGACCTTCCCAGAATAATGAGCAGCAGCAAAATGTTTAAAACATGCTGGACTCTGGTGATGAGATCCTGGTGGAATTAAAGGCCATACCCTGTGACTTCACAGTTTCACCCAGAGTACATGCCTCGGTCATGCCTTCCACATTTCTGAAGCCAGAAGCAGTTGAAGAGCATCAGAAGCAGAGGTGAGCTTTGTGGGTGGCACAGCTTTGGATGTCTGAATAAGGGAACCACACTGGAGAGTGTCTGTAACAACCAGTAAGATACACAGATTTCTTTATTTCTAATTAAATTGCCTGCATTTTTAAATATGAACATGTAAATACCTGTTATTCTGATTGGGATAAAAATGCAAGGATTTCCTATTCCCACATTGTTCCTCAGCAACAGCTGCAATCTTAAAAAGACAAGCAGCCTCCTGAAACCAATCAAAATGCAAAAAATTGCACAACCAGGGAGAAAAACTAACACGGTATTTACATATGCAGATGACAGCAATTTGATTGTCTGAAGCAACTCAGTTTTGGCCTAATTGTGGCACAGAGTTGCTTACAGAGAGCACAACAACCCTGTGCATGAAAGTTCTTGTCACTAACAGCCTGCTCTGCTAAATCACCAATGCAAACAGGCACATTTATCTGCTATGAGAGTTTGGGCATGGGATCCATTACTTCAGGCAACAATTACTTCACTTTTCTAAAGCTCTTTCTGCCTGCTGCAGAAATCCTTCTTTCTTTCACATATTCAACAGGGTCAACTACCATCTTCTCTTCTGTCTCCCCTCACCACCTGAAATTACTTGCCTTCTCTATTTGACTAAAGGATCAGTCTTTAGATACTGACAATCATGTGTAGAGTTTGCCAGTCTCTTTGGACATGTACAGCAGAGACCCAATCATCAGTCAAAACAGGCTAACAGGAAACCAGCTATGCCACTCATGCAAACATGACTGGGTGCTGGGAAATGTTTCCCTTCTGAATATCTAAATTCCCATTCCAGATACTTGATATAATAAAGTTGTCATCTGTTGCTGCAACTGAAAGAACTCACCTGCCTTAAAGATCAGTCCCCAAAGATTCACAGTTCCAGCCACATCCCTTGAGTGCAAACCAGGAAAGAGGACACACACCACATTTGAGGAATCTCCCCCTAAACACTAAATTGGCTGCTGCCTACCAAAATGCAAATATTAAACCACCAATAGATCCTAGTGACTGCAATTAACTCCAGTACTATGTGGAGATGGACTCAGAAGCACCATTGCATCATGCTTACAATTCTCATGCTCTCCTAACAGAGCTGCTTCCTTTAATTTGCAAAAGAAGAGAATGTTTCAATTCTGAATAAGAGCATCTGCTTCAAAGATCTATCTATTATTCCAAATACAATAGCTAGAGTAACCAAATAATGAAGGGTAGTTCTCCTTCTCCACAAAATTGTCTGATAGTCCTGGACTATCACAGCTACTATGATGCAACTAATCCTGCCAAATGTGTACAAATTTGTATGATTTGCAGCTTCACAATATTATTTGGCCCTACAAAACCTCCTTAGTTTTGTTATAAAGTGTTTGCTTTCCTAAGGGACTGTCCCAAGTCAAAAGTTTAAATTAATAGGACCTTAGGCTTTGTTTACTTTGCAACTTGATAAATTCTTTGCCACAAAGTCACGGCTGTGACTAGATCATTACCAGTATCTGCAACAGCCAGCTAGTCTCCACCTGCTCCACATCTACAGAAAGGCAGGATCAGCCTCATTCAATAGCCAAATGCTTTAGTTTCACTTCCTTGGATTGATTTTTCTTTTTTTATTTCTCAGGTTTTCTTTTGCAGCTACCCAGTCACAGGAAACAGGACCTCAAAAGGTCACCCAGCTCACCCCAAAATAAGACCAATATGTCAGATTGTATTACTTCATTACTAGAAGTATTTTTTCTGCTTTATAAATAAAACCTTTTTTCCCCCTGACACTGATCTACAAAACTGAGTAACCACATAGTCCTTCCTAGGATACAAGAAACAAAGTGTCACTCATAACAAGAATGAATAACAACCATGGCTTGTAACTAGAGACTGAGATATTGCTACACTTCCCTTTCAAAAATATTTTTAGAAAAATCATATATTCAGGAATTTTATAATTAACTAACACTTCTGCTGAATTTTCAGCTTACCACAGAGATCCACACTCATACATTACAAACATCAGAGATGATCACCACTGGAATTGTCTAGAATGATGAAAGTACACTGAGTCTTCAGTATGCATCAAAAAGATGTCCTGGAATAGCTTATCTTGAGCAATCCCCTGTAAGGATCACTTATATACCTGCATTTGAGGCAAACAGGAATTTTGCATTACCTACAATTATAATAGTGTGTTTTGCCTTACCAGCAGGAGGGCTGGACCTTCTCTTGTACACACTGACATAAACCACAATTGATGATGGAGAGTTCAGCGAGATGGCACCAACATCAACAAACAAGACAACTATACAATATCCAAAACTATCTACAAACCAACCTCTGCTGGTTTTGGCTTTGTAGTTACTGATATCAAGATTACTCCTACTCTTCAACAACATAATAACTCTTTAAGTATTTTGTTTGCTCTTTTAAAATATGGCCCCATAATTGTTTCACTCTCAAATCCACGGTGAGAGATGGTTTAAGTAGATTTTCCCACAAGTTAGCCAAGTTAATGGACACCATGTTCTTCACCCACAGCTGACCTGTCTCCCAGTAAAACAGCAGTCTTGTCTGTACAGGATGTCTAACACACACATGTTATCCTTGCCAGCAGCCCAAGTCATGTAACTGAACACCTTGTGCCAAGTGTTGTAAAGACACTGAAGAAAAAGGTGGTCCCTACAAAAAAACACATCTGCTTCGCCAGTCATGAAGCCTGAAAACACCAAGTGATTCTACATTTAACTATGCCCTATGACTCCATGTTTATGTCTACTTGAAATTGTTGAGAACAATCTCATTTTTACTATGAATGCAAAACAGATGACACAGCATGTGTGGTATCATGAGAAAAACATCAAAACCTTAAAGGTGAGTGAAGATTCTATAAACTGCCAAATCACGTCAAACCTCAGAGTATTCTGAAGTTAAAAATGTGCTTAAAGGCCTGCTTAAGAAGTAGAGCTTTTAGTTTAAGAAGCTTGGACTCTTTAAAAGAACCACCCAAATTTTGATTTTTAATTTAAACTATAAATTATGGGGGTTTTATTTTTAATCGCAGTGCGTAGCTCTAGTCTGTGTTCACACTTGAGATTCTACTACATGTCCAGCCCTTTCCAAGTTATTCAAGCTATTCTTGCAGCAGAAGTTGGATACTTTCAAAAGAGCCATTAAAATCACTGGACATACTATACCTACATTAGTGCTACAAAGAGAAGAGTTTGCCTCTTAATGTCATAGCAAGTAGTGATTTTTGCCTTTCTAAAGTGAAATGAACCTACCTGTGTCCTACACACAGCACGCTTTCCATTTTATGTTATCAGGTAGCTCAGTGTTCTCTGATCCACAAATCCAGGAATGCTTAGGATCAACACTAACATAAAGCCAGGCCAGAGACAGAGCAGCATGACGTTTTGCTGTGGCAACACAAAAATTACTATCTTTCATTTTACCGCCATGTCAACACTCATGTTAAAGGCAATGTGTTTCTTAATTAAAAAATAGACATTTCTTAAGCTAATAATCTGAACTGCCTTACTCCCATTTTGTTTCTGAGCTGTGTGTAATGAAGTGCACGGCTATCTGTTTTGTCCCGCTCCTCTTAAGTAATTTTTACACAATTTTCTGTTTAATTTATGTTATTCTGTAAAAGAACTTCAAATGGGAAGGGCCTATTTGGCCAATCATGGTATCTCTCCATTGGTATTGAACTGATCCCTACTGTATTTTTTCTAACTTGCAACAAAAATATTTCTGTAATTAAAAATAGAATTTCCTTTCCCAAATGGTTTTTCAGAACAGAGAAAGTAGGTAGAGGATTTTTTAAGATTTTTTTCAGATGCACTGGCCTTCAGCTTGCATTCTCCTCCCTTCCTTCTGACCTGTGCAGATGCTGTGGTTCCTTTTTGCTGCTTGATCCAACAGAAGACTCAGCTCCTGACTCTAGGGATGTCTCTATTCCCAGTGACATGTGGAGATGCCAGAAATAAAATTACCTGTACATGGCAATATGAGGTGAAGTCAGTATAGCTACAGCAGCATACTCTATCATCCCATTTAAACAGTTAAAGAATCTGACTTTAAATACACTTTTTTCCCACAGCCTCTCACAATACTTGCATGCTGTTGTGTAAACTGAACTTTGGACTTTATTATGGCTATATCCTGATTTGAATGCCTTTGAGAAGAAGACTGGACTGAATCTCCAGATATCCTTTTCAATCCCATTTTTCTACAAATCTGTAAATTACCTACAATATGGTCTCTAGGTCAAAATTAGCTCTTGGATGAGCATTAACTACAAGGCCTAGCTGTCACAAATATAATTTCATTTTTGTCATCAAATAAACCACTCTTGCCTCTACACTTCTTTAATTCTTAGGTAAGCATACACAGTTTTATTATTTCATTAAGGCATATCAGATACAAATGTTTTATGTCACTTGATCACAACATGCTATCTCAGGCATTTAATAATCAACCTGCTCTCAAGCTTACTTGCAGAACACACAACAGGAGGGAAACATGAATTCTGCTTATTCAACCAACAGGACTGCTCATCTTGTTAAGTCTATCAGCCTTGTAAAATTTCACAATCCAGACTATTTATCAGTTTTTTTAAGAAAAAAAATCAACACTAGCTGAGGACCATCTCAACCACCTTGCACGTTCTACAGTTATTCCAGCACAAAGTCAGTGACTAAAGCCAGCTCAGGTATATTTGCACACCCTGCACCCATATTGACCATTTTGATGGGGACATACTTTTACTGGCTTAGTGGCAAATAAGGAGATGGCAGAAAAGAGAGAAAACTCTCTTAAGTGGAATAAGAAAGGAGCCACACCCCTCCACGCAGCTCAACATGCAAAGGCTAGTAAAGACTCATCTAATAATTTCCTCCTTTTATTACTTTTCAGATTACTTCTGGGGTGGTACCATCAAATGGAAATCTCTTCAAGCAGTAGTGTCTGTCACAGATTTGAAAAATAACATTAAATACTATTTACCACCATCAAGGAGACCCTGTTCTTATTTTCCCTCCTTACTTTCTCTTCCTTGTTGACCCATAGAAATGTTTTGTTTTAAAAAGTCCCTAAAATTAGTGAGTAGCCTAAGTTAGAAATGCTAGTGATAACACTTCCAGATGTTCTCAATACACACTGTCAATTTGCAAGTATCTTTTGTATTAGAAGAGATGCAATGACAAGTAACACTAAGATCCTCCTGGAAACTATGCCAAGGCACATGAAAAATACAGAGGTGATTGGTGACAGACAACACTGCTTCACTAAAGGCAAATCCTGCCTGAAAAATTTGGTGACCTTCTATGATGGGGTTACAGCGTAGGTAGATGAGGCAAGAGTGACTCATGTCATCTACCTGGACTCATGCAAAGCCTGTGAAACTCTCCTGCCCAACAACATCCACGTCTCTAAACTGGAGAGACATGAATTGGATTGGATGGACCACTCAGCGATAAGGAACTGGCTGGATGGTCATACACAAGAGTTGTGGTGAACAGCTCAATATCCAAGTGGAGACCAGGGATGAGTGTTGTTCATCAGGGGTTTGGTATTGGTATCAACAAACCTCTTTGTCAGTGACAAAAACACTTGGATCGAGTGCACTCTCAGTAAGTTTCCCAATGACAGCAAGCTGAGCAGTGCTGTTGACATGCTGGAGGGAAGGGATGTTATCCCAAGGGACCTTGACAGGCTTGAGGTGGGCCAGCGAAGTTCAGCAAGGCCAAGTACAAGGTCCTGCACCTGGGTTGGGGCTACCCTGAGCACAAATACAGGCTGGGCAGAAAATTAATTGAGAGCAGCCCTGAGGACATGACCCAGCAATGTGTATGGTGGCAGCCCAGAAAACCAACCACATCCTGGGCTACATCAAAAGCAGCATGACCAGCAGGTCAAAGGAGATGATTCTGTCCTTCTGAGGAGACCCCACCTGGAGTTCTGCATCCAGCTCTGGGGCCCTCAACATAGGATGAACATGGATGGTTGGAGCAAGTCCAGAGGAGGGTCTTGAAGATGACTGGAGGGTAAGAGCAGTTCTCCTCTTATGAAGGGCTGAGACAGTTGGGGTTATTCAGCCTCAAGAAAAGGTGGTTCTAGGGAGACCTTAGAGCACCTTCCAGTACCTGAAGGGAGCCCAAGGGAGCTAGTGAGGGACTCTGCACAAGATCATGTTATGACAAGACAAGGGGGAATGGCTTCAACTTGAGAGCAGTTTTAGGTTAGATACTATAAAGAAATTCTTTATAGTGAGAGTGCTGAGGAACTGCAACAGGTTTCCCAAAGATGTTGTGGATGCCCCATCACTGGAAGTGTTCAAGGTCAGGTCAGATGGGGCTTTGAGCAACCTGGTCTAACCACGGCAAGGAGGTTGGAACTAAATGGTCTTTGAGGTCCCTTCCAACCTGAAACACTCTTATGATCCTCTGAATGTCTAAAAATGGGTAAAGAGGGCACAAGCACAGGATACCAGTGTATTGCAAAGCAGTGTACAGCCAGTTTATATGCAAAGCTAACTGCAGTTCAGATAAGCACATCACAAGACAGAAGAAGCTGCACAATGTTACACAAGCAATGAGGTGTATCAAAATCTATTTTCTGTATCTCTGCCATACAGTGACAAAGGAGGAATCTCTACAACTGTAAATGATCCCCTGAGGGGAGGTCCCATGGTGTAATGGTGAGCAATCCGGACTCTGGATCATGAGTTTGAGTCTCAGTGGAGACCATTCCCTGGTAGTTCAATGCCTCCCTGCCATCCGATCCCAGATGCTCAGCAGGGTCAGCCCCGGTTAGTACCGGGTGCTATGACAGTACTGAGGACTTCACTGTCACTGTCCACGCTCAATCAGCTGAGGCAGATGGACCTCAGGACTGAAATGGTGGGGCCAGTTCTGCACACGCTGTGCCTCACCTAAAAAATCCACTGCACAGGCTGGAAGGGCCCACCCACGTGGGGAGAGCCCTTCGCAAATCTTCGTTCACGAAGTTTGGCCACACATATATACACAAATGATCCTCAAGTGATTACAGCTATTTTTTTGAAAATAATTTTTTAACCATGCAGGCCTAACTGCACGTCTAATGTCCAAAGAATCCCTTTCTTCTCATGTCTTCTAGCCACAGATAGGAAGTTTTCAAGCACTGCCTGAGTGCTTGTTAAAACACTTACCTGCTTGTTAGGCATGATTTAGGGATTCACAGATCCCAGCACCACTGAACTAAGTAAACTTAACAGAGACTGTACCAAGTTAAGTCTTTCCAATTTCAGGTCTAGAAAATCACTGTCATATGAGACTAAGTTATTAATTATCATTAATTTAAAATGAGATCTTTGGCAGATCAATACTATGAGTTTAACCAGATAACTTGATTTAAACAACAGACTTTTTAATTTAATTGTGGTTTATTTTGCAACATAAATTAGGTAAGTACTGTAAGAGCCATTTCTAATGGAAAATCATACTATTTCATTTGGTAGGAGACATATCAGGATGTTTTTCCATTATTGTCCTACTTGCAGTTCTTCATAGTAAGAACTTCAAAAAGTTTGCTGGTTTTAGTGAATATGCAGTTTATTTTGCCTCAGAACTTCAAACGCCTGGGCCTTAATTCTGTAAATGTTTAAGTTATGAGCAACAGACAAATACACCCATGAAATATGATCACCCAGGCCGGGTAATCACACAAGAATCAGGATGTTATTCTGCTGTGCTCTGCCTATAAACAGTTACTTTGCTTTCTAAAGCATAAGATTCCTCCCAGTCATTCTGGCAGATATCTGGTTCTCAAGATTTGCAGCAATGCATTCAAACTTACCTATTGTCTTCTATGATGCATAGAAAAGTTTATGTAGTTAAAGCAAATTGTATGTTCTTCATTTGCATTCATATTTGTTTAATTATGTGAGTAAAATCTCTGTGCACAGTTTAAGGTGAGAAAAACAGTTACAAGAAAGATGAAGGAAAGGAGGCTTTGTATTTAAGAGGTTGTATTCAAAATATTATTTTTCAGAAGCAGTCAGGATCTTACCACAAATGATTATGGATGCATCACTTGGACACTGCTCAGCAAAGAGAAAGGCTGATTAGTACTGATATCCTGTGTCTTTCAATTTGATACTGTTTTGATCATTAGTGTTGCAGGTTACTGGTACACAGGGGCAGCAACCTGTCTCCAGAGAGGGTGGCAAAGTACTTCGTGGCTTATGTCATGAGTGTGATACCTCTTGGGGAATGTTGTTTTTAAGTTTACCACAGCTAAGGTACTGGTTGATCAAGAAACCACCTGCAGCACTGAGAAGCCAAACTCAAATCTACTATTCGGGCTTTGGGCAAAATGATAAAGCAATCAAGAACTCAATTGATAAAGCGTGGGTTAATAATTATATCTTAAATGGAATTGCCTTGAAAGGCATACTGGAAAAGTAAGTTAAGAGCTGAAAAACCTAGAAACTAACATAAAATGCTTTCTTCCCCTGAAGAAATTCTCAATTATGTCAGTCAAACAGGATTAGGCCACTGGCTCTGTAAATGTAGCCATGCAAATGTATTGTCTCCTTGTACTAATACAGCTGTCTGGCAAACTCCTTTTGCTGTTACCATGGCTCTAACATTTTGATGTTTCAGCAGAAAAATAACGGTATGAGTGAACACTGAGACATTTTTTAGCCATTTTAGGGTTACAGTTAACAGTGAAGTCAAAATTTCTTCTTTAAAAACATTAAGCTATTATCTGAAATCTGTAATTCTCATATATGAAAATTCAGAATATTTATCAACAAAACATCTGTCAGGAAAGCTACTAATTTTGTTTTTTCAGTTTCTAGTCCTAAATTTTTGTTTTCTCTTCATCCCTTAGTTGGTAAAAATGAGGAACAGATGGAATCTCCTGACTTACTTGCATCTTTGTTTCAAAATACTACATTTCTCCTACAACAAATAATTTTAAAGTTCAGTTTACAGTAGAAACCTTTCCCAGCAAGCAGTTGTGCCACTTAACAACTCTTGGGAATGCAATTTGTCTAGGAATCATGTAATCTTGAATCATAGTCATCGATTATCTCAAGTTGGGAGGAACTCGTAAGGATGGAGTCCAAATCCCTGCTACTTGCAGGACTACACTTAGAACTAAATCACAGGCCTAAGAGTGTCACCCATATGTTCCTTGAACTCCATACAGGCACTTAAGAAGGTCCATACAAATAAAGTTTTCTCCATAAATGCCTTATTAGACAGAAGCATTTTGGAAGTCAGGATAGTTTATGGAATTTGCAGACAGTTGGGGGGGAAATGCTTGGAAATGAACTGTGGAACTCCAGAACTGTTTAAGGACTTGTAAGAGTTAAAGTTCATCTTTCCCCCAATTCCTGTTTTCTCTGCAGGGTTTTTTTGAGAGCCCCTGCTTCTTCCTTCATTTTCTCTTTTTAATACTTCCATGTTTTCATACTCAGTCTATAATACCACTAGAAACATATATGGAACAAATTAGTGGAGTTCTTCTGTCTCTTCCATATTCTAATACCTGCTTTTCCTGAACATTCAGAGTTTCAATTTTATCATGAGATTTTTCAAGAAATTAATAAAACTGAGGAAAAGCAGAAGATGAAGGCAGAAAATAAAACTTGCCATGAAGTAGAACCATTCCAAAAGTGGTTTAAACAAAAGCAAAACTTTTAGACACAGGACATTGCAATTCCAGTTCTTAACTGTGGGCTGAGTTTACATCAACTTTTCCATGGAAATGCCTCTCAATCAAAGCATTTAGACACTGAGAATTAGTGGCATACTGGTTCTGGCAACCCATAAACTGTGGTTATTAAGCAGCAGTTAGCAACTTGTGTTGACAAATTTTATGTATTATAAAAAGGTGTAGAAGTATACATATATCTCATATATCTATCTATCTATCTATCTATATATGTCATATATATGTTATTATAAAGGTGTAATTGTAACTCTTGTGAAGTATAGGAAAGTAAACAAGTTAGTTAGCAAGGTCTTAACTTCCCAGTACATAAATACAAGCGAGACTTTTGAGCATTTACATGAAGTGAGGGTGACTCCCTAAATTCTGTGAAACTATGAAATGCATGCAGAGCTCACATTCTCAGGAATCATTCTGCAATACAGTTATGCAAAGACAGTTTTCTAGACCACAGTATTTATAAAGATATCTACTTCATTAACTGCAGTTTTCAAAAAGCTGCTCTATCCTAGTTCCTGAAGTGATTCACCTGGCACCTGGAAACAAAGATTACATGTATTGCTCGGTGGCTTCTGATGTGTATTTGGTAAATTAAAAACACTTTTAAAACCAAAAATGAAGATACTTTCACTGAGAGCAGAAAGACTTGTAATTCTGAATACAAAAGAGCAATTATAGGAGTCAATCTGAATACAATTTCTGGAAGCCTCAGAAGCATACTCTGATATGTGTTATTGGCAGGACTGCTTTGAATCTGCTTGTTCTGCTCTTTCAGTAAGCTGTACTTATGATTGCTAAAAAAATGAATTTCAAGTTAACCACATTTTACTAAATTTGGCAAGAAACACAGGTACAGGAAAAGGATGTTTCATGTCAGTTTTTCAAACAGAACAAACACATCACAGTTTTTACAAAATAAAAATTTATTAATGCAACAAACAACGTATAAAATGACAAATAAAATGTGCAGCATGCATGAGTCATTAACACGTGCACTCTTATCATATGCCCTTCTTTTCCACTGGAGTTGGCTGGAACCAACACTGTGGCAATCTATGCTGGTTCTTGGGCAGGCAGGAGGTAAAGAAAGAAGGTACATGGGATGAGAACAACTGCAGAGCTGTCCATGAAGCACAGTGACTGCTGCAGTGAAATGACTGGGTGTTTGGTCCCACACTGCTTTGCAGTGCCTGCATTTGCTAAATCAGGATGCTCAGTCTTCAAAGTCAACTATTCAAGTGTGCCTTCTCTCCAGTATGCCGTGTCACAAAGGTCAAACAGACCTATAGAAAAGATCTACCCTTTTCTTTCTTTTCCTTCTTCTAATCATCATCTGCTTCTTCTCAGCCAAGGTCACTGATAAGCAACAACAAAACAAAAAAGGCACTGTTAGATTGGACAGGTCATAGATAAAAATCTCCATCCTTTTCCCACATGTATTTTTCTCATAAAATATGAAATGAGTCAGCCTCATAGTGTGCAGTTCAGAAAGTCTGTCAATGATGGCTACTTTAAGTCTAGCACGTTTTCAGGAGCAGACACACAGAGAGTGTAGAGTATCAGACACACCAACTGTAGAAACACGGCAGCAACTCTGACTGAACGGCCAGGGATGTGTTCATAAAGTGCAGAGACCCCTGATAAAGTTCTTCAGAGCAGCTGGAGTTCACCCAGACATGTTATCAGCCTTTCCACAATGAGCACTTCTCCAGGGCTGATAAAGGAGAGGCAGTAACACACTGCAAAATCAGAAGAGGCCTTCCTCACTTTCAACTTTTAAAGAATACTTGCTGAAAAATGCTGACAGTGTCCTGAATACAAAAGGGGGGATGTTCATGCAAAGACAACCTGAAAATCCATGAATGGAAATGGATAGTTGCTATTGTTTAATTCAGTGAGTAGCTTCTCTGAACCAACATCAAAATGTGTTTCCCTGAAGAACAATAAAAAATGTCTTGAATTTGGTTTACTCTCAGAAAGCAAAGGACTGTATGTATGAAGGTTCTACAACATGTCTCCATTTTATTCACAGAAAACACAGTTTCAGCAACCAGTTACAAGACTGCTTTTAACAGCTTCCCATCTGGTTTAATGGCATACTAAGGTGTCTGCTTCATTTCCATTGGTTTTGCCCCTGCACACAAAGAATATTTAGTGACAGAAATTCCACATGCTGACATACATTTATGTACATTTAAAACACATTTATGAATACTGGGTGTGGCCTATTCTATCTTTTGGGGGTTTTACTTATAATTGACAGTGCATATAGAAGTGCAAAAATAAACTGGCTATTTGAAAAGCATTTTCTTTGTTTCCTTTCCTCTTATAATTAGAAGCTATTCTAAGAGAGGGATGGGAAAAGTGAAGAGAAAGAATGAATTCTTAGACCTGTGAAACAAAGTTTGGAAAAAATAAAAAAAAACTATCAGAAGTAGTATACAAAAATAAGCCTACCTGAGCTTTCTTTGCTTTTCCAGCTGGTCTTTGTGTTCATGAAGTACTCCTGACTTCCATCCAAGCAGACCTCCTGACACCTCTGTGTAATCCTTCTCAACAAGTTTGTTGTCCATATCCACTTCTGAGGTTCTTCTTCTCTATTCTGAGGTCCTATGTCCAATTGTCATGGAGTTCTAATTTTCCTTTGCATCCAAATTCTGTATATCAGTTAACAGAACCTCAGTTTTGCCACTAGCAGCTTCCTTTTAACTGAAAGTTTGATTCTTTTTCCCTGCTGTGGCATTGTTACTCATTCCTCTCATCACAACCTCTCCATCTTATACTTGCAATGTCCAAAAATCACCTCAGTTTTGTGAGAATGCTGCAGCCTGACCTGTGCCCACTATCCCTGAGGACTGAAGCTTGCTATTTTCCTGGAATATGGAGGTCCGATAACTCCACACAGAGTAAAGCCCTTAAGGCCAAGTAGATCCAAACACGCAGCGTGTTTTAAAAGGTTGAGGAAAATGTTTATTCATCACTGGAAGTGATGAGATCTGCAGTTTGATGAAAACTGGAGTTTGAGATTGGGTGCAGGTTGTTCACAGCCAAAGGATGAGAGGATTGGAAAATCCTTGACGAACTCAGTGAATTTGTTTCTCTTACTAAATAAGTAAGACACCAGCTGTGCAGACATCTTAGCACTGCTGGAACAGACAGACAGCTTTTCCTGTGTGTGAGGAAGCTTAACTTGACCTGCGTACACTCTGGGTGTTTCCTAGCAAGGAGCTTGCACGGGCTGAAAAAACACAAGCAGTACTTTTTAGTGTCAACTCTAAGCCCAAGGAATTTGTTTTTGTGGATTTTTAAATCAAACTATGCTGCATAACCGAAACACTGCAGAAATATCATTCTGAATTCGTAACACCTTTTCTCAGACATACCAAAAGCATTATAAAGACACACAGAAAATAAAAAGTCCTGCACTCAACCTTATCATTTTCTATGACATAACAGTATTATTTCTTCACAAACATGCACATACCCAAAAAGCAATAATGAGTATTTATGAATGGGACATGACAGCCACAAGGTATGCAAAGTTGTTATAAACACAGTTTCATATTTAAACATTGTCCTTTTCCTAATCTCTAAAAGCGTTACTAAAACAAAACACCAGGGCTGAAAACCAATACACTGGATTTAACAACTAATTTTGGGAAAGCAGGTAAGAAATAAAAGGATGAGCCACCTATTCATAATATCACAAGAGGCCTGGGAAACCCCTTTCCAGGGTATTCCTTAGGTGAGAGAATGCCCTACTGCAGCAATGGAAGGAATGCCAGAACTTCTACTCCCTACAGTTTGTCCTCACAACAAACCCTGGAGATCTTGTCTTTCTGCATTTTGACTATTTTATTTGAACCAAGGAACTGTTCAGAATGTGACAAAGACAGACTAGGTTAAATGCTGTAACATGGTACTTATTCACACTACATTAGGCAGAGGAACACTAAAATTAGGCATAAAATTTTATTCCCTTGGTAATATCCTCCAGTATTGGCTGGAGACAGGAGGAGAAAAGGGGATTTCCCTTGGAAAAATAAAGCAAACTACTGGTATGTAATATAAATATTGCAGTATTGCATCTTCCAAGTACCACTGTTTCTATCAGGGGGGGACAGGACATGGGGGAGACAACACCAGAGAGCCTGGAAAAAATTAGCCATTCAGTGAGCAGTTGAAAGGCTGTGGTTACTATACTCTCCATTACATTCTGCCTGTAAACAATCTTATTAATTACAAAAACATGAGAGTGAGATGTTTTCTCTTGGTTTTACTGGTGCTGCATGAGAGATATATTTGGCCTGTCACTTTATAAAATGGTATTACAAGCCTGTTCCAAAGCTCTTTTTCCTCTCTTTGCTCTCCTTCCTTTGGAGTCAGGAGCAGGCTCACACAGAGTAGGAACAAAACAGCAGCCTTCTTAAAGCCTATCATGAAAATGATTTTTTTTTAATTGCTGCTTTGCACTGATTCCCTTCACCACTGCACCAAGCGATGGCCAGCACTTGCCAGATTCAGACTGAACCAGCTGGAGTCATGCCAAATGAACATCTATCTGTAGTATACCATGACCTTTTTAATCAACTTCATGATGAAAAATGCCATGCTGACATAAGGTATGAGCAATGCAGACCTTTAATACTTCACAAAATAATAGATCCCAGTGCTGGTTTGTTTGGAAATCTGTGCCCTTACAGATGGTTATGAGTTTGCCCGGTGCAGAGCTGTAACCAGTTTGGTTATGACAGACCCTTTAGAAATGTAAAATTTATCCTCAAGGAAACTGTTTTCTGAAACCAACTGCCCAGATGCATTAGGCAGGTGGGTGTTTCAACAAACCAAAGGGTCTGCTGGCAGACACAACATTGATTTCTTATTGTTTACAACCTCCCAGACAGTTCTATACCGACCTGATTTGATGGATGTCTACGGAGCTCCCTGCAGCCCTGGTTATTTCCACAAGCAAGTTGGCCAGTTTCCTCACTTGGTGACTGTGTTCCATGTCTGCAGCTTCAGTGCAAACATATTGAACTAGTATATACACACTGCAAATCTGATCCGAGATCAGATTTTAAATCCGATTAATAATAATGTTTACTGTTTTCATGACCAGAGGTATAATCCCTTTTAAGGAATCAAAATCCCATTGTGACTTCTGTCTGTCTGTCTCCACATCCTAGCCCCCTCCTAACACAGGATGTTTCCCCTTCATTTCAGTTTCATTATGTTTTGTTGCTTTTTCCTCTATGGCTAAAATAGGCAGAGTAGTTCTAATCAAAGCAAAATATAATGCAGGAGTCTAAAGAGGCAATCTTTGTCAACAACCTACAAAAGCTTTGATTTGCTCTCCTTGTGACTTTTTCATCTATGATATGGGGAGAAGATGTTGCTATTTGGTTTGCACCCATTTTCATTCAACAGAAATGTGGCTGCATTTCTTTTTAAAACATCTTATAATAATCTTATTAGCATTTCTCATCACTTCTATTATGAGAAAGAAAAGGTCAGCAAGTAATGCACAGCCATAAAGTTTTCTGGTACTATAGTATCAAGAACTTCACATCTTTATTGAAAGTTGATAAACGTGAGGCAAACATTTATCAAGCTCAGACAAAGTGGTATTAAATTCTCTATTTCCATGAGGATATTCAATCTTTATAACTATTTAATATCTAGTACTTTTCCACCATTGAATTTCTCCACAAAACAATGACTGTTCTCACAGTTGATCAAGAAATAAATTCTATCACAGACAACTTTGTTTCATAAATGTGCTCCTGTGATGCACTTAGAAAGAAATGCCCATGATGATTTCCCATGGAAATGCTGATGGATGAGAATTACATTTTCATTGTTTTGGAGTCCACATTAAAGCCTGACCAGCACAGAACAGTTTTCAAAACAGTACCTTTTCTGCCATTCATACAGCAAAGTTTCTAAGCCTAGTTAATAAACTGCCGCATATGTGCAGGCATGTATGTGCATGTCACCAAAATACTCCTTTGCACAGCTTATTCATCTCCTCAACACAAAAATTCATCGAAATAGAAAAGAACAGTTAAAGAAGAGACTCTCAAAATAGCCCTTAACAAATCTGGAAAAATAATACACCTCTGATTACACCGAAGTAGCTCCTCTTCTTTCTTAATTGTCTTTGTCTCCAAACACACAGTTGCTCAATTCTATAATATGTAAGATCCAAGACTACAGAGTAAAACAACAAAGTCATACTATGAACTGAGAACTACTACAATAAAACTGATGCCCTTTTTGAAAATATGGGTATTTGAATCTCAAACTAAGAAATGACTGCAAATGTTTAGCACTTAACTAATGCCCTTGTTAGTGAAAATAAAGGGGGCAGAGGGGGTGGAGAACATTCACTATCCAGAAAGTTCAAGCTGTAAAATACATATAAAATTGAATCCACCGTAGATGAGTTTAAAATGCACCTAATTCTACATTTACTCATTGTAATCATTTACTCTTCTCTTTGTTTCGTTTGATAAATCGATGTAGCTTTTAGAAAAACATAATCATTACTTTTTTCCCCTCGTGAAAAATCCTGTTTCATTAAATACAGTCTTGCATCACTCTATATTTCTAAGGTTCAAAGTGTTATCTTACAATCTCAATTGTTTTTAACTGTGTCATATAGCAAACATATTCACTAGTCAACACTACAGCAACCAAGTTTAACCTTATCATTCCAAACTTGATCAACCTTAATAAATCATCAGGAGTACTAGCTAACTGCCCACTAAGGGTTAACAGTTTCTTCCAATATTTTTTTTGTTTGCAGAGTGACATAACAAAGACTTTTATTTGTTTGCCAATTCTTGAGAATAAACTATCACAGAAAACTGAAATGGCAATTAAAAAAACAAAGCAGAGAAAGGTAAAAACTAAACATCATTTGGAACTGGAGTTGTTGTTCTACAAACCAACAAAATTAAGGGCAACAAAACCCCCACACCACTCAAATGAAAGGAAATAATTTATTAAACTGTTCTACAATGGTCACAAGAACTATGTAAAGGCAATTAACCAATAACAATTTCTACTTAAACCCAACCTTAACTGCAGTTTCAAAATTAGGTCAGTTAAAATGAAAATCACCATTTTAAGGAGAATAGAAATCATTAAAATTGGATAAAATATTCCTAAATGACTACACAAAAACAAGAAAATGTAACTGTTAAAGACCTCCATATTTTATACAGAGCATCAGAATTATATAATAAGAAATGCCTATCAATGGATGCTCTGTTCAAGAAGTGGGATTCCAGTCTGACTCAGTGTTATTATCTGGTAAAAAAATATGTAATTCACAGATAGCTTGTTTATTTTCTTTTGTTTTCTCCTCTCGAAAAAGCATCCTTTGTAAGGACACATATATAACAGAGATATTTGGAGCTGAGAGAATCACTAGTAATTTGTCAATCAACAACTTAGGTTTTAGCATTACTGATGAGTTTGTGTTAAATAAGCATTTTTTTCCTTTCAGCCAAGAAAATGCATGCCACACCAATCAAAGCTAATCACAGCTGGGCTTTCATTGAAACAGTAGTCACTAATTTTACAGATCTGCCCACATTGTTCTAGAAAATAGGAAGCAGAAATCTGACATTTCCAGCAGTCGTTATTAAAACAATCACTGAGAGCTCGATCCTGGTCTCACTGGAAGCAATGTCAAACTCCCCGCTGACTTCAGGGAGAGCAGGATCGGCCCCTGAGCTGCTCACCCTCCTCCAGCTCTGTGCACAGCAGTATGTGTTGAGGAGCCGGGGTGGGAGAAGAACAAACCCCAGCTATTCCTTTGTTAACTGCCCAAAGAGTTGAACTTTCCATCACTTTGTCAACAATAGCAAAGTGCCCTGCAAACAACAACGGTGATAAAAGGACATATTTACCTTGAGGGAATAGCAAAGGGAAAGCCGCAGAAGTGCAAAACAAAGTAGTCCAAAGGAATTATCTATGCCTGCAGTCCAAACGTGCACCTTCAAGTAGGCCACAGTCTGTCAAGCAGTCGTCTCGGCACCAGCCACCCTGCCTTCCATTTTACGAGATTCACCCAGAAAACTGACAAACCTGCTCCACGACAACAAAACTCTCCTAATGCTTTTGAACGCCCACCATTTGTTCTCCATTCATCCAATCAACTTTCCACCGCACATCTTCTCCTGCGACTGAGGCTCAGAGGCAGGATCCCTTCTTATCTGTATGCTAATTATTTGGCCACATGGACAAAAGTAATAATGCTTTCAGACAGGAAGCCAACGGGCCTGAAGTCGACGGCAGAAATTAGTAAGTTTCCACCACTGAAGGCTGAGAAGATGGGCATGCGTGCAGCTCTGTGGCTGATGGATCAGCTGTAACCTCCATTTAAGAGCAGCAGAGGCGACGGGCTGGAGGAAGCTTAGGCAGCGTAGCATGCATCAAGCCCGAGCTCCCCTAGAGACCACATTACTGCAGCAGAACAGCATCCGTAGCAGATTTCTGACTTACCCCGCCTCAGCCCGCATCCTTTAAGCAGCGCGGCGCGCATCCATCCCGCCGGCCCCGCGGCGCGGTGCAGTGCCCGGCGCGGCCGCGCAGGCCCGGCCCCCGCGGCGCGGCGGGAGGCGGGCAGGGCTGGGGAGGGCTGGGGCTGGGGCAGGGCAGGGCTGGGGCAGGGCTGGGCTGGGCTGGGGCAGGGCTGGGGAGGGCTGGGGCTGGGGCCAGGCAGGGATGGGGCAGGGCAGGGCTGGGGCTGGGGCCAGGCAGAGCTGGGGCAGGGCAGGGCAGGGCTGGGGCTGGGGCCAGGCAGGGATGGGGCAGGGCAGGGCTGGGGCTGGGGCCAGGCAGAGCTGGGGCAGGGCAGGGCAGGGGCGGGGCAGGGCAGGGGCAGGGCAGGGCTGGGCTGGGCTGGGCTGGGGCAGGGCAGGGGCAGGGCTGGGCAGGGGCAGGGCTGGGCTGGGCTGGGGCTGAGGCAGGGCAGGCGCAGGGCTGGGATGGGCTGGGGCAGAGCTGGGCAGGGTAGGACTGGGACAGGGCTGGGGCCGCGCTCCCGGCCGGGCTCCCCGGCGGCGGGGGGCGCCGCGCCGGCGCCGTGTTCCGCCCAAGCGGAGGGGAACGCCAAGCGCCGCAGCCGCCCGGGAGGGCACACCGCTAAAAATACTCCCCTGCCGCTGTGCTGGCGTAAAATGGTGTCTCCGACAGAGAACACCACACACACACACACACAAAAAAAAGAAATAAAAAAGGAAAGAAAGAAAAAGAAAACCCCGCAAAAATTAGGCCTTTAAATGAATCTTTAAAAGAAAATAATGATGGAAAACCATCACTTTTTTGCCGTTGCGGCACCACTCCAGGGTTTATAGAGTTAATTCAGCTGGATTGCTGAAGCCCCGCTTATGTTACCTGTTCACACCATCTTCTCCCCTTTGAAACAAAAGAAATTACCTATTTACAGAGGGAAAGGTTTGCAGCCTTACACCATTAGCAACTTGCGCGGCTCAACTTTATGTGATCAACAGCCCAAACAGAGACCAGCGCTCGCACGGAGAAAGGGCCAGATTTGCATGTGCAAACCCTCAGCAGCGTTTCCCCAGCAATATGACGGGGATTTTGTGGCTCTCGCTGCCTGCGCTTAGCCAGGGCCCGCGTTACTGAACATGTCACTCAGACAATGCCAGGGAAGAGGCACCTCAGCGCCTCGTACGGCTGTGCAGAGGCTTCCCTTCCCTGCGGCGCTCGCCTGCCCGCGGGCAGCCTCCCTCCCCTTGGGGCTCGCCCCCGGCTGCCGGATGTCCCTGCGACGGGAGCGGCTTCACAGCGGGGAGTCGCTTCGTTTAAACCCGTCCCCGAAATGTCATTTCGGCAGCAGCGTGACAGGCTGTGATCTTTACGCGGAGGCGGCGGCACTCCCCTGCCTTGGCACGGCTCCGCACGCCCCCGCGGGCTCAGCCCTGCCGTGCCCTGGCCCCTGCCCGGGGCAGCGCCGGGTCCCGCCCGCCCTGCGCGTCCCTGCCCGCGGGCAGGCTGCTCCGAGGCTCGGGAGGGACCCTGGCCAGCGCACGCACAGCCTGCACGCCGTCCCTGCACACACGCGCGCCTGCCGCTCTCGTTGCCCTCCTCGTTGCCATTGTGATGCTGCAGCAGCCCCCTCCTCCCCGCACCCCTCCTTCCCTCCCTCCCTGCTTCTCTCCCTCCTCCTCTCCCTCCCTCCCTCCCTCCCCGCCGCGGCTCGCCCTGCGCGGCGCTGCTTGGTGCGGGCACCCCCGCGGCCGGCTGGGCACCCGCGGGCAGACCCTGCTGGCCGCGACAGAAGCGGGGGAGACTGACCCAACAATCACAAGGAACACCCTCCTCCAGCCCTGGAAGGTAATCCCTCCCGAGCCCGCTGCCTGACGTGTGGAGACCAGACATGTCGGTTCCTGTAGAGGTTACCATTCCTTCCCCACCCAGCCTTGCCAGGCAACACACTGCGGTCTGAAGGGAAGGCGACTCTCCCCGTACCAGCCCTTCGCATCCCGAGCCGTCAGAGCAGCTCCACAGCCGCACTCTGATGGCTGGAGAGGAGCTTTTGGAGGCAAGTTTGTCACAGGGCTTCAGAGGAGAGCCAGTCTGCTGGGGAAGAGACTAACAATAGCACAGCCCTCACGACATCCACACTTTGGGTGGAAAACGCAGTGTTTCCCTCAGAAAAAAAAAAAAAAAAAAAAAAAAAAAAGGACTTACGTGTCTTCCCCCGCCCCCACCTCGCTCATGGTTTGGGGTTTTTGTTTGCAAATTTTTTTTCCCCCTTAATTTTTCTCTGTCAGCTCTGATTACATCTCCCGCACTGGCGGGGCTCCCCCGGGCCAGGGTGCGGAGCCCTCGGGAGCGGCGGGGCCGCAGGTGCGGGCGGGGAGCGCGGGGGCGGCGGGGGGAGCGCTCCGCGGGGAGAAAACCCTCCTCGGAGCGGGGAGGAGAGCTACCGTGTTTGTGTCGTAGCGAGGGCATGTCTGTTTGGGTTTTTTCCACACAATTCAACGTAGCCTGAGAAGCACACACGCACACCTGGTGATGAAAGGGCCCCCCTTGTAAGTGTGAAGGGGTATCTACACCCCTACAGATGAATCTCAGCGTTTTCTAATGTCAGGTTTACATGCAGAACCTTTGGATAACTGCATTCACGTTTGAAAACTCAAGGCTTGAATTCTCCCTCTGCTAGAGCTAGCTAGCTTCCTTATGTTAGATCCTCAGTATGTTAGTGAAGACACGTATTGTCAAATTTTTGAAGGAAATTTAGCTGGGAAAAGAAAAAAGCTCATCTTGTCCAGCCTTCGGAATGACACAAAGAAATGGCCTGGTACTTCTCCTGCTGAAGATAAAAACAATACTTGCTTTAATTGGGTTAGAATGTATATAAATTTGGTACTGGTGAGTGTTAAGGGCCGGGGGCCGGGGGCGGGGATGGGGGGGGGGGGGAGAACTGCATAAATTAGAAGCATTTACAAAAGACCAGTGTGGAAAAAAATTTGGGAGACTGGTAATTCATTGGCCTAATTATCCTCCATAAGATGTAAGGGTATGGGTTTAATGTTGTGGGTTGGAATCTCCCTCCCCCTGCCCGTGTCTCGTCAATGCGCATTATCCATGGGGAAAAGGAGATGCAGGTCATGTTTAAGCAGCGTTAATGAGAGCACAGTGTTTTTCCTGCAGGTTAAGTAAGCCAGGTTAGCAAATTTCAGGTAAAGTATGATTGAAAACCTTCCACTGCTTTTACTTTCTGGCTGGTAGCAGTTTCTAACAAGACTTGAAACATTAGACAAACACAGAAAGCAGAACTCAAGCATCAGATGAACCCACAACTGTCAGTAAGGGAGTACAATTTCAGCTTGACAGGAGTATTACAAGAATATACCCGCTAACGAGCAGCCTTAATTGGCTTGCATATTGTGGCTGTCACTGTTAAAACCTGTTCCTATACAATCCTATTTTATACATCCTTTAAACATATAGTTCTCTAAAGCAGTTAAGAAGACAATACTTCACTCACTGGACTTTTGATTTTGGGTAGAAAGGAGAAGAAAAGGAAATAAAAAGAAAATAGGAAACCCTATTAAGAATATGATATCAGTGACTAAGAAACTATGGGAGAGTCGTGGCAAAAAAAAGCAACAGACTATTTTAGGTTTACTGCACTTTGTCAGTTCTTAATGTAAATTATTATTTATGCATATATTACAATGGTTGCAGAGGTTTCACTGACATTTACTGTACTCAAATCCTTTAAAATGTACTGTGTTCTTTAACAGATTCTACATTTTCCTCAGCAGAACACTTTGTCTTTTAAAGTATTTTGAATTCCATGATTTGCAGAAGCTCACTGGTCTTCCTGGCAAATCCTTCACACACTAGAGTTTAATGTGTGGCTTCAGTTTCCAGTACAGGGTCATGGTCATAAGGAATACAAACGAAAGAGAAGACAGTTAAAAAAAAATACTGCGCATGTGCAATTGGCAATTGGCTGATATTAAATAACACTGTAACTTCTAGATAATCAAGTCGAAATATCAAATTGGGCAGAGTCCCTAGTGCTGTGTAAACTGCCTTACTTTAAAGAAGTTACTCCTAGTCTCATTTAAAACTACCTAACCTACAAACATGAATATAAAATACTGTTGCAACTGAAGACTGCAGAAGTAATTTATGTCTAATAGCACCTTTTAAAGATCTTTCAGATCAATTTTCAGTCAATAAAATGCTTCCTATTGTCAAACTCCAGAAAATGGGGATTTGCAGTGCAGATGCAGGAAAGACCCCTAGGCACAATAGTACTGGTAAGGGGAAATATAATTTTTGAGGTGGTGAGCTCGATTATTTGGGGTTTTGCACAAAAAAAAAAAAAAAAGAAAAAAGGAAAAAAGAACCAAACAGGTCAATGAAAGCATTCAGCTCAACAAAGCACTCTTTGCTAGGATGAAGAAGTTTTGCTAAGTATGGCAACACCTGTAATGTCCCTCACCTGCTGAGAGTTAAACTGCACTTCTGCAAGGAAGTGCTGTTTAAACTACACTGCCCCACAGATTGATCCCAGAAAACAGAACGCAGGTGAAGACAAGTTTTGGAGGAAGAATTTAAATGCATTTAAAGAACAGATTGGGGTTTTACCACAGCCATTTTCCCGCCAGCTGATTAGAAGGCATGAAGCCTCTCCTGCCTTTACCTCCGGGGGCAGTGGCTGGGCGCGGGGCCGGTGAGCGCACAGACTGCTCCCGATAAGCCGGGACAGCTCCCAATGAGCTGGGGACAGCTCCCGAGGAGCCGGACAGCTCCCAATGAGCTGGGGACAGCTCCCGAGGAGCCGGACAGCTCCCAGAGCGGACAGCTGACGAGGTGCCGGACAGCTCCCAGTGAGCCGGGGACAGCTCCCGAGGAGCCGGACAGCTCCTGATGAGCTGCGGACAGCTCCCGGTACTGAAGGAACCGCACCGCCGCGCCAAGGGGGGCGGCGAGGGCTGGGGCTGAATAGCGCTGTCTGCAGAACAATGGCAGCCAACTCCAAATCCTGCTATAATCACATTAATGAGATTAATCAGTGAATTAGCAGCAGTCAAATGTCAGAGTGGCAGGGAGGAATCCAACCAAGCTCGGTAATTAACTTTTGGGGGGCAGGGGAAGGGAATCGACTGCATTATCTGTTAGGCTTTTCCCGAAGTTTAGCAGGTTTTGTTCACCAGCCTTTGGAAGATGCTGACAATTCAAGTGGAGGGGGGAGGAGGGGATAAGACGGAGACCTCAACCTTTGCGTGCTAGAAGACAGCCTGCTAATGCACAGTATCCCATTACTTGCAGCTGAAGTCCATTGAGGAAACTAGCACTGTTTCAGACACACACCCCCCCCCCCCCCCACAGCCACCAGAGCTGCACCGTGCTGAGCTCAGAGTGTGAAACTAGTTCTGTGAGCTAACTTCCACTGCAGATTCCAAAAGGCAGGATAAAAATGGCGGATGCCAAAGAAGCATTAGATCTTACTCCTTTTTAAAAATCTGCAAGAAAGATATTCTTTCTGAAATCAGAGGGGTAGGAGAAAAGAGTACCCTTTAAACAACTATCAGCAATAGCTTATCATTACAAGTTACTGCTACATCTGTTGCAGAGTGTTTTCTAAACTGAAAAAAAAAATGAACCAAAACAAAACAAAACAACATTTAAAAAAAGGGGGAATTTTAATCAAGTAATTTAGAATAAGCTACTTAATGTAGACAAGTCAGAGATCTGGTCTCCAGCTGACCTCAATAAAAGTGAAACTTCTCTTCACCTGAAATCCAGCACCCATGACCATTTCTCTGTTGCAAGTGCAAAATATAAAAAGAGATTTCCCCATAAATTATAAATAAAATCCAAAGGTATTTAACTGCAAGAAAGAGAGTACTGCATTTCTCCTTTTCTATCTTTCAAAGGAGTATCATCAACCATGCAAAGCATTTACCATGTAAAAAGGCTACTTTTATGCACTTCTGCAGAGATCAAATAAAGGTTTAAAAAAACCTCCTCTGTCTAGATAAGGCTATGCAGTTGTTCAGAAGTCAGAAGAAAATGGCATGCCTCTGTTCCATTGAGTTTAATCTTTGTTAGTGACAAATAAAAGAAGCAAACCTGTGTAATGCCTCTTCTATAAGACACTAGGTAGTTTCTTTTTTACTAATAGAAATAGTTTTCTTTTCTACTCTGGCTACTTTTGAGTACTAAATTAATAGGATTAAGAAATATGCACTAAATGAACATGGACTACTGTCATACTTATCAGAACTGTTTTAAAATTGAAGCATATACTATGTTTTCAGAGAGTTAACTGAATCCCTTATTTACAAAGCTTTTCCTCTTTAAGATATTATAGATATAAAACATTTAAGACAGTGTTTTTTTCAAAAATGCTACCCTTATGCAAGTGTTCCCCTTTAAAGTACAAATCCACTATTTTAAAAAGTAATTTTAGTGTAAAACATAGTATCTTATAATCTTTTATTTAACTGCATTTGGTTGTCATTGAGCATTCCAGTCTGTGAAGTTTCTGTCTTGGATTCTCCATATCAAACAAGCACTGTCCACATGCAGCAAGTTTATATAAACAACAACATGCTTAATGCATGCAACATTATGCGTTCATATAGTAAACACACACTTTAGGATTTTTATGAGCTATTCTACAGCCCAAAACAATTTCAGCTGCACAGCAGTATTGCCAGAAGAACTTGAAAAGAGCAAACAATGGACATTTAAGTACAAGCTACAGAACGACTGCAAAAATCACAATAATCTTTCCAGTTAGCTACAAGAATCCACCCCCACCCTGCACAAAACACAGCCCACACCTGCACTGTTAACCATTTACAAGTTAAACATAAGCAAGACATTTCAGCATGGCTAAGAAACACCCTGGCTTACTACAACTTTGAAAGGATGAGGAGTAAGAAGCATACCACAGAGACCCAGAAAAGGCTGCTTTTTTCTTCACTGAACACTGAAAAGATACCCCATATTCCAGGGAATTTAAAAAAATATATATTAAAATACACCCACCAACACTGAGTAAAAAAACCAGGGGGGCTTCAAGAAGACTGCAGGGAAAAAGCTCTCACTCTCTTTAGTGTGCAGAAGCTTAGGGGGAAAAAAATGTCGCCCTGGCAGGAATGACAAATGCAGTAGGATAGGCTAGCAGGCCTGAGGGATCTGTTTTACTTCCACATACATCCTCTAATGCACGCACTCCCACTCATCCTCTCGAGATGCCTTTTTTTTCCTCCACTTTTTTTTTTTCACCAGCTCCAAATCCCCGGCATATGACCTTCTGTTAAATAGATAAAAAAAAATTTGCTTATCAGTCATGCAAATGAGGCTGAATTCATTTTCCACAACAGATGGCCTCATAGATAATGATGATGGAAGAGAGAAAATTGAATGTCTCTCACAAGGTGGTCATGGCAACCAAGAGCAGAATAATATCAATAATAAGCTCACTGCATAATAAGGTTGTCAATCCCACAAATCAAAGTCTCCAGCTAAATCAGGTATCCCACCCCCCAGTAGTCATCAGGTAAATAGGGAAATAGAGAGCATCCTTTTTCTTTTTAAATAAGGCGCTGTGAAAAGAAATGGTAGCTCCAGTGCTTCCAGGGTACAAGGGGAAGGAAGGAGCAGAGGAGATTTTTCTCCGGCAATTGTGTTTTATTTAATGACTCGGGAAGGGTGGTTGTTTGATTTAAACTCTACTTTTTTCTTCTTTTTTTTTTTAATTTCCACAGAGGTTTTATTTGTTGGAGAGGGTGCTGGTTTGTTTTTTAATAGCAAGGCTGGTATTTTGAACTCGATCTGCTGCCGAAGCCTTGCTTCCCCTCCCTGTGTCTGATGTGGAGTGCTGCATTGATGCAATAGCAGCTCGCCTCAGGCTTTCACCTTGGCTCCCTGGGGGCCATCCTGCAAAATGAATCAGCAGCCATCCTGAGCAGACTGATTAAAATGAAAATGGCAAGGCACATGTCTGGGCGGAACTAGAGCTGAGCTGCGCTGTGCTGCCTGTCTGGCAAGCATGCTCAATATAGCTTTTGCTAATAATGGCTTACCGCCGTTCGGGTTTTTAAAGGTATTACCGTCGCCCCTTCCCCCATCCCCTACACAGATAACGGTGCTGGGGGCTTTCCCCCCCCTTTGCTGTATACTGCTCACAGCTAGAGTTTGCCAGACTGACATGCGGTGATTGTGAAAAGACACACTTGCTTTGCAGGGATTTTCTTCACAGATGTGCTGAAATACCAAGGCAATATATTAACATGCAGCTATAAATTATTCCCAGATATTAGCTGGAAAAACCTCAGACTAAGACGAAAGCTCAGTCACTACCAGAAACACCATTTTTTCCACCCAGTTTTTTACACCTCAGCTTGCAATGGCACCTTGTGCATTATGCATCACGAGAAAATGACTGCCAGTAATGCAGAGCAGCTTCCTGGAGCTCTCTGTGCCCTGTGTTTGACACACTCGAGCTGTATTTCTAACCCCCCCACCATCCCCAAGCAAATAAGCGTGTGCATAAAGAGCCATTTAAAATGTGCATCTCCTGTAGTCATTCAACGAAACGGAAACATTTTGTAGCCAGCTTCAGTGTGCAAAGCCAGCATCGACAACGTATCAAACATCAGTCCATGCCGGCGCGGGAGCTGAAACCTGGGCAGACTCATTTCATGAGATGTGGGAATTAGTCTGTCCGGGGATTTTTGCTGGTGGTTTTTTTAAGCAAACAGCTCAGCGGTGTATCTCTGGAAACTGGCGAGAATGTGCTGTACATATGCACATACACCCCGATGTGCCTTCAGTTAAGTCCTGTTTTTAAGCCGCTGGGATTATTCTCCCCCCCCCCCCCCCCCCGCCTTTTTCTCCCCCTGCCCTGCACTCTAGCCCTGTTACTGCAGTGTGAACCAGAAATCAATAGGGCTCCTCTAATGGAGGTTCCAGCTGCAGTTGGCTGTGCAGACACACACACACAACACCACACACACACAGAGACACTGACGTCTGTGCAGCTTTCTCAGCCGATTGGGCACCACATCGGATGTTCTGTGGAGCAAAGAATAGGAATCATTTACAGTCTGCTAAAATAAAAAAATGGTACCTTGCATCTCTCTGTCTCCAAGAGCACTAGGCTGGGCTCGCCGCGCAGGCTCTGGCTGCAGAGTGTGAGTGAGAGCTCCACTCGGGGTACGTGCAGGGTGCCAGGGGACACCCCCAGACTGCCACAGAGGGCCACAGAATCCCACAACACAGACAGGATGTTCTTCTATGGTTACCCATCCCACACACATTGTGAAAGATAAGAATACAAACATAGAAAAACAGACACAAAAATCAAAGCAGTTTAATTGATAAGATTAATAGAGCTCCTGTGCCCTTTGATGTGTTTGCAAGAATTTCTGAGCTCTGAAGAGAATTTTAATGAAATTTTTATTTTTAAGGGCTTTGTTAGAAATTATTCACTGAATACTTAATATGTTGATGTAAGTTGTTTGCTTGCTTCCCCTCCCTTCAATAGAAAAATATTTAATTTGTTGAATATTAGCATCATTTAATTTTTTATGGTCTTCAAGTGGTTTTATATATATATATATGTAGATATATTTGTGTGTGAAGCTCCTCCTTGTTGCTAAAACATATTTGAGTTTTTCCCCTTTTAAAAAACAAAACCTAGGCTCTTTTGGTTTCCTGATATTGTAGCTGTTTATCTTTGAAATAAGAAACAATTGTGGTGGTGAACATATTAGAAAATCCTAATTCTCTACTTCCAAAATAAGGTGTTCCTGGGATCTGCAGCACTGCAGAACACCTCCCCCACCACCCTGTCAATGTATTTCAACTTCAGTGTATTGACAGCAACTGCCCCAGCCGGAGTCTGGCTCCAGTGAAGCATTTGTATTCCTTCCACTCAGCCCTGTGGATCTTTTGCAGGGCTCAGGATGCCAACTCAGGACCTGCTCTGGAGAAACAAAGTCTGGGAAAATAAATGAATCATAAGGCCACATTGCACAACAAAGTCACATCCCAGCCTGTGTTCCACAGTTCTTTCCTATGCAAGATTTTAAAAAAATGTGGTTTAAACCGTAAAAATGCTGGCACGTGGCAAGCTACTAAGTAATGGGTGGTAGGAGACCTTGGAACAAAAGAGGCCAGGAAGCACAGAAGTCCACCTCTCCTCAACATTAGCAATTACACAACCACAGTACCCCCTCCCCAAATATTTATCTAATCTCTGCTTTAATTATTTATACTAGTTGCTTTTTTCTGCTGTCCTTGGCAGTTTGGAGCACAAATTAACAGTTCTCAGTTTCTCCATGTGGAGACATTCTGCCGAGAGTTTTTTCCTCGTCCTGCCCAGTACTTATTAAGTTTTAACCCCTTTTATACTGGACAGAAAGCTCAAGCTGAGCAAGTGGTATAATTGCTGTCCATTAAAATGTCTATGCTTTCAAGAGCTACCAGGTATCTTGCCCAGCCTAGCAGCACACTGTTTACCAGGCTGATAAATACAGCATCATAGGCAAAAGTTAAAGCATACAGATTTAACTATTGTCCTGGAATATGAAATTAAGGGGAAAAAAAAGCAGTTTTCCACATAATGAAGCTATTAGGCTACTACATCTTAGCTTATGCTGTATTTATTAACATCAGTGAAAATGAACAGTGGCATCTGCCAAGAGATAGAAAGCTCTTTCAGTGCCACTAATCCTTACATTCCTTAAGCTTTCCTATCTTCTCCTAACACTGGCATTTACCATGTTCAGAAACACCAGCCCAGTCCATTAAGCTAGACACTAAGCCTGAGCAGTTACTGAGTATCTGTGCATTGGGTAACTACTTTTCGATCTTTAGTTGAGCAACACTCCGGTAATTAAAGTCTGGCTCCTGCAAAATCTCCAGTTGGAAAGGGGCATATAGTTAGCTAACTAGGTTCCTTCCAAGGATTAACCAGGAAAGCTGGTGCTAACAAGTGTTAAGCAGACACTGGCTATTCCAGTAGCTCAATCCTCACCTGCAAGTCCATGAGAGTATCTGAAAAAAAACTCCTTCCCAGTCTGTAAAGGTCTTGTTAATCTACTGAAAATTTCTGATATTTTCCAAATTTAGTGACTCTCACTAAAGCAGAAGGTCAGTATTCACAGAGTCATAGACTGAGTCAGGCTGGAAGGGACCACAGTGGGTAATCTGGTCCAGCCTCCCTGCTCAGGCAGGGTCATCCCTGAGCACATTGCACAGGATTGTGTCCAGACAGTTCTTGAAAATCTCCAGCGAGGGAGACTCCACAACCTCTCTGGCCAGTCTGTTTCAGTGCACAGTCACCTGCACAGAAAAAGTTCTTCCTCATATTCAGGTGGAACTTTCTGTGTATCAAGTTTCTGCCTGTTGCCTCTTGTCCTATTCCTTGGTACCACTGAGAAGAGCCTGGCTCCATCCATCCTCTTGACACCCTCCCTTCAGATACTTTGTACACATTGATGAGGTTCCATTGTCTCTTCTCAAGGTTGAACAGGCCCAGCTCCCTCAGCTTTTCCTCAGAAGAGATGCTGCAGTCCCTTAATCACCTTTGTAGCCCTCCACTGGACCTGCTTCAGGAGTTCCATGTCTCTCTTGTACTGGGGAGCCCAGAACTGGACACAGCTCCAGATGTGGCCTCACTAGGGCTGAGTAGAGGGGCAGGATCACCTCCCTCAACCTGCTGGCAGTGCTCTTCCTAAAGCGCCCAAGGATACCACTGGCCTTCTTAGGATACCTCAGGGGCACACAGCTGTCTCATGGACAGCTTGTTGTCCACCAGGACACACAGGTCAGCAGAGCTGCTTTCCAGAAGGTCAGCCCCCAGCCTGTACTGGTGCCTGAGGTTATTCCTTCCCAAATGCAGGACTCTGCATTTGACCTTGCTGAATTTCAGACAAATGTTCTTGTCTATCTCGCCAACCTGCTGAAGTCCTTCTAAAGGGCTCCACAGCACTCAGGGCTATCAGCCATTTCTCCCAGCCTGGTGTCATCAGTGAACTTGCTGAGGAGGCTTTGCCCCTTCATCCAAGTAATTGATTAGTAAGTCACATAATACTATGCCCAGTATTAAACTCTGAGGGACACCATTAGTGGCAGGCCTCCAACTAGACCCTGTGACACTGACTACAACCCTTTCAGTAAGGTGTAAAGATCACTTTGATGAGACTCAGCAGAGTATCTTGCAAATACTGCTCAACACCTCATAAGTGGGCTTCACGCAGACAAAACAAATACAGGGAAGACTCAGAGGAAAATAAATTATTTTATTTCAAGCAGACCTTGTCTTAGCTATGAGGTTCTACACAACATATTGCTCACACTGTACCCAAACTAGTAATTTACAGCCAAGTGGGGCATAAATATTCTTTAGTATGTAAAGTGGGTGTGCACTACTTTGTGCTTACACCTATAAAGATTTTATATTGAAATTGTCTAGTCTATGTTCCCATGAACCACTAAGTGAAAAAAATACCAAACATGTATATGACTGTATCTGCATGATGTACAGGAATCCCACAGAATTTTGAGTAATTGCTTGCTTTTAGCCTCCTCTTTTCCTCAAATACATGGTCCAAAATGTCAAAAGCATCACAAATGGCTACAGAAATCATAGGGATCAAATGCCGAGTCCCATATGAAATGTTGGTGGCTCCATATAAACACTTTGTCTGAGCATTCTTCACTTGGAGCCATACATAAGGAACACATTTTACTGTCTAGAGTGATGCAAACACTTAGCATTATTTTGGAAAGTACCTGAAGTAGCAGGTATCTCAAGGATGACACTTCAGAACATTCACACTGCAGCTTTCACATGTATATGTAGGCAGTACTTCTGATATTTAGCAAAGGACTCTGACTAAGTAGGATTTTCATCAGTGTCGCTGGCCTCAGATGCTCAGAATTACTGATCATGTCCTCAAAGTCTTTCCATGAAGGCATGTCAAGTTGCAAGCAAATTCTGCTCATGCTTCCAGCTGGCAGAATGCAAACTGGCTAGTCTGGAAGTCAGTCACACAGTCAAGTTAATAAAAGGTCTGCCAGGTAGAAGCATCATTTGAGCTCAGTGATGATTATGTTCTCTCAGGATAGACATAGTCCTAGTCCCATTGGACACAGAAACTCAATCATTTGAGTCAGCTGAAGGAAAAACTTACTACGGACATAGGACAAAAATTGCAGGAAAGAGTTCTGAACAGTAACATGCCTTCATTTTTCCCACTGACTTCAGCAAGGAGGAGCAGGTCCACAGAGGTATTAAAAAACTAGAGATTTTAGTAAAAAAAAAATTAAAATAATTAGGGAAATGGAGGGAACAGCTTATGGGAAAAGATTGAAAGTTAAACTCATAGAATGCAAACACAAACTGAAAGAAGAGCAGACACCTCAAGGATGATGGAAGGTCCAAAACTGCAAAAAAAAAAAAAAGGAAAGTTAAATAAAAAAAGGGATACCTCATATATATATATATACATGAGAAGTCAGGGTAAGTTAAAGTTGCTATAGTTGAATTTCAGGGCTGGGAATGACAAGGAGGGATTGAATATTGTGACAGTGTTCTTATTCTTAGAAGCACACTGTAAGGAAGTAAAACTGGACCAAACAAAGCACTAGAAATTAAGCTACAGTGAACAATCATAAAATGTCAGGGGAGGGGTTTAACAATGTAAGAGGTGTTTTCAGCTTCTAGTTTTCATGACTTCTAGTTATTATTGCTATCCTTATTTAAGTGATAAACCCCACTGTAAACACTTTTGACTAAATAAGAATCCATAAGGGGAATTAAAAATGACAAATGGAGAAAAAATTATATGAAGAAAGCCTCTTAGAGAATGTTTATTTCTTTCAACTTAGAAGTGAATACATAAACTTGGCAGAAAGTAGTTTTATTACATTATAAAATTAATACATTTAAGGTTTTCATGGTTCTTGAAAGGGCTACAGTCCAAGGCATGTGTTACATACAGGGGAGACTATTCTACAGCAACTACAAAACAGTCATGCAGTTTTGATTTGAAAATCTTGTCAGACCTGCATGCTTTGCTTTTCCCAGTGATGCCCTGAGCATAGAAACATGCTTAAATTCTTTGCGGAATTTGGACCTAAATTGCTACCAATATTTTATTAAAGGATAATTATATACTGATATGAAGTCCTGCTGCCTACTCATATATATTTTATTTATTTGCATTACTGCAGCAGTTCAGAGCTTAATCAAAGACCTGATGGACACACAGGCAAAAAATTGTGATCTGAAGTTTTAAACACTTTAAAGAAGATGACCAATTAAATAAAAGCTAAAGAAAGGCCTGTGACAGAATTTATAGATTCAACACTGAGATTAGAATTTCATTGTTTCTACTATACTTTCCACAAATGTTTGTATTAACTTTTTTCCATGACAGGACTTAGGAAAACAGACCTCCTGCAATAAGTGTGTCTTCTAACAGGATGTAAAAAAATAAGGGAGCAATAGCAGACTAAAGTAGGATGTGGCATAAAACTGATGTCATAGCAAAAGTGTTGCAAAGGAACTTATAGAACAGGAAAAAGGCAATTAATTGTTTCTAAATTAATTCTATGAAAAAAAGAAACTTCAAACCTGAAATAAGTTATTAACTTCACAAGAAGCATTATGAAGAGGTTGAAATAGAAAGCAGGCATACAGGTGGCATCAGTGATCAATCTGTTACTTGATACACTTTCTAATCCACATCTTTACCAGTTCCCAGCTCCTGCTCCTTCCTTTGGTATCACTTTGTCAGCCATTCTGCTAAACGCGGGTAGCTGGCTGACTGTAACTTCCTTTCCTCCCACTCTCCCACACCTCTCAAATGAAGATGAATGCAAGGTCCTGCACCTGAGAATGGACAGCTCCATGCATCGGGACAGACTGGGAGCTGACGGAAGTTGAGCAGAAGAGTATTTGTGATCTTGGTGGACAGCAAGTGAGTAGGAGTCAGCAGCAGGCCCTTCAGGCAACAAGGGCTGTCTGTACACAGGGCTGTACGAGGTAGAATATAAGCAGCAGGATGAGGGAAATTACTATTCACTTCTAATTGGAATGTCTGAGACTGGATCTAGACCATTCCACTCTGCAAGAAATACATAAATAAACTGGAGCAGGTCTCAGGTAGGGCCACCAACTTACGGAGCTGGAGCACATGCCATATGAGCAGAGGCTAAGAGAAGTGTGTGTCTGTTCAGACCAGAGGAGGGAAGGCTGCCTTCAGAAGCTGGTGTATTCAACAGCATTACAGGTGGTTATACAGAAGACTGAAACAAATCCTTCTCAGAGATGGAAAAACAGCATGAGAAGCAATAGTCAAAAGTTACTACAAGGGAAGTTCCTAAACAAAACATTCTTCCTCATGAGATCAGTCAGTCCTCGAAAGGTTTCCAGAATGGTACTCAAAACTTGACTGGGCAAACCCTGAGCATGTGCTGCACTCTGTGAAGCTGGGACAACTTTAAGCTGAGACTGGTACTGGAGAGCCTCCTGAGATCCCTTCCAACCTAAATTGTTCGGTGATTCTAATCACTTACTTAAAATTAAAGTACCAGGGCATTCCCAAAGTTAAAGTTCAATTTCCAATTAGAAAGTCTTCCTGTTAAGCTTCAGAAAGATGTACAACCATTTTTCACTATGAGGCACTTGCTAGATTACAAGCTAGTAGTAATAACATATAAGACATTAAAAAAAGGCAGCATTGACTGCACACACCCAAACTAAGCATATTGAGCATAGTCAGAAAACAGGAGACATGGGCCTGCTGTAACCTTACACATGTACCCCCACTCTATACCATCTATCTGAACTTACATGTCTGCACCAAATAATAATGCATTAACAAAAACTGAATTAGCACGAGAATATATAGCTTATGCAATTTATAAATTATGACATTATTAAACACAATGAAAAGTAATTTTTGTAATCAAGACATAGGCAACATAAATCTGTAAAGGAAAGCACATTCTCTGAAATGAATCAGGGATAAAATCCATGAACTTTAAAGTAAAAGGAGATCTGCAGCATCAAAAGTAAAAGAGAAGCCTAAAGGAAGTGAGAAGACAAATGTGAAACAAATTGGTAATATTTATGAAGAAATAATGAACATTGTGCTCTGGGGTAGGGATAAGGATCCTGATACAAGCAGCAATCCAAATCTATAAGCTTTTAGGTAAAGTGATAAATATTTTCAAACTGTTTCTGTTGTTGAAATGGCAGCATTTGAAAAACTGAAGCAAATGACATTGGGTATCACATTTCTGTAAGGCATTATTAATTCTACTGGCTGAACTCCCTCTTTTAACCCACTTTCACTATGGGAGGGTCATTTATTCCTCACTGACTCCCTTGCAAAAACAAGAGAGAAGAAAACAGCTGTTTGCTCCAAACTCTGAAAGTGATTTTTTTTTTCAGTTACATCTACGCAACACACAAATTCAATTTAGACCCAAACATGAGTAGTGATGATGTCAATGAACTCTGGTTTACCACTGAAATTAAATAGAAACAGAGCATAATGGAGGAAAGATCTAAGCCCCTGAATGTTCATACACTAATTCTTGAATTAATTTAGTATATTCTATTGGCAATATAATATTATGGGAGAAAGCCAAGTCTGATGTTATTTTCCCTTATGTACAGGAAGCCCCAATTCCAGGAGGAATAGCTGCTTTTCTCTCATCTAAACATAATTTTTCACTATTTTTCAAACTTTCTCAAAAAGGGACTAAAGAAATTCTACAAAGACACCTATAGGTGACTTTTAGGTAATTAGTTCAAAGACCAATGGCTAAAAAAAGTAATAGGATTCTAATAAAATAAATGGCAAATGTGCAGTGCAGAGGATCAGACTGGTTTCTGTCCTGTGGATGTTATCATTCTATTTTCTGAAAAGTATGAATGATAATTTAACAGAGACTGACAGCACCATAAGAGAATTGGTTGCTCTGGTTGTATTTTAGGACTCATAAAATCAAAACTTTCAGTGGCTAAAAAAAGTCTTACTTTTTACAGAAATGAAGTTAAACATGTAGATTGCCGTTTATACAGGTAGAGCCTGAGAATTTCGGTAGTCAATCACAGCTGGGTACATAATACCCTGGGATTATGACGTGCATAAATAATTCACAGATAGAACTCTTAATAAACCTGTACTGTCAAAAAGACGAGATTGTCACAGGTATCAGTGAGACTGAACTTGTTGCAGAAATCCTAAGATCACGGAAAAAGATCAATTCTTAAATACATCACACACAAAAAAACTCCCAACAAACCCCCTAAATTTATCTTGTGATGTATACATGTGACATCATTGCATTCACACAGTTCAAAGTCCTGATTTGATCCATCACAATTTTCAATGAAAAATATTAGATAAAATTCTACCTACCAATACCTACCTACCAAAATTAGATCAATACTTTAAAACAGTATCAAGTAGATTATTTAGGCAGAAGTTGTTTGTGAATATGAACTGTATTTTCATTTTGAGAAATTAAGATTAGCCAGAGTTTTGTGAAGAATTTTCTCTGATTTAATGAAGAGGCCTTAAAGATTTAAGAAATATTCTACTTTTAATTGCAGTTAATTATGGTTTAATTGGTTAAGAAAAACATTCTAACTTACAAAAGTTAGATTAACTGTACTTTAAACTGCTGCAGGTTTCAGTTAGAGAAAGCCCATTATTAAAGAGCAGGTACATTAAGAGGGAAGAGCATTTGATCAAAACTGATCATGTCACTGTAGGCAAATGAGTTACCAGCCATCAGCAATATTACAGTTATTTGCCATGTGCTCTCTTCCAACTGTATCTAATTAGCATTTTATTTCAATATTCACAGTAAGTTATTAAGACATAGCTTAAATGAAGTGAATGCACTGCTACAGCAAACTAAAAATACACACACAGTAGATTATGGCTCATCTGAGGTCCTGAAGCTCGTTACTTCATGGTAACCTCACCATTTTCAACATGTTCAACGTTAACATGAATCTGGTCTGTCTTCCTTTCTCGGCGTGTCCTCTTCTCTGTCTCCTCCTCCTCCCTCTCAACACACAATTTCAGGATTGGGAAGAAGAAAGAGAAGAGAAATCACAGTCTGGCCACATGACCAGGATTTCCAGACACCCTGGATAAGTGGAATCTGGACATGCCTTGTGGCATAGCAATAGCTAACCATCTGCGTAGTGTGCGTGTGCTAGATCAGATGTGCGCATATGTAGCAAGTTCAGTGCATGGCACAGGGCCCACATTTCCCTCTGAGATTCCCTGGATGCCTGCCCATCCCTTAATTCTGTATACCTCCAACAGCTCTGTCTATTCTCCTTTCCAGTGGCATTGAGAATATTAGGAAAGTTGCCCCAAAAAGGAAAAAGATGGCTAGAGAATAGCAGCCATCAAACAGGTTTTTAAACTTCATCAATAACACTGTCAATAGCATTAGCTGCAAATTGTGTATTGAGAACAGCAGGGAAACTACTGTACACATACAACAGCACAGCCAGATGAGAAAAGCCACCACACACTTCATCACAATGAGCATTTACATAACATGGCTCAGGCACTCAGTGTTATGTCACTAATGCGACTCTCCGTAGTTCCCTGAGCACCTCTGGCTTTGCAGAGCACATCCTGCTCAAGAGCACTTGTTTGGCCCCAGGACATGTGCTGTCCAGCCTCCTGCAGACACTGCTCAGCTCTGAACCAAGCTACAGGAGGAGCCCTCAGCATGGTCGGTGGAGGGGGCAGGCACAAGCACAAAGAATTAATCAAGCACGGCAACTCTAAATTGTACAAATTCTGTCAAGCAAATATAACATATTCTGTCACTGAGACTGTCAAAATGTGCTAAATCCCCAGTTTAAGTGAAAATAGTGCAGATATTCTAAATTACAACAATTATGGCAATATGTGCCAACAGAAGATCTTGCCTTATTTTACAGAGGTTTTAAAAATATGATGCCACAAAGAGGCTCAGAAGACACACTTTCTGCTTTGTACTCCTTCCTCCACTCACTGAACTTTGTTCTTCTGTACATTAGAAGTCTCTCCTTTTCTTGCCCAAGAGTAAAAGCTTTTCCTGTCCTGTTCTTGGCTGGACTGTCAGTGCAGTACTAACTTTATCAGCTCTGGGAAAAAGATTTGTTACTTAAGTTGTACCCTAAGGCTGTGCAAATGATCTGTACCAAGTCGTTGTCACTTCTTCTCCTTCTTATGCTTCTGAAGTATTTTCACTATTTGCAATTTTCATCAATTTCTTAATTTATGTATTTTCTGTAATTAACTCAAGTATCAAGCATAGCTATATAATTATATATTAAACAAAACCCACATTAATTTGATCATGAATTTGACGTACCAGAAGAATACTTGAGTGTTTTTGGCAAAGCTGAAGCAATTAAACTTATTTCACACTGCACTGTTCCCCACTTCAAAGAAATTAAGGTAAAAATAATAAATAGAGGTTTACACCATTTTTCAGGTGGTGTAATGGAACTACAATGGTTTAGTTTCAGTAACTTGTTGAACAGGTAGGGAAACAAAAACCCTAAAAAAATTTAAAATAGCAAATTTTCCAATGAAAGACAAGCATAATTTTCTAAAGTACAGGTTTGAACTAGGTAAAAATTTAAAGTGAACAGATCAGGTTATAACTCTCTTTCCAGAACTTTTTATTCCTGTGAATAAGGAGTTACTTCCAAGCTCTGCTTTATTATTGACTATCTGTAAAATGGTACATAAAAATTCTTTACTAGTATCGTTGACACAGATAACTAACAAGTATTAATAGTGGCAGAGGTGCTAAGAAAAATGGTGCTTTTTGTTGTCACAGCTGTTCTCAATCTACCACTGTACTGCCACTGCAAAAGGAAAACCATGGTATACCCCCTTCTTGATTTTGGGAGTACACAGAAATGAATTAACATCCAAACTGGATTTCTGAATTCCTTAATGTTTTTGAATCCTTAAGGGAAAGATTTATCAGTTATTTGCAGCTCAAAATAGGGCATGTTTTCTTTGAAGCCAGTAAAATCTAGACTGTCACCAGGTCAGAAGTTTGTAAGAAGCTGAAGATGCAGATGAACAAAAGCAGAAGCAGCTTAACGTCACAAATACCATTTTGAGTTTACTGTGGATGTGTTTGTTCAGCAATGGATAAGGTCAAGCAAACATATTACTATATGAGTATCTTGTGTAATGTCCTTATAGTTAAATTGCATTCCTTTTATTATATAAATATATTGGTTACTATTCCCGCACCTGTCTTGAGCAAAACAGGCTCAGGAGGCACATTCTCTCTGAGCCAGGTGCACGGCATGTGGCTCACAACTGGGCTGAAAGGAAAGCTTCCATATGTATGTTGCTGAGCACAGGGAGAAAGGAAAATGGATGAAAGTTGGTCAGATACAAGAGGAGCATGAAATGAAAGGACACACAACTCATGGAAAGGGGATGGATGCACGAGCATACTAAAGTTCTGTGCATTAATAGAAAAGAAAGATCTGTTCATTAAAATGAAGAATATGCTAAAATTATTACTCTCCTACTCATATATATTAGGAAGATTACATTCTGTCCTAGTTCAGCAGGTGGAACCAGTTATCACTGTGTGGGGGTGATCAAAGCTGTGTATTCTACCCCCTCTATTCATTCCCCAAGGACAATGGACCATTAGCAGCAGCTGCCCAGGGAGCCATTAGCACCTTCACACCCAGCCTGGGGGGGGGGGGGAGGGGCGTGGCTGCTAATGGGCCATCAACGGTTCAACAATACCCCCTGGCTCCCAGAGTTAATCACCCATTGTGTGAGTCCCCGCACAGGGGGAGGGACTGGGTGCTCCCTGAGGGTACATAAGTGGCGGGTAAGAAGACCTTCAAAACCTCTTGTCAGATCCAGAGGAGCAGCAGGACTTCGACAGGAGGAGAGCACCGCTCTTGACTAGACTACAACCGCCACTCTCGGCCAGACTACAGCCATCACCTGCACCAACAGGTTTTTCACTTCCTTTTGCTTTGGACTTGGGGGAACCATGCGGGTCTCAGCACAAGGGCCAACAAACCCCTTTGGGTTTGTGCCCCAGAACATTGGGTTATACTGCTGGGTTTTGTGAGTTGAAAGCAATTTCCCTTTGTGGCAGTGTATTTATTGTAATATTATTATTAAACTTTAGCTCTGACTTATAATCTCTCTTATGGTGAGTTCATTTCCCCTGCTGGTTTACCTTGAAACCAGCACGCATTCTTTGAAAGAAATTACAAGTGTCAATAGGATTTTTCTTAAACAAAACAGGAATATTTTAATTAAGGAGTCTTTTCTGAATTAACTGAAAAACAGATAAAAGAGCTGGACTCAGAGGGAACCCAAACAGAAGATGCACTAACAAGTTAGAAATAAAACCCCTCTCATGTTCCTTATCACTTGATCTTTAGCAAAGTCCATCTGTACAAGAGCTCTCATTTCTCTGCTAAAGAAAGGTTATACAATGATTAGAAGCAATCATATCAGCAGAAATCCCACCATGAATCAAGATGACAATTCAGCATTTTCTCAGCTCACTTGCAGGAGTAGGAATGACTTTTCAAAAGCACTGGAGAGATTATCATACTTCTACCTCGCTTTTAACTGCCTTTTGTTTTCTGGGTACCTCCTGTCCAACACCTGTGCATCATACATGTGTTTACAAAAAGCATGAAAATAAAAAACCAGCAAATTAAATTACTTGCTAAAGCTGTAAGAGAATTTACAGAGTGAACTGAGTTTATTTATCTGGTTTTAAAATATACATGTTTTGGAAACAGACTTACATAGTTTCATATTAAAGAAGTAGTTCTTTTCAATTCAATGGCAATTTCACAGAAGCATCAAGAAAAATGCTGTTCAAATTAAAAGTGTAGAGTTAGAAAGACACAACTACAATAAACTTTGAAGCAAACTCTCAACCAGAACTCCCTTTAAAGACATTTCTAGAACAGAAAGTATCATGCATAGACTCCAGATTCTCTCTTTTAGTAACTTCCAAGTGCAATTTAATGTTACCATTTTAAAATGCATAAGGAGTTTTAAAGTAGTTGAGATGTTCTATTTCCAATGTTATGTTATTTTCTGTTCTGGTATAAAACTTCAGAACTAGACTGACAAAGTACAAACTATTCAAGCAAACATTTGCTGGTTGTCTCAGTTCTGGAAAATTAATAGTATTATAATATTTAAAAAGTCAAAATAATTTCTATTGTTTTCTTGAAAATCCACTTTACAGAAATAACTTTTACAAAATAGTACACGGAGGGAAAAATATACAGCTCTTCCAACTAAGCTGACATTGTCTTTCTGGGGGTGGGGTGGCAGCAAGGCTGTTCCATCTAAACATTTCATTTTTTTTTCATGGTTAAACCCAGCCTGTATTTCTTTTTTACCTTCAGTGTATTCTACATATCTTGTCTCCAGCTGACCGCGCAGGTGGGAACACACCAGTCAGGCTCATGGGTATTAGATACACACCCCTATTAGTTTTGGCAGTGTCCTAGTTAGGGAAGAACAGATATATAAGAGATATATAACCACCTGAAGGGAAGTTCTAGCCAGGTGGGGGTTGCTCTCATCTCCCAGGCACTCAGCAATAGGACAAGGGGGCACGGGCTCAAGCCCTGCCAGGGGAAATTTCAGTTAGAGATCAGAAAAAAAATTCCTTTACACAGAGAGTAATCAGGCATTGGAATGGTCTGCCCAGAGAGGTGGTAGATTCACCATCCCTGGAGGTTTTTAAACTGAGATTGGACGTGGCACTGAGTGCCATGATCTGGTACACGTACTGGAGTTGGACCAAGGGTTGGACTGGATGATCTCGGAGGTCTTTTCCAACCCAATCCATTCTATGATTCTATGATATGCACTGTCCATTGGCTTCTGCACAGCCACACTCTGAGCCAACCCCACTGCACATTGAAAACATGTCAGTCAACAAAGAACTACTCAGCAGCTCCAAGTCACTTCCTATTTAGTACAGAGTCAAACCAGGTATAAAAATACTATACTTTATCCCATTGATATAATGTGTTTTGTGGTTCATTTGCCTTGGACATAAAAAAATGTGTAGACAATAGCAAGGTGATTGGAGCTTTTGTTAGGAAAAGTTTAAAAATTTTATTATATTTGGGGAATTGCTATAACTCAGTCTTGAGTTTCCACAGTCCCTACTAAGTAAATTCAAGTTAAAAAAAAATAAATCTTAGAGCCAAGTGAAATACAACTTATCCAATATAGAACAATCCATGAGGAAAACAAAAGTAAACAGCCTGGAAATCTGCCTGTTTTTAAAGCATGGCATACCTAATACTGAGAAAACACAGATCAGGAAAGAGGTTTCTATTTAAAACACATCATCCTAATGTAAATCAGTATTTGAAATATGTGTTGCAATGTCTGACATAAAAAAACTTATTTGTAACTCCAGGCACTTGAACTCTGACACAGCCTAAAATAAAATTATTGACAGGAATTAAATCTCTCATTGTTACAGAAGGTGAAGTGTTATTGGGAGGGAAGTCAGCCACAAGGAAAATAAGAAGGATGTGAAGCAGGATGGGATGAGACTGTTCTTTTCCTAAGAGACCTATTACAAAACTAATTGATTGGTCAAGTAGAATGCAGACAAATAAAATAGCCGTAAAGTGACTGGTGACAGGACCTGAGGTAATGGCCTGAAGTTGCCTCAGTGGAGGTTTAGGTCAGATATTAGAAAAAGGTTCTTCACCCTGAGGGTGGGCATAGGAACAGGCTCCCCAGGGAAGCAGGCACAGCACCAAGCCTGCCAGGGTTCAAGAAGCATCCGGAAATGTTCCCAGGCACACGGTGTGACTCTTGGGGCTGTCCTGTGCAGGACAAGGAGATGGACTTTGATGATCCCGGTGGATCCCTTCCAACTCAGAATATTCCATGATTCTATGAAAGAATCCAAACTGTTTTGTTAGCTTTGTTAACTATATTGTTGGCATTGTTGTTACAGAGAACGTACTTTAAGATCAGTGTTCAATTTTCCTGGTTTTTACTAAGTAGCTATTCATAGACAGGGTCTTCATTGCCTATACAAGTAATAGTTTGTATACAATCAGTTCTGAAAACAAACAAAATTTATGCTAGCTAGCCCTCTATAGAAAAAAAACCAGAAGAAACAATAAACCATAGAAAAAACACCATGACAGAAGACACAGAAAAAAACCACTACCCATCTACTTTTCTCCTTTCAAATTCCCTTCTAAATTTTCCGTCTTTTCCTCTGCCCTCCTCACATACCCCCCGATGGCTCTTCCCTCTTTCCTCCAGTGCTTCAGAGCTCACAGTATTTGCTTCTTCATAGAAACTGCTATTCTCATTTTCTCCTCCATTTTCTAGCTGCTGGCATTTTTCTCTTTTCCTTTTCCCATTAATGTCCAGGTGTTTCTTAAAGCTCACCAAGTTCTAGACACACAAAACCTTTTAACTATGAGCACGTTGCTGCTATCCTGAAGTCTGTGTCAGTATTTCATTCACAAGAATCAGTTGACTGTGATGAACTATATAGAGTCCCCTCACCCATTTAAAGTAGTATCTCCTTTTTCTTTTAAGAAAACCAGAAATCAAATATAAAAGTGCAACTTTTCTCATGTACATAGTTTATATTAAAAATGACAGCAGTGAAGTAGGGTGATTTCACAGGGGGCTGGGAGGAAAACAAAGGCAAGTGGGAAAAGCAGTATAAAACAAAAGTCCTTTTTCTCCTGCAGTTTGCTGCAGAACCTTTATTCCCTCCTTCTTTTCCTTACTTTTTCTAGATTGGGTCCAGAAGTCTAACAGCATATTCAAAGAGAAAACTTTTGACTCATTTTTCTCTGTTATTTCTATTTTTCCTTCTTTACAATGACTAAATGCTCATTTGGGGATAAGAGTGGAAGTGAAGGACAAGTCAAAGTCTCTTACAAAGAGAAGAAACCTCATTTCAGTCAAATATAGACAGTACAGGGTACAATCTGAATGAGGACACAAACAAAGAAAGAGAACAATATTACAAAAGACTGTCTTTGGAGAATTGGAGGAATGGGCACAAAACATAAACATAATTCTCATCCCAGATTGATTTGCTACTGTATAAACATCTGAAATATCCCAACTCAAAATAATTACACCACAATCCAATTTATAACTTGGCCAGTGTAAATGATTTTCATGAACAAATTCAGGCGGTTTTGTGGCAGAACTGTAAAAACACACATGCAGTATCAGTGACCAAAATACACCCTGTCACACAGGCCTGATGATACTTCCTCACTTCCCATCTCAATCTCTCACATTTTAACTCTACTGTTGCTCGTTTCTCTTTCACAATGACCTACAGCATTTCAAGTCCTACATCCTTTCATACTGTATGAGTTACTGTCTTGCACAGATAAAGGCAAAAATTACATTTTAACATAATTTAGGTAGGTGCTATATAATCCAGTTCAAGAAGTAGAACTGAGAATGGGGTAGAAAATAATTTCTTAAAAACTTTTTGGGAAGACATTAATGTGGGCCATGAAGTAGGATATGCAATATAATATTTACCTACATATATCTCAGACAATTGTAGGGCTGTAAAAGAAAATACTTGCTTTCATTTGGCTGCTAGCAGTATCCTGAATATATGTGCTCCTCTCCAAGACAGCAACTGGGAAGTTTAGTAAAAAAACAGATGTTTACTTTGTCCTGGAAGATGGAATGGTCTGAGTGAATGAGGGACACCTCCTTCCCCAACAAAACCTGTTTACTAAACAAAAACTATTTACAAATAAGCTTCTGGCAGAGCTGGGGCAAGGACCAGTGTGTCCACAACAGATGCACAAAACCAATCAGGCTTTACAGCTGATGAAAATACTTTCCCAGGGATCAGACAGGATCATCTATAATTTGCTGCAACCCAGGGAGCCTCTAAAAGTTGCTGAGAAAAGCCCAAGACTGAAAGACTGACCTGTGAAGACACAGTTGGTGAGAGGAAGATGTGCTGTGTTCTGTTTCACCCAGCTGATGAATTTCTCTGTATTTTACTTACATTGTTCTAAAAATAAGTTTTCATCGGAATAAGAAATAGGTTTTAAAGTCCTTTTTGTGTATACCTACTTTAAGGGTGGAGATAGGCAGAACAGTACCAGAGTAGCTACCAACTCAAAGAGTCCCATCAGAATAAGAAAAATCTCATCTCCACAACTCAGTCCCACATCCAGTTTCTCTCATATATTGTTTTTCCTTCTAGTTCCTTTCCTTCTGTGGATGTGCCTTCCCACAGCTTTCACAGAATCACAGACTATTCTGATTTGGAAGGGAGCCACAACAATCACCGAGTCCAACTCTGAAGTCACTGGCCCATACAGGGGATTGAACCCACGACCTTGGCATTATTACAACCAGGTTTTAACCAACTGAGCCAATAACATGTTGTGTGTTCAGCATTTACATTGCTCATGAGGTTAGTAGTCCTGAGCTATCAGCAATGGCATGGTATTTCACAGTAAGATGTTAAAACTTTGCAATTCATTCTACTACCTCACATTTTAAAAAAGTGGAAAGAATAATGTTATTAGAAACCTTAAAAAACGTATTTTCCCATTTGTTTTGCCTTCACAGCCAAGATTCCCAATTTAGCGTGCTCCCAAATCAACAGTGAGATGAAAATCTGACATGAGGCTGTCACAAGGTTAGGTATCTTGTGAATCAATATGGCAAGAAAATAGACATTTGGATGGTTAGATTCCACATGCAAAACACTACGTAAAAACACGCCATGCTTAACAACTGAATAATCTTGGTATTTTAGACTAGAAAATATGGATCTAACCACATAGCAGGAATGCACAACTTACATGGAAGCATCATCAGAAAATGGTTATGTCAGTGTTGTGTAACAGACAGGCTTCATACTCCAGTATTTCTATTATTCTCTGTGTTTCCTAACACTAATAATGAAAAGATTCCAAGTCAATTCCTGAAACAGTTTCACCAAAAAGCATGAACTGCCGTTTGGATGGCTGCACCTGTTTCATTATCCCTAAGGAGGACAGAAAATACATGTGTACTTTCAAAATGAGGATAAATAAACGAAACTGACTGGTTTGGCTGTATGTTTACATTTACAATATCCTTCATCCTCAGGTCATAACTTAGCACTTTTAAAAGCCAGCTTTCACCTTAAAAAACAAACAAACAAACAAACACAAACCCCAGAAAACACCAAAGGATTGGGGCTGCTCCTGGAGAACACCAAGTTGAACACGAGACAGCAATGTGCTGTTGGGGCAAAGGAGGCAGATGGTATTCCAGGTAGCAAGGTGGAAGCCTGTAATCCTTCCCCTCTACTCAGCACTGGTGAGGCTACCCCTGGAGTGCCAGGTCCAGTTCTGGACTCCTCAGTGCAAGGAGGACATAGACATACTGGATAGGATGAAGCAAAGGGCAACAATGATGAAGGTGTGGAAACACCTCTTCTAGGAGGAACGGATAAGAAAGATGGGAGTGGTCAGCCTCAAGAAGAGAAGGCTCATGGGGATCTCATTAATCTATGTAAATACCTGAAGTGAAAAGAGGACAGAGCCAGATTCGTCCCAGTGGTGCCCAGTGATGGGATCAGGAGAGGAACAAACTGACACATGGGAGCCTCTCTGTGAACATCAAGACACACTTCTTTACTGTCAGGGTAATCCAGCAGTGGGAGAGGTTGCCCAAAGAGGTTGTAGAGTTCCCTCCCTAGAAGATACTCAAAAGCCATCTGGGCAGGGTCCCGGGCAACTGGCACTAGCTGACCCTGATTCAGCAGGGTGGTTGGACCAGATGCCCTCGAGAGGTTACTTCCAATCTCAAGTGTTCCGTGATTTATGATGGGAGCAGGATTCTTTCTCTACATAGTGTTAATCATCTGCAGGACTGTGCTTAACACTTCTAACTGCAGTTTGGAACTTGCTGCTTAGAAATACCCTTACTGGGAGCAGTTCTTTTTTACAAAATAGCTACAACACTAAGCAGAGATATGTTTGTCATTTTAGGCCATGTCTTTTACAAAATAATTTCTCTACAGGGGAAATATTCTTCCTAGCCACTGGAATTTTCTCACAGAATGTGTTTACTGTGCTCCGTTTCCCTGGTAGGGGTTTCTTCAAATGTTGTCAAATGTAAGGTTGCAGAGTTCATGTTTTACGAGACCTTTACTGACTGCTGAATGTCACTGAAAATCTTTCTATACATAAATCCTGAATTAAAAGATACATTGCCTTTGTTTTATATATGCATGCAAAAGAGGAGCAGGTCAGGGACTTAAAACATATTCCAATAAAAGAGAGGCACATAAAAGAAATGTAAATGACATACAGAGAAGGTGAATATGATGTATCAAATTAATTATGAATCTGCAAATAAAAGACATGCATTTCTGTATTGGTTTGGTCTCAAACTAAAAAATTATGTCTTCATTTGTGGAATATAAATATGCAGAAATGGTCCAACCACAAGATCCTATTTTTAAAACAGTAAGATACTTGAATAGGGGTACTGCATGCAAGAGTGAGATCTTCACTGGTATCACACACTGAGTAAGAGTCTAGCAGCTCCTTTCCTTCCAGTTGGTCTCTGACTCTGCCCATTCACACACTTGCTTGTATGCTATATAACAAATTCAGCCATGTGGTAGTTTTCATTTAAGGAGGAAGCAAGCATGAGAGTTGCAAGTCTTACCCATATTATCTGTGATTGTAGCACTTTGACAGAGGCCAAACATGGACATTCTTTACATATGGGAAATGAGGGAGTGCAAAAGATTACCCCTTTCCCTCCAATAGCATGCTTAAAAAGTTTTTGGGTTTTTTAAATGTCAGATATGACTGCAGAGGAGAGCCTTGGTGCCAAACCTATGCCTGAGGTACCTCAGAAATATTTTTCTCTTACTCTGCAGAAGTACTTTGGAATGGATTGAACCTATCAGAACACACTTATTTTCAATAGAAGCATACAAGACAGTAGTCATCTTGGAATAAGACTATGCAATGAACACCTGTTAAGCCCTTTAAGTATGTTGTATTTTAACCAACATATGGGTCCCGTGGTGTAATGGAGAGCACTCTGGACTCTGAATCCCAAGAACCTGAGTTCCAGTCTCAGTGGGGACCGTCCCCTGGCAGTTCAATGCCTCCCTGCCATCCCATCCCATCTCGGATGCTCAGCAGGGTCAGCCCCAGTTAGTACCGGGTGCTGTGACAGTCCTGAGGACTTCACTGTCACTGTCCAAGCTCGCTCAGCCATGGCAAATGGACCTTGGGACTTAAACGGTGGGGCCAGTTCTGCACAGGCTGAGCCTCACCTAAAAAATCCACTGCACAGGCTGGAAGGGCACACCCACATGGGGAGAGCCCTGCCCAAATCTTTGTTCGTGAATTCTGGCCGTATATACATACATACATTTTAACCAACGCATCTTTGTGAGAGCTATACATTTCACAAATATAGCTGTATTTTCCACAAGCAAATTTATCTTCTCACAAGTTCCATGTGTTTACAGATATATTTTGCAAATGCAGGCAAAATTGACATTTTCCACAAGAATGCTAATTCCAGCTTTGTGTGTCTTAATAGGAGTTTAATATACTGTAACTTTTTAGTGGGATTCAGCTTTCTTCTGATTTGCTTGGAAAAACACATATTTCAGTCATGCAATATTGAGGCACCATTGCAGCAGATTAGGTGGCAGACAGAGGCATCAGTGAAGCCACAAGACACATCCTTCAAGGTGGAGCCTTCCCTTTTTCTACACGATGTCCTTTGGGCTCACCAAAGCAGCCAGTTCCAGCTGCATGCGATACTATGCCCTTGAAAGGGAGAGACTGTGGTATGAAATACAGCACTTGGCACTCTCCCTTTCGACTTACTCATATGGACTAAAATCAGAAGCAGTTTTTTTAAATAAACTGCATTGCACATTAAATCCATATTTGAGAACAGTAGGGTTTTCTTCTTTATATCCTCATTTTGAAAGCAAATTTAATGTCTTTCTATGGAAATAGTTTAAGGTGTATTTTAATTTGTGTGTGGAATCTCTTAGTTGACAATATCAACTTTTTTTTTTTTATTCCAGCCTTTTAAAAATTTATTCCAAGGTAAGGAGTGGAACTGTGAAAAAAAGTATTTTAACTTTAGAAGAGAACATGTGAGTTCTACTGTAGTAAAAGCCAAGATGCATTTCTTTTAAATGTAGAGTTCAATTCTACTGGTATAGGTAGCTTATGCACTTATGTTAACTAGAACAGTGATGTGTTTTTCCAGCTTTAATCACACTGAAAATCTCACAATACTTGATACTTTAAAAGCTAGATGCAGTAGACAATAAAAGTCTCATGTGCTTGAAGAAACTCATCTTCCATTGAAATACTTTGAAAATAATTCTTTTTCATACAGTCGTTGAGCATCAGAATCTCTAGCACCAGTTCTGCATGCAGTTCACTGCATCCTAAAGGGCTCTTGAAAGCCTTTCCAAAAAACTCCCACTGAAACTGTCCTCCATCCCTTACTTACTCCCCCTCCCTTAACTCATGACTATTAAGGAAAACAGCAATGCCATTACAGCTCACTAGAAGGTTAAGTTTTTAGGAACTGGGAGAGAGAAAATAAAAGAAAGTTAAGTATAAAAAAACTCTTAAATCACTGTGGGAATTTTTTTGTTTTCTTTTAAGCTTATGGTTTCTGAGTACTTAAGGAATAATAGCTGTGAGGATAATTATCACTGCTTCTAGGATACTCACATGTGTGCAGAAGAACTAAAGCACTGTCTTTTTTTCCAGTCATTACCACTTTCAGCTAGAATGAAAAAAAGATTCTCGATGTAAGGAACTAGGTTTCTTTTGGGGTTTCTGTAGAAATGAGAATCTCTAACATATTTCTTTCTTTTCTTTTCCCATCTAAAGGCAAGCACCGCTGGAAGTTTGCAGAAGAAAAAGACCATGATCATGTATGTAACTCCAAGCAATGTTAGTTACTAAGACTCTGCAGAAACAGACCCCTGTGTTCCTTACCTACATGCACAAGAGAAACCTGTGAGCCTGTGGGAGCAGGCCAGGAGCTGCCAACACGTTTTCCCAGCCGAGAGTCCCAGCCAGCCAACTCTGTTGAAACTGACCTGTGCATGAGCAGGGTTCCCCTGATGTTTAGAGTCCTGAGATACACTGGCTAAGAGGGTTGAAAACGTCAGTCAGCAGCTGAAGACAATCACCTGTCCTGACAAAAAGAGAAAGAAAACAAAGAATCCCAAAGCAGCCCACCAGGAATTGAATTAAAGGGGCCAAAAAGCAAGTATGATTACTTTCAAAAGCTAACTGCACTGATGGAGCTGAACAAATAATGAGGTTTTGAAGTCCTATTCAAACCCTGTGAAAAGGCAAAACTTAAGGAACAAAATATCTAAATCAGTTTGAAAAGCCATACAGAATGGCTTCATAGGTTGTGTGCTACCAACTGCCCCACGTGAAGACACCAAGGAAAAGGACGAACAGGCAGATGATGCCTTAGAATGACAGATGAGCACTTGCCCATGAACTTACTTCACTGATCACAGGAATGCAGTCTCCTTCAGTCTCATTCTGCTAACTGCTGCCTGCCTGCTCTCTTTCCTGTATCAGAAGCTCAGGTTTCTTGTATGATTTTAGCCACTTTGACAGACCAAGAAAAATAATAATTTATCCCACTCCAAGACAGTCCCATGTAAACACAGCCCTTCTGTGAGACAAATGTCTGATTATAATCAATTTCAATAGACAGAATTACGTTATAGTGAAATAAAGAATTTTAACACAACATGTGTTGGGTTGCCTCTACCTGCAGACAAGACCAGAGCACACCCAGCACGGGGAGGGATCTTTCTTTTATAAGCCACAAACTCCTTCCCTTCAGCCTCTCTTTTCCCTACATGGCTCCTTGGTTTCTTATTGGTGGTTCTGCTAGCTCTTGATTGGTGTTATTTAGACAATTTTCATGCACAGTATCTCCTGTTTGATCCATTTCCCAGTCTGGCCTGTCCCTATTCCCAGCCACCAGCCCGTCGGCAACAAGGCTTGTCACCCCACATGCTTTCCGGGTTGCCTTGTTCTTAGCACCCTGCACCTTTAATTATACAACTCATAAAACCCCACAACCATTAGCATTTTAACAATTAAATCTCTTAAAACCTCCAGATAGATTTCTCCTCACATTCAGCTTCCCCAGACTAAGCAGGCTTTGGGGTCACCCCTCTCAGAGCAGGTTCACTTATAAAAGGCAACAAAATTAAGGCGGCTGACAGAAATCTCTCAAGACCATCTTTGGGATCCTACAGTCAACCAAAAGGTTGACTATTAACCACGCTGCTTCTAAGTAAAGACTATGTCTTTGAGTGTGAAAATCTCAAAATGCTGGTTTTGCCCGAGGTACTGCCCTTCCCTCCTCGCAATTCTGTGAGTTTAAGGCAACACCGTCACAGCGACTCGGAGGGTCTCTCGCCTTCCGCCTGAACTTCTCTTAGACCGCTATGAGTTTATCTCACTTTTTTACAGACTCCACAAATCCTCCCACACCTTTACTTCTCTCCGTTCCCCGAGTCTTCAAACGTTTGAAAACACCGTGGAAAAATACCCAGCTCGCTCCTCGAGCTCCCTCGCCCTCTCTCCTCCCGCCGCCCGGGCCGAGGGCCGCGCCCTCCCTTAAAGGGCCGGCGGCTCCGAGAGCCGAACCTTCCAGCGGCACCGGAGCAGCAGCAAACCGGCGATCCCGCGTTATGTAGAACCCCGTTCGCACAGCGCACTGAGCAGCCTGCCCGCTCCCATGCAGGGCTTGTCCCGCAACACAGGCGAGCGCTGTGCCCTCTGCCTGGCAGCAGCGGGACAGGGCCGCTGCCACCCGCGGCTCTGCTGTGACACTGTCAGCAGGCAGCGAAAGAAGGAGCTGGAGTTTGTACAGAAAGAGCCCAGAGCTAGTAAGAGTAAGGGAGAACCGTTCTGGTAGGAAGCATCTCTCCCTGCAGCTCCCCGTCCTTCCCAGCTGAACAGTAAACTCACCTTGTGCTCCGCTGCACCTCGGGCAGATCCACAGCAGAAAGCAGAGCAGGGCTGTGAGAAGCAGATGCCAAACTCACATCTCAGCTCCAGACTCTGCTCCCTCTCGGAATGGCTCTGGAGTGGAGGGTGAGGGAGGCCGGAGGCATGGAAAGAGGCTGCAGGGCCCAGGAGCAGCAGGCAGGGCCCAGGAGCAGCAGGCAGGGCCCAGGAGCAGCAGGCAGGGCACAGGAGCAGACAGGGCCCAGGAGCTGGCAGGGCCCAGGAGCAGCAGGCAGGGCGCAGGAGCAGGCAGGGCACAGGAGCAGGCAGGGCACAGGAGCTGGCAGGGCACAGGAGCTGACAGGGCACAGGAGCTGACAGGGCACAGGAGCAGGCAGGGCACAGGAGCAGACAGGGCCCAGGAGCTGGCAGGGCCCAGGAGCAGCAGGCAGGGCACAGGAGCTGACAGGGCACAGGAGCAGGCAAGGCACAGGAGCAGGCAGGGCAGCTGGCCAGCAACCCCTCCTGTGGGGTAGGGGCACAGCCATTCCTGGCCCTGGCACCTCCTTACTGTGTGTAAGAAACTCCAACAGCACTGGAACGGAGGTCTGGTCTGCCAAAGCTGGGCAGTGTGAGGAAAGATTTAAAAAGTCAGAAGCATGTGACATCTTTAAGGAGTTTTTGGAAATCCAAATGGTAATTTTTAATGCATGGAACTGACAGTGTGGGTGGTTGCAGATTTACAGCGCTTGCACAGCTTTCACAGGTGATTCCATCCTCACGTTCCCCCACAGTCAAGGCCATATTTCATGCGTCTGCACTGAAGTTCTGCTCTCTTCTTCATGTCTCTGATGCCATGTGCCAGTAGCAGCTGTTCAGTGCATATTTTATATGACTGTACCTTAGATGTTGGTTTATGTGTTACATCAGAGGCTACAGCTCCTTACAACACTGGAACAAACCAAGGAGACTTTTCCTACTAGGACCCCAAATTTAGAGAGGTCTTCATTAACACACATGCACTTTTGTTGCAGCCTAATGCTGCATGCCCTACTACCCACAAGTCCTAAAGCATAAGAGCATGACTTTCATCTGACCGTATATCCTACTGCCTCACATACAGGGAACACAAGGCACTTCACAGCATACCATTTAAATCATAGAATCATAGAAGGGGCTGGGTTGGAAGGGACCTTTATCCAGTTCCAACATCTCCTACAGTGGGCAGGGACACCTTCCACTAGACCAGGTTGCTCAGAGCACAATACAATCTGGCCTTGAACACTTCCAGGGATGGGGCATTCACAACTTCTCTGCAAAACCTGTTGCACCACCCTCACAGTAAAGAATTTCTTCCTGTTGTCTAATGTAAACCTACTGTGAGTCTGAAGACATTCCCTCTTGTCCTGTCACTACCTACTCATGTAAATATTCTCCATCTTTCTGGTAGGATCCCTTTAGGTACTGAAGGCCTCAATTAGGTCACCTCAAAACCTTCTTTTTTCTGGACTGAGCAATCCAAATTCTCTCAGTCTTTCCTCATAGGAGAGATGCTCTATCCCTCTAAACATCTGGGTGACCTCCTGTGGACTTGCTCCAACAGGTCGATGTCCAGGGGGACCCCAGAGCTGGATGCAGTACTCAAGGTGGGGATCTCACAAGAATGATGCTTTTATACCCTAGAAAAATCTATCTCCATTTGGTAAAGAACACTGAATATTCAGAGGAATCCATTGGCAGCTCTGTATTTTAGAGAATACCTTAGGTTTAATTTTCCAATATAAAGTCTGATTCAAAGCTTTGTGAGTTCATTACAATCCTGTTTCTGGCAGGCACAGGATCAGTTTAGCTCTTAATTTAGCTCACCGACCATCCTGATGTCAGGTCACAGATCCAATTTAGTTCTGACTTCCACTTTCCCTAGTTAATCCCCTCATTTGTGAATATTTCCAGCAGTCAGGAGTTAGACATTCCTGTTTGTGGTGGGCTCACCCTGACTAGATGCCAGGGTCCCACCAAAGCCATTCTGTCATTCCTCCTCCCCAAGTAGACAGGAGAGAGAAAGTAGAACAAAAGACTGAGGAGTCAAGATAAGGACAGGAAGATCACTCAGTAATTATGATCAGGGACAAAACAGACTCAACTTGGGGATGTTAGTATAATCTATTGCCAATTGCTCTGTTTTAACCCTGACTGGCTACTAAGCCCCACACAGTCACTTGCTCAGACCCTGCCAGTGGAATGGTGAAAGAAAATCAGTAGGATGAAAGTGAAAAAACTCATGGGTTGAGATAAAGCCAGTCTTAGCAGGGAAAGTAAAAGCTCTGTGTGCAAGCAAAGCAAAACAAAGAATTAATTCATCACATCTCATGGGCAGGTAGGTGTTCAGCCATACCCAGGAAAGCAGGGCTCCATCATGCACAACAGTGATTTGAGAAGACAAATGACATCACTTTAAATGTCCCCCCTCTTCCTTCTTCTTTCCCCCAGCTTTATATGCTGAGCATGATGTTATATGGTATTGGATATCCCTTGGATCAGTTGGGATCGGCTGTCCCAGCTGTGTCCCCTCATCACCCCTTGTGCACCCCTTCTGACTGTTCACTGGTGGAGAAGAAAAGCCCTTGACTCTGCAGTAGCAAAAACATCCCTGAGTTATCAACACTGTTTTGGTCACAAATCCAAACCAAAAAATTAATTAAAAATATTTTTTAAAATTCTAAAGAAATGCTCTTTCTGGTCTTTTGTCTGTAGAATCCTGTCATAATTTCTCACTGAATTATATCATATTTAAGATCATGTACAAGGTTTATAATACTGAGACAATTAGACTGTTATGTATTTTATGGATGGAAAAGAAGTGTTACAACAAGGATAAACACCTAAAATGATTTTGGATGAATGAACCAAGATCCTAAAAGGGGGTTCATAGAATGTTGCTTGGAATGAGAGGCCTTCCTGCATTATTCCTCATCATGTCATCCACTGAGGCAAAAGAGAATGTCAGAGAAGCATGGCTTAGTTCATGTGCTTACCACTATTTTGGGGATGTTGCCTCCCTCTTTGACTCCATCTATCACTTTTGTATGTGGTAAGGGACCTTCAGTGTCCTATTTTATTTTGCATACATAAAAGGCCAATGAGAAAATTATTCTTCAATTATAAGTAAGCAAAGAAATATATACATATCTATTGTAATCTAGGCATACTTAAAAATCCACATGGTTTTGTTACTTTTAGTGTATTATGCTGTAGTGATTCAGAAAGTATGGATGTGTATACCGGACATGATGAATGTCCTATGTCCAAAAGATGCTCAAATGAACACTATAAACAACTTTCTTTTGGCCATGCCAGTTTGTGTATCTTTGACCATTCGCATAATTTGAGGATAACCAGGGTTTGCTTACTGAGAACACAAATCAGATACCAAATTCAGGCAACATATAGCTAGCATTACTTAAGTTTTCAGCTCTACTTACATAGAACTCTTTGGCTTATTTGTTGGACCTTAGCTCTGTCCATATTCTTTCACTATGTGGGAAAGACAACCAAAATCGTTACCACAAAACCTAGAGATAAATTAGACTTATCCATCATGAAGCACTGTCACAAAATGCCAGATGCAAAAGCAGTGAGTGAAAGGAAGTAGTCCTTGAAGTCAATTATTTTCAATTTTTGAAAATTAGTAAGTATTTCTAATGTTAATATCTTGCTTTTTATATGTTAAGTGAATTGTTATTTTCTGGATTTTTTTCCTTTGATTTTCAGCTCCACAGAGTAACAGGTATCAAATAAAGGAACCTTGGCCACTTTTGTGAGCCCTTATAGTCAGTGAATCATAGTCAGCTCTTGTAAATGATTGATATTAATCAATATTAAGAGGGAGACAAAGCAAAGCAGTAACTGTATCATGCAGCAAGACCTGAAGGTTAAGTCCAGGCAGGATGTACAAAGACCAAAGCATTCAAAGAAGAGGGAACATGACAGTTTTAGCTGCAGTGTCTAAAGGCCATTTGTGTTGTGCTGACAGTTTTTACACTTGCCCAAATCAGTATAATCAGTATTTTATACCATCTGTTCACTTGGTAACATTTGACTTATGCTCTGGTCGTTCTGCCTTGCATTAGTGTAATTTTTCACCACAAAAGAATAGATGGTGCTCATATCAGCCAAGTGCAGATAGTATTTTCATTTTTTAAGGTGGGAAGCAGGAGCTGATTATTACAAAGTACGATACTCTGTGAGAAAGGCTATTGGACACTTAAAACAACTTTTGAATTTCCCTTTTGGGTCTGGCACTCCTCTTTGAATTGCTGTGGTCATGTGAGTAGCCATAAAGGTGGCTGGTAAGAAGGCATAAAAAACTCAACAAAGGAAGTTGTCTGCTGAAAAATACTGACATCTTTGAAAAGGGCAGCTGGTCACTTTCAAGTGCAGCCAGGTACCTAGAAACCAGAGATACCATGGATAAACAGAAAAACAAGGGACCTTAATGGCAATTTGTAATCTGACTAGGGGAAAACACCTGGTAAAACAGCTCTCTGAAAGAACAGAAAACAGCATCATCTATTGGCTGTTACAGGGAAAAAATCAAAATTACCAATGTCTATTGGTTGCTCAGAGTAGGATATCCTACACCATCTCAGGTGTTTTATAAGAAGAACTCAATCTTTATTCAAAATGGAGACTCTTGGTCTCTGAGAACTTCACAGTTGAATTCCACGTGAACTATCTGTCAGCTCTCGGCCTCTCAGTGGGAACACCTGTCTGACTCCAGACTTTATGATGTGGATCAGTTCTGAAGGGAGACTTCTTTGATTCAGTCTGTCCTCCCCTCTTTTTCTGGTGGCCAGATCCTCCTGGGATCCCTCCTCCCTCTTTTTGGACAGTGTGTCCCCCTGCTGAAATCTGTCTAACTTGCTTCTTACTTATACTTCATATAAGTAACCTTTTGTTAAGTATATCTGGTGTTATATTGCTTGTATGTTAGCTCCACTAATGATAAGCTGTAGTAATCTGTAGTAGTATGTAACTATTCAATTGTTGCTGTTACTGCAATACTGATTGATGCTGTTATTTATTGATAACATACTATTGATTGATAATATATTATCAGTTGCTGACAGTAATTTGTAATAGCTTGGTGTACATATATGTATTCATATTTATTAATTGTGTATGTTATTTGCTAGTGGCAGTTTGTGGTATTTGTGGTAATCGGTAATGAAGTAGAGACATTTGGAGGATAAAACCTTCCTATTCTTGTGTGTCACAGGAGTCTATGAACCCATGATTGGGACCCTACACCTCAGAAAGCCAGGTAACCCCTCAGGTTGTGACACTTGGGAAAATCAATTCACCTCCTATGCTTCTTCCCTCTTTCTATAAAATTCTTCAAGGTAAAACTGTGTAGATTTCCAATTTTCCATCTTAGTCTTTCTGACTTTCTGTACTATGGGAAGGGGAGGAAAATTTTTAAGATGCCATCTGGAAATAAGAGCAAGTGGAGAATAGTCTCAGTACAAGACCTTATTGTTTACATAGGATCCCATGCCTTTACACAGGAATAAAGCAATATTTCACATGCAGAGACTTCTCTCTTATGTAACAAAAATGTGTATTAACATTTTTGTGTCTACCATAAAAATGTTAGTCATGTAGAATGACCTACTACATATAATATTTTTATTTCCCATGAGAGAAAACAGAGAAACAAACACAACACCTCTATTAAATATTGATAACACCCAAAGAATGATATTTACTGTAAAGAAGAAAATATTCCTAAGGTAACTGTGAAATACAATGAAATTACACAATTAAGTTTATACATGCAAGTAACATGTAAAGTCCTTCCCTTCTGGGCGAAGATTTTTTTTTCTGTCTTTTTAATTGTAGTGGCATCGATAACATTGATTTCTTTTGGAAGAAATACAGTCATACTAATGATTTATCAGAATAACAATATTCAAAGGTGATATATTTATCATATGCTAAGAGGAGGTATAATGTTTTTATTAAGATCTTGCATCTTCATTGAGTATTGAAAATAATTCATTTTATTATTCAGAAACCTCTTTACACATTCACTTAAACTTCTCTATAAATCAGTTTAATAAAAATAATGGAGCTGGTGATGTTTTGCCTCCTCATTTGTCTCAAATTTCAGGAGTTGTGTCGTCCAGAAGACAGCTGGCAAGACGTTTACACTTGGGTTCTTTTAAGGACTTGCTGCAGCAAATTTTCTTGTTGCTGTTTCACCTGTTTCAATTGTCTGATATTGCAAGCAGATACACTCTGTTATGTTTCTGTAATCCCTGACACAATTAGGGCTTCATGTTATTTTACATATGTAGGTTAATTTTAAAGTTAAAAACTGCAAGTCAAGTATAGGCAAGCTATTTTAAATTTGATTATGGCATACTAGTGTAAAAGCTAGTATGGGTCTGAGGTGACATGTGTTGTATGAACCATTAGATCATCTCCATAGATTCAGTACATAGCTATGGAATTTGCAAGTCAGTGTGTTTGTGTAAAGACACATATGGAATAAGAGAAGCTGTAGAGCAAAGACTGGGATCCACAGGATGTGATAAAGCTTTAAATGGCCATCTTGAGAAGCACAGAGACATGGAAAACAAATGGGATTAACTTATCACAGAAGGTTTTAAAAGGTATCAAGTATGTATAACCAGTGTGAGAAAAGTTCTTTTCTTTTGATACCTTTGATAGATTTAGCACCACTTTTTTCCTTAGTGTTTTGTTGTGAAGAATTTCCTTATTGCATTAAGGAATGTAGTCTTAAAGGCTAATTTTAGCTAACACAGGCCTTTCTCTCAAGGCTCTATTGACAAATGATTCTTTTGAAGGGCAGTTCAGAGCCTACTTCGTGTGCCTTGAATTAGTTTACTGAAGGAACGTTTCTTTCTCCATTGACTGCCTGCCCTGGAAAAAATAACTTAGACAGATCTCTCCAGTGTAAGCTTAGTGTTCAGTGAATACGTGGAAAACCCTGTTAGCATTCAGACTATGATTCAGAATAACTCTTTTTAGGTCACATTATTTATGAAAATTTTTATGGAGTTTTCACAGCTTGATAACAGAGTAAGATGTGCTCTTGAAATCAGCCATCTCCCACCCCCTGCAAGTCCTATGCAGATCTTACAGATGCTAATATTGGGCCTCAGATCTTTGTGCCATCTGCTTTAGTCTTCTTCATTTTTCAACAGAATCTGAAGCATATAAGCAGTATTTGATTGCTGTCTGCTGTGCAATTGCACTGGTCCTGATAGCAACCACTAAATGCCACTTCCTGATCATAATCTTTTTGCTGACACTCCATTCACAAAAAGCTATCTAGTAGGAGTTTCTTGGAATCACAAGCAGGTTTATCTGGAACCTCTTATATGAGAGGAAAAAAACCTGAAAGTCATGTATTATTCTAATTTTGTACAACTACCTCACCTAGAAAAAGCTTTAAAATAAGACAATGGGATACATAACAGTGCCATGCTGGACCAGACCTTGCCGTGTGGGTGGGGATGTTTGTTAGCTGGGAGCACTTTGTCCAGGAAGCTCTTAAAGATAAAGCAGTATTATCCATTGCAATTATGTAATTATGTTACCTAGGTTATAAGTACTTGGATCTACTAACAACAGACTCAGAGCACATTCTAACACTTGGGTGGGCCAACTTTTCCAATGATTGTAAGTCTTTGAGTGACACCACATGCATTAAAATCTGTTCATATATGTTGTGGTAACAATATACACATGGTACCTGTGATACTCACTCTTACATATAGACTGGGGAATTTATTAACATGAATTTTATTCAGTTCTTTCATTCACTGTATGTGAAGTGACTCAACCATGAAATCAGTCAAAGAATATTTCACTTTGGAGAGAGCTTTAAGATACCAAGTTAGCTTGCTTCAAAATGTATGTGGAACAGGGATATTGATTCCTGTCTTCAGTCAATTGATGATGTCATCACTCAGATCACACAATTTGGCTTTCAGAAGAGCGTTTGGAAAGTCCAAGAAACTTGTCATTCTACAGTAAAGTCTTTTCTTTTAGAATCCTGTCAGTAATGCCTTGATAAGTGTTAGAGAGCAGATGTGATAAGATAAGCTCTCTTTTTCTAACCCAAACTATTCTGACTAACCTGGTTGTCTGTATTTAAATTTGTAACATTTTCGTTTTGTGTTTGAACACTACCCTCACCTATGACTAGAATTCTTTTGCACTATCACAATACAGCTGAATTCTAGAGCAACTGAACGTGCAAGATAAAATGAAACCAGTATGGACAGATACAGCCAAGCATATAACAGAATACTACTCTGTACATGATTTTGTAATTTGGTGAAAACATTTTGCCTAACTGTATAAGTGAATCACAGAAGTTGTACAGTTATACTGCTTAATATGTTTTCAGCCTTTGTAGGACTGCTTTCAGTCTTTGTCCTTAGCTATGATAGTGACAGTAATCTGATGTTATTTAATATAATAATGCTAATTGATACAGTAACAATTACTTTGATTAAACAACTTAGTCTTGTGTGCCTGCTTTGCGAGATAAACATTCCTAGTACAAAGAAATGTTCACTTCTTTTTGCTGGATCTTCCACCACTGGTCATGTGCAACCTGTAATTTAGGCAACCACTAATCAGAGAGAAGTGCATTTAAGAGCTGAACTTAGGCTGATCAATGCACATGGCCTTTCCATTAAGTTTATACTGTGGATGTAAACTTCAACATTCACATAACAGTCGAATTTGGTCTGTCTTTCTCCTCCTTTTATTATCACTAGCAAAATTTAGGTGCAACAACCTATTCTAAAAAATCCACATAGAAATAAAGTTACCCCAAGACAGAATTGCACTCCAATCTGTAATCTGAGCACATGGATAACAACACAGCTGTTGAAACACAACTTTGCACATTTTGCAGCAGTGGAAATCCCCTGCTTGCCTAATAAATGTATCATCAGAAAAATTTGCAAGACTCTACCTACAGCCTTCTTTTTATACTTTCTTTTTGTGCTTTGTAAATGGTGTTTAAATATACTACTAGATATTCAGTGAATTAATATGAGTGACACAGTAGCTGTTATTCTCTCCCATTGTGCTGATCTGTCCAACTGAAACAAATCTGTCATATTGCTTTGTATACAGTCCCAAGTATCTCTCATTTCTTTAAATATTTGTTCCTGAATAAAGGTAATATTCATCAGTAAAAATGGTATAAGTAATTTTATTTGTATTAAATTGTATTATACTTTAAAAGCCTGTCTTCAGATTTAGGTAGCAAAAACACTGACTGGAAAACAGTGTCAAATACCTGCCAAGAATTAAATTTTACATAACTTTCAGTAGACGTGGAGCTTGGGAATAGTCCATAAATTTATGTTTGTAAAAGGAAGAATTGGTTAGAATACTACCAAACTATTAAAAACTATTCTGAACTGACAGTCTTCAAGCTACTTAATAAAGCAGCCTAGATGAGGTGTGGCATTAAGAACATTCTCAAGTCTTATGATTTCTTAGGGGGTCCTTTTGGCCTAAAAGAAGAGTTTCTATTTGTATGAGCCACTAACCTCAATGTACACTAGAATTTATTGACTAACCTTTATTTTCTTCAAAATCAGTTTGCTCTGCAGATGTCACTGAAATTTAAATTTAGAATCAGCAGACTTTATATGTACCGCTTACACTAAATGAGATATAATGAAGGTATACCTCAAAACCAAATCACATCAGATAAAGAGTAAATTAAATCATCCTCCTTAGCTTTCCGCCACCTGCTTCTCGAGGCTGTGTAGTTCCACTCTATGTTTCTTTTTTATCTGGTATTTCCTCTTGCATTTCTCTGGTAGCTGCTTAAAGCAGGCCACATCATCCATGTCTTTAATGACTTTTAGCTTGCACAATCCAAATAATTCCAGGTTGGAGGAAAGCATCCATAAGTTCTAGATAAATAGCACACTAGTTAACACAACTGAAAGTGTATGTGAAATATCACTCGTGATTAAGTATTTATTATGTGCCCATGTCTGACTGAGAGGTTCTGCATGTTGCACTAGTGAGCTTTAGAAGGTAAGGTCTTAAGCTTCAATGCAGCAAAACTTGTTTAGCTTTTAGATTTTCATTCAGATCCTGCATGTTGTATGAGAGGCAATCATCACAAAAGAAAGCAACACAAAAATATCTCTTCACACCTGCCTCTTGTTAATGGATATTACAAAGAGACACCACCTCCACCAGCTCCAGGGATTCTTCTGCCTGGCCAGTGGATCCAAGCCTAGAGACACAGGGGTCCCTATCCCAAGCTGATGGACATGGCTGCTTCTTTCCCATTTGCAGGTGTTTCAATAAAGCAAACCATCTTCTGCGAAGAGAAAGGACTTCACTCGACAAGCCTGTGAGGTTTACGGTGAAGACATTTTATTACACACAGCACACGGTTTATATATGGTTAAAGCTACATTCTATTGGCTAAATTGAACCTCACACCATCAGGCTACAACTTTTAATTGGTTAAAATCCATATCTCACAAGTCCAGTGTTTATATGAACTCATTCTAGATGTTTTCAGGTGCATCTCCGGAGTATTCTGTAAAAGTCGAAGCATTCTCATGAGAAACTTCTGGGGAGTTGTTGAGAACTCCAAGGTAGTGATTTGTCTCTTAATGATCAATAGCAGGTGTGTCCTTGCTGCTTCTTAGCTGATATCTGCTCTAGTCTCTTGGAGTTGATGCAGACTGGATTGCTCATATGCCCATTTTCTGAAAGAAACCCCTCAACACTTCAGTAGGCTGGGCATGTCTTCTGGAGACATGTGCATACACACCGAGGAAACAGACATGGCTGGCCACATGGACTACCACAGACACAGCACCCACATAGGATGTATGACACCTTCTGCAGCACCCACATGTGACACTGACAGGACTACAGTCAAGTCCCCTTCCTCCTCTTGAGGTGAACTCAAGTTCAGTAGAGAAAGAATGTATGTCCCTGATGTCTATACTCACAAGTAGATGCACATTTGGAGATCCCTCATGTATCAGTATGGCCTCTGTCCATCTGGTGCCCCTGTCTGTGTGCTTTTGTGTGGTCTATGGGTTTTATGTGCTTGGGGCCTTTTATGTGCTGTACAGGTTTCCTATTTGCTGACTAGTCCAGCTAAATCCTCACTAGCAAACAAATGCATGCACTCACACACTGATCTCAAAGACCCTGCACACTGCTGGGTCCCTCTAATATCAGCACAGACCCTCTGCCTCTGAGCTATCTCTGGCTTTTCTACTCTTCAGTTACTCCATCTGAAAATTGCAAAGAAATTACATACGCACAGACTGGTGTCCCCCAGACCCAGAGAAGAGGCAAACACTGATGTGTCCAAATGCTGTAGAGAAAGATGCACCTCGGAGCTGTGACCCCTCTGACTACAGGCACTGAGACCCTCTTTTACTGCAGTTGCTGGCACCATATGCCTTGAGGCACCAAACCCCCCAGTCTGACTCCGGTTGCTAGTTCTATCTTCTCCCACTTCCCCCAACTGCTGACACACGATCCTTACAGCTCTTGCACACAAGCAGAGAGTACGATTACACAAAGAGATAGTTAAAAAATATTTAAGAATAAGATGGTACTGTGGGTTTAGATGCATGGCTTGGTCAGACAAGTGTACTGGCCACCCCCTGGTTATACCCAACTGGCTCCTCTTGGCTTTCCCCTTCTTGTTTCCTCCCCAACCCCCTTCCCTTATACATTCCTTCATAACTTTTTCTTAGTCCCACAGTCCTGCTGCTGGTATCCCAAGTCCTCAAGTTCCTCTTGTTTCCCCCTTATCACATATAAAGTCCATGTGGGCTTCCAGGTATCCAAAGCTGTGTGTGGAGTTTCTTAACGGGCCATCTATTATTTACTGAAGGCTTTTGGTCTTTTGCATTGTCTCCATTATTCCTTCTTCAGCAGGTTTGTGTCTGTGTGCTTTTGTTCATCACTGTAGTAGTTTTAGCTAGGCCTCAATTTAGCAGACTCAAGGAGTCTGTGTGGATTAGGAGAGACACATATTGCCTGACTAAGTAACCAGGGAGATATTTCATACCAGATGACGCAAACCTGAGATATGAGTGCAGAAGTGGAAGGTGTTCAGTCAGTTCCATCATGGCTGAAGTAAAGGCAAGACATGCAGCTGCTGTCTTGCTGGAGTGGGCCCTGCTGCTGCTGCTGCTGCTACTTGCATTTTGTTTAAATTCAGGGAAGTAGAAATATTTTGTTGTTATACTTTCTGTTTCTTGCTGGGTGTCTTTTAGGGTGCTAATACATCCAGAGTGACAGAATCTGTTTTTGGTGGGAGGTAGAAAATTGTTGTTATATCTAACTTGTGTAAGTATGTGTTATATTGTAATTTTATCTTAATTTTCTCTTTTCTGTATAAATATATATAGTTAGTTTAAGCATAAACCTAGTTTGAGGAGTTTTTTTCCTTTCCTCCCTTTTCTCGGCCGGGGTGGGGAGGGAAACTTTGACTCTGTATTCGGCAGTTGGCATTTTGCCAGCTCAACCCAAGACAATCACCTATTTACTTAGAGTCCCTTTTCGCATTAAGAAAGTATTTGTATGGATTACCTTAGCGTAGAAGACGATCTGACCTTCCACACATCCTTGAATTGCTGACCACTAAATCAATAATAGAAAAAATATATCTGAAAGAAATTACAGAAAGCTAAAAGTAACTCACAAAACACCACAACAGGGAAGGTTTTCAGTAACACTAATTTGTCTGTGTAGTTATGGATCAAATCATCATCATCACAAGCTAAATTGCTATTGAAATCTTGGTAGGTAGTAGTTGGTTAGTATTTGGGTAGCTACTTTTTTCTTAGTTGAGAAATTATCTAATTGGGAGTACCACTTTTGCATAATTTAAAGCAAATGAAAGTACCCTAGATTTCTCCAGAGAAAGGGGAGAAACTTCCCTAAAAATCATTTCTTTTGTTTAAAAAAAACCCTGAAATTCTTACAAGGTCCACATCAACAATGCAAGACTCTAAGAAACCTTTACTTTTTAAGAAGTGTAGTTATAACCTGACAAAATGGGAGAAAGAGGTTGTTTGCTGTTTTGCTCATGCTTAAAAGAGGCAAACTCTGGAAAACTAGACTAGAAATCTTCAGTGAGCACAGTAAGGGATTTTTTCCCAAGTGCTTACACTTCATCTTTCCTTAGTTCTACCATAGGATGTTTCTGCTGCTCACTTCAAGATTTTATACTCCATTATTAAAACACAAAATAAAAAAATAAAAAATAAAATTAAAAAAAAAAAACCAAAAAAAAAAAACCAAAACTGAAGATACATCATCTGGGGTGATCCAAAAGGAGACAGGTAGTCAGATGGTAAATGGTCTTAAAATCCAGATAGATGCACAGGCCATGGGCTGGAAACTTCAGCAGCCTTTTCTATTACCAGGCCCAGATCATGCTAAGCCACCCAATTCCCTCTCAGAAAGGACGATATGGATAGCACAGGTCTCTGTGGAACCAGGATGTCGCTTTCTGAAAACTGGCAGTACAGCTGGAATGGAACAAGAATGAGACTTTTGCACACATCTAATTTTTGGAAAGGTGCTGGGAATTGTCTGGGACACTGTGGAGTTATAGTTTGAGAAGACAAAGAGACCAGAGATAAAGTTCTACTGTATTATTGTATGGACAGTGAGGAAACTCGAGATTATGCCAAACTCCAACCATTCTAATAATAATAACTGGCATATGATAGGCTTGAAGCCTGCTTTATTTTCCTTAGACCAAATATGTAAATCTAAATGTCCAAGAAGATATATGTTTGGTGGGTTTTGTTTTTTGGTTTTGTTTTTCTTTCTTAATTTCAAGTTGAAAATGTACATTCTCAATAATAAAACTGTTATTTGAATGTGGAAAAACTACACCCTCAAACCTTCAAAGAAAGCAGTAATTCCAAATCTGAAATGCCCCTGTTGTTTATAGAGTGGGGAAAATGTTCATCTCCTCGAAATTACTTTCTGTTTGTATCCTCATTCTGAGGTGCAATTGGAAATAACAGATTGTGCTAGGTCAGTGGCCTTTCCTGACAGGACAGCATGCTGTTCATAGGACTCAAACCTGTTCTCAAGCTTCAAAAATATTTTACAGTAGTTTCTGAAGTGTTCTATACATAATTTTACCACCAGCTTCACCAGGTAATCACTGTGTATACTAGTTGACCACTAAATATGAATTCCCATGTAAAGGCACTATATTGCATTTTTTAATGCATAGTTCAGTTATAATCAGTGCATAAATAGAGACATGTTTGAAGTTGCTCACATACAAAAGACTGCTACAGGTTCCAGTAGACACATTCTCAGTGCTTTACTCCAGGTACAGAGATGTGTTTAGCAATCCATTCATGGCTGTAGCTAATGTGACCACTCAGTCAAGATAAGAAATATGGAAGCTAAAATAAGCAACTTGAATCACTGGAAGAGGAATTAAAGGAGTAAAGAAAGAAAAAGAGAGGAGAAGAAGAGAAAAATAGATTATTAAATAGCCATTGCCAAAGAGTCCTGTGGAAGCCCAGCTTCATGTGGTGGAGGCAGGTCAAGGGGAGAACAGGCAAGGGGGAGGCCTCATGTGGTGCTTTTGTGTGTTCTGGTGGCTGTGGCCGCCCCTCCCAGGTGGGTGTTCTGCCTCAGGGACCACTCAGTGCCTGCAGGCCGGAGTGAGGAGTGATGCAGCCCATCAGCAGTGCCAAGGGGCCGTGGTGTGGGTGGGCGCCCACGCTTCCCTTTGGATTGGCACGTGCTACTGCCGAGTCTGCCATATGGATGTGGCTCTGTGAGCCCAGCCATGGGGGATACAGCCTAATCCTTACACACACACACACTTGAGCTGGTTCTGATCCAATAATAAATACTCCTCTGTGAGATCCAAATCCAGTGTATTGTCGTTTATGAAGTATTTTCCCAAGCCAGACTACATCTTCAGAAATGTACCGGACAAAACAAGAAACTATGGGTGAATTACAGAAGAGGAGAGACCAGAATGAATAGAAAGAATGGGAGCATAAAGATCTAACAGAAAGCTTGAATAATCCAAATGCCGATTTGGGGGGTTTTATCACAATTAATGGGGTGTTTCTCTCCCCTATTTTCAATTACAGTAGCTTATGTGGCTACTAGCTCTGTGTACATGGCTATTTGTTATGTGTGGATAGCAGCTTCCGTGGGTCATACAGCTGGAAATATTTCTCCTGAAGGATGACTTTGAATCTTAGAGTTTTTAATTGTCTTACTGTGGCTGATTAGAAGTTGTGAAAGATTACAATATATGTTGAATATATTATGAAGTGAACTGTATCTGGGAGAAGGTTAAATATAGCAATTTTCTATTCTCTTCAGTATGGTGAGTGTCCTATCACAGAATCACAGAGCCACAGACTGGGTCAGGTTGGAAGGGACCACAGGGGTTCATCTGGTTCAACCTCCCTGCTCGGGCAGAGTTTTCCTAGAGCACATTGCACAGGATTGTGTCCAAGTAGTTCTTGAGTGTCTCCAGTGAGGGAGACTCTACAACCTCTCCGGCCAATCTGTTCCAGTGCACAGTCACCCACACAGTAAAGAAGTTCTTCCTCCTGTTCAGGCTGAACTTCCTGCGCATCAGTTTTTGCCTGTTGGCTCTTGTACTAATTGTCCTGTGGAGTATTTAAAATGGTATTAGGGCAAGAAACTAATGCATGAATATAAATATTGAGAAAGATAAAAGAGAAAAAATGTACCAGGAAATTAACTAATAATTTTCCAAGTCCAAGATGACCATGAAGAGGCTGCTAGAATAGTCAAAAGATATGGCCTTCTGAAAATATAAGCAGGTAAAACTAACCATTCTTCTTCATGTTTCCACACTTTTAAAAAGTGTTTGCAAATTTCAGGGAAAATAGGAAGCAAGTTGCCTAAGACGTCTTAGTAAAACTCACAGCAAAGAAATCGTAAGGTTGCTAAAATATAATAAGGAAAATCAGAGCAGTAAAAAAGGATTCCTGATTAAAGGATTCCAGAATGAACAACAATTACAAAAAGGGTAAAATAATGCAAAATCATGATAGAATTTTGGTAAAATCTCAGTTAGAAAAAATACTTGGAGACATTCAGAAATGTTGAGAAGGTTCAGTAAAGTGCAAATTTCTATAGCATGTACAAGCAGCACACACTGTGGAGGAAAGAGAGGTAGAAAACTTTTCTTTCTTTCTTCCATTCAGTTGAGCATAGCCACTGTTCAATGGTTCAAAACCCATCTAGTACTCAAACTGAGATTATAGGAGTGTGACCTTATCATGTCATAACACAAAAAAGGATAGGAAACAAAGAAATAGATTATAGCAATAAATAGTTTTAAATAATTGGCTTCCCCTGTTAAATGATGCTGTATAATTTCTAAAATTTTTCTTATCCACATTTCAATAGCTTTTACAACCTCCTCAAAAAGCTCATATTTTTGGGTTTAAAAGCCATGTATTTTCTGATATTCAGTCTCTTTTTAACACTTAATTTAGACTCAACTTTTCATTGTATATTTGTAGATTGTATTAAAAATTCATCCTTCCTACTTCCTGTCTTCTCTTCAAAATCTTAGGATTTTTTGGTTATACCCCTTTGTCAGTGATTGATTGAAACTGTTGAAGAAAGTTGGCAAAAGCTTTTCTGAAGGATAAATGTGAGAAATAGTTATGGTGAGTTTTGTAGTAAGAGACTGCAATGTAATAAACAACTGCCCAAACACAAGTTTGATCAGAAGCAGATCTGTGTCATGTTATATCGACATTCATTGCAAAGTCACGGAGTTAGTCCTTTTGATTTGGTTTCTCAAAGGTATACAGAGAGCTTGAACAACATGGGAGTGGGACACAGAGAAAACCCAGGGCCATTTTGATAGGTCAGGGAGAAAGGGGAAGTAAACAAAACACTACTGAGAGTGCCGGAAGAAGAAATTTCTCCTGGTTTCATTCCTATTGCCTTTAGTGTCACAAAAGAAATAATGTGACTATACAGTTTCAACTTATAAAACTGACTTGTGAAATTAAAATACTGACTAATTGTTCAGGTTAGAAGTAGGAAAATTTCTCTAGGTCATTTCGGTTTTAGGACTAGCAGTCTAATTCTTTTCATATTTATTGTCTTACACTTCAGTTTCTCCGGTACCTTGACTAGTGTTCTCCAAACACTTTGTAGAGTTCTGACACTTTGTAGAGTTCTGATCACTTCGGTGATCCCACTTAGCCATTTATAGGAAGAAAGAATCAGCTTCTGGATAATACACGGCATATGTAGGCTGAAAGCCCTGTTATTATTGTGCCAAATGTTTCATCTATGACCATCCTTACTTTTCATTTCTTATGAATGTTCTCTAGATACAGTTGGTCAGTTTGATAAAGTTATCCACTTGAAAAATAATACTTGTATTTTAGCATGTTCTTTTTTATTTTCAAAAGTTTACCGTTGTGATTTATACTAGTACAGTTTACTGAGGGAAATGACAAAAAAAGTACTGGCTTTTAGCAAAAGCTCAGTAAATACAGCTTTTTAATTTTCAAATTGAAATTTCATTTGTTTCTTTGGATATCACTTCCATGAAAATTACTTTGGACTCTTTGCATCTACTTGAATTTTATTTGCTGAACTGGGCTCTTTATTTTATCTCTTTTCTTTCCTTTGATCTCACATCTTGAAACTGACTTTTTCCCTTTTAATACTATTTGCAAATTTCAGTTCTAGTATTACGAATAGCACTTTCAAGATATAATCTTCTGGTTATAATTGGACTACTCTCAGGAATTAAATCTGCTGACAATTTTTGTAGATCTGAATATCAGATACAAAGGGCAAAGGGTCAGACCTCCTGAACACACAGGAGGTCCTGTGGCACATCTTCTCCCCAGCTACCCAAAGCCCACTAGCTTGCTCCTAAATTTGGATCTATTTCTTCTAAAGACTGTATTGATTTGGGGCATGGAGAGGTAGGGAATTCAACATTTGCCTTAGTGTCTTTGAAAAAGTCAGATTGCTTTTGAAATTTCTGTTGTTTGGACTTTCCTTGCTCAACTTTCAGCCATTGGTGTTTGTCATGATTTCTTCTGTTCATTTAAAACACACATGGAGTTTTTATGCATGGGTGGTAACTAAGCCCTGAGAAAAATATTTATTGGTAGGCTAAGTCCGTGAAGCTGCTTAAGACTGAATGTGAAGGATCATCCTCAGATCATCTTCTGATCACTTTTGGGCTCTGCTTTTCATTTGCTTTCCTACTATTTTGAACACCTTTTTTCTTCCTTTTAAGTAAAAAGTGAACATTTCCAAATTTGGTTCTGAATAAGTACACATTCACTGCTAAATTGCCATTAGCTACACTAAATCACAGTAACTTGTGCTAGAAGTTTTTATATGCTCATATTTATTGTTAATTTTATTCACAGAAGATCTTTGTGATAGTTCAGCCTTTCATGTGGTGGTGTTCCTATCCAAGATGATTAATTCAGAACACAAGAATTAAGAAGACAGTATCACCAAATGGCCTCATTCCATTTGGGTTTTCTGCTACTTAGCTATTATCTCTTGTATTACAATATAAGTTCTTGAATTCTGAGTTGCTATAGTACTTTGCAAAATTAAGTTCATGATAAAGATTGCTCTTTAATACAGTAATATGTGAAGTATATGTAATAGAACCTCTTAAGTATGCAGGGTATATATGTTACATCAGCTGTTACCAATTTGGCAATTCTGTTGAAAGCTATATCTAGAGGCCAGATATGGCAGATAAGAGGGAAAGAATCTCAGGTGGTGTAAATAGTGACAGCTTCATTGCCCATAATAGAGTCATGACAGTTTATTCCAGTGGAGCAACTGGCTGTTAGAACTAGAATCCCTGAATTATTCTGATCTCGGGAGCATCACGTCTCTGTGAAGGGGCAATATTATTATTCCTGAATGATAGTTTCAGGTGGATTCAATTTGCTCCAATCAGGCTGGGAGATGTGTTACAGCCTCTTTGAAATTAAGGTCCTGTAAAAAAGACCTTAGGAACAAGACCGGGGCAGAAATAAATGGCAGATATTTCCTGCAAATTGACAAGTGTAGGTTCTCAATGTATTTACTTTATTTAGAGTTTTAGGGTCAAAGATTTTATGGGATGGATTATTCTTAATTTTTCATCCTGTAGCTTATGTAGGTTTTTTGTTTTGTTTTCTGAAACATATAGGGAGGTATTTTACTGGGAAACTACTCTTGCAGTATGGCAGTGTGTCACTTTTTATTTCACTGAAGAGGAGTACCACATTTGCTTCTCTGGTTCCTCTGGTATTTCCACTGTTTTCTATGCTTTTATGAACTATTTAGTCAGGTTCCTTCTTACTGAAAAAAAAAGCAATAGTTCTTCACGTTTTGCTATTAATTAATCCAAATAGTCCTCTTATCTTTTTATCAACAGCTGTAATTGCACAAATCTTCATTGCTTTTGTGTTTACTTCCCTCTATTACTGTTCTTTACAAGAGTTTCCCGTGGGTTGTGTCTTGCAGGAACCCTGACATGTGAGTTGGACAGCATATTACAAAGAATAAGTGTTGTGGAAGGCTGAGGAGGACGGAAGATCAAGACAGGGTAACGTGATTTTTTTTAACTGCAAAAGCTTAAATCAACAAAGATTTCTATGGAATCAAAATGAAATCTGAATCATTCTAAACATCTACATACAATACTTCTCAGCTTTGTGTTGCTCACTAAAAGCGGGTGATTTACTATTATATCCTTATTTGGTTGAATATATCCACATTACCTATTAGTGTATATGTGGTGGTTTGAGCATCTGGCTGCCAGACACCCACCCAGCTGCTCTTTGACTCTCCTCCTCAGGAGGACAGGAGGAGAAAATAAAATAGAAGGGCTCATGGGTCGAGATAAAGACAAGGAGATCACTTAGCAGTTACCACTGTGGGCAAAACAGGCTCAGCTAAAGGAAATTAATTTAATTTATTTTCAAATAAAATAGATGTGGACAATGAGAAACACAGACAAACTAAAACACATTCCTTCACCCCACTTCCTTTCTTTTTCAAGGCTCAATTTCACTGCATCATTGCCAATTCCTCTACCTCAACCCACCCCAATCCCTGCCCTGCATGGCACAAGAGGATGAGGGAATGGGGGTTGTGGTCAGTCCATAACAGCCCCTCTCCACACCTTCTTCCTCCTCACGCATTTTCCCTGCTCCTGTGTATGTCCTTCCTGTGGGGGACAGTCCAGCAGGCCGGAGTGCTTCAGCATGGGTACCCTACAGGCTGTAGGTCCTGCCAGTAAACCTCTTCCAGTATGGGCTTCTCTTCCTACAGGTCTACATGTCCTGCAAGGATCGGGACTTGCCCCAGGGGCACAACCTCCTTTGGACAATCACTTGCTCCAACATGGGGTCTGCGTTGGCTGCAGCTGGATCTCAGCTCCTCCATGGGCTTCAGGGGCACAGCTGCCTCTCCACGGTCTGCACCACGGGCTGCAGGGGAACCTCTGCTCTGATGCCTGGGGCATCTCCTCCCCCTCCATCTGCACTGACCTTGGTTTCTGCAGAGCTGTTTGTCTCACATACGCTCACTCCTCTCTCTCACACTGTGCAGCATTTTTCCCTGCTTCTTCAATAAATATCCCCAGCGCCACTCCCTCCTCAGCTGTGGGCTCAACCGTGCCCTGCGGTGGGTGGGTCGGAGCTGGCGTGAACCGTCTATGTCTGGCATGGGACAACCCTGACTGTGGGTGGGTCAGAGCTGGCTGGAACCGTCTGTGTCTGGCATGGGACAGCCCTGGCCGTGGGTGAGTCGGAGCTGGCTGGACCTGTCTGTTTCCAGCATGGGACAGCCCTGGCTGTCCCTCACAGAGCCCCCCTGCAGCCCCCACTGCTGGTACTGGTCACCCACACCCAAACAGTATCTCTCTTTCTATAGCATTTTTCTTTGTGCTAATAGAAATTAGAGATCAAAGACATCTTTAAATAGTATTATATTTAATGAGATCACTTAGTATTTTGGGGCTTCTTCTGTAGCCTTTTTGGCTTCACGTTCTCATACAGAGGAATGTGTTCTGTGAAAGCGTTAAGAGATTTTCTGGACAAGTCATGCCCATTTTGTCATCAGGAAAAAGCACACCATAAAACTATTTAATCACCTCAGGTCTCATAGGAGCTTCTCTGGGCCACTGTGTGCCTTGCCCACATCTTACAGTCTCACCAGTATAACTGGTAAAGGGGATCATGCCCATCATAAAAACAGTTTTGTGAAATAAGAAATTTCTGACACTTGTTATGAGCTACCATCATGAAGGTAGGTGGGATACCATGGAGCATGCATGGATCTTGGCTCCTGAAGTATTACCCTTAGTGACATACCACGAGAAGATACCATACTCAACATAGAACCTTGATTCAGAGCTACTTCTGACCTTCAGAAATAGAATTTCAGTCCCACTTTTAAAGCATGTATGTGTAAATGCTGTCTGTGTGGTGGTTATTCAAGCTTCCTTTGAATTCTGTCTATGCACTTAGTCATCCCTGTCAGGTTAGTCTCTATTACCCCTATATACTAAGATGTGTTTTAACAGTAAAAGTAACATAAAAATTCTGGCAGTGACACCAAGGAATGCTTGGGTGGTGAAGCACTGGAACAGGTTGCCCAGAGAAGTAATGGATGCCCCATCCGTGGAGATGTTCAAGGCCAGACTGGATGGTGCTCTGAGAAACCTAGGCTATTGAAAGGTGTCGTTGCCCATAGCAGAGGGGTTGAAACCAGATGATCCTTAAAGTTCCTTCCAACCCAAGCCATTCTGTGATTCTATGATTTTAATAATCTAAAAACTAGTGACCTTAGGAGAGCTTTGTCCTTCTCATGGGTCTCTGCTAGGATCAACCAAATAATTACTAAAAGGAGCCAATTCAATAAATACAGCAGCAACCATTGTGGATGAACTGAAATTCTTTTGAATTACTGAACTACGGTTTTGAGCGTGTAGATTTCCCTCTGAACATGCAGCAGGACAGACTTGGTTACCAGTGTCTCAGTTTGTCATGTCATAATAGAATTGTGAGTCCTCATTTCAACAACACAGTATTAATCATAATTGTGTAATCAGTATAGATGGAAAAGATGCATACATAGCATGAAACAGTCAGTTGTGATTAAACACTGTGGGAATTATGGAGTTAATCACAATCAACTCACATATTGATAGTAAACTCAAATTGTTCCTGTTGACACTAATTTCCAATCTAATAATTAACATGACTGCCTTTTTTTCCTTTAACCTACTTTTCTAGTGAAAACATTTCCAAAGAGAAGCTAGATGCTGTGACAAAAAGTTCTTAGGGAATTACCCACTGGATTAAAATTCACCTTTACATAAATAAGCCAGATCCTGGGAGAACTACATTTTGTATCTACATATATTACTCTTTTTTTTTTTACCCAATGATTTATTGCAGGTTTATTTAATTTGCAGGGCAAGAAGCTTCCTGTTTTGACTGACTTAGCTGAGACTGCCTATATCTATGACAGATATGCTGCTGTGAGACAGAAGAGAGACTGTCAACCAAATGCATAGTCAGGATGGACGAGCAACCTATATTCTGTTTTGTTCACTATGATGGGCTTAAGAGGTCAAAATCCTTCATGTCTGAGCCCTGCCTCCTCTGTACATCTGACACATGAGCCATTTCACTGAACAGATAACAGAGAACGTGCTTTTTATGGCAACATTTTTTGCACCATAGGCACCATACTCTTTTGAGAGCAAGACAAATGGTTTTGTGGGCATGTGCTGTTAGAAAAACAGATTTCAGTCAAAGTCAAGAAGATGTATCAATTTGGGGAACATTTCATGAATCACTTCTATTTGAAGTCAGCGTTGTAAACAAACACTACTGGAATGCTATACAAATACCATGTGTTTACACAGTAAAACCTGACCCAACTAACCCTTTCATTCTGGCATCCACATTGCCCTAATCCCCTTGAGCACAACCATATTCCAACCATGCAAACTGTGGCCTCCACTGTCCCTAGAAGCCACATAAATCCGAATCTGGCCTTTGCTTAGAGTAGACTGTCCCTAGTGTAAGGGAGATAAATCTACCCTGAAAATTTCCATATGTGTGGAATCAAATATGAAATTGTATCTGAGCTTTGTGTTTTGTGCAGTTCAAAGAACTTTATAAATATGACTCATACAGTATTTGACCTGTAAGATTCAGGTGGGGGCTGTTTTAATGTTTGCTTGAGGTTTTTTTTAAATCATTGGTAATACAAATTACCAAGTAGTGGTACAAAAATTTAAAAATAAAGAAAAAAAACCAAACAGCATGAAAAGTTTCAGTAAATTCATATCCAAAAAAATCAAAGCCAAAAAATATCTATAATGCATTTATATAATAACATCCACAATACTTCCCACTGTGTTTATTGAGTTGGCTCCTTTTTACAATTATTTGGCTGTTTCTAGCAGGGACCCATGAGAAAGAAGAACAAAGCTCCCCTAAGGTCATTATTTTTCAGACTAGTAAATTCCCAGCATTCCTTGGTGTCACTGCCAGCATTTTTATTAAGTCAACCTGTTACTTTTACCATTAAAACACATCTTAGTAGACAGGGGTAATAGAGACTGACTTGGCAGGGATGACTAAATGGATAGCCAGAATTCAAAGGAAGCTTGAATAACCACCACACAGACAGCATTTACACATACATGCTTTAGAAGTCTGATTGAAATCCTACATCCAGGTGAATAATAAATAAAAGCATTTGTTCTTTTGGCGGTTGCTGGTGGCTCTGTTTTATTATTTTCATGCTGGATGGCTAAAAATTAGAAAGCGTGGCAGCAGGACATCATTATGATAGGTGAACATCTGACAATGTACAGCTTTTGCTAGGTATCCATAAGTTTCTTCCTTGCCCAATTAAAGGTTCACCCTTTGGTATCTACTAAAATTTGGATGAAAGTTTCATGTGAACAGGCTGTCTCTCAGGATTTCTATACAGTATTTTCTGCTCTTGCTCAGGCTGAATAGACACAGACAACAGTAAAGTATAATAAAAACAAGAGGGAGAGTAGCACTGTCTATGTAAAAACTATATAATTTCAATAATTGAAATGAAAATTGACCACTAATAAAAACAATAAATAGCATCAAAGTGCTTTCTTTCCTTTGTCCTCCACAAATCCTTGCAATTCCTTTTGTCTTAATTCCTTGTCTTACTCTTGCTTTCTAGTGCTCAGTAATGCATGTTTCTTTTGACCTTTATTTGTAAAGCTAGGCCAATATTTTTAATCAAGTGTTTACAGTCAGACGCCTAAATCTATATTAAGCATCTAAATAAGGCTTGCATTTTAAATGAGCCAAGCACTAAGTCAATAGCAGTTGTGGCCTCTCACTACAACTGAAAAATAGCCCAGCTCTTTAGGTACCCAGCACTCTATGCACAAGCTGGGAAATGTTTGCAGCCATTTTGGGATAATTCTTGCCTTCACTGTGCAGCATACTCCTTATGTTAAGTAAAATTCTTCTATCCTGATGTACCTTTGGTATGTGAACACTGGAACCATCTGGCTGACCCAGACTTTAGAAATAACTGTACATCTCACAGACATTTGTGTGTTTTGTGGTTACACTTGCTGTCACAAAACTACTAGAAATCTTATAATTCTGTTGTGTTCAGCGTATGATGTAACACTGGCTATACAACAAGAAGAAATCCATTGTTATTTTGCTTTTTGTTAGGCAAATAGTGTATTAGTGGATAGGTGCTCTATTTCTGCTAAAAATGTTTGTTCATCTCTTGGATATGATCCTCATACTACCTGTCTTCCAGCTGTCAGTTCATGATTCAGGCAGGAGCTTGCAGGGATGTGTGCGTTGGCTGGAGGGGATGTCTGGAGGAGCTGTGAAGTAACCAGATGACTGACAGCGATTCAGGCAAGACTCGGCATGGAGGGGGTAGGTACAGAAAAAAGCTAATCCTATAGAGGGAGTTGAAGGCTTTTCTGTAGGAGGATGAGGGAGGTAGAAAGCATCTGAGGGATTTGCTTTAGAGAGAATTTAAGGTTACATCTGCATCTCTCTGCAGCTCAAGGAGCCTGAGAGCTAGTCAGTACAGCATATATTATCAGCTACACCAGCACAGTGAAGCTGATATGGTTATGTGAGTGTAGCAACCCTATATGAACACTCTTATTCCAGAATTAATAATTCTTTTTTTTCCCCAATTTAATGTAAATACTCTGTAGAGCTGAAATTTTTGTTTGGTTGGTTTTTTGGGTTTTTTTTTTAAAGAAAAAAGTAAAAGGGAAAAAGAAGCATTTTTACCGGTACAGTAAATGACACAGGAATTCAGTTTTATGTAACTGAAGCTGTTTAATTCAGCCCTTGCAGTGCCCTGGTGTATTTCCAGCATGTGCACAGCTCTGAGTGTACTGTTTCCCTTGCAATAAGGTTGATATTAGCTAGAAATGAAGACCTGCTGGAGATAAAACCAGTTGCAGATGAGCTCAGCTAAAAGCAAAAGCTACAGTCTCTCACATAATACCACAAGACAGCTTGAAAGGCTAATATATCATGCAAATGGTGGACCAGAATCATTTAGGCATAGATGGTCTGTGGGCTGTACAGAAGGAGTGAATCTTTCTGCATTCAGCTCTGTGTGTGTGTGTGTCTCACTCCCCCTCCACCCACTCCTCTCCCTCTGTCTCTCCCAGACAGGCGAACAGACCTGCTTCTTCCTTTGTGTTGCCAGTCAGGTCCTCCCTCTGCAGTCTTACACAGGAAGAAGATTTATAACAGCTGCATGCAATGCCAGTGTCTCAAAGAGACAGTATCACACCATGTGGAGGATTTTCATATGGGTTTAACTTTGCTCCACTGAATTGGAAAGGTACATTTTTTTAATCTTAATTATTTTAAACACTTAATTCCTGTGACTTTTATCTCCTGCTAAATTGTGACCTCCAAATACTAGCATCTTTAAATCACAATCTGTTGTCACAGTACTGTAATGGCTGTGATGTCTTAATTGAAAACATGGGGATGTAAGAATTTCGAAAGTATAATTAGGGCACATTTCAATGTGAAGCTGTGAGTGCTGATCTGTAAGATGGGCATCTGATATTTCTGCCATACTGTATCAGAAATATAAGATTCAAACTAGAAAATGAAAATACTGCACACATGCAATGCAACTGTGTACCATATGTTAAGAAATGTGCACCTCGTAAACAGCGGCTAATTAGCTAGAGAAAACAGAGATGTCTGAATGATGCTTCTAGAAATAAAAAGGATAATGAAATCTTGAGGCAGACTTGTGTAGGAGATCCACCTGGCAGCAACTTGCCAGGTTTATCAAATTAAATGAAATCAAAGGAAAAATTATAGGTGGGGAAAAAAAATGAATGTATCAGCACTACTTCCCTTTGTTTTAAGCTCTCAGTTGCATGCTTCTTACCTCCCTGACTACTGGCAGGTGTTGTAATTAGCCACGAGTGAAGCGCCAGAGTGAGAGAAGCCCAAAAGCTTAGACATGTTTCCTAGGCTTCAGGAAAATCTGTATAAAATTTGACAAGGGACAGTTTCTTGGGAAATCTCTCTTCCCACTTAATAGCAGGAATACAAAATTAAAATAGACTTTCTTTTGGCATTTCACCTCTTAACCTCCCTACTTCCCAAAAATAAATGCATGAAGTTGAATTATTTGATTTCAAGGAATTCCTTAAAGGGCTAACCCTCGTCACTGTCTGGGTTCAAATTAGTAACATAGTCTATCTTCAGAAGAACTATGATCTGAAAATAGAAAGCTTGGATAAAAAATCAGGAATAGAGGCAGTTGCAATATAAGTAAAATGCTACATGGCAGGCCATGGTAGAGAGAAGTCTGTATCAAGTTATTCTAACAGAAATATATGCACTAGATTCCTTCTTCTAGCCTCTTTTCTCTCCTCCCATAAAGAGCTATATAAACATGTAGTTTGTGATTTGCCTTAGGACTTCTCTTCCCAGGGTCAGTGAGCTCCAGAAGAGTGTTCACTGTATTCACTCCCTGTTGGTTTTGAGCAGCAGGAGATCCAAGATGTGCTTACTCTTACTTTTGGGGAAACATAATCAGAATCTAATTCCACTATTCACTCAAGCCTCTGGTTTTCCTCAAATGTTAGTATATCCACCCAGAAACACTCTTGTTGCATTGTTCTTGAGATCTACTATTATCCAGTATTTTTGGTATGATTCTTGCTTTTGCTCCTCCTGATTACCAGAGCCTTTGTCCTCCAACTTCTACACCTAATCTGCTGGTAGTTTTGGTTGATGGAGTCTGCAAACAGGCTGGCATAAAAGATTCCTGGCATGTTATATTCAATTGACAGCTATTTAATCTGTAACACTAACTGTACCCATTCCAGTGTGCTAGGAATACTATATTTACCCAGCTTGGAGTAACATTAACAAAAGCCCCATGGCATCAGAGACTTCAGACTGCTGCCTTGCTACTATACAATTGTTTGTTATTGTTTAAATAAGCTTAGAGCTGATCAAGAGAAAGGCTTCTACAAGAATGAGCTTAAAACCTAACAGCCTACAGCAGTTGTTCATAGCTGTGTGGTCTGATTTTAGTGTAGGATGTAGCTTTCTTCACTGCTAATTAAACCTGTAGTATCTGAACTAGTCACATGGAGTTCTTTCTGCAAATTACTCTGATCCAACAGAGAAATTTATGCACAATGTTTATACGTGAAATGAAACTTCAACAATTCTTAAGTCTACAGGTGTAGTTTTCGATTTAGAAAACAGGCTATCTTACTAGGGCTATCTTCCCTTATCTCTGGTCCACTGAGGTTTACACTGTCTACATATGTCTCAACTTTTGAGATCTTTTTGGTACAAGATTTGGACAAGTGTCTCACTGAAATCTGTACAGAAAAGGTGACTGTACACAACAGCTTACTTGAAAAGTATCAAACACAGCAAACAACAAGGAGGAGCAGAGGCTATACAAAAGGCTTCAGTGTGCATGTAACAAAAATAGACACGATGTCTGTGCATGCATTTGCATTTAGCCTATATAGCCATAATGCTAAGTAAGCAGAGCTTGAATTCCAGCACTGGACCAGTGGTTTTTGCACTGCTTGAATTCATTCTGCTCAGTTAGCCTGGTGCTAACTAGCACCCTGCCAGACAATGCCCAGACATGGGGATAACATTTGCCAGGAATAATTCCCAATACCCAATATCACCCTTCATGGTTTCTCCAAAACCATCTCCTGACACACTCCTGCCACACACCACAGCACACTGCAAATTCTCTCTGTTTCATACTAGACAAAAAAACCCCTGTGCTACAAAACTGCAATGTGACCCTGACATTATTTCAGACACTTTGTCCCCTCGAGGCGACACTCAAGGCCAAGCGTTATGTAGTGTGCCTGCAGCCCCACTGTGCCATTTAGCCTCATGGCCAGATAACAGCCCTTAGCCCGATTTTATTTATTGACATATGTAACCAACAAGACCTTCTGAGTTAAAAGTTATGGAACACTGAATGAGTGCAGTGTTGAGCCAGGAGAGAGAAGGAAAACTAAGACAAATCACATATGTCTCATATATTTGTCAGAGAGGTTTAAAAAAGTTATAGACCATATGAGAGACAAATGTTTGCTTCCCTATGTGCCTTAGAGCACCAAAACATCTGAGTGGGATAAACTGAATTTTTCTACAGACTTGTCACACCACAACAAAATGCTTAATCTCCAGAGAAATCCCAATCACAATGCTCGGTTGGCTAGGAGAATATTCATGTTGATGTACAGGAGTATAATCACAGAGCCAGAACAAAGATCTTCCTATGTAGTTTATGTTGTTGAATGAAACTACACAAGTTCCTTTTTTCCATGTCAGAGATAAATCTGTTGTTCAAAAGGGGGAAGAAAACACACAAACTACCCCATAACCTTATCATCCCACAAAACCTTGGGATTAAAGTATGGGATTAAAGTATTCTGTTTAAATGGATACAGCGGTAAGAACACTGGTGATGCCAAACAACCTGCTTTTTATGAGATATGGAAATATTTGGCCAGGTTTAATCTCAACCAAAGTATGTGAGCCGCATTTTTGCAACAACAATAGAAACACTGGGAATGCATATAGTTCTAGAAATTCTACATAAGAATAAAATACCTGCTGACTCATGTCACATGTAACAAGAAATGCTACCACTACTATAGTGTTTGCAAATTGGGTTTGTGAAAGAAATGAATTTGTCTAATTGGAAGCTATCAGCCCATCAAGATAAACAATGAAGACTGGAAGCCCAGCAAAGATTTAGCTGACTCCATTCAGCAAACATACTGTTGGTAATGGCTGATGTAGACACAGTATTAAAAAATGTGTTAGATGACGGCCAAAAGACAAACTATGTCATAGGTATTAATATGTTCTTCAGGAAAATTTGTATTAAATAACATTGTAGAGAATACTGTAATAACATACCATTTTGGAATACAGTCCAGAATTCTCATAAATAAAACTTCAAGTAGTGTTCATGAAACTGCTAAAAATAACATGATTTTCTTCATGTTCTTAATGTAGTTAAGACAACATTTGTATGGTAGTTCCATGAAACCTGTAACCCACAACTGCAGGATTTAAAAAGTGCTTCTTATAGAAACAGCCTCAAATAATAGTTGAATACTCCATCATCAAGACTGGGAAGTTTAAACTTACATTCTTAGAACCTAGATGGTTCCAACATGTTAAAATAGTTGGAAGCAGCAGGGCATTGTGCACTTTTGGAAAATAGCACCAATGAAACAGTGCTTTACTTGAAATAATACATTTCTACTTGTTTCAGAAATAAAAGGATTTTTTTTCTATTTTTTTAAGGTCATAGAACACTTCAGTTTGGAAGGGACCTCAGAAAAGATCTAGTGCAAACTCCTGCTCTAAGCAGAATTGCCCAGAGATTTGCAAAGCCTGGTCTTGGAAACCTCAAAGTAGAGATTGTGTAGCCTCTCTGAGCAACATACTTTGCTTCTTGACTGTCTTTATGATAAAAAAGTTTTGCCTTATATAATCATCTGGAAACTTTCTCATTCATGTCCATTATTTCTAGTTCTCCTGAAATGCATCACTGGAAAGCATGTCTTCTCCTTCACATAACCTTCTCCTAGGTATTGGAATGCTGCTCTTAGTTTCCTCTGAAGCTGTCTCCACTTCAAACTGAACAATTCTGTTTCCTTCCATCTCTCCTTCAACGGCTTTTATCCCCTGACCCTATTGGTCCATTCAGCCCATAGGTACCTCCAAAAGGCAACCTGCCCCTCAAGTCTTCCATCTGCAACCGCTATATAGGTTTCATCTGAAAACTTGTTGAGAGTACTCTCCATCCCATTGTTACTCTGCTTCAGGTTGCAAGAAATATATTCCTAGAGGATTTGCTCTGTTTTTCTGCCAGGGGTTGAAGTAAGGCTAAGCAGCCTGTAGTCCTCTGGGCTGTCCTTTCAGAACCTTTATAAAGTTTTGATGCAGCTTGTCAGGTCCATGAACATTTATGAATTAAGTTCTCATAAGTAATTCCTGACTTGATCCTGATTCACTGCTGGTAGTTCCTCTCTCTTCTCTCGTTATGCACAGTGGCATCAAAGAACAAGTCATTAAGCACTTTAGCCTTACCAGTGTCCACTTTGCTGAATCACCCTCTTCATTCAGCAATCATTACACATTTTCCTTGTTCAGTCTTTTATTGTAACGTACAAGCTCTTCTTGTTGCCTTGATGTCCCTGGCAGGTCTCAAGACCATCTGAGCTTTGGATTCCCTAAAACCTTTGCTGCATACTAATGGTATGTTTCTGAAGTTCCTCCTTTGTAGCCTGTCCTTGCTTCCATCTCCTTTATGCGAATTTTTATGGGGAATCTCTGTCTAAAGCTTGTCTATTGCTAAGCATACTTGACTTCCAGAGCATCAGGATGAACCATTCACATGCTTGAAGGATGATGTCCTTATGGATCTGCGAGATTCCCTGAACTCATTACTTGCTAGAGCTGTCTCTCATGAAATCCCACCTTTCAGCTCCCCAGATAAGCTGAAGTATGCCCTCTAAAGTGCAGGCTCTGTACTGCACAGCTTTCCTTCCTCTACCTCCTCAGGATCTTGAAGTCCATGATTATGTGATCACTACAGTCAAGCTTTCTATTGATTATCACATTCCCCCACTAACTAGTGAATGGCAGATTCAACCTGTTGGCCCCTCCAGTGTCTGTATCAAGAATTTACCCCAGGTGCAATCCAGAAGCCTCCTGGATAGCTCCTTCTCACCACAGTCCAATTCTAACATATGGTAAAGTTCCTGTAAGAACCAGCATCACAGGATCAAGAGACTTCCTTGAGTGTTTCAAGAAGACTTTACCCACTTCCTCACATCGATCAGGTGGTCAGTAACACACTTTCTCAACAATGTCACCTTCACTGGCCTCTCTGAGACTCACAAGCTCTCATCCATCTCCATGCCTTTGAGCTGCTTCTTCACATAGGCAATAATACTCCTTGCCTTCATTGCCTGTCTCTCTTGAAGATCTTGGATTATCCTATCCTACCACTCCAGTCACCCAAGCTATCCTGTCATACCTCATTGCTTTGATCACAGGTCCTACCACATTATTTCCATAAGAATAAGCTAAAGTCTCACTTTATAAATGGGACATCACACAAGGATCAGAACAAAACCATTTTTACATGGAAGAATAAAACTACATGAATCCATGAGTTAAAGCACTACTGCAGTTTTGAATTAAACTGCAAATTATGCAGACTAAATATCCCTACTAGTAAACGATCAGTGTCATATGAAACAAGTAAATCAGAATGGCATCAGTCAGCAGAGCCTTCTTCAAGATTTATTAAAAAAGTAAAACTTTTCTTCTGAGTGGTTCATGAAAAAAAAAATTTAAAAAAATTTGAAGCAACTTTTTAAGGTATGTTTGCTCTTTAGATTCTGCTAGAATGGTGTCTGTAGCCACAAAACTATTAAACTTAAGGTAGTATAGTACTACCATCACTTATCTGACATGCTGTTGAAGTATTTTGTAATAAATTATTGGAGGGTGCAGAACAGGCTCTAAAGAAGGTGCCTAGACCAAGTCCACTTGGTCTTGCAGGTCCAAACAAGATCTTTTCAAGTCTGTTCAAAGCAAGTTTTTCAATATCTGTACCAGGCAGGAATGGGAGGATTGGAGTACATCACAGTTTGCAGAAAACTTGATATCCAAGGGAAAAATAATGTCCTAAATACTTGGCCCACAGCATTTTTGTCAAGAAGTAAAACATGATAAAGAAGGAAAAAACCACAAAAGCATCCTCTTAAATACACCAAGTAGTGCTCTAGAAACTTCGAAATACTTTCAGAAAGGGCAGGGATAAACTCTTTCTGCTTTATTATGGAATTGGATACATAAGATACTGAAATGTGTCAGCTTAGTGTACCAGTCTGAAAGAAGGTCATGCAGCCAGTAAGAAGGGGATTACAGGCCTAAACCTTAGACTAACTATCATAAGCTCATGATTTAGCCAGAGGAAACTCAGATATTTAGCAGATTTGCAGTAAAATTAATTGAGAAAGTAATGTAGAGGCTATGGGTGTAAGGTAGGATGTAAGCAGGGAAATGATTATGTACTCATTTCACTTTTGTTTAGGTTCTGTTAGTAGAGTAGTATGACTTACACATAGCTGTATATTTAGCTAATGGTGACAAATATTGCCTAACAGAGGAATATTTCAAATTAATACAGCCTCTTTCCAAAATGGTAGGCCTTATAAAGAAAGAAAAATTAGCTAAAGAATTCTGATCCATTAATAATGCAGGAAGAAGAGAACTACCAAAAAGTGCTCATGATCCCGGACCTTCCAGGGCAGACTGGCAGGCTGACCAAAGGAATAACTCACCAGTCATTTTTTAACAAAATACTTGTTTTCTTGATCACACTGTTGTTTCTGTTATATACTCTCTGCCTTTACAACTAGTAAGTTTTATTTCTCTTGAAGCCAAAAGGTTCTCAGTACATAATTAAAGGTGAGATATGACAATAGACTTCAAATACATGAAAAGCTGACATAAAGAGGAAAGGAGCAATTTGTTCTCTGTATCAGCAGTAGATGAGGCTGAGAAGTAATGGACTTAAATTACAGCAAAGTTAGGTGTTAGGAAGCAAATTCCAGTGCTAAGGATGAGAGAGCCAGGAAGATAATGGCATGGGAGATTCTAAAGACTCCATCACTGGAGATTTTTAGAACAAACATCAGTCAGACGGATATAAGCATAGTTGAGTTTGCATTAGAGCTGGGAGATGGAAGAAATGTCCTCTTGAGGTCCTGTTCAGGCTTATGATTCTATTATTCAAAGTCTGCTTCGAAGAGTAACAGTCTTTAATGTGTTTCAAATGGAATTACATCTCACTCAGATATTTGTGAAATATTCAAATCAAACATAAGACTCATTAAAACCTGAAAACTGACATGAGTGCACTAAATTAATCTCTCAAGTAGTTCTTAGGCCTCTTATGTTTTTCCTTTGGTTTATTCCTCTCATTGTGCTTGAGAAAACTGCAACCTGATAGCAAATACATGGATAGCTGGCAGTGATTCAAAGTCCTCCAGCTGTGTTCATGCTTGGACTGCCTGTTCTTAAGAGTTTCATCTGATTTTTTACCAGCCATTAAGCTTATTGACTAGTGTTTAGAGACTAGTAAGTGACAAGGTTAAAGATAGTAAATCATACAGAAAGTCTGTGTACAACTGAAACGTGTTGCTTATTTATGGTAGTTCTCTTTTTTCCTACAACAGCTGGCCCCATCTTTGAACAGTGCCTGTACTGACACCCAGCATACTTTTCTGAAAGCTGAAATTTGAATAGACTGTGCCAAGTAATGAAATATCAGGACACTGGACATTTCCTAAATATTCATTACTTCTTGCTTCCTGGCCGTGGGTAAGATGAAATCCCTTTCCTCCTGTTTCCATTTTTCAGTCAGCAAAATGCTTTGTAGTTTTCCTCCAGATTCAGCTGTGGCAGTCATGATTGACTTCTCAGTTGAAGTCAGCAGCAGGGATGCAAGCTTCTTCCTCACCATTAGATAACACTGTAATCAATAGGAATTATTTGCCCTCTTGAGAAGCCTTTTCTAAGAAAAAAAATATAGCCATCCATATAAAATTGAAAGGAAATGCATAAGCTCTTTCCAGGTCAGTTAAGCACAAGACCAGAAGACAAAGAAGCTCCTTCTTTTCTAGCCTTGCTATCCTGTAGATAATTTTCTGTTGTTCTAATGCAGATTTATTTAATTTTAATACATTTCGCTGAAACAGAGTCTCACCGAAGGAGGAATAATAAGACAACTTTTAAAAGTCTAAACAGACAAGAATTTCCAACTTCTTAATGTTAATCAGGAAAAATACTCACCTAGAATTAAAGCATTATTAAATAAATCCTGTCATGTTGAAATCATATGTTTAGTATAATGCTGCATGCTGTAGAACTTTCAGAACTCACGTAATTATTGATCTTATGTTTGTAAACAGCAGAATAAGTCAGGGAGCCTTCCATTCACAGTAGTGACCTTGCATCTCTCATACAGTGAGTGAACTTATACCAGAAGAAAATCAAGAAATTCACAATAAGGGCCAACACAATTAGTTGCACAATGATTGGTGATAAAGATGGCAGCCTGTGCACATCTAAGTGTGGACTTTGCAGAAGAAATGAGATCATTCTCACATCACTTAAACTATGTAGAGATGTGAAGATTCAGAGCATTGTATTAAATCTAAATCAGAAAAATAGGTTAAGATAAAGTAAAATATAGATTCAAAGAAAATATTTTGAAAGAAACAACATAGATGAGACAAGCCAGAAACCTCCATATTTTTCAGCTTTACTACATGTCATAGGAAAAATTTATTATGGAAATACCATAGAGAAATAGCAATTTGGAGAATAAGAAAATATGGAATCTCCCCATAAGTGGGAAGGCCAGCATTTTAGAAGGAAGAAAAGATCTGAAATATTTTATAATTAAAGAATCTTCACTGGAAGGTATAAAATAAACTTTTCCTAGAAGGAATCCGCCATTCAGTGCAAAATGACTTCTGGACTCTGTTTAACATTCTTCAAACAAGTCTTTTCAGGTAATCAACTAGGGTTTGATTCAGACAAAAAAACCCCTTATGGTTTTTTTGTTAATTCTTAAAAAAATTTGGCCAGTAGTTTAGTCTAGATTCTCTCTCAGTAGAGACAAATCAACACTTCCAGAGGGTAGTACATTACTCTTCTCAAACTCCTTTCTTAGATACCACTAAAGACTGATTTGTCCCATCTTCAGTCTTTCCATTGCCCACTGAGGAAATCTAGAAAAATATCCAAGATTCCTATACTGCTACTAAAGGACAGCTTTATCTAGAGGTCTTCCTATAGACACAGCTTCTTGAAGTTCCACATCTAGAGCATGTAATTGATTTTTCAGGTAATTAATAAATATGCTAAACCTCTGAGGTAAAAGAAATTTGGATTTCTATCAATAATAGTCTTCTGAACTCAAATTCATGACTGTATCATTGAGGTTTATTCATTGTGCTGCTACACCTTGACAAAGGCAATGTGCAGACTAACAGGAATGCTCCAGTAATTGAATATGAAGGGAATTATGAACATAAATTAGTTCTACAGCACTACAAAGGATTAAAGATATTAGAAAATAGGAAAATGCAATTTTTTCCAAGTAATACCATGGTACGAATTCCTGTGGTATGGAGCCACTCCTTGCTGGAGGACTTGCCACACTATATACACAGTAATATTTTTTATTTGCTTTAGGGAACAACTGAAGAGACAAAATAGTGTGATTTTTAGTTTCTCTGTATTAAAGTCTGTAAAATATCTTCTTTACTTGAAGTCTGTAAGACACCACAAGCAACTCCATATGTGTCTTTCTTTTGTGCTACTTTTGTGCTTTTAATTTTGCAGTGTAAAAAGTCACCACTGGAACACAGTGACAGACCTTGATTAACTGTGGTTAATCTTTCCGCAGGAAAATTGAACTAAGTGTTCTAAACCAAGATAATAAAATGCTATCATACCTTCACTCTCGTTTTATTAAATATGCTCATCTTATTTGCAAAGTCAGTCTATCCAGTTGGCATCTCTGATGAGACAGAATGCATAAGGAAAAATTGTTTTTGAAATGTATGTTTACATAATCTATCTGCAATGGTAATCTTACTGGCAGACATTTGTCTCTGATCATTCTCTTGTGGTACAGTATAATTTGTACTCCTTTTTTCTTTGTTACTTGGAGTTAAATGGGAAAATAGATAACTGTAGAAAAGCCTATAACGTTTTTCAAAATATTTTTTGCTACCATTCATTTTTTAAGTCAGCTCCAAATCCAGGAATTCCTCCCAACATGCGTGAAGTCCTTTGTGACTGGGCTTTTTGTTTTCTAGCACAAGAACAGAAATATTCGATGAATTCAACAGGGGGCAAATTTTGTACTGATAAACAACCCATTCACTCACTCTGTAACAGGGCTTTAATTTTCATCAATGTCACAGAATGCTGTTGAAGGTTATAGCTGGGCAAGTTTTAGAGTGTAGTTGGATATTTATATGCCTAGCAGCAAAAGAAAAATCTAATATCAGAATATTTACTAACAACAATGGAATATTTAGAAGGGAGATCAAAATACACACTTCAGGCCTTAAGCAAATCACAGAGTTAAGGAACAGAGATGAGCCATTTAATGAAGCATTTTTTCTAAGGTTTTACTTTACACATCTTCCTGTGGGAAGCTTGTTGCTAGCCCTCAGCCGCTGAATGGTGGACACAGATAACCTGTTCCAGCAAAGTGATTCCTGTATTCTACTGTGAAACTCTGAGAAGGTGCCATGGATGGTCTCTGCCAGTATCTACCCTTGTGCACTGGATATTTTTCCCCAGGAAGATGATAGATGCGTTGAGGTAAGGGAAGAGATTTGAGAGCCTTAAGTGGAATTGTTTTTTCTTTATAGTCAATGGGATGCAAAGGACAAAAACAACTCAAGGGGTACTTTACAACAGACCCAGAAGTCATATCTTTTTTTCACTCACAATAGATAAGAAAACCCCTTGGTATCTCTGGTGGGTTGACCTTGTCTAACCACCATGTGCCCACAAAACCTCTCAACTGGACTGTGGTCTGGGGAGAAGAAAATATTATAAAAACCTTGTGGGGTAAAATAAGGACAAAGAGATCACTGTAATGTGCAAAACAGACTTGGAAAAATAAATTTCGTTTATTGTCAATTAACAGTGAAGTAGAATAATGGGGAATAAGACAAAATTGAAAAGCACTTTCCCCTTGCACTCTCTTCTTCTTGAGCTCGGCTTCACTCCCGATTTCTCTACCTCCTTCTCCCAAGCAGTGCAGGGGAATGCGGAATGAGGGTCATGATCAGTTCATTACATGTTGTCTGTGCTGCTCCTTCCTTCTTGCACTCCTTTCCCGGCAGTGTGGGGTTCCTGCCACAGGAAACAGTCCTCCATGACCCTGTCCGACCTGAGTCCTTCCAATGGGCTGCAGTTCTTCACAAACTGCTCCAACATGTGTCCCTTCAGGATGCTGAACTTCGGGTATAGGCTGCTCCAGCATGAATCCCATGAGTTCACAAGTCCTACCAGCAAACCTGCTCCAGCGTGGCCTCCTCTCCCCACTTGAGCCACAGCTGCTGCCAAGAGCAGACTGTTCCAGCATGGCCTTCCCATAGGGTCAGAATCATCTTTTGGACATCCAGCTGCCCCAGCATCTTGGACCTCTACATGTGGCAGGAGACAGCCTGCCTCCTCATGGTCTGCACTGCAGGCTGCAGGGGAATCTCTGCACTGACCTCAGTGTCTGAAGGGTTACTTCTCTCACATGTTCTCACTCCTCTCTCTGAGTGTTGTGCAGCAGTTTTTTCTCACTTCTTACCGATGTTATCCCAGAGGCACCACCACTGCTGCTGACAGGCACAGCCTTGGCGAGTGGCAGGTCCCTCGGGGAGCCATCTGGCATTGGCTCTGCTGGACATGGGAGATGCTCCTGGCAGCTTCTCGCAGAACCCACCCCTGTAGCCCATCCTGCTACCCAAACCTGGCCACATAAAGCCAGTACAGTACAACTGTTCAGATACCCTCTGGGCTTTACATGTCCATACCCTTTTGTATTCCAACCGTGTTGCTGTAGAGCTGCATAACTGGCATCACCTCAGCTGCCACACCTTGTCTACTGCACAAAGATTTCAAAACCTTCATTTGATACATTTGCATCCAGATATGCTATAAAAAGCTTTCCAGTTTACTTTTTTTTCATCTATGTAGCATTAACTAAGGACTAACGTAATCCAATATATTTAATATATATTAAATATATTATATATATTAAATATATTAATATATTAATAATATGTTAAATCTATTAAAATATATTATTAATATATTACTATATCACTATATTATTATGTTATGGTATTATATTATTAATATATCTATATATTATCATTAATATATTTATTAATATATATGATATATATCGAAGTATCTATAAATATGAAAATAGATATTTATGTATATGTTTAATATATATATGGTTTCTGATTTTCCCTTAGTTGTATGTACATTTCTTCAGTGCAATAAGAGAGCTTTCACTCCAGTTGGAATAGTCAGGTAAGTCAGAAAATCATCTACATTATAATATATACGTAAATAATATGCTTATGTGTGTATAATTCAATATATAATATCAACTACTATATATTACATGCATTCAGTATAGAATGTTCAATATGTATATTTTGTGTTGCTTAATACATTATATAAAGTGTAATCAGGATAAGAGTTTGGTGGGACAAAAGGGAAGCTAATCTGTAGATGTAGGTCTGGAATGCCACCTGAAGCATTTCTCTAAGAATTCCCCAAATATTAAACCAGGTTTAATTGTGTACGCACGGAGTTCTTTCACAATGCAATGAAGAGGCAGTTAGAAAATAAGAGCCTAGTGACAATTGGACCTTCTACCTGGCCTCTAACTGGATTCTTGAGCTATATACTCTGGCAGTTCTTCCAAGCTCTCTATTTACTTTTCTTCTTTGATTTTTTGTAATACAGATGTTCTATCTTTTTTTCTCCCCTCATATTTTTCTTTTTAAAATTAATTCTTTTCATTGCTTTATTTTATCTTCTTTAAAATTGGCTGGGGTTTTTTGGTATCAATGCAAAAAATGGTTGAAACTTGAACTTCAGTTGCACACTTCATCACTGGCCTTTCTTGCTTTTCCGTTATTAATTTCATCCAAAATGCTGGTCTAGTAATCATCTACATTATGGACAACCTCTATTATGATCTATTCATTAACCTCTCATTATCCTCATTCCCAACTTCCAAACTCTGCATAACTCCACTCTCATTATTGGCAATTTTCTCTGCAGTTTCTTAACTTTGTCCTTGTCTCCTCTAAGTCATGTCCCCTTCAGTTTTTTCTTTCACTCTCTTCTGTAGGCCCCAAACACTGGGGAGTCTTTGAATGTCTAAATCAAGGGTGAACAATAGGCCAAGAGTGAAAGTGCTTGCCATCAAATAAACTCTCCATCAGGAACAGTCATAAAAATCATTAAAAATCTTAGAGCAAAGTCTTCACACTCCCTTTTATCTTTTCTGCACAGTTAAAATACTTAGCATTTTTGGTTTCTATAGCTCTCAAGGTGTTATAAAAGATGAGTAGGCCTTGTTAGCCTGATTTTTTACAGTGCTAAAGTAGGGTAAACCTAGCATAGGTAATGGTAAGGTCAAGCAAGTTCCCATATCTTGCTAAGGGTAAAATGAAAAAATAACAGCAGGAATTAGATTAAATTAGAAAGTAATATTGCAAACCTAGATTATCTACCTGGGGAGGTAATCTCAGATTAACATTTCCTATCTGCTATTCATGTGAAATTAAATACTTCCTTTTTTACTTTCGGGTAACAAGTTGTGAAAACATTGCTCATCCTTCATTGGGATACAGTGGTATTATACTCAGAGAAGCAGGGAGTATTCTTGTGTTGAAGGCTAAAAATATTTTCCTTTCAAGGTACTGACATGGAACACAATCAGGATCAAAACTCACTGTTGAGTTCAGTAATAGAAAAGAGTACTTTCTTATAGTCAAAAGGATCTTTTTTCCTTGACTGCAACTGCAGATGAGATAGGTGAACCAATACTAGCCTTCAGATATATTAAATTATGTTTCATTGATGGTAAAATCCAGTTTCCAGCTAATACTCCATTTAGTAGATGGCTTAAAGTGCACCTTAATCTGCATCGTGCCCCAGGTTTGACATTATTTGTGTAGGGCATCACAGGTTGATAGTATTTTTTTCTGCTGACAGGCACAGTTCTCTTCTCCATTAAAGCTTATGGATATTTATAACTCAGAGTGTTCTTGTAGTAGCTGGTAATATAGAACACTTCTCTGCAGTCTACTATTTGACAGCTTCTACTTACTGAGATCTTACTGATGAGAACATCCATAGCTCTTTTAGTTACTAGATAATTGTGCCAAGGTGATCCTGTTCCATGAACTGAAAGAAAGCAAAGACACAAAAAGCTGTTTCTTACCCAAATTCTTGTGTCTGACTTTTGCTAGCAGTAATAGATGCCACCTTACTCAGATAAAAAGCAAATCAGCTCTAAATTTTTCAGCATTTTTCCTGTTTCTTCAAAATAAATGTAGACTTCCACCATAACAGACAACAACACTGCCTACATAGACACACGTTAAAGTGCATTTTCTTCATTCTTATGAGCATGGAAATGGTATAAAACTCCAGTGCATTAAGAAGCAGGAAATTAGAATCAGAACAAGGGAATTGTTGGAAGGATGTTTGGATTATTTCATCCAACCTCCTACTCAAAGCAGGAGTATTGCCAACACTAAATCAGATTGACTTTATCTGACTATTATGAGTGGAAACTTCACAACTCCTCTGTGTAATCTTAGTGCTGTGCTGAACTGCCATTTTCCAGCATTCCAGTGCAGAAAAAAATATTCATAATGCCCTGCTTGAACCTCACAAGGTGCAGTTTGTGGCTGTTGCCTGTCAGCAAGTCCAGGTACAGAATGAATCACAGAAAAGCTTGGGTTGAAAGGGATCCTAAAAATCATCTAGTTCCAACCCCTCTGTGGTGGACAGGGATGCTGCTGACTAGATCAAGTTGCTCAGTGCCTTTCCAATCTGGCTGTGAACACTGCCAGGGATGGCGTACCCTCAAGGTCAGTAGGCAACCTCTTCCAGTGTCTCACCACCCTCTGAGTAAAGAATTTTTTCCTAACATCTTATTTAAACTTGCTCATTTTCAGTTTAAATCCATTCCCCCTCATCCTGTCACTATCTACCCATATAAAAATTTCCTCCTTCTTATAAGCCCTCTTAACATACTGGGAGGCCATAATGAGATCTCCCCAAGCCTTCACTTCTCCAGGTTGAACAATCCCAGCTCTTTCAGCCTGTCTTCATAGGCCAGGTTCTTTCTAACAGATACTCACCAATTTCTCCACATCAGCCTTGAATAGGGGCACCAAAAGCTGGATACCAGAGCTGAGGTTCAGCCTCACGCAGTAGAAGTGAATAATAAGTTCCTCTCATCTAGCAGCAAAAATTCTCCTCACAATCCAGTATGCATATCTGGTTGGAACACGGTGGGGCCTTGGATTCAGCCAGATACTTGCTACAGCCCCATGGCCATTTAGTCAGCTCACAGCTATACTAAGTTATTCCACTCTGACAAGAGAAATTTGAGATTCTCATATGTGAGCTTCAAGGGCTTTCTTTTGATTCAGTCCTCCAGCATCTTATGATCTTAAGCTTTGATATTTATTGTGTGGAATATTTACTTCAATTTAATATCTTCCACAGATTTACTGAGAATTCTTGTCTCATCACTGAGGTTGTTCACAAAGATACCTAATAGTCATGGAGCCTCTGTTATCCCCCTGGGTCTAGTGCTCCATACCAGCTTCCACTGGACAGCACATGACTGATTAGTACCCTCTGAGCATCGAACTCCAGCTAATATTAAGCATACCTAGAAGTACATTCATACAGCCCATCCCTCTTCAATTTACATGTGAAAGTTAAGGTGTATTACATCCACTATTGTCACTTCATTCACATCACTAGTCTCTTAATCACTGAAGACAACTGAGGTAATAAGCATGATCAGTCCTTGGTAAACTTTTGTTACTTATTTGTCCTTCAGTGTTGTCATGCTTTAACCCCAGCCAGCAACTAAGCACAATGCAGGCATTCACTCACTCCCCACACTGCAGGATGGGGGAGAGAATAAGAAGAGTAAAAGGGAGAAAAACCTGTGGGTTGAGATAAAGACAGTTTAATAATAAAAACAACAATAACAATAATACTAAGGAAAGGGGGGAAAATAACAAAAACAGAAAATAAAGCCCAAGGAAGACAAGTCATACAAATGAAAGCCATTGCTCACCACCAACATACTGATGCCTATGCAGTTTCTGGGCAGTGGCCCTCCACCATCCTCCCCCCCATCTTTATATGCTGAGCATGATGCCGTGTGATGTGGGATATCCCTTGGATCAGTTGGGGTCAGATGTCCTGGTGGTGTTCCCTTACAATTTCTTGTGCACCTCCAGCCTCCTTATTGGTGGGGTGCAGTGAGGAGCGGAAAATACCTTGATGTGCAAGCACCACCCAGCAGTAATAAAAACATCCCTGTATTATCCACACTGTTTTGGTCACAAATCTAAGACACAGTCCTATACTTGCCACTGAAAAAAACTAACTCTGATCCGAGCTAAACCGAGCAGAATTGTTTAGAAGACTCCTCTAAGGTTCTGTTTCCAGGGACTGAGGTGAATCTGACTAGTTCATAACACCCAAATGGGTTTTCCTGCCACTTAGAAAGCTGGGCATCATATATTAATGTATTTCATTTTTAAGGGACTTTTCCAGATTGCTTCAATTTCTTTGGCCACAGGTAAGTAGCAGCTTTACAATCACCTCAGCTGTGTGCTTCAAAACTTTCAGATGAATCTTACCCAGGCCTAGGGATTTTAGCACATCAGGATCCTTCAGGTAGCCTCTAACCTGCAACAATTCCACTCTTGACTGCTCTTCTTCCCAAGCTTGACTGGCTTGTGCAGTGATCTGGTCTCAGGCTTTTCCTGGAGGGACTGAGGTAGGGACGTGGGGAAGGCATCAAGTACTTTAGTTTTATCCATGTCATCCATCACTGGGCTGTCTCCTCCCTTTCATCAACAGTGCCACATTTCCTCTGAACTTTTTGCTCTGAACCTTTTACTATGAGCAAGCTGACAGAATTTCTTCTTGTTACTCCCTGTGTCACTAAGCAATTTTAACTCCAGCTGGGCTTTGGCCTTCCGTTTTTTTCTAAATGATTAATGTTTGTCTCTCATGTCCGTCCTTGTTTGCTGTTTCTTGTATGCTCTATAGGTTAGCTAACATCAATCTGATAATCATTAGAAATCAATGGTTTCATGTGTTATTGCATTGCTGTTTGCATTTGCATTAGTTTTGAGCAGGCTGTGTGTGGTCACAGTTTATGTTCTTGTTTCATGTTATGTTTATGTTTTTGTTCCATGTTTAATAATGTAAAAATGGATTAATCTACACACAAGTATGTAGTTATATACAAATATATATATTTGTGTATATATATTTGGGTAGGTGAAAACTCATTTGTTGAAGATGACCAATTTAAGGGTCTACACCAAGCTTCTGGGCCAGCAGCAAGACAAACATTTTCAGGCAGTCATGATGTTTATGTTCCTTCTCATCAGGATGAAATTTATTTGTAATATTTTAAGTAGTTTCTTTCAAATCCAGACATAATAATTGTGTCCTATTGTTGTGACTTCCCTAAAACCCCGATGTTCAGGAGCCCACTGCTCAAAGGTTTGTGGTAGTCGAACTGCCATAATTTCTTTTTCACTTGCACCTTAGAGTGCATCATAATGAAACATTATTTTAGATATTTTCTCTTGATCCTGAATCCTGCATATCTCTCTGTCTAACTGAGCAACTTGTTTAGATGCTTTCAAGTTTCTTCTTGATCCCTAACTTAAAAAATAGCATCCAAAGGAGACAGTAAAGATCCCTTCACCCTTTAAGTGTCAAAACTACAGTTTCACTCTCTCTGCAGCATCGGTTTAAGATTTTCTTGTTAGATCGGATAAGCTGGACTTTTTTTGTGAAACATTGGTTTAAATGATTCATTTTCTTATGTTTTAGAAAAATGCATTTTTTATTTTAAAGCGACATATCATGTCTAGAAGTAAATCTATCACCATTTTAGCGTTTATAATTTGAATATTTAAATGGCAAGAAAGTGCTACAGTTACTCTGAGCTTTTTGTTCATTCATTTGGCCCTTAGATATAATATTTGTGACAACTAGATACACTTTTTTTGTCTCTTCCCCCCACTTAAGGATTAAACTTACACAAGAGTGAGAAAGTATTTTCCACTCACAACTTAAAGTACCTCTTCCATATAAAATTATAGTCTCATAGAATTGTTACAGTTGATAAAGGCCTCAAAGATCATTGAGCCCAACTGTTAAACTTCATATACTTCTAAACATCTATATTTAATTTGTCAATAATAACATAGAAATAAGGGAAAAAATTAAATTTTACTTTCCATATATATTTAAATAGACCCACCTTGGAAAGAGTGTGTTTTGTCTTCAGTTTATATCTGAGTCCCTCAGACACTGGGCAGTTTCAGCAAAGTATGCCATAGCTTCTTTCCACTTCCCCCGTGATGATGTAAGGAAACACTTATGAAGTCTCTTATGTCATCTGGAGGAATAAAATTCTTGGAAAGTTACAAGGCCAGACTGAAATGCCAGAGGGCCAGTACCTAAAAGATCGCAAAAATAATGCCATAATATGCAAGAACTCATTTTTGGTTTATTTTACATGGTTTTGTCCAAATTCATAAATACCATTTTAAAGCTCTCTTTGTTTCACAGGCATGATTAAATGTTGTTTACTTGCAAGCTGTAAGGTTTTGTACTATTTTAAGGCCTTTATATCACCTGGCTTTGAGATATTTGACAAGTTATTAAAAAGAAACTGAAATCCTACAGCCGTGTAGTAAAAAGAAAGAGGTGTAGACAAAGAATACCCCCTTTGTGCTGACTTTATACTACAGAATTTTTTTTTTTAATTTTGCTTCCATACTCCCTGTGATAGGTGCCAGAGTTGGTGAATGGATGTTAATTACCAGTGTATGTCTCAGCAAAACTGAATGAAAATCGATGTTAATGTGTCTTCATCTAAACTTTTCATATTGTTCCCCTGGAGGATCAAATTCAAATAGCTCCAGCCAGCAACCTCTGCAGAAACAGGTTAATTTATGATTCAAATGTGTAACTCCTCACAAATAGAGATATACACAGTTCAGGAGCAGACTCCTGTACATTTATGCTTGGGAGAAAAATACTCCTTAAAAAAAAAAGTAAAAGTTTCAATAATTTTCTCCTATTCTATCTCAGTCAGTGGAAAATGCAGGATCACTGAGGACTACACCAGTAGCTGAGAATTACGGATAAATCACCCAAATTCCAATTTATATGCTTTCTTTAATTTTAGAGGCTTTGGAATAAAGTGAAGTTGTAAGAGTTAATGAATTTGTTTAGCAAAACTCTGTGGGAATGGTGATGGGCCACGATAGTAATAAAACATTATAGAAAAAAAATAAGAACACACTGACCCTTATTTTTCTTATATCACAAACAGTTTACCGAAAGCACTGTTTCTTACTGTGTCCATGGAGCTTCACATTGTAGGTATTAGGGACTTTGAAAGGTGGAAGGAAAAGCAATACCAGGAGGTTATACTTTGGAAAAGAGACCAACTGAAAGCAGTGGAATACCAAGATCAGGCTGAAAATGCAGTGTGGGAGCCTTTTGAGGAAAGCAGATTTATTATTATTACAATTGTCATATATTGCCAAAGGTACAGAGAAAATGAAGTCACAAGACACAAGAGGCACAAAAGTGTGATTTTTTTTTTGTATAAAAATGACTCTCAAAGGCTTTCTTAAACAAGAGTGAAAGATGAGGTACTTGTTCATTGAGCATTGCTTTAGGATCCCACACAGGAAAAGACAAGTATCACAGAGCAGAGGAAGACACATAACCTTTCACAGAGCACTCTGGTGTTATTCCTGTACATTTCACAGTGTGATGCCACACTGCTCAGGAACTCAGCCTGGGCTTGTCAAACAGCTTAGGACTCCATGTCTTCAAAAAGAGGTTCCTAAGGAGAGATATGGGGAAGGTCTGTAAGTTCTTGTTCACCTGCTCCGTACAACTCATGAAATAATTATTGTCTAGTTCTCATACCAGTGAAAGACAATAAAAATACCAACCAAAACTTGTAAACAGAAGATAATACCTTTTCACTGAGGGCAAAGCTATGACATGGAACTTATTTTTATAATTTTGTGGCTATTGCATGGCAAAAATCTCAAAGAGAAGTCAGATCTATTTGGATGAAGGTTACACAGAATGTTATAAAACAGAGAACTCTGTATACAGTCTTTAGCATCCTTAAATGGCTTATTCTTGGAAAGTGGGGAAATGCTAGTAGGACTATACTTGATGCCTTACAGTGGATCCCTAAGCTTCCTTTAGCAGTCAGTGTCAGAAACTGGTCAGATGGACCTTTGCTCTTACCCAGGACAGCTGTTTTATGTTAACTAGCCTTTCTCTTTCTGGTTTTATACTGCCTTTTCTTTACCTTTGTTTCGGAGAGAATTTGTCAAGAAAAGGACAAGAATAGATGCCCAGATCTTCATGACTGCCTGTCATATTGCCTTTTTCACCTTTAAACTTTATTCCCATAGTTTTTATTGATGAAAATTGTTATTAGCTGAAATTTGCTATGGTTGCTGCGTGTATAATTTAAGTTACCATTCATTGTTTGAAATTTTAAATTTATTTTTAGGATTGCTTGTAAGTAAAGATAATGTCATAGAGAGCAAAATTAGAGCTACAGTTTTTGTCTAATAGCAATATGGCCATTCAGTAGGCATTATAATTACTGTCCATTTATTGACCCTTTAATTTTTAAATATGAGTATCTATAATTTCGTGAAAGAATGAAGGACAACGAAGTCTGCAACGGCCAACAATTACTGTATGAAGAACCATGTATTTATACTGAGCTGCTTGAAATGCCTCTGTCCACTGTTTTTAGTTGAAAGGTCTTGAAATAAATTGTTGTAAAAATATGTTTGGGAAAACTTTTGAGAACCGAATGTCAACTTCTTCAAAATACTTCTGGCCTGGGAGAAGGAGGAAGACATGCTATGGACAAATGCAATAGTTTTACAACTAGTTTTCAAAGAAATAATTTCTTGAAGTATTTCTATTTCAAAATATCACATCAACTTTTTTTTGAAAGTACGGGATTTTTTTCATAACTACATGAGGCTTATTCTCCCAAATTATTTATGCATTTCTAGTTCACAAGGGTTTTTTTTCAGCTACAGTCAACATTACAGGGGAAAAGTTCAGCAATTCATCTAGAATGCTAGTACTAAAAAGGCTTTTTAGAACATAATCTACTTAATTTTAAATGTTTGCAGCTCATAGAACTTGTTTGGGCAAGTTTAAAGTATTTTTTTTCTGAGCTTTTGAGAAGAAACCTCAGACATTTAAAAAGGAAGACTTGCAGGGGTAAAAAGCAGGCATAACTATTTTCTCTGTTATGCAATATCGCCTCTGTCTTTAAAGACATCTGTGTCCCAATTCATCTCTAAACAATGCTTATTCAGTACTTAGTAGATTTCAAAACACTTTGCAAGAGGGATCAAAATTGTTATCAGATGAAAGACAAGGAAGGGATGTGTCCAAACTTTTGCACAGAATACAGCACATTCTGAACCAGTAATATTGCAATACTTTTAAATCCAGACTGTAGTACTCCCTTGTTTTGTAAGGGCAAGAGTTAGCAGTCTACAGTGTATCCATGATTCCTTATTATTCAGTAATATTCATTAATAGTTTGATTGAAATTGAAAATTGGTTTGATTGAAAATATGAAATACAGGTGCGTGATAGGTCCAGAGGGTTTGGAAACTGTGTGTGTGTGAGTTTTTGCACATGCACACATGACTGTACATACATATGCCTATATATGTGCATGTCCATACATATATGGATGTACACGGTCATATAACACAGCCATACAAATAATGAGCAATATCTGTGAAGAAATGGGAAAACCTCAACTGGAAATCTCAGTATAAGTCAAAAGGATTATTATAAAGTTAGAAAGGATGACAGAGGGTTATTTCTAATATAAAAATGTCAGTTCTATGCTAAAATCTAGCTTCATGTTTCTATAGCAAATCTGTCATTGACAGGTTTACTTTTTTGTGATAACTCTGGGAATTTTCGACATTTTTGTGACTATTTTTTTTCAGCTTCTTTTGAGATTGTTGAGACAGTATTAACTGTGGTCTGCTTTTAGGATTACTTAGAGACATATTCTGTTCCTCTTTAGAATAAGAAAGCCAGGGGATAGTCACTCTTCTTCCAGGAATTCAAATCCCAGTTTCCCTAGTCTGAAGACACCATTGTCTTTTGAGATCCCTTTTAAAACAATGGCACCCTGAAGCAATGGGCCAGAAGCAATAGTGTCTGCAATTAGTGTCACAATCAATCCAGACCAGGAGTAGAATGTGTTTTGCTTTTACAGAAACCTTATTGGCTATGTAACTCAATTTGGTGATGATGTTTTAAGAATTCCCCAGTCATATACTCTGAAAAGGTCTATATGCTCATTAAAGAATGGGTCTTATGATATCTTAAGGAATCTAAACAGAAATTGAATATACATTTAAAGTCATCTCCCAGAGAAATTTAGCATTTTCAAAAAAAAATGGTGGTGAAATAAGAGAGTAATATTTCACTGGAATAAAGTGATGACTCTACAGACATTAGTAAGTTAAGATGGCAGTATAAAGAGCAAGTTAATTTCTATAATTGATAGTTTATTTTAACTGCTATGAAAGCTAAAGTTTTCCATGCATGATTCCATTCTGTGAACACCTGAGAATAAATTAGTTTTCCCCATGTAGGGTAAAACCATTCTAAGCAGCAGATATCAAGTGCAGAATAAGCAAATTATAGAGTTCTAGAATGAAATTCTGGCCCTAGACAAGATAGGGTAGAAATTAGTTCAGCGCAGTCTGCACTAACCCATGTGCTTCAAATACAGAGGAGGCTCTTACAATAATTGAGTTTGACCGTACTTGTAGTGGAAGTCCAGTTTCTGTGTCAAGCCCCAAATATCTACACTTGATTACATGATAGGCTTCAGAGTCTGGTGACATTATTGCTGAGCAGTGGCTAATTGGCTTAATTGTAATGATTACTACTAGTGATGGCATTTGCCTTAATGGACTTTCAACTTCATGTGGAGGTTCAACTCATTTAGCTATCATTTCTGAAACTGTCTGTGGGTTTATCTCTGTGAATGTCCTGGCCTCCCAAGCTCTCTGGCTGTTCCTGTTCTTCCAGAGCTCAGATGCTCTTAGGAAAGGAGCACCCTCCCTCTTCACAACTCTGCCTAACCCAAGGTGCAAACCCCAAAATCGTGCTTAGTGTGCAGACCTAAATTAGGGTCTGCTGTTCTGCATATTCCAAAGTAGGTGTTTTGGGTTGAGCCTTACTTTGCTTGCATTTCACACTGTCAAGCTTTCTTGTCTCTCATCCTTAAAATTGAAGCTTTTGGTTGTGACTTTCACAGCCAAATGCAAACAGATAAATAGTACCTTTTGGCGTTATACCTCTTTGGACGACAAAACAGGACAGGAAATTTAAGTAGTGGAAGCCAAAAATTATCAATGGAGAGACAGTGCACAACTTTTAAAAGCATTTTTCAGATGTATCTGACTCCTTAAATAATCTTACACTTTCACAGAGCAAAGTCAGGCAGGTTAGGTCAAACATTTTCAATGATGGATTAATCAACCTGTATCATTATTTTGAGTGGAAATAACTTAATAGTCACTCAATAGAGGTATCTTCCATATCTGAGCTCCCAGCTCTGCCATGATAACTGACTGTACTTCTAGTCCATGGTTTAAGAGACCTGCTTGAGCTTGCAATGAAATGAACAAAAAAAAATTGGCATGACGCGTATTCAGTTGAACAACTTTACTGAAAAGTCCCCTTCAAGTATTGAAAGGCAACAATAAGGTCTTCCTGGGGTCTTCTCCAGGCTCAACAACCCTAATGCTCTCAGCCTATGTTCATAGGAGCTACAGCTTTGTGATAATTTTTTTGGCCTTCTTTGGACTCCTTCCAAGAGGTCCATGACTTTCCTGTGCTGAGGACCTGAGAACTAGACGCAGTACTTGAGGTGGGATCTCACCATCTCACCTCAGTGGAGTAGATGGGGAAAGTCATCTCCCTTGACCTGCTGGTCGCACTGCTTTTTGTACAGCCCAGGACATGGAGCTGCAAATGCACATTGCTGACTGATGTCCAGCTTCTCATCCGCCAGCACCCCCAAGTCCTCCTCTGCTCGATCTGTTCATTCCCCAGCCTGAATTGATACTGGGGGTATTGATACTGGTGGTTATACAGAAAATTTTACTTGATCTTGTTGAGCCTCAGGAGATTCCCATGGGCCCACTTCCTGAGCTTGTCCAGGTCCCTCTGAATGGCATTCCAGGATCCTTCAGGTGTGTCAGCTGTGCCTCTCAGCCGGAGTCATCTGCAAACTTGGTCCCTTTGTATATGCCTTTTTATAAAGGTACTAAACACTACTGCTCCCAATGCAGACCCCTGGCGGACACCACTTGTCACTGATATCTGTCTGGACATTGAGCTGTTGAGCACTACCCTCTGGATGTGACCATCCAACCAATTCCTCATCCACAGAACAGTCCAACCATCTCCCTCCAATTTAGAGAGAGGGATGTTGTGTGGACCATGTTAAAGACCTTACAGAAGTCCAAATTAAATGTTTTAAATTGTGTAGAGAAAAAAAAAAAAGAGAGGTGAATGCCAAATAGATCTCAGTAGGTAATACACTCTTTTGTATTTACATGATAGGAAACAGTTTGTTTTGTTTTTTTGTTTTGTTTTGTGGTTTTGGGCGTTTTTATTTGATATTTTTTTTAATTGATGTTTCTTCTTTCTAGGTGCTTACAGCACATTTCAAGGTTCTCTAAAACAAGGAGTGAAAATTAAATAGGAATAGTCCTGTCTAACAAGCCATATATGAGTTCATTCATTTGACATTTTTGAGGCTGCTTACAGGTAATCCTAAGAATATGTGGAAGAACAAGTTATTACACAAATGCACTGTGAAATGAGCGGCATTTATTTGTCCTTTTTTGCATTCCAATGTTCAGAAAATGTGCTCATTTTGAGGAGCCCACTGTTGGTGCCCACTGTTGATAATGTTAATATTACACAGATGTCCCTGCACAGGTACGGCTTCAGAAAAAGGTCAACTATCTTTCTCACAGACTTTAAAAATTAGCACCAGTAGATATGCTAAAGGTAAATCACTGTCAAAGTAAGAAATTACCTTCTTTAAAAGATTTTAATGATCCATAATCTTGTTTTTATTCCTATGAAAGGGTGTCGTTTCTTGTTATTTCCCAGTGGAGACAAAAGAATGAAAAGGAACGGACTTACTTCAGTGATAATACAAGCAACTTAGGTTTTATGTGTTTTGGCGCTTTTTTTGACAAGACTCAAGAGAAGCAAAAAAGTAATGTAACTTAGCCTCAAGGGAAAGCAAACCAGCTGTCAGCTTGAAGGAAACATTGGTTAAATTCCCTCATATAAAGCTTTTGTTAGACCTCAACAGCAAAGAAGCCACAACATGCTTTTGCATACATGGATTCTATTACAAGTCATCTCTTCACATTCATTTATGTACAACATGGACCTATCTCATGGGTCATACACACGGCCCTACCTCAACTGTTAAATTAAAAAGACTCTTACTCTCTCAGCTACTACCAAGTAACACTATCTTCAGTAAATTTCTTTATTTTTCTGTCCCTTTTCTGTTGTCCTCACTTAGCGATACCATTCTTGCACTTTAGCAGTTTTTTGCACGCTGTGAACAGTCTGCAGTTCTGTGCTTGGTATCACTTTTTATTCCAGCTTTTCATTTCCCGTAAGCAAATCTGACCAAACAAGGAGCAAACCTTCAAGGTGATAGAAACCGGATACCTTCTAAAAAATAAAATAAATCTAGAACATCTGCATCCTTAGTTTCTTGAACACTAATCCACACAAAGGACCCTATAGAAGTGATTACTTTCAGAGTGAAAAGCTGATCTTCTGTTTGCATGATGTTAAGTATTTGTTCTGATACATGTTCAGCCTTAGCTCGAGCATATATTTTTCTCCCCTAGATGAACAAAAAACCATGGAATGATGCAGTTCAGAACAGAGAGGTTGGTGATTCTGTATGTCTTCTGTTGAACAAAGTTTTATACTGTGTCCTAGGGATGCACTGGCTAAATTTCATCCAGGTCAAGCTCCTGCTCTGCCTTCAATGAGACTTCTCACAGGCAGTTACAACTTCCTTGTGGATATCTTTTGTCATATCTTCCAAGTCATGTGCACTGCATGCTATACCTGAATCTGCCTGGGAATGTGCTACTTTAAGGCCCATCAGCATGGGACCATGCATCTCGACATAGACTGGCTAGCAAATTGAAGGAAATGATTCTGCCCCTCTACTCCTCTTGGGTGAGACTCCACTTGAGGTGCTCTATCCAGCTCTGGGGTCCCCAGCACAGGAAGGACATTGACCTGTTAGAGTGAGTCCAGAGGCTTGCCACCAAGCTGATGAGAGGGATGGAGCACCTCTCCTATGAGGAAAGGCTGAGAGAATTGGGATTATTCAACCTGGAAAAGAAAAGGCTTTGAGATGACCTACCTGAAGGGTACCTGCAAGAAAGATGGAAAGAAACTATCTACAGGGGAATGTAGTGACAGGACAAGTGGGAATGTCTTCAAACTGAAAGTTTGGTTCAGATTAGACATCAGGAAGAAATTCTTTACTATGAGGGTGGTGAGGCACTGCAGAAGATTTCCCAGAGAAGTTGTGGATGCCCATTCCTGGACAGGGCTCTGAACAATCTGGTCTAGTGGAAGGTGTCCCTGCCCATGGCAGGGGGCTTGGAATTAGATGATCTTTAAGGTCCCTTCCAACCCGAGCTATTCTATGTTTTTTATACCTTCCTTTCAGTCTGCCAAAAAAGGCCCTTTGCAGTACATGCTGAGACATATCTTAGACAATGGGTTGCATTTCAGAAATCTACCACTCATCAAAGAAATGCATAATCCATGCTCAATGAACAGAGCAATTATTTAGGAGATGCTGTTTGCATTTCAGTAACTGTATAGGCCCTTTTCCTGCTAGGCTTTCTCAATTGTTGAATATTTTCTCCTCATGCTGTAACAGTCACATGTTCAGTACTCTTCCCAGCAGCATGAAGGCTGCTTGTTGATATTTCCAACTCTTTTCTGAGCAACTCACTGTGTAGAGGTGGACATAGTTGCTCTTTGAGCATCATAGAAGTTTATTCTCAGGCCACCCTCTAAATTGTCATGTTCAGGACCCTAATAAAATTTATTGCCAGGGTAGTTAGGGTGAAAGTATTCCAAATAACCTGTCTAAATTAGTCTTATAATGTCTAGAAATAAAAGTACTCACCTTTTTTCTGTTCTCAGGATTGCACAATGAGATAAGGCAGCAACTGAGTCAGAGAAGGACTATCGCACAAGGAAGAGCAGCACATTAATCATGCTGACTGTGAGAGCTGTGCTTCACAGATAGCAGCTCTGTGCTTACTGCCATTACAGTGGAAACTCATCATTTTAGGTACTGATTGCATCCTTGTCTATAGAGGCAGTTGTTCACAGGCCAGTATCCTGAGCCAGAATGTAATCCATAAACTTCTGAAAGAGGACCATCCGGGCCTAAAAGCAACCTTTGGAAGTAGAGCAGGTTGTTATCCAGGGACTTTGTTGTGTCACCATGGAATTGGATTTTCCGCAACTTTTCCATGGATTTTCCTCTCATTCACTTTTCTGAATGAACAGTACAACAATTTATTCCACCTTTGTTTTGCAGATTTTAGCACTATCCTGAACCATGAGCTCATATTCAGTTACCCAGGCTCCATGAGCACAATGCCATTCCCCAAACACTGTTTGGGATTTTACACACCTCTTACTTCTGTGAGGAAAGCAGAGACTTTCTCTGTACAGGGCTGCAGAGAACCAGCCACAGTTTGGCTTTGTGCTAATGGAATGGGCTGATATTTAGAATGATTTATTGAACGTTATAAGGGATTCCAAAGCAAGACACATTTCTGCTCACACCCAGGTGATCTCATTCATGTAGCCTCCTTCATGCAATCAAATACCATTTCCTTACCCACTAGAAAGACAGACTGAGTTTTGCCTATCCACACATGAAGTGCAAGATACAGTCTCTTGCACACAAGGGTCTCAAAAATAAAGGATTCTTGTGTTTTTGTCTGCTACTCTCTTGGAGCAGGCATGTTAGATATGTACATTGAAGAAGCCCTTCATTTCTAGCAGCACCTTACAGAAATGAAAACAGCCCGTGGATTTTGTTCAGCTGACTGTCCATGGGCTTCATCTCGTCCACAGCTGTCCGCATGTCTCTGCAGCGAGCATGTCCTCGCCCCACACAGGATATGAATTGTTATAGCTCACAGGCATACAACTACGGCTCTCTAACTTGAGCAATTTACTCTACAGGCTTGGCCAAGCAAGTGGCTGTTACACTTTATCCACTGAGATGGAGAGCTGTTTCCCACAGCATGCAGGGGATAGGCTGCTTTCTGCTTAAGCCTCCTAAATCTTGTTAAGTGGAATATGTTCCATTTGTTCAAGGAGACAGAGAGCTCATCCTCTGGCTATCAATGGTTCCTTCATACTGTTGATTCTGTACAACTCAGGTGTTAGGTGGTGGGTTGACCTTGGCTGAATGCCAGGTGCCCAGGAAGCTGCTCTGTCCCTCCCCTTCCCAGCCAGACAGGGGAGAGAAAGTAAAATGGAAAAATTACACTTAGGATAAGAGATAAGGCAGTTTACTGAAGCAAAAGCCAAAGTTTGTACATGCACAAGCAAAGAGACAAAAAAAAGCATTTATTATTTACTTCCTAACAGCAAGCAAAGTTCAGCCACTTCCCAGAAAGCAGCACTTCAACCCGTGTAGTGTTTGCTCCAGAAGGCAAACATTGCAAAAATGAATGTTGCTCCTTATTCCTCCTTCCCTTAGCTTTTATGTCTGAGCTCACATCAAATGGTGTGCAATGTCCTTTTGGTTATTTTGGGTCAGCTGGCCTGGTTGTGTCCCCTCCCAGGATCTTGCCCTGAACTGGGGAGGGGTGGAATGTTGAGAGGCAGCACTGATGCTGTGCTATCACTGCTCAGCAGCAGCCAAAGCACTGCTGTTATCAACACCTTTCTAGCTACCAATGCAAAGCACAGCACTGTGAGTGCTGCTATAGGGAAATGAACTCCGTCTCAGGCAGACCCAATACACCAGATCCTGCAGCAGACTCATTTGTCTCAGAAGCAGCTGTACTGCTTTCACTAAAAATATCTTAATGAAAATCCAGTCAAATCTGAAAAAAAAGTATGCAAAAATCTTTTTAATATAGCAAAATTGTAAGCAACTGACCCCCACTCTCCTTTTGAACAGTTGAAAGACTTGTATAACAATTATTCTGAGTTCCCCATGTAATAAAAACAGATTTTCTCTCTGCACCACATATAATATATCATGGATCTTCCTGCTTTTTCATATTAAAGTATGTGTCATTCTTTTTTTTTTTAAATTTGATTTTTTCCAGTTCTTTAAACTGTTTCTCTGATCATCTCCTAAACTGAAATTTCACTGGAAGCTAGACCAAGATAATTTTTTGTCTTGCCTACTGCTCATCCTATTCATAATTTAGTTGACATGCAGTTTGGGCTGCAGTTGTTAATGAAAGGTGGATTGTTAAAAAATTGTACTTCTGACACTTGGTGAATACTTTGCACCTGGTTTCCTACTCTAATGCATGAACAGAAGGGGTTGGGTGAACTAGAAACCACTTGATATCTCTGTGTTTAAACCCATGGTTAGGCTGCTGAAGAAAAGTGACTTGAGGCTTCCAAAAACTAAATTGTAGGCAACTAAACTTGCACAATAGAGTGGGCCATAATCTTTGTTTTATTTCTCAGAAAATGTCAGTATAAATAAGTAATGTGTAGAAAATATATAGTATGAGGATAAAGAAAGATCTGAGTTTAAAAAAAAATCAGCAATTTGACAAAGGTTCAGACTTGAAGGAAAGTAGTCAACACTTCCCACCAGCTGTTTAATTCTGGTCCACAAAACCATAATTCAGATATTTGTGAAAATTGTATTAATCACAACAAATTTTTTCCCGCAGTGTATATATATATATATATAAACATAATGAGAAAGAAAACAAAACTAAATAAGATTGAATTTTTCAGAGAACTCCAAAAAGTTTCTGTAGGATTCGCCCCACTATATGTTGATTATATCTGTGTTTTCACTATATATATCATAGACATTTTGTTTAGCTAGATTAAGTTTCTGAACAATGTGCAAGGCAGTTAAGAGCAACTAATAGCATGACTACATAGAACAGAAAAAAAAATACTTCTGCTGTTCGAAGTACACTTGTTAAAAATTAAGATACACCTCTTTTATGCATACTTCCAGTTATACAGAACATACCCCCTGATGATTTCAGGAAAGAGCATATGGTCAGCCTGATTTTTTTTTAATCTTATTTTGCAGCTCAAAAACCCAGTTATCAAACGTTAACTACTATTTTTGCCTCCACATTTTTATTTACTAAAATATTCTGGATACAGATTAATTTTACTCGCTCTGTGTTTACTATTGTTTCATTTGCTAACAGACAAAAAATTGCAAGAGCTCTGTGAAGTGAATTGATACATAACAGAATGGAGTCACAGATTTGTAAAAAGAAAGAAGCCTAACACTACCTGATAAAATTAATTTCCAAATGCTCTTTCTGAAAATCTCTGCAGTGCCCTTTCAGCAACTGCACATTCAAGAAGCTATTCCTCTTTATTCAGCAATCAGAGAATACCACTGCCACAAAGTTTTGCTCAGGGAGAGCAAGGCTGCTTTCTGCAATGATGTCAACAAATAAGTGCTGTTTTTCAAATGCTGACCTTTAAAAAGCTTATTATTAAAACTAATACATTATCTTACGGAGACTGTAGAGCAAGTGGGAAGGAGGCTTCTCTTTACTAGAAGAGATACCATTGCTCTTCACCCAAAGCTTCCAAACTTTGTGAAAGTGCCAATTTTTCATATTTAAAACTGTTTTGCCCTAGCCTTGTTTGCCATGCCTGGGTAGGCAGATCTGCACTAAGGAGCAGGTTTTATCCCATTCCCAGATGAGCTGAGTAGCACAGCTGGTTGAAGACAGTTAATTGCTCTTCATGATGATTAGAATGTTGTTAAGGTTTTCTCAGAGGGAGAGAAAAGAACATGCATGTGGTTTGAAAGGTCATGGTGGAAACAAGATATAGCAGGCATGAGATAGTGTTATATTGACAAGTGTTTATCATAAGAAAACACACTCAGCATTAAAACCTGCTAGCTCTTCCAGCTGATTACAATGTAATATAGTTTAACAAAATAACATTATGATTATATGTCCCTTTGTAAAATCACATTTTTTCTCTTCTGCAGAAGTTTGCCATTCTTGTGGTTTAAAAGCAATGCAAATATGCTAGAAAGGTCTTTAAAAAACAACTAGTTTGCTACCCTCATTAATTTGCTTCTGAAAGTGAATATATTATATTTTATTAATTATTTTGTCTATACACATAGAAATTACACGCATGTTATATTCTGTTCCATTTTATCATACACAGTCATTATTATGTCTCACACTACTGGCCATGGGCTATGCTTTATAAAAAGAACACATTCAAACTGTCTGAACGAAAACTGAGAGCTGGGCTGCATTCAATGCCCTCTTCAATATCCAGGCACAGTAGTGCCTCCAGTACAAGAACTGGAAAATAGCACTCATGTGATCTGATGGTTATGTGCAGATCAAATCCAAAACACATCCAGTACAAACAATTAATGGAATTGAGAAAAATATGTATTGATATGATTATCCCATATACAGTAAAAGGGTAACCTCTGTGAACAGGTAGGAGCTCTTTATTGCATTTAAACATCCTACACATTAAAATTGCTGGTAATTCTATTCTTGCCAGATGTTTATGGTGGATCACATCTGCTTTTTCTCCAGGATACTTGGAGTCTACCAAAATAACACACACTGTTTTGTTCTTTCACCCTGGCTGACCAGTAAATTTCAGTGAACATGGAAAGGAAATTCAAGGTCATCCTTTCAAGATTGCTTGCTCGGTCATGCCTGTTTTAATTGCTCTTGATTCTCTTTGTCTCCAGATACAAGTATTTACTGAGCAGCTTTATCTAGTTTTTCCTGAAGGGTTCCCTTAGGCTGACTAGGTTTTCTTACTCAGCACTAACTACTTTAATTTCTGACATTCCTGTATTCCTGGAAGGTTGTACAGACATAATATTGAAGAATCCATATAGTATAGTATGAGCTGAAAAGAAACACCTTTGTATACACTGGCCTCCTTTTCTTGTGTTCTGTTATGGGTTTGGCTAGGTGGGGGCCTAAATTTGGGCTTTGGATTTTGGAGTGGGCCTGAAATTATCAGCTGACTGCTACTGGTCAATGGTATTCCATACCGTACTCCAACACCATCTCAAAGTGTAGGAGCTGGTGTGGTAATGGCTTGGTCAGTTCCTTCACAGCTGTGATCCCAGAAGGATGCACCGTGCCGTCCCAGGAGGGATGGGAGGCCCAGGCCCAGTATTGGCTCGCCACCATGTTATCTTAAAGAAGTAAAATGTTTGTTCTTAGTCTTTCTCTCTGCTTGGGTCTGTCTCTGGGGAATTGAGTTCTCCTGAGTGATCTGTGGTTAGAATGATGAGATTTGTGTTCAACGGGGAGTAGGGAGTTATCTTTTGTTATTTCTAACTTGTGTAAGTGTGTGTTATATTGTAGTTTTCTTTTAATTTTCTCTTTTCTGTATAAATATATATGATTAGTTTAAGTCTAAACCTAGTTTGAGTTTCCAGAGTTGTTTTTTTTCCTCGTTTTTCTTGGCGGGTGGAGGGAGGCTCTGACACTGTATTGGGCAGGTGGCATTTTGCCAGCTCAACCCAAGGCACTCAGCCTCACATTAGGAAGGTACCACGTGGGTGATTTTTCAACCAATGTTTCAGAAAATCAGAATTTAATCTAGTTTGTGGCAGATTTGTCTTCCACACCTTTTCTCCACACTATTAAACTGAATTCATACTACTCGGCCTTCAAGTTGGGAATCTTTTTCCTTGTAGCTGTATGTTGAAGAAATTACACTATTAGTTCTAAAAACACTGAGTTCAACAGGTCAGATTCATCTCGAGGGTGACTTTGACTTCAGTGAGAATGCCACAGGGAGGCATTGGCTCAGTGTGTCTCCCAAGTTTACTAATCACAGGAGCAGCAGCAGTCCTCTCCATTCGAGCACAGAACTTTCATTACAAAGTAACAAAAAGCAGCTAACTCAACTTTGAATTTAGTTATGGCTTCATTAAAATTTTGCAAAGTTTCTGACCGAGCATAAATTTTTATAGTGGATGCTTTATGGATTCAGCTGAATTTCAGTGTGCATTTTAATCCCAGACTCACAGTGAAATACAAAGAAATGCAAATGGCAAAAATCTTCGATATAAATGCCAAAAAGACAAATGCTTGAATTTTTCAGTTCTAATGTTGCTAACACTGACCTCATCCTACCTAACAGTAATTGTTAACCAGGTTCTCCTTTCCTTCCTCACTGGATGGAGAAGGTAAGGTTGGTTATCTAAATGAAAATGCCTAGGTTAGGAAAAAGAAAAAAAGTAAACCATTTTGGTGAATCTAAGTCCACTAAAGCTAGGAACCAACTCCTGTTGTGATGCCCTGAATCCCGAGTGTCCCTAGAGGCACCTCCCCTCTGTCCAGTATCTGCATTTTCAGATATTGTGGAGTGCACTGGAGATGCAATCTACCATGCATTGTGCAGTCCTGGACCCCACATATACCTGTTTGTGCCCAGATTCGGAGACAGACCTGCATACAGACTCTGCCTGTACACCCTTGGGATGTGTGGGGAGCCACAAAGGCAGGAGTTCTGTGCCCGTATCAGGAGTGCTTGCTTCTACAAGTTTAGGACCCAAAATCAGGTCTATAAAGTACACTGCAGTGTTGTGTCTTGCATTCAAGAAAAAAACTGCCTCAGTCTCCAGGAAGTAACAGGCATCAAGGCACATAATGTTCTGTTGGGTAGGCACTCCATATATACTCCTTGTGTATAGTACTACTCAAGCAGCATGAGGATGATGGGAAACAGCACTTGACATATCAGCAAACCCCAGCACACTCTGTACATCGCACCACAAGGACTCTGCCTTCCCTCTGAAAGATTTTTATATTCTCTGAGAGGCTATTTGAATCCACTGAAGTGATTCCATCCATTGACTGGTTTTCAGTAAACCACCACAGAACCTACTTCATAAACACATACTACGTGTTGAGGTATGTATTTACACACACGTGTGTGTGTGTGTGCATATACAGTAAGTGTCTCAAAAACCTCCTTTTGATATGAAATATACAAACAATTATTTCACATTTTATCAGATCTCTTTAGTACTTTTGAGGCTCTATCTGAAGATATTTTAACTCTACCTGAGACTCCCTGACTTCCTAAAGAAAGGGAACTGTAGAGGAACAAATCTTGCTACTAATGCAGGACTACATGCATGAATTTTCTAGCCCTTTACTCCTGGTTGAAACTAACAAGTAACCTCAACACAGTATCAAGGACATCTCACAGATGTAAGACACATATCACTTGAAATCATTGTAAAAGTCTGGAACCGTCCTATATCATTAGGATGGTCCTTCGTTTCAGCATCAGCTTACTGCTCTCCAGGGATTCTGCATCCATCTTTTCCTATTTTGCTGGGGTCTGTATGTGTATGCAGTTCCCTTGGGAAGGAATCAGTAGGAGATTGCAGACAATGCTTGTTACAGGAAAGAGTGTCCTGTGGGACTTCCTCAGCGCAGCACTTACTAGTCTGTTTTAAAGGCATAGGCATGGAGCAGATTTCAGTTGGTTCAGTGTATATTCCATTGTGTTTCTATCTGCCGTGATCTTATTCTCTAGAGGCAAAGGCAAAGGTAACTTAGACCCAAAAATTGTGCCTTGTGAACTCTCCTTTCTCCACCCTAAAGCCAAAACAGAGGCCTCAAGAGATCTTTATCAGTGAACTCTACATGCTGTGCAACCCCTTGGCAGGGTCATGTGACTTAGGAGCGGACTGAATCCATCAAAACAGAAATGACCTAAATGTTTGCTTTAAGAAAAATATAAAGTTAATCACATCAGTGTTTGAGAACACTTGAATGGTTGCCTAGCAAAAGACTGTACTATTTGAGGAAAGGTATGTAATCAATAGTGCAATGCCTGCATCATATTTCACTTTCAGGAAGCCTATTCCAACACACCACTGCTGTAAAAATCCAGCCAGTATTTGGCAGGGAACACTCATTCAAAATTGGAAATGATAGTAAACAGCCAGAAGTTTCATTTCTCACTTTGGGTGTTATGAGGAGGAGAGCAGGCGTTAGAAATTGCTGTTTAGTTCAAGAGCTGTAACAACATGACAGGGCCCGAGAAGTGCCAGAACCCTGCTGGGGTTTGGGGATGGCACTGACCACTGACTGTGTGTGGAAGATCCTCAGACACTGTGACAATTGCACACAGCTACATAACTCATGTATTTGCTAGAGATCTCAAGCAAGTTGTTGCTGTGATACATGTAGCCAGCACAAGGGCATATTTAAAATAGGGATGCATTTCATTTGTGCTGCATGTCCACATTCAGCAAAACCATTGTGATGACATCGAGGTGTCAGGATGTTCTTTTGCAATGATCAAGAATCCCTCTTGCACCTCCTCTTTCTAGTGAAATATCTCAGGCTACACTGGCTATGCTAACAGAAGAGTGTATCAAATAGCAGCATGGCTACTGCTGGTGGCTCAGTCACTTGGAATCCCTTGTACATGTGAAAATTTTATCATTTAAGAAAAAAAAAATAAAAATGGTCAGTTCCATGCAGGAACATTATAAAGGCTGTACAATTGCTTTCAACAAAACCACCTCTTAAGTTCACAGTGGATTCCCAAACTGTCTTTTCAGAGCAGCCTCCAGCAGTCCCACCATTCCTGTGCCCTGCTGGCACCAGCCCCTACCTCATACCTCCCTGTTGGGTGCTCTCCCAGCTCAGTCCCAATGATAACAATGTTCAGCCCCACATCCTGGGTACCTGATAGGCATTTATTGTAGAATCATACAATCAAAGAATCATTTCTTTTGGAAAAGATCTCTAAGATCATCAAGTACAACCATCAACCCAGCACCACTGTGTTCACCACTAAACCATGTGCTCAAGTCCCACATCCACAAACCTTTTGAATACTTCTAGGCATGGTGATTCCCTGGGCAGCTGCTTCCAATACCTGACCATTTAGCATGCATTAATTGCCACATATAGTAGTTGTGACTCTAATTCTGCTTACACCAGCAGCTACAGCTTTGCATAATTATTTTGGATTTGTGTATGTGTATGTATGCTACAAATGAGTTGATACAATTTTGAGTTTACTGCATTTTTTTTCACTGCAAAAAATTATATGATAGCATTACACTAGTGTGAGGTTAGAAGGCATTGTCTGGTTTCCGTTTCACACTGATACATACTAGAGTATTGCAATATTGTTATGGAGATGGCTCACCTTGGAGTTTCTGTAGGCTGAGCCCACTGAGCTCCTCATGTTCCTACTTCATGCCAGAAAATCAGGAAGCTGCAGGACTCAGAGACAGTCCTGTGCTCCTACCTCAGAAAAATGTATTTTTCCAGGGGGCCAAGAATCCTTCATAGACCACAGTTCATACATCAAGCTTACTAGGATAAATATACAATAGTGCAAAAGAAAATACTGGATTTTCTCCCAGCCAGACTATAAGAATGAGAGCCTCGTAAATGTTTATTTGTATCCAAACAAAGCCACTATTCAAAGCTGATATTTTAAACCAATTTCCACAAACTCCAGTTTATAGCTAATTTTCAACTCTTTCATTAATTTTTCTCCTTTTGAGTAGAACACTTTGATTCAAGTATCCATTGACTTAGTGAAAATCTGATGTATATGATATAATCAATGGTACCTTTGTCAGAGCATATCTCCAGAGTTCATGGTCAACAGCAATGATGATATGAATCAGTGGTAAAGAATAGTATATGTAGTACTGGTAGGAGCTTCAAAACCACAAAATCTTTAAATCACGTGCTGAATAACCAAAAACCAGGGCATATTGACAACTATGGTACTGGAAGTTCCATGTACAAATTCAACTCAACTGTGACTTTGGAATATAAATATAGATTTTTGGTTAAAATACCTAATATTTATCAAGATAGAAAAAAGACAACAGGGAGGTAATTATGAGTGTTTTTAACCAGATATTTCTTACTTGTTACACTGTGTCTATAACTGTTAATTTCAGTGAAAGTGAACTAGTTGAAAAATAAAAAATATTTGAATAGCTATGACATCCATGAAAAAGAAAAGATAATTCTGTGTCATCCAGAATTGTAAGCAGACAGCAATCTACAAAACAGAATTAAGTTTCTCAGTTTTAATTGCATCTTTATACAGCTTCAGAAATTTCATCTCAAAACACATATAGGGTAAAAGCCTTTAAAAAGCATCTCAGGGAGATGATGGAACAGAGAAGAGATATGGATGATGGAACAGTGAAAAGATATGCAATAGGCAAGACATGACGCTAATCCTCTCTCAGATTCTGAAAGTCACAGGTCTTCCTAAAGTAGAACTTCAATCTAAATTATTTAAACCAACTTGCTGGTGAAGTTTTGCTAGATTTATATGGATGAGCAAAAATAGTCCATATGTGCTTATGCCCAGCTTAAGTGAGAAATGGAGAAATAAACCATATGTCTGAGCACATTCAGAATTGTACAAAGATCTTCAGCAACACAACTGTCACAGTTGTCTCCAGCATCCTGGAGAGAAGTTACATTTTACTGCATCTTACCTTGCACCTAAATAGTGTAGGTCAGGTCCTCTAGTGTTCAAAAAAACTATGAGAAAATGACTGATTGGTGTTTATCACATTTTATTTCCTCTTTATTTAGAGGGATTGTCATTACAGAAATAAAAATAACAATATGAACTTTCAATAAAAATAAACATAAAAACAAAAGTGAAAAACAACAGTGAAAGGAATGGAAAACCTTGATAATTGCAACATGAACTTTCTCTATATGAATCCCTTTCCTGCCAAAACTTTGTGAAAATAGTCTTATGGTAATACAAGAGTGGTTATATTTTTCATATGCTACAAAATCAGTAAAATAGATCTAATTGTGTCAATCAAACACTATAAATTGTACCAGGCTGCAGTAGTACACAGTGGTATGTGTACACCTGACACACAGGCAGATCAGTGTTACTTTTTGTTAAAGAACTGTTAATTGTCAGAAATTACAGAATTTCATGTAGCAAGAAAATATTATGGTTCTCTATGGCCGTGCAATTACTTTGTCACATTCAAGAACTATACAGAAGATAAAGGAACAACAGAAGAGATATAGATAATTTAAAGAATTTCTTTATTTAGGAAGTACAAGGGCTTTTAACCACTCTTGAGCAAAACATGTCTTTTAAACAAGTACATGTGGAATGAGTTCAGTTTACAGCAGTTCAGAGTTTCTTCCAGCAGCCCAGGAACAGTCAGATAAGGCAGAGTGTCCAAAGCAGCATTTATGGTAAGGAATGTTGCCAGGGAGGCTGGCTGTGCTGAAAGCCCACACAGTGATGCCATGAGAGACCGCAACAAAGCAGGACTCTAAGCCAAGTTAGTATGCGATAAGATAAAAAGTAGAAGTCCTTTAATATCAGGCCGAAGGCCCACAGGAATACATGATGACATGCACGTGTACCCCCCGAACACTGGTTTCTGTGGTTTTTGTAATATGGTTCACCCAATCATTGCTTTACACATCTCTCAGTCCAGCCCCATCCTGCTCCTGGTCCCACCCCTCAGGATTTGACTCTGGGGTTGGTGAGACCTCATCTTCTTCAGGCTTTTGAAGTTCTTCCAGTGTTCTGATTTCAGGGTCACTCTGCCCTGTGTTTATGTCTCCTTCTGCAGGCCTTTCTGATAGTAGTGAGCATTCTACCTTGAAGAGAGTCTAAACAAGACTAAATAACAAAAAGAATTTGAGCTACAGATATGTGCTAGGGGTTAGGACACATAAACAATGAACTTAAGCTGCCAGAAATATTAACACACTACGTTTGCTTTTTACTACAGTTACAAGTACTTCTGAAATCTATAAAAATGGAAAATTAAAAAAAAAACCCAAATAAAACTTAGGCATCACAGTCAAACATGGTCATGGCATCTGCTACCCTGCAAGGGAGGGCACAGCCAGCCCCAGGCTGGTTCCCACAGTGAGGCTGAGGGAAGGGAACTCAGCACTTGCTATCCCCCAGCACCTTGTTACACCCCAGATCAGTGATGGCTGGGTCAGCACCACCTTGTGGGGGTGCATCTGTGTGTGAGTGTGCCAGAGGAGTGACCAGGCCTTTAGGAGTGCCCCATGGCTACCCAGGATGGGTTTGGGAAACATCCATGGCGTGAAGGCCGCAGGGAGGAGCCCAGGAACCTACCCACACCACCCCCGGTGCCTCTGATTGGCTGCAGCACCTGTCACTCTGGCCAAGGGGGACAGTGATTGGTCAGTGAGCCAGAGGTCCCGCCTGGGGGAGTGGCCACAGGGACCAGAGTGGACAAGGAGGCAGTGCGAGGTCTCCGCTGTGGGCCTTGGCCTGTTCTCCTTGAAGCCATCAACATGTGACCTTCTGAGTGGCAACTATGTTTTTTCTCTCCTGTTTTTCTCTCTTCGTTCTTTCTTCTCTTCATCTCTCTTCATTTATTGTTTTCTTCCTCTTGTGGATAACCTAATGACCTATTTTCTGTACTTCACTGAAGTGGCACTTAGTGGAGCTTGTGTCTGCTGGATGCAACAAAAGTTCCTGCTATAACAATACTTGTTAGTCCTGGCAATCTGTTGAAATGCCTTTGTAAAGTTGCATGTTATTTTTGTAAAACCCTTTTTGCCAAAATGCCTATTTTCTCAGCAAATTAAAAGAAATCTCTTAGAGAAAAATGTGTTGTCTTTTTCTGGACACAAATTCAAGGTACCAAGGAACCAAAGGCTTTACAAGAGTTGATGTGAGCAAAATCTCTTGAAAGCTAAAATTAAAGTGTAACACCTGGTAAAGGTTGGGCCTTTGGGACTGGGTTATAGCACAGGTACAGTGGGTTTTGCCCCAGTTTCAAATGGATTGTTTCATTTTATGAAGTCCATGGACTAATTGCCATTCTTTCCTGAAGATGATGAATATGGCAGAGTGGAAAAGCCATTGCTACTAATTCCTAATCTTGTTGGTGGGCTTACTGCCAAGCCTCAAAGCCCCTTTCAGGTTTTTGCCCCTGCTTCTGAGTTCCTGTGAATTCTTACTTTCTTGCAGTGACATAGTCCCAGCAAAAGGCATGGAGAAAAGCCCTCATCTCCTCTGCCTGAGCTGCAGGCTGCTCTGACAGGGCAGGGAAGTGGGTTTCAGACATTTCAGCTCAATGGCATTGGGCTCCAGTGGAGTTTTCCACCTCCTGGGCAGATGTTCCAGCCACTGAACTGTAATATGAGAAACAGGGATTGTGTTCTTCTCTTATCTAAAAATAAAGCTTACTGAGGGCACTCTGAATTGCTCCTCAAAGGCAAAGCTCTTGCAAAAATAGCACAGTTTAGCTGATTTGAGGTACACAACGAGGACGTGTGCCTACCTTTAGACAGCCTAATCGGGACACTGCAAAAGGTATCACAGTGACATCCTGAAGTATTGTAAGCCTTTTGCTGGGTATATGGGTCTGCCTACAGTCACACTTGACGCACCAGTCAGAGTGATACGGCTTGGAGAGGAGTGTTAACTTGGTTGACATGAACGGCTAATTTAGGCAGCGTATTCCACATTCCTGCACTCCAGCCCCATCGCAGTTTGCATTTCATATTCACTGCATTTGACCATGAAGTGGAACTAGAAAAATCCTCTCATGCCAGTTGTGTAGTCCACCTTCTTAGGCCAATAAAACTCCACTATTGTTAATGTAGGCTTTCACTTTAATGATTGGGCCTGCAGGGTTTATGCTAGTGCTACAACCTACAATATTTTGATGAAGATTTACTTGATGCTTCTACAACTCTACTATATATTCTGCTAATGCACATTTCCATATGGAGCCATTAAAAATATATATGTGTCCCACACAGAGAGTGGGTCAGTAAACAAGTTTCAAAGGCTTGTTTCTTCTTCTTAAGGCCAGGTCCGTGAGTGACCTTCTTGCACTTCAGTTCCATGGAGATCACACACTGGAGCTCCTGCTTTAGATCAAACCTGAAGAAGAGGGGAGTTAGGTTTACTTGCACTGAGAATAGAAAATACTTCTATTCACTGTAATTACTCTTGGTCAGAAAACATCCCTTGCACTTTTCCATTTTTACTTATCTTTGCTTACAACTTAAAGGGTTCATTTTCCCTCTCCAGTAGCCTGTATCGCTGGAAAAAGTGTATTTGCTACAGGGCATTAGGAAGTATATTCCCAGATTGCTAAGAATTCATTTTTGTTTGCTTGGAATAAAAGAACAAGAACAAATATAGCTAGATTAAAATGAAAAGCACTGCTACAATGCAGAAAGCATATATAGTGTTTTTTCTTAAGTAGAAGCTATACCTTCAGCAGGAGGCCTGATGGGATTGCTTTAGGCAATAGCCTCAACTAGTTTCACTCCTTGCAACTTTTATCTTAATAGGTCTGCAGTCCTCATATGTAATACTTACACAGTGAAGCTTTGCTTTCAGTGCTGCTAACTTTTGGTAGAAAGGAACAAGATTTAATATCATGCCTGGTAAAGTCACAGTATGATGGGTTTTCTTCAGCAATCATCTTTTAAAGAATAATATAAAAACCTAGAAAATTTATTGGATGACCATTGTATTAGATAACATTATGTGGACTGTTCTAGTAATTGATTTTTCACAAAACTGGGAGTCTCTCGTATCATTCAGTTCCAGAATACAGAAGATAAACAGCTGCTGCTTCTATGCAGCTGGCCTGGAGACTGCAGGAGTCTGGAGGAGACTGGCTGGGTCTACAAACTGTGGGAAATGTTCAACTTTACGAGACAGTTCTGCTTCCAGGCAAGGGATTTCAGGGATTTGATTAAAAAAAATTTAGAATGGCATGGACAAAGAGAGACTCTAGCAAGTATTGTCAGTCTAATGACATGTCATGTGGAGGAAACTTCACATCTCCTTCACTCTCTAGATCTTAGCTAGTGCCATGTGAGCCTCCATGCTTCAGCTCTTATGGTATAACCATGTCTATGTGCATGGAGACTTTTTGTCTGCCTGTAAAATGAGATAATTTTAAAATTTAACAGAGGAGCTACTACTCCAGAAAATAACTTCCATTTTCAGTGGCTGCATCATATCCTTTCTTTTGTTTACTACAGTCATATAACAACATAAAGCTTGGAAGGTGTTCTCATTAAAAGCATCATTTGTGATCTTTTGGTACATTTATAGAGATAAACTTTCACATTGGTTATAATTTGATTCCCTTACCTTAACCTCAAACCATATTAAAAATTTAAATAAGGGTTTAAGAAAATACCAGAGATGAAGCCACAGAGCTGATGCTACTTTAATGAGGTGGTAGGAACACACGTCTTTTAGTTATCTAAGGGAAACATAAGAGTAAATTTTTACCCAATGTTTTCTATCATTAAATGTCTACAAACAGTATTAATTTAAGTTAGTAAAATATTTTATTTCCCAAAATAGTGTCTTCAATGGTAACTGTAACATTAATTGCAAACATCTCATCTGTTTTAAGTGCTACAATTATTCCATTCAGTAAGATTTTTTTATAGCACCCCTGCCCCCCTATTGCACTTTTATAAACTTGCTTTGGAAAATAAAAAAAAGAGAATGTACTGCAGAAAATATTAAGATAGCTAATTTAAGAAACAGAACAGTTTTTCATTGGCAGTCACATGACTGGTATTCATGACTTACTGATAATTATATCAGAGATAATACATTACAGTTAGAAAATTTTCTAATTGGTTTTAATAAAGAAGAATAGACAAAGCGGATGAAAAGAACTGAAAAGTATGCTATTGGTATCACTAAAAGGAACAAGAGCCATCCAACTATCTGCTCGTTATTTTCAGCATCTCCAATCTTAAGAACTCAGATCACTTAAATGTGCCCCAAGCTTGAGTACCTATCTAACAGTTCTTTTGGGGGTCTCACTTGCTAAACCTGCCAGTTAGAAGGTGCACAAATAACTGGGAGGGAACATGTCTGGGACAGCTGACCCAAAGATGACAAAGGGATATTCCATACCAAAGAATATCATGTCCAGTATATTAACTGGGCAGAGGGTGGAAGAGAGGTGGGTGTTGCTGGGAGCTGCCAATTGCTCCTGGGGGTCAGATTGGGCATCAGTCAGTGGGTGGTGAGGAATTGCATTGTGCATAACTTGTTTTTTCTGGTGTTTATTTCAGTCTCTCTCTCCTTTTCATTGTATTTATTATTATTGTTATAGTGGTTACTTTAAAAATTTATTTTCATTATTAAACAATTCCTAACTTTCTTAACTTTTTTCTGATTCTTCTCCCCACCACACAGGGAGGCTGTGGAGGAAGCAGCATGGTGAGTGATAAGCAGTTGTGTGTATTCAGTTACTGGCTGAAGTTAAACCATGACAACCAGCAACAGTTGTAGTCACTTTAAATCTTGTGTTCAGTGCCTTGTGCTTGGAGCACCAAGTGGGCATTAAATGCATTAAGAACCTGAGCAGGCCAGAGGTTTGTGATGGATCTGCTTAGTTATCTTCTTATAGTGAGCTCCCCAAAGCAATTTTTTCTTAGAACAATGTTTCATGACAGAAAGCTCCAGTTGGTGAGGTTAAACAGAACAAAGCAGAAAGATTTCTGTACATTTCTTCACCTGGCCCACTGTGTCCTTGCTTCTGGTTCTCTGCAAAGTTGAGTGTGTGCCACTTGCCCTTGTGCAACCTGTGTCCTCCCTGCAGTTCCTAGATCCCTGCTGTGGCTCTTTGCTTCTGCACCCTGCAGACTCTACCACCTTCTCCCTCTCCAAGCCAATTCATTTCCTTCCCATTTCTCCCCAGGCTTCAGGAGAATCATTTAACTGCTTCTTCTAAGAGGACTACAACATGAATTTAAACAGATGAGACAGCTGTGGCCACACCTGGTGACACCACTCATTTCACCTAATTTAAATTCGTCTTTCCAAACATGCAGGAAGAAGGCACCAGGCTGTACAACAGGACTGGGAGAAGTGGGGTGGTTGAAACCCTCCCACTGAAGCTGTGTGGATCTGTGAAAGAGAAGGCACAAGGAAAGAGGGCACAGAAGAAGTAAAACAGTCATGTTTAAGACTCCACAATAAAAGCGGTGGAATTTTCATGTTCTGGTCCCTTGGTGGTATAGTTTCTATTGCAATTCAGAGTGGATATGGCAGACAGGACACTGCTTGCTGTGCAAGCACTGCAGGCTGTGCAAGCACTTCATGCTCCTGGTTTGCAGGCTGTCTTCCCTTATAAGAAGTGACCATGTCAGGTGAAACTTTCCAAGAAGCTCGGGACCATCCTCCTGCCCTTGGAGCAATCCTCCCGTGTTACAGCTGCAGCAAGGAGCTGGCAGTCTCTGGCTCCAGCAGAGAGGATGCTGGCAGCAGCAGGAGCAGACAGGCAGGTCACGGGAAAGAAGGAATAAAAACTTCCTATGGAGCAAAGAGGCTGTTGGGAAGGTCGCTGCACCTCTGAAAGACTGTATGTCCTTCAAAGGCATTCAGCTTGCTTTAGGTTAAGAGCTGCCAAAGTGCCAAAACAAGCCTTCTGGTCTTTAAAGAATTCTAAGGCATCTTAGATTTCTCTCTCAAGACTTTCTTATCTGTAAAAATGCCTTCTGCACCCATGTGCAAGGAAAGTGCCTGAAACCTTGTGGATAAGTTTCTTTCAGGCAGCTTCAACTGTCATGCTGGTAAAGTCAATTTAAGAGTCTTGGTGTTGAAATCCTAGACTCAAGGCCTGCTTTTGCAGCATCTTGTGCTACTATTCCTCTATTAATTAGAATTTTTCTTTAAGTCTTGGAGAGAGTTCAACCAGCTTGACTATGAAACACTTCTCAGGATTATCCCATAAAATTGGCTGCATTTCATTTTTGGGACAGTTATGTTGACCTTTATTCATAGGAAGCAAAGGGGCCAATAAATTAGATGGTCTCACAGGAAAGCTGGGAGAGTGGGGAGATCTGCTTTCTGATACAACCTTGTATTTCATTTATTTAACTCTTCAAACCAACTGAATGGGAAAACCTTGGCTGTAAAATTCTTCTCCCTCTGATTAATTTCTCTTCCCCCAAATATTACTAGTTTTATTTAATTTGTGAATTTAGAGGAGAGTGATTCTATTTGGTTTTGCACTTCCTCACAGACTTCAGTAACAAAGCAGTTCTCCAAAGTCCCCAAGTCTGGCTTCCAAGCCTTTCTGCTGGTCACTTTGTCCTTCACCTACCTTCACAGGTGAGATAGAATAAACAGTAACTAGTAGTGGAGGTGAGTACTGAGCTTAACAACCAGAAAAATCAGAGCTTTTGGTCTACTTGGTCATTTCACACTCCCTTGCTCCCCTACTCCAATGTCACCCTCTCTATCCCTTGACTACCATCCTGGCAGGGAAATCACTGTCGGTTGAGGAAAGTTGGGCAGGAAGTCATGTTGGCTCCTGCTGTACTGCTGCTCACAATGACACTTCTGGACCATAACAGGTGAAGGTCCCTGAGCATCTCCTGGTGGTCATCTTTGTGCATCTGTCTGACCACCAGCACACTTCCCCCAGTCAGGATACTCACCACTTTCTTTCCTGGTCCTCTTGTCTCCAGAACCACTTTTTCTCTTTGGAAACCCTACTACTTTGGCCTTCTTTTCTTTACTGATGCCCCAAACCCAGGGTTTTCCTGATCTAGTTTATATGCAGAATCATGTTCATTTTCCTAATTGTTGGTCCTGTCATGTTTTTCTTTGGTAACCAGAGGGTTTGGGACATTCCACTGTTATTTAGTTCAAGTGCTAGGAAAATATAGAACCAATCTGCATTGTTTGCAGCTAGAAAGCAGCATCCTTCATCTTGAAACCTCAAAAGAGCAATTTTGGACTTTTGCTGAAACACACATGCACACGTACACCCAATTATTTGCCACCTCTTACCCTTCACTTTTAAGATATTTTTCACCTTGTAGCACCCACTTTTTTCAGTGAGAGGGAATGAATCAGGTTTGTGCAGTTAGTTCTGCCGTGTCACAGGATGGTGAAAAGGCTCCTGTCCCCTAACCCAGACCTTCTCCCACACTTCTCCTAGACTCCCATTTCTTTAAAATACATCTTAAAGCATTATCCTTGCTGCATTCCATTTCCTCTCTTCTTCCCATTTAATTTGCTAGTTCAAAATAGATTGCTATAAAATTATCCTACTTGTATGTTTTGTAATGATCTCTTCTCAGGTAATGAAAAGTAGGGGTAAGCTCTGTCAAGTGAGTCATAAGATAATGCCAGGCAATTCTCTGCCTCGACACAGTCGTTCAATCCAAGTGCAGATACAGATCAAACTATGACATAAATTTCTTTCCCAAATTGCTGTGAAAAGAGACATTTAGATTTCATTTCTGACCCTCCCAGATTCTCACCTCTATTAGAAAAAGACTGGAGGGATGCTTAAGAGATTAATTGTGTCTTTTAGGGGAAAGGCTATACTTTAGAGGCTCACATTTTTTTAAAAAAAGTCGTTTAAGATTTGCAATAAATGCAAGTATTATTTAGGGTGGTGATAATTCTCTTGAATTTCATCTGAATGCTATAACCAATTTATTGAGTGCTGAATGTCTAGACTATAACCTGATAAACAGGTAATTACATGCCTAACTGCATGGACACAAAAACCTAAGAAACTAGTTAAAGGCATTTTGTTTTTTATATGAAGCACCTGTAAGAATGGGTAGTTCTTCCATTTTCTTTTAAGTTCCTGTGTAATATTACTTCACCTTTGCTTTCTCTCTTCAGTTTCAGATTTCAAGATCAGTTGCAAACTGTGTTGTTTGAGTCTTATCACAAGAGAAGATAGTGAGAGTTGTTAGCTAGGGAAGCTGCATAGCCTGAAACATCACTTGTAGTGTACCAAACCTTAAAACAATGGGATGGAAATTTGCATACATTTTCATATATTTGAATAAATATATGGATAAACTATTATAAACATAGATTTTATTTTAAATTCCATTGCAGCAGAACTGCAGTTTATCATTAGTCTTTTCTTATTTCAAGATTTTTTCATTAATCATATCCTAGAATAGTTATAACATAGTGAGAAATAACTCTTAAAAGAAAAAAGAAAGAAATGTTTCTCCATATTGCTCTCTCATATCTCACAGTGGGTTTTTCATATAGTCTTACCTCATATGAGTCTTGCTTTTGTGAATAACAACATGGATATGGAATTTGCCCCAATATTCCTGTTCCATAATTCAGTAGAATTAAAGTGAAAATAGAACTGGGGAGTATTTTTCTCTCTGGTTTTAAACTTCTCATCTTTGGCCTCATGGATCTAGATTTTGGGTTCTTCCAGCCCTATTAAACACAGAATGACATTTTGGAGTACAGTTTGGTACTTGGCATCTTTGAACATTTGGACTTCAAGAAAAACCACTAACTGATGGATCAAAATATCGTTCAATGCTCTTTTTAAAACAAAATAGTAATTAGCTGGTGTAGATTTTCTAAGCAGACAAACCTGATAGAATTAAATATTCCTGTAATGTGCCCTTCTTATCCCAGAATTATTTTTTAACTTTTTTTTTTACTTCAAGGCAGTTTCACTTTTTTTTCTGAAATATCTTTGCATCTGAATATCAGTATTAGTTTCTCAGGCATCAAAGACATTGGAACTGGAGGCTTTCTGTTTGCATCGTATCTGTCACATGGGTTCTTCTCATTTTATACACCTTTTTTCTGTGCAGAACTCATGGTCATTCCTTTGAACAAACCCCATACCTCTTGAAAATCTGAAAGGACACTGGGTAGCACAGAGTTGGTTATTATGTCATAACAAAGTAATGGTCTCCATTTGGAAATTTCTGCAGGAAAATAACAGAGAAATCCTTATGTAGACATATTAAACTGTTTCATTTATTAAACGATGAGTTCAGTGATGGAACTGAAGACAGCTTGTACAACTGTTCTCGTCATCTTTGAAGAAAAGATTCTGCAGAGCAGTGGTGTCAGAGTAATTGTAGATTGCTTCAGCTGAGTAATGCACTGACTGTTTCTTTTCATAGGCTTGAACACATCTGCACTTACATTGAAACCTCAGGAGACTGGAACAATCTTCATTGAATCCATTGGTACTTTTTTCATTGATTTGTTTTGTTTAACTGTCGCATTAAAACCATATTTGGGCCACAGCAGCACTTAATAAATGCTCAGATGCTGTAAAACATATTGACTTTATCTATATTACCAAGCAGGGAGTCCTAGAGTCTGAAGAAGATTCTATCTATGTTAAACACCAGCAAGACTGTCCTTGGGGTTGGCCTAAGACCAAGACAAAGCTAATTTCTGTGTAGAAGCTTAAGGTGATCCCTTAGGGCACCTTCTAAGAGGATCTCTCTGCAGTGTGGATGAACCCAGACTGCTACAGAGAAGAGTTTCAGGTGGCAGTCTTTTGTGGTGGCTGCCATAACAGAGAAAAATACAGGAAATCCAGGTCCATCGATTCCTGTACTTTATACACCTTTGTGTAATTTTGTTGAGAATGTGATGTTCTTAGTTAATGAAGGTGTTCTTTTTAGAGATGGTCCTTCTACATCCTGAAAACATTCACACAGCATATAATAAAATTACTAATATAGTTTTTGAAATGGAAGCATCTCCTTAATGTTTTGGTTGCAAGTGGCTTAATAGGCTCATAAACATGAAAACCGCTATCTGCCAAAGGGAAATGTTTGAGATCCAGCATCCCAACCACTAATTCCAGGAAATGGGACCCACCAGACAATCCAAAGTACTTTCAGGAATAACAGGTGGAACTGCTCCAAGTTTCTACACAGCAGGGCACCATGGGAAATTGAGCCTGATGAGTACTTCAGTGTTGTAAGAGTATCCATACTTCAACAGTTGGAATTCAAGTAGCAAGAAAACTGTGTTTGTGATAGCCTAGTAAACACACACCAGGTTTGGAATATTAGTTAAAACCAAATAACATGAATTCTGCTGCCTCTCAGTTACCAACAGGGTTTTATGCATCATTTGTTACTACCTTGAAGAAAATGTGACTATTAAACCAATACTGAGTCTCTTCTCCAGTGACTTGAAAGGATACCAACATTGAGTCAAAATTTGGTTTATTATGAGACCACTTAAACTTTTCTCATTGTGAAGGGATTGTAACATGGGTGAGCATCAGAGTACTCCTAAATGGCATTGGCATTTGTGAGACTCTGGTCCCTAATGTCGAAATTTCATTTAAGTGTGAAAGCTGCAAACAGACAAAAAAATCTGCCACATGATATGCATGACATATATAGTAAAACATTTTCTAGGGCAATTTCCATTCTGATTTTTTTTCATAGACTGCATTATTAAAAAGGGAAGTGGAAAACACATACTTATATTTTTCACAGATGAAGATAAAAAGTTAATTGTGCATTGTAATACATGCAGAGGTAGAAGGACACCAGGACTTCAACATCAAAGAGCCATCTGCATGCCAAGGGTTGCAAGGATTCCTCCTTAGTTCAGGAAGCTTGGAGAGGACAAACAGACAGCAGTATCATCTGGGACCCTACTGTAAGCACCAGTACTCACCACCTTAAAGCTAGAGGAAAAACCTGCATTCCCTTCACTACATAAAGGAATAAAACACTGCAGCTTAATATGCATCTCCACTGAAAAATAGGTTCAAAGCCTTGTGTTCCTATGGTATGGAGACAGTGTAGCACAGAATCTTCTGCCATTAAAATTCATGCCTAATCCTTTGCCATGACTGGTAGTCACAGACAAAGAAGTATCACCCACCAAAGACTGAAAAAAAATTTCCACTTGCTTTTTAAAAGGACAAAGGACCTGAAAACTGTTGTGACTAACTTTTAAATTTGGTTTCGCTCTTTTTGGTGAGAGCAACTAAACCCACATATACGTATAAATTTAAATAGAATAAAAATATAATCTAGTAATCTTTGTACTTGTTTGTCAGCTAATTTTTTATTCTACATTTAAACATAGACCCTGAGGTTAGCTCAGTTGGTTAAAACTTGGTTGTAATAATGCCAAGGTCATGGGTTCAATCCCCTGTGTGGGCCACTGACTTAAGAGTTGGACTCGATGATCCTTGTGGGTCCCTTCCAGCTCAGAATAGTCTGTGATTCTGTGATCTGATCTTCCCTGACTGCCATGTCATACCGATAGGGAACTTCAAGATATATTGTCATTTCAGCATGTTTCTTTCATTACTGATTTTTTTCTGTCCTTTCTAGAGATCCTTACACAACCACACATATTATAACAAGCTCTTAGTCATGCCTATGATTTTAAAACATCCAAGACAGAACAATTGAAGCTGTTCCTAGTTTCCTCTCTTATCCTCAAAACTATTATATATTTGTTGTGTCTGGATTACAACTCAGAAAGCTTTGCCCATGTATCATATATTGATTGTTCCTTTCCATTGGAGCACTGGATCACGAATGTCAAGCGTGTGATGTGTTCCTCTAGAGAGCTCTGAAACAGCTAGAGTTTGGGGTGGAGGTAAGAGAATGTTCATCATCTTCTCTGCAACCATAGTTAGGCATTTGAAGAGTGAATGCAGATAGAAACAAGACAACATTTTCCCTCCCTGGAAACTCAATCAAAAAACCTGAAATATCTGCAGAAAACAGAATGGGAAGGGTCCAAGGTGTCTGAGTCAGTCTCCTGGCTTATTGAAACTTCTGCTATAAATACAATTTATTACTTCCATCACTTCAGAAAAAAATCCTACCACAACATGTTATGAACTACTTAGAAGTTGCTTCATGAGCTTTTAAGCCACCCCTGTCACAGGGGCAGCAACCTCTGAGAAGGAGGCCAGCAGACAGATAGGAGAAGAAATCTTGTCAGCTGTCTGACTTTAATACCGGGATGCTTGAGAGTCAAAACCCTAACAGTAATTTTCCTTGCAAACAAGTATTCAATATCCAGTCAGCTCTCCATTACCCCTGGCAGATTATCCAGTTTCCTGATAAACGGTGCCACAATTGCAGACATCCATACTGGCTCTTTGCAGGCTAGCCCAGGTCTGGCAAAGCTTATTAGCTTAAAGTTTGCGTAAATACTTCTGTGCAGCTTCCAGAGCCAGCACTCGGTGCCTCCACATTGTGTTGCTGGAACCAGCGTGCTGAGGAGAGCAGTGCAGATACATCCAAATGGGTCCACGGGAAGCCAGCTCATGTCCAGCAAGGCTTAGGAGTTTGCCAGCCTTGCATTAACACTGGCTCACAGAGGGGTTAAAAAGACAGTTTTCTGCAACTCACCCTTTTCCTGCTTGTTTCCATTAATTCATTAGCATAGTTATTGTGAGTTCAGCCTTAGGCCACAAGAAAGCTCCCAGAAGACTTTAGCCTTAGCCAGGGAGTGCACTGAGCATCATCTAATTAACCCCATCCAAAGGCAGGTCCTGGGGACTGCAGCGAGGAGGGAGAGCCAGGGCCATGTTGCCAAGTAACTGTGGGAAGACAGTCCTGGAGCCGGTTCAGTGCCTTGCTCCCCTGGATTCTTGTGTTTCAAGCAGAGCCCCAGAACTCCCTCTTTAGGAAATTTTAAATACAAAGAAATTCAGTGTTTGTGGTGTCCTTATCAAGTATTTAAGCAGACCCTGGATTCTTGCATTTGCAAGGAGACATGCACTGGGACATGACTCAAGTTACTAAATTATAAAAAGCTTTGGTATAATTCCGGATGGGAAATATTACAGAAACACAAACCACTGGTATTTTCAATCCTTGTGCCCTTTCATGTTTTGCTCTGTTTGCTGAGATACCCCAAAAGCATGCTCATTATTGCACAGATGTGGGATTTTTTTTCCACCAAATTATATTGACATTATCAGCTCAGTTTATTTATTCATCCAAATGGCTGCCAGCTGCAGAGAGATTTGTTTGTATTACTCACCTGTGCCAGACTCAGACTGGTGACTAAGGGGTGAAAGGTTCCACATTAGATTACTGATCCCTTGAGCCAGCCAGTCCTTCAGACCAAGCACTTTCTAATGCATATTTTGTACCACATAATCGACTCAGTTTTCAAAGGGATACAGTCGCAATTAAAAAAAAAAGGCAAATAAAATGAAGCTGATATTCATAACTGCAAGTAACCCTTTTGCCCAACAAATCACGTTTCATTTCTGTGGTCACATCTCTCCCTGATTTCTAAAATGTAGCCAAGCATCCCAGGTAAATGAAACCAAGGGCAAACATATGCAAGCTTCCTCCAATTTATGGGTATATATATATATATATATATATATATATATACACATATGCACACCCATATATCCACACATACATTTGTGCACACATTTTTGAAACACAAATATTAGTCTTTTCAGGAAAATTTTTGTTAAATGATTTATGCTAACTGCATAGGGAAAAAAATTATTCTACAAAAATGGAGAAAATAAAAACAAAGTTATTTGGTTCAGGGTGGTCCCACCAAATCAAAATGTTTCGGTTTCTTGAGCAGAAATGTTTCATTTGAATCACCCTGATGTCAAGTTGCATCTGCTCACCACCTCATGGGGCTCCCATTATAACTGTCATGCAGATGTACCTAACTATGATTTCTCATGGACTTCATGGACTGGCTGTGATGCTCTGTGTCTTCCTCTACGGGCAAGTGATGTAGAAAACTGAGTCACATGGTTTGCAAGTCTGATGGTAAATATACAACAGTCAATTAGCCCTTCCTGTAAGGCAAGGTAAAATAACTAAAGTACAATGGAAACTGAAGAGTTATTATACATCAAATATTTCAACTTGATTCAGTGCACTGAAATTAAATATTTCAACCTGGGACTTCAGAAATAATTAATTTAAATTAAAATACTATTTTGTAAACTATTGTATTACATACAAACTGATTGTTTCAACTTTCTGGGTCACAGTAAATTTAGGTATTTGGACTGCAGAGGAGGGGTCTGAAATTTCAGGGTGGAGGGCTAACTATATCAAATAATCTAATTCCTACTCAGATATAACTCAATCATATTAAAAAAATTTTCACTCCACATACATGGATTCTGATTTTTAACCTACCATAAGATGTTTCCTCCACCCATATTCCCTCCTAATCCCCATACAGCAAGCAACAGAACCGAGGGCAGGACAAAAGTAGCGGGCATACCAACCTCCTCTCACACACAGCTTAATGTCCAGAGGGAAACTCGGCAGGACATAAAGCCTACATGCATAAAGCCAACAAATCTGCATTTCCTTATGCATAGTAACCAAAAAACCCTTATGGTCAACTTCATAGGAACCTCATAAGAATTCAGAGATATATCCCGTACAGCCAGAAGGAGAGACCATCAAGTTCAACACCGAGACCAAGACTGCAAAGCCAAGCTGCCCGGCCAACATGAGTGTCCAGTCCCCAAGTGCACTGGTGAGTTTGCAACACAAGATAGCTTTGTGCAAGAAAGGGGAGGCTGGTTTTTGGGGGGATATTATGATTTCAAATCCAAATTATGGCAACAACTTTCCAAATATGTGATGAACGGTAGTAGTATAATAGAAGTATAATTTTGGTTAGAAGTAAGGAATTTGAGGAGGTCTAATAGTCATTTGGGAGCAACACAAGATGCAAAATGATAGAGAGAGGAATTTCGGATGGAGAGCACTGACATAAGCAGTGTTAACTTTTCCAGGAATTTTCCTTCAGGTCAGAGAGGGTCTGATGCCACAGAGACCATATGGACTTGGGCAACAAATATCTGTTGTTTCCCAGCATCACTCTTTTCACATTTCCCAAATCCTCACTAAGCAGTGCAATTGCACAAGTTCTTCATGGTCTAGGAGGAATCAGGAAAGAAATGTAATTACTCTTATGAAGACTCCTCTTCATAAAATATTTTCCGGCTGGTGGGGTGGATAACATGGCCCTAATTGCTTAAATAAGTCACCGATGTATGATTTAAAATTGAGATTTAGAAACAACTGACTGTTTTGACTGTTTACTGTGGAAGTAAATGTGGCTAAGAATGGCACACACTTTCCAGTTTGCCTACGGCAGTAAAAACCCCTCAAGCCAGCCCTGTCAGGAGTGGTGCTGACATGCATTAATGGTGCAGTTACCAGGAGGCAATTTAATGCGATTAACAGATCTCATCACTAGTCCTTAAGGGAGTGCACTACATTGCAAAATTTCAATATGCAGGTTGTAATTGGTGCAACATCCATTCAGCCAGCAGTACCAGCTATTCTGATTTAATCCTCAGCAGTCTGCTCTGGTTTATGCTGCACCATGATTTTCTAAAGATTGCAAACCAAGACCTGGCTGACCTCCTGCCCTAACACGTGAAACCCCCACAGCGAAGTTACTGGTCTGACATAACTAAGACTTATGGCCAAAAGCTCTGGAAGGGAAAGATAAATGTACTCCCTCTATTGGTGAAAAAGGAAAAGTAATATTGAAAACATCCTAATCCACAAAAGCTACTTTGTCACTAATTTTTTTTCCATCAAAACTTCATATAAAGTAGATTTGAGCAGATACAGGAATGACAAAAAGGACCTGAAAAAAGAAAATTGAATCCTGACCATATATTTAATAAAGAAATTATTTCAAGTACTAATAGATTTTACAAATTGTTTTTGTCTTTTTTCTGTTTAGGGTCTTGCTTTGAGGGCTAATGCACTCCGAAGGTCTCCGCTACATCAGAAGGAAGACAGAAACAAAAAAGGAAAATTCAGCTTTATTAAAGCCTTATCATTAAAATTTGACTAGATAGTGATATCCCCAACCAAGATCAAACTGCTTATTTTGGGCAGGAAAGGCCTCCAGTCTGGTCATGCTGGGACCAAGAGTTAAATAAGACATCAAATTGCTGAGGATGACCAGACTGTTGCAACTCTTCCATATCTACTGAGCTCCACTACAGCCAGAAGAGCCAGGCTTATTGCTGTTTTTTAGAGAAGCTTTATTGTTTCTGGTGTGGCCGCTGCTGCTGTAGGAAAGCAGCAAGCTAAGCCCTCATGCTGCCCAGCTCACTGGTAGCAATACACATAGGAAACTGTCTCCAGCTTAATCTCCTGTGTCCCCTTCCCTGCAGCATATCTTTTCCTTCCGTTCTTACCTCCTGGTGTAAACCTTACTGCCCATACACACATCATTGTAGTTGGTTCTGAATGCTTCATCTGCACTTGGTGTGCAGTAGGTGAAGGTAGGTAGTTGCATTGTAACTTGACTTGCACTCAGGTGATGGGTTGTAGAAAGACTGGCAAAGACCTGAGTATCTAGAGAGCTACATGGAACACCACCAGTTAAAACGATGGAGAACTGCCAGGTAGATTATGGATGTGACAGGCTTTTGCGTGTTCATGACAAGTAAGTCATCAATGATGGCATCTTCCTTGCCCTTAACATCAAGTCCTGTCCTTTAAAGACCTTTTAATAAGAAGGCTTGTTTGGGACTTGAATTCTTCAGGGCTGTAGGCTTTATTGGCCAGAGTTACAGGAAGGAGACTAGCCAGGAGGCCAGCATCTTGTTCACCTTGCCTACTGCATGCACTGACATGCCAGAGAATGTTTCTTTCTATTTTAGTTTATTTGCTTAACTGGAATTGAAGAACTCACCTCTGTTGTGTGTCCTCCTCCTTAGTACATACAGCTACTACTTCCTATGACAGCTACAGTCTTTGCCTGCTTTCCTGTCCATTTCATAGAACCTTTCATTCTGTTCTGACCTGGGATGGCTACTCTGTACCTCACCCCATTGCATTGCATCATCTGAATTTTCAGGATGAAGGCTTTCAAAACAAATTAATTTGCATGATTACCATTTATATCAACAGCATACCAACCCTATCACCAGAAACCAACAAACAAACAAAAAAGAAAATGTGCTTTTTCTCTAACCACTTGAACTAAATAACCATCTTTCCAAAGAAGTAGCTCCCCTTACCTTTCATTTGAATGCTTAAAACACATTACTAAATCACCTAAATGCATAATGTATACAAGTTCAATAGATTTGCTAAAAAAACGACAGAAAAACTGACTAAGGTTATGACCTACTGCATTTGAGAAATGGACACCTAAAGAAAATAATGGTTGATTCTGTCAACAAGTGACATATGTACATTTTCTACTTGGACCTCCTTAATAACAGTGAATAGCATTGCCAAGTGGATAGGAAAGACCATACTCAAGACCAAAAATAGCCTTTGTGCTGAATGATAAAACACAATAGATCCCTCTCTGACAGGTGAAAAGTAGGATGATAGGGGCTAGGAATAAAAAACAGTAGAGTGCACTGTTGAAAAAGAATAGTCAGCTACCTTCATGTTTAAAAAAAAACCCAAAAACGAAAAAGCAAAAACCCTCAAACCTTAATAGAACAATTATCATTAAGAGTGATTTTTCAACCACCTAACTGACAAGTAAATTATCACGTCTGTGCGTGCATGTTGAGTTACTGCTTCACCTTCACCAGTAAACAAAGAGGGGGGAAAATTGCTTTCAGTGAGAATTATTTTTTTTCCAAAGAGCCAAGCTGTTTGTGCTTTCTTCTCTTTTTCTTTCTCTATATGTTTTGTTGTTGAAAAAAGTAAGATATAATTAGATAAAGTGGTAGCATAAAGCAAGGAGAATTTTTGCTAGTAATCAGGGAAGTGTGTCTCATTTGCTGTTATTCCTTCAGTTATTTCCCTCCATCAGTGCTTTATTCCTATAACCTTTCCTAAAAATATTAAAAGGTTAATTAATATTTAATAAAATAAAAGCCTTTACTCTGCTTTATTGTATGTTGAGTAGGTATTAATGAGCAAATGGCTAGTATGTCAGGTGACAAACACATAGAGCCTATGGATCCATCTAAATTCAGCTCTGCTTCCTTTCTTTGTTTCCTGGCATTTCATAAGAGAAACCTTAAATCTTTTTTTTCTCCCTATGACACTTTTATGAAACAGATATGAGTGGAAATTAATTTTTAAAAAGGGAGGACAGTGTTCTTACTGCAGCTTTATCAGAAGACAATAATTAGGTATCACAAATAAGCATGCCAACATAGAGAAAGCTCATAGAAAAATTTTAAAAAGCTCCTAAGATGCTGAAAATATCAGTCTGATGAATCACATCCCAGCAGGGCCTATTTTTCATCAATGGGAGCCTGATGTAACCAGCTTGTATATAAACATTCATGGAACAAACAGCTAAAGGCAGAGAAGATGAAACCCCACCCAAGTATCTGTAATTCTGCTTCCTTCTACACTCAGGTGTGTTTCAGCACTGATGGAGGAAAATGCCTCTTATGTGCTTGCATCCAAGGAAGATCCAGAATCAACTAATTCGTGGCACTTCCCTAAGAGACTTCATCCAGCAGGTTTTGTTGGAGCCCTCCCAGCAGACTGTGTCTCCCTGCACCATCCCAACCCGTATCCCCCTTCTAGACTATCACAGTGTAGGAGCCCATGACCACCAGGTGGTTCAGCCTTCCAGCACAGCTTCACCAGCCTTGGCAGGTCCTTTGGGTGCTCCCAACCCTGGAGGACCCACATGAGTGTTTGGGGTTTGGGTGCTGCAGGTTGCAGCCCAGGGCACAAGTCTGAACTGCCACTAGCCTAACAGGACAGGAAGGAGCTGAGGAGTTGAAATGCCACCCCACTGGTGGTTCCTGCTGGAAGAACAGGGAAACCTCTGGCTGTACTAACCTCTGGGGTGGCTCCAGGGGAATTGCCACAGTCCTGGGATTACCTCTTTTTTCTTTATTTAAATTATTTTTCTTATCTGATAATCTAATTCAAGGTGAAGATATTCTCACCCTTGCTTGTAAAAGCTATTCCATTGTACAAACCCCAGAATTCAATGGGAGCAGTCAGGAAGAAAGGCTACACATTACTTTGTAGATCCTCTCCTTGGGAAAGGAATGAGTGCCAGCTCCTTGTTGCTGCAGCTACATACGTCTTTTATGTGAAAAAGCCATTAGAACAGAGACTGAAATCGGAAATTCATGACAGGAATATGACTGTATTTCTTCCTAGCTGACTGTAAAAACAAAGTATATAGCAAAGGAGCTAACACAAAATGCAGATACTGAGTGTCATGTATGAAAAAGGAAGAAGTTATTTGTGCTTTTAAAAAAGGTTTAGTATGAGTTTTTACTGAATAAGAGATCCCTTTCTTATTTATCAATTTATAAGTCCATCTGTGTTGGATTAGACCTGATGCACCAACAGAGTGTCCTCCCAGTTCTCCTGTTCTACAGAACCCAGAGAATAGTTCCTGTCACAAGATTCCCATGACCTGCACAGGCACAGGAGGTCTCCCCCTCCTTCCTCCCTGCGTTTTGCAGCCTCTCTCTTTCGGGTAACCCTAAGAAAAGCAGAGTGTCACCTGAAGTCAGGATTGAGAAGCATTCTCCCGAAATACAGTGAAGCACACAGGCTGCTGCAGCTGCAGGACACTCAAAGTGCTGAGTGCTGGCTTTAGGTTCATTTTTGAAGAGATTACAGTCATGCAGTAAAACTCGAGCTAAAACTTTTTCATCCTTTACACCACCTCACTTTATTTAGATTTCCAAATGAAAGTTTAAGCAATCCACAGTTTTGCTTAGCGAATACAGTAAGCTTTGGGGATCACTTTCAAAAACACCTCATTTGCATCAATTCAGCTGATCTCTTCCTTGTTGGTGAAGATGAAAGTGTGCTTCTATCTTATGTTTTCTTCTACTTAGACAATAGAGTACTCATTTCTTTCAAAAAAGAAAAAGAACTGGATCAGCAAACTTATTCTCCCCTTTTCCAGTGTTTCTTTGACTGCATAATTGAAACGCAGGAAAAAAATGCACAAAAGCAAGAGGCACAGATGTTTATATCACAGGTACCTCAAATTACTTAAAAGTATCCTAAATGTGTATAGACTGTGAATATATTTCATGCCTCACTCACTGAGAATTAGCATTGAAAGCCATCAGTGAACACAGGGAACTGGATGAATTTCAATCTACTGCAGAAACCAGCCACTTATGTTGTTTGATGTCATCTGCAGTCACATCACTACAGACATCTTTTGCAAGACTAGTAAAAGAAACGTTGTCATTTTTGACATGGCTGCTTGTCCCTCTTCACTGCTCGAGTGACAGCATTCATAGCACTCTTCCCATTGCTCAGTATATGTAACAAACCCAGGTGCAGAGATGAGTCTCCTAGGCTTCCCTTTGAAGAATGTCAGATCAGCTCTGTTTCTTTTAAAACTGCTCCCTTGGACCAGCTGACATTTCTGCAAGCCACACAACACTGAGGAATCAAGATTTCAGGCAACTGATACCACTTTGGGGACATGCAAATGGTAATCTAGATGCAAGCTACAGAGTCAAAATTAACAATACATGCAACTGAACATTGCTGGGGTAGGAAAACACACTGCACCATTGAGATAATTAAGGAAAAAACAGGTATCAGACAGGTGAAATAATTTACATTGAGCACTGCTCTTATTGGCCTCTGTACAGAACATCAATATTGTGTTAATGAGCCACCCTGTTCAAGCTGTGCCAAAGGACAAAACAGCAGATTTGTGATGACATAAAAGAGAGAGATCAGCCTACCTAATTTTAAGCATTTATCTTAGGCACCCAAACATGAGCCTCGTCACCTTGCACTCTTTCTGCAGTGAATGAAGTGTGGAAGAAGCACCTCCAGGGATGCTTCTGACCTTATGAAGTCTGAATTGCCTTCTAGTGGTGCCTTTCACTTTTCGCTGTTCAAGAAGAAAATGAAAAGACTTAATTGAGGAATCTCTGACCTTCTCCTCCAAGCCCTCCTCATCTGCCCCTCGAAGGCCTAAAGCTTGATTACACTTCAAAAATATCAGAGCAGAACTTGAATGCTGGGATGCACTTTCATGCCTAGGGATTAGGCTGAGATAACTGCTGTGGCAAGGGAGATGCTCAGGGAGTTATGGTGTTATTCAGAAAAGAGTCCAGAACTTGCCCCAATTATCCAAAGTTGTATGCCTGCTAAATTGGGCTAGAAATGAGTTGGGAAATCTCAGCTCATGTGATGGATCAGTAGTAATGCTTCTTGCAGTGAAAAAAAGAAATATTTAAAGCCTTCCCTGGAACTACAGCATTTCTCACACTAGCCTTGTAGAAAAGCAAGAGCTAAAGTAAACCCATATGTGTCAGTATACTTGAGATTCTCATGGGCATCTGGGAAGAGACAACTTTTGAAGAAATCAGTTCAAAAAGCACTTTTTGTCTGTGCATTCATGGTGATCTTTACAGACACTAGCCTCTCAATGAAAATTAACATAGACTTTTGTCTGCAGGTACATATTTGGGGTTTCTGTTGGTTTAAAATTTAGAGGTTCTGACTAACAGAATCACTGCATCAAGAAGTGTCCTCATTTATACAGATAGCCATAAACAATCAAAACCAAGTTACATATCTCCCACACCAATGCGATACAGATTAAACATTGTCTGCACAAACATGCAAAAATACATTTACATTAAAAAAATTCAGACATTCAACACTTGAGCAAATATACAGAAATGGGAAAAGGAGAGGAGGAAGTAAAAGTAATAAATTAAATTTAATTGAAGTTTTTATTTTATCCTAAATGGAAATCATTGCAGCAATGCTGCATAACAGAATGAGTGGAATTTTTTCAAAAAAGGCAAAGCATACCTTGCAGTTAAAAATTGTTTAGGAAACACTGTTCTTGATCATGAATAATGGAGAGAGATTAAGCATTACTGGTTTTAGCTGAGGCTGCCTTATCCTGTGCATAACCAACTTGTCCAAGCCTCTCAACTGAGCAAAATAAAAGCTCAAAGGCTGAAGAAACAAATACAGTGCTAGTGCTGTCTCTTTGAATGTGATGTATTTGTGATGCAGAAAACCTGACACAGGAGGAGGATCCCCATATTACTTGAAGGTCATCCACATATCCTGTTGAGAACTCTAAAAAAGCAGAGAAGACACGGAAGCAGAAAAGGGGGTATGGGATTTTGCCAGTCTGTTATTATTTACAGATACTTCTGCTGGTACAATTTGAAAAGTAGACTTATTTTTTGAACCCAGATAAACTTTCTGCTTGGTTTCATTGACTGGGGATCCTTAGGAAATTACTTTTAAACCCAGTATGCCCACAATATCCATGCCCTGGGAAAAGATGAGTTTGATCTGCTGGACAGCCTGCAAAGAAAGGGCTCAGCAGAGGTCCTGAAGGTTTAGTGTTGTTTGAGTAGGAGTATCCACGTGCTAGTAGAGCAGCTGTGCTCACAGGATGTGCCAGGGGCACATGAGAATGCTGAAGTGCACATGAAGCCAGACACAGCCCAGTGAGAGGCTCCCAGCAGCAGCTCTGCCAGGGCCTGGTGACACAACCACACAATGAATATTTGGGATTTTTGGTTTTGTTCTTTTTTATGCGTACGTATGCAAGCTTCAGTGCCTGGGCTGAACTACCCAGCTCCCATCTGCTGTGCACAGTGTGAAACATCTCACTGTGCAGGAGCCAGAACACCCATGCATTCTGCAGAAATCCCACTCATGCTTCATTTCAGTATATTTCTAGAGGCACAGCTTGTGCTGACCCCAGGAATGGGGGCAATTTGCATTCACATGTCAGAATCAGAGGTTTAGCCACTGCCTTCCTCTCCATTTTCACCATTTGACCCGTTACTATTCTCCAGCTCAGCTGACATACATACTGCATTATGCTTCCAACAGCAGAGAGTACATTAAGATTCAGGGGATTCTTTACATCCTGTACATTTTTCATTACAGCTATTGATATTATGTTTTAAAAGACTAATGATTTGGAGCCTTTAATATCAGGAAATGATGTCCCTAATGATGCATCTTTGACCTCAGGCCTGGAGTCTGCAGCATCACTTCCTTGTCTGTGTGGATGTTTCCTAAAAGCCTGTATGAGTAGTCTGTTGGCTAGTGCAGCAGCTGCTTGAGCCTTCACCTTTGTCACTTTTGGTACTGATGTTCTTCACAGAAAAGCACTGACTGCTTAGAAAGCATACCAGGACACTACAGATATTTGAGTCAAAGCCTATGGCTGTTGATGGCAGCAGCTTCATTGAGTATGTAAGTTGTTTGTAAAAAATAAATTTTATTTGAATTTCCTCTGGTCTGCTAGATGCACTGAATGTTGTATCACATAAGAATAGCTTAAATCCAGTTTGCAAGTAGACAAAAAGAAGGCTGATAAAAGCAGATGATTGATCGAAAGGTGCATTGTATTAGTTCATGCTTCATACGAGTGGTAGCCATTGTATGGTGGGACCTCGAGTTTTTTAACACAGAAACTTAAAAATTCAGAGCTGTAAGCCTCTTCGTGCTTTAAGACAAAATATGAATGTTCACCTCACTCTGACCTGCCTTATTGTTTTGCTGGTAACTTGATTTCATGAGTTTCTCCTCATGTCTCAGAAAAAAATCTTATGAAGAGTACCAACATGAACCTTCAGTGTGCAAATAATAAATCCCTCCTTCAAGAGAGTCATAATAAAACATATTTAAGCAAATGAATGTTTCAAAGGCCACTGAAATACTAGGCAGACTGAAGAACCTTTTTTAAACATTGTTTCAGCCATACAAGTCTTGTCTTCACTGGCAAATGTCTTGCTGTGTAAAGTTTCATTATCAAACTCTTTCTATAACTCATTTATTTGTCTGGATTTTTTTTCTCTGTAGGCTTATTTACTGTATAGAAAAATGATGATGTAAGGCTTGCCTTAGGCGAGTGAACTAACATAATTTCTCTGCAATTTACACTTTTTATTAAGGTTTTCTTATTCAAACTGCCAGGTAAAAGGACCAGTTCTGAATCCATCCATTATTAAAGATCTCCTCGTGTGAATATGTGCTCCAAGACATGAAGTACTGATCCTACAAAACCATAAACATGTCATAAACATGCTTAATTTTATACACTTCAAATGACTCCAATTCAGAATGTAATAGGGTTCACAAGTTGCAATTCAGCAGAGTATTCAGACATATGCCTAAAGCCACCTTTGTTCAGTAAAACTCTTCTGCAGGCAGATTTTCAGTAATATACTCAAGCATATATTTAATTTTAAGCACAAGCTTAAGTGGTTTATTGAGTTGCACCACCATATCTTGAAGGAAGCCCATCAATAAGCCTATGTAGCACAGTCTATTACTTCATATGAAAGGCAGTCAAACATGTATTTCCAAATACATACAATGCAAAAGTTAAATCAGTATCATAAAATGCCATTTTGCAAGATACTCAAAATCAGTATTGATTAAAAACATTGTGCTTGATGGCAGATGCCCCTTTCTCAATTTAGATCTCACAGGAATGCACGACATCTTCAGTGGGAAGAGAGATAGCTGAGAAACAGATCTCTGATTCTACACTGATAATTTAGGTATAATCGGTGTTGGCAGTATTTTCTCAATTAATTATTTAAAGATACAGTATGCCCTCCGGGACTCATAGAATCATACAGTCCAGCAGGTTGGGAAACACCTCTAAGATCATTGAGTCCAAATGTTAATGCAGCACCTCTGTGTTCACCATTAAACCCCACACATGACATCCACACACCTTTTGAACACTTCCAGATATGGTGATTCCATCACTTCCCTGGGCAGCCTGTTCAGTGCCTGATCACTCTTTCAGTGAAATGTTTCCTAACAGCTAATCAAAACCTCCCCTGCTGCAACTTGAGAACATTTCCTCTTGTCTGGTTGCTTGTTACTTGGGAGAAGAAACTGATGCCCACCTTGCTGCAACCTCCTTTCAGGTAGTCAGAGAAAATGATAGATTCTCTGTCCCTAACTTTTCTCCTGTTCTAATAAATACAACATTTGACAATAGGAATTGAAACAGCCTTGTATAGTCACTTAAAATATTTTGTTTTCTCTTTAAATTTTAATCAATAGTAAAGTACAATGACAATTGCATCCTCCCAGGCACTCCCATGTCACCCAGGAGAGGAGGTGAGACTATTGTCTTCAACAGTCCCTCTTTTTCCTGACTACGGTTCAGAAGCCCCAGCAACTGCCTGAGGAAAGGCAGCCCCATTCATTGTTTAGTACATGGATAAAAAAGAACACAGCAGAACAGAAGGGCTTCTGTATACTGCATCAAATGGTATCAACTCCTCCTGGAAAAAAACTCTGCTGATTGACTAAGACAAACAAAAAGTGAAAGAAAAATAAACTTGAAGCAATTGTAATAGAAAAATAGTGTTAGAAAAACAATTGTATTAGAAAAGCCCTCTGCACCAGTTTCAAAATTATATATCTTGCTACGATTGTATGAAGATTTAATAACAGTAATTTCAGGTGAGCTGCATAGTTTACTTTGTGACTTTACCACAAAAGATTTGCAGGTCACCCCAAACCTATGTCAAGAAACCTTTTTAATACAAGGTCATGCATTCTTTATTAATATTGCAGACAGTTCTGAGAGTTTCAGCTAGAAAGACAGGGACTGAGATGAGAGAATTATCAAGAAAAAAAAAGACATAAAATTGATAAAATGCTCAAAAGACTAGTTGACAAAAGACTAGTTGACAAAAGACAAAGTTGAAAATAGGTGACTCTGGGTCATTCAGATGACAAGAAGGTGAAAAATATTTTTTAAAAAAGCATAAAGACAGAGTCTTAATTCCTTAAAAACTAGGAATATAATTAAAATAAGACAAAATGGGAGAAAGGCTTTCTGTAGCTTAGATAGCAAGAAACATCCCTTACTGCTAAGACCTATTAATATCTTTTTCTGGAGAAGTGGCAGAAGCCCCAGCACCAATTTAATACTAACTGGGGAAAAAAGGAGAACACTCTGCAGAAGAGCAGTGCTCCCCATGGTGGTGTGCTGGATGATTAAAGAAGTGTTCGCCTGACACCCAGTGCTACAGCTTTAATGAATCTTCATTTTCTGATTCTTCCCCTTAAAAATGGCAATATGCAAGTTCTATAAAACATTACAGGCTCTCTTGACTGCTCTAAACTGTACTGATGTGCAGGCAGATGTTTTTCACCTGATCCAGATATTTTTTCCTACATTTTTTCTCCTTCTGCAGCCCTTCTTTTCCTTGTAGGGTGGTGAATGGGAGCCAGGAGTACACTTGTGAGAGAGCAGCTGTTTTGAACTGGAGCAGGCACACCTCTGCCAGGGTAATACAAAGAGCAGTTAGAGAGCCACTGACAGTTCAAAGTGTCTTGCTTTCATTATGCTGCACCTGCCATCAACCTCCTTACATCTGTTAAATTCCCTTTAGAGGAATGTTGTTTTTATGAGGAAAAATGAATAGCTCCCTTTTACTAGATGAAAACCTGTAAATGTATGAAGTTAAGACAATTATTAATATTAAACTAACATCTACCATTTAAAAGCAGCTTCTCTTGAGACTAAAGCAGTGACATGAAATACTATTGTTGCAGAAAGAGAGACTCACAGTTTACTATAAAAGCAGTGCTCTGCTTACGTGTGCAGAGCCACATGTGACAAACTGTGGCAGCTTTCATAGGTTTAACGAGTCTCTTTGGAGTTCTTCCCTTTCTGGTTAGTCATAGGCAAAGCAGGGAAAAAGCTGCATGCAAATACATACCTCATGTGAGTAGCTGCACACCAAACAGCAGGAAGCATAATGAGCAGAGCTGGGTTTTCCTGTGATCTCTTTTCATTGCTTTATACACGACTGAAAACAAACAAACAAACAAAAAAAATCAGGCCAGGAAACAAAGAATAGTCTGAGTCTTTCTGGTTTTACCCAAACTCCAGAGTGCAGGGTGTGATATGCAGTGGCAGGTTTCAAAATCTGCTTTTTATCCCTGGTCACTACTATTTTAAGTACAAGTGTTCACAATTTGGTCTTCAACTCTGAAGAAAGTAAAATAAATAGTGTACTCCTAAAACTTCCTGCTGCATCTTTGTTTCTCTAAACTCATCCACCACCTACACTGCATTGACAGCAGGAGGACACAGCAGTACTCTCTTTCTCAGCAGGGCTGTAAAGAAACTGGCTCAGCTCTTCCCTGTGGCATTCTCTTTGTGGCACTGACTAGAAATGTTGTGTCTGAAGTTCACTGGGATATAAGATGGCTGTTTTGCTTCTAAAGATATACCAAATGGTAGCAAGGTCTAGCACTGTGTTAGTGTGTAATGAAGCATGTCATTACTCATGGGAAAGGCCAGTCATAGAATCATAAAATCACAGAATGGATCTTAAACATCATCTCACTCTACCCCTTGCCATGAGAAGGGAACTTTCCAGTAGACCAGGTTGCTCAAAGCCCCATCCATCCTGGCCTTGAACACTTCCAGGGACGAAGCACCAACAGCTTCTCTGGGCAGGCTGTTGCAGTGCTTCATCACACTCAGTAAAGAATTTCCTCCTATCATCTAATTTAAATCTCTCCTCTTTTAGTTTTTAAACCATTCCCCCTTGTCCTATCCTCATCTGCTGGAGCAAAAAGTTCCTCTCTATCTCTTTCTTATAAGCCCCCATTAAGTACTGGAAGGTCACAATGAGGTCTGCTTGAGCCTTCTCTTCTCCAGGATCAACAACCCCAACTCTCAGCCTGTCTTCATAGGAGAGGTGCAAACAGCTCTCTGATCATCTTCAAGTCTCTCACTGTACCCTAATATGACACTTTAGCTTGTGTGACTCTCTCAAAGCTCTGACTGTTTTCAGCCAAAGTGTGTCCGAGTAACAGTCTGTAAAGGGTTCAAAGCTTTCTTCGTGCACTTTTTTCCTGGTTTTGTATCACCAAGGTATGAAATTGTGTTTGGAAAGGATAATTACTGTCTTATTTTTTCTATATGCAGTTATGCACTGTGTGGGTAGTGATGTGAATTGTACTGAAATTTAAGTTCCTGGGATATCATTCAGCTTTACAGGTTACTTATCAATTTAGTCAATGAAAACCATCATAGCTTCTCCTGTGATCAACCCAACATGATAGTCAAAAGCATAGAATATAAAAAATCTTGCATGACAGAATGATCTCCCTCAAGAAGTGCTTGCACATAAATTATCACATTATATGTGCTACCTAAACCAAATAACTGTTGTTATTAATCATCATCAGCTGTCTTTGGTTCAAGAGTTATTTGTCAAAATGGAGTTGCCTCAAATTGCCTGTTTATTGCTCTTCTTGTTCAGTCTCGGTTTATCCATTCTTTGTTCTTTATCAGTACTTTTCTCAGCATTATCATCTCCTATTCCCTTTCAAAGACCCCTTGAATAATTTCTTTCTCTAATGCTGCCCTGTTTTTCTAGCAACGTGTAAGAGGTGCAACTCCTGTTCTCAACTGTGCCAGTAAAGTGTGCTGGACTGTATTTATTTGAGTAGGCGCAATAAAATAATCACAAATAGTACCAGAATATTGAGCTATCATTAAAATATGTTCTCCTCTGTAGTAAAGTAAGTCCCAAGTTGTCTCTGAGACCAGTAGCTACATAGTCAGAGCAGCCTGCTCATAGGAAATCCATCAGCTCCAATGTTTCAAATCAAGAGAAGCTTAGCATCATAGACTCCTGTACCCATAAAACTCTGAACACTCTGGGACCTTCTCAGATGTTCTTCATCTTCTCTGCGGAGATGGTTACAACACACTTTGTTAAAACTGGAACATGAGCAGCCCCAGCCCCAGCAATAGCAATACCCCAGAAAGCAAAAGATTTCCCACAGCACCACAGTGTGTCAAGAACAATCTGACAGAAAATCAGATTTCTGTCTTCAGTTTTTCAAGGTGATTTTTTTCAAAAGTGGCTCATTTTCCTTTTTTTTTTAAGTTGTAAACAAGACACTATGATATTTCTTAAAAGTGTTGCAAGTGAATGCCACAGGGAAAGCAATTGTTACTTCTGTCTTCATAAAAGAAGAAACTTCCTGTAACAGTCCAGCATGTGTGTCTTTCTGCACACTAGTCATCCTACCACCTAAAAACACACTAACTATTGACCAATCTCCACTGAAAAGGACAGAAAATAAAATTTCTTAACTATTATTAAGCTCTCACACTACTAATAAAATAAGCTTTCCATCAGTTTGAAGAGACTGACCAAATTATTTGTTCTTCATCATCATCCATAAAAAGAAAGCACCAAAATGCCAACTCGTATGAGAAATAATGTGGGGAAGGACTGGTCATTAAACCCTGGACACAGAGGAATTTTGGCTAGAGCTTAAAATGAGACCAGAACTTACCTTACAGAAAGCCACCTGGAAACCATAGAATTCTTTGTTTAACTTTGTGATTGAATTGTCAGCTCCTACAGTTGCACATTATTCTTGAATCATCAGTTATTTTTCAATATCCAATGAGCACAAACAGTGCCCCAGCTACATATGTTTTTGTGATTGTTTGGAGATACCTGTAGAGAGAGTGACACCTTCCTCGATTGTTATAAGGCACCTAAACTTATTCAGTATAAGGCACTGGTCACAGGCACACACAGCTGCAGTGGTTCTAGACTTCAAACATACTGGAGTACCCCTGGGTAATTATTGTCACTAACTGACTCAAGATTTCATAGAATCATTTGTAGTGTTATGGGGACAAAGGGCGTTTAAAACAACCTTGAGAATTCACTTACACATAGTAGCACTGCTGCCAGTGCCTGGAAATCCCAATCATTCTAAATGTAGCCTCAAGAGAACAGATATGCTAAAGAGCTGATCAAATATCATCACCTTTTTAGCATATATTATTGATTATTGAACCAGAAATGCTACCACAATACTTCTTACTAATCTGCTTTCCTTGGTAGTAAACTGTCTTTTCAGCCAAGGGAGAAAAGAAAAACAAATAAAACATTTTTATGAGATTTTGTAAAAGTATGCAAAAAGCTATGGTGGAAATATGATGATAACTACCTGATTAGACCTGATTAGGTGTGTCATTATGGCATGTATGTATGGCCAAACTTCGCGAACGAAGATATGGGAAGGGCTGTCCCCACGTGGGTGTGCCCTTCCAGCCTGCGCAGTGGATTTTAGGTGAGGCTCAGCGTGCGCAGAACTGGCCCCACCGTTTAAGTCCTGAGGTTCATCTGCCACGGCCGAGCGAGCTTGGACAGTGCCAGTGAAGTCCTCAGGACTAGAACCTACAGCACCCGGCATTTCCCAGGAGGTCTCCCATCCAAGTACTAATCCGGGGCTGACCCTGCTTAGCTTCCGAGATCTGACGGGATCGGATGTCAGGGTGGCATTTAACTGCCCCATTATGGCATAGAAACCTGTAAATAAACATAACTTCAAGATAATCTAGTAGAACAAAGCATCAGTAGGATACTTGAAAAGAAAGAATTTCTGGAATATTCACTGGTGCAATCAATAAGCACGTACTCACTAAATCAAATTCCTAAATGATAAATGCTTCTGTGGGTAAACTGAAGAGGAGATAAAGATGACTGTTCTGTTTCACACTTATGTCCAAATTTCCAGCACTCTAATTAAGACTTATTCTGGTCTTGCCTACTTAGACAAAAACCTGCAACTTTTAAAAACAGAGATCAAAGCTCAGTGGTAGAATTACTAAATAAACTGCAACTGTCACATTTAGAAAGGTGAGCCAAAGGACATGTGTCTGAGGTGGCAAACTTTCTCCTCTGAGTTGTGTCGCTGTAGGGAAAGAATGTAGAATGGGTTACAATTGCAGCCTTGCCTCATTTTAAAAGTGGGGCCTCTGAATTTTCGGGTTAGTGGCAGTTCACTGCTATCTTCATGAGGCAATACTTTGGCTAGACTGTAGTGCACTTTGTGATCTAACAATGAATACTTAAACAGAAAGTATGCCCCTGTAATAAGCCCCCATAGTAAAAAAATTAATATTAATGCAAGGAAAAAAATGTTCTTCCTTTTGAACCCAGTGAGGACTGCAAAGACAGTGATTATTAAAGAATTCAGCTGGTTTCAAAATTGACCTTAACCTGGAAAAAGCTAGGCAGAAGCAGAGGGAAAACTGATTAAAAATTCAATGCAGCATTTCATGGCCTTGGTAACCTGGGACTGGGGTACTCAAGAGCTACTGACAGCTTGCATTTCAAAGCTGATTTGTAAAGTTGCCAACAGGTCAGTAATCAGTAACTTTACAGAGCATGCAGCTGACACAGAGAGCCAAAAAGGAACAACAAAAGACATAATTGGATCTTAGGACCCAAAAGATGCCATGAATGCATTCATTTTTGGCACTACGTATGCTGCATGTTGCGACAAGATATGGTTATAATGAAGGTGATTTGCATATATTTCATGAAGTTTGGATGCACTGAATTATGAAAATAACCCCCTAACATGAAGCTATTTCACTGGCACTTGGAAATCTTATTTGAAACATTGACAGTACCACAGAACTATTTAGTGATGAAAGCTAAATTTTTTTTTTTAAAAAAAGTCCATTAGGTCATTACAGGCATCTGCCTTCAAATGCTTCAGTTTATGTAAAAGTTGTTCATATTTACCAAAGGAAAGAAACAATAAAGGAAACCACCAAAGTAACTATAGACAACTTAAAACTTCACAGCACTTAATTCTTTGGACTCAAATGGGGAAGTTCTTACAAGCTGCCATTGATTTTGGAGCACTACAAGGTTTTAAAAAGACTAAGCATATCATCTAAGGGCCTACTGGATAAAACTCCTTCTGTTTAATGTCCCTTTGTCCTTCGTTTCCCTGCTTGCCATCAGCCCTGACGTCTGGATATCATAGTTCATATGCAGAGGTTTCCAGATCAGTGACCAATTACTAAGCTGTGTCCCCTGTCATGAGTCACTGGGTCTGTCCTCTTATACTTTTATCTGGTCTTTTTGTTTAACATGGGAACTGAAAGCTCTGCTATCTTCTTGCTTTGGGTGGTACCATCCCAGATTTCTAGACACATAGCTCTTGGAAACAGTGGCAAAGAGCCACAGCTGGACTGGACATGCACTGGTGTCAGACATGGGCTGTTGCACTGGGCAGAGCCAGCACTGGGAAATGCTGCCCTGTTCCCAGGCCTCTCTCACAGCAGTCAGTGTACAAATAGCAGCTGGGCTCACACAAGCCTTGAGGCTGATCATCTCCTCTCTCCCTGGGCAGGTGGCTGTGGGCCTCTCTTTCCGGCTGAAGCATGGCTGTAAGGACCAAAACCAAGTATGAACAAACACATAGCTCTTCCAGGCAGTCTGTCTTTCAGTGTGCTTTGGCAGGTCTTAGCCTCAGCACAGCTGGGGGCTGCACAATCTGAGGTGCATTTGCCTGTTAAGGGGTGACTTGGATTGCCAATGTTATGCTTACCCTTTCAGCCCCACCAGCAGCAAGTCAGACACACTATCATGAAGAAGACCCTCACCCATGCTCCCTATGGATGCCTCCAACCAGACCAGGGACAAAAGTCATGCCTTGAGAAGGCAAAACATGGAGATGCATTTGCAGCACACCAGATACACTTAAATGAGTCAGACTCAGAACAAACTATATTTATTACACTTAGACATGGACCTTTGTTTCCTGTTGTAATAGCTGTAACATTCTTTGCAAATCTTTCAGTTCTTCTTGGGAATTCTTTCTACTCCTGTGCCTGGTCTTTCTGACAATCCATTTGTGAATATCTATCTCTATCTACAGCCATGATGTATTTTCCATAGGATGTTAAGGCTGTATATTTGCTGCATTCACTTCAAAGAAAAGCCATATAACTATTAACATAGAAGTGCATACTCCTCTGGTAATTTATCATTATTTTGCTCTTTTCAATACACTAGTGGTAAATAAGTGCCAGTTTGAGGATTAAATCACTTTTTTGTTTTAGGGATTTTTAAATGTTCTTATTTTATACAAGTTCCCTGCAGGAATTAAACTGTGTATATCAAAATCTGAATATGTAATCAAGCCAAGGGCTCATGGAACCTCATTTTAGAACAGCAGTCTTCTTTACTGGGGCTTCAGAGCAAGTAATGGTCAGCTTTATGGTTTTGCTCTTGAAGTTCTTTCCTCTTGTGCTTATAGAAAAAATTCTTAAGTCAATTTGTTTCTATTAGACAGAAACTACTGCTTCTGCCTTTTGAACTGGAAGACATAAATGGCAAAAGTCAACAACATAAACAAAGCAATGCTCCAAGTATTCTGGATGTGAACTTTGGATGCGAACCTTGGATGCAGCTTTTGCTTGTTTGCTCTGCCAGGAATGCTGCTGCAGAAATGCAAGGCTTGTGTGAAAGGAGACAAATGTCCAAGATCACACATGGTGACATGAGCACAGGTTTCCTCTACATTTTTCTCAAAAAGTGTTAATACAGCAGAAGGTACAAGAATTAAATGGCAAGGCAAGGCATGGCAAGGCATAGCAAGGCATTAGGAGGAATCTGCATAGTGTTCCATGGTTGTTATAAACTGAGTGGTATCAGGGCTTGATGTGGTTATAGCAACATGAAGTGTCACGAAATGAATGTAAGTAATACAGTTCTGTCATTACAATGCCAGACTCACTCTTCTATCCCCACCAAGTCATTCTGAATGCAAATTAATTCATACCAAGCTCTTGTGAAGAAAGAATATGATTTATTTTTGAATATGCAAGTGCCAAACTTAAGGGATGGAAGAGATATTAAACAAAATATGGTCAGAGAATGTAACTATAATTAGTGAGGGAAAATAAACCAAAATAAAATTTTTGTTGGTGAAATCTTCCTATCAATCAGTAGGAATCTTGTGTAAAGACTTAAAGAGCACAATTTCCTGTCTCAAACACTGTTAAGACCACAGAAGAACTTTGCCATAAGATAAGCACTGAACAGGATGGAACTAACTGCAGGCCTGGCAGAGGCAAGGTCTGGTGAGCACATCCTGGGTAATGCATCCAAATAATTCCCCGTGTGGCAAATTGTGTAAAAGAGCAATTGCTTGTATGCATATCACTGGTCAAACAAAGATCACCCCAAATTATGGGACAGACGTCATCAGTGACCACCAAAGCCCACTCTGCCCAATATGCCTCCATGCATACTGGGAACTTGGGGTGTAAGTTAAGCCACTGTGACAGGAACCTGAGATAAGATAAAGGTGGTGCTATTGGTTGAGTGTTATCTCAGGCCAAGGGTGAGGTTGACCAACCCAGGGGAGAAGAATGTATCCCTGATAATGGACACAAAGAATGCAGAGTTTATGGGCCACAAGGAAACCCAATTCAGCAAATGTGCTAAAATCAACTCTGACTGGGTAAAAGGTAGTTCTTACAGGAGGAGATCATGACCACTGACCCATGGACCACCAACCCAAGAAACTCACGGGCTCAAAAGATGAAGATGGAATAATTAGCATTAGAAATAAGGGAATCATTAAACAAAAAGAATAAGAGGACTGTGTAGCCAGTGAATATTAACTCCTTTTTTTGCACAAAATGTATAAATAGGGAAAAGTTTTGAATTACCTCAGGACTCCTAGCACTGAGAAGCCCAGGTGAAGAAGGACTAATGCGATGCTGCTGGATCCACAGGTGCTGGCTACCTTCTGCTTGATCTCTCCCTCTCCCTCTCTCCCTCCCTCTCTCCCCCCCTCTCTCCCCCCCTCTCTCCCCCCCCTCCCCCCCCTCCCCCCCCTCTCCCCCCTCTCTCCCCCTCTCTCCCCCCGTCCCTCTCCCTCCCTCTCTCCCCCTCTCCCCCTCCCCCTCTCACTCTCCCTCTCCCTCTCTCCCTCTCTCCCTCTTCCTCCCTCCCTCTCCTCCTCCCTCCCCCTCCCCTCTCCCCCTCCGTCTCTCTCTCCCCCTCTCTCGCCCTCTCTCTCCCCCCCTCTATCTCTCTCCCTCTCCCTCTCTCCCTCCCTCTCTCCCTCTCCCTCCCCCTCTCCCTCTCTCTCTCTCCCCCTCTCTCCCTCTCTCCATCCCCCCTCACTCTCTCTCTCTCCCTCTCTCTCCCTCTCTCCCTCTTCCTCCCTCTTCCTCTCTCTTCCTCCCTCTTCCTCTCTCTCTCTCTTCCTCTCCCCCCTCCCTCTCTCCCTCTCTCCCTCTCCCTCCCTCTCCCTCCCCCTCCCTCTCCCTCTCTCTCTCTCCCCCTCCCCCCCTCCCCCCTCCCCCCCACCCCCTCTCCCCCCCTCCCCTCTCCCTCTCTCCCTCTCTCCCTCTCTCCCTCTCCCTCTCTCTCTGCTCCCCCTCTGCTCCCCCTTTTCTATTTCTTTCTGTCTTTCTATCTCACAGTTACGTTAAATAAAATCCATACCATTGACATGGGCCCATGGTCTCATTTGCACCTTAGTTCAGTTAGAGGCATCTCTCAATAATAAGACACCTTGTAGTTCTATAAGCCACATCTATAGGTCTAAGCATTGAAAATGTTGTTATTTCTGTTAACAGTTGGCTAATAAAACCACTGCATACACTGAGCTTAAGATACTTAAATCCATTTCAGCCTGGTTTTAACTGAACAGGACATAGAACCAGTTTGGATCCAGGGCAAATAATTTCTCACCTTAGACATAGCCTTCCAGGTCAGAGGGCAATTTGTTGACACGAAAGGAATAGGAGGTCTGGTAGCAACTTGCTGCCTACACTACTGCCAGGTGCCACACGTAATTTGCAGTGACTTTTTAGCCCTTTCTACCAGCATTTGGGAGGAAGGCATGCTGTGATGTGCAGGCATGCATGGCTAACTCAGCCACCTAGGGGATGTGCATATCTTGTCAGGTGCATGGTGAAAGAGGCAGGGCTCCACAAGAGACATTCTTGCTTGCTCTGCAACACTCGTTCCTATAATTTATTAAGCTAATGTACTGTCTCCCCCATTTTAAAAACTTTTAGTAACTGATTGATTCACTAATGTGTTCACACACAAAATTCTGTGAATACAAGGGAAAAAGTCTAAGTTTGCAAACCCTCCTTTGTTTCCAATATTAATTGAGGTTGCTAAGAGACAATAGTGTTGATATCCATTGCATCATTTCCAAACCCAGACACTTAAATTAATAGCTGAAGGTATTAAAAATCTTATGCTCACACATAATAAAATCTGAACATACAATTCCTATCCTTTAGAAATTAACACAATCCAACTCCTCCCCTACTCTGACCTTAAAATAATATTATCAGCTTGATTTTTCAGAAGTACTTAGATCTTGCAGCTCTGTTAATATTTCAAAATGAATTTGCGATTGGTGCATAAAGAAAGAAAGAAAGAAAGAAAGAAAGAAAGAAAGAAAGAAAGAAAGAAAGAAAGAAAGGAAAGAAAGAAAGAAAGAAAGAAAGAAAGAAAGAAAGAAAGAAAGAAAGAAAGAAAGAAAGAAAGAAAGAAAGAAAGAAAGAAAGAAAGAAAGAAAGAAAGAAAGAAAGAAAGAAAGAAAGAAAGAAAGAAAGAAAGAAAGAAAGAAGAAAGAAAGAAAGAAAGGCTTTGTTTTTTACCAGCAGTATAAATGAATGCCCTTGTTTGAAAGAGAATGTGAGAATGATTTATGGGCACATTAATGGCGTGTATTGATCAACCACCTGGTCACATGTAATTTTACTATTATTTGATATTATGCTTATTTGTTAAGCACCAGGTATATAGTTCAAAACAAATACCACTTATTAAATTTTAGCAAAATAACAGATACCAAATTGAGGTATTTCTTAGTTAAATGCATCCCTTAAAAGAAAATATTTGGGAGGGATTCAGCTTGCCTAATGTTTTGCCATCTGAAAGTTGGGTGTTTTCCCTAAGGTAGCTGCGTGCACTGCTCTATAGCAACGTAGAGACACTGCAAGAGAGTGCAATTCATCCAGTTATCTCAGACACCTCACTCAAAATGCGATGGATTGCCATTTGGAGGAACTTACTTTTCTCTATTTACTGTAAAGGGAACTTGGACAAATAGCTTAGATGAAACCCTTAACTTTAAATGACTAAGTGTAGTGAAGATGAATTCTACTCTAAATCAATATAATACAAATAATACATAAAAGCCACAATGCACAGGTCAAGCTTAATGACATTGGGATGAAATAAGTATTTTCTTGTTCTGGGTAAGAAGAATGTAGGAGTTCTGCATGTCAGGAAACTTCAGGATTTGCAGGGACCCTACACTATTAATTTTCTTGCTTTCTATTCTACTAGTTCTAAGTCAGTAGTTGCACTGTTTTCATGGAAGTCTTTTCATGCATTTTTTTAAAAAAGGATCAAGTGTTTTTTATGTGTATGGGAGCAGTTATAAGTCCAGAAACAGGAATATCAGCATCTGCTGGTTTACCTGCCACTTATGCTAAATCCAGTCACATCTTTGAAGGCATGGTAGTGATGGTGCTATCCACATTTCCATATTAATTTTTTTAAAAAGGTCATTATTTTTCTATTGTAAGTAGACTCTCTTCCCTCAGCTACAAGGTTTTTTTGTGCGAAAGAGGACATGTCCAGCAACAGTAACTTGATGTTCTCTGCCTCATATGTTGAGATCCTTTCCCTGTTCTAACAGTCTCTTTCCTGGGACTGCGTTTCAACAGGATTGTCTCTCTGGACCCCCACAACTCTGCTGGTAACCTTCACCTCTCCCCCACCTTTATGGCCAACAGTGAAGAGAAGATGCAGCTTTTCAAGGAAGAAATGAAAGAGTAACCTGAGGACAGTAAGTTGCTTGTTGCTGCATCCAAAGGACATCAGAGTCAAACTGGTCAGAGAAGCAGATCCTACAGGAAGGATCATGAAAAAGAGCCAGCTATTTAACTGGCTCCCAAAAGTTTAAACTACAGAATCTGCAAATCTTGAATGAATAAAATCAACTTCCTTTTATTTCTTTAAATTTTATAAATATCTTTTTGTATTGTGTCCTGGTTTCATCTGGGATAGAGTTAATTTCTTTTCAATAGCTGGTACAGCTGTGTTTTAGATTTGGCATGAGAACACACTGATGGTTTGGTTGTTCCTAAATAGTGTCTATCTTAAGTCAAGGACCTTTTTATATCTCATGCTCTGCCAGTGAGGAGGAACACAGAAACCTGGGAGGACGCATAGCCTAGTAGGGATATTCCACACCACAGAACATCATGCCGCATATATAAACCGGGGGAGTTACCCAGTGGCAGGGTTGATCGGGTTGCGGGGATGAGGGCCTGGCACTGGCCAGCAGGCAGTGAATCATTTTATTGTGCACTATAGGGGGAGCCCCCTTATACCGAGCTGGGTTGTGGACTGACGGTCAGAAGAGCTCAGGCACAGCAGTCATCAGAAGGCTTGATCAGAAGGCTCATAACTTAGAGAGTTTATTCAAGATAGGTTAACAGACAGCTCTTCACAGCACATAATAGAAGAAGTTAGTTCCTAGAAGTTCCTATTACAACAGTAGATCTACCTCTAACTAAATCTCACGCAGTAATCACCACACCTTTTATGCGTTTTCACATCCAGCATGCTATCACATAATTGGTTAACCAATTCACCTTGCATACACCACAGCCTCTCATTGGTTACAAGTCACCGCACATACTCCAGGTAGCTCCGTTCTCTTTAAGGTAGAACTCCAAACAGCTTTCCCTAAGGGATGCACTTACATTCACCCCTACAGTGCACCACTGTTTTCCCTTGGGTTTTAAACTATTATTGTTGTTGGGGTTAAATATTATTATTGTGGTTATTTACTGACATTATTATTATTATATTTTACTTTGTTTCAATTATTAAACTGTTCTTATCTTAACCTACAAGTTTTACTTTTGATTCTGCCCCCATTCCACTGGAGTGTGGATGTGTGTGGGGCTCAGTGAGCACCTGCATGGTGCTGAGTTGCCAGCTGGGCTTAAACCATGACATGTTGCCATATTAGCTGTTCAGAGGTAAAACAACAAGCCTGAAATTTTAGTATCTCTATGCAAAATACTTTAGTTTGTTAATTTAATTTGTTCAAAAAATAAGCTTTGGATGTATCAGAGTTTTAAACCATTAGCAGAAGTTTTAGTGTCTCCTATATGGTAGTTCACTTCATGTGGGTATTACCAATATTAAAATTTTACATTGCTCACTGTAAATGTAACTTTGGAATAGAACTTACTGTTTGTTCAGCAAATACATCCATGTGTGTGTTTTAAGTAGACTAAATATACATAGACTGTAGGTAAATATAAATAGGCAGTGTACATAATAAATCAGAATGGCCTTGACTGCACCTTCTTCTGAAGGAGACTTCTTGTAAATTGAAATTCTGACTAACAAAAAAGTTCACTAAAGGTGCTTGAAGAGGAACTTCTTCAAGAAAAATCCAGAGAAGACTCACAGTAGCAAGGGCAATACTGTTCAATGTGGAAAATTGAAAGACAATAATGTTAAAAAGGCAAAGACAAATATAAACCAGTGAACACAAGTATTTTTCTAAATATTTTCTAAAATACTTGCACTTCTTGTTTTTTTTTTTAGTAGATTTCCTGAAATCAATTGATAGAAGTTTTGGCTAATTCATAATAAAATCACATTCACTGAAGTCAGAAAACATGTCTTGGACTACCTACTCCTGTTCTCTCATTGCTGGCGATCAGAGGGGATTCCCACACTCAGCATATAAATGACTTTTGTCTGATTCAGTGGCAGCGATGGTGGAGCAGGCATGGAATGGGGAGGCACTTTGCAGCCTCAGACATGCTGGGCAATAGGTCTTCCAGAACGGAATGCCTTCAAAGGGAGACTCTGGCACACATGGAGCAGGGCAAGCATCACTGTATTGTTCCAGTGATGTTAGAGAATTTTGGGTTTGCATTCTTACTGCTAATATAATCAAATGTTTATGGAAGTACCTAACAAATAATTAATAATACATACACAGGCTATTGAAGATAAAAGGAATAAGAATTTCTGTGAAATTTTAACTTGAAGTCTAAAGAAAATTTTATTAATTAAATTTAATGACATTAAATATTTAAAGTTACTTTCTGTTTGACATTTTATTTTTAAAAATTTTTTAAAGCATGCCATTTTTGTACTGTATATCTTTCCTTCTTCAACTTATCACCAATATTAAAATAAGAAAATCTTGGACTGAATTGGCAAAACTCCTTCCTGCTGGAGACACCAGCACTGATTAATTTGTCCCAGTATCCAATTCATCACATTGATTAAAAAATCCTGTTTAGGTCATCACTGGAAATATTTTCACTGTTCACTTTTATAGCACATTAAATCCCAGTATCTCAGAGTATTCAGAAACATTAATGAATCTTCACAGCTTAAGTATAAAATAGGAAGTAATATTCCCCACTAAAAAAAAAAAATAAGGTAAACTTTGTGACATAAAGACAAGGTTTGGTTAAATACCCATTGCTCCAGTCAATACAGGAGATAACTAGAAGAAATTCCATGACCTGTTTTATGCAGAAAGATCAGACAAGATGATCTAATGGTCCCTGATGGCTTAAAAATCTATGGAACTGCCAAATGACTTCTGCAGGGCTACAGGGTGAGTGACTGAGAGCTACTGAATTGGACATATCAATAGGAAACAGTTAAAAAATTGCTATGTTTATCTTTACCGATATAAATATCAAAAGTACAGCAGAAAAAGATTTACTAGGAAAGAATTCTTGTCTCATTATATTTCATTATTACAAATTATTTCCAAAAATATTGCTCTTAACAAGCAAGACTACTTGTTAATTGTTAATATTAAAATTTAGCTAAATCCATTCTCTGAGGGATTAAAAGCTTTTCAAATTTACTCAAAGAACATATGTCCACAATAATAAATAATGAAGGAAATATCTAGATATATAACCCCACAGTTCTATTTGCAAATGCAAGTGAAAAGAAAGCTCTGTAGTCCTACCTTAGAGAAAAATATCTTACATAATATTATGGGAAAGAATGGTCCCTAAGGACCTGGATGATCAGATGTTCTGACATTGTCATGCTTCCAACAAGGTCACCATGAAGAAAAACACTGTATAGAAAAAGAATGAGAGAGTAGAGAATATCTAGATTAACATTTCACTTTTGATCTTTATGAGAACACAGCATTGATTATTAAATGTACAGTATATTTTACAATAAAGTCCTAACACAAATACTTGGAGGGACTATATTGAGCCAGTGTTCGACTGCACAATAAATTGAAACTGTTCTTTCCGTACTGCCTCCTGGCCTCTTAAGAACTCACTTGCAAATTCATTTTAGAATACATATAATTAATGCAGTTTGCAGTAGACAAAATATTTACAGGTATTTTCCACTGCTGTCATAACTTTCATGAAAGAGAGCAACAATAGAAGACATCATTATCTAATGCTCTGATAGACACATTGAGTCAGTTATGCTTTCAGGTGGTGTTTTGCATATAACTTCTTGTTTTTCCTGTGACATATACCTATATGTGTGTGATCCTCCATTTGCTGTTATCCACTATTTAGCTGTTGTATTTTGGTATGTACTTGCTGAAAACTTTGGGTGAGAGAAATATTTTATCACTGTTACAGAACCAGTTGCTTGAAGAAAAAATAACTCTCAAACCACCTTGTAAACAGCCTGCTCAAGCCCAGTTGTGTTTGAAACCTATCCCTCTCTCAGGCTGACGTTGTACAATCCTTTGCAGAGGGCGCAGATGTCATCCTGGTGTTGAAAAAGAGCTGCTGCAAAGAGACCGTAGCTTCCATTTGTCTGTTAAGTGATGGATTGCTATTCAGAACTGTCAAACCCACACTGCGCCTGAGATTCCCAGCCTGCACTGAGACCACATGGGCTATTGTCCTCCTTCCCCACACATTAAGGGCAGATTAGCTTTAGAAATAAAATAGAACTTCTGAAGTCATTGAAGGGAAAGTATTTGATTAGGTCCAGTGATTAGTTTCAGGTCATGATTAGTTTTCTACAGTGTGCAGTGAAAGATGCCATATTGAAGTTGCCATCATTTCTAGTTTTTTACAGACAGCTGTCACAGAAATGGCAGCAATTGTTCAAAAGCACTCAACAACTTTCCTTGGAAAGGTAAAGCCAGTGAAGCAAGCAAGTTTCATCTATTTAGAACTGGATCTCAGTTAATGATGCTAACATTTTGTAAGGGTTTCTCTGGACCATCGTCTGATCAATACTAGAAGAAAAGACTCATTCTCAAGTCTGCCCTGATCCCTCAGCTCTGCAGCTGCTCTACAGGACCTCAGTCAGCATCCTCACCAGCCCTCATGTTGCTCAAAGCACAAAAAAATGTTAACTAGAAGGTTTTTATCAATAATAATAATACATTCTAGGCTATGACAATCTTTATTTCATTTACAAAGCTCTGCATTTTGATCTGTAAGTACAATGCCTTCCATCTTCCATTGCCAACACCGGGACAAGGCCAAATCTGATCTCAGAAGATTGGTTGCCAGATCCACTTAGAGTTTCTGGGTGAATGTGAGGGTAAACCAGTGAAGATGGATGCCACTCCTTGTTATTTGCAATCGAGCAGAAGACAGGATGCCATCAGGGAAGGTAATGGTCTGTTAGCTGCTCTGTGAGGGCCAAGCAGGAAACAGGAGAATATGGACATGCCACAGATAGTGGGAGCAGCAGGGAGGGAAAATGCATTCGGAAACGGGACAGCAAATTGAGTGAGACTAATGTAGGGACCAGGAGGGATGCAGAGGAGAGGCAGACAAGCGTGAAGATGAGGACGTGGAGTCGAATGTGCTGTAACAGAATGGAGGAAAATGCCAAGTAGGAAACTGTGAAAAGAGGAGGAAGTAGGAGGTCAAGCAAATGCTGCAACATGGGAGTTGTGTGAAACCATGGAAAGAATATTCAAGCAGGTAGCTGCCCCTGCAGCAGGGACAGAGAAATCTGAGCCTCAGTGTGTCCTAGAAGATAGAGTGTCTTGGATGAGTGAGCTGAGAGGACGCATTTCTGGAAGGATTTTTAAGAATAAACTTCTTTTAAACCTGCAAAAATGCTAAAAAGGATATTAAAAGGGGCACTGTACATTGTTCTTAAAATTATTGAGTATTTTGGAAGCTTATTTTTTACAAATAAACCATTGTTCTGAGAACTGGAATTGCCAGACTTGGTTTCAGAGCTATCATTAGAGTAAATAAGTCAATATAAAGCAAATAATTGCCATTGTTGCCTGTCTAGAAGTTCACTAAATATATATGTACTTACACAGGATAGTTGTGAATGTACTTAAGCCAGGTGAATTTCTAAGGTAACACAGACTTCATTCTGTTGCATGAGAAAAATCACTTCTAGGATCCTTCTCTAGAGTTTCAGACATCCAATGCTGTCAGAGTGTGTTAATACTGTACAGTCCAGTGGCTGCCAAGATTTATCTTTTAAAGGTTTGCCAGTGTCATAGTGTACTGTTATTTTACAGTCCAGCAACTTCCAAGGTTTATCTTTTTGCAGAAACCCATATAAAAGTTACAGCACCTTGGACAGTTTTGATAGGAAGCATCCATAATCACTGAAAGATTGAAAACTATTTGAAGTTGGACACACTAATAATGTTCATTGCTTTCACAGCAGGTGTCACCTTTTACTTTGAAAATGCACCATGTCAGAATCCCCCAAGAAGGGAGACCAAACTTATAGACTGATGAAGAACATTGAATAGAGTTGTGAGCAGATGGTTTGGAAAAGGCTTTATTTGTCCATGGCTTTTTCAGTTGTGGTCTACACATTAAACAGGATAAAATTTATGCTGAGATACTGTCTAACTAGTCAGACTTTCTGTGCCAGAGAGGAAAGCCTTAAACACTGTGCTCTTGCTCCATGACACCATGAACGGAGTAGAAACTTGGTTGACAGCCACTGCATCTTACTCTTCAAAGGAGGAGAGAGAACAAGGATGAAGAGCTGGCTAAGCTTTGGTTCTACATTTTGTCTCTTTAGCCAGACCTGTTCCTTCACAAAAGAGGAGTACTAAAAACAATTGGATATCTGTTCTGACATTGCAGTCTCAAAAATACTTTCCAGTCCTTAGGACAGAACTGTTGCATTGTAGTAAAGCCAATATATAACTGCTTTATTAATAATTATTTTTGAAACCTCATGGTTTATCAGGCTGTTACATTTTTACTATATACAACACATAATTGTTCTAAGTTTTTGTGATAGTTTTGAGTTTTCTAGAATGTCTGTTTCCTAAATATGTACAGAACATATAAAATATACAACATATACTGCATCTTACTGTGTTATTTAGTCACTGATAAACCACCAGTTTTATTCCAATTTAAGAAAACTGGAATTTGTTAAGGACTTCTCACAGCCATTAGTTGGGCTGTTATGCAAAAAATTCTGAGATGGTAAAACTTGAATTGGATAACTTTATTTACATGACTTAGTAAATCATTTCATATACTATAACAAAGTCACAGAAATATTTTTTAAAAGATCTTTGTCAAAGTGAAGGTAGGATGCTACAGTGTGTGGTTTTATTCACACATCACTCACCAAATCACTTTCAATCATTGATCATCAGCCCTGATCAGTCAAGGATGTCCCAAGAGACCAAAAGATAGCAAATTATTTTATCTCAGTGCTGGGAAGGTCACAGAATATATCTTCTTGTGTGCTGCCATGCAACATGAACAGGACAATTGAGGGATCTGGACCAGCCAGCATGGCTTTAGCAAAGGCAGGTTCTGCTTGACCAACCTGATCATGCCTGCCTAATGGATGAGGAAAAGGCTGTGGATGTGTCTACCTGGACTTCAGCAAGCCTTTGATACTGTCTCCCACAACATTCTCCTAGAGAAGCTGACAGCCCATGGCTTGGAGAGGTGCACTTTTGGTTGGATTAAAAACTGGCAGGATGTCCAGACCCAGAGAGTGGTGGTAAGTGGTGCTGCATCTAATTGGCAGATGGTCATCACCACTGGGGTTCCTCAAGGCCCAGTGTTGGGGCCAGTCCTGTGTATTACTTTTATCAATTATTTGGATGAGGGGATCAGGTGCACCCAAAGCAAGTTCACAGACAACACCAGGTTCAGCTGGAGTGTTGAGCTGCCAGACAGTAGGTTCGCTGGGCAGGGGGATCTGGATAGACTGGATCAGTGGACCAAAGGCAATTCTATGAGGTTCAATAGGTTCAAGTGCCAGGTCCTGCACTTGGGTTGCAACAACTCCATGCAGCACTACAGGCTGGGGGCAGAGTGGCTGAAAAATTGCCCAGTGGAAAATGACCTGGAGGTGCTGGTTGGCATCAACTGAACATGAGCCAGCTGTGTGCCCAGGTGGCCATGAAGGCCAATGGCATCCTGGCCTGTAGTCACAAATAATGTGGCCAGCAGGAGCAGGGAAGTGATTTCCCCCCTGTACTTGGCACTGGTGAGACTGGACCTTGAGTCCTGTGTCCAGTTCTGTGCCTCTCACTGCAAGAAAGAATTAGAGGTACTGGGGCAAGTCCAGAGAAGGGCAGTGAAGCTGCTGAAGGTGCTGTAGCACAAGTTCTATTAGGAGATGCTGAGGGAGCAGCTGGAGAAAAGGTGTCTTGGAATGAGACCTTATCACTGTCTACAACTACCTGAAATGAAGTTGTAGTGAGGTGGGTGTCAATCACTTCTCCTGGATAACAAGAGACAGGACAAGAGGAAATGGAGGTTTAGATTAGATATTAGGAACATTTTTTTCATTTAAAGAGTTGCAAAAGCATTGGAATATGCTGTCCAGGGAAGTGGTGGAATCATCATCCTTGGAAGTGTTCAAAAAATTTAAGGATGTGTCACTTGAGGATATGGTTTAATGATGAACATGGTGGTAGTACTACACTGATGGTTGGAATCGATTTTAAAGGTCTTTTCTGACCTTAAGGATTCTATGGTTCTATTACCTGCTAGTGCTGCTCTTACTAACTGATGTTTGGAAGCTTTTCTTTATCTTAACTTTTGTGCTAGGTTTGAAACATAGGCTTGACAAATACTGGCTGAGATGTAAAGGAGGGGCTTTTGAACACTGTTCTAATGGAAGATATATAGATTTCAAAGAAGTGATGAGACATGCAATTGGAGTCGTAACCAAACTGTTTATTTCAAGATCACAGGTGCAAGGCACAAGCCTTCAAGAAATAGACTTTTCTACATACGAGTATCCTTATGAACAAGTGAGGCCACATTGAGCTCTCCCTCAAAGTGAGAAACAAAAATATCTTACCGCAACAAGGTGTTGTAGCAGAGTAGTAGAAGACTCTTGGTCAGGTGCAAGAAATATGACACTGACCATGTGGGTAGTGTATAAGTGCATGAGAGGATGTGCCAATGTGAAGACCTGACTATCTTTTGTCCTTTTCACAAGTATACAGCATTGTTATCCTTTATGTGACTCCTTCTGTTTCAAGTTGTTGGAATTTTATATGGTATTTCACCTAAAAAGCAAGCCATATGCTGAACTGCCTATGTAAATAAGTGCTGTAGCCTTAAGAACTAATTAATGAAATCAGAAATGGCTGCTGCCGACTTTCTCGGCAGATGTGCATGGTCAGCCAATTATGAAGGGCTTTGTAATATAAACAACATTGTTAATCAATAATCAGTGCCAAAGTGTCAGCACCTGTGGAAGGTTACAGTCTTAAAGATGTATTTAAGTGTGTGTGCGTAGGAATAAAGGAGCCTGTTGCTGCTAACTTCTGTGAAGTCGTCTCTCAGGTCCAAAAACCCGCCTCCCCCCGGTTACATCAAGTAACTAAAGACACATGTAAGGAAAATGAACAGTCCAAGATCATTTTTCATTAAGGCAAGATATGTATTATTGTTTGAAATTCATGCCTCAGACTATACATAGAAGTCATCATCATTGTAGAAGACAGATATCCTTGACCATGAAGGAAAGATTTAATCTCCAAAATATATGGGTTTTTTTTTCTTCTAAATCAGACGTCAGCTGCAGTCCTGCTTATTTACCCATAGTCCCTCAGTTTCCAGTAATGCAGTCTGTATGGAATCCTTTTCTTTGAAGTCTGTTACCAACTCCTTAAATGTTCCAAACTTTGCAGTGCATGGATTTATGAGCAATTAAGAATTTCTGAGACTCAGTAGTCAGGAAATATAGCTCATTATCTGTTGCAAAGACATTTGGCCAATTTAAGGACATTATTCAACAGAAAAAAATATTGTTTCCTAACAGTGTTAGCCAATCTCTTGCTTTTCAGATATTTTGTCCCAAATATTTTTTTCACACCCTACAATGGCCCTAATCTGAACAGCTCTTCTATTGAAAAAAATTCCTATATTTTATTTAGCTGTTTTCAAACTGTAAATTTACTGAGCTCATCTAATGGCTCTGATATAATGGATGAAAAAGCTCCATTGTCTGAGTGCAGGTCTTGAGACATATATTTAGACAAATGTTTTATCTTATTGCCCTTTTCTTCTTATTTCTGGCAATATGTACACAGTATGCTTGTGTTAACGTATTGTCTCCAAAATCCAAGGTCCTTCTGCCAACCCTACCATTTTTTTGAAATCTCTATTCTTAAATGGCAATTTTCACTTTGGACCTAAAGAAACGTATCTGAGTGTGTCACTATCTAAAGTTAGAGGGTTTTTTAACCTTTCATCTTCTACCCCTTGGATAATTTTCCGACTTGTGTTAAAATAGCATCATTTCTATTGAAAGACTGCTCTTTTTGAAATTTGTCACCAGATGATTCTCTAAACTTTATTACCAGTTTCTAACAGCATCTCCTGTTTACTGGACAATTCTTCAGTGCTTTAAGTTGCTGGTGCTGCAGCATAGCAATCATACAAGCAGTTGTGAGAGATTTATTGTCTGTGTGAACTTTTTTGTGAATGGACTTGCTGTTCAGACTGTGTTCAATGCTGTTTGTGAAAGCATCACAAAAAAATGGTATCTGAGTTAAGACCTGCACAAAACTGTTTAAGTAATGCTGGAATCCAGCCAGGGCCAGCTCTCAGCTCTCGGATTCAAGCAAAAGATGAAGTCATGGGGCAGGGCAAATCACAAATACCCACTTGGTCAAGCACAAATCTCAGTAACGCCAACCATGTCCATAAGTGTTTGCACTTTCAAACCCCATTCTTGGTGAAAGTATTTACCATACTTATCCACAGTTCTAGGTAAAACTCTCAGAGGTCATTAGGAAAAAAAGTTAAAAAACCCCAAACTTCTCTGGCTTAAAACAAATCACCATTAACCAATGGGCTGCCCAGAGAGGTGGCGGATTCACCATCCCTAGAGATTTTTAAACACAGATTGGACGTGGCGCTGAGTGCCATGATCTAGTAAATGGACTAGAGTTGGACCAAGGGTTGGACTCGATGATCTTGGAGGTCTTTTCCAACCCAATCGATTCTATGATTCTATTTTCTTTGGTGCTTCCTGAACAGAATTTCTGGTTCTTTGTGAACCTTAAACTACTGCTTTCCTGAAACTTCTTTAGAAAGGTGGTGAAAAATGTCATCCTACATATTTTCTAGAATGTATTTTAAACTGTTGACTAGTACCTACAGTTTAACTTCTTCCTATGCTGTGCAAGACCACTTTAGGTTTTCTCAGAGCTACTGGTATCTGTATGCAAGATGTAGCTATAATCTCTTAATAAAAGCCATCAAATTTTTAATTTCATCAGGGTTGCCTTGTACACAGGCAACTAATCACTATTAAATTAATAAATAAATGAGAGGAAAAGAAAATATATTTAGTCTATTTATAGACAAGCTAAATGTCTCTAACAAAAAAAATTAGACTACTCACATTTGAAGTGCATTTTCAAAAATAAGGATTTCACAGTTTATTTTCCTTCTCTATATGTGACAAAGAGCCCACCTACCACCAGAAACTTCTAAAGGCTATTGAGAGGCAGCGCTAACAGGATTTTACCACTCTTCTTGATGGCACTGTCACATATGTATCATATATACATACTGACATATCATCTAGATATATATGAGTATAGATGAATATGTGTATATGAAATATGTACTTATGCATGTTTATATATGTGCATATATATACAGAAATTCGGGAACTTCACGTGGTCATGAATGGATTCCCAGCCCTCTGCAGTGTGCGTAGTATAGGGTACAACTACCAGCTTTTAATTATTTCAATTCTAGAGAAAATAACATTCTGTATATAAAATATTCTCCTTCAAGGTAGATTTTCACCCAAAATGCTTGCCTCACAGTAAGATCTTTCAGTTTCAGTTCAGATTAAAGAAATAAACCCATGAAAGAAGAAACAAAATCCATCTCTGCATAGCCCATCTCTTCATGTAAAACTTATACAACACACAAACACTGTCAACAGCCTGGCATCCTGTCCCACACCTTTCTATCATGCAACATGCATTAATAAAAAGCTCCTGTATCCAATGACAGCACCTTGTTAAAGCTCCAACATCAATCATGTTTTTAAAGGAATTTTGTTTTGCATGTCCCTGATTGAGTCCTTTGAAAATATGCCAGAAAGGTGAGATACATTTTTTCTTCTTTTCTCTTCTGGCTCTTTAATTACCCTTCCCTGAAAGGAGCAGACATCGAATAATAGAAAGACTATTACAGGTAACTTTCAATAGAAACTCATTACTGAGCTTTTTACGGAACAACATTTTTACTTAAATTATCTGGGATAGACACAACTTTGGAGAGAGAAAAGGTAAAACCCCTGGAAGAGCCTGTTTGATGCCAGGTGCAAGCTTGAGATCCACCCACATGGCCCTGCCTGCAGAGCAAAATGTGCTCTGACAAGTGGAGGTCAGCTGAAATAGTCCCTCTTCTCTACCCACTGTTGGGCCTCTCACTCATTTTACAACTTTTCTCTCCTACCATGACAGTCTTGATTGTGATGCTTTTGATGCATATGAAGAAAAAATGGCCTAAATTGGCTCTGACTGCTGCACACCAAAGTGGTCAATATAAGGGAATGTGATATTTTCAGAGAAAACTTCAGCCTTCGCTGCACAAAGCAAAATTTAGCTAAGAAATTTAGGGTTTTCATTTCAGTTAAACAGGAGTGCAGCACTCTGAAAACCATGTTACTGCAGTATAAGCACATAAGTAAAATATTTGCATCAATACTTTCAAAAGAATAATAAAGCAATTTAACTCATCACTCTGCCACTGTATCCTGTACCTTTAGTGATCTGCTGAACTTTTGGCTTTATCACATTTGCCTGCTAAACCCTCTCAAATAGTTACACAGAACAGTTATTTTAAGTAAAAAATATTTTTCACAATTCTCTCACTCTCCTTGCTGTTGCCTGACAATGGCAAGTGTGTAAAGGGAAGAAACTGCTACAAACCCCACTTCGGCTGCACACAGAACACATGGAGTGAAAATTGAGAGACAGAGCCAGATGCTGCAGAGGAAACATCGTCTCTCGTTTATCGTCTCATCTCATTCCTCAAGGCAGCCAATCTTCCATCCCCTCCGCACCAGTGACAGTAATCCTATGCGAAGCAGTGTCACCACATAACCATTAAAGAGAAGCAGCAGTAGCAATAATACTCAAGGTGCCTTTCCTAGCTTTCCTTTTAAAAAGATGAAACTTTGATACATTCCGGGAAATAAGAACGGTTAGATCTGCTCTGTGAAATTGTATCTTCATTGCAAAAGGAAACAAGTAGAGACAGAGCCACTAGCAACTGCTCTGATTTAAAAAAAAAGTCATGGTGGCAGTATTACAGAGAAAGATTACAGATAGTTATGTACATATGTGTACAAGCACACAAACATGTAATTGAGAGACCAGAACTACATTGGCTTTTTTTGAGAAAGTACCATATGAAATGATGACTAAAAACTCCAGACAAGTAGTCCTTATAAAGCCCCACACCTGGTAAGCTGCAGCTCCCATCTGCTGTCCTCCTTGCTTTTCTCAGTGCAGTTTTCTTTGTATATAATAGTGTATATTAGTGTCATCATCATATCCAAGCACACTGTTGGGGTCTAGATAATAATGCAACTGATCCCTCTCTGGGCTGTCAGTGTGAACATGATGCACACTGATGTGCAGACACGTGCAGAGAAAACATAAAGGTATCACCAAAATGTGTGCCTGAACACCATCCTCTCCCAACTTGAGCCCTCCATGAACTTGTATAAATAGCCATGTCCTGACAAATAACACACATGCTTTCCACACTCAGACAGTGACATTGTGTCATGGGCACAATTGCTTTAAGTGCTGTGTGAAGGAGTGTACCTCCAGCTCCCTCCACTAGTTCACAGACTTTGCAGGTCCCACTTACACCACCAGTGCAAGTTTTAAACTCATCACCTTACTTCCAGAAACAGAGTACAGTGCCCCAACACTCATCTACAGGTGGGAGCAGGGCACCACTGCGCCTGTTTCAGTGCTGGCTATGTCAGGCTGCTCCTTCCTGCTCCTACAGTGACCTTCAGGACCTCCAGCTTCCTTCTTTTTCTCCTTTTTCTCAAAATATTTAGTACTCCACATTGGTCCTTGCTGCCTGCTAAGCCAAGTCTAACCAGATTCTTCCTGTATCTTCCCTCTTCTCCTGGAGGCATCTTTAGGCCTTATGTTGATGAAATAATATGGAGATCACTAGTCATCAAGATCAGTCTCTGGGTTGATAGTCTACTTTTAAAATCCACTTGGATTTTCTCCAGTGGTAAATTTTGTCCCTTGGGACAACTTAGCAATATCATCTTTCCCTAAATAAAATACTAGGATTCAACACAGGTCTCTAGAAATACAGACCTCAGATGCTCATGTATCTGCCTTGACAAGAATGACTATTGAGGGGATAAGATCTTAAGGCTTAAACAACCAGAAGACAGCTTATCTGAACATGCTAAATAACATATTTCCTGTCATTTGTTTTTCACCCCTGTGGAACTGGGCTAAGAAAATCCTAGTTCCTATGAAAATATTGGTGTTTGTTAATCAGTTCAGAAATGCATCTGAGAAAAATGTTTTCACTAAATATATTTCTTAGAAAGGCTCAGCCACATAATTTACCCATGAAAAAGGACATTTAACCTTAGTTGGTGAAGAACCAGATTTAGCCACAACACATTCAGTGCTTCTGTTAGATTTGAGAATAACGTTCTCAACAAGTCAATGACTCTAAGTAGCTGAATTCTTTCTGACCTTCCCACTTTAAACACAATTCATGTTCAATTATTTTCATATTGGAGAAAGGTAATAAATACTCATCCCCATGGGGAATTATTTGGTTGGACTATCAATTTTAGAGGCAGGCAGCCTTAGGACTTGCGACTAGCAAGTCAATCAAAATACCTACTTCATTTAGGCACTGTCAATATTCAAATCAAAGCTTTTTTGGAAACATTGCTTGAACATCAAGATAAAGTTTCATGAAGGTCTTTTCAGTCTGGAATCCCCAGCAGGAGAAGAAGCACAGCAACATGTCCTGATAGGGAGCAGATCTGCACCCTTCTCAAAGGTCCCAAGGAGGACCTGGTGCACCACTTCTCACCTGGCTATAGGCTATGTATACAGGTGCTGTAAACATACCATCCTGACCATGCTTTGTTACAGCCCAAGGGGTTAATTTATGCATTTTATATTGCATGATTACTGTAATTAAAAATAAACAAACAAAGCAGAAAGAATCTGAGTGGAAGGAGGAAGATCTTTGTCCATCTCATTTGAATGCCCTCATTCCCCGGCTTCTGAGCCCAGCTCCAGTCTGACCACAGCCTGATCCCATGAATCCTGCAGTCTGGCTTCCACTGCCTCACAGTTTCCTGGGAAGCTGGAAGGTAGTTTCATCTCCTCCAAACATAATAAACTGTTGGTTTTTACAAACCTGTGCAAATCTGCTCCTATGACCAGGGGAAAACTAAGCAAAGGGAATGTGATTGGCAGAGTGGCGTCGATACCACGTGGACAGGGATGCAGCGTTTTGGGCTCCGCAGAAACAGTGGCTCTACAAACTAGCTCAGTGCAATTTGCTGCACAGTGCATGATACAGGGCACCTATCAGGTAATGTCGAGTCCCTTCTTTGTGAGAAATTCATGGCACTCAGTTTAGGTGGACTCTGTTACCAGGCTAAGGAAAATCTTCAGGCTTTATTGAATGGAAAGGGGAACATAGTGACAAAGGACGAGGAAAAGGTTGAGATACTTAATGATTTCTTTGTCTTAGACTTACAGAAAGACTAATTATCCTCAGGGCAACCAGCCCCCTGAGCTGGTAAGCTGGGACTGGGAGAAGAACAGACCGCCTTCAACCCAGGAGAAAGTAGTTTGTTACTTGCTGAGCCACTCAGACACTCACAAGTCTGTGGAGATTGGATGGGATTCACCCAAGGGTACTGAGGCAGAGGAGATCACCAAGACACTTTCCATCATTTATCATCAGTTCTGGTTAAAAGTGGAGGTCTCAGAGGACTGGAGGTTAGCCAATGTGACACACATCTACAAGAAGGGTTGAAGGGAGGACCCAGGGAACTACAGGCATGTCAGCCTGACCTCGGTGCCTGGGAAGGTCACGGAACAGTTCATCTTGAATGCTGTCATGCAACATGTAAAGAATAATCAGAGGATCAGCATGGGTTTAGGAAAGGCAAGTTCTGATTGACCAACCTGATCTCCTGTTAGGACCAACTGACCCACCTACTGGATGAGGAAAAGTCTGTGATGTGTCTACCTGGTCTTCAGCAAGCCTTTGATACTGTCTCCCACAGCATTCTCCTGGAGAAGCTGACAGCCCTTGGCTTGGAGAGATGCACTTTTTGTTGGATTAAAAACTGGCAGGATGCCCAGACCCAGAGAGTGGTGGTGAGTGGTGCTGCATTCTGTTGGCAGATGGCCACTACTGGGGTTCCCCAAGGCCCAGTGTTGGGGCCAGTCCTGTGTATTACTTTTATCAATTATTTGGATGAGGGGATCAGGGGTTGTACCAGGGAGGTTCAGGTTGGACATAAGGAAGAAATTTTTCACTGAAAGATTGGTTAAGCCAGGCTGCCAAGGGAGGGAGGCACAGGAGTCACCAACCCAGGAAGTGTTAGAGGTGATTGCGTGTGACAGTGCTATGGTTTAGTTGACATGGTGATGTTCAGTCAAATGTTGGACTCAATGATCTTGGAGGTCTTTTCCAACCTTAATGATTCTATGGTTGTAAGGTTGTAAATAAAGCAAAGTAAAGGTACAGGTAGAGACCCAACAGCATACAGCTTTTGTCTTACCTCCCTGACAGGCTAGCACTCCGAGTCCCTCTCTTCTGCTTCTCCAGCTGATAAACAGAATGTGGTGCTTTGTATTCTTTTTCTCCGATTTTTACTTTTCCTGTCTTTTTACTTTTCCTGTCTTCAGGGTCCTTTAAGTTCTTCTATGCTTTACTCCAGTCATTCCTTTCATTAGCAGGGATATACAGCTCAGTTTAATCGGCCAATTTAATGTGTACCCCAGGAATAAGATGGGACCCTTGTGCAGTTCTATCATTCACTTCCATTCTCTGCAGTCATAGAATCACAGCATAGCTGGGGTTGAAATGGGCTTCTGGAGGTCATCTGGTCCAGCTCTCCTGCTCAAGTAGTGTCATCTAGAACATGTTGCGCAGAATCATGTCCAGATGGCTTTTGAGTTTCTGGACAATCTATGCCGGTGCTGGGTCACCCTCACAGTAGCAGTGTTTCTCAATGTTCAGACAGCACTTCCTCTGTTTCTGTTCATGCCTATTGGTTTGTGTCCCTATGTTTCTGTCACTGGGTACCATTGATGAGATCCTGGCTTTGACCTCTTTGCACCCTCCCTTCAGGTGTTTATATACTTTATCAAGATGCCCCTGAGTCTTCTGTTCTCTTCTCTGGACTAAACAGTTCCAGCTCTCCTAGGCTTTTTTCACATATAACATGCTCTTAGTCATCTTTGTGATCCTTCACTGGACTCTCTGAAAGAGCACCATATCTCTTTTGTTCTGAGGAGCACAGAATGGTGCCGGGTATGAACTCAACAGTGCTGAGTTGAGAGGAAGAATCATCGCTGTGATAGCTGACACAGCCCTTGCTTTATCCATTTTAAAATTCCGAAATTATTTCCACATCTTCTCCAGCTTAATTAATAACTTCCTGTCACATATTTCAGTGAAGCTCAGATAAGAACATAAGAGTATGAGGATGGTCATACTGATCAGATTAAAGGTCTATCTGTCAATAGCCCACATCTATGAACAAGAATAAAAATGGGATGAGTATACAGCTTTACTTCCCTCAAAGTATCTCCTTACCTCCATAAATGTATGGCTTACAGACTTCCTAATTGGAATATGTGTCTATATATTTAATAGCCTTGAGGGACGTTTCTCCAATGAATTTTTTCTGATTGTTTATGAATTTGCATAAACTTCAATCACCAACAACATCCTATATGAAGGAGTCCTTCAGGTAATGTGTGGTAAATTAGATCAACATTGTTTTCTGTATCTAAAAATAAGACAGAAATAGATAGCAGACTGGTCTGGCCAAATTTATCCTCAGCAAACCTTTTTGCATCTTTACCTTCCTCTTACCTCCATGTCTTCCATTTTTCCTTCCTTGAATGCAGACAAAAGTGGCTGTCTCTGTTAGATCAGTTTTTCTGTTTGGTTAAAGGTAAGTGCTATTCTTCAAACCCTTTATACAATCATACCCTGCTTAGAAATCTGTTACAGGCTGGATCATTAACAATCCCACTCTGACTGTGCATCACCTTTCAGAACACTGAGCAAATTCAGCTCTTTGCGTTTTGCTTCTACCACGCATATAGTAGCTTCAATTCCATACTCATTGATAAATAGTTCTAAGGGAGGCAGAACTACTGAGTTCTGGTCTCCTATTGCTTTGTGGAGCCCAATGTTAAGATCCCATGATTATTTGCTCAGTGCTGAACTTGTAAGTGCTAAACTCATGTTGTAGATTTGGAGGAATAGGGGGGCTCTTGCATGTTGTCCAACCATCCATCTTTGAGTGCCCTATTCTTATTCCAAATGTGACTGAAATCAGCTGACAGATCTGAAAGCTGTCTCATGGACTGCTAGAGTGAGGCACAGGACTTACAGAATGCAATATTTAGGGTTTGGTTTGGGTTTTTTTAAATTGAGTTTTGACTGCTGTCACCAGGTATCCCTTCTATTTTTTCAAATTGTTTTTTTTCAGATTGCAGATAAACTATCTGTGTTACATTAGGACTAGTACTGAAATGGTAGACTTGTGGCAAAGACTGACCTTTATACATCTTAGATTTATAACTTGGAACATTTGGAAGTGTTAGCTGTAAAAAGTTGCTAATTAAAGATAAAAAAATCAAGGTTATCATAGAACAGAATCATAGAATGGCTTAGTTTGGAGGGATCTTAAAGACCACCTAGTTTCAGCCCTCCTGCCATTGACAGCGACACCTTTCACTCAGAGCCCTATTCCAACCTTGTAGAAGAGGCTTGGCCTCAGCCCCTGCACATACACGACCTCACGTTAGGACCTAGCAAGCTAGCAAGGTCAGCCTGACCTTGGGGCACCCCGAAGGAGGAGGTAAACAACCCAAGACAGTGACGGCCTGTCACCAGAGGTTGGGCTGCCCAGCGCGTGGCCAGGTTGTGGTAGCTGGCTTTCAGCCAATGAAAAGAGACCCTTGCCTTGTGTACAGACCTCTTGACCTATCCCTAAGCTGTCCCAGTTCACGTGTACCCCAGAAAACATTATATAAGCTGTTCACCCCCCCAATAAAGGATGCTGAATGTTCTTTTAACTCACTTTGGAGCCTGGACCTTTATCTCTGTGAGAATTCATCCAGGTATACGGATGCTGAAACCCGGGGTGTCATTGGGGATGAGCAGGCCAGGATGCAGGAAAACCTCTCGCTGATACAACAGCTGAGCTTTTTCCCTACACAACCTGGCCTTGAACACTTTAAGGGCTGGGACATCCACAGCTTCTCTGGACAACCCATTCCAGTGCCTCACCACCATGACATCTAGTCTAAACCTACCCTCTTTCAGCTTGAAGACATTCTCTCGTATTCCATCACTACATGATCTTGAAAATAGTCTCTCTGCATTTTTTCTGTAGGCTCCCTTCAAGTACTGTGAGGCTACAATTAGGTCACACTGAAGTCTTCTCTTCTCCATCTGAACAGTCCCAATTCTCCTAGTCTTTCCTTGTAGGAGAGATGCTCCATCCCTCTATTCATCTTGGTGGCCTCCTCGGGACTCGCTCCAACAGGTCAATGTCTCTTCTGTACTGTGGACCCAGAGTTGAGGTCAATGTCCCTTCTGCACTGGGGACCCAGAGCTGGATGCAGCACTCCAGGTGGTGTCTCACCAGGGCAGGGTAGAGGGGCAGAATCACCTCCCTTGACCTGCTGCCCACAGTGCTTTTGATGCAGCCCAGGACACGTTTGGCTTTCTTTTCCCTGCAAGGAGCAGAGGAAGGACTCCTCTCCCGGAGCAGCATCAAAAAACAATCTGTGATGAACTGACTGTAACTTCCATTCCCCATCTCCCTGAGCCACTGTGCAGGAAGGAATTGGAACTTGGAAAGGAAGGAGGGGTGGGGGAAGGTGTTTTTAAGATTTATATTTTATTTCTCACTATCTCAACTCATGAATGCTTTGTTGCACTTTCTCTCCTCTCTCCAACTGCAGAGGGCAGTGATAGAGTGGCTTTAGTGGGTACTTGATGTCTAGCCAGGGTCAACCCACTACAATAACAGAGGTTGTTGTGACCAGGGTGTAGCATCCTGAAATTGGTCACATTAAACCACATAAGATTCCCAGGGGAAACTTGTTCAGGTCTCTCTAGACGGCATCCCATCACTCACATGTGTCAACTTCACCACTCACTTTGGTGCCATCTGCAAATTTTCTGAGGGTGCCTTCAATCTCATTTTCTATGTTATTATAGAAGATACTAAATAACACAGGTACCAATACGGGCCCCTGAGGGACACCACTTGTCACTGATGTTCATTGGGACCCTGAGCCATTGACCACTACCCTCTGGATGTGACTGTCCAACCACTTTCTTATCCATCTAACTTCTCATTCATCAAATCCATAGAGAGAAGGATGTTGTGGGGAACCATGTCAAAGGCTTTGCAGAAGTCCAGATAAATGACATCCGTAGCCCTTGCCTTGTCCACTGTATTAGTCACTCCATCACAGAAGGCCACAGAGTTGGTCAGGAAGGATTTGTCTTTGGTGAAGCTGTGTTGGCTGTCTCAAACTATCTCCCTGTCCTCCATATGCCTTGGCACAACTTCTATGAGGATCTGTTCTATGTTCTTCTCAGGCATAGAGGTGAGGCCACAGGTCAGTAGTTCCCAGGGTCCTCCTTTCTACTGTTTTTAAAGATGAGTACAATCTTTCCCTTTTTCCAGTCACTTGGGATGTCACCTGACTGCCATGACTTCAAAAATCATGCAGAGTGGCTTGACAACTACACCAGTCAACTCTCTTAGGACTCTGGGGTACATCTCATCAGGACCCAGTGACTTACATTCAGGCTCCTCAGGTGGTCATGAACTTGATCTTTACTTACAGTGGGAAGGACTTTGCTCCTGTAGTTTCCATCCTGTTCTCCATCCACTCAGGAGTTGTTGGAAGAGAGGCTGCCATTGAAGACTGAGGTAAAAATGTTGTTGAGTATCTCAGACTTCCACTCATCCATTGTTCCTGGTCTACCATCCTTGTCTATCGGGGTACACCTTCTTTGGCCCATCTTGCATATAGGCCTAATAGGTTTATTATCTCATGAAATGAATAAAGGAAATGCTAGATTTTATAAAACATTCAAAATAATGAGGATAATTCCTTTATTTGTGTAAAATCTATATAAAAATCTATCTGGTACTTAACTGTCTCTGCGGTGTGACCCCTGCCAGCAGCCAAGCCTCACGCAGCTGCTCGTTTGCTCCCCCACCAGCGGGATAAGGGAGAGAATCAGAAGGGTAAAAGCCAGAAAACTTGTGGGTTGAGATAAGCACAGTTCAATAGGAAAAGCAAAAGCTGCACACACAAGCAAAGCACAAGAATAAAAATCCTCACTGCTTCCCATAGGCAGACAGGTGTTCAGCCATCCCCAGGAGAGCAGGGCCCATCACGTCTAATAGTTACTTGGGAAGACAAACACCATCACTCCAGATGTCCTGCCCTTTCGCCTTCTCCCTCCCACTTTATATACTGATGATGATGTCACATAGAATGGAATATCCCTTTCTTCAGTTTGGGTTTGCTTTCCCAGCTGTGTCTCCTCCCATTCTCCCATGCACACCCAATCTTCCCTGCCAGTATGGCAGTATGAAAAGCTGAAGAGGCCTTGACTCCGTGTGAGCCCTGCTCAGCAATAAAAAATCCGCCCTCTATATTATCAACCCTGTGTTCAGCACAAATCCAAAACATAGCCCAATACTAGCCACTATGAAAAAAGCTAATTTTAGCCCAGCCAAAACCAGCACAGTTGTTCATAAGATTTAAAAAAACCTGTTCTAACATAAAACTGCACAATTACCAGAAATGTTTGGCTTATTCTGTCTGTAGCCTTGCCACCCACTGTAGGTTATTTATGTGCCCATTCTTGGTTTAAGGGTAGGTTAAAATGAAATTACTTAAACACACCACCTGCAAATTCAAAGTATTAGTAAGCGATAATGTTAGTCCTGCTAAATGAGACAGAATAAGCCAAATTTTCCTCCTGTTCACATAGCATTGTGAGCAGATGACAGTCACAAGGATTCAGTCTACATTTGGTTGTTAAGATGAGGTTTTATTCCTTGATAACTAACAAAGGCATTGTTTGTGAGTTTTGAGTCATTATTTATGTATCACTGGAAGCTAATCTTTCACCTACTGCTATATTAGCCTAAACTGAGCAAAGCTAGTGGTTATTCATTCATTGCTTGATATTTTTAACAGTCAAATTATTTCCATATCTTTATGGAAAATTCCTCTATAGCTGTGGGTGGAAGGAATGAAGCTGGTTAAGTTATTCTGAATTCATTTTAGAAAACTTCTCCTTTGCTACATAGAAGCATATTTATGTTTTTAATTAAAAAATAAAGAGGCTGTAAATTGCTGGTCAATTTAACAATGTTCTGTCACCTCCCATTAATGCAAATATACAAGATATATTTAATAAAATAAATATATGGAGCAAGGATTCATGTGGCATGCTGATAGTCTCTCTTTTTACAGTGCCCAGCATAACATAGCTGTAACCTAGCTGATGCCTCTCAGCTCTACAGCAATATAAATGTTAATAAATTCCGTCAGTTAAAACGTGATGTTCACAGAAGGATTGCTAAACAGGTACTTACATAAGCACTATCAGAGAGTTGTACCTATTTTATATAACTGATCAGTCATTAAGCACAATGGGGAAAAGAACTATACACAGGGGACTTGCTTGGCATTCCGCTTTTTTATATGTAGACTAACAGCTTGGATAGTATTCAGAAGAGACACAAAGATTATAATAATCAGATTTGCTTTTTCAGTGCTGTCACTGTTACTAGGTTAGCTAAGATCCCTCCTCAGTCTCTTCCAGCCTGGCCTTCCTGAAGGGCAGATGAGCTGCTCCATTGCCCCCGAGGTTAAATCCTGCAGATCTCTGACTCACAGCTTTGTCCCCAGCTGCAGAGGACTACCTGGCCAGCTGTGCCTCTGCAGCAAACCATGCTGAGTTCAGCACTTGGATGGGACTCTTTTTTGATTTGACTTCTGTTAGGAGATGCAATGACTCAGAACAGGTCTTTCAACACAAAAGTGCAGCAGTAAGACCATATGACAATAAAAATGTCCCAACACCAGAAGCAAATGAGTAAAGGTTATGTGATCTAAAACTTAAAATAGGTGTAACTCATGTCAGACACTACCTCTGGAGAATGGAAAATCTCTCTACTCCTCTTCACTCCCTTCTCTTTCAGAGCTCAAGATTTTTCAGATGTGCAAAGCCCCTCAGAACAACTGAGCTCCTAGTTATTTCTCAGTAAGGTACTCCAGCATGGGGCACATTAAAACCATTGGAAAAATATTATTCCTTATACAGTGTTCCTATATTAAAAACTGCCTAAATCTGAAAAATTTGCTACATGATCTCTTTACCAATCCCCCCAAAATCAATCTAAGCTCAAAAATCTAAAAAAATAGAATTTAGTAAACCCTACAAAATAAGACCAGACATAACCTTTTACTCAGTAGGTTAAAAAAATGCCCTAATCTTAGAATGATCAGAATTCCATGAGGATAAAAGGTTTTCTTAAATTCAAACATATGGACATTGCTACAAGTAGAAATTATCAAGGAATATTAACTCACACTTCTGCAACTACAAGATTTCTGTTTAGTCCTATACAAAGCATGGATGTAAACCCACAAAACATGGAATTCAGGGTCTGGAAGAATGAATTCATCCTGGAAGATTTCTCAAAGTGAGGAATGCAGCCTTCCGCAAAGGCCACAATAATGAACAGGGAAAGACAGGAACAAAACACACATCCCTGAGTTGTTCTTCAGGTCCTAAACAGTGTAATGCCAGAGTGATTCTTTCAAGTTCTCTCTTGTTAGAGGAAGGGAACTCTGAAGTATCATTTACCCAATAGCCATGGAGGCATCTTCACCTTACCACTCCCTGAAAAGTACGAGAAAAACCTAGTGGATCGTAATTTATTTAATTATGGACCACCTTGACTTTTAAACTATTAAACAGCTCAAAGAACATTTATAAGAGAAAGCAGAAAACGCATTATTCATATCTGCATGTAGTGGTTTGGTACACCCAGTATCCTTCTTGCAAAAACTGACTAGCATGTAAAAATTGTGAATTGCTGCCCAAAAGGCAGATTCTTCTGTAATTGATCATTAATGTGTTCCTTGTACCTTCTTCTGAAACAGACAGTATTGGCTGCTGTCAGGGACAGAATAATCTATTAGGCAAACTCATACTGATCCAGAGTAATATGGTGATTCCTAAATGTTGTTTTTGCTAAACTGAAAACAGAATATTAAGTATTCTTTTAAAGAGATAAGAAAGCAGTTTTTAATGAAATCCTATGGAGTTCACAGATGAACATGTTTGCTATTATTGCTATTGTTCCTCTGTGGAGGCTCCTGATGCTGATTGTAAGATCTAACCATTTTTCATTCCCTGCTCTTAGCTGTACCTCTTGTGCTATTTCAAACAAAAAACACAAAGCACTGACCCTCCAGAAACAGAATGTCATTTGGGATGACAAATTCTGTCATCATATTGTTGTAAAGACACAATTTAGGAGAGTTAAAATAGATATGCAAATCACGATGACTAGTACTCCGAAACGTGCCTGCAGGAACATCAGGTAGGTGCAATCAAGGAAGAAAAATGTTGCTGTTCTAGGGATAACACCTTGAATTTAAAGGCAGGGCTCCAGCTGAGGGCTGCAGAATGCAAATTCCCTTGTTAAACTGCTCATTTATATATATTTAAAAGCAGAGACTGTAATTCAGAAAAGCACCATACATATTCCTAAGTTCCTTTTTCCTGGAAAAGAGGGAAGACTGTTCACCATATGCCTTCTGTGACTGACGGCGGTCAGTGAGAAGAGTCTGCTGCAGGGTGAGAAAGGTGTACTGGCAGAGCTGGGATATGTGACTGAAGTAGCTATGCTGGCAGTTGTTCCCAGTATTGACAAAAATATCCCTCCTTTCCACTGATATAACTAATTTCTTTTACAGGATATGACTTTGCTAATTGTACAATGTATACACGTCCAAATCTCACAGCAACTGTTAAAATATATCAGCATCTTTGTCCTAACAAAGGACTGTATGAGGCCTTTTCTCAAACAGTTTGCTGGGCAAGGACACTTTCAAGAACTGGAAACAAAGAAATAAAAGCAGAGAAATATAAATATGGTGTTATTTAATGCCAGTTGAGTTCCAAGGATAAAATAAAAGCAAAAATACAGCAGGCTGCTTTTCACTGGTGAAAATCTTTCAGTTGCCTGACAGAGTTTTCCTACAGAACAATAAAATACGTATCTGTTAAAAGATGAATGGCCAAATTTGGATGATTTACCAGTGCCAAGACTCACAAACTCCTGTTTTAACTGCCAGTTTGTCACGGTAGTCCTGCTGTACAGGAGCAGGAGAGATGCCAGCCCCAGCCAGGTGCCCCGTGCACCAGCACACACCAGTTACATGCCAGCCTGGACCCACCAGCCCGGGCACCTGCTCAGGGGCAGACACGCTTCCCCCTGTGGAATGGGCAAACAAGCAACGCCCTCCTGGGAGACAACTGTTTGGAAACAAGCCTACAAATTCAGCAGTGTGTCCTGGCCTTATTGCCAGTTTTCACCTGAAGTCCCCTTAGTGAAATGCAGTAATGGAACAGCTTGGAGCAGCAGATGAGCAGTACTGGTGTGTCACACAGCTGCAGAAATTCATCTGTGACATTGTAGAAGTTGTGTAATGCAGATCTTATTGGTTCCTTCTGACTTCAAACCTTCAGAAGGACCTGTGATACACAGATAATATAGACTTTATTTAGAAAATAGCTTCCACTTCAGGAACAGCAACGACTTGGATGAAATCAGCCATAAATATATGTTTGCAGTCAGCATATTCTGCAAGTGGTTTCAAAGGAAGTTGTGGTAGTTTTAGCTAGGCCTCAAATTAGCAGGCTCAGAGGATCTACATAGATTAGAAGAGACAGATATCACCTGACTGAGTAATCAAACAAATATTTCATACCAGATGACGCAAACCTGAGATATAAATACAGGAGTGGGAGGTGTTCACTTAGTTCCATCCTGGATGAAGTAGAGGCAAGGCACACAGCTGCTGCCCTGCTGTCTTGGACCCTGCTGCTGCTGCTGCTACTTACATTTTGTTTGAAATCAGGAAAGTAGAAATGTTTTATTATACTTTCTGTTTCTTGCTGGGTGTCTTTTAGGGTGCTTATGGATCTAGAGTAATAGAATCTGTTTTCAATGGGGAGTGGGGAGTTATTTCTTGTTATTTCTAACTTGTGTGTGTGTGTTATATTGTAGTTCCTCTTAATTTTCTCTTTTCTGTATAAATATATATAGTTAATTTAACCAAAAGCCTAGTTTGAGGGGTTTTTTCCTTTCCTCACTTTTCTTGGTGGGGGAAGGGAAGGTCTTTCTCTCTGTGTTGGGCAGTTGGCATTTTGCCAGCTTAACCCAAGACAGAAGCATAAAGAAATTATCATTGTAAAAATTCTTTTTGTCGTGTCAACAGTTCCAATAAATTTCATTTACATCAGTGCTTTTGTCAAAGGCAATTAATGTCATCTATTTTGTTTCTCTGTTAAGTGTGTGTTTACCGCACTATTTTTGAACAAAAGTTAATTAAAGTTTGAACAAAATGGTATCATTTGATTATTTTCTTCATAAGCACTCAGTCTTGCAAGTTGTGATGGAAGCTTTGTCAGGTTTTACTGTATTTTAATACTTCAGAAACGTTTACAACTTTTTGTGGCAAATATTAGTATCATTCATTTAACATCTTGAAGAGATGCAAAAAAATAAAGAATGGAAAGACCTCATGGACAAGGACGACACAATTTCCAAGGAAGGTGCGTACTCACAGAAGTAAGAAAATTCTAAAGAATAGATTTTTTAAACTGGAGTAATGTTTCTAACAGTACAGTTAATGGCACACAGAATCACAGAATCACAGGATTGTTAGGGTTGGAGGGGACCTCTGGAGATCATCCAGCCCTACCAAGGCACAATCACCTTGAGCAACTGACACAGGAACACACTCAGATGAGTTTTAAATGTCTCCAGAGAGGGAGCATCCACAACCTCCCTGGACAGCCTGTTCCAGTGCTCTGCCACCCTCGGTGTAAATGTCCTTCCTCATGTTAAGGTGGAATGTTTTGTATTATGGCTTATGGCCATTACTTCTTTTTCTGTCTACACATGTAACATCTATACCTACAGACAGACTTGGTATTATCTTTCCCTTATTCCTACACAGGCAGAGAAACTTGCGCAGAAATGGGATGGTTGGGTAGTGCCACCAAAAGAGCTTCCTGAAACTGACCTGTCTGGTCTTGGCGAAATCCCAGGTATTCTGAGATTGGAAAATAAGGAGAAAAAGGCAATGCTCTGTAAAAAAAAAGTAGTATTTGAATAAGGTTTTCAATAAAAGATAAGAATATTTGCTTCTGCTTTACTATTTCAATTTTCATTTAATAAATTATATTCAAAACATAATGCACTGACCTTTTGAAACAAAACATTTTAATAAGTTCCTGTGAGACTGGATTAGAGATATATAAATACATAAATATCCCTTGTGAAACCTTCCAACTTTGTTGACTCAGCACTGTCTCTCAGAAAATCTGTTCTGCAATAATTTCTTAAGTAGTTGCAGCCCCACATATCACCTACAGCTTAACAGGTGTAAAAGTGAAATGGCAGCATTCTCCTCTGCTTTGGCAGGTATGTGCAGATGGATGAGCAAGTGAGCAATCAAACATAGTTTCATGTTTTTCCTTCATTCTACTTATAATAAATGGTGATGAGTCCAAATTCATCTCCAAATATAATGTCTCAATGTCTGTTTAACCCCTAACATAGCCACTCCAAGTTCTAAAGTCTCTGATTTGTAGTGTTCTTTGCCAAAGTTGTAATGACAGGTAAGCCACCAGAACAGCACTTTTTTCCCTTATTTTTTTCTTTTTCTTTTATACAGAAACAGAAAGTCTCATTCCCAAGGATATCAGACAGCTGAAGGTCTGTGCAATGACAGAAGTAAATATTGGGACAGTGCTCAGTTTACTGGAAAAACTTGTCATACCATTACACTTTGAAGGAGGAGTAAGAGTGGAAGAAAAGTAATGATGAGGAAGAACATTAGGAAGGAGGGCAATGTATAGTCTGTCTTCTCCATCACAACTAAGGTGTGCATATGTGACTTAATAAAAAGATTTAAAAGAGTGGGGATATGTATGATACCACAGCTCCTCACTACCGTGAGATAAAACTACCACAGAACACTGAGCTCCTCTATTTAGGAAAAAAAAAAAAACAACTCACAAAAAAAGTAGTAAATTTGTTCCCACTGAGCTGACAGATGGATGGCTGATTTTACAGTAATTTCTGTGGGCTATATATTCCAATGGGAGATGAGAGAGAGATGCAGAAGGTGTGTAAAGGAGTGTAACAATATGGGGTAGAAAGGACATAAATTATCTGGCTTCTCCACAGCACATCATCAAATAACAGCTGTCTGATGGTGGGGTCACTCATTGACATGCTGAGGAGCTCCAACATGCTTTCTCCCCAATTGTGAGCACATCAGAACTTTCAAATTATCATGGGTGTCATTATATTTGATTATACATCCTATGAAAAAACCAAGGCAGTGGATTTTGCTGGAATACAGTACCTCTAGGAAAGTCATTCACTGGAGGTTTAAATTCAAGTTCCTTCAGTTTCACAACCATGAGAGCCATTGCAAAGTGGATCCCCATCTTCTGCTGTTGCCTTCTCCCTTGCAAAGTACAGAAAGATCACAGTTGCTGTAGCACTACATCTTTATGGAAGAGGGTGGTATAAATGGCCTCGCCATGGCACTTTGGCTGAAAATATCATTGAAAATGTGGAAACACCCCTAAAAAATTCAAAGCACATCATTACCATTTTTATCAGTGAATTTTGAATGAAACACATGGTCTCGGCCCAGACATGCAACATCTAGAGTTTCTGTCTCTTTCTGGAGACCTAGATCTAATTTAGCACAGGCGAACGCATAACACAGACTTAGGGTTTTATGTTCTCATGCTGTATTCACTCAGTTATAAGAATCTGACAATAGCAATGTAGAAAAGCCATAAAGCATCTGGCTTCTCTGTAGTCTATCAGTCTATCAAACTACAAATGTCAGAAGAATAGCTTAATACTAGAAAAAGGATGGATACAAAAAGTTCCCATTTTAGTAGCCTTTGCCATCTTCAGAAAATAATATTGTTAGGAAAGAAAAGTGAATATCAGCCTTCATCCAAATATGAAGGAAAGCTTCCATTGGCAAAATGGTCCCTTTAAAATATTTGGGGATTTTCGTCTAAAAATTTCTTTTATTTTGTCTTAAATATCATTTAACTATGCAAACCTAGACATGTGGCTGTCTTGATTTTTTTTTAAATTAATAAAATTTGGGATTTCACCACAGATTCTTTTGGGTGCCAGTATATTTATTTACACTGATATAGTTAACTGTTAGATCTTCTGGTCTAACTCTCCTGTGTGGGCAGATTTACCTGGAGTATGAGTATTTAAAACCTTTTCAGATAGCTTGAAAATTGTTTCCCAAGTGGCAAACTGAAGTGATTATAGGCAGCCCTGTGCCCATAGAATAAACAAATTTTAAACTCTTGTCCTATTTTTATGACTTTCTCATGTAGAAAAGTCCATGGGACAAAAGTGCTCTAAAGTCTATTCCATAATACTTACTTTAGTACAATTATTTTTAAATACTAAGAGTGTCCACATGAGGATTTAACGCAGATTAGCAACTTGAGTCAATATGCAAGTGCATATATATGTGGACACTCGTAGGTGCTTTGCCCTTTCACACCTAATGAAGGCAGCAGGGTGTTGTGGACTGTGGTTCCACGGGGGAGATGCTGAGCAAATTTAATGAGGGCACACCCTGGTGAACAATGCGACAGAAAGAATTAGGCTACTAAAATGTCTTCACAGATCCAGCTTTGTGTGTATCAACAAGAGACTGAACAAAGTAATGTAGTTTTTTACTTGTACTGGGAATTCCAAACCTTCAATAAGTCTCTCATGGACACTAAGAAGAAAATTGGTTAGTCGTTGGGCAAATGCTGAAGAATTGCTATGGATTAGACACCAGCAAAGTAGCAAAACAAAGAGTCAATTTTCACCTTGGCAAAGCCTCTATGCTAAATCAGTGTTGAAAATATTCATCAATAAATCAGGAATTAAAGAACAGCAAGATGTAATCGCTCTTGTAATGCAAGTAGCAATTAACAACAATATTTGCATTTGACACAAAGCTCTGAGGATAACAGAGGCTGGAAGTGCCTGCAAAGAATCCCACTAGTAGACAAATGGGAAGCACAGTGGCAGATAAAATCTGATCCCCAAATCATCATCATGGCTCAAGGGATTAGCTGCATCCAAGCTTATTTACAGCTGTCTCAAAGAGGGGAATCACAGCACTCCTCACTGCCACCCACAGCCTGGGTCTTGTCCATAAGTCCTGTGGGGCCACCCCATCACTGGTATGTGGGCTTAAGAGAAGAAGATAGGAAGCACAAGCTTGGAGGGAGCAAGGGGGAATCCCCTGCCGTGAAGCCAGTGCATGGGCCACCCCTCCATGTCCCTTAAGATACAAGTGCCACCGCTTCAGGCTTACTGAAGGGAGTTAAGAAGACATTTTCTTTTTTAATATATTATTTCATCAGATGACTTTGATACTTTTTCTAGTACTAACTAGCATCAGCTACTATACTGACTCAGAGGGAAGATCTATGCCATTAATGCCACACTTCTCTGATGAGGGGGATGGCATAGAAATGTCCCAAGTCCTCAGGGACCAGCAAATTGCTGCAAGAAGTCGTTCTCATTCCAGCTGGTAGCAGCAAGCCCAGACTCTTGCCATTCAGACTGAGAGACATGCAAAGGAAACAGTCAAAAGTCTCACAGACTGGAAAAGGCTAAAGTGCATTTTCACCTAATCAAATTAATAGTCTACAGTTCTTTTGGTGGTCTTTTGATTTGAGACACTTAACGAGGGTTATAGTTTTAGAAGAGCAGAGTGCACAGCGCCTTCGAAAAATCCAACCCCTAAGAAGGCAGCCTGCTCCCCCTGAGGAGGGGAAACTCCTCCATCCCTCCATTACCTGCCACATCCCTGCTTATATATGAAAATGTAAATCAACACCCTGGAAAGGCAAAAATGGCAAAGTGCTGACACTATTAACAAATATGTTGAGCTTACCGTGAGTAAAATGGTAGAACCACAAGTACCTCCAATTTCAGGAATTTTATCAGCATTTGACTTCTGCTCTATTAACATCTGCATATGAATTGGAAGACAAAAATATTCACAGATACTCATTTATTATCAAAATAAATGAAACCCCCAAACAAAGTTTATAAATACTCTGAAAGCATAAACCATCTATTGGAGAGCAAACTGCCCCCTTCACTCCCCACTGCACATCCTAATGCTTCTGTCTTTTCCCTGGCCTAGAAAAGCAGGTTTCACAGCACTACCAGGGCTCATGCTGGCCATGAGGACATTGTTCCCTTGTGCCAACACCTCTGCCCTGAGCAGAGCCTGCCTGCCACTGCAGGCAGCTCCAACTGGTGGGCAGTGATCCCAGTGCTGTATGGCAGTGAGGCAACGCAGCACAGCACTGCCAGGGCATGGCGGGTAGGTTGACATGGCCCTGGACAGCTGAGAGTTAGGAATTACAAACTTCACCATATTAGATTGTGCTGCTCTCCTCCACAGGCCAAATATGCGGGAGAGCAGCAGGATTCGGTCTAAGGTGGGAGACTCTGAACACAGGACAAGTTGGATTTTAAGGACCACATGTTGAGAGGATTCAAAAGTGTGAGAGAAATACCAGGAGCAAGACTAGAAAATCTCAGGGATCTGGAATAGGGCAGTGGAGGTGAAGTGGCTCAGGGCTAACAGGGAGGAAGGAGAAGGAGGGCATAGAGGGAATAGGAGAGGATGAAACAAGCTTCTGTCAATAGTCCAAATACCATGTTCAGAATAACAGTGCTCTGAAGTGAGACTGAGGGTTTTTTACACAGCATCAAAATAAATCATTAGATAAAGTTTGAAGAAAAATTCTGGAAATAGCCATGAATTAAATGATGACCATCTGTTTGTTCAAAGAATGCAGAAGAGGATGAATCCCTGGCCATTAATAAATTATGGTGTTTAACTGCGTTCAGATTGAAAAAAGCATATATATTTGACCTGTGATAGAGACAGGGAGGATTTACCTCACCTCTGAGCTGTATTTTTAAAGCTATGCCTTAGGTGAGCCTTTAACATAGACCTTTGTCACCAGAACATCATCTGAAATATAAATATTGATAATTTTTAAGTGTTTTGATTTCAGAAACTAGAAGCATTTCCCCTTGTTAGTAGTCCAAATTTTGTTAATTAATTTAGCAATTTCACAAGTTTTACATGTGAGGACAGTATCTAATGTAAATGTGCAGTGAAAAAACATCCTTTTCTCGCAGAAAATGTTTTTCAGCATGCAGGAAAGAAAGGTTTCCACAGAAGAACTCTGGTGGTTCCCACAGTTATTCCCCCAGCTGTGTGTTTCACCTTTTGCATAGGTTACCTCTCTGGTAGCAGAGTAAGCAGGAAATGAGGACATGTGTGCCTTGGCCAGCCCAGCTTGCATGGGGAGAGACAGGGAATCTCAGCTCCCACAGCAGACTTTCCCTGCAGCAGCTGAAGCGTTGACACGCGATCTCTTCTGCCAGCTCTGTTGTGTGGATGCGATTTCCAGCAGGGAGAAAATTAAAGATAGTTGGGGACTGAGCCATAAAAATCAGTTCTGCAGTTCATGGATGTTTGTTCTTAGTACTTGCTCATTAATTCATTTGTAGCTGTCATTTCATTTTAGATGTTTGTTATCTTTTTATGAATAAAAAACCATTTACACTCTTTTGTCTAGATAGGCAAGGAACTCCTCTGCACAGGTCTTTCCTATATACACATTTTGTTAAAGGGAAATACTTTAGAAATTAAAGTTAACCTTTGCCTTGCCAAGATAAAAGATGTTTTTAATGTATTATAGTCTCAATAGGGATGAGATACTATTTATTTGGACTCATTTCATCCAGTTTAAGAAATTGTGAGAAACCTAACACCAGGCAATTGATGGATATTAAACTACAATTCATGTGTCTACAAAATAATGGCAACATGGTTAAAAACACACCTTTTCCCAGGGGAGATTGTAGTGGAATTCAGGGAGCAAATTGAATTATGGAAGTTAATGAGTTACAGTGCTTCAGCTCCAGTAACTCTTTCTGTGCATATTCTCCTGCAGGGAAGGACACATGTCTCTCCTCAACCCCTGTGTCTTTCAGTCCCTGGCAAAACCCCTGCACAGCTGGAGCAGAAGACAGACAGTCCAGGAGGGCAGTGGACACTGCCAGAGCGGCATCACAGGGCTGAGGGGGCTCAGCACCTTGCTGAACCCCAAAAAAGCCACCACCTTGGCAAGCCTGGTAATCTACACTGTTTGGACTGAGCTACACTCATTGGCTAGATATATTAGCCCAGTCTCTACTAAAATGACTATTCCATTAGATTAAACTAGTTTGCACACTTCTATAGAGATTTAACGGACACCTTTAGGAGGTGGGGGAGAAGAAAGGTTTTCTATCATGGCTGACATAACAAGAACATCTGTGGGTAATGCCAGAATGGAAATGTGACTCCCTCAGTAAAAGTGAAAATAAGCGAGGGACACAATGGATCTATACCACTAGAAAATCTATACCACTAGCTGTCTTCCTCAAAAGTATGCTCTAGTTTTACCTTGGACATGAGAATTTTTGGCTGAAGTCTCCAGGCTCGTACTATACAGGAAACTGGAGGATCCAGTGATTTCTCAACCTTCAAAAACTGATGTTTGCTCATAATTGAATTTAAAAAATAAATTTTAAAAAAGTGATTATGAATTAATTGCAGTATGTCCACAAAGAGTCAGTATTTGTTTAACTAAATATATATACATGAATATGCTTACATGCTTTTGTGAAAAATTGCAGATAGAGAAGGAATTGCATTTATCATGTACCTTACCATGTTTTTTTGTCCATTTAATCATCTCCATCATGATCCTGTGCACAATACAAATCCATGTACATAACATGTGCTATAATATGTGGTGGCAGAGCACAGTTTGATACATCAGTCTGAAGGTTTTTGGCAATTTAGTCAATTTGGGAGAGGTATAGAAATGTTTGCCATATCCAGGACAGGAGCCTGGAGACAGGTGATGCTGGCACCTTTGCTCCTCCCCAGCTGGAGTTCCCTTAGGAGAGTCACTGTTAAAACAAATTCAGGAAAAGCCTTCCAAAAGGCACTGAAGAGCTGAGGCAGACCTGGAAAGAAGGGCAAAACTGCAGCTCCTTTCCCAGCATCCTGCAGAGCAGCGGCTGGGATGACACACTTGCTCCGCACTGCCTCCCGCTTCCAGCAGCGCCAGAAGTAGGTGCAAGAGGGCACCTCGCAGCCTCCGAGGCCCCCCGATGTCAGCAGCTTTCTGCTCTGATAAAGGTCAGGAGTGCTGACTCCCGGGCGCAGCGCTGTGCCGCCAAGGCTCGCTACCCAGACTCCGCTCGAGGGAAAGGCAAGAGGCACTGCAGGGTACATATGCTTTTGTTTATTGAACTCTGCCTGCCCATGACCCACTTGCTGCTGCCGTTCAGACATGCTTTCTCATCCCAAAATTCCTGCGTGGTATTTTTCCTCCATCAGCCTTAATTTCTGAAATACAGGCAATATTTATAATTTATAAATTAAATTAATACATAAAATTAAGTTACATTTAGATATGAAAATGTCATTTTTTCCCCTGTGACTATGCAGCTTTTTGGGGATAGGAATTACATGTTGGTTTTTTTCTTTCAAGTTTATATTATTTGTCCATAAGACTTTTGCTTTAGACTCTGGCAATCACACACCCCAGCACAACAGTGCCTAAAGACAATCAGAATTTCATACCCTGATTAGAAAATGGGCTGAAAAACACTACTTAAGCTTAACTAAGGAAATTCAAACTCCTCTGATATAACAGAAATAAGCAGGTAGAGATAAAGTGAGAGGAGAGTGGGGAACAAAAGGTTCCCCACTCCAAGCCCCTGAAATGAATATTTGGACTTATTACCCCTTAACAGTTTTATATGTGATATAAAATTCATAACTCTTTTTACCACAGTAATCCTGGGGGGTTTGAGCCATTTTCATAGTATTTTCAGCCCCTACACTATTGCAGAATGGTTTAAAGAAAAAGGGTCCATATAAACTATTCAAGATAATCCCCTTGACACTCTTGTAATCTGCTGATAACTGCTTTGACACCTCTCATAAATGCTCAATGAAAAAGGAGAAAGAATGTGCCACAGGAGCCTGTGGTACTACTTTTAAAATTCTACCTGGAAACTAACAATTTACAGGGAGAAGGGGAAAAAACCCAAAAAATTATTATTACTACTACTACTCTTACTAATATTACTAATCTTTATATTTATATTATTTACCCTCCAATCTAAATCCTAAAATTAGCATTGTGGAACAGCAAAGATCTATCATTTAATCCTAACTCTTTTAGTTGGTTTAGGTATAGTATTTAATTTATGATAATATAGGACACCACATATGATAAACACAAGAGATATAACAGGGTAAGAATAGGAACAATTGCTTAACATATTAAAGGCAGTTTGCTCAATTTAGCATTAAGCTAAGTGAAAGTTATAGGATTAGAAATGTCAGGGGTGCAAGACAGAGATTAAGTGGGACTTTGGGTAAAAAGAAGTAGTTTAGATGACAATCTTTTGCCTTTTCACATCTCAGATAACATGGATATATTATATTCAATTAATCTGTATAGTCTGAAAAGTTCTGTTTATTGACCAAGATAACCAAAAAGGGGTTCAACTTTTTTTGTTCAACCTTTCCTTGAAATTTATTTGCTGAAGACAAGTTAGGTGAACATTCAACTGAGCAATTCCTTTCTTAGTTTCTTTAAATAATCTTAATTTTGGTCTTCACTATTTTCCTCTTTTTTTACTATTTCTTCCCTTTTGTATTCATGTTATTGATTTGTATTTTTTATCACTGTTGCACATTAATTCTCCATATCAAATCTGTGTTGCATTTCTCTTTACTTATCTACTGTGTGACAGGATTAAGTTGCTAAATAAAACTCCTTTCCATTATCATTATGAAAGTCTGCTCTCTTTTGGTTTCTTGAACTCCTCATTTCCCACATAATGTCTCAGGGTCAACAGGAGGGGGAAGCAGAGATGACTGAAGTTGTCATTTTTTTGCAATGTTTGCATTGTCATGGACACAATAAACTTTTCAGTGCAAAAAAAAAAAAAAGGAAATTCTTCAGTCTCTGCTGCTCTCCAGTGACTCCTCTTTTGGGGATTGTAGGATGTACTTGAGCAGGGCATGGACAGAAGAGGATAGAAAATATGCTTCAGTTACAGATATCACCTATATCAGTCCCAACATTTTATCTATAAGTGCAAAGGAATGAGATTTAAGTCCAAATATTTTAAAGAGCAACTACTATGCAAAGTGCTGCTTTAAAAAAGGAATTGTACTCTAGCCCCTATATGGCGCCTTGTGAGATTCACTGTAGCTTTCAAACAGCCGAATGAGAAGAGTTATGTAATACAGGAAGCATTCCTCACACAGGGACGTTTGCTTCAAAAAAAAAAAAAAAACTAAAAAAAAAACCAAACCACGCCCCTAAAAAGGAAAAAAACCAATAGAGAAAATCCCAAGAAATCCACAAACACCTCAAAACAGTGAATAACTTTGAAGTTACTTATTATTTCTGCTATCACCACATGAATATTTTATTTTCCCCCTCCTCTGTCGTTGTCCGTTGTCACTGCTGGTACAGAACGAAAAGAGCTGGAGAAAGCAGAACTAAGACAGCTAAAAGGGTCAGTTTGCTTAGACAAAAGATGATATCACGTCGAGACAAATTACAGAGGTGCTGTGTCTAAATGTGTTGAAGCAATAACTGCTATACAACAGCCGTATCAGCAGGGCTGCTCTGAGCCTCCTGCTCACGCAGGCTGCATGCAAAGCAGGGCCCGCAGCCCAGCGCTGCGATTCAGGTCACACACAGCGGCAGCTCCCCGGCAGCTCGGGAGACAGCTACCAGGCCACCTGCAGGCCATCCCGCTCAGCCACGGAAACAGCTGCACAAGATGTCATTGGAAGTGACAGGTAGCCCCGCGCTGGAGGGCAGAGCCCAAGCCCGGGGCCGTGCAGCCCGATCTGCATCCACAGCACATGCACAGCATACACCCGGTGCTCCCTCGGTACATCCCCAGTGCATCTCCAGTACACCCCCAGCACATCCTCAGCATATCCCCAGCACACGCCCAGTGCATTCCCAGCGTATCCCCAGCACATGCATCCCTAGGGCATTCTCGGCGTGTCCTCTGCACATCCCCAGCACGCCCGCAGTTCATCTCCCAGTCCCCCAGCACATCCTCAGTGCATTCCCAGCACATTCCCAGCCCAAAATATACATATACATACATACACACACACCCCCCATATATATATACACACATATACATATACATACGTGCATATATATATATATACACACACACACTATATATATACACATATATACATATACACAGATAAATATATATATACACATATGTATATATATGTGCATGTGTGTGTGTATATGTATATATATATATGTGTGTGTATATATATGTATATGTGTGTGTGTGTGTGTGTATACACATATACATATATATGTATGTATGTATATTTCTTTTTTCATTTCAAACCAGCCAGGAAAATACAGAAGATCTCAAGAAGGCAGTGTATTCAGAAGGTCTCTCAAAATTGCTGATCAGCTGAGCAACTTGAGATGTAAAGGGTAGTTAGCACCTGTGAAAGATCAAACAGTGCTAGCAGGCATGCTGTTAACCCTGACAGAGAGAAAACTGGACAGTTAGCACTCTTAGAAGAGAAAGCTGCCATAGCTGCCTGGAGTAATGGTCACAAAGGGGGGGAAAATACATATGGATGGATCAGTCATGTATGGATACATGGATAGATCAATCCACCTGTCTCACAGCACAATTTCATCAGCTTTTCTCTTTACTTGCTCTTTGGAATGCCCCTTTCTTGGAAGAGTGTCAAGCTTCAACAACAAATGGTTAAATATACCTTGCTAAGGCAATTATTTGCTGGAATTTGTATTTTAGAATTATTTTCTGGGAAAGGGAGATCAACCTCTTCCACACACAGAGCTAGGACACTTGCCTTGACATTATTTTTGCTTGAAGGCATGAAGCCATCTTCTTTCTGGTGCCAAGGTTAAGCAAATCTGATTTCCCATTGCTGTGCCAAGTTGAATGCTCGTGACACAACCTGCTGAAAAGGGACCAGAATTTTATGAGCTAGTTCAGAGAGTACCTGTGATTTTTAGCAGGCTGAATTGCCTTCAGCACTAAAATTGCTAAGGCTAGACTAAACTGATCTATGGGTCTGGGGCACAAAATTGCAAAAGGAGCACCAGACCATCAGAATATTGCTCACATGGTTCTGACCAACTGAGACAATCTAGAGCTGAAATCCTCACCAAAATCAGTCATGTTGTTATAATCTTACTCCTGAAGAAAAGATCAGCACCCCATTATCTGCGCCATGCTGTGCTACCCACATAACAGGCAGGATTGCTGTGCAGCAGCAAGCATGGGGATGTATTCAGCACTTCTGATTAGGAAGGAGCTTTTTCACTTTTAAAATGGTTGAAGACTGGAAGTTCTGGGAAGGTTTGGGGTCCTTAGTAAATAAGTTATTTTAGATGCATGTAATCTAAAAGATGTGGAGACTTTTTTTTCCTTTATCCAAAGACACCTAAGCTATCTAGAATTATCCACACGTCCAGATGGATATATGTCCTACTTCAGCAGGTGGGACCAGTTTATCACTCTGTGTGTGTGACCAAAGCTATTTATTCTACACCCTCTATATAATTCCCCAAGAACTGTTAACTATGGACCATTTGCAGTAGCTTCCTGGGGCACACCCGACCCCTCAGACTGAAAGCTGCGTGTTAAAGAAGACTATAAGATAGGAGCTGTGATAACTCCACTCTGGGGAGTTGTTAGCACCTCCACACCCAGCCTGAGGTGTCATGTCTACTAATGGGCCATCAGCGATTCCAAAAATACCCCATGACTCACAGAGTCAGATCACCCATTGTGGAACTCCCCGCCCTGGGGCAGGTACTGGGCATTCCCACCTGAACCTGAGGGTATAAAATCTTGGGGTTTGGAGACCTGTGGTACTATTCGTCAGATCCAGAAAAGGACCAGAACCTCGACAGGACTGTGACCACCACTCTCAACCAGACTGTGACCATCATCTGCACAACAGGTTTTTCCCTTCCTTTTGCTTTGGACTTGGGGGAACCACGTGGATCTCAGCACAGGGGCTAACAAACACCATTCTACTTGTGCCCCAGGGTACTGGGTTATACTTCTGCTGTTTGTGGCTTAAAACCAGTTTCTCTTTGTATCATTGCATTTATTGTAATATTTATATTAAATTGTAACTCTGACTTGCATTCTCTCTTGAGCTGGGTTCATTTCTCCTGCTAGTTTACCTTTAAACCAGCACAATATTGCAAGTTCAAAAGATAAACAGTAATTGTTGATTTAGTGTAAAAGGCCTCAAAAGAAACTAATTTGTGGAGATATACGAGATTTTTAAGGAGTGGAGAAAAGAATATGTTTTATGATTCGTCTTTATGGCCCTAGCATACGAATTGTATTCTTTCAAGGCCATAAAAGTAGATACAAGTGTTTGATCCTCCAAAAGGAAGGTGAGTTACTTGCTGAAGCTTTGAGGCCTGGAGAATTCCAAACAGTCCTTAGAATACTCCATTAACCCTTATAGATGTTGTAGTTATTTGGGGACAGAGAAGAAGATTTAATGTGCAAACAAAGAAATGTTGGTTACATACTGTGATTGCTTTGAAAACAATATTTTTTTCTACATCTCTGTGTTCCATCCACTGAAGAGCTGACAATGGGGAAGTCAGAAGTAATGAAATCAATTTAACCAAATTATTGAGATATATGGGGTGATCAGAATATTTTGAAAACAAATGCATAGAGCATTAGGTGCTTTTTTTCCAAGAATTTTTCCTCAGTCTCTGTTCTTTTGTCTTTTTCCATTGATCTTGAAACTATGATAATCAACACCTCTTCTTTTAAAAACATTCTATATCAGGGAAATTACTTCCATTTACTTTAGATGAGTAGTTTTGCCAATAAGGGAGTCCTCTGGCATTGAATTGCCAATATCAGTAATCACTTCAGCATAGACCAAGGGTTAATGAAGGAAAGAAAAAGCAACCAAATCTAAGAAATAGCAGAGTAACAGTTTCAAAACAAGGTGGAATATTAAATCTCATTCCAATTCTTTGAATCCTAGGGTGGAATTATTAACACCCTGGGGCTGTTAAAACATCTGGATAAATGATGAATATGAAATATGAGTATGCAGTATATCTATATGCAGTACATAGATCTGTGAAGTGAAATGTTTTGCTTCTGTTGTAGATCTTCAAAAAACCTATTTTTCTCCTTTACAAATTGTTCAGGCTTATAGTCACCCTGAATTGTGCAGGTTTTGAAACTGTTTTCCAAATCAGATGCAATAATATAATATATCTGGAGTTGTGGGAGAACGTGAGTCCTACAAAACCTGGAAGCAGTACTTTCACAAGTGGATCTATGAAGATGATGGTGGAGTGGAAAAATCAGGACCGGAAGCCCTCAACTCTAAGACTGTTGTTGTAGCAGTTTAATTAGGACTATTGCGGTTTAGTTGTACAGGTTTCAGTTGTACAGTTTTAATGTTATCCCATTGTGGTTTTCCCTTTCTGGTTTTCACTTTCTCATTCTCCATGTTGTCTTCTTCCCCCTCAGACCATTTTCCTGCCTCTGCCCTGAACCCTGTCCCCTCATTGGTCTGTTTTCCTACCTTTGGTGACCGTTGTCCCATTGGCTGCCCTGTTACCCTGGTTATGCACTCCACCCAATCCCATCCCAGTTCTGGAAGCTTCCCCTCAGATCCTATAAAAACCCGAGTTCCCCTCAATAAATTGCTTTTTATACCTTTGTCACCATCGTGTTTGGAGTGTGTTTGAAGCCAGCCTGTTGGGCAACGGCTGCCATGCAGCCTCTGCTTTTTAGCTTGTGGTAACCAGAACATAAGACAAACAAGAGATCAATGGTCCATCACAAATGCTCACATTCAAAACCTAATTTAAGGCACCTGCTCAGGAACCAGATTCAGAGGCCTCTGTCTTTGCCACTCCCATTGGGTGTAGAGTTGCCTTTCACTGAACTGAAGAAACTCTTTATATTCAGCTGCAGTATATCACCTCCCAGGGAACTGAATTGTCTCAGCCTTGGGGAGCTGTGCACTTAACTCGGCATGTTGATTAGAGCTGGATGCTCAAAAGTTATTGGTGAGCAAGCTCAATGTTGTCATCCACCTACCTGCTTCTATGTTATCTCTGAGGTCTTCCCAAATTGAATGTCCTCTAAATTTCAATACATGTGACACAAAGATGTAACCTGTCATTTGAAATTATGCAAAATGTTTCTCTTGCAACGTAAAATACATCACTATACAGGTCCTGTTGCATCAAATGAAATATCAATGACCCTACAAGGGTGGGGATAAAGGACCAAAGATTGCAACTTCCATATGCTCTGGAAAACTGGAGATATGGGCTCCTTGTAGTCTCAAAACTGTTTTTATTCACCTTAATGTTTTTATGCGACACAAGTAGGTACACCATCTAAAAAGACCTATTGGTGAGTGTAACCCTGCAAGGGTGTGGGGGCTGCTGGAGAATATTTCAATAAATTGCTTCACTGTATTGTTAATTTTATTTTTAATACATTTTATTAGATAAATTATTACATAAGTAGCAGTGCCTAACAGAGAATCTGGATCCATATCTTGAGTTCTTAATTGCAGAAAAGCTTCATTGCGTTGACAGTTTTGTTATGTCATCAAGTTTGAATGAATCATAAAATCATAGAATCATATAATATCCCGAGTTGGAAGGGACCCACAAGGATCATTGTGGTAGTTTTGACTTTAGGCCTCAGTTAGGTCTAAATTTAGCAGGCCCAAAGGATATGACATAGATCAGAAGGGTCAAGCATCATCTGACTTCAGCAACCAAAGAGGTATTTCATATCATCTGGCATCATCAAGAAGTGTCAAGATGTATAAAAAGAGTGAGAGGAGGAGCTTTTGTCTCTTTTGGGTTTGCCTCAGAAGGGTGAGGATGCACTGCCCTGCCCTGCCGAGATTAGGCCTTGCCGCCCTCCGCACTCGTGTTATCCAGGGTGGTGAACAGGTTCTTTTAATTTTCTCCTCTCTTTCTGGGAGGTTTCTCTGGAAGAGTTTTTGGGAGGTTTTCTGGAGTTTGGGTGGTTGGAATCTGTATTATTTGGTTGGGTGACTCAGCAGTTATTGTTGTTAGTCTGGTTTCTTTTTTCTCACATTTGTATATATTTATGTATTATATCATATTCTGTTTTTAATTGTCTTTCTTTTGTATAATTTAAGAAGCTTGCTAGTTCAGGTTTTGGGTTTTTTCTCTCCCTCCTCTTCCCTTGTTTGAGGGAACCCTTTCTCTCTGTGTTGGGCAGTTGGCATTTTGCCAGCTCAACCCAATTGTTGAAGTCCAACTCCTGGCCCTGCGCAGGACAGTCCCAACAATCACACCATGGGCCTGAGAGCATTGTCCAAACACTTCTTGAACTCTGTTAGTCTTGATGCTGTGACCACTTCCCCAGAGAGCCTGGTCCAGTATCTGACCACCCTCTGGGTAAAGAACCTTTTCCTAACACCCAGCTTAAAGAATTTATGCAAATCAATAATGAATATCCTTTCTTTAACCTGAATGTTTTCACATTAGCTTCTACGAAAATTTAATAATTTCCCTATATTGTAAAAGCTGATACAATTTCCTCTTGCTGATGAAGTCCAAAAGATTTTAATAAAAATCTCTTGACAAAGATTAGAAATTAAAAATCATTCTGGACAACACTTATGTAGTCAAGCTTCCAAAGCAAATTCCCCCTTAAAGACAGAGTAGTTTCTTTGGGTCTGTGAAGATACTTGTTCATCTTTCGGTTGAAAAAATGTTGGTAATTAAAGGCTGTCATCAGAATTTCTTGGGATTCAAACACTGGGATAGGCTAAGCTCCATTGCCTTTAGCTCTTACTTTTTAGAGGTATAGCTTGAATTTTCCCATACTGGTGTTCTCAACTATTCAGCCTGTATTGATCCTAGCTAATACTTCAAGAATCAAAAGAACTTGAAAAATAAATGTGAAGCCGTTCTACTGGATAATTATGTGTGTGTGCGAGTATGGTTTCTGTCTCATATTTGTGTCAGTGGTGACTTTTTCTTTTATATAAATGTACCTAATTTTTTAATCTCCTTTTGTTCTTTCTTCTCCTCTTGTATGCTGAAGCCATGTGCAGACAAGTTCCACAGGTAGTGGTATAACTGTGTCCTTCATTAGTTCATTTTTCACTATATCCTTATCAATTTTGTTGATAGACACTTTTTAACTTCGTTCTTATATAAGAAAGGCTCAGCAGCAGTACTCAATTTACTTTATATCACAGTTAAGATGCCATTGAGAACAATTCACATCCTTTTGGAAGTATTTTGTCTCAGTCTCTAGGGGTTTTCTCAAATGCCATAACATTCTGTTCCCATTAGTAACCACAAAAATCAGAAATTTAGATTTAAGTGACAGTTAAGATTTTGCATAATTTTCTTTTTCCTGTATTAGGAGAGAGATTTGTCAGACAAATAAGACAAAACTGTGGGGGGTCATACAGGTAATCATAGCACTACAGACTTACACTCATACTTAAGAGGGCTATGTTTTGATATAACCTTAGGTGTCAAAATTCTTAACTGAAACAAAAGGAAAACCTGCAAATTTCAATAGTCTCTTGAAATAAACTAACACTTAGCTTCTTTTACCTCTGTAGTGGTTTTAGCTAGGCCTCAAATTGTCAGGCTCAGAGAATCTATGTGGGTTGGGAGACAGCTATCACCTGACTGGGTAACCAAGAAAGTATTTCATACCAGATGATGCAAACTTAAGATGTGGGGCAGCAGTGGGAGGTGTTAGTTCAGTTCCATTAAGGCTGAAGTGCAGTTGTTCTGCTCTGTTGGGCCCTGCTCCTGCTGCCTCTGCTTGCATTTTGTTTTAATTCAGGGAAGTAGAAATATTTTGTTGTTATACTTTCTCTTTCTTGCAGGGTGTCTTTTAGAGTACTTATAGATTTAGAGTAATACACTTTGTATTATCTGGGGAGTGGGAAGTTATTTCTTGTTATACTATATATAACTTGTGTAAGTGTGTGTTATATTGTAGTTTTCTCTTAATTTTCTCTTTTCTGTATAAATACATGTAGTTAGTGTCAGCATAAACCTGGTTTAGAAGGGGTTTTTTCCCCTCTCCCTCTTTTTCCCTTGGCTGGTTGGGGGGAGGAACCCTTTTCACTCTGTCCTGGACAGTTGGTGTTTTGCCAGCTCAACCAAAGACAACCTCTGAAAAACTTTCAGTTAAAAAAGGAAAGTGTAAATGACAAAAAAATATTCTCAGTTGAAACATCTGATTTCTACCTGTTCTTGTCAAGGACAGGACTGTTGTAGTTTGGGATTATTATGTAAATTCTCTCCCCTGCCACTAACTGCCCATGCCAGCAGTTAACAAAAGAAGTAGTTAACTACTGATCACTTGGATGGGGGCAGGTTTGTCTCTTTTGTTTTTTTGGGCACATCTTTTTTTTCTTAGCTCAGTGGAAGGGAGGAGCGGTGGCTGCCGAGGAGAGAAGTGGCTCTGCTGGCACTGCTGGGGCTTCTGGCTGAGCTGCTGCTTTTCTCCTCGCCGTGGCTGTTTCTCGCGGTTCCTGCATCTGGGATCCTGGCCTGTGTTCCAGCCTGACCACCGCCTGCACTGACCACCGCCTGCACTGACCACCGCCTGCACTGTCACAGCCTGCCCACCCCGGCTGGGGCAGTGACCCAGGAGAGAGAGAGGTTTGCAGCTGCTTTTGCAGGACACGTGGTGGTTCCCCACTTTCAGATTTCTTTTTCCTTCATCTGGGACAAGAGACACAGAGTTCATCTGAGAGCTAACCACTCGTCTGTCTCGCTGGAGAGGGACTGGGAACTACTGGGAACTCACTCCGCAGCCAGCCGGACTGTGACATTTGACACTGCTTAAGTATAACTTTCCTCCTGGAGGAAAACCTGCTGGGTTTTGTTGTTGTTTGGTTTTTTTTTTCTTTCTCTTGTGGTGTTGGGGAAGCGGTTTGCACTAGTCTGTTTATATATAGCAGTTAAGAACAGTTATCCTTCTTCTATTAAAATTCCTTTTTTTTTCTTAAATTTGATAAAGAGTGGTGTGATTATTGTGGAGAACGCCCCCTCCCCCACTTGTGGGTAAACATTTTGGTTTTTTTCCCCTCAAACCAAGACAAGGACCCATTCTGTTATCAAGATATTCCTGTTAATCAAAAGTTCAAAATAATTTTGAAAGAAATAATTTAAACAAAGCTTACTAATGGAGGCTCCCTTGTCAATGCTGTCACTTAAAAATATCAGATGGCAAAATCAGAATTGTATACTAAAAGTCTACTGCTCATGAGACAGAGAAGTTTTTTTGCAATAAAGAATTAATACTTTGGCGCTTGATAGAAGTAATGCATTTGTTTATGATGGGCAGAGTGTGAGGATTTATTATATTAATTTCTTTGTTTTTCAGTGCTTAGCTTCATAAAAGGTATGATACATGCATAATCACTCAGCAATTTTATATGCCTTCAATTAAAATTTGTTATTTGCTTTTATGATTTACTGAAGATTTGAAAAGTAGAAATAAAAAAAAAAAATGCAGCAAAACCTAACAGCACTTCTTCCCTTTTAACAGGCAAGCAAAGCAGTGTCAATAGAAAAGGAGGACATTATTGCTACATTGAATTCAAGGCCAAATTTCACAGCAGTTTCAAGAGCTACTATTTCAGCCATGGAGTCCTGACATGGTGTGCTCTACTGCAGCTGTTTGTGAATGCATTTCTGCTTCTTAACAGCTTTCCTGTGCTTAAGGTTCTTGCAGTGCCATAGTGGTCTCCACCAGCTAATCCAGGTTTCACTCTCTGATAGCCCATTCCCTCCCCTCAGGCTCTGCAGCTTCCACCCTGACTGTAAATGCTGCCCTCAGTCAGCACCTGGGCCATACCTCCTGTCCAACCCCTTCCCTGTGTGACATCTTCATGAATGAGTAAAACTTTATCACACATATTGCAATAACAGTATAACATTATATAAAATACTGCAACATCAAAGTTATAGTTACAGGGAACTAACCTAAATTGTGTTATATTCAACCAGGTAAGTGGCCTGTCACAAAACACTGGATTTCTCTTGTGTTCCCCATTTTGTTAGTGCTAGCTTCCTCCAGTTCACATACCACTGGGCCTACTATTGGTCCTAGTCCAATTTGCTTGCCTGCCTTTTCTCCAAAGCCAAAGATGCTTCTGCCTATGACCATATAAAAATATGTATAGCTGTGGATCCTTTACATCCTTCTTCTGGAAGCTGAACATTGTGGTCCAGCTGCCTGTCCCTTCTCAAACTTCATATCCTAAACTCTCACGGAGATTTTCAGGCACCTGTGGGGACTGTGTTAAAATTTCTTCTTTCAGGGACTTGTGAAGAAGGTGAACAACCTTAATATTAATCTAAGAAATGAATCTACATTCTTCACTTAGAACTACAAAACCCCCACGTTGTCAGGATGTTTCTGTCATACTTCACTGAAAATGGCTCAAATCAATGCCAAGATTATAGGCTACACAGAGTAAGATAGGTGTAATCCCAACTAACCATCCATATGGTAATATCAAGGTGAAGTAAAGCCTGTCAACGAAATGCTTTCTGGTTTTTGTAGATATGTTGGAAATTGTTACCGGGGAAAGAAATGATGTGTGCGTGATATCCACTCTCCGTTATGGCCAGCTGAAGTTTCCAATTTTAATTTATTCAATTGCTCACAGTAAACTGTCTCACTTTCCACTGTTGTATTTGAGAAAATAATAATAATAATCCAACCACAGGCTATATCTTCCAGTAAGTGATTCTTAGCAAAGTGAGAGGAGTGGCTCAAAACAAGTACAACATGATGGATTTTTGACCACTGGGGGAGTTCAGTTGAAACTGAGTAATTTCCTTCCCTTGACTTACAAGTATTAACTCTAGGTCTTCCAGAGTTCTTCTGAATGAAGGGAGTATCCTGTATCACCTATTAGATTGGAAGGGGGGGGCGGGGGGGGAGCTTTTTTAAATCATCAAACTGACCATATGAACCCAGCCTTCCACTAGTTTTCCACCTGCAAGTCCATTGAAATCCTGTGTCTTTGTTCTTCGTGCTTGACAAGTTTCAGGTTAAATGTTCTCCGTAATCTTCAGTCTAGGGAGTAAATGTTTCTTACATTTTTAATTTATTTTGAGACACCTTCTACTATAAATAGAAATACTTCCATGATATTAGGATATAAAAAATGAATGAACAAATGCCCCAAATTCTCCCATGGGACACAACCCATTTTTGTTACCAACTAATCTTACAATGCATAAAATTTCCTGCCACTCCCTTTTTTTTTATCTTTGTGATCCCATTCCCTATTTACTTTAGCAAGCTCTACTTTGCCTTCACTATAGATCTCCTGAATGACCAGTCCTCAGATCTTTCTTAGACTTGCTTCTGCCACTGCCTTGCAGGTAGAGTGTGGGAAGTCACATTCACCATCCTTCCAGGAAATTCTGCAGGAGCAGCAACCATTCAGCTGGGTTTCTCAGGTGCAGTCCATCCTTTTCTTTTTCTACAGCATGAGTGAACCCAGATCTCTGCCTTTTCCAGACTTAGGTGAGAGAGAGAGGGAAGCTGGGCAATGAGGGTGGAAGCAGGTTAGACAATACATGGAGTTTTTGCCAGGAGTCAGATTCAAGTATGGCTGTAGGCAGATTCAGTGGTAGATACAGTGTAGATCTGTGAATCTTGAAAGTGTGTGTGCAGCAAGGAGGGACTAAGAGAGACTAAAGATCTCAAACTCCATTTCTCCTTCTTAATTTCTATTCTGAAAGCCAGATGATGCCCTGTGGTTTCCCAGCCTACTCTTCCCTCCCTATCCTAAACCCTGTTCACCCACACTCCATTTGCTAAGACCACAAAGCAAGTTCCACTAACTTGGAAGAGAATTAAGTTTTATTCACAATTCTGAAATTACTCTGATGGCATCTAGACATTGGTGTGAAAGGGGGCAGGATTTAGCCATTTGCCATTATCATTCAGAATAAAAAAATATAAATATCATCTGCCAAGCTACAACAGCTGCTTGCTGTCTTTTTGCCCTCTATGCTAATTGTTTGAAAATTTAGAGGAAAAACTCAGAACATATTATTGCTGGAAAGAACCCCAAGGCCTTGTGCACTGTGAAGCTCCCACAGGCAGGCTCCTTCAGCCTCTCTATATATTTAAGCATACAATACCAGGCTCTGCAGAATGTTAACTTCCTTGGTAAAGCTCTTGCTTCAAGCATTCATACCTGATGCTACTTTTTCTTCTATTGATTTTTTTTTTGCTATATTTTTTTTTCTGAGAAGAAAACGGTTTTTCTTTTGCAAGAATGCATGATAATTCTCCTTCTGCTCCTCCTGTTACTCAGATTCCAAGGTTCTGGAGATAACTGCTCTTACACTTGTTACTGCTGTCTATGGCTCACTGTTGTTACCAGAAAGTAACTTAATAGGGTTAAGCTTATGGGAAGGTTTTCCCATTTGCTGTTATTCTGCCACAAGGTTCACTACCACTCCCACTCTGTAAATGTGAAAAAGTGCTCCTAAAAGATTCTTCCTATTTCACTTAACCACACTGTTAAACTTTTTTTGTACATCATCAGAAAGAAAAAAATTAATATCTGGCCATAAAATACCACAAAGCATGACTCTTCAGCATCTCTGTCAGGTGTGGTTGAGGGATTCAGAAATTTTTAGCAAGACAGGGACAGATGGATATGCAATACAATTCCTTTGCTTCTCCCTTCAAGGTAATTTAATTTATTAGACTTGTCTCACTTTAAATACTAGATCTTTGTTAACCTAGGTTATTTTGACTGAAATGAGAGAGTTTCACAAGTAGCCCTACCAGCAGATTGGAAGTTGCAATACCCAAAAGAGTGACAGTGGTAAGTACTTGAGAATAAGCTAAAGGGGAAGATTTTCTTAAAGGCAGCATAGCTGCAGCTATGAAAACATACATGTCCACAGACAAATATAAAAATATACCATTAAACACCCACTAAACTGAAAGGGATAGATATAGACTACTCTGAGACATTTAAGATACTACATTTTCACAGAATCACAGGATCACAGAATGTGCTGAGTTGGAAGTGACCCACAAGAATCATCAAGTCCAACCCTCAGCCCTGCACAGAACCATCATGAAAAGTCACACCTTGTGCCTGAGAGTAATGCCCAAATGTTTCTTGAACTCTGCCAGGCTTAGGGCTGTAACCACTTCCCCGGGGAGCCAGCTCTAGTGCCCAACCCCCCTTTCAGGGAAGAACCTCTTTCTGATATCCAACTGAAACCTTCCCTGACAGGGTGGTTCAGGCCATTCCCTTGGGTTCTGTCACTGGACACCACAGAGCAGAGATCAGTGCCTGCCCCTCCTCTTCCCCTCACAAGAAAGTTGTAACTGCAATGAGGTCTCCCCTCAGTCTCCTCTTCTCCAGACTGAACAGACCAAGATACCTGAGCTGCTCCTCATACAGCTTCCCTCCAAGGTCCTTCACCATTTTTATTACCCTTCTTTGGACACTTTCTGAGAGCTTAATATATTCCTTGTACTGCAGTGCCCAAAACTGCACACAATAGTGAGGCCACCCCAGTGCAGAGCAGAGCGGGACAATCCCCTCCTTCGACTGGCAGGTGATGCTTTGCCTGATGCCCCCCAGGACACAGTTGGCCCTCCTGACTACCAGGGCACTGCTGACTCAGATTCAACTTGTCATCGACCAGGACCCCCAGGCCCCTTTCCACAGCACTACTTTCCAGCATCTCTTTCCCCAGTCTGTATGAACATCCAGGGTTGCCCCATCCCAGGTTCAGAAACCGGCACTTTCCCTTGTTGACCTTCATAGGGTTGGTGATTGCCCAGTCCTCTGATTTATTGAGGTCTCTCTGCAGCACCTCCCTGCCTTTGAGGGAGTCAACAGCTCCTCTGAGTTTTGTGTCATCTGCAAACTTGCTTACTATCCCTTCCAGTCCTGCATCCAAGTCATTTATGAAGAAGTTGAAGAGCACAGGGCCTGCGATGGTGCCCTGCAGAACCCCACTAGTGACAGGTCACGAGTCTGATGTCACCCCATTCACTATTATCCCTGAGCCGATTGCTCACCCACCACATGATGTGATTTCCTCTAAACTGGGAAATTTTTATTCTGTGTGTGTATGTTTGAATATAAAGTGATTGGGCAAACAATTTGACCCATGTCGTTATAATACGATAACCATTTGGCTGGGAGCCCATCAGGCTGATGAGTTCTCTTACCATTTTGTAAAGTAAGATAACAAAATTCCCAACCCTTCAAAGGCATTTGCCTTTTGCTCAATTTTAATAATCACCTATTCATTTTCTTATCAGGAGCAAGCACCTAAACTCTGATCAAATTTTCAAATACTTCCTAATAATGGCAAATAAAGGTGTGGTTTACTTCTAGCAGAACTTTAATAGATAAAAGAATATTAAGTAAATAAGGTCCCAATACTGCCACGTAGAATAAAAGCTTTATCATTAAAAGAAATGAAACTATTTTTTTAAAGAAATAATATTCCAAGTGCACATCTGACAGATTTTGTTTCAACATGACAAAAAGGAAACGTGTTAATATTTCAACATATACTTTACAAAGGGTTGCATAAATTTTCCATGAGAAAATCCTAACCAGAGAAACATGTCAAAAGGCAAAACTTTGGCATTACCAGAGAACTGAGTTAATGACTAGTGAACTTTAAGGAGGTGGACTGAAATCAGACTTTGAAAACTGTGTATGAACATCTAAATTACTTACTAAAATTCTGACTATGCAGGCACCCCTAGCCAAATATCAAAGCATATGGAAGGTGTCTGAAAATGACTAGCATGCTCTGAGCTGCTGATTGCAATCAAGTTCCGTATAACCTTTTAAAAGCAAATGCTTATCAAAATTCCGTTCATGTTTTTGGTGCTAATGTTTCTGTCTTCTTAAATGAATACAACCTGAAGGCAGCCGCTCTGCACCAAGAAAAGGATCCAGGCTGAGGTGCAATTAGTTTCACTGGTAATAAACTCGGCATCTACAGAACGACTTGGGAAAAACATTTACTGTCACATTTCTGCCAAGATCCCAGTTTGCGTGTTCCCTCCTTTCCTGCTGTTTGGCCTTTCCTAAGCCTTATCAGTGATGTCCTCATGTCCCTCAAAATTCCCATCTACTATATAGACTCACTTTTTTGCTCACCTTTGAGGCTGGCTCCTTATCCTTTCTTCTTCTGTTTGAGTCAGAGTCTGGCAGCTTTTGACACTCACTATTACATTCTAATTAAAACTGATTCTATTGATCCAGCTCAATCCTTCAAGTTCTTTCTAATCAAAGATCTGGCAGCCCAAGCCAGACTTTACAGCAGCACGTTATTCTACAATCATGCCTATGAAGTGAGGCTGCCCATAGCTGACAATGCAGAGCTACGTCTGTGGAACAGTTATTGTCCACACAGGACCATTAGCTGCCTACAAAGAAAACCTGATTATTTTTGTGTTGAAATGGCAGCTTTTTATGGTCAGCTTTTTTTTTTCCTACATGAGCTTCCTATGTAAATCCAATGGATCCAAATGTCTATGGCTATCTAAATGAGCACTGTCAAGCAATAGAGATAAAATAATATGTTATACATAAAATCATATTTTTCATTTCAATTGAACCACTTCCCTGTAAATTCAGAAAATACACAGGAACGGACTGGGAAAGCCAACTGGCTCATGTGTTCAGATTGAAGAAAACAGATAATAAATAGACAATAAAATATTACTAACACAGCCAGGCAGGCTCTGATTTTTCTTCTAGCCCACCTCTGTCAATGTTAGCATCATAGATATAAAACATGAATTTAGTATGTGGGCAGCACTATTTACATGTTGGTTTCCCAGCATTTCTTTCACTAAGCTACTATTTTTAAGATTTGCACCTTCCAGAGATGAGAGCCTTCTGTTTACCCTTTAGGCAGAACAAGTGTCTGTGTGTGTCTGTGTGTCTGCTATGTAGATAGCAGGTGGGTTTGGTTTCTAGCACCTTTTAATTCGATGGTTTCCTTGTAAAGTTAGTTGCCCCTCTTCAGACACAGATAAACATGTGAATTTTTGCAAATATTCCTCAGATCTCTTGAATTATCATGTTTTTTAATCAGCCTGACTCTGCATCATATTATCACAGAAACAGTTGGAGAGGTAAGTAATCTCAAACTTCTCCCCTCCTGCAGCACATCCCCTGAGGCACATCAATCCATGTTTCCAGGTAGACAAAATAACCTCTCTGCTGCTGATCTGGGGCTGATGAGATAACCTGGAGGTAGGAGGGCAGTGCCTGTAGCTGCTTTGTTTCCCTAGAGGTTCCCCCCGATTGCTGCTGTTCTCTCAGTTCCTCCTGTCCTTTCAGACCTGCCTGCCTGCACTGGCTGAGTCAGCTGAGTGAGGTGGGCTGGCTTAAAATCAAAATAACCATGCTGTGAAAAGGTGGGTTTTTTTGTTGTTTCACCTGTGTCAATGAATTCAGACTGTGCAGACAGGCAAACCGACAGAAACAAGAAGGCAGCAGATCTGCTAGAAAGCGGTCACAGGGGCTGATGCTCTAAGTACATGGTGATGAAGCACCAAGAACGTGAAGGAAGAGCTCAGGTCATCAGGACCCCAGCACCTACAGTGCAGTCCCTTCCCATACAGAGGTGACTGACTCTAAGAGGGCTGAGATAACCACAAAAATACAGTAATATGGGAGATTGCTTCTGTCCTCCATGCCATCAGTTTGTATGCAGGCCCCACACAGCAGCTGACATATGCAGGAAAGCCAGCACACTAGTGCAGCATCACTCCCCTTAGGGTCCCATGTGTCTATGCATGATACAGCCATCTCTCAGGCTGACCCAGCAAGTACCTTCTTCTGTCTCAAGAGAGCTCTTGGTGACTGCCCAAGATGTGGAGTAATATCTATCATTCTACACTCAGCCCCGATGCCAGCTAGAGCTATCGTCTGGATGATGGAATTCAATCATTAATAGCCCATTTGCTTTAAGGAGGTCATTCTGCAATTTCAGAAAGATATCTTGCCTTCCATGAAATGCTTTTGCCAGGGAATATCTCGATAGCTCCTTTTCTGTTGATATGCACTAAGAAAAAGTCATTTCAAGCACTAAGACTAAGCAAGTTTACATATCTCTCTTTTGAAGTATTAGATAGTGTCTGGCCATGTAGTCACAAATTTAAAATTATTGCAACTGATATCAGCATTTTCACAGTAATGTTAGCAGGACAGTAAAAGCCCATGACTTTTCTGCTATTTGATGCTTTCTATTGTTTCACAATAGGAATTCTGCAGTTTGTCAGTTCATCTTCTCTCTTCATTCTCTTCACTTGCATGTTGATTTATTTACATGCTTTCATCCAATTTCCAGAATGGAAGCTTCTTATATTAACTGATAACCCTGTCATAATTTCATACAGGATCTGATGTTTTAGAAGGCACTCCTGAACCTGAGAGGCCTCTGCATGCTTGAACAATTTGCATTCCTTCTCTGAGTTAACTCTGCTGGATTCAGACGGATTGCGAACCACCTGAAACTAAACCCTGTCTTTTCTGACTTTTAGGGGCAGCAGCAGATAACACACGGCAATAACATTTCAAACACTGTTGGTACTGTTTATTTGATGATGGCCTAGGACATCCCTCTGCTTTTTGTGCTTTTGAAAATTTCTAGCTTAAATTTTATGCCAGACTGCTATACAAAAACTTTCTATAAAGTGATCCCTCAGCAAGGCCAGGTGCAGATATAGCTTGAAAGGGAACAGGGGAGGGGAGAAGCAAGAAAAAACAATTCAGTAAAAAGGAAGGAACTGGGACAGAGAAAACAGTTCAGTACCTCTGTAGTTAAGTCACTGGTGGGAGGGAGAAATTCCTGTGCCCTTTCAAGAATGACTTCTGTATTTTTTGTGTGAAGGGAACTACATTAGAAGTTATGTATCAACAGCAACGAAATACAATGTGACCCCTTCTGCTAGCCAAGTGAAATTCTTGCCTGTGTGATGGGCAACTCTTGTTTACCCTTAGAACCTTCTCTCTCCAGTCCCTGCAGCTGGTGCAGCCCTGATGAGCAGCGAAAGTGCTTCCTTCCCAGGGAAATACCCATCAAGCAGCTGGAGTCCTTTTTTTGAAAAAAAAAAAAGTGAACCTCAGCTTCTAATTCTGGGTAAGTGCTGTGACTGAGAGGCTACTTGACAGGAAGTGCAACGTCACACCTTGCTCTGCTGCTCTGGCACTGGAACAACACAAAGCCCTTGCTTGGCACCAGCCACAGCTCAAAAACCCAAGGACATGAAGCAGAAATAAAATCCAAGCTCACAGCTCTGGGCGGGGGAAGGATGGGAGGAAGGATTTAAAGATTACACTTGACATCTAATTTCAGGCATCTGATTTCTTTTTTTAGGGCTTGCATCTACTAAATAGCCTGTGATTAATGCTAGTACCAGTGGAAAACAACGTACTAAAGCAAAATCTAAAATTTATCTCATGATGGACTGTGATCTGAAATATTCTGAAATCTTGCCTGCACAAAAAGCCTTACCACAGGCTTTCCCACATGGTAACAGAAATAGCTTTATTCCCTCCTCCCCTTCTCCCAGCAAAAATAAATAAATAAACACATTCCCTGGGTATCTGACAGCTTGACTAATTGCAGATAAGTTTTCAAATGAGGAGCAAAGCAGCAAGATTTTCAATCAAGTCTCTCCACAGTATATCATTTTAATTTGAAATTTATTGGAAATAAATTAATGTAATTATCCACTGAATCTAGCATTCATTGACAGTGAGAGAGATTTTTAGGCCAAGTGATTAAAATTGAGTATTTTAGAAAACAACATTTCCTATTCAAAGCTGTAAAAGCAGGTAATTTATATTAACAATCAATAGCGGCCTTGGGTTTAAGCAGCTAACGTTCCTAGGATCCCTCACTACACACATACATGACTTGTCATTTGGCCACAGCCTTGATCTCAAAAGCATTGACCTTTTAGATATCTAACCTAATAGTCGTGGTTGCAGCCTGTGGCTAAGATTAAATCCTGCTCCGCAGCTGAGGCCTGAGAAGCCTGGCCTAAACCCTTCTACCTGGTTTGTGAACCAGCTGCAGTCCCCGTAACACTTGCATGACACCTGAGAGTGATAAATGCATGTGAAAAACATTACTAATGTATCGGCCAGCACATTAGGAGCTGATGAGGCACTGAAACGAAATAATGATGGTAGATCACAGCTCTCAGGGAGTTGCTGAGCAGCAACATGTTCCACACCACCTAAATTAAAGCTAGTACCTCAGGTTAGACAAAACAGGTCCTTAAGAGAAAAACGGAAGAGTGTAAGGGGAGAGTACCTCTAGCTGTAGAGGTCTGCTTCAAAAGGAGAGCCTTGCAGATGCGATCCAGTGCCACTTCTGCCTGGTAAATCATGCATTAGGCTCATTCACAAAGCTATCGGGTCTGACTCTGGTCTCTCCACATGCATTAAAAATTTCCAGTGAAACCCAAGAGGACAGAGGACACCTGTGACTCAGAAGGTGACATTCTCCTTCCTGACTCAGAACTTAGCAGACACAGAAGTGTGATGCTGGAGGTCATTGCTGCTGGACAAAGATGCAATGAGCTCAGAAGCACTGAAAATCCCATGCTGCAGTTTTAGAAGACTGTTCACTCAGCTATCCTCATCACACTCCAACAGAAATGTACATCCTGCAGTTCTCCTTGCAGTTCTGTTGCAAGTGACATTTGTCACAGTGTTCTTTCTAAAAATGTATATAGCAATGCTAAATCTTTGCTGTGTTTCATCCTGGAGATGACTGCAACTCTGCACAGAATGAAGCAATCCCTGTATGAGGTTTGTAGAGATTTTGGGACTCCTAAGAGGTGAAAGAAGCTGTACTGTTAAAATTTTATCCTATTAAGAATTCCCCAAAACTAACAGAGAAATCATGTTTTGCAATAATTTTGATAATGACAAGATCTTTAAATAGAAAGCAACCGACTATAGCACTTCATCTCAGGATAACATTTATCTTTAAAAGTTTTGGACTCTTGCATGGTCAAGGAGTGATGTCAAACTTATTGTTGGATGGTTGTTTATAGTATCAAACAAATAGATGAGACCCTTTTCCTATCTTCTTGACACCCCCCTGGATACCTGGATATTCTTCCCTGAGGAGCTTACTTTCTAAAATTAGGCACTATGCTGTAGGTGGAGGAGAGAGCAGAACTGCAGGACCAAGTGAGTATCACAAATAAAGTAAATACATTGTTAGTTTTCTGATAGGTTTGATTTGAAATTTTTGAGGTTAGATCTAGATAAGAGAGGTTAAACTAACAAAGCTTCAGCTTGCCCCAGGCAGGACAGATAAGCCCACAGGCTTCAGTGCAGAGCACTTGGTACATGAAGAGTGAAACACTGATAGAAGCAAACCTGCAGCCCACACTTTCCAGCCTCCAGCAATAGTAAATGTCCACCTCTGAAAGCCTCTCTGCACTTTGACATCACCTTTCATTGTATGGATCTTCTAGTTTGGTACTTGTTTTGCATTGACATAACCCAGTTACCTTTTCTCATGGGTCTGTGGAGTTTTGGGTTGAAACAGCAACCTTTGCAATATCCTTATGCTGTAGTAATTACTTCAGTCTTTGAGCAGAATAAATGGGAATTCTTGCTGCAAAGTCACAGAAAGAAGGGTTTGACAATGGGGTGAAATCAGAAAGAGGCTTCTGTGTGTCCCAGCAGACAATGGGAAATTAGAGTGGCACAGCAAAGGGATGTGCCAACTACAAAGTTTGCATTGAAGATGCCTCCAGGTATTGCATAAACCATGAAATTACTGCAGATATGGAGCACATATCCTATTGCAAATGAAAGAAGAATTAGAAAGCTAGAAACAAAGACAGGGCAAAGGAAGCGTTTGTTTACAAAATAACTAAGGGAAATGGGTGAGCAAAGTTAAAATGAGATCCCTGCTGAATCAGAAACAGCATATCTAGTTTTCTCAGTTGCTCAAGACAGAGAAATCAGGTGGGAAAACTACAGAGGACACAGAAGCAACTGCTATTTGTTCAGGAAGATGAAAGGCATAATGGAAATCAAGTTTCAACATAGCTGAGAGGAGGGTGAAATAGGAGCAACATGTAAACCTCAAAGAAGCTCATGATTCAGAAAACAGGCCAAATCCCTCTATGAATTCTTCCCAGACAACAGCACAAACCCAAAGAAGAAAGTAGGTTTTTATTTAATCTGTTAAGAGTTTGGTCCTTGTCTTTTTCTAGGAAAATAGAAACCCAAACTACTATTCCTCTCACTATCACAGTTAAATTGTTAATGTTTCTTACATAAATATTTGCTTGGAAGATTTAAGCTCTCACATCGGAGATTCCATGCCATCCTGAGGATGTGGAATACATACTAAAGGCAGCAAAACTGATTGTAAACCAACATAGTTGTCAATGAGAGTCAATGAGAGCTCCAGGACTCTGTTAAGAGCTCCATTGAAAACTCTTTCATATCCAAGTTTAAATTTGGGTGTGACTCAGAGACTTCATGTAAATTACCTCAGTAAAATTACTGTGTACGCTAGGTGGTTTTTGAAGTGTTCACTTCACTTATGATGAAAATGCATAATACAGAAATGACAAATCATTGTCCATAGAAAAAAGTTATAAAACATTTAGATTTTCTCCCAGATTTAAGAGAAATCAGCTATAATGGTAAATGCAGCCAGCAGATCCTGTACAATGAATATCAATACTTCACCATAAACATTATGTTCCCATTCATCCATGACTTGTAGTTCATCATTGAAAGTGGATTATTTTTACAGTGATATTGCTGTGGTGTTTTTCCCTATTTGCAAAGAAAAAGAACAAAAGGTTATTTTGTAAAAACCTAGAATTTTTTTCTGACCACTTTATTCTGATCATTATTGTCTCTCTAATAGGTAAAATTTATAGGATCTCTTGATTGCAGGAAAATGACCTTATGGCTTTGAAAATAATTAAGGATGGTGTTTTAGACATTGTTTGGTTTTACAGAGCAGAGTGTCAATGCTTGGATGTCAAGCCAATGATGGAGAACTCTGTTGGTGAAAGAACTGACATGTCATGAGGTAAGAATTAACTGACATACTAAAAAGTTATGAAAACCAAGTCATTGCTATAAAATCATTATGTAGAACTTCCCAGGATTTTTAATGAATCCACCAACCTTAGAGAAATGCAAGACAGAGACAATATTTCCCATGAGGAATGTAGAAGATCTCAGGGTACTTTGCAAATCAGATGTATACTCATTGTAGAAGCACCAGTGCATCTTCTGTGAAAATATCTGCTGCTTAAAAACATGCCACACATCACACAGACATTTTGGGCAGGAAATTAAAATTCATCCTATGAGACTGCTAAGACTAACCAGTTAAACTTAATATAAATGCACTACTCAATCAGGCTTTGCTCTGGCTTCCAGAGAAAATCCTATTTCATTTGAAAAAAGTGTTTGATTAACAAAATAAAATGCAGACACACAGTTTTAGTTCAGCATTCATCTCCTTTGTGATATGTGCAGCTTAGAGCTTTGGGAGACTGGTGTCGACCTGTGGGATCCCCATCAGGGGAGAACACAGTAGCAGCACAGAGGTAGAAACAGCACATCTCACTACTGTCAGCTGTCATCTCCCCAGTCCTTCTGAACTTGCCAGCACCCATTGAACCATCCTGAAGCCAGCTCACTAAGTCAGCATTTAGCAGCTCAAGGCCCTCCTCCCTCTGCTGCTCAGGCTAGGCCCCTGGGTAAACAGATTGCAGTGATGTTCTTGAGGGGGGTTCAGGGTACAAGTTATTGCTACCAGGAGAAGGAAAAGCAACAGGAACTACAGAAATTATTACCTTGAACTGTTTGTCAGTAGCAGAGACAGCAAGTCTGATTCTTCAGTCTCCTCCCCAGCATCACAGCTGTCTCATTCCTCTACCTCTTTTTCCCCTGGCAGCAGACACCTAAGCCCAGCTCCTCATCCTTAATGAAGAAAAAATGTGTATTTTGGTTAAATTGCTAAAGAGCACAAGACATTTGTAAATTCTTAGGAGGAACAGGACATGCATATTTGCATATCTCCATAAAAAAAGGCTTTGGCAAATGTCTTTTTAGTGTCTATACTCACATTTATTTTCATGTTAGGACATAACTACATAGTCAGTTGTGTGCTTGCCCAACATGATTCACTCTGTGAGCAGTGGTTGTACTCTCCTACCAGCACTATTCTGACTCTCTAGCCTGAGTACAATGAAGCAGGAAAAGGAGTAAAGGCAAGCACCAGAGCTCCCATGTTCTAAACCAACAGATGTGTGTGGAAGGATTTTGGACACCTCTTTCCCTTTTTTAACCCAAGCTAACAATAAATAAACCTACTTTATTTTGGAACCTGAACCAACAGTGATAAATCTAATCCACTTATGTTGCAGAATGAAAATAATTGCTATAGTGTCTTTGCTTCTACTGTTTAAGGAAAGAAATTCATTACTTTAAATAGTTGGTGTAGCAGAGGCTTAAGGTCTGTTAATAATTTATATTTCATAGTGAGAGAAAATTGATAACAGATTTTATATGGGTCATGAGGGTATGATCTGACTCTGGCAGTCACTGAAAGTGAAAATTATGCATGACCACATTGGCTAGGAAAGGACAGCTCATAGTGGACAGCAAAGTGTACTGCTTAAGAGCTGCAGAAACAGCCAGTGGTGGTAAAGAGACAAAGTCCCCTGAACAACAGTCAAAGCTAAACAATCGGTATGAGCAAATATTTCTTTATGAAAGTGTTAAAGTAATTCCTTCCTGACACATCAGTGAACTCTGGGAACAGCTGGGATTTGATAGCTTAAAGGATAAAGAAAGATTTTCTTCGTCAACAAAGGATGCAGCAGGGTTGACCAAGTGTTTTTTAATTTTTCCAGAAATTCAAGGTATTCTTAGCCTAGCTGGAGATAAAAGCTAAAGAGGAAATTCAGTATGAGATGTGCAACATTAATTGGGGGGACAGTTGTTGCATAAGCCATCTCTTTTGGATTACTATCATTATAAATTTTGTGTTCTTAGTGGACATCCTGCTTGCATTTGTGGCTATACCAAAAGAATTCAGTATCATCAGGCACTCAAATTCAGTCCTAGCAAAGCAATGTGTTAGGAATGCTAAGCCTTGATGCCCAGTTCATAATTGTGTCTAAGCAACAGCCAACACATTGCAAGTACTCCTAAGTTAGCTCTGTATCAGAAGACTTTCCACATATGGAAATTTATTGATGGTAGCACAGAAGTTCCACTCAACAATACTGCCAGGCCAGGATGCTCACTCAGCACCTCCACACTGCAGTAGTGGTTTGCTATAACCATGACCTCCCTGAAATGCAGGATGAGCAGAGGAAGGAGTCAGGAAAGACTGAATCCTACAAATGCAGAGAAACAGTCTTACAGAGAAAAAAGTGTGTTGGATGGATCAAGTGGCATCTGGAATACAACTACACATTTTAGCATCCCTATCCTTTCTTGTGTACACTCTAAAGTTAATAGCATTCTTATTGGTTGGCATATTAATCATACATAAAAAATTAACACAAAACATTACACCTGTGTGCTTCAGGTCAACACATATTCATGATGCCAGGGAACAGCCAAATTCCTAATGATAGCAGCATCAAAACACCAGTGATGAAATTCAGAAATGCAGCCTTATATACCAGCAAACAGATATGACGTCCATATGTTCTCTTACAGCAAACCCCTTTAGGTCCTGTGCTACCACTGTGCATAGTGGTGTTTTGAAACACACTTCTTACATAAGGAAGACAGATGTTTATGCTTAGATCACCATAATTTGAGAGAGAGAGATGGACAGACAGTTTAGTCCCTACTAGGTGAATATATAGTGCCTATACTGGATTAAACAGATTTGTTGGAAGCCTTTAACAGAAAGCAACCCATGACCTAAACCAGCATAACCATTTAAAATTACATGTTGCTACCAGCAGGATAACCTCCATTAGCAGGACACAATGCTATGGCTATTGTGTCTTAGTTTCCCTGGAAGGAATTGCCAGCTAGTCTGATAACTTAAAAGGGAGACCTTACATAAAGGCAATAATAAGTTCAAACTTCTCCCAATATCGTAAAGAGATATAGTCAAACTCAAGGTAAGAGTTCCTCTGGGTCAGCTGGGCTAGGATTTCATATTCTGCAGTAATTTATATTGCTGCTATATCGATTCATTACTTTGATCCCATTTTTGCCCTTTCAGTCCCCATGCAGCTCAGAGCAGTTCTTGACAGCAGCCCCAAGCATGAATACTTCACCAGCATCCTTGTCATTCCCAGTCCCACAGCACCTGATGACCAGCCTGTTTCCACAGTCCTGTCACCCACAGGCTCAGCAAGCAAAACCAACAGTGCTTGCTACACTTAATTAACTCAAAAAGCATGTACAAAATTGTTGACAAGACCAGGCCCTTGTTCAAAATGAAAGAATTAATTTCTGCAACCACTTGAAGTGCCTAGATATAGTGGTGGAAACCAGGAGATAATCATCTAGAAAATACTGCAGTTAAATAGCAAAAAGTGGTGTGTACGTGGAGAAAAGTGTGCTGCTTTGAGAATTTGGGTCAGGGTCTTAGTCGTAACAGTATATTTGTGCCGTAGATATTTCCAGCTCACATTCAATCAGCCCTAGACAAATGCGATGTTGCAGACCTGGAGCCTCACTGGTAGATGTGATTACAGCTTAAACCATGTCACACAACTCCCTGTTGCCCTGAACTAAAAAATTAACCCTGTTACTGCAAGCCTGCAAGGGGTCAAAGTGCCAGCACTAAAAGAGGAAAACATTATAAAACACTGAGAGCAGGAGGTGTTTATGAGGTATCTTAGTGCAGAGCCACATATATCCAAGTTGATTTAACACTGTTGAAAACTGAAAAGAAAAAGAAAATAAAAAGAAAAAGAAAAGAAAAAGAAAAAGAAGAAAAAGGAAAAGAAAAAGAGAAAAAAGAAAAAGAGAAAAAAGAAAAAGAAAGAACCCACCTTGGGTCTGCTTGAAATAACCATTGTTAATTTGCTCAAGAGACCTAAGAAGAAAGTGGGTCAGCCAAAACATTTTGGTTTGTGTGAGATTTTATAAAACCCTTTCTAAAAATCTGTTTCTAAGGACAATTTTCAGATCTGTTATTTGGCAATACTCAGATGTTTTCTTTTGAAGATGTAAATAATACAGATTTTTTCTGAAAAGATGTCTTCCTTTTTTTGTTGTTTTGTTCATTCATGATGGCTTGCCAAATCCAACAGAATTTGTAAATACTTTGGTTTAAATCATTTTCTGGTCAATAATATTTTTGAGGGAAGAGGGATGTTTGGTTCTGCTTTAGAGCTTAGCACTTGACATTTGAATCCAAACTGAAGGTTTGTAGAGCCCTGAAAAAACATCCCCCAGGAAGACATGCCAGGATGCTTTTAGCAACAGTCTGAAAAGACGTGGGTTTTATTACATATCAAAGGAGATCAGGAAATAAGAAAATGCTGAACTAAGAACTCAGTTCTAGACACAACATGGATAAGCTCTAATGTTTATTTCATCAACTTGGTCTTCTACCCAGCTCCTTGTCTATCCTCTGCCTACATTTTGCTAGAATTTTCATTCAGAAGGCTGTTAAATGCCTTCCAAAAGTGTAAAGCTCAAAACAACCATAACTCCAGCCATCATTGCTCAGCTGCCTTGCTGATACCCTTTTGGCCAGCATTAACTCTTTTTCCAACCTTCTCACAGACTAACAATACAAATAGGATTGCATTCATTAAAAAAAAATAAAAACAAAACAAGACCACAAAGATAAAAGCCCCACATGGTTCATACACACTTTGTCATACCACGGAATTTCATTCTAGCTCAGTGTGGATAAGAAGAGTTTATAAAGTGCCCTAAATAGAGCACTATTTGGCAGTCCAGAAACTTATTTGTTATTTGTATTTTCTGCGATTTCAATACAAATTGACTTCTCCAAGAGTGACAGCTACTACTGGGTCTCTGTGCACACACTTGGTGAGAATGGCAGCTTTCCTATGAGGTTTCCTAATGATAAATGCAACACAGTGGGTGGCCAGTAGCTTTGCATTCTGTGACCTATAATATTTTCTGTCAAGGCACATGTTACGAGATCGGTTAGCACTTACTTCCTTTGGTGTCCCTGGCATATGTATAAAATAAGTACAAATCAGCTAAGTCTGACTGCATGCCAAAAAAAAAAAATCAAACCACAAAAAAATTAAAAAGCTACTGCTTTGAATAACTTGAATAATTCTCTATTTCTTTGACTGGAATGGAAGAAAAAGGCAGCCTTTCTTTTGTTAGTTTTGACATTTCATATTACTTATAATATCACTAGCAACATAGGGTTATCACACTGAAATTCTCAACCACATTCCAGCTACCTTTCTGAAGAATATCAAAAGGCAGCTCAGAACATCTGAAGATTTACACAGACAGGAGGGAACTACAGGGCTCTATTCTTCCTTCAGTGTTCATCTTAACTACGCACAGAAATCCCTCATGTATCACCAGGGACCTTCTCAAAGCTCTGAACAAGTGCAAGAAATTTAGATACCATACTTCAGAAAATATAATAGAACTCAGGAAGCCCCAAAATGCTGCTGTGCTAAAAACATTTCATCTGGTTCCCTGTGTTTTCCTGATATTTATCTTGTTTAGGTTAGTTAAAATATTTTTCAATTTATCAACTGAAGTAATGTAAAATTCAATGACCCATCCAAATGGCTGGGGAAAACTATTTGAACATGTTCCTGTTTTTTTTCTTACAGCTGTACAAAACTCTTATTAGTGTTAAATCTAAGGCAGTCTTTGGGGAAGAGGGAAGACTAGTGTAGTAGCCACATTATAGGAAAACCCTGAGGTAGATGCAAACTTGTAGCAGATTGATGTAGATAATGCAAAGTGTACACAACTTAGGAAGTAATTTTAATAGCATTTCTGTATAACTAACAACTTATTCTGATGAAAATTCAGGGTGTGAGCTTCACTCATGTTATGTTCTGAACTGCCCTTTGGAGGCAGCTTTTCTCTCCATTAGCTAGGTAGAGAATCTAGGGATTCCAGTATTTAACTGGGGACCTAAATAACATTGCTGAAGTTAGGTATTGTGGAGCTCTCACATGGAACCTATAACCACCCTGGTTTTTACAGGCACTTCCAAGACAGCTCATATTTTCTCTCCTGTTACCCTTGGACTGCAGCATCTCTGAGACTTTGTGCAACACTGCCTGGGTCAGATTTTTATTTCCATCCTTGTTTTACAGACATGGAACTGAGTTACTGAAAAGTAAATATTTGCCTGAATTAACCACAGGTTCTAGGATGAGCACGGCCAGCAGGTCAAGGGAGGTGATCCTGCCACTCTACTCAGCCATAGTGAGCCCGCGTCCAAAGTGTCCAGTTTTAGAGTCCTCAGTATAAGAGAAACATGGAGCTCCTGGACTGGCTTCAGTGGAGGGCAACAATGATGATTAAGAGACTGGAACATCTCTCTTACAAGGGCAAGCTGAAGAAGCTGGACCTGTTCTGTCTCAGGAAGAGGTGACTGAGTGGACATAACTGACGTATACCAGTATATGAATGGAGGGTGTCAAGGGGACAGAGCCAGGCCCCTCTTGGTGGTGCCAAGCAATAGGACAAGAGGCAACAGGCAGAAAATGATGCACAGGAAGTTCCACCTGAACATGGGAAAGAACTTCTTTGCTGTGCAGACAATCATGCACTGGAACAGATTGGCCAGAGAGGTTGTGGAATCTCCCTCACTGGAGATATTTAAGAACTTCTTGGATGCAATTCTCTGCAATGTGTTCTAGGATGACCCTGCTTGAGCAGGGAGGTTGGACCAGATGACCCACTGTAGTCCCTTCCAACCTTACCCATTCTGGGAATCTGTGATCTTACTACTGTCTTTCATGTTGTAACCCAGTCCAATATTCAAGCCCAGATAGTCATTACTAGAGCTGTCCAAGCTATTTTGTCCTGTGGATGTGTTTATGAGTTTACTTGCACAGGTGAGCATTTAAGATATCTCAGCTTAATTACTTCCAAGTACACTCAGTTCAAAGCCTCCTTACTAACAAGAGTAGAAGATTTATCTATTCCAAAAGTGGTAAGAAATTATTCAGTGATTGTGTTTGATGTGGTACCAGAAGGAGGCAGTGCACAAGTAAATATGAATTAAAATAATAATTGTATTTTATTAAAAAGTCATGACATAACTACAGTGTAAGCACAATCTCTGATCCTTCCAACATACCAGTGGACTTCTGAAAAACAAGAGCTTTCAACGATAAAGCTACATGATACTTTCTATTAGCCTTTCTCATAGCCATCACCAGGCTGCTTCCTGCACATCTGTTTATGCCTCTTCTTCTTACATGTCAATAAAAACAGATACAGAAGGATATATCTTGAAGGTAACCCTGTCTGCAACCCACATATCAGTCCTAATTTCTGTTAATTACCAGTTGTCCTTGGAATTTCACAACATGCAGAGTAGAGAATGTTGTACTTTCAGAAGGAATAAGCAAATTTTTTATCATTACATATAATAAATGCTGGTTTATTCAGTTCAAGGTCTTAGACACTGTCAGTTTACCCAAGACTCTTCCACCATCAAAACCAGAATCTGGATATTCAAAATAAACTTAAGTAATTTCAGAGAACAATTAGGCACATAAATCAGACTTTGAATAAAATGCACCCTCTTGACATACAACTAAAGAGCACTTGAATATGCATTGCCCATATTGAAAGAAGAAAGAGCATAAATAGAGTCCATGTCAGGGTCGATTGACTCAGCACTGTGCTATCTGAACTTACGTGGCTTTCAACCATTTTCTAGGACTGGCAGAAAAAGCCAATGTTTACCTGCAAATTTTTGTGTTGGTATATCACGTATTTTTCCCATTTAGGTAGCAGCAATACTAAGCTGACATATCTGTTTACAAATTTCTGTTTTCACTGTCCAAGTGACTATTTCTCTTCTAATTCTTATCTTCCTTAAACAGGAATGAAAACGAGAAGGATCTTTTTTCATTCGCTGATGGGTCTTGTTTTTCTGGAAATCAAAATTTACAGGGTAAGACTATATTACATGGGGGACTATTCTACAGAATAAGACTTTCTGGCAGTAATTTTTCTTTACCTAAATTTAGAATACATGAAATTTTGAATACATCTGAATTGTTAGGGAATTCAAATATCTGTGTACAGGTAATTTTTCACACAAAATTGTCAAAAAAAAAAGCCTTAATGAAGCACCTGAAATATAATTTACTTCTAATATAGGCTGGTGTCTAAAACTGAAGCAGAGAGCCCAGACAGATTAATGATGGCAAAGACAGTGTTTACAGAAGGTGTACTCCTTTCACGTGGATTTCCATGGGGTACTAACTTTCTATTTGTCCTTCCATGAGCTAAAAAAAAAAAGAATTCCGAGATTTTTCTCTCTTGTTCTGTGCACACATTGCATAAAGAAGACTGGTAACTACCACACAGAATGCAAAGCAAGGTGTCAATTCATTATTATCCAGAGTACTGATCCTGCATCATATCTCAGGTTGTCTTGTTGTTTTACTTGTTCTTACACAATGTTCAAAGAGGTTTCTCTTTGACCCTGATGGAAGTTTTCATATTATCAGAATTTCACTGTCTGTATGAATATATATGAATATAGCTAAAACATATGTACAACATAGGTTAGACTGATTCATATGACCTTCTTCTCTTAAATAACCCACATATATGCTTATTCAGCATGACTATAACCAAAATTCTATATTAAGAGCAATCCTACAAAAAGCAGTGGGAAAAACAAGACCTAATAAATGGACAGAGATGTAGGTAAAGAAGACATATGGCCAGATAAGGTGAATCAGTAATTAGAAGCAAATCTCTGTAAATAATTTACCCTCACAAACATATGAAATTTATAATTGTAAATTTTTAGCTATCCTGTGTTTCTCATGTTATAAGAAAAAATCTTCTACAGTAGCATAGCATCCTCCTTCCCAGCCACCTATAGTGTTTTTCTGACCTAAATTAATCAGTTCCACAGGCTTGTGTTGGCAATCGTTCCTTGCCAGTACATAAGTGTACCTCAAAAAGACACTATGAAGTCTCTCCTCCCATCCTTTTTAGGTCAGGCACATTCTGAAAAACAGGGTATAAATCAGTGATATCACCAAGACTTAGTGTCTCTCACTAAGCAATTAGATTTTGGCAAATGTTGATTGTGTAAATGGAAATGACACAGGCATATGGAAAAAGATAAATCCTTGAGTGAAGTACCCAGGATTTGTGATCATTCAGCACAGATTCTGTGTTCTCACTCATCGCACCTGCCAATTAAACAAACTTAAAAGTTACTGAAACAGTTGAAGGAGAGAGGGAGGAAAGTAGCACAGAAAAGATAATTGCAAAGGAGAAGTGGTTTTTGCCAGATTTCATAAAACAATAATACGTTTAAATTATTTTCTTATGTAAATTATTCTAAATTATATGGCTAAATGAGAAAGTAATGGTTTCCCAAAGAAAATGGCATTTCATATAGCACATTTTATACACACAGACAAACAATATATTTACATCTGAAGTTAAATACAGGACACTGAAACATTTTAGGAATCTGAACAACAGGCTCCTCAAGCTCATGTGTAGATCTAAACAACTCTTACAGATTCTTTTTATGCATGGGTCAGCCATCCTAAACTTTTTGGTGGGCAATAGTATATTTATACACATGCAAAGAGGGTGACAATAGTGATCTAAATAGTTATGTTTAATAGAAAAGACATAATCATCTTATTCCCAGAGAAGCTTTGGATGCCCCATCCCTGGAATAGCTTAAGGACAGGTTGGATGGGGCTCTGACCAGCCTGGTCTAGTGAAAGGTGTTCCTGTCCACAGCAGGAGGGTTGGAAACTAGGTGATCCTTAAGATCCCTTCCAACCTAGACCATTCTATGATTCAGTGATTCCATTAAACACTATCAACAGTTATTCATTGCTAAATAAATACAAACAATTTAAAATCAAGCAGGTTTTAAATTATATCACAGGTCAAGTGCAGATTTGATGTCTTCTGGTAATAGGAACATCATCCTTGATCCAAATGTTAAGTGCTGAATTTGGAACTGCCTCTCACCCTCCTTCACCTACTTGACTGTATCCCAGTGAAGATGCAAATTTTCTGGTTTGTGATTTTATCTCTTCATGAAAATATGGCATAAGTTTTGCATTTAAAATAATTCTGTTTTCCATATTAAGAGAGTAAAGGCCTGCACAAACCCCATAAATTTTCACTGATTTATTTCCTTTAGGGGTTCTCCCTCTGTGCAAACTGTGTTTGTGGATTACCTTACTCCTGATCTCAAGACTAAACTGAACACCCATTTTCATGTTAAAAGGGGAGAATTACTCAACCCTTAGTGTTTGATTTGTCAGTCAGTGCCCCAGCAAAACCAAGACCCTTGTGCCTGTCAGCATCCCTTTATGGGGACCCTGCACTGAACAGTCCCACTGGATCAGAGGGTAATTCGACTGCCCTTTTCAGGGAACTACACCAACACCATAAGAGAGATTCCTCAGCAGGTCTTCCCACTATATTTGAGTGTGCTACCCACTGCTCACAAGTGCCAGCACCTGTGAAGGACCACCACTAACAGCTTCCAGAATAGGAATCTTTATTAGTATAAAATTGTGGCAGGTGAAGCTTCAACGGTTGCCGGTGATGGTATCTGACTGCAAACATGTATCCAAAGAAATGCAAAGACAAGGTGTAACCCCTAATAAAAGCATTCAGCACCCCATAGAGTACAGTTCTTACCCAACAGGTGTTCTGTGGGGGACAAGACAGGTTCAGCCCATCAACTGATCCCAGCAGTTATGATGAAGTCTTCCCTAACTTCTCTCCCATTCTTGACTTACTTTTGTGCTATTTATTTATGTTTAGGTGGAGCTTGAGCGACTCAAGTCATAAATACCTTTGTTGCTGAGTAGTGTAAAATTCTCTCTCTTTCCTTTTAAAGGTCCAGCCAAAAAATATAGGGCATGTACCCAGTATGGGGTCGTTGTACCTTGAAGGCAGGTAACTCTGGGATGGAGGTGTGTGTTAATATTACAATTAGGCTTTAATGAACCAAGTTCATCTGAGAAGAATGATTTTGCCACCATTGTTGGCTCAGTAGCAGGACACCATTTCCTATCCCCCTTGGCTGACAGGTGCCATGCAGTTTATCAGCTGCAAAGTCCCATGAGTTTCCCTCCCCGCAAGGATTTCCACAGAGCCTGGCTGCGATGTCTCCACTCCATTCCACCCTCTGTTTTATCCCCTTAGCAAGTGCTTACTGTTGTATGGGGGGTCATCATGAAGCTGCCACCTGCATTCTATCCAGGGAATGGTATTTTACCCTAAAATTTCCATTCTGTTGTAATTTATGTTAGGATGTGAATATAACTTCTTTACCCTAGCCATCTTCCTACACCCATACTACCTCATCTACTATGAAAATACTTTTGTCTCTTTTCTGCTTTTTCTGCTCTCTCACTCTGTTCATGTCACAGTCCCACAATCTGGTTTCTTTGTTCTCCTACTGGAGGGGAGCATCCTTAAAATGTTTATTATTGCCATTTAGCAATGTTAAACTGGTCAGGTCTTTTATTTTCCACTAAGCTAAATACTGGACAGGTAAACAAATGAGGGATTCTAAAATATAGCACTTCAAGAGCAAACCTGAAACTTTATTTAGAATATGTACCTAGAATGTAAAATCCCCAAGTCACCAGCATATAGCTGAATATAAAATCATCAAAGTTTTGATGTGGGAAAAACAAAAGGGACTTTAAGAACAGAAATTTTAGTTTCATTGACTAGGATAGATAGGGTAGGATAGGACAGGTCAGGATAAGTTAGAATGGAATCAGTCCAGTTGGAGGGGATCCACAGCAATCCTTCAGAACAATTGCGATGCCACTGCTTGGCTGATCAGACCTGATAATAAAAACATGTTATTAAGGGCATGATCCAAATGCTTTTTAAACACCAACTGGCTCCTCTCTAGGAAGACTGTTTCAGTGTTTGATCAGCTGTGCTGTAAAGAAATGCTTCCTAATGTGAAGTCTGAACCTCTACTGATGCAACTTTGAACCATTCCCACATGCCTTGTCACTGGATACAAGGGAGAAGAGATCAGCACCTCCCTCTCAAGTTCTCCTCCTCAGGAGAACTTTGGAGAGCAATGACATCACCCCTCAGCTGCCTTCTCTCTAAACTAGAAAACCCAAGGTCCTCAGCCACTCCTCACAGGACATGCCTTCCAGCCCTTTCACTGGTTTTGTTGTCCTCCTCTGGATCCATTCAGGTTCCTTCACATCCTCCTTATCCAACAATTCCTCCATTCACTAGACAGGTGACCTTATCAGAGAAGGATGTCAATTGAGTAAGATGTTTTGTTCTCAGGTGTACAGCCAACAGCTGATTTTGGAATTTGAATTTGATTAATTTAAGGGGTGCAGAAAGTATGCAATCACAGTTGCCCTTGAGTGCCTCTGGTGCAGGACTAGAAGCCAAACTCAGTAGAGGCAGAAAGCAGGGTTAAATACATATAGTTCAATAGACTAGCAGCTCAGTTTTATCTCTTATTTTGGTCCCTCTGGCAATAATACTACATAACTATCACAGTGCACAGTTATTGGACATAGTCCAGTGGCATGTAATATTAATGCATATCTTCTGGACATGTATCTGAACTGGATGTGATAGAAATGGCAATTCTCCATTTTTCCTACTGGTTTGATCCACTTCCTAATCAACCACTGTGATAATACTGTGCCTCATTTCCCAGTTTAACCTGTCTGGTTTAAATTTCCAGTCAGTTAAACTAAAGAGTCTTTAATATCTAATATTTCTTCCCTATGGTGGCACTTATCCCCAAGGATCAAGTCACTTCTCAGTCATTGCTGCACTAATGGAGCCTGAGTGGTGACAAAATGTGCCTTAGACTGAAGCCAGGTCATCCCCTGTGGAGTTCCAAGGAGTTCTGCTGTTCAAACAAAATCAAAAATATCCTTAGGTGAGAGCAGGTGATCTGCAAAAAATTTAGAAGCCGTTTATGTGGCCTGTTCATCAGCACTGAGCCTCACAAGAGAATGATATGGTGAACTTTCAGAGAGGTTTTGACTGTCTATCAATCTTTGCCAGAATAAGCCCACCCTTACCTAAATTCAGGAAGATTAGTGTATTTCAATCAAGAATTGGCCTATCCTGATATTCTCATACTCCACGAAGTACAAGGACAGATAAGCATCTCCTTCTGCTTTATCCTAGCTGGCAGCACTGCATGTCTCCCAGGAGCAGCTCATGGGCATCCTTCACCCCCTTGTAAATAACCACTTCTGAGAGCACAGAGGAGTCATTCTCCATAATTAAAACCTAATTCAATACCTGCTGAAATCAATGGAAGTCTTTCCACTGACTTCAATGTGCTTCAGCCTGAGCCCTGAAACCAACAATCATCTGGTGACATTTGTGTTGTATTAACTCAGCCTTTAGGAACTATATTGAGGTCTCCAACTTATTTCACATAAGTCACCAAACAGTAATAATTTGCAGACAGTGTCAACCTGACCCAGATTTGAACTGGCAATCTGGAGCTAGAAAGCACTATAATGCATTGCTAGCCCTGTGAACCATCTGGTCATGATATCTGAAGCAACTTATATGGTACTTAGTAGCTGAGTAGCTCACCAAAACTTGCACAATAAAACCCAGAATTTGTCTATGTGTCTACATATATGCACTTAAATATAATTAAGAATTTTCACTCATCAACATAGATACTAATAACAGACACTGATTTTCTGTTCACTAGCATACATTAAACTAAATAATTTACAGTTTTTTATTGGAGTGAGAATCAGTAGGAGAAACACAAGGACCTCAGGTAAAATCCAAACAAAAGCATTGATATGCCCCGGTCAGGCACATAGATATTTTTGCAAGAATCTCCAGCACTACATGTGCGTGTTTCTTTTGAGGACATAAAAACTTAATCAGATACATTCTTTTTTACAATTATGCAAGGAGTTTGTTTTGCTTTTACAAACTTTCCCACCAAGAATTGAGCTTGCTGGTTACACCCAGAATATACTAATTTCTGCCACCATCTCATGTTTATATTTCAGAGACCAGACAAGGGATGCAGTTTTCTTATGTTCTGTACCTTAAATGCTGGCCTGTATTTAAATGAAATGAGTGTCAAAGGCTACTAGGTTAAGTGATGTCATTTTAAACCCATTTTGCAGATGTGTAAATGACTAAAAGATGCAAGAAAAAAGAAGATAAAACAAAAGCTCCAGATGGAGCTCTGTACATCTTGGACATAAGTTTGCTCAATAAAGGTAGTATTTCAGACAAAAAAAAGTATGTGGTCTTGAAATATTAGCAAGGAAGATATTCATATTATTCAATGAAGATACTTTAATACTTTCATAATCTGCCTGGTCTCTGAACCACACTTCATTTAAACTATATTTTACAGTAGCAGTCAGGGTCAATTTATAGAAGAAAACTCATTAACAAAGTGATAGACATATGAATATAAATGGACCACTCAGACTAGAAAAGCACAGTAAAGGCGGTATATTTACTGAAGTCTTGTATTCAGACTGGCTTTTAGAAACTTATTTTACTAGTGTTATAATGACAGTTTAAAATTAAAGACCAGTGCTGCTTAGCACTCAGAAGGTTTTGACTAACGGATGAACACATACCTGCATATTTTACTACAAAAAATTTAAATAAAGAATATGAATTTTCATCTTATATGAAAGAAGCTCCTAACGTCTGTCCAAGGTCCTACGCTCTTCCTCTTGAATTCTTCACAGTAATGCCACAGTACACTGCACATGGGTTATCCACAAGTATGCAAGAATAAGCTTTTTGCTGTGTCTGACTTGCAATATAGTTCCAGTGCTATAACATTAATCGTTCTACTCTTTGTTCCAGGAAAAAGAAAGAAGAGGCAAGAAAGAAATCTCTTTATTTACCCTTTTACCACTTGTAAGTTCTCTTTGTGGCTAATCAAAGATATTTGATACTCATCTGCTAAATTCTGCAAATACTATCCATAGCAGCTATCTTTCTCTGTTCATTTGCCATCCATCTGCTGATGACAAAAAGATCCACTACACACCAAGCAAGGTGAAATCTGTGGAGAGAAAAGAAATAACACTGTAACTAGAATAAGTGTCAGCAGGGGAAAGCATCTGTGCTGAGAAGTCATTCTTCAGGACTTACCGAAGGAAAAAAACAACCCCAGACTCAGGTGGATTCACCCCCTGACTCTCAGATGACAGAAGGGTAACAACTTTGTGTAACACCTCAAATACCTGCTCATAAAAAGCTAAGAAATATTTGTGTATGAGAGAAGATTTAGAGACATTTTGGTTTCAGAAATAAGATGTCATTGGAATGTTTACCAGCTTCCTGGTGACACCTCATTTTTAACAATATTTGAAAGCATTATACACAGTCATGGTGAAACTAAGAAGGCACCAAATAAAATACCCAGCAGAAAAGAAACTAAACTAGATAATTGCTGAAACTAAAATTCTGCTTCACTATTCCAAGAGAGTGGTTGATATAGGGAAGCCTCATATTTAAAGCCTCATATATTGCTAATATGCTTCAATTAGCCTTAGTGTGTTTAATTCTTTGATAAGACTTGGTAAGATATTAAATAGAATTCCCTTATATTACAGATTTAAAAATATTTGGAAAATCAAGAGAGGGAGAAAATTAGCATCTTCCTCTTCTTTGTCATTGTAGAATATAAAGAGAAATTGCAATACAGCATTGGGCAAGAGCCAAGTTATTTTTCACTATCATGTGCTACAGTATTTGTTTTTTATATCCATTTTTATTTTAAAGGCAAGAATAAGGCCCTTTGATTGTAAGGCAAGGATAAGAATTATTCAAAGCTAGAACACCTGTATTCTACAGATCAACAAATGCTTTACACATATTAATGAATTAAGTTTCAAGTGCCTACTGAATTTTTTTCTATTTTACAGCAAAGAAAAGAGGCAGAACAAGCTGAGATGTCTCACTAAAGGTCACCTCACCCACCAAGCCAATGCCCTAGATAGCAATAAAGGCTCTAGGTAACCTGACTCCCAGTCATATATGCTAACCACTAGGCAAAATTCTGCCAAGAGATTCAGAGAGCCAGTGAGAGCCATGAGTTTAGCAGACATGTCACCTGCTAAGGCCTGACTTCTGTGGCATTGCTCTGTCAGTGAGAGTTATATCTCTGAAGCTACAGCACCTGGACCTGTAGCCTTGAAGAGAGCAACACAGCTATCATTTGATATGCTTTGGTAAAGGAAGATAGCTTTACCATTTTGGTATCAAATGTGACTTTCCTCATCTAGCTCTCTTTACATTCAAAACACCATTTTGGTTACGGTGGATTCACCTTGTCTGGCTTCCAGGCACCCATCAAGCCACTCCATCACTCCTCTCAACAGGCTCAACCTCACTAATAGCTCTTCTGCCTCCGTCACCAAGGATGGTGAATGGGAGTTGTAGTAAGCTCATAACACTTGCGTCTGAGGGTCCTTCATCCTTGCACTCTTCCTCTGCTCCATTGTGGAGTCATTCCCATCGGATGCAGTCCTTCACGAACTTCTCTAACATGGGTCTTTCCCACAGGCTGCAGTTCTTCAAGAACTTCTCCAGTGTGGGTCATTTCCATTGGGTACAATCCTTCAGTAATGTACTGCTACAGTTTAGGCCCCCAGCAGGCCACAGATCCTGTCAGAAAACCCTCTGCTATGTGACTCCTCTCCATGGGCTGGAGTTCCTGACAGGAGCCTACTCCAGTGCAGGGTGTCCGTGGGCTGTGACTTCTTTCAGGGCACATCTAGCTGCTCTAGCATGGCTTCTTCCAAGGGCTGCAGGGTGGATATCTGTTCCACCACGGAGCTGCTGTGAGCTGTGTCTGTAAAGAGCCATTTTCAGGAATGAATCCTGAACTTGTTTGATTGACACACTATTAACTGTTGAGATTTTTCTCTTCTTTGGTTACCTTGACCCACAATCGAAAGTTAGGTATGAAGGATATTCTGTACCTCTTATTTAAGATGCCATACTCATATCAGTAACTGATACGAGTACGTGTCTATCTATATAGATACATGGAGTCATTCAGGATAGGCTTTGACCTGCCAGAATTAAGCATACAATAAAGCAGTTCAAGGAACTAGCCAATATAAGACAATGATTTGACATTCTGAGGTCTGCAGAGTGCTTGTTTTGAACCCATTTAATAATTCTTCACTGGTTTCCTCCTCAAGCTTTGTTTCTCGAACTACTCTAGATACTTACCACTATGAAAACCTAGACTCCTCTGAAGTGCATTTGACTTTTAACTCTGACAGTGTTCTACTGAAAAAAAAAATGAAATCAACAAAACAAACAAACAAAGCAAGAAAGAAAACCACACAAAAAAAAATCCCATTACCCAAAACACAACCAAATAAAACACAGCCAAAAAGGAAAGGTGGAGAGCACGGACAAGAGCTGATTGAAAAACTGAAGATGACAGTTTTCTTAACTTTTCAGATGTAAATCTGAACAATTTACACAAACATCAGTGTAGTTGGTTGATTCTGAGTTCTGGTATAAGGATCTCTTAAACTGCTGAGAGAGGAGATTGTTCTGCTCTGCTCTGCTCTGCACTGGAGTGGCCTCACCTTGAATATTGTGTGCAGGTTTGGGCACTGCAAGATAAAAAAGATATTAAGCTCTTAGAGAACATCCAAAGGAGGGCAATGAAGATGAAGGCCTTTGAGGGAGAGCTGTGTGAGGAGTGGTTGAGAGCACTTGGTCTGTTCAGCCTGGAGAAGAGGAGGCAAGGGAGACCTCATTGCAGTTAAAACTTCGTTTAAGGGGAAGAGGAGGGGCAGGCACTGATCTCTTCTCTGTGATGTCCAGTGACAGAACCTGAGGGAATGGTCTGAAGTGTCAAGGGAGTTTTCGGTTGGATATTAGAACGAAGTTCTTCAACCAGAGGGTTGTTGGGCACTGGGAACTGGTCACAGCCCCAAGTCTGACAGAGTTCAAGAAGCATTTGAATGATACTCTCAGGCACATGGTGTGACTCTTGGGGATGGTCTTGTGCAGGGCTGAGTTGGACACGATGATCCTTGTAGGTCTCTTCCATCTCAGCATATTCTGTGATTCTGAGTTGTCAGATTGGGAGCTCTGAGATAGACCTGAAGTAGTGCCCTGAGTCAGAGCTCAAAACTGGATTGGACAGCAGACACTAGTCCTGCAAAATTCTCTGCAGATACTACTGAACAAGAAAACAGTTTACCTGCACAAGCCCAGAAGGACTGAAGTAAGGTGGAAATCTAAATAGGTCACTGTAAACAGCATTCTGCATCCACACATAATGTTGGCAAGTGAAAGAGAAGGTTGAAAAATTGGAAAAGTTTCTGATTAGAGGTTAGATGATCACAGTAGTTCTCTCTGGCTTTAATCTTTGATTCTATGAATAAACAATGAGAGTATTTAGAGTGCAGAGGACAACAGGGAAACCTTACCAGCAGGTGCTCAGTTGGGTTCACAATAATATTCACTGCTGGATACCCTTGCTGGTTGGGGTTCACCAGTAATTGGATGGTACTCAGAACACAAGGATAGGCAAGAAATGACCACATTTCCCTTGAAAGCCTGTGGAGGGCTATCACCCATTGCAACTGGGGCACCAGGAAAATTTCAGCAGAGTTTGCAGCCAGAGCTCTCAGTTGACAGCTTCTGTGTTTGGGAAGATTAGTGGGAATAGGCAAGTACCTCCTTTTGGTTGGACAGAAAAAGGTGAATGGTACTTTAGGGAAAGCTGTAAGAAATGTTTTTTGCTGCTGATGCTTATTGTGCTTGTGATTGCAATATATGCCCCTGTTTATTATGATGCACTCAAGATTACACAAACTGCCCAGCAATGCAATTATTAGGAAAAGGTCACTGCACTGAGGATGACTTCAAGGATCTATAAACACTGAAATGTAAACCCTCTTAAGTGTTCACTTATTTTCACAGTAATCTATGTTCTCCTTAATGATGATCTAAAAAATTTTATTTATACAAAGGTGCAGCTCTCTTGCAAGCCCAACCTTTGCACTGGAATCACAGTAAACGTGAAGGGAATGTGTAGCAGGAGGGGAAGCTGTTTCTTTCAAAATGTTGCCTGTGTTCGTAGGGACTTTTTCAAGCAATATACAATATATCTTTAAGCAGATGGTATTAGCATGGCATTTCCCTATGTCATTTGCTTGTGCAAGATTCATATTTTATAGGGAAAATAAAAGACAAAGAGATGGGTTAAAACAAAAATGGCTTTTGGCATAAATAGCTTTTTGGCATAAGACTGCAGCCAGATCAACTCTGAAAAATTGTTTTTCCAAAAGGCTCCTGTAGTATTGGCCTAAGCATTCTCTGAACTAGGATATGTACATGTAGAGGAAGAGTAGCATCTGCTTAGCTTTCCTATCATCCCTCATCAAAATAATTTAAAAAGCTATTTTCAAGGATTTAAGGGTTTGTTACAAATAACAATTTTAATAAACAAGATACAGTTTCATTCTCCCATCATCATTTCAACAAAAGTACATATCCAAATGAGTTGAAACACTTCCCTTTGATTCTGTCAAAGGCTTTTCTTACTGGCTTATTAACCACTTTATCTTGGATTTTCATATCACACTAGCAGAGATTTGCCTTTCACAGTTAAGCATTGTAATACCTTTGTGAGCTTGACTATAAAAAAATGACTGGGCACCTTTAATTTTTAAGGTCAACTTTATGATTGATGAGCATAAAAATCCTCCCAAGAAATGTACTATCCAATTTTGGAACTGAACATTGAAGAACCACTATATACAGTGTTAACAGAACAGGAGAAAAACTTACACTGCCATCACAGTGCTGCTAACTGCCTTTGTCACAGAATTTTTTTCTTTAACTCACCAACTTAGTCGGGGGGAAAACATTCTGTGTGAAAATAAGGCAGATCCAGTACAGCACAAATTTAAGTAGCTTTAGCTTGAGAATTATCCATAGCCTGTTTCCCACAAATGTGTTGAATTTCAGGTTTGAGTTTTATTAAGCAATATATCACTTATAAGTTCCAATTTATTAAGAAGTAATACATCAAAATATAATAAAATAAAGTCTTAGCTAACAACTATGCGATTACTCAGCTACTTACTGCGGGGGATACTTGATTTTATATATATATGTAATCATAGGTAGAGCTAGTCAACTCTGCCAAAAATGCCAATGTATTGAAATTGCATCTTTCCACAGAAGTGTACTGAGATCAGCAAGGAGTTCAACTAAAATAGTTTAATGTATGGAATTAAGTAGCCAGGTATTCAAATAGCTATTTAGTTGTCAGATAATGATCTATCACAGCCATGCATTCTTGAATACATGCCTAACTGCTATACCCAGTATTCTATGAAAAGAGGTACTATAATTCTTATGTTTGTTATTGTCCAAAATTAATTTATACACAAAACATTATCTAATTAAAAAGAAAACTCATATTATTAAGATGCAATATTCCTGTGACAGATAACAGAATTTAAGCAATATTATTCTTTTTCTCCATTAGGCTACATGTAGAAAATTCATGACAACTTTCTGATTTCACATCTTCATAAAAATTGTGTTTACCTTAACAGGGTTTAATTATTATTTTAATATAAAGCTTAATTCTATAGTTTAGTAAAAGGCAATTAAAAAACCAAAACAGATTATTTTCTTTTTCCAAGCTTATTGGGAATTTGCTGCTAGTAGAACAGTAGAAGCTTGGAGAGAAGAGGCAAGCAGAGACTTACCATTTCCCACCTGAAGCCTGCAATGGAAATTGACCCTCTATGCTGGATAACTGCACACAAAATTTATTATTCAGTATGTACAGGTTCTTAAAACAAAACAATAAAAAAAATCAAAAAGAAAGAAAAAAGAAAACCAATACATATTGACATAAAAATGACTTCTCTTTAATTTACATATTCTGCTGGTACATCACTATCACTGCCTTTCACCATACACTTAGTAAATTATGGGTAATGTTAGCATTAAAAATTACTGAGTTGGAAGGGACCCCTCAGGATCATCGAGTCCAACTCCTTACAGCAAAGGACAAGGCATATCAAAAAAAAGCAGAAGCATGGTTTGAGCAGAAAACTGGGAGGTGTAGGGGTAAGACTGGGAGCCTGGGTGACATCAGTTATTTTTCTGTTCCTGTTCCAACTTCAGCCAGTCAAAAAAACAGCTCTAATTGCAGAAGCTCATCTCTACATTGAAGACCAGATGTTCAGAGCATATCTCAGGCCTGCATCTAGCTTTTCCCTCTGTGCAGAACCAAATTTATGACTGGGCTTAGTATACCCTTCTAGATACAAACACTGTTTCTCTTTTATCCAGTTGACAGGTTGAAGACAGACAGTCTTAACTTGTTTCTTTGCCTTGAATAATTAACAATGCTAGTACAATTTCCAAAAGCATCTTTCAAAATAAAACTATATTTTCTGTGATGGTGCAATTACTAGCCATCAGTGAAGAATCTATAGGAAAACTATATAAAATATTTAAATTGGAATTAAAATTGAAAGAGTAGGCAAGGTAGGTATTTAGGCTTCTGCTTCAATAATTTATTATAATTGCAGTAATGCAACAGGGGAGCTGCTATGGCAAACATAGCTGTAGAATTACTACTAGAAAGTAGCAAGAGTTTATGTAATAAATATATTTCTTAAATACAAATGAAGCAAAGAAATTGTAAATATTATTTATAGTTTCATTGCAAGCCATGCGACTGAAATCAGACAGTGCAAATGAAAGACGGTGACTGTGCTTCCTTTCAGAGCAATGTCATTAATCTCATGATTTTGAGTGAGGCCTCTGCTTGCAGATCCCTTGGGAGCTGGTGAAAGCCCAGAGAAAGGCAGAATGAAGTGGTTACAAGCTCTGGCAGGGAGGAAACCTACCTACAGCTCTGTGACATTTCCCAAAATACTCCTGCCAGCCCTGTGCCACAGCAGAGACCCACGTGCAGACGGTGCTGCAGCCGGAGCCGTGCGGCACAGCTGTGGCTGCCTCCCGCTGCACGGAACTGCAGCTGCAGCAACAGACATCACCCAGACAGAAGGAAAGCAAAAGCAAAGGAAAGATGGCATGACAGAACAGGGGTGAAAGTACAGGCAGTAAAACAAAGGCAAAGGCCACAAAACAGATCTTAGCTTTTTGACTTAGCATGAAAAACAAGAGCAAAGCTGAATTACCTTTCTCTTTTCTCCAGCACACACAGAAAATCAGGTGGAAAACAACTCTGCTAGGATGTCACAAACTTTCTGGGCAAACAAAACATGAAAGGTCACACAATTCTGGATATGTCTTCACTGAAAAAGCTCTGGTTTTTCTCTTATGTAATGAATCCACAGAACTTGTCTTGAGGTAAAATCATAACAAAGGTTTAGTGCTGTAGTTTTAAACACAAACTATATCCAAATCACATACACACACATCTGTGGTATAACTAAATGGACCCTGAGATCTCAAATGACATCACCTTGAAGATGTACACCTATCATAGGGGCAAAATGCATTACACAACAAACTGGAGAAAGGCTGTATTTAGGCTGACTTCTGCATCAAATTCACCAAAATTCACACTGAGGCCACTTCCTCACTCGGGGAGAGGAAGAGAAAGGACTTGAGATGTCAGCAGTCAGTAATTTCAGTGTTCAGTGAGGAATCCAGCACTGGAAACTTGCTTATCCTTATCCAGCCTCTCACGTCCATCACCAGAGAAATTACTGAAATAAAGGGAGATGTTCTCAAATTTATGGCTATGCATCAGAGATCAGAATTTTGCCAAAAGAGTCTATGACAATTTAGAGCACAATCCAGCTTCCACTGAATCCAATGGTCTTCCAATACAGTAGTCTTAAATGCACTTCCACGTTGGTCAGAGGAAGCTAAATAAGGTCTGTAGCTTTTTCTGAAACCACAGAGAAGGTAACTCATAAAACTGACTTCTTCTAGTGCCAAACTGAAGATTAAAAACCTAGAAAAGTATATCATGCAAAATAGCTGCCTTCGAAATAATTCCAACTGCCAAATATTTTTAAAACAAAGTAAAATAGCTTGCAGACCATGAAGTCATCAGCTCATTCTTACTCTGCAGTGGGGTGATGGCAATGAGAACACACTTCAAAAGACAGGTCTATAGACTCAGGGCAAGGAAAGCAGCAGGGGGAAGAAAGAGCTCTCTAAAGCATCCTAGTTTCAACGTGGCTTGCAGTGATTGTGAGACAGCACCAGAACAGAGATTAAGCTGGAAAGAGGGTGTTAGTTTTCCTTAGGAAGCTCTTATTCAGACTTTCCATTTGGGACTGCAAAAGTACTTGATTTCATCTGGTCTTAGAATCATTTAGGTTGAAAAAGACTAAGATCATTGAGTCCAACCATTAACTCAGCATTGCCAAGTCCACTACTAAATGATGTCCCTACACATCTACACATCTTTTATATATATCCAGAGATGGTGACTCCTCCATTTCCCTGGGCAGCCTGTTCCAGTGCTTGACAGCCCCTTTGGTGGAAAAAAATTTCCTAATATCCAAACTAAACCTCCCCTGGTGCAACCTGAGATAATTTCCCCTTGTCCTATATCTTGTAACTTGGGAGAAGATACCAACCCTCACCTTGCTACAACCTCCTTTCAGTTAGTTGGAGAGCAATAGGGTCACCCGTAGCCTCCTCTTTTCCCAGGCTAAAAAGTCCCATCTCCCTCAGCTGTTCCTTATCAGACTTGTGTTCCAGATCCTTCTAAGGAAACAAAGTTTCCCTGGTTTGTATGTCTGAGTTCCCCCTCCCCTCAGTAACTTGCGAATCCTTTTGCCTGCTTAAGCTACCTGTAGCAGTGCAGTGTCAGAGCATCGCAGAAGTACCAAGCAAGGTGGAGGTGAGAGACAAAAGTTTTTGTCCCCACAAAAGCAATTGGCAGGAGCTCAGGTGTCATTTGGACTCCGAAGCAGTCAGAGACAAAGCTCTTAGGAGTGCTCCAGCCACGGGAAGTTCAGTGCTTGTCTCTCTTATTAGCTATCCTACCAAAACCAAGGCAAATCCAAGCCAAATCCAAGCAGAGCACCACACTACATATTTTTTGCTGTTGTTGAAGTGTGGTCATTTCCCCAGAAAGCCCGTTGAAACCTTAGAGCTGGCAGTTCTCCCTCATGAAAACACCTTGCAAATTCTATAGGCCATAATATGGGGTTTTTCCAATTGGTTGTTCCAGAGCAGGATTTGAAATGAAATGCACAGATTTCAAAATTTCACATTAGGCCTGCCTAATGTATGTGTATTTACACAAAATATAATGAGTTCTACAGCCTCAAGGGTTACATACTCTATAAACTTAGCTGGAGTAATTATTTATATTAAGAAGATATCTTCACAGCCAGAAGGACTAGAAATAACCTATGTTCTGTTCAAAACTTTCCAACTTCTAGAAAACAGATTCATGACCTTAGAATAAAAAAAATACAAATACATAAATAAAAGTCCTTAGTTTCAGAGTTTCATTTAAATGACATTACTGTGAAATTTGTAACTTCTCCCAGAACTTCAGCAGTGCTTCTCCCAGCACAAGCAATAGTGATTGCATTTTAAAGTATTCTACTTTTTCCAAAATATAAATAAGAAATTCAACATAAAATTACAAGTTTATTACAAGACATCTTACCTGGACATATTTAGAGCAAGCAGCAGAAAAGAACGTAAAAAAAAAAAAGGAAAGATTTTTTTTTTATTACTACTTTATATGGATTATGCAAGAACAATTTCTCTAGATTATCATAATTAAGCAATAGAGATTGTACTTTTGTTTCAGCTATAAATATTTTCACATTTCCACTTGCACCAATAAGCAGCTCAAGAAATATTTACATTCTTTGCACTATGACATGTAAAAGCTGTAATGAGAGTAAAACAAATTGCTGGGGTCACTTTTTAGAGCAATAAAAGCGGACAGTATTATTAAACAAAAAGTACAATTTTTAGTAGCACTCACAGAAATCTGGACCAGAATTTTGAAACACTGCTGTGAGTTTTGGGTGTCTTATTTACACAATTGTAAAGAGACATGAACTGCTAGTTTCACATTTTACAAATGAACACTTATTAGATAGATATCAGCTCTACACATTAAAAAATGGTCATTATAAGACAATGGGACTGGCCAATAACCCTGACCCTATGCTGAGCATTAGCTGTATGTAACGCCACAATGTAGAAAAAGACAAGTTTTTCTGGTATATTTTATTTATTTCACTGATAGGCAAAATTAGTCATTCCTCTTGCTCATAACTATTTTCAGCTTTTATTTTTCACTTGAGTAGATGTTAGTTTCCTGTGCTCTTTTAATCACCTCTTCTAAGATGCAATATTTTTTGAGATCATTATCATAATATAAAGACTGTAGCAAAGGTGTACCCCTTACCAAATTAATACTTTCCGCCTGATATTCTAAGGCATAATTATGTTTTCCTCCTGAAAATATACTTGCTCACTTAACAACAGTCTATTATCCTTCAAAAAGCAGCTGATAACAATATTGGGCACTATCCTTCATTTACAGAAAATGCACCCCTTTCCACAACAAAATTAATGTCAAAATAGTAAAGAGACTTTTTCTTGACTTACAGATTCAGGTCTTTTGAGCTAAACCCTTGCCAAAAGCTTTTGTGTCTCTCTTTTTTCCCCCCAAGACCACACTGTAAGTGCTTTCTCTTTGTGCCCCCGTTGTGTTTAGCTGTCTCTGTCTCACACAAAGCCGGTCTCACATCAGTTCCTTGTCTCTGAATTTTCTACAAAATCCTCAAAGAAAAACATGCAACTGAATGGTCTGGCTCATTTTCCAAATTTCTATGTGGGTAATGGTTTTCTGTTGTTTACAAAAGCAGCATTTCATTTTTCCTTTATCTACTATAAATAAAAGATTGTTTTCAAAACACCGTTCAGTGCATCCTCATCCTCTCTCCTCCTCCCCCAATATTAGTTTTATCCTTTGCCTTCATAGAAAAGAAAATACCAATTTCCCCTATTGTGTAATGAGAAAGAAAGCAATGATTTCCATGGGATACAAATTAAATATGAATATAATTGCATGGCTTTTTTTACATCAGTGCAATTTTATCTCAGCCCAAATTGGTTTTGTGGCTGTCCAAGCCTGTCTCACTGCTTCCCACCCAATTTGCCTTCAACCACCCAGGACGGGCATCTTTCATTGAGCCTCCAAGGAATGTCTGTTGTTGCTGTGAATTCTGCTGACTGAGACAGGTCTTACTCATTTTGTTCTAATGGAAAATTCATCTCTGTCACAGAAATATCCTGCCATCAGTCTGCGCCGAGTACTCGCATCGACATCAATGGGAGCTTCACATGCATTGTGCAGGTAGGGTATCATCATCATTATTTATTAAACACTAATGGAGGCCCAGATCCAGTTCATTAAAAGTTACAGTTGAGATGCAGTCAGTGTAAGACCGGTGATTCTTTAGGAGTGGTGATATTTTCTTTTATTGTCTGTTTCTTTGCTGTGTTTCCACTATGTTTAACATGAGAAGTGGGTGTCTTTTCACTTCAACATTAGTCTGAGTGTGACAGTGAACTACTGAAAGTATAGGGGCAACCAGCTATAAAAAGTGTTTTATAATGAGTCTTCTAGAAGATGACCTGCATTAAAGGTAGAGTGAAGTTAGTCCTGTGTTGATATCTGTACATGTTTGATAGTGATCAAAATGTATAATTTGCCTTGTATATCTCATATTTTCCTCTCCTAGCATTATGTCGTGTTCTGAACAACCCACAAAAGTCTTCCAAGACAACTAGGCTAAATGAGAGATCCAACATTAATTTTATTAATTTTATAAAATTTATCCACCACATCGTCTGGTACAAGTCATGTATATTTTTCCTTTTTAAATGTTCTTTAATTTAAAAATCAAATCATTCTGTTAAGCTACTGCTTTACTTTATCTGCCTTGGTGATCACAAGACTTGACTAAGATGAAAACAGCAGCTCATGGCATTATTTCAATGACTGTTTAGTCCAGAAATTAGTCTCCTGAAGCACCAAGCTGTTGCGTTCTTATCACACTGTATTTGATCCACTCAGATCTACTTTTTTTTTCTCCTGTTATTAATGAGGAAAGCCAGACCTGAAGCCTTATTTTGTACTATTGATCACATTTTGCCCCACAAATCACTCCTCCTGCACAATCCTTCAGCTGCCTCCTGTGAGGAATTCAGCAAGTACAGAGTGAATTTCTAATCAGCTGCGACTGTTCAGCACTAGAGCTGGCAATTATGCTCCCAGTGCCTGTATCTGCTAGTATTATACATTTGTATTTGCCTCTTGCTGAGATCACACAGTTGGGAAAGCAATCATGCTCCATTACTCCTGGTTTTGACTCTTGGCCCATATGGCTGCTTGCGGACAGTCTTTCAGCGCTTTGCTTCATTTATAGCTAACATGGTTAATGACTCTTTGCTTTCTGCAAATCCTGATCTGCTGATATTTGCAGCTGCTCTTTGTTAGTGGGGAAAGCTTTCCCTCTTTTACATTGCAGATTTTTGCTCTACCTAATGGCAAGTCTTTTTTGGAATGTGAGGAAAGATGAAGCAAGTGGTTGCCCTTTTACTACCACCAATTTTATCTGGGAATGGCTTATATGAGAGGTTTCAGTCTGGCTTCAGGGAGTACCACAGTCCTGGGATTGCTTTACTTAAGGTCACAAATGATTTATCACCAGCTGCTGATTCAAGTTAAATTACAGTACTCCTGCTGATGGATCTTTCTGCTGCCTTCAATACAGTAGATCTTGGAACTTTGTGGAACTGTTTGAAGCAATTGCTTAGATTATGAAGCGCCATCCCTGATCAGTATCGTTCAGAATTGATGGTGCATTATCAAGTTGTAACTTGGCAATTGTGGATCAAGTTTTGCCTCACTGGCCACATTGCTCCTCAGAATATAATATTTTATAATCCTCTTTTTTATTCACTAGAGATGTAGAGAGAATAACAGCACAATATTAATTTTCACTGTAACACAATATATAGATGTATATGTCTTTTACAGTTTAGTTTGTTGCTGGAGTTTGGACCCCATCTGTTTGTTTTACCAAAGCATGATCTGGAGTGGTCACAAATGGTTTGAAACCAAACTGGGATAAAATATAATTGCTTTTGGCAAACCCTCACTGTTTGCTAGGTGGTTCTTTCTAGGCAATTGAAAGTATCTATACATATCTAAAGTATGCATCTGGAGCTCATCAGAACATTTTCATTAAATCAAATCTCAAAATATGCTGCTTTGTCTGAGCCAAAATATTTTGCAGGAAATGTGTCTGTTTAAATGACACTTCAGTCAGGGAGGTATTCAAGATTCAAGGCTACTGGACACTTCAGAAAGCAAAAATGGAGAAAGCATGCAGTCCAGTTTGAAAACCCAAGATTTTTCATCTCAAACCAATTTTTTCTGAAAAACATTGAGGAGGTTTCCATGCCAACTGAAAACAATGTGGTCACCACAAAAGCTGCCATGAAACAATTATCACCCTCTGAAATGGATGCTCACAAAAGCTGTACCTACACCATCCCTGCAGCAGCACAGTCCATCTGCGCAGAGCACCTATGTGTAGGTGATGGTGAATTCAGACACTGAAGGACTGGAACAGCGTGGGGCTCTGTTGTGGCAATTGGCAGCTCACCACTGGTCTTTCACTGCCTGAGAAATTGTAACCAACAGAAACATCTGCTTTGTAATGAGACATTCCAGGGAAAAAACATTTTCCATCCCTGGAAAGTTAATTCCTATTCAGAGAAAGATAAAAATTCAAAATATAATATTTTTCAGAAACTAAGATGCAGATTAAAATTATGTGGTCAATCAACACGCCTATCTTAAAAATGTTACAATGTTCCAGGAGATTTTAACTGCTCAGTTCTAAAACTTGTTGATATAAACTTTTAAATGAAAGAAACATGCATATAAAAATGATTAATTGCTAAAAATTTCTACCAAAATTTACAATTTGCCATCCTTTAGCATATACTTCTATAGATTTTTCTGTTTCCTAATACTAAAGGAAATCCCAGGTGAACTCTGTCAAAGAGAAGACATTTGTTTCCAGAGAGGGGTCTAGCCATGGCTCATTTAACCAAGCTGTGGGCAAATGAGAGTCTTCAGAGACATTTTGGTTTCTGCTGTTCTTTGTAGAGCCCAGCTTGGTGATCAGTGGGCCCTCCACGCTACCCAGGTCCTGAAGTTCCAAACATGGCCCTCGTAAATTCAGATGCTGGAGCCAGGCACTGCTGGGTGCTGGGGCTGTGCAGTTCTTCAGGGCTCCCAGAACTACAGCTCCATGTCTGGAAACCCAGCACCATCTGTTTCAATAGAGGTCTGAGGTCTTCAGGTCAAGTGCTCACCTTCAAGCAATGGAGGACACCTGTTTCCAAGGGGTTGAGGTAGATTTCTCTGCTTTAGAAATGGCAGGGAGTGGTTTTAGCAGGCCACTTGAAGATCAACCAGTGAACAGGAGACCTGTGCAGCAGTCAAAGGTGGTTGTACTGCAGTTTAAATGGCAGAGCTGATTGCTTCCCTAGGCCAGTGCATGCTCTTCAGAGAGGGACAGACAGATGTCCTTTTTACCCCCACATTGGGTCAGTTCCCTGAGGCATTTTCATTGTGAGACAGAACTGTATGTTGAAAGAAGGGCAGGAAAACCCACTAATCCCCATCCTGTTCCTTCCCCACATTGGACTGAAAGCATGTAGATGATTTGCTTTGTGGTAAACAGCTTGGTAACAAAAATACCCATATATCAGATTAATCACATAAATAATTGCCATTTGGTGTGTGCCACGCAAAGCACAGCAACAGGCTGCTCAGACAAACAGCTCACAATTATTTGGTAAAGCAAAAATTGCAGAAGCATGGAAAAATATTTTATCTTTGCACACTTGCCACCCCCACACAGCTGCTGATGGCCACCAGTTGCACAGTTCTGCTTTGCATTAGCCACAGTCGACAGGGTTACTGGTTGTTACACACCAGAAAAACATTGCCAATGTTATAACCAGGTGCATTAACACTAGCAGTCGGCCACTGATTTCCAGTTATCCCCATTGCTCAGCACTATCTTGAAAGGATTAGGAAGATGAAAAAAAATAAAACAAATTGCAATAAATATTTAAATGAAATGGTCACAAAATTCATAAGGCCATTAAATATTGCAGGGCAAATATCTTTAATGCATTTTTAAAAATTCTTGCAGTGGCTTTATTCTTTATTCATTACTTTATCTCTGCTATTGCAGAGTTCACAAGAGCCTCATGTTTCCTCCCTGGTTGTATACAAGGTGCTGCAGAGTCCACATTTGATTTTAGCTTGCTTGATGACAATCACTTCCTTCTTTTATATCCAGAAAGCACTACCCACACCTAATACACCAACAAATGCCAATAGTTATGCACTACACTTAATTACCAATCAGGATTCCTGGAGACACACCATTCACAATGCTGCTGCTTCCTTTGAGAACGCACGCAGAGTCAGTCCCGAGGAGAAAAGTCAATGCAGAAAGAACCATTCCTTGCCAATATTGCCAAGATCGCTTTTCCGCTGTGCCTTTTGTGACCAGACTTGCCTATCCCACGTCAGCCTTTTTAGCCACCAGCACACTTGCAGCAAGCCCTTCCCAATTCTTCGTACACAAAGCCTAGCCATGATGATGATGACACTTAATTAACAAACATTCAGATTCTACTTTACAATAGAATCACAGAATATGCTGAGTTGGAAAGTACCCACAAAGATCATCAAGTCCAACTCCTGGCCCTGAACAGGACCATCCCCAAGAGTCACATCATGTGCTTGAGAGCATTGTCCAAATGGTTCTTGAACTCTGTCAGCCTTGGTACTGTGACTACTTCCCTGGTCCAGTGCCCAACCTCTCTCTGGGTTTGATAAGCAGGACTTTCCCCTCATGAAGCCATTCTGGCTGAGACCAATAACTCTGTTGTCTTTCAGGTGTTTTTCAATACTTCTTAGAATAATCTTCTCCATCACTTTCCCAGGCACTGAAGTGAGACTGACAGGCCTATAGTTTCCAGGGTCATCCTTCTTGCCCTTCTTGAAAATCAGGACTTTTGCCAACTTCTAGTCAGCTGGGACCTCCCTGCATTCACAAGGCTGCTCAAAAAACTTTGAGAGAGGTTTTGCAATGACATCAGCCAGTTCTTTGAGGATTCTTTATATGAATCCCATTAGGCCCCATAGATTTGTAGAGGTCCAGCTGCAGCAGCATATGCCACACAAAAAAGTAATCATAACTTAAAGAAACACAAACTGTCTTTTGTCTTGCATTTTGATACTCCAGTTAGGCTCTCTGCTGATAATGACTTCACTTCCTTATTTATACACGTGACTTATAAGTTTCTCAAAGCCATTTACAAAGGCATCAGCTATTATCATGGTCTCTGCAGATGTGGAAAGGAGCTGGTAAAAGCTGACTTGTTGCACAATGCCTGAATAAGAGACTTCAGCACTATTGCCAGTCCAGTACTTTAACAACTTTTGATCTCAGTTTGTTAAAAAACCTTCCCAGGATTTGGGTATGTCGAGAAAAAAATAGAAATCAGTGAGACTTTCTCCAGTTTGAGAGGATATCCAGTGTATTTTTTTTCTTGGGGGGTGGGGGGGTGTGTTAGGTGAGAAGAGTAATTTTCTAGAAAAAAGAAAAAAATCTTTGAATAGCCCAGTGGAAATAAAATCCACATTGGATGTGTGAATTTATTTGAAAAATCATACATTATAACCATAGCTGTTCTTCAGAGTTCACAAATCTTTGAGAAAAATTCTGTAAGCAAATGAGTCAAATTCCTAGTCTATTCCTAGTCAAACCTCTCCTGCTGAATCTTGGCTCTGCACCCTGTTTAAACCCAATTGTTTTATAGGTTTTGGAGAATGGTCTTGGGGTTTGGAGTTGGAGTTTTGTTTTGCTTTTGAGGTTTTTTTGAGGTTGTAGTGCAGGAGTTTTTGTCTATTTGGACCAAGCCAGATTCCCATTGAAAGTGTCTCCATACTATATCTGGTGAAGTTCCTTAAGGCAGTCACCCAACTGCTCTTCTGAAATTTGCTCCAGGTTGCAAAATCACTTGTTATGTGTACAGGGCTCTTCATCCTGGAATGTGGTCAAGCAACTCTACAGGACAATGTGCTATTTGCAAATCTATCAGTGGTGGATTGAGAGCCAGGTGATGCTAAAATCCATCTGGATCATCAACCCCTAATCAACATACTGGTAGTGAGGCAAAGATAAGCTGCTAAACTGACCTGGAGACATGTGACTGACAGTTAATCACTGTATATTATAAAAGTCTACTTTGATTTGATCAGATTCTTCTAACATACGCTTCATAAAGTGTGTGGAGATTCTCCCTTATGATGGGAACGCCCCTTCAAGGATACTCCTTGAGATAAAGAGATTTGCTTGCAAGTGTCGGTATGGTGAGTTCCATGAAATCTCTACTTAATGATTATCTTTTTTGCTGGCTTTATTATAATTGATTGATATAATTGCTTTAATATGGTGCACTATGCAATACACATTATATTGTGTACTAAGTAGTTCTGATTAAGATATTTTGTCTAATAATTCATAATAATAAACAATTCATTTTATATAAATATTCCTAGTTTAGCATCTTTAACCCTGCACAACAAAGTTGTACTTAAAAGTCTGGGGCTCAGGTTTGATGCAGCCACACCTAGCTCCTCCCTGAGAAGGAGTCTGGAAAGCAAGGGTGTTCTTTCTGTACCTTGTGACTCAGCAAGGGTGCTTCTTTAATAAACTTTGTCTAAAGCCCTACTCGCACCCATGACACTATGTGAAAGCCTTTTTTGCTCCATGTCATCTGTACTCTCATTGATTTGCTTCTGACAGCAGATGCTTCAGGACCCCAGCTGCAGCAACTGCACATGGAATTGCTTAGAGAGAGGTTGAGGTGCAGTGTAGGGACCCAACGAGCCTCTAACCTATCTGCATGGATTTCTAGGTTGTGGATCTGTGAGTGCTCCAGCAGAGACCTAGGACCTACCGCTATCACCACCCAAAAACACTGAGGAGAAACACTAATTTGTGACCCAGCTCATCTGGATTTGTGACTTGACCTGCCTCGGGGGTATCTAGGGCAGAATGGCCCTTTGGGAAGTCACCACGTGCCTGACTTGAAAACCAGCAGCCCTGCAGCTCTGCCAGAGACAGCACAGCATTAACAGCTTCTTTCTCAGAGATTAGGGCCATGGACGATCACTTGATCTGAACTCCTGGGACTTCCAGACTGTAATTAGCCTGATTTGCTGCCTTAACCTTTCTCCCTGCATATTCCCAGATAGTAAGACTAATTAAACCGCCTGAACATGGGAAGTTTAAGACTGGCCTGCAATGCCTACTGCAGCTTCCCTATACCTATCCAGCCCTACAAACACTGGGGTAAGAGAAGACACAAGTGGCAAGACCCGACCCTACTCCTACCTCAGCAGAGCTGGCAGCAGATTTTTTCCTTCCTCCAGCCCATCTAAATATGAGAGAATGGGGGTGAAAGCATAGCAGGAATGAGACCTATAAGGAAGCAACACAACTGCCAAAATGTGCTTATTATCCACTCACTCAAAACAGGACATGCTCTGTTCATTTTCTCTAAGCATGTGGTCAAGTGAACAGAGGAAGGCAGTGACTGTTGTCCCCATCTGCCACCATGGGCCTATATGGCTCATACAGCTGCAACAGGTTAGTTGTCACTGTTATACAGAAAAGGCACGGGACAAACCTATCTGACAAGCAGTTTTCCATACACTTTCCATTATTGCTTTGTAAAAATAATTACAGAAGTGTAAGACGTGAAACTAAGCAGCACTTCACTCCCTTCTCCTAGATACTTTCCCCTTTGGGATCTTAACTTAAAGCCCAAAGCAGCACTGCTTTAGGGTGATTCTACCATTTTAACAGCACTAACAGCTTGGAAATGAATAGCATATGCCAGTCTGAATCAGGCTGGCCAAACAGCTCTGAACATCGGACTACATGACCCTTGACATAAGGCAGGTTGATTTATTACACTGTTAGCCCTCCTGACAACAGGCACTGGGGGCTTGGCACTGTCTGGTCATTTTTCAAGCTCTTTGCACCTATATCCTCTAACATATTATATCAGACAGTTCAGCTACAGAATACTAAAAGCTCCTCTCTCCTGCATCACTCCCTTCCTCTCTCTGTTTTCTCAGGTAGTGGATGAATGTGTGAATCTAATGCAAGATAGGAGGTTAATATTTGTATCAGCAGAAAGAATAAATATGCATGCTGTAGGTAAGGTCAAATGGATAGAGGTGTTATATTAATGCTTTCGCACTGATTCTTATTAAGTGATGTCCAATTACCCATAAAATATATTCCCTGATCCAGAACACGTTCTCATAAAATGTCCTACCTCCTGTGTGCCAGGGAATAATCCAAGCCAGGGGACAATCCAAGAACAGATTTCTGAGTAGAAGAGTAACAATATTGTTATAGATACCGAGGCGTTAGCTAGATAAATCAACGTTTATTTTATTTTATAAGGAAAAAAAGGTTAATAGCATTTATTAAATAAAAAAAGGTAGTGATTTTATTAAGTGATTTCAGCATCCAGCTCTGTAGGCCTTAGCCTCAGTGATTGCAGCGTCCAGCTCTGTAGGCCTTAGCCTCAGTGATTACAGCTCTTTGTGAAGGCAAGGAGAGGAGCAACACAGTGCTTGCAGGATAGCAGAGCACCGGGTGACCCAGGAGACCAGCTCCCAAAGGTTCACATCTGGCTCTCGTCCAGGGCTCTGCTTATATTCACTTTTTCTGGCGTAGGCCACGCCCCCTTTGCGCAGGCGCAGTTTCCATGTGTTACATAACAGTTTCGCAATCGCTTCTCGTTTGCGCAGGCTCAGTTCTGTGCGTTGTAACAGTTGCAGTCCTCAACCAGGTCCGGCCGTGTTTCGCAATACCTTTTGCCTCATGGTGCTCAGGAGTGGGGGGGGTTTCCATGTGGCTGTACAGTCCGGGGTACTTGGCAAGGGACAAACTGCAGGCTTTGGCATGATGTCCTGTTCGGTCGTACACAGCAGGAAGGGTTGCAGTGCTGCACGTTCAGACGGGGGTCGGCTCGTGCCGAGCCGGCGCCCGCTGGCATGCTTGGTCGCAGGCTCCCCACGCTGGTTCAGCTTTTAGCATGGGCGGCGGGACTTCCCCGGTGGGGCTGCTTTTGTCCGGCTGCGTGGCTAGCTGGAGAAGCTCTCCAGGGTGGCGGCTATCTCTGCTGATCCATCTCCACTGTGCTCCTGCCTTGGCATGGGGTAGCTGGGGCCAGGTGTGGGGGCTGCACAGCCTTCCTTTGGGGGGGGACTGGCGGGGAGCTTGGCAGGGCTTGCGCTGTGGGTGACCGTGGTACTGGGACTTTTGGGGGTGCTCTGTGGGACTTGGTTTCCAGCGACATGGCTGGCAGGCACCTTGGCAGAATATGGAGACAGCCAGGGCTTTCCAGCACGGCTGGCGTGGGAGTCGGGATTGACCGGGGCCGTAGGGGAAAAGAGAAAAACTGGTGGCTCTGAGTTTTGGGTGTTTTGGGAGTGAAACCGGGCATGTATGGCCAGGAAAGGCTTGTACTGGGAAAGATGGAGAGGCTGAGAGGAAGTGGGGTTTTTTCCCGGGTGCTGGCTTAGGGGGTTTGCAGGGCACGGGTCTTCCCCGGAGATTCAGTGGGGGGGTTTTGGCTAGCAGGGTCCCGGTGTGACAATGTGGTTGAGGAGAAGAAGGGAATTCTTAGGGCTAGAAACGGTAAAAAAAGGCAGGGAGGTATTTTTCTTAGCAGGGCGAAACTGTTTGGGGCTAGAAAAACCTGTAGGGGAAGGAGGGGGGAAGGCACCGGGCTGAGAGGTATCGAAACTGGGGAATCTTTCCTTTTCTCTAGAGTGAGTACCCTACATTCCTTGTTAAGCACCGAGCCATTCTCCGATAAGGCATTGTTCTTCTGCTGGGAAGCTGTCTTTCTGGTTTTTACAATCCTCTAAATTTTCAGGCATATTTAATTTTACATTTAAAACAAAATTAAAAATACTATTTGATTTGGTTTTTAGCAAATTAATTAATTCATCTATTACAATATCCTTTACATTTCAAAGGGTTAAAAGCTGGTACTGTTCTGTAGTAGTAAGGAACTATATTTCTTCAATGACCACAGCCAGAAGCACCAAGTTTGTAGACCCTAAGGACAAAAGGCTTACCTCAACAGCAAGGGTAAATAGCTTATAGCTCTTGAAGTACATGCAGCTTGTGAATGTGGTTTCCGTGTTCATCATCTGCACCATGTTCGTATGTTATATCACAAGCAGGGCAGGCATGGGGACTTATGAAAAATGTCAGTGCACAGTAGTGGGAGGAAATAAATCAGCTGCAGCTGTTAACACAGCCATCATTGCCCCATCCTCTAAGGATGACCAGGGAAACTGCACACTGCAGCAGTCATTCCTTGTGTAACCACTCTTTGGGCAATGAACAAGCCCAGAGGTCATTTGCTGTCCTCGCTCTCTGAAGCAGACTTTGCAGCAGTCACCTGACCAAACTGTCATCAACTGCAATTCTGGACAATGTTTGCTACAAAAAAGACAGAAATATTATTGTGGTCCTGGAAAAGGCATACAACTCAGCTTAGGGAATCACTGCCCGGAATTTATTCTATAATACCACAGTGAACTTCAGCATTCTTGTAAGAGTGAAAAATAAAACATAACTACCCTCAGTCTAACAGCATTGAGATTAGAAATAGGGAATTGCATAGAAACAAAGAAGTCCATTGAAGGCATAAAAATAAAGTAGCTAAAGGATAAAATACTTATAAATGGCAAAGACATCACAGTGAAGGCACACTGGAAAGCAAAGAGATTGTTAAAGGCTTTTTCCCTCAGTCCCAACAAGTACAATCACAGAAGGGTGTTGAGAAGACAGACTGCTGAAAACAGAAGCTTTGTCTGAATAAGGAAAAAAGGAAAATGGGAAATAGAATAAACTAGAAATGTAAATGTAGACTAACCATAAAGAAAACCAAAATTATTAAGGATACAACCTGTTAAAGGAATAAAGAGCATGAAAAAACACCTCTTTCCCAACACAGAAGTAGAATCCTTGCCAGTGATCACCCAGTGGCCACCAAAGTGTCAGGGTAAGGTAAAATACAAGACCATAACAGACTAGTTAGATGAATGGCTCAAATTACTGCTCATTATACAAAACACTGTCATCTTTCAGCCCTTGTCTGCAGGGGGAACATGCTAAAGAATCACTTCAAGGCCGAGGGTCAGCAGAGGGAGTTCCAGAAGAGACCATCTCAGACTATACTCGTTCATGCCTTCTTCAAAATCTGGTTACTGAGTTGTAATTTAATATCTACATTAGCTTTGGTGCCAAAACATGATGATAATATTTTTAGAGCTCTCAGAGGAAATGAAAACTGCGTATACAAATTTTCATGCTAGGTAAAGTGGTTACACCGAGAAGAAAGCACTGAATTAGAAAACATGCTCAAATACCATACAACAGGTAAGTGTCTAATAGACTTGTACTAACAGTCATGTTTCACAAAACAGTTAAAGTTATTTGAGGGAACAATGAGAAGATGGAGCAAGATGATACAAAAGGACCCTTGCAGCATTTCTTAAAGAAACTAAACTGTCACACATTACAAACCAATGTCCTCGCATACTTAAATTATTTTTTAAAATTATGGGGGAAATTGATCAGGAATAAAAGGCCAGTCACATACTGGATGAATCTCAGTCTCCCCAGGAGCTGCAATACAGGGTGCAGTGCTCAATATATATGTAAACGGCCTGTATAACATCACTGATAGTGACAAAACTTCAGTGTGAGATAATTTCACTAACCCTGCAGCAGAGGCTTTTAAAAGCTCTCCAGTCTTCAGCAAATGGGCTGTCAGCTGAACTCAACATTGACAAATGCAAAATCATCAGTGTGAGAAAACCAGCACAAACATATTAAAGGTCTATATATTAACTAGTGCTGCTTAAGAACATAGTGTAACAAGGGTCTTTCTGAGCCATGTCCATCCAGCATAAAGTTCTGCCTGACTGAGAGAAATAGCAAAAGTTTAGAGAGAAGCATGAAAAGACAGTTAAAGGTCCTTTCCCAGCATACTCTCCTATCTTCTAACAATCTGTGATGTCTGAACATCCTGAACCAGCAACATTCCCTCAGTTATTTAATAGTCATTGACTAGTTTTTCTTTCATGGATTTCTTCAATTTTTTTTAATCCATGTAAATGTGGAGTATCTGCACTATGCTGTAGCAACAAGTTCCTCAATGAAATATTGCATTTTATGAAAAGAAATTAGGACAGTTATCTAAAAATTACAGCTCAGTGACCCGCAGTCTTCAAATGAAGAAGCTGCTAATAAAAAGAGAATTAACTGGAAAGGTGTAGGAAGCAAAACAGGAAACATCATAAAGCCACTGTGCTGATACACGGCATGCCTGCATTTTGGTCACTGGACCCTGTACTGGTCATCCAAAGAAAGATAAGTTGGAGCCTGTAAAAGAAGAGTGTAGGGCAACAGAAAGATTACCATATGGGAAGTCTTTTATAGGAAGATGTTTTAAATAAAATAAGATACTTCAGCTTGCAAAGCTATGAGGAAGGAATATATCAGAGCACTTTGAAAAGGAAGAATTCAAATGTAGGAGTGAGAAACATCTCTTTGGTTTCCACAAGTCTTCAGTTTTCACTTCTCCTAGATAACATCCATAGAGATTAGATTTTTTTTTTTTTTAGATTTTTCAAGAAAAAAATCTTGAATAACAGAATAACAGGAGGAAAAAACTCCAAGTAGTTGCCCCTGACACTTCAGGTTATACTGCAGGTGTGGTGGTACATTCCTGCCTCCCACACCCAGGCTGCACTTTGATCTGAGAAATGCTCTTTAGGCCTCGCCTTGACAGAACCTTGTCTGAGCATCTCTGAGCTTATCAGAAACACCATCTGTTCCCAGGAGTTACGTGTTGCGTAACAAGTGAAAGCAGAAGGCCTAAAAGAGTTACAGTGCCTAGTTCTGCTAAGCCAGGAATACTGTCCAAATTACTCAACGCATGTTCTTTCTGTTTTACCAAAGCAGTTCTTGTTCTGCTCACTGAACCAAAGTCTAACACAATAGAGTCCTAGGCCCTAAATTAGGTAGACTTAGATGCTTAAAATAAGTATGAGAGCCCGGAGCCAAGATTTTGTAGAGTTAAAGCCAGAATTTTAGAAGTTTGATGGGTCATTTGTGGGGTGATGGGCTGATAAGCCCTGATGGGTTGAGAGAAAGGCCTCAGCGACCTGGAGGGATGTTCCAAGCAGAGGACTAAGGCTTTCAAACTGATAAGATTAACATAGGGTGGAGTGTTGTTAAATAATGACATGGCCTCCCTTTGCGATATCTTCTATAACAACTCTAGGAGCACACCCCCCCTCAGGCATCTGCATCACCCCCCCAAAAGATTGACTTAAGTCACACAACCACCTGAAGAAAGAAAAGGTATAAAAAGAGATGCAGTTTAAACTGCAACAGAGAGGGGAAAATGCCATGTCTCTGCTGGGGTGACTTCTAGCACCTTGTCTGGCCTCCTCCTACCTCCTAGAACAATGTAGGGGTAAGAAGACCATGTGCTTTCTATTTTTCTGTACTTTACTTTCTTAACTTTACTTTCTTCTACCTTGATACTAATAACAGTAACTTGCTTTCTTACAAAGCTTATTCCTTTATACATTCGATCTTGCATCTTATGCTAACAGCTACTTGGATTCTTACTTTATAAGCATCTGCTTTACTAACTGTGTTTTGCAATGTGAAGTTTCTTTTTCAACATGTATGTTGATAAGAAGCAGCTCTGCTGTTTCTTTTTGTTTTGTGTTATAGAGAGAGTGATGTGCAAGGTATTTTATTGACCTATGTTATTGAAAGAGTGTCTAGATAAGTGTTTTAGGTGGCTGTGTTTTAGTTAGTAGTTTTTTGTTGCTAGTTTCTGTCTGTCATGAAAATGGGATACATTGCTGTATTGTAACTTGAGTTTGGTGTGTTTGTCTCTGTAATATGTGTTTTGTGCTGGTTTCTTTTTGGGGTCTTTTATTATCAACTAAATACAATCTTGCAGCTAAACATTATCACTGGCAACGCAAAACCCACAATAACTGTCACATATTTGTATTAATAAATGTTATTTCGGGAGCTGTTGTGGGTAAAGTTCTTTTCTAGTTATTAAGTGTGGTCCTCATATCAGAGGTTAGAAAACCTTCCAGCCTGTGTTCTGTCCAGCAGTTCGGCAGGCAGTGCTGGGTTCATAAGGCACTAATTTTTCTGGAGGCGCTTATATAGCTATAATTTCTCCCTGGCTTAAGTGTGGTCCTCATATCAGAGGTTCGAAAACCTTCCAGCCTGTGTTCTGTCCAAAGGTTCGGCAGACAGTGCTGGGTTCCTAAGGCACTAATTTTTCTGGAGGTTCTCATAGGGAGTCAATTATTGCTAATAATTTCTCCCTGGCTTAAGTGAGGTCCTCACAGGGAGTCAAAAATCTTTCCAGTCTGTGTTCTGTCCTAGTTCGGCAGGTAGTGCTGAGTTCATAAAGTTTTGATTATCCTGAGGGTGCTTATATCTATTAACTTTATATTAATACAGTTAAGACTAGAAATCTTTGCATTTCTGTCTTCGTCCTCCCTTTCATGTGACAGCATTTCATTGAACAAAGAAAAGGCAGAAGTCCAACAATGATGAAGATGCTCCAAGATGATCCAAGGGATGAGGTCAGGAGACCACTACTCAATTTTCAAGCCAAAAGGAAAGCTCAGCCCAGGAATTTGCCCAGTCCTTAATATAGAAAGTAGAAGGTGTAACTATGAACTCAAAATTCTATAAATCACTTATTTTACATAAACAAGCCAGGCAAGTTTTTGCCCAGTATGAACTGGTTTGCCTCCAGCCTTGTTAGTAAATACCTTTGCTGCTAAAAGAATAAAAAAGTCTCTCAGTAGTTATTAATTTTGAGGCTTTTTCAGCTTCACAAGTTCCTTGATTATTTTAATGAATAGCCTTGGAAACTTTTTTTTTGGCATGAATAACTGAATAACAGTTCAAGTGGAGTAATTTTTTTTTTCTCGCATTTTTGAAGTATGAGAACAAATAAGTGTGGCCAGGATTACAGGTTATTATGACTAAGGCCCACTCTCTTGTGGCCCTCTGTCTTGATTTGAGCTAGCAAACTGCCAACCCCTCCAAGTACAGAGAGAAAAGCCTCTTTCTGCCCACCAAAGAAAGAAAGAAGAAGGAGAGGGGGAAAAAAACCCTTCAAACTACGTTTATGCTACTACCGCATGTATTTTTACAGAAAGAAAAAGAAAATTAAAAGATGAGTACAATCATGTGCACACAAGTTAGAAACAACAAGAAACAATCCCCCACTTCCTAACGAACACACAAATTCTACTATCTTAACTACAAATTACTTTAAAAGACTTAGTCCCCAGGGAGACAAACCCGAGCAGAAAGGAGAGAACCAGAACAACACATTTTACTTCACTAAGATAACTGGTGAGCCAGTGGTGGGCCTGGTCCTCCCCATTCCCCCTGGGACAGTATTGTGCGTCCTCCAGAGAGGAAGGCTAAGAAGTGACTGCCCCAAGCCACTCCTACACTGCTTCTTATCCTTTTTGGAAAGGATGTCGTAATATGGTATAGAATACAATACTACTGTCTAGAAGCTGTCAGCTGCTAGCCCAGCCTGACTCCAGTCAGCTGACAGCTCCAGGCCCACTTCTAGATTTAAGGCCTAAATTTAGGCCCACTTAGGTAAACCTATGACACCCTTTAAACAGTGAGCTCTCCTGGGCCGCAGTGGGCTGTGATCAGCCATCTCCCTCTGAGTGAGATACCTCTCAGTTAGCGACTCTCACGTTTACCGTCTCTTGTAGAATCACTGACCAACAGATTCTAGGCTGACATCTCACTCCTCGAGACTCAATCTTTCACCCATTGAGAAGAATGAAAAAACATATGAAGAGAGTATTTCATGGAACTCGACTGAAATTTTTCACAGGCATGTTGTACAGACTCTGTATGTCTGTATGCATGTGCTATATCAAATGTGCTGGGATACTGGTTTCCTTTCTTTAGTACTTTAGACTTCGAAGTAAGTTACTGTCAAAGTACAGTAAATCACATATGGATCCTTTGTTAAGTGTTGCCAGACCTTTAGGCTGTACCCCTTTTTGTGCTTACCCTTCTGTCCTTTTGTATTTCTTTGTCCTCCTGCACCACCCCCAGCCTCCACATGGATGATCTTGCATTTATTTTGGTTCAGACTGATATTGATTTTAGATTTCTGTGTGTTTTTAATTTGTATATTTTAACTGTCTAATAAGTACTAACTAGAGTGAATCTTTCCAAGAACTCTGTCATGGGATTGCTTTTAATTAAACCTTTGCTGCTGATTTTTTGAGTGACCTTAAAACACTGATTTCATGACAGTAGGAATTGGGAAAAGTGGAAAGGAATCCTAGCAATAGTTTCTGCTGTTCCAGGAAGCTCACAGTGAGACACCTTCTGTGGCCTTAGTGTTTGACACAGGCAACTGTGCTCTTTAAATTCTTACATCCTACTTGAGCAGGAAGGTTGGACCAGATGACCCACTGTGGTCCCTTCCAAACTGACCCATGCTGTGATTGTGTGACGTTGTTAAACCAACGCAATCTGCATTTTTTATATAATGTTTCTTTGAAAGAATTTGTACAGAGATCTGTTCTTCAATAGGGTATTTGCTGCCCTTGTTTTGTAAAGGACATCCTCTTGATCCTTTGGGAACAGAAAATGAGTTGGGAAATTGAAAAATGAAATACTCACACAGAACTGTGTTACAAAATAAGGACTTTCTGAAACAACTCTATAATCCATCTGTCCTGTCAGAAACAAATATTCAGAGAAGAATTTGCTAAAAATATTGTAACATTAGTGTGATGTATCAAGAGAAATATTTATAATTTTAAAGAATTTTTTCAGTATAAATTTAGTATTAAAGAGGTGTATTTCTGAATAATTGCCATACTGAAAGCACAAAGTACTCGTATATAAACAAAAGGGGGTTTTCTCCTGCTGTTAATTTAAATTGCAAATGTATTTAGAATCTCTTTATGAGAGTGCAATATGGTCAGTAAAATACATAAAGAAACATTTGATACATGTCAGATCAGGATGTGACTTGAAGAAAATGTATATGATGTGAATGTTGTGTACCATTTCTGATGTGTATCATATGTAAGATGTATTATTGTGACTTTAAGAATTCTGTGTATGCTCTTTTTCTTCATCAAAATCTTATTCCAGTAAGTGTTACTTACTCCAGTCTCATGATGCTTTCCAAAATGATAAAGATTTGTGTTCAGCAAAGAATTTGATTTTCTATTAATGAACTGTCAATTGGTTGAAGGTCCTTTTCACGTTTGTAAAGGTTAGATTCCCCCCATGTGTGTGTTGCAAGCTACAACCTATTTTTTTGTTTCACTTGTAACCTGCTGCTATTTGGGAATTGAACGAAAAAAAAATCTACCACAGATGAGCCACAAATGGCAGCTTTGAACACCGGCTGTCATTGAACAAGCTATTCATGTGCTAACATTATAGCAAAGCAAGTAAGAGTACAAAGAGAATTCATAATGCCCAATTTCCATTAACTAAATCTTTAAATATTCTATACATATCTAAAGCACAGTCCCAAACTGTGGTGACTCAGCACACCTCCAAACCCATCTCTCTACTACTGTTCTTCTTCAGCAGCCCGGACCAGTTTATCACTGTGTGTGTGTGACCAAAGCTGTATATTCTAAACCCTCTATACCATTTCCCAAGAACTGTTAACAGTGGACCATTTGCAGCAGCTGCGCAGGGCACACCTGACCTCTCAGGATGTAAGCTGGGTGTGAAAGAAGCCTGTGAGACAGGAGCTGTGATAACTTCCCTCCAGGAAGTCGTTAGCACCTTCACACCCAGCCTGAGGTGTCATGTCTGCTAATGAGCTGTCAATGATTCCAAAATACCTCATGACAGCACAGAGTCAGATCACCCGCCCTGGGAGAGGTACTGGGCAGTCCCACCTGGACCTGAGGGGATATAGTCTTGGGGTTTTTGGGTCTTGGGGGACCACTCATTGGATCGAGAGGAGGACCAGAACCTTGACAGGACTGTGACCACCACTCTGACCAGACTGCAACCATCTTCTCCACAAACGGATTTTTCACTTCCTTTTACTTTGGACTTGGGGGAACCAGATGCGTCTCACACCATTGTATTTGTGCCCCAAGATGCTGGGTTATACTTCTGAGTTTTGTGGGTTAAAACCAATTTCTCTTTGTGCCATTGCATTTATTGTGAAACTGTTATTAAATTGTAACTCTGACTTATAATTTCTTTTGTGTTGGATTTTTTTCTCCTGCCAGTTTACCTTTAAACCAGCACAACTACTTCATCCTGACACTGTGTTAAGACAGGATAGGGACAGTCATCATCCCTCTGCATGCCTTAACAGAAACACAGGTGTCTAAGTTGCAAGTAATCTGTTATCCACCAAGGTGTCGCAGGTTTCTTTCTATTGTTTACCTTATGCTTGGGTTTTCTGTTTTCAAACAAAAAAACATTGTTTATATCAACAAGGTGCTCTTGGCTGCTTTCACAGTGATTGTTTTGATAATACCACTTCAGTTGGCAGTTCTCCCGAACACTGTTCTCTAAACAGAGAACTATTTACAAAACAATCCAAGGTCAATCTCGGTGGGACCTCCAATAATGTCGCAGGTTTGGCTTAGCTGTTACCAACCCTGGACTGGCCCCCCTTCCCCCTCCCAGAAACTTTCCCAGCAAAGGAAAGGGAAAAGAAACCGAAAAGAAACACACACTAAAGAAACTGAACTGAATAAAAAGAATAAATTATATTTTCTAACATTCACAACCACACTGTATACACAATACATAGGATCCCACCCCCAGGGGAAAGGGAGAAGGGGAATAGGGGACTGAGACCCTGGAAAATTGAGAAGAACACAAACCGAACCAAAAGAAACAAATGAATCAGGCAAACACAATTGAGAACCTCAAGGAAGGGGAACAAACATGAAACAATCTCACCCAGGACAGGAGAACCACGAACAACCAGAGGGATCAGGCTCCAACCACCTCCCACCAGCTCCTCAGCCAAGGAAGGGAAGGAAAAAACCACTCCCCCACTGCTACGTGGAAGACACATGTGGAATACTTGTAACTTCCTTAGATACAATGGTTACTGAGGAAGCCATGGGTCTAACCATTACACAAGGAAAGATCCACAGATCCAGTAGGATTGCGGGTTACGCATTCCAGAATCCTCAAAGATCTAGTTGATGTAATTTCAAAACCTCTCAAAGATTTTTGAGGAGCCTTGCAAATCTGAAGAAGTCCCAGCCGAGTGGAAGCTGGTGAACATTGTCCTGATTTTCAAGAAGGGCAAGAAGAAGGACCCTGGAAACTACAGGCCTGTCAGTCTCATTTCAGTGCCTGGGAAAGTTATGGAGAAGATTATTCAGGGAGGCATGGAAAAACACCTGTAAGACAGTGCAGTCATTGGTCACAGCCAGCACAGCTTCATGAGGGGAAAGCCCTGTTTATCAAACCTGATTTCCTTTTATGACAAGGTAACCCACCTGGCTGATCAAGGGAATTCAACTGATGTCATCTTTTCAAATTTCAGTAAAGCATTTCATACTGTCTCTCAGAGGATCCTGCAGGACAAAATGTCCAGCAGACAGCTGGATAAACACATCATGTGGTGGGTGAGCAATTGGCTCACAGGTCGAGCACAAAGGGTAATAGTGAATGGGGTGACATCAGAGTGGTGACCTGTCACTAGTGGGGTTCCACAGGGCTCCATGTCAGGCCCTGTGCTCTTCAATATCTTCATAAATGACTTGGATGCAAGACTGGAAGGGTTACTAACCAAGTTTACAGATGACACAAAACTGGGAGCAGCTGTTGACTCCCTCGAAGGCAAGGAGGCCCTGCAGAGACCTTGACAAATTAGAAGACTGGGCAATCACCAACCATATGAAGTTCAATAAGGGAAAGGGCCGGATTCTGCACCTGGGATGGGGCAACCCTGGATGTTCATACAGACTGGGGAATGAGATGCTGGAAAGCAGTGCTGTGGAAAGGGGGTCCTGGTTGATGGCAAGTTGAATCTGAGTCAGCAGTGCCCTGGCAGCCAAGAGGGCCAACCCTGTCCTGGGAAGCATCAGGCACAGCATCGCCAGAAGGACGAGGGAGGGGATTGTCTCGCTCTGCTCTGCGCTGGAGTGGCCTCACCTTGAATACTGTGTGCAGGTTTGGGCACTGCAGTACAAGGAAGTTATTAAGCTCTCAGAGAATGTCCAAAGAAGGGTAATAAAAATGGAGAAGGGCCTTGGGGGGAAGCTGTATGAGGAGCAGCTCAGGTATCTTAGTCTGTTCAGCCTGGAGAAGAGGAGACTGAGGGGAGACCTCATTGCAGTTACAACATCCTGGTTAGGGGAGGAGGAGGGGCAGACACCGATCTCTTCTTTGTGACCAGTGACAGGACACAAGGGAATGGCCTCAGGGGAGGTTTAGGTTTGATATTAGAAAGAGATTCTTCACCCAGAGGATGGCTGGGTACCAGCAGAGGCTCCCAGAAACATGGTCACAGCACCCATGCTGACAGAGGTGTTTGGATGATACTCTCTGGCACATGGTGTGATTCTTGGGGATGGTCCCGTGCAGGACTGAAGGTTGGACTCGATGATCCTTGTGGGTTCTTTCCAACTCAGAATATTCTGTGATTCTTTTTGTCCAGCAATCAATCACCAGACAGAGGCAGAGATTACCAACTCCCTGAAGTTATTACTACATAACAGTTATTATGCAAAAAAAGTAGAAAATAGTCAAGACTTTGGAAACCTGGAAAGTCTGACATTCCATCAGATGGGAAACCTACAAGAAAGATGGAGAGAGACTATTTACAGGAGCATGCAGTGGCAGAACAAGTGGAATGGCTTCAAAGTGAAAGAGAGTAGGTTTAGATTAGATATTAGAACAAAAATTCTTTACTGTGAGGGTGGTGAGGAACTGGAAAATGTTGCCCAGAGAAATTGTGGATGTCTCATCCCTAGAAGTGTTCAAGGCCAGGTTGGATGGAGCACTGAGCAACCTGGTCTAGTGGTAGGTGTCCCTGCCCATGGCAGGGGAGGCTGGAACTAGGTGATCTTTAAGGTCCCTTCCAACCCAAGTCATTCTATGATTCTCTTCTATGATAGTAATGCTTATGTTTTTTAGCATTAGAACAGATAGTGCTGTAAATTGTACTAAATTATATCAAATATTTTAAGACCTGACCCATAACAGAGGGACATTAACATTTCCTTCTGGAACTTTTCTTAGTGATTTCCTACATTATATAGCAACCTCTGTCTCTGTCACCCCCAGCCAACCTTTATAAAGAAATCACTAGTTCTATTTATCTTATTTGTCATATAGAAAGACTAGTCAAATTACAATGGTCGAACAGGGCATCAAGACAATATTCCATTAAGTTACCAACAAAAAAATAGATAGAAAAGTAATTATGATCATAGTGGAGCCCACTATTTTTCAAAATAATTACAATGTTTTTGTTTTCAAGTAAAGTAGAGGCAGTCTTCTAACACATATGGATTTCATTATCATGTGGGAAATTGAAATATGTATGTAGGGATTGCTGTGAAGTCTACAAAGTTGGTCAACACAATGATTTTACTTCACTTGCATTTTCTTCTATATTCCTTTGAAATGGATGCTACCGAGCCAAAAAGAGAGAGAACAGAATTTGCTAAGGATAAATGTATTTTAATAAGACAGATCCTATTTATTACATTCATTAATGATTTTTAGAGGAGAAAAAAATAAGAAAGACAGTGGTCATCAAATCTGCTGATTAAACAAAGGTAACAGACACCATGAAATCAAAAGAGGACAAAGAGTGATGGATGACCTGGAACAGTAAAAAAAACATAACAAAATGTAAAAGACTAATAAAAATTTTTGCCATCAACATCAGCTGGATGTTGATGAAAAAAGGGCAAGGTAGTGACATATTGACTAAATACAGAAGTATGAACCATCAGACAATGTATATCCACCATCTGCAATGTACAGGCAGATTATGTCTAGGCCTGATGTCCGCTTTCCCTCCAATCCCCCACAAGCCCTGCCAGCTGTAGATTCCATTCAGCAGCCCAGTGGAAGAGTATGGAGAGACCACACAGGTACCGCACCGTGCTACTTGGCACTCTTCAGAGGCAGAAGGAGATATGGCACATGAATTCTCTCATTCCAGCTAAAACTGAAAACAGAGCTTCACTCCCTTAGCAAGTCCCACATCTGTAATGCTCCTGCTCATAGAGGGTGATGAGGTCAAAGCATGTGACAAGCGTCTTTGTAGATATTTGCTTTTAGGCAAGGACCACAACCTGTGGATAACAGGATGACTTGAAGATGTGAGCAGGCCCATCTGTCCTATATTTTGCTGCCTTTGGCCTTTCACATTATCTTGGATGCTGCATGACATGAATGTGCAGACACAGTCTCTGTGCTGAACAGTGTCCAAGGCATCTACCTCCCAGCATCTACCTCACTGGGACCGTGATACAGACATCTAATTAATCAACAGGAACCATTGAGTGCAGGAAGAACTATCACTTCAAGTTCAGCTCTATCAATGGCAGACCTAAGCTGGCAGTATACACATGTATTCAGAGGACTCCCTCTGCCATATGCTCCATAGTACCTGTACTATCCAATTCATACCATTGTACAGAATAACCTCCTCATTACCAGAGATAACAGAGATTGATGATCCTTGTGGGTCCCTTCCAACTTAGAATATCTGTGAAATTTCTGTGATGGTATTGTTCAAAGGACATCAAACAGGTTTTGAACTTACTAAGAAATTTAAGAATAAGCATGGCAAAATTTGAGACACCTGGTGTTGGGATATTACAGATTTCTATAGCATGGCACAGCTTTCCTAAGCAAATATAGGAGAGCTTATTTATTCATCATTTACAACATGCCAGAAAAAAAACAACCATCCTTTAGCATATTTGATGACATTTATTTGACTGATAAACTGATAGCTGGGTTGTAGTTTTTAATATTAAAATAATTTTTTAAATCTATAATTTCTAGTTTATCTGAAATGGGATATATAGAGCTCATTTTTCATCTGCTAATCTAACTCTCTATTGCAGTCACTGTACAGAAACGGCATGTATTCCAAAAAAGAACAGTGAGCATCCATTTAAGGTCTCTGCAAAGGAGATGCAAAAGGTGTAATTCAAACTGCTATAAACCACTGAGATTGCTTTTAAGAAGAAGCTTCTTGTTGTTCAAGGCTTTGCTTTCAACCTTAGTTTTCACAAAGGGATGGGATTCCTCAGTAGCTAATGAGAATCCTGGCCCTTCTATCCAAAAATGTGTCCTCAGGGGTCACAATCTCAAGAGACAAAGATGCATAAAACCCCCAGTGATTACACTTCAAGCTGTTTTAGGACACATGTAAACCAGATTAACACAGACACACCAACTACTATTCACACCTGATAATGTGGTTTGGTAATTAAAATAATGGACCTCTGTGATAGTCTGCCAGATCATTTTACATGCATGTCAAATGAAAAGCATAAAGAGAGTTCCCACATAACTAACTGATTTTGAAACTCCCCTTTAAGCTGTAGGTTTCACAACCCATAAGAATAGACCAGCACATGTAACACATTAACGAAAGCTCATAGAAATGTTTTTTTTCCTCTTTTGTCTTGATGTAGAGGAAGAAAAAAAGACAGATTTGACAAACCTGGAACATTTTGCAGAAATCTTTCATTCCAATTAAAAAAATTTTGGCCTTCGGATAGACTTTCTTCTCCTTGTGGCCCAGAAAATTCCCTCCTGAATGGCCACTGGGCACTCAAACATCCCAAGTTCTATGGAGTCCCATCTCCAAGTCCCTGTGCTATCAGACCATCCATAGCTGAACTTTTTGAAATCAAATACGTAGTTATTATTAATTTAAAGTAGAATAGGACTGATAAGAAAGATTTGGAATTTAAACATGGAAGAAACAGAGATACTTCAGAGGCATGTTCCTCTGTGGAAATATTATTCTAATTATCACATAGTGAGGTGGCAAACAGACCAATTTTTAAATGTGTATTTTATTTCACTTCAGCACCAATGATAGAGCGGGTTATTAGATTAGGCTAGATTTTTAGCCAGATAAACAGTAGATAAACCATCTTACTGGTGACATGTCAGTCTTAGGTAGGGGGATTTTTACTCAGTTTTGAATATACTATTTACTTTAACAGTTAGTTTTAGACATCACTCAAAATCCTAAACCAGGAGTGGTAGTAGAATTTTAGTTTACTTTTGAGGCATGCCACAGCTACTCTTATCAGAGAAAATGCAAGGCAGAATCACTTGGTTTTGTTTAGAAACAAAAGTCTGCCTATCTTCTTTAGGTTTTAAAAGGCAGAAAAACTTCCAGTGACACCATTTAGTCTGTTTTTAAACCATAATAGGGCTTCATTGAAACCATTTTACCATCATAACCTTGCATTGTAACGGCTTCATAATAGCACCGTCCAAAAGACCCTTATAGACTGGCAGTGAAATAGTTTCCCCATAATAACTTCATACCTCTGACTTCATTGTAATGATTTCATCATGAGGTCATGGACTAGCAATGGATCCCTTTTGCCATTGAAATTTTACAGTTCCTCATTATAGCCTCACTCACCACAGCATTGTGATGGGGCTCCACTGGATAACAATGAAACCATTTTCTTGTGATACATTAGGCTTAAATCATATTACCACCCTAATGATATAGTCAGGGGTTAGGAAAGAGTGATACATCCCCTTGCTCATTTCAGCATTTCAGTTTAGCATTTGATTCCAGGGGCTGAAGGTGTGCAGTATGGCTACTGAACTGCCACCCCTTCTCTGTAATTAACATGACTGATGGCTACACACCCTGCAGGAGTAGCCAATTTTAAAAGAACAAAAGCAGTAAAAGAACTTCTTCACTGCTTCTGGGCCCCAATTGAGCAAACACTTAAGTTTGTTCCTCTTGAGCAACAAGTTGAAGTATGTGATTAATTTTAAACCTGAATTCAAATCTCCTTAACTCCAGTGAGATCTGAATACTTAGGCAGGTGCTTTCTTGTATCAGAACAGACTTGTGAAAATTGTCTGCAGCACTGAGCTCCAGTTCTCACACATCAGACTTCTCGACCTAGCTAGTGCGAAACAAATCCTGAAAAGTGATGCAGGTTCTGAACTGCTACAGATGTGAATTTACAGGGAGTGCCCTGCAACAGCCTCAGCAATCCCACCAAATCTACAGCTTTTGAATCCCACAACTCTCCACTTCTACAGAAATTTGTACCTACTCTGTTTATTCAGCTTTTATATGGCAGAACAAATACTCCTGATACAACTTCTTTAATAAATCTGACCTAATGACCTAGACTATTCCCTCTAGCTTCTCACCACAGTCCATGTTCTGCCAGACTGAAAGTTCTTGCTGTCATTTTCCCTTCCTTGTGGACTTGGAATAATATGCTCTTGACAGACTTGTACTTTAGGCTACTGAAACCTCGAATTACAATGGTTCTGCTGATGCTCCTTGTGCTGCCACTTCTGTTGCTCCAAAATCCTTCCACCTTCACATTACTTGCTCCTGCTCCTGATTACCCCTAAAAGACAAGGAAAACCAAATCCCAAGCCAAAGCAGAAGTTATCCATGTTCCTTGATCCCTTAGAAAATAAGAAAGTAATCTAGGGGTGCTGCTGCATGTGAAAGCTCCTTAGAGCTAAGAAGGAAAATTGGAATCATGGCACTGCCCTAATATTTTCTCAGTTTCTCTAAAACTGATGACAGGGAAGCCAGACAATGAGGGCAAGCATAGAGTCAGCCATTCTTGACATTGCCTCTTTCAGCCTGTCACAGATGGTGTTATTTGTGGAACCTCTAATGGTACACATAGGCTAGATGTATTTTTCTTTTATTGGTGCAGCCAATTCAAATGTTATTTGTCTAGGTGTATACATGACTATGCAAATATGTCCAGAATAACTGCAAACCTGTGAATGCCTTTACAACTGGCATCCACCAAGAAAGGGATAGTTTGCAGAAAACAGCTAAATTGGGAACTTTTTTTAGTTTGTTGCAAACTGCAAAATAAAACAGACTCAGATCAATCTAAAAATAGTATTTTTCAATTATTTAACTGGTTGCAGGAAGAAAATGTTTCATCCAATATTTTCCTTTGGAAAACAAATTAAAATGCTTTCTTTTCAGATACCTGCTAGACAATTCCAAAATTTACTGAGTGACAGCTTTAAGAAAAACTATATTCACATCCTCCGTTTATTTGCCCAATGGCTTAGCAGTCTCCGGATAAGAAAGATTTGTTTTGGTACCTTCCATCACCTCCAAAGAAAACGTTGTCTACCCAATTTCACTAAGCCCATAAAGGTTTTCCTCACTTTAGTGCCATTTTTTTTTTACTTCAAACTACCAACATATTTCCTGAAAATGTTAAAGTGGATATCTTACCAAATACCCTTATTGTCCCTTTTGCAAGTTGCAAACTTCCTGAAAAAACACATAAATTCATTTACCAAAGACAGTGAGTCACATTTAGGTCTTTTCCAGAATAAAAGAAGCAAGAAAACTAATATTTCTCTTGTGGTTTAATATGATCCACTGGCCCAAATATAAAAATATATAAATTGTATGTAAATCCATAAAACAAAAAACCTCTTTTCATGAACTCCAGTCAAATAATCTGAAAATAATCCCATCAAGGTTTTATTTAGAAAGCTGAGTACCTCCCCGAAAAGAACACACACACTGATACGGACAAATTACTTTAGGTTACAAAGGTCTAGCTACACAGTTTTAATATATATATTAACTCTATAGACAACAAACTTAATGCTACCCTAATATTCAATAACAATAGTTAATATCATCATCATGTGACAATGGTCTTCCTGGGCCAGCCATCTACTTAATACAAGCTCTTATTAAACCGTGTTACATTTGGCTGCACAGCTTTAAATATATATGGTTTAAATCTTTTCCACTATAATTTAGAGTGCCTGGCACAAATATACAAGTCAAAATGGCTATTACAGAAAATGCTATCAGCAGTCCCTAAAAAATTGGATAAATGAAGACTGAAGTACAAAATCCTTCTGATCTAAGTGAAAAGCACTTTCTCCTTTTAGCTGTATGCAGTTGTGTTAACTCAGGTGTTAGCATTCTTCACCTCTGCCATTTTAACAGTTCAATATATTTTTAAACAACAACAAAAAGAATATAGCTCCAGCGAAAAAAAATCTTGAAAAGCTGAGGGTCCAAATAATGCAAGATGCCCAAAATCTGAAAGAGGTAATGTATTTACAAAGGGGGACTACAAATTCTGTAATATTTCCACATCCGGAAAGAATATAAAGCACTGCAATACAACAGCATCACCCAAAGAATATTACACAAATGACCTTACAGATAAAGTAACTGTAGTGAGAGTTCACACCTGCCTTTTCTACACACTCCATGGTATTAGCAAATAGCAGGGGGGGGGGGGGCGGGAATCAGGGAGTCAGAGAGGAGAAAAGACCTGCAGGCCACAGTATGGGAATAACCAGATAAAGAATAGTTAGATAAGCAAGACATCTTTGAGTAAGCTGCATTTTTGCAGCAGGGTTAGGAAATTCCAGTGCCTTCCTTGGGGTGTCTGCAGGGAATATTAGTTGTGTGTAATTTTGCTTGAGTGTTTACCATCCCTGAGCAAAGCAGGCAAGACTTACGAGCATCTCCAGGTTACTAATTTCTCAACCAGCAGAAGCTGCCACTGGGAAGTGCCCTTTGATACCACCAAGAAATGATCTGAAAAAGCACATTCCAGAAGCAGAAAATATTGGAGATGGTGTCAGTAGCTGACATTATAGTCCTGGAGGAATGATATATCAAAGCTCTGCTTCAATTTGAGCTAAGCTACCAGTGAATCCAATATAAAGAATCCAATATAAACAGGCATATCAAATATGCTTTGGCAGCCTGGAAGCACAAACTTCTCAGTTTTTCAGGGACAGCGTATATCTTAAATCATGTAGTGCTTTTAAAAATCTCAACTAAACAGACTTACTAGAGGTTTATATTGCAGGTTAGATTTGTTGATTTTGTTTTGCTTTTTTGGTTGCATTTTGAGGAGGGCTTTTTAAGCATAGACCAAAGAAAGGACTGTTTGTTTAAATATAAAACCAAATATATTTTATGCTCTTCCACCCTTCTGTCCATCTATGTGTACCTCAGCAAACTGAATGTGGTCCTATACTGCAACAGACACTGCAAACCAAGCCCTCTATGTCTCCCTTAAAACTTAAATAAAGCCATGAATTTGCTTGACAAAATTCACATCTAAGCATCTCCAGTTCTGGCAGGTTCTTCCATTCCATGGTGGCTCAGCTATTCCCCTTCTTCACCTCTCATTTCAGCACCACTGGGATGAGATGCAGTGGACATGAGCAGAGGTTGCAAGGACAAAGTGTACTGTGTATGAGAGAATATATTTTATTATAATAAATATATTCTCTCATGTCTTTTCCACTCCAAACAATCCTTAACCTCCCTTTTGTAGACACTCAGTAACTATCTTTGCTCTGCTCAAAAAGATGGTTCAATGCATCCCTGCTGGGTGACCAAATGTGGTGCTCTCTCACACATCTGAGAAGAAGCAATTTGAGACATACATACCTTTCTCCTATTTTAGGAAGAAAAAAAAAAGCTGGAGGGAAAAAAAAGTGAAAAGTCTCCCTAGGCTGAAATTGCAGATCAGATCCCTTACCTTTGCTATGTACACCACTCTGAATGCAAACCAGTGCTAGAAACAGAGTGATAACCAAAAACCCCACCCCACCATAATATCTTAAGAGCAAATAAAAATATTAGGCAGAATTGCCAAATCTCCATGGCTATTGCAATTTCTATGAAGTCATGATGTTTACCTCCTGGAAGGTAAGTGTTAATTACAGGATGGGGACAAAAATTAATGATTGGTTTTGGAATTAATGTCCCATTTGAAAAGGATTATTGTTGTTATCAACCACATCAAGCAATTAATGGCACCCATAATGCTTAAAAAATTAACAGTGGCAGCATAGTTGAGTGACTATTTTGAAAAACTGGTCATTCCTTGGAGATTAATGAGCAATTTTCTGTCAGAGTGCAGGATGCACTCTTGTAGAAAACTGACAAAAGAGGCACCATCCTCAGGGGATTATTTTTAACAATCCATTTTGTTGCGCATATTTAAAAGGAAATTTGGTAGATATCACTGCCATTCCAGAAGTATATTCTCATTTATTTTTCCCTTTAAACATTATAAGCCAATATATGACAAGGTACACTGGACTGGATATCTAGAATCTAAAATGACTAATTACAGGAGAATAACCAAGAAGGTATAAAACACTGCATAAGGATTTTTTTCCAATTGCTTTCATTTAGGTTTATTATACAAATAAGTATCAGCATTGTAGGCAATTAGATTTCACTTAAATCACTCACAATCAATTAATGTGAATTGTTTCACTATTTTTGCTTAAGTGTCTCTAGGCAGGTGCTCTGTTTTAAAGTAAAAAGTTTCAGAAGAGATGTGTCTGATTAAACACATTTAATTAGAACTATAATGAGGGTGATTTTTACTAGAAAGTTGAAGTGTGGTTTTTAATGACATCCATATATTCTTTCTGAAATGAGTTGCCCTACCTTAAAACTCCCATAAAAAAAAAACAACAAACAAACAAAACCAAACATAAATACCCCACCAAAATCTAGCCAAGATTCTGTTTTGCTTCCCCATTTATCAATTTGGTCATTGATTTACACCTGCACGGAATAAGAGTGATCAGGTGTGTAGTACCCAATACAGACTTAGCACAAAGCATAGAAAGGGCCAGCAATTCCACACTATCCCAGCTCACACAGATATTTCATACGAAAAAACCCAACTGTGTACCACAGCTTGTGGGCTTACAGTTCAGGTCCAAGTCTGAGTCTCTTTTTTTGCCTGAGGGCTGCCGCTTATCCTACCTTATTTCTCTCACAGAGCTCAGTGACTTCATCAGCTACAGCTCTCCAGTTCACTTCTAATAAAATTATACTTCACCACCAAGAGCATCCTCTGTGGGCCCGGAAGAGACTGGTATATATAATCAGTTTACAGGTAGGAGGGAAAAAAGTTTCAGAGGAATAATACTGCAGATTGATTTGTGTTGCACAGAAGTATGTGCAAACTAAGATTCTCTTCCAGAGTCTGCAGAATTGTTCCAGATGTCCATGATGTACCCCTGAGCAGAACCCTTCCCACCAATGAGCCCAGATGACAGGTAAAGAATTGGCTTCTGGAGACAGGGCAGCAAAGGTGAAAAGGGTGAAACAAAGAAATCAGAAGCCATTCCCTCAATAGATAAAGTTCTGCAATGGTCTAGGCTTCCCTAAGAGTCATCAGGAAGGAAAAAAAAACAAAAGGAAAGCATAGGGGAACTAGGCAAGTTTGAACGAGGATGTTCAGGGCCACGTGGGTAAATGACTTTCCTTTCCAAAGACCTTTCTGAAAACAAGCAATTTTTCCTTTTTTGTTCAGGATTTACACATTGCAGTACCTAAAGGTAACCCAGTGCAGGGTCCTTGACAGCATGTTTCTGAACAGGCTCCCTCCACCCCTCACCTTGGCTGCCATGGCTTTAGTTGCAAGGCTTGCCAGTGGCCCACAGTTTTGTCCCAGTGTTTTGCCGGATGCTCTCCAGCACATGACCTATTCACTTTTCCCCCAGTTGTTACTCAGCCAGGGACCCTGCACTCTCTCCCAGCAACAGACCTTTGTTCTGAAATAGGGAATCAATTTTCTCTTTATAAAGGGGCACAAGGAGCAGAGGGGAAGTGAGCAGGTACATCAACCATACACATCCTAAGCTGAGTGCTGAATCAGAAACTTGTTCTCACGGAACAGTCAGTCAAGCCTTCAGAGGGCAATTCAGACTCTTTGGGGTGGAGCACTGTTTGGGAGTACGTGGCAACAAATCTCCTTCCCTCCCTACTATTGTTACAATTCATTTATCCTTCACATTCTCCTTTCCGAGATCCTTGGTTGTTCTGGAGGCTCCAATGATCCTCTGAAGCTTAGATTCCTTATGGACTAAATTATATGGTGTCTATGTCAAAATGTGTACTCCTGGTAGAATTTAAAGTAAAGGGACTTTTAGTGTCTTTCAATAGTGGCCAAGGTCAAATAAGCAGAACTAAAAAATTGACTCACCTCTCCTTGAATTGTTGAGATGTGATTTAACTAACGAGTTAAAGCCAAGCAGAAATTGTGCTGCACACTTATCAGACCTTACCTAAGAATTGCCTTAAATATTCTGCAAAAAAGGACCAGCTAGTTAAAATCTATAAGACCATCTGACATGTGGAAAATGTACATTGAAATACTGTCACTGGCCCACACCTCAAAAAGCAAATGGAGTAAAACTCCAAGAAAGAAAGGATTGGGAGTGAGTTGAGGAAGAAGAAAATTCTGGTGTAGCAGGGAAAACAGATCAGGTCTGGAGTAAAGATGATTTTTAAAGATGATTTCTCATTAAGAAAGCAATTATCTACATGGGAAAGAGACATTTTATGGCTTGCACACTTGGCAGCTTGATGCCAAATGACCAAGAGTAATAGCTACTGGAGTTGTTGGAGCCTTCTTTCAACCAAGAACCTGATTGTTTGTTTTCAGTTCCTTCTAAATAAAATAAAACAAAATATTATCAAGTAAAATTGCCAAACTAAAAGAAAAAGGGGGGGGGAGGAATTTGCACACAGATTAGTAGGGTGCTAAACTGAGGAAGAGAAATTACAAGCAATAGAACAAATCCGTCCCTCTCTCGGCTGTATAGTCAGAAAACAGAAGGATCTAAAGTACAAAAACCATCTAGAGATATTTTCATTTAGCAGTTTCCATGACTTTTTTGTCTGGAACAGTGTTGTAAGTGTAACAGCATGGAAGTCTGCTTGAATGATAGACTTATGAACATAAAACCACAAAGGGAATGGATTGTAAACTTCACAACCAGTTCAGATGTAGCTGCAGTAAACTTGTACTTCTACTTTTAAATTTTTCATGCATAAATCTGTCTTGTGTTGTACATGGCAGAAGTTGAATGGGAGTCAAAGGAAAAGCCCCTAGTATGTCTCTGCAATTCCAGCTGAGGTGACACAGAATTTAACTGTACAATAGTTTTTCTAGCACTTATTATATTGATTACTATCTGAGAAATGTTCCCACTCTTGCTGCTGTTGCTTCAGTAACAGCCACAGACATAGTGGCAGCCATTTACAGGTCTGTGCCTTTGACTCTGCTGCTTCTGTCTCCCACAGAGTAATCTCCAGTAGGTCCTCAGTATCTTGCCCAGCAAAACTTCCAGGTCATCAGATCACATTGGGTCTGTTTCTTTTTCCTCTCTCTTTCTGTTATGGAATTCACCAATTCTGACCCCAGACCTTCATCTGAAAGAGAGAGCAGCCCCAAAGTTTGTGGATGAGGGTTCATGGAACACTAAGGAAACACTGCAAACTCTTGGTGGATGGTCAGCTGCCAGACATCCCCCCTTGCTGTGATTTTCAGAATTTACACCAACCCCTATTTCTTTTGTTCTGAAATAAATTGAAGCCTCTTTACCATCCACATACATTTCTGTGCTCCCACTGAATACATGCATTACCATGACACTAGGCTTTGCTTGGAGCCTACACAGAGACAAAACACAAATACCAGGGTAAGAGAGCAGGAAAGGTCTGTGTGAAGTTGAAGTGGCAGTGAATAAAGCAATAACTTCAGACCTGAGTGCATGCACTGAAAGGACACTTTGCTCTAGTTTTCATTATTACAAGACAGCAAGACCACAAGAGTAGTTACCAGTAGAAAGTCAGTGGGGAGGAAAGAAATCTTCTCCTTGGAGTGGCAGAATAATTTGTACTGCAACAACCACATCAGGGTCATGATTCAATAGATAAGGGGTTGCTAATAAAAAGCATGCTGGCCTTTTCAGAGGTGTCTTAAAGCCCTTGGCAGGATGCACAGTGACAAATTTTGCCCAGGTCCTTACGTCCTGAATTAGGAATCATGGCCAGGGTGGTCCAGAGGACAATTCAAAACCTTTTGCTATGAAATACTCTATGGGAATATTGCACCAACTACTTCAATCAAAAAGTCTTTTCTTTCCTCCTGTCCTCCCTATCACTCTTTCACTCTTTTTTTTTCTTTCTTTCTTTTTTTTTTTTTTAAATTCCCTCCTCTGCCTTATTTGCTGCTCATCTCCTTCTGGTTTTTCTACTTGAGAACTCAGGCTTCCAACTCAGTTTTCTAAATTAGATGGCATAGATAAGATACTTCAATATATGCTTTTGTGTGCCTAGTGCTCAGACCAATTTGGTCTTTCCATCATAGGTGGAAAAATTCATTCACATCCTCTACCTATGAATATCATCATGACTGACTTAAACGTGTTCTGGTCAACAATCACCAGCTATAAAAAGATTTTTTTTCTTTTTAAATTTCTATGCTGAGACAGATTCCACTGGTCAGATATGAGGAAGAACATCTGAAATGAGGATTTAAATCGTAACCATATACAAGCACATATGCATGTAGTTTCTGGTGCAGGAGGAAGGAAAAAGGTGAGAAATTCTCAGATATAAAATAGAATTGGGGAAACAAAATAAGTTTCACTCACATGCTCACTGCAAAGTAGATAGGCTAGAACTGTTCTTAAAGCACAGCACAGACTTTATCCTATAGCTGAGTCTGAGCAAATGTGCCAATTTTCAGTGGACAAACAGGAAAGGATTCAAGGGGATGTGAATAACAGGGTGAGATTTGGGGTAAATCTCAGATAAGAATGTGGATTTCACCTCCTATGAAGGCATATTAATATGAATCATTGAGATTTCTCCCCACTTGTTCTTTGTTATGGCTCCATTCCTTTTCAAACACAATTAAATCTAACTACCCAAAGTGGACCAAGACTGTGGAAGTCTCACTGAAATTAGTCAAGACTCTCTCAAGTAATTCCCCTAGTCTTAGTGATTCTATCTGCAGGAGTAAGTGTTTCTTAGCAAGAGAAGGGATCTCATAATCTGAGCTCTACTTACTGAAAATCAATCTGCTCCCAGGATTATTAGAATCCCTGCACTGAGGAACAACACAACACCGGACCCTAGAAAAACCATTTCAGTTACAGAAACAACAAATATCAAGTTCACAGGAGATATGTGAACCATCACAGAAGTTTCTTTATCCTCTTTCAGACCCAAGCATTGTATATTACATAGTCGTCAAAACTTTCAAACTTGTGTACCTACAATTTGGGGACATATTTCCTAATTCTTCCCTTATAAGCTAAACAGTGAAATCTATTACCATATTGCTAACCTTCTCCATGCACAGTCCAGAAATCCCAATAGTAAATATACACAAATCATCTGGAATTCTGCTTCATGTCCAGCAGAGTTCACCACACCTGTGAATGCCATATCCTTCTACTGAAGCACTAAATGTCTGGATAGGAATACACATTCAGCAACATTGCTTGCTTTCATTCTCTAGTTACAAATGCAGTTTGCCATAGCCAGTCTATTTTCCGAGGTTTGCTGCTAGACATACTCTAGATTAGGAATCTCTGACATATACCTTGTTTTACTGTGCACCATAATAATAAGCTACTGTATCAGGTCCCTCCCCCAGTTCTACCATCCCAACCCAGTCCTTTGGGCTTTAAAACTACTCATTGAAGGCCACTTTGCTCGTGCACTTCTGGAGAGACTTCACTTAACAGTTTGCCTCTAAGTTTTATCAGAATGAGTATAAATACAGGCTATCTCAACCCAGCAACCTAGATGTTCCTTAAAGTACTGAATTATCTCTGTTGTCCACTGTATCAGCAGACTGAGAGATAGCAGCCCAGAGAAAATTAGTCCACAGTGGTATAACTTGTTTCCATGAACTCTTGGCTTCTTGTATTTTGAATTAAATTAAAATACACTGATTGATACTGGCATACTGGAAAAAATCAATATTTGACCCACATACCTTCAACAGTAACATGCTCAAATATTACAGTGATTTCCTCTGGAGAGAACAGATTAGATTTTGTATTCAATCAGTCCAGAAACAACAATATTAATGGAATATAAATGTTAATAGTTGAACCCACAAATGACAGGTAGATCAGAAATAAAGTTCATGTCCTTGATTTCTGTCAGACATCAGGCTCTCAGAGTATATAACCACAAACCAACAAGCACAGAGTTCAGTACAACTAACAATCAACAACTGGTCTGTCAAGTGAATGAGGAGAAGATACAGAAGTATGTCTTGGGCTAAACAAGTAAATTATCACAGAAAGATCCCTTTACCACATCATATTGAAAACACAAGAGAAAATAAACACATCACAAGAGCAGGAGGATGGAGGTACAGAGGATCACAGTACAAACAGAAACAAATCCATCCTTTAATAAAGATACACAAAATTCCTTCACCCCCTTTGCCTTGCTCTTTTGCTGTTTTATCTTCGCTAGCAGTTGTCTTTCTTTTTCTGCTGCTACTCTCCTTCCTCTTTCTTCTTTTTTTTTTCTCACTGCAAAGTGCACAGCCTAACAAATTCCACACAGATGTGACTATGGAATTTGGAGCACAATTATTCTTCTATTGCTTTTGCATATAAAGGGGTTGAGTTTGGAGCTTGAGGTTTTCAGTATTTAGTCCAAGTGAAATGTAGTCACAGAAAATGTGGTATATCTAAAACTTACATCTTTTCTCTGCCTGATTCAGTCTCCCTCTCTGAAGCCTAATATGTATTTATTTACACACAGATTTGATAGAAAATAGTGAGGGAAACATGGTCTGCAGTAGGAGCAGGTGCATGATTAGGACTCTTATTTTACCCAATGTGTGCATCTCTAACTTAACCAAGAGAACAAGTCAGTCCCACCCATCACTTTTCTCACTCACAAGTTGAAATATTTTAAATTTTTATTTAGATAAGAAACATAATTTTCATTTTTTAAAGAAATTTAAAAATTAATTACTAGCTCTATTCACAGAAGGAGCAAAAAGATAAATTAACCATTGCTTTTTGGATTCTTGTCTGTTAGAGAATAAATTAATATAGACTCTTTATGTCTTCTAAAATACTAGGTTTACTCACACACCCATTCAAGAGCCATCCTATCTGTGATATCATTCAACAAACACACATTACTTTGTGTCCCCTATAAAACGTATCACAGAACACTCCTTTTTTTTATAGAGTGTAAATCACACAAGAACCATTGTTCATTTGCTCTTCTTTGGGATTCAAAGCCTGGCTATGCCATGATCTGTTAAGCGACCTTGGTCAAGGCATCTCAGCTCTCTGTGCCTTTGAAAAGAAGACCACCTTCCTGTACTAACCTCTTGATCAAAATCAGCAAAGCAGTGTACAACAACAGAACACTGAAAGTCTTTATCATTGGAAAATAAATAAGTAAATTCCACTTAAATATTTGTTTCTTTACATGAGAGCTGCTCCTCACCCATTTGTATAATATCATGAAGCTGAGTCAGGGGAGGTTCAGGCTGGATTTTAGGAAAAGGTTTTTTATCCAGGGGGTGTTTGAGCCCTGGAACAGGCTCCCCAGGGAAGTGATCACATTCCCAAGCCACAAAGAGTTCAAGAAGCATTTGCGCTATTCTCTCAGGCACATGCTATGACTCTTGGAATGTTCTTCACTGGACTGGGAACTGGACCCAATGATCCCAATGGGTTCCTTCTAACCTAGCATACTATATGATTCTATGATATTTTGGACTGTATTGTAGTAGTGCAACCTTTGCCACAAATCTCAGATTGTTTTCCAAAATCCCTGAAGTCTTTTCCCTAGTGCTGGGGTGATCACAGGTTCTATCTGCTTCTTCACATTGCTTTATCACTCTGTCCATTGCAGTTCATGATTATAGAAAGCCTAGAGCATTGGCATATAAATGCTATTGGTGAATAGATCCCACCAATATGTTTAAGTGCATCAGTAGATCAAGGCTTTAATAATGCTGGAATACTGGAAGCCCATGGTGCAATTGATAACAAGAATTCCTTTATTGACTTATAAAAAAGACAGTTCTGCACAATAAAAACCAAAGAGAAAGTTTTTGTTGTGTCTAGAACTCCCCTCTGAGAAGTGCATTACTCAGCTTCCTTTTTCTGAAAGTCTTTCTTTAGGTCACTGCTGCTTCTGATGCATGACAAATAATGAGTGATCAGTAACCTACCATCAGTGTGAGAAACGAGTGAGAAATGGGTGAGAAATGACATTTTCAGCCTCTTGACAACTTCAGGATTTCAAGAACTGTTCCACATTTTAGGAATGAAATCTAGATCTTTATTTTTTCATTATTTCCCCTTGTACTCCTCCATCGCTAATAGGCCACTGATTTAAAGGGACAGCAAACTGAAAAAGGAGGGACACCAACACTTTGTGTCTTCCAGGAGACCTGGAGCTTGCTACGAGTGTAGCTCAGCATTCACACGTGTGCTGCTATTCTGAATAGAGCACAAACCCCCTATCTGAATGTTTGAAACCTTATGGTATCAATAAAGTGTGAAGTTCTCTACAGTTCTAATGCAATAACATTGTAAGTACCACTTGTACTATTTTTGTGCAGTGTTAGTTTTCTGGTTATTCCTGTAGTGCTGCTGTATTTACAGAGACAGACAATATAACTGTCTCTTTAGGAGTTTCTGAGCAAAAATACATATTAATAGCACCAGCTTGACTCAACAGTACAAGGTCATTCAGATTCTTTTCAAATATATTCTCCACCAAGGGCAACCACTACTAGAAGGAACCCCTTAGGTTGTTTATAACAGCAGTTCACCCCTTATGCTATGTTATAGCAATAGACTATAGGAGGGAAAAAACCAAAAAAGACAACCTTATTATATTTACTTTCATGAAATCACAAGTTGTTCCTTTATGCTTCTATCAGAAATGTTTCAATTTGATTAAAGCAATTGCATTTAATATCTGCATGTTTCTCAGCTGTTGTCTGTTGTCCTAGTGTATAAAGGTAGAGGATGGAATATGTTTTTATAGCCACATCAAATAACATGAGAGATCTGGGACACTTATAGCTCAGCATAAACTTCTTAAAATTAGTTGAACTATGCATAGACCTCTTTGAACACCCTAAATGAACACTTGACAAAATGGAATACATGCTGTATTTTCACTGACAAGAAAGGGTTTTTACAAAAAAAGATTCAATTTTATAACCTACATAATTAGAGTAAACAAAGAAAAAGACAAGATATTGGAACCGTGGACTTCTTTATTTAGGGATTTGTACTGAATGTGTTTAAATGCAATAAGCCAGGCATGATCTTTGTAGTCCACTGTATTTCATATCATGAAAATATGAGCACATGAAGTAAAGATATTATCAAGGCTGATACATGATGTTTTATGCAGAGCTTGTGTGGGATGACACCTGGGTTTTCATTTCAATGCTGTGGACAGAGTGGCTAAAGAAAGATAAGGGCAACCTAAAACAAGAAGTTAGAAGCGACATGCATTGTCCCACTATTAACAATTATCTGTGAAGTCCGCAGATCATCTCCTGTCAGCCCCAGACACATGGCAGAAGTCTGTTACTGCCATCTGCATGCTGTTTCCTGACTGTGGCACTGCTCGTGCTGCCTGTTTTAGATAAGACAAATCCACACAAACTGGTTTTTTAGAGATATTTAAAGAACTCCACATGATATTACATTGTTAAATTACAAAGAATTATAAAGAATTTCATATAATGAAAAATTTAACCCATTTTTTCCCACCAGTGGCACCTCCACTTCATTCAATGCCAGTGCTTTACCAGTCCAGAGAGATGTAGGGTAAATCAGATTCCTAATCACATCACCCACTGCAGAATTCAAAATCTGTATAATGAGTGTGAAAAGGAAGTGCAAAGAAATAAAAATAATTCCGCATGCATTATCTTGAAGAGTTAAGTTTTACCCTTACTTCTGCTGTGGATTTTCTGTGTTATGCTGCCAGTGTACAATTACAGAGACTTCTCCTAAGTGATTTTATGCTCTTCCTTTTATGACCCTCACACAGCCCACTGAACCTGTTTTAGGGACAAGGTAAGTTCTATGGGTTACTTCTAATAGTCCAGGGAATCTTTGCTACCAGTCATGAAATTATGAAAACAAATTATGAAATTATATTAAGAATGCAAAATATGAAAAAACACATCTCTTACCTTGTTTTAAGAGTGTTTGGGAATCAACAATAGTCTTTATTTTAGTTTTTCCATCTGTAAAACAAGAAAGTGAGAATGACTTCCTTTAACCCAGGACACACAGAAGTCATGTTAATAGGCAGCTAAGAAGCACATGGACACCAAGCAAGACTGCCATAGAAAGTATTTCTACACTGACAAGGTCAGTATTTCTACATTCAGGCTAGAATCTTGCAAAGGGCACAAAAGGGAAGGTCATGTCTCAAACAAAGGAAACTAAACTAAGTATCAAATTACTACTCATTTTGTGGGTACTAACCATTCAGGGTTTTAAACTAGGCAGAAACTGTGACAAAAATTATATGAGATCTTGTCAATTACATACATACTTTTGCATTACATACAGTGAACGGGTTCATCTTAAGATTGCAAAGATTTCCAGCATTTTCCATCATTTATGGTTTTGACTTTGCATCCCTAAAATTCTCTGAAGGAAATCTTTCATAAAGCTAACAGATTGTTTTATTCCACCTTTATTTCAGAGTCCATTGGAATCAACTTTCTTCCACTGAGGGGGATTCCAGCTGTTCACAGGAAGTTTCTACGCTCTTAGATCTCAAAGTTAGTTGAGAGCACTTTGATATTCCTTACTGTATGCTCATCATGTTTTGGTCAGAGAACTGAAACGATTTTGAATCCATATGTGTAAATATATTCCCTCATAAAATGAATAATGCCAGCCAAATTGGGCTTTTCTACTCTATTAAACAAGTAAATATACTAACGACAACAGAGGTACAACAACATAATTTAGTGGAAAATGAAACCCTATAGTCTATGTTCTCAAAAGCACTCTAGTTTCTACTTCTCAGTGAAATAACTTTGCAGGAATTTTGCACCTGAATAACTTATGTCTTTAAATTTTGTTTTTATTTCCCATTTTATTTTTGAATGAGTAACTCAGGCTGTTAGTCAGTAAGAAGATGTTTGAGAGCTAACATTCTGTATGCTGAGAGATCAACATATTTGGTCAAATACCTCTTGTATCAGTCACCAATTTCCTTTTTGTTTACCATAAACTTTCTGGAAAGGCAGAGGAGAGAGGAAAGCAACCACTGTTGTAAATAAATGCAAAATATCTTTTGAGGACAAAGGGAATTAGTTGCTTCCCATGTAGCACTCAGGTTATTTCCTGAAGGACGGTATATCATACATTACCAAGAAATAAAAATAGCATCAGTTGTAAAGTTATCTATCCCTGTTACTCTTACTGGTTTTTTACAAGGCTAACTTTCTCAATAAAAATGGTCCAACACATTCACAAATACTTTAAAAATGCACATTTCTTCTGTACATCACTGCAGTCTGTCAATGCTCCATGACTTTAACCATGGCTCACATCAGTATTTGAGGGTCTTGCAATCTTCTATTCCCAATATCACAGGATATAAAAATATTTCCATTTTATAGACCAGGCAACAAAATATATTAAGAAGACTAGGGAGGCAAAGGAGTTGACCCACCACTCATGGAAAATCATAGACCAAAATTTGGCATTAGGCCTCTAAACAATGCATGGAAAGAGGCTGTGATCCCACGTTGGGATTTGTTGAGCCAACGTCATAGTCAGGAGTCACTTCAAGCTACTCATGTGGCGGAGATTTGGCAAGCCCCGGAGAAGGAATGTTATTCTTTCTCTCTCTGACTGCATATCATGGTCCCTTTGTGTTCTCCTGGAGCAAAATCAGCTTTTTCTCAAAAATTCAGTTGGAAGAGAGTTGTACAGCCTCTTTTGCTCCCTTACTCCAGTGTCAGTGGTTCAAGTGCTCCAGTAGCCTATGAGAACACACTTTCAGTTCCATTCTCTAATTGTGAGGAACTTGCAATTCCCGGGTGAATTATTTTACTACAAAGCTGTCTACTGTTGTAGGCAGATGATGTTTGTAGCACTGTCTGTTGAAATTGCTGCTTTTTGATTGGCAAAATACAGAAAGAAATAGTAAGCATAAGCATGGCTGTTTAGGTGCATCATAGGAAGAAAAGCTATGAACCATTTTCTGCTCCTCTGAACACCTAATACATGAGACTTAAACATTCATGGAATTCAGATAATATTTATTTAAGCCATTAGTCAATATTTTCCTCATTAGGATGGCAGGATTTGACCCATTCTGTAATCAATCCCATGGCACCATGTAAATAACTGTTATGGGTTTAGCCAGGTGGGCCTCAACTTAGGTTCTAAAGTCCAGCTAGGCCTAGGATTGTCAGCTGATTTAAACTGGGCTGGGCTAGCTAACACCTGACTTCTTCTAGTCAATAATCTTGTATTTCCTACCATACTACATCATCTCAAAGGGTGTAAAATCCAGTGTGTGGGAGTGGCTTGGTCAGTTCCATCATGGCTGCACTAAGAGGAAGACATCTAGCAGCTCCTCTACTATGCTAGGCCCTGCTCCTGTTGCCTGTGCTTGCATTTTGTTTGCATTCAGGGAAGTAGAAATATTTTGTTGTTATACTTTCTCTTTCTTGCTGAGTGTCTTTTGAAGTGCTTATGAATTTAGAGTAATGGGCTTTGTATTAATTGGGGAGTGGGAAGTTATTCCTTGTTATATATATGTAACTTGTGTAAGTGTGTGTTATATTGTAGTTTCCTTTTAATTTTCTCTTTTCTGTATAAATACATGTAGTTAGTTTCAGCATAAACCTGGTTTTGAGGTGTTTTTTTTCCCTCTCCCTCTTCTTTTCCCCTTAGCTGGTTGGGGGGAGGAGGGACCCTTTTCACTCTGTCCTGGACAGTTGGCGTTTTGCCAGCTCAACCCAGGACAATAACATAGTTTTTAACTCTCATTTTTCATACAGAAGGTGTCCTTAAGCGAATGGAATGAAATTTACAGACACAGCACACATGATATTTACATGTAATAGCTCTATCAGGAAGAAAAAATCCTGAAAGTTAACAAAAATTGATTGATGCTCCCTGACTAGAAGTGTCTGTAATTTTTTGCATGATAGCAATATGGAATGTGTTAACTCCATGAACACCATTGTCTCCTTTACAACTGCTGTTGCTATTCTAACCACATTATCAACCTCACACATGTTTACCTCAGGGATATTTAGCCAGCCATAATTGACTTTTGCACAAAAACAAAGCTGCAGGCAAGGTTTAATCCTTTTGGGCTTGCCTTCTCAGTAAAGTAAACAAGTATCTAAGAGAATTGTAACTAGATCAACTATAAAATCAGAGCATGGGGTGAACCTGTTCAGCCTTTTTCAATTTTATAATTCTTAAAATTTTAGTCATTAAGATATATGGAAATTAACATCTCCTCTGTAAGACATTATAAATAATTAGAGAACTCGGTATTTCCCCTTCCAATAACAGCATTTCTCTAACATTTCCCAATAATTAAATCAGTTATTTAAACATATCAGATTCCTGTATAATGGTGGAGTCTAAAGAAGCCTCACTGTTGTACTGATATCACACTAAACTTCAGCAGATAAGGTTAATGCCGGGTAGCACTGATAACACAAACTCTAGGTGAGATTAATCTTGCTTGATATGGTAGGTGGTGTCATGGTTTAACCACGGCTGTCAGCTCAGTCACCCACTCCTCCCGCACAGGAGGATGGGGGAGAGAATCAGAAGGATAAAAGTGAGAAAAAGCATGGATTGAGATGAAGAGAGTTCAGCTGGTAAAGAAAAGCTGTGTATGCAAGCAAAGCTAAGGGGGAAATCCATTCACCACTTCCTGTCCCTTTGGGGGTTCCTTCTGCCTCGTTGGTGCTGTGTGTTGTAGGGATGCAGTCTGCAGTGGTATGGATGGATCTCCTGGTCCTGCAGGTTATTCCATTACCTAGGAGAAAATGTGCTCCCCTTTTTCCCTGACCATGTGGTCCCCAAGAGCCTCTGAGAAGGACACACAGAGAACACCAGAGAGGGAGGAGAAAAAGAAAGTTTATTGTTGCTGGTCAGGGGTTTATATGGACCTTGGAGAGATTCAAAACCCACCAATAGAAAACAAGAGGGGGCTTGGCTCTGGGTCTATGGGAGTAACAGGATTTACATTCAATAGGAGAGGGGTTCAGGTAGCATGCATGTCGCAACCTTCCTCCAGAGCCCTGAGATAACAGGGTGTTCTGGGAAGGAGAAGCAGTGACTTTGCAAAAAGACATTTTAACAGACATTGTGTACATTCAAACTACATTAAAAACATCAGTTGTTAAAGCATTATGAATGGCTTGTTGATCTTCTTCATAAATCCATTTCTGGCAGGATTTTTTCCATTCCAAATATTGTAAACCAATTCCTACAACTTCCCGTGCTCGGGCAGGTGTTCAGCCTGCCAGAAGACCAGACCCCATCACATATAAACGGTGACTTGGGAAGACAAATGCCACCACTCCAAATGTCCTCCCTTTCTTTCTTCTTCCTCCAGCTCTGTATGCTGAGCATGATACCGTAAGGCTGGGGATATCCCTTGGGTCCATTGGGGTCAGCTGTCCCAGCTCTGTTCCCTCCCAGCTCCTTGTGCATGGCCACCCTCCTCTGGAGGGGTGAGGAGCAGAAAACCTCTGGAATCTGTGTAGGTGCTATTCATCAGTAACAAAATCATCCCTGAATTATCAACTCTATTTTGGTCACAAATCCAAAACACAGCCCATACCAGCTACTATGAAGGAAATTATCTCCACCCTAGACAAAACCAGCACAGATGGCTTAGACTCGTGTTCAGTAGATCCTTTAACCTGATGCTACCATGGAAAGAAAGCAGGTCTCCCCTGCTTTTACTCACACGTCCTATTCCCAGTCCTGCAGATTTGCCTCTTGTGATAATTCGTACATTTGTACTAATATATTGTAAATTGTTCAGGGAGCTGATCTGGTTGAAACCCAGCCATTTTCCCTTGAGTTTAAGTTTTGCACAGATCCCCTAATCACATGGTGCATTCTCACACTTTGTGATGAACACATGAAGAGGGGGAAAGACTCCAAGCTTAAACTAATAATTCATCTTTGTCTTCAGATAGTTGGAAAGAAGCATATTCTGGAGTTGCATCTCTTTTCTTCACTGACAACAAAAGAAGCTGAAAAAACCAGCTTGAGCTTAAATTTCTAATGCAGATAGTTGAAGTGAGAGAGATGTCATCCATGAGCACAGCAGTCCAGACTACTGTAAAAAGTAAAAAACCAAAAAATGTTATTTTAAGAGTTAAATGCCTACATCAGTTCAATCATCTCAAGGGTAGGTAAAGGCAATTGGTACTAAGCTGTGCAACACATAAGAAGGTAGCATACTTGGGATAAAATTGTTGTTTCACAAAAATTAAGAACAAACTTCCTGTTGATGTAGAGCATGTAAGAATTTTATCCTACTGCCCTACATCTGAACCTGTTTTATCTGTTGCTTGTCTGTTAACAAATCAATTAATCTCTTTCTCCTTTCTCAAGGTACAAAATGGTCACTACTGGAACAGTATTTGTAAAATGCTTTCAAATAATACATATGAAGGAATTATTTAAGTGTTAAGTATATTATTATCTACTGACAAGTCATGCACTCTGCTAGGAGAGCCATTACAGAAATGTTCTCTATATTTATATGCAGATAAATATAGATTTAAGTGAAAAGATTGAAGGGGGTGGAGGGAAGAGTGATTTCCTTAATTTATTCTTTCATATATAAAATTTTGTATAAAAGCTTTTATAAATGGTCTCTGACCTATGTTACAAATTCTATTTTCTGCAGGAAAAAGAAAAGAAAGAAACAATTCAGTAATAAACTTACTCAGGTATGTGGATAACTTTCATCACTACAGTCAAGTAACTGGTCCAACAGAATGCATATGTGGAAACAAGCAGCAGGTTTTAACCAAAGAATGATATTCTGCACTTAAAGTAATAGAAAGAAGTTTGATTTTCTAAATGTAGCAATTTCAGGTGTTCCTAGAAGATATAACAATTTTTTTTAAATGTGTGTGTGTTGAGGAGGTGCTGTAATGAGTCAAGTGTGACATTACTGTTTTAAACAAAAAGCAACAATCACGGTATGAAAGCCTATAAAGAGTTCATAGATACTTTTCCTATTTCACTTGTTTTTCCCTGAAAATCTACGAAGATGTCATTGAGTAAGAGATCTTTGAACTGGATGCCTTAAAGTATTACTGTAGCTTTGGAGAGTGAAGCACAATTCATTTTATCATTGGTACATTGCACTCACAGTGTTAGAGTAACCAAGTAGTCTTGGGAGAAGGAGCAAAATACCAGTCTTGTGAAAAGTCCATGACAAAACTCTGCCTGCCTTCAAGGAATTCAAACACGACTTAAAGCAAGACAGGAAAGGGTCACACAAACTTTTGAATACTTAAGGATGGAGATGACTGAAACTAAGACGGAAGCAATAAGAAGGGCCATAATAACTGCACTGTGGTTCAGAAATAGAAACTTTTCTAAAGGATGTAGAGACATATAAGAAATCCAAACAATGTAGAAAAAGAGGTCAAAACCAGTATCCTGTGAGTACAGGCATCCGTAAGAGTGTCAGCTTTAATAAAATGTGCATCTTCACTATGTAGTTACAGCTGAAAGCCCAAAAAGTACATGGCTCACTCTGGTTACATGTTAGAAGAAAATCCATGCTTCTTTCACTGACTGTGTTCTGCAGTGATGAGAATCTCAAAACACTTATTTTTATTAAACAAATATGTTTTTCTTGTGAAATGTATATCCACACACATTGGATTTCTCTCATCAAAGTAATTAGAAGATAGAGTGGTGAAGGTTGGAAGGGACCTCTGGAGGTCACATGACCCAACCCTCCATTCACCAAGGGTTCCCTAGAGCTGTTTGCAATTGACCATATCCAGATGGCTTTTGAGTTCTCTGAGGATGGAAAAGGGAATTCAATACAACTCCAAAACTGTCTCTGTAGATATATTTGATTGTCATTATATAGAAGGATGAGAAGGACTTGTGAAATTTCCTCAAAATCCTCTTACAGACCTGAGAAAATCTGAAGCATGTTAAACCACTATGTCAAATGGTGTCAGGACGAGCTCTTTCATTAAGGGTGCAGCAACCCCTTCTGCAGACTATGAGCCTGGGAAGAGAATGCTGTAGGGCTTATGTAAGAAATGCGAATATAACTCGTTTCAAACTGTTGTATAAAAATTAGACAAAATGTATTGAAACTAGAGGGATTGAAAACTGTTATGGGTTTAGCCAGGTGGGCCTAAACTTAGGTTTTAAAATTCAGCTAGGCCTAGGATTGTCAGCTGATTGAAGCTGGGCTGAGCTAGCTAACAGCTGACTTCTTCCAGCCAATAATATTGTATTCCATACCATACTACATCATCTCAAAGGGTGTAAAATCCAGTGTGTGGGAGTGGCTTGGTTAGTTCCACCATGGCTGCACTAAGAGGAAGACATCTAGCAGCTCCTCTACTATGCTAGGCCCTGCCACTGTTGCCTGTGCTTGCATTTTGTTTGCATTCAGGGAAGTAGAAACATTTTTGTTGTTACTCTTTCGGTTTCTTGCTATGTGTCTCTTAGAGTACTTACGGATCTAGTGTAATAGACTTTGCTTTGTGTTAATTGGGGTGTGGGAAGTTATTCCTTGTTATATATATGTAACTTGTGTAAGTGTGTGCTATATTGTGGTTTTCTCTTATTTTTCTCTTTTCTGTATAAATACATGTAGTTAGTTTCAGCATAAACCTGCTTTGAGGGGTTTGTTTTCCTCTCCCTTTTCTTTTTTCCCTTGACTGGTTGGGGGGAGGAGGAACCCTCTTCACTCTGTCCTGGACAGTTGGCGTTTTGCCAGCTCAACCCAGGACAGAAACATATGAAGTTGAGCCTACACTAAACAAATACTTCATAGAATATATAAAGAGCTATTACTAAAGATACTGCACTAAAGACTTATTATTACTCATTGCCAATTTTTAATACACCAATATTTTTCTCATATACTTACAAAGTTTCAGAGAACTGGAAAAAAATTTTGCTCAAATTCTTAAAAAATCAGATTACTTCTGTTTTGGAGTGTTATGTGCCACTACCAGACTAACATAATTAAGAGGATATCATGTCTTTTGTTATAGTACTTCTAAAGCAGTCCAGAGTACTTGCAAAGCTAAAATTTGTTTTCTTGCATATGGAAAGATAACAATCTTTTCACTATCTTTTAAATCACAAGTGAAATCAAATTACATTTTAAGAATATTAAATCAAGTCACACACTGGTTGTACAAGTTGTCATTCACTGCTGTTATTTAGGAATGAAAAGGCAGAAAGCAGCAATTTAACTAAATAACATGTAAGATATTTCTCGTTTGTGAGCAATTCTGCAGGTTAGTAGGTTAGTAAATTAGGGCCATTTCCAATGTAAATTTCTAAACAACATCAGAAATTCAAGCTGGTTGTAGAACACAGTGGTAAGTAGTGTAATGGAGTGAAGTACGTATTCTACTCAGCATTCTCCAGCAGAGTAAGGCAGGACACAATAGCATCTAGAACACCCTCTGGAGCAATCTACAAGGCTTCCTCAATACTCTACTAAAGTCAGTCTGTCGCTATGCCTATCAGCTTATTAATGCTACTGAAGCTGGGGACAGCATGGCAGCCAGCTACTTCATTTATTAGGGAGATATACATTTTATAAAGCAAATTCTTCTCTTGTCAAACCTTCCCACTTCAATTATAATGTTTATATTTTTATCTCACAAAGCCTATTTTCCATGGAGGTTGCAAAACATCTAGTCCATTGGGAACTATTCAATGTATGAATAAATAACCAATTTTCTGTGTGCTATCATGTCTGTTAATTGCACCAAAAATATATTAATCTCAACCATCTTATCAACATGGTTGTCTATATCAACATGTGTGGAAAAAATTCAGTGGACAATGGCTGGCCAACCATTTAGGACAGAGCAAGGAGAAACTTGTTATGAAAGTTTGTACCAGAATTTGTACAACTGCAAGCTTCACAAACAGGTAAGTCTCCTGTTTCTGCTTCTTTTTTAAATTTCTGCCATGTAGCATGATCAAGGGGTTATGCATCTTTTTCCCAGTTTTCCCATATGCTGGCCAGAGTTCATCCATTTGTTTGTAGAGTGCCTGCTGGCCTTTCCCTCTTTGTGTCCTTTATTCTACTTCCAGCTGCCCCAAACAGTGATCAGTAACTTACCAGTCTATGCTGCAATCAGTTTCCCAGCTCATTTCTGCTCCTCAAAGAAAAAAAAAAAAAAAAACAACCAAAAAAAACCCCCTTTTCTTATTCTTTTTAAATATTTTATTACCCAGATCAATACAATCAGAGTTCTGCGTCTGTCTCGCCTCCACTCACCAGAGCCAGCCAGTGTGGGGACAAGCCAGGTTCTCAGTAATATTCATGCCAAGAGCGATTATTTTTGCCCTCCCCCCACACGAAGTTCATCTTAATGACTTCCTCTGAGATGCCAGGAGTGGCCTTGCTTCCCTTTGCCACAACTCACTATCTCTGTCCTGCTTTATAAAATGATGCCTTCTAATTTTAGGCCCATTTTTTACCCCACAAGTAGTAAATGTCCTGTTAATCTTTAGAAAAGATCCTCCCAAGAAGGCTGTAACTTCTATTTTAAGGAAGATTTCAGTCTGGGTGAATGAGTTTTATGACCGCAGTTAGCACTGTTTCTAATCTGCCTTTGTTATCTAAGGTTTGGTAGAAGGTCACGGAAGTTTAAATTCTGGACCACCTTGCCAGAAATCATCTGCCTGAAGAGTTTTAAATTGCCCATCCCGTTACAGATCTGACCCTGCATTACTCTGGGTGTGTTTTGGTTTTACAGAAATCCTCATGTCCACAGGAGACTTTTCTGTAAATATTTCATTTACTTGTCAGACTTGATATACTTCCTTGTGCTGGTTTAAAGGTGAACCAGCAGGGGAAATGAACTCACCACGAGAGAGATTATAAGTCAGAGCTAAAATTTAATAATAATATTACAATAACAACACTGACACACAAGGGAGATTGCTTTCAACTCACAAAACCCCAGCAGTATAACCCAGTGTCCTGGGGCACAAACCCAAGGGGGTTTGTTTGCCCTTGTGCTGAGACCCCTGTGGTTCCCCCAAGTCCAGAGCAAAAGGAAATGATAAACCTGTTGGTGCAGGCGAGGGCTGTGGTCTGGGCGAGAGCGGTGATCTCCTCCTGTCAAGGTCCTGCTGCTGCTCTGGATCCGACGAGAAGTTCCCGAGGTCTTCTTACCCACCACTTATGTACCCTCAGGGAGCACCCAGTCCCTCCCCCTCAGCGGGGACTCACACAATGAGTGATTAACTCTGGGAGCCAGGGGGTGTTGAACTGTTGATGGCCCTTTAGCAGCTCCGCCCCCTCAGGCTGAGTGTGAAGGTGATAATGACTCCCTGGGCAGCTGCTGCTAATGGCCCATTGACCTTGGGGAATGAATAGAGGTGGGTAGAATACACAGCTTTGATCACCCCCACACAGGGTTAGCTGGTCCCTCCTGCTGAACTAGGACATTATCATCTATCTATAACACTGTGATAAAATAAAGGCACCAGGTCAGGAGAATGTTTCTGCCCTGAGCTGCCCACTACCAAACTGAAGGAGGACCAGGAAGACAAATTTTTTCCATGTCAAATGTGATTATGCTGTAAAGGTGTTCTCATATCTGCTGATCTCGGATTAACAAGTAATTGATTTTGAGATTAAAAAGGGGACAGTTAATTGTAGAGTAGCACAAGATCATTGTTTACTAGACATCATGGTGAGCACAGTTAAACACACTTTCCAAGAATTACTCTTCCAAAATCACCTGGAATCAATCTTTCAAATTATGTCATGGGAAAAAAAATTCTCATGAGCAACTAGACAGAATTTTCTCTGAGATTTATGTTACGAAAAGCAATACCTGTACCCATCTTCACAAAAGTGTATGTCACCATGCAGGAGAAACCCACATCTAATTATTTACCAGAAAATGGCTTCTCTGACATAAACAGGGAAAATTGTTTCATAAATCAATTTTGCACTAACCTTCTAAACAAAAATGCACCATACATTTGAGATGCAATTATTTTGCCTTGTACATCACAGGATAAGGTGACTTGCTATTCAAGGGAAGGAGAGGTAAGAGTTGCTCTCTGTTCCCTGCATTGTACGTGATACTCTGTTATCAGAGAAATTATAACCATTCATGCTCCCTGACCCTCATACACAGGCTCATCTGCAACCCCTCCATGCAGCATTTCTTCACACCAGGGCTAGTGACAAGCTCAGCACCATCCCACAGCAGCAACTGTTGTCTGTGCCTTGTTTATCCCCCCTCCCACTGAGCACACCACATAAATAATTTAGACCCATCCCTTTCTGTTTTATATATGGTTAAAAGACATTTGCATCTGCTTTCCAGAAGCTTCTGGAGTGAGTATTACTTAAGTCAGGAGCACTGAATTTTTACTATTATTATTTTTATATTATATTATTATTTTCCTCAAGTAAGAAAATAACCATAAGGACAAATCATCACATACTTCTAAAGAAAGAATTATGCAAGCACTACTATTTATACTATCCTAATACTGCTGCACTATTTTTCCCTCTTTCTAAGATTGTGTTAGGGAGTTTACAGAGTTACATAAATGAAAAGCTCTTGCCTGCATTTCAGGGAGTAGTATGAAAACACAACCAGGAACAGGAGATGGTAAGTCAAGATGGTTTCAGCTGGGAGAGTTAATTTTCTTCATAGTAGCTAGTATGGGGCTGGTTTTATACTTGTGATCAGAATAGGGTTGATAAGACAAATGTTTTAGATAATACTGAGCAGGGCTAGCATAGAGTCAAGGCCTTTTCTGCTCTTTACCCCACCCCCACAGTGATGAGGCTGGGGGTGCACAAAGAATGGGGAGGGGACACAGCCAGGACAGCTGGCCCTAATTAATCAAAGGGGTATCCCACACCATATAAAACTAGGTGAAAGCAAGAGGAAGGTGGAGAATATTTGGGGTGATGGTGTTTGTCTTTTCAAGTCACCATTATGTGTAATGGAACACTGCTTTCCTAGGGATGGCTGAATGCCTGTCCATGGTGAATAAATTCCTTGTTTTGTTTTGCTTGTGCTGTGGCTTTTGCTTTACCTATTGCACTGTCATTAGCAAAACCCACAAGTTTTCTCACTTTTACCATTCTGATTCTTTCCCTCATCCCATCAGGGGAGTGAGTGAGTGGCTATGTGGGCCTGGGATTAAATCATGACACAAGCTAAAGGCTTAGGGCAATCACACCCTGCAAATTCAAAGGTGAATGCTTTGAAATGCTCCTGCTTCTACACATTCAGCATAGACACACTTGTTTTCTATGAGTATTCTCTAGTCATCACTATCACTTTTGCCTGCTCGTTTACTGCACTTGTTTCTTTACATCATATGGAAATTTTCTTGGCTTGGTCACTCCCCATGACTGGGATGATTTGGCTGAGGTTATTTAAACTTGGTTTTTTCTCACAGTACCAAGAGCACACAAAAGCAAATTCTTGAGCCAGCTGTGAACCCGAGTGCAGCAAGTTCAAAGCTGCCTTGGGAAGAGGCTGGTTTTTACCAACATCTTTTAGTCAACAGAAGTGAAATAAGTTTAAGGAAGTGTTTTCTTGATGAGACAGCTATAAATCAATAAATAAGGGATTAGAGGGATATTCAAAATGAAGGTGTCAACATGGGAACACACAGACAAGCCAATGTGAATGAAGGAAGCTGGTGGTTTTACCAGAGACAATGCCATTTGCATAATACATCAGTTTACACTTCTGTAAGGATAAACATAAAGATGAAAATGTATTTGCTTAAATCTGCACTCATTAAATAGTAAATATTAAATTGCTAATAGTTAGCTTAGGTAATCATTGGGGGGGAGGGATTAAATTCACAAAATCACTTGACTTCATCCTGCCAAATCTGACATCAACACACTAACGACTTCTTTACTTCCTTATTAATTTTGGTTTTAAACCCAGAGGCCACAGTTTCTTTAGTGCAGTGTTGTGATCAATTCACCACTGATTTAAAATATACAAGTCTGTATCTGAATATATTATTTATGAGTTATAATATTAATAATTTTAATGCTGAAAGTAAATTAATAAATACCATTGCTGGCATGAAATAGGTGAGTGACAAGGGTCGAAATATATGTATTGTGGCCACTTCATCATCTCTTGTCAAACTAAAAAGCATCGCGCCTTTCTTCATCACATCATCCTATTCAGCTTTTGTCTTTATATATATTGTCGGCGGGGGGGGGAGGAGGGTGGCACATGATATGCATTCAATTAAGTAATAGCACTCCAGAAGTGGTAAGCAGTCTGCTCTAGTTTTACAAGGCAGCACAATGTGCCATGTATTAGCAAACAAGAAAATGATCTGATTTACTATGTGTATTACTCTAAATGTAAAAACACTGCTCATAAATTCTATTTTTTTAATCTATCAGTCTTCTACTGCTTTTACCTGACTTTAAAAACTGTAGCAATTACACAGTGAAAACAACTTGAAAGTTCACAGCATCATGCAGGAGACGAGGCCTTGTAGTGCACATCCTCAATTCTCTGCAGGATTCAGCAGAATGCAAATCTGTCAGGGCAGTCTGCAGGGAGACTGTACTTTTCAGCCATCTTTGTTGTATATAATCCACATTATACAATGGAATATGATATAAAATTATCAGAAGAGTCTAGAGTTGTTCCCTCTGTTTAAAATTATATACGCAAAGACAAGAAAACTAAAATAGAGTTTGTATGTTTTTGGAGCTGAAATCACACTGACACCATGATGCATCATTAATTTTAAATCATCAGCTGCCATGCCTGATCTTATGCAGCTGCTGAACAGTAAGAATTGGTGCTAAAATAACACCAGATTATATATCACTTCTGGTAAATATTGGTCCATGCTTTTATCGACACATAGTAAACAGAAATAAATAAGTATACAGCATTGTGAACATTCATGAGTAAATATAAATTTAAATAAATACTTCAAAGTAAAACCTTAATAATACTAACTTTACAGATCCTGCACAGTTGTTATTGTCCCACAATATTTCTTCAGAAAGTACACCAGCACAGCAACATCTCCAGATTTTGGCAAATGTGCATTGTGAAAGAATCATCAGTACAGCTGTAATTCAGATTTCCCACCTTTCCCAACTTCTGCCCACAATCCCTCTCTTAAGAGTGTTTTAGGAAGGATAGGATCATCTCTCACCCTCCTTGGAAACCTCTCAACTGAACCATAACAGTTACCCTTTGGTACTGACTTAACCTCTGATTTGCCTATGGTGATGTGGGGATGATGGAAGAGTTCCTGAGGTGCAGGTTAGTAGAGAACTTGTGTCTTCAGGCTGACTTCCAGCTCAAAAAGCTCAGCAGTCTCTGCAAAGCAGGATGTTAAGTGCTGCAGAGCTGATTCTGTGTGAGCAACGGGGGCGGCATCATCAGCAAAAAGCAGCTCACAGACAAGGTGATTCAGGGTCTAAATGTGGGCCTTCAGTCGCCTTAGGTTGAAGAGGCTTCCATTGGTACGATATCAGATGTAGGTGCCGTTTTCTTCATCGAGGTCTGCCGGGGCTCATTGGAGCATCATGATGAAGAAGACTGTGAATAGAGTTGGTGCAAGAACGCAACCTTGTTTCACACCATTGGTTATTGGAAAGGGCTCAGAGAGTGCATCACCATATCTGACTTGTCCACGCTGATCCTCATGTAGCAGGATGATCATTTTGAGGAACTTGGAGGGACATCCTAAACATTCCAAGATCTGCTACAGGAGTTTTCTGCTCACAGTGTCGAAAGCTTTGGTGAGGTCAATGAAGGTTACATAGAGTCCTTTGTTCTGTTCCCTACACTTCTCTTGCGGTTGTCTGGGAACAAACACCATGTCTGTGGTGCTCCTATTGGCTCTGAAACCACACTGGCTTTCAGGTAGAAGTTCAGTAGCAGGTACTAATCTGTTCAGAAGTATTCTTGCAAGGATTTTACCAGCAATGGAGAGCAAAGTAATACCTTGGTAATTTGAGCAGTCTGATTTTTCTCCTTTCTTCTTGTACAGGGTGATGATGACTGCGTCACAGAGATATGGTGGTAGTTTGCCTTGTTCCCAGCAATGCAAAACAAGCTTGTGAAATTTGGCATGGAGTGCTTGACCTCCATGTTTCCAGGCTTCAGGTGGAATTCCATCGACCCCAACTGCCTTGTCAGGTTTTCACCTGTTGTACGGCCTTGAGTATCTCTCCCATAGTAGGGGCTATATCCAGTTCATGTTTCACCCGTTGTTGTGTAATGTGCTGAATTGATGAGCCTTGGACTACACGGCTGGCACTGAAGAGAGTCTGAAAATGTTCAGACCATTGGTTCAGGATGGAGGTTTTATCTGTGAGAAGCATTTGGCCATCTGCACTGAGTAGGGGGCTTTGAACCTGGTGTGTGGGTCCATACACTGCTTTCAGGGCCTCATAGAATCCTCTTTCATCACCCAAATCTGCGCATAGTTGTGTCTTTTCTGCTAGGTCGAGCCACCATTTGTTCTGGATGTCTCGAAGTTTCTGTTGGAGCTTACTGCATGCAAGACGAAAGGTGGCTCTTTTTATATGGCAAGATGGCTGAGCAAGGTGTGCTTGGTGAGCAGTTCTCTTCTTCAACAATTCCTGGATCTCTTGATTGTTTTCATCAAACCAGCCTTTGTTTTTCTTGGAGGAGAACCCTAAGGACTCTTCAAAGGACTGCAAGATGCAATTTTTAATATGTTGCCAAAGTGCTTCAGGAGAGCGATCTATTATCTTTAAGTCTAGTTTGAAGGTCTACCTGAAAGCTGTCTCTCACTGTGGCTGTTTGAAGATTGTTAACTTGGAACCTCCTCCTCTCTTTGGTTTGGGCTTAAAGTGGAGTTTAAGTGCAACGCACAAGGCGATGGTCTGTTTGACATTCTGTACTCGGCATCACTTGAGTATGACGGACATCACTGACATTTCTCTGTTGCACTAAGACATAGCCAATGAGGTGCCAGTGCTTGGATCGAGGATGCATCCAGGTTGTCTTCAGACTGTCTTTCTGTTGAAAGATACCGTTGGTGATGGGGAGCTGCCGTTCTGCACAAAACTCTAGCAGGAGGCATCCGTTGTTGTTGCAGTTTCCAATACCATGCTTGCCCAGTATTCCTTTCCAGGTTTCAGAGTTCTTACCTACTCTGGCACTGAAGTCACCAAGGATTATGATCTTATCATCTGCAGGAACCTTTTGGGTGAGGCGCTGCAGGTCGGTGTAGAATTTGTCTTTTTCTGCTGAGTCAGCTTGGAGAGTTGGGGCATATACGCTAAAAAGAACAACATGTTGCTTATTGTGTAGTGGGAGGCGTAAGGACATAATGCAATCGGAATGACCTGTCGGCAAATTTTCAAGTTTAGAGGCGATGGAGTGTTTAATCATGAAGCCAACTCCTGAAAGGTGACTTTTGGTTTTGGGTTTGCCTGACCAGTGAGTGTGTAGCCGGCACCACATTCTTTAATGCTGCCTTCCTCATGAAGACAAACTTCACTGAGAGCAGCAATGTTGATGTTGAGTTGTGACAGTTCGTGGGCAATTAGAGCAGAACGATGTTCAGGACGTCCACTATCCACAGTATCAAGCATGGTTCTGATGTTCCAACATGCAAGTGTTAATTTTGGAGGCAGGTGTATGCCTTTGAAATTTCTTTGACTGTTTCTGTTAGACCGCATCAGAAGATGTCGGTTGGCTACAGTTATCCAACTGGGAGATAAGCTTTGTTTAGGCCACCTTTCCTAGGCCTCTCTCTGTGTGGAGCAAGCAGTGCTGTCCTTGAAAAAGGCTACTGGGTCATTCAGGATGCTGCCGCAAGAGACTGTCATCTCCAGGGTCAAGTCTCAAACGACCAATATCCTGAAGCACCTGCAAGCAGGGTTGGGTCTGCGGCTTCCAGTGCTTCCTATCACCTGCCGTTTCAACCCTCACCTGTCGCTACAGGGCTTTGCAATGTGGGTGAACCCTTCAAGCCTGCGCAATGGATTTCTTTAGGTGAGGCACAGCATGTGCAGAACTGGCCCCACCTTTACTTCTAAGGTTCATCTACCAGGGCTGAGTGAGCTTGGACGGTGACAGCGAATACCTCAGGACGTAGGTTTGGTTAGAGTATCCTTCTCTTAGATGGATGGCCTTACAGGGCTAAGTGAGCTCCAGCTGCCCAGGTTTGGGGTTGGAGTTGTCCTTCTCCTAGGATGGTTGCCAGAGGGCTAGTGAGCCCATCCTGCCCATGGACACACTTAGTCTGACTCTTCAGCTGAGACCTGTCTGGCACAGGAGACCCTACCAGAGGCCCAAACCACCACCAGCATAGCTCTCAACCTCATGAGGGCATGCAAGCTTCTCTCCCGTGACAAGGAGGTGTCCCCAGAGAAGACATGACAGGTACCATTAGAAGAAATGAGCAGCATAGGGTGGGATGGATAGGAACTGCTTGGTCCATCCTTGCTGCAGCCACAGTGGCAGTGTCTGGCCATGCCTTTATGCAAAACTTAAAATGTAAACTAGTTGGGCAAGGTGGGGTGGGGTTGCTGGGTGGGTACAAAGTAATGTTTTGAGAGGACAAGGGTTTTCAATTAAAACAATTAGCAAACCCATCACTCCATGTTGTATATAAATTGCGCCAACTATCCAGTTGGAATGCTGTGAGTAAATGTCCTCGTTCACTCTTTCAGACTTGCATAGGGTATCTGACACAGCCAAGGTACATCACTGTTCCTAGTACTCATTAGCTTAACCAGCACTGTTCTGGGTTTGATGTTCCTTTCAGAAGTACAGGCAACACCACAGTGCAACCTCTGGCAACTCCCCTCATCCCACATCTCCCAGACTGGGCCAGCTGCAGCCCCCTGGTACCACAGAGCAGAGACACCCAGGAGGAAATATATCACACTCGCATTGCCATTTACTGTCAGAAAAAGAACTTAAACCTTGAAATAATGAGAACCACATGACTAAACAGATCATTAGAGGTAACCAGCTTGCTGACAGGTGATATGGCTGGGGGAGATACATGTAAAACACACACACACAGAGTACTGTGACAGTGGGTTAGTTTTAGTGGAGTTAACATATGTTGCACTTCAAATAATGAGACAGGAAAAAATGAAGATTTTACTGAGGATTTAATTAAAATAAGAGTATGCTCTTTAAAAATGTATTCTTCTCTAATGGTGACCATGCTCCAGTTCAGAGGCTTTTCAACTTCTTAACATGACTGAATAACAGACCTTCTCTTCTATGTATTTACAGCTTGACAGAAGTAAACTTTTAATTTGAATAACTTCACATTTTCTGTCATTATTTGAGGGCTAAAGGTGTAGAGGCCAAAAGGTAATGACTTCTATTACACGGATGTTCATGATAAGAATGTGGCTCCAGAAATGCAAACTTCAGGGCCATACCTCACACCTGCCCTCAGAACAGATGCTGCTGCTTCTTCCCACAGACATTTCTCATCCCATTAGTACAGTAAATGATTGATAATACAAGAGCAGTGTAAAACTACAACCCAAAAAATGTTAGCACCAAAAGAAAATCTCTACTTCTCACTCTTTTCTTTTAAATGTTTAACAGTGAATTCAGTGCTTGTCAAAATTACTGGAATCACAGCCCTTGTACACACATGTCCTGGCTGCAGGACTGGCAAAAACCAGGAGCTTCCACTCTATCCCAGTCACCTTGACCAAGTGTAAGGAATGGTCACAGGAGTAGTTGTTTATCATGCTGGTCCAGGACAAGTGTTTATATTCCCTCCACTGAGCACTTTTGCATTGTTGTAGATCAAAGAATTACAAACTCTCTCATCATTTAAGAACTAACCTCTGAATTCACAGAAAGCAATGGTTATTTGGCTGCTCTTTTAATGGGAGCAAGGTTTAGTGTTAATAGGTTAAGCCACAATCATTAACTGACTGGCATTCATAACAGAAAAACCAAAGGATGGAGAGTAAGGCCAAGTGGGTGATTTCTTACTCTCATTTAGTTTCTGGAAATGGGTTTGAGCTATCACAAGAATGAAGAAAGCAGATTAGTTTGCAGATCACCATCAATCCCATTGCAGATGAAGCTGTGCTGGCTGCTCAGGTTGCTGATCCCAGCCCCATCTGCCAGTCCCACTGGTGCAGCCCACCAGCTCCTCCAGCCTGCTGGCAGAAGGGTTTGCATAGCCACTCCCCATCATCCATGGCAGAACCAGCCAGCTCAGCCAATACTAATTATTTCAACTCAGGGTTATTTGGCTTATTTTAACCTAGATGAGTTTGGAAGCAATTACACCAGCAATTCAGCAGCAGACCTGTGGCAGAGGCATCCCTTATGTCAGCAAAAGGAGAGTTACAGGGAGCTAGGGCTGCCTCGAGGCACCACCTTAACTGGCCCCAGAGCACCTGGAAAAGGGTGCACAGGCACGAGGTAAGTCTCACTGGGGGAGCCCAGTGCAAACTAATTACTTCACAGGTAATCAGACAATCATCAGCTGATAACCACTTTTGGATACTGTGGATCTGACTGATTCAGACAAGAGACCAGAGCCGAAACTCCCTGTAGTGGATAATTAAAGCCCTGAGCCAGCTAATTCCCTTCTGTTAACACTGCTTATGTGTGCACACATGCACACACTGTCTCTTTCCCCTTTGTCTGCCACCCTGAGCTGTAGCTGCAGATCCGAGACAGGGCAGGCTGAGTGCTCTGCATTCTCTGCAATCACGCTGACATGCAGTGAGACCCACCTCTAGCTATTAGGACCTGAAACATCACTGATGGTAGCAAAATAGGTTGATGTTATATGTGTATAACTCAGACAAGGCAAAAGCACTTTTACAGTAAAAAACCTTACAATATATAACATCAATGAGCATCATATATATTGGTAGGCTTACTTTCTTAAGATACAAGTACAGGGGCTCTTTTACGTGTTCACAAAGCAGAGTACTTAAGCACAAAAAAGATTCTGTTCTGTTTGTGCAAGAAGAAATGGATAATGCTTTATTTTCCTGTGGCATTACAATTTCCAACTCTAATTGTCTAGTACTTTCTGGATAGTAGATTGCTGCTTCTTTAGCAAAGATTCAGATCCACAGGCCTTAGCAGCTCCCTTGTAAACTTTCAACAGCATATTTAGACTAAATCTTGTAACAAAAGTTACATCATGTGGTAGCACACAAGCAACAATGATATTACTTCAATGTGGCCAGAAGTTTTTAAAAAAATGATTTTTTTTGTTAGAAGGATCCAAAATTCAGTTGAAAAGTGAGCAGCAGCCAACAGTTGCCACAGGAAGAGGGGGCCTAGGTGATGACTATTGTAAGTCTCAGCCGTGGACAGTCTAGGTAACAAGTACAGAGCTTCAGCTGCTGGGGAAAATTTGGGCACCTCCCCAAAGAATTCAATAAGGTAATCCAGTCCCCAGTGAAATTAAATTTAAACTCATACACATGAGGAATCCACTACCTCACTAGTGGCAAACTCTTGTGTTGATTTTTTTCTAGGTTCAGCTGCAGTTAATCATAAAGCACTCAGACTTGGGTCCCAAGTCTCTTGACCTACAGGCACCAGCTGGAATGCCAGAAAAGCTTTCATCCAGGAAGGCAGGAAAATAGAGAGTATCTTTTCAGACACACTAAAGGGCAAGCTTGCACCATGGTTGCAGTTATCTGTGCTAGAAAAGAAAACAGGAATCCATGAGGTCACTCCCAACTCATGTCATTTTATCTGTACAAGCTTAAATTCACTTACTTTGAGTCTGGGAGGCATGTGCCTGTAACTTTGCAGAATGAAGGCCAACAGGTTTGATTCTGCTCAATCAAAAGTAACAAGCAGATTTATATAGACTTGTGCAGGAATAACAAAGTCCTAAGTTAGTAAATCAGACATTAAAATACTTGCAAATGAGAAATAAAAAATTCTTTTCAAGAAAGCAGTTAAAATAGTTATAAAAATTAAAAAAAAGTTAACCAGCAGCTTTGTTAAACAGAAAGCATTTTTTTAAGTATTGATGCATCAAATTGCAGCAACACCTCCAAAAGCCTTTAAGGCACTCTAGAACTTAAGATCATTATGTGTTTTTGAAAAACTTCTTATTCTAAATCAGATTGCACAAAAATCTGTGAAAGTTTCAAGGGATGGACAGACAGACATCTGAATGGGTTTCTTTTCTGCACTCCTTGCTTGCAACTTCTCCCTCCCTTAGCTGCCTTTTTTGCTCACTTTTTTTGGGAAATTAAAATAAAGAAAAAAGTAGTACTCAGACATGCAGCCTGGTTCAAAGCTCTGGTGGGTAGCAAGAAAATACTTTAGAGATCAGGTGAAATGAATTCAAGATGAGTGAAAATGGTCTTTGGTTCTGCTCTGCTACCTTTTACTGAAGATTCACTGCAGAGACGTGAATCATCTCCATCCATGCTGTGCTTCGCTTCTTGCAGGCATTTTTCACAGATCCCTCCTGCTTCTTTTGTCTCCTAGTGTCAGACACTGTGATTTACCATTGGTCACTGTGGCATTAAGGGTTTACAACCAGTTAGAACAAGGGTAAAGGAAAAGGAACCTGATGCTAAATAAATAAATAAATAACAATGGCAGACACTTTGCAATAAGGAATAACAATTAGGTAATAAAGATGAGGAAAAATGGGGAAGCACAGATTCTGTTCACTTGGCTTACAGCTAAAACCCAACATTTTTTACTTTAGATCAACTAAAATCTCTCCTTAAAGTAAACTGAGAATACAATTACATTCAGGCAACTGTGCTCTTTGTCTTTTTAGAAAGAAAACTCCTTCCTAGACAGAACGAACAATGAAATAGAAATAGGGTAAAAAAAACCCTTTTATGAATCCATTAATAATCAAACAGATGTAATTGTACAAGACACTAATGGAAACCATTGTTCAGGGAAAAACGCAACATCAACATGATAAAATGCTGGTTTTACAAAGTATATGAAACTTCAGCTCACTTCTCCAAGTTACACCCTCAAAAATAAAGAATTAGAGAATTTGAAAAACCTAGTAATGGTACCTGCATTCTTAAATTTTATTCCTTCCTTCAGGGAGTGTAACTAGTTTTTGCCTTTATAATAAAATAGATGGCAGAAAAAATGAGGAATATGTAGGAGAAATATACATATTTTGAAGTTATGTACTTTACCTGAAAAGGAGTTTTGTCTTCATTTACATGTAATAGCCCAGAGATCCCCTACATGTTATTAAATTTTAATACTAATAGTATGCTAAGAAAAGCATGAACCACTAACTGCTACTATAGATACTACAGTAGAGAATCAAAATCTTATTTTAAGATCTCCCCACTTTCCCCCAACACTTTGCAGTTGTGTTAAAACTCTCAGATGTGTCTCTGAAGTCCTTTAAACTCTCCAAAAAGACTTCAGCCAAACATGGACTGCACAAGGGCCCAAACGAGCATTGAGTTAAATACTTAAAAAAAAAAAGCAAAAACAACATGGGCAATTATTTCTGAGACTGTTTAAATTCTGTTGGATAACAAAACTAAAAGTACAGATGATACCAGGTTTAGTTCCAACAGATAACATCAAATTTTTGGACTTTGTGATAATGTTTAAAACATTTTCTGATGTTTGAAGAAAGCACATAGGTAACAAGGGCCAGTGCTCATTTGTCATTAATAAGATGGCTGTTATTTTCAGGGCAATTCGTTGTGCCTGTGGTGGTTTTGAAGTGTATTTTCTCAAATATATTCTCCATAATGTCATTCCAAGTGAAGAATGTTTGGGTGTTTGAAAGCAGCCTGTCTCCCAAGACCTTTTATCACTCATGGTCTGGGCTCTTTAATAAGCATGAATAACCCAAGGATTTAGTTTATTCTCTCCCTAAATTAGGAGGAAAGAAAAGCCTTTTATTATCCATTTTCAAGAGATCTTTGAGAAGAGATGTTGCACTAAAATTCATTACCTTCTGTTACCGTTAGACCTACCCTTTGCATAGGCATGATTCAAGACAGCATCACCCAGCCAGAAATTTCTGAGGTAGCCTCTGTGTTTCAGAGTATGAGATTTGGGGGTTTTTTTTAATCATTATGGACACAAGCTGCTATGGGCAGATAATCTCATGACCAAAGAATGGTCCTAGGCACATCCATTTCAGTAGTATAGTCATGGCCAGAGGCTTCTACACACCACAGCCAAGCCTCTCCTCTGAGACATCCCTCCTGGGAAAAGCCTGTGCTGTTCCTCTCCATAACCACTCACATCTTTTTTTTTCTTGTGGACTTCAGGAACTATTGCTGAAGGCTACCACTCCAGGTTCTGCTGTGGAGACAGATCTGAGCCTGTTGATCAGCCATTGAGTGCATTGTTCCTATTTTAGGTAATTTTCACATTATTTCCTAACAGCAGGAAAAGCAGAAGATGGAGACTGGAACACATGGCACGTGTATATCCACTTTCAGTCCCCAGGACCCCTTTTGCAAATGAGATCTTGTACTTTTTAGAACATTGTTTTCCCAGTGGTAAACTATATAAATGGATAACCACATTTAAGCTACTCCTGGGGAAGAGCCAATTTAAGAAAACTCATCCAGGAATTCACTGCAAATGAGATGCTGGCTCTCCAAAGACTGTGCTCCTTACCATCACAGTGACAGGCTTGGGATTGGCTTCTAACAGAGAGTACCAGAAAGCTGGGAATGCGCCCATTATAACTTAAAATTAAGATGGTTGGAAAAATATAGTCAAAAGGGGGCTTCCCCCTAGCTCCACCACCCCCTTCCCCTTAAGAAAACCCTACGTATCTTTCCCAGCAAATAAAACCCAGTAACTATGTGATAAATACAGTAGTGAAAGTTACTACAGTCTTTCCTTATAAAATGGAACCATGTGATTAGGGTGCAATTCTTTGGAGCTGTTACCTGTAAGGGATTATTATGGATTCTCTATTGCATTTCAGTCACAGAGAGGTGGTTGATAGCCCAAGCCTGTCAGTGTTTCAGAGGCATTTGGACAATGCCCTTAAGATGTTTAACTGTTGGTCAGCCCTGAAGTCATCACATAGTTGTACTAAATAATCATTGTAGATCCCTTCCAACTGAAATATTCTATCCTACATCTAGCTTTCTTTCAGGTTCATTTTTTAAATAATTTTTATTAGGCAAGCTATTGTAATGCTGTTGTTATCATTATATATATTTGTACTGCAATTGAAGCCAGCGGTAAAACTGCTATTGATTCAGTATCTGGTATTCTGGGATATCAGCTTTAATATGTGGTTTACAACTACAGTGGCATCTATTCACAGGTGCTCTAAAGGCACTGGAACTTAAAAGTCTACTGCACAACAAAAATTAGGCCTAGTATTCACAAAAAAATTTTAAAGGGCACTAATTGTTCTGCTCAGGATCTGTCCATTCAGCTGTTTGAATTGCTACAATGCAGAGAAAACTGTCCTATAACAGAATCCAAAAAATAGTTCCAAGGAGTAACTTGGCTTTTTGGCTTGGGAGAACAAATGTCATGCTCATGGTGCAATGCCTAGAAACAATCAATCTGCATTGATGCACAGAAAAGTTTCTCTCAGTGGTCATGCAAACCCACAGTTGCAAAATGTGTTTATCCCAAAACCAGAACTGATGTATAAATATCTTCTATGAACTTACAGAAAACTCTCTGTTAAGTGATAGTTCTCATCATATCTGTAGGTCTTGCCCAGTTTCCTCTTACTAATGTACACAGGCATTAAGTTACACAAGAAATGAGAATGCTATCTACTCCAGTGGTGAGGTGCTTCAAATTAGCACAATTAACTTTCAGTTCTGGTTGTTTTAAATTCAAGAGTCGGCCACAATGAATGTGTTTATTTTTGATGGATTCAGTAGTCATTACCATTGCATTCGTCAAATGGAGGCATTTCAAGGGCACTGAAGTGTATTAATTGCAACAAGTTAAATCTGCAGTCATCTCTGGAATTAGTCCTTTTCATTTTCTTTGTTAAACTAGCTGGCCTTGGTATCTTTGATTAAATCACTTGAATAGTATTTTATTGGTATTTTTAATTTATGCCACTCTTCTGCTAGCATCCACACATAAATGATCAGGGCTAATTTTCATTTGTGAACATTTAAGAAACACTCTTTTATTCTTTCCTGTTTGCTCTTCAAAGAATGAAGAGGCTTCTATGACAGTTTGCTAACTCTGGAAGCTTCCCAGTCTTACTACAATTTTTAACACCATTCATCTGAAGAAGAGTTGAGTATAGTGAATAAATGAATGCCAAACTGGCTACAGGTCTATTCATGAGATAAACTTGGATTAAACAAACTTGTAGGTCAAATATAAGTACTTCAAATAGCCCTTAATTTTTGCTCTTTTGAGGTTTTGATTATGGCTCCCTTATCTACCAAACTAAAACACCATTTGGTACAAGCAAAACTTCAAAAAGCAGAGCTCCTTCTTGGCATAAATATGACATCTTTCCTTTCCTAGGCAACTACTGACCTGCTGGCCCTAATGTCAGGAAGAAATATTAATTATATTTCCTCTTCTAATCACATCAAGAGAGAGGTCAAAACTTAAATAGTACTATAAACAGCTTTACACAAATCAAAACCTCCATGTTTTAAAATAGAACTTGTTAAAAATTTTAAGGAACAAATTCACAAAATCTCTTTTCTGTTTTATTGTGATGGGACTCAGGAATGCTGCTATATCATGATATATTATTTGAAAATCAAAAGGAAACAATTTTACATCTAGAGTAGAGTGCTTGTCTACTGGTATACCACGACAATTAGCTAAAGATTCACCAGCCTGGCCAAAGTCAAGAGCCATCCTTGGAATTTAAGAACCTTTTTGATGTTGCCATTTGACTGACCTTTCTTGTCTTCTTAATGTCATGCGAGTCAGTGAACTGAAGAGTAAAGTTCAGTTAAATCCAAAACTGTGCTAAGAGCACTGCACACGCACTTCCTTCAGTTTGCTTTTCTTCCTGTGGAGCATGACGAATTTCTAGAGCACTCTGAAGTTTACTGATGCAAAGCATTCACTTGGATTCTCTTCCAAATTCAAATGAACAATATTTTTTCTCCAGATCTTGATAACATTTCTAAGAAATTATGAAATTACCACCCTTGTGGTTTCTCTGAAATAAAGGTGAAACCAATTCAGAAAAACACTTTTCAGTTCTCTATGCTATTGCCGTTCAGCCTCTCCTGCCAATCAATGAGAATAAAGATTATTTCAAGACCTCCCATGTCATATATATTATAATCACAGTTTATTCATTGTACAAAATGGTATTGGCAGATATATAGGAGGGGCAGGTCCTGTCTGACCAACCTGATCTCTTTTTATGATCAGGTGACCCACCTGGTGGATGAGGGGAAGGCTGTGGATGTGATCTGTCTGGACTTCAGCAAGGCCTTTGACACTGTCTCCCATAATATACTCCTGAAAAAGCTGGTAGCCCATGGCCTGGACAAGTGTACCCACTCCTGGATTAGGAGCTGGCTGGAGGGTCGGGCCCAGAGAGTGCTGGTGAATGGAGCTGCATCCAGCTGGCGGCCGGTCACTAGTGGTGTTCCCCAGGGGTCTGTGTTGGGTCCAGTCCTGTTTAACATCTTTATTGATGATTTAGATGAGGGGATTGAGTCCATCATCAGCTGATTTGCTGATGACACCAAGCTGGGAGGGAGTGTCGATCTGCTGGAAGGCAGGAGGGCTCTGCAGAGGGATCTGGATAGACTTGAGAGATGGGCTGATTCCAATGGGATGAAGTTCAATAAGGCCAAGTGCCGGGTCCTGCACTTTGGCCACGACAACCCCCTGCAGCGCTACAGGCTGGGCACAGAGTGGCTGGAGAGCAGCCAGGCAGAAAGGGACCTTGGAGTACTAATTGACAGGAAGCTCAACATGAGCCAACAGTGTGCCCAGGTGGCCAAGAAGGCCAATGGGATCCTGGCCTGTATCAAAAATAGCGTGACCAGCAGGACCAGGGCAGTGATCCTTCCCCTGTACTCTGCGTTGGTGAGGCCACACCTCAAGTACTGTGTTCAGTTCTGGGCCCCTCAGTTCAGAAAGGATATTGAGGTGCTGGAGCAAGTCCAGAGAAGAGCAACAAGGCTGGTGAAGGGACTGGAGCACAAGTCCTATGGGGAGAGGCTGAGGGAGCTGGGGTGGTTTAGCCTGGAGAAGAGGAGGCTCAGAGGTGACCTCAGCACTGTCTAGAACTACCTGAAGGGAAGTTCTAGCCAGGTGGGGGCTGGTCTCTTCTCCCAGGCACTCAGCAATAGGACAAGGGGGCACGAGCTTAAGCTCTTCCAGGGGAAATTTAAGTTGGATATCAGAAAAAAATTCTTTCCAGAGAGAGTAATCAGGCATTGGAATGGGCTGCCCAGAGAGGTGGTGGATTCACCATCCCTGGAGATTTTTAAATGCAGATTGGATGTGGCACTGAGTGCCATGATCTAGTAAATGGACTAGAGTTGGACCAAGGGTTGGACTTGATGATCTTGGAGGTATTTTCCAACCCAATCGATTCTGTGATTCTATTCTATGATTCTATACAGGCTGGTAGAAGCAACCCTTCTATATGTACCCACCTGGCTGGACACAAACCAGCATGAGGACAGAAACCATCAGCCTAGTTGTCAACATCACATTATGCCCAGACCAGTAAACCTTGGAGAGCAAACATTGCTTTTCTTCACTGATCATGTCTTCTGAAGTATCCTTCAGAGGATAAAGCCAATATGATTAAGGCTAGAGAAATTAGTCAGCTATTCTCTCATTGAGGTATGAAACAACAGCCACAAAACCTAAAAGTGAATTCTAGATTTGCAGTATTTTTCCTGATATTCTTCTGATTCAGACATTTTAGGAGTCCTACAGTACAAAACCTGTTTTGTTTATTGTTATTTTTTTCCTTTAACAGGCAGGCTTACAGATGTGATACACAGAAAACATGATCCAACTTAGTGACTATTCCATGGGAATCTGTTCTTTTGACAATTCAGCCCAAGCGAAAGTTGACAGTCACCAAAGCTGCAAAAGGCTTTATTCAAACTTTGTAGGCTGCATTTAAAAAAAAAGAAACACTCATCACTTAGTACTTTTTTTGCTTGTTTCTTTCCCTGCAGAAGTCTAAGTCCTAAATGCTGCCAGATATACCAGTGTGCTAAACTTTCAATTGTGCAGCAATACCATGGGTATCAGTCTTCCAACTCAGCTTTTTTATTCAGCTTTGTCCAGCTTCTGGCCCACCAAGATCCTCAGGTCTCTTTATCAGAGCTGTTCCTCAGCCTGTGCTGGAGGTATTCTTCCTTTCCAGGAACAGGGCTTTTCATCTGAGCTTCAAAAGGTTCCCATCAATAAGATCAATGGAAGTTCCACAAAAAAACCTAATTCATGAAGATCAGTCCACATTTTCTTCCCCCTCCCCCCCCCCCCCCGGTCTGGTGAAGCCCTTGCTCATGTTGCATAGTTTTTCAGTATTCATGATTAACTGCAAAATAAAACAACAACTTTAAAATGAGAATCAAGCACCAGTTACTCCAAAAGCAATTCCTTATTTATAAACTTGCTCACAGCTATTGTGACCTTATGCAAAGACTCTGTTTAACAAGGGGAAAATGAGTGTGACCCAACTAACTGTACGCAAAGAAAATATTATGGTTCTTATGGGAGATACTTAAATTATTTCATTATAAGGAAAAGAAACATTCAGAAACTTTCCCCCTTTACTTCTCAGTTCTGCTGCAGCAACTAAATAAGGCTCAGTTGAAACAGGAGACAGCCAAACTATCACTAAAAGGTTTCATCATAAAATTTTTATCTTCATTTATTCAAGGCTTTAGTAAAACCATCTGAAATTTCACTTTCATTTTTGCTTCACATTGCTTTTGTCTGTCAATACTTGGGTATGTGGACTTGAAACTGAGTTCTTCTGTAAGGCTGGAGAAGACAGGGCATAGGGTGATTCAGTCAAGAGCACTGCTCAGATATTTTGTTCCAGCTAAAGAACTTCCACTATACAGTAGCTACAATAGAGTGAAATATTAGTGTCAGCACATGATTATTCTGATATTTAAGTGAAAGACTCATATTCCATCTTCTCTTCCACCTTCAAATGAGTTTAACTTCCTACACCTTCCAAAAAAACCCAAACCAAAACCCAGCCCCAAAACCCACACTTACGCATGAAAATGTAACCATTTTAGTAGGGGTTAGTAAGATATTCCAACTCCAAAATAATTTGATGATAGGGTAGAGATAAGCCCCAGCAAACCCTCACAAAGAACAAAAACAGAAGCCCCTGTCTCAGCCTAGGTGGGAATTGTAACTGATAGCATACTATCATACTAAGGATAGGAAAAGAGGTGTTACCATCTTTCAAAGAGGGAAGGAATAGTTACCTGTCACCTTCAGAAAGTGTATACACCTACCTGTGTTTCCAGTAGAGAATAACAAACGTTCAGAATAACAAAGTCCATTTTGGATTTAGGTTTCTCCAGTAATTGCAGTTCTGGGCCAGCAGCAGACATCTCAAGTGCAGGTCACAGGGCAGTCTGTGTCCTCCTTGCTGATTCCAGACAAAAGGAGAAGCCATCCAGAGAAGAGCTGTACACAAGTCAGGGGGCTTTAGCAGTACTGCAGTTGACTCAAACACCAAGTTGTAGAAAACTCAGATTGGATACTCAAAATCCGCAAACTTCAATGACAACAATTTATCTCTATTTGTCTTTACAGAAAGACAACGGTAAGGACCTTTCAGATGTGAAAAGACATTTGTTCTTATTTGAAAGACACACAAAACACAACAGGGATAATTACCACTGAAGAGATCCACTGGAATTATTAACTCTCTTTCCATAACAAGAATTGTCTAGCCAGCCATGAGTGAGGCCTGAGAACACGCAACAGAAAAAGTGTTAAATAGCTACTTCACACACGTACAGGACCAGTGGTTCTCATTGACTGGGAAAAAAATGGCCATGGCTCTGTAATTAGACACTCTTACCAGGATGGATGTACACACTGGAACTGACTGAGAATTGCACAGGTAACCTTAGTTATGAGTTTTCCTGACTGAGATTACAAATAGAGAACTAGATTAAAAAAAAAAAAGTGATAAAGACTGCAATGCCATTTGGCAGTGGGACTATGAAAAAATAGGCACCATGATACAAAGTGAACTTGGTATTAGCAGAAAAGAGGATCATAAGACAACACATTTAGATCATCATAATTTTTGTAATCATATATCTGGATAAAGTAATAGTGAATATTGAAATTTTATAAAAATTGTTAATTATAATACAGAAACAATCTTCCAAAACACAGCAACATTTATAGCTCTGCTTTTTCAGTCAGTTGTTGCTTTTCAAACTATGTTTTCATTGCTTATCTATTCCACTTAGATGTAGTGTCCTTTGGTCATCTAGTTGATCCATTCTTTGTTCCTGCATTATCTATCTAGGTTTTGGGTGAAGAGCACAGTCAAGACACAGATGTTTTTTAAAGCCTTAGTGAAATGAAAACATAGTGTTGGATGCATCAAAGGATTTATTTCCCAAACTGACTTAAATCATTTGCTGAGTATAACTGCTCTTTCAGTACAAGACAGTCTTAATGCTGAGTGAAACCCCTATATACATATTAGAGAAAACACAGATCTCATCCTGTAATTCTTGCTCTGGAATAGCTAAGGGTGGATGGACGCTTCTGAAACATCTCAACCACCCCCAATTCAGTCAGCAAGAGCATAAGAGAAGAGTTGTAACCACATTCCCCCTATTTAATGATATCTGAAGCAATGGAAAGAACAAGTCTTCCCATTTAGTTTTGGAACAGTGTGAAGAAGTATGTGAACCTGAACTGATGGCTACAGGTAAATACAGTATGAAATCAGCACTAGTTAAAAAATTAATGACTTAACAAAACCATATTTCTTAAAATATGGAATCATCTGTTAAAATGTTTCCTGTTAATCAGAGTTAAGTTTCAAAGAAACAAAGAAAGAACAATTACTGAGTAGTTCACCGGACCTAAACTGGTGGCCCAGGGCCTGCATCCAGCTTGCAGGCTGCTTTCATGCAAAAGAGATGTAAAAAGATGTTTGGGAGAATGACAGGACACTGCTGTTAAAAAATATCTTTCTGCATATAGAACCTATACACCAAAGCCAAAGCACCGATACTAAGGGCAACCAGGGGAGAGGAGCCAGAGGGTCCTGTATCTGCCTGTCCAGCTGTACGTGGTCAGTGTGGCTTACAGGGAGTCCCTTATGCTACCAAAACTAGGAGAACAGGACCTCTGTGGAGAATACCTGCACAGCCAAAGCGTGGTGTGAGCTTTATGATGTACCTTGTTGAAGTCCAAAAAGACACCTCCTCTGTTAGGATTTATAACCACGCATTAGCAATGTGGATCATGCTTTCCAGATCGAAGTGCCTCAGTCCATATATTTATATACTTATTTCATATACTTATTTCAGAATTTCCCTGGTTGAAGTAACTAGTGGATAGAGGTCATGAAATGTTTCTACAAAGAATCTGCTATTTGAACAATTTTTTGGCTGTGGTCTTCCCAAAGCTTTCCTGGCACCTCCTAGAATACAGTACTGCATGTCTCCCGGTAACACAAATCCTCCTTCGCATCTCTCCAAAGTCCTGATGATTTTAGAAACTTTTCTTTTGGAGAATTTAGTTTATTCTATGGCATTATGAACCATGCTATTCTTTCCCATACTGAACTTGGTTCTTTATCAGCAAGATTAAACAGCTGTATAAACATCTCATTTTTCAAAGCTGTCTGTTATCTTTATTCATTCTCATTTGATTTACAAACTTGAATTACTTCACCTGAAATACTCTGGAGCAGAGTAACTATCTACTTCAGGTCAAGCTTCAAACAGGTCTTTGTCACCAGTCTGCTCTTGGGGTGTGTGGCAGTTAAATGCCTCCCTGACATCCGATCCCGTCAGATCTCGGAAGCTAAGCAGGGTCAGCCCCGGATTAGTACTTGGATGGGAGACCTCCTGGGAAATGCTGGGTGCTGTAGGTTCTAGTCCTGAGGACTTCACTGTCACTGTCCAAGCAGATGAACCTCAGGACTTAAATGGTGGGGCCAATTCTGCGCACGCTGAGCATCACCTAAAAATCCACTGCGCAGGCTAGAAGGGCACACCCACGTGGGGACAGCCCTTCCCAAATCTTCGTTCGCGAAGTTGAGCCCCACACACACACACTCTTGGGGCACACTACACTAAGGTAGCCTTTAAAGACCTGCAGCTTTTGTTGGCTTCATATCTTACTATTTCACCCAGTATTTCACATCACCTAGCTATCCTTACACATTATCTCACTAGGTGTGTTACCCAGCATTTCTTATACGAAATAAAAACATGTTATTCTGACACTGTGGTTACTGTCTCCTAGCAACAGGACTTCTTAATAAGGCACTTATTGTTTTCAGGGGTCTGTCATGAATACTTTAAATAGCCTTAATTTTCTGTATAGGTTCCCTAACTTAATATTCCTTTTCTTTACAAGTTCAGTGACCTATGAAAATGTTTTATTGTTACCATAATACCACAATAACTTGATCTCTAAAATACAAATCTCTTTGTACTAGTGTTTCATTTCAACACTGCACTTAAAATAAGTGGAAGAAAGTTATTTCTCACATTAGCAGGGATTTCTGCTTCACCAGTTTATACCCATGAGCACAGGTTCTTTTAAGCATCTTTGTAAATTATTACAGTAGATCACAAATAAGCATATTATAAAAAGAGAGATTCATGTTGTACTAGTTTTTTTCAAATAGAAACAATGATCTTTCTAGCTTTGATCAAAACATCAAAAGTGGATGTTTAAAGATACTGACAGTAGAAAAGAAAGAAAAGAAAAAATCTTAAAAAAATGGAAAAAGCTCAGCTGAAATTACTTAGCAGGTTTTCTTTAATTTACTGGATATCTAGATTGTAAGTCTAAGGTAAGAGAACACAATATAATTGGTATCTGATGGACTATTTCTCTCTTGTAAACCTTATTTGCTCTTGTCAATCTTATAAAATCATACCTTCTCATGGTAATTCTGGAAATCATGCAGAACTGTGCAATGCAATTTTACTTCTAAAGACAAATCATTAATTTGTGAAAAATGAGTTTGGAAAAAAAACAATGAAGGTATTTATAACTTCCATAATTTTCAGAATTGGTCAAAGTGTTCTAATGTTCACATCTTGGTGACAATGTTGGCATCACTGCAATTGTGGCCTGCCAAAAACTGCATATGCATCTTAAGGTTATGTATTTCAATAACATACCAAGAGGTAATATCCATTTGCAGGCTAACTGCATCTTCACAGAAGGGCCTAAGCTACGTCAATATGCCAAATGAGTCATCTGAACACAAGGGAAACAGCCGCTGGTGACGAGAACAGAACTACAGTCTTGCTCAAAAGGCACTGACCTCCTGCTTGTGGAGAGAAGGCTCACAGGGCAGCCGACTGGGCAGGACATTTCACAGCCAGGACAGTTTTCTTTCTTCCAATAGTCAAAGAGGAAAGATGATAAAGAGGGAGTCCTCTGGCAGTAACTGTCTTTGGTAGCCTCTGATGCGTCACCAACTTGTGTTCCACTGATCCTGGAAGACCTCAAGCTTAGGAGTAAAAATGTCAGTGGAGGACTTGGAGGTAGGGTTTGGGTTGTGAAGCACTGAAAAGTCTTGAATGGTAGAGGAAGTTCTATGATTCAGATGGCACCACCTTTGCAAAATCTCCCTTTCCAAATTAATAAACATGACTGAATAGCCAGACAGGTTTTTCATTCAATAGACTAACTATGGCAAAAACACTTTGTCAAATCCAACCACACTGAACTCTTCAAAGAACATACTTTAAAAGAAATAAAATTACCCAGCAATGAACATTATCTGCCTAAGTAGCAGGCAAGAAACATTGAAGATACTCATACATAGAGGAAATAACCAAAAGTATTGGAAATATAATTGAAACCCAATGGAATGGTTCATAATACTAAGATACTGGAACTCAAGTTTATCAGTGACATGGTACATCATTGTGTCCACATTTTCCTTCCAGCAGAAAACGTAGAATTTAAGAACCATGGCACACAAACCCAAAGATGGGATATCGAAGGTGATCTACTGCACTCCTTTCATATAGCACGTATCACCAGAAAAACAAGTAAAATCTTTAATAGCTACCTACCTTGGGCAAGATTAGATAAAAATATTCTTATACTGAATGCCATTCTAAAAAACATTTTATATTTATAGCTTGTTTTAAAACAGCACAGAATAATTTGCTTAGTGAGCAGGTACAGCACCCAACAGTGGTAATGCAATACTGAATTTCACTGACAGATGAGTTAAAAACTGACATAAAAAGTTAGCAGATAAACTGAAAAACACTTATTATTTCCTTCAAGAAGTATGTGGTAAAGAAAACACTAAGAATACAATAAGAACTTGTAAAAGGGCCAATTTCCCAAAAATTTAAGCACCTATCACCATAACTGTATTTTGAGAGCACAGAAGTATCAGAAAAGAATTAATGGAAAACAGAAACAAATTACACATACATTACTAGTCACCTCAAAAAAGGTAATATTTCAGTTGTGACTAAGATCATGACACAAATAATAATTATTTTTGAGTTTAATACTATTAAAATTTATTTAAAGGACTGATAAAAGCCACAAATATATAAATAATGAGAAAGGAAAGATAATGACAGTACAATATACTATTTTTAAAAGAATACAGGGCTTTCTCAAGTGTTGTTAAAGATGGGTAAATCTCTTGAAAAAATAGATGATTTCAACATGATTACAAAAACATAAATTTAGTTCTATAGTTAGTAGTCTGTAAAAAAACAAAATACTAAAAAAAAAAAAATTAAAAGGGCAGGTGGTGCTGATAAGGATTTAAAGTCTCAGTAACCTGATATGGCTTCTAAGATATCGAAATAGATCATTCAAAAATAAAGACTATCAACAACAAAAAGTTAATGTTAAAAATATGAAACTATTTCAGTCAAGTTCCATGGTAACTAGGTCTTGACAACTAAATCACTAACCTTTTTTTGACAGGACATGAGTTTGAATAAAATAATAAAAATAAAACTAATTAGTACTACCTGACACCTTGATTTTAAAAATGGCAGCATACAGACAGCAACATCCAGCATCCACTGAGGGTATTAGAAACAGGTATTACAAGCACATCTGAAAATAAAGTGATGGTGAAGACATTAATGAATTGGGCAACTAAAGAGTGAAGTTCCTCAGAGATCATTTTTGGTCTTAGTCTCATCAATACTTTTGATGAATATGAATAGAAAATCTTTGGCAGTAAAATTCTTTAGTTGACAGAGATTCACAGAGTGGTAAGTAACAAGGGAGCTGGTTGCTGCTACAAACAATCTGAATCACTTGTTTAAATGGACACAATTCATGAAAATGCTTTAAATAGGTCCTAACACACGCACAAAATTCCTCTATGAAGGAACGACACAGATTACACTTAACAGGCAGCATTTTCTCAGTTCACTCCTTTTACTGAGCAGAAGACAGAAAGAATATGGGTTTACAGGGTTTTTTTAATCTCATTTTAAAAAACAATCTGCTTGTATGGAGATTACATTTAGAAAGACAAAGACAAAACAACCCTCAGTGACTTAAATCTGAAGGGAGGGAAATAACTTAATAGTCCCTGGTTTACAAGGCAGTTTTGTGAGCTTCCCATTTTCCCAAGTCTGGTGATGTTCTGGATACTATGCCTTTTTTTTTTTTTTTTTTTGGCAGGGTGGGAAGGCTGGGGTGGGCATGGGCAAATTGATATTCTTCCACTAGGAAATGTTGCCTATTTGTTATGGGTTCACCTAGGTAGGCCTAGATTTGGGCTCTGAAGTGTGGACTAGGCCACAGCTGTCAGCTGACTTGAGCTGGGCTGAGCTAACAGCTGACCTCTTCTAGCCAGTAATTTTATATTCCATACCACATTATGACATCATCTCCAGGGAAGTAGGAACCAGTGTGGGAGTTGTTAAGGCAGTCACTTCTCAGCCCTCCTCTTGGGAGGACTCACGATGCTGTCCCAGGGGGGATGGAGAGGACCAGGCCCACCATTGGCTCACAGGGTACCTCAGGAAAGTAAAATGTGTTGTTCTGGGTCTCTCCTTTCTGCTTGGGTTTGTCTCCCTGGGGAATAAGCTTCTTCTTAAGTAATGTGTAGTTAGGACAGTAGAATTTTTGTGTTCGTTAAGAAGTTGAGGTGGGGAACTTGTTGTTGCAGACTTGTGTGAGTGTATATTTGTACTCTCTTCTAATTGTTATTGTCTCTTTCTTTCTGTTAAAAATATATGTAGATTTAGTATAAATGCAGTTTGAAGTTGTTTTTTTCTTTCTCCTCTCTTTTCCTCCCTTTCCCTGGTGTTAGGAGGGGGGCTTTTCTCTCTGTGCTTGGGGGAGGTTGGCAGTTGCTTATCTCAAACCTAGACACTATTCCTGTATTTTTGTCAACTGCAGAAGAACCAGGAGCTCTTCAGCTGAGAACACAACCCTGCACAGACTTCCCATTCAATGGCACATGCTTTAACCAGCCAATCTTCAGTCTGAGAGCAGTTTAAGCATGAATGCACAAAAGCCCCACTACCACTAAAAAGCATGTCACAGCAAGGATGGGATATATGGAGGCTCAAAACAAAAGCTCGGTCATAAAAAAAAATCACAGAACTGTTTTGTTTTGGAAGGGACAGTAAAGATCATCTAGTTCCAAGCCCCCTCCCATGGGCAGGGATGCTAAACATCAAGGACACTCAATGTCAAGGACAAAAAACTCCCACAGTGCACTAGGTATAGATGCCTGAAGTACCAAAAGGCTTGGAAACATACTCAATATATTAACTCTGATGTATTGTCTAGTTAATTGCAAAGACACAAAATAATCATCTTGTGCATGCCTGCATCAGTACTGTTCTTACAAATACATGTGCAAAGAGAAGAAACTTGGTTATTTTGATAAACTTGAGAAAGTGGCTTTCTAATAAGAAATCTACATTTTCAGTCAGATTGCAAGGTCTAATCATGTCCCTAAACTTAACAAATGTAAAAGTATCAACTGCGATAGTATTTGGCAACTTCCATAAGCTGTCATCAGCTTTGAAATCTTCAAATGAGAAACAAATAGAGAGAAACATATAACCAAGGTCACCAATAAAATTACTAGAAGACATGCATACCATGTGGGTGCATAGGGTTTCAACATCCAAGCAAGTGCCCAGCTATGCTCATTTACTTATTTGGCACAGCACAGCATCACACAGGTCAACTAACCCTGGCCTAAATGCATGAGTGCAGCACTTCTCTTCAGCTAATTATCCTCCTCTGGCAGAGCTCAGTAGCTCAGGTGCAGAGCCCACTGACATGCCTATTTCATTTCCATCCCTGGTGCTGTCTCAGACCTCGTTACCCTGGGTGTCTCTGCACTGCAGGAGATTTATTGACTTGATCAAGAGGTGCCATGACTTACACTATTAAGAACTGGCTGTGAAGGAGAAGGATGTGCTTCTTGTCCTCCACCTAAAACCTAAATCTGCTTTTCTGGTTTTTTGTGAGTGTTGAAAGAAAAAGCAGAGCTACATACACTACACTCATATAACTAATATAACTCACTGGGAAACACACCATATGCACTGATGGAAGCAGCCATCGTTAGCTGAGCCTGAAACATTCTCCCTTTTGAATTAACAACAATGTTCAATTTAATTTCTATATTTAAGTATCTCTTTATTTGCCTCAAAACCAAACCAAAACAACACTGCAGATGTGAGAAGTTGGAGGCCACGTGGAAAAATCTAGTAATTAGTTCATTAATATGAATTTGCCAAATAAGTATGTTATACTATACATTTCTCTACTCTGGATGAGAATCAGCCCAGAAACACTCATGTCATTGAGCCAGTGGAAGCCTTCTCCACAAACAACAGTGGGACCCAGGGTTTGACTCAGAATGTGTGTTAATCACATGGACCAAGTAAGATTTATCATGTCTTTAATTTCTCACTTTTTAAGACTTTGGGAATAGTTTTAGAGGAAGACACTCAATTTAGGGAAGACTGTTACTTAGCAACCACAATCAGGTTTAAAACAAAGCTGAAGCCTGGTCTTTTTTTTTAAAGCGAGGAAATAATAGATCTCTGTCCTTACGTGCTTCTAACCAAATTAATAGCTAGAGTAAACATCTAGACTGAACATCAATGGAAGGCTGCAACCAAGATACTTGTCAGAGCAGCACCCTTACATAGTTTGACCCTTTTCTCATTTTTGCACTCTTTTTGCAAAGAAAGTCTCGGTATTTAAAGAAAACAAAAAAAATTATTTGAAAAAAATTTCCTCCAGACTCTAGCTGCTGGCTGATACAGAGCAGGCACATCCATGGATATGGGAAAATTTATGCTTTTTCAAAACAAGTGGGAAAAATAGATACCTGGTGAGCTTTGTTCTCTGCAATAAAAATGCAGAAGCTAGCAAGAGAAATCAGGGAATATGGGGCAGCTAGCCCTCAAAATCAAATATGAGACCAGAACAGTTTTCTTACTATGCCCATCTAAGACTCAAGCCGAGACCCCATAAAGCTGCCAAGTATAGCAGAGCTAAGCTGGCCCCAGTTGTATACTCTGAAAGATTTTGGTGCTCGTAATCATTGTATGTAACATGCTGAGCTACCCAAAGGCTTCAAGAAAAAGACAAGGCAACAACATATGGCCTAAACAGACTGTTCATGTCTTCTCCTAAACAAGGCACAGCTTCACCTTAGACTGACCTTGCAATTACAGGCTATTGGGAGCAGTTATGCACTTGAAAACAGTCAGCACAACAAATGGCAGAGACAGGGAAAGACTCAGAAACACTGAATGCAGGGAGCCCTCAATAGGTAAGCTTTGTATCCTGGCCACAGGGCCTGACACCATCCTGCTCCACTCAGGACATTTGCTATCAGAATCTTCAAAAGCAGAAGAATCCTTTATGCTATCATTTCCTGAGGAGATGAAACAATGATAAAAGCTCCTCCAGAGGTGACCTTTCAGCAATTTGAGGCCTAGGTTCTCAAAAAATGCTCCCCAAAACCATAAATTTAAATAACTGCAAAGCAAGCAAAGTGCGTTAACGTACCAGCCTCCTGCAGCAGCGAGAGCAGAATCTGCACAGTATTTGCAGAGCAGTTGTTAAGTAGCTAGGGAAAAATTACAGTGCCACCTCAAATAACTCATGCCTATATGACTCAGTTCAGGAATATTAATAAAATCCACACATCCAGAGCCTGTACTGATCAGACTTTCCCTAGGAGATACTGGATTCTGAGCAATAACCTACCAAATCTACCATAACTATTCTGTACCTACTGTCATTCATGTGGGGCAAAAAAATAACTTGTCAACTCTTGACAACCCCCTGAATCTTAGAATCTTAAAACTGCAAACATTAACATACATGTATTTGATGTGCATCAAAAATAAAGATAATGATTATTTGTAAATATGCCAAAATCCAGATTGACCTTGTAATTTAGTGGGAAAAAAGTGATATATACTGATCAATCTACAGGACTACAACTAGCAACAAGTATTACAAGTAATTTGCATTTCTACTCAGACAACCAATATCCTTCTCTTACCTTCTCTAAATCAGAAGTGGCTTTATATCAAGTACAAGAGCTTAGGAGAGGTAAAATATGTTTTCCTCTGTCTTATCCTTGTGTTTCATTGTGAAAGGGTTATTTCTCCCAGGAACATAGTAACAGCTGCTGGCTTTTTCCTCCATGATTTCACATGACACATTTCTCACTGGAGCTTTCAGCAATTTATTCTTAATGCCTTACTGCTTTGAATAAGTTTTTTGGGTTTTTTTTACAAGTTCAGTCTTGTATACATAAAAATTAGGCATGAGGAGCAGGCAAAAAAAATCCCCTTTAATTCAACAAATTGCATGAAATGCCTTTATACCTGAAGATGCTAAAATCATAACTGGATTTTGGGTGCAGGGACAGCATTTATTAATTTCATTTTTTTAATGGTGAAATGTGTGCCAGACACAAGGTTCGTGTGGAGAATAGTGATTTAAAACTGCCATTCAGTTTTCCACCTCCATCTGATCAGGTCAAGGATCTTGGAGAATTTATCTCAATGAGCTGGGAAAGAGAGAGGTCATCCTATGGGAGAAGGAAAGCCCTTAAGAAAGACTGCTACATAACTGCACCACTGTGTCAAAGCACCCTGCTGCTAACAGAGGGCATTAGCCAGACTTTGCTTACATTAGCATGGCCAAAAATCAAGAGGATAAAATTCAGTCACTGACACGGCACCCTGATTTAACTTTCATAGGTTTCTGAATCTAAAAAACATCAAGTGTTCTGGGTTTTACATCCTAAAATTAAAATTACATCAATGAATTACAGCTTCAACTTTGAGGACTCCGAGCTGTCACAGCCAAAGACAAGAAAGGAACTCCCAGGAGGCCACTCAAACCTTTCTTGTTCATTCAGAACATAAACACTAAATCTCACTGATCTTCTGATCACTACAAATTATTGGTAAGCTCTGCATTAAACGAGACTGCTGTAAATTGGAGTTGACAGTATTATCACTGAAAGAAATGCATGAACTCTGTGTTTGTCCAAGTGTGACCTCTAGGACTAGTGGTGTAGCACCGTATCACTGCAAGGTCTACTTCTAATCCAACTGTCATTCTCAAGCAAATTATTTCAATCATACAGAATTAACTTTAACAACATTTCTTCACACTAGACATGCACTATGACTTAAAAAATAAAAACCCTGAAAGAACATGAGTGGAACATTCCCATGTTTAGGTGTGGGCTCACAAGACTCACCTCCATTAGGACACTAATGCCCCTCCAGCCAAGCCCACCTTCAGCAAAACAACCTCAACATACATTCTCACAATAGCTTGTATGCCAGCAGGATAAATTTTTGGAAGAATGAACCCAGAAATAAAATGTGGCTGTTAAGATCAGAGAAGAAATCCTACTTACAAGCTAGCAACAAGCATTTTCATATTATAGGAGGCAAAGAGATTATAAAACTGGCAAACTATCTGGGAAGCTGGCATGACTGCTGGGTTTGCTAAGCACCTGTATATGAAGACCTTTCTCTGGTTTTGTCTTTTTTTTTATTGTATACTTGAAGATGACACATACATATTGTTCCTTAATCAGGGTGCTTTGCCATAACCTGAATGGTAAAAAACTACTGATGAAAGTCAAGAAAAAAAGGAGACAGAATGAAAGAGTTACTTAATCTGTTGATATGGACCACTGGTGACATTCAATATGAGGCAAATTATATGGTTAAAATTATAAGCCAAGAAAATTGCTTTTACGGAAATGGAACTGGCATATCATGTCTGAAAGGCAGGCATGTACCTGGGAAAAAACTGAGGGCACCTAGAGGCGTTCCAATTGCAGAAATTTGACATTTTTGAACATCATTTTCCTCTTAAAACAGCTAACAGAAAGGATGTAACATACTGAAATACAAACATGTTCATGTGATCAGTGACATGTTTATGTTACATTATCTTATAATCAAAATAGTTCACTTGAGTTTGAAAAGCCAAAAGGGATTCTTCTGACAAGTAGCCTCTCGAGGTATTTACAAATGAACTGAAGAATAGTCTTTGGTTTGCAATTAAGGGATAGAGCCAATAAATGCCTTGGGAGTCTGAAAGATTGGCTCCACAGTCCCTAGTTACTTTAGGTACCAGGGTTACAGACTTCTGGGCACACCTCCCTCACTTCCTAAAGGATACCCTGAGCAGAGTCTACCAATCACCCCAAGTGACACCCAGTGGTATCTGTGCAAAAATTATTCATCTTTGTGGGCCACAAACAGAGCAGTCAGAAAATAGGGCATGACTCTGCAGGCACAGAGCAAGAGACAAGGTCTTATCTTCTGGCTCCTGCTGCTCTGGGTGAGACTAAAAACCTACCTGGTTTAATAATCTGTTTCCTGCTAGAACTGGCAGGCCATAATTAGAGGAATATATAAGAAATGGGATGAAAATAAAGTGATCCTTCCTGACCATACAGTGTTGATTGCCCCCAGTTAGAAAGGAAAGGGCTTTCTGAGTCAAAGGTTGCAACCATGGCAACTTTTAACAGCCAAAGTACTCTTCATGAATTCTTCATTAATCCCATTATTTTGGCTCTCAGACCACACTATATCACCAAGTTCCACAATGTCATCTGTGCACAGTGACTTTATTTTAAATTTGGTTACCTCTCAATTCTTCAAATGTGAGAACTGGAGGGTAACCATTTCCTCCCTTACATGTTTTTTTGCAGGACCTTCTTGAGTGCAGTAGCAGCAGCACCTTAACTCTTGATCATCTTTATTACCCTTCTCTAGTTTATATAACCCCTGTTTTGAAGCAGGGAGACCAAAGCTGAGTGCAGGATTCCAGATACGGTGCACTGCAGGTTTATACAGTGGAATAATGAAGGAATTTGTTTTTTACTCCCAGCCAAGTATTTCCTAACATTTGTCAGCAAGTAATTCTGATTAATTCTCTTTGTCAAACTAAGGAGCAATTTATAGTAATGGTCAGATATTATCTGATAGAGCACTTTTCTGTAGTAAAATGAAGACTTAACACACAATTTCCTGAGGGGGAAAAAAAAACAGAGGGAGGTAACTCAACTTCCACTTCTGCAGCATCTCTGCAGGCCATCCAGCAAAACATCTATGGAGAAGATGCAGGTTATACCAAATTACCAGTGAGAGTGGGTCAAAAAACTTCAGAAAATACCGTTTAGATATTTGCCTGTTTTGAAAAAAAAAAAATTTAAAACTCCCCTTCCTTCCCATTGAATTTTAGCACATGAATCTTGAAATTTTGGTTTCAAGGACAAGTTTTCAGAAATACCAAGATTATATCGGGTAGCTTGACTGATCCCTTTATGATGCCACAGTGGAAAGTCAAGCCTGAGCTAGACTCACACTCGCATCTACAGTCAGGAAGCCATTTGGAGCACAACAACAACTTTATTGACTGCACATTTCTGGACAATGCCGCATATATGCTGGATGTGTCAGTAGATGGCACTCTCTATATTTACTATCTCTGCATTTTGCACACTTGTCAAAAAGTGCTTCTTCTCACGGAACAGCAGTAGTAGATCAAAGGTCCTTAGACAGCTTCCTCTAGAGAGGAGCTCTGTGCTTTATCTACTGTTTAGTGCAGATTTCAGTTTTCCTTGGGCACACAAACCAGTCAGGTTTGTTGATTAGGGCCCGTAAACCCATGGCAACATGAACTGCACATATGATCTGTACTTCATGCACTTAATGGACAACCCACTCTCCCACCCACTGTGTAATAAGCCTCAAAATTGGCCCTTTCTACAAAGGGAAAAAAAGGTTCAGCATTAACAAAGCATCTGCATATGACATCAAATTAAGGTCTATGTTAAAATAAAGCCCTCTTCATTTACCTAGTCAGCTTAGAGTCCATTTAGAGTCATATCAGCTTCATGTAGTTGTTTGTCCTTTGTACAGCCAGCAGAGTCATGGTAAGGCAGATCAAATGTCTCTTCTGTGCACAACATGAACACAAATGTCCTTTAAATTAAAATCAGTTTTATTTACAAAAAGAATAATAGCTAGTTTGAGGTAAAAGCTAACAGTTCCACATGATCCAGTACAACCCAAGAACAGTTCAGAAGAGAAGGCGTATCTCAGGCTGACTGCTTGCCAGGGCACCTGGGGAAGGCAAACAGGTATGGATTCCTTGTGCATCACCACCCTGCTGGGCAGAGCACTAATGTGGTCAGGACTGCAAGTGTCACACTGCTTGTGCTGATTTAAAGGTAAACCAGTAGGAGAAACAAAACCAACACAAAAGAGATTAAAAGTCAGAGTTACAATTTAATACAAATATTACAATAAATGCAATGATACAAACAGAAACTGGTTTTGACCCCCAAAACCCAGAAGTATAACCCAGCACCCTCAGGCACAAACAGGATGGTGTTTGTTAGCCCCCGTGCTGAGCCCCAACGTAGTTCCCCCAAGTCCAAAGCAAAAGGAAGAGAAAAACCTGTTGGTGCAGATGACGGTTGCAGTCTGGTCAAGAGTCGTGGTCACAGTCTGGTCAAGAGTCGTGGTCACAGTCCTGTCGAGGTTCTGGTCCTCCTCTGGATCTGATGAGAGGTCCCAGAAGTCCCCAAACCCCCAGGATTATACATCTCCTCTGGTTCAAGTGGGAACAGCCAGTACCTCTCCCAGGGCGGGGAGTTTCACAATGGGTTATCTAATTCTGTGAGTCATGGGGTACTTTTGGAATCACTGAGGGCCCATTAGCTGACACACCCCCTCAGGTTGGGTGTGAAGGTGCTAATGACTCCCCAGAGGGGAGTTACCACAGCTCCTATCTCACAGGCTCCTTTAACACCCAGCTTACATCCTAAGGGGTTGGGTGTGCCCAGGGCAGCTGCTGCAAATGGTTCACTGTTAACAGTTTATGAGAAATTACATAGAGTGTGGAGAACACACAGCTTTGGTCACACCCACACGGTGATAAAACTGGTCCCCGGTGCTGAACTAGGACACTGTTGAAAGAGTGGGGGCACTTGGTGTCTATCAAAGCTCACCTCATGTATTCATAACTAAGAGTGAGTCAAAACCCTTGTTTATCCTCACATATCTGATGAGCTCAGAAACAAAGCTGAGAAGAAAATACATGTTTCTTTTTTATTGTGCACTATTATAGCAAGCACCACCCCATCAGCCCAATGGTAAGAACACATAACACCAGTATAGTCCTTTAATACTTCCTTTTTTGAAAGTGTTTCTAAACTATAGTAATGTATTATATTTGATAAATGCAATTACTACCACCATTTAATTCATTCTTGATTACAATCTATTATGTACTGAAACAATCAAGCATCCTACAATTAAAAATAACTGATTCATTAGCACACCCTTACTAGACAATTACACAAATGCATTATTTATGTAATTAGATACATTTACAGTTCATTATTCCATTTTTTTATTCTATTGTTGCAAAGCTACATATGTAGTGCCTTACTTTATAATCTTCCTTGCTTTCTATTGGCATGTAGATTGCCTTTATTTTATTTATTCAATTTCAACTTAAAAATTTAAACATGAAAGAGACTCAATCCCTACAAAAACAGTAATTAAAAGTCATTTATTTGTCATACGAGTGAAAAGTAAAGGTAACAAAATATTTTCTGGGGGAAAATTGCCTACTTGAGTTGAAAAAAAGCAGCTGTAAACCCCAGATTTTTAGAGGTTTCAAAAATATAAATTAAGATTTCTACATGCCAGGCACCTAAATGAGAATTTAAGGGTGACCATGAAAGAGAAGCTAGTGAAAAATTACTGAGATAAGAGCTGCTTCTAAGACTATGTACTTATTCTATTATGGCATCTAAACCAGTTCAGAAGTTCTGACAAATTAAGACTCTGATTTTCAGATGTTCTAGTTCTCCACATATTTTACCACCTTCACTTACGGATGTGACTGTCCAAGCTTGCTAAGAAAAATGGAATAAAATGGACAAACCAAATACCACCAAAACACCACCAGTTCCAGTGAGAACTGGAATGGGCACCTCTGGCCTGAGAAGCAGAGGACAAGAGAAAGACATGCTGAAAGCTCACTGAACAAGGTGTTGTGGCCTGTTTGTTAACTGATGAGAGTACTGCAATAATTCAGGAGAGAAAAAAGTGAATATAGAGAAATGCAAAGACTTTTCCCCTCCATCAACATAATACCAATGACCTCAGCAGACTTCAAAAAACAAGTCCGTCTGACATGTTCCCATAGGGCTCTGAAACAATGGCTATTAGGACTTCCCTTCTGATCCCTCTGGTCTAAATATGGGGCAGCTACCACACACTTTCAGCTCCAGGGATCCTGAAATAGTCAGTAAACGTAAAGCCTAAGAAACAAAAGTCTGCAAACTTCTGTGCTTAAGTTGCAGTAAACCTCAGTTTTCAACAGCATTATACTTTACTTTCACTTACTTCATAAAAATGTTTGTAATATTTATATCATTGCTTGTCGTACACGTATTTGCTTGGGTTTTTTAAGGAAGATTAGAAGAATGAAGTTTATTTAACTATTGCTGGTTTTATCTTTTGTAAGGAAAGCTGTACAATGAAGCTCACAGGGTTAATGGAGGAAAAATAATTTTTGGGTAGAGTTCTCCCCCCCCTTCCCCTTCTCCCATCTTCCACAGTCCTTGTGCATTTTTCAAAGGAGCTCACTAAGCTTCCACTCTTAACACATTCAACAATTGCTGATGCTTGCACTTATTAGATACTGGGAATGGCAGGGAGTGTCAGGAAATAAGTGATTGCTACACCGTCCATTGATACAGTTAAAGATGCAGCACCCTTGCAGTTACCTCAGATACCATCAGAAATGCTTCTTTCTAACTTTTAGGATGTTCTGATGATGCTAAATATTCATGCCTTCCTTCAAGTCTAGGTGAATTATCTAGAACTCTGGGGTCCTGCGTGTTTCTTATTTTGTGAAACAAGCCAGACAGCTGTAGTCACAAGCACACACTTGGAGAAAAAGAGCAGCAGAACAAAAGGTGAAAAGGAGAAAATTATAACTTATCTCATGGTTCTTCAGCAGCCTTGGCGCTGAAAGATATGCCCCTACTCAGTCTGTCAGACAAACATGGAAAGTATCATGACAAAGAGAATCCCACCAGCTGTATTTTTTTATTAAGAGTAAGGGATGACCTCTTGGATCCTATGACAGCCATGGATAAGCTACTTGAAAACACTTGACAGCTGGCCAGCTACATGCAGCAGAATCTATTCAGAGATTACATCCTTAGCAGGTGCTGCAACTCCAAATTAGTTGAGGTCAGGAAGACAATCCAGAACAACTTCAGGCAAAACAGTCATGGAGAATCAGCTAACTACATTATAAAGCAATCACTGACCAACAAAAGAAACACCAAACAAGTACTTTTAAAATGATCATGCATTCATCCTTGAGTCTTTAGCACTGAATTTGACTGAAATGGACAGTTACACTGGGTTTATGTTTATATATGTCCAGCTTTTTTGACTGATTTGTCTCCTCACTTTTCACAAGTTAAAAACTTCTCATGCTTATTTCTCTATGGTTATTAAAGATGATAAAGCAAAGGAAGAAAACTATCTACCTCACTGTATCCTTGCTTTAAATCTTGTGTTTAGACTAAGTAGGAATTTCTAAGCTCTACTGTGGATCAGAGTTACACAGTTCCAGCAAAATTAAAGTACACTGGTCTACCTCGCAGTCCAATGTTATTCCTCATTGCATCTGGCCTCACAAAACACTTCAAACTTCATCTGCAAAGAAACACGGCTGCCATCAAAGTCATTAAGTCTTAAAAATGAGAGGAAAGTTCTTCCAAGCGTGTTTGTTTAATCCAAAGCATTAACATGCTGACAGCTGTTGAGCTGCTTCATTTAGCTGTCACAACAGACCATGGAGCACCATAGTGAAATGGACACTTCTGTGTATGACATCTGCCACTCTTCTATTAACTGCTGCTTCCCCACAAACATTTTACCCAATAATTGGTTTGGCGAGGTGTATGCAACAGAGTATCTTCTTTTTATGCATTAAAACATCTGGGCTTTCGCACTGCAAGTTTCTGCCTAAAGTAATAAAGTCCAAATAGAAGATTTTTAAACGGTCGTTTTTTGGCTATGACATGAGAAGGATTTCCACAGAGAGGTAACATGCCTCATCTGCTTTAGGAAAGCACACGTTCTGTAACAGAAGTTGAAAAGCCTTACTAAAAATATTAACACTATAAGCTTTAATAGAAATAAAAATTCTTAGGAAAGCTTCAACTCTACAGTGCTGTTCTGGAATCCAAAGCTATCTGCAACTCAGTGGGAAACCCAAGTCAAATGAAAACAATTCATATTGTGTTGCAGCAGAGGTAGAACAGCATAGCCTTAATATCAAGGCAGAAAAACCCCACCAAAGTAGACACCTTTCCAAAATTTAATCATGAGAAATGTACAGTACTCATGACTCTTTGAAGTCTGTAAGAAACCTTGAACATCAACAATTCACAAACAGGCTGCAGGTCAGGAATTATTCTATTCTCAAAAACCTGGTTTGGAACTGACTTAAGTTAATATGACAAAATCTCCTTGAACCAAAATGGCAAGGTAATTCACAATGCTACTGAGATACTCACAAATAGTATCTGTAAACCATAAAGACTACACAGCAAGAAACAGCCCTTGTCTTTCACACAGAGATGACAAAAAAAAAATCTGTGTTTTTTCAGCTTTGCAGAAAGTATATTTGTCTCCCCAGACTTAGTTGATTTATCTCCTGAGATTTAGTTGATTATCTGAAACTAAAGTATTGCCTTTTAAAGACAAAAATAAAATACATTGAAGGAATAAGCTGAAAATCTAAAGTTCTGTGTTATTGCCATCTGTTATCCAATGGAGACATGTGAAGTATTGGTTCTGGCTTTATCCAAATGCCTGTCATTGGTTTCTAAGATAACGACCTTGATTGGAAACAGAAATTAGAGAAAACTTACAGCTCTGCACCTTTATACATTTTACAGAAGTGTTTAAATCCAAAATGAAATTAAAAACAATGAAAAGCATTCTTTCACAAAAAAACAAAACATACTTGCCTGGCAGTGTCTCTGGAGGGCATCCCTCAAACATTACTACATGATACCACAAAGGTTCAGCACCTGATAAGACTACTGGAATTGCATCCTTTGGAAGTTTGAAATCAGCTCAGATAGTAATTCCAAAAAGGGAACTCTGCAGAAGCTGATTTACTGTTATAAGATGGGAAGAAAAAAGACAAGAAAATAATGAAGACTGAGATTGCTGACTTGCAAATCCCACATAAGACAACTTTTCTAGCTCATTTTGGAGATGTTCAACATGCCACTGGAACTAAGCAAACTCATCTATCTTTGAAGCTGGATCTGGTCTGGCTGGGAAGATAGGCCAGATGACCTCTAGAGCTCCCTTTGGGAAGCATATCACAACAGGTACCAAAGTTTCAGGTCTCCAAAAGGGAAATCATTCTTGTTACAATAAACTTAAGTCTTATCATAAAAGTGCTGCTCTAGATCTAGAGTCATAGACCCTTTAAAATAATTTATGAGAAATAAGCATAGCAATACTGGGATCAATGGACTCCTGCATATAGGCAGATGGGACTATTCCTTGATTACAAACAGCTTCCCATTACAATATGAATTTTTTCACCCTTTTCAATGGGTTGAGATGATTGCCTAAGTTTACTCTAGTATCTAGAAACAAGTACTTTCACAGGCCAATTCATCAGCATCCTAAGACAGATGGGATGACTTTGTCCATCTTGTTCTTCCTCTCCCATGACTACAGAAGGTAGAGATGACCACTTCAGTCCAGAAGTCTGGACAGACCAAATGCAGTGACAGAAAACCCAGAAGTTTCTGGCCAGGGAGTAACCAGTAACTACTTGGCAGAATAAGGTTCTCCGTCCGTCTGAAGGCGGCAAGAGAAACGTAAGCCCCATCCAAGAGCCATAACTAGTCTCTTCATTATTCAGAGATAAAAGAAAAAGATGGCTGTTGTGGATTCAACTCCTGAAGTGTTACCAGTGAGTACATTATTAAGCCAAACTATTCATAACTACAATATGCACATCTTCCTTATGCACCCTGAAAGTGATTTTCAGGGTTAAATTCACCAACGACACTAGCAGAGGCAACCCTGAGCATACCCTTAATATCTCCTTAGAGTATTAGTCCTTGATATTACTTAATTTCAATTTTCCTCAGAAAAATTACAACAGAGATATGTTTGGTACATTATGTTTATCAATTACATTACCACTGAAATGTTTTATCTTAACAATTTAATGGAGAACTGAATTACAGTAACTTAGAATGAAGTTTAGAAGTCTTCCTAAGCAATTTATTAAGGTGAAGCTCCAGGGAAAAAGAAATTAGTTAGGTTTGTTTCTTAATTTACTTGCACTAAGGCAGTGCAGGTGTTGCACATATCTCTGCATCCAAATTAAGTGAAAACCCTCTTATTTTAGTGTTGTTGTATCATCTGCTTTACTACAGTCTTACTACACTGGTTACTGCCACTCAGGGACACATCAGCCGTAAGTTAAAAGCAGCATGCCAGGTTGCCTGATGCTAAGGGGACAGCTTAGCTTCCTTAGCCCTTTCCTTCCCATAGATTCACACTCATTTCAATGAACAAAACCAATATTTCATGTGTATGAATAAAAACTATTCAGTCATCATGGAAATAATTCTAGGTTTATACAGGCAAACAGAGCAGAATCTGTTCCAATGTTCGAATATCAAAGACTACCAGAGCTGAGCTCTGCATTCACACATTTTCAAGGCTCTTCCTAGAGCTGGCGTTTTCAGCAGCTGCACAGTGCTGCAAGTTGGCAAAAGTTCTTGTTATACTGCCACGGGCTAAATTCAAAATCCTGGACTAACATGGATGGCAAACTACAATTAGTACTGTTCCTACACAAAAAAAAAAAAAAGAAAGAAAGAAAAAAAGAAAAAAAAAAGAAAAAATAGTGAAATCCATCATTTTCATAGCCACACAAAATTTTACCAGGAAAATGATCAGCTTTTCTGACTTCTGTTCACTCCTGCTAATTTCTGTCTTTGGATCTTGTATGAAATGCTATATTTTAAAAAAAGAAAAAACAACCCAGAAAAATGAATTAGTGTAAAATTTTACCCTGGGACAAAACTTCTAATTCCTCTACACATTCATGGAAATGTCAAAGTACACAGACTATCATTCCAGATGACAACTAAGGTTCATGCAATTACATATTCTGTCTTGGACATAAGCTAGCATCAGACATTCAGAGAAAAACACAACAAACCTATATATTATAAATATTATGTTTTAATTATTTGTGTCCTGACATAGGAATTTATCCAATGCAAATGTTCCCTTTATTCCTACAAAAAATTAATACACTTCTGACCCCTGCTTCAATATCTTCCTGCAATGAGTTACATTACTAATATATTAAAAAAAGAAATCACAGAACTATAATATTTTATCTTATTTTTCTAAATTTGCCTTGGGTTATCTTGAGTACTCTCTAAATTCTTGATAATTTATCATAATAGTGAAGCCGAAGTATTTTCAAAAGAAAAGAGTTTGCATTGTAAAAACCTTTAAAGTGTTGCTTGGGTGTCTTGAAATAATTGAGGTAAAGTTCCTTACCACGTAATCCATTCTAGGTATAAATATGTTCTCTTCTATGCTTGGAGATTCTCTTCCAAGATTATAAATCAACATTCAGAGGATAATAGTCTAATTATATATCATTTTAAGTAGAAGTCCTCTATGTCCTTCACTGATACAGTCAGATCTTCTCTTTGCAGATTGTTTCTTCTTGAAAATACATACAGGTAGAGTTCATCATAACATGACTACATATTTGGAGGAGAAGATGGGAAATTCATTAGTTTGCAACTAAAACCAACTTATTATTAGTTTCCATACCCTGATATGTAGAGCAACACATGGAAGAAATTCCTGAGGGGATATAAAGAACAGTCAATAAATGCTATAATCCACAGAACAGCAGTGACCAACCTAGTCATCTGTTTGTTCTGTGTCTACCTGCAGCTGTGAGCCAGGCCCAGGTAGGAATACTAATATTATGCCCATGGTTCAGAACCATACTTGAAAGAAGACATCTGCATCTGTGCTCCAGTAAAGGCTGGAAAGATGTTTGATTCAACAATACCTGTTGGCATAAGGAAGTAAGAAGGAAAGCTGAAGAATACAGTCAGCGATACATTTACAATCAGAAAGATGCCAAAGGACACAAAGGCCACTGTAACAAACCACTTGAACAGCTGTAAAGATTAAGCCAACAACTACATAGGGAAGAAGCCGGTTTCTGGTATCATCTGAAGGCCAGACGATTTTACAATCAGAAACCCCTATCCTACAGAAAGTTGGGACTGAACCCTATGGATGTATCTGACCTTTCATCCCTGACATCAAACATTAATGCCATTGTCAATGCACACCAAAAAAAAAAGTAAAATAAGACTTGGAAAACAGGAGAGAACTAATTAATAACTGAAGACACAAATGATGGCATTTCCATATAGAAGGACAGAAGAGTAAAAGACTAGCCTTGTTAAATCATGACTTCCTCATTCACCTCAAACACAGGAAAGAAGCTTACCAATCAGGCCAGAATGCACAAGCAGCTGGAGGAGCACAACCAAAGATGTCAAAACACAAAACATGACCGTAAGAAACAAAGGAACCCTACGATCATAGCTGAGCAGAGACCGGGTCAGGCACACTTCTGAAACTGATCTGCCCATAGCCTGCCCTTAAAATGAGTGCTCCAGAACACCAAAGTACTTGCAATATCTAGACATGATGCAGAAAAAAAATTATATATATATGTAAAAAAAGATGGATTGATTGAAGAAAGTCTTGGGTTGGTCAAAATAGAAATAAAAAGCTTTCAAAATGAAGTTCCTTTCTCCACTACCACATCTTTAAATTTTTCCTCTCCAGTCTTGTTCTAACCCAGCAGCCACTATGCCTTTCCTAGATTAATAAATACTCCAGACTCCTTCTGGCCCCTGTGTACTTATTACCTGCCTGTCTCCCAAGCCCTTATCTCCTCATTTGATCTCTTTCAAAACCAAGCTGCCACAGTCTGCATTCCAGAAACATGGCATTCCTGAGCATGCCCTCAGGAAAGGAGCAATCTCCCTCTCCAGAGATTTCCATATTGTTCCAAGTTCAAGCAACTCCAAGAAGAGAACTATGCAAGATATTAAATGTAACATAAAAGTATCTATGTAGTAAACTGTGAACAAATAAAAAAGCAGATATCAGCTTTTACAACTAGAAAGACTACAGCTATTCAGAGAGAATGTAGAGATGTAGAGAAAGCCAGAGGGCTTAATGACTTCCTGCATTAGGCTACATGAAGGAGATCTATTTATGTCAAGCAGAATTAATAGCAACAACAGTGAGAGCTCAAATGAGAACAGATTATTAATTACATTTTTCAAATTTAGTTGACCTGACTAATATCAGTGAAGATGTATTAAAAAAAAAGTTGAACTGACACAAGAATCAATAGCAGCTCTGTGATGTCTCATGGAGCACAGGTGAAAGGGCAAGTGTACTGCCTGTGCTTAGAACAGCAGGGAAGAGGAGCAGAGAAACCACTGACAACTCCAGCTAAACTTCACATTCAAGACCATTTCTGAGTGAAGCACACCACTGTGTGCAGCTGTATGGTAACACAGATATAAGTGGCAATCAATATGAATTTGTTAAGAACAAACTGACAGAACAATCCAATTTCTTCCTCTGTGTGGCTAAAAGTGCTTTTTAGTAACAGAGGAATGATTGTCATACATCTTGACTTCAGTAAGTCATGCTGAAATCTGAAAACAGAAATTAGATAACGGTACCCACAGAGGACCAACGCTTCACTGTCAAATAGAAAGATGTATTGCATGGTGCTTCCAGGGGTCTGTCCAGGGTTTGGACTTTTTCAGCATTTCTCTTAACCAGGATGATAGATAGAAGAAAACATTTCTGACAGTAAGAGGGATTGCAAGTAAGTTGGAGGACTGGCAAAGGATTCAAATAGGTTTTAACAAGCTGAAGAAACAGTGATAACTCAATCACAAATATAAGATACAAATAAGCTAGTTAGTAACAGTTCTGTTACTAAATAAAAGAAGGGCGTGGGGGTGTCACCTGGGGGCTATTTCTGATGAATCACAAGCATAACACCACACAATGATTTTGGATATTTACAGAATATGTGCAAAAAAGGAGACATTTGAAAGAATACCAACAAGAACTAACAGAGGTAGAAAACCTAAGACACAAAGGAGGAAAAAAAGGAATAAAATTATCTGTTCTCCATACCAGTGATGGACAGAATAAGTAATAATTGGCTCAAATGCCAACCAGAAAAATCCAGGATACATTTTAGGAAAGCCACTCTATTGAGAGTAGTAATGAAATACTGGAATAGATTGTCAAGGGCACCTATGGATTTTCCATCACTGATGATCTACAAAATAGAACTGATAATCTGATTCTGCTTGGGGCACAAGGATGGCTTCTCCAAGCCTCTTCCAAGGCAGTTTTCCAAAACAATGAACTACTGTCTCCTCTCTTAAGGGCACCCTGTTACACATCTAAATTTCCTTTGCATAAACTCAATTTGTTGTACAATGGACACTGATTCAACATTTATTGTTCTAAACCAGTTTATGGATGTGGTAATCCAAAATATGAGAACACACTGTTGACATCTTTAAAAGCAAAAAAAAAAAAAAAAAAAAAAAATCCAAAAGAAAACCCAACAACAACAAAAAAAACCCCAAACAACCAAACTCTAAAAAACCCCCAAAAAACAAAACCAAAACCAACCAACCAAACCCCCCAAAAACACAAACCAACCAACAAACTAAAAAACACAAAAAGGAAAACCAAACCAAAGACAGGAGATAAATTTCAGTTTTCATTTTTAGCAGAAGAAGCTTATCTTCCATCCATTTTCCCCTTCCAATAATGTGTTTTCTAGTAAGGGTTTGGTTCTAACTGCAAAGTGTGAATCTCCAATATGATTCAAAGTTTCCAGCCATAAGACAGGGATCATTAACAGACTTTACCCCGGAATTTTCCCTAATGATGATCTGTTGCTATGGAAGTCAACCTCCAGAGCAAAACTGAAAGGAACAAGTACTATACCATTAATCATATCACTAATACAGCACTAATAATCTGAGGTTCATAACCTCTGAATGCTGATGGAATCAGATAAACCTGCTCTGCCCAATGTTTTAATCAACTGTAATGTTTGCTGAAGGCCATTGTGGTGCAGCTTATAAATATATAGGTGCTTTATTCACATTACAAGTGAAAATACAAAATAAGAACTGAGCAGACTCAATACAGAAACTGCTAACTTCAGTCCTTGGAATGTGTAAAAGAGTTTGGAGACATTGATAAGATGCTCTAGCAAAGCTTCTTTATGTCATTAAAATTGTTCTGAAATAATTTCCAAGTATCAGGGAGATACCATACTACTCCTTGTTAAGCCTCAAGACTTCTGTCACAAAACTTTCATGCTACACGTCCAATTAAATTAATTTGGTTGAAGTTCAGTACATCATTCTGTATTCTGGTACCTATGCTGACTACATCACAAACAAGCAATACTATGGCAGTTCAAGATAAGAATAGAAAGGTAATGGAAAAATGAGTTAGAAGGATGACATGACAGTTGGAGTCCAACCTTCAGACAGAGACTCTCAAAACAATCACAATCAATTATTCACCCACCACCAAAAGTACCTGCTGAAGAACATAACAGTCCTAAGGTAAAAGAATTGCTACTCAACACTTTCCTTGTGTATCAGGCTACAACATGCCCTGTCACAAATGCACAGATATTCTCATACTAGTTTTCCCTCCCACCACTGGTCCAAGTAGTTATTTTTGAAAACCATAACATTAGACACCAAGCTTTCTGCTTTATGTTTCGATGATGACAACTGAATTGTCTCTGGGTATTCTACATTTTGGTTTTAAAAAGAGGGCAATTGTTTTTTGGTGGAGTTTTTTTCCATGGTGAAAGTCATAATTATGAAATCTCTTATTCCACTCATTGAAATAGAGAAGTAGTTATAACATGCATTTGGTCACAAAAAGCTTTTCATTCACAGTAACTGTCGGCTTCAGTGAATGTTATGTATTCTTGACAATCCCCAAAACTATTAAGATACAGTTTTCACTGGAGGGAGTGCCAAGAGAATGGATCCAGGCTCTTCTTGGTGCTGCCAAACAATGGGACAAGAAGCAACAGGCAGAAACTGATGTACAGGAAGTTGCATCTGAATACAAGCAAGAACTTTGTTACTGTGCAGGTGACTGTGCACTGGAGCAGATTGCCCAGAGAGGTTGTGGAGCCTCCCTCATTGAAGATATTCAAGAACTATCTGAACATAGTTCTGTGCAATGTGCTCAGGGATGGCCCTGTTTAAGCAGGGAGTTCAGACCAGATGACCCACTGCAGTCTCATCTAACCTGACCCATTCTGTGATTCACTACATCAAATAACCAAACAACTTGAAAAAACAAAACAAACACCAACAAACCAAACTCCTCACCCAGCAGGCTGTTTTCATGCTGCAAGATTTCTTTCTCAATTATCTCTAGCCTGAGACAGTAACCTGGAAATCAATCTTTGATACAGATAGGTTAATAATAACAAAGATGATGTGATTATAGAGTGTTTATAAACAGTTAATAAATGACCAGGGACCTATTTATCCTAGTCACTTTCCAGAGTAAAATTGCCAGATTACTACTACCAGAATCATAACAAAATAAAAACATACATTAGAAAGACTTCAGCTCCTTTCCATAGCTATATTATTCTGGCATAACTGAAGACGACAAAAAAAGAAATTTACACAACAAACAAAAGGAACAAGTTCATAAACAGTGCTGTATGATGCCTTTTACATCAAGAGGTATAGTTCAGAGTGTTAAGTTATTCCAAAATTGTAGCTATACAGCTTTTCCATATTACTTTTTTCTATTAAGCATGCTTGTTTACAGAACTAAAAATTTTCTTTTAAATTCTATTCTCCTGTTTGAATTTATTTTTTGACTTAAATACTGTTAACTGGAATTCCTAACACTGCACTCAATTGAGGTCTTCTCTGAGCTTTCCTCTGAGGGCAAGGAATGGATGTCTCTAAGTTCAGTTAATTTACTGGATTCTGATCACAGGACAGAAGTAACCTCCATTGCTCACCCATCCTATGTCTGGTGAAAAACAAGGCCACAAGGGAAAGATACTTATCTACACTGGGGTAACAGAAAATAAGCTAGCTTCCAAATTTCCCCATATTTACTCCTGGCTGCATTTAGGGTCAGAAGGAAGAAGCAAATTTAAGATGCCAAATAATGTACCTCAAACTCCCAAGGAACCAAGGAGAATTTTGCTGAGTTGAATATCCTCTCTCCAGATCTCACAGCAATATTAAACTGATCGAACAGCAGAAGAAGTCTAACTATTCAACTTACTTTGTATTCAGTGTATGCTCTCCTAATGGTTTCCAATTACTGCACTTTTTTTTCCTGGAAACAGAGACTGGTTGTGCTTGGACCCTATTAACATTGCTGCCTCAGCCATCGGAAAGACAGTGGCTACATTTCTGTGCATATATCTGTGGAAACACGACCTGATAGCATTTAAAACATGCTTGATGTGCCCATAACTTGCAGTTTTGTCATACCCACTGAATGGACCTGGCTCATTTTTCCAGCATGATGAAGCTTTTCTCAAAAGAAGCTGGTGGATGTTTTGAGTTTGCTAATCAGGTCTTTTATGCCTAGCCAGAAATTCTTCTTTGCTCAGGACACTGATATCTAAGAACATTTTCCAAATGTTATTTACACATTCATCATTTTCCTAAACCAGTCATTCTTAATCTGCATGTTAAAATGTATCTGTAGAACAAGAAACTTAAAACCAACATAGTATCAAAAGAATATCAGTTCAGTCTTCAAATTGCTGTCTGTAACTTCACTCAGCATCACCTTTAGAAATGTGACTACGAGATGTATTATTTTACGTAGTTTATACTATTTATATTGTACTTATATGGAGTTATAATTTCTCTCCCTTTCTCAGTTGGATGTATTTGAATGAACGTTTGAGTATATTGTGCTGCTCTGCTTAGTACAGCAAGTTTGTTTACTCAGTTTAGAAGATAATCTGATTGATGCCTGAAAGTGGGTATTAGAGAGACCCGGATATGAAAAGACTCCCTCTCGTTTTGTTAATTTTTTCTTGGATAAAATCAATCATATTGCAGTCAATGTCTGCTTGAGACTCTTGGAGAAATCATGTATGGATTTGATTCACTTCAGCTTGTTCTTATAAACATCAATTTTTGCTAAGCAAAAGCAGCCCACACAATTTGAACAAGAGATAATGGGTTTATAGATTCATAGAATTGGAAAAGAGCTTTAAGATCACTGAGATCAGTCTGACAGGCCTGTAATTGCCCAGATCCTTATTCTGACCCTTCTTGTAGCTGGGCATCACACTTGCTAAGTTCCAGTCACTTGAGACCTGCCCAGGACTGTTGATAAATGATGCAAAGTGGCTTGGTAGCCACTTCTGCCAGCTCCCTCAGTGCCCTTGGGTGGATCCCATCTGGCCTCATAGGCTTGTGGGTGGTAAATGGTGTAGCAGATCACTATTTCTCCTTGGGTTATGGAGCCTTCATTCTGCACCCTATCCCTGCCTTCCAACTCAAGGGGCTGAGTCCCTGGATGACAACTGGTCTCGCTATTAAAGGCTGAGGCAAAGACAGCATTAAGTGCATCAGCCTTTCCTTCATTTTTTGTCACTGTTTCCCCTCCCTGCACACAATAAAGGATGAAGATTCTCCTTTACTCTTTCTACAGTTAAACTCACAATACATTATCTAATTATCTAATTATCTAATGGAAAGAAGTGTATTTCAGCTGACAAAGAGCTTGCCTTATAGGCAGATTTTAGTACATTTGTATAAACAGGAGACTACTAATAATAGATAACCCTTCAGGAAGGGATGAATTTACAGAGCACCTTAAGGATCCCTACGAGGAAAAGTATCATCCTCCTGAAGATAACTAATAACTTAAATACATAATAAATGTACTTATGTACAAAATCAATTAACACCTTTCCTCTGCTGTAAAAAGACAATTCTACCAAATTCTGATCATCTGGCAGATTTTCAAAAGCACTTTCTATTGGTAGTGGAACTCAACACAGTTAATTTATGTACACAAAGCAAGGATAATTTGAGATATTTAAAACTGTTGACCTTTTTCAAAGCAGGAGAGTACTAGTTCACATATACTGTTCAATTTTGTGAATACTGCAGACTTCTGCAAGACATCAGCCTAGAACTACTTGTGCAAAAGTAACTAAAATCTCTTTTTCCTCAAGAAAGAGCAGCACATTCAGAGGATTGTCTTACAACTAGGGTCAGGCAACTGAATTTGACTTTTGATTAATGCTACTCGCTGTTCATACAAAACCCTGAGCTGTACTATTTTATTCCATGTTCTCTGATTAGCACATTTTAAGAAATATAAATTTTTCTTTTTTAGACTTTTCTGATGAGCACTTCAAATATGTACTTCCTGATGAAAAGCTGTAGTCTTCAGTAAAATGTACTGCTTCCTAAGAGATCTGAACTCATTAACAAAGAATTGTGAATATCAACCACTGCTTTGCTTTCCTGTCTAAAAGTAATGCTTCTATTTTAAACAACTCATCTTGGCGTGAAAATTGATTTATTGTGATTTAGAAAAGATGTTAAAAGGGGTTTTTCATTTATTTCAAGACATTCAAAATAATATTAATAAAAAATAATGCCTCACCAATACTCCTAGTTTAACGTACCTCAGATGTGTAAGTACTTATTACACAGAAACCACAAAGAATATCACCTGTAAACCACAAGGCCTTTGGCTTCTCCTGCACTGTCAGACATGCCAGGTAGCTTTCACATACATATAGCGCATCAAGGTTGAAAAATACATTCCAATGACATAGTACAAATCACCACAGAGGAGCACAGTGGTCAGAGCAATAATAAATGTGCAATTGCTTTCCTGTAACTTTGACAGCCAAGAGAGCAGAAGTTGGAGGAAGAAAAGGGGAAAAAATCTCTATTATCTTGCTGAAGACAGTCTCAGCTTGCTAAAAAAGAAAATGTTACTTCTTTGGTTTGCTTTGCCCAATGTGGCACCTCAATATATAATTACACCTTCACTAAAGAAACCAAATGAAGCCTGCTTGGACTAATAACATCATGGGAGATTGTTCCCACACTTTCTAATGTAAATTCAGCACCTACTTACTGACAATTACATATTGACAAACAAGTAATCAATGCTCTAAAGCCTGAGTGCTGTCTAAGAGGCAGGGAGCTCTGTGCCTTTCAATAATGCAGCAAGTGCCAATACACCACATAATCCAGTCTTTACTACCAATGTTATTCTGTCACCATCTCTGACAAATAAAATAGCATGTAACAGATCACACATAACTTTTGGAGGAGCAAAACTTGCAGATACTGAACAGAATATGAAGAACTTGTCATTCCACTGAGTTTCTGTTTATAAGCTTTTATTATTTAAGATGCATGGCTTCCTGCTCATCTCATCCCAAATTACAATAAAAACCTCTGTAGTCATCCACGGACTGCCACAACTTCAGGGTAGCCTCCAGATTCTTCTCAGAATTTCTCCTTCTATACTCTTTACACTCCATATTCACCACATGATTGTTCACGTCCCCAACAAGACCTTAGAAAGGTTCCTCACTTAAACATTTTAGTTTCATATTTTCTCTTTGATATTAAATACTTCTTCTAATACAGTGGTCTTAATTTACTGGTGCTGACAGTTTACACTTCAGAGTTTTATTTCCAACATACAGCCAAGTTCTTGTATATTCCAAGAGTCCTTATCATCTGTAGTAACATAATCTGTCCCTTCTCTGTTGTTAGGTATTTTAATTGTTTACTATATACAAGAATTGTTTAGTATAAAAAAGAAAATTATAGTTATTCCTTACAGCACAAGAACTTACCCAGCAACACATAACATTGTTACCGTAGATTTACTGCTCAGATAATCTCTTATTCCTGAAGCAATGTCTGGGGAAAAAATACAAAAATAAAATAGTAACATTCTTTACCTAATCAGAGGAAGAAAGCTTTGGGCATCCAATGAAAAAGGGCTTTATTGACACATGTCTGTTTTACCACACAGACTGGATCCTACAACAAACCAACTCTTAAAAATGCATCTTTCCTTAAAACTGCTGAATATAAAACAGAAAAGTACTTCCCCACTAATCCTGCCAGTCCACAATGACAGATTTTTTGTGTGCATTTCTATGGAACAGGCGAATTGGTTATAGTTTCCAGAACTGGAAACTGCACAAGGAGAAATCCTAACAGAAATTCAACCCCTTGACATCAGGAATGCATATAAAAGACATTATAAACCCTTATATAGAGGCTATATTTTTAAAATGGAAAAAAAATGCAGAAAAATATAAGCCAGAGTGTTTCTACATACTGGCATGATAAAAATTTACCTGTGTTGTTTTAACAAATATAATTTTGAGGCTTGATTTCAACTCTTTCATTAAATTTCGAGAGCTCTAAATTTCAGGTTTTACAGAAGACATGGAAAGGGGCAGGGGTGGGTACACCAGGGAAAAGTCAAAATTCTTGCTTTCATTTGCTAGAATTTTTTCATTCAGCACAGTATTATGGAAAAAAATATGAGAATGATGATATGGAACAGAATTTTCCCACAGTGGAGGCAAGATTTAAACAATGTGACAAAGAAAACAAATGCAAGCAGCCCTTTTTAAACTGAAAACTTCCCTATGCATTGTCTCACATAAGCAAATTCACAACTGGTGAACAAACCTCTCCATGAAGACCAATAGATGCCAGTCTGACCTGGATGATTAGGGCTTCAGCTTCTTTGGTAAGCATTGCAACGAAAGATTATTCGTAACATTAGAAGTTCAGGCATGCCTCTTTCTGAACCTCATAGAACAACTCATGAAAGAAGCTGACATGTCCCACCTTAGATCCGTTTCCATCCCTAGTGTAATGGAACAGATTGGGAAATGGTATTCCCTACTGTAGACGTGGCTCTGCCTTCCAGAGCAACACCTTCAGACCTGGAGTAGAATCAGCTACAAGGGAGCAAACTAATACTGCAAATAAAGGGCAGAGTAATCAGCAAGAAACTGGGTCAAACAGGGATCTGCAGAACTCAGCAGTGAGCTGACTTTTGCCTCCCAGTCCTGAGGTGCTGGTTACTGACAGCTGCTACCATGAGGCAAGGACAGGAGAACAAAGAGCTAATTGAAACAAGGACCAAGAGTCCCTGTTGCTCTGTTCCCTGCTGAAAGGCCAACCTCTCTTCTCTGGGCAACACTGGTGTATTGGGTCTGGCTGAAATGGATTCATTTCCCCACAGCATCCCTCACAGTGCTGTGCTTCACATTGGTAGCTAGAAGGATGTTGACAACGCACCAATGTTTTTGGCTACTGATGAGCACAGCATCAGTACTGTAACATTCCTCCCCAATCAAGGGCAAGATTCTGGGAGGGGACTCGAGTAGGACAGCTGACCCAAACTAGCCAAAGGCACATTCCATACCATATGATGTCAGCTCACATATAAAAGCTAAGGAAAGAAGACGGATGGAGGGGCATTCATTGTTTCCAAGGCTGCCTGCTTAAGAAACCATGGCACATGCCAAAGTTCTGCTTCTCAGGAAGTGGCCAGACATGGCTGCTGATGGGAAGTAGAGAACAAATCTTGCTATTTTCCACTTTGCTTCTGTGTGCACAAGTTTTTTCTTTTTTGCTTTAGTAAACTGATTTATCTCAACCCACAAATCATTTTCCATCTTGTTCTCTCTCCCATTCTCCAGCTGGAAAGGGGAGTGATAGAGGGGCTGGGTGGGCACTTGGTGTCCAGCCAAGGTCAACCCACTACAACTGGCCTTCCTCCTCTTAGTGCTAATGGCCTTGACTCAACACAGCTTCTGTTACCGAGAGGAGATGCAGTAAGTCTGGGGTGCAGGACTACACAAAGCTGCCAGCCCTGCTAGGCTGCTTTGCCACCCTTGGCGAATATCTGCTCCAGGGCTATAGGGAAGCACTGGAGTTCAGCTTTCAAATGAAAGGATTACATCAAAAGGATTATATCCTTGTTGTCAGCTGCAAACTTTTAAAGCTGGCACTGGAGACCTAATGTGAGCTACTGTGAATCCTGCATTACAGCTAGGGTATAATTATATAATTCTGCTCAACAATGTGACAGAGGGGGCAATGAAATACCCATTTCACAGTGAGGCCAGAATGACATGGCTACTATGGATGGTTAGGCTACTTAATTTGTGTCTCAGAACTCATCTGAATTCATTAAGCACTGCCTACTATACTCAGCCTTGCTATAGATAGCTGCTTATAAATGTTATAAGAAATAAACACTTTAAGCATGGGCAATTTATTTTTTCTGGCAACCTATCTTTTGTGAAATTGCATGTATAGACAAATAACCACAATATCTAATTTATAGAAAGTACAAAACCCAAACACTTCAAATCGTTGCAGAATGGTAGAGAGATGCAAATACACTAGAGGAAGAATGAAAACAAATAAACAAAAAGAAAACACTTAAGGCACTGAAGGTGCCCCAAACAGTGAAGATTAATGTTCTAGACAGTTTATGTATCTTTCAAGAAAGCCACTTTCCACTTTCTGTGTTTTCTGCATTTAGAAAATAATTAACCATTGGGTGGGATTTTTAAAGAAGAAAACAAGGCAAATATTTTCTGATTTCTTACAAAGTGAGAAGGTAAATATGTGAAGACTTGACTGGAATGAAATAGAATCCTCAATTCTGAGTGTGTTGTTTGCTGTCCTTTAAAAACAGGCTAACCCAATGTGCATTTCATTAGTATTCTAATTGTCAAGTAGTGCTCAGTGGTTGTCTCAGGCTGTCTGATTAAAAATTAAACAAAATTAATTTTTTTCCATTGCCAGATGCATTGAAGTATTTTTTATTTATTTTTTTTATAATTAAACTCCCTTCCCAACATGTAAGATCATATGCTATCACAGTAGAATAGTAACTGACCATATTTTTCAAGAGCAGATCATGAAAAACTATTTAAATTCTGAATTACAAAGCAGAGGTTTTATTCTCATAATTCACTGCTGCTGTTCTCATCATTTCAGCTGATCTTTCTGTTCTCCAAGTGTGAAAAAAAATGAGACTGAACTACAACCAGCTATGGTGCGCATAAGATATCTTGTTTTAATCTCTAAATAAACACTGTGATTTGGTAAGGACATTCCTGTGGACATGACCTTGGCTACTGAACAGACTGAGGCATATAAAAGTAAGATGTAGACACTATCAAACTGCTGTCTTCCAATTTATCCAACATTAAAACTGTACCAACAGGTGTTTCCCTTAATCATGATGGTATTAATAAATATCAACAGACTGCAATGTTTCAGTAACACTAAAAAGAATGACATCCACAGACATCTTCTCTTCAATTTACTCCAATAAACCACTTAAACTATTTTGTGCCTTTGTTTCCTATAATTACAATAGGAATTCTTTCTCTCTCAAAGTTGGATATTATGTAAACAAAATGACTTGTTTTATGTGTACAGACATTGTAGATGTAGAGGAAAAAATTGATTCTATATTCAGAATACCCAAATTAATGGGACCCAAAGCATTCCCAAGATACAAGAAAAATATACAGTTATTACTTTTGGCTACAGCCAACTAGAATAATATGCCAATCAGTTTGATCAAGGACAAGAGCAGAGTTATGTTAGACTTAGGGTTTACTGAAAATCAGACTATGCTCCCTTGTTTCATTTGTCTTAAGTATGCTGTCAGTGACACTACTGTGGCATTTGTAAAACCATTTTAAAAGATCAGGAAAACTAGTGAACTTGTTAAAAAGCTGTAGTGAACACACTAAGGCTGGATTAACAAACATATCAAAACCTCAGAAAAAATACTGAATGAACCTATGCCAGTCTCTAGGAAGACAGATTTTCCTTTATAACCAGGCCCTCCTATGCTGCAAATACAGATAACATGCTCAAGTCAGTTCTTTTTATATTTTGGAATTTTGATGGTTAAAAATTATTTTTTTGGCAAGAAAACAGAGCTGAAGCATCACAGAACTCTTTTTAGTACTCAGTTCATACTCTCCTTCAAAAATCTTTGATGTTTGTCAGTTATTTCTGTGATATTCAACTTTCCTGCAATACTTCCATGTGGCTCTTCACTATGTTAAGTACATGCAGGTAGCATAGCCAGAGACACTAGAGCTGGGTTCATTATAATTTTTTAGGTAAGACAATCGAATTCTTTTTGCCCCATGGAAGTGTTGGTTATTTGCTAGAAAATCCACAAATATTAAGGACAAAGACTAGGAAATTAAATTAAATTGCAAATTGGTTCACTTGCAACAGGGGCCATGTCCACATGAAAAGTAAATATATTATCTGCAGTGGTGGACTGGAGCAGATTGAGAGGAGAGCAAGTGAAAGAATTAAAAGAAACAGGGCAACTCATTCAAAGTGATTGGTAGACATCAGATGGGGCCATGAGTCTAGGCTAGCATGTTACTTTCCTAAAATCAATTTACTATCCTTTCAGAGTTGATCTGAAAACTGTCAGACCGTTCATATTTTATACTTGACTGCCCAAGTCCTTTCTGAACACAGAAGGTGTTTAATCCCCAAATACTTCAACTATGGCACTGTTAATATAGTATTTAAAGGGATCACATTATGCAACTATTATCAGCAATTCACACAATATATTTAGTGACAGTTAATACTTGTACTCTTACAAAACACCTTAAATATGAAAAGCTGTACTAAGGTAAATGTCTTAGAGTTTGGAGTTAAACAGCTCTACAAGTTTTCATGCCTAAATGCAAAGTATGACCAAAATTTTGCAGGTTTTAAAACAAATGGATTCTTTCCTGCAACAAAATAGCCTTAAAATTCAGCAGCTTTAAATATTCTCAGTGTCACCTGCTATGCTTTAACACTGTATACTCAACAGTTGAATAATCAAAAAACAGAGCCCAACCATGCCAAAACTTAAACTTCACCCCCGTGTGACTTCATTTCCCAGGCTGTGACTTTGCAAATTCTTTTTCAGGAGGTGAACTAAAGCAAACAGTGCAGGATTTGTAGTAAAGGGCACCTCTCCAGCATTACCATTTTTCACCAGAAACACCTACAGCTTCCCATTCCACCTATAAAAGAAACTGCCTACACTGTGGAGGAAGAACCAAGAAATATTGGCCTGCCCTGATGTTAAATCATTATGGCTATGACAGGCATTTCTACACATGATGCATGTGCAGCTGCAAATAAGGTCACCGTGTTGTTCTCCTTGGCAGTTAACACTACGTGCTGAACATCTCTGCTTCCATTTTAAATTTACACTAGCTTCACTCCCTTAAAAATTAGATGAAAAATTTGCAAGGTAATTAGATTTCTATGTCTAATTAGAGAACACTTAATTCATTACTGATATATTTCACCTTTTGTGAGCTAGTTTTGCAACGACTTTCACATATTCAGAGTTTTCCATACTGGTGAGCTGCAAACTAATTTACAACCTTTGGATATTATTATGTGCTGTGACAATAAATAAGAGAATTCCCAGACTTAGCAGTGTGTTAGATCCAGGCTCCCCTTAAAATAGCCACATTTTCAGATAAAAGTCAGAGCTGCCAGACTCACCACAGTCATAGTGTATGCACAAACCAGCTCCACATCGTGTCTGCAGACAGTCCTATATTTCTAAGAGCCCATGGGCTACACTGACAGCCTGGCAGAGGTAACATCTAAGTGCTTCCTAACCATTATAATTACCGTGAAAGCACAAAACACCTGGCAGTGCATACACACATTTCTGTCACCAGTTAATCAGTATGGCACTGATAAAAATCAATGGCAATGGGCTTATTTAAAACAGAGGCCTTGTCTTGAAGAGCCTACCTTTGCCAATTACACAAATTAATTTTAGTAAAGCAGTGCTGTACTAAAAGAATCTCGTTAGTACTAGCTTAGTGTTAGCTTAGCTACATTTGGAAAAATAGGGTTCAATTCACTTGCTTATTGCAGCAGTATAGCCTAGCAAAGACAGGATTCACTAAGAACTACTGTTGAAGAAAGCTTTCTGAGAATGTGCTGATAAAAAAATATTATTTAAATAATCTCATTACAAGACAGCATCTCTCATCATGGATGCTGGCCAAGTGCTTCCAATATTTTCTGAGTTAGTGCAGCCAGAGGCAAAAACAAACCCAATAGTTACCAGGAGGATTTGTGGGGCTTCCCCTGGTAGCTTCCCATCCAAGTACAATTCATGCTTTCTGAGATCTGATACCAAACATGGCAGGGCTGCTGCTAAGAGGGTCACCATGGGATTATTTTAATGTTCACTGAAATGGAAACAATTTATTACATACTGCAGTAGCATTGCTTTAATTCAAATTACAAGAGGTTGCAAGTAGCCTTTTAAATCTGCTGTGCCTCTCCCTCTGGTCCCAGCTTACCTTCAAGCTTCTTGGAAGGATGATGCTCTGCGAAGCAGGCTTTGGAGGCCATACTAAGAACAGAGAATTCAATAAGTACTCTGTTGACCTCCCAGAGCATGCAGGGCTAGAAACATATATCTGCATGCCTGAATTTAGGTTCCCCAATGGCCTAAGAATGAGATGCATCTGTGGAACAAGTTTTGCACTTACTTGAATATTATCATAAAACATTTACATGATTTAATTAGATTATGTAAATGCTTTACTCCAATCTGAAGCTCTGAAAATCATAATGTCATGCTCTAAATTATGCAAATATTGAAAATGCTTTTCACAGCAGCAGAAACAAAAACACAAATGAGACAATCCTGCCACATGCCGTTCTGCTGTTCTCCACTCAACGAAGACCACACAGAATGCCTTACTGTAATCCTGACTTTTTCTATTAACATTTTCTGAAGAGAATGTAGTTATTTCGTGCCCTCATTTTATGCTAAGCACCAAATCCAAATTTGATTCTGAAAATGTTCTGTGGCTTATATCCACAACCTGACTAAGCAGCAGATTTTTCACAATGTCCTCAGCCCTCCTCTGACACAGCATGCATTTCAGTGGCAAGGAGATGAAGTAGGAGTTATTCATTGAACCATCTTCCTAACTGCTGAGCAGTAAAAAAAGAGAAGTAGGTAAAACCTTAGGAAATGGTTTTTTACTTTAGTTAACTTACTTCTGCTGTACTCCTGGATAGAACAGTGCTGCCACAATATTGAGCACATGTCACTAAGAGATCCTGCACTCCACAGGGCATTGTTTAAACTAGACAGAACAGGCATTTATATGATCTACAGAAATAAGTTACAGTAGGTAGGGATGGTACTAAATTATCTGGAAACAAAAGGAATAACCATTAGAGTCAAAAGAACTATCATGAATGAATTGCAGAAATTAACATGTTCATCAAAGATGAGTAGCTGAATTTTAGTAGGATTTTGTTATTCAGAATATCATTTCTGTTCCCATACAAACTGACTGCACCAGCTTCTTCTTCAATACAGCAGCTTGATGTGTCTGAAACACCCAAGTCTGATCTACTGCACCACACAGATTGGCACAATGAGCCCTAAAGCAAATACCACTCTAGAGTCACAAATCTTTCTAGACATTCAGAATACCTCACCCACAAATCCTACTGGTTCCCCAATATTCTGATCCCCTTCTCCCCCAAACTGATGATTATGGCCAGAGTAAAAGAAAAAAAAAGGAAATTAAGTTTATGAAAAATCCTAAAATGTTTAAGTTCCAAGGCAAGGGAATTTTGAGAGAGATATTACTTGCCAAGCAAATGTATGGCTTTTCTTCATCATATGGTTAAAGGACCTACCCCACAAGTCTTCAGACATGGGTGACCAGAGAACAGTTCACATGCAGGCCAGGTTATGTCACCTTACCGCTGGTATATCCATGCTGATACAACTATTTGGAGTAACATGTATCCCTTGTAGCAGCCTGCATTCCTGGCTCACAATGGAATAAACCTGTCCATTTTCATCTTACACAGATTAGGACTCTTGTGAAAACTGCTCCCCCAGCAACCTCTGTCATCTATAGCGTGCTGCCTGGCTATGGTTATGACTTCTCAGAAAGCCGATTGGTTGTGACAAAAGGAATGTTTATGGAGAAAAGCCCCACAGGATAAACATAAAATTGCAGACAGATAATCCTGTGCAAGAGGAAACATTAACAGCTGAAAGATTCAATAGTAAAAAGACACCAAAATGCAAAGGTTTAAAATCCTAATGGAATAAATGAAGCTGGAAGATGGCAACTACATTACTCTGTTTCAAGCAGCACAGAGGACAATACCCGCCTGGCCAGGAAAATTCATTTCAGGTGTCTTACCGGACATGAGGAATACACTAGTGCTAGACCCAGCAGCCTGCTAGATTTTACCCTGTATCCTACTTGTAGGGTCTCTGCACATTTCAAAAGATACCTGAACTGACTAACACAGAGACAGCCACATGGCACTGCCCTTTCCACATAATACCAACCTCTACTTGCAGCTCTCAATTACCATCAATATCTTGCCCATGATAACAGGAAAATACTTGTCTGCAACATGTTTCACCTGTTCCCTTGCTCTGCTAGCTACACTTTCCGATTCTCTGCTGACTTCAGCCAGTCATCTCACCACTGTAAACCAGTCACATTCCAGTTTTACAGTGACCCTTGCATTCCATATTATTTCTAGGACAATCCCCCTAAAATGTAATTTTATTTTTTTTTTGCCTACATGGGAGAGTTACAGCAGACAAATGATAAACTTCTAGGGACAAATTTATTTTTAAAAATTTCATTTAACACTTCACTGTAAGGATAGAACTGATGCTGATCACAACTTCAGGGGAAAAAAATTTAAAAAAAATCACAAAACACAGAAGTGAAGCATTTCATAAAAATGAAAATCATTTGCTACAAACTAGTGCAAAGAACAATGCCCTCGCAACTGAACAGTAAGGTGTTTTCAGACATTAAATAGCAAAACTCTCACTACCCTTCCCAGCAGACATTATCCCACAATGTATAAACCAAATCTGACTCAGCCTCTGTTATGGGCACTATCAGAAGAGCTCAAGGTACTTACTCTTCAGTTCTGCTGGGTCCTAAGTCAGCTCATAAGGCTGTCATACACGTCCGGCAGCAAAATTAAGTTGCTCTTATTCCAGGTTCAACAATGTCTTTCCTGTTATAGGAATCCTTGAAATGAAACTCCCTATCCAAAATTGCACCCTCCTGTGGTTATCAGACAAAATAAATTGAGCACAGCTGACTGAAATTATTCTGATTCAATTATTGCATGAACACTTCGACTAAGCACATTTATCAGCCTCCTAAACTCATAAATCATAGCAATCTCTGTTGGGAAATTCAAAATTGATGTGACCCTGCCTCAATCAGAGAAGGCAGTAGGTATCTGACAGCCTTGAGGAGCAGCCTTGTGTGAGTTGATTGGAATTTCCAGCAGTATTAATCTTAATAACCTCAGGTAGCTTCCTCCCTGCAGCCTTTATCTTTCTGTGCAAGCAGCGAAGGAGGGAGCACTGCAACAATTACCCCCTCGTTCTCTCCAGCTGACTCTCTTTTCTGATGAGTATCAACAGGTTAGTCCTGCCCAGACTTCATCCATACCTCTTCTCAGCCCTCAGCAATGACCAGTCCAAAACCTGTAAAATTTAAATTGGGATTTGAGTCTTGAAGTACAGGACACGGAAACAGAAACCAGAATACCTCCCAATAAAGCAGCCTAAAGACTTGAAAACAAAAGCAGCCTTTTGCTCTGCCTTAGAAGTGCCTGTGAACTGCAATTGCAAAATGTACAGCCTTTATCCAAGTCATTCACACAATAGACTGAAGATATTCAAATTCCATTAACAGTGAAAATAGATGATTAAAACACAGATCAGAAATAGGCATCCATCTAGGAACCTGACTCCAAGTAACTGTCACTCACAACTGACAGTATGGTCAGAACAGTTGCTGAAGCTCTCTGGTGTTTGCTTTGCAATGGATTAAACTGCTTCCACTGTGACAAAGCTTTCATTTGTGCTTTCCCTAACAGACTTTCCAATACTAATATGTACCAGATTTCTCCCATTTCACCCAGATTGACTTCTAGGGGGAAAAAAAGCAACATCAAAGCATCTATGGCTCCATCCACCTACCAGCAGCCATTGGCAGACATGTATCATGCAAGCTTAACTATTTTGTAGTTGAAAATAAGTGTGTTAAGTAGCCACTCTCAGGACAGTAAAGGAACATTCTTAACAAGATGCTTTCCTGTTTTTGCTGGCATATCATTAGCCTGAGTAGCATCATCCTTTTTTTGGAAGCAGTTTTAGATAGGTAGCTTCTGCTCAAAATATTGATATGCATATACAGAAACATGGCTGAAAGTACCCAAGTGAGTGCTTTACCCCATAAACTGCATGCTGGAAAACAGATCATTCTTATTCACCACCTCTGCAAAGTCAAGTTCAAGGCATTCTCCCTACCCACTACTTTCCAGACAGAGTCAAAATTGGCTTATTACTTGCTTTAACAGAAACTCTTTTCAATGATAAAAATACTAACACTTCCAGGGTTTTTTTCCTTCAAGTGTGTTTGAGGAAAAGTTTCATTTACCATTATATACTACATTCCACCCATCTTCTTCAGAAAACAGAACAGTGTAAAGGAAATCATACAAACTGCTGGGCTATAATTCTGACTATTCTGTGTAATAAAATGGATAATCCACACTTTGTTGCATGAATGTGACCATGTAATATTTGCTAGTATTTTGACTGGTGTTTATACAAAACTCAGTTAAAACAATAAATAAAACATTAATAATTTGGCTAAAATTTACTCAATCTTAAACACATTTCCTTACCCAACTCCATGCACTGCTTTTCCACATAGCTCCAAATATCAATACCATTTCTGCTATTTACGAGACTTCCTTGTTTTCTCAGTTCTCTGCAAATTTTTAGAAACTGGCAGTGGCTCAGCGAATTTGTCTGCCAAGTCTATTGGCACCCCAGGATTCAGCTCATCTAGACTTACCAATTATTATGTGGTATCTTTGGGTTTTCCATATTCTCCTTAATTTGTTCTGTCTAGGAGCTTTTCCATAGCTCCTCCTGCCGAAATCCTGAACTTGGAGCAGTATCAGAATAAATGGACAATTTGCTGAGAAGGTACTTTAGAGGTCTCCCCTGCTCAGCCCAGCTGGTTGGCAGCTGTTGCTCTAGCTCCAGGGCAATAGCAACCACTTGCCAGGCATCTCAACACTGGGACCTTGACTCCTGGATTTAGTAAGACTCATTCATCTCTTTCTCCCCAAAGCTATCTTCTGGGCTGGAAGTGAAAACTCCTTCATGAAGTCAGAGCTGCCCCAGCACAAAAAGATGTAGCATCTAAACAGGTTTTCTCAAGAACAGCTCAGAATTCTGTAACGTAAGTTAGCGTGGGGCTTGATTAATCACATCTAACATCTTGAGATATTCTGACTAGGATGTTCCCTTGAAGTCATAAACAGAAGGATAAATAGTGTCGGTTGTAAACAGATGCTTCTGCAGATATAACTAGTGCGACTCAAGATTAACAGCCCCCTCGAAATTTCCTTCCTGCCTCTCAGGTTAATTACCCCACCTGATAACTGCACTGAAAGGGACTACAACCTGCAGTTCCAACCTGATCTCTGAAAAGAATAATGACCAGCTAAAATTCTAACCCCCTAAAATGTACATTTTCAGCCTAATAACTCAGGGAACAACAATTAACCCACATGAACCACCTTGTGTATCACAACTAAAATGCTGCAACATAAAATGACAATTCTCTAACACTTAAATCAGTTAACACAGATTAATATGGCAGAAATTTAAGGACCTTTAATATGGCCAAAATAAGCAAATAATATTGTTTGTGGTTTTTTACTCCTTACCCCTGTATCCTTTTCTGTACTTCATTTACTGCCAATTTCTTCCATCTTTCCTATTTTTGTTTACCAAGTGATCCAAATTTTCCTGATGTTGTCTTTTTCAATTCACTTTTCGCTCTGTATTTGTCAGTCTTCCCTTTACTTTTTCTTTTCCTTTGTCATTTATTCCAAATCTCTATGTGTCATTTTCTTCTCACTTCGCTAGGTTCTCACTGACCAAAGAGGCAGGTGGAATGAGAAGAAGCAATTGTTCTGGAGAGTATGGCTTTGTACATTGCAGCTTCCCTTTATGGGAAGGCCAGGCTTTGTTAAAAACTGATTTGCAGTTTTCTCTCAGTCACTTCACAGGCTTTCTGCAGCCTCAGAAAGACATTCTTACCTCAGGCACCATAACAAAACTTTAAGCAATTTCTTCGTATCCTCTAGAAAAAGAAAAAAAAAATTCCTGGACATCCTCTGTGAAGCCAAATTGAAGCTCTATAGCACTACAAACTCACATCCAAATGCTAATAGTAATTATCATTACCTACTTTTCACTGCTTCAGTTATGCCAAAGATGTATCTACCTTTTGGTGTCTTACCATGTCAGACTGCAGGCAGATGACATTTTTGAAGTTCGTCTTAAAGTAACTGCTGAATTTCAGTCTCAAATACTGCAAGAGATACCAGACTGAAAGATTAAGAAATTCCAAATGACAAGGAAAATACAGAACTAATGCTTTCTCCTGTCTGTTGGAAAATAGAATGTTCTGGAAACTTAATTCTTTACAAAGCCCTGCTTTCAACTAATTTTAGTGTTGCACATAATCCAGATCATACACCTTCTTTCCATTCACCTCTGTGAACTGAAAAGGTGAAAGGTAAGAACAACTAGTCTAGAGCAAACATTGAGTCTACCCAAGCCATCCAATACATGTTCTTCATTCATTCTAATGTTGACAAGCTATTCAATAACTTCCTGAGATTCAGTATAGGTCAAGCTAATTTTAGCACTAACACTACAGGCAAAGTTCAGGCCAATATTGAGACAGTTTGCTTTTTTGGTGTTTGGTGGTGGCTTGGGGTTTTGTTTTTCTTTTTTTTGGTGGGGGTAGGATTGTTGGGATTTTTTTTGTTGTTTTTTTTTCTTTAAGTTAGCATCATTTTAGTTCAAGTAAAACAGTTATTTCAAGTTTCTTATTAAATGGCCATGACTTGCATTGACTTGAATCAGTTTCGCTTAGATCATGCTCAAAAACATTTAAGCAATATTATAAATTCCTTTCTTCCTCAATAATTCACTTTCTGTTGTGTAAAAATACCACATCTCAAGCATTTTTGCAATTCTATTCCAGACAAGTATACTGTGACAAAGAAAAGACTGTCAGCATCAAACTTGGAATAAAACAAATTTTTAGATGGCAAGACTGACAACATGACATTTTTAAGGAACACTAACTTACTTTTTCAAAATCAAGACTTATTAAAGCATCTTACCTGGACACAGTCTGCAAACAAAGACAAGTTGTTTAAGAGATGTTTGAAAATACAACCATTTTGTGTTTACCAGTGCTGGTATGTGGGTGTATAAACAGCATTCTCTGAGACAGTGAAAAAACCCAGAGCTGTGAGATCAATCAGACCATCATTTCAACTTCCAAAGCAGTGATGGACTCCTTGTTGTACAGAAATCCGCTTGCCTTCACAGTTTCATTGCCAAGAAGTATTTTGCAACAAGGCAGTTTCCAAAAACAATACTGGGATTCTGTAAGATATTCACCTGATGATGTGAGCGTTTTCTGAAATCTCCCAAAACACTACTTATAACAAAAGTAAACATCCAGAGAGAAACAGGCAGGAGCAATGTGAGAGACTAAGTTATTATTTTTAACTTGTATTTTCTACCTTTACTGTCAAATAGCACATGTCCAGGGAGGTAATTAAAGACTGGACAAGCACACAGGGATTCTCTGCCAGTACTCTTTGTAGTGTCCAGCAACTGATCGTTCAAAAAGATCTTCTAAGCCAGAGATGCTGCCTTTATATTTAGCAACCTTTAATGGATTCATCTTTCAAGTACTGGTTCAGTTACTTTCAAGCAATGTAAACTTCAACATTAATGAGATTTTTTCTCTTTGTTCAGCGTTTTCTTTTTTGCAGGGGGAAGGAATTGCTAAAGAGGAGTGCCACAGCTCACCTTCATGCCTGTGGAGACCACCTTACTTTGTGTGCTTTGAGCCACCACATGCAGATTACATTCAATAACCTCTAGTTCTGGTATCAGGAGAGACAGTGAACAATCACTTCCTATTCATCCTCTCCTTCTGCCACTTGTGATTTTATGTACTTTTATCATTCCCTCTCAACCATCTGGGTTTCAGTCTATTCAGTTATCCTCATAGAGGTGTTGCATGCTATTCATCATTCCTGTCACTCTAAAATCTTTTCATTTTACTACACTGCGTTTGAGATGTAAGAACCCAGAACAACACATTCAAGATGCACGTAACACCAGAGATGTATAAATACGTATTATTCGGGGGGATTAACAATGCCTTATTTTCTTTACTTGCTAGCTAGTAATTCTCAACATTTTAATTAAAATTTTAATCTCTGTTAATCTTATGTTTTTAAAGATCTATAAAACACCCAAGATGCCACTTCCAAGTAATAGCCACGTAGTGGTAGTCCACAGTATGTAAAATAACTGTTCTCCCATATTAGTTATTCTAGATTTCCTGCACCGAATTTCATCTACCATTTTTTCATTGAGGCACTCCATGAAGTAAGGCCCTTTCATAATTCTTCAGTCATATTTACTATTCTGAACAGTCTCTGCAAGCTTTGCCATATTTCTATGCAGCCCTTTTACCAAGAGGTAATGTGAAACATATGCCTAGGCACAGATAGTTGTGGACTTCATTGGTAATTTTTTTCTTGCCATGAAATGTAATTTTTTCCTGCTTCCTATTTCCTAGCTTTTAATCAGTTACTTAGCCATCTTAGAAGTCTTCCTTTTATTCTACAGCAGCTTGCTTGCTCTAACAGCCTGGGATGAAACCCTGTCAACAGCATTTCCTTTCTGAAGGTCATTTCTATATTGCTACCAGTGTTCTATGTGTACCTCAGATCCCACTTCACAGATAGCAGAAAATGATTAAAAATTGACCCTTCCTGCTCTCAATTCTATTGAAACGCATTGTCATACAAATTTGACCTGCTAGTCCCTTCCTTTCTAGTGTTCATACCTACTGACTCATACACATATTTAACAAAACTAAAACAAAAGAAAACATTTCTTGATATTACTTGTTTACAGACTTCATATAAGCATACAATAGGAAATATAGCCACATAAAAATTAGTCTGAAATCTATTCTAGATTTATTACATGTTAAAAGATCAAGTCAAATCTGTCACAGTGTTACGAAATTTTCCCGTCATCTCCACACTGCAAGTGATATATGTTTGCCAGACAATAAAGTTTCAATAGATCTTTATTGCTAATGTGAACAAAGTTTTTTAAAGGATTCTGCTGCACACCAAAGATGTACTGCAGAGGTATATGTTGTTTTTCAAGGGTAGGTGGGGTGGGGAGTGGCACACAGGTAGGACAGATATGACACCCAGCAAGGCTTTGTGTCTGAGAGTGAAAAGCTCCACATATAAAGCAGCAGCCCAACCAAGGATTTTGATATTCAAACAACTGAAGCACTACTGATTTGGAAATGTAGTTTTTCTTACAGTATACAGGTGAATAGCCCATGCCTAATTACAGATTGAAACAATTCAAAATAACACAAGTTTAGAATCTTAACACAGAAAATCTGACCATCAGAGTTTCCAACAAAGCATTCATTCTGGAGCAGACAGGCAACATCATAACACAAATGCAAACAATAGTACAGATAATTTAACTGGATTACTTAATTCCTATGAATTCTTCCAAATAAGTTCTTTAATAAAGCCAGAAATAAAATTCAACTGTCATCTTTTCTGGATGTTTTGGACCATAGCAGTCAGTCATACTCTTGAAGCATGGTCTCACTGAAGCAGCTGCGTATACACAACAAATCACATTTGGACATGTTTCGATCCAAGAGTGGGTAAGGACAAACAGAGGTGAGCAGCAGGCTGTCCTTTAACACTAACACCAACAGTTGCCATGGCAACAGAAGGAATCACTGTAAGAGGCTGGTATCGATCTTTCCATCCCATATTCATTGCCATTTCTTCAGAGTGGTCTTACACAATGCTACCACAGCCAACACCGTTGCACATACCCAGGTTTTGAAGTTAAAAGGATGCAATAGCCGTAAAAAGGCAATAGTGAATAATTAGTTCTTCAGTTTTCCTGGGTAAACAAAAAGAAAGCAGCAGAATTTCCATCTTAGAGCATATTATGCCACGGGAAGGGCGTTGTCTGTATGTATGGCCATGTTTCACCATGCCTTCCATCTACATTTCAAATTCCTGCATGTTCTCCTACAGTGCAGCATCTGTCTGTTCTATTTGTAAGAAGACAGTGACCAATGTCTAGGTCACATATAGCAAAAAGTAGGCTATAGCAAGGGATATTCTATGCTTAGTTGCTAGCCTGCTACATCATGTCAGCATACTACAGATCGGCACAAAGCCAGAAGGATCAGAAAGAAAGTCTAAGTAAACAGATAGAAAAGAGATTTTTTTCAGGGTAACAAAGGCATAGCTCCCTTATAGCACAATTAAATCTATAAATATGGGATAACAGATTATATGAGTATATCAGAGATTTTGGTAAAGACTAATGTTATTTTCAGTAACAATGCATAACTAAGAAATGCATTTAGCTCACAAATTACAGAATAATGCTTTGCTGAAACTACCATAAGGCTTAAATAAAAAATGTATTCGGAAAAGTTTCACTTTCACAAAAAAATGTTTTTTCTGAAGACATGCAAAAACGGGCGAAAAAATGTTCAAAATATTAGACTGCATTAAGGAAATCTTTTAAGACATTCCCATCTGTATTTGTGGCCAGAACAGTTTGCAGAATGTAGCCCTAGATAAGAGCAGAAGGCTGCTTATACAAGAAATATAAAATACCATTCTTGTAAACAAGTAGATCACTTCTACTACATGTACCCTACATTGTCCCAGTCTTGTATAATTATGGTAACAATTCCACAATTCATTATATTTGCACAAAGTTAATATAATAAAACAATAGTATGAAAAGTACTAAGTATCTCCAGAAACTTTATAGTACACAAAGTGATTAACCACTCAAAAAAAAATCATCTAGGTAGCACAGCCTTCAGAAAATGCATCAGTTTCCCTAAGGCAAGTAAAAAAAAAACTAATTAAAAGGGTCTATATTAGTACAGATGCTCTTAACAAAATTTTAACATCTATACTTAATAAAATAGATCCTGTAAAACCTCCTAAACAATACCTACCAGCTGTGTACATCAAGATAACAACTCCACCGTAATCCAAACAAATTATAGCAGTATGTGATATTTAAGAGCTCTGGGAACCCTGTTAATAACAAGTCTCCCATCATAACTTAAAGAAGCAAATAGCCATGGGTCTGCTGAGGACCATTCAACTGCATATACGCTATCTTCATGTTCTTCATAGGTAGCTATTACACTGTCCTGAAGGGGCTCTTTAATCCTAAAATTGTAAAAAAAGAAAAAACACACCAAAAATATAGTAAGGATTTGTGAACACACTCCATTTTAAAGGCAATATTAAGTGTCACTAACATCTAGACACACAAAATCCCATTTAAAGTGTAAGAATGCAGCAGTAGGTTCTAAGGAAATACTCTATACTGTATGTTTGCATGTAGTTACGTTTTAGATAACACAGCAGAGTCAAGTCAATGTTAAAGACACTACTTGTAGGGACAAAGTATTCTCAACTTCAGTGCATTTCCAAGTCTCTCAGAACTTAACACAAAGAATCTCACTCTCTAAAGCAAGTTAAACTACTTTGTATGATCTAAATGCATTTAAACACACCTTTTTACCAATATCTTTTCTCTCACCATGCTCTATCCCTCCTTCTACCCCTTCATTGTTAAATGAATTCTTAATATAGTCTTAGAGATGTGTAGATAGGTAAGAAGTTGCAGTCCCTAACATCAGTCTCTCCTGTGCTGCCATCCTGGATCAATTCTCTCAATGGTAATGGAATGAGGATGGAGGCACCACTCTGAACACTTCAATTTTTATCTCTACAGTTATATCAACACCAGAGTATCATCCAGTATTGTATACCTCACCTCTCACTCTAACACTCAAGCTCCTGGTCACCTACATCACCACAGACAGTCAAGATTACCTTTTGCATTGCAGGAAACTCTGAAGTCCAAACCACCCAAGAATCACTGATTGTGCTCTGCTAAATGAGCACAGCCCTTCCCTCAATTCACAAAGCCATTTCCTCCTCTCAGAACATCACTACAGCAGATTATTCTGTAGCTACACAGTAGGTGAGTTTTCAGAGGATGACCTTAGATTTCCTTCACCCACAGGGAATCATCTGCCTGACAGGAATCAGTCAGCTATTCAGTAGCATCCCTCCACCTCCTAGGAGCAGCCTTGTGCTATACTACAGCTGCAATCCTCCTCACAGAAGCAAAGCCAAAGAGCCTTGTGAATGCCACTCAATCATTTAAGCAGATGCTGCTACTACAGAAATGAAGTATTATTATTGCTGCCTTTGCCCTTTACTGCTGGTATCTGAAAGCAGCTCTGCAATCACAAAGCCTCTGCGGTAACTCAGTTCAATTGCTTGCAGGACACCCCTGCTCCTCCTAACCAGCCAAGCCAGCTGTGAATCTAACACTGCAATTAAAATTCAATTGAATGTAATGAAGAAACCAAAAGCAGCACGATACTGCAGAATAGCATCAGGTATGTAGTTTCAAGGATTTTTATAATTTAATTTTGCTACATTAAAGGTCAACTAATGAAAAAAGCACAAACCTCTGGTTAACTGCAAAGAGCAAGCTTGTTTTGAAATTCTTCTGAATACCTACTTTGATGCAAACCATCTAACAGCAAAGAGCTAACAAATGCACACAGACACTTCATCTCCTGCAACGTGTTTTTCTAACTTTCTGTTAACTGACATGCCCTGTTAAGTGAAAGTTGGTCATGTCCCCAGACAGCAGTGTGCTTCATGCAGTTCTCACCCACTTACCCACAACTCCATTATTCTGAAGGTTTCAGATGTCTCTCCAGATAAGCAGGGGAGTAATGCACAGTGCACATGGCTGTCAGGGGACACGACCGAGTTTCAGCTAACCAGGAGTCTCAGTTAACCAAAGGTTGGATAAACAAGGACAAATAAGCTTCTAGATTAGAGTATTTTCTGTATGCTTGGAGTTGTTTCAGTGTTTCATTTAAATAAGACAGGTCATCTAATTTAATTTACAGAAGTCATAGGGGAATGAGTGCTCAGAAAAGAAGACCATAGATGAACTTCTGTTTGGCATTTCCATTTATAACTACAGTTTTTAACTGTCATTTGTTTATACACTGAATTTCTTCTTAGGTATGAAAGCAAATTTTGTACCTTCTCAGAAAAAGCAAGCATGCTATTCCACTAAGTTAAGTTTTCACTTACTTTTTTGTTTTAAATAACACAGATCTGTGATAACATTATGTATAGACTACTTGTGCAGAAAAATGGCATAGCCTTGAGAGAGTTATTAAGAATCTGAGAAAATCCTCATGGAAGTGATCACTTGGTGTAAAAGAGCCAGATACTATACAAGAAAATCAGGATAGAAAAAGTCATCTCAAAACAAGTGTCTCAGGAACAACACAAAATATCCAAAAGAAATTGTCCATGAGCATCTTTTACAAACATGATGAATGAAAACAGATTAGCCTTAAATTATGTAATTGCAATGAGCCCAGAAGAATTCTGCTAGTGAAATAAAGAGCAGGATTAATTTCATGTCTGTAAAAGATCAATCCAAAAAAATTAAAAACCCAAGAGAAGCAAAGTGGTTTGTGACCTTGCCTGATGCTAAGATATTTCCAAGAAAACACCTGAGATTTCTCTGCATTTTGGCTGTATGTGTGCTTTTTTTTGGTAATCCAGGAATAGGCTGTAGCCACTGTTTTCAAATCTATATGAATCTCGTGTACTTTGAATTTTTGTTTCTGAGGTCCACAATTATCTATTTACTCTTAATATAGTTTTACATATCTTTGACACATTTTGATTTATTAAAGAATCAGCTCAGACTCAGGATTCTAACTCCTCAGATACTACATATAATATGGTTAATGTAAGAAGTTACAGACTTAAGTCAATGTCAGTGTCATAACTGTTAAATAAGGTAACATACTTTTTACGTATATAAACAGAGTCTACAAAAATATTATTTGCATCACAGCATATAGTAGGGTAACACATACAAATCAACTTGTATTTATCTTATGATGTTTTTATCTATTTAGATATTTTAATTTTCTTTCTGTTTTTATCAGTTACTACAATTTTATTTCTCCTTAATATACAGTAGGCCATTTCAGATCCCAACATGCTTTTTGCAATACTATATTCATAAAAGTAGGAATGCTTAAAAGGATACTGCTATACTGTTATGTGCATTACTCCTATCTCAGAAACTTCCCATTTCATAGTTACCAACTCTTGATGACAATGCTCAGGTTATTTGGCTTCTTGGGTTAAATGCCTAACACTGGCCACCTATGGCAGGTTTTGAAAAAGGGAGGTGAGCTCAGGACTCGCAATTTCTTCCCAGTCTGAGCAGACAAGAAACAGAAAGAGTAGCTGTACAGAGCTGGATATAAGGTAAACTTCCTTCTATGCTACTTTAATATGTATAATTCAGGTTGTCACCTGTTTTTCCACAGAAGCTGCAGGTTATGGGTATAAACACAGCTATGTATATGTACCACACCTATATGCAGCATGTATAGCTATGCTATAAATTGTTCAGTGTAGCACAGGGGTAGGTGCTTGGCCTATGACCCCCTGATAGACCAATCTGTGTAGACAGTATTTATTAAGCATACCTGGTAATCACTCGTCATGCCTAGCAAGCTTAGTGTGCTATTTTCTTCCTTGCCCTAAACCTTTCTGCCCCTTAAAAAAGTTATTTAGTTTCTTGTTTTCCCATAATATTTTCAATATTTTATTCTGACCAGACTAAAATACATTTTGTATTCTTATATATTTCCTTGCAATGCATCAGCTGACAAAGCATCACACTTCTATGCCACCGAGAATTCACTGTAGGAAACGTGCAATCTCTACCTACAACATGCATAAATTTCAGACCTGTGCCACACAGAGCTGAAAATGGACTCTGTTCTCTTTGTAGACTTATTCAAATGGCACAATCCTGACCAGCTTCTACAAAAGGAAAGGAGCTTTCATTTTACTAGATAACTTTGAGGTTAATTGTGTTACAGATTCGAGAAAGAAGCCTGCTCAGCCTTGGATAATTATTTTCATGCAGAGAGCTGTTATTTCCAATTACTGCTCATGCTAACAACTACTTAAGTTTGCAGTGCTTGCAATTCTGTTTTGTCACCACAATGTTCAATAAAATATGGTTTTCAGTCAGCAAAAATCATTAATTCCTTATCACAGTCAAAATTAAATCCTCTTTAATCCAAAAATCACTATGAAATAGAAGTGAATCAATCAATAAAGCAGCAACATGTACTGCAGCATCCAAAAATGAATCCTGAAAAGCACAGCATTGGATTCCCAAAATAAACCTTGTGGATAGCCTTTCCCTTTAACTTCAGGACAAAATTGTTTCTGGTAATATTAGGCAATATATGACTTGCTTCTTCACTCTCAAGAAAAAATGAATTCAAATATGCCTATACTCAAACACAGTTTTTATAGATAGTAATTAGCCATTCATACTATTCTGAGCATTATAATTTTTTTACACAAGAAAAAGCCTTCTGAACTGCTTCTATAGAAAAACATCATCTTGAAAAACAGGAAAAGTATATTTTTATATAACAGGTTTCACAGATGTCCTAATATGCAAAATACATTACGGAAGATATACCTACTCATGAGGGTCAAAGAGAGAAACAGTAGAGAAAAAAACATGAGCTTTTGAAGCAAAATAGTCCAGCAACTGAAAAGTGCTATTGCACCAGATTTGGCCCAGATTCTTACGCATCAAACGAAATAAAGTCCTGAGTCCTGACATCCCCCAAACCAGAAACTATTTAAGCTTTTCTAATTGAGTCTCTTTTTGATTCCGTAACATAATCCTATGACTTCTAGATTTCTCCAAGACATAAATGCCACAAGCAAAATGGCATAAAAATTAACACTATTGACAGCTGTGTGAAAATATCCTGAAAGTCTGCCTCAGCATGTTTGGCAAATCCTTTTGAAAATATCAACGCTGACAAATCTCTCTCCCAAAGTCACAGATGCATATACCAAGGTGTCATGTTAGAACACACAGTTCATATGTATTTTCGTGAAACCACATAATTCATTATTCAAAAAGCTCCAAACTATATGTCTATCACAAAATGTAGAAATCACCAACTCCTTTAGATGGAACTTTGAAGGAAGTCTGTTTCTACAGAGAGGCCAGCCACTGTTTTCTCTCTGGTCCATTCTGATTGCTGAAGATGTTTCTACACATACAATGTCATTAAAAACTTAACGATCTTAAGTCTGTAATGGAAGAAGTAATCTGTTACATCTGTCAGCTTTAAATATAAAATGGTGAGAAGTGCTTGTGTTAGATCTTGTTCTGTTTGTATCAAAGGACATTGTGGCAAACGTCTATGTGAAAAAGATGGAAACATAAGCAAGCCTTCAGAAAAAACACTACAACTTCTTTCCTAACATGAATTTCTGGTACTATCTTCAAAACATAACAAAGATAAGGATAATCTTAGAACATATTGGCAAAAGATGTAGTACAAGGGCAAGACAGCATACTGACCTTAGTAATCAGTTCTGCTAGCGAAATAGCAGACATCTTAAGCTCTTAAGCCCCAAAGAAAGCTAAGGAAGCTGGTAGTTCATACTGCAAATTCAAGTTTAAGGATAGCTTCCTTGCTGGGACTAATGTATAAGCTCTAAATGTTATTGACCATATAAATCTTTTCATTGTTATGGATACAGAATAGGCTTTTTCTCTTCAAGAGCAAGTCCTCCATTATTAGTTGAACCTTGGCATGAAGTTCTGGCCACAGAAGTCATGAAGAACAAAAACACTTGTAGGTGCAGCATGTACCTTGCTGCTGGTGCTCCTAAGATAGCAAATAGTCTTCTTATGCTGCATATCTCCAGTATATCAAACAGAAACCTACACAGTTCAAAATTCAAATCTATAAAGCAAATAAATATGTTGCAATAACTGAAGAAAAGGAATCCTGATTGCTGAGTAAAAATGGCCACACTAAACTGCAAGAACCTAGTAGCTTTTATTATTGTTAGAAAGAGCAATATAGAACTAAAACAGTTATCAGACTAGTTTAATACAACAACACATAGACTCACTCACTAACATCAGCTGTTTGGATGACCAAAGACTGAAGAAAGGATATAAGACAGTCACCACCTCCCTTTGGAGGAAGGCAGTTCCCAGAGCTCTGCAAGTCTCTTATACAGAACTGACAGACATCTTCAGGAGATTTAGAATCCAGGCAAGTTCAGTGTTGCAGGGAGAAAAGAATAGCAGAGGGTAAAACCATCACAGAAAGTGGTCAAGGAGAAACCTGATTTAACCGATTGCATTCACAGAATGATCCCACGTTTTACATATTTGAACAAAATGTGGGCATTGAAGAGCACTCCCTATGTTTTATCCAGGTACATTAGCTTTGCTTTGGGGATGAAACCTAAACAAACCCCAAGGCCTCACCCTCATCTCTTCATTTATCCTGTACAGTTTTTCATACCTCTGGATCAAGGTGCTAGAAATTAAGCTAGTACAGCATTTCATTCCCCAATTCTCAGCTGATTTTTTTTTCCCCATACTTGAACTGTGCATTAAATAATCTAGACTAGGGACTTAACCAGAATACAACACAGCTGCCTCCTGGCCACATGCCTATAACTCTTCTCTGTGGACAACTTGATCCTCTTTTTAGACTCCCTACTTTCAACAGAGGCTTTGGGCTTCCCAGACTGAAAGCACTGAAGCCTTTCCTTATTCAGTGCAAGAAAACAAATACAGTTGAGTTGGCATATTTCTCTTAGACACATTTCACAAAGGCAGTGCATGCACAGCTAATATGTTTTGGAGCAAATAAAAACACAGTGAGCACAGATAAACCCAAAAATACGTCTGATGACAAAAGAAAAGCCTATATGGAAGAATCAAAAGTCTCCAAAGATGATTCAGAACACAGTAAATGTCTCTGAACAGCAAATGGTCAGGGGCTACTAGGATGTCCAGGAAAAGCACAACTCCTTTTCCTGTTTTTATAATTTTTCCTTTTGGCTACTATAAGACAGGCTAAGGAAACCTTTGATATGATACAAGGAGGCTGCCTGCTCTTATTTTTTTATGATTGATGAGAGAAACAACAGCAGCAGCTAAAAAGTAGGGGAAAGACAAGCAGCTAGTTGCTCTGATCAGAATCAGCAATTAAGAGAAACTGAAGGTAACTTGATTGCAACAGTCCTAGTTCTATTGCTTGTGAAAGCAGGTTCTGGTCTCCGAGATGGCAGCATATAAATTCCCAAGATGCCAACATGGACAAACACTGAAAGGAGAAACCACTAAGAATAAATCCTTAGGAAGGACAGAATATAGCAACTTTTAGGTTGTCTATTGATACACTGAACTTTTCTTTAGAAAAAAGTTATCTCCAAATATTTATTTTTCAGTTGTGAACCTTAAAAACTAAGCAGTTACTGCAGCAAATCCGGCAAGAATAAATGAGTAGGTAGAGTCATGCACAGTAGTACATGGTTGAACCAGGAAGGGTTAAACTGATGTATGACTTGCTTTTGTCTCCAGCCAAGAAATGTACTAAAAACTAGGAAATTTACTCTGCAATACATTAAAAATTAACCTGAACCTTAAAGATCTCAGGAAAGAGTCTTAACTGTGTAGAATAGTATTAGAAGTCAACTTTTTTAAAATACAGGAATTTTTGCTAAGTAGAAAAAAACAAAAACTCTTTGAAGATACAACTGGCACATACTCTTCATTTTTATATTTACTACAAGCAGTATTTTTACAAGTTCCGGGACATGAAAAATTGGTAGTCCATGTGGAAAAAGCCTTTTCCCTTCTTTCCACTGGATATTTCAACCTTCTTTGGAGAGACATTTGGTCACTCAGTCTGAAGGTGACTGGCTAGAGACACTAGTTGTACAGACAAATGCTCTGCCTGGTGTATTTCAAGATACATCTGAAAAAGAGATTCTCTTTATCAACATTTGTGTGCTGCTTAATAGCAAATTGCATGTCCTCCAAAACAGCACTAAAATTAACCCCACTATTATTATTGTTAGACTGGTAAAACTTCCTAAAGGTTACAACACATATATAGAAAACACAAAAGCATATTTTCAAATTCTCACTTAACCCAGATTATTCTATGTACTTGACTTGATATAGAGCTCCCTTAAAGTGAATCGTTTCACCAATACAGTGGACTTTAGGAGTGGTCCTCAGCATCACCATCCAACCTTCCAGTGAACACAGAGTGATTGTGCCAAACAGATTTTAAAGAGTGTATTCTGCCAAAGATTCCGAGTAAAGAATGAAGTGGGAATTAGAACTACTTACCTGAAAGGTCTGTATACAAAGATCCTAGTCAGCAAAAAAATAGCATGTAAACAATTACAATTAAAAGACAAATTATAAGCATCTGCATAAAACTCAGGAAACTTCATACTTCTCTTCGTGATGCTGGTCCTCTTGGTCACTGAGTTCATCATCATCTACCATATGCCCAAATGGTTCAGAAGAAATTGATACCATATTAGACAGAATAACTCTGCTATCACTGCTTCCTGTAAGAATCAGCTGATCATGAGAATGATTGTATCTGACATTCCAGACCCTAAAAAAGTTAAAGAAGAAAGAATAAGAGACTATTCTTAGTAGGTAGTGCATCAATGTTAAACATGATTTTTTTTAAGAGCAGAACTAAAAATTGATCTTTTAAATGTTGTAAGTACACATAGAAGTAAAAAGGCTCATTTCAAAGACTGTTTTTTGCCATCTTCATTTGGCTTTTAAGCTGTCATATCATCTGTTTTCTATGAGGTGTCTCTAGAATTCAACAAATAAGTGTAAAAAAAATCAAAATAACAAAACACACCATTCAATGGCGCCATTCCTTGAGGGTACATGCCAATTCATTATTTAGTAAGTCAGATAAATATTTAAGCTGTAAATATAAAAAAATTGCCCAAAGTAAAATATGGATTAGCATTAGCCTGTTAAACAAAAATATCACAGCATTCTTACAGTGAAGTTCAAAATAGATCCTAAAACAAAAGCAGGATTATGTTTCTCTTCAAATTTTACATATCAAGTTAATACTAATGTCTTATGGTTCTTGTTTTATTCTTTTTCTTTGAATATTTTGAAAAAAAATTATAAATGCTGCTTTTGTTAATTCACATCCTCATTCCTCAAAGGAGCTCCAGGATCCAGATTCCTTTCTCAAGAATTATTCCAACCCAAATTTTATAAACTATAAACCGTTCATCTTTCCTCAGCCATTGAAGTCTGCAAACAAGAGTCCCTCCTTACTCCAGCCACAGGCCAGAGCATTAGACACAGGGTGTAAATGTTCTCTGAGAATAAAATTATTTACTTGAATATTCTAACCTAAGGACTGTGAAGAGCGTGAAAAAAGTGGGGCTGAATTACTGAACATTTTAAACATTTGACAACAGAAGGATGGATGGCAGCTGCTTTACTACACATCAGGTGCATCAAACCAGATTCCATCTGAGAAGGCACACCTGCATCCCAGCTGCCCCACCAGCCAAGTTCTGTGCTGTGCTTCTCAAAGGTGTAGCCCATCTCCCAACCAGGTTAACAACAGCTTCTTGCCAATTAGACCAACATTGTCTAAACTCTTGACTCACAATTACACAAGGAACACTGACATGATGAAACTTTTTCTCTGTGCCAAAAAAAAAAGGTTATTCACAATAGCACAAACAGTTTGCGTTGTTTCTAAACAGTAAAATAATTAGCTGAATAAATTATGTAAGTCATCCACCACAAAACAGCATGCAGATAATTTGTTCTACCAGTGGGAATGCTCCTCTAGTGTCTTCACTGGTTCAGTGACATTTCTTGTGTCCCAGAATTTCACCTTGCAGTCATCTCCACAGCTAGCCAGGTAGTACTGTTTATTGGGATTAAAGTCCAGGTCTCGTACCAGCTGTCCATGTGCATTTTCTATGCAATATATCTGTCTGTAAAACACATTAAAAAAATTAAATGGTCTATAAAAAGCTAAGTGCACTTCACTGTCAGAAATCTGAGTTTCCCTGGAAACTTGCATAATCCCCTTAACACCCACAGACCTGGAGTTCCCATTGCTAGCGCATAGTTTAGGGAAATCCCAGCTGTTAACAACAGTGACTTGTATAGATTTCTCAGCTTGCTTCGAAGCTTTGCTCTTTTTATGTTTGCACTGGAATCATCTGGAGTTAAAAGGAAACACTAGTTCCAGATGATTCTAGCACAGCTCTGTAACAACTGGTATAAAAAGTATGCTACTAACCCACAATATTTTTAGGTAAGTGCTTCTCTGTTCCTAAGTACTTACCATGATTACCTATTTATGACATCTCTTCCTCCCTATACAGAAAGCTGAGACCCAAGGCATGCAAGAGATACAGCTTTTTATTATTGCTCTATACTGATGTTACCTTCTTGACTTCTGGCACCTATCACTAATTTACCTGTGGCCCTTAAACTACTCAGCCACGTGCATGTTCATCCATTTGGACCACTTGAGAAAACATTTCTAGTACTGCTAACAATCCAGCATCTCTATTGAAGCATCATGTTCCATTGGATGGTTTCCCTACCTGACCTGGGTTTTTTTGTTTCTTATTTTTGTTTTCGCAATTACATTACCATGTTTCTCAAAGCCACCATCTACAGTTCTCCTTAGACTTGACAGTCTTTTACAATCTTTGCTAGAACTTGTCAACACTTTGTGAGCTTTTCCTTTTCTTGAAAAGGAAAATGTTTCTTTTCACAAAATATACTGTCAAAAACAAACAGTCTCTTGCTGTTAATACCTACAAAACAAAATAGCTCCATATGGAGAAATTCAAAGTATATCAGGACTCTACTAAGCCCTATCGTGACACCTATGGCAGTCACAAGAGAAGTTACTTCACTATACAGCATCAAGACTCTTGTCCAAGTTTGAGAGGTTATCATTTGGGTATGTCTTCCTACCAGGTATTCTGGGAGTCAAATTAAAACTTCCTCTTAATTTCTGAGAATCTGCCTATGGAAAATTTTTGAGTCTCATGCTTGATAGCAATGTCCACTGCGTATTCAGCACTGCTTACCATGAAAGCCTTTATCCCAACTCAGCTGTTATTCTGACCACTTGATCCTGCTGGACTGACTTAAGCTCTGACTCGCCTATGGTGATGTGGGGATGATGGAAGACTTCCTGAGGTGCAGGTTGGTAGAGAACTTCTGTCTTCTTCAAGCTGATTTCCAGCCCAAAAAGCTCAGCAGTCTCTAGAAAGCAGCATGTTAAGCGCTGCAGAGCTGCTTGTGTGTGAGCAACAAGCTTTCCAATACTCAAAAGGGAGTGTCAGATGGTTCTTTCCAGGCTTTTTAGGCACCAATATGAATATTCTTTTCTTCATGCTATCATTCTACCTACAGCAATACATACACCAAATTTCCAGCATACATCCTAAGATTAATGCTAGATCACACGAACATATTTTTAAAAACATTCAGCCTAGTGTCTGTCTCCCCTGCTTCACAAGCTTTTCTCTGAGTAAGACTGCTTCTTAGTCTAGTCTAGAGTCTTCCTGGCCATGTTTTTTCTCCCCTTCTTTGCTATGTCCAAATAATGTACCCCATCTATCTCACAGCTATCACAGCCACACTCTGCAGAAGTAGCTATTCTAGCTACTTCTATAGTATCTCTCCTCTCTTTGCTGTTTTCTGCCCTTGATTCCTCACTCTCCTCTCATTTTTTGCATCTTATACTGCCACAGTTTATACTGCCCTGACTTGAGGCTCCTACTTCTAGTCTAACTAACCATTATCAACATTCACATAAATTAAAGATATATTACAGTGTAATTGCAGATGAGACTTATTCTTGCACATACTTTTCACGCCAATTGCAAGCTCTTTGGTGTATCCTAGTACTCAAACTAGTTTAAGGACCATGTAACCTGAGCTTCACTCTAAGAATTGTGGGGTTTGTTCCTGTCCCCCAAGCTAGCCCTTTCACTGACGAGCTTGTTAATATCCAGACTATCTACCTTTCGTAGAAGCTACTCAGATTTAATACAAGAGACAGAGTGTGGGGTGACAGTGAGTGCATCCCTTAAGGAAAGCTGTTTGGAGTGCAGCCTTGAAGAGAACAGAGCTACCTGGTGTGTGTGTGTGGCTTGTGACCAATGAGAGGCTGTGGTGTATATAAGGTGAATTGGTTAACCAATTATGTGGTGGCATGTTGGATGTGAGAGAGTATAAGCAGTGTGGATGTTATTGCGTGAGAGATCTACTGGGATGTGAGATGATGTAATAGAAACTTCTAGGAGCTACATCTACTACTCCTTCTACTATGAACTATGAGAACTGTCTGTTATCTATCTTGAATAAACTCTCAAAGTTGTAAGCCTTCTGATGTCTGCTGTGCCTGAGCTCTTCTGACCACCATCCACGCTGCACCCCTGCTTGGGACTAAGAGGTGACCCCAATAACAGAGCATGAAGCAGACATCACAATATTTAACATTTTCTCTTTGAAACACAGGCTTTAATCTTAAGGTCTGCATGCTATATGTTAAAAATAGGATGACTACAAAAACATCACAAAAAAAGGAAACTTAATAAAACCCCTTCTCCTTTGAACTCTCCTTCCACTCTTTGACACTTCATTTTAAAGGATCTTTAAAATCCAAAATACACACATAAAGTGAGATTTTTATGTATCATTTTACAAGGTAAAGAACAGGATTTTCAAACCTAATGACAAACATACATATTTGTATTTTTAGTTTTCCTTTCCTTAATTAAATAAGCTTTTTTGGCAAAAAAACATAAGGCTGACAAACAGAGGGATTTATTGCTACACCTCTGAGCTGGCAGGAACCACAGAACAAAATTTAAAGTCATCCCCCTTTAAGGCAACAAAAGTTATTACCAGACATCAGTCTTCTCGGTTTAGTGATAAATTACTATGTGCTAAAGGGATAAAGTGCATTTTAAAAAAGCTTGCACAGACTTTAGTAGTCATGGCAACAGATGTGCACAACATCACTCCTTTGCTTATCAAAATCACAAGTGAGCAGGGGGGAAACACCTTATTAGGTATACTCAGAGCTTTTATTTGGTTATGATTTTGATAGATTCAGCGATTTCTTAAACTAGCATGCTACAATCTTTACTCTAGTGTAGAACATCCTTTGTTAAAATCCAGAAAATAAAGAATGAACTTAACCTGTGAATTGCCTTCAAAGATTAAAGTCACCTTTAAATAGTATGCTATGAAGACAGTTCATCGCATAGTCAGGACTGTTGCTAAATCATTTTCAGGTTGAATTACTACCGAATAGCTTCATTAAGGTAATCTCTCTGCATTGAAGAAATCATCTTGAGGGTAGTACACAGTCCAATAAAACTCAGAAAACAAAGTTAGAATTGAAGCTGAGGGGGAAAACCAGAGAAAACCCTTCAGTAAATTGTAAATAAATCAGCTGTGCAAGCCCAACTACTCCTTTTGTAAATTATACGTTTGCCACATTTCTTATCTTTAAATTAAAAAAATGTTAGGAGCAATGAAAGAAAAAAAATTATCTCAAAAGGAGAATGTCTTTTGGAAAGAACATGACTGCAGTTTCTCATTACCTCATGCTTCGTGTATCCCATCCTCGAACAGTGGTATCATTGGCTGTTGCAATCTGTGTACAGTTGTGGTGTGGACTCCATCTTCCAGAAGTAAATTTTAATTGCCCTTTCCCTTCCAAGGCTGCAGAACTAGAGAGCTAAAACAATGAAACAAAGGTGGCAAAGTTTCCAAATGTAAAATTAAAATGAAATTAGTTCCACTGAAGACAAAAACTGCCCAATAGCCTGTTGCTCCAAGCACAACAGACTAGCAAATTCTAGGATACAAAAATAAAAGAAATTAAAAGCTAGAGCTAATTTTCTATCTCAGAGTAATTTTTAAAAAGGCTTATGCAGTGTAATGTCTTCAGAAATATTGTACTACCGTATAAACTAAAAAAACAGCTTTGGATAATTTGTTCTAACATAGAAAGACAATATGGGGACATTACAGAAATTTGTAGCTGCCTTGGATACACACACACACACACACACACACACATGCATTTAGCTTTGCTAATAGTCTCATGAGACTTTCTGAGTGTCAAAATGCCGAATTTTACCTGTAGAAACAGAATTATGGTGTCAAAGACCTTTGAATAACTATACAGTAGCTTTTAAAAATAAAATAAAATTTAAAAAAATATATAAAAAATATCAAGGCCCAGGTATCCATGCCCGTTCAAATAACAGTAGATACTAGATCACAAATCTACTGTCTGTGAGAATTAAAGGTTCCAGTTCCAAAATCAGGCTTGCATCTCATTGAGCTACCTACAAAGCTAATGAAAAGAAGGTCCAAAGTATCATAGAATCACAGAATCGTTTGGGTTGGAAAAGACCTCCGAGATCATCAAGTCCAACCCTTGGTCCAACTCCAATCCATTTACTAGATATGGCACTCAGTGCCACATCCAATCTCAGTTTAAAAACCTCCAGGAATGGTGAATCTACCATCTCTCTGGGCAGGCCATTCCAATCTGTCCTAGTTCAGCAGGTGGGACCAGCTATCACTGTGTGGGAGTGATCAAAGCTGTGTATGCTACCCCCTCTATTCATTCCCCAAGGACAATGGACCATTAGCAGCAGCTGGCCAGGGAGCCATTAGCACCTTCACACCCAGCCTGAGGGGGCGTGGCTGCTAATGGGCCATCAATGGTTCAACAATACCCCCTGGCTCCCAGAGTTAATCACCCATTGTGTGAGTCCCCGCCCAGGGGGGGGAGTGGGTGCTCCCTGAGGGTACATAAGTGGTAGGTAAGAAGACCTCAGGAACTTCTCCTCGGATCCAGGGGAGCAGCAGGACCTCGACAGGAGGAGACCACTGCTCTTGACTGGAGTACGACCGAAACTCTCGACCAGACTACAGCCATCACCTGCATGAACAGGTTTCTCACTTTTTTTTTTTTTTGGTTAGGACTTGGGGGGAACCATGCGGGTCTCAGCACAAGGGCTAACAAACCCCTTTGGGTTTGTGCCCCAGGACACTGGGTTGTACTGCTAGGTTTTGTGAGTTTAAAGCAATTTCTCTTTGTGTCAGTGTATTTATGGTAACATCTTTCATTAAATTGTAACTCTGACTTATAATCTCTCTTGTGGTGGGTCCATTTCTTCTGCCGGTTTAAAGATAAACCCTGATTACTCCCTCTGTAAAGAATTTTCTTCTGATCTCCAACTTAAATTTCCCCTGGAAGAGCTTGAGCCCGTGCCCCCTTATCCTATTGCTGAGTGCCTGGGAGAAGAGACCAGCCCCCACCTGGCTAGAACCTCCCTTCAGGTAGTTCTAGACAGTGATGAGGTCACCTCTGAGCCTCCTCTTCTCCAGGCTAAACAACCCCAGCTCCCTCAGCCTCTCCCCATAGGACTTGTGCTCCAGTCCCTTCACCAGCCTTGTTGCTCTTCTCTGGACCTGCTCCATCATGTCAATAAAGTAATCAGCTTTCTCTTTACGTTGAATAGCAAGTTATCCTCCAATTCCATTTGAACACGGTGGGAGGAAATGAAGTTGCAGACACTTCAAATTACATTTACTTTTAATCACTTCCTGAAACTGAAGGAGGGGGGAGGAAACCCAAAGTACTTACATTTAATCAGGTATGAAATTTACACAAATTTCAAACAGGCAGACACATGACTTTGGTCATCTTTCAGACAACTTCTACATTTAAAATTGTTTCACTATGAGGTATTTCATGAAAGCAGATTACTGTGCTGGATCTTGTTGGGTTCTAATACAACACAAATATTTTATTAAATAGTAGATATCTCAGCAGAAATATTACACTTTAATGGATGAAAAAAGACTAGAAACGTATGAACTGCTTAAATTAACTGACACCAACAGAAAAATATGCCGTCAGTATAAGTCTGTTTAAATCTATTTGTATATTGTGCCAATGTCCATTTATGTATTTGGCTTTTTACTATTACAGTTCCACCAAGAATAAGTATTTCTTTAGCATTACAATTAACAATCTAGAAATTACAAGTCTTATCACTGAAGTCAATGCTACCTCAGTTGTGTTGTCCCCAAAAACTTTTCTGCCTCATTTTTTTTTTTAAAGAATGTGGAATTCCCAGCATGCAAGATCATATAATGCTCATGTGTTAATGAAAGATGTAACACTGTGGCCAAACCTACTCCTCTAGCACCATTCCTCTAGAACAAACACTGTCTGAAAGCCTTTCTACAACTTGCAGATTATCGATAGAAATAAAAATCACTGCACAGGACACTGGATGCAGGATAATGAAATGCACATAAAATGTCATTTGTGACATACACAAGGTTCCAGGCACAAGAGAATATGCATAGCTTGTGTGGGACACTCAGAATATTAAACTAAGTTTCTTTAGTAAGCAATCTTATCCCATACAAAGCACAGACTGGGGGGAGGGAGGGAAGCAAATGTTAACACTGACAGTAAGATAGTATCAACAAAAAGAGCATTTCCTATCAGATACTGCCAAAATCTGTTCTTGAGATGGAAAACATCAAATATTCACCATGTGACTCAGGGAAGAGGGTCTTTGTCAGCAGTAGACAATAATTCCTCCAGCTTCCAGACATATTTTTTAAGTCTTCCCATTTCAACTTTTAAAATGTAAACCATTTAAAAAAAATCAGATTTTTTTCTCTATTCAATTGAAAGTTTAGGGTTGAGGTCAGCACACACATCCTGTGCTACCTTTTAACAGTATATGAAAACAAAAAAAAACAGCAGATATGTTAAATGGGCCAACTTATCCTTGCCTTCTCAAGCAATTCTTATGTACTTGCAGGAATTAAATTACAATTTTTCCTTGTAGGTATGTCTAACTACAAATACAGCCAAGTTCTCAATCCCTCTATGTTCTTTTGCCTGTCTTCTATGAACCTGAAAGTAACTGCATGGATTTACAGGACTACTAAGAGATAAGGGAGGGAGGTTTTGCTACCCAAGAAGGAATCCTTATATAACAGAAGGAAGTCTGCAAGTCTCCTTCCTGGAAATCCAAGAAATAAAAACTTAAAGGAAACTAAGTAGGTAGTTTGGAATCTAAAGTGCAAGTTCAAAAAAACCTTAGCTTTAATTTTAATTCATACTAAATATATGTACAGGTAAACAAGCTTTCTTTTTATCTTGAACTCTTTCCTTCACTTCTTTAAAGGCAGAAAAGTTGACTACAAAAGGAAAGGAAAACATAACAAAGGTGTATTTTAGACAGTATTCTCTCATGAAGATTTGGATCGGTGCTGCAGAGAAGATGAAGACACACAAGTCTGAGGGCCTCACTGGATACTGAAGGAAAAAAAATCATGGTATTATACACACAAAATCTAACTTGCATTAAGAAAAAAAGAAAGGAATAGAGTAAGATTGAATGTCTACTTTTAGACAACAAAATTAGGTATTGCTTTTGCAATGTGCAAGGATCATACACTGACTTCAGAAAAAAGGTCTGGAGGAAATGTTGAACAGTGTAAAATGGTTACCAGAGTATGGATGGATTTAACTCTGTTCCTAAGTGCTTAAGTGGAACAGGGCCACTGTTTCAAAGCTTGTGACACAAGAACAATAATAAAAGGACAGTATTACATTATATTACAGTTGTATGAGAACAATAATTTGAACTAATAATAAAGTATTCTGGAGGGGAAAAAAAGCCAAGGTAACATGATCCGAATAGAACTGTGTATGTTATCCTCGGTGAAGGAATTTTACAAAAGCACAGTACCTTAATATGAAAAAATTCTATCCTAGGATATCCTAGATATCAGTCCTAGGGACGACTACTTTCTGTGTATTGAAATGAAAATATCAATTACTCCAGCTTATTTTTGTCAACACACCCATAACGAATGAAATGGCTCTTTTTTCTGCTTCAGAATTTGAACTCCTAAGGGCTGACGTGGAAAGAGGAAAGGATAGGCAGTATCCTTCAAAAATACCCAAACCCCAATATATATTAAACTCTAAAAGGTACACAAATTATCCAGAAAAACCACAAGCAGCATGGGGACAGTGAACTAATTGTTCATGCTCTCTTCCAAAAAGAGATCTGTTTTATGGGCCACTGAGGGAAGCCTGTACAAGTCAGAACCCTTCACCCAGTGGACTCCATGACAAAAGACACATGGATACATAACGCTTACTTACATCCAAGAACAGAACAGGAAAGTACTTGGAAGATATACTAAGGGCTACAGTAAGTAGACAAACTCAGGTAGACTATTTTAAGGTTGACATGAAGAAGGCATGAGTGTTTTTCTGGCTTGTTATTGACAGAAACAGAAATATTGATGAGGACTTTAAATTAATTCAATTCCTCCCCTTGCAGGCAGCCATGCCACGTAGTCCTTTCATAACTGTTCTTGTCTACAGGTCCATCTTACAACTCCTTGCCTTTTCAAACAGCCTAATCATACTGGCAGCTCAGAGGTAAGCAACAAAATCTAGTTATTTTTAGGTGCTGAATTTCTACATGATAGTATGAAAATATTTTTTATTCCTTAAACACAAGTTTTCTGCTTTATACTACAAAAAGTAAACTAAACTTCAAGTTCATTCCCTGAATAATTCCTATATACTGATGATTCATTCCAAGTTCTGTCAGCAGTAATTTTCATTATTTTACTCCTACTTCTATTCTATCATTAAGGGGGCCATTAAATATAATTGATTCAAACTCTTTAGGAGCTGCATTCTATCTTTTTTCAGATCCACTAATTTCCCTTTTATTTTTTTTCAGACAGCTTTTTTTGCCCTCCTATAATTAATCTATGTTTATTCCAATTGCAGTAATTATGGGGCACTCTAAAAAAATTCTCCACTGAAATCCACAAGCTATTTCCTGCCTTGAGAAACAGCAGTTATCTTGCCAAGAACGCATCTCATGCTTATTCCTAACATCCTGCTTTGTTTGGATACCTCACTTTTATCCAGATAGCCTGTGAAATCTTCTGCCTTGTCTGGAATGCCACTGCATGATGCTATCTGTTGTTCTGAACGAAGACCACCATACTGCTAAAGAATCCAGAAGGGACATGAAATCCAGAAGGAATCCAATTAATAATTTGGATTAAAATTCCCAAAACCACACCTCTATTCATCCCCTTTGGGGAAAACCAGAAAAATATCTAGACTTTAATATCCCCATTTCATTTTGTTGCACTTATCTGTCATGCCAAACATATTGCATTTTCACAAGGAAGAGTCCTAGTGATTTCATGGCATCTGACCTTAAGTGTATACACAGAAATATTGACTGTCATCTTCTCAGCAGACTCAACCCACACCTTTTATATTGGCTGGGCTTCTCTTGGGTCCAGCTAATGAATATAAATGGCAAAGAATGGATAATTTAATTGCAAAAGGTAATGATGCAGTGAGCATAAGATTAGTTTCACCCCAGAAGGTAATGTCCTCAAAACAAAAATAAAGGGAGTGATCAAAAGGCAAAGAGAAATGTGTCTTAATGCCAATATAGGCAAATACTCCTGTATTAAATACTGTAATGAGGAAATGTTAGTTAAAAAAACATTCAAAGGAAATAAAAAAACAAACCAAAACAAAACCCCATACTGAAACCAAAAACATCCCAAACCAACAGAACCGTATAGTAAATTATGGTTAGTAAATATCTCTCATACAAAACTGACCAGATAATTCAGAGGACGAACACACCAATAATTTTATTTCAAAGAAGCTCTGAACATATTGGAAACCCAAAAATTCCAATTCTAATGAAACAATGCAACTTTTAAATCAGAGGCAGTTACAAAAAATGCACCAAATAAAGACTCAGAAGTTTGGATCAATGCAGACAAGTGGGAATTTTGACCTATGCAAAATTTTGAAGACTCATATTTTCAGTTTTTCACCTGTATCATACTTGAGTCTTAAACAAACTTGTTCATACACATGAAAAGTACATAAAGAGAGTGGCATTTAGTTTATATCTTGCCATTAAAATGAGTATTGCCTATTATACATACCTGTCCAAAAGGGAAGCAATTGAAATGTTTAGTTAAAACAGGAAGATCAGTCCTGCCCCAGTATAATAAACATCTTTTTACTTTTATTACATGATATAGACAGTGGACCAGAAGAAATTACTATTTCACCACCAGTTCATTGGCCTACAAACACTCCTTGTACATGGTGATATAATGTAGATATTTGTAAATGGAAAATATATTTACTGCTTACCCCTACCAATGCTGTTTTCTAACTAACCTGTTCTCAGAGATTTCTCCCACATTCCAAATACCATAGTAGCAAAGTATGGGGTAGTGCTAATTTTTAGAGGAGCTTTTGCTTGTTTTTTCTTTTAAAAACAAAGTCATCTCTCTAATGAAACACTGCTTATTTTTCCTTATTGCTCCCTGTAACTGTCAGTCCTACATAATTTCTTGCACATATAAAATGGCTACGTGTTTTTCAGGACTAGAATGAACTGCAGTGTTTTTCTGAAATTCTGAAGATTACCTCCTTCCTAACAGATTAGCTCCCCGTTAAAATCCATTTAAGCCTGAAAAAGCCTATGCCCCTAGAACTCAGCTTCTCTTCATTTTAATTATTAGAAAGTCTATAGCAGACATTTTAAAGACATGCTCAATGCTTTCCTCAAAGTCTCATTCAGCTGGACTCCAGTTAGGAACATACAGACAGGTTTAAGACAAATTTGTCACAGACAAAAATTCAACAGAATTGCAACAGTCCTTGTCATCTCCGAAGAGACTCACTTGGTTCAACATTTCGATGTGTTTTGAGGTATCTTTCTTGAGAGTCAAGTTTGCATGGACTTTCATCATCAAACTTCACTTTAAAAGCAGTATATACTGACTTAGTGTTGAAGCAAATATCATCTAAGAGCAACTCAAAATTGCTGGAGCAGAAGACTGATTATGGCAAATATATTTTCAGGTAAAATTTTAATCACAAATAATTCTCATTTACAGTGCACTCACACGACATACTAGATTATGATCTGGAAATACAGAGAATTAGTCAAATTCTATATCAAGTCTCCTGAGAGCCTGAGTGTAAAATCTAAACAACATTCTTAACTTCTACAAACAAAGGTGGTTAATAAACACTTCAAAATGATCCTATGTCAAGATATCAGCCAAGGACTGATATATCTACTTTGATAGTTTCATTAGATGAAGCAGTTTTTCTGATTCAAAATTTCACATTTGGTTTTACTTGTTTCCTTTTATCAAATATAAAACAGATGTCACAGGTTTAATCCCCTTAGTTCCTTTATTACTTACTTTACCTTCTAGAGTCCTTTTGTGCCATCAATATTTGATGCAGTACAGGCATATTTAAAAGTAATAATAAAAAAATATGCCACATAAGGAACACTACTTGAAATACTGAAAGGATCAGCAAGCTGAATGCCGCTTTGAGGACAGAAACACTGATTCCCCAAATCATGCTGAAATTGCACAATTTGGTGAAGAGTCTCCAAAATTAATGCAGATTCTAATGCTAGCAATACAAGGGAATAGAAAATAGAAATCGCAGTTACATGAACAAATATTTGTGTGATGGAGAGATTAGTTTTAAGAAATGGAGTAGTATAACCAAGACACAATACACAAAATTTAGTAAATAAATCCCAAGCAAAATAAAATGAGGAATAAAAAAGAAATTTGGAATTCATTACAAGATTCCTATACAGACAAACTGATAACACACTAGACAGCACCCCAAAAGAAATAATATAGAATCACAGAATGGTTTAGCTTTGAAGGGGACCTTAAAGATCATCTCGTTCCAACCCCCTGCCATGGGCAGAGACATTTCAGAGAGGTTAAAATTAGGAAGAAAACTGAGACAGTTACGAGAAAGTGGTTGGAACAGTGAAAATACTAATAAACACTCAAAAGAATTCCAGCAAGAGAGGACAGAATTGCCCAAAGAGTGAAAGTAGAAGAGGAAAATGCCATGATGTCTAGCACTCCCAGTATGTCAGAGACATGAAGAGGTATAGCACAAAGACGTACCACTCCCAAAGTACTTTTTCAACAATCCAAAAAGGTGTGTGTACTATGCAGGCTTTAGAAAAGAAATACTGACTAAACGTAGGTGTAATGCAAATCCAGTGGATACTATGCCACAGACAAGCTCCTGGAGGCAAGCTGTCAGAAACTCTCAACATCAATTTGATAAAAACAAACACTAATTTGAAGAAGCCTTGGAAGGCAATGTAACACCGACTGAAGTTGCAGGTGAAAAAAAAGCCGAAGTTTTCTCATCTAGTAAAGGAACCCAAAGGGCTTAATTATGAAAAGAAAGGACTAAACTATATTACATTACATTTATACTATGTGAAATCTAGCAAAATAATAACTCAAGGTGTCATCAATTGGCACACAGTCAGATGGTAACAACAGGGAAGAGTTTATGGATACCTGAGAAGTTAAATCTAGAAGTGGCAACAAATCAACTGAATAATAATCTCCCCAACATAATCCGTTTCCATTTTTAAGCACAGACACTGACTTAAATGACTATAGAAACATTCAAAGCTTTCTATATACAATCTATGACATGGCATAATCAAAAATCCATGCCAATGACACTTTTATACCTGTCTCTGAATAAGGAGGTTTTGACAATAACTGAAATTATCTGAGCAAACAATACAGTACTAAATTAAACTAATATTGAGAATTCAAAGCAGCATATAGCAAATAGAGAAATTTATATTATGCCTATATATACGAGTGTTGCAAATTAAATAGTGGGCTACATGGCATTAACCAACATGAGTTAATACACCATTATCTGAATTCAAAAACCTTTGGCTTTACTAATCACCAATTTTTCCCTTGTACACATTCACCAAATTAGCACTGCTTTATTTCAGATTACCCACTGTAAAACCAGTAGTAACTCTAGAACAAGGAAAATATTTACCCACTAGTTGTTGTTTGCACTACAATCAAGATGATCACGTTATGTTAAAAGAAAATTTCTTACCACAGCTTTGGCTGAACTTTCCTGCAAATCCCACAATAATATGTTGTTATCAGCCAGTGAAATAATCTTTTTACCATCTCCCATTGGTTCCCACATAACACTGTAAAACAAACACAAAAAAACCAACCCAACATTAAAATCAATCAGAATTTGAACTAGAAAGCCATTTTAATTCTGTGGCTTTTATCTATTCCAAAACATATTAAATCATATTCCTTCTGGTTTCCCTGAGCTGAAATTCATCCCATATTTTAAATGCAAAATCTGCCAATAACCAGCAACTTGTAGCAGTCATTTTGCATAGACACAGAGGAAAACAACCAGAAACTTTGACATCCACTAACTTTTGAATGATTTAGCCTGGAACCTCAAGTTCTTGATATATAATGTCATACATCCTTTCAGAAGGTGCACCAAAAATCATAAGCCTCAGAGTTTTGATGCAAACCTCTTCCAGTTCAGCAGCTCTCAACATGACTTAACAAGTAATTTTAATCTGTGATTCACTTCATGCTATACACAAAAGAATGCAAGGAGTCACCACTCCTCTAGTTCTGCCTGTAAGAGCAGCATATTTCTACCAGTCGCTGTGGGCAGCACAGCTAAGTATATGCACTAAAACTCTAATAAATTTGCCTGCAATAACAGGAATATTAAAAGAATAATACTTGTCATTTAGTAAGATGAGGCTTCCATACCTGACACTTTTGTAACAAAGTTGTCTGAGCTCCCAATTATTTTACTGTAACAATATAGCTGAAGGTAGAAATCAAAACTTAAGTATCCACAGGTTAGGGGAGAAACTACTTCTCATCTCGAAACTAAAGTTATTTAAAAGCATTTGATATGCTGTTCTCATCTTCAGTATATATTTGAAGCACCACCTTCTGAAGTTTGTCAAAAGTCCATGACCAGACACAAGTTTGCTAGTCTGTTTTGCTTTTCACATGAATCAATTCATTATGTGGATGGAACACATGAAAGAAGATTGCACAAACAGATGGAGCCTTAAGCAAGCAAGCCCAATATTGGGGCAGCCACTACTTACCTTCTTAACTCTGTGCTGCACACAGATTTTGCATTACTCCTAAGATGGTGGACAGAACCTGGCTGACCCCAGATCTAAAGTGATGGAGCTCCATCCAATCTTACAGTATAAAACATGAGGAAAAAAGTAGGAAGCAGCAGGTAGCAGAAAGAAGTGACATAGTGTCATTTCTTCATACCATAAGTAAAACACAGCTGATACCTTCTCAACTTCCCCTTGCTCCTTCTGTAAACAGTTTCATTGCTTTTTCCTCTGCACTTGTAGTAAAACAAGCATTAGATACAGAGGCAGATGACTGCACCTGTTTGCTGTTACAGAGAAGACAGACTATGCAGAGAGAACAGAACTATGCCGAAAATTAACATCAAGTAAACGACTAAGCTGGAACTAAAAGGGTTCATTGGCTGACTCCTCACCCACTGAACTTTTCCCTAAGGCAACACAGCAGATTAAAGAAAGGACTAGCTTCATCCTTATTATGTTGTCAATCCATGGAAATTATCTACTTATAAGTCCTTTTGTAGTGAGGTCTCTTGTATTAGGAAAAAACCACTCCATGTAGTATGCTAAGCTACCATCATGTTCTTAAATGTGTTTTAACATAGAACTAGAACAATTCTATTATTTGCTTTAAATTGGGCTCTTTTGTCTGTAGTATTGCCAATCTTATTTAACAAGAAACACTTCTGAAAAGTTGGAAACTTGGAAAAAAGTTACAGGCAATTGAAAATGAGTGTTGATAAAAAAAAATATGAGATGCCATTTCAACTACATGTTCAATCAAATTTTGCCCATGAAAATGAGAAGCAAACAACTGGCACTGCCACATGTATTTCAGAATTTCATGCAGTTGTGGTGCAGATATAACAAACAGATCCTCAAAATAGATGAAAATATTTTATGAACACACATAACAGGATAAAAAAATTAATGCACTATAACCTGCATGTAATCACAGCTGACCTGCCACAATCCCATTTTCCAACGTGAAATTAAAAAGCATTTAGGATTATCACACATCTTAAGAGGCCACTAAGAAATCTCAAAGTTGATTCTCATCCTATCTGATCATAAGTCCATCATTTTACTTACATGTTGTTGAAAATACAACTGGCATTTGGTGTTGATATATGTAGATATATTTTTAATTATAGATAATGAAACCTGGTTTGACCAATTAAGTCTAAGTCTTTTTCCAGCCAGAGATCAGTCTTTTTTCATGCCTATTGATGTATCTGCACCTTTCCTCCACTGATCACTGAACTTTTGGTTGTAAAAGCAAGAATGGAAACAATTTCTTTGGTGCTTTTAATGGTAGGAAGAAATGTCACATCTTTGAGTATCACTGAGCTTTTTTATAGCTGAATAGAGCATGCTAATTAAAGCCAGTTATAACCCAGTTGACACACTTTGGAATGAAAAGGTGTCTCACAGTCACTCTACCCTTGTGAGATGCCCATTTTACACCAGTTTAATTTTTATTTCATGAAAGTTCATTGTTTTATGGGTGTAGTTGTAGTGATCATTCAGATTTTATAATTTTAAGCAAAGATTTCTCAAATCAGCCTTTGTAACATGTTCAGCTGTATTCTGTACTCATGACAATGTTAAACAAGAGACACTATTGAGAAGGAGGGAGGTGGAAAATACTGGGGAATAAAAAGAAAAAAATTACCTTTGAAGAAAGATATAAAATTTAGAAAAAGTGAAGTTTTAGTTTAGGACAGTTTTCAACACAGCAGAGGTGGTGATAATGTCTAAAAAGAAAAACAGATAAACGAGGCAATACTATTTTCCTCAGTGTGCCAACAGTTGCTGATGTTTATGCTTTCAGCAATGGACAAGACAATTGTCAAATTCACAGTTGCCACTCAGGAACTCGCTATCAACTTCAGGGATGCTCTTTAGGTAATCCATAAACAGCAGACAACCAATTATACGTATTGCATTTTACCCTATTTTCTTATCATCTGACTCACAATACTTCAATTAAGCTTCTAGCTAGTAGTTTTTCATATAAAAAATATCCTTGTAAAGAAAGAAAAGAATTTAAAATATTCACTCAAATGCACACATGAAAGGACTATTATCTGTGTTTAATGCTGAAAAGATAGTTAACACCTTTATTAATAAACGTGCTGAGCTTTTTCAAATTAAAAACTCAAAGTCCTCCATTATAGGCTAAAAAAGAAAAAAGCAACACGCAGAATGCTTTCAGAGATGTGAACTGCAGTCTTCCACAAGTGGTGGACAAAGTAAGCATTAACTACTAAACTGTAATTACAGAAGTGACAACCATTTATTTCTGTAAACGGAAAAATTTTGCTAGACTGAAAACTCTCATGCATGGCAGAACAGAAAACACACTCACACATTTGGTAACTCAGCAGATCATTCTGCAGCCTCAGTGTAGCCCAGCAGAAAAATTCATGCATTATGAACCCAAATATCATGCCTTTGGCCATTACAAATTATTCCAATTTAAAGGCGACTTATCAGGTGATCAGGACATTATTCTAAGAGGAAAAAGATCATACCAAGGACAAACTGGAACCCACAATTCTTATTCCCTACCCAAGTACTGTACAAAGCTGACACGTTTCTGAATGAAATCAGTTTGAGCTATTTTGCAGTTATTGAAGTCCATACTGCACGAAGCACAAGTTACACTTTGTCTCAAAATTCTCAGCCATTGAGATCTAATTTGGAGTCCACCTTCTCAAGATGCAATAAAACTCAAACCACAGCTTCCTAAGAAACTAAGACAAGGTGAACTTTTTAGCTAAAAGGCTGCTGAGAAATGAGAACTGAGAAATGAAGTTAAGGATTATTTTGGACAAGATACCCAAAGACAGTTGGGCTATTCTCTGACTCGTAAATTATTTTTACATTCAGAAAAATAAAATTGCTTTACAAATTTACAAGAGAATCCCAACAAGGAGGTGACACAGAAAAATTGCTTACCTTGAAAGTATTTTTTCCTTAAATTATCATACTAGAGTATTGACACAGCCATAAACTTTTTTTGAGAAATCATAAAGCAGAATGGTGAATAAAATGGCTCATCCTTGATATTTGTATTTATTTTGCTGCATCTCCTTGCCTACTGCAGCTGTAATTAAACATGTTTCTAGTGAGAGAAAATATTATGACTCTTGCTTTATGGGCCCAAATAACTTCAGCTTTGAAAAGGTATTCACGTTTGTGTAAACACAATAAACACAGTCTGAATCCTAGGAGTGCACAATCTAACAGAAGGCATGGCAGTGAATCTGTTATAAGAAAGCAAGATATAGGGACTCACTGATTTAAAGCAGGAGCTCCTAAATATTTGTTTTGTAGAAAAAGCTATTAAATTCCTTTTGAGCTATTCAATGATACAGGTCTCATCAGCTCACAGGTGAGGCTGATTCTTCTGTGCTTAGAGAGAATCTATATGAAAAAGAGTAAGGAACCTATGAGTAGCACTAATTAGAATACAGGCTACAAAGTAGTTTTGTACCATGATCTTATTGAGGTCATCGGAGTTTCTCATGTTCATTTGGTATCACAGACAGGTCCTTAGAGCAGACTAACAATATCATGAGGCTTATTTTGCCTGCTTGTTGTCATATGTATTTATTCAAGTCAGACTAGGAACATTAGCTCATCTTTCCAGAAATAACTCTGCTTTCCAAGATATAAAAGATATACCAGATTTTTTAGGACACTGCTTTCTCCTCTAAAGTCTGCCTCTTCCTATCTAATATCCAGCATATTAGATATCCTGGATTTCTGCTTAACTTCATACTTGTGAAATAGACTGTTCTTGAGCTTGGAGGAGGTGATTCTTAAATACAAACCAGCATTTATGGATCCTTCTTTCCTCTATGGTACTTAACACATTGAACTTACTCAAGAAGATCTCTGAAGAGGTCCAAGTCTGTTCTCCTGAAGTCAAGGGTTGTGAACTTGGGTTTTCCCCTGCTCCTTCCTACCATGAACCTGAACTCCACCATCTCAGTAATTGCAACCAATGCTGGCTTTGACCTTCCCATCCACAACCAGCTCTTCCACCTTTATGAGATCCAGAGGAGTCTCTCTTCTCATTAGCTCCTCTGTCAATCAGATCAGGAAGGTACCAATGCTCTTGAGGAATGCCCTAGATTGCTTATGTCCTGCTATGTTGTCCCTTCAGCAGATACCAGGTTAAAGTCCTCCACCAGGACCTGGTCCTGCAAATATAAGGCTACTTCTGGCTGTCTATAGAAGGCCACATCCAGTTTTGCTTCCTAATGAGGGAGCCTAGAGCAGACACTCATTACTGTCAAACCTGTAGTGACCTGCTCTTCAATCCTTATTCACAAGCTCTCACTTGGCTTATCCATTCATCCCTACCCAGGCAGAGCTCCGTGAACTCTAACAGCTCTCAGAGAGGACAAATCTCCCTCTCATCATCCCTTCCTAAAAAACCTCAGGCATCTTCTCACTTTTGTCTGCAGCCGTTTTGTCTATCCAGTCTGAGAAACCAACTAATGAATTATCACATACAGACAACAGCACATTTCCTGCCTTTTAAGTGCTGCTAAATACAGTTATAACAACATCAGGGTACAAGAAAAGAGTATGACCCCAGCTTCCCCTGTTCTGGTAACTTCCATTAGGCTCAAAGTTAAAGCACTAATTTGGTTTTATCACAGTAATACTCTTAAGGACTAATGTGCTTTCAATTAAGATCAAAAATGTACTGTCATAGAATGTTTTCCATAATGTCTCTACTATGTTTAAGATAGCTTACCAGCAGATCTCCCCATTTTTTGGTGGTTGGTTTGTTTGTTTTTTTTCTTTTTTTTTCTTCTGGGTTTGGTTTTTTTTGTTGTTTTTTTTTTTGGTTTTTTTAAATGAAACCTGGGAAGGCCTTCTATTCTCCTTTATTGTCTTTTCATGGGGTGGGAAAAGGGGGAAATCTGTGTGTGTACATACTTTAAGTAATGTTTCTGACATTTTATGAAACTTCAAATTCAGTCTAAAGAATACAATAGATTAATAAAGGTAGTATTTCCTCAAAGTAATGAATATTTGATTACTTATAAAAAACCCCCATAAATATTATGACAAACATCCACAAAAATACTCTAAGGCAAATTATCATGTTTATCATGTTTTTTCCATGTCTTTCCATATTATTTAAGTGCTAAATACACATTTAGACATAGGATAGCTCTTGCAGAAGTTCTGTTAAGTTTCTATCATGTTACAATAATGAATATTTTACAGTAGTATTTTAATTATCCTACTGTTACTGATGCCTGAAATACCTTGGGACTCAATGGCTATTTTAAAGCATTTTGGAACTTCTTTTTCCTACGTGTGTTTCAGAACAAGTCCATGGGAGATATGCGTGCTGAGACAGCAGAATGCATTGTAGCTGTAGGAGTTATTTTGGTGGCATCTAAATAAGAAAAGGCCTAGAGTATATGCAGCTAAATTACCACAGGAATGTAGTGTTTTGACAGCATAGCTTATGGTATCTATTGAACTCTGTAATCCATGCCAGAAAAAGCACTTTATTAAGCATGTATCTGACTGGAGGATTTGCACATACTATTACACAGACAAATCTATTTAACAGTGTTTTAGGAAAAGTTTACTGAGAAGCTGAAATCTATTTATTAATATGAAAAAGACTCAATGAAAACATGTTTTGGACCAGAAATGTGGCCAAAGAGTCAAGTGAGAACTGTTTCAAAGAGTGTGTACAGTATAAAGATCTGATTATTGAAAGCTGCTTTTACCTTGTCCCTTAACACTAACAGGAAAATCGCTTCAAAGAAAGGAGTAACACATTTCCCATTAGCAGACATTAATTGATTACTATCACCCAGAGCTAACAACTAATACAGAACGAACAGCACAGATAGATGAAAAGAACACCCAGAACACAGATGAGTTTCTTCAAAGAAATTGGAAGGGCATGGGAAAAATGAGTGTACAGCAAGGATGCATTTTCAAAGCAGGAGGACACAAGTTGCATAACCTCTACCATCCACAACAAGCTGATCACAGAGCAGCCGCTGCCCTAGACACAGTTTCCATTCTGTTGCTCAAACAGGGCTTAAAAGAACCCAAAGTGACTATTAGGCACATGTGACATCTCAGCAAAGAAACATATAACTCTTCTCTGACAAAGATCAGTACGGTGGTCAACCTAGGAAAAACTTCTAAGTAGTGTGAATGTCTGTCAGGAAAGCACACAGAAAGCTGTCAGGTAGAAGTCCTGCCCAGCCTCTGGAGGCCATAAGATGCCCATTGTTTTTTCCATGTACTAATAAATGAACTTATTTGTGAAACAGCTGGAGTGGGCAAAAGCAATCTCTGCAGACTCATTTTTGAGGAAACACATATCTACTTTTAAGAGGGACAATCTCAATATTTTCATATGGGATTTTTCAAAAAATGGCAATATGGATATAGCATATCCTTACTCATTTACTGCTGTTTATAACAAACCCCATGGTTGGTCAGGGGAATAAAACCTAACAAAACAATATTCCTCTACATTTCTCCAGTGATTTGAAACATGTGCTTAAGAAGAAAATTATGATTGCTTAGGATCTGCATTGATACTTGAGGAAAATCACCACTTGTCCTGTTCAGAAGAGAAGCAAACCCAAGAATGATAAAGGTTTACACAGACCTGGCACAGATGTAACCTCTGACACCTCTAATACAGCAGCTGTGGATTCTGGGGGAATTTGAGGTGAAGAGACTGCAAGAAGCTGCTGGGACAGTAATTAGTGTGGTGTCACTGACCTACCTCTCTATCACCCACTGTATTCCTGTGTGACGAGACGCTTATTTTGGTTCGTGTGTGGCCTTGCTGCCTGCAAGAGTCTGTTCTTTTCTTGCCAAATTATGAAAAACAAGAACTGGTCAGAGGGACTTTGTCCTTGAAGGAGAAACATCTTGTGCACACTGAAACCGTTTTGTGGCCTGGCTACTTGCTGACAGCCAGTCAAGGACAAGTCAAGAGAAAAGAGGATGATGAAGTAACAACCACTGACCCAGAAAGGGAGACCCTTCAATACACATTGCACAGGCACAGGGGGTTTTCCAGTTACATAATGTGAGGAGGGACTGGAAGCCTCTATCTGGGCATGTGCTGGCAGACAGGCATCACAGACTGAGGGTATAAGGAAGACAGTTCCTGCTCCGAGGCGGAGGCACGTGCTGGCACCGAGGATGACGTTTCCTCCACGGGGATGCCTGCTAAGTGTGTTAAGCCTACCAAAGCCCAAGGGTGCAGCAGCCAATCATAATGGGGATTTTGTGCACACTGGGAACGGTATGTACAGTAACTAACGCATGAGTGAGTCGGAGTTCTCTTGGGGTTTGGGTTTTTTTCCTTTCCTCAGTTTTTTTTTTCCCTTTAATTTGGTATTTCTCTGTAATAAACACTATTTGCTTGAATTTAAAACCGTGGCATAGTTTCATCCTGGAATCCTTACAAATCCTCACAAGAACACTGCCCAAGACTGAGCACAGAGATGGATGGGCTGTGCAAGGCTGCAGGGCTCCCCTTCAGGTCTTGCATACATTTTACCAAATAGATGCACTTAATCACAAATGTGCAAGGATCTTTTTTTTTCATCCAATCGACATCCAAAAGACATCCAAAAGACATTTCAAATTTAACTACCATGCAGGCAAGTCTCAACAATATTGCTACATCTATAGTCATCCCAGAATATTATGCTAGAGAAGAATTCTACTCAGAGGAGTAAGTATTCTGAATAATAAATGGGGTTTTGGAGAGCAAAATAGAGTCTGACACCAAGAAAACAGGGGCACCTGTTTAAAGCTAGTTTCTCATGAACATTTAAAATACGCTTGCATAACTGATTTTTTTCACAATTTTTTTAACATTCCCCCACTAACATTTAAGCAATTCAATAAGAACTGAAAATAAAATGATCCAGTATCTATTTAACCTGCAAAATCAGTTGATGCAGACTTCAACCCTCACATTTTAGTGCTAAGAACAGCTAGAGACATAATAAAAAGGAAAAAAACTTTTTAAAATAGATCAATTTTCTTTCAGTGGGGAGAAATCTCAACTAATTTAGCAGTAAAACTAGAGAATACACCAGCATGGTGAGAATAGAAGAGAAAAACTACATTCAAGTTGGGAAGGAGAAAAATAGTACTCTACAAGCCCATTATTTTTACTTGTAGAGTAATAGAATGTCTGCACTATTTTCTGTATCATGGTTTATGAATCCAAACTAAACACAAACAACTGCAAAGACTTCATCAAAAGTAATTGTCATTTTAAGCATATGAAAACTATTGAAATTATCAGAAGTGGTCATTACTTCATAGAATCATACAATATTCTGAGTTTGAAGGGATCCACAAGAATCATCAATTCCACCTCTTAAGAGAATGACCCATAAGGGGATCAAACCCACAACCTGGGCATTACTACCACCATTCTCTAACCAACTGAGCTGACCTCCTAAAGTTAACCAAATACATACAGGAAGGTCACATAAATGAATGAATAAATAATAAATACATATTTTTTCCTTTAGTATTTTCTTCAATGTCAGATTTTACTTTCATTAAGTTTCTCTCGGCTTTACAAGATTAGAGTCAAATAAATTCTAATAAAAAAATAATAAACTAAGCACATAACACGATGTTTTATTACTTCAGTATTCAATTAATATATTGCATCTATTCCTTGGTAAATGTGATTACACTGAACAGCTTAAAGTTTTAAACTTGCACAATACTAACCACTCAAAATTACCAAAAACATTCAAGGGAATGAAAAAAGAGACTAAGTGTTATAAATTACTCTGCTGATTCTGGACATGTTTGAGGTGATGATAAAAGGGGGAAAATAAGAGAGAAAATGTGAGAAAGACAGCTAATGGTTGAACATTGAACATTTGGATTTACATATAATACATGGATTTATTTACAATAAAGAATAATCAAAGATTCAAGAGAGCAAAATCCTGTGAATAATTCAGGATCACATAGAATTAAGAAAAGAGTGAGGAGAGAAGTAGAATATATGATATAGTATAAAATTTTTATCCTTCTAGAAAGGATCAAGATATAAAACATATTAGTACTGATAAGCAGCTGTTAAAAATGCACTACCAGTGAAAACACTTGTCATATAGTAAGTTTGCAAAAAAAACCCCAACTTCCTCCATACTTCATAGTTGTAAAATCAGGGGTGGCTGATGGAAAATAGTGTGTGGAATAAGCCAAGTGTGGAAGAATTATTCTTAAATGCTGACAATTTCAGATATGTGAAGGGACAATTACTGCTTCCTGGGCAGCTGTTACAAAAAAAAACCTAAAAAGCCCCCAGAGTTCAGTTTATACACCAGCATGTGCATCTATGCTATGGATAATGAGACACACAAAATACCTTCCCAAAAGCTGCTGGCTGGAATCAGAGTGTCACAAAGGCTGAGACCAACATTACACTGTACATTTTTCAAGTGTACTGTCAACTCTGCCACTCTCCTGGGTCCAGCATATAAAGATATGATAAAAGCCCCATCTTTCATGTCTTTTTTTAGCATGCATTCTGACAAAGAATATTCAAAACTTAATTTTTTTAAGTCTGTATCAATCATTAGCAGTTGTGGTAGACTGCTCTACTGCACCCTGTGGATTAAACAACATCCTTGAAGTGCACATGGTCACGGACTCAGTGTTTTCAGCCTATGCTTTCAGAGTAAAATGGCCAGGTAAGTGAGAGAGTCAGAATAAGCACTGCCTTTCCTGCTGTGTGCGTGATGCCAGACCACCAGTGATCTCATAGTGACTGTGGACAACAGAATGCTGGTCTCACATTGAGGTTTGTTTGAAAAGTATTTACACTTTGCATTGAGGAAAATTGCTTTCCTGACTTATGGCTGGTTCTAACAATTGTATCGGGTTTAAAGTAGTTTCAAGTTTTTCTAAATATCCAAAAAATATAATAGCAAATAATATTTAAGTTGCTATTCATAGCCAACATATCAATCAGTGGGACGTGGCCCATTAAGGGACACATATTTAGCACAAAAGGCCTAATTTACTCATCTATGTGAGATGTTTCCAATATGATAGCAACAGGAACAGAAAAGCCTGCTCTGGAACAAGATACTCTAACTCAGCTGTGCTTGCATGAGATGATGTGAGGGGTATTGTTTACACCTTTTATCTCTGTAACACTGGACATTTTAAAATCTTTATGCATATGTGTGCACATAGGTAATGGGCACTAAATGGTAGCAGATATCTGTGAACACTAAATATTGAATGTCCTAGTTCAGCAGGAGGGACCAGCTAACCCTGTGTGGGGGTGATCAAAGCTGTGTATTCTACCCCCTCTATTCATTCCCCAAGGTCAATGGGCCATTAGCAGCAGCTGCCCAGGGAGCCATTAGCACCTTCACACCCAGCCGGGGGGGGGCGGAGCTGCTAATGGGCCATCAACAGTTCAACAACCCCTGGCTCCCAGAGTTAATCACCCATTGTGTGAGTCCCCACCCAGGGGGAGGGACTGAGTGCTCCCTGAGGGTACATAAGTGGTGGGTAAGAAGACCTCAGGAACTTCTCGTCGGATCCAGAGGAGCAGCAGGATCTCGACAGGAGGAGATCCCCGCTCTCGCCCAGACCACAGCCCTCGCCTGCACCAACAGGTTTTTCTTTTCCTTTTGCTCTGGACTTGGGGGAACCACAGAGGTCTCAGCACAAGGGCAAACAAACCCCCTTGGGTTTGTGCCCCAGGACACTGGGTTATACTGCTGGGGTTTTGTGAGTTGAAAGCAATTTCCCTTGTGTGTCAGTGTTGTTATTGTAATATTATTATTAAATTTTAGCTCTGACTTATAATCTCTCTCGTGGTGAGTTCATTTCCCCTGCTGGTTCACCTTTAAACCAGCACACTGAACAAATTCAGACAGCACATGACAAAATTGCACATGGAGCTGTAATTACAGAAAAAAATTATTTGGGGCATTCACTTAAAATCACAGCCTGATATAAAGCAGTTACAGGCCCTATATTCCTCCTTTAATGATCAGGCTACTATACAGTTCTGGTATTCCAGAATTAGATAGAAACAGATTAAAGGAAATTAAAAGACAAAAAGGACAAATCTTAGGGGGTAAAAGGTAAGGATTAAAACAAACCAAAAAATCCTTTCCAACATAGTTGAGAAGATTAATTATCAAAAGGTTTCAACAATAAACAGTGATCTGAAATAATAAGAATTATAAACAGGAGTATTCATATGAAAATGTGTAGCAAAGAAATAAAAGATACTACTATGAAGAAATTTAACATTCGGGAAGCCTATGTTTTAGAAAAAAGTGTTCTATACAATATACTTTTGAATGCATTCATATGTCCTACTCTGTCCAAGAACCACCTATATAAATATTACCTTTAATTTTTTTTAGTTGAATTTAAGGATACAAGGTTCAAACTAGAAATCTGGGGCTAGAAATGGATGCCTAAAACTTATGATATGACATGTTCTTACAAAGTAAAGAACTTGCAAATACACAATGAATGAATTTAACTTTCTTTGCAATAACAGAAAGGAAAGAGAACAAATCCCTGTGATTATCCCTGCCATACTGCAGCTCTCCTTGTGTTGTCTTAGGCAACAGATAAAGAGTTCCAGGCTCCATGGAATATAATGAATTCTCATCCTTAAACAATAAATTACTCACACTTAAGCCAAATCAGCTGAATGAAGACTAAAAAAGAAAGGCTGAAGTGTAACATCAAATTTATATTCCATAAAAAGATTACAATACTAAATATTTTAACTTTGTGCAAAAGTGGTTTTAGATGGGGGCAGGTGGGAAAAAACACATTAAAACAGTACACAGGCTGTTACTCCATATGTGTTTGCAGGACTATAATAAATGTTTTTAATCTATGAAACATCTGGGACTAAAAATCCAATTTGTACCTTTTTTAAAGATGGAAGAGTTTTAAAGTGCATAGCATAGCTTCTATAAAATAAATCTGCACAAAACTAAAAGCATGGGTCTATCCTTTAGGCTTTTTCTAGGAGTATAAAATATGCAGAATCCTACCAGGCCATATTGCCATGGGCTGTGTTGTCAAGGTGACAGAGTAGCTCCAGGGTTTGAGTGTTGCTTGATGAATCATCAGGGGATTCATGACTGCCTGATTCCAATTCCTTCGGCATCCTCCAAACAGCAGCACATGTCATGACTTTAGTGTCTGAAGCTAAGCAACAGAGAATAATGTCAACAGATCACTGTATGGGAGACGTATTTTGTATACACTGCATCAACATTTACACAAATCTATAAGCAATGCGCATCTGCTGTTTGAAATATTTAAAAATATTATACCAAGATGAATTCAATGAGCGCAGAACATGGTTACAGACACAGGCCTCAAGTTAGCAGTCAGGTTGCTGCAACCCTCATAATTAGCACACATGTAATGTGCTTCTCCCCGAATAAAGGCAAAATTAAGTGCTCATGAAAACTCTTTGGGAGGCATTTTTTTCAAGCTTCATTCCCCATCCTACTGTTAATGAAAACAACCCATAAGTCACACTGCACAATTCCTTAACAGTGAGGATGTAGAGATCATTTAAACACTTTTCCTTTCAAGGGCTGTCTTCAGTTCAATCCAGAGCATTATCTCATATCCCTTACTACCAGTAACAATTCATTACAAAATTAGGTTTACCAAAGAAGTACATGCCTCTAATCCTAGCAAATAAAAACAGTTTCTGAAAGACAAACCGACCTTACATGCATATAGCAAAATATTACAATTCATAAAGAACAAGGCAACCCCGTAGATTGAGGAGAAAATACCATATGGTCTATGCACATATGGCATTGCCCATCACTCAATACAGCAATTTGTAGCAGTGCAGAACAGGAGGAGACCAGAGCAGCACTGCGTATGTTCCTGCTGTTCCAGCCACTGGTCCAGCGTTCACCTAAGGCAAACAGGTTGGAGTGATCCTCTACAGCAGAAACAAAGAAACCAGCACAGCTACACTAAGCTAAGGAAAAGCAGGGTGAGCAACTGCCTGCTACAGCATGTGTTAAATGAGAAGTCCAGACGGCAAGTAGCAACAAACGACACGTTTTCTGTTCTGAGGTCATTTCACATGCCTCTTTCTCCGAGCTCTACCTCCAAGAACAATTTAGCTGATTTTAGTCAAGAGTGTCTGATTACAGAGCCATGAGCAAACATGACCAACTTCCATCAGTGGAAAGAAAAACAGGAACAATTGTAATGAGAGTGTTTTCAAGAGGAAGGAAGGTGACTGAAAAGGCTTTCCTAGCATAAAATGGCACTAATGGAGGAAAAAAAGTGTCTATTATAAAGGTCACCAATTGAAACATTCTGTGTGGAAAAAAAGGCGCCCAAACAACACAGAATACTACAGAAAGCAAGTAATACATAGCAGGCATACAAAATAAATAAAAAAGTAGTTAAGTCAAACCTGTGAGAAGGAAACAGTTATAGTAACAGGAGGACTTTATATGAATTCAGAACACACAAGCACTGGATACTTAATAGATCAAACTGAATATAAAACATATGTATGAAGCACATAATTTTTCTACAGTAATTTAGATATACAAGTCAAATACAGTATCAAGAGATCCTACATCTAAAGATGACAGATAATCCCTTATTTATTAACACTTAAATTGAACCTTTATAACTGAGCATGGCAACTAAGCAGCTATTTTCAAATCATTTCAGGCACATCATTTACTCTAAATCCATGTGTCATTGAAGAAAACGAGGAAGCAGCAGCAGATGGCTACTTTTCCTTAGCAAAGGGCAAATGTGTGCTTTGTAAGCCATGCAAGTAATAAATAAGCTAAACTCAGAGTTTGATGATGCTCAGGTAAAGTGACAGACCACTTTCCAGCTGTTGAATGACCATTCATCTTGAACAACTGTATGCACATCGTAAGTTTTCTGACTAATTTTAAACTTAGTACAAATTCTAGAATTAGATACATGGCAGAAATCTGTAGAACAAAGACTTCATTCATAGCATTACTAATTTATCCTTTGATTTTTTTATTTACTTATATACAGTTCTGACACTATTAATTCATAGATGTGTGAATCCAAAATGGAATTGTCACAGCCACTCACAGAAGTAATTTTAGATATGGCTGGCCTTAAGGAAGGCTTAATTTCCCTTTATATAAGGAACTTTTTAAAAGAACCCATTTTCTCCCTTTTCAAAGAGGGCAAATTTAAGTGTGGAGTGAAAATGTCACCTCTAGGACAGAAGAAACAGAGCTTTTTCTGGTTCACAATTTCTCTTAATCAAATAAGCACTGACTACAAACCTACAGAAACACAAATATACAAGCAGTAACTCTCACTACATAGAAATCAAAGTCTGACAATAAGCTTCTTGTGGCCTTATGACAAGCTCACTTACAGTATACAGTATTTGTGGCATTACCCATTGTTATGGTTTAAGCTAGGCCTAAATTTAGGCTTTAGTTTTCAGAGTAGGCCTGAGATAATCAGCTGACTTGAGCTGGTCAGGGCAGCTAACAGCTGATTTATACTGGCCAATGGTATTCCATACCATATTCTGACATCATCTCAAATATAAAAGCAGGTGTAGGAGGGGCTTAGTTCAGTTCCTTTATGGCTTCTCGTCTGGGAAGGACATGTTGTGTTGTTTTCCTGCTGCTACAGTATCTTAGGAAAGTAAAATGTTTGTTCTTAGTGTTTGTCTCTGCTTGGGTCTGTCCCTGAGGGATTGAGTTCTCCTGAGTGATCTGTAGCTAGAACGGTGAGATTTGTGTTTGATGGGGAGTGGGGAGTTATCGTTTGTTATTTCTAACTTGTGTAAGTGTGTGTTATATTGTAGTCTTCTTTCAATTTTCTCTCTTCTGTATAAATATATATAATTAGTTTAAGTTTAAATCTTAGAGGGTTTTTTTTTTCTCTCTCCCTTTTCTTAGTGAGGGCAGGAGGGAGACAGACACTGTACTGGGCAGTTGGCATTTTGTCAGCTCAACCCAAGACACCCATATAGCCTTATGTCCCAGGTGACCATATTAAAATTTGAAGATCCAGCGTTACTAGTTAATTTTGCTACCACCTCTGTAGTAACATTGCTTATCTAGAATGCCTACAGGCAGTGAGAAAATGCAGGTTTCCTCATGTTTTACTATATTCACATCACACTACTCCACATATGCATACAAAATGACAAAGTTTTTATTTACCAGCTCTCATATTATTTATTAAAACTGTTAAGAGACCAATATAAAAGTAATATTTGTGACAATGCCACTTATTCTGTAAAAGAAAGAAAAACAAGCTAAACACATAGCATCTCTACATCTGCTTCTATGCCTTCCTTAGAACACTTTACATAGTTGGAAACCACTTTTGTATCCCTACTTCATAATGAAACCAGAATTATTTATGCAAAAGAGAACAGATAAGGTTAAGCTAGATTCTGCTGCAGTCTTATCACTGAGTGTATTGAGAAAAATGTTATTAGGTTAAACTGAGTACTATTGAATTTTCATGGAAAACTACTGAAACGTTTGCAGCAGCAGGTGTCCCACTGTATTCCTCAAGCATTGTTCACGTAAAACGATTCAAGAATGAGAAAGAACTGCTGAATCTTTGTCACATTTGTTCTTCCTCATTAAAGAGGAATCTCTTGTCTAATTCATCATGCAACTTCAATACACCTTTTGCTAGGTATAGCTAATAATGGAGCTAGATATACTGTTCCAAGGGTAAAACCCCCACTAAGCACCATTTCCACAAGTCCATCAAGACTATATCCTGGGCAGGGGATACCATCTGCTAGAGTGCCTCTACCCATCTACCTAGTTCTGTTGAAATGAAGCAGGCTTACAAACAAGCAAAACAGAATTTAAACAAGTAATCCCACACTTGGACAGCACTGGTAGCAATAAGGGTACAGGAAACCAACTTTGGTGAGTTCAGCCAAAGCTTAAGAGATAAACATGGCTACAGAGCATGAGGCGATCTTTAGATGCCTACTTTACAAGCTGAGCAAGTGAGAAAACCCTCTGCGTGCAGAGTGTACAATTTTAAAAGGGTCACAACTTGGTCAAACCAATACTAATTTTCACTGCAGCATTCAAAACGACTTCTCAATGAGGGCTATTTCCATGACAATTTTCAGCTGGTACTACCAGCTGGTTTCAACACAGGAAAAAAAAAAGTAATAACTGTAGACAGGTGGAACATCCTGTTTATCTTCCTCCAAACACTGTTGCCCTTGGAGAATTGCTCAAACTGAAAGTAATAGCCTCTGAGAAAGAAATAAGCCTGGGAAAAAAATATCTGCCTGAAAAGTAAACATAACAGGAAGTTATTAATGAGAGTTCAAAATGAAACACATATCCAAGGTTAACTACAAGTACTTGTTACTCCTTTATAGAGTTATGTCACACACAATCCATCAAACACTGCGCTGCTGCTGCTGGAACACAGCAGCCAGCAGACATTCCTTCACACCTATATAATCATTTTGGGGCTAGATGCAAAAAGCAAAAAAGGTGTATATAAGAACACAGATTGCTGATTCCAGATGCTATACATTTGTTCAGGACACTGAAAGTCATTCTTGCCACTGGGGAAAATTACAATTTTTTTAAGGATTTGCAGTTTTTTAAGCTAGAAGGGATGGTCTATGCCCTTCACACAATGCTTGATTTTGCATCAGCAATTTCTACAGTTGAAGACTTACATAATAAAAGTGAGCTCTGTCACATTTCTAGATTAAGAGAGAACCTAAAATTTTAAGTAATTTAGCATTGTTATAAAGATGCCTTCAGAAAATGCCACAGACTACAAAACTACAAAGAATGCAGCTGAACATCAGGTTCAAAAATTTGTTCATACAGACTTGTTAATCTATCCACTCTAATAACAGCTTGAAAAAGAAGTTAATGTGCAACATAGTACGAAAACATACTAAGAAGCCAATTGATATCTGGACAACTGACACAACAAATCAGAATAGATGAACAAGATAGTAGAGTGTCATCACAGAGAGTAAGTGTTGTCACTTAGACCTCTATTTGATTTTTTATATTATTAAGAAGAAAATGTCACACTTATGTTGGAACTGATTCTCCAATTGAAAACAACCAGGCAGTTTCATTTTCTCACGGTTTATTGAAATGCTCCCTCCTCAAATATATTTTTTGTATGGAAGCTAGAGAAAGAAACCATTCCACTCAAAAGTTAGTGGTTTGAGTTTTAACAAGAAGAACAACAACAAAAAAACCCCAACCAACCAAGCAAAATCAACAAGAACCCTCGAAACAAAAGGCAAAACAATCCCACCTCCGCTTCGGAGACACTTTTATCAAATATTACTAAAAGAACCATGAAATGTGAAAACTCCAAAAGGAAGATATAGAATATAAAAACCAAATCCTCAACAGAACTGTGGATACTACACAGTTTCAGCAAGCAAGAGGTCTGAGTACATGCAGAAAAACACCAGCTCTGCCTGCCTTCCTCTTTCAGCTATGGATTGACACACATCCAGAACTCACTAAAAGTCAGTAAGTACTAAGGCTTGTCCACATTCTGCCTGCCAACAGTTCACTCACTGAGTCCCTTCTCCAAAAGTGAAGCTATGGACACATTAGGAAAAAAATAGAGGAGAAACTTATTTTAAGAGGACCAGTTAAAAACAGTATCAATCTTTGCTATTTGATAAAAAAAGCTTAAAACAGTATTTTAATGAGTTAACTCCCCTCTTAAGCAAGCTGTTAAGTAGGTGTTGCCATAGTATAAATAGAGAAGTGTAAGAATGGAGTTAAATGGACATACAGGAAGCACTACCACCTGCCCCTCTCCCCCTCCCCAACATACTTCAGTGGATCTTGATCCCAGTTATACAGGTCCACGTCAGCCAATGTTACAGTTCACTACTGTTCAATCATCCACCTTTCATTCTTCTGGTACTACTTGCTGAATAAAACCCACCACACCACTGCAGTCCTGACCTGCCAGAAGCTTACAACAGACCAAATCTATGTCCACACAGTCCTCCATAATCATATCAATTTACAAAGCATTTTAATCTCTGCATTCAATCATTCTTTATGGTCTTTCTTAATTAAACACATATGATGAATCACCCTTGTTTTTCCTTCTACCAAAATCCAAGCCAATAATTGCTAGTCTCCCATTCTCTTTTTTTAATAATTCCAAAAGACATTTTATATGTACACTAGTAATTTAATATTTTAAAATTAATTCTCTATCATCAATAACCATTGTTTCATTTTACTTTCTGTTGTCATTCTACTTCATTCCCCTGTGTTTAACCTCCAAACCTGAATGACAATACTTCCTACATCACTGCCTGCAGACACTCACACTGAAGCTAGAAGAGCTGAAGTATCAGTGCCTGACAGAGTTTGCTCTTTGATCAGCTCAGGTGGTGCAAAGCCAGCTGGCTGCAGTTATTCTGTTACCCTGGGAACAACAACTGAAGTGTATTCCTCCTAAATCTGCACAGGAGGCCCTTCTGCAGCATTGCCACAGCAGCTCGTGCTGTGCAAGGCTGAAGTGGTGAAGCTGCTATAGCTACAGCCCAGCTGGTGCCCATTAATGCTCTCGGTATGACAGGAGCAAGCTCATGCTCAAAACCCTCCCTCTTTCCTTTGACAAACAGTTATCACTCTTCCTTATAAATCAATGTAAACATCCTTCTCAGAGTTTAACAAAATGAAGAAACAAAAAACAAATTACTCAGATATGCATATGATTTTAAAAAAAAACAAAACAAGAACTTGTAGCCTTTTTAGTCAACTCATAAAAAGATGGACTGTATTCTATTTATTCCACAATGTGTCCTTCACAGCTGAAAAGAAACAATGCATCATTCTTTTCCCATGTTAGTAATTTCATTTTTTGTCGTACAAGCCTGTGTAGTTTTTGATTTTGCATTTTTCTGAAATACATGTGGTGAGATATAACGTAGGAATAAAGACCCACAGGCAGTTTAACTTTTCTTTCCATTACTTAAATGCACTTTTAGCTACCAAAAGGCAGCCTTTGATTTTCAAAAACAAACCCCAAAAAACAACAAAAAAACCCATAGAAAACCCCCATAGAAACATAGCAGCTCACTTTCTCACTTTTTATACTGATAAAAGCATGTTTTCATTGGAGACAAAAGTAGAAGTTATCAGTAGAAAAGCAGTGACATACAGCAGTCCACATATATTCATCACAGGACACCTTTGGTACTTGGCTGTTGCCCCATTACTCCGACCTGTGGAAAGTGCTGCATAAGCTGCACCCTTCTTGTTATTATTCAGGCCACGGTGACCATAAATTCACATTTACTGCACAACAACACAACACAGATACAGGCTTAAGTTTCTAGACAACATACTCCCATGTTTGCACTGTGTATACTGACACCTAAGGGGTTTTTAAAACCTCACCTGCTACACACGAACATAGAGTCATCTACGAGTGTGCAAAGGTGTGGGGTATGGCATGAGAGATGGGCAAACCCGTTCTTTTCTATGGAAAAACAGGAGACAAAATATGCAGAAAGGAGGCAGTCCAATTGAAAAAGGCATAAATGGCACTCTTTTGTACTTTGATGCTTCCTATGCTATCCCAAGGTGATTTGAGACAACAGTCCAGCACAGACCTTTTTTGATTATATACCCTGGAGATACACATCTGAGGGAGCTGAAAATTTACTGAGTGCACTTCTGGAACTCTGCCATATGGGGACAGCCCGAGCAAAGAACTGATAAGCTGAACTCTGCTCTTCAGGCAGAATTTGGCTGCAACACTGTAAAAGTCGCTCAGCTGCACAAATAGGCGTGCTTTCTTTCTGACACTTCACATGCCCAGATCTCATAACTCACAACAGTGACATGTGGCTTGTTTGATACCTCAGATATGACTCTCCATGTATTTTAATACAGTAGAGAACAATGGAGAGCACTACATGCTTTTATTTGCTTGCAGTGATCTTTCTGGCATTATTACCACCAGCACACTATAATGCAACAGTGGGAGCCATACAAGCAGCAAGGTATTGGCTGGACATATAAAAGTAATTAGTGAGATTTTCTGTGCTGAGGAGACCTTCGCAATACCCTAATAAAAGTTAGTGAACTGTATTTATGTGTTGGTTTCCATCATCACTAAGCTAAGTGAAGCTGAACAGCATTGTCCACATTGATACTTTCACACACACAGAAGGAGTCTAGTGAAGGCAACTTCCATCACCAGCAAAGCCATGGCAGCTGTCAGTGAAGTCAGGTGAGATGACACCAATGCGCCATCATTCCCACTTGATGTTTCATAAGGTATTAAAACACTGCACTCCTTAACAAGTTCATGGGAACTGAAGATCACTTATCTCACCACTGAATCAGGCACCTTAATAGACAGATTCATATTCAAGGTTTTATCTAAAAACCCTTAAGCATCCTCATTCTACTCCATAGGAGTTCGAAAGACTAATAGAATGACAGTTCATAGAAATCTATCTCAAGTAGGACAAACACCACTACATCCAACATCAGCAGTTTACATGGCTGCCTCAAGCTTGATAGACCAAGTTCTAAGCACTAGCTTGATTTGAAAAGTAAGTCACTGCCCCTCATACCAGTCTTTTCCAGGCTCTCCCCTCAGTACTTCCTCCCAGTAGAGACCCCAGATGTGTGGCTACTACCAACACAACTTTCTTCCAGCAATAATTTAGAATTCAAAGCTTAGATCTCAGAATCATAATCTGCTTATATCTTTAACTAGCCAGTCTGGGGAGCAAGATTACAGATGTCCTCACACATGAAGCAAAAGTAATTAATGGAAGAATATAAACAACTCTTATCTAGATACACTATTTTGAGATACATTAAATTTTCTGTTCATTAAGTCAGTTACAAATGTTGTAATTAAAAAATAAAACACTACTTTTACTAATACAAGAAAAATGAAACTTGTTTGTGTTTCTTCTTCGTTGAATTCCACTTACCTGACATCTCAAGGTATCAACAGCTAGCATATCCAAAAAAGTCCAGAGAAAGAAAAAGAATGATTACTGCCCTGTGCTAGCCAGCAGTCTTCTCAAGTGGGGGCATTCAATCATGTTGTTCTTGGTTGGCTCCTAATGACTATGCAGTTCTCCTCATTTGTCTACAACTCAAAAGTACTCATAGGAGAGGAATCCCACCATAAATTCTTTATTACTGAACTGAAGTGGAGAAAGATATCTGACTCCTCACACGCGTATAATTGAAGAAACAACATAAAAATGTAACCAAATAAAAGCAAACCCAGAAATACCTTGGTAGTCGAATCTTCAGCTTATAGATGGGATACAACTCCTTTGCTAGTACCGACCAAGTACACCTCATGTTTATTTCAAATGCAGAATATTACTGAGGTGTACAATCCCACTGGGATCAGAGGCATGGATCGCTGGGAGGGACAGATCAGGAAGATGAAAATTACCCTTTATGAGCATCAGCAACAAGAGTGCATGGAAATCTGTGGAGGGATGAGGACCAGCTGAGGTATTATGGTTTGGGAATAGAAGGTAGACCAACGTGGCAACATGCAGTTGGCATCTGCTTTAGGAATAATGAAACGAACCTGACAACAAGGACCCTCATATTTATAGGTCTTTGTCTTTAAAGTGCAGGACTCTACAACCTCAGTGTACAGCAGAGAAGTCTTTTCTATCCTCAGATTCAGGGATCCCAGGTGCCTAAGACCAGTGGGAAAGTCTGGTGTAATAAAGATTCACCTTCTATAGAGAAACATCAAGTTAGGGAATATTTAAATGAATTGGACCCCAGCAACACATCCATCAGAGCTGAGGAATGACCAATGTATTTATAAGGTCAGTTCTGATTATCTTTGGAAGGTCATGGCGATGGAGAGAGGTTCCTGAAGACTTGGAGAAAGTAAATGGCACTCCAATATTTAAGATGGGCAAGAAGGAGCTGTAAATTAACCAGCCTCCCCTCAGCATCCCCCAGGAAGCTGACAGATTAAGTGAACCTGAAAAACACTTCCAAACAAAGGGATGGGGAATGCTCAGTACAGATTTATGACAGGGACATCATACCTGAGGAACATGATTGCATTTTGCAATAAAAATCCAATTAAAATATAGGCTTGGTAAACATGGGGAGAGTAGTTGATGTTATTTACTTTTCATAAGCCTTCAGTACCATCTCCCATAATATTCTTATAGACAAGCCAAAGCAGAGGAAGACAATGTGTTGGGATGAGAAGTGGTTAACCTGCTATTCTCAAAGGGTTGCGATCAGCGGCATGAAATTCCTCTGGAGGTCAGTCACTGCTGGTGTATCCTGGAGCTGACAGTGGCACCAGTATTGTGTGGCTTCTTTATTAAGAGCCTCAGTGAACATCAGAGAGACAGCAAAAGGCCAGAGAAACAGACCAATTTTCAACAGGGATCTCAAAGTTCAACAATGCTCTGCAGAAAGGGCCCCGAATGTCCTGGTGGCAGCAATTAGAGCATGAAGATCATTGGGAAATGCTTTTAGTCTACTAGACAGCACATGCACCCACAATGGATATCCTAAAACTATGCTGAGTTGCAAAATAATCTTCACAATACCAGAAAAGGCACGTTAACATTAACCTCAAATTGTCAGACTCCCTGTAGCTCAGTCACTCAAGTATCTGCAATAGCAGAATTGTCTGCAATGGTCCTTAAGTTTTATGTATAATGGTCAGAAATGTTGATACTTGTTTGATGATACGTGAAATCAATATAATCAGTTTCCTATTAAAAAACACAAGAGAACTAAGATTGAAAACTAACACCTAAACTTCAGAAGAAAAAACCTCAAATTATAATAGTCCCCGAAACATTTTAATGCAGTTTCATATGAGCACATGGAGATAGATAGAATATCCAACAGATGTGATGCCATCAGATAACTAGATTGACTCCAGATTTGCTACTTTAGGAGAAAATTACCAATTAGCTAAGTATTTAAGATAAGGCTAGAACTTGAGTTATGACATTGATATAAGTCAGCAAAAGAAAAAAAAGAAAGAAGAAAAAGAATAGTTAGCATTCTCTTAAAGAGTATCAAGCAAGATGATACTCCTTCAGCCCTCTAAGCTTTCAAAGAAAGATGGGATATGGGGAAGCTAAAGCAGGCTTGCCCTCTCTTTATGGTAGGAAGAAGGCCACAGAAAACAGAACGCAAAAAATGATTACAAGCTACAAAGAACACTAGGAGAACACTAAGAGCATTTATTTCTTCCCTTAAACTATGGGAATAAACTTTTTCCTGTACATCCCTACTGCTAAGAAAAGCACTGGGGAATATTTAAAGATGCATTAAACTTCCCTCCCCATTTTAATGACTGTGGCATATCCCATAGCTGTACAAATAATTTCCCAACACAGAGTGTTTCCACTACAGCAAAGTGTCACCTGCTGTCTTCAACACTAAGCAGTTGAAGCCTTACTAGCAGCATTATTTCCAGTATCCTTACTGATGAGTTTTGTCTGCAGAAAGGCTCCAGAGAGCCATAACTCATAGCATATTTAATGTTTTAAAATAACAGATTTTTAAATGCAAACTTTGTTTTACTTTTCAACAAAATTAAACACCAGTTTCGTGCTTGCCGTATACACCCTGGATCGACAAACCCAAGCTATTTACCTCAAGTCTTCATAACTGCTGCACTATGGCATCTATCTTGTTTGGAAGAATAAAACTGAAAAGTGAGATGTGTGCACACACATGCCTGCCTACATGTGAAAAGTTGCAGCCTTCTCCATTTGCACTTCCTTTTGCCCTCTGGTGGCTTTCCATGTCTCTACACATAATGGAAGCCCAGACTAGTTTTTAAGAGTTTAAAAATACATTTACTCTAGGAAAATAAATCTGTTTCCACATATATTCCCATGCATTTGAATAAGAAATTTAATTCTTAAGGGAAGAAAGGAAAAGCACAAACACAAAAGAAGATAGCAACATAGAAAATTATTATGTTTGGTAGAGATTCTGCTTTAAATTTAGTTTTTCCTCTTCCGAGTGAAAGAAATTGATGCAGTTTTATCCCATACATTTAAAACTAAGATTTATCTGAAAGTCTAAAGTTACAACTAGAGGAGACATTCTACTGTGAGCTCCTCAAACAACATTATTAGTGTCACAGTGTCAACACCTAGTCTTACTGAGCTGACACACCACACTCAGGTAATTCTATTGCATGCCAAAACTGAAAGACTCAAAGAAATTTGGTAGTTATAGAAGTAAAAGATGACCTTCTCTGCTTACAAAAGCTCATTGATGCACATAGAGAAAAAAATTTAAGCCATTCCAATATGATACTGCACTCTGAGCTGTAATTAGAACTCAGAAAAAAGCTCTTTGTATTAAGACTGACAGTTCTTCGAGCCTCCTGTGCAGCAGTAGCTATGGAAGTCAGCAAAGTATTGGGTATCCTTACAAAGGGCACTGAGAGCAAAAGAGAAGTGATTATTTCAGAGCCCCATAAAAACCTGATATGCCCATCTCAGATAGAGAGTGCAATTCTAGGCTATGCCACCGAAAGAAGGGCATGGTAGAGTCAGAGAAAGGCAACATAAATGAAGACCACAGAGCAACGGCCATATCAGATGTCCAACAGGTTAGGACTAGTTAATTTGGAAGGAAAGCACCTTGGGAAGAACATTATCTAAGTTCACAAAAACAGAAAAGCAGGGGCAAGGTGAAAGAATTGTTATTACAGGCCAAATCTCACAATTTTAGAACCGACACTAACTGAAACAGTAAAAGTCTTAAAAGAAAAGGTGTGGAGCTTGGCCAGCGAGTAGCCAACTGGAAATTAATGTTTCAAAAGCTTGTGGCAGATGAGTCTCAAAGAGAGATTAGAAACTCATCTATAGTTCTGTTTATGCTGTTCTACACATCTCCTGGAACTGCTCTAGGAGTCATAATACTGATACAGATGAACCTGTTGAATACCTTGGCACTGTTCCATTTGGAAGGAAAACTTAAGGGCAGTTCTTATATACATACAAGGTTAACTTTTGCAGAAACAGCAGCTGAAAGGTAAAACAACTCGCTTCACCTCACCCATCCACTTCATAACAAAAATAGTTCACACTAACAAATGAGATAATTGTGTTATTCCTATTTTTCCCCACCTCCATCAGTTTTCCACTAGAACTGACAGTTACATCCAAGAACATTTAATTCTGTACAGGCAAATGGTATTCTGACAGTCAAACAGGATAACCAGGCTCCCCTTCCTCCTGAACGATTTGGGAGATAAAGAATCATATCTCAGGAGTTCTTCCTCAGTTCAGATAGCAGTGAGCATTTAAAAAGTTTAGGGCTTATTTTTCTACTTCTTTTTTTTAAATATATTATTGAAGCATTTCCTTCATGAACTACTTATAGCAGCCTTTCAGTACTGAAAGGGACCTACACAAGAGCTGGAGAGGGTAATTTTATAATGGCATCTGGTGATATGTACAAGGGGCAATGGCTTCAAACTGAAATAGCAGAGGTTTAGATTACATATTAGCAAGAAATTCTTTACTGTGAGGGTGGTGAGGCTCTGGAACACATTGCCCAAAGAAGCAGTAGTAGTGTTAAAAGCCATGTTGGATGGAGCTTTGGGCAATGTGGTTTAGAGAAAGGTATCCTTGCCCATGGCAGGAAGGGTGCAACCAGATGACCTTCCTAATGTTTTTAAGACTGTCATCTTATTAAAAAAAATCTATGCTATGTAGAACACAAATTCACATATTTCTTTTTGTTGGCCTTGCATATCCATGTGTTGTTGTATGTACATAACATGTCTCTCATGCTCTTTTCCCACAGGAATTTTTAAGAAGAAAAATCCTAAGAGTAGTAACTGATGAGCAAACTTGTCCAAGCAGTACAGGATAAAGAATTGTGAAAAACCTCCTTCCTTCAAAATAGCTGTAAGTTTTTTAATAGTCCTTACTAAGACTGGATTCACACATATCAAGGATCACAGACGTACCAGACAGCAAGTGGACACTAGGATCTTTCCTCAGGACTGCCTATGGTCTCAATGTCATAAAAAAACCCAATTTCTTGCAAAGTTCTACTGAAGACCACTCAGTGATGAAAAGTATGGGGAAGGGGGGGAGGGGAAATCAAGCAACTCCTGAAAAAATTCTTTAGTATATTATACATGACTTACTGACATGATTTAAGAGTTTAATTATTCCCTTTCAATGAGTCAAAATATGACCATTTGTTAAACCTCAACTTGGAACCTCTGTATTAACTCAGAAATCACTAAGCTGACAAACAACTCCTGGTCCATGATCTCATTCAGCATTTGATAACTGAAAGCAGCTGGAAAAAAGTACCCTCTTCAGAAGCAAGAGTTAGTATTAATTAGTCAATTATGATCCTTAGAATTTATTTTTCCTCAGTGAGTGCACCTAATACCCCATAATTAAACATTCCCTTCAAACAGGGAAGGATGAAGCTTTCACTTTAATTCATCAACATTCTTTAAGACATATCTGCAAAATACCTTGTGATCCTAAACACAACATGACCACCCCATGTCACTAGACATTGCATAAATACTGTACAAAAAAAATATAATCAAAATATCTTCTCTAGAAGGATGAAATTTTCTCTAAAATGATTACTCTTTATTTTGTGGAATAAGCTGCAAAACAGAATCACCACATCGTTGAGATTAGCAGAACAGAAATTCTTGACTGGATCTGCATACCTTATTCTATTTCATATACATCTTTATCATGTCTTTTGTCTAATTTGTGAAGTACGTGCGTGTTTCCTTGCAATACATTCTCCAAAACAAACAATCAGTGTATTTTATATAAGCCTGCAGTGGAGAACCATGACAGGTATTTTATTTTTTTGGCAACTTAAAGTCAGGTACAGGTCTCCAGCACTGAGAACAGGTTAAGGTCAAATTTTTTATAGGGCAAGTTGAAAGATGATGGCTACACTCCAGCTATTCAGGACTTCATTGGACTGCCTCTGGGCATCGCTGTGTGAAAATGCCAGGTGGCCCAACCAGAACTGCTCAGGGAACATGCTCACAATTTCACAGCAGGAGCTACTGCAAGCCAGTCTGTAAGTCAATGCTATGGCCCTGTTCAAGTTATTGGAATATATATATAACCTTAAAATAGTCTAATATCCTGAGACTATTTATTTTACTCTGTGGGTTATAATTTCCACAAAAAACTATCGCTATAGCAATACTGCTGTAAATAAAAACAAACCCAAAACCAAACAAAAACTCACCACCAACCCTTCCCCCACCAAAGAAACCCTAATAACCCACAAGAGCAGCCAACTGGCTGATAACCAAAACCTGATTATTAAACATTAAGACTTTTACAGTCAGCAGGTTCTATCTCTCACAAGGGTTGTTCTCTTCTTGTTTTCAATGTTGATATAGCTCTCATACACACTTTCCACACCTGCTTGACAACATTAGAGTAAATAATTCCAGACAACAGACTTTAATGCCGTTATTTTTGTGGCATATATTGTCACATGCTAATTTTCAAGTTTTCAATTACATAAAGGTACTCTTGTGGCTGTGAAAATACCCTTGCAACCCAATTCGCAACTGCATAAACAATCAGCATAATCATTTTGTTTACTTTGCCAGCACAATTTGAAACAACTCAAAAAGAACTTGGATAACTATCAACATCTCAAAGTTCATTTTTAAACTTACATTCAGCATACTGTTATTCTCATTGGTTTATATTGCTATTTGGAGGGTACATTCTTGACCCTCACCCCACCCAATCATTCTTTCTTTCTGACATCTGAAAGCGCATTTCTAGTAAGAAATGCTATAATCTCCTTAATTACTTTGTCACCTCCCATACTCACTTTTTAGAAGTGTCACTCCTGTCACATTTTAATTTAAAGAAAAGAAATAAGAAGAATAGTTGAATGACTACAGCTAGTCAGCAAAGCAAAAAAGAAGGAAGGTGTGAAGTTCTAGAATTGTTCTAACAAGGATTTTCCACTAAATAGAAAATGCTCCATTTTAATTCTGGGCTACTGTAAAGCAAATTATTTGATTTCTACACTGCTGAGCGTAACTTTATGATATTAATAAATATCAGAGGCAAGTAACAACATTAAATTTTCAAAGACTAGGCAATTAAAATGCAACAGTAGCACTCTAGCTTATTGCCATTTTGTCACTTGCCCTCTGTAAATTGTGTCATTCTTACACGAATCCATCCTTTTTGGCTTTTTTTTTAAGCCTAATCTGTATCATACTGAACTTTAAGTCTGATTTAACTTCTAAAACTCAAAGAATACCAAACTCATTTGCCCCCTTAATTTTTACCTACTTCAAAACTGTCAGTAGCAATCTTATTCTGTTCAAGAGGTAAAAAAAAAGAAACACCACACCCCTATTTTAATTCAGCTGAATTTCCATAGTAAAGGAGAAAATGATGCATTGCGTCACAAAATTGACTAATAGTGAATGAGTTCATCTAGATATCTCAAGTATTCATTTTACAAAACTTTCTTCCTCTGTCCCCAAGATACTTAGACTTTAATCCTTCTTTTCTCCTCTTATACCTTACTTCTTTCACATATTTATGAACTTTTTTCCCTTAAGTTAAGGAATCTGGGAGAAAATACAACAGCCCTAATGCTCACCACAAATAGCTGCCAAATGTATTTGCAAAAGAAGTTACTTCTCAGTGTCTTCTTAAGATACCTTTTGTCTGTTAGCAATGCAAGTTACACAGGAATGGTCTTAATATATTTCTAGCATAAATATTGCTGAGTATGTTAGAAATATGCAGTATAGGCAAGTGCTGTGCCTCCAGCATAGTAAATTCATGATCTTTTCTGAAGGTTAGGCAAGATTATATATAACTAGTAAGCCTATCAATTGATAATAAAATCATCTTCCTATAACATCAGTAGTAGTAGTATAAATTATGTAAGCGATATATCCATGATTGGTGGGAGGGGGGACCACAATAATCGAGGCAGGAACTGAGTCAAATAAGATTCACCTTTTTGTCTAAGTCAGTATTTTTAATGTGTGTGCAGAAACAGTTCCATAATCTTTTCTTTGTATAAAGACAAAATAGCCAAAAAACAGAATTTCTAGTTAATACACAAAGATTGTTCCAATGCTATTGAAATCACTATTATTTTAGTTGGTGTCATAATTGAGAATGCATCATTAATAAAGCCTTGTATCTCTTCAATGTCAAAATTAGACAAAGCAGTAAATACTTGTGCTAACAAGGAAGAGTTTTCCTAATTTTTACTTTAGAGTTAGGAAGTTATTTTTCTCTTTGAAACCTAATTGTACATCGATACCCCAGTAAAATATCTTGAACAAAGCACACAGAGCAGCATTTATCTGAACTTTACTGGCTGTTTAGAGAATATAGCTCTCAAACTGCATATTCAGCAAGAATTTAAATTTCCCTGTGACTTCTAGTGAATAAGAAAGGTATCTAAGCCATCTTGTTTTACTTTTAGGGAAGTTTCTTTTCTTGTGAGCATAAGAATTTAAAATATTGCAGAATCAATGTCAGTAAATAGTAAATATTGATATAGGCTTTATGTAAAAAGACAGTAATTCTTATTTGACCTCCGTGCCAAATGTAAGAGTGGAGAGTCTACATCCAATCATTGAAATGTGCTGTACTTTGCACACTTTTGACAGATCTTGGAGTAGTTTCTAAAAACCAAAAGCTCATCTCAAAATAATGACTGAATTGTGGTTGCTGCAAATTTAGCCATTTATGGAAAAAAACAACCATGAATTCATCTGAAGTCAGAATTTAAAGAAAATAATCTAGTGGACAACAAGGAAATCAATTTTTACTGACATGAAAGCATAGCTATTATGAGTCATGAGTACAAGACTTTGCTCTTCTACCTCCTATGCCTCTTTAACTCACATGTGTCAAGGAGAAGTAAAAATATTTCACATATCCATGAGGGAAGACGAAAAGAAAATGTAGTTCTTGCAGAGAGTGACAGGGGCAGATTGTTTCTGCTTCTGAAGGAGGCCTACAACCTGTAGGATTCAGGAGGAAAAAACCCAATACACATCCACACATATGAAAAAAAGGCTTCAGATATAAGCATGATAGTGAGGGACTTGACAAAAGTAAAAATGCCTTCTTTGAAATAAAAAGAAAAAAAAAAAACAAAAACCCAAACTTGTAGGAACTTGTCCATCCAAGGAGACTTTTCGAGTTTTGATGAAGAGCTCTGTTACATCAAGGCATCTCTCAACCAGATCAGTAAAAACTTCCAAATATTATTACATCACCATCTTCCTCAGATACTCAGAGATGGCTTAAACTTTCCATTTGATTCTTGACCCCAAAAATAACCAGCTGTTATCAGCTGAATATGCCTGTCCATTTCCCTCATGCAATTCTTAACAATTAGCAGAAATCAACAAAAGGCTTTGCATACACTGTTTTCCTAAGTTTTATCCCTACAAGAGAAAAGAGAAGTAAATTACATCAGATCAGTTGTATTTCAAAACATACCCTAAGATTGCTGGTGTTGTCTGTGCCTTAGAATTAACTGTCAAGACATCAAGTAAAAAGTAAACAAGAGTGTGAATGTCTAGATAACATTACAGGGGATGATAACTGGATACTATTGAAAGATGTCACTGCGTTTAATTTTTTTTATGTTCCCTAAACTCCCTACATAAAAGGCAAGTTCCTCTTAACAAAAAATAAATATCAGGAGAGATGTCAAAAAGTACTCTTCTCTTTTCACCTGCTGCATCTTTTTTTCATGTAGTAACATAAGACCTTACTCATACTTTGGTTGTGCTAACTACCTGTAAGCGTGAGTAAGCAAAAGAAAACTCAGTATCTCTCCCAATATCAAGGAGGAAATTTAAATTTATTTTGTATTTCACCCTACACCATTACCTTACTTAGTGAGCTAGAAAATGCAAAACATACATAATTCCACTTCTCTTCAATGCCACATTTTAAGATCTCTACGCAACTTCAAAAATAGCTATTAATAATGTGCAGTTTTGGTTACTGCAATATAAGAAAGATATTAAGCTCTCAGAGAGTGTCCTAAGGAGGGCAATGAAGATGGTGAAGGGCCTTGAAGGGAAACTTTATGAGGAGTAGCTGAGTGCACTTGGTCAGTTCAGCCTGAAGGAGACTGAGGGGAGACCTCATTGCAGTTACAAATTCCTTGTGAGGGGAAGAGGAGGAGCAGCCACTGATCTCTTTTCTCTGGTCACCAGGGACAGAACCCAAGGGAATGGCCTGAAGTTGTGTTGGGGGAGATTCAGGCTGGATATTAGAAAGAAGTTCTTCACCCAGAGGGTGGTTGGGCACTGGAACAGGCTCCCCAGGGAAGTGGTCACAGCACAAAGCCTGACAGAGCTCTAAAAGTGTTTGGATATTTTCAGGTACATGGTGTGATTCTTGGGGATGGTCCTGTGAAGGTCTAAGTGTTGGACTCCATGATCCTTGTGGGTTCTTTCCAACTCAGCATATTCTGTGATTCACTGGGGAAACAAAGTATACTTTGTTGCTTTCCTTAAGAGGAATCTAACAAGCTGACTTCTAACAAAGGTAACCTAAGGACATGACACTAATGAGGTATACGTAAAAGTACAGCAGATTTTTTGAACAATGTCTATTTTGATAATTCCAATTTAAAGTGTTTACACATAGCTAGACATTCAAACTTTGCACATTCAAAAATATCAAAACACCTTAACAAGATGAACATGTTTAAAAAGGACTTACTTTTATTGTAGCACGTTGCTAGTACACCTTTGTCTGCAGGACTGGTACTAATGTGCCAAATTTCACCCACTTGATGAAGGAGAACATTTTTGTTTATAATGTTGTTTTCATCATCAAAATCTATGATGTGAATCTGCAAATATAGGAAAATAGAACATTAGTGTTTCTAGTGTTTTCCTGTGGGTCAATTATATGTGATGACTAACAGAACAATTTAATGAGATTTTTATAACCAATTTCTACTTTAATTAATTCTTATACTAACAATTTACTATATCACTGATTTCATGCAGGATTAACTTTATCAGGAAAACACAAGCAATTCCCCTGTTTTGAGGAAAGATCATGCTCATTCTCAGTTTTCAACTTAAAGCTTCATTTATTGCCTTGAATCTAGGAACCTACTCAGGAATTAGGACACTATCCATCTACGTTGAAAACTGCATATCCATCTTAAAGACCGGTTCTCTTGTCTTTCAAAAAAGATCAGTTTAACCTCATTCCTTGTTTGGAGTCTCTGTTGGCAGCTCAACCCAAGTCCCTTGCTGAGGGGAATGAGGCCATTTCCTCTCGCTTGTCCTGTCACTTGTTACCTGGGAGAAGAGACCAACCCCCACCTGGCTACAACCTCCTTTCAGATAATTGCAGAGAGCAATAAGGCCCACCCCCAGTCTCCTTTTCTGCAGGCTAAACAACCTCAGCTCCCTCAGTTGCCCCTCAGACTTGTGCTCCAGATCCTTCAACAGCTCTGTCGCCCTTCTCTGGACACTCTTCAGCACCTCAATGTCTTTTTGCAGTGAGGGGCCCAAAAGCAAGCACAGGATTTGAGGTGTCACTTCACCAGTGCTGAGTACAGGGGATGCTATCTATGCATTATATAAATCATGAAAACTACTATTTTAGGTTCTAAAACACAAGACTGAAAATAACTCTGTTCTGAGAATGAGAGAGATAAGAGTAAGGCACATACTTGAGTATTTCCAATGGATTCACTTTAGCAACAATCAAAGTACTAAGGACAAAAGTTCCAAAACTACACTCTGCAGAACACAGTACCTCAGAGAAACTACTTAAACCATTTCCAGCAAGTTATGAGAACCAAATGGTAAGTAGTACACACTAGCAATATGTAAAATATTGACAGAATATAAAATCATCTAAGGATTTTTCTTTCCTTTGAAATACCAGTGTTAATAAGAAAGTATTTCCACCTAAATATATTCTTCTATGAATAGCTAAAATTGCTTCATACAGCAATAAACCTCAATGAGGCAAAAGTTCTCATGCCAGCTGTACAATTACTGCTCTTTCATTTGCACTACACCTGCCCATGACCAGAACAGAAGAAATAATATGCACATGGTAAAATCTCTCACTGAGCAGTACTTGGTGAGTACTTAAGGTTGCAAGCAAGCTCCTAAGTTTAGTCAGGTAACTAAAAAAGTTTTTAAACAAATCTAGAGAACCTAGTGCTGAATTAAGCAATAATGAGCTGAGGCCTAGGGCACTTCTTGGGGATTAGCAACTAGCTGAGAGGAAATGATAGCCTGAGGCACAGCTAAAGGCCAATAACCTCCAAGCATTTGTTAATACACTAGGAATTATCCTGCATTTCTATTGTTAATGTTATTCAATGGAAAAATAAAAGCCTATTTAAAGATGTAATATATTTCTGAAATACATAGTATATGTCCAATAAACTTAACCTAAATCAGAACATCTAAATTATTGACGATCTCCTGGATATCAACTGGTAAGTGAGAACCTCTCAACTACAATTTTGTATCAGGATTTAATTAGTTGACCCAGCTAGTGAAACCACCATAGAAATCACAGTAAGAAAGCCAAATTATAACCAAATATTTGAAGAACATCAAAGACAGCACAATCAAAAATATAAGTTGATGTATATATTTTTAACTAAGTTTGCCTGTCACTTCTTTTGTTACTGTTCTCACAAGTATTACTTGAAATGTAAAGAATCTGAATACTCCATCCCCCTTATGCCTTGGAATAATTTTTCCTTGAGTCTCATTCAGTATTGCTATTAAGCAAGGAACTCAAAACTTTACAGAGAATTGACAGTTTACATCTCCCAGAGCTATGGCTCTGGGTTAGTTTTGTGTAGTCCATTACCATCCATTTTCAGAAGAATTGGTCCCTCTGTCCAATTCCGGGGACTTCTGTGGTGGTGTTAGGCTTGGCTACCAGCCAGACACCACCTCCCCACAAGGACAGGGGGAAAAACCAGGAAGAACAAAAATGAGAACGCTATGCAAGAAGCTGTAGACAGGGAACACTAACTACTGTTCCATGCAAAACAGACTTGACTTTGGTGAAATAATTAATTTATTGCCTATTAAAATAAACAAGTACTTTCTTTCTCCCCTGTCCCAGGCTTAACTGCATCCCAGGCCCAGCCGCTCTGACCCCCTTCCAGTGGGGCAGTGGTTGTTACGGGCAGTACTTACTGTTTTCCCTTTGAAGCTCTTTGCATCTCACTCTTCCTTTGCTTCAACATGGAGCCTTCATGGGAATCAGCTCCTTCAGGAATATCCACCTGCTCTGGCACAGGTGCTCAACAGGCTGCTGCAGCGGATACCTGCTACAGCATGAAGCACCTTCTGTTTCTCCTGCCCTTGGTCTTACCTCTGTTACTTCCTGCACTGCTTTCTCAGACTTCGCTCCCTCCTCCTCTTTCCACCCAGCATTTTCTCCCTTTTCTTAAATGTTTTCACAGGAATGCCACCAGGCTGACTGACTCAGCTGTGTCCTGGAGCAGATTCACTGGGACCAGCCATGTCTGGCACAGAAAACCTCTGGCCTCTTCTCAGAGGTCACCACTGCAGCTCCCCTGCTATCCAAGCCTTGCCACCTGCATTCAATACAGCTTTCTAACTCCTCTAGCCTCAGTAACTTGTTTCAGTACAAATGCTACTGAAACTTAGTCACAAAAATTAAAATTGCTGTACAATTAGAAGTCTTTTAGTCCTAACTGCAGAAGAAACAGTCCAACAGAAACTGAGTCATGAAAGTCACTCCAATGTTATTTTGCATTGTTAAACTTATGATCAGAAAGGACACAGATTGTCAATAATTAATGAGGAAAAATTCAGTTTATGAAGCTTCACATACACTTAACTGTGAATGTACCAGGAGTCTCATTAGAGGCAATTAAGACTTAAAGACTTTTGTTTTCATTTTCATGTCTTCTGTGGTTTAAAGACAGTTCCAGAGACTCTATAGATTCAAAGCAACAAAATGTGGCAGTTTCTTTACTGAACCAAGCTGATTTAGTCATACAATTTGGAATTGCAATTTAATTTTCAGATAATACACACAGCTTTCATTCGACTATATAACCTTACCAATATCTTTACATTTTACTCACAGAAGTCTTCAACTCAACTATCACTTAATGTTTATATTTAACAGGGGTAGAAAGGAAGAGGAATTATATTGGAAAAACATTTAAAAAAAGAGGGAAAAATTATGAATGACATTTGACAGAAAAATTACCTGATTATCATATCTAAGAGACTGTGTTCCAACCAAAAATCTTATTGCATCTGTTTCTGCTGTTTGAGGTGTTAAAGCTCGTGCCTAGGGGAAAAAAAAACCATTAGAAAAGTCCAATAATACAATCCATTATTTTCAGCAAAAATCTTGAAGCTTATATATCAATTATCATTTTAAGCATTTACATTCTTAGAAACTGCAGACTTTCCTGCCCATTACATCCATTTTGCTTAATACATTTTAATGTAATTTTTCACATTTATAAGGTGTGGAGAACACAGCAGTGCCAAATATATTACCTAGCCTTCATTATAACAGTGATAATATTCACCACAGCTATTCTTTTGAACTAATTCTCCTTTAACAACTGAAAAAAACTCCAGAGAACAGTGGACAATTCTTAAATATGCTATCTACAACATCAAAAAAAAAGGTTGTTCCTGCACTTTGGCCACAACAACCCCCTGCAGCACTACAGGCTGGGCACAGAGTGGCTGGAGAGCAGCCAGGCAGAAAGGGACCTTGGAGTACTAATTGACAGGAAGCTCAACATGAGCCAATAGTGTGCCCAGGTGGCCAAGAAGGCCAATAGGATCCTGTCCTGTATCAAAAATAGCATGGCCAGCAGGACCAGGGCAGTGATCCTTCCCCTGTACTCTGCGTTGGTGAGGCCACACCTTGAGTACTGTGTTCAGTTCTGGGCCCCTCAGTTCAAAAAGGATATTGAGGTGCTGGAGCGGGTCCAGAGAAGAGCAACAAGGCTGGTGAAGGGACTGGAGCACAAGTGCTGTGGGAGAGGCTGAGGGAGCTGGGGTTGTTTAGCCTGGAGAAGAGGAGGCTCAGAGGTGACCTCATCACTGTCTAGAACTACCTGAAGGGAAGTTCTAGCCAGGTGGGGGCTGGTCTCTTCTCCCAGGCACTCAGCAATAGAACAAGGGGGCATGGGCTTAAGCTCTGCCAGGGGAAATTTAAGTTGGATATCAGAAAAAAATTCTTTACAGAGAGAGTAATCAGGCATTGGAATGGGCTGCCCAGAGAGGTGGTGGATTCACCATCCCTAGAGATTTTTAAACGCAGATTGGACGTGGCACTGAGTGCCATGATCTAGTAAATGGACTGGAGTTGGACCAAGGGTTGGACTCGATGATCTTGGAGGTCTTTTCAAACCCAATCGACTCTATGAGTCTATGATTGCACTGCTTTGGTATCAACACACAAGAAAACAGAACCCAACATCTGAATATTTGTATTACATTCCATACAAACAAAAAAAAGGGCTGCAACCCACATGTCATTTGAAATTCATATAATCAATGTGTACTAACAAGCCATGAAGTTTCAATACAAAATGTAAGAACACAATATTTGCAGTCCCCAAGTTCAAATTTAAAGTTATTTGACCATCTGCTTATGCTGAAAACCAGAACAAGAATACTGCTACTTGGGGGATGGTGAGGGGAGCTGGATTTGCTGATGCCTCAAACTTGAGGCAAAATACAAGTTCCCCGACCCCCCCAGACAAGCCCAGGCTGCCAATGTCACGAATATTATATTTGCCTTCTGGCATAATTTCAATTTTCAAGTAAGTACACTTTGATTTTTACTTGGGTAAGACAGCCTTGTTTCTCCCACCACAGTAGGTGACTCTCTCTCAGGGGCTGTAATAGCTGCAGTGACTCTGTAGATAAAGTGAAGGGGTTGGCAGCACACACGTCCAAGTGACCTTCAATGCTTTCAGCCAGCTGCCTTCTCCAAGTCTTTCAGAGCAACAGAATTCCCACCACTGAAGTATTTAGCACACTGATCCTATTCCAAAGGCTGACAGATCCTGTAAATCCTCAAAACAACAAATGCAACCCTCACACAAACCTTACATAGCACCGTCATCCTCAGAAAACCCAGTCATTTATCATGAACCCTAAAGATAACTATCATCATTTAACAGTTCCTTCAAGGTCACATAACTGGTATCTTTGTTTTGTCAATAGTCTGAACCATACCGAATATTAGCAAGATCTACTGACTTCTTGAGGGTTCTAAAAGAAATACTTTCCACCTGATCCACTTCATGCATTATGAAGACCTTTGGGGGAAGAGAGCTTTGCTACTTAGCTACTTTTGTTTCCCCCCCAGTAAAACTTTAAACCCAAAAGGTTTAAAATATACAGGATTGGCACTCATGAGGCAAGTAATCTTAGAGAAGAAAGAAAACTGTCACAAAAGCTTGGAATTTCAGTCAGACTACCATGTAGCTCCTTGAACTGTTTTAATTTTCATAATCAATCCTCCAAAGACACTGCTAAAGCTGTACCAAAATTGTTATGTACATTCCGTTTAGCTGCTCTCCTTCTGAACTCACAAGAGACCACAAAAGCTCTCCCAGGGAAAAGAACACCATTCCCAACAGGAGCTACAGGCTCCTATGCTGGGAATGCAGCCAACGCAGGTTTTCCTGAGTAACTCATAGGTGAAACACTCACCTTGCTAGGAGGGCCCCTTTTAGCCTCCTTTCTAATAAACCTACCCCTGCCTTCTACTCTATCATAGGTAGGTCAGCTGAGCTATTCTCAACACATACTGATGACACAGATATACACACATTGTAGGAGACCTTTGACCAACCTATTTCAGTTGGGATTTTGCACTGCTTGAAGTTTCTTATTCTAGAAAACTATATTTGACTTTAGAGAAATAAAGTTTCCCCTTATTCCGGCAAACACGCAAGTTCTAAAAATCAATAGTGTGTATTCAGACTCATAAAACCTGTTAACCACTAACAGACAACACAATATAGGCCAAGTATTGCTTATTCAAGGAGCAGGACAAGCACACAATGGAGTACACAAACTCTGACAAAGCATTACTGCACTTTTTCCAAGCCTGCTTCAGCCAGACCCCATCTCAGGGTGCTGCTGGAGTTGTCCATGTGCAGTGCAGTCCTGTGCTCAGCCAGGCAGCTTTCTGCCATCCTTCCTTCCTGCTCATTATCCTGCTCCCTTGCAAGTCTATGTACTTCTGATATGTAACACACAGCAGGGGTGTGTGGCACACTGAAATGCAGCTCAGTGTTGTGGTATACTGAAAATTCATTAAATGTGCCAAAAACACGTTCCATAATTATCACTCTTGGGCACAAGTAATGCTTCTCTTCCCTCACCCGTGCTTTCAAACAAGTAAGATGTAGGCTTGAGCCAAATACCTATCCCAGAAAGCACCTCTCCACATTGCTCATTTCCAGTCAGCTTTAAACTAAGGCAAATGCAGTTTTTTGAGACATTGAGTATGCTTTACACACCCTCTGAAAACATGACCATTTGTCTTGGGTTGAGCTGGCAAAACACCAGCTGTCCAGGACAGAGAGAAAAGAGTTCCTCCTCCCCCCAGCCACCTAAGGGAAAAAGAAGAGGGAGAGGAAAAAAAACTCCTCAAAACCAGGTTTATGCTGAAACTAACTAGATGTATTTATACAGAAAAGAGAAAATTAAGAGAAAACCACAACATAACACACACTTACACAAGTTACATATAACAAGAAATAACTTCCCACTTCCCAGTAAACACAAATTCTACCATTTTAACTACAAATCATTCTAGAGAAGTTGGTTCTTCAGAGATAGCCTTAAGCAGAGAGAAAAGCTAAGAACAAACATTTTACTTCCCTAAGATAACATGATGGTAAGCCGGTGCTCCGGGCTTGGGCCTCCCCATCCCTCCTGGGATGGCAGAGTGTCTTGCTGGCACCACAGCTGTGAAGCAACTGAACCAAGCCACACTCACACACCGGCTCTTACCCCTTTTGAGATGATGCAATATGGTATGGAATACAATATTATTGGCTAGAAGTCAGCTGTTGGCTAGCTCAGCCCAGCTCAAGTCAGCTGACAATTTCAGGCCTAATCTGAACTTTAAAACCTAAGTTTAGGCCCACCTGGCTAAACCCATAACACCGTTTAAACCCTCAACAATAGCATGGGGAAAATTGTGACTCCCTGAAAATGAAACCAAATTCAACACAGGGTGAACATACCAAGTACTCCAGTTGGACAGTAAAACCTACATCAACTTTACACTGGACAAGAAGCACATAACTTCAGTGACAAAAAACAGCACTTAGCAATACTCCTGGGGCCTCATTCACCACATTTTATAACTGAGATATCGATGAATTTTATCAAGGTTCTTTTTAGAAGAACAACCTTTTGATATTCTTCAATGTCTTCATAAATGACTTGGATGCAGGACTGGAAGGGACACTAAGCAAGTTTGCAGACAACACAATACTGGGAGGAGCTGTTGACTCCCTCAAAGGCAAGGAGGTGCTGCAGAGAGACTTTGACAAATTAGAGGAAAGGGCAATCACCAGCCTTGGGAAGTTCAACAAGGGAAAGGGCCAGATTCTGCACCTGGAATGGGGCAATTCGGGAGGTATGTACAGACTGGGGAATGAGATGCTGGAAGGCAGTGCCATGGAAAAGCCCCTGGGGGTCTTGGTCGATGGCAAGTTGAATCTGAGTCAGCAGTGCCCTGACAGCCAGGAGGGCCAACATTGTCCGGGGGGGCATCAGGCAAAGCATTGCCAGCTGGTCGAGGGAGAAGATTGTCTCACTCTGCACTGGAGTGGGCTCACCTTGAACATTCTGTGCAGTTTTGGGTACTGCAGTATGAGAAAGCTATTAAGCTGTTAGGGAGCATCCAAAGGAGGGCAACAAAGACAGTGAAGGGTCTTAAGAGGAAGCCATATGAGGAGTGGCTGAGGGCACTTGGTCTGTTCAGCCTGAAGAAGAGGAGATTGAGGGGAGACCTCATTGCAGCTACAACTTCCTTGTGAGGGGAAGAGGAGGGGCAGCCACTGATCTCTGCTCTGTGGTGACCAGTGACAGAACCAAAGGGAATGACCCGAAGTTGTGTCAGGGGAGGTTTAAGTTGGATATTGGAAAAAGGTTCTTCCGCCAAAGGGTGGCTGGGCACTGGAACAGGCTCTCCAGGAAAGTGGTCACAGCACCAAGCCTGAGATCAACAAGTATTTGGATGATATTCTCAGGCACATGGTGTGACTCTTGGGGATGGTCCTGTGCAGGGCCAAGAGTTGGACTTGATGATCCCTGTGGGTCCCTTCCAACTCAGCACATTCCGTGATCCTGTGAAATGTTCTGCAGCTACTGTTGTTTGCCTGTATTCATCATGAGCCACAGTCACATCGCTCAGTCCTCAATTCAAGTAGCATCTCGTATTTTCATTCACCATCCACTCTGTAATTTTCTCACTTTCATTACAGTCAGATGATCAGAGCAACTATGGTGGCATACAGTCTTTTAAAAAAAGTCACAAAAAGAATCACATCCCCTGAAATTCACATATAATTGCTATGCCTGTAAAATGTTCATACAGCTCACAGACTCACTCATAAAAGAAAAAACCACTCCTAAAATGAATGATTTTGCACTTCTATGAATATTCAGAACAGCACAAAAAGGACTTCCAGATGTCTAGTAAAACAAGAGGAACTAACCAGGTCAAAAATTTAACTAATCACACAGAAAAGTGACTTAATCTCTAGCTTTATTTTTGTTTTGCTATTAGATGTTTAGCTTCCTCCTCTCTTGGACCACAGACAACAAATGAACAAATGAAAATTGTTTCTGTTACTTGCTAAAACTTTTTCCACAGTAGTTACACATGCTAAGTAGGGATAAATAGTTCTATAAGGGCTCAGAATATCTTTGGTTTTCTTACTCAAGTGTTAGAACTTTCTGTGAGTGATGTTTTTCTAAGTGAGACTTGGCTATTTCACTAAACCTTTTTTTTCTTTTCTTTTTTTCATCAAAGAATGAAGAACTTAATTGTTCATTACTCTAAGGTACCTTACTTAGGCCAATACACTAGAACACATTCTGCATGTAGAAGTGAACAGAAACCATGCAAAAAGAATTTAAAGTTAGTTGGTGGATAGGACCCTAGGAGCAATCAGCTTTATGTTTTTATAAACCTGGCCACGTTGGATCAGATGAAAAGCACATCTGCATGACTATACTTTGTCAGTGGCCAAAGACAGCTTCTTACTGACTGCTGGAGCCATGCCCTGCTTCTCAGCCTGCCATCTCCCCTGTAGTTTCTACATGTCATGGTTTAGTGAGATATAATTTTTATTTGCAACAGGAGTAAAAAGATTCCTTTAACTACTTTGTAATCTCAGATGTCAACTTTTGTCCTAGTTACAGCAGCCAGGACCAGTTTATCACTACGTGGGTGTAACCAAAACTGTATTCTACACCCTCTGTCTCATTTCTCATGGCCTGTTAATAATGGACCATTTGCAGCATCTGCCCAGGCCACACCTGACCCCTCAGGCTGCAAGCTGGGTGTTAGAGAACCCTGCCAGGCCACGGTTCTGTCGTCACACCAGTCAGTCAGCTGCGATGACTCCCCTCCTGGGAGGCATCAGCACCTTCACACCCAGGCTGAGGGGTCCAATAGGCTATGAGGGACTGGCACAACAGGCAGTTGCAACAACACAGACCATCAAAGATTCCAAAAGCACCCCATGACTCACAGAGTTAAATCATCCACTGCAAAACTCCCTGCACCCTGGGGGAGGTACTGGGCATTCCCACCTGAACCAGCGGGTACATAATCTTGGGGTTTGGGAACTTCTGGTATCCCTTGTCAGATCCAAAGGAGGACCAGAACATCAACAGGACTAACTGCCACTTCCAACCAGACTGTGACCATCATCCTCACCAACAGGTTTTTCTTTCCTTTTACTTTGGACTCAAGGGGACCACGTGGGGCTCAGCACAGGGCTGACAAACACCACTCTGTTTGTGCCCCAGGGTGTTGGGTTATACATCAGGTTTCTGGGGGTTAAACCAAATTTTTCTATCATTGTAATTATTGTACTCTTTCTAGTAAATTGTAACTCTGACTTTTAATCTCTTTTGAGTTGAGATCATTTCTCCTGCCAGTTTACCTTTAAACCAGCACAGCTTTGAATAAACTTGTCATAGAGCTGAAGTAAACACTAGAAATTTATATATTAAAAAAACCAACAAAAAACACCCCAAACATAAGAAAAAAAAACACAAAATTTTTCAAACTTGGCTGAAAAATTAGTCTGAAGAGATGCTTTCAGGCAAGAAGCAGTAATTGTGATGATGCTGCTAGCCATTATTATCTAGCAACACAGAAGAAACAAGGCTTAAAAAAAATTTATTAGACCTGGAGATGCAATTTGGAAAGACCAGAGCAGTTTTAGGTTTAAGTCCCTCCATTACAGTCTCTCCATTTTCAGAGAGCACAGAGATGCAATTTGTTTTAAAGCTACACTGAGAGTTGATGGAGTTCACAAATAGAACCTACACCTCTGTGCTCCTCTTCCAACTTACCCATAAGTCATCTCTCCTTTCCTCACCTTCTCTCTGAGCGATCTGTACTAATAGTAATTTCCTTTTATTGCAGACACTTTCTTTATCCTCCTGCCAGACAAGCCTGTTAGATAATTCAGAGACAAGAAGAGGTCCACAGGAGATACAGAGTCTGGGGATGGAGGAGGCACAGGTCCGTTGAGGGCCACCACAACACACAAATCAGCCTTCCAAAATTTAAGGAAGACATACTATATATAGGCTACTAGAAAGGAGCTACACATTTCATTAAGTACAGGATATGCATTATATTGTGCAAAAAGTTTTATTAATTTTTAAGTAAGAGTTACAGCCATCTCTGGCCAATCACAAAATGTTAGCATATTATCAAACTTCAATATAATCAACATTTAGTACTGGTGAATATTATATACCAGCTCCTATACAAGAGGAATACCAAAACCCCCACACAATTTGCTAAGGAGATGTATTGGTGTAATCAGGAATACAGAGCATCCAGCTGAGCAGCCAGACACCTGTTATAAGGAACCTCCATGTACTGCCTTCCACCAGCATTTCAGGAAAGGTGCCTAAAAATAAGTGCATGTGTAGATACTTATATTACTTCATCTCCTGCAGAATGAACTGCTCTGTTAGGAAGTGCTGTGCTTTTTCTGCAGTTATTACTCTACAGTAGCAACGATGATAAGCCAGTTGTTGCCCACATATAACAGCTGCATAAAACCCATTTGGGGGAATCATGAATGAGGGTCCCACTAACCCATCGAGTTACCTTCTTGTCTGTTTTCCCACAACTTGCAGAAACTTTATTTAACACAACAGCTGTGTTCCTCTAAGAAGACAACCGATACAATCCTAAGATCGACAGCTCCATTTCCTTATGGGCATGAACACCAACACGATGGGCAGATGTGCCCAATGGGACACGTGCACAGACACGGAACTCACAGTGAGAGACCCACAACTTTTCCGTAGGGTGTAACCAACTAAAATTCGCGATTTGCTGGAAATGGTTTCATGTTCTCTCCTTGCAAAGGCGTTTTTTATTTCTTTTTTTCCTGAAAGGGCAGAATCAGCTACAAGAATCTCTTTGACACAGACGGTGTTTTCCTTCCACTCCCGAGCCCAGCAAAGGCTTCTCCGGCGGGGGAAGGAGCAGGAGCCGCCCGGGGGGACCAGCCCCGTCCCAACCCCGCAAACAGCGCCGGCCGGAGGGGGGACCGCCCGCCCCGCTCAGCCCCTGCCGAGCCCCAGCGCGGCTCCAGAGCCCCGCACGCCGCCGGTGCCGGCTCGGGGGAGCAGCGGGCGCCGGGCGGGCTCTACCCTGCCCTGCCGCACCACACACACGCGGCTCCGCAGCCACTGCCTTTCCAGAGGCAGGACCGGCACCTGCCGGGCCTCTCTCAGCCTCTGGCCGTGCTCACCTGGAACTCCAGCCCATAAATCACCGGCGCATCGTCCTCCATCGCGACCACTCAGCACACGCCAACACTGCCCCCGCCGCTCGATGCTTTATGGCCCTCGGCGCGCCCCGTCGCCCGCCGCTTCCGGGAGCTGCGCGCGCGCGGCCCCGCCCGGCTCGGCCCGCGCGCAGGCGCCCTGCTGGGGGAGCGGCGCCGGACGGAGCGGCGGGAGGTGATGGGACATACGGGATATGTGGGATGGAATGGGGTAGATGGGATGGGATGGGATCTATGGGACGGGACGGGACGGGACGGGACGGGACGGGGGAGAGCAGAGCGGAGCGGAGGCGGCCGCGGCTCCCGCGCTGCCGGAGGGTGCCCGTGTGGGCGGCGGGGCGGCCCCTGCGCTGCGCCGGGCGGGGGCCCTGGCAGAGGCCGAGCCCCGACCCCCGCCGTGGCGCCGAGCCCGGCCCGGGACAGCGCCAAGCTCCGATTCGGGACAGCGCCAAGTCCGGCCCGCGACTGCGGGGCCGCGGCAGCTCCACCGAGCGCTTGTCCGCTGGAACGGGACCCAGCTGGTCTTGAGAGCGGTGAAACAAATGCCGAGGCCCTCGAACAGGTTGCCCTGGGAAGTTGTACGTCAGTTATAGGCAGTCACCAATAGGACAAGGGGGCACGGGCTCAAGCTCTGCCAGGGGAAATTGAAGTTGGATATCGAAAAAAAATTTTTTACAGAGAGTAATCAGGGATTGGAATGGGCTGCCCAGAGAGGTGGTGGATTCACCATCCCTGGAGGTTTTTAAACTGAGATTGGACGTGGCACAGAGTGCCATGATCTAGTAAATGGACTGGAGTTGGACCAAGGGTTGGACTTGATGATCTCAGAGGTCTTTTCCAACCCAATCCATTCTGTGATTCTGTGATCCCCATTCCCCGAGCGGTTCAAGGCCAGGTCTAGCTCAAGGTGTCCCTGCCACGGAACAAGATTTATCTTCACAGTTCCCTTCCAACCCAAACCATTCCATGATATGATTCTATTATATTGGTTCACCTGTGTTTAGTGGGAGGCATTTGCTCTTCAATCCTGGTGTTGTTCCGACGTGCAGAAAGAATGGAGAGAGAATGTATTTTCAGAATTAATTTATTCTGTGGTTAGATGTTAAATGGAAGATGTCACATGGGGAAATTACTATGTTTTTAAAACAAGAATTTCAGTATTTGTATGATACTTAGGAGTTTCACTGTGACACCTGAGCAATACCTGAGTACTAAAACTAATTCTTGTTTTGGTGGGGACTTTTTCCTCTTCAGCTACCATGGAGAATAATGAAAGCAATCCCAAGGATGCAAAGAACACCTCAGATGAAGATGACAACAGAGACATAGTTCAACAGAAAACTCAGGACGAAGTTCTTTTTCATGAGGAAACCATTGATCTTGGTGGAGATGAATTTGAGTCTGAAGGGAATGAAACTGTGTCAGAAGACTCAACTAATTTTGCAGATAAACTTAATGAACAAATGATGGAGAGCGTCATAATTTCAGATTCACCAAACAACAGTGAGGATGATACAGGTGAACTTGGTTGTCTTCAGGAGATTGTAGAACAAATGGAAGCTAAAGATAATCAAAAAACACAACCAGAAGTGGATAAAGAAGAGTTTTTAAGTAATGAGAGTGAAACTGAACGTGAAGAAACACCCAAAGACATTTCTGAGATTGGAACAGATGATCAGGTATCTTTGAAAGAAGAGTCAATTCAGGAAACAGTGAAGGAGGAACCAAAGTTGGAAAATAACATTTCTGTTGATATAAAACCAAATAATATTAGTGAAAACAAACCTGAGGACCAAATATCGTCACCCAGTACAAGCAAACCATCCTCTGAGGCTGAGCCTATTCCTGTGTGCACCATCTTCAGCCAAGCAAACAATGTTAGTACCCAGCCACAGTTGTTCCTGCCTGATGGTTTTGAGCCTCAGATGGTAAAATCTCCCAGTTTTAGTAGTATAATTGAGACTCCAGTGAAGTCCAACCCACAGGTGGTTCAGCCAAGTCCTAGTCTAAGCAAGTTCTTTGGCGACACTGTTAACACTAATACTCTAGGTTCTGATTTTTTTGATTCATTTACCACATCCAATTTTATTTCTGTTAGTAATCCCAATGCAAGCTCTTCAGTTCCAGAACAAATGTCCTCTCTTTCTAACGGTGGAGATGGTTCTTGTGCATCATCTAACCCTGCTTTCCCTGGGCGCAACGGGAGACCTGAACCAGGTGGTCCTCCCTCGTCTCTAGAAATATCTCAATCCCCCAAGCCATTCTCCCAAATCCAAGCTGTTTTTGCTGGGAGTGATGACCCATTTGCCACAGCCTTAAATATGAGTGAACTAGATAGAAGAAATGATGCTTGGCTTCCTAGTGAGGAAACAAGAAATGTTCTCATTTCAGTTGCCACGCAGCAATACAGCACCATGTTCATAGATAAAGAGAATCTAACCATGCCTGGATTGAAATTTGATAATATCCAGGTAAGAGTCTGTTACTGCATCTTAGTTATGATTATATGTTAGAAATACTGTGTAAGATCTGTCCAATAGTCTGTATATCACAGTGCTTCATATTGTTGCTGATGGTCACCTTGTGTGTATTACTTCAAACCTAATGAGAAAGTTCAGTGTCACTGCCTACTCGTACATAAAAGGGGTAAAACCAGATCTAATTTATTCATAGGGACATTTGTTGGGTACCTTGGTAACCAGTGTTGGCAATTTCCATTGAATCCAAAGCTGATTGTATTTTTAAGTACTTTGTTTCTTGTCCTCCTAGTGAGATAATGCTCCCATTTGGAATACCTACAAAATCTCTGTGCTGTACAGCAGTCTGAAAGCAGCCAGCTTTGTTTGTTTGTGGAATTCACTGTTACAACTAAGTGGGAAATAATGTGTTTTTGCTCATGTTCACAGTGTTCTCAATAATGTTAACACTGACTGAAATTCCATCCTTTCTGCCTTCCCTAAGCAGTGGAAAGGTATAACCTGTAAGAAGGATTGAGTGCTGCAGCAAGCTACTGGGAATGGATAACCCCAAAATTAAGGGGAACACTCTAAATGAGATAATGAAGTGGAAAACATTGTAGTAGAAACTCATTTTTCCTCTCCTGTCAGAGTTCCCAACTGGTGAGAAGGCATAAAGCATTTTTTTCAGAATTTGAGAAGTTTCAGTCAGATCTATTCAGGATTTCTAATGAAGCAGTTTTATTCTGGCTGTTCAGCCTAGGCTAGGTATAGTAATTTGGGGGTTTTTTTTCTTGCAATGGGCTACTTCTACTCTCTGGTATCTATGTCTCTGGGTAATGGAATTGTTGTTTAGATAAATGGTGTTGAGAGTTTGGGTACTTTAGTCCTTAATTGTGCATAACAAAGATTATCAGTCAATAGTCAAATACAAGCAGAGAACAATCTGCAGTAACTTCCCAATCTGCTGGAGCTGTCAGCAAAGTTTCTGGAGTGAATCAGGTCCAGATTTGTGGATGACTTATCTGACATATGTTCGGGTTCTGTCGCAATAAGTGATACCAGTTTTAGATACATGCCGTGCTGCTGCTGCTTTGGTTAGCTTTGTCCTAAAACATTTGTTTGTGGACTGATAATTAGCATGAAAGAAAACACCGTCATGGGGAGCTGCTACTTCTCCAGTCCTTCCCACCTTCCTCAAAATATCTCTTAGACCTTGATGAGTTACTCAAGAGTGTGTGCAATTTCCCTCCTGACAGCTAATGGGATGAACAGAAGGGTTGATCCCTTCTGCAGGCTTCAGAGATGAGAGTCTCCTTATTGCAGGCGTCCTATTTCACAGTAGTTCTTTCTCACTTTCATCAGTCCAACCATGGGTTAAAGGCTGCTTTGTGCTGATGATTCCCTAAATCTGGCCATGTGCACATATGCAGACCTGCCATTTAGTACATAATTGAAAAGAACACTTTTGGCAATGTCTGCGTGATGTATTTCTACCATAAGACCTGATCTAAAGTCATCAGTGGAATTAAAGGGCATTCCTGCTGCTTTCTTCATTGATTATACTTTATAAGCAGTCTCATAGATATGTCAGCAGGGACAAGTTTTGAAGGGCTTTGTTTAGGCATCTTTCCTCACTTTCAGTTGCTGGTTTTCAGTGGCCTGAGTGCATGCTTTGACTGACTTGACATCCCCTAGTTTGTTATAATTGTTCTGTTCCCTTCTAGTACTGCAAACTGTGTATTTAATTGAAACTATAATTATAGAGTACTTGAAATGTCAACTGAAACATCGTGGGAGGCATGTTTTCAATGTTAAAGCAGCCTCCAACAATAGTCATTATGCCTTTGGTATGAACGGTTTGCTAATGCTAAGTGTTAATCCAAGGTGTTAAACCAGGCAGGCTGCGTGCAGTGGACAGAGAAGTTGGTTGCAAAGTGCATTTACAGCGAGTGAACCACAAATGTGCTTCAGGGAAGGACTGGAATTTTGCATGGCGTGTATTTGAAGAGCTTGATCCTTTATTTCTTTCCCTGCTTTCTCAAAAAGAGTTTGTATAACAAGTGTGGTGTCTGAAAATTTGTTAAGTTTTATGAAGATAAAACATACCAAAAAAATAGCAATTTTTTTTATTTCTTCTGTGTTCTAATTTTTGATGATCATTTAAGAAACATTATTTTTGAACTATTGGATTGTGAATGGTATGGATTGTCTGTATCCGTGTTCTCCAGCTGTCAGAACAAGCCTGAGTGCAGCTTTTTATGCGCTTTCCATTATGTCTCTTTTCATGAGTTGCTGTCTGCTGTCATTGTCCTTTGTTTCATTACATTCATTCATCTTTACTGTTTCCTTCCCTAAAGTACTGTTGGGTCCAAAGTGCCTCCCTGACATCCGATCCTGTCAGATCTCGGAAGCTAAGTAGGGTCAGCCCCGGATTAGTACTTGGATGGGAGACCTCCTGGGAAATGCTGGGTGCTGTAGGTTCTAGTCCTGAGGACTTCACTGTCACTGTCCAAGCTCGCTCGGCCGTGGCAGATGAACCTCGGGGCTGAAACGGTGGGGCCAGTTCTGCGCACGCTGAGCCTCACCTAAAATCCACTGCGCAGGCTGGAAGGGCCCACCCACGTGGGGACAGCCCTTCCCAAATCTTCGTTAGCAAAGCCGACCGACACAAACACACAGACAGACAGACACACACACACACACACACACACACACACACACACACACACACACACACAGTTGGGGGAGATTAAAAGTTCTTTGGACTCTTCTGTCTGAAAGGTGGATATCTTGTTTATTCATTGGATGAGTGACAGCATTAGAAGTAAAATATTTTCATGGAATGAAAGAGTAGTTGCAGTCACATTCCTTCCCATTGTTGTCCATGAGGAAAGTGCAAACATTTAATACCAATTATCATAGCTATCCTATACTGTATTTTATGCATTTCATCTTTATGCCTGATTCTTCCAGTTAGTTCTTTTGAAATTAAGAGCACTTGTTGAAGGGTTGCTGTTTCCTTTGTTTTATGATGTCTCTATTTTTTGTGGGTATTTAGGGCTAGCCTATCACACACAAGTTTATTTTTGATCAGTAGATTGCACCTTTCAAGTTAATATGCATTGTGAAAACCCATAAAATTTACTGTGTTTCATCAGATCTTTGAGGAATATTTTGTGAGATCTGTGAACGCTGATAGTATGAGAAGCAAATAAACCTGAAAATGTCAATGCTAACTGAAACCTGTGCATGGAAGAAAAAGAACATAGCAAGTTATGTAGAGTAAATGCAGAAGGTTTCATTGCAATGCTGTAAATACATGTGCAGTTATATTTATTTCACATAGTGCTGGAAAATAAGTCTTTCTCTAGAGAAAAGAACTACATTGCTCAGCTTTAACTCTACATTTCATTTTGCAAAAATAATGTTTAAATTAGTCTTGTTATGTGTCTTCTTCTGTTCCATGAACACCAAGGGAGATGCAGTAAAAGACTTAATGCTTCGTTTCTTGGGGGAGCAAGCTGCAGTGAAGAGACAAGTTTTGAACACCAGTTCTGTAGAGCAGTCATTTGTGGGCTTGAAACAGCTGATTGTAAGTAACAATCTTTGTAATTTAATATGTATTAAATACTGTGCTTCCCTCAAGATAATTAGGAGTTACCGACCGTGAGGAGAAACTGGGAAAAAAATCTGCGTATCAGTCTCTTCATGGTCCTGCAATAGTGCTCACCACATTACAGGAGTTTTTAATGGGGATGACACTGGGGTTTAAATATTTGGTTTTAAATCATGCACAGTAAACACTTTTTTATATGCAAAAGTTAGTAAAAAGATTATCTTAAGTGACTGTAAATTTTTATGTAATGTAAAAGGTTGCAAAACAGTTTTTCATCACTTTTGTTCACCTGTCTATGAATTACTTATGTTTTCACCTGAGTGTTCTACAAAAAGACATGCAAGTTGTAAATGGTAAGCAAAGCTGATATGATAATTTCAACTGTTTATTTTTGACTTCAGTGCAGGAAAACTAAAGTTAATTGCTTTCAAAGGAAAGCTTAATTTAATCCTTTCATTAATGTAAATATTTCCGTCCTGAAAATAGTTGTATCTAGCAGCCTTTTGAACCTTGGCTTGTTCCTTCAACCACTGTGTTCCTGCATGAAACTCACTGGTATTACGTAATTGAGCCTTACTTGTCAGGGTATTTTTGACTAATTTTTGAAAAAAATTCATGAAAAATTACTGAGGAAAAGCAGTGAGGAATTGTAGGTGTTAGTACAGTCTATATTTAATTTTTAACATCCTTTAATTTAACTGTGTGACTTTATTTGTAAAGCTCCAAAAGACACAGCTTTTTTGTCGTGTTAAAATACTCCAGGAGGTCTCTGCAAGCCTTGTTAAAGGAATTCAGCAGTAATTTTGGAAACTAAGCCTAAAAAACCAGATTGTAATCTTCATCCTAGACACAGATATTTTTCTGTTTGTCTCAATGTTTTGCTTAACTTGAGAGTTTGGAGGGGAAAACAAAATCTTATGGAAGGATCTTGTACCCATCAGTGTCTGAGCATTTTTTCTGCACTTCCTTTCTCTCTTCCAGAAAGGGAGTTTTGACATATGGCAAACATTTTTCCATTTAGCCTGGTAGTTGTGTCTGTGCAAGATGTTCCTCTGTGCTGCAGACCCCCCTGTAGCTGAGGGGCAGTGGCTGCTGCTGGTCCTGTTTGCACTTTGAGCATCCTCCTGAGTTCCAGACGTGCTGTGTTAGGGCTTGGAGGTTCAGGGCAGCAAACCCAGCAGGCACTCTGCAGCTCTAGGGTTTTTTGCTACCTATAGCACACTTTTTTTCAAAAACTTGTCCTAGTGGAAGGGTATGGGGTTTTTGTAAAATGGCAGCCATTCAGCTAGAATGGCTTCAGTTTTCAAGGCTTTCAGTCATTAGCTGTTGGTTGGTTTTTTAGGGTGCAATATAACTATTTCTCAGTTGTGTTTGCAGAGCTCTGGAGTTTTCTTATGATAAGAAGTAGTTGATCTTTTTTTCCCCCTTGCAAACATTGCTGTTTTTTCCTGAAATTTTAGATGTGGAAAATTTAGTTCTGTTTGACAACAGTCTTCAAAGTTACAAAAGATTTCAGACTTAGAAACATCAAAATCCTGTGTTGGATGATATGGATTAAAAAGATGTATGCTTTTTACATGCATAATAGGCAAGAATAACATATAATAAGTACTCTATTGCCAATCACCAATTTTACTTTGTTTATGAGTGAATTCCTGACAAAATATTTGCAATGAATAAATCTTCTGATGCAAAGGACCACTTACAGGAAATATTTTCATGAAGATCTTGTTAAAAACTAGTGAACATTGGGAATATTGCTATGCAGTTTCCATAAAGTTACAATTTTTTTTCTTTAGGAATTATTTGTTATCCTTGTGAACTACACATGAACATTGGAATTAGTAAGATTGTCGCTCAAATCAATCCTTTGCAGCAACTTCAAAGATTTTATTTCAGTTGGGTCCCCAGTACAGAAGAGAAATGCTTGGAATCAGGATAGACTTCAGCTTCAGACTGATACCTGTTCTTTAGGTGTTCACCTGTGAACTCTTAAGCCTGCAGAGGTCCAATAATCCAGTCACTGGCCGCATCTAAATTTAGATGGGATCCCATCTAAAAGTCTCAAGAGTTGCCACATGTTGTACAAAGACACCAGTGGCAGCTGAGACCAACAGTGAATGTGTAAGGTTCTGTTTTGAAAAATTTATTAGGTTTGAATGAACTTGGGTGAACTCCACTGTATTTTGGAATGGAAAAAAAATCAGAAAAAAAAGAGGAGTATTTCAGGCTTGTGTGCTTCAGAGGAAGCTGCTTCATTAGCATCTGGTTACTGTTCTAATCCTGTGTGGATGGGGAAAACATACTAAATGGCTCACTGGTACCCCAAATCTTCTTACCACATGTCTTCAGATGCAATTCTGAAGCTTCTCTAGTCTACAATGCAGTTGCTTCTGTTTGCTTGTTTGTCTGTTTCTAATCAGTTCTCCTTCAAAACCTTCTTTCCTAATCAAAGCTAAAGTTGTTTACAACAATATAAGTGTTTTGGTCTCATGTTGCTTTTTAAGTCAAGTTCTTTTCACAGTATTTGCTTCCTCTTCGGTGGTACTTTGTATGGGTAGGCAGCAGTGGTAATTCCACTTCTCAGATTTTATTTTTAAAGGCAAAAATAACCCTTCTCTAGTCATCTCATCATGAATGCCTTCACAGTCATCTTAGGAGCTCTTCTCACAATCTCCTCCCATGGAAGCTGATATTTTTGTGTTATCGCTGCCCAGAACTCCACATGTTACATTGTAACTTACATGACTCTGCATGTTAAAGATTCTGGTTTGCCTTTTCTCTTACTCTGATACTGCAGATCATCTGATCCCTTTTTAGTGATGTGATCTTACATATATTGACAGTACTTCTTGATTAACTCTACAAATGCAGATACCAGCTCTTTGCACTGGGGTACAGAACAATATTTTAAATTTGATTGATTGCAGTGTGCATCCTAGAGTAATAACTTCTCAGATCCTTATAAAAGTTCCAGTAAAAAATATTGAAGTTAGAAACAATTCTGTGGGTAAGATGAAATTAGTGAGTGCAGCAAAGAATGTTGGATAGAGACTGATGTCCTTTTGGGGGAATCACAGTGCAAACGGTCTGCAAAAGGTTCCCGAGGTACAATTAGTTGTCAGAAAACAAAAGTTATCGAGAAGTTAGTAAGCTGAGCTTCCAGAGGTGCTCCTTTTCTGATGAGACCACCAAGAGCAGCATCATGTCTAAGACAAATAGTTGTTCAGGAGGAAGTGAACTCAGGTTGTTACACTTGGCTAACAAAATAGTTTTGGTCTTATAGTTGTTTGAGCGAGATTTGTACCAGTAACCCTAAGATAGTTTATTGAACAACTGTACTTTGACATTTTGATTTTCTGCTATCAAATGGGTAACAATGAATTGGAAATGTTTTAATAGAAGAGACGCAGCGTGAATTGGCGTAGTTGAATTAGTTTTACAACTTTGGGGCTTGTAAAAGATACAGGAGTGCTGGAGCAATTAAGCAAAATAATTCTGCAATAACTTGTGAATAGTTACACATTTATACAGGGAAAGTTTTTATATTTTTCAACTGAAGGCAGAATATTTGAGTTTTCAGTTTCTATAAAGTTTTATCCATCAGGCATAGGAACAATCATTTACATCTAGATCAAATAAATGTAAGGAAGAGCTTCACAGTGTTGCCTTGTTTTATAGCATCAAATACAAGCTGCAATTGTGTTACTTCCTGCTATTCCATATTTTAGATTACCCTCTTTTGAAGAAATAGCACACTCTTTTTTAATAGAGACCTTTCTGATATTTTGAGCTGTAAGCCACAGGACAATTCTGTCTTGGATAGTTATTATACCTAAAAAAAGACTGCTGATGTTGCCACTGTAAATACACAGTGTTAGCTCTAAGTATGCAATCATTTCTTCAAGCTGCCAGACCAGGAAAGGGTTACTAACTACATTTTCTTAACTGATGTGAAAGTGCTCTACCAAAGTAATTTACAGAGGAGAGGCATGTCATAGCTAGTGGAGGAGGACATTTTAATCACTTTAATGGTGTTACATGTAGAGTTAATGACTCCCTTTGAGTGTATTTAAAAAAAGTCATATACTGCTACTTTTGCACGTGACTAATGTTGTGCTTTTGCATATGTTTTACAGTATAATAAATCAGGACACAGTGGTATGGCATACATACTCGCTTTAATAACTTATAAATTGTCCTTAAAAATAGGGTAGGTTATTGTTCTTTTGTGTATAAATCAGTGAGCAATTTCTCACATTTTCATAGCTGATTTGAAGGAAGATACAAGCAGCATGAACAGTAGCTGGGTGCTTGTGGGAAAAAGTTGCATTCCCACAGTAAGAAGCATCAATTTATTGGATAAAATTTCAGTGGTTTTCCTGAGAGAATGAATAATGTTATAAATTGTCTTTGTGTATCAGTGCAGTTCCCTTTTTATCACTGAACACGTTTTCTGTAGACATCAGTCTTCATGACTCGCTTTGCTAGACAGAAGAATTACATTTGAAACCTGTTGTGCTATGCATTTTCCCTGTCTGTGTGTAAACCTCCCCCAGGACTTCTGTGTTTTTGAAGAACAGAGAAGTTCTGAAGGAGGTAATGCATTATCTACTGAGTGGCTGATCTGCTTGGTCTACCTTTGATGTGTGTATCGCAGCCAGTACTGAAATGTTTTGGTTTTCCTTTTCTTAATTTGTGGATCTGCATATCCCTTAGTGATGTGGTCCTTATATATATTGAAGTCCTTCCTAGATTACTTCTACAAATGCAGATACCTGCTCTTTGCACCAGGGTCACAAAACAGATCTTAAATTTGATTGATTCCAATGTGCATCCTAGGGTGTTAACTTTTCACTTCCTTACAAATGTTCAGTAAAAAACATTCACGTTAAAAACAATTATGTTTTTAACATATTTGCTTATGAAAACCTTTCACTAAATAAACATCTGGACTAATCCTCAAAAAATACAGGAATCATACAAACTGTTAGCTTTCATTAGAAGAAAAACTTCATACCTCTGTGGGGGAGATCAGGGGAAATAGTGCTAATGTCATGTGTGGAGAGAAGTTCTCTGCTGCCAGCTGCTGCTGTGTTGGTGAGCTATTTCACAGTAATATTTGGCTGACAGTACTTTCTTCTTGGAGAAATTAATGTTTTCACACAATAGCAGATAGAAGACTTTATCATCATCAAATAATTATTTTTGTCTTTGAGGATATTCTTCACTATTTTTGATGCTATATCTGAAGCTGTGGTGTCCATATTTGCCTTGGGCCTCTACTTAAAATTTACAAACAAAATTCAGGAACAGGGCCCCGGGTTGTTAGGAGTGTGTGGTTGTAGACCATAGGAAATGTGAAAGTAAGTGACGTGCAAGGTTTTGGAATAACTGGGTAAAGATTTCTGGTAGACTGGCAACTCTATGTTTGGTCAAATTTGCCAGACACAGTGATATGTCCAGAGTGATTCAAATTAAGCTGTACTGCCAGCAACCTTCTCTTAAACTTCCACAGGGAATTACGCTTCATGACGAGCAGGCAGCTCTAATTTTGAAATCATGATGAATATTATGTTTTATTTTCCAGCAAAGACTGTTTTCACAATGACTGTCAGACTTGCTTTTCCTGGCTGTCTTGTTCTGTAAAGAAAGAGAGTTTTTTGTCCATGCCTGAAATAGAATTTAAAAACTTGTAGCAACTAACTAAACGATCCGTTATTATTTTGGATCCTAAATCTCCCTTGGGAAGAAAAGTTGAGCAGTTTTGAGTCTGTGTTTGCTTCTATTCTAAGGATAATAGTAATGCAATTTGTCTCACCAGGAAAGGAATGAATTTCAGGTAACCCATGTCAGTATCTTTCTGCTTTTCTAAGTTGATACAGGTAGATGTTGAAGGATGTTATTAACACATTATCAATTCTGCTCTTCCATAAGAATGCAGACATCTGTGATTCTGACATGCTGGTTCATGGTTTTGCGGCCTTGTTTTTGCATTTCCAGTGGAACTCAACTTTTTATCTGGCATTTGAAATGCAAGGGAGAGAGATGAGGTGGTTGGCACATGGTAATGTCTTTGTCAGTGGACCTTTGAACTGTATGGCTGCAAATTGGGGGCCAGAAAGTATAAAAACTCTTCAGTTGTTACTACTAATTTTTTGATGTAACTGTTTGCTTTATCATCATGTTTTCTATAACATTGCAGAGAATTTAATAAGAATACCAATTCAAGGTTGTATCTGAATTTTGCAACTGCCAATAAAAATATATTTTATTCCTTACCATTTCATCAGATAGTACGAGAATTTCTATTACTTTTTTTTCAATATATTTAAGAAACTATTTGGAAAAGTATTACTTTCAGGAAGAAGATGTATTTATTTTAGAATGACCTACTGGATACATATCTCTTGAAAAACTCTTCTGTATGATAGAGAAGTGTGATAGCCTAAAATCTGTGAAGCATTAATAAATGTTTTAAGGTCTTGGTGTGCTGTATCAGGCAATACAAGGCAGAAACATTAATAGGAATACAGTGTGGCATGACAGTGCATTTGTCTAACTAGGAATGTTTTTGTTCTATAAATAAAAAAATAAATTTAAGAACATTTTAAAATTAGTCATGCAATGGAAATTCAGATGTTTACATTGTATATGTGAAATAATTGTTATTGTTCTGAATTTATCATTTTCTGCATTGTATTGTTTCTTGTCCTTTGTTCTTGATTGCTGGGAATGTTCTGGGCAAGGTTAGGAAAGTTGATTTTCATTGAATGAACTGCAATAGGGGTTGTAATCTGAAGTACTGAAGTCAGTAAGATAAGAATCAGCATTGAATACTTTATAGTAGTAGAATAACTTAGATGTGATTATGGGTAATGTATGGCTGGCAATATTTTTCTCCTTTTGAGGACAAAACAAAGTTGTGAATATTACAGTATTCATTTATATTAACAACCAGGATACAGCATTAAGTTTAGAATTCCATATGGTTTTGTATATCCTTTTTGGTTTGTTTATCCTTTTCGTGATCTGTTAATATTAATGCTTGATTTCACTTTTTGCCTAATTAGGCCTGCAGCTTTGACGAATGTCATTCTGCTTCTTGCTGGCCAGCTCTCCTGCCCTTGTCATTATTGCAGATGGGTACATGTTGCTGCTTCAGGCAAAATAAGCAGTTGTGTATTTTAGGGACTTTATGATTTTGCTACTTACTCTTTTCTTCTTCCCAGAGCAGTAAAAACTGGAGGGCAGCAGTTGACTTGTGTGGGCGGCTTCTGACTGCCCATGGTCAGGGATATAAAAAAAGTGGCCAACCAGCCAACCATACAACAGATTCCTTACAGGTATGTCTAAAGATACACCCATGTCACTGTTTTCCAACAATATTCACTGTGGCATTTTTTTAACATGATCAAACTTCTTTTCCTAATTCTAACCTAAAAATTGAGCTTATGTAAACATTGTAGTAAGTCACTTTTTCTGTCTTCTTACGTAAAGTAGGTCTGCATTTAAAACGAACTATTTTTTTAATAAAATTCACTTTATTGTATGCTTTTAAAGGTAATCACATTAGCAAAATGAATTGTGTTTTGTTGTCTTGAAATACTCGCTGTGAGAACTATCTAGACTGTGAACTTTGTAGTAAGATTTCAAATACAGAAATGTGTTTGATGTTGTTAAGAAAGTAAGAACCCAAATTAGTACAATATTACAAGTAGTTCAGATGTACCCCAGATGAGAACTCATGCTTTTGGCCCTAGTAACTATAAAGCTCATGGAATTTCACCAAAATCCAAAGAGATTTTAAAAATAGTGTAAAATTGGAAAAACAATTAAAATATCAGATTGATAATTTGTACATGCTAACTCAGGTTAAAGAGAGGTGTTCTGATTTTGATGCAGGGCAGTTTTTGAACTTCTTCTGCAAAATCTCACTACATTTACAAACAATAAAGCCATGAGTTCTCTGTTTTGTTTTAATGATCTGATGGAAAGTATTTTGTGAACTAGCATGTAAATATAAATCCTGATTCTTGGCAGTGAGTAACAGCGAAACTCTTTACTCAGCTTTTATCAGAAAAACTTAGAAAGTTGGAATTGTATTTGGATGTGGCTTGTGATTGAAGCTAATAACAGACCTTCCCCTTTTATTTTTTTTGTATGTATTAATTTTTAGCTGTGGTTTGTGAGACTAGCACTGCTGGTAAAACTGAATCTATTCCAAAATGCAGAAATGGAATTTGAACAATTTGGAAATTTAGACCAGCCTGATCTTTATTATGAATATTATCCTCACGTATACCCTGGACGAAAAGGTAAAATACTTGATTTATCAAATGCTTTTTTTTTTTCCATTTTTACCGGTCATTATAAAATACTAGTTGGATTCAGGGGTTTTTAAGCCTAAAGCATTGGTGAACTTTGGATTATGTTGGGTTTGATTTGTTTTTTTTTTCCTATAATACAACTGACCACTGCATTAAAGTATTGTTTGCATTATGGAGGTTCCTATAAGGAGTAACAAGGAGTAAAACAATATAGGTAGGCAGTGTATTTCATGATGCTGCTACAGAGGAATGGTTTTGACAAGTAAATAAAATTGTTTTGATCTATGGTATTGAAATTAAAGCCCACTGAAATTAAATATCTCATTTTAACCAGAAACAGACTGTGAAAGGTGATGGGAGAGTTTATAGAAGCAGAATCTACAAGCTTTTCCTTCTAAACTCAGCCAGGTACTATAGGTATGCTGTTTTTAGTACTTGGTGCCCATGCAGGCAGGTGCTAATGCAGGTGGTATTTACTGGTTTCTAGGCTTAAAAGGGGAAAATTAAATTTAGAGCTAATTTAATAATTCTCCTTAATTTGAAAAATGGTTGAATATAATATTATTTGTTTATTAATTGAAAGTAAATAAAAATCAGAAGTTTGCTATGTATCTCATTGTTGAAGAGGAAAAAAACACCACCAGCCTCAATTCTTTATAAGCAGTTTATCTCAAGTTACAGAGGCACTACTTCCCACTGCTCCAAATAGCCCATAGGTTAATCACAGAGTTCCTCTACTCAGGGTGTGCTAGTCCTCCAGAAGTCTAGGCTTGAAAAATTGCTGGGTTTAAGAGCAATTTTGCTCCTGTTCAGGCTATTTTGAAATTTTATTTTTTCCAAATCTGTTATTTAGAAAAAAATAACTCTCTGATGCAAGTACACTGTTGAGTGTTCTTAATGTATTTTCTTTGACTTTCATTTTTAAACCACAGTGTATAATAAAATGTTTGTGAGAAACAGCTGTTACAGGCAGTGACACTCTGAAAAATTAGAGTCCATTTTGCATGAGAGGTTGGCAGTCTTGATGAGGTAACCCAGAAATACTGAGATTTAGGGTTTACTGAGGAAGGGCAGTTGATGTCGGAAAGTTGAGATTTTTTGCACAAGACTGTTTCAACTGTTGAGTGATACAGAGGAGCAGCTGTAGCCCAGCAAGGCCAATGTGAACTGCCTAGAATAAGTCTCTCTGACCTTACTCATACTCTTGCGATCTACTGAGAAAGAACTGTGTAATTTTTAGGAGTGAGAGAGGTCTTGGTCGTCAGGTTGGACAGCTCCTTGGGTCTAGTTAGCTTTGGGCAGCTCTGCACTTGATGCAGTGCTGCACAGGATTAGTCTTCCCCAGGCTGTATGTATGTTTCCACATCTTATTGAATATTAAAAGTAAGTTCTTTTTCTTGAAGAAAAATCCTTGCAGGCCATGTCAGTATTTGAGGCACTTGAGCCCTCGTGCCAGAGATCATACGAGTAGGAACAGTTGAGGACAGTCTGGACAGTGGCTGCAGGTACCCATCCTGGGACTGAGCCCTGGATCCAACTGTTCTTGCAGCAACCACTCAGCCACTGCAGCTATTTAATACAAATTATGAGGGTATTGATGGTAGAGAAAGGTGAACATAAGGAAAATATTCTATTTCATTAGTACATGTTTCAGTTCATTTTTAACAGTGGAACATACCAACCAGGACTGTGATCTGATCACTTGTAAGGAAAATAGGATCAAGGTTGGATGGAGCTGACCTGCTAGTTGTATCTTGATAAAGGTGTGGGAACAGCTCTCAAACCTTCCTTATGTAGTTTTGAGGAGACAGAGAAATGCTGTTTGTGGGGACATAGGAGAAAACAAGCAAGTCTTTTCTGGCTAGCATTAAACTACACTGTGCTAGATTATGGTTAAAGAAGTGTAGTATAGATGCATCATTAACTGCTTAATTTAAGTAATAAAATAGAGATAAATCATTAATACATTTTGTTTGAAATTTTTAGTATGAATACACAATCCACTGCTGTTTGGTAATTTTGCATATAATTTTGTGGTGTAATAACCATAAAAGAAAGGGTTTTGTTTCAACATTTTAGTTTTGATTCATGGTATATAAATGGAGTAAGCACTTAAAAGTCAATTTAGGAAATGAGAGTATAGAAATAAATAATGTACACATTAATTGTAATATATACAACATTTTACATAATTTCTTTGTTTTCAAAGTAGTCTTATTAAAAAATTTAAGAAATTAGAAATTTTCCTGGGTTTTATGCTTGAAGTGAGGAAAGTTCTGAACTTATTACAGTAATCTCTGAGAAATATACCTCAAAGGATTTAAGTTACAAGTAACTCTTTGAGGAGTGGAAGATGTTTTTTCCATTAATTTAACTTAACATGGTCCTCTTAATTTCCCTCTGAAGCTCTTTTAAAGCTCTTTCCGTTTTGGCTGTGCTACTGATCTCCAGTTCATCCTCATATTTTGTATGGCATTTGCAGCCATGCTGTGCATGGATCCCATTACTGTTGTCTTCATTGTGGCTGTAAACCCCAGTCTTCCTGAAATCTTCCTTTCCTGGTTTCTGTGGGCTCTTTCTTCAGTCATCTCCATTGGCTGTAGGTGTGCAGCCTCTTGGGGGGTGTGATCTGCTGGAATCCTTGTTCAGCCAGTGAAGTAAGTTAAGTTACTCTTGGACCATTCCTATTTTATACAGGCCAGAGAGCAAACTGTTCTCATTTTCTAGTAAAATCTTAAAATAATCTCAGTTATAGCTTTATTTCTTTTAAATTCATCTGTATAAAGGTTAAAAGTCTGATTTTTTTTTTAATAAGATAGGTCCTTAGGTCTGGAACTCTGTTCCAGTTTGGTTCCTGCACAAATCATTGTACTCTGTGGGGGATATAAAGCTGAAGTTTTGTCATCGTTCTCATGACTAATGGATTTCAGGGGGTTTTTTTACAGTTTTGACTTTGTATTTACACAGTCTGGCCTATTTCTATTCATAACATTTGTTTCTTTGTTTGTCATGATATTTAATGAACTCTCACGTGATAGATTTCCCAACCTGAGATGGCCTTTCCATTGGTCATGCCTGTGAGTTTCTGAACGAGTGAGAGCCAGCAATTAAAATGGAACATTCAAATACTATGTCATGCTTTTATGAAATAATTTGATCTTATGTTTAATAGACCAGTAAGTTACAGAAACGTTATTGCTACCAAAGTCAGTGTTCCAAAGCTACAAAACATGAGAACAATTTATTTTGTATACAAAGACAAGAAGCTGTATAAGTGAAAACTGGACTTCTATTTCCCTGACTAGAGGTTTATATAACATGGTGTGTTATTTTTCTTTCCTTTCCCCTTTTCATTCTCCTTATGAAGACAGAGCATCATCTGTATTCCTCTGAGTGAAAACAGTCTTTTTTCTCTGGTGGAAAGTGCCTATATGAGGAACATGTCATTAAATAACTAGTTGTTTGTGCTCTAGAAACTGGTTTCATACTGTACACCTTCCTATGAACTCTGCTACTAATTCAAGCATAAGTTTTTTTGAAGTGTGGCTGTGTTGCGACTCTGGGGTTACAGTAGTGTGTGCTGCAATGGGCTGACACTTACAGATGCATAGTGATGGTTTAAAAACATTATATAATGTATAAAATGTATATATATATTTCTCTCAAAATAGTGTGACTCTAGGCATTACAACTACTGATTTAGAATATTTTACTAGGTCTATATTACTTTCATGACTTTACTAGTACTCACTGTAGCTAAAAGTTTTACCAGAAATACGTGGAACAAATAAATGAAAAAAATAATTGTCTGAGATTTCATTTTTATGTATCCTTGTTTACTGAAGTACTGCTCTTAATTTGTTTCTTTTATTCAGTTTTGAAGTTTTGATCCTCCTAAAGGAATCATGTCATGTGTGGCCTGAAACTGTCCTTCAATCTCATGTTGTAAACAAGTTTTTAGTGTTGAGGGATAAGGTGAATTGTAATAAATTATTATTGTTATTACATCTAGTAAGCTTATAAAATAGCAAAGTACATAATGAGAAAACTTGTTTTATGTCTAATGCAGAGATACTGTGTTAGCAAGGAAAACATCCCAAATATTTCTCTAATACCCACAAAAGACACTTTACAGACACCTGCACTGTACATAGTGCAGAGGACTGTACAGCTCCAAGGTCTGCCTGCTCTCAGAAGTCTGGTCCTGTTTCTGAATGTCAGTCTATGCCATAAGCAAGGACTGACCTGGACTGGGGAAATTATCTTGTGTGTGTGAGGCCTCTGCAGTGAGTGATGTTTGGCCATCTTGAGTTTACAGTCATCCTTTCTTCTCTCCTCCTTGTCTATGCTAGTGGGAGACAGGCTGGCTGAAGCTTTCTTTTTGTTTTAATTCATGGGGTTTGGTGATGCTATAAATGAAATACCCTTTTTTTCATCCACTTGTCAAATTTTGGTTAGTGGGAGAACTGGATCAGAATGTGGGGGAAAAAGAATAATAATTGTGGTAGGTGGGGAGACAAAAGCGAGTAATCAATGTAAAAACAAAAGATGAGAGGAGAAATGCACAGACTAAAGGAACTATGGCATATGGAGTCCTGATGTCCATTAATAAGTTTTACAGGAAAGCAGAAGAAAAAGAATATTCCAATCATTGTTACATGTGGCACTGGTTTTCTCATGTGTTACCACAAACGCTGCCTGAAGTTAACACTGCCATGTCAGACTGATTAAATCTTGGCAGTTGCTCGGGAGAGTTCCTCATTCAGGCTCATGTTGGCAGTAAAAAAGCATATTAAAGTCTCTTCTGAAACTGGTTTGCCCATTATTTTCTTTATATTCTTGTGCATCTCTCTGGTATCTTTAAATACACTCTTCATTCTGTTGCTTCAGAGCTACCTGTGAAATCAGCTGATATGACCTGGATAAATACCACTCCAGTGTTGTGGTTCCAGTTGGTTATTCAGGCCACTCAGACTTGTCAATACAAATTTTTCTAAAATAAAACATATTTTAGTTAAGAAATGTATGTATAGTTTTAAGTGAGTGGAGTGCTACTGAAATACTTAACTGTGCTTTTTTTCCTAAGGCTACTTCTCATTGTAGACAGTACCAGTTTTATATAGAATCTCTTAATACTATGAGCCAGTAATTAATTTCTAAATTCTGCCTTACTACAGTTACCAGTAGGTAAGATTTAGGGTGATCTCTTTGTGGTAGGGCAGTCATTGTAGAGTTTTCCTGCATTCTTTCTCTTACATTTATCTTGTTTCAGTGCAAGTATCTCCAAATTACTGACAAAAAATTTTTGAGACATTTCAAAACCAGATCTTGATTCAGACCATCTCTGTTCTGAGGTCACGTGCAGTTAAATTGTAAGGAGTATACAGGCGTGCAATTTCAGATAAAATTTTCAAAACATTTTCTTTAAATTACTACAAACATTTAGGTTCGTATCTCTTCTTCCGTCTCTGGATTGAAAGTAAAAAACAAAAACTTGGAAACTAGTCTGTTAAACCTGGATTTTTCAGTGTGCTAATTCTAATTGATAGTCAGTGAGGCTGGGATTCAAAGTTACTCATTATCCCTCTTAAAAATCTTACCAACTATAGAAATACACTGTTGGTAAGGATATACATCTCTGCATGTATATGTATGTATAAAGGAGAATATTTTTCTGAAATTAGATTTTCAGTTTTTGCCTTTTACCCAATGAAGGAAGGATATTTCTTTTTTAGTTTGCCTTTTTTATTTTTACTGTCACAAGATTCCACTTTATACTTTCAGTAACTGGCAATCTGCCCATCTGCTGCTCTGGTATTTAAGATTTGTTGAATAAGCTGTAGAAGTCAGATCAGAAAGCATTTCTGGTTACTGGTTTGCAACAAGAAAACACAAAGACACAATGGCTGGCCACTGGGATTCTCCCTTTTCTACTTGAAAAGGGTGCAGATGAGAGCTGTAGTTCGAATTTGATTGATGTGAGGTGATGTTTGTGTTTTGACAGTTATGAAAATGTGCAGCTGTTCATAAAGAAATAGAAACTGAAATCTGTGGTCTTAGAAAATTAACCTGATCTTACTGTTTATTCCATCTGTTCCCATGCTTTCGGAGTGTCCCCTTTCCTTTCAGCAGACCTTTTTTTACTTTTTAGTTTTGCCTTTATGCCCATAATACATACACTTATACCAATGAGATTAGTTCATGCAAAAGTGACAATCAGAAATCATATTCTTTAGAAAAAAATTCTCCAGCATATTGAAATGTGATAACTAAGAAAATTGTCTTAAATGAAACCATTTTCCATTATAAATTTTTTATAGATTATTATGAAGGCCCTGAAGAGGAGCAACAGAGGTCAACTGTAGAACATCAAGCTACAATAAGACCTATTTAACTTAAAAATTAAATTTCAGTTGTAGGGTGTTGCCTTTTGTTGAAAGTATCTGAGTTTAGCTGACATGGTTTTACTGTGTGAGGGCATTACTATAGAAATCTGAAGCATGGAAAAGAGATGAAGATACATTTTTCTGTGCTCCTAAGTAAATATTTTAATTACAGGATGTGTTATTTGTTTTAAGTATTTCCTTGACATGTTGCCCTGTTAAATTCAGTACTGAGTGAAATACAGTAGAGTACATGGATTTCATTCCAAACAGTTTTGCAAAAGACAGCACATGATAAATTCAGTGTTTGTATAAAATTTTCTTATCCCTAGTGGGATACCACAGGAAAATATATATGGCTACTTGTATGGGAACCTGTTACAGAGAAACATATCTTATCCTGTGTACTTTAAGTATGTGACCTAACAAAGTGAATAGGTGAAACCTTTCAGAGATTATAATGTAATTTAGTCTACCAAGCTCGTGTATTTCTGTTCCAGCTGAGTGTTATTATAGTCAAACTTAATTTGGGGTTTTTTTTCCCCCCAGTGTAACTGTTTATCTGGGGAAGTATAGGTTTTTTCCCTGCTAATCTGTATTTGTCAATAAATATTGTACTCCAAATTCTACAACCTGCCTTTCAGACCTTCCTAACACTGTTATTATTGATGTAGTGGCATCATCAACAGATATCATTTACCTCCTCTCAGTTGTTTTCTTGTTAAGCTAGGTGAAAATTACAGTGTTTTCTAAAGCCTCAGACACACCTTTTTTAAGGCTCAACACTTGTCAATTTTTACACAGCTGTTAATCAGGAGTTACAGAATTATTTTGGTGAACAGACCTCTTCACATGCATATTCTATTACTGCCATGTATTTCTTTTTGGAAAGTGTATGTAAAATCTATCAGCACTTTGTATAAGTAGCATGCATTGAAAACTTCACCCTATCTAAAGAGGTGTCTGGCCCTTTTTTTCACCAGAAAGTCAGTTGAAGGAAATAATTTAGATATATTATCCATACCTCATGTCATTTAACCAAAGAGGAATTTACTTGGAGACAGGAACATACCTGGGAAAATGCACTTAACCAAAAATCTCAAGTTTTATGTTTGATAAGCACAGTACTTAAGGTCTGTATTTGGATGAGTAGCTGGAATAAGTGCTGCAGGTTTTTAATGAGCAATTTGCTCATCTGCTTTGACCTGAAGTTACACAATAGTGTTTACATGGACTGGTGAGAAAACCTATCCAGTGGTCAGAGGTTATTTATTTCTCTTCTGCTTTCTCCACTTGCCACATTTGGATGACAGCATGTATATAGTTCTATGCTTTCTTCCAGAAAAAAAAAAATCTTTTCAGAAGGCATCCAAGGAAACTGAGTAAGAGGGAAGAAACAGTTAGTATTTCTGATATTTTAAATAAAGTTAGCAGCCTCTTTAATAAGCAGTAACAGAAATCCACTGGATGGATTTGCTGGATGTTTACAGTAAGATTTCTTCTATTTATGTCTTGAGTTTCAAAAAGTAATAGAAGAAACAGTTGATAGGGTTTTAGAACCTCCTGCGTGAGATTTTAATACAAGTTCTGGTTTGACATGTCTTTCCACTTCCGTCTGGTTTTGTTGGAGAGATCTGTCATCAGACTTGATATAACACAGGATCACACTGGAATGCTTTTTGGTCACAAACTATTAAGGAAATACTAAATGGTGGAGGCACAATACATCAGTACAGTATATTTTGAAGTAATATAGTTCTGAATGCCTGTTACAACTGAGGTCTTAGTTGTGATAGGAAATAAATCAGATTCTTATCAAGTCCAAGTTGACCTGGAGTTGTATTCATCATTCCAACATGCTCTGACACCACTTTGATCATGTAGATTGGGAATGGGTTATTCTTTCCCCCCAGCATGGATCAGAGTAGCGTGGCTTCATTCAGCAATACATAAGATCAACACCTTACAAAATGTACAATCCCAAAAATCTTTTACTAAAAATTATATAACTTTCATAAAAATTGATAATGTGAGATGTTTTATCTGTGCTCCATTAAATACCTGTCACATTGAGTTGACCTTTTACTGCATTTTACAAGAGGATGTAATGATACAAACTTTTTCAGAATCGACAGTGCTGCAATTCAGTCATGAAGCAAATTGTTGCTAAAACTGTAGATTCCTTTTGTTATACAAAATTTTTTCTTTTTTATCCCTTTGCCTCAGTAATCCCATTGAGTGCAGCAGAAGGTTCATCAGCAGTAAATTAAGGCTACTTTCTCCAGAAGAACAGTACCAAGCTAGCTGCTTTAGCCACTGCTCTTTTTGGCAGCATTACTGTTGGGTGGTAGAGTTACAACCTGGTCACCATAGGAGTGGTAGAAGTAGAAGCTGGAGTTCACATTCCACAGGTTTGCAGTACGGCTCGTAATGTGTCTATAAAGCAATTTTTCTGTGGTGTTCTGGGTGCAATCCTTTCTTTCCATTGTTTTTTACCCCCTACACTGACTGTGTGTCTTTACTTGAGTCATGCTGACTACGAGTCTGGATACATACAAAAATATTTCACATATTTTGTTACTGGTGGAATAAACTTGTACACTTTTCTTTATAGAATTTCAAAGGCAGTTTTCTTTTCCTAATGTCTATTCCATGTATGATGATACATGTAACTCGTGTGTACATCCATTACAGGAACACAGCAGTCACAGAAGCCATGGGGAATAGTTAGCAGTGGTAAAAGGCAATTTATGTAGATGGAAGTGGCTTACTCTGAAGGTCATAATGAGTGAGTCTTGTGTTTAAAATTTTGCCAACCTTTAAAAAATGTCTAGAGACAGTGACTCATTCTATAAATAGCATTTACCTCTTTGACATACAAGCCTGTTAAGAACAGGTGCAAAAATCTTTTTAGAAAGCACCTGAGTCCTGTTTTCTGAAAATATATGAGGCAAGAGGTGACTTCAGAGGGAAATCCCTTTAGAATATGTCTAAAGTAAGAAAATGTATATCATGAAATATTAGAAGTGTAACACAGTATTTTGCAAGGCCTATTTCTCCTTTTTGCCAGGTCTGATTTGTTTTCAGTAGTTTAGTTTATGTTCAGTATTGTTGTCTGTGTATCAGGATTATGCAGGTATCTGAAAACAGAACTAGAGTTCTGTTAAGTTCCTGAAACTGCCCTTGAAGTCAGACAAGATGCTCATCTACTCAGAAAATTTGGTAAATGTTGTAATAATAATAAAGATAAAAGTAAGCTATTGGGAAAATGAAGACATCTTTCTCACCAATATTGCTTAAAATTCTTTCCCTATTCTTTGATGTTTTGAACAAACCAGAAAATACAGAGCAATATGCCAAGTAGTTTCATATGCCCCAATTATATAACTCTTTCACAAGCATACTTTTAAGGCTAGCTATTTCATCTTATTTCTTCTGCACTGATTGTAAAATATACATAACTATTGAATATTATTAGTAATGTAGCTGCAACTTGAGTAAACTCCGTTTTTTTAATCCTTCATTTTAATTACTTTATAACAATATGTAATGAAACATTGTACTTCCATGCACAACTTGTTTTTGAAAATTTGAAGTAGGTGCACCTTCTTTCTTTCTTGATTATGGTTACATATGTTTGCCTATTTAAAGCACTTTACAACGTGTCACATGATATGAGGAAAAGTTTCCTATTTTCTCATCTTTGACACCTTTCATCAGAAGAAAAAGAAGATAGGCAAAATGGACTTTATGACATATGCACTAGTGAGAAATACTGTGTTTAATGTAGGCAAATCACAAACTGATCGTTGTAGCAAACACACTTCACAAAATTAATTGTGTTTCTAGGTTCCATGGTTCCTTTCTCCATGCGGATTTTACATGCTGAACTTCCTCAGTACCTGGCTAATCCTCAGGAATCACTTGACAGACTGCATAGTATGAAGATAATCTGCTCCAAGGTAACAGTATCTCTATCGACTAACATTTCTTAATGTTTAAGAAATAGACCTTATTGTCCTTATAAAGAACATAAAGTTTCAATGATGACATGTATTGCTCCACCTTGATGCAAATACGGAACTCACTATTAAAAGTAATGGAGTGCCTCCTTCCTTTTAGGACTTCTCCTTCTCTCCTCTGGTAGCTCTGACTCAAATGAGTAGAACGGGACAACTTTCGTGCTTTTGCCAGACAAGGTGTAGAGGACAGTGGGCAGATGTGTTTAAGGGCAAGTAGGAGAGATTTCCTACCTTTGCTCAGCTGTGTCCAGCTGCAAACATTTGTTAATGACCTTGATCCTTCAGAAATAGTCTTGATGTTTCAGAAACAGTCCAAATAGCTGGTTTGGGGAATATAAATACAACCTGCTGAGTTTGGTTTGGGGTTTTTATTTTATTTTGTCAACTATAATACAAAATTATGGCTTGAATTATAACATGGGATTTGTTGGTGCTGGAATTGGAGTCATGGGGTTGTGAGCGCTAACTTTGGCCACTAAAGACAACACACCAACAGTCAGCATTTGTCCTTAAATGTTTTTTAGAGAAGTCTTTCCCAAGCAGTCTAATGGACCAGTGATTATGAACTGTTACCATGTGATAAACTCTAGAAGAAATACAACATTATTGGTTTCTCTGTGACACTTGAAAGTTCAAAAATTTATATAAGATAAATACATGTGATTACTTTTTATTTTCAGTATTCCATGGAAGTTTCTTATATTTACTCCTTAAAATAACTTGGATAAGGGAAGTGCAGGGAAATAATAATTGCCAATGGTATAGCTGTACAGCCTTACATGTATGAAATCAACTTGCTTCTAGCACAGTAAAAGGTGGGATAACCAAATGTTTACAGTAAGAAGTCCAGTTCTTTGTATTATGAAGGGGAAAATGTATGGTTTAGGTAATAAGAAGTGAGTGTGGCATTTGTTACAAAGTTGGAAGGAACTGATTTTGGAAGTGGCTGAGAGATATATCTAGTCTGGTCAAGCAGTGCTACTTCTTAACACTTCATGAATGCTGTTACCTGTTGATGTCCATCTCGTCTAATAATGTTACTGGCAGGCTGTTCTCTCCAGTCCTTTTCTTTATAAACAGTCCTCAGCTGAAGTAATCCTGTTCTTCCAGGAAATGCCGTATGCCTCTGTTGCAGGATTCCATGGTGCTTCTACTAACATTTGCCTGCCCTGGTCTGCAGCAGATCAGCTGTTTCATGGCTTTGTTTTATGTGGTCAGGTGTTCAGTGCTGCACTGTCTGCCCTCAGCCATGAAGGTGCCACTAGATTCTAAAAACTGCACTTGTTTCTAAGTTTCTTAATCTTGTAATGGGAAGAGAAAACTATGAATGTGAACAAAGGAGCGACTGCTGGGCCGGGCATTCACCAGCCATCTGGCTAACTATCGAAATGGCCATATCTCAGTTACAGTGTGATCAGCCATCACAGATTAGAGATTGTTGGTAAATAGAGGAATGAAAGGAAAGGAAATTAACCCGCTACACACACACACACACACAGTCCTTTATAAGACCTTTAAGTCACCTACAATTTTGAGGTGTCTCTTCCTCTGTGCTTTTCCTTTAAGTGCATATCCTTAGGGCGTACCCAGTGTACCAAAGAAACTTTAAAGATTTTGTTTTAACATGAATTAGGCTGATTATTTGTTTAAGTAAAGGAAATTAGATATGGTGGAGAAGATGAAATAGAAATAAAGGAGAGTTACAAATTAATATATACATATTTCCCTGCCCACTGAGTTCTTGAGAATGGGTCTGTTTACTCATGTTCTGACTCCATACCTAATAGCAACCTGGTAGTTACCTGGTTCACTATAAATTCTGTATTATCTTTTGTGTCCTTGGAGGAAGCTTCTTTGATCCTGGCTATGCGTGTTCCACAAGCTCTCCTGTTCTCTGAACTTGGTTTCAGTTTGCAGATTGTCACCTCTTTGTCTTTGCCTTCCTATGGCTGAGTTTGGGAGGTTTCTCCCGGGTTAGTGCATTCAATTGCAGCAAGAAGGAGAATGATCTACCTTTGGTTCTGACACTTTCCACTAGAGATAGGATATAGCAGCCAGGGCAAGTCATTGCCTCTGCTGATGGATGCTCCTTTTTAAAGTACAGTACACAACTACAAAAGAATATAACATACTGTCCTTCCGATATGTTATTTGAGACCTCATTGCAGATTACTTCATTTGTTTGCATTCAATTACATACCTTGATTTTGGAGCAATTCAAAGACAGCTGTAGAAACAAGAGTGTGAGTAAGGACAGCTTGTAAACATAACTGTGATTTTAAAGGACAGTTGTAAATTGGTGCTAGTTTAACCATTTGAAGTCAGGGTTGGCTAACAAAAAACATTGCTTATATATATGTTTTGATTTTTGGGTGGAATGCTGTTTGTCCAACAGTCTCAGTCTCAATTGGACCATTCAAGAATAACATTTATAATACTTATAAAAACCCATAGCATAACCAAGAAAATAACATAAAGGATGTACACTCATTAGTCTTAGTATTTCTATGTGACACTTGGGAACCATTTGTGTTATAAGAGAATTAATTGGGGAGCTTTCAAACAAAAGCCTCTAGTGTTTTACTTCCCTATTTTAAAAAGTAGAAAAATAATCTTTGGTCATCCGTATTTACAGAAGGGCATACGAAGAGTCATTATGTAAATTAGATGATCTTGGAGTCATAAAAGCTAGAAGAAAGAAAAGACCTAGTAGCTCACCTAGTCTGTCTCTCTGCAGTGCAAGGTTGTTTTCTAGTTTTTAATGAGCCAGCCTATGGAGCTAAGGCCACATCCCCTGGGAGGCTATTCCAGGGTAATGCTAATACATTTTGATCATAAGAAAATTTGTCTTTTTATTTCGTTTCTCTTCCCTAATGTAACTGTGGGGGTTTTTCCTATCCAGTACTTGCTTTTAGTCTGCTGAATTCCTTTTTGCTTTTCATTGTATATATTCTACAGACATTTGTCAACTTTAGATTAGCCATTCCAGTTAAAGATGTAACCACATTTATTTTGGTTACTTTATCCTTTTAGCCCCCATCTACTTACATATTTCTGGTACCTGAAAGCAGGATTGGAGGTTGGGTGCAAATTTTTCATTTTCTCTGTATATATCTTTCCACATATATATATTTTATTTTTCTCTGCAATGTTTTTATCTTTTCCAGTATTCCTGCAAATTTCTAACCAAGATCTGGTTAGATATTTTACTTTTTTGTCTATAGGTACAGCTTTTGGGAAATAAATATTGTCTGTAGTGCCAAATGGGTGTAGCTTGGGGGAGGAAGCTATAGGAGAGCAAGTTACTGTCTGTGTTACTGCTGGGCTTCCTAACTTGTTGCCCATATAAGTCTGCCTTGAAATAAATGGTATCTGAACAGCCAGGCAGTAAGAGTAACAACAGAGTTTGTTCTTCTCAAGTGTTCATTTAAAAGCAGGCAGGATGTCTTTAGTGCTAGTAATTCTCAGAACATTCTAAAAAATGCTTACCTGGAAACCAGAGTGTTAAAAGAGAAATAGTTGGAGTTAATCTAAACTCTTCCCTTAGTTTTTGCCTATGCTTCCTAGATGTTTGAGGGAGAGCTCGTGGAAATGCACACATCCCATAGTATAATGTATTTCACTTTTAAAATGTAATCCTTCAAGTCCCAGAGCTATTTTAGCCTCTTCTGCCACATGGGTGGAGGAGTGCCAAGTGGTTTAACAGTCCTGCTTCCTAAAAAACTTGTCAAAAATACTTGGTGCCCTTTGTCCATCAGCCACTCCCTCTGCAGTTCGACCACTCTCATTCATGAGTAGTTGTGTTCCTTCCTGGTCCTTCCATGCACTCATCATACCTCCTAATCTTGTGTTTTACTTCCAAACTGATGAACTTTTCAGTCTCTTAGCTGCTGATTATTTGGGGATTTTATTTTCATTCAGCTTCCAGTTCTGGCTCAGTTTCCAAGGTGACATAAGTATTCTGTTTGTCATATGTTACTTCATTCTAGAGGGTATTTGTCTTGATGCCTAGTTGATAAGTCTATAGAAACTATGATGATCCTTGGACCAATCTGAGTATCCAAAAAGCCACAATGCCAGAAGCACCAAATAAGGATTGCAAACTAGGGACACAAATGGTGGTATGAGTAGACCAGTAATTCCAGCATACAGGGGATGTATAGGGAATGAAGCAGAAGGCTCAATGCAGTAATACTAGCCAGTTAAGATAATGATTTATAAATAATCAAAACAAGAAGCATAGGTCACATGTAAAACTGATTAAGTAAATGATAGAAGTGTTCAATCATATTTTTCTTTATAATAGGAACACAGATGGTTAGAGCTATTTGATATGATATTGCTGGAATAAACAGTTCACCAGCTAAATATTTCATATTCACTAACCCAAATAGCTTATACTGAGGAACTACAGGAATCATTAATGTTACTATTAAACGATTCTTGGAAAAGTGGGGAAATGCCCAGATACTGGAATACTGCAAATGATGTTCTTAAGAAGGGCAAAAGAGATAAACCTGGGGAATAAAACAATTAGCCTCAAATCATCGCCAAGCTCTGCTTTAATTACGTTGAGCTTGAGGTGAGGGCTTGATATCCCCAAGTAATGTCACAGAATGGGTAATGTAATGCTCTAATTGTATGCTAATATCTAATTCTTTTCTTTCTGATTATGAGATTGAGCACGTTTTCAGAGAAACTCATTGTCTTTTTAAACAAGACAGCATGTCTGCTTGATGAAGGCCCTTTGTTTATACCATTTCAATGTAGGAACTTTGAGCCTTACTGAGACTGAGAAGCAATCACTAGATATTTTCTAGGGGAGGAGAAAGATCATGGGTTTTAGACTGCAGAAAACAGATTATAAAGTGATTTGTATTTGTGGGAGAGAAGAAATTTTTTTTTCTGACTAGATGCCTTATTATACACTAGGCATTTAACACTGAAATGTGGCACTTTGGTTTCTAAGTGATTTCTAGGTGGCTACACTGCTTTTGAAAGTGGGACTGAGAGTCAGTCTTGCAGGCATGCCACTGCCGTCTCATAAATTGCCACCTGTCAGCTAAGCTGCAGTATCTAATGGTGTATGCTCATAGCCCCTCAAAATCTGAGGTAAGGCAGCTTAGTCCAGCCCTCTGTGAATGAAGTTTACAGTAAGTCATATTACCTTGTGCTTGTCATGGGCTAACAATTCCTACTAGCCTGGCTCAGCTGCCAGGTGGTAACTGCTCTGCTTTCATTGTATGTCTCTCCTTGCTCTGAAGTTTCTTGTAGCTACATTTATGGCCCCTAACTTCAAGATTTCACTCTAGTCTGTGAAAAGAGCTTGGCATCTCGTAGGGCAGTTTCTTCCAGCTTAAAATGTCAAAAATTGGTGGCATGAGCTGTCATTCTGAGGGGACTGATCATCTTCATTGGCTGTAGAAGGCATCAACACACTCTCCAAGGCCAGATTAATTCTACCTGGCTTCATTTTGGAGGATTTCCTGCACTGATTTAAAGTGTTCCCTCATGAAGCACTGAGCACAATTGGAATGCTTTGTTAGTGTAGAAAAAGACAATTAGTTCGTATACTGACAGAAGCTGAAAGCTCTCCAGAAGCGCAGTCAGTCCCCAGAAGAGGCAGTGCCCTGTGTCTCCCTCCACAGCAGCTGCTTAAAGAGCAAGTGGCCTTAGTAGTTTTTCAAGGGAAATCTCAAGTATTGTATTACAATCAAAGTTACAAATATGTAACAAGAAAAGTGAGGTGATCTGTGGGAATTGGAAAATGAATTTGGAGAAACTGTAATGGCATTAAGAAAAGCAAAGGTGACTTGCATTTCAAATGGAGCCTTGTGTGCATATTTTAAAAGTGGTTACGACACAAGCTTCATTAAATATGTTTTCATTCTTCCAGTGAAACAACAAATGTTTCATTCACTCAACAATTTACATGATTTAAAATCTATGATAAAGAAGCAATAAACCCCAAAGTTTGAGAAGGAAATTGCAGTAAGAACTAAGAGGAATAATTCTTTAAAGAAAAAAATATGAAACTAGAGCCCATACTTAGTGTGGGCAAGTCAGGAGGCAGTGGCTTTCTGTGAAAAAATCAGTTTGATTTGCATTGTGGTCATTAACATTCATTCTCTGGTGAAGCGTATTTTATGTTTTACCTAACAAAATGTGTATGTCCCAAGAGTGTGCTGACATTTAATGTTCTCTAAGTGTCATAAACTCAAGCTCTTAACATCCCTCCACTGTACAATTGCTTTCTTACTTTGTGCAAGTGATCTTGCTATGGTAATAACCAGTAGTTTTGGACTGTACTTAGGTGAAACATTCCTGCATGAATTGGTTTACATATAGTTTGTCAATTGTAGATAATGTGCATTAAATATATAATGCTGTTTAAACTCATGTTGGTTACTTTAAAAAAATTTACTACAGATATTAGAAAATTTGGAACAAGGCTTAGCTGAAGATGGAAGTATGACTAATATTACACAGGAGAACAGACAAGGTAGGTATTCTTTAAACATTTTTTTCACAGGCTGTGTGTTTTTATTGCTTGCCTAAGTATGCTAAAAGTTTTCACAAGACTGCCTCAGAGTGTTAAAACAGTATTTTTGTAATCTGATAGTCTACTTGGCCACTGAAATGATACACCTTGTACTTTTATTTGCTGGAATTAATTTCACAGTTTTGCCCTTGATGGAACTGATGCATTAAATCAATTCTTTTTCCTACTTAGAAGAAACAAAGAATGTGTCTGCCATCCTTTAATGATGAATATATAAGTGTATTGCTGTTGCAGCTAGATGGATGTTTCATCTTAAGCCTTGGCTGACCAGCTCCTCTCAATCCTCATGTCTGGCATCCACTCAGTTTTTTCAGATTGAACTGCCACCATTCCCTGGCTACACTGGCCTAGGATTCTGCTGCATAAGTGGCTGAGTCTCACTGTAGCTACATGGTACTTAGACTCCCTAAATACCTAAGGCACTCTTTAGAAGACTGTTTAGATTATATTGAGCTACATCATCATTTTCTCCTTTTCCTTCTGTCTTAGTTGTGTAGCTTCAATAGTGTAGGATACATTACTGCATAAAAAAGCATGATCAGGACAGATTAGTTGTCCAAGCATTTTTATAAAAATACAGTTTATACTTATGAAGTCATTACAGTATACTTGACAATTGGACAAGATGTGGTGACTTTTTGGCATTGCTATGGATGGTGTGGACCCCTCATGGCAAGTTCAAAACATAACACCATAAAAGCAAAGACCTTTCAGCTTCGGTAACAGCCTAAGGAATGTTACCAACTTCTTTGTAGGATGGCATTCACCTAGAGCCTGTGGGAAGTAAAAGTCTGTCTCTGTGATAGAAAGAGGCCCAGTAGAGTTAGTACCAGAGTAAAAGAGTTATTATAAATAATTCCTTAAAACGGTGTCTATATGGAAGGATGCGGACCTGTCTGAACTCTTCTTCTGCCTGGACTTCATTTTGACTGGATGTAAAAGCAGCTTTAATGAATTACTGTACTTGACTTACTATACATTCAGTATATGTCCTGAAAGCATGAACACATGTGAGCAGCATCTATCATTAAGATATTTGCAAATACAGTCAAGTGAATACTTTTACTACTCTTCTCAAAAAGGTTAGGAGAAAGGGAAAGAATCTGACATCGAAGATTTATCCACAGCACTTCAGGAGTTCATGTACTTCTCTTTTGTATCTACCATTCTTTTTGCCTGTGTTCTCATACTTACTTTTCCCTGTTAGCCCTTTCTGCCAGATTTTCATCCTTATCCCCCCCACATTTTAGTTTCTACAACTTCAAAACCAAGATGTTGATCCCCCTTTAAGGTACAAGGACTTTTCCCTAGCTGTGTTGTAATTCTGTGTCCTCTGGTCTGCCTCACTCATGAGTTTCTGCCTCCTTGCTTTTCTTCTCTGCTGCTGCTGCTGCTGCTGCTTCAGAGCTCGGGAAGAGGCCTCAGGAAGAGGCATAGTTAGAAAAGCAGCAGCTACTAGTTACCACAGGAGGTGGCTGCAGAAAATTTGAATGGATCTTTGCATGTCTCTTGTGCACCTGCCTGTAAGTTTAAGACTGCCAAAAAGCCCGTGGGACCTTTGCAGAGACTGTTGACTGCTGCTGTCTGCAGAGGTCAGCCAGATCTGCTCCCTCTCTGCTTCCTCAGTGCATTTGTAGCTCCAGGAGGCTGATAATGGGTTTGCTTTCTTTCATCTGAGACTAGTTGAAGCAAACCTTATTAACTTTATATGAAGACAGACCTAATTCATTATGGGAATTATGCTTAGCCTGTAATTTCCATGGTGCTGGTGTAAGAAGGTGCAACACCAATCAATTTACCACATCTCCTCTAGTCTGGAACAGAGCACCTCATTTGCCAGTTTTCCAGCAGGCAGAGAGATTTAGCATTGCACCACTTACCTGGTAAAGCATTCTGTAAGATGCCAATTTTGCACCTTCACAGTGCACAGGCTGCCTATTGAAATGAATGGCAGTGTGGAGTACAGAGTCCTTGATGAATAACAAGGAAAAGCAAGTGCTTAGAGTGGAAGCATGACCGTATGGACCTGTAGAGAGGGTTTCAGGCATCTCAGTAACATAGAATGATCTGCTCTTGGGTTTTTGGTTTTGTTCACTGCTTTGCAGGTTTTCTTTAACCCCTTTCTGCCAGTGCTAAGAAGCCTCATCCCACAGGGCTACAGAATTTCTAGACCAGGTTCTATTCAGTTTATATCACAGACTGAAGACATCTGGCCTGCCTGCTTTGCAGTCCTTTTTTTGACAACTGTAGCTAGTGATGTCTGATTGTTAACAGCAAACCTTGGTGTCTCCAGTGTAGGAGTCAACATCTAATTTATTGCCACCTAAGTCCTAAAAAGCTGAATTAAAGGGGAGTTATTTAATTATGTCCAGGTTTTACACACACCCACAAGAAAAGAAAAGAAATGTGTCAAAGTATTTGCTCCTGGTTTAGAGCATCCTCTCCATTAGTAGCACTAGCAATGTATGGTCAAGGGGGAATTTCTAAAGCAAAAGCTAGGAGTAAGGAATGATTTTAAGGCACAGTGGATGAAATACTGTATTCAGTGTTGGACCCCACATTATACCTTCTTGTGACAAGGATAATTTGAGAATATTCATAGGTCAGGGTTTTTTGTTTTATTGTTGGAGTGGATTGAAGGAGTTTTCTTTTTTAAGAAGGGGACTAGACATTTCACCAAGCTCTTCTTATTTGTAATGATATTTTTGTGTGCTGAAAGAATTATCTCTGTAACCCACCAGGCTTTCATCAGAGACTACATTAATGATACAAATGAGTGGTCTCAGTTCTCGCAATTGCATTGAAATAGCCTCTTCTTCCTTCCCTCTACCCCCTTCAAATCATTACAGTGACCTTGACAGCTGATTGACTGAGACACATTTTTCTTATGTACTAAATTAATAGTCCTAATGTTTATTTTTGAGGATTAGAGGAATATTTCTAGCATTGATCTAGGGTACTGCAACACAAAAGAAAATAAGGATCTGTGTGAACCATTCTCTTATATCATCAGGAGTCTGTCTGCGAAGTGAGAGGGAGAAATCTGCTGCTGCAGCTTTTAATGGCTGCAAGCTCCAGGAGCATAGGGAAAGCAGACAGGCTTGGCAGATTTTTTCCAGCATATCTGTAAGCTAGAGGCAAGCACAAACAGTCCCAGACTCAAACGTTTCTCACTCTGCATGTTTTGGCTCTGATATTCTAGCTATGTTTATTTTTTTAATTTATCACATTTAATTCTGTAGATTATGTGTTTATAAACTGATGCTTATTATCACTTGAATCCTTTTATGCACCTTTTGTTCTGATGTTGGAAAACGTGTAGCTTATTTTGGTGTTTAATATTTGGCCTGAGCTGAAAGCTGAGTGGCTGTCTATTGCTCTGCATTGTTGCATCGTATTTGATACCCAGAGCCGCTGGAGCAATTCTCTCAGACAAATGCAGAATTCTCTGATGCTGCAGCATGACTGAGAATTAAAAATTCTAGGCTAAAACCCAGTGGTGTTAACGAGGGGGACCTTTCAAAATCGTAATTCATAGGACCAGTAATTGATGGCAAGAAAGAACCTCTAATTTATTTGTGCAAATTCACAAGCTGCTCTTATTTTGCAGCCTCTGTTCAGCTGTGGAGGTCACGTCTGGGCCGGGTGATGTACTCCATGGCAAACTGTCTGCTAATGATGAAGGTACGTGGGTGGCAGAACTGCAGAGGTACCGTATATTCCAGAATAGAACGTCAGAGAAAGTAAACGTGAACTACTGGTGCAGAGATAAGGGAAGACTACCTGACAGTACATGACGGTTTTGCTTAGTGAAGAATTAATTAGACTTACTAATGTCTTATTTAATAGATAGCTATTTGCAGTAATGTTCTTTGGGAATATATCTGTACTTATTTCTCCCCAAATCATCCTAGAGAACATGCAATAACAATACAGAATTTGCATTTTTAAATTGAATTTTTCAGACACTTAACTAAATGCTCTAATTAAAAGCAATTACGTGCTTTGTCTTTTTCAAACTATATGCTAGGAATGTGGCTGTTTTTGTGAGGATTAATAACTCTGTAGCCTTTGTATCTGATGAAGATCCAGAACATTTAAATACATCCTTCCTTGTCAACCAGTCTCAGTTGTAATAAATATATCTTCTTTCAAGTTTAAATCCTCACCTAGTAGGTAGGGGTGGAAGAGAAAGGAATAAAAGCAAAAGTTAACTAGTTTCCACTGTTGAGGTTTTTTCCCTTGATTCCTCCTTACTTTTTTAACCAATTCTACTCTATTTGGTGCAACACTTATCTTCTCCCAGTAGTCAGGAAGTACAAATAAAACTTCTTCTGCCAATCACCTCTTGGTCAGGGAAGTGAGGCTATGGCTATTCTTGCAGGACACTGCTGTTATCCTGAGCTTAACTGTACTTCACAAATCAATTAGCAGAGACGGCCTCAGAGCAGGGCTGTCAGCAGTATAATCTTCACAGCCCAGGATTTGCACTCCTGGCTGGTTGCTCTTCACTTGCCCAAGGTCATGCCAGACCCGATCCTTTGATGTTTTGCTAAGCTACTTCCCAAACAGGGCTCCATTCTTAATATTACAATACGTCAAAAAATATATTTTTTTAATAAATAAGAGCCATTTATCTAGCTTAACATGACACGGAATATCCTTCTTATGAGAATTAGGGAAAACATCCATTTGTTTTCATAATTTTGTTGCAATAACAACATTTCGGTCTTGAATAGAAATAATTGTCCATTAAACCATGAGGTATTTTTGAGAATTAGTAAATATTTGTATTTTGAAACATGAAATAGGCTCATTTTTTAAAGAACTTTCTTTTTCAAAAAACAAGTGAAGAAAAGCATCACTTGCCATCCAAACAAAGTAGAATATGTAAATAAGAAAATGCTGGTACAAATCAATTCAAGAAGTTCACTTTTGCTGTGAATTGTTTTTAACTCAGTATTTTTTCTTCTCATGGACACACAAATCCACATGCACACACAGTTCTCACCTTCCTTTGGTTCGGTCTTGTTAGTGCTATTTTCTTCAAGTAATAGAAATCTGTTTGTGAATACTCCTTACCATGTTTTTGGAAATGATACTTCAGAAATACTTCAGCACAGATACTGCTTAAGACCAGTTGTATTTAGGGACTCACAGCTGTCAAGTTAGAAATTTATGATTCCACAGTATCTTCTAGATTACCCACAACTGCATGTTGCATTGGCTATAGAGTAGTTGTGAGTCTTTCACTTTTCAGAAATCTCTCTAGACCATTCTAACGTGCATCAGTGCAGTAATGAAACTATTTTTTCAAATAATTTTTGAACACACTTTTTTTTGTAAGTTCTCCCATGAACAATTATATTAATTGAAGAGAGTTCCACCTTTTTTTTTGCTGTTATGTAATATGCTTTTAAAATTGCATTTGTTTTTATTCAAGTATTTCAAGTGTATGTAATTTAAGAAAAAGAACCCAGTTTCATTCTCAGTGCCATCTATTGCCATCTAGAGACCATTTACGATACTGCAACAGAGTTATGATTGATCTCCAGGTACTGTTTGGTGTTGGAATAACTTGTGGTAGTAGTAGATTAATAAGAACAATATATTAAAGAAAAACTGTGTGACATCGGTATGAAAAAATTAAAAACTTATTATCTTACTTTTGCTAACCTCTTTGGCCAAAAAACCTGCAGTAATAGTAAGAATAATCTTGTCAGTACTGATGCTTGAAAATTAAAAAATAATATTTTGATTAGATGTTGGCCCTATAACTATTTAAATCTACTTTAATCATCCTCAAGTCTAATCAGGTTTATTTCATGTCATATCTCTTCTGCATTACTTACCTGAATCACGGAGTTCTGTTTATGTAGCACAATGATTTTTGCCTTTTTAAATATGGCATCATTGGTTTCATAGCTAAGCATCTCATTAAATTATTGAGATGGTATATTATTTTGGAAGCAGTGAGTGAAGCACAAAGGAGTGATTCACCCAGACTTGCGCAGGAAACCTGCAGTGGAGCAGGAGATCAGTCACATCTCCTTTATCATGGGACTATCTATCCAAGGTACTGAATTCTGTCTGCTGTGTCCCTTTATCCGTGTGATTAGCGATAGTTCAGCAGCAGTTTGAGGCAGTCTTAACATACCCTTTTTTCCTAATCATCCTCCCTTCTTTGTACAGCCTTTCTTAAATGGATTACAGCTTTCTTCCATGCACCACTATTGGACCTAACCAAATGACAAAGAAATGGTGGATCTCAGTTATATCAACTGGTATCAAACAACTTTCCCATTTCCTTTGAACAAGGGGCAGCTTAAGGAAGCATGTGGAAATACAGCAGGAATGGAAAGGGAGACCATGTAATCTGTCTGTAGACTTCCATTTACAAGAACTCTTGGCTTAAGTCACTATGAAAGCATATCCTGAATATAGAAGCATGAGGGAATATTCATTTAAAATGCAACTGATTATGTCCATTGCTTCATTTCAAGTCTAATTGCAAAATGTCTGTCACTTTACTAAATCATCATGGAAGTGTATTGAAAACTTTTTAAGTTCTTTTCATCTGAGCTAAAATCGCTTTTGACATTATCTTACCACACTTTTATCTCTCTAAGGAATAAACACTTAAGTATTTTCCATATATATTATAAATGCACTCTAATTAAAGGCACAGTTTGCACTTTTTACTTTTTTCAGTGTTGTCTTAACTTTTGTAGAACTTGTCTTTTGTAAAACAAAAGCATTAGAATTGACTTTAATCTGGGTCCAATACAATTAAAACTGCACCAAGAAGTAAGTAAGTTTGTGCTAGTGATGTAAGGGACTGATGCCTAAGGACTTTGGTTCCTTTATGATTTAAAAGAGAAGACTATGAATCATCATGTCTTTTTCCTAACTGTGCTGCAGTACAGCTCTTTGGATTTGTACCACTGTGAATCTGCTTTTACAACCCTTCTGAGTGCACTAGATGGAGAGGAAGGATAAGGTATCCCTGTCCTCTTTCCCAAAATAAAATATTTATGAACTCTACAATTTGTATAGCTAAAGCTGATTTTTAGTCTAGGGTTTATTGAACCTACTCTCAGCATTTTACATGTTATGGTCATTTCTGCTTATTTCTAAATATCTCATAATTAATATTCTAAGTACTTATGGTGGTGATGAGGGAAACATGAAAACATAATAATGCAGTGACCATGAGGAGAAGTACAGTTATACTGTGGTGTATGAAAGGAAAAAACATACACCTGCTGCCATTTTTGTGCAAGTAGATGCAGTGGCTTACTAGAACTATTTTAGATTAGTATATATAATATTAGCCCCAAATTTTCATAGCACAAGAGGTATTGAATTATAAAACAATAGGCCAACTCTCATATCCTGAATTGTACAGCTTCAGTCCTTCTTTGGGGATTGTTTTTATGAAGGTGTGGAAAATCTGAAGGCTCTCAACCTTTAGAAATTAAAGGCCATGATGATACATTAGCCCTGTCTTTACATTTTAGGATCACAAGCTGAAGTCATTGGGATTTTTACTGGCAATACTTAGTATGTTTTACGCCTTACAACCACACCTTGCATTAATCAAGACTTCACTCCTCTAAGGCAGTGTGTATTCATCATTCTATCAGGCAATTTTTGTTGTATTGCCACATTAGCAAAACTGTAAATGAGGGCGGTCCCGTGGTGTAATAGTGAGCAGTCCGGACTCTGATCACAAGGTCGTGAGTTCAAGTCTCAGTGGAGACCGTACCGGGCAGTTCAATGCCTCTCTGCCGTCAGATCTCGGATGCTCAGCAGGGTCAGCCTCGGTTAGTACCGGGTGCTGTAGACAGTCCTGAGGACTTCACTGGCACTGTCCAAGCTCGCTCGGCCGTGGCAGATGGACCTTGGGACTTAAACGGTGGGGCCAGTTCTGTGCATGCTGTGCCTCACCTAAAAAATCCACTGCGCAGGCTCGAAGGGCACACCCCCACCTGGGGAGAGCCCTGCCCAAATCTTTCTTCGCGAAGTTTGGCCATACATACATACATACAAATGACAACAGTCTTTAGTAAGTTAGACTAAATATCCCTTACTTTACAATATGCTTCCTCAGAAGGAACTGTCAGATAAGATGCCTCACCGCAGAATAGTATCATTCAGTATCACATGTAGGATATTTGAGAAATCTCCTGATGCTTCCATGATAGTGTGACAAGAAGAGTACATGCATATAAAACTCACTGTGGGATCCTTGGGTAACTACAAAATAAGGTTGTGTTTAGAAGTGAGCCTGGATACTATGGTAATGTTTTGCAGTTCCATCCTGGGGCCTACGCTCAGGGATGGCTTTGGACATTCATAATTTAGTTTCTATCATCTCCTGGAAGAAAGGGTCCCATTTTTCTGGTAGGTAACGTAAAGCATGCAGTAACAGTTGTGATGTGCTAAACTGTTGTATGGAAACAGGGTGCTGTGTCCACGAATACAGTGCATAGACTCCTAATGTTCATCTCTACTCTCACATTTCAGGAGGTGTGAGTATTTATGGACTCCTAGTTATAATGTATATGGTATTGGAGAATCACTTGATAAGGAGTGCAAAAGAGGACGGTTTCTCTGTCTTAGGCCAATTCCATGAAGGCCCTGCAGCATGGACCTCTAAGACTTGGCTGCTGGTTCCTGCCAAGTCTGGCTGCTCTGTGCACTGGGGAGACTGTGGTGCTGTAATTGTGCAAACAGTGCCCACTCCTGCAGCTTCTTGTGACTGAGGCTTTCCTGCAGTCAGTTCATGGTGTGCCATAAACCAAGCGGACAGAAGCACCTTTCTATCAGCTTACTGGATGGTCTCCTGGGTGTTGTTTCTGTGTTAGTTTGGGGATGTGACAGCAAAGCCCCCGTCCCTCACGGTAGTGCTGTGCATCTTTGTTGTGTACTCAAAGCCTTAGAGTGTGCATGAGAGTGAGCACTGGGTGAGGGGCAGCTTTAGACCACAGAATGGAAGACATTGAGAATTTGATATGATAAAATTATTTCTCTAGTGACCACATTTTACGCTTGGAGAGATAAAATTTACAGTCACAGACAATCCTTCAGATTTAATAGATTATACTCTTGCAGGATTTAATAGGTAATACAAGCATGGTTGGAGTGCCTCTAAAGAGCTGGATCAAAGGGTCCCTATTCCAAGTTTTTTATGCCTACCTAACACAGTGGGACTACATGATCAATTAAGTTCTTTTCTAAGTCATACATTTATGAAAAATTGTGGCTGTGTTAATTTCCTCACATTTTAGTTCTGATATGTGGATATGACCTGTTGTTTTTGCTCTGAACTCCTTCCGTTATCAATAAGAAATGTGAGCATGTCATAGCACATTAGATTTAGAATAAACTCTAAATGTTCATAATGTTCAGAATTAATCATAATACCCACATTATGCACGTTGTTTGCAAGATCCTGTACAGTGCTTCCTGCCCTGTTTAAGTCAGCTTTTACAATTCTAGGATGTGTAATTTTCTCTCGTACACAGATGGGACTTCAAAGACTTGTCTTGATTTCTTGTTTATATGAAACAATTAATATATTCCAAATAGAATGATTTGAGTTGGAACAGACCTCTAAAGGTCATCTAGTTCAACTTCCCCCTGCCATGCAGTAGGGCATCTTGAACTGAATTGCTCAGAGCCCCAGCCAGTCTGATCTGGAATATATCCAGGAATGGGGCATCTACCACCTCTGGGCAACGTGTTCTAGTGTTTCATCACTCTCATTGTAAAAAATTCCTTCCTATTACCTAGTCTAAATTGACCCTTTTTAATATAAAACCATTACCTGTTGTCCTATCACAATAGGCCCTGATAAAAAGTTTGTCACCATCTTTCTTATAAACCCATTTCAAGTACTGAGAGGCTTGCAATGAGGTCTCCCCAGAGCCTTCTCTTCTCCAGGCTTAACAACCCCAGTTGTCTCAGCCTTTCCTTACTGAGAGGTGTTCAGTCCTCTGATCATTTTTGTGGCCCTTCTCTGGAGCTGCTTTAACAGGTTCATGTTTTTCCTCTGCTGAGGACTCCAGAGCTAGATGCAGGTTTAGTACTTTTAAGTGCCTCCTCAGGAAAAGAAATTCATTACACCTGAGGAACATTGTCTTCTCAGACTAAGAAGAAGATGAAGAAAAACACCCATTACTAATAGTTGTGATCACATTAGGGACAAGTTAAATGTGTACTATAATTTGACTAAGAGAAATGGTAGGGTAGAGATTATCCCAAGATGTCTGTGTAGTTCTGAAAGATTATTCTTTGTAGTCTATTGCTTCCTAACACGCACCACAAATTCCTGTATTAAGTTGAAGGGCAGGACTGTCAGGAAGCACACGCGGAGCATGTTCCGCCTTTGTGTAGCCTGGCCTGTATAAGCAAAGGCTGGCACTCTCTGCCTGTGCTCGTGGTCCCTCCAAGGAGCTGGAGCTGCAGCTGGCACAGCCCTGTGCTCTGTGAGTGTACCCACAGCGTGTCCTCACTCAGCAGAGAGCACATGCAGTGTTTCTCATGTGTGCCTGCCAAACCCTGTGTAGCCAGGCTCTGAAAGTCATTTACTGTCCAGATCACTGAACTCTGCAGCTTAACCAGAATTCTGTCACTGGGCATTAGCTGGAGGGTGTGGTGGCACTGCATCTTGAGCAGGCAGATCTCAGAGCTGCCCCTTGCCAGCAGGGCCTTTGTGCAGATGGGGAGGGTGGTGTCACTTGCAAAACTTTCTGGAAATCAGACCCATCCCCGCCCACACTTAATTTTAGCACCAATCAGTTTTCTATTTAGATTACCTGCTTTTATGCAGTATGGTAGGAAAAAATCAACAATTTGGATGGAGAGATGGAAATGGGCTTCTTTCCCTTGGTAGTAGTGCTAGTTTGTAATCTGAAAATGTGCAGGAATTGCAGTTTCTGTCACGTGATGTTGTTCACAAGTTAAGAGCATGTGCAAAGGCAGTTCCCAAAGCTTTGGAATATAGTTTGTTAAACCATGTAAATTATACATATATTTGAAACATGAGACACTTCTCAAGTATGTATACCCCCTGTCACACAGAAAGTGCCTGACTTGAATTCTACATCATAATCTAATCTGAAGGTTAAATGTTTCAGGTTTTGGCATTTAACTACAAAAAGAATATGATGCAGTTAAAAAGAAAAAGATCCCCTGTGTATGTAGTTCTAGTGTAACTGAGAAAAGACCAATATGGTCAGCTACCAGTGCCTCAGTGATTGATAAAAATTCTGTCTCACTGACAAGTTGCAATTACTATAATTCCATATGAGTTTGTCTTTAAAAAGAAGGTGACATAAAAGTTGAAGAATGCTGACCTTAAATACCCCATTGTGTACTTTTCACCCTTAGGACTATGTGCTTGCTGTAGATACTTACCACACCGTCATCAAATATTACCCACAGCAAGAGCCTCAGCTGCTGAGTGGAATTGGAAGAATTTTCCTTCAGGTATGCATTTTATTCTAAATTTGCTACATAATACTGCTATTGATAGTTAATGTAGAAAATAATTGTTGCATTTAAAACTATAGCTATTTTTATAGGGCACATGTCAAATTGTAGAGGCAATGTGGTCAAAACAAAAACCTTTCTGCCATGTGGTATGAGATAAAACTAGGAGATTAAAAGCACCTCTAGTATTAAAAGTGCATTAGCAAACAACATGCTGTAGAAAGTCATGCCAATAATTTAATCAAAAAGTAACATTCTGCTTTCCCTAAAACTAATGGTAAAGCTCCATTGATGTCAGTGAGCCAGACATTTCACTAAAAATCTCATGTCTCACCACCTCAGACTGCATGCAGCCCTCAGTCACACTGTGTAACTGCCATCTTCATCTAGAAAAAACTGGGTGTCCTTCTGTTGTCCAGATTACCCCTGAGAAGACAAGGGCGGGCACAGTAGAAGAAAAAAACAGGACAGTACAAGTATAATAAATGTCAATGTAACTGTACTTAATGATACTAAGTAAAAATAGATGTCTGTTTTTCATAAAAGGATACATATAAATAGCTATCTGATCAACTAAGTATCTCACAAGTTCTTTGCGGTTCTTTCATATTTCTCATATTTCAAACATTTTACCTACTCACTTTTCATTATTAATGATAAATCTAATTTTGAGTTGTCAGGTATTTACAAATTACTTTATTTGTGACATTCATGTTATAAAATTATATTGAAATGGTGTCATTTACTCTTGAGATATAATTATTAATATTGTTTGCTTGAATTCATAGAATGTCATTCAAATTCAATTATGGATTTTCAGTTCTCAGCAGGAACATGGTTTAACAATGTGGTAGGCATGTCTGTCTTTAAAAGTCTCTAGTTTAAAATGGATCTCCAGCACTGTAGAGAATTTTATAATATTGGCTGCATGCATTAATTATTATCTAAATAGGCAACCTAGTAATAATGCATATTAAAGAATGGTACTGTAAATATGCATAATACTATTGGAAATACAAGTTATTAATAGTTCTGGTCTTAGTGGGAAAATGACTGGGTACATTAGTGGTACTGCCTTGCTGGTGAGAGTTCTGCCCTAGTGTGACACTCTCCAGTCTGTAGCTCCATTTGCTATAGAAAAATTGTCACTCTTAGGAGGAAAGTGTCTCCTGACTCACAGAGCCATTTGAAGGCACTGACTTGGCAGTGCTGGCTGTGACAACAGTCTTTTACTGCTCACTGGTTTTACTGTCAGAACTGGACACAGCAAAAGGGTGTATGAGGAGTCCTTGGTATTTTCATGTGATCTAAATAGAAGTTAAAAAGAATCACTTCTAAATGCAAATGTTTTCCCTCTAGCACCTTAGGGAGGTGAGGTTTTATTGTTTGGCTTGTTGTCCTTTTCTGTCATAAAACCTTCAGCTCTGTCTGGGAGGTAGTGCTGCAACAGGTGCAAGATTTTGACATGTTAGGAGAAAAAGACAAGACAGTGTGCAGGCAAACAAAGCCAAGAAGTTTAAAAGAGTGTTGCAGGCCTGGGCACCATCATTTTGGTAAGACCACTCTGTGATATGTGTGCAGTGCTGACAAGGCTCTCTTTAGAAAACAGGATGTCTTGTAGGTAAAATGGGAAAGCCATTTTTTTGTATTCAAATGTCACAGCTTCTCAAAAACAGGTAGTGATTCCCAAATAACCTCAGACTGTGCTATTAACTTTGAACATTTTCCAAGAGGGGCGTAAGGGAGCCAGATTCCAGTTGCTTATAAGTCACAGATAGTTTGACAATAGACATCCCACATATGAAACAAAGTAGTCATGTAGAATGAAGAGTAATTCAGGAGTCGAACAGAAAGAAATTGTAATCTTTTTCAATATGTAAAATTTTATGTGTGCTTTATTTTTTTCTTAATTGAGCTTACTAGTTTAAGGCATCATACCTTCTTTATCTTCACATGTAAGTGGAGCAAAAAGAGGTCTAAATCTGGTGTATGGCCTTCAGCTGTTGCTTTAAGTAATTGGAAAATGAGGATGAGAGAAGTGGAGAATGCAGGAAAAGACAGAGGCTGTTACAGAGAAATTTTCAGAATCACTGTAATTCTGTCAGTAATCACCTGACCCGTAAAACAGAAATTCACATGAAATGGGGTAACAGTGAATACATTTTAGTCTCTAGGATTATATTGTGTGTTGCTAATAGACTCTGGCTCGCTGGCTGACCTGTCCAAATTTGCTATTTAAATAACTACATTCAAGAATTTAGGAAGTAGAAAACTGCCTGACCTTACCCTCTGCAATAGATTGCTGCGAAAGAGTCAAAAGCCATAAATAAACCCTAGGAGTACTTAAGAAAAATAATCAAAGTTTCCAGACAAACAACAAACTTAAGCACATAATGTATTGGAAGCTCCTTGTTAGAGGATATGATTATTTGAGGTTAACAGTGGAATTTTAATTTTTATTTGATGTGCTAATTGTTACTAGATACTGAAATGACACTTTCTGAACTAAGTTTAATAAAATTAAGTGATGAAGATCACTTTAACATTTTAATGACTAATTGAAACTAATTATTTCTTTAACTGTTCTTCCCCCACCAAAAAAGTAAACTGTTTCGCCTCTGTGGGCAAAAAATGAGAATAAGGAGTTTGGCATGTTTGCTGAGAAGATACATGATGCTGCTAAGAAATGGGAACTCTTCATGATCACATATAATGTGTGAGTGGTCTCAAAACATACTAGATTTGGACTTATCAGGCTCCCAGTGGAGAACACTGGTAGTTTGCTTTAGAAATTGATTACTCTCATGGTTAAGGGATTTCTTCTAATTTCCAGGGTCCAAATACTCAAGATGGATTCATTTACACTTGTGCCAGCATTATCCTCTAGTTAAATATAATTATTTTCTTGGTGATTTATATCTTTAGCGTTATTTACAGAGAGAAATTGTATCCTTTGTCATTACAACTGAATGGGTAAGAGTTTAGAATAAGTGTTTGTTTTGTTCGAGTCCAATTCCATTACACCTGGGAGAAGTGCATCTGTTTCATTAGGTAAGACTGTTTATAGTCTTCCAGAAATGCTTGGTAGATGGACAGTTGCATTTGTAACTGCAGTGTTCACTTGGATCATCTCCTAAATGTAAAGAAGAAGAATTTCTTCATGTTGACAAGGGAGAATCTTTGTAGTTAGAGGAAAAGCAGTATCTGTTTAATATTAATGGTGTTGGTAGGGCTTTGGATACTGCCACTGTGATACTCTCTAATGCAAATTGGTAGGAAATCTAGATGAAACCTTCAGAAGGATGTGTGCTGTCTCTGAAAAGTGTAGTTGGAAAGTCATTCACTGATGACTAGAAGGACTTGCTAGATGATCTTTTCTACAAGGATCTCTGTAGGGTTTATAGTGCTTGTATTTTTTGGTTAGGTACTTGAATGATGAAATGAGAAGCATGTTTGTAAACAGTACAGATGATGCCAAGCTGGGAGTGGTACAGACACTAAGAAGGGCATGATCAGAATGCAAAATAATCTTGACAAGTTGAGAAACTGAGATGTTAAATTGCATGATTGAAAGAGCAAAGGCAAAATGCTACCAAAGACTGGAAGTAATACACAAAATGAGAAGCACCAACAAGGTGTTGCTGTTGCACTGTTCTATAGAAAGGAATTGGGTTAAGGGTAAGAAAACTACACAGTCAGACTTCCAAAATACCTGACATAAAAGCAAACTTCATATGTGAAACATGTTGCAATTCTTCCATTGTCACTGCTGGAGGGAGATCAGTTGGAGTGTTGTGACCTCTTAGGTGGACACTTGGGGGAGGGCGTGAAGTAACAGGACAGAGTTCAGAGAAGAACAGCAAGAATGATCAGAGAATCCAAAAAGCATTATCTCTGAGAAAGGGGTGAACACTGATTTGCTTGAAAATTGATTCTTACTCTAGAAGGGGAAAGTAAAAATTCTCAATTAAGTAAAATGCTGTTAAAAAAGAGGACTTATACCATTCTCCCTGACTGCTATGGATAGGACAAAAACTTGAAGTAAAAAGTACAGTTAGAGTATCTTTTCTGATACTAAGGCAATTTAAGAATTCTGGATAAGTTTCCTAGTAAGACTCAGGTGGGTAATACTTGCCATCTGAGAGCTTTAGGGAGACTTCAACACATTTGTCACAAACATTTTTCATAGTGTTGTCCTGGTATTGAACAAATGGGTGATCTCTTGAGGGCTCCTGGAATCTCCCCCCTTGAGGGCTGCCTGGTTTCTATGGGTGTTACTCCTTTTCATAGATTCTGCTAGATTTATTCTATCCAGTACCAAGTTTTTGTCTTCTTTCATCTACGTCTCCAGCCTGAAAAGTACTCTGCTAATTTGTTTTCCAAAGGGGCCTTCTTCAAATACTTTTTTTCATTTCAAATAGCAATGTATGTGACATCCTCTTATGTGAAACACCCCTTCCTTTCTAGAAACCCTTCCCCATCTCCTCCTCCAAGAACATCTGTACTTCTTTATGCCAGCTTTCAAATCTCTCATTCCTTCAGCCTGCACAACTCACTCACCGGTGATTTTTTAATCTGCAGATGGACTCTTTCCCCAATATCCTCAGTGGCCCATTGCATGGGGGTTGTTTGCTGAGATGTTGTGGTGTGATGCTCTGAGGTCATCCTGTGGCCCCTGGCTGTGACCCAGAGACTGTGGATTAACCAGGTGTGGGTCCTGTGCTGACTACAAGGCTACTGTGTGCCAGTTCTCTGGCCTTATGGTCAGCTGCTGCCTGTCCTCTTCCCTTCCTGCGGAGTAACGTCCAGTCTCACTGGAAGTCACTGACCTTTTCTCATTTTCAGCTACTTTATGAACTCTGGGGTTGGTCACAACAAAAGAGCCAAATGAGGATTGTGAGGCCTCCCTGCCCTACAGTCCATGAATGTTCCACAACCCCCAGCTCAGGCCTTAGGCAAAGTGCACATAATTTTGGGGTGCTTTTCATGACCTTAATGTGGCTCTTCAAATACACTGTTTGATAACAGGTGTTACCCAGTCATCTTGGTGCCAAACAATTGATAATGGACTTGATTTTTTTGATGTCTTTGTGTCTTACATCTTTCTTTGTGAAAGGTATAATCAGGATGTATCTCTTTTCTTCTTACTGTGGTAACTTACGATTTTTCTGTCTAGATTGGAGACATAAAAACTGCAGAAAAATATTTTCAAGATGTTGAGAAAGTGACTCACAAACTGGATGGACTGCAGAGCCAAATTATGGTTTTAATGAACAGGTAGATAATTTAATAGCTAAATAAAACGTTTTAAAATACAGTTTTGCAAAGTGTGCAAGGTGAGCATTAAACTACCCTTGAGACAATCCTGTTCTCTTTCTCTCTTTTATGTGACTACATCTGTCATAAGTGAGACTGAATGGCATACAGACCCAGGAGATCTGTATTGCTTGGTACAGTCGTATTATCCTGCATTGAAATTGTGATACTTCAGTTGATTTTACAAAGCCTTTTCTCATTCTTCCAGGCATTGCATATTTTCACTCTGCTTTTCCAATATACATTTGCATAAGTAACTCTTAGGAGAGGAGAAGCTATTTTGGGCCATTATCCTACAGTCAGATCTGCCAGGAAAGTTACTGCCTGGTAGCTTCGAAGCATGCTTGAATACATTGTAGTAAATGGAGCTGTGTGATAGGGGACTCAGTTTGCAATGTTTAGCACATTGGCTTAATATATGTGGGAGATGCTATTCAGAAGTGCTCTGAAAGTGATATGGCTAATTTCATGAAGAGAGTATCTGCATTTAAATTAATAAAAACACAATGAAGACTGTTTCTTTGGTAGGCAGAATACATAATAGCCAAGTGATCCAAGTTGTCATTCCATTTGTCTGTAAATCAGTGTCTCCTTCACACCGTGAAGAACAAATGTCAGAAACTCTCACATCTAGAACAGGAAAAATAAAAAATGGTGTCCATTATTTTTTAAATGTATTATTACCTTGGGTTTTGGAGTAGAACTCATTTATATGTCACTTACTTTCTAGAGCATTTCTCCACCTTGGTCAGAATAATTTCGCAGAAGCCCATCGATTTTTCACAGAAATTTTAAGGATCGACTCATCAAATGCTGTGGTAAATCTTCAAATTGCTACATTTATAATGAACACCTAAATTATTCTCGTAATACTTCATGCGTCGATTTAATTAGTACCCAGAGTATGCTCAGAGCTTTATAGAAAAATTGGATGTGGCAAGTGTGCCAAAAGATTTTCAGTATACATAAGGAGAAGATGGAAAATGGGATGGGAAATTAAGAACCAGTCTATATGAAGGGTATGAATACTTAGGCATGCACATAGAAATTCTGAGATACAGTTTTACAGGATCTTTGCACAAGCCTTTGTTTTTTTGCAGTCACTGTTTTTAGTGTAGAGATGCATGTCAGTAAAAGAAATCCGTGTATAAGATTAACGTCATTTCACACAACATTGAAGGGATAGTGTAATTTTAAACATGACATTTTTAACCCATTAGATATCAGAGCCCTGGGTTCCCATCACAGTTGCTGATCAAATAAGAGCTGTTTATTTACCTTTGGGGTTTCCACACCTGGCAGTTTTCAGTGCATGGCCATATAAGGATATTCATAAGAAGTAAGACAGCTTACCCCCAGTAAGTCTGATCCAAGGCCATTTAAAGACTGATGAGGGGACTGAGTCTAAGAAGCATACAAATTGCATCATTTTGCAGGCTGTAAAATAGTGAGTATTATAAATCACACAGGATCTGTAAAGTTTCCTAAAGGGAGAGAAAAATATTTTTAGGAGGCCGCGTTCTTCCTTTATCTGCAGCTTTCAGAAAGTGTGAAAGTTTCTGCTGCTAAACATGTTATATGACTTTATACTATTGGTATCTTTTAGTAGCTCATAAAACCTGTTTTGCCTGGTAAGAAAAATGGAACCTGACTTGATCATCTGTGATGTATTTACACTGCCCTGTTTGCTGGATTTACTTGAAGTCAGTTGTAGATGCCTTTGTGATAAGATAGTATATTCCTGTTGCTTATGTGGATCTTCCATGTGTAAGCCAGCGAGAAAAACACTTCTGAAGATATAGTGAAGTCATCAAAAAAACCTATGAAAATGACAGCATGCAGAGGCTCATGTAGTTTCTGAAATCTGTTTTACTTGGCTTTCAAAATTAACTAATGTCCTATAGTATTTATATTTCATTTTAGACTCTTTTAGAGTTTCAGCTCTTACAAGTCAGCAGGTCCTACTGGCACAGTAAATCTTGAGAAGAAGAAGAAAAGGATTACATAGTATTATTGATAATGTATTTTAGTTTTGTACACACACACAAAAAATAGTAATTCTTAGCATACAGTAAGTGTGTTGTAAATCCAGATGCTAGACTTTTTTCCTTCTCTCTTATTGCTTGAAAATACATACATACCTATATACATATACATACTATTTCTTAACATCTTTTTCTAGGCTAACAACAATGCTGCTGTTTGTCTTCTTTACCTGGGAAAACTGAAGGATTCCCTACGGCAGCTGGAAGGAATGGTTCAGCAAGACCCTAAACACTATCTACACGAGAGTGTTCTCTTCAACTTGACTACTATGTATGAACTGGAGTCATCTCGCAGTATGCAGAAGAAGCAGGCACTTCTAGAGGCTGTAGCTATCAAAGAGGGTGATAGCTTTAATACTCAGTGTCTCAAGTTAGGGTAGATAATTTCCAACTAAGTTTCTTCAGCTAAGCTGATTTTTTAAATTGTATATACTCTGCCATTGTGTAAATGTGAAATAAAATCTATTCAATTATGAATATTCACTGGCATTACTACAGAATCTGTTGTCTCTAACAGGCCTGTCATTGTGAAGCCTTCATGCTGACCTAGAGCCAGGTGCGCCCCTACAAGTCTATTACTGTTCAGTTATTTTTCATTACAGTGCACAATATATATATAGATCTATATGTACAGTCAGTCACTCAGATTCTTTTGTAAGAAGAACTGAATTTGACCTTATATTGTCTTGATGATTTTTCAGTAGTTAGTGAGCAAATCACATGAGCTAATTTCAGCAGGTAAGAGTTACTGACAGAATATCAGTATGTGTATTACAGAAAGGAAGTTATGAATGTACTTCTTTTCACTTGCTTCTACTGTGTATGTCTCTTTGTCCCCATCAGACTCCTGAGTATTGCACCTCTGTGTCCACGGCTCTCAGAGGACACAGCTCAATAACCACCATCTGGAGTCACAGCATGGCTGAGGTTGGAATGAACTGCTGAAGGTCATCTGGTCCAAGCCCCCAGTAGCAGGGTTGCCCAGGACCATGTCCAGACATGTGAGGGAGTCATACAGTTCCATACAGTATGAGTTTCCCATAGTATGAGGGACTATACGAAATGGTCTCCCGATACTTCCATGGGTTTGTGTTGCAATTAAATCTTTCAGGTTAAAAACATTTGGATTCTGGAAAGCTGCTCCACTCTGGCATTCTGCTGGGTAAAGAAAGGAGCCAGGTATAGCAGAAATGCAACCTGTTGCAGCTCAGTTCCCCTCCTTTCCCGCTATCAAACAAAAAACACTGTGCACAAAGTATTTCCCAGGGAAAATTATGCAGAACCTAAAGGTTAGACCACACAGAGTGGAAGTGAGTGGCGTGCAGGACACAAGACAGTTACCACTGATGCAACAGTATCTGCACACACACTCATTTTGGCATCCCTGGGATCACAGATCTTTAAAATCCCAGTGCCACTGTGGCATCAGTATATTTCATATCTCTGCTCACATTTCCCCCTTCATCTCTATTGTAAAGATTCAATCCAGATACTCCCACTCCTTGTACATGAATACAATATATACATCTGTTCATCTGGGGGTTTTATTGTTTTAAGATTTAATGTTTAGCAATTGGAGTAGGTTCTTGTCATAAATCACTGCCATGGGACAATTTTGTAGGTGTGTTTTTTAATACCACATCCATCATTTAATTCTCACTCTTTAAATACCCCCACCTGTATTTTTAAGTAATCAATAACTCATTTTTATGCTTGTCCATCTGGAGATACTGTACAGGAGCCAAACAGTTGTCCTCAAAAATCAGGTTGTTTGAGAACTTCTGCAATCTAGACATGCAGAGAAATAACAGTGCTTCAAAATCAGTGGCTGCCTCAAAATATAAAAGCCTACAGCTAATACAGAGACAGAATTTGCTCCATTTTTACGGAATATTTATGTTTTACAGGTCATATTTGTACACTGAGACAACAGCTAGTTATATACCAGTCAACTGAAAATAATGAGTTGGTGTTTCTGTTTCTGGCTTGGCCTCTAGGTTCCACAGCTGGATCTGAGTTAAACTTGTGCAGCACCTGGGTAGACTTGTCCTAGGTACCACAACTAAACTAAAAAATGAAATACTCAGCACCACCTGCTTCAGCTGGGCTGAAACACCATTTACATAATTTCAGTGAGTATTAAAATAGGAAATTAAAAGTAGTTACATTTGCATTATTGTTTATGAGATTTCACATTTGTTTTAAATGCTGCTGTGATTTTAGACAAGGTTTAGCAGTAATTGGAAAAGGTTTATGTTGTTATAACTGAGTTAAAATCACTGTAGTTTTCGTTTGTTACAGCTGTTAATTTGCAGGGTATGTTACTCACTGTACTATTTTTTTAGTAGTATGTTTTCTCCAGCATAGATACTTTTCTTGGGCATGGGTTTCTTAGGAGATAAATTCTAGTATGTGACCACCATTGTTCTCAAAGACTCTGAGAGCCCTGAACAATTTACCAGGGCATGTAGTGATAGGAAAATAGTTTTAAACTAAAAGGGTAGGTTTAGATTGGACATAAGGAAATCATTGATAAGGTTAGTACGGCACTGGAACAGGTTGCCCAGAGAGGCATCCCTGGAGGCGTTCAAGACCAGGCTGAATGGGGCTTTGAGAAATCTGCTCTAGTGGAAGGTTTCCTGCCCATGGGAGGCAGTTGGACTAGATCATCTTCAAAAGGTCCTTTCCAACCCCAACTATCCTGTGATTCCAGTTAAAATTTTTTTACAGTGACATGTAAAGTAATACAACAGAGATTCACAAGCATTTAGCTGAAATGTCATGTTATATTGTTGTACAATCTTCTACACTTTCAGGAAGCTTCATTTGTCTGTTCCAATACTAAGTGAAAGCAGCATGATCCGTCATCATCCAGCATGCTGAAGCCACTTGTCTCTGCACAATCAAGGAGTAAACTGCTTCCTTTTTTGATTCAGTAGTGCCTGATATTGCACATGTAAATGACAGCCTGTGTTCTGATTGGCAGAGAATAAAAATTGATTATCCTAGTCAGAGTCAAATAACCATTAAAAAAGAAACACACTGAAAACATAATCCCCTGTTCTCCAAGTTTGTCTACATTCTAATTCACATGTACTACTACATAGGTCTCACTTCGGTATGTTTTGCTGTGTTCTTATTAGTAGAAGCTTTTAGTCAGATAAAAATGTCATTAGAGGAGACTTGGACTGGGTGACCTCTAAGCTCAGTGAGCCATTAAACAAGTGACACACTGGTAGACTTGCAGAATAATTAAAATTTAAAGGCAAAGGCATATTATCACTGCTGGATGTATGCAAATTGTTAACTGTTTATGAAATGCAGAAAAGACTGTCAATGTCCCTTCATGCCTTGAATTTAACATATATACAAGTTAAGTGTTTGAATTCCCTATATTCTGCCAGTTACACATTTGAATGCTCTATATGATGTTAAAACATTAAAGCTAAGGACAAAATTTGTCCTCAAAACATTAATTACACCAGGCAATCCTGTTAAATGCAATGAATTCAGCTGAATTTAATGAGGGTTCCTGTTGTAAATGAGGGCAGATCTCAGTTCTAAAACACAGCATGCATGTGTCATCTGGCTAAGTGAGAAAAGCTGTGGAAAGCAGAGCCTGAATGAGCTGATTGTTGTATTCAAGTCTTAAAGCTTAATGTGCCTTAACAGAAGTTTTGCATTTAAATTTCCACTTTTATTAAAAGAGGAGCAAGGAAGCTGTACTTCAGACATTCAGATAATTACATTATGCCCAGAGATCCTGATCCTCAAAAGGATTTGAGCATCTATCTGCCATTTCTAATACTTAACTGCAGTTCAGGTGGTAATGGCATCCCCTAACCAGCTGGTCATTTGCATTTTCCTGGTGCCTCAGTTTTCGGACTAGACCCACTGAATGTTCCCCAAAAGGCATGTGCTGACGTGCCTGAGACTCTACAATGGACTTCAGCTAGTGTACTGGAAAGGATGATGATTCCTCCAGCCACCCCATCCTTCATGTCAGCAAGAGCACTTGGGCGCAAGCTGGATGAGCTCACTAAGCCAGTGGAAAAACTCACCCAGCCAGCAAACATGCTCTTCAGATTCATCTCATCTTCAGGCTTTCAACACAAACATGTGCTCGGAATTGCCACCCTGCCTGGGCAGGCTGCTGGGTTTTCTGCACTACAGGCCTAGTAAGTAGACAGCCCTGTTCTGAAGCCTTTGCTGCAGGTGTTCTGCAAATCATAATTGGAGAGGGGGATAGGTGGGGTATAAACTGTCAAAGACATAGCACACAGGCTATGTCTTTGTTCACCAGCTGATGTGCTTCATGGACCACATGAATTGTTACTGTCCAAAAGCTGATTGCAGGATGGGTGGTACTGCCATCGCCAGTTGTATCTGGCTGTAATGAGAACATTCTATTCCCTCTACTTCAGCATGCAGCTGAGAAATGTGTCAAAACAGGACTGAAGCATCAGATTTAAATGTATTTCAAATAGGCAGAACCAGAGCAGCCAGGGTCAACCTCTCTGAGGTTGCTCAGTTAGCAACCTATATTGCTGCTCTCCTGAGCAGAAGCTAGGAAAAGTAAAGATGTTAGAACAAGGTGAGTTTTATCCATTAGCTCATACCTATGAGTTCAAAAACAGATGCCATCCACCCCTTCCACCCTGCTTTCTACCTACTTCATAAAACAGGGGAAAAAACCTCACCGGTGGAGGTACCTTACACAGTAGGAACCTGCAGAGTTTCTGGCACTGAAACATCAATTCTGTAGTGCTGAATGTAAACAAGCTCCAGCACTGACTTTCAGGTAATGACAGTGGAAAGCTGCTTTCCCGCTTAAGTTCTCCCAGTGAGTTTGAGAATCACAAATTTAAGGATTCTCATGTTCAAGAGGTGTGAAAGATCATCACAACCCTGGTGTTAGGAAGGAAAAGTGTAGGTGCAGAAAGGACCTAGGTGCCACCTTTCCAAGCTGTTCTGAATCAACACCGGGTCCTGTCCTACACTTGGGCAGTCATCTGCAGATGTTTATTATGTGTGAGAGTCATTTAAATGAATCCATCTGAAAGCCAGCAATACAATTTTCCCACAAAGAGGGAAAAAATTTGATGATACTTGTTTGCAGCAGGAAAGGAAGGAGGGAGAAGGTTCCTCTTTGACTGAAAAAATGTCAAAACTGCCAGTGCTAAGTTGAAAATACTAAAGTAAAAAACAAGTCCAAAAAACCAACACTATTTGCAATGCAAGGTGTGAGCAAGTACTTCAGATTCTGGGACACGGTCCAGGGGCAGACATCAGAACTGAGCCCACACCCAGCCCAGGGCTGTGGTAGCAGCCTGTGCATAACCCAACCCTGACTTTGTGTCCCCTTGTTACAGCATCACCAAGGACAGCTTGCCTCTTGCCCATGAAGATCAAGTCAACATTAAGTTGCCAGAATCATCTGGGGAAAAAAACAAGCCTGAGGGTGGACCCAAATCAGATTTTCACAGCTCAAATGTCTGTGATCACAAAGGAAAACAGAGCCCAGAGCTCAGCTTGGCTGCTCTGGGCTGTGGCCATGACCAAAGGCAATCCCAGAGCATACCCAGCCCAATTTTCTACCAGCCAATACGGCTCATTGACAGGCCCAGCAGTTATTAATTGGCACCCTGAGAAGCAGCATAGACAATGAAACAAAATTAGTGCAGGTATCCCAGAGAGAATTGCAGCAGGTGGAGACAGAATTGAAAGAGATTCACAATCCTTTACCTGCTGAATCTTTCCCCAAGCATTTTCGTTTGTGAAATTTTGCTTCTTTGCCTTACTTAGGTATTTATACAGCAATAATGAGAGCTAGTGACTCAGTCACATAAAAAAGGTTTTTCAAATTGCAGGTATAGCAGAGTAGTACCTTTTTGCAAACAAACAAAATGTTTTGGGAATCAAGCAGTAAAATCACAATGCATGCAGCAAATCACATCAAATCTGGATCTTTGAGCCAGGAATTTGTAACACTAATTCACTTCCTAATGAGTTGATATGTTTATTTAGCTTCAGGAAATAGAAGACAACTGGCAGTGACCCTATTTTGGGGAGAAGGGAGGGAATCTGAGAATTTCATTTTCACAGGAAAGACTCCCAAACAGATGATCTCATTTTCAAGCATAGCACAGGTCAGGTCTACAGCCTCTGCCTGACCAGATACCTAAATCCATCATTTGGCTACAAAGAGATATTTTTTAAAACAGTGCTCAGCTTGCACCTCAGTCTTTACATGCATTGCTGTCTGCCAGTTGATATTAAATGACTCTTTGTCAGGAAACTGTCTTTTCTCGTAAGTTCTAGTTCAAGCTAAATCCTGGAGCCACAATCAGGTAGGAATGCCTGTTCTGCAAGCAGGACCCGATGCTCTGAGTGCATGAAGATTTATACTTGTCAACTTCAGCAACCAGGACAGGCAGGTACCAGCTCCCGCAGCTGCAGGAAGCAGCACATCTCCTGCTCCCAGCAGCCCATCGCAAGACACCCATCACAAGCAGCACTTCCCTTCACCTGGTTTCAGGCACCCCTAAGTGCCTGATGTTATTAGTTGACTACCAATGGGCTGTGAAATGTCTTTTCATTAAAAAATCCTGCCCAAGAAACTTGCCCCAGGACATATAACAAGGGAGTGATGCCTATGGGGTTTTTGATTTTTATAGATTTTAGAAGTACTTGTAACTGTAGTAAAAAAGCAAATGTAGTGTGTTAATATTTCTAGCAGCTTAAGTTCAATGTTTATACATACTAACCTCTGCCATTTATCAGTAGGTCAAATTCTTCTAGGTATTTAGACTCTCTTCAAGCTAGAATACTGAAAACTATCAGAAAGGCCTGCAGAATGAAACATAAGCATGAGCCAACAACCTTGAGTCTAAGAACACTGGAAAACCTCCAAGAGCCCTTTGTGGGCTGAGGAAGAGGAGTGCTGAAGAACAGAGAGTTCCACTGACCCCACACCCAAATCGAAAGGAGGTGTGACCAGGAGCATCATGGGGCTGGACCGAGAGATGTGTGAACTGGGGATTGGGTGGACTATGGAAGACTATGGAAATCAGTGTTCAGGGACAATGTTATCATGTATTCCCAAAGCCCCAAGCCTAGACATTAAAGAATCTACCTTTTTATCTTATCCCACATTAACTTGGTTTGGAATCCTGGTTTTGAGGTTTCTCACAGCATCAGGAGAGCAGCTTCAAAGATTTTGCAGCCAACTGTTTACCCACCTGAATTATTAAAAATATTACTGTCCGTCCACAATTTGCATTGAATCCACTCCAGAAATCTCTCTTTAGATGTTCATGAGAAAATGGGGTATGTGCCACTTTGGGAAAGTTTGGATTAAAGCAGAAAATAATACCTACGTACCAAAAAAGCTATCTGCAAATGTCTCAATTCAGTACCATTTCTCCTTTTTTTTTTGTAACTCTAATCCTGGAGGAATTGAAATACTCACCTTGCCTGAGTTAATGCTGCCAATGTGATGTTGCTGGAACTACTTACATAAATTTTCATACTACATTGATATACCAGGATTTTCCACAATGTGTGGTAATCAGACTGTTGTTTTTGGAACAAAAATCCATTTCTTTTAGGTACGTGGGAAACAAGAAGGAAAAAGAAAAAAAACAAACACAAAAATTGCCATGAAAATAAACTGCATTTTTCATCTAAAGAAATGGCAGCCTCTCCCTCCTATCTCTCCACTTTCTGGAGTGTCTTCTATTACTGTTTTTTTCTGCCCAGCTGTTTCCTCCCACTGTAATCTCCCATGTAATCTCTTTGCAGGTGTGGAATCTTTATACCAGCACCAAATTGCTTTTTACCCTGGCTGACAAAAAACACTTTGCGAGTGCAAAGCTTTCACCCTTTCAAAGACACCTACAGCAATAAAGGGCATGGACTCAAAAGTGTTGACAATGAGACCCCACAGCCCCCACCACCTCTCAGCAGCAGAATGCATTGTGCTATGAAAATGATAAACGATCTTCAGTAGGGTGATCGTGTGTTATTTTGACAGCCAGGAGATGGAAGCTGTACCAGGTGTATATATTCCTCCAGAGAGGCAACAAAACAAGGTGGTTCAGTCCTGCTTCCCGGGTCACATCCTACATCAGCGAGCTGTTGAAAGCAATTGCTGGGGGCAGCCACTTTATTGTCTGTCCCTCATCACTGCCTCCAAACTGTAAATCTCCCAGGAAGAATGCATTGCCTGCTGTCTCTTCCTGGTCACTCCCCCAGTATGTTAGGGGGTGGTTGTGGTGTTAGGGGTGGTTACTGAGAGTCCATCTTTCTGCCTCCATTTCTCCCTTTGCAGAGAAACATCAAAATGGAAAAGGCCACAGGAAAGAACAGTCTCACATTGGCTTCTGTTAAAAAAAAAACAAAACAAAAAAAAAAACCAAAAGCAGAAGGGGGAATTAGATTGGATACCAGGGACTGATGCCAGCACCAGGAGAAGGCAGTCATTTTACTTTACATTCAGAAACACAATTTTCTGTGGCATATAAATCAAAGGAATAAAACCTGCCGTAGGCAATAGTTGTCATTTATTCCTGTAGCTGTGTCTTGAAAGATCACCAAAGTTTGTTCTGGGACCACAAAGGCCCAGCGTGCTGCACAATAGGACACTCAAGTGCTCCCTCTAGACAGGTGGTACACAAATCCCTGAGCCAATGGGGCACATGTCACAGCACAGCATCCTGTGAGAGCCTACCTGATATGTCTGACTACAGATAAACTTCCTATTTCCTAGTAACACTGATTTTTCAGCCAGGCTTATGGAACACTGCACAAAAGCCAGTACGGGCTGAACAGAGCACTGGGTGGGCTTGCAATTTTCAAGTGTGGGTTGCACCTCCATCCCCTCCCACAAACGCAGCCCCCACTGGCAGACTAAAGGTCAGCTGTGTCCCCACATCTCATCTAGCTTGCAAGCCAAGACCCTAAAGCAGGAAACATGATTTTTTTATTCACCCTTTCCAACTTTTAAGATAAAGCTTAGTATATATTTCAGTTCAAAATTGCAACTTTGCTTTCAGAAACAGTTAAAAGAAATCAAACACCTAGAAATGGTTAACAGTAATGCTGCTACAAAGTTAGGAAAACACTGTTGCCTACTGCAGAACAGCTGTGTATACACACAGGGGAGAACAGTGGGAAAGTTCAATTATCCATCATCTGCTGCATTAGGGAAATCCAGGTAGGCCCCAAGTTTCAACCTATTTCTACAGAAAAGTTTATTCAGGAGACTGCAAGGCAGGAGCTTGTACTGTATCTGTCTGAATTCAGCACAGAAGCTGCAGTCAGCTCATCATCCACTGAGACCTGGAGCAAGCAGTACCTCTGCCCAGCTGCCATAATTTGTTACTGTGAAGAGCAAATTCATCCAAAACCACTTACGTGACCATTGCTGAGGAGCTGCATGTCCTCTGTAACTGCAAGGCACTTACTGAAAACTGGCCCACTGTGCCTAAGCGTAGGGGTGACTGTGAGTATATATCCCTGAAGGAAAGCTGTTTGGAGTGCACCTTTAAGAGAAGAGCACGACCGGTGGTCTGGGAGAAGGGGGTCCTGTGACCAATGAGATGCTTCGGTGAATGTGAGTGGAAGGGGCTAGCCAGCATGTCATGACATTATTGGCTAGCCCATTCACCTCACATTCACAGAAGCATCTCATTGGCTACAAGACACCACACACACCACAAGTAGCTCTCTTCTCTTTAAGGGACAACACTATACTGCTTTCCTTCAGGGATACACACTCTGGCATCCCCCCACACCTAAATCTACTCTTCTCCCTCTCACAGCTCAAGAAACTAAGGCACACAGTCAGTGATTTATCCAGTGTTACAGAGCAAGTCAAGTGTCACCACAAGGAATAAAAGCTGATTAACAATTACAGTAACACTCTTGTTCAATGTGTCCTTAATGTCAGCATAAAGAAGAAAAGAAAAAACAACACAAAACCAACACACCCAGGTCAAAGTCATTTTATTAGTAACTCACAAAGAGCAAATTACTATATTTTACAGAAAAACCCACAGCTTTATGTACCAGGGCAGAACTTGGGAAACTGCATACTAAAATGCTGATTATGCAAATTTGTCTTATGAACATTTTTAGACAAGAATGAAGCAGAGTTTATTTTAATTAAAACCAGAATCCCACATACTTCATTAGCATGGATTCAGAGCAAAATGAATATTAATGTAGCCCACCTCTCCCAGTTCTACCTGTCAGAAATATCAAGGAAAGAAAAAGGTTAGAAAATGGCTTCCTGAGCAACAGTAAATGCAACTAGGTAATGTCACTGCAAGGCTGCTGGCATCTTTGAAAGGTCGCAGAGATCAGGAAAACCTTCTCGAGCAGAAAAAGGCAAATAATCTGCCACCTTCAAAAAGGCACAAAAGGTCTGGGGAACGGCTGCTCAGCTTCGCTTCAGTCCCCAAAATGTTACAGAATAAGCCATTATGGAAGATGTTCCAGGTACAACAAATACCAGGCAATGCAGAGCAACCAGTCAGCACCAATTCACCAAGGCTGCATTTTGCCTGACCCCCTGACTGCCATCCAGGAGGCAATGACTGGCTCTGTGGCAGAGAGGAGGCAGCAAGTTCCATTCATCTTGATTCCAGTAAGGCTTTCACTAGTACCTCCCATGGCAGTCTTAGAGCTGGACTGATACAAACTACAAGGTGGGTGAAAAACCTCTGGGCCACTGGGCTGAAAACAGTCAGAACTGTAAGCTTAAGTCAGGTGCTTACAATTGACCCTTCTCAGCAGTCAGAACTAGGGCAAAATGTATTGAACATCTTACTTAATAGAAGTGAGCCCAGCCAAGGGCACTGGTTTGTCCAGCCTGGAGAACGGAAGTCTTAGAAGAGACCTAACTAGTTTCCCACTACAGCAGAGACTGCAGAGCAGACAGAGCTGGACTCTTCTCATCCATAAAATGAAAGGGCAAGAGAACACAACTGCAAACTGCCACCAGGGAGCTGGCCATGAAGAACAAATGCTTGGCTATTGGAGCAGCTAAGTGCTGGAATGGGCACACAGACAGCTGTGGAACCTTCACCACCAGAGGTTTCCAAACCTCAGGATCTTCAGCAACTTGGTCTAGCTTTAAAACTGGCACAGTTCTTCACAGGATTGGACTAAATGGCCTCCAAATGATCCTTCAATCTAAATTTTTCTATGATTCTGTGATTCCAATTGCCTATGTAAACAGAGGTTTAATCAGTGAAAAGCCACCAGGTACATCCATTCTGACAGGGCTTCAAGCTGTTCCTCCTGTCAGGTCTCAGACACCATTATTGTGCTTCATTAGCCAAAAACTTCATATACTGTTTCCGAGCAGGAAAATCATCAGCTGGCCTGTTGTACGCTGTCCAGACGGGTTCTCCAACAAACAGCCTCATTGCCTTCACATAATTCTGTCAAGGAACAAGAAGTGACAAGTAATTTAAGAGCTCTTTCCAGGAGATCTTCACTCCAAAGTTAAGGTTTCATTTGCACTTCTGCAGAAATTTTTGAAACCATTTCATGATGGACTGAAAGCTTCAGAAATTCTAGGAAATGATCTCACTACAGTGCTGTTCATGCTCCCAGCTACCACGGTGCGAGGCTTTGGCACATAGGCAGTGATTCATTGTGTCATGACTAGTGCCTCCAGTCAGGTAGAAACAGCACCTCTCCTTGTTCCAAAGAAACCAAAGAACTCCTTCCTGTCTTATGCAAAGCTTTTGCAGTGGTTCCACAATACTGAGCAACGCAGCATCTAAATCCTATTTGCTTAAACAGCAGCAATACCCAAGATGGCTATGCAATGCTTTTGGGAAGTACCAGAAGCTTTGAAGTCAGAGCCATAAAAACTGAATGGGGAACACATAACCTAGCCAAAAAATAATGCTTACAGGAAGTGAAAGGTCTCCAGATGCCAACAGGAAAAGCAACAGCCTCTGCCACCAGCTAACCAAAGTATGCCTGCTATGAGGTACAGTTGTGGCAGCTGAAAATGGGATTTGACATCCTGCAGAAGTGCTCCAACCATAGACTTATGGGGAACCCTCCTCTTCTGTCCTCTATGCTACTGATTTAGATGCTACCTATTTTGTAAAAGACAGATAAATGCTTACTTTACACCCCAGTGCTCAGCAGTGGCAAGAATAAAGCCAGGTACTGAAAGAACTTAGCTGCAAAATGCAAAGGGCTAGAGCACTTAAAAGAATTTACTTTGAAGGTGGCACTTCTGGACTAAAGCTTCTGAAGTGAACAAACGTTTAAGACTTCTTGTGGATTGAACCATAACCCCTGACATTTTGTCTACATAAAGAAAAAGTCTTAAAATAGTAAATGTAGCTGATTCACTGTGGATCTCAAGATGCAGATGGAAGAAGTCAGGTTTTTCACCAAAGCAGCATCTTCCTTTTCAACATGTATGATAAGGGCTTTCTGGACAGCTGATTCAAAACTGTATCATTCTCAAGACTTCACCAGAGATGGCATTTTGCCACACAGGAGACAGCACACATTTCCCCAGTTTGCAAGGCTAGTTCTGAGGTTACAATCATGTTTATAAAAGCCCACAAGAAGAAACACACAGATCAGGACTATGTGTGCCAATCTCAGGCTCTCACTGCCAAAAATACCTTCCCAAAGCAGGTCACCTCCTGTGAAGTCAGCATCCACTTTAGCATAAAATAGCTGCAAGTAGTGGCTCTGGACCCTTAAATCCTTTCCACAAAGGTGAATTTAACACTCATGAAAAATGCTGCTGTTGGACACAGACATGCTCTTCTATCCCCACAAAAACACACAACAAGAAAACACAGAAGGACCCATCTACACCATCTTCACCTCAAGAGAGAGCAGCGGCAATTGTGGGAGGGACAGCCGCAGGGCTGGCTTGGCCGCTGTTAAGCCAGATGCTACAGATATCACATGGCAATGACTTGCATTACAGCTGACAAGAAGAAGCTGGATTTGTGACCTGGAGATGAAAGGTTCAGATGCTGTGAATTATTTAGTATTTTTCATACTCCTACTTCATATTTAATATGTTTTGCTAATGAACTGCAAGTCTCAGGGCAAGTAGTTACTAATGTGACATATACTCACGTGGATTTGTCATGAAAATTTACGGTAATCTACAACAACATACGTTCTCATCCAGTGTAAATCGGTGATAAATGCCAGCAGGGAGGGTTATCATGTCTCCTTTTTCCATGGAAATCCGGATCCATTTGTCATCCTTGTCTCGAACATCAAAATAGCCAGATCCATCTAAGATGTAGCGAATTTCATCGTCTAGGTGTAAATGTTCTTCATAAAATGTTTTTATCTAGGAATAGCAAGTGAACTACTGAAAGCAGGAAAACTGCAAAGGAGTCTGGTAGAAACATGTGACAGAGCAGAGAAAGGCTTTCAAAGGGTAACTGTGTTTTAACTAACAGCATGACTAACATGGCCAAGCCAGCCAGCCAGACCCTGTGTCAGGACACAAAATGTTAAGTAGGCTGCTACATTTCCTCTAGAAGACAGGAATTTCTCTGACAGCATCTGTAGCTGCACATAACCATTCTCTGAATAACTGTAATGCTTACACCATTTCAGAGAGAGATGGGTAAAACTTCCCACTGCAGGATTTGGTCCTTGCACTTGCTCAGTTTGCTCATTTTGTGCCTTTTTTTCCCAACATGCAAAATCTAAACAAAGCTACAAATTATTCTCCCTCTTTTACACTTGTGTAGGGCTGAATTAGCTGCATAGGGTACTACAGGTGTGAAAATGCAGTTATTGCCAAACATGGCCCATCTACAGCAATCTGATGTAAACAGCATGTCACAGCTGCCCACAGAGTGAGCCCCATCTCCAGGAACTCTCCTCCCAGGGAGTAGCAGCAACAGTCTCGTTTTTTCTGGAATGGTGAATTCTTTGCACATATGCAGAATATAAAACATGTTTTAAAGGTTCAATTAACACAGACCTGAGTGGGTTACTGCAGAGAGCAGTGCAATGACAGGTACCACCACTTCCCTGCTCAGGTCTGCATGATATTTAGCTACACTTGTGCACTTGAGCCAGAACTGATGCAGCATGGCAGGATGTGCAAAAGTTCCTATGTCCTGTAAATAACAGCCCATCCTTGTGTCAGGTAACACTCCCCAGCCATTCTGAGTTCCTACCTAATTCACCTTCTCATGAATTAAAAAACAGTAGTACACAATGGCCTCAAAACAAAATGGGAAATGGAAATTTAGTAAAAATATGGAAGCATCACTGGGTTGCTGTCCTCAGGTCAGAGCAGCAAGCCAGCACTTGGAGGCTGAGGTGAGGAAGCTCCTTCTAAGAGGCTCACCTGAGAGGCTGCCACCACTTGCACTCAGCTAATACGAAACAGTCAAGGTAGCAGCTTCCCAAAGTAAAAGATATGCTCGTACAGGGAATGTATCCCTCCAATTCCACAGCGTTCACTTCAAAAAGACATGTTATGCAAGCAGCCATTAGGATGTTTCAGCCTTCAGAGCCCATGCCCAGCTGGCAACCACTTGCTTTCATCCCTGAGAGGCTTTCTGAGGACAGGTCAGCGTTGTGGGGGGCTCTCCTAGTAGGAATCTTAGTTTTGAGATGACAGTGATGGAAATGATCCTTAAAATCTTTGAGGGCAATGAAATGAAGCAAAAGGTCTTTGAAGTCTTTTCATAATATCAAAAGTGCTTTGTTAATGTGAAGGACATGAGTACAGGATGTACTTTAGCCCTGCAGTGTGGGAGCAGCGCGCGCGGGGTGTGGGGTGTCGGGAGGCTGCACCGCCGGCAGGACCCGCACTGCGGGCGGCACCGCGTACCTTCTCCTCGTAGTTCGGAAGTTTGTCTTTGTGTATGGTCACTATGTCCATCCACGAATAATTTTCTGCTCTCCGAATCTCTTTCAGGCACGGATCAGTCTCATAGTTATCAGCATCCAACTGAAAAACAGGCGCGAGGGGACAAAGAAACAAACCAGAAAACCAAACATTCGGACGCCATTGCTTAAAACGCCGTTCAGGGCACTGGCGGGGATCCCGAGGTGCCATGAGCGCCGGTCGCTCCAGCGGGGAGCTGCCATAAGGACACTGGGTACCGGCACCTGGGACAGCCTCTCGCCCGGGCGGCACGTCTGAGCACGGCCGGCCTTTGCCCCGACCCCCGCCGGGCCTTGCCCCGACCCACGCCGGGCTCTGCCCCGACCCCCGCCGGGCCTTGCCCCGATCCCCGCCGGGCCTTCCCCGATCCCCGCCGGGCTCTGCCCCGATCCCCGCCGGACTTTGCCCCGACTCCCGCCGGGCTCTGCCCCGACCCCCGCCGGGCCTTCCCCTTATCCCCGCCGGGCCCTGCCCCGACCCACGCCAGACTTTGCCCCGACCCCCGCCGGGCTCTGCTCCGACCCCCGCCGGGCCTTCCCCTTATCCCCGCCGGGCCCTGCCCCGACCCACGCCAGGCTTTGCCCCGACCCCCGCCGGGCTCTGCTCCGACCCCCACCGGGCCTTCCCCCTATCCCCTCCGGGCCCTGCCCCGACCCACGCCAGGCTTTGCCCCGACCCACCACGGGCCCTGCCCCCGCCCGTACCCGGCGGTACACGACGCCGAGGCGGCGCAGCTGCTCCAGGCTGACGGCGCGGTTGGGCTGCTGCCGGTGGGGCGCCCGCTGGTCCTCCTGGGACTCATCCATGTACCAGGCCTGCACCATCGCTCCGCTGGGCGCGCTGCCAGCGGACGGGCCCGCCCGCGGGGCTCCGGGGCCGGGCAGGCGGCGGGACGGGACGGGCCGCCCCGCGGAGCTCCAGGGCCGGGCAGGCAGCGGGACGGGCCCGCCTTAAAGTGGCGCGACGGGCAGCTCCAAACCCGTGGAAGAGGGCGCTCCAGGCAGGATGTACGAGAGGGCTCACGAGAGACCTGCCGGGGGTCGGGGCTTCTCACCCGCACCAGCCCCGAGGGAAACGCGGGAGTTTGCAGCCCACATCACACCCGGCCGGACCGCGATCCTGTTGGAATCTTGTCTGCCCTGGCCGTAACACTCTGACTGAACTAACTGGTCAGTCTCAAGGACTTGCACTGCAACCCCCCAGTATGGAAAAATAAAAAATAGTAATTAAAAAAAAGCTGGTAACACATTCTGCACAGAAAGCTTGTGTTGTCGCCATCCATGAAGATACACGCATGCTGGGTGACCTGCTCAAGCTGGGGTGAGTAAGACACATTGGGGTGGCCCCCTCCAGCCTCCATGGCTCTGAGAGGGCACATGATTCTATGGTTCTAGATGGTAAATAAACCAACAGCCAGGTAAATGCAATATAAGGATGGAGAAACAACTGAAAAAGAAACAATCCCTCCACAGCATTTTTCTTCCTAAAGAGTTTTATACTAACCAAAGTGTCTTAAGCACTACTAGTCATATTCTTATAAGAGGTACCATATTGCTTTAATGTATTCATGTTTAAGCACTACTGCTTATCAAGCAAGTCCTAGAAGCTGAGGCACACGGAGGACAGGGAGGTGATTCCAGTCAGCACAGCTTCACAAAGCACAAGTCCTGCCTGACCAATCCAGTGGCCTTCCAGCATGGAATGACTACATCACTGGACAAGGGAAGGGCTACAGATGCCAACTATCCAAATTCTCTAAAGCCTTTGACACGGTCCTCCACAACATCCTGCCCTCTAAACTGGAGAGATGGATTTGATAGGTGGACTGTCAGATGGATAAGGAATTAGTTGGATGGTCGCATCCAGAGGGTAGTGGTCAATGGCTCAGTGTCCCAACAGACATCAGTGACAAGTGGAGTCTCTCAAGGGTCTGTACTGGGACCAGTGTTATGGACAAATGTATGGAGTGCACCCTCACCAAGTCTGCAGATCATACCAAGCTAAGTGGTGCCATCCAGAGGGACCTGGAGAAGCTCGAGAACTGGGCCACTGGAAATATGCTGAGATTCAACAAGATCAAGTGCAAGGTGCTGCTTTAATGCGGTATTACACAGTTGTTACAATTTACCTACCATTAGCCACACTTTTCCTAAAGCTTCTGCTTCAAAAAAACGGATTTCCATACCGTAAATAGGATCTACATTCTCAACTGAAGATGTACAATAAGCAGATTTCTTCAATGTGTTGCTTGTCACACTGTGACAACTGCCTCAACCAGAGATCCTGATATGGGATGATGGGGTGTTTTTCAAGCCATAAATGAATATGTGTGTGCATATACACAAAAGAAACAAAGGGGGAAATCTAATCAGTGCCCTCCTTACCCCTAGATGAGCTTTAATGTGCAGGTTTGGATGAGAGAAAAAAAGTTAAAATCCTCACTGATCGATTAACTTCTAGCTAGCCAGTTTCCTCCTTCTACCACCACCATCTGTGTGATAAATATGTAAGACCTCATACTTTGCTTCAGTTAAGATGTCATAATGCAAGAGAAATATTAAGGAACATGCTTCTGCAGCTCTAACCATTCTGTACAGCAATTTACAAATACAAAAACAGTGACTTCAAGCTTAAGCCCTGCTATTCAATGGTACAAAGGTACTGTACAGAGAAGTCGACACAGATAACACACCACACCTTTTTGCTCTTCCTGTATAGTTGCAAAGAAAGCAAAACTATGTTGATTACTGGTAATTACTCTCCAATTCAAGTGCAAATTAGCCATTCCATTAATCTCATCATTGACTGGAAAAAATGAAGTCAAACATGACATCTGGTAGGTCTGGAGAAGATGATCATCTTCTCGTTCCATTTCAGATAAAGGGCCAATTTACCTTTTGAAAGGTACCTTTGGAACACTAAACAGGAACTAACAATGCTAATGAGAACCAGTACGCATAAAAAAACCTAGTTAATGGAAACAGGAAGCCAAAGAGCTTGGGCATGAAGCAGGTAAAGACAGTACAGTAAAAATTGATTGTTCAAATTTTCTTGTGACCTGGCTTTTTACTTTATGCTACTTTGCAAAGTAACAAGACAGAGACATCCACAGGTGCTGTAACTGATGTTACTGGGAGGCACACAAAGGGGTCAGCGTTATGAGCTCATCTGTGGGGCAGTTACTGCTATACCAGAATACCAAAGCAGATCAGTGGATATCTCTGTGTTAGGTGACCTTTTACCGAATCAACCAACCCCAAAGTGCCCCCACCTCAGCTATTTTGGGCTGCAATATATACATCTGTACAAAAAATAATTTATTTCACCAAACAGAAAATACAGAGCACTTCTATTTAATGTTACTTCTTCAGAAGTCTTTTCTTCGCGGTGACTTCATACGTCTATGAGACAGCTAAAAACAGTGACCCCATAGCCCTTTCAATAAAATGAAGGAAAAACAAATAATTAGCAACTAAATATTGTCTCGATTGTAAAACAAAAGCAACAGAAGAAAATGTGGGTGTTTTCTGTCCAGAAGTTGGTATATATTTAGTGCTTCAGGCCAGAAAGAAAGTTCAAAGTTGAACTCTGAAAAAATTACAGCAGCTCCAGCTGTTGCTGTCATGTTAGGCCTTTTCCTCCAACTGCAACAGTCTCTAGTCCCAGTATGTCAGCACTTTGGTTTACAAGCTCCTTCTCTTGCTAGTCTATCAGCTGCTTCATTTCCTTGGAAGCCAGCATGACCGGGAACGTGCATCTGTCAGGACAAAAGTATAGGAATGTTAGATATGCAAGAAAGCAGGAATAAAGTATATACATGAAATCTGATCACGCAACGCCCTTTCATTCTTACTACAGCAGCACCTCCCCAGAGGCCCTCACCTCACATGCAGCCCTTAGGTGTTCTTCCCAGGGATTTTCATAGCCTCTCTTCCTCTAGAAAGTCTTGCCAAATTGTGCAAATTATCTTTATGAGAAGTAGTGAATTGGATAAGGACCATGTAACTCAGCCTTTAAGCAATGCAGACAGCAGCAGCAACTCAAAATTCTCACTTTTGGAGAACAGAGAAAAACCTACCAGCATTCAGCATTCAAGTTCATCTCTTCCCAAAAGGGAGAGAGGGTGAGTGGTTACAGCACTTACTTAGGATACAGAAACAGTATTAAAAGAATCTCCTGTTTTTCAGATGTCTTAACTGTCCATCCTTCCATTAGGAACTGAAAAAACTTTCAACCATATGCCCACCCTTGTCAGCATTAAGGGTGGAGGAAGGAGGTGAGGAAGAAAACCAAGCTTGTTATTTGACAAGATCTGAGAGGAGACAAGCACAAACTGTGTGTGAGACAGTATTAGGTGTACATGGCAATGTTTTGGTGCCAAGTGGGGGCTTCAGGACTTGGTTTCTGTGAAAAGACACCAGGGGCTGCCCCCATAGCAGAGAGAGCCAGATAGAGACAGCTCCAAAATGGACCCACAGTTAGACACAGCTGAGCCCATCAGCAACGCTGGTGGCTCTTCTGCAACAACATGTTTCAGAAGGAGTAAAAATGCTTCACAACAGCCAAAGAGAGGAGTGAGAACATCTGAAAGAAACAACCCTGCAGACACCAAGGTCAGTACAGAAGGAGAAAGTGCTCCAAGTGGCAGAGCAGAGGTTCCCCTGCAGCCCGTGGTGCAGACCACGGTGAGGCAGCTGTGCCCCTGCAGCCCAAGGAGGAAGAGAGATCCACCTGTAACCCATGGAGGACTCCATACCTCAGCAAATGGATTAGCATTACCTAAGCATAGCCATACTACTCCTGAAACGAAACTGTTCCCAAATTTAAGTGATTCAGGTTTAAGAAGTGTACATAAAATAGTATCCTTTAATTATGTAAAATACTCTACAAACAACTGAACTTAGTTGGTCTTAATTAGTCTTAGTTTTACATTTTTACACTTTCTTCTCCTCAATAGGTGATAGGAGTAGTTATATAAAATCTAGTCAGCCTTTAAATTGGAGTCACCAACTCTAACACAGAACAGCATGAATAGAATATCTGCAATAGACTTCCCACAGAAAAAGTGCACATTAAAGATCTACATGAACCTGTTTTACAAAGGGTGAAAAAAGAAGCCCTGTAAATATGCCATTTGTAGCTACAAAGTCAATAGTACATAGATTTATTTCTAGAATCAGTGGTCTTTTGCCACAGTTAGGCTAAAATTTAAAAGGAGGAGAGGAAAAATATTCCCCAAACATCAAGAGCTTAGAGAAAAACACATTTTACCAAAAATACCTGTACAGAAGTTGGTTTACTTCATTACTGGAGAGAAAAATGACTTAAAAGTTCTTTAACAAGCTTTCTGTATCAATTTTTCGTAGAAGAAACACATTAAAGAAAACTAGAGTCAGTTTATTTGGTTAACAAACTCTCAATTTTCCCCATTTAAAGACACTGTGATTGAGTTACTCCAGTGAAGTAGCATCTTAGAGAGTTCTGAACACAAATCTAGAAATTCAGCTACAAGAAAAAGACACAGTTACATTTTATGGTTACATTTCCAGGTGCAGAAATTTCATCTACTAACAAACTAAAAATAATTATTGCAGACGTTTTCTAAGTAGTAATAAGAGACAGAAAACAAACAAACATTCATTTAAATAAATGAACTACTGGTTCCCAGAGTCTAAATTATGTTGTTAATTTGCTTCAAATACAAAAAGTAGCTCATCTATATTTATGGTTTTACCTGTGGATGTACAATATTATGCTCTACAAAAGTCTTAGTTATGGTCATACAAGGTTTTACAAGGAGCATGTTTAAGAACTCATTAAAAAGAAGAAACAAGGAACTTACCCACTGAATTTCTATGTCTTTCGATAGCTTATCGAGTCTTTCAAAATCTTCTTTATTTATTACACTTCCTCCTGAACTTGTTCTCCAGCCATTTGTCTTCCAGTTGTCCACCCAGCTTGTAATACCTATGCAAAGGGAGCATCACCATGAAAATGCTGTTAAAAAAGTCAGCAAAGAATCAGGATGGACCCAACAGCCTTTTAACAAGAGATTAACTGTGCGTAAAGTCTCAGGCAAAGACAATGGAGATAGAAGATATTCCTGTTTAGTTCTCTATTGATGTCTTCAGGATTTTTCCATTATTACTTAAATTACCCAAACATGTTTTCCCAAACAAATATTTAAAGACTACAATCTTATACATGCATTACATCAAAACTATCTCATGAACTTCAATCAACTGAAGAAGGAGAGATTTGATGGTACAGATCTACTGACTCGTTTGTTTTAGAGAAATTGAGGAGACACATGTATGGAGGAAAAACAGATGGCCACCTGTTTTTATGGCTTCTGCAGGCTAAACAGAATCCTTCAGAGAAGGACCATGTAAAAAGATTTCTACAGGACTTGATTTAACATTCTGTCCAACCCTTGCTGGCCAGAAAATTTATTGTATAACTCCTTAAATAAGGTTGGGGTTTTTTTAAAGATCTTTCCTGATCTTGCAAACAAACCTCCTAAAAACCAAACCACTTCCATTTGCATTTAACCCCGAGCTTCCCTCTGTAGCATTTTGAAAAATAACTCCTAGACACATTTATGGAATAACTTTGCCTAAACAAGAATGGAACCTGCACCTCAGTGACCCCAAACACAAGAGCAAACTGCAAGCAAAAACAAGCACATTTAATTTTCAATCAAAAGTTGCAATAAGTTTTTGGTTAATGTTATTTAAAAAAAACCTCCACAAAATCAAACCTCCAAAGTGACCTGGAAACAGAAAACACACTCCCTTTGTAAAAGTGTGATGTACAAAGAAAAAATAAATATGCAGTTCAGATTATCCTGGGAGCAAAATCTGAAGATCGCATGGAAAGAGGAAGAAATTTTATACAGAAATTAAGTCTTTTGGGCTGCTTCATATCATGTGAGCACATATCACCTCTGGCTAGTCTGCTAGAGTAGCTTAAAAACTTGAAAGCAAGGGAACTTGAATGTACTTCACACACGTGTGTTAAGACAGCCTTTCCAATTGAAGCAAAACAACAAAACACCTACAGGGTTACTACCAACTTCCAAGTAATTTCCTAAGAACAGCCTTAAGAGCATGAATGACATTTTTTCTAGACTTTGTGTCATACTGAACATCTCAAGACAAACATCATGTGGCTACTTCTATCAGCCTTTCCTGCAACAAGTGCTTTGACTCCACTCATGTTTCACAGTTACCAGGCAATGCTTGAGGATTTGGAAGTTTTTCCCTGAGCAGTCAGTCATGCCCAGTAAGCTCTGCATTCTCTTCCTTACATCCCTTTTTCCAGGACTCAGTATGATCTGCAGGCCTTATGTAATGAAAGTATTGGGAAAACTCAAATCATTAACTTACCATTAATAGTGAACTTGCTATCAGTGTAGATTATTAGTTTCTTGATGTTTTGACTCTTGGCTTGCTCTATCGCTTTGCAGGCTGCCTTAAGAATGTTTCAACACAACCACAGTTCAGAACATGATTTTGATCACATGCAATTAAAATACCAACAAAGTAACTGATGCTAACACAGAACTATCATAGAATCATAGAATCGATTGGGTTGGAAAAGACCTCCAAGATCATCGAGTCCAACCCTTGGTCCAACTCTAGTCCATTTACTAGATCATGGCACTCAGTGCCACGTCCAATCTGCATTCAAAAATCTCCAGGGATGGTGAATCCACCACCTCTCTGGGCAGCCCATTCCAATGCCTGATTACTCTCTCTGGAAAGAATTTTTTTCTGATATCCAACTTAAATTTCCCCTGGCAGAGCTTAAGCTCGTGCCCCCTTGTCCTATTGCTGAGTGCCTGGGAGAAGAGACCAGCCCCCACCTGGCTAGAACTTCCCTTCAGGTAGTTATAGACAGTGCGGAGGTCACCTCTGAGCCTCCTCTTCTCCAGGCTAAACAACCCCAGCTCCCTCAGCCTCTCCCCATAGGGCTTGTGCTTCAGTCCCTTCACCAGCCTTGTTGCTCTTCTCTGGACCCGCTCCAGCACCTCAATATCGTTTCTGAACTGAGGGGCCCAGAACTGAACACAGTACTCAAGGTGTGGCCTCACCAACGCAGAGTACAGAGGAAGGATCACTGCCCTGGTCCTGCTGGCCACGCTATTTTTGATTCAGGACAGGATCCCATTGGCCTTCTTGGCCACCTGGGCACACTGTTGGCTCATGTTGAGCTTCCTGTCAATTAGTACTCCAAGGTCCCTTTCTGCCTGGCTGCTTTCCAGCCACTCTGTCCCCAGCCTGTAGCACTGCAGGGGGTTGTTGTGGCCAAAGAGTATTGTTGCAATCTCCCCACCATGGTTATCAGCATGCTTTACAGAGTAGAGGATCCAAGATTATGCATGCAGATGACACCTTTATGATTCAGGCAAAGAGGCAGCCACTAAAGTTCCACTGGCTAAAAAAACCTCCAAAACATTCTGATATGCAGCTCTGTGCTGAAGGAGTAGCTCTCTGCCCTATTTTATAACCACTAAAAATTCTACCAACTGCACATCAAGTTTTAAGCATTTTCTCCACAACTAGGAGGGATTCACATCAGTTCTAACTGTCTGGAACCCTTAACAGGTTGAGGGTTTTTTGGTGCTCTGAAATATATCAGGGAGATGTGGGTGGGTGAGGATGTAAAGATGAAAAGCTCTTTAGTGACAAGTCTGACCACACACCAACAGTATCTCCAGTTATCTCTCACTAAAATTAACTTCTTGTAGTTTTTAAGTGGATCGATTTCCCATTTCCATTCATCTCCACACATGCAGTGTGCATTAGTAGCAGTACCATAATTAAGAGGAGGGTAACATGGGAAGACTAAATCTGCTCTTGCCAACAGAAGTTACTCAGGAGCCAAAAACTGTTTGTTTTATTTATCTGAGGATTATGATGCTCTGATCCTATCATCATAAGATGCAGATTTTCCCCTTAACTGCTACTCAACAGCCCTCACTCCAAGGTCTGAAACATGCACATCAAAAATGCAAGGGAATCTAGACATAGATTTAGGGGAGCCAGGCTTTCCTAATGTAAGGCTGTTTTAAGTAGCTATGCTTGATGACATTTGGGAATTCTCAAGGTGTTCAAAACCAATAAAGACCAACAAAACTTGAAGAGAACTATTTCTTTCAAGTCTTAACTCTGGATATTTTGTATACTTCCCTCACAGCTCCACAAATAGTTTCTGAGGACTGGAGCTGAAACAGTCCTGAGTGTGCTACTGCAATCTAACATGGAGAAGCGTTTCAGGACATTTCCCACTTACATGTATTTCTGCTCTTTGGTTAGTCTGCCGTCCAGGAAGTCTTTCACTGGTATTTCTGTCTCCAAGAATGAACAGTAGATTAGTTAACCAAAATATGCAGAAGAGTGGATAGTGAGTACACATTAAAAAAATGAATACAGGAGAGCTACTTTTTATAAAGGACAATGAAAATATTCTAGGACTGGCTTCCACCTGCATAGAGCAACCTGCACATTTTGGACCTGCCATCAATATGCAATTGCATTTACAGTCTCCTGTGCACACCTACTTCTACTTTAGGACTTTCAGCATTACTTGAATTATAGTTTCAGCCCCCCAAAATATTATTTCGAGTTGATTTTCCCCAGAGAAGATGATTTCTCTTTTCCCCTTAGTAACTCACTAGTCTCAGAACACTGTAATTATGAGTCTCAACAACGAAGTTTCATATTTAAAAGGAGTCTAGTATTGTAAATCACATAAAAAATAAACAGTAATGTATTAATTAAAAAAAAAATAACCTCCCAAGCTACTTACAAAGGGTGGCCTGGTCCCCAGTAGACACCTATTCCAGCACGTGCCCTATTACGTCCATTACCCGTGCAACAGCCATCTGTATAAACAACTACAAAGTCACCTACAAAAAGATTACCAAAATCAGAAGTTCAAGCAACTCCTTCAAGGACATAGACTCTTTAAGCTGAAAGAAATGTCTGCTGATATATTAATCCCCAAAACTTCCCTTCCCAGAGAGCCCTTCCAAAAGTCAAGTACAGAGCTGTGGGAATTAGTAACACAGAACACCAGCAGTCCCACTGCAGCTTCACACCCTCACTGCTGTCAAACCAATCAGCCTTAACAAGAGTTTCTGCCTCAAGTCCTACACTTCTTGCTACAGTCCCTGGATTCTTCAGCCAACTTTAAGATTTCCCAGCTACATCTGTATATTTAAATACAGCCTGTAAGCCACACACACAATAAAATCACACCTATAACATTATGATTAAGCTGTATGTTGACATCAGTTAAAGCCAATTAAAATTACACTGAAAGACAATGTGAACAAATAGATTATAGTTCACAATTCCCCTTTAAACAGAAACAATGTGCCTGATGCTGCCATACACAAACCTCCCTAAAGGCTTTCTAATAGTTACACTTGTTGCTTCTGAAAGAGTGCAAAGAAATGAAAACAATTAAAGGACTTATCAAAGACCTCACCCATATATGAAAATTTATCTTCACTGACTGTTGGTGTTGAGTATGATGAGAATAATTCATCATGTTTTACTCGCTTTGCAACCTGTTCTTCGTTTGTGGACTGCTCATATGGCCTTTTGCATGTACTGCAACACAACGTATTTAGCTCTTCTCTCTGGCTACCATTTTCCAGACAGAATGCCCCTTTCAAAAAACAAAAACATAGAAAGTTTAACATATATACAAGATCCAATTTTATTTGGAATGACTGCTTTTAAAGACATCAGTTGTTATTATCTCTTGGCAATGTTAGTCTGTTATACGACATCGTCCCGGGCTATTACGAAAAAAATATTACAGAATAAACCAGCCACTCTTCATCCTAGATCAAACTGGAGAGGAGACAGACATCCAACGGTCCTTCAGGTGGACACGGCACAAGCACCGCTCTCCAAGCGACCACAGACACATTTCCGTGCAGGGGCACATTCGCGGCAGTGACAGGCCGAGCAGTAGCCGTGCCCGGCCCGGCCTCGCCACGGCCCGGCCCGGCCCGGCCCAGCCCCGGCCCCAGGCCCGCCCCCAAGGGCCACCGTACCTGCGGGCTCGGGCTGGGGCTGCGACAGCAGCGGCTGCCCCGGCACTGCGCCGCGCACGAAGGCCCAGGCGTCCTTCTCACTGGCGAACTTCTTGAAGCTGGCAGAGGGGAACTTGTTCACCTGCTCCTGGCACTCCGCCCTGCAACAGAGCGGGCGGCGGTGAGGCGAGGCCGGGCCGGGCCGGGCGGGCTCCCGGCGCGGCCGTCGCTCACCAGGTGCGGTAGACGCCGGTGCGGCGGCCCGTGCGCACCGCGTAGAACATGGAGGCGGCGCTGGGGGCGAAGCAGGGGCTGAGCACGGCCACGAGCCAGCGCAGCATCACGGCCCCGCCGCCATCCGCCCCGCCGCCATCGGCCCCGCCGCGCCTGCGCCGCCAGCCACGGGGGTGCCCCCCGCTCTACGGGCCGGCGCGCAGGACAAAGTACTCGAAAGGCCCAGGCCGCGGGTCTTGTCCGGGGTGGCTTTTTGCTTGTTTTGGCGCCCTCCCGCCACGACAATAATTGTATTTTGCAATCCTAAATCAGCTGTTGTTTTGGGGTGGGTCACGAGGTGTGTGAGGTCGCAGCGGTTTCAGCAAACCACCTCGTTCTGGAAGCCCCAGTTGATAAAAGGCGAATGGGATCTCACAGGCGCGTTCACACGTTTAACGCTCCCAAAAAGTCTGGAGCTGAATGAACAAGGGGGTTAAGCTGGTACTCGTCCTGCTGTTCAAATCACGGGCTTCAGGTAAAGGTGTTCAGCCGAGCCCGTGCCGAGATGGCCCCCGAATGAAGGACAAACACCTTCACAGAATAACAGGATTGTTAAGAGTTGGAAGGGACCTCTGGAGATCACCCAGTCCAACCCTCCTGCCAAGGCAGGGTCACCTAGACCAGGTGACACAGGAACACTTCCATTTGGGTTTTGAATGGCTCCAGAGTCTTCACGATCTCCCTGGGCAGCCTGTTCCAGTGCTTTGCCACACTCAGCGTAAAGTTCTTCCTCATAATGTGAAACTTCTTGTGTTTCTGGCCGTCACTCCTTGTGCTGTCTCTGGGCACCACCAAAAAATGTCTGGTACCATCCTCTTGGCACCTGCCTGCAATACTCATGTGCATTAATGACACACTTTTCCAAGGAGGTTGAAGTTCAAACTTGCCAGCTGCAACCTGCTGCCATGTATCCTTGTATCCAGTGTCTGTACTTGGACACCAAAGCTGGGAGGTCTGGGTATGTGCTAAATTCAGTGCCTCAACTGAGCTGCTGATGAGATCAAAGTAGCGGAGCTGGGGGCACTGGTATTGTCGCCTCCAGAAACAGCCCAAAGTGTACGTGCTGCTGCATTTTCAGCAACTGGATTTCCCTCACAGCCTTAACACAGATGGACTGAGACCAAGCTGACTGTGAGGTGCCAGAGCTGTGGAGTGCTGTATGTTGGATTTACAAGGGTGGTCTGGTAAAATGCCAAGAATGTGAAACACTGGCCTGGTTCATTTTGTCTTCACTTGCAAAAACAAATGGGTTCAACATTACTGTGAATATCAGCTGGATGAAACTTCTCTTTGAAAAAATACAAAGCCAAAACCAAATTGCTTATGCATTTGACAGGATTTGGTGGAATATGTAGTCAGGGTTGTATCAGAAAATAATTACTACATATTTCTTGCTTCCTCCAACATAGTCATGAGACTTCTTATTACTCTTACAAAATGCTTATGTCTCCTTTTCTCAGATCAAGATTATTTACACTGATTTTCTCTGTAAAGGTTTCCACTGAGACGTCTCACTACTTCCTGCCTGTGATATATTTATTTTATTGCTCTTGGTTAGCTTTTCTTTTAATTATGGCTTTCTATACTAGGATTTCTTATACCTTTCAGGTTTGCACATTTTCATTACTTGTAGTCTTCTTTGATCAACACATGCTAAAGGAGCAATGAGCAATAAGTGATGGGAGAGGTAAGCAAAGACCTTCTGTTACACTAATTAATTCTCTGGTTGAACAGATTCATACATTATATTTACAAGCAAGGACTGAGCAGTAACTCTTCCACTCTCATGACCAACATGCAGAGTTCAGATTTAAACTGGGGAAAAGAAAAAAGATTATTGAATCCACTGAGTACCACACACCCCCTTTCATTGCTTCTTCTCCCAGCTGGTAAAACTGAGGCTGCATAGGATCAGCCAGCCCTACCTTTACTGTTGTATCTCCATTGCTGATTTTTCCAGGCTGCTGTGCTGCAGGAGAGATGGATCCCTTTCCTCATATGACAGGTGGCATTTTTACTACAGTGGCATTTAGCACGGCTAAGCTAAGACATACCTGTGCTTTTGCTTCATGGTGCTTGCTCTCTGGTTGCTGTAGCATTAGCAGACTTGGGGATTTTCCAATTAGCCTGGGGCAGAGAGGATGTTTCCCACTCTGTAACTCAGGTTTTTTGAGGAGGGTGTGAAGATTTACCAAGAAGTGAACCATTTAGTTCCCACCTGCAAAGCTGAAGCACTCAGTCACAAAAACTCTCATTTGAATACAGAATAACGTAATAATATATGTGGATAGGTCTTTAATTGAGTTTCATAAATGATTTAACACTTGTAATCGATGTCACACTAACACAGGGCAACCCTACATATCCACTGCAGAATAAGGTGATGAGATACACAAATCAAGCCAATTTTTGCAAAATCAAAGCTTGCACAAGCACTTGTGCTACTACATCTTAGGTGCCAGAAATGAATGACTAAGGGAAAAAAGAGGAGAGGAAATGCCCCTGTTTTGGTGAAAACATGGTGACACCACATTGAATGAGAGTAGTCATTGAACCTTGTATGGCAGGCATGTTTTACAGTTTATAAGGGGTCCGGTGTTTCTCCCCCACACTAAAACCAAACCAAACTGGTTTATTAATTTATTAACAAATTTTCTTGGCAGCCATTTCTGTATTTATAACAGCAAATCTGCAGGGAAAAAGTGAGGACTTACAATATGTATACAAAAATACACTCATAAGTTTTAAGTAAGGGCATGTGTCTGTAACACCATTTTTATGTAAACTCTCTGTAAATCTCAGCTGATTACTGTGTCCCACATTAATGCATGTAGTGTACACATTAGCAAGCACTTTAATCTTCTTTGACAAATATTTTAGCTGGAGACACGTTTAACCATAATGTGGTTCCCCTCATACAGTTTTAAAGCAAAATTCAATGTGACCTGCACCAAGCATTTCCTGTTTAAAACTGAGCTTTCAGCTGGGTAGACCACTAGGTAGTCACTTTATCTAGCACACCCTGCAAATGTAGGTTATATTGCATCTCATTACCTTGACTGAAAATATAAGGCAGGAAAATAAAGTGTTTTGACCTCTCTCAGAACTGAGATCTTGCAGAACAAAGTACTTGCCTGTACTTCAGTGTAAAACTATGTGTCAGTGAAGCTGCAAAGCAGTAATCCCCCAGAACCATCACAGCCTCCATTCAACCCTCAGAGGAACAGCCTGTCCATGAGCTTTAGAACCTGTGTGGTTGTACAAGCCTGGCTCAGGGAAGTGAACTAGTAACAGACAGTTTTACTTCCACTTCTAGAGTTACTGTTACCTTGACAAGCCTTGCCATCTTCCTCTGTTTCCTCCAAATACTATATTATTATCATATCCATAACGTGAGACCTTATCCTGTTGTTGTTGGGATGCTTTTGTTACATTGTTACACAATTAATTTTTTCTTTCTACTTTTCACCTTGCACATTCTGAGTCTGCACAGCATAAGGACGGCATTAATAATGTTACTTTGTAGTGACATGACTTCTTTTAAGGATCACATGCCTACAGTGATATTTGAAAACCTGTCAGCTGCTTTGGATACCAGGTGTTACCAACTGGGTAAAGCCCACATAGATCTTGTCACTCTGCATCCTTCCTCTAACACGAATTTGTTGTCTGAAAGGGAACATCTCTACACCTTCTCCTCTCATTGCTGTCATGCAGCATACAGGTCTATTCAGTAACATTGATAACATGGAGGTGGGAAGTCACATTGCATCTTTATTCATTAACGCTCTGTACAGTGCAGTTTTGATCTACCCACACACCACCTATTCTTTCTCACTCTCATTAATGATTTCACAGTATAAACAGAGCAGACTGCTGGACTGCTGAGATGACTACTTGTTATCTTTCCTTTTTTACTCTCCAATCAGATCCTGATCCCTGCTGTTTAGCCAATTTCCAGTCTCTATAGAGACTAATCCTGGCTATCGGTATAAGCTGGCCAGTTTTTCCCATTCACTGAATTCATGCTAGCAAGGAAGAATGACTCGGGAGAAAAATGCTGAACTGAACAGTCTGCTTTTCTGGCTCAGAAATTTATCAAAAGCCCTCAAATGTTAGAAAACATGATGGGCTGCCGCCTGCAGATGCTGAGGTTGTTTAGCTTGGGGTGCTGGTGTCTTTGTCAGTTTTTTGTTTACAAGAAGAGCTTATTACTCCACTTTTGTCGGTTCTGTTAAGTAACTAACTTTACACACACCATTACATAATAATCGTGAATGTGGTGTTACAAGCTAAAGCTGACTGCTCTTGGGGTTATCCAGGGAACCTGATCATAGAACCAGTGCTCTGAACCCCATCCCCGGGGTCAAGCCTCTCTAGACAGTGTGTGCCAAGAGCTGCACACCTGCCTCTGTGTGGGACTTTCCCTTGAACGGGGCACCTAAATCCACCAACATGGAAGTGTTAAGGCAAGGTTTTAGCTTCACTTTAGATGCACAGCCACTTCAGATTCACCTGAATCAACATGCAAGTCACTTCTTTTGGAACTATAGTACAGCTTGTTCTTTTTATCAGAGTGCAACCCAAGTGTTATTAGAGCCTTCTTTGCTAGATAATAACACAATATATAATAAAAAGTGCTTCTAGTGATGACAGAAAATGTCGAGCCCAGCACTCTTATGTCTTGAGTTAGTACCTGAACACAGCTGAAGATTTATCTGTTATTTCTAGTCTAATGAAAGTAGTAACTGAACGCTGTGACATTGTCTTAGCGGGAGCGAGAAGTCGTGTTTATAGAGGTAAGCCAAACCAAAGCCCAGGCACGGCCCTGTGCTGCCCGCAATCGCCCACGCCTCTGGCTGCTCCCTGGCACGGCTTTGGCCGTGTGTGCCCAGCACAACGCCCCGCTGGGGCCAGGGGTGGCTGTGCCAGCGCTGCTCCAGCAGGTCGGCTCCATGGAAAGGGCTGAGCATCCCGGGGAGCTCCCACCCGCTGAATGAGCGGAGCGATGACACCGAGGGCAGGACAAACGCTGCTGCCAGAGCCGGTGGCCCCGCTCTGCACGGCCCTGGCAGACCCGCGAGCCGAGCCTGAAATCCCGGGGAGTCTGGGCAGGAGCAGCACCTCGACACCAGAGCCCGGGAATTCCGCCTGTGAGGGGAGCGAAGCGGCGAGGCCGCCTCACGCCGTCTGAGCGCACGAAGAATCAGGTGGCGGCAAAGGCTTGGCGTGACAAGGAGGGACAGAGCGGAGCAGCCGCCTCTTCCCGCTCCTCGGCTCCCAGCCGCAGGGAGCGCAGCGCTCCCGCCCCGCGGCACTGCGCATGTGCCAACTGTGGCGCTTCGTGCCAGGACTGTACATGTCCGCTCGGGCTTCGCTGCCGCAGAAGCCGGGTCGGTTTGTGGGACACGCGGCTACTGCTCTGCCCTTCTTCCGGGTCTGGCTTCACGCCGCGGTGGGCGGGGCGAGTGCCTTCCCGGGTCGCGATCCGTGTGGCTCTCGCGAGAGCTCCCCCTTTTCCCGGCCGGCGCGGAGCGAGGTGGGTGTCCGGGCCGTGGCCGCCGTTCCTCGCCCGGGGCTGCCGCGATACCGGGCCGGGCGTGGAGCGGGGCCGCCTGCGGCTCCCCCGGCGGGGGGATGCGCCCGATTACCGCCCGCCCGGGGCCCGATGGCCGCCGGGGCGCCCGGGGCCGGCGTGGGGAGCCGGCGGGGTTTCCCTCCGCCCTCCCCCGGCGGCGGCCCGGGAAAGGCGGGAGGAGGGGGCTGGAGCCGGGAACGAGGCCCGGGAGCGCCGCCTGAGCGCCCGCTGGGCCGCACGTTTCGGGAGCGGCGGGGCCGCCCCCACGGCGCTGCCGAGGCCTCGGAGCGGCCCCGCGGTGGGCAGGCCCCGCGCTCCCGGGACGGTGTGCCTGTGCCCTGGTCGGCATCGCCTGCAGCGACGTGCTGGGCCCGGCACGGCCCCTGGGGCCCTTCTGGCTTCGCTCTGGAGCGTGTGACTGCTCAGCAGGATGGCAGAGTCCTGGCTGTGTTTGTAGCCGGTGACATGTGCCTGGTCACAGCCGAAGTGTTCTTTTGCGTTGCAGAAAGGCCATGTTCAGCTCTAGCGCCAAGATTGTGAAGCCTAATGGCGAGAAGCCAGATGAGTTCGAGTCTGGTATATCCCAGGTATGTGGCTTTCTTTCTGCTGTTTGGTGACTCACTGCAGTTTATAGAGACAGTGTTGTGACAGTTGTCCAGAGCCTAAACTTTGAGGCTGGAGCTGAATAAATGTGTTTTCTTTCTTAGCTGTACTTAAGAACTGGGCCAGATGGCCTCTGTTCCCAACAACTGAACTTGTTGCATGTCAGCATGACTTAGAGGAAGTTAAATCTTCGATATTGACTGTGATGGAAAGTATATAGCTGCTCCCTGGCATTGTGGACAGGCTTTGGTCTCATGGGTTCTTATGAGTTGAAGTGAATGTAATGATTATTTTGCAACTTCACTTTTCTAGGCTCTGCTGGAGTTGGAAATGAACTCTGACTTAAAGGCTCAGCTGCGGGAGTTGAACATCACAGCAGCCAAGGTAGGCTGGGCCTTCTGCACGGAGAACTGCATGGTGACTTGCTCTGTGTATGTTTAATTTTTGTAAATGGTAGCATAGTAGGTGAATGAAGTTTTCAGCCCTTTCTTAGGGCCTGTGGTGGTTTATTACCTGCTGCTGTGACTTGACATTTGTCGCTAGTACATGCGGTTTTATAATAGTGTTTTTCTTGGGAACTGGTCTAAAAAGTTATTGTAAAAACTTAAATAGCAGTTGGATGTGTTAAATAAAAGTGTTTAAAAATGGTTGTTCGACTTGCTGTCTCTGCACACTGAATTTGAGCTCCAAAACTGGCTTTTTGCATGTGGATATTGACTGGAAATGTAGGCATTGCAGAAACATAAACTGTTATGCAGGAACATCAAGTGTTACACTCTGTAAAATCAGTTTGTTGTGAATCTTCTGTGTACAAAGTAGTACATGGTAGGTACATTAGGATAGTAGACTGACTTACTCAGGTAGGTTGTCCTGCCTCTATATTTTAGTTTTAGTTCATACAGGCAACTGAAACCTAAAGGGAGAAAAGAAAAAGGACAATTAGTGGAAAAGAAGAAGAAAATCTGTGCTAGGATTTGTCAGCCTGGAATGCTGGATGGCAGCAAGGAAGCTGGTCTCTGCAGTCAGAAACTTAAACAGGCTGCTTTTGGTTCCTGCCCTGGCTCACCAGTGCCGATACTGGGGCATGGCTGCTTAAGAGTGGAGTGCAGAAAGCAGCTTGGTTTACAGGTTCAGAGGCCTTCAAGGGAGGGGCTTTTAGAAATGTCTTTATTGTTTACTTAGGTGCTTGATTTTGTTTGTAAGAAATCTCCTGTGGGCATCTGAGTTGGCTCATGGGAGGACACAGCTTGTGAAAAATACTCTGTCTTTCCATGCTGTTGGACCATGAGGATGTCTCTGCAGTTGGGCTCACAAGAGAAACGCTTTATAAGCCTATGCAAACTTTGGGTTTGATCAATTGTTGGAGAATAAGCCAGGGGAAAAGTAACCTGAGTTGGTGTCTTGTATTCCTGTTGGCATTTGGAGGCAAAGGAAATGTTTTGACTGAGTAGTGATGCAGGCCTTGGCAAGTGGTGGACAGGTGATTTCCATGAAGCAGTAGCTGGAAAATAGGAGATTTGTTAAAGTTAACTTTGTCTAGAGTCTGCATTAGAGGCAAGTAATTTTTGAAACTTTGTATCAGTATGTATCACTGCAGATCTGGCTGTAAGCATTCAGTGTAGTAGTTACCAGTATAGCATCTGACTCTCATCCTGCAGAAAAAATGAGCTTTGCAATTCAGAGGATGTGACTGTGGAAGGAGTGGTGGGATTTATTGCCCAATTACTCCTTTACAGCAAAATAAGTGCTCTGATAGATGCTTTTCAGTGCTTTGTCTTTAATGTATTAAGGCAGGTACTGCTGTGTGATGTGCTCCCTGCCCTGCAAAGTCCTAAGCAAGACTATCAAATACCTGTGCTCAAAGGATTCACCATCAAACCAAACATTACTTCTTGACCCCCAGGTAACATTTACCTTGTACTTCTGTTTCAGGAAATTGAAGTGGGTGGTGGCAGAAAAGCCATCATTATCTTCGTACCAGTTCCTCAGCTGAAATCCTTCCAGAAGATTCAGGTGCGGCTAGTTCGTGAGCTGGAGAAGAAATTTAGTGGAAAACATGTGGTGTTCATTGCTCAGGTAAAACACTTAAAATCATACAAATGTTGATTTGAAGAGATCTAGTCCAGCCTCATGCATGAACCAGAATTGCTACCAGCATTAGATCAGATTAGGCGTAGTTTTGTCTAGCTGAGTCTTGAAAACATCCAAGATTCCACAGCCTTTCTGGATAACCTGTTCCAGTGCTCTGTTACCCTTCTGTCTTGCCCATTCAGGGTAAGAGAGATGTAATGCATATTTTTGTCCCAGCAGGAAATATAGTGAGTGTCCTGTGGATGTTAGGTGAAATCATTTCAGCTGGCAGCCGAGGCTGTGTAAACTTTGTGAAATGTGAAACTTCTTCGTGGAGGATAAAACTTTCTTGTTCTGACCTCTCTGACTCCTTCAGAAGTTGGAGAAGCAAAGTTTGAAAGTAAAAGGGAGCAAATATTGATAGGTACTTTACTACACTTGCATAATCTAAGCACTTAGAATTTAAGTTAGGATCTAAAAAAACTAACTCAAGTTCTAAATATATGGGGGAACTAAGGCTTGAAAAGGTGATGGAGGACTCTTTGGGCAGTACTGAGAGATGGACAAACTGGAGATCTGTCTGCAGAGTGGACAATTAGACAAGCTTTTTAAGAACTAGAACACCTTACCCTGAATCTTCATGTGACCAGGAAGGTTTATTTTAATGAAGTGCCTCTGTCTCACTTTACCTATGCACTTGAGAATTCCTTGTCAGTTCAGTAATCTGTTTTAAAAGGGAACATGTGCAGTTCTTCTGCTGTAGGGGAAATGTTCTTGAGTATGGCATGACCCAGTTTGGATTATGGTAACCCCATCACGAACACAGTAATGAAGAAACTGTCATGTGATGGTGGAAAATACTGCAAGTGGCTACAATTGCATCTAAAACTCAGTGGTTTAAAACATCTATCCTCAGAATAGGGAAGTAGAAAATAAGTTTTACTGATCTTAGGTTATGCAAATTCCTTTAGATCCTACTTTTGGAACAGGTTACATTTAAGCCAGGATTTGATCTGCATTGTGTAATACATTTTACTATTCAAACTAACATTTCAGTCTCAGAGGTCACCTGGCTGGCTGTGGGACTGAGCTCACTACTCTGGGTTGCACCAGAGTCTCACTCTCACAGAAATTGTAAAATCCTGTGGGATTTCTGTTTGCAGGGAAGCATGTTCGTGTTGCTAATGAGACACAGTAAACTATTGTGAATGTATTCATGGGGAGAGGGGATGAAGTACAAATCTTTTAATTCAGTGCACTGAATACATGATTAGTAATTGAGAAATAAAGCAATACAGCACTTCTGCAAGTAACTTGAGGTTGTAATGCTGATGTAACTTGGAGCATAATTCAGTCTCCCTTTTTAGTTTTTTGTGCATTTTCCAGTTGTGGGGAGAAGGTGCTTGTGTTTGGGATGCTTGAGTAAATTGCAACCACTAGATACTGAGAAATGCCCTTTTTTGTTTTGTTTTTAACTTAACAGAGAAGGATTCTGCCCAAGCCAACGAGAAAAAGCCGCACAAAAAACAAGCAAAAGCGTCCCAGGAGGTTAGTAAATAATCCTGATTCAGTATGACAGCCTTCTTTTGTAAATAGTAGTTTAGTCACATAATGGTTAGTTGAGTTTTTGAGAAGTCATTAAATTGTTTGGGTGGTCTTGTCTTTTCTCCTACTGCTATTTGACTACCAAAGTGTGCAGTAGAAAGCTCATCTTTGGGCACGGTGTTGGATTTCTTGGCACTGTCTGTATTTCCAGCTACAGCTGTAGTCAGTTTTTAGCCAGCAGTGCTGGCTTAAGTAACCCCAACCTGGTGTCCCTGTGACCACAGTGTGCTGACAAGAATTATTTTTTCTAAGTTGTAGGAAGTGGCACTTCCTTCCACATCACATGTTAAACTGTACAGAAGTCAAGGCTGGCACATGGAATGGGGTGCAATGAGGGAGAGAGTGGCTGAGGAGGGGTATAGGTATGAGTACTAGTCCCTCTGGGTATGAATTTAATAACAGTAGTATAGTCATTTGTGTTAAATGGTCTCCCTTGCTCTTACTTAGTCTCTTGATTGCTGGACATGCAACACTGCTGTGTCTCTGTGGATGCCAATGCCTCATCCATATTGTTCTGTATCTCGCTGTATCATTATGTAGACTGTATCTGACAAGTTTATCCTCTCTGAGATACGGCATGCCCTTTAACTTTTCCCAGCCCCAGTATTATACCTGTGTCATATGTGTTACTGTGTTTTGCAGTCTTTAGGCATGGATTTTAAAAGTACAGTTTCATAGTACTCATCTAACTGCATTTGGAGGACGCTGCCTGTGTTCTGTTAAAACTAATGTTGCACAGTGGCTAGAGAAGTTGGCAGCTGTGTCTGTGATGAGCATCCTGCCAGTTTCTACACACGGGAAGGCAGGTGTGCAGGACTGTCCCTGTTCAGGCCTGAGATGAGATCAGACTGGTGGAGTAAAACTGCCGTGTGCATTGCAAAGCACAGAATTGTGATTGATGTTGGTCCCCCTTAGCTGTCCCAATCTTCACAAGTTTCAGGTGCTGCTGTAGGCACAGATTATAGTTACTAGTGGTACTGCCTTTAAACTTCAGATGGAGATGTTGGAAATCGTATTAGTCCTCTAGACTCGTACAAAATAACCTGAGCTAATTTTTCTCATTTTGGCTGACTTTTGGACAGTTCAAGAACATGCATGTAGACATCAAACAGTTTTCTAAGCATGGATTAAACTTACCAGCTAGTCTTTTCCTGTAATACGTTGGTATTCCAAGCTTCTTGGACTAAGGCAGATGAAGAAACCAGTATTTTTAAAACTGGGTTTTCTGTGACTGTACTCGGTGTAGCTCAAGACATTTGCACACTTAAACTCTTCCAGTGAGTGTCTTTGGCAGAATAGAAGATGGGACAGTTTAGTTCTGATTTAAATAAAATATTCCATAAGTGTGTAGAAATAGAAGAATGTTTCTGGTCTGTTGCTGCAAAACGGTGTGTGATCTAGAAGGTCAGAAACCTGGTTACTTTTTCCCCTTACGCAGTCACTAAGTTTCTGCACCCACTGTAGAATTTAGCTTTTATTTTTGCATAACCTGTGACAGTGTGGTATTGTCACATTGTGGCATTAAAGAAAAAAAATGCCCCATAATTTTCAGCTAAAGCGTGCTTTGAAAGGCTTAAGCCTTGACAAATGAAGGTTTTCAAGAGGATGTGTTTAATGATGCAACTGTGGTGTTTCAGCCGTACACTTACTGCAGTGCACGATGCTATTCTCGAAGACCTGGTCTTCCCGAGTGAAATCGTGGGCAAGAGAATCCGCGTAAAACTGGACGGCAGCAGGCTTATAAAAGTCCATCTGGACAAAGCACAGCAGAACAATGTTGAACACAAGGTAAATGAAAAAGCTTACATTCTCATGAAAAAACTTACTTTCTCATGCAGGTCAGGGTACCATTCTGACATTCGCTAAGAGACTGCTTAGTGATACAGCACAAGACTGGCTTTTGGCGGTAGAGATGCTCGTGTTTGTATCAGGAGTACGGTGCTGAAGATGAGCAAGACAGTTTTGAACTAAAGCTCTAGTTTAACTTGCCAAAGGCCCTGGATTGTAAAGTAGCTATATTGGTTTCTTATGGAAACAGTGTTTTGTTCTTTTTTTTTTTTTTTGTATATGTAGGGATTAATTGGGTTGTTTTGTTTGGTTTTATTGTTTTTCAAGTGAAGGAAGCACTTAGTTTTGACCTTAAACAGTTGTGCTCAGTACAGACTGCACTTTGCCTTGGTTTTTTTCTGGAGAGGTGTGTTTGGGCCTGCTCAGCTCTCAGGATCTCCCACGGTTTGCAAATGAAAGTGTGTCCAAATACTCTTCAGAAAACGTATCTTCTGTGTAAATGCTCAGCTACCTTCATCGAGTAGAAAGTAATTAGCCCCAAAGCTCATGGCAGAGTGAAGATAAAGTGGCAAATAGTAGAGTATTTCAAGTATGTTAACTTAGAGTTACTTGTTTACCCAGCATGTATAAACAAGATTATTTGTCTTCACAGGTGGAAACATTTTCTGGTGTCTACAAGAAGCTCACAGGCAAAGATGTGGTGTTTGAATTTCCAGAATTCCAGCTGTAAAGTGCAAAAAATGGCTGAATAAACAACTGTTCATATAACAGAGTAATTTAATTTAAATTTTGAATTCCATAAACACAAATGGGGATTGACTGGTTCATGGGAGCTCTCTACTGTCTGGAGAGTGACACTTGCTATCAAAGTATTAAGTTACCAGCATTTTAATGGTAGCCATCTTAGGTTGTTCTTGGCACTGTCACAACACAACTCTAAACCAAAGAGTCCAAGGTCTGCAAAAAGAATTAGCAATGACAAACCTAAGTATTCTGAGTCTCACCTTCTGGGGAGAATGTGGAGAGTTACTGTAGAGCAGTGGAACTCCTGAGTTTTGCACACGAGAATACCAGTTGGAGAGCTGCATGTTCCTGACACAGGAAGAAGTCTACATAGCAGGTGATGTGTGATTTCTGAAATATGAAACAATGACATCTGAATAAGGGGTTTGAATTCTTAGAAAATATATTGGGGAAGGTACAGGTTGAATTTGAGGTGACTTAAATTGCTCTCTGGCAAAATGGCCATCCAGTTCTTGCCTAAAAGCAGGGCCTGTTGCTTCTCACTTCTATCAGAATGAAATGTGGAGAAATTTTCACTTCTAAATGCTTGAATACCTTACTGGACATAAACTACGCATTTTTTAGCTATTGATCCTGCTTTCAGAAGTGGTTGGGATTTTTTTTTTAGGTGATGTTTTAACATGGTTCAGTACTTGCTCAGTCATAGAGAGATGAGGAAGGACTGTGTGTCGGCATCCAAAAGTTGAAGAAACCCTACACTTTTTACTTCATTATCTGTGTTTAGAACCGCTTCACACAAGCTCAGAGGGGAGCATGGAGTTGAGCATGTAAAATTCTGAGCAAATTACATGAATGACTACTGAAGAGGCTATTAGGAGTAAGTGTTAACACAGTAAAAGATAACTAATTATGGAGTCAGTCTATTTGATGGAGAGCTAAGTTTGGGAAAAGCTGGGTAACAGGTGCTCTTTCCTAACTGAGAGTAGATGGAGGACAAGTGCCACACACTGAGGGTCTTTGTACCTTTAGATTTCCCATTTACTATGGTTTTGGTTCCTTCCCATTTGACACCCCTTTATCTGTGGAGAGCTAAAAGGTTAAAAGAAGGTTTAGCTGTGGAGAGGTAAAAGGTTAAAAGAAGGTCTGCATTGCTTTTGCATGGAGAAAGTGAAGATTTTAACACAAGTTATGGCATGACTCAGTAGGGAAGTACAGATTAGCAGTGTGGTGTTACTTTTGGTGCAGAGAATGCAAAAAGAAGGAAAATACGTACCCTGATGCAATTAGTAGTTAATTTCCTGCTACTTGCTGACAAGACTGGAATGTTTGCACAAAAAACAGGCTGTATCTTTGAAGAAGTTGGCTTGCCTTAAGGCCTTTTCCTATCTCCTTTTCAAACTCCTGTCTCTGGAGTATAACTTAATTCCTTCTTTATTCCTTGACTATTTATTGTTCATCTTGGATGATTCAGCAGAAGTGAATTCATCAGCTTCCCTTGGAATTAGATGAGGGGAATTGTAAGTATAGAAGAACCCCAAATCCTAGCTGCTTGTGTGGAGAACAGTTGTAAAAGATCTTGTAGTAGGAGTGCCAGAACTTTTGAATTCAAGTTTTCATTGCTAAAATGGGTATTACTCAGATTGGAAATGCCACCCCCTTCAGTCCCTTGGAAATAATTCTAGTCTTGAGTCAGACACATTACTAAGCTTCCTGCTACAACAGTCACAGATGGCAGCCTGTGCGAATAGATCTTTGCTGGTGTGGGTTGGAAGAAACAGTCGGGGGAGTATTTGGAGGCTTACCAGATGTTAACTATCTTTAGTTAGAGGTTGGTGAGTCTGCTGGGACTCTATAAGCTCTGCAGAAGAGGTGATCCTGAGACAGCAGGCTTCAGTAGACAGCATTTCCTGTTTCATGGTGAAATGTAACTCAGGTTTGATGTCTTCATCGTAATAAAAATATTTTGAGTTTGTTTTGAAGCACTGGGAGGGGGTAGATGCAGAAGAAATCTTGCAAACTGAATGTAAAGATTGCAAATGTTCCCAGGCATTGCCAGCTGGCTATAGATTTTTCTTGGCTCTTGTTGCAAGCCCTTTTGAACTATATGAAATGCAAAGGCCCTTGATAGTCCCATAAGCAAATTCTTTGAGTGAAAGGATAACAGTGTCAAAGCCCTTTATGGTTTTTACATTGACTAAGCTACGAGTAAAAGTGGATATTTGTGGCATAAAAATATGAGGCTGCATGCTTTGCAAAAGACTTTAGTCCTGGCTTACCTTTATTCACAGACTCCCTTGTGTGTTTGTGTCAGTGATACAGTCAGACAACTCCCTCTGTCCCTTGACAAGCATATCAAGTGCATGCCTGCAATCTGGAAAGTCAGTTGATGCCATCTGGTCAAGTGCTAATGAGATTGCTGGAATGCTGGTGTCAAATGTTATCTTAACCTAAGCAGACTCCATGTGAGATGATGCTAGACTTTTCCTATACCTTTCATATACTGGCACAGTTGAACTCTCAGTGTGTGATTCCTCAGAGTTTTATCAGCTAGTCTGGGTGAAAATGGGGGGCATTCTGTACCAAGACCCTGTGCAGCAGTGGTATGGGGGTGGTGTTAATCTGAAGCAACAGCCATATATTGAAGAGTTTAAAAAGACCAGGTCTTTCCCAAATAGGGAAGCAAGGGCTTTACGTCTTTTAGGTGCTCCTGAGACTTCTGATGCCCGAAGAGGCACAATGAAACTGCTTAGAGACATAGTTTCATTCTTTAAGCAGTAAGGTGTTTATTGAGGCAACGTTGGGGAACTCTCCGATTGGCATTGGACAAAAGAGTTCCGAAGTCAGCAGTGCAAAGCTAGAGTATTTATACAGTTTCTGTGAGAGGTTACATCATTTTTACATGCATATTCATATGATTGCAACACTCGATTATAATATTTGTAGCAGGCGGAGTCAGGGGTGGAGTCTGTTTTGAGGAATATTGTGAGGGTAGGTCCTGTTACTTCATCTGGTAGGGATCGTAATTTTACTCCTCTTCATCATGAACTTTTCAACTCCTAGAGAATTCTGCTGATTTTAATATAGATCATTCCAAGTGCTGTGTTTGAAATTTCTTACCTTCTTCCTCCAGGTCACCTTGTCCTGTGCTCTGTCCATGCCTTTCCCTTATATGCTATTGTGTGCATATTTCGTACTGTTTTGGACGGACTCCTGGTCCATCTTTTGGATAACCCCCAAACCTGGCTCCTATTCTAGCTATATTTCCTGTGGCTAGTTTCAGAAACTATGTTTTATGTTAACTCTTTGGGGTTTGGGCCTTTGCTCTGTTTCACTTCCACCTGCTGTTAGAGCTTTGATTGTTTATTTCATATGCAGCCTTTCGCAAATGTCTTCAAATATGTTTGTAAGGAAGACTGCTCCTTGGTGATTTTCATTTGAAAAGGTTTATAGGTGTGTCACAATTTTAGTGTGGCAGAACTTGCTTGAAGTTGTGGGTGATAAGTGCTTGACCTATAACATCATGTCTGAGGAGCCCCTCTTGAGGGCGAGTGGGTACAACTGGTGAGTTTTAGCATAGTGATCCTCATGCCAAGCAGAGTTTAAAAGAAATCCTATCACTCCTGCATCATGGACTGAAATAATCTATTTCATGTGCCTTTGTTTTTCCTAAATTTTTTAGGTGGGAAGCCTGAATTTGGTTCTTGGTTTCAATCTGAACGTCTGAGCAATGCCAAAAACCTAGACCTTTTCCACTTTCTGGGATGTGCTGTCTAGGCCACTAGAGGTGTATCAGAATGACAGAAATAAAAAAGATATCGATTACAGAGAGTCATGAAGCCTCATAATAAGAAGGCTTGTGGTCAGGCTGTGACAGTGTGTTTCCCTGTCTTCCATAGGGCTCTGACTGCAGCATTGATCAGTGCCAGTGGTTGACTTTTTTAAAAAAGTAGCTTTGCTCTGCCCCTACTCCCTGCCTTAAGAGCGCTCATGTGAAAAACCTGCATTCTGCTGAGAGCAAGAGAAAAGTGAACATCTCTCTGTACTAGTGCTCTGTTCCCTACAGAGAGCTACAGGCAAAGGAACTTACTTATGTCTTACCATCAAGAGGATAAAGTTTGTTGGATTTGTTGCAGTCTGAGTTCAAGTATCCACTCTTCTACCTTCCATTTACTCTCTTGTTTTCAGGAAAACCATTCTTAAGCTTAACAACACGCAGTTGCTGCTAGGTGTTGCTAAATGATTAATAGCTCACGTTTATTGGATATCGAGTTAACATGTCTGGCTCAGTTATGTTCTACCCCTGGACCAACAAAGATAGAACTAAATCCAAGCACTGAAGAGAATTCCATTTTCAGAGATCAGGAGTAACAGAAAAAAGCAGGACTGCTGCAGGAATGCTGCTGATAAATTTTATGTGAGACAATGTTAGTGCAACATCACTAATGAATTTTAAGGCCAGATTTTACACAGCAAATAAAATTAATCCTGTGTGTTGCTGTGTCTGAGCTGATATTTCCCTCCATATACCTCATGTACCACTGGAGCAGTGGTAAGGATAGCTGCCTACAGAGGGACAGTGGTGCTGGAGCTGCAATAAAGAAAGTGGTTCAGATGGATACCTTCAGTGGCAGATCTACAGACTGACAATGGTTAATAAAGTTGTTTTCTATTTGCATGGTTAAGCAGTTACTGTTACGTGAACCCAAAGGGAATAGGACACATCATTATGTTGTCTTGAGAGCAGAGGAAGGTTTGCACTCAGTGTCCCGGTATTGCAGGTCTGTACCATGGAAGAGTTCTGTATCTGCTGCATCTCCTTGAGTCTTTTGAGAGTTTCTGGGAGTTCCCTGGAAGGCTTACTAAGGGCTGGTTAGCGAGGCAGCCCTTATTTTAAGGAGCCAACACCATTTGTGGTGCAATAAACTGAGCTCAGATACTGATTTATTAAGGAGTTTGGGTATTGGAAATTTTCATCCCTTGGGAAGATCTCACTGAGAATGTTGCTGATACATTGGATGCTTTGCTAAACCACAGAGAGAATCAGGGCCTTATCATCTCTTAATAAGATACTTAAATAACCACTGTGTTTTCTAATAGGTATGGTATTTATTCCTCTTGCAGACACAAAGATAATGTCAACTGACTATTCAAAGAGTAGAAAAAATTGCCTCAATGTTCCTAAAATGTATAGGCATATTTTTTCCTGTTTTCTAAAAGCTTTATTGTCCATTTACAACCAGTTGGATTTTGTGCACATGTTTTTGGTTTGGTTTCAATCAAAAATTTCTACCTATAGTTGTGTTAGTGTGGTGTTTAACCTGAATTTAAAGGCTGAGTAAACACTGAGTTGTGGGTCAGCTGGTAGGTGGCTTATCTGACTGGAGTGTCTTGCTGTATAGAATCATAGAATGGTTTGGCTTGAAAGAGACCTTAAAGATGATCTAGTCTGGCCACCCTGCTGTGGGCAGGGACACTCTCCCACTAGGTCAGTTTGCTGAAAACCCCATCCAACCTGGCCTTGAACACTTCCTGGGATGGGGCCTATCCAGTGTCATCACCCTCACAGTAAAGAATTCTTACTATCTGATCTAAACGTGCCCTCTTTCAGTTTTAAGCCATTCTGCCTTGTCCTGTCACTTTCTTTTAGGCCCCCTTTAGGTACTGGAAGGCTGCTTTAAGGTCTCCCCAGAGCCTTCTCCAGGCTGAACAAGCCTGACTCTTTCAACCTGTGTTCACCAGAAATGTGCTTCAGCCTTGCTCTGGTAATGTTTGTGGCCCTCTGGACTCACTCCATTTTTCCTATGTTGTGGGTCCCACAGCTGGATGCAACTTTCCAGGTAGGCTCTTCTGAGAGGGAAGTAGAGGGGGTGAATCACTTCCTCAACCTGCTGACCACTCTTCTTTTGATGCAGCCTGGGATGTGGTTGCCTTTCTGGGCTGCAAGTGTAAATTACCAGCTTCTGTTAAGCTTTTCTTAAACAATTTATTTTTTTTTAATTTCAATTTATTCTCTGCCCATCCTGTATTTGTGCTTGGGATTGACCCAACCCAAGTGCAGGACCTTGGCCTTGTGGAACTTCCTGAGGTTTGCACAGGCCCACCTATCAAGCCTGTTCATATCCATCTGGATGGCATCCCTTCCCTCCAGCTTGTCAACTACACCACTAAGCTTGGTGTTGTTGGCAAACTTCCTGAGGGTGCACTTGATCCTGCTGTCCATGTCTCTGACAAAGGTGTTAAACGGCACTGGCCCCAGTACTGTCCTCTGAGGAATGCCTCTCCTCACTGGTCTCACTTGGACATCCTGTTTACTGCAACTCTGAGTGTGACCGTCCAGCCAGTTCCTTATCCCCTGAATGGTCCATCTGTTAAATCCATGTCTCCGATTTTGAGACAAGGATGTTATGTAGGACAATGTCAAATGCATTTCTCAAGTCCCTGTTCCCTCATCTAACACTGCTGTAACCCAGTTGTAGAAGGCTACCAGATTTGTCATGCATAATTTGCCCTTGCTGTTGGCTGTCACCAACCATTTTATTTTACACATACCTTAGCAAAGTCTCCAGGAGGAGCTACTCCATGATCTCACTGGGCACAGAGTTTAGACTGACCAGTCCGTAGTTCTCCAGGTTGTCCTTGTTTCCCTTTTTAAGAATGGGAGGGTTATATTTTCCCTTTTCCGGTCAGTAGGAACTTCATGAGGCTGCTGCGACTTGTCAAATCAAGAAGCGTTTGGAGAATGCTCTCAGTCTCCTGGTGTGATTCTTGGGATGTCCTGTGTGGGGCCAGGAGTTGGACTCCATGATCCTGATGGGTCCTTTCCAACTCAGCATATTCCTATGATAATATGATAGGGGCTTAGCCACTTCCTAAAAACCTCAGGACCTACAGAGGTATCTCAGGTCCCATGGACTTGTGCACCTTTAGGATCCTTAGATGATCTCAAATCTGATTTTTTACAGTGGGCACTTCTTCACTCTCCCAGTCCCTGCCTTTGCCTTGTGTGATTTGGGTGGTGTGGCTGGAGTACCTGCTGGTGAAGACTGAGGCAAAAAAAGCTGTTGAGTACTTTGGCCTTCTCCATGTCCTGGGTAACCAGGTATCTTGTTTCCTTGCAGAGAGGACCCACATTTTCCTGAGTCTTCTATTTATCGTTGTTGTACATAAAGAAGCTTTTCTTTTTGCCTTTGACTTCTCTGCCAGATGTTAATTCTCTTAGAGCTTTAGCTTTCCTAACATGATCCCTGGTTACTCAGACAATCTCTCTGTATTCCTCCCTGGCTAACCATCCTTCTACTCTGTAGAATTCCTTTTTGTGTATCAGTTTGTCCAGGAGCTACTTGTTCATCTCTGCAGGCTGGTATACCATAGCCTCTGAAAGCTGTCTCTCTCCATCCAGCAAGGGTGGCTGAAAGTCTTCTGAATCAGCTTTTGAAGTGCAACAGTGTCTCAGACAGCGGTGTTGACGTAATAAAGAACGTGTATTTAACAGCTGTTGCAACCTGATGATGGCCTAAGCTGCTCCCATGCAGTCCATGCATCAGTATCCCAGTTTGCACTTAGTAGCCTGATTTAGATGGTGTACCGACAATGGCTGCACAGCTTCCAGTTGTTTTTTGAAGTGGGCAAAGGTTATTTATGTCCTTCTGTATGGGGAATATGCCTTTTTCTCTCTCATGTGAAGGAAAACCTTGTACTTACTTATTTTCCCCTTTCCTGGAGAAAGCACTTTCACTGCATTTATAGTGTTTGCCTTTTACTTCTGAATTCTGGTCACTTATGTTTGTTTTCACTTCTCTTTCCCCAGTGTTGAATCCTACCTTTTCTACTAACTTTCCCTGAATTGTTCTATTTCTTCCTTGAATTCTGTTTCTGACCTCAAAGTTATTTGCCTGTGTTTACAGGGAGAGTAGATATGTATGTTAATAGAGCTTTCTTTGCTATGGTAATATGATCTTCAAAGGCTTGGACTGCAGTCACTTTGCTGCATTCTTTACATAAAATGTTGTTCTTGGCAAGTTGCTGCCACCAGAGTGCTGCAAGGGCCAATCCTGCTAATGGCCTGCTCCTGCTGAACTGATGGGACTTGTATGCAAAAAACATGAACTTTCAAATTAGAATTGTGTGTCTTTACACAGTTATGTTCATGGTTTACCATTTTGTGCTTTCTTTACTGATGTAATCTGGAACTGATAATTGACTCTTAACTTTTCATGACCATTTGATGTGTGTTATAATACAAGAGTCCATAGCAATGGAGAAGGGTAGCTAGGTTCCAGTCCAGCATGGAAACAGGGTGGTTTAAGAGACATCTGCCTTTATGAAGGTAGTCCACAGTCCTGAGTATGAGGCATCACTGCCTCTTTTTGTACCTGTTTTTGTCTTCTTTAAAGGCAAAGCTGGTCAGTGTATGCTGTGCCATGGGCTGGCAAAACGGGAGCTGTGGTGGGTAACATCCCAGGGCTGCAGAGAGATTTGTCAGGAGAGAGGATTCATAATGTCGTAAGCAAAGCAGGAAAAGAATGCATCAGTACTGTGTGTCATCAGTTTGTATTGCAACCCCACCACAGCATAAAATTCTCAGTGGAGTAGACCTACATCTCCCACCAGAGTGGATATGACAGGTGATACAGAAGTGAACACTCTCATGATTCTACTGCAGGTTTCTCTACTCCCTCAGTCTAAAACCTTTTCTGTGTTCTAATACTTTCCTGATCTTGTGACTGTGGAAGATGGAAAAGAACCTCCTGCTACTGCCCTTAGGTCCCATCCTGGTTTTCCAGTAAGAGGTCACGTACTGAGAATTACACAGGCTCCCAGCCCTCTGGGTGCTTGCTTATAGCATGACCCCTCAAACCTTAGCTGAAAAAACTGGGAGGGAGGAACAGTGGCACAGAGTAGAGACAGATTATTCACAAGCCTTTTTTGTAGCAACCAGAGCTGGTCTTACAAATACAGCAACTATTCATTAGAGGGTATTAATTGGTATAGTCAAAAGTACTACTATCTATTTGCACTGGAAGTTGAGCGTGAAGCCATTTATATCTGTTGAAGTATAAACTTCTGTAATAGAGCAGGGTGTTCTCAAAATCCCACTTACCACAGTTGGCTGGCTCTCAGGTTTTTTCCTGCTTGAACATATGTGGAGTACTGTGGTTTTTCCAGGCCTCAAACTAGTCTAGCTGTTTCAGATAAAAACCAGAATTGTACAACTATTTAGAAGCTATAGTGAAGGAGCATACAAGTGATACCAAAAGGCATTTAAAAAATCCCCAAACCCTCAAATTTTGTGAAAGTGCCTGCCATGTGGATAATTTACATTTATGTTACTGTGAAGCGTTGAGACATGGCTCTGAAAGAGTTACATGTTTTACTCAAGTCAAGAATGCCAATTACAAGAATGGGGAGAATTTCTGTAAGGGGAGAACGTGTTAATTATCTATGCAAGATGTTCACTTTTGGTGCTGTGTTTCATGTGTTTTCATATCCACTGAAGCAAAGCAAGGAAAGTGTTGTGCTGGGGCAGTGTGCATGTATGGCTTAGAGCTGAATAGATGTAAATGGTTAAAGGGGTTCTCTGCTAGAGAGGAGGAGGGGAAAGTAAGAGTGCATTCCCAAAAAAGTACATTCCCAAAATAAAAAGCTTACATCATGGACCTCTTCAGTTTTCCCACACTTCTTTCCTAATTATTGTCCTGCAGGACAGCTGATCTATTTCAAACAGGAAGCTGTTTACAGATAACACTTGCAACTGTTTTGTCTGATTTGTTGAACTGTCGAAAAGCAAAAGACAACCTCTTTTCAAATTAAAAACTGTCAGACTTCTGTAAACAGCAGCAATGAGGTTCATCTGTGCAGTGTCCCTGCAGGCACAGAGCGCTCTGCAGTTCCCATTTTCTCAGCAGCCATAAGGTAAGAAACTTTCATGCTTTCATTCTATACAAGCAAGTAGAGGAAAAAGTCTGGATGTTTCTTAGGGGGCTGCCTTGAATATGGCGATATAAGATTGAGAATCCCTAAATAGTAAGGGAAATAAGAGCTTGCTTGTGTCTATCAGATAGTTGGACCTTTCTATTGCAAAGCACCCATGTGGGTTAGATCACTGAATTCCTGTTTAGTTTAGGTGGGGGTTGTATTTAAAATGTACAAATACCATTGAAAGAGCTCACTTTTAGCAGGGAAGGACAAAGCAGTATATGAGTTTTAACTTTTCCTACAACCGAAATTTATTTTAGTTCATTAATTAATTGTAATTCCTGGTAACAGATATAGGCAGTTGCCTGTTTTCTACTTTAAAAAGTGATCTTTTAATACAGCTGCAAATCAGGGAATGAAGACTGGCACTGCAGAAGAGAAACATGACAGAAGGTCCAGTAAGGGCTGGAGTTACACCACTGGATCATTAAGAGCAATCTCAATGAAAACCAAATCATATTGGAAGTAGTACTATGCAGAAATGCTTAATGAGGTATAAGGATGGATGAAGATAAAAAATCTTGTTCTAAATGAGCAAGAATATGAGAGTAAGCCATACTTCAGTAAGCAGAAGGGCACATATGTGTGCTTTTCAGCCATGAGCCATGAAAAATAAGACTCATAAGGGACTTGCGGGATTTGCAAATTTCCATTCTGACCTCTGTGCATGCATACATATGTGCTCAGTATAGGCAGGGAGATTTTGAAGGGAGATTGTTTCCTAGCAAATTGAAATGGCTGTGGAAAACTGAAATACCCTTTGCATGCCATGTTGTGAAACAGAGCAACTGGACTGGAAACACTACAACTTTGACCCTTGGATATTGAAAGACTTTTTAAATGTGATAAATGTAAAAACTATTGCTCTATGTTTTCCTCTCTGAAGCTAAGATCTTTTGTATTTCGTATCTATATGATTGTTTACATGATCATGAACATTTAAGCCATTATAGTGATCAGAAAATACAAAAATCCCACTGATTTAAAGGTCTCACTTATGACAATGATACTATTTCTAAAATTTTAGTTTGTTACTGATGCAGCGTAAGGAAAGTAATGCTGATGTTGTAGACAAGAAGTAAGACTTCCAAGTTGAGTATTCCTCTTAAAAGTGCTCAGACTGTCTTTCATTAAATTCTTAGATGTATTTGTTGAAATGAAATTATTGTTGAATTGATTAATGAAAAAGGACATGTAACTTAAATTAATAGTCAAAATGGCATTTTAAACATGGTGCAGTCCTAGAGCCAGCAGAGAATTGCAGTGTGAAAACAGCAGAAATAAATCTACTGTGTAATTTCTAACTGTACATTGTGTTCAAGGCTATTTTTTCTGATTACTTTTGAGCGACTTTACACTGTTGCTAAAGTTCTTATTTAGTCATCTTTAGGGCTGTCCAAAAACTCTTGAGCCAGAATCCTTTTGAAGTAGGAAGACTTTTGGCAAAGTAGCTTTTTAAAGAAAAGTGTCAGTTCTCTGGGATAGTTTAGTTCTTTTGTCAAATTGTTTTGGCTGAAAACCAGGAGAGTTTAGCCAAAAATATTCTCATGGTTTCTCCTGGGAAGTGTAGTTTGTGCTTTGCACTGCATTTCACTACTGGCTGAACTTCACAGCTGAACCACGCTTCCCATACGGCTGTGTGGTCAAGGTCTTGCTATTTTAATTTCCCTTGATGAAAGGAGTGTTAGGATGTATTTTGGAAAAGGTAGTTTGTTGAAAAGGCACAGATTGGGCTCATGAAGCATCAGCTGGTTGATAACTAGTTGGCAGCTTCTTAAATTACGAGTGCTTTCTTCTGGTTTGCACATGAGCCACAGGCCATTCTGTTTTCCAGCCATGAGAGTAGGACCCTTCAAGGCACTGTGATATGTCAGTAGAAGGTTTAAAGTCTTTGGATGTTTTTAGTGATGCAAACAACTGTAGAAGGGAGAGAACAGTTAATAACGTTTCTAAGGTTTTGTTAGTGCTTTTGGCAACTTTTGTGCTACAGTGCTCCATTTATGTATTTGGAACTGAAAAATGTAAGGGCGTATGGCTGGATTTTAAGATTTTTTAAAGAACTTTTAAGTCAAGAGGCAAACAACCTACTAGGAGCCTGAAGCTTTAGAAGAGGTGGTTTGAAAATTCAGTGAGGTCTCATCTCACCCATTTAAGTGCCTCTTCAGAAAAATCTAGTCCTGTGTGATTTGCCTGTAGTTGTATAAGATGTCTGTAGGCAAGAAAATGGAAATTGGTCTGCTCAAGTTGTTCATCAGTGCACCAATCTCTTACTTGTTTATTACAATCCAAGGATCCTTAGCTGCTGGGACTGTTTGGATGCTGCTTCCTCAAAATCGTATAGACGATTGGTTAGGAGGTCCCTAGGGTGTCCTGGAGACCAGGGCAAAGCAATAGGACAGGTGGTGAGGAGTTTTAGGGTTTATATTGGTTTCCTTCTGCAATGAATCGTAGGATGATTTGGGTTGGAAGGGACATTTAAAGATCATCTACACCAACAGTAAAGCACGTGAATAAAACATAGAATAAACAGTTTCACAGTGCTGCAAGGTAGATACCAGGCTCCAGACCAAGAATTGACAATGTTTACACGCTATATGGAGTGAATGGAGGAGATCTGAGTGCTGAAGACAGTGACTCACCACAGCTAGTGTATGAGGGCCATAGCAGCCATCTGAAAATTGCTTGTGAGAGAGATGCTTCACAATTCCCTCTGTTGGATAAATTCACTATCTATAATGCCAAGTGCCTGCAGGAACTTGAGTTCCAGGAGATGGAAGCTTGCCTTGAATGTGTGTGCCCAGTTTTCCTTCTAGCATAAAGATTTTGAGAAATGGCTCTGGGAAAACAGTTTTCTACAATTCTCTTTGAAAAACAGACTGCTGCTACCCAGCTGTTGTGTAATAACCTACTATCCAGAGCCAGTTATCTGGGGAAGCAGGAGATCTAAACGCAGCTCATTGCATTGCTTCAAACTCCCACCTCCCATCTGCTGAAAAGGTGCCCTTGTCACTAACCAACATGGTAATTTGGAAATGGAACCACTGTGGATTGTGTCCACAGCTCCGGAGACAGTTTCTGTTTATTGATACTGCTTTGAAATTATCCAAGAAAAAAGAGAAAGTCTAACAGTCCAGGGAAGTCTATTCCTTTGACATGAGCACTCCCATAAGAAGACAGCCTGCAGGAGAGAGATATGTCCCCTCCATGTTTGGGAAGGGAATGGCAGTTTTCTAGCCCTCCTGCTTATGATGTGCTTAGAGGAGACTGAAGGAATTTCGATGTTTCCTTGATGGGCATAAATGGGCTAGGTGGGAGAATAGTGTCTTTTTCTCTTCAGGTAAGATGTTGACCATCCCTGGTCTGTGCAGTAGGAAAAGCTTAGGTACTCAAGTTTTCCAATAAAACCACAGGAACCTACCTCTGAAGATTGCTGAATTGTTAGGAGGTGGCTTTGGATGCTTTGAACTTGGAATGAAGTCACAGATACAGATGAAGAGGTAGTGTTGCCAGTGCTGACTTAAGGTGCTCTCATCTGGAGGTTTAGGGGTGAAGAACTGAGCAACGAATGGAAAGAGAAAGTGCTTCATCTCTGGCTAGTTTTTGAGTAGGGACCTTGAAGAATAAAGCTGTGTCCTTAGGTGTGCTTAGGTTCCCAGTGCCTGTCTTTTTCTGCTTTTAAGCATGGCTTAAGCACTCTGTGATTATTTTCTTCTTGTCCTGCTTGCTATTTGTGGAATAAGTATAAACAGTAACACCAACAACAAAAAATCCTATAGACCACTCTAAGTTTAATTTGAGTGATTTTCAGACTTAGTTGTGGATCACTTCAAAATCTTCTGTTATGGTCCTGATGATTTTAGCAGCTACTGAAACCTGCTGATAATGGGTATGCATTTACACATCTTTAGTGGACTCTTTAGGAATGGTCTATGGGCTTCCAAGAGACCATGGCTCAGATGTTGATTTGATCTCCATCTGGTCTGAATGACAGGGTCAGTCTGCTCCTTTGGAAGTGATGTAAGTGATTTTATAATTTTTATTCTACTTTTAATTAGAATTTTTGATTATCATCAGAGAAAGATTTGTAAGAGATCATCTTATTTCCTTGAATTTAAATAAAGAGCTTTAAAAAATTGATTTGTGAAAGAACTGGAAATGTTAGATGGCATAGTAATTATCACCAATCACGATAAAAACATCAGACAAGAATGTAATGAAGGCCTAGCCCAGGGAACAGCAAAAAAATGTCTTATTACCTAGAAAAAGAAAAATGTGTCTCAATGAGCTTCCTTGTCAGAATGGTGGTAATGAGAAAACAGGTCTCTGATGGCTCACTGTAGTGGAGTTATATTCAAGAAATGTTAAGGAAACAGATACTGAGAACATGTGGCAGAGGAACACAAGGGCTCACCGTTCATGCTGGAAAGACTCTGGTTTAATGGAATACTCTGAGGTAATGGATCTGTCAGCATCACCCACAGATGCATTTGCAGTGCACTGAACTTGAAGTTTAAAGCTGATGTAGAGATGAAGTGAGTTGATGTATTGAGAGCTGTGTTATGAGCTGCCACTGAAAAAAGCCTCTTTACTGGATGTTTTCTTCTTTTGCTTTTTAATATTTTCACAAATTGGGTTTGTTCAGCCTAGAAAAGAGAAGGCTTCAGAGTGATCTAATTGCAACCTTCCAGTACCTGAAGAGAGCCTTTGAGAAAGATACAGAGAGACTTTTTACAACAGCGTTTAGAGACAGGACAAGGGAGAAAGGCCTTCAAACTGAAAGAAAGTAGGTTAGATTAAATATGAGGAAAAAATTCTTTACTGTGAGGTTGGTGAGACACTAGAATAGGTTGCCCAGAGAAGTTAGGGATGCTCCATTCCTGGGAGTGTTCAAGACTAAGTTAGAGCTCTGAGCAACCTGGTCTAGTGAAAGGTGTCCCTGCCCATGGCAGGGAGGTTGGAACAAGATGATCTTTAAGGTCTCTTCCAACCCAGGCCATTCTATGATATGATATTCCATATAATTGTGGAGTGTAAAAAAAATCTATAGTCACTCTCTACTTTTTATGACTGTTATGTAAAACCCATAGAGTGGCTTGGTGGGCACCTGGCATCCAGCCAAGGTCAACTCTTACATGTGGTCTAATAGTTTTTACTTTGTCTCCTAAGCAACCCTGTGTTTAAACATGCATTTGCCCATTTATACTTAATTTACATGTGATGGCATTCACATTATTCCTTGATTTTAGGGAAGGTGACATTAAATGTTGCAACTACAGTGTTGGGTACATGGAGTTTCCTCTACATGTAGAATTGATGCCTCTGTATCTTTTTGGCAGCACTGAGAAACTGCAGCAAGTCTAATTTTTGTTGATCATTCTTCCTATTCCTAAGTCATCTGGCAGATGTTGGGATTTCAGGTCAGTGTACTCTTTAACACCCCTAAAGCCTTTTGTTTTACTGGTAGCTGCATAATTAGAAGAGTGGCATTAGTTTTTGTTTCTGCAAGTGCCCTGTAAATTCTGAACAGACACACGTGGAGGTTCAAGTGATCACTGCTTTGCTGTTCTGCAGCTTCCTAATTTGTGTGCAGCTGGCCTCAGGTCATGTTTTAGTTCTGTGAAAGGTACATCTGCTGCTATTGTTAGAGAATTTGCTGAGTACCAAAGCAGGTGGAGATGCCAGTAGTTATCACTTACTATCGTAGCTTGTTATATTATTCCCTAGATATGTATATTATTAAAATACAAAAATCTCTCAGGGCAGTTGGTTAGATGAAAGGACTTTAATGAAAAATTCCCAAAGGGAGTTGTCATCCTCAAGAATCTTTTGGTAGCAGGAGCATCATGGTATACAGTTCAGGGAAGTAACACCTTCAGATTATATGAATTCAGATAAACACCCTTGTTTTCAAACTGTGTTCTACGCATTTATCTGTTTATGTCTGAATTCATATTTCTTTTTCAAAATCTGATTGTCAAAACCATCTCACACTGAATGCAGTCACTTCTACTTTTTCTCAGTTTTTAAGATGTTTGCCAACCAGTGCATTGTACATGGCAAAGGATTTCAAGTGCATGTGTTATGGTATGTGTAAGAGCTGCTCTGGGAGGTTTTGGCACTGGAAGATATTCTTTCAGGTGGGTTCCATTTGGCATGCCTTATAAGTAGGATCATGACTATTGCCAGTGATGTAGACTGATTAGTGAAAGTCTGCTGTAGTATAATAATGTAGGAATACTTGGATTTCTGAGAACTTTGTCAGCATCTAGTTATCTCTAGGAATTGTGTGTCTTTCTATGTGCTTCTACTAAGTCACATCTTGCTGCATTTTGCTTCTACAACCATTTCTGCGTACCAAGCATATATTTTCTGTTAATGTGGGGATCTGTTTTGATAATTCCCCTTTCTTTTGCCTTCTTTCCCTTATCTGCTCTTGGAAAAGTGTGTCGGGAGAAAAAGGATGTTGGATGGTGCTATTGCTATCAAGATCACCCATAATTTGTCCAGCAAAGATATCATAGAATCATAGAATGGGCTCTGTTGGAAGAGACCTTAAAGATCATCTTGTTCCAACCTCCCTGTCATGGGTAGGGACACATTCCAGTAGACCATGTTGTTTAGGGCCTAGTCCAACCTGGCCTTGAACACTTCCCAGGATGGAGCATCCACAGTCTCTATAAGCAACCTGTTCCAATGCCTAACCACCCTCAGAGTAAAGAATTTCTTCCTAATGTCTTCTCTAAACCTACTCAGTTTTGAAACTGTTCCCCCTTGTCCTGTCACTACATGCTCTTGTAAAAAGTCTCTCCACATCTTTCTTGTAGGCTCCCTTCAGGTACTAGAAGGCCACAATTAGGTCATCCCAAAACCTTTTCTTTTCCAGGCTGAAAAATCCCAATTCTCTCAGCCTTTCTTCATAGTAGAGGTGCTCCATCCTCCTGATCATCATGGTGGCCAGCCTTTGGACTTGCTGCAAAAGCCTGATGTCCTTCCTGTACTGGGGACCCCAGAGCTGGATGCAGCACTTCAGGTGGGGTCTGATGAGAGCAAGATAGAGGGGCAGAATTCTCTCCCTTGACCTGCTGTAGCCCAGGTGTTATGGGTTCACCTAGGTGGGCCTAAATTTGGGCTCTGAAGTCTGGACTAGGCCGAAGCTGTCAGCTGACTTGAGCTGGGCTGAGCTAACAGCTGACCTCTGCTAGCCAGTACTTTTGTATTCCATACCACATTATGACATCATCTCCAGGGAAGTAGGAACCAGTGTGGGAGTGGTTAAGTCAGTCGCTTCTCAGCCCTCCTCTTGGGAGGACGCACGATGCTGTCCCAGGGGGGATGGAGAGGACCAGGCCCACCACTGGCTCATAGGGTATCTCAGGAAAGTAAATTGTGTTGTTCTAGGTCTCTCCTTTCTCCTTGAGTTTGTCTCCCTGGGGAATAAGTATTTTCTTAAGTAATGTGTAGTTAGGACAGTAGAATTTGTGTGTTCGTTAAGAAGTTGAGGTGGGGAACTTGTTGTTGCAGACTTGTGTGAGTGTATATTTGTACTCTCTTCTAATTGTCTCTTTCTTTCTGTAAAAATATATGTAGTTTTAGTATAAATGCGGTTTGAAGTGTTTTCTTCTTTCCCCTCTCTTTTCCTCCCTTTCCCTGGTGTTAGGAGGGAGGCTTTTCTCTCTGTGCTTGGGGGGGTTGGCAGTTGCTTATCTCAAACCAAGACACCAGGACACATCTGGCTTTCTGGGCTATGAGTGCATGTTGTCAGCTCATGTGCAGCCTCTCATCCCTGAGCACCCCGAAGTTCTTCTTGGCAGGGCTGTTCTCGATTTGTTCACTCCCCAGCCTGGATTGATACTGGGGGTTGCCCCAATCCAGATGCAGCACCTTGCACTTGGTCTTGTTGAACCTCAGGATATTCCCATGGGCACAGTTCTTGAGCTTGTCCAGATCCTTCTGGTTGGCATCCCATCCTTCAGATGTGTCAACTGCACCACTCTGCTTGGTGTTGTCTGCAAACTTCCTGAGGGTGCACTCTGTCCCTTTGTCCATGTCATTAATGAAGATACTAAATAACACTGGTCCCAGAACAGGCCCCTGATGGACACCACTTATCACTGATGTCTACCAGAATTCTGAGCCGTTGTCCATTACAGGACACAAGAACAGGTCCATGATGAGCACCACTTGTCACTGATGTCTACCAGAATTCTGAGCCGCTGTCCATTACCCTCTGGATATGGCCATCCAACCCCTGTCTTATCCATCTAATTGTCCACCCATCCAATCCATCTCTCTCCGGTTTAGAGGGCAGGATGATGTTGGGGACTCTGTCAAAGGCTTTACAGAAGTTCAGATAGATGACATCTGTAGCCCTTCCCTTGTCCACTGATGTAGCCACTCCATCATAGAATACCACTGGACTGGTCAGGCAGGACTTGCCCTTGACTAACTTTAGGAAAGTTTCAGCATAGGATCACATGTAGAGTGTTATTTTGTCTCCCAGCCTGAGAATAAAAAAAACCTTTTGTTGAAATTGCATTGACACTGCCCCAGTTCAAATGCAAGATTTTGACCATGCATGCTTATGTACCATGGTGTTTGTTGTGTTGAGGATGTAATTCCAAGAAGAATGTATTTGTCATTTGAGGATAACACTCTTGGATCATTTCCATAACTCTTGGTGTCTTGCATGCTATTGAAAAATGCCTGATGTCATTATATTTTTTTATGGTCAGTATCTTTTGCTGGATATTATGTTCCATTGCAGCCTGGTATTTTGCCATATCTCTCCTCCTTTTAAAATGTTCCCATTCTAATTATGTGCAGAATTTTTTTCCTGGTGAATTTACTTGCCTGAATTCTTTCACTTATGCATCTTTCTGTTTTCTGTATGCTGCTGGCATGCAAGGGCACAGTTTTGTAACACACTGAAGGCCATCTTGGCTGCTGCCAAGGACATTTCTTTCCCTGACTGGCATGGTTTTTCACAGGAATGATGGCCATTTTACCCTCACCAGGAACCAAGAAACTGAATGAATGGAAAAACATTACAAAAAGAATAGCTTATTGCTGGAATAGCAGCCTGTGCTAGCTCATGATGGGATCAGCTGGCAGTTGGTGACAGTACGGAGAAGGGGAGGGTAACGAGTGACCACAGTAGGAAGCCAGGCTGCTGTTAGACCTCCCAGAGACTGACTTAGGTAATTAGTGATGATAGGACACCCTTCACTGAACTTTACATACCTACAAGCCTGAGCTGGTCATACTGGGCAAGGAGTAGGTACCTCCAGAGTCAATTACCTGTCCTGTATAGGGATGAAATGAATCCCTGTGCCAAGGTGCCTTTCTCTGACTTGGTTATACAAGAAGCTCACGGTGATTTTCTCAGACTGACCACCTAAGCCAGAACAGTTAAATCCCACCCAAGGGTCTGTTTGTAACTAACCTCAGCTTGAGGTCTGGATCTAAACAAAGTTGTCCTGATAAATAGGTATGTGCTAATGCCAGCTCTCTTGTGGTTCACTTTTTGAGGTGTCCTACTTGCAGCATTGGGAGGAACTTGGCAACATTCAAGTGGCTTCCCTTTATTCTTAGAACCTCCTTTAAATGTAGCTGTCACTTATCTAACGTGTGAGAAAATGGGAACAAGAGCTGTTTCTGCTCTGTTATGTTTGTTCTCCTCAGTGAGGAGCAGATGCTGTGGCAAACAAAAGCAAACCTTTTTCCTGTCCACTTGCCCTCTGGGGTGGTGCCATTGCTCTTTTACCACTCTACCCTGGTCAGACCTCTGGTTTTTCACTTTTGCTTTGTTTTTCTCCAACTAGTAATCTATATTTTATGTCTCTTGTCTCTACTCTTCCTCTAGCCTCTTAAACTGCTTTGCTTAGATTTTGTCTTCTGTCTGGGCACTCCTGACCTGTTCTTGTGTTTATACATGAGTCCACTGTGGGACATGAAAACAGAAAGCAGGGAAGGGAGAATACCCATTTTGCCCCTTTTTAGTCTGGTGTCCTATGACTAGGCTTGAGCTATCTTCATCATTAGGCTTCTTCCATCCTTTTATATGGCATGCCTGATTGTAGGCTAATTTCACCTACTCCTAATGTTAGCAATTACTCTCCTGGGGATCTGGAGATGCAGGTTCAAATCCCTTTAAGTTTGGGATGTTCCATAGCTGGTAGGTCACATGTTTTGGATCAATGCTTGTCATTTCTGTTGCACAAAAGGCAGGTGTCACTGCTGACATGGCTGGAATGATTCGATGGGGGCCTTGAGAGACCTTTCTGCCTCTTCTCTACATCTCCAAGAATGTAACTGCAGGGCTGGCACCACCCTCCCCACATTGAGTTTGCCTTTTGAGCCTGTCCAGTGCCCTCAAGAAGACAACTGTCAGACCCACCTAGGAAAACTTCCAAGCACCTGGAGAGTGATAATGTGTTGGAAAGTGTAAGTTGATTGAATGGACATTAAGCACTTAAATATTGCACAAATATCCCAGCTTCTGCAGCCAGTCCTAAGCCTCTGTGGATGGGAAGGGCAGAAAAGAAATGCCTTAAAGCTTCATAAATAAAATTGCAATTGCATATGTACATAACATGTATTTATTAATGTAAATAAAAATACTCTGCAGCATTCTCAACATCATTCACTGGTTTGTGGTGAGTCCTTGGTGTTTTCTTTCCTGCAGATAGGTGTGTGGGGATAGTGTCAGGTACTCATGTAAATGCTGAACTGAGACAGTTTAGACACAGGTTTTAGAACTGACACCTACATTTGAAGGCTGTTTTATGTGGGGTTTTAAATGATTGTTTGTTTGTGGGTTTTGGGGGATTTTTTTCATTTTGGTCTGGTTAAGAATACTGAAAATTTGATCTGACATATCAAAGATGACAGCCCAAATCAACCATTTCGGTAAAATATAGCTGCAAACAGCAGAGATCTTGTAATCTGGTAGGGACTTTGATTCAAACATTGCAGGAGAAATTCTGTTTAGTATTTCTAGCTTTATCTGACCAACATTTTATATAAAGACAAAATTCTACTCACGTTATTTTCTACTAACCATCCATAATGAATTATTGTGAAAGATTTGGCATCTGAGTCCCATCTCCCCCTAGTTAAAAGTTTTGAAAACATACTTACCCCCTTCTGGGCACTCTTTTCATCTCACTATGAAGCCCTGATTTTGTATTTTCGGCACAGATGACAGCAAGTTATTTCTAACATGAACTCATTGACTCCAGCAGAACAACATTAGGAAGAAATTTGTCCCAATTTTTAAAAACATTCTTCTTGATGAAAAGTGAGACCACTATTCCTACATATGACAAGGGCAGCTACGTTGTATAGTCAGAACTAATAGTCCCTTACACCTCACAAACATTGACTGAGGAGATGGCTCTATTGGGCCAGAATTAAGTGTACTTTGGGGAATAACCAAAGACTTCCTATCAGTTAGGTTTTTAGGTAATACTAGACTCACTCTTTTGTCCTTTGCAGCAAACCTCACTGTTCTTCAGCATCATCAGGACCTGAAATGTATTCTATCTCTGCTTTATGCTACTCCATGCTCCATAGATTTCACAGAGACTTGGTAACTGTGGCAGTTATGGTTCTCATTTTTGCAATTCTTCAGTATTAATATTTAGGAACTTTTTTCAGTCTTTCAAGTCCTTTGCTTTAACCTTTAAGTCAACACTTAGAATCTAACTTGAGAGCATTGCAATGTTACGATAATGATGACCTATTGTTTAAGCAGCTTTGTAATTGATTCTGACTTTAAAAATCTAGCTGAATGGTGAACCCTTGATAACCCAAAATAATGCACAAGGGAGTTGGGAGGACAAATAAGAAAATGCTTAGATAAAGTAAAAGCATAGCTACACAAAACATCTGTAGGTTAGGATGATCAGCAAGGCTGTAATGGAGAAAGAAGAGGTCAGTGACACAGGTTTCATCTCCAGTCTGAAAGGCATCTTCCCCAGGGAATGATCCACAGCCCTTAGCCAAGAGGTGCAAACCAGCTTGTGTGAACAGCACTGGAGGCTTGTCCCCTGTGTCTCTCCCTGCTTCCCCCAGAAACCTATTCCTGGTCTGCACTGGGCACTGGTGTTACCCCTGTAACCCTGGGGTTTTGTCTTTCATCTGTTCAAAATGTTTGAAATAGCATGAGGTCTGTGTCCCAGCCTGCTATTTCACTGGCATGATTTTGTGGGCATGTGTTGCATCTGCTAGAATGGAGCTTAGGGCCTGCCGCAGAGCTTGGGGACAGACAACATGCCAGATACTTCTGGAAGGTGTCGAGACATGGATGGCGAAGACTTGAAAAGTCAGGGGAGTGAAAACCATTGAAAGTTATAGCTGTGTCTGTAGTGCTGACTCAAACCTGCTTGGGAAAATCACTCAACCAAATGTGGCTGTGGCTTTGCAGATCTGTGTGCATGTCTCTACTAGGAACATATTTAATTCAGAATATAGATATTTCAGCTCAGATATCTGAAAATGAAGTATAATTTTAAAAATAAAAATAATCATAATAGGAATGAAAACAATTCAGTGAAATAAAAACAGCTCAAAGATGAGTCCCATAGGATTATAGAGGATTAGAGTTACTCCACAGCTTATGGCTGGTTGAGCATTAATGCCAGCGAGCATCATTTGCCTTCTGCATTTTTCAGCCATTTGGTTTCAGCTGGGCAGATCATCTGTGTTGTTGCTTCTAAGTTCAAAATAACAGCATGTAATAAGCCACTGGCCCTTGTGGAGCAGCCACTGGCAGATTTAGGGACTTCATGCACAAGGCACTTGCTGGCTGAAGTGATCTCCAAGTTTTCCATCCAGAGTTGTGGGGGGAAGTGTGGGGGCTCAAGCAGTGCTGTGTGCCAGCTGGCATGGCTGGTCCCACAGCAGTTTTGAGCCAGCCTGTGAAGCCCTGGGGATTCTCTGATGATCTCTCAAGGACTTGTCACTTGATGCTTAGCTTGAAAAACCTCTTCCCTCTTGTCAGCTGAGGCAGATTTCCTAAAGCTGACAGGTCTCAAAAGTTGTTTTGAAATTATTGTGCTGGTTGAATTGATATGTTTTTTGCTCCTAATGGAAATAGAGGCATTTTGCTAATTTTTGGTTTTTATTTTTTTAAAGTAAATGCTGTCTTTTCATCCTCTTATATTTTTTTCCAATGCTTTCAGCTCACACTGATTTAATGGACACTTTTATAAGTGCTGCAAATTTGACTTCTGCCCCCTGTGTAGATGGCAAATATTCATAATTTTTCAAGTGCTGAACATTTCTAGGTTTATCTCTGGCTTTGGTTTAACTGAGGCTGAAAATACTCTAAATACTGGGTAGTGATTGATAAAATAGGCTGGTACCTTTTTCTGAGAACCAGTTCAGTGGGATTTGGTTTTCTAAATGCCTTTATGAATATGGGTCTTAAAGGACTTGAAAGTAGGTCAGAAAGGCAAGGAATTTTCTAGTATTTTGAAATGAAAGGTGCTGCTGTAGCACATGTCTGGAGATCAAACTCTTACTTCAATTAGATAAGGCAATTTTAGCTGCAGAAGAGGTATCTTTTAAAAGCAGGAAAAGGTAGAGAAAGTGGTATCCAAAGTACTTTTGGTTTGAGTTCTGCTACTGATGTGTCCCTTTACTCCAGCTGCAAGCTTTATAAAGTATTTAATCTGCAACCTTTTCAGAGATTTCTTCTGTTAATGTCTCTTCTCAGGTCAAGGTAATTTCCCTGAGTATTTGTACAGATCTGGATGTTGTGGCCTGATTGACGCTGAAGAATCTCATTTTTCTAGAATGAGTCCATTTTCTCTGTGAGCTGACCTAACACAAGGTAGTGTGAGGTGTATCCCCCCTGTCACTGAGGCTTGTAAACCCAGCAGCAGGCGGAGTGTGTGCTGAAGCTTCATTGGAGGTTTTGTTTTCCCCTCAAAATCCTTCCTATCTGGCAGCTGAGCAGAGCTAACAAGCAGCCCTGACAGTTCTCTTCTGCTGGATGCCTGTCTCATCTCTGAGCTGTGTAGGAGTTTGCAAAGGCAGATTAATATTTAACGTACCTGGAGTCTTTGATCTTTCAATTGGAGTCTGGATGCATTAAATCCTCATAAAATGCAGACAGAGGAGGTAATGCTGCCTTTTATTCACTAATATGGAGATTGGAGCACACTCCTAATTTCAATTCCTTCTTCCATCTCAGACCATTTAATTCTGCTCTCCGACCTGTCTTTCAAGAGTCCTTATCACCAGTCTGCTGGGTTCTCATGCTGAAACTGCCTGGTTTCCAGGTTTTCAGCTGTATATCTGAACCACTTGGATTGAAAGACTATTTGTCTGATCTCAATCCTGAAGAGCCACCGCTTCAAAAAAGAGCTGGGATGCTCTGCCTAGGATGTCCTTCAGGGTGGTAACCAGGTCCTCTTCTGTGCTGGGGGTGGGACCTGCAGGCTAAGGCAGGTAGGACCCACATCCTCTGCTTACTCAGCCCACAAACCCTGTCTCTCAGGGGTGGCTGCTGGTGAGGGTTAAACACCTACATTCAGGTGTCTGGATGAGTCTTCCAGACATGAGTCTCTGGCGTGTCCTCCTGCCTGGCTGTGGAAACCACAACTCACTGTTTGCACTGTAGGGAACACTGGTCCCTAACTTGACATTGTGAAAGCTATACCTGCCATGGACCCCCTCACTTTCTAGTCAACCAGCACTAACTATCCAAATGCCAAGTCTGGCCTTAGAAACGTTTGAAGATCAGGAGAAACACCCTTCTCCTCAACCTTTCTTACTGTCTAGTTTTTGTTGCTCCCTCTTTTGCTTGCTGACTGCTGTGAAGCACAGATAGGAAAAAGAGTTGGGACTGTCCACTGTAGATACCGTGAGCTCTTCTAGACTACAAGGTACACCCCTGGGATTAGGAATCTTCTCTTGTGGAAGATGTAGCCAGATTCAAGCATAATATATGTGAAGTAATTGTATTTTTGAGAAAAATGCTTTCACAGAGGTTGATACTTCAAAACTGTATCAAGACTGTATTCAAATAGTTTGTATAACCTTAGAAAATAGCTGTAAAGTGGCCAGCAGCCTAACCTGATTTCTTGTAGTTCTGGCTGGCCCTGAGCATAGGCAAGGGAGGCCGTAGCCCAGAACAGCAGAGGACAGCAACACAGAAAATGTTTTCCTGCCAGTTTTGTCTGTCAGAGCCCTGGAGATCTGGCCTGGTTGCTGCTTCTCCATCACATCCAAATTCCCATTACTCTTCCCTTTCCTCCCGAACTATTGCTATTCTCTGTGTCCACCTTAATCATAGAAACACAGAAAGGCTTGTGTTGGAAGGAACCTTAAAGATCTTCTAATTCCAATCTCCCTGCCATGGGCAGGGACATCTTCCACTAGACCAGATTGCTCAGGGCCCCGTGCAATGTATCCTTGAATACTGCCCGGGATGAGACTACCACAACTTTGCTGGGTGACCTGTTTCAGTGCTGCACCACTCTCATAGTAAAGGATTTCTTCCTAATATCTAATCTAAAACTCTCCTCTTTCAGTTTAAAGCCGTTCCTTATAGTCCTATCCCTGTCTGCCTGTGTAAAACGTTACTCTCTCTCTTTTTTCATAAGACCATTTGAAGTAATGTAAGGCCACATGAGGTCTACTCAGAGCCTTCTTCTCTCTGGGCTGAACAGCCCAAAGTCTCTCAGACTGTCTTTATAGGACAGGTGGTCCATCCCTCTGATCATCTTTGTGACCCTCCCCTGAACTCACTCAAATAGCCCCATATCTGACTTTAAGGTGTACCCTCGCCTTTGGTTGTTGAGAAGCCTTGAATGATATTGCTGTAATTGTGACAAATTTATCATGGTCTAAATATCTGAGCAGCAGTTCCACACTCTTCTGGGTATGCTTTCTGGTTGTCAAAACTTGTCTAGGAAGCAGTTCATGCCTGGCCCATTACAAGAGCACGTGGCATGTTGTGGAAATCCCCAGATAGTCCCTGTTCCTCCCTTGCCCCATGGGAGGATTACCCAGCACCAAGTGATTTTCCCTAGGGTTTCCTGCCCCACTGTAACTCATTAGATTATGGCTGTATTGAGATCTCTTGAACTTAGAGCTCTTCCCTTGTCCAAGCATAGACACTACCTTTTTAAGGCATGGTTCTCCAGCTGCAGTTCTCTCTCCTTTGAAAGGAAAGTTGGCGAAAAGATTTGGGTCAAAAGGGGCTCCTAGCATACACAAGTCTGCCCCAGATCTGGATGATCAGTGAGAACTTGGGGTTGTATTGTGGAGCCCTTCTGCTCTGCAGTGTGGATGTAGCATCAGATGCTGTAGCAAGGGTGGTGTGAGGCAGAGCAACATGGGCTGGGATTCATGCCAGGCTCTCCACACACGATGAGGGAGAAAAAACCTACTCCCATCAAACCCCCTTGCTGCAGTCTCCTAGGAGATAATGGAAGTACAAACCAGACACTAATTCAGAGGGACAATTTATCCCCCTAATTCCAAAGTCATCTCCTTGGTCTTGCTGCTAAGATAACTGTTATGCCTGTTAACACCTTCAGGCCACCCCAAAAATAACAGTTCCTACCCTCCTAGACCCCCAATATGTAGAGCCATACAGACCCATATACTGGTCCCACACCTGTGCCTAATTCTACTTGACTTTTGTAGGGATTCAGCGAGTGGAAAGTAATATGGCCCACTCTTTGTGCTCTAGATGTAAAATGCACATGTCTGTGTTGTGGCTATAAAAGATGATATACGGGCACTTTCTCTTGAAACCCTGAAATGACTTTCAGCTTATTTGTAAAGTAGAGAGCTTTGGTGAAAGTAGGACTAGAAAAACATGAGAAGTACATAAATAAGAATTTTGTCAAAGTATTTCAACAGCCCCTCTAAATACTGTCTTTTGATGGTCCTTTTACACAAACTCCATTTCTGTACTGTTGTTTTCTGAGGCATCTCTTCACAGCCTAATTTCAGGAAAGCCTTTTCACTTGTAGGCTTGGACAAGGCTATGCTACAAAGATGATTCTTTTCAGGAGTTACTGAAGACTGATGTAACTTCATTGTTACATACAGTGAAATATTACCTGCCTTCCACCCTCAATGACTTACATGAGGGCTATTGTATGAGACAATTTGCTGGGCAGATTTCCAGTGCTCAGATAGATGGGAAGTGAAGCTTCAGGGCTTTAAGTTGGTCTCATTTTCTGCTGAATTGCCTCTTAGCAGTATCCACTTTTTCTAAGTGGGTACTTAGTACTAACATATTTTAGTGCAAGGCCAGCTGGTCAAGAAGGCCAATGGCATCCTGATTTGTATCAGTGATAATGTGGACAGCAGGACTAGGGCAGTGATTGTTTCCCTGTGCTTTTCACTGGTGAGGCCACACCTCAAATTCTGGGTTCAGTGTTCGGCCCCTGACTACAAGAAAGACATTGAGATGCTGGGGGGCATCCAAAAAAGGATAATGGAGCTGGTGAAGGGTCTAGAGCACAAGTCCTGTGAGGAGCTTCTGAGGGAGCTGGGTTTTTTTAGGCAGGAGAAAAGGAGGCTCAGGGGGGGCCTTACTGCTCTTTACAACTGCTTGAAAGGAGGTTGTAGCCAGGTGGATGTTGGTCTTTTCTTCCAAGTAACAAGCAATAGGATCAGAGGAAAAGGCCTCAACTTGTGCCAGGGGAGAATTAGACTGGATATTAGGAAAAAATTTCTTTGTGGAAAGAGTTGTCAACCATTGGAACAGGCTGCCCAGGGAAGTGGTTGACTCAGCACTCCTGAACTTATTTAAAAGATATGTAGATGTGACACTTAGGGACATGATTTAGTGCTGAACTTGTCATTGCTGGGTTAATGGTTGGACACGATGATCTTAGAGGTTGTTCTATGATTCTAAGCCAGCATACTGTTATTTTCAACTTTCGCCTTTCCAGATCCCTGTCTCCAATAAGAAATCATGAACATAGAATCATCTATTATCGGCATTGCTTAACTAAATTTCTTCTGAGCCTTGTCTCACCCAGTCTTAACAGTAAAACAAACTGCTAAATATGCTACTGCATATTTCATGTGTGTCTGAGGAACACACAACCTGCTTGGAGGAGCTGCATGTGTCCTTCTCATGCTGTGTGGATTATGTCATGCAAAAATGTACTGTGTTTGTAGTAGGATGCTGCATGTGTTCAGAAATTGTTGAGAGTCTTTGGAATTCTTATAACTGTTTACTCATTCTTTTGTTTAGGAGTCAGTGACCTGTAAGTGCTCATTATGAAGAGAGATCTGGTTTTCTTGGTGACTCTAATTAGCCTTGCCTTCCTGTCACTACTAAGGTCTGGATATCCTCAACATATTGCAGAGGAGTCCTGCTCTGTTCAGATTCTTGTTCCAGGCCTCAAAGGTAATGTGAAAGCCTACTCCATTATTCAAATATTAATCTTTTTCTTCTAACAGGCTCATTTGCACCACTGACGGTTTCTATCAGAGACAAAGAAGGTGCCTTTCAGTTGTCCTTTTATTTGCCCCCTTTGTACCCTCCTTAAAAACAGGATTTTAAGGTTTGTAAGGTAAAATTCAATCTGTTAAAATAAACATGGTTCAGAGAATGCATACTTTCCAAATTTACTCCTCATCACTAGTCCTTCTTGCTCTAATACACTGCCTGGTTGCTCTCTCTGTGTTTATGCTTGTCAGTGGTACATATACCCAAAGACTGCAAAACAGGCCCTGCTTTGTACATCGAGAGGTTTTCATTTCCATGTTGCAATGTGATGTGAAGTATTTTGTGTCTTCTAGTCTTTTGTTTGTATTCTCTTGTTTTTTAAAAGCTCCAATACCTTTTAGAAGAAACACAACATTAATTAGGTTTTTGGTATTTCTACAATTTTTGTGGAAAAAGTCAACATTTTTACAAAATATGCCCCCAAACTGTTGCCCAAAGAAGATGGTGTCATAAATTATTGATCTTTTAATACAACAAATACACTTTACATTAGAAATTAACCATTGGGAAGGATCAGCATTTTAAAGCAACAGCATGCATTACAGTGCGAAGTCCCAGCCCTGTTCAATTAATAACAGTAATACCCCTTGTGAAGACTGCAGCATTTCTATTGGAATATATCACCTATGAACAAGGGGAAATTCTTGTTAACTAAAGACAAAAAACTGCATAAACCCCATCACTTTAACAATATAAACCCCCCATTGTTTAAGAACCACACAATGAACCTTCTATTTTTTCTCTAATTTTGCCTTGTAGTATCACAAAACTCATCTAAACCACTATGGGTGCCACTAATCTCATCTAGAACAAACCTGGGCTTTACCCAGTTGCCCAAGAAACATAGTATGAACTGTAGGCACTGTCTGTTCTGGTTCCTGATTTGTAAAAGTAACACTCAGTTCTGTTCTGCATACAGTTGCTCATACTGTTCTTCATACAGTTAAATTGTGAGCACAGCCTGGCCACACGTTTGACTGTGGTGTAAACTGCCCTCTCCAGACATTGCCTAATTTGTGTGTGGCTGCCCTGTTGAGACAAGAGAATTGGGCTGTAGGGTGCGGGTTGTGCTTGGCCGATTGACTTTAGGAATAAAAAATATTAATAATAATAAGTTATTTTAATAATAATAATGATTTATTATTATAATAATAACAACATATTATTATTATTATTAATAATAATAATAATAATAATATAGCTTTGGATGCCTGAACTCAATCAGAATCTGTTTTTTTCTATTTACTTCAATAAGTGGCTTTTGAAATCTTAACAGTACTTAGAGCTTCTGCAGATGTTTAGTTAGAAAGAACAACACTATATCTAGGTCCTCTGAGGTCTGATGAAGACTTGAGCAATTTGTTTGATATATTTACTGTGAAAAAGGCAAAAGATAGTGCTGCTAATATTACTGCAGAGGAAAACACAGTCTAGTTAAATATATGTTATCCAAAGTTACATGAAAGTTCAGTTGGAAGGTCAGACTCCACAGCACTGAGGACTGAAGCTTTGCAATGAGTTTTCATTTCAAAGAAGTTGACAGGCTTGGACAAGTTTTGTGACTTCTTTTTTCCTTAGTTTCCTTATTTGTGTAATCAGTCAAATTTAACATCTATAATTACCATTTTAATGCAAGGATCATCATTTTTACTATATGTGGCATTGTTTTTTAAAGTGTATAAACAGTGTAAAACCCTGGCCCTTTGGCAGAAGGCAATTCTGAGCCTGGAAACCAGAACCAGGCCTGAAAACCTTCATATGTTAATGATTTCACTCGATTTCATGAAATGTAAGCTGCACAATTGAGAGAGATTGATGTACAAATTCAGTGAAGCACAAAATGGTCTGATAGAGCCCTAGTTAATCTGAAATTCCTAAAATGTTCTCAATGCTCCAGCCATGCTGTCAGGGGTACTGGCTCAGAGAAGTGACAATGAGATAGTGCTGTTCCCCACTGGCACAACTCCAACCCATTTTGGTGCCCAAGGCTTCCTTTAAACTGAGCACATATTGGCCACGTGCCCAAATTTCAGCTCCCATGCAGTGGGATTTGCACACTGTAGCTTTTAGATCTGCACTATCTCCTCCTTGGCTGAAACACCAGCAACATCTCCAGTGGTGAGGGAACAGAGCACCCTACTGCTGCCACACACAACAGTGTCAGGATCTGAGAAAACAGGTACAGGGGAAGAAATGGAAGAAGTTAGGGAGACCATCACATGTGAGAATGGCAGAAGATGTAAGCATAAGAGGTGGTGCAAAATGTGCAGCTCTAATGGGATGGTGAAGGAGAAAGTCATCAGGGAAAAGCATCTAAAAGCAGGTGAGGGTAATGGAGGAATTTTAGAAGATCAGGAAGAGATAAAGGGAAAAAAATCCCCCAAACAGAAGAGCACAAACAATGAGACTGAGTGAAGAGACTGGAAACTTTAAAAAAACCCCAAACAGTAGAAAATTATATAAAACCAATTAAGACTCCAAAGAATAAAAGGGAATCAGAAGGGGCATGAGATGAGAATGGAGGTGGAAACAGATGATGAAGAAAGCCAATAACGACACCAGGGATATAAAAATCACAAATGAGTTTAAGGTCAGCAGTTCAGGTCTTAGGGATTGGGCTGGGGGCGGGGGGTGGGGGAGGTGCCTTTTTTTTTTTTTTAATAAACTTAGCAGTTTAAAGGAGTAAGATGAAATATGGAAGAGAAAAACCATGGCTCTGAAAATGCAGACAGCAGACTGGACCATGTTTTAGAAAGCTGACAATGTTAATGATGGGAAAAGTGTGTTGTGTGTGAAAAAGCGATGAATGATGAAGCTTCTCTCCATTGCTCACTCAAATTCTTCCTAAAGTCCTGTTCCTGTTGATAGGCATATGAAACTGAAGTTACTCCTATTGTGGATTAAAAAAATGACATGGAATGATCCTTGAATGCTTAAACTCTCAGTTTGCCACCTCATTTTGTCTCCCTACTAGAATCCAAAGCAGTAATTGTCTTAATAGTCTCAATATCATTTAATACATAAAAAAGTTGTAGTTACATAAATAAACCCGATTTTTTTTACACCCACAGTTGATGCATCTACTCACCTAGGGAATATGAGTAATGGAAGAAAGTTATCACCGTCCAAGACTGCTTAATAGCTCATGTAGTTCATATTTGATGTGCTATTTTCATTGCACGTAGTAGATGGTACAGCTTAAGGCAGGAAGGATGCAAACATAAGCATAGACAAATCCTGTCCCAAAGTATTCAAAAAAGGAGGCAAATCAACAGCAGTGGTAAGATACAACACCTGAATTAAGAAAGGTCCTTCCCAGAGATGGGAAGAAGGTCGTGGTAATGTCAGGGTAGTGCCTGGTACTGCAGCTCGGTTTGGTGGCAGGGTCAGATTTGTTTCCCAACACCGTGGAGCACTGCTAAGTGTGTCTTGCCCTGACTCAGCCATGTGAGCAGTGCTGCACTGTGCTGATGAAGAAGGTATTGTTTCATGCAGTGGGCTGAAGCAAAGAGACGTTCAGGAAGGGATGGAGAGGAGAATGAGCAGGAGATATGGTTATAAAGCAACCATAGCTGGAGGAGGAGGCCACAACAGAATAATTGGGTAGGGGACATGATGCACAGAACCCAGCCTCCTGCTCTGAAGAGACTTAGTTGTAGCCCAGAAGAGGCTGGAGATCAGAAAGGAGTCACAAATATGTCTTTCTCTAATTCATTTATCAAAAGTTAAACGTTATTGTTAATTGGTGAGAAATTAAATTGATTGAAATTCCTTTACAGAAAACTGTTTTGTTGCCCATGACACCTGCACAGTCTTTGCTTCCTCAGCTTGCACAGTGCTCAGGATACATACAGCAAGAATAGAGACTGAAATGTGGCAAAGCTGAGCTGGACCACTGGTCAGTGTCTTCTTGTCCAAGGTCTTGCTCCTTAAAACAGCTGATAACAAAAAGATGCAGAGTGGTCTGTACCTGGGCCTGTAATCTTCTCCCAGAGAAAGTTTCTAAAACACCCACACTAAGGAATGTGGTGTCATCTTATTATAGGAATAAATGCAGGCAAGTGTAATGGCCTGAAGCAAGAGTGATCTATTTTATTGATCCCTAATGCACAGCTTTCACTCTGAAGAACGTATAAAGCAATAGGCTGTAATAGCCTGCTCTCAGCCTCCAGAGAGCAGGGAAAAGTCATTGTCAGGATTTATCTTTGGGAAGCAAAGAACTCATAACCAGCCCTGAGGGGTGAAAGGCAATCATACAAAGCCTATTGGTTACCTGATAATAAAAATGTGATGTTCCCAAATGTGCCAAATTATAGCCTGTTTCATACTAACAAGATTATTCACTGGGGATTATGTGAGGTTTGTCCTCATTAAGGTCAGAGAATGGCCTATTTTTGGATGTCTGAAGGCAGGAAGGATGGTCTGGAGCCTACTGGTAGCCTAAAGAATGAAAATATAACAGATGGAGGGCTGAGTTCAGCTTGCAGCCACCTAGGTCTACAGTAAGGAGAGAGACAGAAAGAGAGAGCTGGAAACTGTGTATTTGAAACATGTCCTGTTGTGGCATGTTTTTACATGTGACCTTTATAGCCCCTCTCTGAACCACACCTGCCAGCTATGCCAGCAAGCAGAGTTTGCAGGGTGCATGATAACCTTTGATTTTCCTGCTATGGTGCTCCCCTCAGCTTCCTGGAGAGCAGTTAATGCTCACGCTGCTCAGTGCTGGGGCACCATGTGTGCTGCGCTAGCTCTGGCTTTTAGATACCAGCATTTTATTTTCTGTGGAAGCCACAGAACTTTCTTCTCCTCTATATAAATATTTTTTTGTCAAGGTGGCTGTGTAAATAATTCTTTAAACTTCTGTTTATGGAATAGTTGTTAAGTCAATGGCAAACTACAATAGTAGGGGCAAAACAAGCCAAGCATCCCAAAATTTTCAATGAAAGGAACCACCAAGGAAAACATTTACAGAAACTGATGCTTAAATATGGTGAATATTGATGCCTAAGTATTTTAATGTGTATTTTATAGATTCTCGAGTTGAGTAAGTGCATGTAAGTTCACTGCGTAGTGGGTCATACCTCAGAGATTAAAAGGCACAGTGTATAACTGAGAAGTAGGGAGTTACTCTTTCATGCTTCAAAATGATCCTCTAAATGATGGATGTAGCAATGCCATCTTAACATAAATGGCATTTTTTAAAAATCAGAGATTATAGTTGAGCCATTTTCAGTGGAAACTTAAGCATATCCTTAGCAGTGGGTCAAAAAGTGTTTAGTGAACACAGACTCAGAAGTTTATGTGCTATGCTGGGGCCTAATTCTAAAGATTCTACTTCAGTGACTTGTGCTGTTGGGTTTTTTGTAGGTTGATAATACAAGTAGCAGCCACAAAACTAGACCAGTTGTATGAGACTTCAGTAATGTAATGATTTAGGGTTTGTTACTATCTACTGCAACTGAAGAAAAATCTGTTCTCCATGTGTCAAGTAAACTGGTAAATCAGATTGCATCTGCTTTTATATTTTTCACTGGAGAGAATGGCACTCTTGTCACTGCTGCAAAGAGAAAATAGTCCTGGTTTAATAAGATTCTTCTACTTGTTTCCTTTTGTATCAACAGGGGAGGCTGGAGAAAAGGGGGAGAAAGGTGCTCCAGGTCGTCCAGGCAGAGTTGGACCTCCAGGAGAAAAAGGTAATTTTGTTAAAGATGATGTTTTGAAACTCATTCATGACAAAATGCTGCTCTTTCTTGTGAGGAGATGATAATGTGAATCCTCTCTCCCTCTACTGGATGAATAATCACTCTGGGCCATTTTTGTTTACTATTGTGGTTTAACCCCAGCTGCCAGCTCAGCCCCAGGTAGCCACTCACTCACCCCCACTTTGGATGGGGAAGAGAATTGGAAGTGTAAAAGTGAGAAAACTCATGGGTTGAGCCTCTCACAAGCAAAGCAAAACAAGGAATTCATTCACCACTTCCCATGGGCAGGCAGGTGTTCAGCCACCCTCAGGAAAGCAGAACTCCATCACACATAACAGTGACTTGGGAAGACAAACACCATCACTCTGAACAACTCCATCTACCTTCTTCTTCCTTCACCTTTACATACTAAGCACAATGCCATATGGAAGGGAATTTCGCTTGGGTGGAGTCAGCTGTCCGTGCTGTGTCCCCTCCCAGCTTCTTTTGCATGCCCAGCCTGCTCACTGGTGTGATGGAATGAGGAGCAGAAAAGGACTTTGTGCAAGTGCTGCTCAGCAATGATGAATACATTTCTGTGTTATCAACATTGATTTGGCACAAATCCAAAATATAGCATGGTACCAGCTACAATGAAGAAAATTAGCTTTATCATAGCCAAAACCAGTACAAAAGTAGCCATTCATTTGTAGGCTAAGTATTGCTTTCTGATCAAAAAGATTCATTTGGAAATTTAAAAAATACTTGATTTTTTAGAAAGGTCTCTGTGAAAAAAGGCATCATGATGTCTTCTTCATAATTTGCCTTCTGCAAATGAAGATTTCATATTAAATCAGAGGGAAAACAGCACAAGGCTGAATTTTCTTGTTTTTTTTTTTTTTTTTTTGTGAACGCTCACAACATCTTAATTAAAACCATTGAGGGAAGGCAGTAAGCTATAATAGGCAGAGATGGCCATGAGTGTTTCCACATTTTTTGGATCACAGTTCTGTGCTATATATCTGGAAAAATGGTGATAAAGCTGTTTGCATTGTAGTTCAAAAATACTTGGAACTCTTGAGAGGAATGGCACTCAATAGTGTTCAGTTATACATCTGAGAGAAATATGTCATTTCTGTGTTGCAGGAAATTCTATCTTTTCTTGTTTGTTTTCCTTCTGAAGTAAGGAGGAAATTTGACCTTTCTTTTAAGTTTTCCAGGAGGTGTGTGTTCTGAAAGGTTCACACTAGGAGCAGTCAAAACCTTTTATTTCAATATCAAAATTAAAGTTTTGACATTCCTGTCTTCAGAAGGATGGCATGAGTTAGTTTTTACTGAACTGAGTTTTCAGTCTTCCTTTCAAGGCAATCGTAGATCATTTACACTTCCTTAAGATGATGCATGATCTGTTTTGTTGTTCTTTTGGGCAGTTGGGGGAGTCTGATATCTGCAGTTTTCCCTGGGACCAAAATCCATAGCTAGAGCTCTTCCTCCTGCAACGCACTGAAAAATTTATAACTCCCAAGAGGAGTGTGTGTGTGTGTTCAGTCACTGTATTTACCTTCTAAAGGTGTACTTTCAAGGACAACTCTTAGAAAAATATTGGAAATTAAATTTTCAATGCTAGCAAGGTAATGCAGCATGAAGTGAAGTTAAAGTATGTCGCTAATTTAGGTTAAAAGGTTGTAGAGAGCTCATCTAGTCCAACTCCTTCTTTAAACAGGAAAGGCTTCAATATTAGAGCAGGTTTCTCAGGGTTTTGCCCAACAGACTTTTGAAAATTTCCAAGGATGGAGATCCCACATCCTTTTTGATCAGCGTGTTCAATGGTTTCATCATGAAAGACCTTTTTCTTGAAGCCTACTGAAATTTTTCTTGTTGTAGCTTATAATCGTTGCATTTTGTCCTTTCTCTGTGTGCTTCTGAAAAGAAAAGGCTGCATCTTCTTTAGAAACTGCTTTTAAGTAGTGAAAGACTGCAATTAGGCCCTCTCTTACCTTTATGTGCGCCAAACTAAGTAAAACCATCTTCCTCATCTGGACTCTAGTTTGCTTATGAAGGCCCAAAAATTTCTGTGTTCTTTCATACAAAGGCATTTTTTCAGCCAGCCATTGGTCAGACTTCACCAGTGCATAACAGGTGAGGAACTTGGCTGAACCCATGATACTCCTGTCAGCACATCATTTCTGCAGTGTGTGGAGCTCCTGCTGACTGGCAGCAGTGTCCTCCAGCACACCAACCGTTCCTGCCAACATGGAGCTCCTTCCACTTCTTGCTCCCTGACACTGGTGAAGGACTGATTCCTGAGGAATGACCCTCATTATCAGCTGCTGATTAGACTTTGGCAGCCTTGCAGCAGTGCCAGATAGCCCTCTCATCACCCTTGAATGCTTCTAGGCAGTGCCATGGACCTGTGTACATCCAAGTGAAGGCCCTTGCTCAATCATCCAGTGCCCTGAGTGGCATGTCCTCCCCAGATCTTTGCTACCAGACACGGAGAACTGCGAGGCCAGAGAGCAGACCTTGCCAGTAGAGACAAAGACAAAGAAAGCGCTAAGCACCTCTGCCTTTTCAGCCTCCTTTGGCACGAGTTTGTCTTAAAAACCTCTTGAAAACGTCTCTCATCGTGCTCTCTTGCATGTTTCTCTAGCTTGGTATTTTGCCAAATCACTTCAAAATGCTTTGGACCATCTGAAAAGTGGAAGCACTCTTTTTCAGTCAGGCTAATCCATGATGTAGCATTTCATTTATTTATTTTATACTGCAAAATTGCATTTGTTTGGAAAATTGTTCTCATAAGGACTGCTTGATTAGCTTTAATAATAATGATAATTTTCCAGTTTTCCATACCTTCAAAAATCCAAAATCTTGATGAGACTGAAAGAAGAAACACTGAAGTGGAAATTCACTGCAAGAAAACACACTTGAAACAGAAAAGAGATGAAAGAAAACTGAACATTATTACATACTATATTGGTATTTTTCCAGGCAGTCCTATCAGTTAAGCATGGGCAAAATTTCTTAGTACACCAGTGGCAACATTTTTTTCTGCTTTCGTTTGTGCATCCAGAATTTTCTACAAGCAAGCTCTTGTTTAAGATAAATTCTAGTTAACTAGTCTTTTCATTAATGCTGTACATTATCAGAATCACACTAATCTTTTTTCTTTCACCTTTGTTTCATTTTTATACCAAGTTCATATAAGAAAATGTGCTCAGTTTCTTTGAACTCCATAGTTATATAATAACATTAAATAACTTATAAAAGAAATGGCTTTCTTATGGTATATTTGACCTGAAATGAACAGCTCAAGATTAGAAAGTGCTGGAAATGTTTTTATCGTACTCTTTCCTCATGATATTTTCAGATTTTGATAACTCAGAAACTGATAAACATTAGAAGTTTCTGGGGCTTACCTGAAATAAATCTTGTTCTGGCTATCCTGATGCTTCAGGGTGACATCAGACATTCTGATGTCTTTGGGTACTGATTAAGGTTAAATTACACTTACTTTCCTCATTGCTTTTAATTAATTGTATAGGTCAATTATGATGCATAGCATGTCAGCAGAATACGAAACTGTTTGCCTTATGTAAAGCACAGAGCACTGGATCGCATACAATGGCTGTTTCAGATGAAAGCAGTGTGTACTGCAGTGTAGTTGCTGGGGTGTGAAGTTCATAAAAGTAACTTTCCCCACTTGCAGTGATGGCTATACTTAGTGAACTTAGTTATTTATCTGAGTCATGAAGCAGTCTGTGAGGCCATAATATTAAAAATGTCTTCTTCCAGACATTTTAATTTTCTTAGAACCATAACCATTTGAAAATATATTGTTTTAGTATTTTAAATTCAGCCTTTATTTATACTCATTTATACTTTATTTATACTTAATTTATACTTATTTATAATGGTATGTTAAGCAGAGTCACATACTATTCTTGGGCTTGGAACTCAGCTGTCTCTACATTTGCAATGTTAGCACACTGTTTTGGGTTTTGCCAGCTAACACTTTCTTTGGTACTTCTTGGGCATCTTCTGGGGGCTATCACAATGGGCAGCTTGCAAGTGATTATCCTGGCTTGAAGAGTAAGACAATTTAGTATCGTGGAGTGTACCATTCTCAGCCACCTGGTTCCTACTGCCAGGGAACAGTCCCAGGCATTTAGTTTACTAGTACAGGCACAGCCTCTTGAGTAGGAGAGAAGATTCATTAATTTAACTGGATTGGAGCCAGAGTGCTCAGTCATTTGTATAATCAAATTCTAAAAAGAGGCAATAATATCTTAATTTATATTTTATTATTACTGATTGCTCATTAATACGTAATCAATCAATCCTTTGCATTTCTGAGTCAACTTTTACATGAATTTATTGCTCGCTAAGGAGTGCTGCAGGCAGTATTCCATATAAAAGTCCTGACATTGACAGTTGTGAATTCACAAAGTGGGTATCTGGTTCAAAACCGTCTTTTAGTTCCACCTGAACTCAATAGGATTTTGAGAGACTCTCTGCTAAACTGAGTGGACAAAAAGATGGCAGATGGGCTTCAGTGTAAATAAGTATATTGCCTAGGGATATTAGGAATGCATAATTTAATCCATTATTACATGGTGCCAAAACCTGAAACTGTCACTTAGGGTTGCTCTGAAGTCATTAGCAGCAGTCCCAAAGTCAACAGAACACTGCCCATTATTAGAAAAGACACCAAGGACAAAAAGGGGAGCTCCTTTTTGCATCTGATTTTGCTCTTAATAAAAGCCTGACATGCACTCTAGAAGTGTGTGGTTCTGGCCTCTGTCTCTCAAGGACAGAAGAAGTAAGAGAGGGGCACCAGAAATGTGAAAAAGAGTAGCTGCCTCATAAGGGGAAACTGGACATGTTGAGACTCTTGCATCTGTACAGAGTAGACTGAGGATGTTATCAATGAGGTTACAGAATCACCAGATCCCTTTGTACCTGAATTAGGAGGCACTATCTGAAGCTGCTGGGGACTGATCCAGCAACTCCACCTGCAATGGCCTTCAGATAGTGGCTGGGGCTGTGTGATCTCCCTGTATCACACCCTCTGCTGTCACCACAGCAAACAAAGTCTTGCGCTAGAGGGACCACTGACCTGAACAAGCTTGGTATTACACTAGCAGGATAAGTGTTTCATGAGGGCAGTTATTTGTCTTTATGAGCGTCTGAATATAAACTCATATAGCACAAGCCCTATGGGGAGAGGCTGAGGGAGCTGGGGTTGTTTAGCCTGGAGAAGAGGAGGCTCAGAGGTGACCTCATCACTGTCTAGAACTACCTGAAGGGAAGTTCTAGCCAGGTGGGGGTTGCTCTCTTCTCCCAGGCACTCAGCAATAGGACAAGGGGGCACGGGCTTAAGCTCTGCCAGGGGAAATTTAAGTTGGATATCAGAAAAAAATTCTTTCCAGAGAGAGTAATCAGGCATTGGAATGGGCTGCCCAGAGAGGTGGTGGATTCACCATCCCTAGAGATTTTTAAACGCAGATTGGATGTGGCACTGAGTGCCATGATCTAGTAAATGGACTGGAGTTGGACCAAGGGTTGGACTCGATGATCTTGGAGGTCTTTTCCAACCCAATCGATTCTATGATTCTATGATTCTATGATTCATCCATTCAGGAATGTATCATACTATTACCTTTTCTTTTGTTTTAAGTGTACTTTAAAATCCTTGAAACTTTTCTGATGCTTTCCTAGATTGGATTACTTCTCACTATCTTTAGTTTCCTTTGCAAATTTCCTCGCTATTCTGATTTCTAATCAGTATGGATTGATAGTAGTTTATTCTTTTTATTTTCCTCCTGTTTTTATGCGTAGCTTTTAAAGTTTCACTCTCATTAAGATACCTGTCTACCATCAGCCGGATAGGTCACTGCTGAGAGGTGTTTATTTCTCCACTGCCTACTATGGGAGCTTAGACAAATAGTTTAGACTAAAAAAACTAACTTTCATGTGGCTAATGCTGGGTGAATGTTGTTGGTTTGCCCCAGCTACATAAAATGCCACTTTGGGATTATGCATGGTTTGTTCATGTAAGAATATCTGCTTAACATCTTTGTCAATGGCATGAGCAGAGGGATCAAGTGTACCTTCAGCAAGTCTCACAGTGACACCAAACTGAGCAGTGCAGCTGACACACTGGAGGGAAGGGATGCCATCCAGAAGGACCTTGACAAGCTTGAGGGGTGGGCCTGTGTGAAACTCATGAAGTTCCAGGAGGCCAAGCACAAGATCCTGCACCTGAGTCAGGACAATCACAAACACAAATACAGGATGGGCAGAGAATGGATTGAGAGCAGCCCTGAGGGGAAGAACTTGGAGGTATTGCTTTATGAAAAGCTCAACATGACCCATCAAACATAGAATAAATTAGGTTGAAAAAGACTTCCAAGATCATTGAGTCCAACCGTTGGTCCAACTCCAGTCCATTTACTAGATCATGTCCAATCTCCTTGTAAAAATCTCCAGGGATGGTGAATCCACCACTTCTCTGGGCAGCCCATTCCGATGCCTGATTACTCTCTCTGGAAAGAATTTTTTTCTGATATCCAACTTAAATTTCCCCTGGCAGAGCTTAAGCCTGTGCCCCTTTGTCCTATTGCTGAGTGCCTGGGAGAAGAGAGCAACCCCCACCTGGCTAGAACTTCCCTTCAGGTAGTTCTAGACAGTGCTGAGGTCACCTCTGAGCCTCCTCTTCTCCAGACTAAACAACCTCAGCTCCCTCAGCCTCTCCCCATAGGACTTGTGCTCCAGTCCCTTCACCAGCCTTGTTGCTCTTCTCTGGACCCACTCCAGCCCCTCAATATCTTTCCTGAACTGAGGGGCCCAGAACTGAACACAGTACTCAAGGTGTGGCCTCACCAACGCAGAATACAGGGGAAGGATCACTTCCCTGGTCCTGCTGGCCACGCTATTTTTGATTCAGGACAGGATCCCATTGGCCTTCCTGGCCACCTGGGCACACTGTTGGCTCATGTTGAGCTTCCTGTCAATTAGTACCCCCAGGTCCCTTTCTGCCTGGCTGCTCTCCAGCCACTCTGTGCCCAGCCTGTAGTGCTGCAGGGGGTTGTTGTGGCCAAAGTGCAGGACCTGGCATCTGGCCTTGTTGAACCTCATCCCATTGGAACCAGCCCATCTCTCAAGTCTATCCAGATCCCTCTGCAGAGCCCTCCTGCCTTCCAGCAGGTCGACACTCCCTCCCAAATTGGTGTCATCAGCAAATTTGCTGATGATGGACTCGATCCCCTCATCTAAATCATCAATAAAGATGTTAAACAGGACTGGACCCAACACAGACCCCTGGGGAACACCACGGGTGACTGGCCGCCAGCTGGATGCAGCTCCATTCACCAGCATTCTCTGGGCCCACCCCTCCAGCCAGCTCCTAATCCAGGAGAGGGTACACTTGTCCAAGCCATGGGCTACCAGCTTTTCTAGGAGTATATTATGGGAGACAATGTCAAAGGCCTTGCTGAAGTCCAGATAGACCACATCCACAGCCTTCCCCTCATCCACCAGGTGGGTCACCTGATCGTAAAAAGAGTAGTAGTTTTATACCTCCTTGTCTGTTCCAATTAATCCTGTCTGAAGAGGTCACCATGCTCTATGATAACACCCATTTACAATGTTGCACAGAGCCAAACCTCTCATTTTTTTAATTGGTTGTTTTAATGAGTTGCAGCCCACCCTTTGGTAGATTATTTTATTTTATTTTTCTGAGCCTCAAAAAGTCACGAACAAGATCATTTAGAGTTTCCTTATCTTCAGTTCCTTCTAAAATCCTTCAAGTCTTCTATAATTGGCTCAAATGTATGCCACCTTCATTTGGAAGATGACAGATGACTTGCTTCATATTCTCCCTTCACACTTTGTGTTTGATTTCCCACTTTTAGTCTATGGAGACTTAATTTCTTTTATTGTCTTTATTTCTTTCCAGCTCTCACTTCCTGATTTCATTAAGACTCTTCAGACTGCATTTTTGACAACCATAGGGCCACTAAAAAGGGTTTTACAAAGGGTACTACAACTTTTGAAACCCTCAAGGCAGATGGGTCTCTCTTGAAACCTTGTGATTTATTCTGCAGAAGCAGAATAAGCAAGCCCCTGGAGTGGAAGCAGGGGTTAGCCACTGTAAGTGAAAACCCAATCCAAACAGTTCTTTTAATGAGCACAGGAGGTTTCATGTGTGTCTTCATTGCTTGAGATAACACACTTCTGAGGAGATCACATAGCTTTTACTGGCTATGATGGAGAAGCAGCTCATTTTCTGGGCAGCATTTATAACAAAGAAAGGGAAGTAATTTCATGTATTGTATTTTACTTATGCATTAGATCTCTGTGTTTACTTACTTTCAGCCTGAAAAGAAACAGCATTCAAAAGTCTGATAATCTGCTATGGTAATCCCAATTCATAAATATGTAAAGCAAGTAAGGTCACTTTCAGAACAACTTGATAAACTTATTACAAGCTGATATTGCAAGGGATTTCAAGAAAAACTCTCTCAATATACTATCTATACTGGATAAATATCCAGTGGTAAAATCAGTACATTTATAACTTGCACAGCCCAAAGGACTGCATCTTTAAGTCAAGTCATGATACTGTTCTGAAAATGAAGCTGTATTCTAGAAAGCAGATCTTCAATTGACTCAGTGGATTGCATCAATTCTTCCAGTAGGAAAACCATTTTTTTCTGGTGAAAGCCCATGTTCAGTACTGTCTGAATTTGACATTTATTGAAAACAAAGGAAAATCCTTGGATGTAGGGTTTGTCACTATTAATTAGACCAACAATCCATACACATTTGGCTTCTCTCAGTTCAGAGGAAATTATTTCTTCCTGGGTCATGCCATCAAGTGAGAGTTGCTTGAGACTTCGTGGAGTAATCTTTTAGCCCAGTGGTGATCAGTTTGTATTCTCAAACTTGTTATTTATTACACTTTTAAGTTAAAGGTAGTGATGAAGTGGGTCATATATTATCTAACTTTCAAAATATTTGTGCCTGTCCAGCTGCAGTAACAACAGAGGGCAACAGATCTTCAGTTGCCATAGATCAGCAACTGAGGCTGAGCTATGACAATTTGCACAAGTCCAGTTGCTGGATCCCTATGGCAATCTCCTTCCTAATTTGTCTTATTGTTTCCTTGCTCCTGTATAGACAAACAATGCATAACAGATGTCACTTTGAGCAAAGAAACTATCTTTTAAACAATCATGGAAAAAAATGCAAAAAATATTTTCTAAAGCAATCTTGTGTTTCTGCAGGATGGGAACTTCAGAAGGCATTCATCCCTGTGGTCTGTCCATACCGGCTCTCCATTAATAGTGTGGTGGAGTGGAGAATGTATCTCATATGACAATATTTGTATTGTATAAACAAGCCATTAAGTCTAAAGTCAGCCCTCAGTTACAGCGGAGCTACTGTTTAGATGAAATGTCAGTTGTACTTGGGTCCTTCAGGTCTTCTCAACTCCATGATAGTTATACTCCACTGATTCATGTCTGACTGCAGTTCTCCCACCCCCTCATTTTCAACATAATTCTGTCACCATCAGCTGAAAGAAGTTTGCAATCTTTTCCAGTGCGTTTCAGCCACCATTCATTTTCAATTGCATCTTCGTGCCTTTTTAATGTCTATTGCTTGGCAAAATTTAAGTGACTATCTTGGTTTTCATACGTAAGTTCTTCACAAGGAGGGAGCTGGACTTCAGGAGCTCAATGAGTATTGGGGGTATAGCATGCTTTTGCTCATTGTAAAAACTGATACTGCAAGCATACTGGAATCTGGATGAATCAGACTACATTGCTACGTTGTGTCTTTCATCTTTCTGTTTTGCAGGAGAAATGGGAGACAAAGGACAGAAAGGCAGCATAGGACGGCATGGAAAAATTGGTCCTATTGGCTCAAAAGGTATGCTTAATTCAATTGTTTCTCCATTTGTGTTTCAGGTGAAAATGTGTGATCATTTATGTTTGAGAAAAACTCAGGAGCTTGAAAAATGGTTAGCAAGTCTCAGAGCTTACCATAATGGGGATTTTCTCACACTGTAGACAGCCAGGTTACTGAGCTCTCTCAGCAGTGTATTTAGCCTTCAAGCAGCATGAGTATCTGAGTTTGAGGCTAAACAAAGAACTTTGTGCACTGTCACACAAGAGTGGACAGTTAAGAGAAGGAGATAGGAAGATGCACTGTACTTTGGCAGACTTTAAAGAGCCAGAGGATTTGCTTTCTAATGTTGCCTACCCCATAGGCTTTCTATGTGACTTTGGTTAAATATTTTTTATTTTTATGCAAGCATCTAGATTATGATTAAATTTAGTCATACCCAGCCCTTTCCCTTCTACAGCAGCTGAATTTACTTGTTCCGTGAAGTTCATGAATCCCAAAAGGTTGATTTTGGTATATGTTCTTTGTGTTTAAGTTTCATATCTTTGGCTGGCCTTTGTTGTGGAATGAATAGAACATAAATATATTTACTTTTGCTTAGGCATATTTCTGCTTTCCACATTTCAATGTTCTTAGAGAAAAAAAAAGCAAGTGCTTAATGAACTATTGACAAAAACCCCACCCTTAATTTATATTCCTTTTCATATCTTTAGGTGAAAAAGGAGATAACGGTGACATAGGACCACCAGGTCCTAATGGTGATCCAGGTAATCCATATCAGACCTTATGTATGTGAAAAATTTTACAATATGCATGCATCATCACCAAAAATACATCTGTTTACGTATTGGGGGAAATAATGCATAATTTTTGCAGAGGTACTGTAATGTTTCACAGTGATATTTTCAAATTATTTAAAATCACTGAAGTTGCCGTAGTTGCTGAATTTTTAGAGTATGTGTTAAAACAGTACCTCAAAGCTTCTCAGAAGCGTAATCTCTCCAGAAGTCTAGTGGGAACTGAAGTGCAAACTGTCCATATCATTCATCACCAGTTCAAAGGGACATCTCTGCACATCCCACTCTGTCTCCCATACAACATAAAGAAGCAGGTTGGAAGCTCCTGCTCCTGCCTGGATTATTGTTACAGGAGGAGGAGAATATCAAGAATACAGATCACAGAGTGGGTCAGATTGGTAGGGACCACAGTGGGTCATCTGATCCAACCTCTCTGCTCAGGCAGGGTCATCCTAGAGCACAAGGCACAGGATTGTGTCCAGATGATTCTTGGATATCTCCAGTAATGGAGACTCCACAACCTCTCTGTTTAGTCTGTTCTAGTGCACAGTCACCCACACAGTAAGGAAGTTCTTCCTCACTTTCAGGTGGAACTTCCTGTGCATCAGTTTCTGCCTGTTGCCTCTTCTTCTATTGCTTGGCACCACTGAGAAGAGTCTGGCCCCATTCTCTTGACATCCTCCCATTAGATACTTACATGTATTGATGAGATATGTAGATCTTCCACAGGTATATAGATCTTCCAGATAAACAGGTGAAAGCCTGGCATAAGAACTGCAAGCCTTGCAAGACTAGCAGGTTCATATTTGACTGAATTCATCCCTTCCTGGCAGAGTGCACTAGAGGTGCACCAATTGTTTTCTCATGAGAACATAATTTGCCACTGTAATTATCAAGCCAGAGTACCATACTTCTAGTCATCATGCACAGTTTTTCAGGGCAAGTACCCTGTGCTTAGACTGACTTAGACACCTAAGATGAGTAATTGGGTAGTCAAATTCAGATTTTAATATTTACATACAGAACTGCAAACTGCAATTGATCCTCATTGAGATTTGTGCTCATAAATGTAACAATTAGCCTTTTAGTATTCACATTATTTTTGTCAAAACTATACCAATCTGGGTTAATAGATGATCTTCTATTTTACTGTAAGAAATACTGTCAATTCTGTACTTTCAAGAGTACATCAGATGTTGGATCTTTTGGATCTGCTGTGTTATGTTTCTTGTGGGGAGCTGGCAAACTGTGTGTGCAGGTTTTGCTGTGGAAGAAGGGCTCCTTGGGTAAGCTGAAGAGAATAATTTTACTGAAAATGGGAAATTTTGACAAATGTATTTAGTTAAAAATATTGTGTTTTTTCAGGGAATATCTATCTGAGTTTAGGTCAGCACTAATCATGAAGGCCTGAAGCTTCATGGGAAGTGAGCTGTGCTGTTCTACATTGGCCCAGATGCCCTGAGAACCATAAAATGGTGCAGAGCAGTAAAGGCTTTAATTTTCTGTCTTTTACTTGCAAGGCAGCCCTCTCCAGGGCTGCCAGTCTGGGCCTTTTCAGACTTGTTGAGATAATTATTGAAATTAGGTAGCTTTTGAATTGGGTGTATCTGTATCATTTCACAGGCATCCCCTGTGAGTGCAGCCAGCTAAGGAAGGCTATTGGTGAAATGGATATCCAAGTAGCCCAGCTGACGACAGAACTAAAATTCATAAAAAATGGTAGGTTAATTTTATATAACTGTTTTTCTTTCTTGTTGCCTTATTTTACTGGTGCAATCGCTCATAGAGAGCATCACCATTCCACACCTGATTTGTGAAACTATTTTGGGGTATACAGTGACTTGGTTTATAGAAATGCGAGTGCTCACTTTTCAGCACTGCCCTCCCCCGCAGCTGTTGCTGGTGTGCGTGAGACAGATAATAAGATATATCTGCTGGTGAAGGAAGAGAAGAGATACAAGGAAGCCCAGCTCTACTGCCATGGAAGAGGAGGGACACTCAGCATGCCCAAGGATGAGACTGCCAACAATCTGATTGCCTCGTACATCAACCAAGCTGGGCTCACCAGAGTCTTCATTGGGATTAACGACCTGGAGAAAGAGGGAAATTTCGTCTACTCTGACCGGTCGCCCATGCAGACCTTCAACAAATGGCGCAGCGGGGAGCCCAACAATGCCTACGACGAGGAGGACTGTGTGGAGATGGTGGCCTCTGGAGGGTGGAATGATGTTGCCTGTCATATTACCATGTATTTTGTGTGTGAATTTGACAAGGAAAATGTCTAAGCTTCTCTGCTCTTTCTTTATTTTAAGAAAAGTTTTTAAGCCAATTTTACAAGTTGCTCCATGTTTATAGAGTGCAAGCGGCATTTTGCAAGTATGTGGCACCAATGTTGTACAGCTGTAAATACAATTAAGGTATTTCAAATATCAGTATTTACCCTTCAGAAGGGAAGAGCAGTAATAAGACATAGCTTGTTGGGGTTTTTTGGGTTTTTTTTATCTGTAGAAAATATATATATTTAGATGAAGATGTGGTTTGGGGCTAAATTTTACCCTTACAACAGTTAACAAATGTGATTACGTGACTGTAAGGGAAGGCATAATTTTGCCTCTGGTTGTTAGAATGATTCGAAGCAGATTCCTGATATTCTTTTATCTTAGCAAAATTTCTAGTTATAAATGTTAATTGCTTGTAGTGCTACAGGGATATTTCAGCAACAAGACAAATATTTTGTATACTCCAGTTAATAAGTACAAATATTACTGTAGGTTTTTTGGATGTTACACCTCTTTTCTTCTTTTCAAACAAGCAAAGCAGAGCAAGATAGAGTCCTAGCAATTTTGTAATGTTTCTTTATAAACTGTTCACAGAGGTATGACAAGAAAGCATTTAAGTAAATTGAGTTTTAGTGCAGAGAGAGGACAGTCTAGTGAAAGGTGCCCCTGCCCACAGTAGAAGGTTAGAACTAGATAATCTCTAAGGCCCCTTCCAACCAAAACCATTCTACAGTTCCAAGATTCTATGACATGAAACTTCTTGTAATTTAATATTTAAAGGGAGTTCCCATCCAGATGGTGTTTTGGACTTGGCTAAAGAAAAAGTAAGACTTTGATTTTCTGTATTTCTTAGTTGAGAATGATTCAGTGCATGAAATGTTTCAGACCCCAAATAATTTCTTAAGGTAAGCATGTTTCACATTAAGATGATCTTGATGCATCTTGTTACAAAACAAGCAAAATACCAGCCCTTCACAATTTAAGGCAGGCTTCATAAATAGACAATGAAACTCATAAAAACATTTTAGCTAGCAGTTCTTTTTGGTAGGAAAACAGCTTACATGTTTACACAGATTGTAAGAGTGATGCCCTGAAAAGCAGAAAGTTTCCAAAATTTTCCTTATACCAGTAATAAGTAACTTTACACAAATAATTTATGGACCAAATTTACAATTGCATGTGATGGAAAATGTGATGTATATTAAAAAAAAATACAACAGCATAATTTCACAAAGGAAACGAAGAATTACTTTGGATCCTTCTAGGAGCCAGTTGCATGCCATCTTATCTCACTGTTAGGCATAGAAAAATCTGCAAAATCTCAGACTGCATTTTTCTGCAGTACCTTGCACAGTGTTTTAAGATGATTTTTAACGATAAATGATCCTTTGCTTAATATACTAATCAAAATATGTATCTGATCATTATGAGAGATTGGTCTACAAGATATCCGCAGTGGATATGGCATGTGGTCCCAGAGATTTCCTTTACACCAAGGCAAAGCCAACTCATATCAACTCTGCACTGCTGTGGTATATAAACAGTCAATGACCATACAATTCTGTTGATATCCAGAGTCTGGCATTTGATTTATGTATCTTAGAGAACAAACCATTTTGCTTGCTATATTTACTCTGTGAATTTGAATCCATTATATATATATGTTAGTTATTAATTTTGAAGATCACTAGCCATACTATAGTGTCCTAAAGTATTTGAATATCAGCCCAGCTCCAGAGCAATCACTCGAAATGAATGGGTCCTTTCATTGCTTTAGTTTTTTTTAATAAAGATAGGTATGATACCTATATGTTAGTCATTCTTCCAACTGCATATTGAAATATATTAAATGTGAATCTGATTCTACACTGCTGTTCAAAGACTCTTTACAGAATTTTCAGAGTTAACAATTCCAATAGAGCAATTTGTTTTGAATAGTGCCTTTTAAATGTCATGATTTGTTTCTTGCCTGCTATAGAAATCCTCACAAACCATTTAAATCTCCAACATACTTTTGTCAAATCATTGTAGCTATATTCATAAAGTCCAAACCTGAAATACAGATACCTGAAGCTCCCTCACTGTGTGTGCTGAAGTTGCTGTTTATTTTTCTCTTACATTTTGAAAGTCTCTCTTGTTTTGTTCAGTTTCCTCAGAAAGATGAAAAGAGACCTTTTAGAGATGTGGGGAGCTTTTTGAGATGCCAAATGTTCCTATTTTATCTGGAAGTCACACCATGTTTTAAAGATTTCCTTGATGTGTACAGCATTTAAACAGTCTCAATTTCTACTAAAATTTTAGATGAAAAATAAAGGCAATGAAAAAAACTTTATTTCCAGTAGTTTTCATGTTGTTCAGGATATATTTTTGCAGTTCTTGATGTATTGGATAGAAACTAAATTAGTTTCATTGTCAGATTCGGGTACGCTGGCTGCAACAGCCCTTATTTCACCATTTGGGCAAGGGGAACAAGGCCAGTGTGTAAGGTCTGTGGCTGTCCTGCAAGGAGAAACAAGTGCACATCTGATATTTACCCTTTTGAGGAACTGGGCAATAAATGATGGAGGGATGGGAAATGAAAGAGCTCTTCATCATTTTATTCACTGTCTAGTTGCTGACCACCATAGGTGGGCATTACAATGCAAGTTGTAACGCACAAGGAAAATATCCCAAATAAAAGCAACATCATTGTTCTTTTTATTTTGGTTTTTTTTTGTTTGTTTGTTTTTTGGGGTTTTTTTTGTAAACAATAGTCCCAGATTCCATTGAGACTAGTGGTAACTTTACCAAGCATGTCAGCAGGTTCATGCAGGCTGAGCATTGCATTCAACACTGATTTCTGCCTCTAGTTGGAGGCTGATGAGTCCTGTTTGGGGTATTTTCCACATGCATTAAAACCTGCATTGTAATATCATTACTCATTTTGTGTGGCTCTGCAGAAGCCTTTGAAACTTGTCTGTCTGACAAACAGGCACAAGTATTTTTCAGACTTCTATCTGCTCTACTTTTGATTGGATGATTTTTCCTCATAAATACTTCCCCATAGCCCTTATTTATTTTATTCTTAAATAAAGGTAATTCTGAGGCATTTTAAGAAGGCTAATATAATAAATAATATAATATAATATAATATAATGTAATGTAATATAATATAATATAATATAACATGATATAATATAATATAATATAATAATATAATATAATATAATATAATTAATATAATCCCATTCAAGTTCTTGAATGACTTTCTCACATAAAATGTATAGACCACACCTTCAGGTGCTAAGGCTATGTTGTTGTATTGCTGATGTCAGGGCCAGATGTACAACCCCCTTCTAGGAGATGGCTTGGTAAAGGTGAAGCATTTAACTGGCTGAGTCGAAGAGGAGCTCCAGTGCCAGCAAGAGCTCTGCCTCACTGTGTACATCTTAGAAGAGCACCAGATCATGTCTGATCCTGGTCACCATCCAGATTTACCACTTCACATCCTGACTCCTTGGTGGAAGGTGCTGCTCCCACTTACCTTGTTATCCCACTCAGCTCCTGGCTCACCATCCCTCATGAGCAAGCTGCTCCTCACTCTGCTCTGACAGCTGAAATGATTATCCCTGGAGATATAGGCTTGTTACAGGTTTGTTAGCAGCAGAACCTCTCCCTGACTGTGAGTTTTATGCAGTCTTATATCACAAAGAAGAACTGTAAAAAATTAATATTCATACATGGACTATAGAGCATTCTTATTCATGTAAGTAAAATGGAGTGCTTCATTTTTCATAAGCTCAGGAAATGCCAGTTCAAATATACATTACAAAATAGCAGCTGGTTAGACTTTTTTGTTACAGTTTTTGATGAGAAGTGAAACAAGATGTAATTAAAATAATTTTAATTGTAAAATACTATTAAGATTCACAGTGGATAAAGAGTTTTGAAGCAGACATTTTTCAAGATATTTTCTTTAGGAATTTTTCAGAATTTAATTTCTGAGTTCTAAATCTTTATTTTGACCCTTAAATGGATTTTATTTTTATATTATTGTTAATATGTTTTACATCATATCAGTAACAGTGTTCAGGGTAATGCTTGAAATATTTTACTTTATGCTTTGTCTTGAATTCCAATGGGAACAAGTTATCTTCCCGCGAGTTCTGTTTGCCATACTGAAAAAGTTCGACATTGCAATTGATTTCTCCTTCTGGAGCTATGACACTGTAAATGCTTTGAATGCAAAGCAATAGATAGTTCAACCAACATTACAAATAAGATACTCTTAGTGATTATGAAAATAATTAAGTATTATGCCATATAACCAGCAGTTTATACTAGTTTATGCACTATCACAAATGTCCAAACCAATCATTAAATAAGGCAAATATAAACCTTTTAAAACCTGAAAATCTTATGAATATACTTTCATTCTGAATTAAAACAAAATTGTCAAAGTAACCAAATTTACAGTAAAGCAGACATTCAGGGTTTCCTCTAGGTCTATATCCAGATCTAGATTTTGTGGGAAACTCAGTGACTTGTGATGCCCATGGCTGAATCAAATCCTAGAGCAGAGAATTAGCCAACAATGCAATAAGGTGCCTTTCCCCATTGAATTTTCTGAACTGCTTTTCCTTAATTGTTATTTCCAAGCATTATTCTCACTTATCTCTCTATATAAGTGTGTGCATGACTCTGTCCCAAAGGTCTCTTTTCACTTGAAATTCTGGTTTGCCCTGTGGTGTCAACAGGTCCATGTCATTAAAAGTCTGCCACAGGTTATGGAACAAGGGTTGGGGATTTTATCCACTGTGGAAAGCTGAAAATGCTCCATGAAACTGACTGTGATGGGAGGGGTATTGTGCAAGACTGGAGCTGGCCACTCACCCATTTCCTGGTGTGCATGTTCCTGGTCAGGGAAACAGCACAGCCTACCAAGAAAGGAACTGACCTTGTTATTGTGGGTAAAAGAAACCAGAGTCTTAAGATTTACTTAGGGGAAAAAGTGTGCAGGGGAGGGATTTGGCTATTTGCTTTACAGAGTAGCTGTGAGAAAGGACAGCTTGGTTTTAATTTTGACGTTTTAGCAGAGCACAAACTATATGAATTGGGAAAGAAAGGGTTTGTGGAAAGGATGGCAGCTGCTTACTCAAGGTGTTTTTCTGGATGTGAGTCTCCTCCTAGCCAGGAGCTTTTCAATTGGATGAGAAGGGAAGTCCTCTCAAGAGGCAGAGCAAGAAATGGAAAACATGGGAGAAGCAGTGAGTGGATGTGCAGAACTGGCAGTGAGTGGGATGCCCATGAGGCAGAATGTAAATGTTACCTCCAGCCATTCCCCTGCTTTCTGCAAGGGAAATGTAATTATCTTGCCCTTTCCATCAAAATGTTTCGCTATAGCTCTGCATGGGTAGCTACAAAAATAGAAGGAGGTGACCAATTTAGCGTAATGTCTGTGTCTAAATAAAGCCCAGTTTGGGTCCATGGCCAAATAATAGCACCCACTGTACTCTGGGTATATTAATGCATGAAGTCACGGGGGATATAATTAAACACTGCTATTCAAAGGCTAGCTATGTAGTATTGATGAGCTTCTGGATATTCTTTACATATAAAAGTGTGAATACTGCCAAGAATTCAGCAACAGAAGGTCTGATGTGCAGCTGAATTATACGTGTGTTACCATACTATCATCTAGTGGCAGTAAGAGGCAAAATGAAGGAGCTGAGTAGCAGTTTCCTTCTCCTTGCATCAGTTGCCATGTTATTGAGTGCAATCCCTGATGCTGTATAGAACAACTGATTTCCCAGCTCCAAAGCCTTTAGTCAGCTTTCTTCTTTTCTTTATGAAAAGATTATTTTGAATTATTACAAAGAGACGTGCACTGATTTTTAGTCCAATTCTCAGGTGGGAGTTTTGACTAGGGAGTGAGAAGTGTGCTCAAACGAGCTCAATGATGCCTTGGAGTGAAGAAAAAGAAAACAAATCACGCTGTGCTCTGCAGGCCAGCATCAAATTGCAGGTGCAGATCTTCACCTGGCATCAGTCAGCTCCAGTGAAGCCAAATTGATTTATACCTGCTGAGGATTTGACACAGTATCATCATAAATTCTAGATCTATGCTTAATTCAGAAAGAAACACAGAGTGGTATTTTGATATTTATATTTTATTCTGAGCACTGTTATTCAAAGTCTGGGCCACTGGAATGAGTACATGTCCCATGAAAATTTCTGGGCTATAATCAGTTGGGACACAAATATTCAATGTAAAATAATTGAAGTAGATGTGTGACATGAAACTTTACACTTGCAAGTACACAGGTGGTATGATGCAGAACACAAGAGAAGCAGTAAAAGCATTCCACGTAAAGATAAGTCCTCTATTATTTTATATTCTTCCATGAAAATTAAGCCTTTCAGTTTTGCCATACTCAACATTTATCCATAGGAGTAGACAGGGTGCCATCTAGTGAAGAAAAGATTTGTTGCATATCTAAAGATCCACAAATCCAACTGCTTTCTTCTTTAGTATAAATGGAATGATATGGACATTCTGCAAGAGGGAAACTGAGCAGGATGTTCAGTCAACTGTGTTTGCAGAGCACAGTGAAATAAAAGAAGGTTAAAAAATGCAAAATACTAATCTCCTTATTGCAAAGTGCCCTGCACACATACGTATCGGCTTGTTTCATTTAATCCAATTCCCTGCTTCTTCCCCAGCATCACTTCCCTTCTGCTCTAGATAAAAAATGTCCAACATAGTAACTTGGGACTTATTCTAGGTAAAATTCACTATCTCTTCTAAATATCCCCAGCTGGATTAGCAGAAAGGCTTATAGTTGATCTTGATGTAGGGAATTCCTTTTCTGTGTTGCATTTTGGCTATGTCTTACTATTCAGAAGCTTCTGGAAGTGAAAGATAAATTCTGGATCCCTTAACCTTGCACTGCAAAAGTATAAATGCATTACAGCTGATGTGTTGACACCATGCCTAACACTTAGTTATTACATCTCTCTTAAAAAATACTCTTTGAGACTACTAGCCTGGTCTACACAGTCTCATCAGTTTTCTTCTTAAAGTTTCTCTTCCTTTTGCATCTGATCAGAACCAAAAGTGAAGTTAATTATGTACTTTATGTTCCATACTGTAGAATCTTGGGAATTGATTTGCCTGGACAGTTGTTTTGAATCATAAGCAATTAAAACAGATTCTTTGAAAAGATGGTTTAAATTGTAAACAAAGGCAAATCTCCTTAAGGTCTAGACATTTTTTGTTTTAAGTAAATAGAATATCCACAAATCTAATTCATGAGATAAATCTGCTTTGTGATTTTAAACTGAACTGCATTGGGCTGGTTGCTAACAGATAGAAGTCAGTGGCCATTGACCTCCAAGTTCAGGTAAAGCAGGGCCTGAGTTTGCTGATCCCAGGCTGTCCTGTGGCATGTCCACAATCCGCTGACACCAGGAACACCTGGTCTGGTGCTGTGTGGGCCTTACATTTGGCCAGTTTTACACAGGCCCAAATCTCTTGTTTTGGTGATTTGCAGATTGTTATCAAGCAGCTCCTGCCTCAGGTTTTGGCTGCTCCTGCAGTCAGCAGCGTTAGCCTCCTTTTTGAAGAACAATGCTAATGTGATTCCATGGCATATTTCCTTCTTATGACTTCTGAACTCTTCAGCCATTTTTAACCAGGCATAACAGAAGATCTCAGGGATCTGAAGTTTTTAAACACTTTGTGTAAACATGTGAGTGGGTAGTAAAAAAGGGTTTCCCTCCTCAGATGGCTGCAGTGGGAACTCATCTATTATTAAATACCAGAGAGTCCTCTTGGAGACAGACCATACATAATTGTAACCACAGGAAAAGATTTGATTAGAAATTTTCTTTTTTAGGCACTGAAGACTTGAGCTAATAGTGATGGATACTATAGGAAATCAACCTTTCTCAGTTGAGTGCCTACAGAACAACTCATCTGCTCTGTGATGTTCAGCTGATGATCTGCTGGCTGCAGGGAAAAGGGACCATTGAAACATGTCTTACCCCAGAAGAGAACATTTTCCATGCATGTCACTTAGAATCAGCTTTGCTGTGATTTGAGTGTAAATGATATTTGATCACTTTCTTACTTAATCCCACACTGATCTTATGCCTTTCCCCTTCCCTCTTGAAATCACTAACCAGAAATGAAGAAAGAATTTTCCAAATCACTCAGTATTGTCCTGGCTCTCCTGAGAGCAGGAACAGGCATAGGCAGAGCTGGGCAGTAGAGTCCTGTGCATCCCACCTTTTCTACTGGATGGATATTACAGGTTTTATATTTGCTTTGTGCTGAGGTGGGATATCGAAAAGAAAAAAGACCTTCTCTGCTTTAAACAAGAAATATATAGGTGTAATTCGAGGCTATGGATAAGTGCCTTCTCAGAAATCCATTTTAATAGTGAGCAAACAGGGGAAAATAATTTGTCATAAGATAACAAAGAGGAATATTTAAACCCATTGTGAGATTGTCCTAGTTCAGCAGGAGGGACCAGCTAACCCTGTGTGGGGGTGATCAAACCTGTGTATTCCACCCCCTCTATTCATTCCCCAAGGTCAATGGGCCATTAGCAGCAGCTGCCCAGGGAGCCATTATCACCTTCACACCCAGCCTGAGGGGGCGGAGCTGCTAATGGGCCATCAACAGTTCAACACCCCCTGGCTCCCAGAGTTAATCACCCATTGTGTGAGTCCCCGCCCAGGGGGAGGGACTGGGTGCTCCCTGAGGGTACATAAGTGGTGGGTAAGAAGACCTCGGGAACTTCTCGTCGGATCCAGAGCAGCAGCAGGACCTTGACAGGAGGAGATCACCTCTCTCGCCCAGACCACAGCCCTCGCCTGCACCAACAGGTTTTTCTTTTCCTTTTGCTCCGGACTTGGGGGAACCACAGGGGTCTCAGCACAAGGGCAAACAAACCCCCTTGGGTTTGTGCCCCAGGACACTGGGTTATACTGCTGGGGTTTTGTGAGTTGAAAGCAATTTCCCTTGTGTGTCAGTGTTGTTATTGTAATATTATTATTAAATTTTAGCTCTGACTTATAATCTCTCTCGTGGTGAGTTCATTTCCCCTGCTGGTTCACCTTCAAACCAGCACAGAGATTTTTAAAGATCTTCAAGAGTATGACAATGATTATGCAGACTAGGTTTATTGCCAGATATGTAATGAAAATGAAAAGAAATCAAGGAAAAACACAGTGGAAATCAATATTAACTAAGGTATTATGTATGAAACCAGTCTTGAAAATAAGAAAGTAATATTTCCTGTTAAAAGGATTAAATGAAAGTAATCAGGGAGCATAATTAACTGGGCTGTTCCTTACTCTCGTAGTTTTTGGTAAGGCTATTTTACCTTTAATTGCCCTGAACTGCTTTTTTAAAAAAAGATTTCTTCAAACTAGCTATTGTTCTTTGACTTATTCTTACAGATTGCCTTGCATGATCTCAATCCCTGTTCCATTGTCAGTCTCTTGACAGAGGATGGTTCACCTGCTCTGACAGTGTGTAGGGTTTACTGTGCTGGGAGCAGCATTGCAGTGGACAGCATGACCTGGTAGATGTTTTGCTTAGCTGAGGTCAAATTTTGCAATCCTTGAACAGAGACAAGTGGATAAATTTGCTGAGTGTCTTGGATGCCTTAGGGTGCCTCAAAGGGCACTAGGTACCTCTGTGTGAGGCAGCTGAATTGAGCCCATCATGATGATCAGTTTAGCCTTCTGATTTTTCCAGAACCCTTGGCTCAGGTTTGCTGGTTGGGAATTGTCTCCTCTGGTTTTAAACATCAGTGCTGTAGATTTCTGCATCTGAACTAGTCACACTGCTTCTTTAGTCTGTGGGGAGAAATAAGTGCATTCAGGATATGATTCATCTGTCTTATTTTAGATGTCTAAATTGGGATGGGAATGTTCCTTGTTCTGACTCATTTCTTTCATTTGCCCTGGGTGAGACCAAGGTGACAAGATAAATTCTGACTGAGCAGATGAATCCCACCCATCAAATCTCAGGAGCTTCTACCTCAAAATCCCCATTATGTGAAACTGCCACTCAGATGTTTCTCTGCTGACCAGCTGTGCTTGTCATGTAAGGTTATGATGAAAGGCTATATGAGGTTGTGAAGGAGGTGTGACCTCCAATAGAAGAGCATGACCTGCAATGGGTGACTTTTTGTCACACGGTGGATCCAGATGCCCCTTCTATCATGCAGCACAGTGTGGTACAGACTCATGAGTCACACATAGGAAAAAAATCAATGCTCTGCCTGCAGAAAATAACTCTCTTCCTTTTTCAAACTGGCAGTTACAATCACTATGTGAGAGGCAAGCCGAATTTCATCTTACTTCTTTTTCTTATGTGAGAGAAAGAGAGAATAATGGTTACCTGGCATTGTTTCTTCCTTCCATGCCAACTGTGATATTTGCCTTTTGTTGTCTGTGCTGCAAAGCAATAAATAGCACCAAAACCACTGACACAACAGAGGACATTTCAGTGACTTCCATGCACTGGGTGTCTCACTTGACTTGTTTCAGCAGCAAAAACACATCAGGGAAAAGCCATGTGTGTGCTCCATAACCCAGACAGGAACTTACCATATTGAATGTGTTAAAAAGGCTACTGACTTCCTGCTTGGAACTGTAAAATCAAACAATTGTTCCCATTCTGGGGAACAGCACTTGAATCTCCTATATAATAAACCGTGTGTGGTATCTCTGCCATTTCAAGTGTGCACTGGGGCCAAATGCCATTGTGGAGGAGTGTGGAGACACGTGTGGTCCTGGACCACAGTCAGTGCTAATCAGCAGATCGAGGGGTCAAGCCTGCAAATCCAGCAGCAGCAGCATCACTGGGGAGTACAACTGCATTTTAACTACAGAGAGGACAAATGCCTGATGGAGCATCATGGAAATGCTTTACTGAGGTGCTGGTGCTATAGAGACAACATATTTCTTTTTAATTTGATGGAAGAAGCTTTTGTCTGCTGTGATGAAACAGGAAAGGCTGAAAGATTTCCACTCTCAAGGTTAATTGCAATCACATCTTTGATGCAATTAATTTTAACAGGGGAAGAGAATCACAGGTTAGGAGACAGAAAGGGCAGGTTAAAGAATATTTAAATGAGTTAGAAATGTTTTAGTCAGCAGGGTCAGGTGAAATTTGGTCGAAAGTTGCCAAAGCAATTGCTGAACTCTCAGTGATTGTCTTCAGATGCTTATGAAGGATCAAGAGGTCTCAGAGCCCTAGAGAAGCTTTCACATAGTACCTGTATTTAAAGAAAAAGGAATATAAAGTAATTCATCAGGTAGATTAACTGGGATACCAGAGCAAATGTTTAAAAAAATAAGTGAAGGCACTGAGTAGATAATAAAGTGATGGAGATAGTAATTGTGGATTTGCCAAGGACAAATCATGTCAAATCCATCTTTATATTTTTTCCTTCTTTGCTGATCTATAGAATCACTCAGCAATAGGACAAGGGGGCATGGGCTTAAGCTCTGCCAGGGGAAATTTAAGTTGGATATCAGAAAAAAATTCTTTACAGAGAGAGTAATCAGGCATTGGAATGGGCTGCCCAGAGAGGTGGTGGATTCACCATCCCTAGAGATTTTTAAACACAGATTGGACGTGGCGCTGGGTGCCATGATCTAGTAAATGGACTAGAGTTGGACCAAGGGTTGGACTCGATGATCTTGGAGGTCTTTTCCAACCCAATCGATTCTATGATTCTATGATTCTATGTTCTATGATTCTATGATTCTAATGTAGAAAAAGAGTAAGATGTTGTATCTCTTAATGGTCACATGCCAAATGGGGAATAACTGATTAATTGCTATGAAGTGAGTGTACTGCTTAAAAATAACTACTGTCAAAGAAACCTTATCAGTGCTTTGGGGTAAAAATATGAGGACATTTTAAGTTAGAATTATGTGAGGTTTACCCTGAACACAATCCTACTCAGCATTTATATTGCTGTTTTGAATGCCATAATGAAAGAGTAAGGATTTCAAGAACTGTGGGAGACATGATCATGTTTGAAATTGACTTTTACTCTATGGAAAATTGCCAGGCATCAACCAAGTAACAGAAAGGGAAAAGTATTGTACGCAACAGAAAGTGACTAAATGCCCCAGAGTATGTGAAAGACAATGCTAAACTGCAAAAGATTTGAAGATTTTTTGATTTATCAAGACATTTCAGCCTGGGATATACTCATAAAGATGTGAAAGAGAGTTAATTTCTTTTCCCTTGTGTAGGTGGGGTCTCAGCTGGAATACTGGGCTCACTTCTGAGCAGTGGATATTGATAAAGTATTGGGAATCCTAAAGTGAAGCAACAGCTGGAAAATATGACCTATGAAGTAAGCTCCATTTAATATAGAAAATCAGTAAGGAAGTTATGATGGAGAATGTAAAGACTCTCCTGATAACTGATCATTTCCTATGCCCGCTCTTGATCTGGCATGAAAAAATAAGCTAAATGTAGCCCATAGAATTTGGTTTAGATACCAGGAAAAATCAAACAAAAAGGACAGTTAAGCTCTAAAACAGGTTTTATAGTGAAGCAGTGTTATCTAACTGTTATTATTATTACCATCATATTTCTATGTTCTTCACTGGAAATATTTCCATAATAATTGCAAACATTCTTCTTGCTTTGTTTTAAAGGCAAAATACACTAAATCTGGTTCCTGTGGATGGACTTAACTAATGATTCCTAATACTGCTGTATCGAAACCTCCCTGCTGCTGCCTTTGCCTCTTCTGTGCCCTGCTGCTTCTGACTCCTGTTGCTGCTTCCCTGCCCACCTCCCAGCCTCTGCTTTTTCCTACTTGCTGCCATCCTGCCTTCCCCACACTAGCCTGTGTTGCTGCTGTCCTCTGCTTGCCTCTGAATTGCTGCTTCAACAGTGGTGGCTAGAAATGCAAAAGACCCCTAAGAGATTGGTGTAACTGGCACATCTTGCCCCTAAGAAGCCACTGGGCTATAGGTTTCTTCTGGTCCCTTCCACGGTCACCACCATGACTTCTTTTCCTAGCAGAGTGTAGTGTGTCAGTGCTTGATAATGAGTGCAAAGAAGAACTGTGCAAAAAGGATTTTGAGCCTTCTCAGCCAGTTGTATGCTGATCTGGCTGCCTACCTATGTCTGCCCAGCATCGGGGATGCACAATTATGCTGACTTCCAGTAACTGTGAGGAATTTGTTGATTTTTCCATCCAAATCCCTTGCAGCAATCATTTGTAGCTTGGGCTCTTTTGGGCTGGCACAGCACCAGGGGCAAATCAAGTAATAACAGGGTAAGCTCCTGTGGCTGGCAATGCAAGTGCTAGTGTTGTGCTGTGCTCCTGGCATGGTGCGACGCAGGCCAGAGGCAGCCAGGAGAATGTGCCCTAAATGAAATCTTGCTGTAAGCATGTTAGGCTAACTTCTGCAATGCAAGATATAAATAGCCATATGTGTTTACACTGCAAAAAGAATTACACACACACACATGCACAATATCACTCCAAAATAAGGAAACACAAACTGAGAAAGTTAGGCCTTTTAGAATCAAGATTAAGTGCAGTGATTGCTTGCTGCTCAGAGGTGTAGCTTTGCTTTGGGATTTCCATAATGTCTTCTCCACTTTGATCTCTCAACAGACAGTCTCTAGCAGATACTAGAGTGGAAAGAGGCAAAAAGTAATTATTTCTTTTAAGATTTCTAAGTAAATATTTTTGACAGACTAAATTATATTTCATAGAAATATAAGAGTAGTTCCACCAGAATTAATTTTTCAACTTAAATATTTGTTTTCTACAGTAATTTCAAAGAACCCTTGTAAATGTTTCAAGTAGTGTTTCACAACATTTGCTTGTACTGACCATTACTGCAACTGGCTTTATTTGATAGTTGTACTTTCATGTGAAGAGTCCATGAATAGTCAGTCCTTTCCATATGCTGTGGGCTTCACACAAATCCACAGATCTCTACTATAACTCATCCCTTTTCCTAGTCTATTTAGATATTGCTCCCATTTCAAGACTGTGAGTATGACTCTACCATTTCTTCTTCACCTGCTACTGCCCTACTCCTTTACCCACATTACAATATGTCCTTCTGCTCAGGAAGTAAGTGATGGATAGCATGAACTGTTGGACTCAGCCAAAAGAAGAGGCAGAGGTAATAGTGGATACATTTTTCTCAGAAGGCTTCAGCGGGCTTCACAATCTCCCCAGGGACTGCCCCATGCTCATCACTTTAGTTTATGTTGTTCTCCAAAACAGTGTTCTGACAGCTGATGCACAAAAGCCTGGAAGTAAATTACTAAGTCTCTGACTGAAAAAAAGATCACAGCAATTCCCTGTATCTATTGTTTGTGTGTCTGATGCAGACAATGTCTCACAACAGTACAAGAACATTTTCTAGGATACACCTGGGCCATCTTAAAGTCTGAACTATGCAGGAGATGGGTTGTGGTCCCCTATTTGACCGGTGGCCCAAGCACAGGGTTTCCTGTCCTGTCAAGGGCTCTGAAAATCCCTCTTACAGTAAAAATTATGAATATGATAGGTATATCTTTTGGTAATATGCAAACAAAATAAAAACACACTTTACATCCTCTAAGGAATATAACTTTTTTAAAACTTATCTTCTACAAGTCTTTGTCACCCAATGCAGGCCTTTTACATTTTTCAGTGTGTGTGTGTGTTGAAAAACATGTAGAGAGTAAAGCATAAACTTGAGTAGAAGTGTATGTGCTTTTCAAAACTAATACCTTATTTCAGTCTTATTAGTTGTGAACATGCAAAACAAATGATCTTTACCAGTCTGGTCCTCTCAAAGCAGAAAAACTCAGTATTTATCTGACTTCCTATATGTGAGCGACTTAACATGAAAGAAGATAGAGACAGAAAGCAAACTTCGGTTTCCAGGTGAAGATCAAAAAGTGTTTTACAGGCTGCAAAAATTAAGGTGCTCAACATCCCCATGCATTAGGTAATGATATAATTTGACTTCTGGGACAGACTAAGGCACAAAGAAATAATCAGATTTATGAACCATATCATTCCAAGCCTGTGATAAAGATCAGAATAAAGTCTGAAAAACATCCACTTAGTCTTTTGCTTTAATTAAAGCTGTTTCCTAAAATAAGTGGTTTTCAAGACTTTTAGTAGATGTACAGATTGAAACTCTACTAATATAACTCATTGAAATTTATATTGAATATTTTTAAAGCTTGGAAATGAGGTTCTTGTCTTCTGAGGGTGGGCAAGAACAGCCTACAGCAGAGCTCATAGAAAGGAAGTTAATTTTTGTTTGGCAAAACACTCTCCTCCCTATACTTCACCATAAACTTTAGGTCAGTAGCATAATCTGTTTTTTTTTCTTTTTGCATGCCTTTGAAGTAAATGGAATTATGTACTATAAGTGAGAAAGATTGCTAATGAAAAGATGAAAAAATATCCTGCTGATTTGCTTTGTATTATGAAATCTCATGCTTATATCCATTTGCATGAAAGAAGAGAGACTTTATTATTTAAAATTATATCTAGTTAAAAGACTTTTTATGTTGCATAACTGAGTCATTTATAAATCAAAAGAGGGAGGAATTGAACTAGCTGGTAGAGAAGGGGCAGGTGCCTCCTGTTATAGGCAGATGTGCATCTTGGAACTGAACTCTTTGCAAATGTCATGTGAAAAAACTGAATTTATTAGAAATAGAAATTGCACATACAAAAGCTGGTGACTTTGAGAAAACCTTCAGGCAGCTTTGGGACTGCAGGCTAGAAACTACTTTTCCTATCTGTATTAAAAAACCTGTGAAAAGGCTCTGAGAGATTTAGCTGCAGCTATTTCAAATGTTACTTCTCCCGCCTGCCCTATTTTTCTGACAGAGGTTGCCAGCAGAAGAGACAAAATGGGACAGGTTGCTGCACTTTGCCCACTCCTGGTCACACCTTGCATACTGACACAGTTTTCTCTTCCCAGTGGATGGGGTTAAAACACTGAAATGGGGTGACTGAAGTGAGACACAAATCCGGTTCTCTTACTTTGGGATAATGACAGCAGTTTCTGTCAGAAAGGAGAGGAAGGGCATGACTAGTAATGTCCTTACCAGCAGGAGATAAGAGGCCATTTCACTGCTCTGCTCCTGCAATGGCCCCATTACACAAGCTATCTGGCAGGCTGTTTTTGCAGTGACAGACATACTATGTGCTGTGTGCCCTTTGCAGAAAGATGCAGAGTTGCAGAGCAGGTTGGACTGACCTTTGGAGGTCACCTGCTCCAAGACCCTGCTCAAAGCAAAGCAAAGCAACATCACACATGGCTGTGCATGTGTGCTGGCAGACATTAATATTTCATCTGTAAACTGATTTCATGGAGCTTGCCTTTTTCATGTGATCTTCAGGCCTAGTTCAGTTTTAATAGATCAGGAACAAAGGACACAAAAAGGAGATTATTTTTTAAAGTGAAAGTGGATGGTCGTAAATGGAAGCGGATGTGTAGGTGCTTTTTGCTTTGTTTGTTTATTTGACTTACAAGTTTTCACAAAGCGTTAAATTTCTGATATTTTTAATAAACATTTTTCATTTCAGGTGAGATTTTTGCTATTAAAGTTGCAGGACGAAAATGCTCAGCCTGCCCAAGACTAGGGAGTTTGCATGTTATAAAATGCAAATAAATCCAGTAGGACAGGGGAGATGGGAAGTAATCACGGTGTGCATAAACAAATAGGTAGTTCCTCTGTCTACTTTCATGTTGATATTACACAGAAATTTTCAACTCTACAGTAAATGTGAGGATTTTTTACTTCTGTTCTTTTGCTTCTTTATTTGTTATTCTTGGATCTCAGCTTGCCAAGTGAGCTGGGTTAAACTATGCATATTCTCTACAGAAAGAGGTAAAATAAGCTGTCTACCTCTCCTGAAGATTATATGTGCTCCTGGTGCGCTCCACTGACAACTCTGGTTGTCATCCAATATGGCAAGTAGCAAACGTTTTCCAAAGAAAATTTAATCATTAAGTACATAAAAGATTAATTACTAGAGGGTGGATCAATAAGATACAAAAATTATGACCAGTGCGACAGCCAAGATTTTGAAATGGTGGATGGAGTGAAAATTTATGAGCATTGAACTTCTATTCCTCCACTGCTCACATCAACTGTCAAATGAAGGAGAATGTGGTGAGCAAACTTCAGCAGAGGACGTACTAATTATTTAAAACATATTTGTTTTCTTGCTTCTACATCCTGTTTTGTCTTTGGTGGGGACAATGTTTAAGCACAATTTTTTCTTTGGATAAGAAAAACAGGTAAGTATATTTTGCATATCCTTCGAGAATTTTGAGGTGAAAAATGAGAGAAACATTGAAGTTTGACAATTATCAAAATCAAAGATAACCTCCAGCTAGCCAGGGGAATGGGAGACCTTTTTAAAAAATGGTGGGGTTTTCTTGGGTTTTTTTGTTTGTTTGTTTGTTTGGTTGGTTGGTTGGTCAGGTTTTTTGTTTAAAATCCAAATACAACACTAGGAAAAAAATTTCAGAAGCACTAAGATTAGAATGTGTCATAATTTATAGGAGAAAAAAAGAGGTAAAATTAAAATGCATTTTTCAATTTTTTTGTCCATCTTGTAAAAGAGTATCTGTAAAGCAGTGTTGCCAGGAAGATGAAGAGCTGAGAAAGGAAGATACAGGGAATGTCCAGAGAGCTGAGTTAAAATGGAACAAGTCACCCATGTAAGCTCGGGAAGCTGCTGAAATAGGATATTTGGTATTTTCTGTGGCATGATGAGGCTGCTGGCTCCAGTAGCTCTAGAGACTTCATCTTTGTTGTGGTACTATCTTGATTTCCAGCTGCCCAGGGAACTGCTAAATCTTACCAGCTCCTTTATGAGCTTGGATAGTGCTGAGAACTCTGCCAACCAGACTGCTTATTAAAACCCCACAGAGCTCAAGAGATTAAGCAGCAAGGAGCTGGCTAGATAAAGGCCTTTAGCAGCCAAGCACCCAGGAGATGTGTATGTGTGTGTGGAGTTTCAGAGTGGCCACAAATGAGTAGATTTTCCTCAAAGGTTGGAACAGAATTGGCATATTCCTGAAGAATGCTTTGATCCTGTCAAATCCATTATTTTCCAACAGATGTGGGGAAATCTCCAAATCTTAAAAAAAAAAAAAAAACCCAAGTAAAAATCTGTATTTGTGGTTTTGTTTTTTAAATAATGCAGCAATAAGATATATAGGCAGATTTTTTTTGGTCATCCACTGAGAATGCAGAGCTTCCTCTTTCATAGAACTCTATTTATCCAGTAGATAAAATTGATTGGTACTGGACTGTAAAGAGCTTCATGTATATATGGGTACTTTTTGTGGTGTCACAAGTCTATTCTACAGTGGTCCTTATAGCCTTATATTAATTTTATCCTACTTCACACTGAATATATTAATTCTGAAAATTTTCCTGAACTTGACAATGGTTATAGTCGTTATCTTTAAATAGAGATGCATCCAGACTGAAGTTCTGCAACTGAATAAGTTTATTAGCCAAATTTTGGCTTTAGTGAGGATTGCCTAAATGGTCCTTTTAATAAAAAGAACTGACCCAAAAATCCAGATAAAACAAACAAAATCTTCAAAGTCTTTAATTCACAGGTCTGGATCCTAGTGAAAATATGTCACATTTTTATGCTTACTATGAATACTTAATCCCTGCTTTAAACCATACATATCTACATTTTAAACTAGTCATACACTTTTTCTCAAGAATTTTTCAATTTAACTTTTTCTTTCAGATCCAAAGGTAAACAAATTTCTATCATTCCCTTTTCCATAGTCTAGTGGCTTTCTGGAAACCAAATTAAAAAGTGAGTCCTATCTCTGAACACCAAATAAATCTAATATAAATACTTTCACATGGTTTTGATTGCATGCAAATTTTTTGAAAACAAATTAGGATGTGTTATGAGGTTTTTGATTGCTTTGCAGATGTAGTGTGATTTCTGTTTCACAACCTGCATTTGTAGATCATTCTCAATGTTGCCACACTTCCATGTGCTAAAATATTATTTGCGTTTGAAACTTAGAGAATGTGCACACCGCATTATCTTAGTTACAAATAAGAGCAAAGTTATATTGTCTGTATGGCTCTACTTTTTAACAGCCATAATCAGTCCATTACCTAGTTGTGAGCACCTGATATTATCTGTTGTGAGGTAAACCTTTCTTTGCTGGAAACTGTTCCTCTTATCAATTCAAACAGCATGTTTGAATCAACATAATAAAGTAATTGCACAACAAGGTAAACTGTTGCTTTCTGAACAGTTACTGAATTTCTTAGAGAAAATGGATCATTACAGTATTTTAGGAGGAATTGGATTTCAGAGTTTACACTTGGCATAATTAATTGCTTAAAACATGACATGGGTAACAGTAGTGTTGCAATAGCTATGTCTTATCGAGGAATAAATGGCAGTGGGAATGAGTGAGGGAAGAAACAACCACTGATTTTGTTGTTTTTTAACACAAATATTTTGTGTTGAGTTTCCCATTAGTAAATCTTTTAAAGAAGATCATATCTTTTGCTGCATGAAGAAAAATCCTTCATCCAACATACAAGGCCAGAAACCATATGGAGAACCATTTTTCTTACAGGATTCCTGAGCTGCTGCCATAAGAACAAAAGAAATACTGCTCTCAGAAGAAAACTGTGGAATTAGTACAGGGCAAACCTTCTTGTCTGCCTCCATCTCTTTTGTTTTCTGATGGTTGAGATCCTAACAGCTTGAACAAAGCCCATGCCACACAGGTATCATGTATCACTGTGGTTTTCCTTCAACACTTTTTTCAACATCTCCCTCTGAGATCTTCATCTTGCCTGGGAGATCTACTCTGTTATCACTGCCAAGGAGCATTTTGTGCCTGGCACAGGGAACTTGATTTGTCAGAAAATATAAAAGCAAAGAACCAAGGTGCTTGCAAAGATGCAAAGAGTTAGCTATGATAATTTTTGTTTGTTTTGGTTGGGCTTTTTTTCTTTTTTTTTCTTTCTTTCTTTCTTTTTTTTTTTTTTTTTTTTTTTTTTACTACCAAAAGAGATAATACCTCAGGCAAACCTTCATAGGCAATGTTACTAGGTAATTTTCTGTATTGACCATTCAGATGAGGTCACTTCTTTAATCTCATGATAACTGTAGAGTGCAAGTTCTTTATTGTGTTTACACTATTTTGAACCAGCATCTCTTTAAAAAGTTGAGCTCACTTAAACATGTGATGCTGTGATTTTCAAACTTGCATTTTAAATAGCATTAGGCTATGAAGATTATCACCACTGGAGGTATATTGTAAATAGTCTGTTATATGGAGATTTAAAAAAAATAACTATCACTGAAAAATGAAACATTTTATCAATTTAAAAATTAATTCTGAATAATAATGGTTTGTTATCTAGTTTGATTTGTTCTATGCATGAGTATGGCAACATAAATTGCGACATTAAATATGAGTCCTACATTTTGCTTTTTTAAATACATGAGAAAGTCTATATAAAAATACTAATTTCAGAAATAATAATGTAATCATGTAACTAAAAGCAATATAACATTAAAGTGGTGAAATAGCCCTCAACTGTAACATATTTCTGTTTAGAATACACTGTGTGACAGCCAAGTGACAGAATACCTATTTTGTCCAGAGAAATAAGGCAGAAACACGGTGATATAGAGACAGTAAACATTCCTGTCTGTAGGAAATAATAGATTTGATTCCACATCTCCAGAGTCAGATTAGCATGAGGACTTTTACTCCTTACCAATTATCAGAGATATCCAATATCTCATCCTAGAAACAGCCTGGTCTTCCTAGCTAGTCTTCTGCTTCTTTCTGGTTCATGATACAGTTAGTGTCTATGATGCAGTGTGTAATGCTATAATAAAAAGGTGTGGGTTTTTTTATTTATCTGAATTTCCTTTTTTCTGTTTCTATTTAACAAGATACTTCTTCACTGATTATAAAATAAGACTAATTTTATTTTGTCTTTGTAAGGACAAACATTGTGAGTCACTGTTTTACTAATCCAAATGACTCTTCAGATATTGTCTTTCATGTAGGGACTTTTGGTCCTTAATACTTGTCCTAGTTGGAGTGGCCAGAACCAGCTTATTACTGTGTGGGCGTAACCAAAACTGTGCATTCTACACCCTCTATCTACTTTCTAACTGTTAACAATGGATCATTTGCAGCAGCTGCACAGGGCACACCTGACCCCTCAGGCTACAAGCTGGGTGTTAAAGAAGCCTGTGAGATAGGATCTTCACACCCATGACTCAGGTGTGATAACTCCCCTCTGGGGAGGCATTAGCACCTTCACACCTAGGCTAAGGGGTCATGTCTGCCAGTGGGCCATCAAGGATTCCAAAATATCCCGTGACTCAGAGTAAACCATCCATTGTGAAACTCCTGATCCCAGAGGAGGTACTGGGCGTTCCCACCTGAACCTGAGCATATATAAAATCTTGGGGTTTGGGGACTTCTGGCACCAGTCATTGGATCCTGAGGATGACCAGAACCTTGACGGTACTATGGCTCTTGACCAGACTGAGACCATCATCCTGACCAGCAGATTTTCTTTTCCTTTTACTTTGCACTCAGGGGACCACGTGTGGCTCAGCACAGGGGCTGATGAACATCATTCTGTTGGTGCTTCAGGGTGCTGGGTTATACATCTGGTTTTTCTGATTTTTCCTGTGTCATTGTATTTATTGTAATCTTTTTAGTAAATTGTAACTCTGGCTTATAATCTCTTTTGAGTTGGGTTCATTTCTCCTGCTGGTTTACCTTTAAACCAGCATAGTACCCTTTTCTGTGCTGACTGTCCTATTGGAAAGCAGTAAAACTGTTGAGGAAACCTAGATAAAATAAGGAGCTCCTCAAGAGTGACATTCTAAACATGTGATAAAAATCCAGGAAGGGAAAGGCACGAGTCCCACCTGAGTTCCTCAGTTCTTTACCCTGTCTGCAGTTCCAGGAAGATGGCTGCCCTTCTCAGTGCTCCACAAGCACTTCAGCATCTATTAGAGAGAAAAAAAGAAACCAAAAACATGGAATACATGAAAGAAATGCAAAAGTAATGACTTGTGCAAAGAAAAAAAGCCTCTTATTTGAGGTAGGGCTTGCCAATTTCAAAAGCTTGTTTTCTGTTAACTGGGAAGCAGCCTGTAACAGCACCCCAGAACCTGGTGTTACTCCACACACTGGACGTATTTGACAATTAACCCCAGGAGGTTTTAGCATTCCCACCACTTTTGTGGATCTCACCCTGGCAGAGCCCATGTGCATGCCCCCCAGCATGACCAACTCCTTGGGCTGAGCAGGTGGGATGTGTGGTTGGGCAGGGGGAGGTAGGAAGCCGTTTCCTGGCTCCTGAGTGTCCCAGCTGAACCACCAGGGAGTCCAAGGGGCTGTCTGGTTCCCACACTGGACTTACTGGGGTCATGAGGGGTCATCATCATGCTTGGCAAGGGAGGGGAGAAAACCTTCATGAAATCTGCTCTCAACTGTGCTTTCCAGGCCTCTACCTTGATGGTTTAAACCATCTCTGTCAATGGAGCAGTGGGAAAGGGCTGCCCTGGCCCGTGGGGTTATAAACTGTCTTAACAAAACCCAGAGTTTTTTCATTATGCTTTGCTGTGCATCAACTGAAATCTTCTTGAAAATACAAAAAGGAGAGGGAAGAGGAGAAGGAGGTAGGGAAATATTCTTCCCTACCATTTATTATACTGGAAAGGCAAATGCCTACTGGAGAAGACACTAAAGTTTTATTTAGCCAAGTTGCTCCTCTGGGAAATAGTGACGATGAGGGGTGTTTTGATCTTTCTTTGATGCAGTAATTAATTTGTCACTCTGCAAAGCTTTCCAGAACTCAGAACTATCTGCTCTCACATGGAGTGCTGTAACAAAGTTCAGCTGTTCCTGCTCTGAGAAGGCAACATCAGGGCTGTCAGTAGCAGCAAAATAAAACTGTGATTTTTTTAACAGAGAGTGACGTTGCTCACAGCAGACAGTGAATTTGAACAAGAGATCACTGACCTTTTAGGATGTTACATTTTTTATCCTGAAATTCTGTGAAATAATGAATAAACTTCCCAAATGTGCAGATGAGTCTGGTAGGTCTCTGTTTTGTCAAGCAAGTCAAAGCCAGTAAGATTTATTCAGGTTTACTGTTGCACTGAAGAATCTCAGAGTACAGCAGAAATAATCAAGAGTCTCATAAGCTTCATGCATGCCTTGCTGCTACTGACTTTAGGGAAACTGGAGCAGAAACATCCAGTGGCCTTTCTTTTTTCCTTTTTTTTTTTTTTTTTTAAATAGACCTAATGGACTGCTGCAAAACAGAAATCAATTTTCATTCAAATCCTGAATGACCAGTAAATTGCTTTTGTGCTTCCTGTTGTGTATTTTTTATCACCATTTGTGAACAATTTCTTTTTCTAAGTGGATGTTGATGCACACAGTTTCTTGAAAATTCCGAAGGTCTCTTCATACATCAGTATTGCCAGTAGCAGAACAGATGTAGAGATTTAGAGAAGGCAGGGCTTGGAAGCCTTAGCTTTAAACACCAAAGGTTGATATGTCTGGGTTCTGGGCTGTAAGGAATCTTTAACCATGGCCCTCCCTCAGTGTTATGTAGCTACTGTCACAGGTTTGGCCTAGCTGTTGCCAACCCTGGACTGGCCCCCCTTTTCCCTCCCAGAACCTTCCCAGTAAAGGAAAGGAAAAAAAAACACTGAAAAGAAACACACTCTAAAGAAACTGAACTGAATAAAAAGAATAAATTATATTTTCTAACATTTACAAACCGCACTGTATACACAATACATAGGATCCCAGCCCCAGGGGAGAGGGGAGGGGAGAAAAGGGAATTGATTAGCCGGAAAATAGGGAAGACACCAACCCAACCTAAAGAAACCAAATGAATCAAAACAAACACAATTAAAAACCTCAAGGAAGGAGAACAAATATGAAACAATCTCACCCAGGACAGGAGAACCATGAACAACCCAAGGGACCAGGCTCCAACCACCTCCCCCCGGCTCTTCAGCCAAGGAAGGGAAGCAAGCAACCAAAACCACTCCCCCCCTGCTACATGGAAGACACGTGTGGAATACTTGTAACTTCCTTAGATACAATGGTTACTGAGGAAGCCATGGGTCAAACCATTACAGCTACTTTGATAACTCCATACATTGACAGAATCACAGAATGGGTCAGGTTGGAAGACACTACAGTGGGTCATCTGGTCCAGCCTCCCTGCTCAGGCAGGATTGTCCTAGAGCACATTGCACAGAATTGCACCCAGACAGTTCCTGAATATTTCCAGTGAGGGAGACTCCACAATCTCTCTGGCCAGGGTGTTCCAGGGCATGGGTTTCCTGCACAGTAAAGGACTTTCTCATATTCAAATGGAACTTGCTGTCATCAGTTTCTGCTCATTGCCTCTTGCCCTATTGCTTGGCACCATTGAGCAGAGTTTGGCTACATCTTCTTGGCATCCTCCCTTCTCTTGTACACATTGATGAGGTCCTCTCTCAGTCATTTCTTCCCAAGGTTGAAAAGGCTCAGCTTCCTCAGCCTTTCCTCATAAGAGGGATGCTTCAGTCTAATCAGCTTTGCAGGCCTCCACTGGACCTGCTCCAGGAGCTCCATGTCTCTTTTGTACTGAGAAGCCCAGAACCGAACACAGATTCCAGATGCAGCCTCACCAGGGCCGAGTAGTTAATTAGCAACCAAGACGAGTTTTTTTCTCTGTCTCCTCATGATTGGTCCCATTTTTTGTGCTATTTTTGCTGGGACATATTTTGTCAGTGTTGTTCTATGTAATTCCTGTGGATCTGAAAGTTGAAAAATTTTATCCAGCAGTTAAGTTGCTTTGAGAAATCAATCACTTCCCTGTGAAATTAAGGATTTTCTTTTTGTTAACAAGATTAGTTAGTTGGCAGATCTCAACTTGAAAATAATTAGTCTAACTAGTTTAGATACACAACATGAGTAGTTGCTTGCCTGTGCTAAGGCACTGAAGACTGCAGAGAAATTTGGGTCAAATTTCATTGAAAAAGAAAACTGCAGAAACAGTCTTGCATGTATGTAATTGTGGCTAGCTATCTACAGTTACAGTATATCTGTGGATCAGCCTCTTTAGACAGACAAGACTATTTAAAAAAAATAATTGACCACTTACAGAAATCTATTCTGGAACTGAGTAAATCCAGCCATGAAACTCTCACTCTGTATGCTTACATACATACATAAATGCAATATATAAGAGCAAGCATCACAAAAGTAACTGTAGACCACAACTTAAACTACAGTGATTCAGTTCAAGTGTGTTAGTTATTTCACTGTTGTGTTGGAGATGGGTGGTACCATCACTAGCTGCAGTCATGAGAAGATGTATAACAGTCTTCAGGAAGAATTTTGGACTCAGAACTGAGAGATGACAGAGGGCATTCTCTCTCCTTGTCTTAGTAAATTATTTAGTGCAACTGTATTTTCATACAGTTATATGTGGCTAGTATTTCTTGTTGGCTCTCTGCAGGCAACCTCTGGCAGAGTGGGGTTTTTGAGCAGCCCTTGGGAAGTGTCTTAAAGCCTCCAAACGTGTGGAGCCATATGCCTGATGGGATTTAGATTCTGTGATGGTGACAATGTGTTACATTTAGTTTTAGCTCTGGTAAGTTGAAATGATGCTACCAATGTCCTGTTTTTGTTTCTCAGTTCTTAGATAAGGATTTCACAGTGAGGCCAAAGTATTTTTTGATTGTCTACTTCATTTGGGTGCAAATGAGCAAGTCTTATCTACTATGACTTTTTTTTTTTTTGTCTACAGCTACATTGAAATAGGAATTAAAAAGTCTGAGAGAAAATAGAAAGAAATGATGCTAAGTGTTTAATTATGAATACTGCCCATTTAAATAACTATGAAAAAATATGCTTTCATTGCTTTATGCTTGTATAGTTTATGTTCGACAGTTAATGTATGCTATTTCAGGGAAGAAAATGTTATGATAATAATAATTTACCTGGGATTCATTATGAAAAATTTTGGATGCAAAGATAATTGCACTCTTTCATAAGTTTCCTTTTGTCCTTACTGTGTAACTATTTAAATATCAATAGACTGACAATAAATATTTTCAGGAATTAAGAATAATTATTCCTCTCCCGCATTCTTTGCTGTAGAGTGTTCAAGCAGAAGTTCAGGCAGTGCAAACTGTAGATAACATTTAGTGATTAATCACAGAGTTATGGAATTGTTGAGACTGGAGTGGACCTCTGGAGGTCATCCAGTTCAAACACCTGCTGATAGCAGGGTCAACTAAAGCAGGTTTCTCAGTGCCACGTCCAGTCAGATTCTGAACGTCTCCAAAGGATGGAGACTCCACAGTTTGTCTGGCCAACCAGTTCCAGCATTTGACTACTCTAGAAAAGATTTGTTCTTTCTTATCTGATCTTGGATGGTTTTCATGTCTCATCTGCAACTGATGCCAAGTAAGTGAGGCCTCCTTATTTTTATGCCAATGTGAAGTCAGAGAGATTGACCTAGATCACAGAGATGTTAGGTCAGCTTATTTGTATTTAAATGCTACAGAAGATAAGAAACATTCCAAATTAGAAGGTAAGAACCATTGATTGTAAACCTGAATCTAGTAAGACTTAGTCACGCAGAATACATATAGACTATTTTTCTAACTGCTTCTTTTTTTTTTTCCCAAACAAATGAGTTTTAGCTATATGTAATCCATGAATTACAGAGGGGTTTTGACACAGTATTGATGGAGATAATGCCACATTAATGTGTATATAATATTTTAGCCATTTTTGACAGTTTGACCTGCCACATGTGCATTTGCATTGTGATATTTCTGCTGTATTAATCATTATAATAGCTTATTATTGCCAGGGACAAAACAGACAAAATGGAAGGCTGGCACTCCTGAAGTTCTATTTATATCTCCCAAACACATCCTGAGTGGTTCAAATGGCTTTTGTTGAAATTTAAGCAAACCAAATAGGGGGCTATTTTAAGACTGCAGGAAGCCCTGAATACTGTGTGCATAAGGAGAGTACGTCTGTTTCATATATACAATGAGATTAATCTGGTCTTCTTTGTGTCTTCTCCCTTTGCAAAGAAGGCAGAGTCCAAATCACTGGATGTGTCTCCTGTCTCACTGAATGTATGATTTTGTGTCCAGTGTTGCCACACATACCCTGGATAGCATGGTCTCACTCAATGTGATATAGATTGCATTCCGTACAGAGTTTGTTTGGGTATGCTGAGTTAGTCAGAGCTTGTCATTATCATTCTGAACAGGATCTTTGCATTCTCCCATGCAGCACTGAAGGCAAACAGGATTGTATTTGTAACAGTTAAAAGGGAAAGGCCTTTGGTAAATTTCTACATTTTGAGTTATAATTGGATTTTGATTTGAAATAGAGATTTGCAGTAGTTATTTTCTGCCTCTGCCATTGCTTTGACAGTAAAATACAGTGAAAATAAACCAGGCTAGGCTTCAGGCTTCACTGAACTTTACCATTCTTATTGAGAATAAATAAATAAAATTAATAATAAATAAAGTTAATGCCAACCAATTTCTTATATAAATAAGAAATACATTTCTTGAAACTTTGGTTATTGCCTTGATACATACTTTATATAAATTAGTAAACTACAAGTCTGCAAAAGGCCATAGGGACACCTCTTTAAATTAACCCTTTAATTACTGTGACTAAAAAACTAACAGTAGACTTATGTTCTTGGACCTGCATTATCAAATCTACTTTAATTAAACACACATCTAATTTAAACAGTAGCATTTCTCTTTGTGCAGCTGTTTGTGATGTACCTTAAAAGAGTGCTTTGTGAATAGAGAGGATTTAGAGGATTTAGAAAATGTCAGTCTGGAAGTGACTTTTCAATACATTTTATTATTTTCTCTCTATTGAATTGAATTTAGAGCCAAGTTCTGTTTGTTCTTGAAAGGTATAGGGACCAGATTCAAGTGATTATGGAGTGAACAACTTAAGTACCTGGAAACACCTGTTCTTGGATGGGGTGGCCTATCCAGCTGTGTATTGTCTGTATATCATGATGAGACCTAAGGATTTATTTTTCCACTCTTATTGTACTTTCTCTTCTGCTGAAATGACACCAGGAACTTGGCCAGAAAGAGATCTCTAGGCAACAGTTACAACACACAGTGCCAGAGCCTGTGTCCCTTTGGCTGCATATTACTATAAGTACATTAAACAGTCTCTTAGAATATATTTGGGTACCAGAACTCAATTATCTGTACTGTTACACGCATTTGGCTTGTGTTGGCTCATACACCAATTCTCAGTTGCTGTCCAGAAGTTAGGATGGATTAGAGGCCATTCTCAATAAGCACGAACTATATTTTTGAGACTAAGTGAGCTTAATACAATGGAGTAGATAGATGATGCTCTGTGGGACTGGGGAATAGATATTGCCACTGTTTATTTTAGTGGTATAAATGTAACAAGTTCCTGTGTGGATATGCTGAGGGACCAGGATTTTGTAATAAATTGTCCCGCAATATTTTTCCAGTTTAAGAGCTTTGTTGTACTCCACAAATAGTATTTAAATCTAGAAAAATGGTAGACATAATGGAAATTAAAGTACTAAAATGCAAACTTAAATCTCACCATTTCCAACCAGTTAACATATCCTCCATCCAGAACTGTAACAGCACTTGGTGTCCACATTCATACTGTAGGTACAGAGCCAGGGCATGGTCCTAAGGATTGGCAAGTGATAGAATGAATTCTCCAATTTGTTAGTGTAGTCCCTGAGACATTTTGGGCAAATGTTAGTTGGCACTTTTTCAAACAAACTCCTTGTTTTGGGATTCACAATGCATACAGGGAGGGTAGACGATTCTGCGAAGAGTGTTAGGTGTGACAGCTATGAGCGTAGAATACTGCTTTGTGCCATGGTTATTTATATAGATACATGTAGTGAGCTGGACTTAAGGTTAAAGCCACTGGGTGTTGAAAGAGAAAACGTAGATTTTTATGTTTAACCAATTCCTTGCCTTAAACATTTGCTGATAGAATCCCACCAGTGAAGAACTCTGTCTCACTGATTATTCAGATTGTAGCTTTTTTTCCGTGTAACACTTGCACCTTTTGCATCTAAGGACAGACTTTATGTTGGAGAGATTTATGATTTCCTGCCTTTGCCATTACACTAGCAGCCTGTCTTTGTATCCACTGGGTCCTCCTCATCAAACATGAATTCATTTGGATGAACAGATTGAAGTTACATAAAAGTTTACAATCACTGCAGTATCATTAACGATAACAGGGCTTTATGTAGCATGAACTGAAGCAAAAGGTTGCCTGCAATGTCTTTTTCAGTGAGGAAAACAGATTTTAGAGTTACTGGCCTACTGCTAGCAATATTTAACTGCTTATTCTGGTTTGAACTCCTGTGTGGGAAATCCTTCATGATTCTAAGCCTCAATTTTTTACTTCTTGGCTTAGCAAATAGTGGAAAAGCTGCAGTGGCAGCTTATTTTCTCAGGGGAGAGAGCATTTCAGGCCATTTGACAGTGACTTCTCTGGTCGATTAAATTATGTCAGCCACTTCCAAACAGAAGAATCTTTTGGACAAATCGTGAAAGAAAATAAAACAGGTTTTTGAGTATAGAAGACATGAAACAGTGAAAACTTTGGAATTCCTCAACTATGACAGATTTTCCAAAATACTGACAAGTAACATATTGCACTGAACAAAGATAGTATTTGAAAGTAGGGCTAGTGTTTATATTTAATGAATGCTTCTGTGAAGAAAATATTTTAAACATCTTGCATCAGCTAATGATGCATGATTTATTTTTTCTGCAGATTAAACCAGTAATTCACAGTACTATCTGTGTGCCTTCCAGATGGCAATTTATCCATAATAAGCCATGTAATATCAAGTAAGAATGTTTTAAATAAAACTTTTTGTCTGTTTGTTTTAAGTTTTCTACTCTAACTTTTCATACAAATGTCTGTGTTCAGCTAAAAACTGAATGTTTGCAGTGAAACTTTGGGTAACCAGGAATGATTTGGAATGGTCAATTTCTTGGCTTAGACATCATGAGTTAAAGTTAACTTTGTATGGTATGACAGTAGATTTAATTTTTCCAGAGTATTCTTAAGGAAGGAAATAAATTGCAAGTGATGATGCATAGTTGTTTTATGTTGGTAAATTTAAAGAAAAAACTTTATATAACAGGAAATTTGTATGATATAATGCTTATACATCATTGAAAATTTTATCAAAGGACCCTTAATCCCAGGGTTATTTAAGAAAAAAAAATCTCACAATCACAAATCATCACAGACATTTCTAAAACAATAAGGTATTATTAATGGAGAATTTGAGAAATTAATTCTGTGAACTGCTAATGAAGCCTGATTTCCTATAGATTTCTCTCTGATATTACATAAACTTTCTATAATAAGCCAGAGTAGAGTGGAATAATAATTCACATTTATCTTGCCTATGTCTTTTGTCACCCTTTCTGAGTCTACAATGGAGTGTGCTATGGCTGTGGTCCTTAACAACTCAGGTAATATATCTAACAAAATTCAAGCAAAGCCACCTTCTTTGGTGTTGTGATACTTCCCATAACAGTTTGTGCAAAAAAGTGGGAGTAAAGTATTGGTATGAAGTAAAAAGTATAGTGTCTTGTTCCACCACCCTTCATGTTAAGATTTATTTAATAGAGAATGTATTATTTAAAGTGATGAGCATCCAAAATTGTATAACCAGAGAAATGGCTATTAGTAGAAGTTTACAAAATTTCTTATTTAAGTTTTAAATTGATTTAAACTCCTAATAATTCAAGCAATTGTTGTGACAGTGTGTACATGTAGGTAATTCTAACAAGTTATAAAACAGAGACATCAAAAAGCTCTGCAGGTTTTGCATTATCATTCTATAATTTTGTGCTTTTATATGATCTTTTCTATTATCTCCACCTATAAACTTGTCTATTATGGGAAGGAAAAACAAATATGTTCTCATGATTAACTGAAGAACAGTAGATTGGGCCTCTGACAACTGTAGCATTTGTTCTATGCTTGAAGACAACACTGATGATGCTGTGTATTCTCTCTGTATATGAGGAGATTGATAACCCCAATACTTTGTATGGTCTCATCTGGGACTTTATTTTGGAGATATTTGAAATAATCATGAGAAACTCTAACCAAACAATCAGACATGATTCCAATGTCAAAATCAAGAGCTAAGGTAAAAAAATATAAATTGAAGGATATGTGTGCCATATGATCTGAATTACTTCTTCAAGGTTGATTGAATAATTTTTGAACACTGTATGTCTTCCATTGGCAAATTAAAACAACAGAATTTGAAAATGAAGAAAATTCTTTAGCCATGTAGTTAATTCCTGTGGCTGCCATGCCTTATACTATGCAGTGTATTTTTGTCTATGCTGGATTTATATGTTTCTAGGCATGTTTCTAAATCAATCCTGAGAGGATCATTGTGCAGTGTTTAATTTTTACATTAACAGTAAGTTCTTTGTAAAGCTATTTAATTCTTAAGCTTGGTCAACAAAATTTTTATCACGTTGCATAATGTGTTTGAGGAAAAAGCTGCTAAAAATGAAACACGGGTCTCCTTTTGCTGTTAAAATGCGTTTTATGACCCTGATTTTTTACTGGCTTTTACTGGAAGTTCCACTAGATGGCTCCAAACTTCTTCTGAATGCCAGCTTTATTGCTTCAAGATGTTTTAATGTGGCATGCAGACATAAATATTTGCTCTTGACTGAAACTTGACACACTGTGCTAGGACTTGCCCCAGGCAACCTTATTTATTTATTAAAAAAAAAAAAAAAGGCAGCTTAAAAAACGAACACATGTTCTTGGAAGGCATTTTGCTTGCCGTAGTATTTGTACCTATATAGGAAGTTATATTTTGCCATTTGCAAGATAAACAATAAACACATGATTAAAATACAATTTATTGGTCTTAAAGAACAAAGTACGTTCTAATATTACACATAAAAATCAAAAACAGGGAAGAAAGCTGTTAAATATTGAGCATTTAAATCCAGACTGTATAAAGCAGTTGGTAAAATAATAATAATTTTTTTAATGCCATCTAAATTATGTTAGATTCCTTATGTTATACAGGAGCAGCTTCAGCTTCCTTTTTGATATACACAGAAAATGTATTAAAACATACTTTGTCATGGAAGAAGACACAGAAGGTATTTTCTAAACATTCTAGAGCAGATTTGCATCACTGTCAGTGTGGAATGATTGATTAAGGCTAGATTGCAAAATCCCTTTTAAAACTGAAGATTTTTCAGCTGTAAATTTATAAATGCTGCTTTCTGCCAATCCATCTGCTTGTGAAATGCTGGACTCATAGCAGAAGACTTGTTACTTTTTATGTATCTTCTGTAGGTCTGATCAGGTTCTAAGATTCATCATTGTTCTGTGTGAGAGGCTGGATATAAAACTGAACTCTTGATAACAATTATAAATAGTACAAAGTAGCTGATAACGTTTACATGTAATGTAAGCATGTAAGTTGGGTCATTTGTACCTTCAGTATTGTCTTGGTTTGAGATAAGCAACTGCCAACTCCCCCAAGCACAGAGAGAAAAGCCTCCCTCCTAACACCAGGGAAAGGGAGGAAAAGAGAGGGGAAAGGAAAAAAACCACTTCAAACTGCATTTATACTAAATCTACATATATTTTTCACAGAAAGAAAGAGACAATTAGAAGAGAGTACAAATATACACTCACACAAGTCTACAACAAGTTCCCCACCTCAACTTCTTAACAAACACACAAATTCTACTGTCTTAACTACACATTACTTAAGAAGAAGCTTATTCCCCAGGGAGACAAACCCAAGCAGAAAGGAGAGACCCAGAACAACACAATTTACTTTCCTGAGATACCCTGTGAGCCAGTGGTGGGCCTGGTCCTCTCCATCCCCCCTGGGACAGCATCGTGCGTCCTCCCAAGAGGAGGGCTGAGAAGCGACTGCCTTAACCACTCCCACACTGGTTCCTACTTCCCTGGAGATGATGTCATAATGTGGTATGGAATACAAAAGTACTGGCTAGAAGAGGTCAGCTGTTAACTCAGCCCAGCTCAAGTCAGCTGACAGCTTCAGCCTAGTCCAAACTCCAGAGCCCAAATTTAGGCCCACCTAGGTGAACCCATAACAAGTATAGAAGAGTTTATTAGGAAACTATTGCTAAGAATGCAAGGCATTTTCAGTTAAGCTTCAGTATCAAAAAAGGGAAAAGATTTAGTGAAAGAAAATTAGTGAAAAATTAGTGAAAATTAAGTATTAAAATTGGTGTAATTAGTGATGTAGAAAAGGGAAGGAAGTATTTTCATGTTTGAATGGGTTGTGAGTTATGGTTAATCTTCAGAGGGTACAAAAGAAATAAACTTGTGAAGTAAGAAGAAGTCAGGAATTTCAAGGAGAATGCACATTTAATGTAAGGGGCTGAGGAAGGTGGCCTTACCATATTCTGCCTCTTTTTTTTTTTTTTAAATTTGGAAACATAATTGTTGGAAAGGAGATTGTAAACAGAACACAAAAAGAATTAGTATTTTTATCTTGATTTAGTGGAATCTCTCTTTAGGAGAACAGCGTATGTCAAAAGGGAAAGAAAGAACAGAATAAATGAATTTTGAGAATCTACCATCAATACAAAATCACAGAGTCAGAATTCTTAAGATTGGATGGCACTTATGAATGTCATTGAACCCAAACCCCTACTCACAGACAGATCTACTAAAGCAGGTTGCTAGCACCATATCTGGTCGGGTTCTGAATATCTTCAAGCATGGAGATGATGCAATCTGTCTGGGTAATAAGTACTCTAGTGTTTGATCATGCTCACCATAAGAAAGGTTTTTTCTTATGCTTAAGTGGAATGTCCCATCTTTGCATTTATACCCACTGACCTAGAGTGAGATATCACTGCAAAAATCTGTTTACTTTCCTCACTCTATCAGGAATTTATGTACCTCAGTAAGATCCCCCTGAGCCTTCATTTCTCCTCATAATCAGGTATATGCTCCAATGCCTTCCACTTCTTTGTGGCTCTTTGTGGCCTTGCTTTAATAAGCCCTTGTCTCTCTTATACTGAGGAGCCCAGAACGAACACAACACCTAATGTGGACTGCAATGAACAAAATCATTGATTTGCTAACTGCTTTAATGAACTGTTACTTCTGCTAGGAATCACCATAACTGTGTTGAATAACATAAAGGGACTGCAGATGAAGTCTGAAGGACAAGGTGTTTCACTATTGGCTCATCTGTCATGTCAGACAGACTTTAAGGATATGATCCTGTATTTGAATGAGATTGAAAGTTCAATGAAATACGCTAAGATTTAAAGTGAACTCTTTAAGTGGCACTACTAATAAAGGTCCAGGTCATATAATTTTGTCAAATTGATAAGTTTTCTCTTTTTTCTTTTTATTACTTTCTTTATTGAAGAAAAATACCTTCTTTTCATCTTGACAGTGCTTCCCTCAATGTAGAGAGGATCAAGTCACCTATAAAATTTTTTGTACTGAAAAGCTTGACCTAACAAAAAAACCCCACCAAAAACAAACAAAAAAAACCATAAAAAATCTTTTTCCATTTAGGAGTTGTTCACAGGTGAGACAAACTGTAAATAATTTAATATTACCAGTAAAATTGCTCAATCTGGCAGTTTATCACTGTTTCATTCATAGATTATTTACACAGCATGCAGCAAATGATGACTTTTCAATGTTTGTTTATACATGGAATACGTGAAGAATGATCCATTATTAAAACTGAGGGGTTTTCCAAGCTTCTAAGTTAACAAATCCTTATAATATACTTTTAGTTTTCTGCCATGGATGTTGCCTCAGAGTGGTCAATCATATGTTAACTAAGTCCATGTTTTCAGCCAGTTGGAATCATGAGTTCAACCAATATGTGATTGTATCATGCTGAGCAACAGTATGTGACCTTGTCTCAATATTTAGCACTATTTAATAGTAGCTGGTCTGATTTTTCAGAACATTGTTACAGGTCATGTTTTTCTTTAAGAAGTGGATGTTCTAGTAAACTACAACTTCAATGGAATTATTAATGTTCAAGGCTATAGAAACTAATGAAAACATAGTGACAGCTGCAGATGATGGGTCAACAAAATAAAATGAGCAAGTGTTACCTGGTAAAGACAAGATTCTCTGATGTTTCAAGTATGAAACACAACTTAAAATTATATTTGAATACATAATGATATAACTTCAGCCAACTTTCTACTTGAATCAACTGTTCCTCATTATTATTTGGTTTTGATCATGTTCAGTTTGTAAATAAAAAATAGACTAAGTCATATGGTCAGCTTGTAGTGTACCATTAGAGAAATACAGTAAAATGAAAGAAAAGAGTTCCATCTATTTGGATAAATGTCTTCATTTCCCAGGATGTTAATGGAGGTTTATTTCATTGTGAAATCTTCAGTCTAAGTCAGAGATGATAAACTATAATTTCTTTTATGTTTAGGATCTTTTATCTAATTATTAAATTATTTGAATATTTACACTTCAGAAAGTCATTGGGAAAGCATTTTTAATACAAAAATCTTGGAGGGAATAGAAAATAATGTGCTTCTCACTTATCTACTTCAACAGGACTTAATTATTCTTTCTCAGTCACTCTAAGTTTTGTTTGGATCTATCCATATGTTGAAAGTGTTTTTTTTCTGGCAGCAGAAACGTTCCTAAAAGCTACAAATAAAAAAATAACATTATGCTGAACTTTGTTACGTTGTTTTTCCATATGTATTTCTCAGGGCCTATGTTCCTTTAAAAGTTATGTTTTTTCTTTCATATTGGTAACAATATTTCAAGGGTTCAGAACTGCAGACTGCAAACCAGCCAACGTTTTCCTCAGAAAATTTTACTTTCCCATTTATAGAGAGTATTTTATAAATTCACCATGTTTTATTTGTTAAATATGATGCTGTCTCTCTTGCTTTACACAGAACCCACAACTCAAGGCCTTACAGAGTGACTAGGCTTTTCTGTTAAATTAATTCTTTAGTTTGGAATCTGAGTTTTAGAACCATGTTAACATATTCCTTATGATTTTTTGAACCACAGAGTTTTTTCAAAACATTGAAGTGCCACCAAAGCTTGTCCTACATTAACTTCTCTATGTTTCAGACAATTTATTTTGCTTTTCAGGAAAAGTATATAAGCACAATTTTTGAACTTTTAACCTCAGCAGCTACTGTGGAGATGCATTTCTTCTTCTCTTCCATATGTTTTGCACGTAGTGTAAAAAAAAAGAAGCAGCTCAGCTCCCATCCTTTATTTTCAACATCACAGCTGGGTCACAGTGATATTTTCTGTGGCTCATGTTGAGTTTGCAGTCAAGCTGACATGTCAAGGTGCCTTGTGTCAAGCATCTACCATACCCTCCTAGATGCAAGCCGTTTTACTACATCCAATTTTCTTGTCATGATTTCCTTATACACTGGCAGTGGAGACTGCAGTTTGAACATGCCTCAAGCATTTTTCCTGTTCCTGGGGTTTATGCTACTATAAAAGAGGGATAGCATACATTTCCCTTTCAGTTCCCCTCAGTTAGATGGCTGAATCAAACTGCTTTTCTGTGTTTTCTGTTGTATAAATCTTTCAACCTTATTTCTTTGCCGCTGAGACATCTTTCCACATCTTGAATATTTTATCAGAACAGTTTGTTATTGCTGCCAATACAGAGACCTGAAATGAGATTCTTACAGACATCTACTGGTTATAAACATTCTTGTAGACATTCCCTGGTCTATCCTACCTGACCTCCAGCTGCTGCTCCAGGGTGACATGAGGCTCCAGAAGTCATGTAGCCCACCTGCTCTTGGTCTCATACTCCATAGGTATCCGAAAGTGCAATAGATGCCAGTGATGAGGCAACTGAAACCTGTGTGTGTGATTGTAGGAAAGTTCTGGAATTTCTTTAGAGGTCATCTGAGTCAATGCAACCTTGTTACAGACATTTAAAATCCTTCTTGTCTGTTCTTGTGGCACTTTTTATCACATGGGCTTCAGATTCCTGCAAATCCATCTCCAGATGAGTAATTCAAAAAGACCTTATTCTGGAGGAAGTTTCTAGAACTGATTTTACTGGAAGCAGGTTGTACAGCATTTACTTGCTGGGTATAGAAAGATCAAGCTGAGTCTCATTCTGGATTGTAGAAATCTGCATGCTTTGTAAAACAGCATGGATTCTCAAGAGAAATTAGTTTACAAATGTGGACTTCCAAGAGGCTTATTCTAATGATGCTTCTGTCAGGTATTTCTATTTAACTATCTACACTGAAAGAGGACATGGGAGCTAAAGCACCAAGCATTCTGACAGAAGAATACCATGGCTCTGGAATCCCACTTTGGCCCAGGCAGCAGCCATTAGAATCAACAGCTTGTCTTACCTTTGAAGACAGTGATTTTTCAGAAGTTGGATAGCGTGAACCAGTTTTATAACTGAAACCTCAGTTCTCTTTATCTCATTAATTGATTGATTGGTGGATCTTCTATGGTTAGATGCATCATGTCAGCATTCAATCTAAATAGTCAAAGTTCATAGCATTATTATGACACATAGTGATTAATTTGTCTGCTTATCATGTTACATTATTTATTGGATCTGGAGTTTTTTGTTTGTCAGAATTAATCTGATGCTTGTTTTACTCAGATTCCTCATTTTATGTTTTTGTGCAGTTTCACATTCTGCAACTGGTACACTTATGGAAAATATTGCAAGACCTTTCACCCTGGCTAAAATATCTAGTGCCACAGTAGGATTTAAATTGAATGCTAATTTTCTTGATGGAATAACCCTAGTCAATGTGTTCTTTCTGTTGGAAAAGAAATTTCTTGTGTCTAGTGTATTGCTTCTATTTCTCATCTCACATACTACAACACTGACAGTAATTTTATCAAAAAGTTTCTGGTTTTGGTTATTATTTACCTTTTGATGCACATATTGTTCTTTGTTATAATTTTAAGCATTACTTTTTTCTAATTTGTGGTGAATGACTGTTTCTGTGTCTTAAAATTACTGCATTAACACTCATGAAGTCTTGCTACTGTGTGTTGTTGACTCCTCTGATGTGATTCCTTTATGAAAATATATCTGCAGTACTGGATAGATAATATTTGTGTATTTTCAAAAGGTGTTTACTATTGTTTTAGTTAATTTGAATTTTGGTCATGGTGGGAAAAACCCAAAAGTATCAATAATTTTTATACATATTGCAGGACTGTTTAAATTACATTGTGCAAAATGTCCCTTTTCCTTTAAACCTCTCATTTTTTACAGCTTCCTTTTAATTTTTATACCTCATACACAGTTCCTCAATTATTATTTTTAATGACTAATTATCTGACAGTGCATGACTTCTGATTGCTCATTTAAATTAACTAATGAGCATGAAAGACTTCATGTAGTTTTGATACAGGAAAAGATGGTTTTGGTTGGTATGTTCATATCAAACTTCCTCTCCATAATATGTAAGTGACAAATTTAAGTACCAGAAGAATAGATGTTAAGGTGTGCAGCTTTGTAATGTGCAGTTTTGTAATGTTGAGAAATAAGCATAGATCCAATACAAATGACAGAACAATGAAGTTTTAAATTTTTTTTCTTTTACAATTTGCAATTGAAATTCACTAGTTGTTGACATAAACAGCAAAAGACTCTACATGCTACAGGATTTATTCTGATGTTTAAGTGCATCCTAAAACAGCCACCCTTGGGAGTTACCTTGTAGGCGGGATGTTAAACACCAAGTTTAATTATTTTTTCTGCTGTAATGTTCTCATGTTACAGTAATTAGTTGAATGTTCATTTGGAAATATTTAGGATATTTCTGATTGTCCCCATGAATCTTTTTTCTTTGCACCTTGCCTTTGTTGTCTTAGTAAGGATTTATATTTCAGTAATTGTTTGAAACATTGTTATGTCACCATACTATGTTCTGGTTTTAGGTCTTCATTAGTTTAATGTTAAGCTTTTCTTTAAATTTTTTGTGTTTCACAGTATTAGAACTCATACAATGATTAAGTCATTGGGTTCTGATATTGTGTTTATGAGTAGTATACAGGTATTTTCTTTGTTGATGAAGGCCCTGGTTATTTCCTCTGAGAGAAATTATGTAATTAATACTGTAAGCATGTCTCCAGCTGTAACAAAAACAGTTAAATGATAAATTAAGATAATTATAATAAGAAAGATACATGCAGAATGAATGGTATTTATAAATTGTTCAATTCTTAATGAAGAGTAATTTCAATACTACAAAAATGGAAAGTTCCCACATTCATGTGTTTGGTAACTTAAGAGATGGAACTGTCTTTCAGCATCTTGTAATACTAACATTTAGGCACTGTCTGATCTGAAAAAAAAAATTCATGCGTCGGATTGTAATGTTGGACTTAAATGTAGCAGATAAATGAATAATCTGTTTTCTGCTGGTTTTGAAGTTCCTTTAGCAATTCCCGAAGCTGCTTGATTTTTATACAAATACTCTAAGTGGATAGTAATAATGTTAAATTTAGCTTATGTAAAAGATTATCATCTTGAATTGTCTGGAATTGAATTGCCCTGCATCACAGGATAGGGAGTCACAGATGTAATATGTTTAACTAAAAATAAGATGGCATGTTCTGTTCTAGGCAAGGTTTCTGAATTATTTAAGAAAAACTGCTGTGTTTAGATGTTATACTGATCTGGCCAGATCCATGGATAACTGTTTAAATCCTAGATTTTTAATGAAAATACTCAATCTTTTGTCCAGTTGAAGGTAAAGTAAAATATTTCTATCCACTACTACTCAAATGTTACTTCCCTTAGAACCCTGAATTTGAAAATAATTTCAAAAAATTGTGGTCAGAGGCATTTGTTAGAGTGAAGCCATAGTGAAGCAACTTACCTCAGTCAAAATGCTGATGTTTTCTTATCCATGCTAAATCTAGTTTCAGTCACATGTTTCTTTCAGTATGGTACTAAAAGTGGAGAGAAATAGTTATATGCCACTCTGGTGAAACCCCTCCAGATCTGCAAATTCTGGTGTTATACACCACAGTGTTTAAGAGCTTTCTACAGTTGCTTGCTTATGTATTTTCTGTATATTGAACAGACAAATCTATTGAGCAAAACTTCTTTATTCCTCCAGTATTGATTAACTGTCTGACACCCTTTAGTAGATCAGGCATGGATGTAGCCCAGCTAGGCTAAGGACTTGCGGTTATTGTAGTGCTTCAAACACAACATCTAAAACTTAAATTTACTTGAACTCAGGATATGAAATTCTTCAGTCATCAAATGTTTTTCCTAAAGCAGAAACTCTTATGAAAAAGCTGTTGGAATTGCACTGTACTGGCTTTCTGTATTTTTTATTAAAAATGTTTTATTAGCAACATAATTATTTAAGTCTCTAGATGGTCTCTAGGAACACAATTATCTAAGTATTTTTTGATACTGGTAGGACTGAATAGAATGCACAGAAGGAGCTTTCATTTTTTCTCAGTGTTAAACAAAACTTTCAAAAATGGGGTTAACATCTCAGCCAGAGCAGGTGGAAAGACATTCTGCTTTTGACTGATGCTGACAAGTGTTGCCAGTTCTCTTCTGTCATATAAAACCATGAGACAGGAATCCTCTCTGTGAAATAGTCAAGCTTCATTTTAAGAAACATGTGTTGTTTTTGCTCTGCTCCTTTGAATCCAGATTTTCATTAATCTAGTTGTTAATACCATGATTTTCAGCCTACATTTTGTCATGGACATGCTGGTATACAATTGTTTTGGTGACAATATTATCTTTTAGTTTTAGCAGTATTTTCCTTGTTATTTTAGGATTTGACTCTTTTCTTATTTTTAATTTTAATAATGTTTTAAAAATGGATTAATAGATAAAATTTAATAGTATTGTCAGACTGGAATATTAATCCATCAGAATATACCAAATATTGTTTAAAAATTAAATTGTACCTACTGAGATAACTTTCCTTAGCTATTAGGTCCTTTCTTAAAAGTTCCTTGACATAATTTAAATCTAAAGCAATCCTCCACAGTTTGCAGTGCCTTGTTGTGCAGCCAATTAGTGCATTTCATTTGCAATTCATATTACTGGGATGGGGTGAGGGGTGGAGAGCATTACACTTGTAAGATGGAGATGCAAATGCTGGGTCTTTTGTGAGGGAACAACCTTTGTGTATTTCATCTGAAGGACAAGACAGTTATTAAGTACTCCATGAGCGCTCACTTCTTACATCTTTTGGTTCAACTGCTGTATCACCTTCATAATTTACTAACTAAACAGGCACATTATTTCCATTTGAAAAAATGTCTTCCTCTGCTTGTGTTGGTTCTTTAGTCTATTTTTTTCGGATGAATTATTTGTCATAAATGGGCAATAAATTAAATTCTTTGCTGTCACACTGACAAGAAACAGGATTTTCACAAATCCCATTGTTCCCATTTGGGCTCATGAGCTAAGCCAAGGCCATATGATTATCAAACATTTTGTCTTGATCAGATTACCTTTTCTGAGGACTGGGAAGATAGCTCATTTTTATTCAGATACTATGATTTGGGGGTTGGATGTCATGATGTGCAAAAAGATACTCCGACAACAGGGTTTTTTTCAGCCTTAAAAAAAGAAAACATGGGTGACATCATTGCTTTTCAATTACATTCTAAGAGAGAAGATGGGTTCTGGTTGTTAACAGAGGTGCCTGATGAAACATGAAGGGGAAACAGATGCAAGTTGCAATATTAGAAATTCTGATTAGATGTTAGGAATTTTTTTTTTACGTAAGAAAATGACCTCAAGGGGAGGTTTAGAGTAGATATTAGGAAATATTTCTTCACTGAAAGGGAGGTCAGGCACTGGATTGTGTTGCCCAGGGAAATGGTGGTGACACTGACTCTAGAAGTGTTCTTAAAATGTGTGGATGTGGTACTTGGGTATGTGGTTTAGTGGTTGAAATGGTGCTGCCAGTTTAATTGTTGGACTTGATGGTCTTAGAGGTCTTTTCCAGCCTAAATGGTTCTATGATTACTTTCCCAGATACAAAAAATAGAAAATGATAAAGAATGACCTAGTTTTGTTTCACCATCTAGAGAATGCAAATATATCTTTTGCTTGAAGAGATGCACTCAAAAGGAAATAGCAGAGATTCCTGTTTGCAAGAATGTAGTTTCATTGAAGAGGTGCCTTTCTCTTGTAAGAGGAACTGTAATGCCTCATTAGGATCTATCTGTGGTAAAGTCTTCACGCATGCAGCAGCTAACAATTACAAACTACTCTTACTCTTCCTCCAAGAAGAACAAAATGAGCATTGGCTATTACAAAATGTGCATCTAGGAGATAATATGAATAGATGAGTTGAAATTTTTTGATAGACTGGCTTGAGTTTAAAAAGTAGTCAAAAGGAAGAGAAAGACATCCATTTCTGTGATTTCTATCTTTGTAGTCATATTGCATATCCATATTTGGTATCCAGTATAAAAGCAACTGTACACTGATAGTGGGAGCTAAACACAGACTTTCATAACCCATGCATTGGACAGCCAACACTGATAAATCCAGTTTGGAAAAACAAATAAAAAACCATATGTGATACCAGTAAAACAAGAATGAATCTAATAAAGACACCAGATATGTTGGATCAGAAATGGCTGTACTGAATTGTGGGTTTGGTGAGTCATTACAGAGGAGCTTTCAAGTCAGGCTATCTAGTTGTTCTTCAATAGAATTTGGTTTGGATTTTATGTTTCCTATTCTATTATGATAGTTTTTGAAAAGTTTAAGACTTACAGTTATGATGAACTCACATTCATACTTAGCAGTATTTTCTGTTTGAAAGCTTTTTTTCAGGCAGTATTTTTACTTTAGGAAGAGCAACATGCTTTTACCTTTGGCAATATTATTTTTATTACCTGCATGATGTTGCATTGCTTCTGTAGTATGATTTGGCATAATATTGTTATTGCTTCCCCAGTTATTGAGAGCAGATATCTCTGTGGGTTGGCATATATTTTACCTTTATATTTTGATTGCATTTTTAATTTGAAGTGCTTGGCATTTCTCCTCAGCCTGCTCAAGTTTCCATTTGTAAGTAATAATTCTTTCTAGCTCTCCTAATATTTTTTCTTTGGAAAGTCAAGTTTATTTTTACAGTACTATTTTATCTAGATTGTAATTGGTCATATTGCAAATAGTGAATCATCTATCAAATTAATTTCTAAATCTGTGATCTGTTTAAATTAATGGAAAAGTGGTAAATTATATATTAATTTATTTATGTATCTTTCCAGTCTTTCTTAATGTGCACCATGAGCAATGTGTGACACTAATAAAATATCATGTGTTCTTCCAAAAACACCTTCCCAAAAAATGAGAGTTCCACAAAAGGTATGAGAACAAGGAAAATTAAACACAGATACCTGTAATACATAAAATGGACTGCATAAACTTAATTACTTATTTGTTAGCACTTACTTAAATAACTAAAAAACACATTCTGATTTACAGTGCTTAGATTTAAAATAGCTTATAAGATAATTTTATTCCTTTGGATTTAGAACTAATGCATGAATAATCTGATTTTTATTATAACCATATTTTTATTAGACTTTGTTAAGTATCAGTTGAGGGTATTTTAAAACTGATACCTAGTTTATGAATCTATGAAATGAATTCACATAATTATAGAATACTGGTCATTCAAGACGATATGCACTGCAACGCTTTGGCCTCTTGTGTATAAATGTAAATTTGGATAAGATTTACAGCAGGCAGAAACAACTACCATTTGGAAGTCTTTTGAGGATCTAAATCAAGTGACTTGATTATTTCACACCATTTACCAGTGTCTAAATACTTTATGAAAGTGTTTCACACCAGGGTCTAGGTCCTTCACAAGACAACCTGCTGATTTAACTGAAATTTCTATGATTTCTTCAAAATTTGACTGTAAAAGGCAGCAGTTTCATCACTTTGACATGTATTATATTGCCACTACTTGGGTAAAATTATGCTTGTTGTTTAGTGGGAGAAGCTTTACTTAAAAAAATTATAGCATTGGGAAAGAAATGGGACAAACTGTGAACAGCTCTCTGTAATGACTGTGTCAACTTTATGATATCAGCTATAATTCAGATTGTGATTAGTAGGATTTAAGGTTAAGACTGAAGATTTGTTTTTTACTTTATAAATGAACCACTGAGTAGTTCCTTAGTATATGCCATCTGCAGGGGACAATCGTTCATATAGAAGGTAAGCTATTAAAGTGCAGCTACAGTTATAAATACTTTCTCCTTGCTGAAACTGTTCAGTGGATGGAAGGACTTTATCAGCATTGTAATTTTTGTTTAAAAGTAATAATTAAATAAAAGACTTTCATTGTAACATATTTCATTTGAAATTGTCATATTAGAATCATAGAATCAAAGAATGATAATGGTTTGGTTTGGAAGGGACCTTAAAGATCATCTAATTCCAAGCCTCCATCATGGGCAACCTTCAACTTCACCAGGTTGCTCAGAGACCAATCCAGCCTGGCCGTGAACACTTCCAGGGTTGGAAAGTCTACCACCTATCTGGGAAATCAACTGAGGCCAGTCTCTCAACATCCTCACAGGAAAGAATTTCTTCCTAGTATCTAATCTAAACCTGCCCTCCTTTAGCTTAAAGCCATTCTCACTTGTCCTATTACTACAAGCCCTTATGACAAGTCCCTCTGCAGCTTTCTTGTAAGCCTCCTTTAGGTACTAGACAGTGCACTGTTTCCCTGGAGCCTGCTCCTCTCCTCTCCAGCCCCAATTTGTTCAGCCCATCTTCACAGGAGAGGTGCTTCAGCATTGTGATCAGCTTGGTGGCTCTCTGTACTGGCAAGATAATGAATTTGTTGTGATTTATGCCTGAAATCAGTTGTGTGAATTTAAATATTTATTACCTCTCTGATCTTCACTAGAAAAGTATGTGAGCTAATATTCATTTTTAGAAGATAAAAAGGTTTTATTTCATTAATTGGGACTATTTCAGGCTAAAGGAAAAGACTGTTCTTTCACTTTTAAATTTTGTTGGACTAGTAAGCAAGTCATGGGTAAAATGCACTGATTGCAATGTTTTTAGATTCCTGGTCTCCTGCTTTCTTACAGATATTGTGAAGTTTATAGAAAAGACTTCTGGTATAAACTCAGCAAGATTTAGGCCCTAAGATGCAAATCAAGAAACAAAATATTTGGAAGCCCATATGTTAAATGTAAAATGGCTCATTGTAGTTTCTTTGTTCATTGAGAACAGCTAGACTTCAGATGTTGCATCTAAAAAGAGGATACAGGTGATCCATTCTGTATCTTGATCAGCAGTTTGTCCTTTAAACTGAGTCTGTGCAGTCCCCTTTCATAGGGAAACCAGGGGAAGGTGTACATGTATTTTTCAGATTGCATGTGTCTGGATCATATGGTGGCATAGAGCTGAGACATGGACAGTGAACACTACTGGAATCTGGCTCAGAAGCTGTAACACACACCTAGATCAGGCCACTAGTAACATTCTGTAGCAATAGCAATGAAGAGTCTGTTCCCTCCAGCCTGTTCCTGTTGCTGTTTTCTGCTCCTGAACCCTCTTGCCTCTACTGGCCAAGGGTTTTCTTTCATTTGGAGTGGGCTTGATTTACTTAGACAGATTTCATCATAGTTTTATTAGAATTGCTGTTTTTATAGTACAAGGCTATCAATTCGACCAGTTCAGCTGCAGAAGGACAAGGAATGAAATTTTTGTGCATCGCATAATGAGACGTACAATACCTGCCACTTTATAGAGTGTTGCATAAACCAGCTAGCAGAGAATGCTCATAAAAAGGGGTATATTGGAAATGGCAGTCCTGAGTTCATAATCTTTTCTTAACTTAATTGATTTCAAAGCCACAGCATGCAGTTCAGTGAACGGTGACCAGTCCTTAGAGTACCTGAGCCTGAGTCATCTTCCCCTCACCTGGGAAGAGCTGGGTAATCATGGAGGGAGCTCACTACTACTTATAAAGGACTTTTTCCTTTAATGGTGCCAGTCAAAGTTTGATTTCTATACTGAATTTATTTCATAATTTTTACAGCTCATAAGTTAATGTAACTGTGTATAAATGTAAGTGTTCTCTAGATGTTACTGAGATATTAGTTTTTAAAGAGTAAGAGCTACATGGAAAGTATCTGTCATGCAATGAAAGTTCAATTTTTTCTGTCCATGTTGTAATTTTGTTGGCTATTCTGCTTTTCCTGAGTTAAGATGAATGCCATCTGTGCCCCACTTATTATTTATAGGCTTTTATTATAATTTTTTTTCTTGAATCTTGCCTAAATTTACAGCTACATTCTTTAAAGGTTTTCTTCATTGTGAAAGATCACATTATAAAAATAAAAATATATTTTTGTTGCAAAAATTAGTTTATAATTTACCTTTAATGAGATTTTCCCTCTTTTCTAAAATTGTACAATTGGCTTTTTCTTACTTTTTTCTCTTTAGTTTTGTGCTAGTCTATCTGACAGTTCCATATTTGTTAATCATAATACTAGAAATATCACTGCACTGAATTTACACAAGCTTTGGCTATTTCTAATCCATTGGGACATTAAATTTTAAACCTGGCCTGATATAACTCTTGAATTCCTTACAACTAATCAATCTAAATCAACCATAGCAAGTCTTGGAGTAAAGAGAAGGATTCAGGATTGTTTACAATCCTAATGTGTACTACTGTGTTCTGATGTGTACTATGGTGCAAGAGCTGAAATCGTTCAAGAATTGGGAACTGGAACCCAGAAGGGGAATAACCCCTTGCTGGTGGGATAAGTAGGGCCACAATGAGAACTTGAGAACATACTGACTGTGATGTCTTTTTAAACTAGATCATTTCCAACTGAATATCCTGTAAAAATACTATGTAATCTGTATGTTACCTTCATTTTGGAAGGAATGATGATGAGTTATTAACAGCTTCCTTCTTGAAATTGAAAGATCAGTTGTGATCACACTGTAGTTTTGTATAAAATCCCTTAAAATTTCTAAAAAGTACCAAAAATTGTTTAGCATTTTGTAATGTAATCCATGAATTCTAGCTGCAGTTGGTGATTTTAGACTGTAACTGAAATATGAGAATATATGCATAAAAGCTGGAGTTGCTTTTTCACTTTTGCAAATTAAAAATAATTTTGGAAAGTAAAGAGATTATGAATGTAATAAATCTCAACATTGGTATTGGTTACACTAAATATGATTGGAAACAAATTATTTAGGTGTAATAATCAGTATATCGAGACTGTTTAGTCTCTATTTTGGCATTCTTTGTTTATGCTTCATTAGTCAGCAAAATCAAGGACCAAGGAAACCTCCAGGAAAACCCATCAAAATACAAAAGCAAGAGATGACAAATCAAACCCAAACTTTAATGGGAAAAACAAGAGGACAAGTCCTGAGAGAACTTCATGTCCAGCATTTGCGAAGGACAACCCAAAATAGCATATAGGTGATACCTTAAGGCAATATAAATGAATTCTGAATGAAGTGTTGTGGAATGAATACTATTCAATCTTTCCTGTCAGAACTACTTTCTATCTTATACAAGTATCCAATATTTGGGATGGCAGAATAAGGGTGAACTGTGATTTTTCTTTAGGAATATGTTAACTGCAGTGTAATGAACCTGTGCAGGAAATAGTGTTTAGATATATGGATAATGTATTCTAATGCTAAGCTTTTAAAGTAGAAATATTTTTTTTCTGTATATGGTATTGACTTGGATCTCTGCAGATCTCAGAAATTATATATAACCTCCTTTCTGTTGATGTACATTAATGGAAAGGATATGCTTAGCACCACAACTCCACATAGCAGAAGTATCTGATGGTATTTGAAGGTAGAGAACATAACCTTAGTGTTTCATAGATACATTTAATAATAATTTTGTCATTCTGCATTTTTCTAAATGTCTATTTTTCTTAAGTTCTTACTTTCCTCTTTCCAGTATTTAATGAGTTTTTAGAATGTCAAAAAAAAATTTACAAAGTCCTATTCCCTATCATCTGTGAACATCTCTAATGACTGAATGGTATAATGGAACACTAAAGACTGCTGAAAGTGTTTGATGCTGGGGCATGGAGATACTGGTATGCAAATTTAACAGGAGCCACTTGGCTGATCAACACCAGAGGATTGGCCAGCTGTTCTTATCCTGCCTAAACAAAGCCTCTGTATACTGTTGGAGGAGAAAAGGTTCCTGTAACCTGCATTGGAGAGTTGCTGGGAAAGATAATGTGATTTTACTCCTCCCTGTGGAAAGGTCAAACCTACTTCCTGGATTGTCTTTGCTCAAACACCCAAGTGGGCTTGTTGGATAACGTGGGAGAATAAGGTCTGGTGTGTATCTCAGCATGCTTCAACTTGGGGGAAAAAATCCATACTTCTAGCTCTGTGTTGTAGGAACTAATGCAGCAGGACATACTTGAACTGATGAAGAATGAGTTTCACAAGGACCCAGGTAAGTGCAGTGATGATCCAATGCATCCCTGTCTTGGCAGGCAACATGTTGCTCTCCTGTCCTGAAAGATAATTTTGTCAGATTGGGTTCAAGGACTCACCTGCTTTTACAGACAGTTCTTGGAATGAAGGAATAGTATCATCCATAATCTATCTATCTATCTATCTATCTATCTATCTATCTATCTATCTATCTATCTATCTATCATCTATCTACCTATGAACAGGGGATCATGGTTAATAAGAACATATAAACCTTGATGTTTGTATCATCTAACATGCTTAGATGTAAAGAGAGTTTAAGTATGTAGTATAAGTTTGAAGTGTTGAAAAGATGTGACGTCAGGAACATCTGTTCCGTTGAGGAGGGGGAGTGGGAGAGTGGATGGGTGGGAATTTAGCCAGCAGACAAAGTCAACCCACCAGAAATACATTATATCTCCCTGTGTATTATCAGAGGGCGGCCCTTAACTTCCAACTAAGCTTATAAACATAACCTAATTCTGAAGAATATTTTTGGTATAATTTACTAAATACTTTAAAGTCAGCTCTACTTTTTGTTGAGGAAGTTATTCAGAGAAAATTATTTGCTGAGTTCTAAGTAAAGAGATTGAAGTAAACTATTTTGCTACATAGTATTTTTCAAAGCATTTCAAATTTTAAAATAGAAAGTTCAGAATAAAGGATGATACTGAGTTATATTAAAGGGTTTTGATGAGCGTGGAAATTCAAAGCAAAATTTTTCATTACATTTCAGCATCAAGTGTCTTTGAAGTGAGTGAACCAAGAGAAGAAATTCAAGAAGCAAAAGGCAAGATGACAGATATGTGTTAGTAGAGATGCCTGTTGACCAGGGAAAGTCAAGGAAAATATATTGCTCTCTGTAATGTGATAGTGAGCTGGCCAGAGTCCTTGGAATGGAACTGCTTGCTGCTTTTTCTTGAAGTATGTTGTTTTGCTAGAACATGAGGAAAAGAAGCTAACTATTTTAAACTGACATCATGACTGCATGGTAAGAAAGATTAATTAAAAGGTTTAAGAAGTTTTCTCATGGTTATTGAGTCTCTACCAGGGGTATTTATGATTCCACTACTCCTTTATACTCTTACAAAAATAGTGGAATCAAACCAGTGACACTCCCTCATAAGCCATAAAACTTTTTTTTTGTTTGTTTGGTTTTTGAATGGTAATATCATGGCAGAGGAAAAGCAGAAGGGTATACACCAGACTGATGCTCAGAAGTGAGCCCAAGAGAATACCCAAAAGGTTTTCTTTTGCTTCCTTTCTGGTGGGGTTGGAATGTATTGTGCCATGATGAATGGATGTATACACATTTTCTATGTATATACATTTTTCTGAGCCCTGTCACTAAAGATAGCTGAACTGATTCCATCTATTCTGGCAAATCAGAAATTATATTAGTGATCATTAAGAGAATGTAATTTTCCTCAATAAAAACTTTAATAAACAGGAACATGAATAGTTCAAAAAGCCAATAGAGAAGACCGCATATGAAAAATTTTGATTATATCTACTGTTGTCATTAAATAATTATATCAATTAATAAATTTATTATATTAATTTTTCTCGTATTTTGGTTAATTAATGGAGCTTTTATATGCATGAATATTTTTACAACTAAATAATTTTCATAATAGTGACAATAAGTAAACAGCTTCCTTATAATTTTATAGTATTATGTCCATGTTGCTTAAAACATCTAAAAATATCTCTATTTTGTGCTTTAAAGATCTCCTTAATGATACTGTACTTGATAAGCTGCCCAAGCACATAAGTCAGACATAGAGTAGTAGATACTTTAAATGAGGGGGGGAATTGTACTGATCAGGATGCTGTAGTATTTTATCTTCACTTTTATTTGGAAGAGATTGAGATAAAAGATAGCTTTTATGTTTGCTTTTTACAAACCCTTATAATTAAATATGCTAGTGTCTCTCTGTTTCAGCGCAGATGGGAGAGATTGCTGAAGGGCAATGAACTATCCTCATCTCTGAAATCTCTCACTCAATTCATCTGTCAGGTTAAACCTGTTTTGACAGTGAAATCTTTATTTTTGTATTTTAAAAGGAGCTCAAAGCTTGTGAAAAGTGCCAGACTGACAGTATAGAAAGGTGAAGTCATCTGTTTATTCACAGAAGAGATACTGCTCATCAAGTAGTATCAGCGCTTAAAATTTTACTAGAAAGTTCACACAAGCTTTAGCATTAAAGTACAATTATTCTGTAATTGACTGTAGGTCATAAATGTGAGAGCCTGAGCAAAGTCTAGAAGATAGTTGTCTACTACAACTAACAACAGCACCAGCTTTATCAGCTTTTATAGTTCAGCTTCCTACTTTAGTGTTTTGTGCGTAGGAAGCTCTTTCAGTCTGCTTACCTCTTCCATTTGACTACCCATTGCGTAAGATCAATTGAAATTATGTGTTGCCATTTTATAGACATCTAGTTTGTCACTGGTTCTTTTTGAGATGATCTTTAATGCAGTAATCTGTTCAGAGATAACTGCAAGGCTAGACAGCAATATATTACATTTGATGGTACAGTTGGAAAAGATGGAACATAAAAGGAGAGGGAGAATACGAAAGAAGGAATGTATGGCAAGCTTATAATTTGGTAAAGCATGGGATAGATATACAGAAAATGAAAAAGGAAAAAGAGCTGGAGACATTAGGATAATTCAGAGATGGAAACTAAAATATTAGACAGAGAGGAAAAAGTAGAAACAAGTGAAATAAAACCTAAATAATGTTAAGTATTAATAGGAGGGCACAATAAATACTTATGTAAAAATGTGTTCATTTTTGGAGTGTACTTGTTATACAAAATTATGATGCTCATTTTTTTTTATTACAAGGTAAACAGCTGTGGGGCTCTATTAATATTTTTCTTTGCTTGGAGAACCAATATGCATAAGATCAATCTTTCAGAAAAGCTATTTTACATTGCTAGAATATTACATCTTTTCTTTTAATGATATTTTTCTTGGAATGTATTAAGTTGAGTCATTTACATATATTTATTTGAGTAATTTAATTTAAAACATCCTGTAATTTTCTCTAACTATTGCAGCATTCTTCTGAAACAAAGCCTTATAGTCAATTTTTATTTCTCTGCCTCTTATCCCTTTTTTACTCAGTGTGTTTGATGAATTTTTGTGTGTAAACCCTTTTTATCAAATCCAACACATTTGCATTTGTCTTTGAAAAGTAGAACTTATGTATTTTTATAGATAAGAGTTTATTACTATATTCAAAGGGAAATTAAGCAGTTGGACAGTGGATCAAAGAGTACTGTTTGTTGTCCCTTGTTAGTCAAAATGCAGTTGCAATGAGGATGAGAACTGAACGTGGCCCAGGACATTTAGCTTATGTGCTTGGAGAAGAGCAAGAAAGGACAACTGACTTTGTTAAAATACTAAAAAATAAAAAAAGCAAAATAATGTGTTATTTCTGTATTCATTGGTGAAGATGATTGTTTAAATCCCTGTAAATATTAAAAAGTTAAGATAAATGTTAATCTTTAGTGGAATAAGGTTATGTTTTTTGTAATTGTGATACTTTTGTTCCTTATGCTAGTTTTAATTAACTTCCATACGCTGACATTAATTTTTATTTGATTAAATTATTTATAAGATTTGAATGTCTTTGTGAATATGAAATTAGCATAATTCATTATTTTAGTTCTTTAAGCCAAATCCTCCAGCTCTTACTTAAAGAAAAATCTTGCTGAAGTATATACCTCTGCCTGAAGCAGAGTTTTGACTTAAATGAGGTCTTCAGATGAGATCTTCTGTTTAATAATACATATGTAAATACTTATTTTGTAGATATTTTGATTATTAAATTAAAGAATTAGTATTCAATTCTTTGCATATTACCATTGCATATAAGTTAAAATCAAGGAAAAAGAGTTAATATGAATCTAATGATAGAAGTTAAAATGAGACTAGAAGGAGGGAAGTTTTAATGACTAGGATACAAAGTCTGCAAGGAAGAGCCAATTTGATATTGTTGTATGTAGGTTCCATCTGAGAATGTCCAAGATGTAGAAATTACAGGACATATGAGCAGTCCCGTGACTGAGGTTAGATTTCCTTGGTTTTTGGTTGTGGGGTTTTGCATTTTAGAATGAAATCTAGACTTTTCATGCATAATGCAAAACATTTTACATTTAATTCTGAACAGGAAACTACTTAATGTAGTTTTAGTTCAGTGGTGGAATGGTGACTTGAATGAGGTATTTTGTTTGATTCTGATGACTATTTACCTAGGACATCTGTATTATTAAATGATGATGAGACTCCTGTAGGATTCAGTAATCAAATTTCTGTTATTATTACAGTAGAAACTCCTGAAATTGCAACATCACTGGATCACTTTTGATTGAAAATTGAAATCCATTTGACTTAACTTGTGTATACAAAAATCACTTCTTTCTCCTTTTGTGACCAAAAAGGGAAATGCAATGCAACCACACAGATATTCTTGTGAATAATTATGGAAGTAATAGAAATAAGTTTATGTATGTGTCTTGGTTTGAGGGGAAAACCACAATGTTTACGAAAAAGCAGAGGAGAGGATTCCTCCACAATAATCACGTCACTCTTTATTAAATTTAAGAAAAGGAACTTTAATTAGAAAATGGCTATAAGAAGGATAACTGTTCTTAACTACTATATATGTAGGTATAGATATAACTGTAAACAGACCAGAGAAAACTACTCCCCCAACACCACAAGTAAAAACAAAAGAGAACACAACCCTCAAACCGGAAGGTTTCCTCCTGGAGAAGTTATATTTATGGACAGTGTCAGTGTCACACCTTGGCAACGTGCAAGGTTTTTTTTTCCAGTCTTTTTTTTCCAGTGAGACAGATGAGCAGTGAGCACTCAGATGAATTCTGTCTCTCTGTGTCCTTTGTCTCAAACGAAGAAGGAAAAACTGGGAGTGGAGAGCTGCAGTGTGTCCTGGAGAGCAGCTGTGAATTCTCTCTCCTGGGTTGCTGCCATGGCGGGGGTGGGCGGGCCACGGCACTCCAGGTGATGGTGAGACCGGAGCGGCAACCGGGGCCAGTGCCGAACCAGGAGAACAGCCATGGCAAGGAAGGAAAGGAACCAGCTTGCTAAAAAAAGCAGCAGCAATGAACAGAAGAAACGACTTCTCTTCCACAGCAATACACACACACCCACACACCCACACACACCCACACACCACACACACACACACACACACACACACACACACACACACACACACACACCTCTGCCGCGCTCAACCCGAGCTAAATGTAATGTCCCCAAAACCAAAAGAGACAGTCTGCCCCCACCCAAATGATCAAGAAGGAATTGGTAGCAGTTAACTACTTCTTTTGTTTACTAATGGTATGGGTAGTTAGTGGCAGGAAGGGAATTTACATTATCATTCCAAACTACAAGAGTTGTTATTTTGTTTGAATATATATATTTTCATTCTACCTTAAATAGTAATTTGTCTTTTCCAAACTTGACTTAGACTTTACTCATTCTTTAACAGTGTCGAAAGACAAAAGGCAGCTCTTAAGGTTCATGTGATGAATTCCCTGGCAGAAATGTAGGTTTTACTGAAACTAGTGTGTACTTTTTAACTGATTTTAGTAAGTTTAATAAAATCATACTACAGATATGTTTTATGACATAAAGATTAAACTGAAATGTATAGCTGCTCTGTCAGGATCTCTTGAAATAGTTATCTTGGTGTTACTTATGCCTAGAGGAATATCCTCACTGATTCTTTGTATACTTAAGTCAATGAGTTGAAAAAACAAAGCAGGACTAATTTTAAAGACAATACTGTCACTGTTTGGACTATGGAATATGAATATACCAGCAGCAGAGGAATACTGAGACTGAAACCACTTGGGAAGGACTAGTGCCACTTGATACTGAGGCAATTTAATAGTTTATTCAATGATTTGAAAAACAATAGGGTCAGGATTCACAAAGAAGATTTATGATCATAATTAACAGTATGTAAGTTTTTAAGCATGGTGTTATTCTGTCACATTTTTAATCTCAGCATAGTCACTTAAGCTTCCTGTAGAATGCATATCAAAAGTAGGGAACCACAGATTGACCCACAAAACCCTGAATTCCAGTTGTGAGTCATCTGAACTAATAAGGGCGAGACAGGTGTTACAACTCCTGGCCCTCAGTTTGAATGGATTTAAACTCAGGCCTTATGACATTATCCTGTCACTGAGTTGTGGAAGAGTTTGTCATGACTCTCTTTGGTTTGCTTTTAACTGAAATTATGGTCACTACATGATTAAGTCAATGCCCATTGTAGCAAGAAATAAAACACACTGCTCCCTCAGACTGGGAGCTGACTGCTGGACACCATGAGAGCCTTTCCCTGTAGACCGTCCAGTCATGCTGCCACTATTTCTACAAGCTGAACTCACTGAGATTGCACTTTCTGGCATGAGAAAAGGGAAGGCCACTTATGCTATCTCCTGGTACTTAGAAGGTAGATTTCAGCAAAACACAAGTCTTGCTCTCAAACTTGAATCCAAAGAGAATTTGGCCCTCTGTATTTGTGTGGTATAAGTGTGCACATGCACACATAAATGCAGATATAACCACACATAGTTATAGCAAAAGTTCGAGATATGATTCAGCATATCAAGACATGCATTACTGGCACTTCAGTTTTTGTATTTCTGTATCTCAGAAAAAGTATAAGAATAGTGTAGAAATAATTAAAAACCTTTAAAAAATCTATGAGGAACTTGAAAGAATTTGCAATTGCAGCAGTTGCATATATGAAAGTAAATATTATTTATTTATACATTTTCAATGTGTAAAATTCCAACTGAAACCAGTGTTGAAAGTGCTGATAATGGGATTTCATTTAAATATTCAGTGGATTAACCGCTGTACACTTTTTGGCATGGGTTGAAGTGGATACGCTTTCTCTGAGGATTTCCAGGAAAAGTTTTAATTAAAAAACCAGTTACTGTTTTCTGAACAGAAGAATCCTGAGCAGCAGGCTAAAAGAAGTACTGCAAATTTGGGGTAAATATATGCAAATTTAAATGCAAGCATTAGTTCATCTAAAAAACAGTAGTACAGAATGTGCTATCGTATTTCCAGCATGAATAAAACTATTGTTATGAGCATATACTTAATAATGCCTTTGGGATACAGTTCTTTCTTACTTTGTAGGTTGTGTATGGGGGTGCTGACATATTTGGAATTTTATAGCTCCCAACCTGGGTCAATATAAAAGCCTGAAAAAAGTGCCTCTAGAAAGATTTTGAAAACTTCATATGATGATAAATGTAATGCCATACAGTTATATGCAGAGCAATGAGCATGTTTAGTGGTAATATTTTATGTCAAAGATAGAACTATGAGCAAATGTAATGTAACTAAAAATCAAAGTTTCCCAGTGGAGAGAATGAGTTTCAATTGACTGCTTCTTATTTTCAATCAGGAATTGGGTCATTTTGGATTCCAACTCTTTTATAGCTGTATGAATCTTTCCAGTAATTTGATTCTCCTTTTTCAATCAGAGCATGAACTAAATTAAAAATACTGAAATTAGTACTGAGGCAAAAATTCTTTTCCTACTTATATCTAGAAATCAGAAGCTAAAATAATATGTTAGGAGAACTTCTCTGTTTTTAGAGTGAGTTTGAAAATATGTTGTCCTTGAGTTCTGTTTTTACCATTACTGTCTGAACTCAATGACAGATTTTCTCATTTTACTTTGTATGAGCTGGGTAATGTTGGTGGGAACTTAACAAGAGTTTCTGTTGATGATTTATGAGCAATAATCAAAGGTGGTTAATTTTTATAGTTGTACTATCTTCATTAGTAATTAAAATGAAGATATAATACTGTCTCACTTTGAGCAGGTTATTACCTGCAAACATGACCTGGTGAAACAGGGAACTCTATTCAGTAAGACTATGGTGGGACAGCTTTGCTAGTTTATGGTAGACCAATCTCCAACAAGACCTTCCCTGTTTGCTACTATGAGGTTGAGCAGCACACCATTCCTTGTGGGAATGTCAGGAAGTAATCATCATTGCTTTCCAGGAACTTCCTGGGCTGTACTTTGCTGTGTTGCTTCTCTAGCAGATGTCAGGATTGTTAAGAACCAGTGCCTGTGACTTTGAAGCTGCTTTGAGCAGCCTGTAGGCCTCATTCCCTTCCTCCTCCTGAAAAGCACCCACAATAGTGTCATCCTTCTAGTCTGCCCTAGCTCTTAACCTCTCAACTTGCTCATCATTCACCTCAAGGCAGAGTTACATACATTCCAAGTGTTGTATCACACAGAGACCAAATCCAGCACTGTGCTTTCCCAGTCTGTCTTTCCAAAACAGTTCGTAGCCCTTCGTGACAACATTCCAGTCATGTGAGCTGTCCCACAACACCTCCAGAACTGCAAGAGATCAAAGCCCTGAGGCTGCACACAGATCTAGTTCCTACTGTTTGCTCCTCATAGTCCTTTCGTGTGGTTATGTCTCTGGGTGATTGTACTCAATGAAGGTATCACCTCTTAAGCATTATTTTGCTACTTGAGAGGTTGCTGTAGTCTCCCCTTCCTACACCGTGTATCTGTCAAGCCTGGCTCTGCCCCCAATCCTCCTTAAAATATAGCTTGAAGCTCTCTCAAGGAGCCTGCTAACTCCTGACCTAAGATCCTTTTTCCCCTTTGAGACAGGTGGAACTCATTTGTTGCTATCAGGCTCAGTGTCATATATACTGTCCCATGATCAAAATCCCCAAAATTCTGCTGATAGCACCAGTCTCAAAGCCAGGTATTAATACGCATGATTTTCCTGTTTCTTGCCATGTAATTCCCTGCAACTGGCAGGACAGAAGAGAACAAAACTTGTGCTCTAGATCCCAAGATCCTGAGGTCCCTCTTGATTGACTGCAGGCTTCTTAGGACTTCAAGAGTACCCACTGGGAAAACCAGTAGCAGGTAATAATGAGTGAACCGTACCAGGCTGGGAAGTTTCTGGTATATTCAGGGAATACAGGTGTCACTGCAGTCTGTGGACTTCTTTCAGGATTAGGGTTAAAAGTTTGAAACAAAGGACCACACACTGTCATCCAGATGTGAGGTTCAATTTTTCAGAACATTGAAAGCCTAAATGTTTTCGTTGTGATCTTTAACAGCAAAGCAAATAGTCGATATCTGCTTATCACCCAGGGGCCATAAATTAACTTTAGCAATTTGGCAGATAACAATTGCTCCATTTGCTTCAGTGATTTCAGCTGTTTGCCATCCAGGTCATACACCCAGGTCCTCAGTATCCCACTGTGTTAATATTGAATGTTGCACACCCTTATCTATTAGAGATGTTACTAATTCTTGATGAGAACCAACTGGAATCTGAATATATGGGTCATTACCACATATGCATTGATAAGATTCCACTTGCTGGATTTCAGTCTTGCCTGGCTTGTGGCCATAATGCTCTTGCAAATCAGCCACCTGAATCTGATCAAATGGGGTAATTTTTTGTTTGTGATTTCCTGTTCCACTTTAAGGTTTTGAAATGGATCTGACTTCATGCACTGGGGAAAGAGAGAAAAGAATAGTTTCTCTAATTTGTTATCACAGTGATCACCCCCTGTATTTCCATCCTGTTCTCCAGGGAATACAATTTGTTTCCTGATCTGCACAGTGACAGCTGGATTTGTAGTCCTTTTAAGCATCACCTCTAGTTTTTCTTCCAATTTTCTTTTTCTATTTTGCCTGTAATTGTTTCTGTAGCTGCTAAATATTCAGTAACAGTAATAATTAAGATGTTTTCCTCCTTTCTATTTCCTCTCTCAGATATTTTATCTTTTTTCCTATCTAAATTGTCCAATTGCCTTTTCCTGCACTCTGCCAAAGCCAGGAGAGTCCTTAGATGATCATTCTGTCATAAATTTATCAACTTGGATTCCCAGGTTTTCTTGTCTCCCTCTCAGAAGCCAATGACTTTAATATCTCATTTTCTGATTTCAAAACAGTATATTCCACATCAGGAATTCATTTGGAAGCAGCGGATTCTTTATCTTCTTCCTATGCACAAGACAAACTGTTGTAAAACTGCATGAATGACATTTTTACCTTTTCCCTTTCATACTTTTTGTTCATCTAACACAGCACTTTTCTGATTAACCACCACTTTAGGATTATAGCAACTTCCATCTCGCTGCATGCCTGGTGCAGCCAGAATGCATGTTGTGCAAATGAGAATTGAATTTTTTTATGCATTGATATGGATATATAGGGCAAGAACACTACTTAGTACAAACAAAAATAATCTTAATCCATTTTGATATCAAATTTATGATTAATTCCTAGCATTTCACTTTATCTAAAATGGACTCCAGTCACTGTGTATAAAATACATGATAGATTGTTTACACTAGAACAATTTTTGGCCTCTTTTAAAGTCCCATAATCTGTAATATTAATAACAATCAAACAAGGATTTATTGAAGGTTTTACTGAACCTTTATTCTATTAAAGATAACTTGAAATTCACTCATAAACAGATACACTTTGACCTTTTTATGAAATTAAAATTTTTGTTATGGAAATTTTATATTAAAAATGCATGGAGCAGGAATTATACATAAAATGTACACCTTGACTGTTCAGCTGACTAAAGTTGATTAAATTTTAGATGCTGCACCAGAAAGTAGAACAATTTAGTTATCGAAACAGCCAGTGCTCACTAAAGTGTAAACTGTGTTCTTTGTGTACTGATTTAGACTGAGTGCACCTGTGGATAAAATTAATCAGACTTAAAAGTGAACTGAATTACCCAAGGTAGTTTATCTTAGAGTGATGGTTTGGCAGGTGGTTTGTAAACACTGCTTTTTCAGATAGAGTTTACAATCTGTTCATTAGTCCGGACATCAAGCAGGTGCTCTTCATTTGCTTGAGTTGTCTGAAAATGTTTTCTGATAGTAAAGCAACATGGTCATGAGACAAGTTCTGTCCAAGTGGTATTGCATGTGCAATGAAATGAAGCTGTTTGAATATACCTCTGTTTGCAGAGTTATTAACAGGAGGCAAATTACCTCACTGGAGATAATAGAAAACACACAGTCCAGCTTCTTGCTAGTATGTCTGTAGTGTTTTATCCAAAATATTTTAGATTCTTTTACTTGACAGAGCTTACAGTGTTTCTTCGAACATTTATGCAGCTTTTCTTGCTAACCATGAGCTTTTTATTTTGTGCAGCCTTCCATAGATGTTACATTTTCAACTATATCTTTCACTACTTTTATAAATAATTCTGCCTTGTTTTGTGGCCTAAGACCTTTATGAAAAAGTGTGTTGGGTATTCTGACTTCTTGCATGAAAACTGTAATTATGATTAAAAATTTGGAATCTATAATTTTGACCATCTACTATTTAGACAGGTGGCATGTCCATATGCTTTTATATGTATTTGTATTTATATGTGTGCATATATATGTGTGTCTGAATGTATGTTTTGCCTGGAGAAAAGGGGTCTAAGGGGAGACCTTACTGCTCTCTACAACTGGCTGAAAGGAGGTTGTAGCCAGGTTGGTGTCAATCTCTTCTCTCAGATAACAAGTGACAGGATGAGAAAAAATAACGGCAAGTTGCACCGGGGGAGGCTTAGATTGGATACTAGGAATTGTTTTTCACAGAACCAGCTGCATTGGAACAGGCTGCACAGGGAAGGGGTGGAGTCACCAACCCGGGAAGTGTTCAAAAAAATGTGTGGACAGGCACTTGGGGACATGGTGCACATAGTGGTAGTGCTACATTGATGGTCAATGATCTTAAAGATCTCTTCCAACCTTATTTTTTCTATGTTTTTATGTGTAAATACATTATAATATAAACATAGGATTTATTATGAAGTTTCTCTGGAGATTTGTTCTTTTAACCACTCTCTAGAAATAATTTCTTGCAGTCCTGAAATAATTTGATTTCTCTGCACCTTACAAAAGTTAATTTCTGGTAGCTTGCATTTCAGAAAAAGAAGACAGTATGGAGAATTAAAAATGTTTATGACTTGATTTGTAGAAAACCTGGTGATTCTGAAGGTTTCATATCCATATAATCATTGTTGGGTTAAAAAGGAGTCGTGTAACAAGAAGTATACAAAAGAAACTATTACAAGGTTCTATGCCACCTAAAGTTGCAGATTTTCAAGCAGTTTTTTAAATCTCAAATTTATCTTGAATACCCCAAAATGGATAGATTGGAAACCTTGAATCTGAGGATTTAAAAATTTTAGCTGCAATCTTTCAAACCTATTTATCTTGAAGAAGTTGCAGAAGGAATGAGCATGGCTTAAATTAAGTCATCTTGAGCGATGAATTTCCATTGAAGCTTGTTAGCTATGATTTATAGATTCTTTTTACACTGATACAGTTGTTAACTTAAAAGCAGCTATTTTGTGAATTTAGATGACAAAAATGTTTCAGAAATCAGCCTTAAATTTTCTGATAGAAATCCTGCAATTCTAAGGTCTCAAAATGTATGTATTTTGTTCAGGAATTCTCTCATTGAGTATGGTTATTTGTGATGGGTCAGAGCTTACACAAAGCAGTTGAAATAATGTAAAATGTGTTAATTATGTTTGGTAAATGTTTCTTACAGAATCTGTCCAAAAGGTTTTGGAATCATCTCTAACTAAGTTGACATGTATCCAAGTATAACTGAATAATTTGATCTACTGCTGTACAGTTATGGTGTGATTGACACTGAGAATAAGGATCCTTTGGACTTTTGGTTTTCATACCTTGGGATTTCTTGTGACCTCACTTATATTTTAAAAACTTCAAAACTTCTAAACAGGTAATGATCTATATTGGATAAGCCTATGATTTTTCATGTCTTGATACACAAGAGATTACTTAGCCCCAAAGCGTCATGTTTTATTTCTAAACTATGAGAATTTCAATATTTGTGTTCTATTATTGATCACTGTTTAAATCATTAATTGAAATGACTTCTTATTCATGGTAACTATTTTCTACCTTTTTATTTCTTTAGCTTGTTTCCTCATCTGCCTCAGACTACATCTATACAGCTAAACAAAAACCAAGGACCTTTCTCTGGTTCTGAGGTGAAGTGGCATGGCCTAGCTTAACATATGGCTTTTATGTCCTTTCTTGTTTGGAAAGGTTTGGCCCCATGCATACTGTTTTGTGCTCTGTTCTAAATTACACATAATATAGTCTGGGAGCGTGGTAGCTGGTGTGGATGTTAGCAAGAAAATGCAGTGGACAGTTGCAGGTTATTGCCTGAGCCTCTGAAATAGTCTTATTTATTGCATTAGTAGAATTAACAGGATCAGCATGATTCAGGTTGGAAGGGACCTTTAGAGGTCAGATCTCAAAGCATCTCCAACTAGATCAGATGTCAAGGACCATGTCCAATTGGGCTTTTAATATCTTCAAAAATGGTGATTCCACAAATTCTCTGGAAAATTTGCTCCAATATTTGAATACCCTTATGGTAAAAATGTTTTCCTTTGTACCCAGTTTCCCTTGTGTCAGCTTTTTTGTCTATTGCCTCTTGTCCTTTCACTGTGCACCTTTGAAAACAGACTGTATCCATCTTTTCTATCACCTCCTATAAGGTAGTTTTATATAGCAATATTTTATTGCCTTAGTCTTCTCTTCATAAAGCTGAACACAACTAATTATCTTAGCCTTTCCTTATATTTAATTTTTTCCAAATTCCTAATAATTATGCTGGACTTACTACCGTATGTCCATGTCTTCCTTGTACTGGTAAATTCAAAATTTTACATGGTAATCCACATGCAATCTCACAAGAGGTATGCAGAGACTGAATTGTTTCCTTTGACCTGCTGTGGTATTCACTTATTAATGCACATCAGAACACTGCAGGCCACCTCTGATACCAGTGCACCCTGATGATTGATGTTCAGCTTCTTGTTCAGCAAAGCTTTTTTCCAAGAATGCTTCTCAGGGTATAACACTGCAGTCTGAATGGTTGTATAGAGCTACCCAATCACAGGTACAGGCCTTTGTATTTTTGTTTTATTAATTTATTTAACTTTGTGAGGTTCCTGTCAGGTTTTTCCTAGTCTGCGGTTTCTCTGAGAAGCAACCCTGTATGTCAGGTATCGGTCACTTCCCACCTATTAGGTATTATTTGCAAACTTGCTGAGAGTGTAAGTCTGTGTGTTCCATTAAGGATGTTCATAAAGTTATTAAATAGTATTGGCCCCAGAATTGATCTCTAAGGGATATTATTAGTTTGGAGTAGCTGGTTGGAGTTTGTGCGGTTGATCTCCAAGCAATGATGGTCCATATAATTTTTCTCACACCATACTGCACATTTACCCAATATGTATCTCACCATTTGGGGGGACAACACCTTGCTAAAATGAAAGTAAACATTTACTCTTCTTCCCTTCTCTTCAAAGCTAGTCATCTCATTGTAGAAGATGATCAGATTGGTCAGTCATGATTTCCTCTTAGTAAAGCCATCTGGGCTGTTTCTAGTCATCTGTTTTTCATGTTTGTTGAAATAACTTCTCAGAGGATTTGCTGCATAACCACCCCAAGCACTTGGATTGAACAGCCTGTAGTTCCTTGAGTTCTCCTGGATGCCCTTCTTGAAGTAAAGATGTACTGGAAAGTCTGGTTCAGGCTGTTACATATTAATGCAATTAGTCAAAGTTGTAGTGCTGTAATTTTAATTATTTTTGTATAAGGAAGTGACACAATGGGTGGTATAACTTGCAGACTGATTAAATTATATAGGAAAAGAGAAGTGTTTTGGGTTCTACTTCTTCACTTCATAGTTCGTTTGATACAGAAATGCATAGTACCATGTATACCATATAAGTTCTGGTATAAAAGTACTTTACATGATGTCTGCACTGATATACGGAGTAGGCATAGCATTAATTCAAATCTTTTAAAATAACACAAAAATGCATTGGGAATTTTGTATATGAGTGTTCCAACCAGTTATTTTTCAGTACAATAATAGTAGTTGTAGCCAGGCCAACAGTGCCCTTTCTTTTCTGCTTTAAATTTACAGAAGTGTATTTTTGAAAATGTATCCAATACTTGGTTTTAAGATCACATTTAGCAGATTAATAATTCAAAGAACTAAGTGTTTTAAAATTAACAGCTCTAAACAAGTTTGTTTTCTGTTTTAAAGAGTTTGGTGCTCTATCTCTTGCTCAGAATACTTTTATTAGATCCACCACTAATTGTAGCAAGGCTTATACTACCAGTACTGTAAAGGGTTGTTGTTTTTTTTTATAGAGTTCATATTGATTTCATAAATGAAGTGAGTTAATATTTTGCTGATTTAATTGGTTACACTAGAGCTCTTTTCAGTATTAAAAATGACTAAAAGTCACACTGATATGACTTTGCAAACTGACAAAGATATCTCAGAGATCACAGTGAAAAATGCAATTTTTTATGAATACCCTTTCAGATTTGATATAGGTTATCTTCTTAATTGTTGATAATTATTTCAGTAAATCAGGCTTTTGGACGCATCAGACATTGAAAAAGTAACTATGTGATCAGTGAAAATCATGAAAGAACTGATTACATTGACATTTTGGTTGACTTTTTTGTATTTTGAAAGTTGAGTTAGCTCTGATGTTATTTAAGTCCTGTCTAATTTTATAGTCACTTCCAGGCTGCAGAAAAACACATTTGAAGTAAAGTAAATTGTACTAATTTTCTTTTTCTTCTCTCTTCTTGTTACATGCCTGAAATGTGCTACACTTCTACTTTTCTTGTCCTTTCTAGACAGTATAAATTAGGAATATACATTTGCTATGGTGCAATGTGGCTGTTGAAGTGTTCTGGATGCAGAAGAAATGTTTTTAATCTTTTTTAAGAGGCTTTGCTATGCAGAGAAATTAAGAGAAGGCTGGGAACCCATGACTGATAAATAATTTCAAATCTATCATTAAGGAATTGTGCAACTTTTTATGATACACCATTCATGAAGTTTTAATCCTACTCAGAATATGAGTTTTATCTACAGAAGTTGTTGATGAGATCAGAATCAGATCCAGTGTTGTTTTTTCCAATGTCAAAGTTCTTCACATGCTTTTTATTTTCTTTTTTAAACACAAAAATCACTAGTGAAAGGTTTAAGGTCATCCAGAAAAATTACTTTTTGTATGACATTTCTGTTATTTCCATAGCGGAAACCATATTTCTGTTATGAACATCTTAGTAAAAGCCATAAGGTGATAAATCTCTCATGGGTTTGGTTCAGCCTGGGAAACTCACATCTCTCTGGAACTGGGGCAAGTAGGAGCTGGGCTAAGTTCCATAAGTCTCAGTTTAGGCAGCAGTGTTACTCCTCCTTATTTTCTAAAGGGTTAAAGCAGAAAAGACTTTGAGTGTGGAGAACTAATCCTCACATTTGCTACGTAACAAAGAACTGCTCCCTGTTTAGGATATGTTTTGTGATAGCTACATACAGTGTCACTTTTTATTTTGGATAGCTGCAGGAGATAATACAAATTAAACAGTATATTTTGTGGTACTAAATGTGGCAGGACACAGTGCTTATTTAATATTGTGATAGCTCTGCATACCCTTTCTTTGTTGAAAGATTTTGGAAGACATCTTTCTTACAGTGCTTACCAATTATTGTGAATCTACAGATTCTGAGTCCATTTTGTTTTTAACTGCAGGTTGTCTTAGTCATACCTGATCTTCCTCTTATGTTGCTCTGACCAGTATTACTGAGGTTTGAGACTCTTCTTGAACAGTGCAAAACTGGTGCATTACTCTGTGGTACTGGAGTTGAAATAAATATATTTGAAGTGAATTTCTGCATCATAGCCTGATTTATACAGGCTTCCAAGTACCTTCCAAGTACGCTACATTAAGTTATATCAGTCTTGAAATGCTTTGTATACAGTTTTGTAATTCACAGTGTAACAGTGGACACTGCTGATTCCTTTTTTCTACATGTCCAAATTTATAATTTTGTTTTGATCTTTTATTGTTAAAAACACTAATGAAGCATTGAAATGAAGTACAAAATCTATGATTGATATGGAAAATATTAATTGTATTGCATTTTCATAAACATAATGCATATTTTCAGTGAAAAATATCCCTTGTTATTTGAAATGCCCTACTCAATCTTAGATTTCTTTAATTGCACCATGTGTAAATGTACAGGTGTACCTCTAAAAAGAAAACACTTGTGTTTCAAAACTGTTCTGTAACAATTAATAACAGAGAAATCGAGACTGATTTTATATCTTATATTTTTACGCTGGAAACTATAACTTGTAACATATACTGATTTTTATAATATGCATTTATTTGTAAAGTCAAGAATTTCAAATTTACTTAATAAGTGATAATATTATTTTATCTGGTTTTGGGGATAACTTTTTGTTTTGTTTTGTTTTTTTTTATTTAGCTAATCCCTTCTGTGTGATTTTTCCAATATTTGGATTAATTTAATTATATTATCTAAGTGTCAGATGAGTCCATACTACTTTATTATTTCTTGAGAATTACTTTTGTTAGTTTCAGGGCTTTTAAGAATTTCTTTGCCAAGGAAAATATAAGCCAATATCTATCTATGAGGAAATGGAAACAAAATACACACATGTAAACATTTATTTACTACTCTGAGGTTAATGGATAGATCTTGTGGAAAATATGCATAAGATACATGTTTGCTGCTGTTGATAAAAATCTCATTCAATCTCCAAGATGCGCTTTCAGGCTTAGTATATACTATTCCTCATGGAGTTCTGCTTTAAACTGTCTCCAGAATTCAATGAAAAATATTCTGTGTATTTGTCAAAAAGCCATTACTTCTTCTGATGTGGTATTTCTGTAATTTTTCTGTATTTCTCCATAGTATTTTTAGCTTCTGGACGTAGTTCTTTTGTACATTTCTCAGTTATACTCAAGTATCAGCAACCTGTGGTGGGGAGTTCTGTTGTCACTGCGCTATCCCCATTACTGTCATCTCCTCTAGAGCCTGAATAGGCCCTCAGTTCAACAGCACATGTATATTCAGGATTTCCTTCATTGTTAGTGACCATTTGCAAGATTATAAACTTCTGCTTGTGTCATGCATTGTTTCTGCATTGATTGTTGTCCTTCCTTCTGTGTTCTATCTGCCAGCTAAGTGAATTAGTCTAGAGCTACTGAATCAAGGTTGTGATGAACTTCTGGGTGCCTGAACACATTTGAGTTTACATATTTTGAAATGAGGATTATTCTGAAAGACTAACTTCTGGGAATCTGACATTTTAGTTTTTAATATAAGTGAATTCTTCAGTGTCTGGTAGAGATGTAGAACTCTTTTGTTTCTATAATAGGGACTTCAAATACATTGCTGGACTTCTCTAATATATAAACTGCTATGACTAAAGCAATTTCTACATCTAAGTGACATAATGACTAGGAAGGACGGAGTCCTAGAGCTGAATCCTGCAAAAATTTTCATGCCTCGAATGTGCCTGTTTTTGAGCAGCCGAAGAGAAACTGGTAGACACGTACTATGCATGTACTTACAAGATTAGGCTGTCATTTTCTAAAGAATTGTTTGGGACTTTGGTATTCTATGAAAATGTCACATAGGACGTAAGAATAGCAACTTATATTTTGATACTGTCTTTTAGTTTTTTCATTTTAGGATTTTACTGTTGCAGACTGAGACACAATTTGCAATAAAATACATATTTGTACTACCAGATGCTCTCTTCTACTAATCTGTTAGAGGAGTGCTTTGTAAAAAAACAAGCAATAAATTATCCATCTTTCTTCCACAATTCAAAATGTATACCCCGAATGGGTGGTTATATGATCTTTATTCTTTATTGGAACATATATACATGCTTCCTATAAAGCTTTGGTGGATTTGGAAAGAAGGGATTTAATTATTTATTGGGTGCTGAATATCAAATTTTTTACTTTGCATGTTGGTGATGATTAATTCTTTTTGTAATTTTCTGATGAATTATTTCTGTTTCTGCCTAATCAGCAGGCCTACTGTGAAATATAATTGCACTTGAATGAAAATTACCGTCTCATGAGATGAATAAGTTTGATGATTAAATTACTTAGAATTAAGAAATAACATTCACATACCAAACCAAGATGACATACTCATCCTTTGTTGTGCTTTGATGACCTTTACAAAAACAGAGTATTTTTAGAAAAAACCCAATATGTTTCAAGTCAGACTATACAAAACAAAATTTGAAGAATCTTAAACAAAATATGGTCTCACAGCAAATATAAGAATTTCAACCTCTTATACTAAAAATATTGGTCCTGATCTAGGTTCAACATGTCACTGAGGTTGGAAAAAGCTCTTAAAATTGATCAAACCCCATTCATGCTACTAAAGTTAATTACTAAACTTTATCAGAAGTAGGTATGGCATTCATATCAGCAGGAGACAGACTTGGTTGGAAGGGGCCTTGAAGATCATCTGGGTCCAACTTCTTCCCACCCCCCACGGTCAGGGGTGCTGTAATATTTACAAAAGACCCACAATAGTACATCTAGCAATGTGTAGCAATTAAGATACTGTTGCTTAGGAGGAAAGTAACATAGTCTGCTGCATGTAATACAGACTACAGCTAAAGATATTGTAAGACAGGGTATTTTTTTCTTCATTGCAGCATTTCCTTCTCTGGCATTTTTTCTAATGCTGTTTTAATTAATAAGATTTCTTGTTTTCATGAATTCTAGCAGTCTTGGGGGTGGGGAGTGGCATTTATTTTCCTATTATTTTAGGGTTGCAGGATTTCATTTTTTTTTTCCTGTAGAGATTTAATTAAGAATGGCCTTGGTCTGGCCCTTGTTGCTGTGATTGATCGGTTGGCAGGAAGATGAAAGAAGAGTATTTCTAAGAATAGAGTTAGATTGACTTGTCTATGTGATGTCCTGAATCTTGTTAATCTTGTTAATTACAGGGCATTTTAGATTTTATCTCATTAGACTTCACAAATTTGTATTTTCAGCCACAATATGTCTAAGTCTAACTCTAGCATTAACTTTGAAGTGAATAGGTGTCAAACTTGTTACTTTCTCTGGATTCTTCTTGTGAGATAAATTTAGTTTAGGACCAGAAACCTCTGCCCTATCATCACAACTTAATGCAAAGATCAAATCAGTAAGAGTAGGTAATTATTTTGCATTTTATTGGGCATTTAATATCATATGAAATTATTCCTTGTGCATGAATTCAAGTACAGAAAGACAGTGACCTCAACTGTAGTGAGCATTCTTCATTCCCAGAACTACCTGTGTTCTCTATTTCAGTGATGCAACTACTATGTCATTCTTTAGAGGTGAACAATAGCTAAAATGCAGTTTGTATTTGTTAATATCTACAGTTTAATCTGAATCTTTGGACTGCAGTTAAGGCAAAAGTTACTAATATAGCCTCATCTTTCCCCATTATGTTAATTGTATTTGAAATGCTGGCATGGGGTTATTACTGAAGTTAAGAATGGGTTAGAACTGAACCTGCAGTTTCCTTTTGAAAGTCCAATGCATTGTAGAGACTAAGGATGAAAAACATGTGCCCATTAGATTGAGAGCACTAATAGGAAACTATCAATCCTAAGGGGCCAGAGATATTTTGAAGCAGAAACTTGACAGACCAAATTAGAGGTAATAGTCTTCTTTATTCTAACAAAATGCCATGAGAGTTTCTCATTTGATAGTTCACCACCGACATATTGAAAAGAAATTTCATAGGAACTTGGAGACTATTAACAAAAGGTAGGGATAGAAAGCTGGAACTTTCTTCACAGTACAAGTGATAAATGGATGTACTCCTCAGAGTCATCAAAAAGGTCACATTCTAATAAAATCAAATTAGTGAAGGTAGAAAATAAGCATATAACTCAACAATTACCTAGTTAAATTAAAGAGAAGCTACTGGCATATAGAAAAAGTAGGGAAATCTGATCTATTTTCACTTATTACACTGAATTCAATGAATGGTCAAATAATCAAAGAATAGTAAAACCAATAAAGTGGAACGTACAAGAGGTCTTGATCAGAGATGTGCATTTTTTTTAACTCAGTTAAAATATGGAGTACTTTGTGATTGAGAGCCCTGCCAGTTTGAGACTAGGGACGGATACGTTCCACACACAACAAGATATCTAGCTCAGTCATAAGCAAAACCAACAGTATAGATTAGGGCTGACCAAAATAGTGCTGAAGGAAAGAGACAAAACCTCAATAACCACTCAAACTGTCAGAATCTTGAACAGTTTTGTGTTCTGGAAAGCCTTAAAGTGTGAAAGTAACCACATTACTGACAATTTTCAGTTGAACTTCCAAGAAATGATTTTTTGCCTGACCTGCACTCCACTGAACATATATAGTAGTATCAACAAGTTTGAAATCCTGATGCCTCACTCATATCTATAAAGGAAACTTAGATTTCTGGGTCATCAATGCTAAATATCTTTTAAGGAACATGAAATATTAGTGCTGCAATTGGAGAGGGAAAATCAGCATTGAAATATCACAAATATACAGCTTTCCACTGTGAAAGAAACAGTAATAGGAAAGCACTGCTGAGAATAAGAGTATTTGGTTAAATTAGTTTCATACCTGATCTACCATTCCTCATAACTTTGCATAAAGCAAAAAAGCCCCTTTAATTAAAGCTCTTTTACATCATTCTCTTGGCAAGAATGCAGAAGAGAATATTCTGTGTTTGACTATTGCTAGCTAATTCAGTTAGATGTAGATATATCTTCACTGAACTTTTTGGGCAGCATTAATACTATGAGTAGTTATATGTTTAGGTTTCACCCCCTTTGCTTTTGAAAGATGTGTATGATTTGAGGAAAAGGGAACTCTTTATCTTTTATCTTAATATTGTTATTTCCAATTTATGTTAATCAAACCTGAAAAATAATGACCTGTGGGTAATTTACATGATTGTTTGCTTTTCCTTCAATTCTGGGAACCTGTGGGAAATCAATCTGTTCTGAAAACTAAAAATACTTCCAGCTTAAAAAGAATAAGCTTTTTAATTAGACTGCTCTTCACATGTTTAATTTTATTATGTATGATCAAATGAATGGAGACTGTTAACCAGGAGGCCAAGACAAATGCTATGTGGTTAACTGTCTTAAAGAAGAGTAATGTCAAATTACAACTGTCTTGTAATTTTCTAATGTGTTTGCCCTGTAAAGTTTATTACCCTGTTAAATCTGTAGGTTAGTCTTTGTTGAGAGGCTTTCATAAGATTTTTAAAATCTTATGGGCTGCTGAAGAATTCTTCATAAAAAATAATACATCTCAGAAATTCATGGTTATAATTTAGTTTTTAGGGGAAGGGAATCATAAGATGTACGTCTTATTTCCAAGTTCAAATTAATAGACATGACCTCCTAAATTATATTTTTCAATTTCAAAGGCAGAAATCAATATAATTTAAATCACTTGAAATATATTTTATCCTTTGCAAGCAGCTCAGCTTTTACTGTTTCCTTTTAAACATCCTGACATTAAATCATGCTGGATAGATAGAGAGTGGTTTTCATTAAATATATAATGATGGAAATATATAAAGCAGAAAAATATAATTATCTACACAAAAAGCCAGCAACTTCATAAGGATTATGATTGTTATCCTCAATTTCTATAGAAAAATGTATATGAGATTGACCTGCCTCCACAGCTGTCCCTCTACCTCTGCTTCCTTAGTCAATGGGTAATTTCAAGGAAATTGGATAGTGTGGTTCAAAGACATTAAATTCCTACAAACTTTGGTGCTCACAGTGAAAAACTTGCTGACAAACTCTAATATTGACTGAAAGAATGCATCAGGATCTTAAATTTATTTGACAACAGGAAGAGAAGTTGAAAATCCCATGCTGGGAAAATTTCAGTTGGACTTTATTCATTTGTTATGAGTCAAAAAATTCCCTCCTCCATCAAAGTTTGTCTTTGATATAGATTCTTTGTTGTGTAATATGTTTATCCTTCATATTTTGTGTACTTTCACTGAAAAGCCAGTTGATTATAACACACACCTGTGTTGCAGACCAGGGCTTGGAATGTGTAGTGTTTGCAAAAAGTATTCTTCTGTGCAATGCTATAGTATAAAACAGTGTGGCCTCATTGCATTAATTCTTTGTGGATAATCTTCAACCTTCAGTGAGCTTGTCTAGGTTCTTGTTGACACTTGTAGGAATTGTCCTCTCTTTGTACTGCCACAAAGATGATCACAAGGCTGGAGCACCCGTCCTATGAGGAAAAGCGGAGAGTGGAGGTTAATTTCGTGTGGAGAAGAGGAGGCTTTGGGGAGACCTGATAGCACCTTTCCAGTACCTAAAGGGGACCTGTAAGAAAAATGAGGACAGACTATTTAGCAGGATCTGTTGCAACACGGCAAGGAGCAGTAGTGAGAAATGAAGAATGATTGGTTCAGATTAGATGTAAAGAAGAAGTTTTTTACATGAGGGTTATGAAACACGGGCACAAGTTGCCCAGAAAGGTTGTAGATGCCCCATCCTTGGAAGCATTTCAGGTAAGGTTGGACAGGGCTCAGCCACCTGATTTAGTTGGAGATGTCCCTGTCCATTGCAGGGGCATTGGACTAGGCAGCCTTTAAAGGCTCCTTTCAAACTAAACTATTCTATGATTCTACGGTTTGTACTTTTCCCCTCATTTCAGTATCTGATGCCAAGATCTAGGGGCTTCTAGCTCTAATCCTGGGCTTGCTATGCACTAAAACAGTCTGTCAGGAGCATTAGTTGAACCAGGGCTTTTGAACTGTACTGAACAGGCTCTGCTGATTTCAGTAAAAGTAGTCACCACAGCTGACAGCAGAGTCACAAGGTTTGCAGTTCAATTCCAAGTTTCTGAAGAATACTTAGGCACTGACTACCTTTGGAAGTCTATGCCTTAATTTTTTTATAAATTCAAGGAGCTATCCTAACCACCCTGCCTCTTGTAATTTATGTTTATGCTGCTTTTGTGATATTTGATATTGTTTAAACAATAAAGACTTTCTATCACCAGAAAAAATATAATGTTACATCAAATCTAATGTTGTCTTTTGTTAGGTAATGAATAGAGCTCATTTCATCTATTTACTCAAGAAGCAAAAGGCACTGCCATCATCATTTTAATTGTGATTTTATTTACATTTTGTGAGTGCCTGAAAGCCTCTATCAGTGTTAGTGTGCCATTATGCTGAGTGAAAAACAGCAAAGGCACAGTCCTTATTCCAGAGAGATAATGATTTGAGAAACTGCAGAACACCAGGACATTTTTATGTGTGCTCATGTCTGAATTAATATTATCTAACTGCAAATGTTTCTTTTTCCTCTTTATGGTTGTATCATCTATTGTTATTTTAGCGGGATGTTGAACATTGACATGATACATTTGGCATTATTGAGATAAAGAGTGAAATTATTGAAAGTTCTTTTGCAGTCAATAGTTTTATTTTGTCAAAACTTGACAGATAATGTTCCTTTTTTTCTTTTTCTTTTTGATGACTAAAGCTATTATAATCCCAAGTTAAGCAGAGGAAAAGAAATTATCAAAATAGTGTATTTGTGACTGGAGAGCTGAAAAACAGTACCATAAACAAAAGCCCACTCTATAAGAAATGCATGCATATCTCATTCTGTAAGGAAAGGTACTTTTATTGCTCTCACAGAAGTAATAAATCATGGCAAAAAACTGTTACGAAAATACAGCCCTGCAAAATGGAAAAAGAAAATCCTTCTTACATCTGATGACTGAAGAGAGGAAATTATGTTGCCGTTATACAGAAATCTTCTTGGGTTCTGAGGGAGAACTGGAAGACATGGGAACTCAGCCCACATGTTAGATATGTCTCTTGCATTCCTAGATTACCTTGCTCAGCCTGTACTCCTTTTCTCATCTCTAGCTCACCCAGCAGTTCACTCAGTGCTTTGTGTTCAAGATGTTGTTGCTCTTGCAGACTGTCTCAGCTTTTGGCTGTTCTTGTGGGTTCATTTTCTGCTGACAGGAGTTGGAGAGGAAAAAAGGGGGTGTAGAAGGGCAGAATATAAAAAACAGAGAAGATGATGCAGGGCAATTTCTTGTACATGAGAACTAGGTCATCCTGGTGACCTCCCTTGCACTTTCTAGAAGTGGGTAGGGAAGAAGTCACTACTGCCAGTGCAGAAAGCTGGAGAAAAGAAATTCTGGCTCAGTGGAAAATGAGATCACTGCAACCACTGATCAAGTGATATATGTCCCTTACTCTGTTTATATCTGTACCAGTAGCTTCAATAGTGTAAGGGAATGTAACTCAAGCAGTTGAGTTTGATCAGGTGGTAAAGGAGTCACTGACCATGGCTTCAGACCATGACAACCAGTACCTGCTCCTGCATGCAGTGTGGGAATTGCCACAGATGCAGAACTATGCCCATTTGGCTGTTTGCATTGAAGGGGAAATTGAAATTGTAACTGTTCAGCTAAGGTAACTTGTGACCAAGGAATGATCTGGCTTTAAAGACTGTAAATTCAGTGATGATAACTGGGTCAGACCACGCACTGTCCCAGGCCAAGGAATGATACCAGATGCAGTTCAAATTCAAGTGTACATACAGCTTATACCTTCAGCTTTGTAGAGCTGGTTCTTTTCTGTTTACCTCAAAAAGGAGCAGTTTTGTACTTACAGCTCTGGAGGCTCAGAGATATCTAGGTGTGCTCTAATTTAGTAATTAAACTCAAAGTCTTTGAGAACACCAAGTAAGAGATCTTGATATCTACAATTCAGACCTTAGGATTGGCAAAGTCTATCAATCCTGTAAGCACACATTTCTTCTACTGAACTTCTAACCATGAAAGTGTTTCTGTTAGTGCTTCCACTCTAAATTCCCATGGCTGTTGTGCATGCTAATGAACAAAGATCATATCTTTTTCTCTTTTTCACTGACCATGGTCTCTCTGTGCATATACAAATGCATGTTTAAGATTTAGTTTTCTGTGTTTTATCTCTGGTATTCAAGTAAAAATATTTTTAAAGCCAGTATATTTTCCTCAAGCAAATTTTAATCCTTGCCAGAACGAAGTAAAATGAAACTAGTAAAAAAGACCAAATACATGTGAATAAAGAGATAAAAAAAATGTAGTATTATGTAGTAAACCTGTGCCGTGTAGTCTCTTTCAGCAAAAAGATCTTTCTTCAACTATGGGTTCTGCTGCTTTTCTGTTATGACAATCAGATTCACATGGTAAGACTTATCCAGTGGCTTGCATAGCTACATATGAGTTAACATAATGTCCATCTGACAGTGAGAATGCCAAAGTTACAGCTACTTAGAATCCTGCCCTTAGGCTCTCTGCCTCCATGTAAAGCGAGTTTATGGTGAAAGTGGTCACTTACATATGCGCTTTTCAGGTAAAAATTGCTGACAGTTCAAGGTGCAAGGTTGGTCATTCTTGCCTGAGCAATCAAGAGCTTATTTGAACCTGCTATTGTTGTCTCTCTGACAACAGAGAGAGAAATATGCTTTTTCCTGCTGGCAAATCCACCATGAAGAGGAAGATTTTCTGGTTCTGTTTGTTGCTATCTGACCAGTACAATTGGCAGGAGGCACGGCGGAATAAATTCTCTAATGAGGAGGAAGATGAGAATATATTCTCCCTGAAGGTGATTATAGTCTCTACTTTGACAGTTCCTGTTGATGCTGCTCACTCTTGTTCCTGCTCTTGGCAGTGAAGAGCTGACTGTCTCAAGTGGTTTTCCCCATCCTTTAGTAGAAGTTGCTGTTGTTATTGCACTGGTTGAGGACTAAACTTGTGCCTCCCAGCATTGTAGTCCACAGATACCATCCTTTCACTTGTGTTCTGAACAGGCAGTTACAAGCTTTTGTTCACAATCTCTGTTTCATTTGGTTGCATAACTGAATAGTAGCTGAAAAGGTGAGATTTAAGTTCTGACTGAAGCATCATAGGTTGGCATCCACAGTTTGTTCCCTGTCTCTGACTGGTGTGAGGCAGTATGGACCTGTGCATCAGGAAGGCTAAATTACATTTAATTCTTACCCTCATAGAAACTGATATGAAGCTTGCATCGGAAAATGTTATTTTATAGAGAAGGAAACATGTAGTAAAAATTTTTCAAAATTTTTGCTTTAAACTGACACTTGAAAATGAAATGTCAATTTACATCCTACTTTGACTGAAGCCAAAAAACCTCGAAATAAATAACTGCAAGAGACTTTTTATTATTTTAGCAGCAAAGGTATTTATTTCTGCACAGGGAAGTGAGGCAGTTTGCACTGCACAAAACTCACTTCCAAGCACTAATGCCAAAACAGATATATTTATACAAATACAGTATTTGATTACAATGCATATTAATTTATTACAGTATGTGATTTATATATTCATGCTTAGGCAGTACATAGGTGTGGTTAAAGGTGGAGCTTTCTGGGCATCGATTCTTGGGGTGTTTTGGAGCTCTCCTCCTAGTTTTCGACCTCATTCCATACTCTTCCTCACTCTGACCTTAACTTTCTTTGATAAGTGTCCTTGCCAAAATCTTGTAAAACAATCTTGGCTTCTTACCATTTCATCCTATTGATGTGTCTAGCTTACCTTAATTTATGACTTCTAATATATGGCACATTTGTCTCTAATAATGGCTTAGGTCTAGGTACGACTTCAGCACTTCATGCTATGTTTCTTTAGTAACATGGGTTAAACAATTTTGCAATGCAGACAGCCCTTTGCAAGGCAGAATTAGGTATTTTACAAAACTGGTTTTTTCAGGCCTTTTTCTCTTTCAGACAAAAACTCTTAGTCTTTTTCAGGTCTTTTATTTAAAGAACTTGGATGATATTATTTGTAGAACTGTTGACTTTTGTATAGATTTAAATAAAACACAGCAAATTCTTCAGGTTTTTAAAAAATTACTTCTAAAGAATTAAAAAAAGTACTTATTAAATACTGGTTTGGAGTAGAATTTTTCTCATGGCAGAAAGCTCTATTTCCTCACAAACAGTAATTAGAGACAAATCATTTTGTGGTGATATGAATGGCCACTGATGTATTTATCTGGTGTAAATGGGGCATTTTTCACAACATCAGTGTCAAATGTAATCATGGTCTGATTTGAAGGCATTATTTTTAGGCATATTTTAGAAGTAGCATACAGGCAAATTATGAAGGCAATTATGTACCTCTTGCACTTAGTCACAGTCATTTTGTATAAATGTTGTATTTCAAACTGCCATTACTAAGACTTCTTACATTTTTTTCAATTAGTAATTTTCCTTGTTTTATCTCAAATCTCCAAAATTGTGCCCTAAGGAGCGTTAATAATATGTGAAAAGAAACAATCTATTTTCCGCACATCAATATATATAATATTTACGTTATGCAGTGGTGATCTCCCTCCCTCTGTGTGTGAAATAACATTTCTCAGTCATGGTGCTAAGGGTGTAAATCAAAACAGAGTCAGTCTAAAAAGGGCGCTTTTCATCCTCAAATACATAAAATATGCATATTAAATTAAAAAGCTTTGGAATTCATGAATTACTGTAGCCCAGGGTTAGTAATAATTTATATCTTATGAAATTTCTCTGGTAGTTATTTGTGGAAGTACTTAATGGTAAAGCATACATACCACAGTACCATTGCAATACATAGAATACATGTCAGATTACCTAGAAAGGAAAAAAAACCATTTTTTTACCTGATGTTAATCAATCCAGCTGGCTTGAGTCCCCCCACTAAAAAGAAAACTGAGGTTTTCAGTCAGTGTCTAGGATGCTTTCAGAATGCAATATCTGATGACAAAAGCTAGACGTGTAGGGGACACTTGGGGTGCATGACAGGCTCATTGATTCCTTACATATATAATGATGTAAATCAGTAATATCTTTGCATTGGCTTACTACTGTTATTTCCTTCTTTCGGCTTCTACAGATATACTGACTTATTTATCCTGGAAGGAAAATTCCAGCAGGAAAGTGAGGGTGTTGTGGGAGATCCTTTTTTTTTTTTTCAATCTCCCCAGTAATTTAGCTTCTTAAATCATTAGGAAATTTGCACTATTGGCTGCAGTTGAAACAAGTTTACACAGACAAGCTTGGTAGGGGCATAGGGGAGAGGGTAAATACAATCTGCATTCTTATTCTGGGATGGTCTGCAGTTGAATCCATGATAATCACTCTCACAGAGTTACTGTCATGGCACTGGAGTGATCATGGAGGCTGCTGGAGAAGTACTGCATTGAGCTTTGTGCACTAACAGAAAGCTACACTAATCCCTAGTGAACCTAAAATGTTTGGAAAAAGAGAAAACATTTTTGAAACTGTGAAGGAAGCATGTACTACCCTAGAGGATATTTTAAATTAATAATATTTTGGAGAAATCTTTGTGTTAATGCCTGTTACGTTATCAACATTAATACTTGTCCTGTAAAACTAACAATTGGGAGTCACCTTCCATTTCCTAAAGGGGACCTACAAGAGAGCTGGAGAGGGACTTTTCACATGGACATATAGTGGTAAGACAAGAGTGAATAGCTTTAAACTGCTAGAGAGTATGTTTAAATCAGATATTAGGAGGATATTTTTTACTGTGAGGGTGGTGAGGCAGTAGAACAGGCTGTCCAGAGAAGCTGGGATTGCTCCATCCCTGAAGGTGTTCAAGCCCAGGTTGGATGGAACTCTGAGCAACCTGGTCCAGTGGAAGGTGTCCCTGGCAAAGGCAGGGGATTTTAATTAAATGGTTCCCTCCAACCCAAACCAAAATTCAGGAAAAGGCATGACGTAATATCACCTAATTCTCCATCCTTAGGTGTCTCAGTTAAATAAGGGGTAAAAATGCCATGTCTGTGGAGGGACAAAGAGCAATTCACACTTTAGGTAATTTAAACAGTTTTCTGGAGGTCTCAATTTTATTTTTAAAGATTGTGAAGAAACCTTCAATAGTTGGGTTACCATGCTGTGCATCTCATTTGTCTTCCTGATACTAGGAGTGAAGATCCACACCAGGGAGTCTGTTTTTTTTTGTTTATTTGTTAGAAACTTGTGTGAAGCTCCGTTAATTGACTCACATGTCTGATACAATTTCTCTGATACACTGTGATAGGGTGTAGGCTGGAATCATTTGCACCAGTACAGAATTGCTGGTGTTAATAAGGAGTTAACAGCATATGCAAAAGAATAGATGACAGGGTTGTTGCTGTACTCCAGCTATGTGGTAACCCTTGTAAATTTTGATATTGAGTGATTCAGTGATCTAGAACATTAACTAAAACACAAACAATCTCATAAATTACAAATAATCTCATGATGTTCAAAAACATTAATCATTTTGAATGGCTTGGAAACTGGTTTGTGAAGTTGTTTATGTGACATAGAGATAGTATGTATTATTGGTTTTATGCCATTTTAAAAACCTTAATATGCTCTCTTGGAGCACTGTGTCTTAGAGATGATGTCTTGTTCTGAATATCACAATAGGAAATGGTTTAGCTGAAAACTTTTGGTTTCTAAAAATAGTGCCATACTGAATAATGGTTTTGTTTCTGATTCACTCTAAAGATTTTTACATATAATGATAAATTCTTTAAAACTGTTCCTGAAAGTTGAATACAATATTTATTTTGAATTAGTAGTTTAGAATTACCAAAAATAATTTTTGCTTATCTTTAAAATTATTTTCTTTAATTTCTTAAAATTAAGATTGAGAATGAAACTGCTTGTTGCACAATTTGCCATGACAATTACTTTTTGAGAATTAATATTATCCCAACAGTTTTCTGTGAAAACAATTGTCTTAAAAAACTTCATAAACAAAAGAATTATGTAGCTTAATGAAGGCCAAGCAAGTTTTATTTCATTATTACTGATATCCATCATTACAGGTGTCTGAATCCATTACTGTGATTTTGTAAAATGTCCCCACATTTTCTGGACATATATTTGGGCCCAACCTGAGAAAAATATGCCCAGTGTGGCACTGATGTGTGACAAATATCCAGAGAGAAAACAACTACCTTTCATGCGGAACATTTCCAAATCATTTTACACTCTGGAAAGAGAGCTGAGAGTCCTTTTCCCATTGTGGAAATCATGCAGCACCTTGCAGGACTGAGCTTTTAATCAGAATTTCCACAATGATTGATTTAATATTCCATGTCAGGATATTCTACTACTTATGCTCTTTGAACCTCAAATTAAATAAATAACCAGTGAAGAAACACAACTGTCACAAATTCATGGAAGAATTCTCAGAAGAGGATGAGGATAATTATTCCCATTAGCAAATGAATGCTGAAGAATATTTGTTTTAAAACTATAGAGGAAATATGTAGGCTAAATATTATGTAAGACATTGATAGAAATTAACAAGCAATTTAATGAGAATGGAAGAGATAGGCAAGGTTAGGAATCTTCTTTGTGGACTGGTTTAAGTATCACTGACAGTATGGAGGAAATGAACAGATTAATGACCAACTAAAGGTTTGTTCTAGTCCAAATTATTCTAGAAATTCTCTTGTGGCTATAGCAAGAGTGTGTAAACCTCTCTCTTTTGAGCTCAAAATAAAGTCAGTGATGAGTAATCTTTTAATTTCTCAAGAAGCTTTCAAGGGAAGGAAAGGAATGAACCAGAGGTTGTGTGCATTTTTCACCAAGATTTAACCTGTATGAACAGCATGAGTCTCTGAAGAGCAGCAGTCTGCCTGCTAGTCCTCAAAACTAGTATAATGTATAAATGACATTCCATTTAATCTTTTCTATGCTCTGTGACTATACATTACCACTAACAAATTTCATGTACTGTCATAGATCCAGAGCTGCATTTTGTGTGGCTTTTGATAGATAGCTACCCATGTTTTCTTCCACGGAATATGCTGAATGTGCTTCCCATCTGTCTTCTATCACAGACTTCTTTGTTGCACGTTCAACTGCTCCTTTTTAATCAGGGAGCTGACTAATGGTGTCTAAAAATAACTGCATTTCTGCTCCCATTGATTCACAGTATACACCTTAGAAAGCATCCTGTCTGCTAGAAAGCAGAAGCCAGCCCGAAAGTCCAAGCAGAATTTATGCAAACTCATTTTAATGAGAAGACACCAGTCCTTGCTGGAGCTAAGGCTTAGGTTATGCATTGGAAAGACAGATTAGGCCATTCTGCAGTTTTTCAACATAGCCACACAATTTGAAGAATATGAAGAAAAACACATGCTATAACATCTGTCTGAATGAGAGTCTCAGAACTGCATTTTTCATGCAGATTATGTGCAGGATTCTCTGTGTGGATTTATTCATGGCTCACTGCCATTTATTACACTAAAATTTGCAAATGCATAATGTCCTAGCTTTCTTTTTGCTGAGCAAAGAAACAAGGCTGAAGGTGTCTTCTGATGATTCTTATCCAAAGCCTCAGTTTTCACTCCTGAAAAGGTTGGTTCCTAGCTTCCACAATTATGAAGCAAGTCTTTATAGTGATAGCTGAGCATGAATTATGAAATCCCACATTCTGCTTTTGTAGAGGGGCTGACACCATAACTCCAGTTTGCAAATGATTGCATTTATACACGTTTCTTCACCAAAGCTGGGAATGAGTAGGTCATCTCACCTAATTGCAGGTGATTAACTAAGGTTCTTTATGTGCATAGTTGATTTTTCTCTAGAAAGAAAGATTGTAGGGGATGACAGTGTGTGTGTGAATCTCCTAAGGTCTGAAGTTATTAATGAATGCACCCTTAAGGGGCAGAGAACTACCTGTAGAATGTGGAATACCTTGTAACCAGTAGGATGTTTCCTTGTACGTTAAGTGAACTGATAACCAAAAGTGTCCTGACATATTGGATACAAGAGTATATAAAATGTGTAACTGTAGCTAAAAATAAACTCTTAGTTTAAGCCTTCTGATCAAGCCTTCTGATGCTGCTGTGCCTGATCTCTTCTGACCCTCATTAACACACCCCCCTTAACCCTACAAAGGGTGACCCCAATAAAAGATCATCCTGTCCCAGGAGGGATGTCATCAAGCTTTGTATATACAACTAAGAACACTGTAAGTACTACTCTGAATAATGAAGATGATTATAAATCAGGCCATATTATTTGTGAAAACTTAATGCAAGTTGTTCAGCCTTTGAGGAGAGACGTATTTTCTGGAAGCATAGGAAATTTTTTTTCATCAGTGTGGAAAAAAATCTGTCTTTTGTATGAAGAAATCCAAGCACATATTGTGCTAGATGTTGTAAAGAATATATTGGGGAAAAAATCCTGATTTAGTTATTAAAGACAAGTGACTAATCAAAATGAATTCTGCAGCTTATTTTCCATAGATATCCTCAAATCATGTTTGCCCATATACTCATATGCATGGCTACAGGAAATTATAGGCAAAAACTCCTTTCATAGTAATGTCTTTTGAACTACTTTGCAATTTTTTTTTTTCTTCACTGGTCACATATCCAAACCCATCTGTTAGTGTTGATCTATTATGACACCTAACAAAAACAGATTTAGATATATAGAGAGGTGGATTTTGGATGATCTCTCAGAAACAGGGCACTTAATGTATTTTCCAGGGGGAGGTCTTGTAAACTTTCTCTTAGTCACTTGCTAATTTTCTTTCAATGTTATAATAATAAAAATAATAAGTATTTAGTATACAGCACATTTCATTTTCAAAGTACTTTGGCAGCACTAATTAATCCTCACTGTGAGGTTTAATGGTGCATACCAGAGAATTATATCCTGGCTTAATGCCAATTGCCAATCAACTGACAAGATTCTAATTTCAGAAGTTTTCCTAAGAGAAAAAAGGCATAATTTAAATTAGCCTGGACAGCAGTGGCAGTTTTTATGGAGAGAATTCATAGGTCTTTGGAGTGCTCTGAATGTCTAGATGCTTGGTTTGCAGTTGAAGTGATGAAATTCCAAAGAGATAGCAATTTCAATTTCAAAAACAATTATACTAAGAATAGCTAAAGATACTTTAAAAAAATATTAAAAATATGTGTTGAAGAGGGTTTCTTGATTATTTAGGGATCATTAATACCCAGATCTATCATTAGCTGAAAATCACAGACTCACAGAATACCAGGTTGGAAGGCACCTCAAGGATCATCTGGTCCAGCCTTTCTTGGCAAAAGCACAGTCTAGACAAGATGGCTCAGCACCATGTCCAGCTGAATCTTGGGAGTGTCAGGTGTTGGGGAATCCACCACTACCCTGGAGAAGTTATTCCAATGGATGATTGTTCTCATTGTGAGAAATTTTCTTCCTGTGTCAAAATGGAATCTCCCCAGGATTAGTTTGTACACGTTACTCCTCATCTTTTTCCTTGTAAAAAGGAAGTCTCCAACTTCTTTGTTTTTATACTGAATTCTTAGCTATATGTCACATGTAGGAAAACAGATATACAAGGACTAAGTTACATGGCCCAAACCACAGTTGCAGGAGGGGTCTTTATTCCATATTACATTTTCTTTTCTGGGAAAGATAGCACAAGTATTTTCTACCTTCTACAACTGCCTGCACTGCACATTGGTTCATTATAATAACCTATGTCTTTAAAAAAACCCCACCACAAAATATCTTCCTTCCCCTTCCCAATATCTAAAATTCTGAAAGAAATTATAAATTTTTAGTTTTGTCTGTTGTTCTATTACACTAACAGATGCTGAAGGTGATTCATGAGGATGGTGAGGATATTGTGAATAACGTTACTGCTTGAGAAAAGAACATGGATGCAAGTCCTGAATGTAAGGTTATGGACTGAAGATAAAAGAATTTCTGACTTCTGGGTCTGTATTGAATGCTCTGTTATTTTCAAGAGATATACTGTATAAGGCTGCCTCAGATTCCTCTGTGATGCAGTTTGCTGGCATGTTGTTACAAGAAAAGGGGAGGTTTACTCAAACCTTTAGTGTTTGATTAATCTCTCAGCATCCCAGGAAGCCAAGACCCTGTTCCTGTTATGGGGACCCTTCCATGAGCAGTTTGATAGATCAGAGGGTGGTTTGACTGACTTGTTTTGGTCACATGCCAGAGAAACTCCCTCCTGGGTCTCCACACCTTTACCTGCTGCCAGAAATTGCTAGCATCCTTGAAGAACTCGCATTAACAGTTTAAAGAATTACACTCTTTATTCATAAAATTGTGACAGTTTAATGTTTAAGGATTGCCAGTAATAGTATCTGACTGCAAAAATATATTAAAGCAATATACTAATTCAAATCACTGTACAGACAAGCTCTAATCCCCAATAAAAGCTAGATTAAGATAATCATTCAGGATGCAGAGAAGACAGTTCTTACCCAATAGGTGTCTCTATAGGGGAGAAGGCAGGTTCAACCTGTTGACTGAACCCAGAGGTTATGAGTCTTTCCTCCCCTTCTCTCCATTCATAACTCACTTTTACACTATTTATTTATGTTTTACATGGAATTTGAGTGATTTTATTCTTACATCTTATTCAGTAGTCGTACCCATGGGGTGGATATCTCAGTATTGTACCTGAGATAACATTGGGATGGGGATATGTGTCAGTCCAAGGAGACTAATTTTACCACAGCTGCTGAACAGGTTCCTTTATCTCCCCTGTGTTTCAGATGTTATGCAACTTATGGCCTGGAAAGTACCTCTGAGTTCCCTCCTCTGCAAGGGTTTTGATAGAGCCTGAGTGCAGTGTCTCTACACCACTTCACCCTCCGTGTAATCCCCCTCAGATTACTTTGTGTGTGAGAGTTTTGATATGCTGACTGTTCAAACCAGAGAGTAGCAAAAGCATTTTTCCCTGTAATGTCTTACCATTATCATTTTATCCCCAGTCATCTTCCCACATATGTCAAAGCCGTTCACTTTATGTCACATTCTGACAAAGGATGATTTGCAGGGAGCATAAGAATGTTGGAGGGAGAGAGCTGAGCAGATATAGGCCCCCTAAGTGATTTGTTTTCTATACTTTTCATTTTATTCAGCTCATTTCAGTGCAGGAAAAAATAAGACTGCAAGTTGTGAGAGTTGTGATACTCTAGGCACCCCTAATACTTTATATTGAGAAATACCTGCAGAAATCCTCCTCAAGAGGTTGAAAAAACTTGTTTAATTTCCAGTGACATTTTTACAAGTGTTTACATAATGTACAGTAGTTTCATTTGTTTAATGCAGCCAAGAAGCTGAAGAGGCAATTTTTCTAGCGTGATGTAATCGGGACTGCCACTGCTTTTTCCTTTGGGGAAAAGAAATCCTACCAAATGTATGTACCATATTAGAGACTTCAGAAACATGAATTACTTGACAGATTGTTACTCTCTGGCCTGTAAACACATTTAGAGTATTTTTAAAGACATATTAGCTACCTGATAGAATGTAATAACTCCAAAGGGTTTTACTTCAGAGATACAACTAGAATCCTGAAAACCCAACAGAAAATAATATATACTTTAGCTAAAGGGAAGGCCGCAGTTGCCTCGGAGGTGTTGCAGTTTGTTTTATTCATCCTTGTAAATTGACATTTGTCTTCCTTAGAGCTGGAACAGGAATGTGTCAACAGTAAAGTTTTCACTGTAAGTTTTAAAGCTGTCTTTGGTAGCAGAGGGTAGGATTCATTTGAGTGAATGGTGTAATGGTATTCTTCACTATGGGGTTGTGAGTCACTGGAACAGGTTGCCAAGAAGAGCTGTGGATGCCCCACCCCTGGAAGCATTCAAGGCCAGGTTGGAAGGGGCCCTGGGCACCCTGGTCTAGTGAAAGGTGTCCCTGGTCATGGCAGGGGGTTGGATCTGGATGATCTTTAAAGTCCCTTCTAACTCAAACCATTCTGTGAGTCTATAATTTGTAACTCAGTTGTCTTCATTACAGCTAGTTGTCTACATTCCTGTTATAGTTTATTGATGGAAAGACATGATTCTTCTAATCCTGTGTCTGTGATAAATTAGATGTATCATGTCCTAAAATGTCTGTTTCTTTCTGCTGATAGTAACCAGGATTAATATTGCAGATAGCTCCAAAAATGCAGATAAATATTTAGTTATGGTGAAGTGCACCCCAGGTAACCTCATGTCTCACGCAGCCTTTCCAATGCCTGCAGAATGTAACTGAAATAATAAGCGTGTAAGGCTCCTTCACTGGGAGGCAAAATGTCTAATTGCCTGGAGACAAAAGCATGCCCTTAAAGAAGTTATGTAACATTAATGTTTGTTAAATTATGTTTTAATCTGAATTAGACTGTTTTTACCTTGACGTCATTCTTCAGTTTAACCTCTTTATTTATTTGTTTGTTTGTTTGTTTGTGTATTTATTAATTTAGTCAGTTAGTTAAATTCCACAGACTTTTATTTTACTTTCTTCTCTAAAATTGCTTTGGTTCAGGTTGGATTTCAGCTAGCAGATATGTAAGAAGGTCATACTGTTCAAGTAGCATGATAAACCAACTAAACCTTAATTAGACACAGCTTGCTGCCATTTGACTCAGTAAAAATAATTGGCTAACGTAATCCGAACTGCCAGAATTTCAGATTTTTCTCAATATCCACAAAGTATTGACATGTAAGTCATTGCTGTAACTTTTCTTATATCTACCTATAATGTTTTTGTTTAGGCAAATGCTCTTTCATGTCACGTGTGTCTGCATACTTTCCTATTTCTGTTTTTTCTCTGCAAGTATGTAGTTAGATATGCTCATTCCTGCTATTTATCAAACTCTTCAATTGAAATAACTTTCCAGGTATGTGACTCCTTATTGTGTGGTCTGCTACCCTATCTCTCTGTTTTATGTAACAGTGGTGTTTGATGTGACTAAGATTTTCAATATTAGACAATTTTCTGAAATAAGCCTGGAATAAAGATTTCTTCCATGTATCTTCTGTTTTATGTATAGTAGAGCAAAAAAACAAATGGTCAAAAGAAGTAAAAATAATTGTTGCGTACAAAGCAAATTGAGAACTTTAAGTTCCAAAAGAGTGCTATTCTTGTTTGAGGTCCAGATTAACAGCAGACACCAGATCATTTCTGACGAGTGCATGCAATAGCCATACAACATCTTCCATGAGTGCTGACAGAGCTGCTAGAAATTTTGTTAAATGAAAGGTCTGGCAGAGACTTGGTTACTGGGCAGCCCTGGCTTTTCATGTGCCTTTCAGGTCTGTAATACAACAGAAAAAATGGTGTGTTATTATCCAAGCACCTCAGTCTCATTCAGATACCCATTACAGGCTTCTTGTCAGACTGTACTGCATATTGGCTTACACCTGTTTTCTTATGGAGGATTATCCCCAAGCCCTTGAGTTCAATAGTGAAGAGATGCTGCTGCTTGCGCTTAAAGCTGAAAATTTGCTGATGAGAGTCTTCAGTTATAGGTTTAAAAATCAACAGAGGTGGTTGAACTGAAAATTTTAGACTAATTGGTGGTGGAATGGAACTCACACATTTATCAGGAAGTAATTTTAGACTCCTAATTAGACTTTCAAACTTGATGCTGTAGCATCTTTAATTATAACCATCTTTATAATGGCTTGTTATTCATTTATGTACATAGAATTGCTTCCTTATCACCTGATTGAGAAACATCAGTTGCTAATTATTCTCAATTATTTGATATGTGACTCAAGCTTTGAATCAATTGACCAAATATAGATAAGTAGTGACATTTAAGATGCATGGTCCCAAGCTTCAAAAATGTTATCCTCTCTGGCCTCTTAACTATTGTCCCAGAAAGGCAAGTGACATATCTGCTAGATCCATGTGGATATCTTAAAAAGGAGAAGTCCTTTCTAATGGCACTAGATGCCTACTTTTGGCACCAGAGCTGAGTTATATAGGGATGCTTTCAGATAAATGCAATTAAAACTACAAATATTTTAATTGGAGGGTATTTTTCTAGCAAGGCTTGCATATTACAGTTTGTAATAGAAGAGCCACAGAAAATAAAAAGCTGAAGGATGTTGTGATAGATATTATTTTTTATCATTATCTTCTTAATACTATTTCTCTTTATTTTCCAGGTAAACTTCCAACATATTTCCTCTCCATATCTACTTTGTATTTCCTCTGTATTGGCTACACTGTAGCAGTTCTTTTAATAACACCAAATTATTTAAAGACAAGACGATATTGTTTATTTATAAATGTAACTTTGTGATGCCTCCTTTGGTAATATCCTTGCAACTGATTATATTCAATTCTAATCAAAGAGAGGAAAGAAAAAATTTATTTCAGAAATATTTGGGTGTTATGGTGCTCAGTACCTTGCAGTTAGCAAGAGGTGATTTTAAATACTTTGAGAATTCAGATCATGCTTCATGAAGTGAGAACATGCTTCAGTCAGAATCCTCCATTCCTCAGCACTCTGAGTAGTTAAGGTCACTGCAAAAAGCACTTAGGAAGGACTGCAACTTGGTGATAGTAGGCATGCAATTCTCTGCTAAATTCTATGAGACCAGACACCCGAATGCTTTTGATTAAATATGGAAAAGCAACATCTAAGTTTGCAACTGAAATTTAAAAAGATTTTAGAAGACATTTTCATACAATTTTTCCCCCTTCCAGTACTTTAATGTTTTTGCGTTAAAAATTCTTTTAACTAGGAAAGAACCACTATTTTTCCTGGGAAAATGGAAAAAAATTACCTGTAACAGTTGACATAAGAGCACTGGGAAAAAAATGGAAACATGGGATCAGTCTGCTCTCCTGCTCATGAGGACATGCAAAATAAACTGTATTAGAAATCACACAGTACCTGCAATGAATCACAATTGCAGAATATATTGGGTTGGAAGGGACTCACAAGGATCATCAAGTCCAACTCTTAGCCCTGCCATCCCCAAGTCACATCATGTGCCTGAGAGTACTGTCCAAATGGTTCTATAACTTTGTCAGCCTTTGTGCTGTGACTGCTTCCCTGGGGAGCCTGTTCCAGCACCCAACCACCCTCTAGGTGAAGAATCTCTCCCAAATATCCAACCTAAACCTCTCCTGACACAACTTCAGGCCATTCCTTCAGGACCTGTCCCTGTTCACCACAGGGAAGAGATCAGTGCCTGCCCCTCCTCTTCCCCTCACAAGGAAGTTGTACACTGCAATGAGGTCTCCTCTTCTCCAGGTTGAACAGACCAAGTGATCTCAGCTGCTCTTCACAGTTTCTCCTCAAGGCCCTTCACCATCTGCATTGCCTTTCTTTGGATGCTCTGTAAGAGTTTAATAATTTTCTTATATTGCAGTGCCCAAAACTGCACACAATATTGAAGGTGAGGCCACCCCAGTGCAGAGCAGAGTGGGACAATCCCCTCCCTTGACCCACTGGTGATGCTGTGCCTGATGCCCCCCAGGACAGGGTTGGCCCTCCTGGCTGCCAGGGCACTGCTGACTCATATTCAACTTGCCATCAACCAGGACCCCCAGGTCCTTTTTCGTGGCACTGCTTTCCAGAATTTCATTCCCCAGTCTGTACAAACATCCAGGGCTGCCCCATCCCATGTGCAGAATCCGGCCCTTTCCCTTGTTGAACTTCACATGGTTGATGATTGCCCAGTTCTCTAATTTGTCAAAGTCTCTCTGCAGCACCTCCCTGCCTTTGAGGGAGTCAACAGCTACTCCCAGTTTTGTGTCATCTGCAAACTTGCTTATTATCTCTTCCAGTCCTGTGTCCAAGTCATTTATGAAGATGTTGAAGAGCATAAGGCCTAAGATGGAGCCCTGTGGGACCCAACTAGTGACAGGTCACCAGTCTGATGTTACCCCGTTCACTGTTATACACTGTGTTTAACCCATGAGCGAATTGCTCACCTACCACATGATGTGTTTATCCAGCTGTGTGCTGGACATTTTGTCCAGAAGGATCCTATGAGAGACAGTATTGAAAGCTTTACTGAAATCCATAAACATGACATCAATTGGCTGCTCTTGATCAGCCAGATGGGTTACTTTGTCAGAAAAGGAAAGCAGGTTTGATAAGCAGTAATTTCCTCTCATGAAGCCGTGCTGGCTGTGACTGATGACTACATTGTCTTTCAGTTATTTTTCAGTACCTCCCAGGAGAATCTTCCCTATAACTTGATGAGGCCCTGAAGTGAGACTGACAGGTCTGTAGTTTCCAAGGTCCTCCTTCTTACTCTTCTTTAAAATTGGGTGATGTTTGCCACCTTATAGTCAGCTGGGACCTTTCTGGATTCATTGAGAATATGTATCTATAACAAACTTTTGACATGTTTGTTGATTGTCTCGAGAAATTTCAATATGTATGTTATTGAATTTTAATTGGAGTATTTATTTTAAGCTTTAATTTCCAGGTTTATATTTCTATAAGTAGACCCTAAGATATCTGAAAGTTACCTATATATCCATCTATTTATTAATTTTTTTTCTTTCTCTCTGTGTTTGCCATCTGCTTTTTTGGTGAAAAATCCTGTATGTTCACTTGTATTTAAGGGAAAGTATTCACATAAAAGCTGCATTTAAAAAAAACGAAGAAAACAATGTATACTTAATTTTAGCCCAAACTGGTGTTTGCTCATCCTTATCAAAATGCTTCAGAAAGAATAATATGAGTCACGGATAGGTTTTCTACTTTTGTTAAAGTTTCCCCACTTTGGAGGTAAGGAAACTGAACTGATAATGGAGAAAAAAGAGCATGTCTCTGGCAGTTCAAAGTTTTATCACATACTCCTTTTTTATATTTGTTAAACATATACAAATATTTATTGCTTTGTTAGTTACAAGACATATTCTTTTGGGTTTTGTTTCTTCTTTTTGTATATGGTCTAAAGATGCTTTGGAAATACATAATGAAGTTAACCTTAATGGTGTTTTCATTTTTCATTGCACTCCTCGACAGTAAGCAGTTTGGGTCAGACATTGCCTTGTGTTTCCTCAACTGTACAATACCCGCTATAATGACCAGCTAAGATTTGTTGGTACATCAAAGTACAAATAATAACTAAGAATCACTAAATGCAATATCAAAATAATGAGTATTAAGTAACATGTAAAATTCCCTGCCCACACTATGTTTATATTCATGTTAACAAATATTATTGTATAAGTCAACCTTTCTACAAGGTAGGAATGCAAAATATAGCCATTGCATTACTTACTAACTAACAAAACCCAAGAAGGTGTATAAATGTAGTACTAACCTGGATGATTATTTCCCTGAATCCTGGTGTGAATTGTAACACAGCCAGTCTAGCTCCATCTAATTCAGACATAGTCTGGATACCATAAGATTTTGTTCACATTTATTCAAATTTGGCAAAAAGTGGAAAGAATTTTGTACTCTATACAATTTTTTGGTGTTTGACTTTCAAACATTTCCTCATTCTCTGAGTACACAGGCAGTAGATACAGGTATTGATATGGACTGCCTCAGTCTTCTGGTATAATCAACTACAATCTATTCATTCATGGATTTCATTTCTAGTGGCTTGAAGTGATGGATTCGATTGTAAAGGAAAATTTTTATATTCTGTGTATGTCAGGACATGTATAGATACTACAAACAGAATTTAATTATGAACACTACATGGACTATATTATAAAGTAATTGGTATTGATGCCGTAGGGGGGTTTGATTTTTTCTTTTTTTATAGATTTTAGAAGTAATTGTAATTGTAGTAGAAATGCAGACTTTAATGTGTTAGTATTAAGTTCAGTGTTTATACATGCTAATTTCTACCCCATATCAATAGCTCAAATTCTTTTAGCTGTTTAGATGTCTTTTCAAGGTAGAAACCTGAAGAATATCAGAAAAGCCTTCATTATGAGTCATAAACATGAGCCATCAACCTCAGGGTCTAAGAACACTGGAAAACCTCCAAGCCTTATGTGTGCTGAGGAAGACAAAATGATGAAGAAGGGGGCCCACTGACCCCTGACTCAAATCCTGAGGAGGTGTGACCAGAGGCAGGATGGGGCTGGACCAAGAGATGTGTGAACTGGGGATTGGGTGGACAATATTATAAAACCCCTAAAAATCAGTGTTAAAGGGCTGTGTCATCATGTATTCCTGAAAGCCCTAAGCCCAGACATTAAAGAATTAAATTAATCTACCTTTTTATCTTATCCCACACTAACTTGGCTCAGAGTCCAGTTTTTGGGGTATCTTAAGGCATCAGTATGGTTATTTTATTCGGGGCCACATCGATAAACAATTTCACAGAGTTCTGTAATGGTACTTAAACTGGCCATCATTGTTGTATTTGTTCTTCCAAGACAGCAGAAGCTGCAGTCTTGCAGAATTTTGCTTTGAGCTTACATATAGCTCAGATTTAAATACAGCAACCAAAGTACTAGGAATAATGTTTAGACTTTAATCTTTATTCTTTATCCTTACGTTTGTAAGTCCATCAGGAGCATTTGGTTAGATCTAATTTGCACTGATAAAACAGGAATTTTAGGAACAGAGGAACTGCTATACTGTGTCAAACCTGAGATATGGTGTCCTGTTTCAGCAGTGTCTGGTACCAGAGAGTTCAGCTGAAAATGCTAAAATTCTCTAGAATTGGTCATGGTGAAATTTCATCCTAAACTGTGTTAGCTAATGGTTGGTTGATGATTTGAAGCAAAATGTCTTCCTCCTGGTATGAGTAAGGAGCATGTGTACTGTGTTCATGTCTATAGCCCTCAGGTTAAATAATTCCTATACCCTTTTCCTTGCATTTTGATTTCACTAATTTCTCTGTAATGTTGTATTATGAGAAAAGAGCCCCAAATCTACCTATCTGAAGACGTCATTATTAGGTGTTCTTCTGTGTTTCGTAACCTATATATGTTTGTAGTTTGTGTCTTACATGAGTTCCAAATTTGTCAAGCAGGTTTTAGAGGGCTGTTAGCTGTTGTGATGGTATTTAACTTGTAGTTTTAACAGAGATCTGTGAAATAATTTACTGTTTTATAAGGCTGATTTCTCTGAATTTCCCAAACTTCTATAAAGACTTCTGTTAAATTCTGCTGTAATGAATGGAATTAGATCATCAGAACTGAGACCATTTTTACAGGTGATGAAGGACAATCACTTAACAGAACAACATTAAAATATTTAATTTCCTTCTCTGTTTATGAGGGATTGTAAAAAGCTCCTTCAGTGAATTCTGCTGTGAGAGTGCCAGCATGATTGCATAGCATGTGAAACATTGTAAAAGATCTTTTTATATTATAAGAAGCTGTGTTTTATAGGAATCCAGGCATTTCCTGTGTGATTTTTTCAAATTATCATTCAGAATATATCAGAAGATAAAACTAGAGTAGAATCAAATCTGTTTAGTTTCCAGTCTAGGGTAGATTTAAAACAGTGAAAATTGTTTGCAGGCAAGAGTGCTTGCAGTGTTGTAGTTTCATGAGAATTTATATATCATAATGCTATGCATCAATTTGATTTTATTTCATGAGATAATTTGTCTATCATTCTTGAACGTTTTGAAAAATTCCTCATCCCAGCTGCCTCAGTCTGACAACCTGGCAAGCTTGGTTCTATCAAAAAATGCAATCAAAGGAATTCAGCTGCCATGAGCAAATTCGGAGACCTCACTGAACACGGACAACAGAAGAACTGAGCTGCGATTTTTCTAAGGAAAACTAGAAGGAGATGCAGAATACTTGTCCTTAGCCCTGGGTGTGCCGCAGTGGGGTATGTAACCAAGCCCTGTGAAAACAAAGATATTAAAACGACTTTGTAAAGAGTGTTATTGCCAGCTCTTTTGTATGTGCACGGAGAAATAATTTCCTGTGTCCTCTGGTAGATACCAGCCTAAATTTCCAGGCTTACATATTTTTTTCCAAACTAGAGACCAAAATTGCATCTGAAGTTTTGAGGCTAATGTTAACTTTCTCAGAGGTCAGAATGGAGAAACGAAATGAGGTGTTTCTGAAAACTAGTGGTTGAAAGGTAAAGATTTTAGTAACTTGTTTTTTACTTGTTTGGTGACCGACTGTGATCTGAAAACAGGCGGTTTTGGAGGGTCCCTGGAGCGCAGGGTGTCCCGGCAGGTGCGCGGATCTTGACCGGTCTGCCGACAGGTGCCGCCGTTTCTCCACAGAGATGCTCTTGCAAACTCCGTGTGTATGGCTCGTCAGCAAAGTGCTTCCAGCTCATGGCAAAAAGACTAAATATGCTTACTACACCTTCACAAACAATTATACTGATTCATTTTTTGTTTATATATATTTTTATTTATTTAAAGCTGAAGCGGAGGTTTAGGTCTCTGGCTGAGCAGCACCACCACAATTTTCTGAAACAGGAATAATTTATTTTTTTTCCTTGAAGGACATTGTTTATGTTTTGCTTGCTATAATAGAAAGTCAAATTTGGTATCCTTTTTGCAAATCTTTGTCTAATTTAAATATTTTAAATCTGGAAAAAGAAAAGAGAAATAAGATGCAGTTTTACAACAAGAAGAGTAAAAGATTTTTGTTTTAAAAAATTGCATCAAATTTCAGGTGCCACTCAAAGGTAAGCTTATATTGCTTATAATGTTCCAGTACAACACTTGTTATAAACCTACTGAAGAAATTTATTCTGACGAGACAAACATCTTAAAAACTTCTCCCAGTTGGTTCTGAAATTTCTGTGGTAAATGAGAAAAACATTATTACAGTGGAAAGTTCAAGATGAGAAAGAGCGCTCCTTCTTGCATGATTTCCCAGAAGGTTAAGTTTGCTGCTTCCCAGTGTTCGATTAATGCTGCAAATGTGCATCACCTGGCAAAACAAACACACCAACCCTAACAGAAGCCACTCTATAGTTCACAGTATGTATTTTATATTAGCCTCATAGTATTGTGCAGCTGCCGGCAAAGTCACACTGGTCACTGCGCTGCAGGACAGGACAGTGAGGGTAGAGGGCAAAGGCAGGAGAGCTTTGCCAACAGAGAGCAAAGCCCGTCTGCACCAGCCCCACAACCTGTGTATCCCCAACTGGGGCGGCAGGAGGGCCTAGGGTTCAAGGCATGTACCTGTAGAAATGTAAGGACTAGGGGAGCCAAAATTAAATAATTTTCCAGATGATTTGTGCAGGTTCCTATTAGGGTGCTTGCAGTCACTATGTACTGTAGATGGACTGTCAATAATAGTGACATTATTTACATTGTTCAGCTCAGTCCAACAAAGGATCACTGGAAAATACCGTTCACAAGTCAGCATAATGGAGCTTAGAACTACCAATAAGTCATCAGGGATGTCACAAGGGAACATGGACAAAATAACCAAATCTAAGAACACAAATGTGAAGGTGGACAGAGTGGATCTCAGATACCTGACTACAACAAAAGGCAGTGGAAAAGTATCTCTGAAGTATCAAGCTTTCACATTAGAGTCAAGCTTTTATATTAATTACATGTTCCTAGAATGTTCGACAGAGTGCATTACTGATCAGTTTGTAAATGCTTTAAAATAAATATTTGGAGACAAAAGCCTCAAAACTTTATACTCAGACATAAAGTTATAAACAAGTGTCAAAACCCCACAGAAACAATGCAGTCAACATAAATCACAGGAAGAAGAAAGTGCTTCAAAACAAAGGATTTTAATTATCCTGGTAAGTTATTAAAATATATTAAAAAGCATTTACCCTGTCCATTTCTTTATGGCTGTGGAACAGATAGGTCTCACTGCCCTTCACTTCATCCTTATTTTCATGTGGGAGATTTCTTTTCCAGCCATTTTAGAAATATAATTTTACTTTTGCTATGTTTTTTGCTGTTTTATATTTAAGGTACAGTAGTTGTGTGTATATATCCATATTCCCTTTAAAAATTGATATTACACTGTTTTTTTCTAGTTTTCTTCAGGTAATACTGATCTGTCATCAGTATATTCCTTTAAAATTCATAAAGGTCAGTGTGTTAGTTCTCTGATCATTTTCAGATTGTGTATTGCATAAAACTCACTCAATTACATATTTTAAACGAATTTTAAGAAATTTTGTATCCTGAATTTAGTAAGCTTGTTCAGCTTTGCATTTTTCTAAAAAACTGTTTTTTCTCCAAATAATTCCCATTATATTTGCAAGACCCTGCCTTTCATTATATCACTAGCATACAAATAAATCATAGAGCCACAGAACCATGGAATGGTTGAGGTGAAAATGGACATCTGGAGATCAGATTATCCAACCCTCCCGCTCAAGCAGAGTCACCCACAGCTGATTGTCCAGGACTATGTACAGACAGCTTTTGTATGTCTTCGAGGATGGAGACTCCACAACCTTCCTGGGCAACCTGTGCCAGTGCTCGATCACCCTCACAGTAACAAAGTGTTTCTTGATATTCAGACAGAGGCTCCTACATTTCAGTTTGTGTCTTTTGCTTCTAATCCTGTCACTGGGCACCACTGGAAAGAGTCTGGCTCTGTCCTCTTTGCATACTCCCTTCAGAGGTACATACATGCATAACAATATATATATCCTCCCCATATATACACAAACCCATTATATATATGTAATATATAAATACATATATATTATATACCACATATATAGTTTGTGTGTGTGTGTATGTGTGTGTGTGTGTATAGCATATATATTGTATATATGAGGGTCCTGCATGCAATCCTAAACAAAGACTTTGCTGTTTATGTGATTAGAGGACTCACAAGTCTACTACCTCTGGGATAAAAGACTTTTTAAGGAACTTGAGTAAGATTTTTGTTACTTGAGTAAGATTTTTGTCTTGGGTTGAGCTGGCAAAACACCAACTGTCCAGGACAGAGTGAAAAGGGTTCCTCCTCCCCCCAACCAGCCAAGGGAAAGAGGGAGAGGAAAAAAACCTTCAAAGCAGGTTTATGCTGAACCTAACTATATGTATTTATACAGAAAAGAGAAAATTAAGAGAAAACTACAATATAACACACATTTACACAAGTTATATATAACAAGAAATAGCTTCCCACTTCCCAGTTAATACAAAGCGCATTACTCTAAAAGACACCCTGCAAGAAAGGAAAGGTATAACAACAAAATATTTCTACTTCCCTGAATTCAAACAAAAGGCAAGTAGCGGCAACAGGAGCAAGGGCCTAGCAGCAGTAGAAGAGCTGCAGCAGTCCTTCTTCTACTTCAGCCATGAAGGAACTGAACTAACACCTCCCACTGCTGCCCACATATCTTAAGTTTGCGTCTACTTCCTTGGTTACCCAGTCAGGTGATGGCTGTCTCCCAATCCACATAGATTCTCTGAGCCTGCCAATTTGAGGCCTAGCTAAAACCACTACAGTCATGAGTCAAATTTATTCTCAAGTTATTTGGACTGAGGAGAAAATTACTAAATCTGGGGTTATTGTGTGGATTATAGGAAGAAATGGACCTCCTGGTCTTTTAGTCTAAGAATAATCTGTTTTAAGGTCACAGACCTAGAAGGCCAAATTCAGAGGTAAAACAGATGATGATGTAAGACATATCATCATCATTATCATGGCTAAGCTTTGTGAATGAAGGTTTCAGAAGGGCTCTACCCATGTGGGTGTGTCCTTCAAGCTTGCGCAGTGGATTTTTTAGGTGAAGCACAGCGTGCACAGAACTGGCCCCACCCTTTGCTCCTAAAGTTCATCTGCCATGGCCGAGTGAGCTTGGATGGTGACAGTGCCTACAGCACCCCGCTATCCCCAGGAGGTCTCCCATCCAAGTACTAACCGGGCCTGACCCTGCTTAGCTTACAAGATCTGACGGGACCGTATGTCAGGGTGGCATCAGCTGCCTACCAGTCTGGTTGTAAGACATATACAAGTGATTCAAAAGGTGTGTGTATACTTGGGAATATGGTTGAGTGGTGAACTTGGTGATGTTGGGTAAGTGATCGGGCTGGATGATCTGAGAGGTCTTTTCTAACCATAACAATTCCATGATACTCTGTGAGACAGCACATAACAGTTTGATGTCTTGCTTTGCTGCTCTACTTTTCACTCGCTCTGTGTGATGTAACCTCTGCTCTGGGCTGGAAACTATGCCACCCTGTACCTCCCCTTCAGGCTGCAAGCTTTCTTTCCTGGTGCACATGGATATTGCTCATACCATCATTTGTCTCATCCTTGTGCCATTCTTTCTCTCCCTCTCTGCTTTTCCAGTGATGTAAGCATTGTGGGATGATGGGCTGATTAAGCCTTGATGAATTGAGAGAAACGCCTCACCCCCTAGAGGGGTGCTCCCAGCAAAGAACAAAAGCTTTCAAATTGATGACATTAACAAAGGGTGGAGTGTTAACAAAAGACACGGCCCCCCTTTGCGATATCTTGTATGACCACTCAAGGAGCCACCACCCTCAGGCACCTGTATCACCCCATCAAAAGATTGACTTTTAGTCACACAAAACCACATGAAGAAAAAAAAGGTATAAAAAGTGTGGAGTTTAAACTCAGAGAGAGAGGGGAAAATGCCATGTCTTTTTGAGGGTAGCTGCTGCAGCTTGTTCTGCCTCCTCCTACCTCCTGGAACAATGTAGGGGTACGGAGACCATATGTTTTCTATTTTTCTATACTTTACTTTCTTACAAAGCTTATTCCTTTATACATGCTATCTACTATGCTAACAGCTACTTTGATTCTCACTTTATAAGCGTCTCCTTTACTGTGTTTTGTTACCTTAATACTAATAACAGTGACTTGCTTTACACTTTACTACTTTATATTAGTTATTGCTTTTTTTTTGCAATGTGCAGTTTATTTTTCAACATATGTGTTGATAAGAAGCAGCTCTGTTCTTTCCTTTTGCTTTGTGTTATAGAGAAAGAGTAATGTGCAAGCTATTTTATTGTCCTATGTTATTGAAAAAGTGTCTAGATAAGTGTTTTAGGTGGCTGTGTTTTTCATTAGTAGTTCTTTGTTGCTAGTTTCTGTCTGTTGTGAAAATGGGATACATTGCTGTATTGTAACTTGAGTTTGGTGTGTTTGTCTCTGTAAAATGTGTTGTGTGCTGGGTTTTTTTTGAGTCTTTTATTATCTATTAAATACAATCTTGCAGATAAACATTATCACCGGCAAAGCGAAACCCACAATAACTGTCATGTACTTGTATTAATGAATGTTATTTCGGGAGCTGTTGTGGGCAAAGTTCTTTTCTGGCTTTTAAGTGTTGGCTTCAAAGCAGAAGTTAGAAATCCTTCCAACCTGTGTGCTATCCCTGTTGGTAGGGAGTGCTGGTTTCATAAGGCTCTAACTTTTCTGGAAGCATTTGTTTAGCTGATAAATTCTCCCCAGCTTAAGTGCTAGCTTCATATCAGAGGTCAGAAACAGGCAGTGTTGGGAACATAAGGATCTGATTGTCTGGAAGCGCTTATAGCTAATAATTTCTTATTAATACAGTTAAGACTAGAAATCTTTGCATTTCTGTCTCCCTCCTCCATTTCATGTGACAAAGCATATACCAAAAATGTCCAAGTGGCTGCATGTCTGCAGTCAGAAGGCTCACTGTGCCAATGGACACACTAGAGGTCCACATGTAGCCTTTTTATTTTGTAGTGGAACTTATATCCATAACTCATATTTTCCATGTGCTGTACTGAGGTTTTACCCTAGAGTATTTGCATGCCTATTTGGTAAGCCAATATTTGCAAAAGAAAACCTTATTTGCCTTCAAGTTATCAAAATACATATTAAATTTTTGTCCAATTCCTCAAGTCTTAGCTCCAGGTTTCTTTTAGGAAAGAGGCCTCCAGTCCTTCAGTACTCTCTTACATGCTGATACAGTAGTGAATTATTTAGTTCCATCTCAACAAGTTCTTTGGAATGACTGATTAATAAAGGAATCAAGTTACTTCCTGGTTGATGAAAAAAGCTTATGTCTTTATGCCTATAAATCAACATGTGCTTTAAAACTGTGTCTGAAATCTAAGCTGTTTTGCAAAGGTAGTGATATGTCAAAATATTTCAGAAGTAGCTGTGCATTTTTCTGGATGTTGTAGCAACAGTTTGAGAGGGATGAAGCCTGCATAAGGATGCCCTGATATGTGGGTCTTGGGAATCCAGCATATTCTGTGCCTTCAGGGCCTTTCTTTTTAAGTTAGGGAACCACTGGAAGGCAAAGGATGGGGAATAATTTGAGCAAAGCAACTGCTGCTTCATTAGTTCTCATATTACTAGTGCTGCATGTTTTTGAGTTCAAACCAACCAAACCCGTCGCCAGCTGAATTCGTGATGGAGACTGGTGAGTAGTTTGTAACTTATCAGTTTGTGACCTTTACGGGGTTAGGGGCACTGGCCTGACTGCTGCTACAGGAGAAAAGCTCACTTAGCTTGCCAGATGTAAGGGACTGCTTATTCCTTACTGTGTTCTGTCCAATTGTGAGACGTGTAACAGCCATGGGATCTGCCACTCCTTGCATGCAGTACTGCTACTTGGCAGTGTTGATATTATGGTCTCTCTCTCTCACATAATCAAATAACTTAGTGGAAGTTAAAAAGGAAAACGTGCCCTTTGAGACAAAGCTTGCTTATTTCCCAGTGTGTTTTCAATAGGCCAGATCCCTGGAAATCACTGTACAAGGGGTGTTGGCATTTGGGGCTCCTAATGAGAATTGATATTTCATAGTGAGTGTGATCCTGAGAGGAGCTAACACCACAGATTATCACTGACATTAGTACAAATGTGAATGTGAGTTATGGGGTTCTTTGTAAAACTCAGCTGTTCTTTGGGTCAGTCCCAGCAACCGTTTTTCCCAATAACTATTGAGCAAAAGTTGAATTACAAATTCTGAATCAAAAGCTTGTGACTACTGTGACTGAAGCTTAAAGAGTGCTCAGTCCTTTCAAGGTATGGTCTTGCAATGTCTGACTCGAGGCAGTCAGTACTTTCCAGCATATGGCCCTTTGAGGTTTTTTTTCTAAAAAAAAGTATAAATGAAGTCAAAAAGTACTTAATCTGGCATGATTACCATAATAGCCTGGAATTTTTCCATCAAACATAATCTTAATATCACATACAATGTCTTGATAGTTCTTAAAAGTTCAAAATAATAGAAGTGTTAGAACTTATTCAGTGATGTGATGGCAATGTGTACACTTTCTGTCCCTGTCTGCAACGATTTTGGATTTCAGTGCTGTAAAACAAAACATAGCTAGTATTAAAATCAAGCTTCAAGTATCAGTACTTGTCTATTAATTCAAGTCTGATTTTCAGCATGCACTCTTTTCTACCATTCAGTCTCCCAAAACTATTCTTGTTGGAAGACCATTGATAGAAGGCCAGGAAATATAAAAACAAAGCTCTCATGAATATGAGATATTACATTTTGTATTTTTTTTTTCACTACTGATTGATCTGGTATAAGGGCAAGATGTTGAAGAAATTAATTTCTCAGCAGTGTGTGATGATCTGAATTGGTCCTCAGGAAAAAGGAATCTTCTCTCTTATTCACTTAAAACCCATGTGACAGTCCTGACTTGTCTGACCCTTGTCTACATGTGAGAAAATTATTATGTACTAATTAAAAGTGGCAAAGGTGGACTCAACTTTAAACTAATTAAAATGTGATTCTATAGACAAGTCCAAACTCTAGTATCCTGGCTTTTCCTCTTAAAATGTATTTTTAATTTCTGTTTCATTTGCACCTTTTTTTTTAGCTATTATTCTAAGAAACAATGGCATTCCTTTTCGGTGCATCAAGATTATTGACTGGATCAACATGACAAGCATCCAAAGCTATAAACATGAGAAATGTAATGTCTTTTCACAGCAGATGCCAGAGGGCAAGGTGCTCAGGCCAGTTTTCGTATAAAGCTTAATCCTCACTGCAATAATATGGTGCATTGCCATGGTGGGGTATTCTGAAATGTGGGCCGTTGAATCCAGGATCTGTTCTTGATTACTTTCTTTGCCTTGCTGAAGCACAGGCTAAAGAAGGTCTTTACTGAAATGGCAGTACTACACTCCTGCTGAAGGTTACACTCAGAGAAAAGAAAGTTATTGGACAAACAACTGGAAAAACAGCCCCCTGTCAGGTACTGTAACAGGATAGTTGGAGTCACAGCTGGAAAAAGCACCTTAAGATCTGCAGCTGTTTGTATCAGCCGAGTGGCACAGCAAATCAGACAGAGGAGCAGGTTAAAGAGAGATTTTCTGAAATAAATGTACAGAAAATGAATGATGTCTTCTATATTAGCATTGTATAATTTTACTGAAGCTGAATCACTATGTTTTCTCATGGAGAGGAAAAGAATAATCTGGACACAGATAAGACCTTTGACTGCAATCACAGTAAGTACTTGTGGTTTCTGCCCCTGGGGCTACAACGAGCTGCATCTGCTATTTGAGGATGATACTGTGAGAGCACTTATGCAGTTGCCCTCCATGTAATGCTCAGTCTAATGGCCACTCACATAGGGGAACATTACAAGCCCCCCTACGCCTCTACATTTAAAAAATGGGCAGAAAACATTCATTTTATGTTTGCTGTTATGTTTAATGATTTGTGAAATCAACAGACACAAAAATCACCCCCTTTTGCCAGGTATCAAGTTGAGATTATTTCTTTTTATATCCATTGCTTGCCCTTTTATCTGCTCCATTTGAGATTTTTCAGAAATGCACTTGGGTCTAATACCCTAAAACTAAAAGGAAATTGCTTTATCCAGTGCTTAAGGCAGAGCTGGAGAGTTGTTTTTGATCTACAAATACTGTAAAGTGACTAAATGGAGACTTAGCAGGGAATGTGAGCAAGCTTTACAGAGTTCATATTGGCATCCATTTAGCATTAAGTTAATACATATTAGAGGAGGGGCTGCAATCTCATGCTATTGATCAGCTTAGTCTTCTTTTAAATGTAAATACTGACCAGCAAAACTCAGATCTGGCTAAAGGACTGCAAACTCTTCCTCAAGATTTTTGAGTATTAAGTATTGTACTGTTGATTTATTTTAAAGCAAGTGTAATTACAGAAGCTCATCATATTAGTTTAGATGACAATATCCTGACTTAGTCTTAACAGGTAAAAGGGTTTTTTGCATATTTTGTTATAGTAATGTTTAGGTGTTACACATATTTTTATGCATTTTTAGGTAGGTGAGAACTGAAATTCTCTTTTAGCAATGTAGGATGATTTGTTTTGTCCAGGGTTAAAGAGAGTCAGTGGCAGAACTGGAGTTAACATTTAGGGATCATGATACAGACAGAACCCTGTTTGCTCCACAGGAAACTGCCATTCCTACTGTTTATTTGGGATAATCAGAGGGTCCTGTGGGCCACTTTGTGAGCTGTGTTAAACTATTGCTGGCTCAAAGGTGCTATTGTGTCAGTGGAGTTAAGTAATTTTGCGTATAAATCCAGAGTCAATCCAGTGTCTGACTAGTCTGAAAATTACTCATTAGAATATGTTTTTACAGTTCAAATAAATCAACAGGTCTCCATTGCCTGTATCTCTCCTAAAACTGCTGGTATTTTAACAGTATTTTCTATACACGTAACTCTTAAAATCCCTTTTTCCCCACTAACTTAGCTTTCTCACTAAAGCACAGGCTAAATAAAATTCTGTCTTCTCAGAAAGCATTACACACAGAATTAAACATCAGCATAAGTGCATGAAAAATCAGCAAAGTGATTCCTGAGAGATGTTCCACACATTCTTAGTAAATGTCATAGTACCAGCTAGCAAAGCTTAAGCTTTCTAGTAAAAAAGAAAAAACAACAACAAAAAAAGTAGTGCATTTATTCTTTGCTTTTTAGTGTTCCTTCTTGTCATTGCTACTTAGAATGTTTTTTTTCATTCTCTCTCAACCAAAAGAGAAAAGTCTCATGGATTTTAATAGAAAGGCATTGATTTACTTCTTTGCCTTACTACTCTGAAAGTACCTCTACGGCTACATGCATACTGGCAAATGAAATGGACCAGGAACAACATTTTGGCCCAGATGGTAACTAGCTGATATAGCTTGTACCTTGATAACTAAACTTTCTTTCTGCCCAAAGCAGAATGTCTATTTGAAGCTGTCTTTGGTGTATTCTGTGACGGCATCCATGCCTAAACATTACTTGGGAGCATGAAAGCTGGTGTGTGCTCCTATAGGCAGGGACCAGCTGCAGCTGAGCTTGTGCTCTGGCCCTATTTGGTAGACTGCTACAGATATAGCACATATGTGCTTAAACACGGTAGGTGTTAGGTTCACAATTTTTCACTTTGTCAGAAGATTGGTTGAACTATATTCAATTGAAGGAGGTAAGAATACCATGCTGACCTTCCAGTTGAAGAGAATTATTATCTCTAATGAATTAAATAGCCTTTTTGGAGTATTTGATCCTCTTGTTGTTAAACTCAGGATTGTTGTACAAAATGAGGTATCAAGTGTTTAAGTCATTCCTCTTGCAGCTGAGTTTTGGGACAGAATTTTGCTGGTTCCTTTTGTCATCTGTTTGGTCTTAAATTTTCTATTTAATTTAACTCCTGATAATTAATTATTTCTTTTCTCTAACTGTATTCCTTTAGTCCTTATCATATTTTCTTTGTCCTGTTGTGGGTTGACCTTGGATGGATGCCATGTGCTCACAAAAGCCACTTTATAACTCCCCTCCTCTGCTGGGCAGGAGAGAAAACATAAGGGTTGAGGTAAGCTCAGGGAGAGATCACCCACCAATTACCATCATAGGTGAAACAAACTCCCCTTGGGGAAATTAAATTATTACCAACCAAATCAGAGTAGGATAACAAGAACTGAACCTAATCTTAAAAACACCTTCCTCTCATCCCTTCACACATTCTCATTCTTCCCTCTGGCTTCAGCTGCACAGGTTTGTCGGGTTTGTTTGTTTGTTTGTTTGTTTGGTGGTTGTTTTGTTTTTTTTTTTCCCCTTCCTTAACTATATTATCCAAGAGGTGCTACCACCATTGCTGGTAGGTTCAGTCTTGACCAGTGACAGGTCTGTCTTGGAGCCAGCTGGCATTGGCTCTGTCGGACATGGGGGAAGCTTCTGACAGCTTCTCACAGAAGTCACCCCTGCTACCAAAGCCTGGACACCAATGCACATGTCAATAAATTTACCAAATTTCTACTGTTTGTCTTTAAAATGTTTGAAAGCAATTTAGTTTTGTGTAAAAGTTAATCTAGTATTTATCTCTGGTATTAACTGGTAAAATAAATTCTTAATGAAAAATAAATGTCAGAGGTTTCGGTTTTTGAAAATGATAACCTTAGAAATAGTAGCTTTTTTTTATTCTTTTGCCTGACTATATTTTTTTTCATTATTAGTATCATAGATGTAATGTTAACACTACTAAGATCATGTTCATGCTTTGTACAAAGTTCTTTGTTAATATTATTAGTAAGTGACTCTTAAAAGTAGCTCAGGTGCAGAACACAGTTCAGGTATATTTATTTCAGAAGGAAGACTACAATCTCTCCTCGCAGTATGTAATTTCACCTTGTTCAAATTCATTTGTTAAAGATTTAAAGTAAACAGAGATCTCTTTGAATTTTTTACCATACTTTTTTACAAGTCATCTAATTAGTCCAGAGAAATAAAAAATTGTCTTTCAGATGGTGACAAACTTTTTTTTTCCTCCAGTGATGAAAAGGAAAAGCTCCCTTTTCCACTCTGGGAAAAGAATCTTTTATTTTGTAGAAGCTTTGCAATCCAAGATTAAAGAAAATTACTGTGTCCAGACTCCTAGTCATCAACTAAAATAGATTTAAACCATAATTGGGACAGCCACTGCTTGAGATTTATCCTCTCAGGAGTTCACAGATTTTCTACAGTAACTGCAGTAACTGGGAAATGGACATGGTCACCGGTCCTGAAGTGTCAGCCTCAATAATTCCCCAGATAAAGCCAAAAAGGATATTTTCTTGGTCTTAATGTCCAAAGCACTAATGTCATTTCAGGAGTTATTTCACTATCATGAGCTTTACATGTCTTTTTATGTAATAAATGTTTTGGTATGCAACACCAAATTCAGAGTAGATCAAGGTAGTGAATTATTTAATAGAATCACAGAAACATTAAGGTTGGAAAAGACCTCTAAGGTCATTGAATCCAACTGTTAACCTAACACTGCCAGGTTCACCACTAAACCATGTCCCTAAGCACATCCACTTCAATGATAATGGGAAGTTACCTCCTGTTGTAGCAGATCCTGTTCACCATCACTGGCAGCTCAGAATTTATTTCCAAAGCATCCCAGTAAATCCCACAATTTTGTTGAGCATCTCCAGTGTTTGGTTAACAACAGGCAGAATTCCTGAAAGAAATTTACCACCTCTTTTTCCAGGTAGTGAGAACAGGTAAAACAGTCTTTGGAAACACAGAGCAGAGCACTTCATCATGTTAATAGTCTTTTTAACTTCAGTGGGACTATTGGATGCTACTGAACATTTTGGGAATGGGAAATGCTTAGAAGATACATCAAGTAGAACTGGTAATGAGGTTGTTCAGTTGCACAGCCCTGTTCATCAGGCAGCAGCTGCAGGGTTTGGTACCAGAGTGCCCCATTGGGAGGAAGCCATGAACTACTCAGTGCTGGCCATGGTGAGTTCCAAGCCAGGAGTGCAACTGGACTGCAACGTGTGTCCTAGGGGCTGGGAGGACACACCTGTGAAGCGACACAAATGGAGATGGATGAGAGGACACACAGAATGTCACAGAGAAGGGGGCACATGAACAAAAAGGTGAATACTTGAAGAAAAGGGAGGTGAATTGGGGGAGCAGTGTGGAAGCGGATATTGCTGTTAACACAGTTGGAGGCCCTCAACTGGGGCATGAACATCTCTGAAGGGAGGGGGTCCCATGGAGGGTCCTGCACCAGGACAGAGGAGCAGTAGGAGCCAAGGAGAAGTGGAAGAAAAATAGCATGAAACAATGGGCAGTAGAAATAAACCTCTATGCATTAATTCACACCTCCTGCACCACCCAACACTGCACTGAAGAATTTGGGAAAACAGAGGAGAGTGACACTGGAAAGGTGGGTAAAGAGATGTTAGGCTGAAGTTGGGTCTGAAAAAGGAGAAGGCAAGGTGTTTCTCTAAGTGTTTAACTTAATTTTTTGCTTTCTTTTTTTTCTCAGTTCTCTGAGATGGGACTCTTCTGCCTGCAACACAGGTAGTTATATGTGCTATATCATACTATGCTGTGGTTATGCTATGTAATTGGATATATATATTTATTTATATGAGAAAGCAGAGGGAAATGGGGCAGTTTTATTCTATGAGAGATTATATGAACGAGTGCACATTGCCATAACAGTGGAAAAAAATGGCTGGCAGTGGTGGTTCCAAGAGGTAATAACAATTTTCTGAATCTAGAAGGCTGGTACCAGATGCTAATTGTGTTTTTGCCTGTATTATGTTCAACTTCTAGCCAATATAAACACTTCTTATTTTATGCCATCTGTGGTTGTATTTTATTCTAGAGCTGCCTCTGGAACATTAGATCACTTGCCTATGGAAGAACTGTGTTGTTGGTCTGCAGCATGGACTACACTTTCATATAGAATATTAACTGCATGTACTGCAGAGGCTGTCAGAGGAGGTTTGTATCTCACAGGTGACAACCCTCCTGGACATTACATTGTCTAGCTGAGCTCTTTGCATTTAGCATCTTTCTTAACAAAATGTTCTTGGCTGCAGAGCAGTGCCACAGTCCTGTCATTTTTCTGCAACCTCCCCTTACCCTGGATACCATTGGCCAGTGGGTCACATTGCCCCACTAAACTCTCTGGCTGGGAGAGATGCCTGTGGAGAAGAAAAAACATTGTTTTCACATTTGTATAGGAGAGAGACACTGATGTCACATACATATGGAAGGCATTTCCAGCTAAGCTGGAGTGTAGGAGGGATTATTGGTTATATTACCATGTTCATTGCATGCAACTTGGCAGTATGACTCCAGCTGAATATCAGATAGACAAATGAGAGAATAAAGTACATGAGAACTGTGAGTTTATAAGAATGTTATGGGTCTGTCTTTTTGAAAGATAGCATTTTTAATGATGGATGTGATGATACTTAGAAAAAGACCCCAGTAAATTGCCAATAATTTTTTTCTGTGTTTTATTTAATCCCTCCATCCTTCCTTTTCCCATTATTAATTTAAAGGGAAATAGTATGGAAAAGAGGGTAAATACTGTTATTTAAAATGTTATTCATAAAACTCTTTTTGATAGAAACATTTTTACTCAGACTTATTATATGTTCATTTATAACAGACGGACTGGTTGGAAGTTTATTTATTTGTGTACAGTTACCAACGTTTCAGAAAACAAGGGAAAATTCCCTAGAAGACTCTAATTTATCCTAACTAGAGTATTTTTAATTGGCTGTGGGGACTGTTTTGTATGAAAGCTGCACCTGTATCATACTCTCAGGATGCAGTTTTCTAAACAAAGGAGGGAGGGGAACTCTGTATACTGGCAGTTTTCCTGATGTGTTTGCTGAGGTAGTCTGGGAGGGAGAATGGCAATCTGCTCAGCAGGGATGTAGGAGGTGTTTATAATCAAAAACAACACTTTCAGCCTCTGGTGGCAAAGAAACATATTTAGGGAAGAGAAATTCAAAAGGCAGCTGTTCCACAGATTGTGAATGCTTCAATTTTGTGGCTGTGCAGTGCATGACTAAAGGTGTTACTGCCTAGGGCAGAATGGAGAAAGAATGGTGGTCTGTGCAAATAGGTTTGAGTATTAAAACTCTGCAGAGTACATCCCTGTGTTTGGGTGTCCTAGTGACTTGAGATGGGGATAGTTCATTGACTTCTTAGTTTACCTAGGTCTTAGAAGGCAGACTTTGAAATCCCCCTGCTACTACTGATCCAGAAGTCATTTTGTGTTCAGCCTTCAAAGGAGACAGATGGATGCCTGCCTAATTCCCCAAGAATCTGTCCATTAACCTCTGAGGACAGACACACTGTCTGGGGAAACTAAAATCTGACTCTTTCCTTTACCTTGCTCAGAATAAGCAGCTGCAGAATGTTTGTGGCTTAATCCAATTATTTATGAGAACAACTACAAATCAACTTTTCTATAAACACTCATGCCCTTTAGACAAGTGGCACTAGGAGATTTATAAAAGTTATCTGAGGATGGCACAGTATTGCTGCTAAGGCAGTTGGAATGTACATCAGTGGGATGGCCCTGCAGCCTGCACAGTGGATCACATTAGAATGAGACTAGAGACTAGAAAAACTGACTCGAGACCTCTACTCAGTGTACACTATAGAACTATTTGGTTTCCCATCTGTACAGTGAGGATTGTGGTCCTTCCCTGGGGCACCTCGAGATAAGGAGAAATGCATTAAATTCAGAGCTGCTCAGATTGAACAGTAATAGAGCTATAAAAGAAGGAGAAATTGTATTCTGGTACTGTACAGTTATTATTGTACTATGCTGTTCAGGGCCAGGGTTGTCTCCAAAAATACCTGGCATATTTTGAGTAGCATAAATAGTAAGTATAAAAATAATTAAATCTGAAGGATATATAAGAGTGGGGTGGGACAGAACAAAGAGGTGCTAGAGAATGAAGGAAGCGTGCTTACTGTCAGCTTAGATATATTGTAATTTAAGTATGGTACATTTCTCTGGGCTTTCCTTTGCTTTAAAACACAGATTGCTCTCCAACTGCTTTATGCAGAAATTGAAGTCCACTCAGCAAATGAGTATCTCCCCCTACTCTCCCAAGTCAAGAAGAAAAGCTGCTAACATCTGTGTCAATACAGAGAAAAATGGAAATGGCAGTGTTGAACTCACAAGGATATTACGAAGATAAATCCATTTATTTATTTGAGAGAGAAAACATCACTGAAAAACATAAATAAATGCAACAAGGTTGAGATTTTCTGCTTCTTACCATTTTTTATACAGTTTGCAAAAACGTAGCATCTTGAACACTTAAGAACTGTGAACATAAAAACTAAACACCTCCATGAAAAATTTTCCTAAAGAACAGGCGTATACTATGAAGAACAAATTGACATTTACTTTCTTAATCAGGTTAGTACACAAGTGGTAAAGCAAAGAGCAGTATAAAACCATGATACTGATTGTTCAGGTCTCCAGTCTTCTATAAAAGTGCAGGAAATATGCTGCTGCGTTAATGGTTTCGGAGTGCCAGGGAGACAGAAAGGGAAAACTCTACTAGCTGTCAATTTTATTGCAGGGAAGAAACAATAATTCTACACAGTAAAAAATCAGAATCTAAATCTGTAATTAATATGTTACACATACACCAAAAAATTTACCTGATTTTAGTGGCCTCAGCAGGATTTCCTTTTTAGTACCTATAATAAATTAAATCCAGCTTGTAAGAAAAAATAAAGTGCTCACACAGAAACACTTCAATTTTTTCTATTGTTTTTGCTAGTTATAACTTACGTGCATAATACCTGTGCAGCATATACAGAAGGTATATATTCCATTTTATAAAAACATAAATAAAGTTTTATCTGTAGTGGCTCAAGGCCAGTGTGATTTTTAGTGTGCATATAAGGACTAAGTGCACATGTTGTTAAGTATTCCTGAGCCATGTTGAATTGTATCCTCTCCTATTACAGACAGTGTGGATCAGGGACAACTCTGAGTTAAGGCTGTATAGGGAACACTTTGGGCAATAAATAAAAGTACCACCTTTTTAATGTAGTAGTCATGTAATGGATGTAATGGTTAACTTAACAGTGTGTGCTCAGAGTACCTTTTTGTTTTCATACTGCCTATGGAAAACCTCCTGTTTAGGGAAACAAGAAAAATGGTTAGGTCTCAACTGACAAAATATAAAGTATATAAACTTATCTTTGATGTAAATTAGCTATTTTGATCTAAGCAGATGTTTTCAGATGGAAATATTTTCTTGTGACAGAGATTGAAGTATGCTCTTAACAGAACATCATTCCAAAACAGATACTCTTCCTTGGGGATGCTTCCTAATCAAATAGCTTAAAAATGACTTAATATATTTATGTCGAATACTTATTCATTGTTAGGATTGAAAGAAAAGCGTCAGATCATTGAAATAGCAGTTTCTAGTCTGACAGTAGCAGAAGAGTTTGTCATCATTATTGCCAAGAAAGCAGAAACATTAATGTGCTTTCTTTAGGAAATAAATTTCAAATACAGCATTACTATTCAGAATAAATGCTTATAGAAAGTCCACACTTTGTAATTTCCCCAGAAATGCTGTACTTTTCCAAAAAACACTCTGGATATTTCAAAATTCCCTGTTGATTCCACATTATCTTCCATCTGGCTGCTACACTTTATTGCAAAAGTCTGGTTTTACATAATTTCTTCCTTCTGATGATGGCAACACAACAAATAAGTTGTTATCCAAAACTCTCATCTGACTCTGTAACATGTGGGTCTCGCTGGTTACTAAGTGCTCATCTCATGGGTGCTAATAGACACATTTGGTTGTTTCAGTTGTGAATGCCAGCGAAGGGAGCAGTTGACTGGACCAAAATGGTGATGGTGTGCATGACATGTCTGCCACAGCAGTGCCTAAGAAGTGTTGCCATTGCCCTTTCCTATATTTAAAGAGGTGACTAAGGGGTTAGAACAATATACTCTTACCATCAGAGAGAAGATGAAGCAGTTACTCAAAGCACAAGCGCATTCTCTCTCTCTCTCTCTCTCTCTCTTTCTCTCTCACCTTCCCTCCCATCTCTTCATTCCCACTGGCCATGTCATATTAAATACAAGCATAGCAATTAACAAGCTATCGTCAACTCGAGAAGAAATAACAGAAGTGAGAGGGGAATGGACAGGTGGTGTGTGAAAGCATGTGTGCTCAAGCCATTCATTATCCTGAGTGCAATATTAATTTGTAAATGTTAAATAACAGCCCAGTCCTGCAGTATTTCCACAGACTGCTAGTACTGTCAAATGCTGATCAGCATTTGAAAAACTCCCTGCCATCAGAGGCTCCAAATGTTGCACATCTTTCTTTAGCCCTTACATCTCTTTACCTTACCCTGCTGTCTCACAAACAGCTTAAAATGAAAGTGTTGTCCTGTTTTCCCAGACTCCCTGTGTTGGCTCTACCATTATCCAGTTAAAGGGGGGTGCAAAGAACTTTCTTCTGCTGGGTTACATTTTGACTGAATTAGCTTCTCCAACTAGCTGACCTGGTTAATTTTGATAAGATGGAGCATTTGGTAAGGCAGCCTGTGATCAATGAGGAAAGCAGTACTGCAGTATTCTTGAAGCATTTAAGCTGGACTGTATGTGTGGATGTAAAATCCCAGACTGGCAGTTCTGCCCTGTGGTGCCACTTGCTTACTTCCCACCTGCTCCTGGTGGGATGGGAGAGAGACTTGGAATGGTAGAAATGAGACTACTTGTGGGTTGAGATAAAGATAATTTAATAGGGAAAACAAAAGCTGCGCACACAATCAGTGCAAAACAGGGAAATTGACACTTCCCATTGGCAAGTGAGTGTTCAGCATTCTCAGTAAAGCAGGACTTCATCACATGTAATGGTGACTTGGAAAGACAAAGCACCACGAGTTTGAATGTGTCCACCCTTCCTTCATCTCCCCTCACCTTTATGTGCTGACACCATGCTATGGGATATCCCTTTGGTCAGTTGGAGTCAGCTTTCCTGGCTGTGTACACACCAAGCAAGGTTGATATACAAGAGGCAAATTTTGTTTGTGTGTTGTTATGTCTCTTTAAAAACAAGTAAGAAAATAAATTTTTGTCTTTCACCTTTGTTTCCTGAACAGCAACTTCTCCAGATGAGTGTTTCAGGCCTTGTTTAAAAGTGGGATATTTGTATAGTGTCCAACTCACCAAACCAACTCTAGGAACAGATCTTCAGCTCCGTTTTCAGTCTTGCCTTCAAAGGTGCTCAGCAGAAAGAATGTAAATCAGAATGACCTGCTAGGTTTTGACAGCTGGCTCAGCTCAGAGTTAAAAACCAGGACAGAGCAGTGCCAAGAACTCAGGCTATATGAACTCACAGAATAAATATGAGACCAGCTAAACCCTTCAGCATTATCTTATCTCCTTGAGAACAGTGCGATTGCTTTCCAGGGCTCAGTCCATGTGGTCCCGAGCACCTCTATTATAGCTAATTGGATGAGTGATGTATTGTTTTCCACCACAGTATTCAGAGCATGATTGGCTTTGTTTTAAACCAACCAAAGTGTAAAATACACAGTGCAGTTAACTTTTACATACCCCGCCAGCTTTCATGAACAGTGTTTTACTACTGATATATTTTTTGTTATTCCACAAACCTCATATCAGGTGAAAGACTGCACAATAGAAAGGTTGTAATAAAGACCAGTGACAGATTTTAGAGGATTACAATGCAGGATTTATGAGCAGGTGATTTATATGACTTCATCACATTTGAGGCAATAATTATGTTTGCCAATACATTTCTCAGTCAAAAACCATTTTTCTCTTTAATTTCCATTTTATAAAAAGTGTTATCATAAATGACAAAAAAATAAAAAGAGAGAGACTTATCAGGATAATCTAATCTAACATAAAATGCAAACCTCCCCATGAGAAAATATCTGATCAGCTGACACACAAAGTCACTTTATCATTTGACAATATTGACAGATATAAAAAGTTAGTCTTACTTTAAATGTCAAGAGCCAAAATGTCTTTGCTATTTCCAGTGTTTCTAGGATTTGCGAGGAAATTATTGACACAAGATAATTGACACAAGAAGATGCCCTTCTTTTATATGGGATCCTGTCCTGTATCAAAAATAGCGTGGCCAGCAGGACCAGGGAAGTGATCCTTTCCCTGTACTCTGCGTTGGAGAGGCCACACCTTAAGAACTGTGTTCAGTTCTGGGCCCCTCAGTTCAGAAAGGATATTGAGGTGTTGGAGCAGGTCGAGAGAAGAACAACAAGGCTGGTGATGGGACTGGAGCATAAGTCCTATGGGGAGAGGCTGAGGGAGATGGGGTTGTTTAGCCTGGAGAGGAGGAGGCTCAGAGGTGACCTCATCACTGTCTAGAACTACCTGAAGGGAAGTTCTAGCTAGGTGGGGGTTGGTCTCTTCTCCCAGGCACTCAGCAATAGGACAAGAGGGCATGGGCTCAAGCTCTGCCAGAGAAAATTTAAGTTGGAGATCAGGAAAAATTCTTTCCAGAGAGAGTAATCAGGCATTGGAATGGGCTGCCCAGAGAGGTGGTGGATTCACCATCCCTGGAGATTTTTAAACACAGATTGGACGTGGCACTGAGTGCCATGATCTAGCAAATGGACTGGAGTTGGACCAAGAGTTGGACTTGATGATCTCGGAGGTCTTTTCCAACCCAATCAATTCTATGATTCTATATGTGTTTGTCTGTCAGGAAATGGGAAAAAAATGAAAAAAATTTGGCAACCATATATTTTCTGTCAGGATCCCATTTTCATATCTATGCTGCCAGCATAATCTCAATTTAGAAAACTGTAATTTACATTTAAAGGGTTAGAGGAGGTTTACATTGTCTGATATTGAGATGCGCAACCATACAAAATTATGGAGAAGCCAGACAAGCTAAGCTTAAACTGATAGCACAGGGCAGAACATCTTTTAAGCCTGAAGAACATACTTGTTACAGAACTATCTTTGGATTTTAACAGGCCTTCAGGTCTGACATTAGAGAGTTGTTGAGGTTGAAATATTCAGAAAGGAAGAATGTGTTGGTAAGCCCAAGTATAATGTGCTATTATCTGAGAACTCTTTAATAAGGATGATTATGTTACTTTATAACTTGCTTTGAAATGGAATTACCTTTTTAAAGAAAGGTACATTGTGGAAGATTTGTAAAAACTGCATCTGAAGTTGTTTTCCTCAGAATGAAGTTTCAAAGACTACAAATCTTAGGCTTCAAGGCATATGGTCAGATGGGATTTCACTGCTATGTAGGTGCTGCATATATTGGTATGTCTAGAGAAGCTTTATTGCCTTAGGAACAACTGGAACTGACAGGTGATGCGAGGTCCAAATTACCAACCTAATTACCTGTGCACTATCTCCTCCACAGAGACCACCCAGCAGGGAGGGAGTGAAATGCACGTCTGTAACTCTGGCAGCTCTGCTTCCAGTTTGGTGCAGTTTTCCTGTGTCTTAGGGCTGGAGGTCTAGAATTTAGGACCATAAGCATGCCCCAGCCTTCCACTTCCATAAATCCTTTTATATCTTTCTGGCCACTCACTTAAAGCTGTTTGGGATTCTTCTTTGTACTCCTCATAGAGGAATAAAGTCTACTTTTCTATCACTTCAAATACTCTTCAGATATTATACTTTAGATACTGATGGTAGAAATCAACATACGGCTTTTAGTCAGTTTTAGCATCAGTATTTTGGCCATGAAAACTTTACCAAACTTTCATTTATGCTGTTCTTGTCCCTTCCCTTCCTTCTTCTAGTGAAATTAGCAAGTAACAGAAAGATATCTGAAAATAAAATTTCCCAGAATGGAAAATGAAAATATTTCACTACTGATATGTTTTAATTAAAGGCTATTTAAATAAATATGAAGTATCATACAGAACTGACAGGTAAAAATTAGGTTTTGTTTTGAATTTTCAGAGTAGAAACATTGCCAAAATAAGTGTTTGGGAAGTTCAAATTTAGCTAGTCCAAATCTTTTGTCAACATTTTTTTTTTCTGAAAAAAAGAAAAATTCTAATCACTATTGCATACTTGAAAAATTATTGCTGCTCTACCTGCCAGTTCTGTAAGGAGCTCAGAGTCAGTCTGGGGTGCTTGTGTGTTACCAACAGCAATGAAGTTGCCCCAACTACAGTGCAATCCATCTCACTCTTCTGTATCTTCGTGGGGTTTAAAATGAATTAAATCTATTTTTAATTGGTAAACAGCCTTTAAGAGAGACATCTCACCTTTTGAGATACACCACTGAGAATGCAGTAGAATGTCTTCCTGGGGATCAATGGGAACACTTGGGGAGCAGCTATGGGATTTCTCAGCAGATGGGGAAGGAGAGGACAGTGAGGAGGTCCCAAACCTTGGAAAGATGAAACAGATATTTTAGGAAGTTCCTGAGGGCATGATACTTTTCTGTTTGTGTATTTTTGAGAGCAGTTGATACCAGGTTTCAGAGCAAGGCTGGAACTAGTTATTTTTTTTTTACCTTGATAGTTATTGGCTTCATGTTGTACACCCATACTAAATTCTAAAGTTTGCAGTTTTGCTCCAGATTACAGTAAAGACTCATGGAAATCGGAACTTGGTGTTCTAAAAATATGCCAAATAAAAATAAGTTCAGGTATGCCAGCATATATAAACATTTTTGATTATACTTTACTACCGAAACATAAATTTCCCCGCTATAAATGTGCAGTGCTTAACTCTGGGGTCTTAAAAATGATAAGAAAATTCCTCATTTTGAGGAATGATTTCACAGTTTGGTATGTTTTTAAAAACTGAAGCAGAATCTAAAAAAACCCTTCTATTTCAATTGTATATTTTTCCCATAACATTTTAGGATATTTATATCTAATGTCATTACACATTGTAATTATGTAATTACACGTCTTCATTGCACATTCTCATTATTTCATCATGTATGCTACAACAATTAAGTAATTAGGTCTAATTGAATAAATTAGGTCTAATTGTATATGTACATGACAATAGCATAAAAATGGCCTTAAAGACTGGGGAACACTTTAATCAAAGTGCAAGGAATGCTTTCTGTGCCACAAACCTGTGCAATCAGAGGAATGTGTAACACTGGACTATTAGGAATGTCCCTACTTTCCTTAAACTAAGAGTGCTGAGTGCTCCCAGAAGTTCTGGGCAATCATCTTCAGAAACAGGATTGTGAGTTTATTTGAAATTTTGGGCCTGATATTGAAATTCTACCTGCGCTTAAATTCTGTGAGATTCCACTGTGATTAAATTTTGGTGAATTGTGATGTGTCTATGAAACATGTATGTAATTGTTTACCATGTTGGTCTTCTAGTCTGTGTAGGCCCTATACATTTTTGTTTAATATCTGCCTCACCTCCCTCAGGCTGGAGTTTACTGATGGTGATGGGAGTGACAGGGTACAGTTACCTTGCACAGCTACTCAGCAGTACAGTCTTGAGCACTTCTGTGACTGTCCAGACTGAAGAGCTAGTTAGCTCTCCTGCTCCTGGGCACACTTTTAACCTGGACCAAACACCATATTCCCAGGTAATGCTTGTGTATGTATCAAGGCACAGTGCAGGTCAGGGGCAAATTCCAAAGACAGTATGAATGAAGTTACCCTGTGCTTGAACAGAATATTTTATCATAGATAAAAGCTGCTTAGTTCCATGCACCAAGGACAAACAGGGACTTACCCAGGTCATTCTGCTTATTTGTACTGGGTTTGCACGGCAAGGTTTTGGTATGAGAGGGACACAGGGGTGGCTTCTCTGAGAAGCTGCCAGAAGGTTCCCTCATAGCGGATGGAGCCAATGCCAACTGGCTGCTGGACGAGGCTGAGTCCATCAGTGACAGTGGTAGTGCCTCTGGGATAACATAGTTAAGAAAGGACTAAAAGCTGTGCAACAACAGCAGCAGAGAGAGGACTGAGAATATGTAAAGAGAAATGACTCTGCAGTCACCAAGGTCAGTGAAGAAAGAGGAGGAAGTGCACTAAGCACAGGTGCTGAGGTTCCCCTGCAGCCCATGGTGTGGATCACAGTGGAGGATCCTGTGGTGGAGCAGCTGCCTGAGAAAGGTGTGATTCTATGGGAAGCCCACAATGAGCAGGATGCTTCTGGCAGCATCTGTGGCCCAAGGAGAGAGGAACTCAGTCTGAAGCAGGTTTGTTAGCAGGACCTGTGACCCCATGAGGGTCATACTGGAGCAGTCTGTGCCTGAAGGACTGCACCCTGTGGAGGAAAAGACACATGCTGGAACAGTTCAAGAGAAACTGCAGTCCATGGGAAGAGACACATGTTGCAGAAGTTTATGGAGGATTGTCTCTTGTGGGAGGGATCCCCCGCTGGAACAGTGGAGGAGTGTGAGGAGTGCTTCCACTGAGGAGGGAGTGGCAGAGACCATATGTGATTAACTGACCTCAACCCCCATTCCCCATCACCCTGTGCCATTGGGGAGGAGGAGATTCAGAAGATTGTGAGAAAAGTTAAGCCCAAGAAGAAGGATGGGGTGGGAAGAAAGAATTTTTCACATTTGGTTTTATTTCACATTAGCCTACTCTGATTTGATTGGTAATAAATTAGTTTCCCAAAGTCGAGTCTGTTTTGCCCATGATGGTCAGTGGTGAGTGATCTGTCCTCATCCTTACATTGATCCGTGAGTCTTTCATTATGTTTTTTCCCCCATGCCCAGCTCAGGAAGTCACTGATAAAGCAGATTTTTGGGCACCTGTCGTCCAGACAAGCTCAACCCACCACACTGGGGTTTTAGTACAGCTGTAGCCTCAAAGTGCATCTAATAATTTTATTTCATAAAGCTAAACGTTTTCTTAAATATTAGTTGATGTATTGTGACCATACTGAGAATTCCCTTGTAAAGGCTTTTCAACCTTCAAAATTTTCTTTCATAAGGCAGATGACTAAAGGAGATTTTGCAATGGCTTCAAAAACCCCCAACAAACCACAAAGACTTACTTGCATTTTCTATTAGTGATTCACCAAAATGATCTGTTTAATTTCTCAAGGGAATGTATAGCTGTCCTTTTTAGCACAAGGAAGATGTTCTATCTGAAAGAACTTAAATTTATTTTGCTTTCTTTGTTTTCAACAGAAATTTTGCACTGCATAGGAAATTAGGAGATCTTTTTTCTCCCTGCACAAATGCTTTAATTTTCTGTTTTAGGGGTTCCCTAGAAAGTCAAAAATAACCTAGCATTGAGCTTTTTTTTAACATAACCATTTATTTAACATTTTTAAAAAATAAAATGAAGAAGTGCATGTATTTTTACTCTGTATAATCATACCTGTTATAACATTTGCTCCTGTTGTTCCTTTTGTGCACTTACAAGAATGAAAATGATTAGTTCTTTACTCCCCATTCCTCTGTCTAGAATGAAAAGTATGCCAAATATATCTCTGCTGTATGTCCACTGAAGATAATGGAGTTGCAAAGGGTTTGAATGTTACTCATTGTGTGTAACCTGTAACCTCATTTTCAGCAGGATAGGGGTAGAGGTTCTCTGTGCCTTTATTTAGAGCTGCAGCTTTCATTAAATTTCATTACTTTTCCCTGTGGCTGTAAATAGAAGGAAACTCTTATGAAATTTACCTCCTTTTTCTGGCAGTTTGTGTGATAAAGGTGTGGCTTCTAAATGAGGGTTTTTCCTAAAATGGAAGGAGATTGAATCAAGGATATATAGAAGATTTCAGTTTTATGCTGAAACTGATCACCCTGACTGAAATAAAAATTACAATGATTATAAATCCCACCAAAATTGCTTCATTAAAATAAAGATTAACTTCTAGAACTAACCTGCAAATACAGGAAAACCAAGCGTAGGAAAATAAGCTAGAGGCGCAGAATGCATACAATTAATTATTGTAATTAAGAATGTTAAATCAGGTCTGGTTTGGGTCCCTGGTTTTCTGATAAGAACAAAGGTAGGGAAATTATTTTTTCTCCTATAAATCTGCTTTACTAAATTACTTCTGAATAAATCTGTGAATGCCTGTGAGTTTTTTCTCTTGACCTATGCCATTGCATCATGCACTACGAAGAATGGAGTAAGTTTTCTATATTGATAGTGGCCTTTTTTGTTGTTGTTGTTCTTTACTACCCTTATTTTCTTTTTTCCACAATTGTATTTCTCATAAGTCCTGTGTTTGAAATTGACCAGCTCCCTAGTTGACATAACTCTTACTTCAGATGGTGTGAAGGATTCAGTGAAGTTTTCATCAGTCTCGGAAAAAAAAAGTACTACCTTTAGAGCTGTGCTGTACTCACCTTTGTCACTCATAATCCTTCTGTTGATCCACTGCATTTTTTTATCATTTTATTTTCTGCATGGCTACAAATATCCATATTTATGAAGTACTCATCACCATGGTATCCAAGTGCACTTCAGTTTATTAAAAGGATTATATGATGTGACTGCTTGTAATAGCAGGGGATTAGACACGATGACGCAAGTTCTAGTCTACTCTTTCTATAAATTAATATCATAAAGCATTTTCCTAAAAATAGGTACCATTTGGAAGGTCACTATATAACATTTAAAACAGCACCAGTTTTATTGCAAAGTACATTGTGAGATGTTCAAGGACTTTGCCTTCCAGCTTCCAGGTGGGCTTCTATTAGCAGCAGCTAGGAAAACTCAATCACAGGCAGCCAGGGAAAACAAAGACTGAACTTCGTACTCCACAGGCCCATGTGACACCGAATCCCAGCTGTCTTGCCCTGGCTCAGGTAGCCCCAGAGTGGGGGAAGATGTAACAGGGCAAGGGACAGTGGCTTTACATTCAATGAGCATAGGTTTAGATTGGGTATTAGGGAGAAATTCTTTCCTTAGAGGATGTTACGGGGCTGGCTGGCACAGTTTGCCCAGGGCAGTTTTGAAAGCCTCCTCCCTGAAGTGTTCAAGACCAGGTTGGACAGGGCTTTGAGCAACTTTGTCTAGTGGAAGGGGAGCTGGAACTAGATGATCATTAATGTCCTTTCCAATGCAAACTACTCTATGATTCTGCGATAGAGACTATGCTGTGTATGATCAGCTTTACATGTTGTATGCACTGTTCTACACCTGGCTTAGCTGAAGGCCTCTGAAATGACACTCAGGGAGGGTTGATAGACTTTAGGTATCTATGAATTAATGAGATGAAAAGCATTCATGGCTTTTTCAGAGATCAAAATTATGTTGTTATTGAGTCATTCTGGATTGGTTTTGTAGGGTAAACTTGGTTTTTTAGAGAGTTCATTCACATTCATGGCCAGGCACCTAAGACATTTTAATTTGCATGTGATTTTGTTTACCACACAGCCAATGACAGCAGAATTATGGTTCTGCTGTTCCAAATGGATTGTTATTGCACTGAACTTAAAATAGTAAATTGTTACAACCATTCTAAGAGGAAGGCTCTCTGTGCTGTGATACAAGACATACTATCATATACTTCAGGCAATTTTTAAAAGCACTGATAAATGGAGAGTCAAACAAAAATATATCAAGTAAGCAATTTCAATAAATGTTGCTGTTTGTGCTCTACTGAAAGTTGTTGCTTCATTTCCAGTCTTGTGAAATTTATGTTCATAATATGAAACACGAGGAACAGGTTCTTATCATGATATTCCAGCTGAGCAGCTCTACAAGTGTTGCGTGCATCTCTTTGTATGGTGCATCAGTGCAGGGCTTGTGCTGCATGAAGTACAGCAAATGTAAACACGTCTTCAGCTGAGACTTCAGCTCTGTTCATTTGCAAACACAGCTCTGGTGGAACCAGCAGGAGATGCTAAAGCCTAAGAAAACTGAATTATCCCCAGTCTCTGGTCACATTTCTTTAATGGTGCAGTTTTTTGAAGAGACATGAGATATAAAGCCTTGAAGGTCTTGTCTATATTAGGAACATGATTTCAGCTTGGGTACTATGCTCAAGTTAGCTTTAGATCTAGCTGGCATAGGTATGGCAAATAATGAAGCAGCCTTGGCATGTGTTTGCTAAGCAGGCAATCTTCAATCTGCTGAAATTGGTTGTGCAGCTATTTAAATTTGTGTTCCAGTCAGTTAGACAAGAACACCATTTCTAGCCAAGTACACTTTTATGGAAGACTGTTACCTCTGCAAGGCTCATGCATGGAATGTTAAATACTGTGATCAGGATTCAGATCAAGATACTCCTAGCAATGCAAAAGAATTGGCTTGCTGTATTCCCACAAGAACATTTAAGGAAAGGAGTTTTGTCTATGGGAACATTTTTCAGTAACATATTTCTGTAGGACTTTGGAAGTTTAAAGACATTTAAAAATGGGAAAACTTCCACTTCATCACTTAAAATGGTCTTACTGTAAACAAAAAACCCAGTCCTAAATATTTATTGAGTTGTGGGTGTGGGCAATAATTTTTTGGCTGTTAGTTTGTTAGACCATTGTGGATATGGTATGATCACTAGTTTACTAACAGATGGACATCCTTTTAAAGCCAAGCTGTTACATATTTTTACCATTTTAGTTTGGATGGAAACCAGCTTTTTTACCTTATGTTGTGCTTTTTATTACTTATGTCAGAGGACAAAATCAATTCCAAGATGTGCTTCTAAAACTGAGGAACATTTCTGTAATCCATGTGCACTTCTTCACTAGACCAATACTTGCCCTGGATATTCCCCTGCTAGAACCGTACCTCTGTCTGACCTCAGGGCCTCATTGCTTGTCCCATCTTCTCCCTAAATCAGTGGAATACTGTTCAGTTGATTGAAGTCCAGGTACAACAGACTTAGGAGATGTCATGACAGATGTCAGGCCTAGGGATATTTTGTCAGTCTTTTCTTTTTGTTCCAGTATTCCACCATTTGTTGGTTTTGCCATCTGTCACGTTTTGCCTGGTGACTCCCTTTGTTCTTACTATGTGATGGGCTCTGCTGCCTATATCTGAATCATAGGTCTGGACCAAAATCAGAGCTAACATCCAACTTCATTGTTATTCATTCCTGTATATGTAAATTTAAAATTTATGTAATGTACAGTGTACTCTAAAAATAAATGACAGTATATATATGTAGATGGATGTTTTCACTGGTTTCGTGGTCAAAGAATTGCACCTCTGAATATGATACAATATACTACCCAGTGTATTCTAAAATAAAATATATTGTGGGTTTATATGCCACTTCTTTATTGATTCCAAGGGTTGATGTGAAAAAAATTCTTATTGCATAACTTTTTTTGAAATGTTTCAAACAGAAGAGTATCAACAGAGGCATAGTAACTAATAAAGAATGAGTTAGACATTCCTTTAATTTTCCTTAGTCCAAAAAGCCAATTCTACAATTTTTACTCAAAAAGAAGAAATTCACTGAAAGAGGGGAGCAGTGTGGTTAAAGAAAGGTATTTTTAACTTTGGAATCCTTATGAAGGTAAAAAGAAATTTAAACTAAAACCAGTCTGAGTAATTAATTTGAGAGTATTCAGTGAGATCTTGGCAGCAAATCTCATACAGAAATGTGAGGAAAAGTTTTTAACTTCTCAGAAATGTAGTACAAGTTGGAGAAAAAGAAGTAAGAAGAATAAATAGAGAGTGACTTGGCAAAATAAAAAATGCATTACTTACATCAAAAGCTAGAAAATATTTGAAAAATATGAACTGAGTCAAATTATTAAGTATGCATATAAGGAAATGATAAAAAAATCTAAAAAATATATAGGGCAACTAGAAGAAGACATCAAGTGAAAAGGGAATAGTTTATTTAAATATATTATCAGGAAAAGGGATTTTGAGGAAAATCTGTTCCTTTTCACTGATGATTGATGATGTTGAAAAGCAGCAGCGTTTAATGGTTGCTTTTTCTATTGGTTTTCATAAAAAGAAATTAAAAAGTTACATTATGAGAAGCTGCTTAGTAAAATTATTATCACAAATTGTTGAAAGAACTCAGGTAAAAACACAGTACAGTGTGGATAGATGAAGCAGATATTTTCCTGTCAGTTCCTTGACAAACTTCTTCACAGGCTAGTTACAACTGGAATAATGAGTCTCACTGGTTATTTTGTGAAGGGTACCTGACTGAAAAGTGAACAGATGCATCATTTTATCCTTTGAAAAAGAAAGAGTCAAGGAATCATGGGTCAGAAATTTTTTTCAGAAAAAAACCTTTGAAACAAATAAAAAAGCAAGCTTTTATAAGTACTAGGGAGATAAGAAAAGGAATAACAATCTACAATTTTCAAAAAATAATTGAACCAACTTAAGTTAGTTTTCTTTTGTAGCAGAATAATAGACCTTGCAGGCTGCTATTTCTAAGCTTGTCACCTGGGACTATATAGGGATTTTGTGGAACAAGACAAGTTGAAAAGTTAGGCTAGTCACACTAAGTTATGACTATCACCCTTCCTGACTTTGCAGTCACTGGAAATTCCTGTCTTTATTACAGTGCCACTTTTCATGGCATCTCATTGATGTGAATTTCCTTCCAAGGTTACAGAAAATGGAATTTCAACACCAAATTTATGTTTGAGCAGATATTCTAGCCAAGTATCAGTGAAGGATGTAGATTAAATAACTTTTCAAAAAAGTTTAAAGAAAATTGCAAGAGAATATAAAATAATTTTAAATCCTTTCCTGCATTGTAAAGGACAACAGAGACATTCTGACAGATCTTTAGAATGCTTGCTATTATATGGATTCCAAATGCGGAATAATGTGTACAAACGGGTGTAGATTATTTCTGTGTTATTCACTTAGGCATGATTTGATTAAGTAACTGGAGAGGAGCAGCAAAGGCCAGATGCCCCCACAGGATGTGATGTAGGAGTGATCTCAGGGGGGTAGCAGCCAGCAGGGCAGAGGCCCAGCTAGCTGGGACCCAGGTGCACATGGGCTAGGGCAGCAGAGCAGACCCAGAGACCATGGCCACGTTCAGCCAATAGCCCAGAGCAGCAGGAAGTCATGGTGATCAGGCATGTCAAGCTGGGAGATCAGACCACAGGTCTGGATCAGGCCCAGTGAGGATAATCAGGGTCAAACACAGACCCCTGATCAAAGGCCATTAAGGCTTATTAGTGCTCTCTGGACACTGCAGCCAGACCTTGCTGTTTCTGTATCATTGTACAGGCTTTATGCAAGCAAAGGTGTGCAAAGACTGCTGATGGAAATACCTTTTGTCTATGCATACTTATATATCAAACTTCAAGCCATTTTCTAAACAGGTTTATGATTTCTTTTTTTTTTTTTTACTTTACCTGTCATACTATTTTAACTTTTCTATGTATTGATTAGAGTTTTAGCCAACAGTGCCTTGGAAAGCTGAAAATACTCAAGAATTCAGACTTAATTTTCATAATTATCTGAGGCCCAGCAGTTTGTCAGAAGTTGTTACACATAGTTGCTACTGCTCTCCAGCTACTGTAGTTGGCTCGTTGGTATCTGGTATCCTTTAAATTGACTTTGCACTGGCATAAGCCAGAAGTGTTTGGAGCTTCAGTGCTGATGGAGCAGGAAGGATTAATCTCCTCTACTAAATATATGCCTATTTGTAACCATGTATCTGACATTTGGGATAAAAGCAAGTAATCTTTTTACCCTGCAAATCTTATCAAACAGCTGGGACATCTGCTCCCAGGCAGTAAGATTCTTTTTTTATTTTAACATTTACAGTTTTTCTCTGCCCAAAAATTCTCTGGTCAAAGACTCAGAAGGTGTTTATACAGAGTATCAAAACAATGCAAACCATAGTAAGGTTTTAATAGATTAAAAGTAAAAATCCAGGCCAAAGTTTCTGATCTAAGCTTTCAAATGGACTGTGGTGCTGTGGTAGTTTTGGCTTTAGTTTCAGCTAGGCAAAATGAGAAAATTCAGTGCATCTTAGAAAGGGAATGGGAGTGAATAAACTAATTATGTAGGGAAGTCTTTGTTATACCAAGCTAATTGTTTTGTCATTTGTAATAGGTACTTCTATTGCTGTGGGAACCTCCACTGCTGGATGACGTTAGAAAAGTGCCTTCCAAGTATCTTCTTGGTCAGCAAAACAAATGGTGAATTTTGCCAAAAAATCCTTGAAAACATTTTCCTTGTTGTTGCCAACTAATTGTTTTTCTTACACACAGGAGTTCTTTTCATAACCACTACACTGAATTTATCCCTTGGAAGCCCTCCCGCAGGCAAATAGAGTAAAACAGGTCAGTCTGCAAGTCACTGGTTTTCTAGACTAATGCTTGTGAGCTCCCAGGAGAGAAATGTGATTCAGAAACATTTTAAGAAACTGTTCCTTTTTTCTTTTTCATTTGGCAAAAATGACCTACAAGTCAGCCTTGCAGCATCTGCATTTCACAGTTGTATCCACACAGGTCTGTCTTACATTGTATTTATTATCTAAACTACTAGCTTCATCAAGTGTCAGTGCTAAAAGGTCTTAAAAGCCGTCACTGACCATCACAGGCAGTGTAGCATCTTAAGCAGGTTGAGCTCCACTGATATCACAGCATCTTAGAAAATGCATTATTTATAATTATTGCTTGGAGCTGTAGTTTACTATGCTGTTATATGTATATCTATTTTGTTTGGAACTAAAGGGTCTTTAAGGTCCGTCCAACTCAAACCATTTTGTGATTTTATACTGATCTATATTTTATACAAGGAGTATGTATAAAGTAAATAATCTGCAGGAATTTCATTGTGCATTAGTTAGGAACTTTCTAGTAAAATATTTTTAAGCATTTTGGACTCTAAAATTGACATTCATAATTACCTTGACATAACTGAACTATATGAATTTGAGGAAAATTGCTGCTTAATCAGAATGAATGCCAAGTACTATTTATAGGAAAGGTTTGTCAAATGGACAAATACAGGCTAGGAAAAGTGTTGAGGATTCTAGAGAAGGTTAATGATTCACAAGATTGAACTCAAGCCAATTGCTATTGCAACATTGTCCCACCCAATACTACTAGGTATAAAGAGAAGCATAGTTATACACTCCTTCCAAGTGAAATTCAATGGGCTTGTAATGTTCTGGTGTCTGATCTTATAATTGAGTAGACATCTATAGCATCCTTTTTCATAGTCTCTACAGATATTTCAATCATTTTGTGGTGTTTTGTAAAAGTATTTTTGAGCATGGAATGTGAAGAAAACACATGAAAAACAGAGGGGGGGGTTTCATCAGTTTTTCATTAAACTTTTACTGAAGGTGAAGAGCGGAGTTTGTCCTTGTGTTACTCTCCAAACCCTTTTTCAGGAATTACTTGGATAAATCTCCCTAAGGTCATAATAAACATAGCCAGCTAACGTGGTTGTGTGTAACCACATCTTTCAGAGACCTGGTTTTGGTGGTGATTGACTTGCCTATGCTAAGTATTTTTCAGTGCTAGAGCGCTTAAGTAAACAATCCTCTTCACTTAGTTCTTATCTACTACTCTTGAATAGTGTGCAAGATGGGAAATAAAACTATGCAGGCAAAGGCAACTCATTGAGTAAAACTGTTTCTATTTTGGCACAGGCATATTCAGAGATCTTAATCTTACAGAGAATTCATGAATTGTACAGACAGGTTCTCTAAATAATCAGATATCTGTTAGCTAGGAAGAATTGGAGTCTTTGAACTGTGGATAGATGCATGCAATTAGAAACAAGAACTCATTATTATTAATAAAGGAATCCAAATCTACAGCTAGGGAACAGGTACATAAATGTCATGGACCGTTAAAATTTATCACAGGTGCATTATGAAATATACAGAGAAGCAGGTTCATTCACCAAAGACTGCAATAGGTTTGTTTTACATAGTATGGATTATGGCAATACTTTTGCAAAACATCTTTGCCTCAAGTAAGACTTGTGCATGATTTTTTCTCCTTAATAGTACTAATACTTCAATTTGCTGAGGATTTTTTACTTAGGCCATGTTCCATATTAACATGTGCTATCTATGTAGCTTGAGGCTATGAGACATCAGTTCATATTTAATCAATAGGCCTTACCTTTAGAGACATATCTCTGAACCTAACCATAGCTTCCTTTATGGGAACTGGCTGTAAGACATAGTTCTTACAGCTCTTTTCAACATTTGTGTGGATGGTTTCTCAGCAGCTCAGTTTGGTTTGTGGAGTAGGATGGGAAAAGTCAACCCCTTGTTTGACAGTGACTGAGAGGACAGAACAAAAGATACAAATCACTTGTGTGGCCTAAACAAGAGCCAGCAGATACAGCAGAAATTTCATGAGCTGCAATAGCAAACATATGTGTTCTTGCTGCTCTTTGAGTATCCATATAGGAATGAAGTGTTACAGTAGAAGCGCTTGGTACAGTGAAATTTGGAGATTTTTAAAATGTGATTTTAGGAATCCTAGCTTTTGAGTACTTCTGCAGAATAGCAGAATTGGCCTAATTTCATAGGCAACAAAGAGGTGAATTAACATTGGCAGCAACGAAGATCAGTTGCAAATGTGTAGCAGTACAGCACAAGTCTGGACAGAAAATACCCAGTGTAAATATCCTTAACATAATTAGACAATCTGCATTTTTTAAAACTATTTCTGGCACATGAAAAGTTCATTTTTGTATTTGAAATTACCTCATAGTGACTATCATTGTTATATTTTTTGATGTAAGATGGATATTGATGATTGATGTAAGCAGCCAATGAGTATTAATCTGTTCTAGCATATTTACATCTCCTCTAGAGGTTTATTTTTAAAAGATACACTCACAGAAAGAGGAAATAGTTGCTTTTAAGAAAAAAAAAAGAACAAATGCTGAAGAAAATCTAGCTGAAGGATTACAAGATTTTTGGATCTCTAACACTGCAAATTTGAAACGAAACCTTGCTTAAGGAGCTTTAAAATAGATTTGAAGCGGGACAGGAACATAAGCCCAGTGGTGGAGTTGCCCCTGTACGATGCAACACTTGGAATGTATTGAGATCTGTCCTGGGGTGAATGACAAGTGGGCTGAGAATATGGTACAGGATGAAATGCCAGACTAATAAGGTTGACACTGGTGTGGGGGTTTCTCACAGGCTGCCTGATCACAAGAGGGAAGTGAATGAGGCCTTTTACAAAGCAGCTTCAAAGTCACAGGCACTGGGTCTTACGGGGAACTTTAGCTACCCTGACTTGGTCCAGCCTGGCCAAGGATGTCAAGGACAACAAGAAAGGCTTCCTTAAATACATCAATAACAAAAGGAAAACAAAGGATAATGTAAACCTGTTACTAAATGGAGTGGGGACCCTGGTAACAGAGGACACAGAGAAAGCAGAGTTACTGAACACCCTCTTTGCACCAGTGTTGGCTGGCAAAAGCAGCCCTCAGAAGTCTTTGACCCAGCAGATCAGGGTAGAGGAATCTTGAAAGTGCATTAGAAAGAGCATTTCCAGCAGGTTGACAGTTGTTCCTGCCCCTCTACTCAGCCCTGGAGGCCTGAGGTCACATCTGAAGTGCTGTGCCTGATTCTGGGCTCCTTGGGACAAGAGAGGCATGGAGCTCCTGGAGCAGGTTCAGCAGAGGGCAACACAGATCAATAAGAGACAGAAGCATTTCTCTTATGAGAAAAGGCTGAGGGAGCTGGGCCTGTTCCACACAGAGAAAAGATGACTGAGAGGGGACCTCATCAATGTGTACAAGTATCTGAAGGCAGGGTGTCCAGAGGATGGATCCAGGCTCTTCTCAGTGCTGCCAAGCAATAGAACAAGAGGAGACAGGCAGAAACTGAGGCACAGGAAGTTCCACCTGAAATAAGAACTTTACTGTGTGGGTGACTGTGCACAGGAACAGATTGGCCAGAGAGATTGTGGAGTCTCCCTCATTGGAAATACTCAGGAACCATATGGATGCAATCCTGTTTGAGCAATGGGAGCTTTTGTGAAACATCACAATCAGATAATTGGAAATTATTGCACCCTGGTTGAAACTTACTTGACTTTTTGGCTGCTATTTTAAATTATGTATTAAATGTGGACTCTTTTCTGGGATTTTTTTAAATCAGATAATTTTCATGATATCTTGCCGAAAAAAAAAATCTGGATTATGGCAATAAGTGTTTAATTGAAAATTCAGGAAAATGACATCTTCTGAGTAAATTTTTATGTTACCAGTGTTTATGGCTTCATGAACATGTCCCATAATCTTGAGAGCCTTTTTGTCTGACGCAACTTAAATTCACTATTCCATCATTCCAATTAAATTTGTCAAAGACCATGACCACTGAGTGTGGTGCCCATTAATTGCATTAACATAGCATTCTACCACTCAAAATCATAGTAATACTGATGGTTTTCGAAAAGGTTGCAAATATCAAATCTCTTAATCTAGCTCCTACAGAACAATTGCAGAATAGAGGCCAACACTGCAATAATGCATTCTGTTGCCTTTACTGAGTAGTGGGACTGCTATTCTGAACTTCTAGTGGTGTTTTATATATATATATATATATATATATATATATATATATATATTTTTTTTTTTTTTTTTTTTTTTAAGAGGGCAATAGCTTCATATTTTAAATGTTGAGAGTGGTAGATCTAAAGCCCTGATCATAGGTATCACTATGTCAGTGACATTTATTGCCAAAAAAAGAGAATAGTAAAGATTTATTTTTCATGATCATGGCTAACCAACTATTCAGAAACCTGGGGCTGTGAGCTGTGGACACAGAGGCTGCAGTCTGTCTTAATGCCTGGAGAATGGACACTCTCAGTATAGTGACATGAAATTCCTTGAATTGCTGCTCTCTCCTCAGCAGCATCACTTCAGACATAGCAAGAGAAGTCTGTTTCAGTCAGCTACTCCTCATCCATATTCAGGAACTGAGAGCACTGTATTGTCCTTTGCTGAAAAATCAATACTGTGACTACTGTGTGTGCTGAGCCTATTTGATCTCTGTGGTTGTCATGGCTACACTTCAAGGTATTGATTCATCCATAGGGATCTCAGGGTTGGATGGTCCCTGTATTGAGGCAGAAATCTTTTGTCCTGTGAAATCTAAGCACATTCTACAATGAACCCAGTTTCACACGTACTTAGACCACCAAAAGTGGTTTGGTTTTGTCTTTTTTTCTTTGTCTTCCAAGGGTGATGGTGGAAGTAGCAATTTATCAAATATTTCCTGGAAATTCTGGCAGATTCTATTAGCAAAGACACTGCAGACATGATAAAATGTACAGTGAAAATTATATGGACAAAATGAGACACTCAAAATACTGCTGGTTTACTTCAATGAACACAATGAATCATGCAGACTGGGTGCATTCTCAGTACCCACTCCTTGGATCCTTTTGTTCATGTATTGGATCTATTAGGGTCAACTTAAAGTAAATCAATTGAAAAGATTCTGTTTGGAAAGGATTGTGACCTGCATCAGAGCTCTGTATTAGAAACTGTTGTTTCATAGAATTTCATACTGTTTCTTCAGTATTTCATACTGTTTTATTTAGTTTACTTTTTTTGTAGATGCATATCTATGTACATAAGCATATGTATAAACCAACAGGTCCCAAACTGCCTATGTTATATATACACCCTAATTTTGCCCAGTAATCACGTCTATCTGTTTAGGTACCCTTTTGATTTTATTTACCAAAGTAACTGATCCATCTGTGATTGCTACTGGTTTGATCCCTCGAGACAAGTGTAACAATTTAGGTAACAGTGTCTTAGCCAATTTTACTGACAGGAAACTGCTTAAAGCAATTCGTATGGTAACACAACAAGAGTGTGTCTTGACTAAGACCAAAATGCCAGTATTTGAGCTCTAAACCTCTATCAAGTAACCTAATCTCCCATGGTCTTAGATAAATTATATTTTGCACATTAGCATTTCTGAAAACAAATTGTTACCCAAAAAAGGTCAATCATTAGTGGAAAATACACACACAAAAAAAAGGGGAAGGAAGATAGTGAAACTATATTTTATAGTCAATCAGTGTTAAATTCTATGAATATGCAGTGTTGCCTTGTCTTACACTTGTACTGGAACTGTCTGAGTTGAAGTTCATTTCCCCATGGCAGCCTTCACACTGCTGTCCTTTGCTAGAAAGGTGTTGATAACAGCAGGGTTTTGGCTGCTGCTGAGCAGTGCTTGCACAGCATCAGTGCTGACTCTCAGCTTTCCTTTCTCATCTGCCCTGCAGTGAGGGCAAGATCCTGGGAGGGGAAATAACCAGACCAGCTGACCCAAACTAACCAAAGGGACATTGCATACCATATGACATCAGTTCAGATATAAAAGCTAAGGAAAGAAGAAGGCAAGGGGTGCATTAGTTGTTTACACTGTTAGCCTGCTGGGCAACCACTGCATATGCTGAAGCGCTACTTCCAGGGAAGTGGCTGGACACTACTTACTAATGGGAAGTAGGGAATAAACCTTGTTATTTTCCTCTTTGCTTGTGTATGTGCAAACTTTCACTTTTGCTTCAGTAAACTGCCTTATCTCATCCTACGAGTTGTTTTCCATCTTACTGCCTCTCCCCTGTCCAGCTGGGAAGGGGAGTGATAGAGTGGCTTCGTGGGCACCTAGTGTCCAGCCAAGGTCAACCACTACAACAGTGTAGATATTTCTGTAAAAAGACAGGGAGATAAATAATGGGAAAAAAACATTGGCCAGCTTATAAATAGAAGGTGTGGGTTCTTATTGCATTGTGCATTGGGAATACTGAGCTTCTCTTCTTTTCCAAATAAGGATGCAGGTACACATTTTGAAAGTCTTGGCTTGGGTTAGGGTGAAAGGGTGTTCAGGTAAAGGGAGATGTAGTGTTTGCATTTGCACCATAAATTTATCAAACATGAAGCCCATGTCTTGTGCAGAAAGAGTTTTCTCAGTTGAATTTCTCTACTGACTGAGTAGAAGAGTAAGAAAAATTCTGAGGAATAAAAGGATAATGAGGTTGTCTCAGCCTGCTGCTCCCTCTCTGATCCCACCTGAGCTTCTCGGTTGGACTGTTGCTGTTTTATGCTCTTATATGCCCTCCTGTGCCATATTACATATATTAGTTTTCCATCTGTGTTTTCATTCTTTGAAATCATTGGTGGTGTATAAATATTGGAGTTGACTCTATACATTGAGGAAGTACTGTAAAAGATCTCTTTTTCCTTGGTGATCTTCTGTGGATATACATGTTGCATTAATGAGTGCTGAAATTAATTTCTCTGTTAGATCTTAACAAAGATTTTCTGGAGAGAAAGCTGTTCTGTTTCTGGTATCAACAGCAGGTTAGCCTCTCTTTTTATACACAATTGACTTTCTCCTTCTCTCCTTAGAGTTTTCTGTACTTTTTAGTATTATTTGCTAATAGGGTGGATACTATTTAATGTCTTGAGTTTTAAGCTCCCTTCTTGTCTGGGATTTTCAAATGTCAGTCATTTTCTGTGAGACATCTTCAGTGAGAGGATGAAAACCCAGTACTCCTTATTGCCAGACTGTGTTCCTGATGGAAGACAAACAGCTTCCTGCAATTAATCTCATCCTGAGTTTTTCTGTACTCTAAAAATGCACATTAAGATCTTGGTTAACTCACATGAAAGGCCAAATTGGCATTTTACGCTGAGGTCTAGAGCATAGACTCTGGCAAAATATGGTATTTATGTCTTCCTGAATATCTCTTTTTAAAGAAACTGTTGAAGAATCAGAACCTGGAGAGATGCAGGACCCTGAAGTCACTAGAGATATGTTAGTCTCTGGTCTTTTGTGAGCATCTTTGCCCATCCTGTGGCCAGAACCAGCTAGAACCATCTTGGCCTCTTGGTTATGTGTACTGGCTTGGTTGCAGTGCTGTGCCAATGTGACTGCAAATATGGCTTCTATTGAACAATCTAGAAAATGGAAAGAACGAGCTTCAATACCCTTCTCAACCATGTATATACACCTTAAGTATACTCAAATGAGGTAACCATATCTATGAAATCTGACTCCTAGATAAAGACTGATGTCTGTGGAGTCAAGAATTCATCTTAATTTCATAAAGGAGTAGGATTAAGTAATAAAGTGTTGTTTTGTAAATAATATTTCACTGTTAACAACACCCTCCTTTAGCTATGGGCACATATTTCTATCCATTGTTTTAAGGAATGTATAAATACAACTAATACATTTATTTATTTTTTCAAGAATGGACTTGACTAGTACTTTCCTGCAATAATATTGAGTAAATAGCCCTAAAATGTCACTTCTTCCTATTTTATAAAAAGAGGTAGAAAGTGGCACCAGAAAATGGTTTTAAAATAGTGAAAGTTAAAAACAAAATGTGATATGTTGATTGGGTAGTTTCACTCTTTTTACCTGCAGTCAGTTTAAGAGGAAAAAGCAGGTTTTTCCCATTTAATGTATCTGTAATTATGGAATTCTGTCAGTAGAGATATTATGTAAGGTAAAAAGTGCCTATGGAGAAACAATTTGAAGAGAAACATGCAGAAAAAACCCTCCAGCTATTACTTACAATCTACTTTATTTTGTTTAATAGTTTGGGAAAGGAGAACTTGGTCATGACAATGTCCTGCAGCAGTGACTAACTGAAATAATACTTTGACTTATGAGAGGTTAAAAGTGTTATAATTTCTATTGAATCAGGAACATTAATTGTGAAACTTTGTATTGATGCACTCAGAGTTAGTCTTAAGATGTTTCTTTTCAAAGTGTGTGGTTGGAATGGGGTGTCATGGTGGTCATAAACTTTCAGAATAAGGCACAGGTCATGTCATATGACAAAAAAAGCAGGGGCCTTGGCACTAAGGGGAAACGAGGTAGCACTGGTGCCTGTACCTCTGTTAATAAGTTCACCCCAAATTCTATATCTCTGTTTTTCTACTGCATAATGAAACGGTGATAGTTTAAGATCTACTTAAAATCATGGTGAATTACTCTGTCTTCTTTTCAAGAACAAACTTGGACAGAAAAGACTCACTCCACCATTTTTATGTTATTTTTTTGTTTAATTTGAAAAATGTACTATAAGGAGAAAGGAAGAACAGTTATACTTCAGAGACTCATAATACTCCATCTCTGCTTATTGCAGATAGTCTTCTAGAAAGATTTCTAAGCATTCAGAAAAACCTGTAGTTCATCTCTTTGAAGAAGTTCATTCATTTATGAACTGTTCAAGATCAGAATTTCAGCAGTAATCTGCTTAGTAGATTTTTCGGTATCTGATGTATTTTTAAACCCTCTGAAAAGAAGCTGTTGCAACCGGCTAGTGACCATTTCTACATAACTGCTACAGATTGAAATCTATCTAGAGAATAGTTTAACTTCATATTCTTTCTTGGTTTATATTTATTTCACAGGCATTGGTACCTCTAAACACTTGTCTATGTGCACATATATGCACACTCCCCACAGTCCATGATGGTTTTTAAAGTCAGAAAAGAGATACCGCAGATGTGAAGTAATTCAGTTTTTGTGAGGTTAGGAGAATAATCTGTTCCACTGAGACAAAAATATAGCCTAAATCCTGTTATTGAAGGACTAGATATATCTATTTTAGCGTTTTGTTTCTCAAGGATAATTCATGATACACTGAAAACTCACAGTGCTTGAGCTTGCTTAGGGGAAGTGATACCAAATGTACAGTGAATGTCCTCAGCAAATGTCATATCTGTAAGAAAGATTGTAAGAAATGAAGACTTTCCATGACCTCTTACCTACGCTATAAAAAATGTAATTTTTTATTTAATTCCTCCATGCTATATTAAAAAGTGAATTCTAAAGTAGTTATATTTGAACCAATTTAAAGCAAACCAGTATAATTTAGTCTAATATGTAATGTCAAAATGCTCTGCCTCGTCATCAGACCTATCAAGACTCGTATTTTGTGAGAAGCTACAGTTAAAATTATTTCTAACAGTAGCAGGCTCTGAAGAAGAAAGAAATGGCTGTGAGGATATCCTGCAGTTTAGCTCTTCAGTTTTCTTAACTCCAAAGAGAGATCTTAGAGTACAGTTCACATAATTTACTACTCAAATATTTCTTTCACAATAAACATTTGATTATGAGGAGCTAAGTAAGAAAGCATCTGTTAAACTGTTTTAAAAAATTATATCAATCAAAATAGCTTCTCAAGATGCTAATGTTTCATTTTGGAAGGTTTCAGCATTTGCATCTGTTGAATGATTTATATCTCTGACATTAGCTTAATATTGTGGGGGAAAACACAGTTCAACCTCTGGAGGGCTGGCATGAGATGTGAAACTGTTCCAGGTTGAATTTTCCTTCTTAAATTTTTCATGAAATTCTCTCAGCAGGGCCACTGTTCATCTCGGAAAGGATTTTGAACCTAATAACTGTAACTGCTTCAGTCCAACCATCAGGAAAAAAAAACAAAGGGGAAAAAACCCCTCCCCTGAAAAACATGCATTTCATCAAAGCTCTTTTTCTGCTTTTACTGCAACATAATAACATGGAATAGGTTTAGGGGCCATCAATTGTAAAATTATCATTTTTCACCAAAGCAACATTATATTAAATGCTTAATTATTCATTACTAATGCTTGTCATGGTGAAAGATTGGTCCCAGCAATTTTTAAAGCAGTAGGCCTGGCTTTTCTTCCTTGAAGGTTAATGGCTGAGCCCTCGGTTTCATTACCTTCACTAAAAGTAGCACACCTCATATGTCACAGCTTAGCCTTTTGTTCGCTCTCTTCTCTCTGCCTTAGTGACTAAATAGTTGCAGTGCCAAAGATCTGGTAGGGTCTGTTGCATGGCTTTGTTTTGGTGTTTGCATTGGGATAAATGGTTCACCCTGGCAGTAAGGATGGGTGGCAGCGAGAATGAGGTTAGGGAGTTTGTAAGATATAATCATTCTTGGCGAGGCTGAATCATTCCTGCGGGGCCATTTTTAAAATGGTAGCACTTAGCTTTAAATGGAACAAGACGCCCTGAGATTATGAGCAAATTATGCAACTTGCAGAAAGCTATTTACTCATTTGAAATTATATGCATGAAATATTGATGGTGCATTAGTTTCATGATGGCAACAAAAGTGAACTGCATTCAGTCTTGCTAGGTACAAGGCTACAGGATTACAGCCTTAAGCTTCTTCTCTGTAAACCTCTGAATGTTTAAGGTTTGTATTTTGCAGGCCAATTTCAATATAATCTGTAAATAGAGGCTGAAGGTTGCTTAGACATTTTCAGAACCTTAACAGCATCTAAAATCCCATGTAACAGAGAAATCATTCATTTCACTGACATGGAGAAGGGTTGTATTTGTGCTATGGCTAGAAGAAATTGCTTCACATGATTTTTTTTTTTTTGATACTGCTATCCTTGTCTACCCTTACAGGTAAGGAGTTTTGAAAACAGGGTTGGGCTCACTTATTTTGTGCATTTTTTAATTTTGCACTCTTCTCCACTTATTTTAAAGGAACAAGGAATACCTAGGTAACTACACTGATTAGAACACTTAAATAGTAAGGAACTAAAACTGCCACTGAAAATTCAGGAATGACAAAGCAGATCTAGTGGCATTATTTCCATAGACTTTACCATCATTACTAGAGACATTTCCTTGCTGACCCATAGGCTAGAAAGATGTTTGCTTGATTTCTGAACCTACTTGAGCTTTGTGTTTAGCATTTTTTTCCCCTGCAGAGCCCACTCTACTAAAGCTGAATAAGTGGCATCTAGTGCATGATGCTAATTACTTAATCTGATTCCTATAAATAAAGCCATCACTGTATAAATAATGAATTTTGAACCTATCTATACATGTACTAGTGTTCTATAAATATAAACGTGGTAATTTTCAGCAAAGCTATTCAGTGCACTTTAAAGGAGATAAATAATTAATATGAATTCCATTTAGTTATTAAAGAGGCACTGTCAAGATAAAAATCATTGGAGTTTTTAACAAAATTCCCTGATTGCTAGTACTCAGAATGATAAATGAAATCAGAATTATTTGAAATATTTAGTTTAGGTCTCACCTTTGCTACCTCTATTCATATCCACCCTTTATATACAATGATGGAAAAAGAATATTTGACTAGAGAGCACATGGAGGTGCAGATTTTCCATTTTTTGCTGTGTGTTTTTCATTCAGTCTGGAAATGAAAATAACTGTTTGTTTTCCTAGTTTCTAAATTTCATTTGTGGTTAGGGGGCAGGATTATCTTTCCCTTGCTTCCCCTAGTCTCTTACCCCCCAAAATATGCTAGAAATTTAGTGTTGTAAAGAAATGAAATGATACTTTTAATTAAACCCAAATACATGGTACAAAGATTAGGGACTGGAATACTGTGACATCCTCCTTTTCAGGAATGTCTTCTTCTGTAACCTACCAAAACTGGTGAACAATCCAGTAACTCTTGCATTTTGTAGTTAATATGCAGTTTCACAAATCTGCAGGTGAAGTGTATGTAACAGAAACACAAATTATGAATTTAGACCCAACTGGTTTACCACTATTGGGGTGCTCTTTCCTCAGGCCAATTCTGTCTGAACTCTTTGGCAAAACCTTCTATGTATTTATTTATTTTTTTTTTTAAATGAAGACAACCAGGTAGTTTCTGGACTCGTAACATTGCTTAATTCAGACACATTTTTAGTTTGTTATTGTATTACTAAAAATGCACTATCATCTTGTTAGTGTTTAGTTCTACTCTAGGAGAGCATTGGCAAAGATGATAAAATGAAGGCCTTTTACAGTAGTGGAATTTAGGATTCTAAAGTGTAGGTACTTGCTACAAAATATCCCTGTTTGTTTCAGCTAGTCTGGGAAAGCAAAAGCATTAGAAAATATTCTTCTGAGAAGTTTACAGAAGGAAACACAAAACACATCTAAGAAGCTGACTGCTAAGTCCACAATTAATAAAAATACTTGGAAGATAAATTAAGAGAAGACAAGAGGAGATAATGAGTTATTGCTGCATATCACAGGGAGTGCTATTGATTTAACCACTATTGATGATAAAATTATTATTTACCATTTAGATCTTAAGTCCTTTACTGTTTATTCTACAAAGAAATGGTAGAAGGGGCAGAGGAGAACAAGTGACTCTGCTGCAGCAGAATTCAGAACCTGTTGGCCCAGTTAATATTATCTGATGAAGGTTGCCCACAACTGTTTCCTTTTGCTTATCCTTTTTTGGGGAACATTTATACTGGCATATTTGTTACGTATATTGTGGCAGCTAAGCAGAATTGAAATACAAAGGAAACCTTAGTCTCTTGTAGATGTTGGGGTAAAATCCCAGACCTCCTTCCTCACAGTATACAAATATATTTTCTTCTAACCACTTAGCTATAAGAAATTTGGACAAAGTGCTTAGGGTCTTTTTTTAGCTTTTAAATTAAGCATAAACTATGCCCTTTCAGACTGGCATGTTTTCTCTGTCTGTGAAGGTTAGGTCACATCACAAAAAAGTCAATAATCTGCCAGAAGCATTGCCTACTGGCCTATTTAGTTGTTGAGCTCAAACATACATGAAGTAGCAGCGGATCCCAAGGTTTGTCTGCCACCTCCGAGAGCCCTTGAATGGTTTAGGAGTTGTCCAAGAATAGCTTCAGGAATGTTGGAAATAAGAAGTAGGGACACCACTATTCAGCTTATATTCAGAAATGTTTCTGACACTCCTAATAAAAAGTGCTGGCTGTTCCTGCTGCACTCTCTTGGGAAATTTGAGTGCAGGCTGAAGGAGCATCTTCCAGTCTCAGGAGAGTGCTGGTGTATTAGCAGAGATGCTCAGCTCAGCTGGGATAATGTCAGGGTGTAACAACGCTGCTGTCGCTGGGCACTGCAGCTGCTTGGCACATTTCTGCGTTGTGCTGCATTATGTAGTGTAAGGGTGCCCTAAAGGAGATAAGGGAGGATGTTTTCCATCTGGCATAATTTTGCTTCATTCAGGAGAGGTGGACTAGAGTCAAATAGTAAAATATAACTCAGAATATTGAGTGAATATTCGTCTGCTACATTACCATCCATTCTTGATAAATTAGTGGTATTATACATGGGGAAATACAAGTATGAGTATCATGAAACTCTGGTATTATTCCAGGAGTAATAGTTTTGTTAATAAATTCCTTCACCAACAGCTTTTTATCCTATGGGTGATGTACAATTTTCCCCCCTGATTTGGCCTAATCTGCCATTTCAGATAAAATTGAATAATATATTTAATACTAACATCTCCAGGCTTGCTAAACATCATGGTCTGAATGTTTAATTATTTTGAATGTAGAACATAATTAGTCATTTGTCTCCTAAACCATTTTGATTAGAGGTTCCAAGTAAATAAGTAAATGTCCATCCTTAGACAGTTACTCTCTTGCATGAATATTGTACATCTAAACTAGTTCAAAATTGGCACTGAATAAACAACCTTATGCCATTTTGCTGGACTCACATTCCTTTTTAAGTGGCTCTCTGCAGATAGTCAGCACACTGCATTGAGTGCTTTGGAGAGTAAGGGAGTTGCATGGACTCTGTTCCTAATGAACATGTCCACCTCCATCTGTCTGTTTGCTTTCTTCTTGCCTGAATGAGTAGGCCAAGATTACAAGACAAATTGGAGACATGAAAATTAGTCAGTGTTTTCATAGAGTTTTACAAGTTTGCTTGCAGGCATGATGGAAAAATTAGCAAGTGGGAAGTGTCTGTCAGTCTAGTGATTTGTTATTGACAAAGACCATCCTTCACAGTGCAGTTGTCTTCATAAAACCCTACATTAAGACCACAGAAATGCTTGATTGCCTTCAAAGAAGAAAGGCATAGGGAGATCAAGTGAGTTGTCAATAACATTTTGGAGGAATTTTTGAGATAATGTTTCTTCCAATTTGTAAAAACAATTTTTTTTATAGAGGTTCTAATTTTTCGAACATTATTTGGGAAACGGCTTTGAGATCATGTTTGCAATTTACCATGAGAGCAAAATGGAACAAATCCATTTGATAGTCAAATTGTGAAGACAATGCAGCCAAAAGGAACACCTATACGCAGGCTCCTGATAATGCATGATCTCTCAGCTTCTGAGAGGATGAGTAGTGGGTAGCACATGAAAATATTTGTGCTAGAAATACCCACATATATTATCCCATTATCCCAGTGACATTTAAAAAGAGGGGAAGATAATATAAAATTTTTCAAGAAACGAATGAAATGAAATCCAGAGTAAAGCTTGGCTTCTTTTCTGCACTGAGAGAGAAATGAAAGCTGAGCAAATCAAAACCCTCCACTTTGGAAATTCTGTTGACCCTGGGAGTTTTTTGCTATAGTGTGAATGTTTCTATTAGAAAATACATACTTCACAGTGATCTCAGGTTTATTTAAAAATCATTCAAGCTAATGGAGAATAAGTGGCCCCTGATTTCTGAGCCTTTGGATTTGTAACTTTAGGGATAGAGAAATATTTGAAGAGGGGTTACTAAATGTTGTACACAATGCACTTGGAATTGGAGAGCTTTTACAGTAAAGTTTTCTGGTCTGAGAAGGGACCTTGCTTTTAATATTTTACTGATACTTACGAAATAATTGAGATGAAATTCTGTGATTCTATGTAATATCTAAAAATAGATGTTGGCTGCCTTCTCTTTTTAAACTATCTTTCGAAGGCTGTTGCATGACTATGGTGGGAAAATAAGACTTGTGTCAGCAAATTGGCAACAATATCTTTCTTAGTCTAGCTGTTTTCCAGAAAGTCTAATGATGTAGCTTATGATTAATGATCTAAGTTTTCATACCGAGATGTAATGATTTCAAAGCATTACAAACTCTCTAATGCTAAATCTTTTGCTTTGGAAAGGCAGCATTAAAACTAAAGGCGGTAGACTGATCTACACCACACAAGTGACTAGCCAATATATTATCATTTCATTCTACTTTTTAATATTAAAACTCTTGAGGAAAAAATAATCTACTGTATTCACTTCTTCTGGTGTTTCACAGTGTTATATTTTATGGTTCCTTATAGGAGATATGGCAAAAATATAAGATGTGACACTGAACTGTAAAATATCAAGGGAACGAAACATTCAGGTATTTGTCAGTTTGCCCATATTGATCCATCCCTAGCCTGTCTGACAGAATATTCTTCTCTACAGGCAAATCAAGATAGCACAGAAGAGCCAAAAGCAGCTATAAATGGAAGTTGCATTTCCTGTATTTTTAATTTTCCATGGATGTGCAGTATAAATTGAAGCAATTCAGAATAATTAAAGCAAGCTAAATCACCACATGGTGTAAGTTTAACTTTGTGGCATTTATTTCCTTCAGGACTTAACCCAGAATGCACGAAAAAATAGGATACATAGGATTACATGAAATCTGTGTTGCCATCCAAGATAACATAAAGAGCTTTGATCTATATTTTGTACAAAAAATTAGGAACAAAAGCCAACACACTATGGGATGTAAATCAGATTTGAGAGAATCCTCCATAAATTTTAAAATTAAAATTAAATGTTTCCTTGGAATTATTTTCTAAATCAAAAAGAATTAATCATTCTTGGGGGTTTTATTCCTTTTGAAATTAACAATTTTTAATGCCAAATGAAGCAAATAATTTATTTATAATACATATAGTATAAGAAAGTGTTTGCATAATGTAAATTAAAAATATATAAATGATCTGCCACAAAGAAGGATTTTCATATTTGTGGCACTAGTAACTAAGCACTGAGGGTTTAAAGTCTCGTTGTTTTCTTGGGCTGCTTGTGCTAAGGAGTATCTCTGTTTGAGGAATTCTCTTTAACTCAGGTGGGAAAGACATTGACATGCAGCCGTGTGCTCTGTGGTTTGAATACCAGATAGAACAAGACACTTTTTTGTCTTTTAACACAGTCAAAGCAGTTGTGTCTGCAATTGTGGCTCTACCTTGTCTTGTTCAATTTCTGTGAACTTTCAGATGAGATCTGCCTGATTCATTCACTCTTTCTGCTTTCTTTTGAAGCATCCCAGATGGCTTTTTTAGTACTCTTGGTGCAAACCCCAGGTACTTGGGTACCGAATTAAGCACCCACGTACTGAAATGCTCCCTACGCTTTAGGGTATTCTCTTATCTGCCATAGACGTTTTTCAGCAATCCCAAAGCCTCTGTTTATTCTCTTTGTCCTTGCAATATGATCACAGAACATGATCAGAAACCTAGAAATATCTTTTTACTAACCAGAGAAGAAGACAGGATGTGCGGTGATTCTGGACTCTATTGTCTGCAAAGGAAAAGTGGTCATGAGGTGCTTCAGAGTTCATGTTGCTCATGGAATCTCATTCCCAGATGCACAGTAGAAGCAGCCTGCAATTCAAGCATGGGAAAAATGCCAAGGCAGCAACCCTACTGAAGGAAATATTCATACAAGTCATCTATTTCTTGTCTATGTTCAGAAAATGCTGATCTTTTGTTTCTACTATGAGAGAATACCAGAAACATAATTTCCTTTCTGCTCAGACCATTCACAATTAAGAACTCAGCGGTAGATATTTCTGTGAGAGGAGAAGAGCCCATATTACAGCTTTGAATGACTTAAATCATGCTGGCTTGTGTAATAAAGTTGCAGAGACATTTTAGCCCAAGGTCCTACAATTTTGTATAAGAACAGGCATGGAAGATGGTTGGAAAGAGCATGTCTTTTGTTAATTCTTACGATTTTTAACACAAATCTTGTTTTTTAACATTTCTGGTAGAACTTCAGTTATTGCATAAAGAACCCCACAGATTTGAAGTTTTTTGCAACCACGAGTTTAATTTCTTCTCTCAATTATGAAGAAAAGCTCAAAAAAATCAAGAAATGCACTATCAGATTCATCAAAACACAGTTATATAGTGGGGTTTATTGCTTCAAAATGCCAGAAAATGTACATATTGTTTTTCAAGCCCATCTCATTCCCCTCTTGTCTTTACAATTTGTGAAAGTTCAGGAGTAACAGTTCTGGTCTCATCAGGAGTGATTGTGTGATTGGGCTGCAGGCTGCACTCTGAAAATCTGGCTGGATATTGCCAAACTTAAGCTTACTGGTTGTTGGTTTTAACTTTTCATGCCCCACACACTGCTGACCTCATGTCAATCATGGATGCTCTCCTGTTGTTTTCCTTGTCCTGTATTCATAAGTTCCTCACCTCTGTTTCCTTTCCTTTCTTTTCCTGTTTGCCCTCTACTCAGCAAACACGTATCCAATAACGTTTTAAAAAGGCCAAGTCCCTCTGGTAATCCCTTTTTCTACAAAGATTAAAAATCTCAGGATGTATTGCACAATGCTGATGCAAGTCATGGTTTTGTTCATGCTATCAAAACACTATTCTTTGTCTTCTCTATTTAAACTCTAAGACTTGAATTTATCTCACCAAATGCAGATGTCTCTAGTGTAAATATTCAGGTCTGAGCTAGTCATCACTGTTTCCCTTTACTAAGAATGCAGAAACAGGCAACTGCAGGCTGTTATCCAAATAATTCTCACATAGACACTTAAAATAGACTAGAAATTGTACTTTAAAGATGCCTTATTATTTTCAAATGAACATAAAGGGAGACAAGGACATTACTTGTCTGGAAACAAGCTTCAGAAATTTGATAGAAGTAGCCTACCTCTATTGGCCAACAGCATGTCAGGAGGACTGAGACTCTCCACAACAGCCCAGATATTTTTGTTTATGTGATAATAATCATATGTGAGTTTTATGTACATCATTACTCCTCTTTCGGTGAATTGATACTTTGGCCAGATTTCTCACTTTTTCCAGGTTTGTCTATATCCAGTTGTTACCAGAATCCTTATTCTGAAATAAGTTTCTTTCCTTCCTTGCTTGGCTTCAGCTTTTCTGAATGCTTGTTTTATCTTGCAACCTTGACACATCTGTTGTCCTTTTCTGTTGTCTCAAAATGCTCATTATGAAGTGATAAACTCAAATTCACATGGAGTAGAAAAGGTTTTAAGAAATGAAGTTTTGATATCCTAAACTTTCCCTGTACCTCTCTGTTCAAATAATCATCTCAGAGTTGTCCAGTCTCCTCTCTGTCCGTGGGAGGAATGCTCACTTGTCTATATACATGCCAAGGTAATTTTTGGGGAATCTTAAAGGACAGAGCAGAGGGTTTAACTGAGGAGAATTTACTGAAGTTGGGGATAGGACACATCTGAGGATTGGGGCAGGTAAATTCAAGCCCATCCTTGTCCTGTGAGTTGCCCTCTGTTTCTTCCCAGATGTATTCCATATGGTTCCTTTTGCCAAGAAACAGTTCTCATGGCATGGTACAAGGGCAAAGAGTGCAAACAGCAGATACAAGAGAAGACTATTTGATAACTGTTAGAATAATCTACATGAGAATCATGTATTATTTACTTGACATGTCTATTTGGTATGAAGGTAATGCAGCCTTACTATGGGTGAATACAGCTCTGAGAGACATGCATGTCTTAGCAGTATTTGAGGCTGTAACTTTAATGTTTCAACATGTAATAATAAAAGGGTAATCTAACAACAGATTGTATTGAAAAAATATGTTTCAATGCATAGACCAATGATTATGAAAGATAATAGGCTTTGCATGTTAAACAACTGCCCTGGATCGGAATATATGAACAACCTTAAATGCTAAAAGACTTCAGCTCCCAGTTTTACAGCTTTTAAAATCTTATTTTCCACAAAAATCATAATTGTTTGTAATTGTATTTTGTATGTGTGATTTATTTGACTTTTCTACCAACATATTTTGCCTTGGGATAGCCTTGGAAATGAACTGAGTCATATTGGTGAGTTTTTCTTGATGAAATACTCTAAAATAAATAATCTCTCTAACAGTTTTATGGCTTGCCATCTGTACTAAATATATCTCTATGAAAAAACACTTCAGGCCAAATGTAAAGGAGGCTTGGGAGGTAGAATTCTTAGCACTCTAAGAGCCTGAGAGCCAGCCTGAGAGCTGGGTGGAATTCATGGTGCTGTTAGGCATATAAATTCCTTGCACTGTGAGTGGGGAGTGGCTTCCTGGGAAGGTTGATGTTTCAGGCAGCTGGCAGGGAATGCAGGAGAGAGGAGTCTCTTGGAACCTGAGGTTACAGTTCAGGGCTGCTGAGCTGTTTTGGGTTGAGCTGGCAAAATGCCAACTGCCCAACACAGAGTCAGAGCTTCTCTCTCCCTCCTGCTGAGAAAAAAGGGAGAAAGGAAGAAAAACCCTGGAGGCTCTAAGATTTAAATTTAAACTAACTATATACATTTATACGGAAAAGAGAAAATTAAACGAAAACTATAATATAACACACACTTACACAAGTTAGATATAACAACAATTTTCTACCTCCCACCAGAAACAGATTCAATTACTCTAGATACATAAAACATCCCAAAAGACAGTCAGCAAGGCAAAGGAGAGGAAAATAACAATAAAATGTTTCTACTTTCCTGAACTAAAACAAGATGCAATGCCCAGCATAGCAGTACAGCTGCATCATGTCCTGTCTCCACTGCAGACATGATGGAACTGACCAAGCCACTCCCACACTGGCTCTTACACTTTGAGATGATGTCAGAATATGGTATGGAATACTATTGGCCATAGTTGTCAGCTGTCAGCTGGCCCAGCCCAGCTCAAGTCAGCTGATAGTCTCAGGCCTAGTCTGAATTTTAAAGGCCAAATTTAGGCCCACATGTAGCCAAACCCATAACATAAGCATATCTGCCAAATGGGATTCAGTCTGTAAATTACTCACTGAAGTCACGCATTTAGGTGTATAAAGATAGATTAGCTTTTGTTTAAAAATAGGACAGATTGTGGAAATTAGACATGAAATGGGGATAAACTTTTTTCCAAGGTGGCACTCAGACCAGGGTATTTGTGCACCAACTTATGTGCCACATAACGTGTTTATGCATAACAAGTGATAGCACAGGAAACTAATGAAAGATAACCAAATGTTTGAAATTATGCATTCACAAATCAGGAAATATAAAGGTCATGTTAAAAGAGAAAATTGATTTCCAGATATGACAAAAATGTAGTGTGATATAGAATCGGATATTTATTAAAACAGGAAAAATAATGACTGAAAGCTTTAACAGTGGGGAAGATTCTCTATGACAGGAGATTTTGAAATTAAGAGTGTGAATTTTCTATGAGATATGATCTTTCAACCCTGATTACTGCATCTGTAGCATCTGAATACACACAAAACACTGTGCATCAGAGAAGTGATGGTGTTTGGACAATTGTACAGAAGAAGAATATAATTTTGAGAGATCTAGGAGAGAGAAACTAGGAAGAAGACTGAGAGTAAGAAAGAGAGAATTAAAAAAGAATCAAAGGAAAAGGAAACGTGAATATAGAAGGTGGAACAAAACCGGGAAAGAGAACAGTGGGAGCAAATATCACTACCTACTGGCAAGGTGGAGCATAAGGGGTTGTTCTGTCTGATTTGTTTTTTGAAGGGGGCTCTGGAAGTCAGTGTCTGCAATGGGAAGACAGTGGCCCCTGTGCCTCAAGAAGGCTTTTTGATTTTAAGTTTCTATGTTGTGTTTAACGATAAATGAATATAAAGCACATAGAACACAGATATATAATTGATGAATAAATTGCTATTCCTTACTAGCAGAGAAAAAAAAAACATAAATTATACAGTAGCACCTGGAGGCTCTGAACATGATAAAAGCCACACTGTGCTTGATATTGCACAGACAACGAGAAGTAGCCCTCGTGCAAAGGACATTACTGTCCTGCATGTGCACTCCATGTGAATTCATTTGAGACTACGAATTATACTGATCCATAGAGGGGATGTTGGCTGTAAAGCCTAATGATGTGATTCCCATCAGAGTGATTGTCTGAGTTGTGTGTGCAGAATTGATGCTCAGGTCTACAAATGCAAAATTTTAAATCAAAGTTTCATCTTCACAGAATGCAAGATAAATACAGTGAAATGGTAAAGCAATAAACCCAGGAAAGATTAAACTCTATATCTTCCAAGCTGATTTATATACAATGTGCTAAATAACTGACATAAGAACAACTAGCATGCATTTTTCATGTGCTGAAGCTATCTGTTTAATAGCCTCTTAGAATATCCAGGAGTTCTAGCCAAGCAGAAATGAAATGCTGTATTCATTTGGTTATTCATACCTGCAAGAGGAGTGAGGAATTTTAAAAAATTTCCTGAATACTTTTCTCACTGATGTCTGGAAAACAGCATCTTTCTGTTGCATCTATCAGGGTTGATTTTCCCAGTCTCTCTGTTTATCAAGCATTAAACTTAGAACTCAAAAGAAAAATGGAGAGACTATAAGGTTTTTTTGAAATAAAATTTCTAATAATTTTAATGGTAAATAATCTTTGAATATCTGCTGGTTTTAGGCCAATACACTGTGGGCAGAATACTTTATTTGAAGACTGTATTTGTTCTTAACACACAACATGGGTCAGTATAAGAATTTGTGAAATTTAAGGAAAAAGAAATTACAACTGTCTCATACCTTTATGATCCTTGCAACCATCATAATGCTTTGTAAATATTTCCTAGAACAGTTTGTGGTGTAAAAATGCAAAACTACTCTCCATTATAGAACTTTCAGAATATACCTGCTCCCTTATTGTCTTATTTCAGCTTCTCTGCTTTCCCATAAGATCTGCCAGCCTGTGTAATAATTATTTGCTTTTAGCTTCAATTAAGATGTCTTTGCTGAGGTATTTTGCCATCATATGTAAGAAATGCCACAGCATAAATGGTAGATGTGAATTTATATAGGCTTAAATGCTTGGAAGTCTAAGGAATTTAGATTCTTCTGAGAAGCAGAAAGTGCCTTTTGGCTCACTGCTTCTTGCTTTACAATTAAAGATTCTGCTGTGTATTCTGGATTACTTTTACTCTAATGCTTTCCCAAGCCTACCTTTGTCTCTTTCAGAAGCACCTGGGGAGATATGTAGACAGTTAAGTGCAAATTAAGCTTTAATTTGTGTATTAAGACAATAATCTTTCCTTTCACAGCAGTGTAGCACTTCTTGCACTGAAAGAGCAAGAAGCAGATTTCATAAATCAGCTTCTGTAAGGCTTTTGATACTCACCAATATGTCTGCTATATGAACTCAAAATCCCCAAATACTCTAATTAAAATACTCTTACATATATTCCTTGTTTTGGTTAAACCTCAATTCATTTATACTTATTTCTGTATTTTTTCACATCATTGGGATAGACATCAATGTATACATCTGCTCAAGCTTCTTCATGGCAGAAAAGCAGAAATTTACAAATGTACTATTGTGAAAGACACATTCCACCCTCTAAATACAAACTCAACAAATTTACATACCACAAGACAGCTTTGTATTTAACAGAGCTGACAGAACAAAGATCATGTCCAACCTCAGAGATGAACCATTCCTGCCTCCACTTCCTGTAATTGTCTGGTTCTAAACCAGCATCTCCTCCTGGGTGCAGTTCTCTCCTATCTGTGTCACCAACTTTGTCAGTCAACACCTGTCCATTGGTTAACCAGAAGTAGAAAAGATGAGGAACTGGGGGTGTGGTAGTTTAAGCCCTAGTTTTAGCTAGGCCTCAGTTTAGCAGGCCCAGATAGCCTTACGTAGATTAGAAGGGACAAGCATCACCTGACTTAAGCAACCAAAGAGGTATTTCATATCATCTGATATCACAACAGGTAAAAAAAGAGAGGGAGGTGGAGCTCCTGTCTCTTTTGGTCTTCGCGTTGGACCTGTGAGGATGCACTGCCCTTCCTCTCCTGAGATTAGGCCTTGCTGCCACCCCGTGCTGTGTTATCTAGGGATATTGTTATCTAGGAAAATTATTAACAATTTTCTTGTTAATTTTTCTCCTCTCTTGCTGAGAGTTTTCTCTGGGAGAATCTTTTGGGGGTGTTTTTGTGGGTCTGAGTGGTTGGAATCTGTATTATTTGGGTGAGTGACTTGGTAAAGTTGTTTTTTTCCACATTTGTATATATATGTGTTATATCATATTCTGCTTTTAATTGTCTCTCTTTTGTATAAATATAAGAAACTTGCCATTTGGGGTTTTGTTTTTTTTTTTCTCCACTTCGTTTTTTTTTTTCCTCCTCCTTTTCCCCTGGATGGGGGAATACTCAAGCTCTTTGTGTTGACAGTTGTCATTTTGCCAGCTCAACCTAACACAGAGGCTTCAACTGAAGCAAGATATATTTAAATCAGATGTAAGGAATAGCCTTTTAACAGCAGACTCAGAAATGCTGCAACACATTTGCTTGGAAGGAACTATGAAGTCTTCACCATTGGAGCTCTTTAGGAAAAGGCTATGCAAAAGTCACCCAGATACGAGACAGATGTGGACAACTTAGTCTTGGGAAAGGTCATTAAAATATCTTAGGGTCTTTTTTGTGGGTTATTTCTGATGTTTTGATTTCTGTGCTATTTGTTTCTGCTGGTTTTGCCTGGTTACATTATTTGTATGCAACCACACATATCTTGCATGTATCAGTCAGAGTTGACTGTGACAGCCTCTAAATATATTATGTAAACTAGACTCTGTATTTGCAGGAAAACTTCCTCCAATCACCAAGACAGTGTAGCTGTCTGACTAAATTAGCAAAATTCTGCCAATCATTACGGCAGTGCAACTCCATCCAAATGCAGTAGAATATATCTGGCCATAACTGATGGCTGAGATTTGGTCTATATTTCTTTGAAATCTAGTTTCTATTGGTGAATGGCACAGAAAGAAAAAAATAGTACTAGTATAATGCCATATCCCATATGACAAAACTGATTTATTGAAAGCTAAATGCCATATGTGGTGTTCTTCTGGAAACACAGTTTTCATGTGTTAAGTTTTAGATCTTTGAAACTGGAACGTATTGTTCCAAAGAGTCAGCTAAATTAAAAGATATTTATGTCAAAATTGCAGAAAAACAAATTATGTGTATTTGCAGCCTGGATAGAATGCCCCCAGTTTTGCGCACAAAAATACATATTCCATTATCAGTCTACCGGAACTGAGTTTCTTAAAACTTTCCAAGACAAATTTGTTTGGCAAATTGTTTATTTTGTCATACATACACATATTTTGAAACTTTAACTCCTGGGAAATAGTGGTGAATTTAGGTAATACCAAATCCTAAATTTAGACGGGTTTATTTCAGAATCCAGAGCAGGCACAGGAAAGATGAAAACCATCAGTGAAAAGGTAATGTGGCTGTGAAAGGTCAAATTAAAATGTATATCCAAATCCACAATCTTGTAAGAGTCAGCAGAGTAGAGTAGCTTAGGACATTGCTATCTAAAGTCACTTTGAATTTCTCACAAGCATTGATCATATATCTGATACCATTGGCATGAAAGCTGTTGCTGCTGTCAATTTATAACCCAGGATATGAAAAAAAAATTAAGTCTGTATGCTGATGAATTTGTTAAGCTGTATATTAAAATATTAATCTCTGATGAGTTACTTATCAGCTGAAAGTTCAGATACCATACAATCTACTTAATGTAGTGCTGATTATATAGATATTTGTAATAGCTGTACGATATTGAAATGCTGACATAATTAGCTTTCAATTCACCTAACTCTCCTTGTCAGTCTGTGAAGGTGAATGCTTTTTTACCCGAACTAGTTCTGATCAAAACCAGACTGAGGTCAACTGTGGGACAGGAGATTGAGTGGGTTATCACTGCTGTCGATTGAGAATGATTTGGTTCAGCTGCTGCCGCATTTCAAAGGAGCAGTTGGTGATTCTGCAACATCAAAGAGCAGGAAGAAGTTTTAAATGAAGCTATAGCTCTTATAACCTTGGTAATGTGAACATACCCCATGCTTTATCAACAGAAGTTGTGTATGTGCTAAAACATCATATATTAATGGTATTTCTGTTAAAAGTTCATTTTAGAATGACATGACTTGATCTTGCTAGTGTTTGCCTAAAGAACCATGGAATATGAGCAAAATGTTAATATTTGACCTCTGATATTGCTGGTGACATGCTTATCATTTTGATAATGGATACCGGGGAAATCTGAAGTTACCATTCACTGTGCAATAGGTGGATCAATCATGCCCTCTGAAGTGATGACTTTTCCATATAATGAATAGAAATATGATACTTAAGTTTGTAGTTAGGCATAGGAACCATATACTGAAAATACTTAGCTTAGTATAACATGAAATACTGAGAAATTTATTTTCACTTCATTATATTCAGTTCCTTATCTCAAGATGTAGATATAGTAGTTAGTATATAGTATATAGGCTTGAAATATCTGTATTCAGAAAAAGTTTTTGTATCTCCTATTTTATAATACAGGAAGGAATATATAGAGAAGAACGTTATCTGGAATTGAGCATCACTTCCAATAAAACTGTAAGAGAAGGCACTGTTTATTATTGATATTACAGACCTTTTAATTGGTCACAATAGAATTTTTCAAGTACCAACAGAAAAAGTTGAATCTAGTGTCAGAATTTTCAGTTATGATGCAGGTATTTTCCATTTTGCTTGAATTACTTTTTCACAAATATTATGTTGAAGTCAAGATAAACATAGGTCTTATTAATAAACACTCTGTGCCGTTGAACTTATGGGCAATGCTTTTGATCTCAAACTTTTACTTCTGCTTTTTCTCCCAGTCACCAGCCATTCTGTTACTACCAGTTAATGCTGTGCTTTGTGTTAATATCTGTAATAAATTAGGCTTAAATATTGATCTATATTTAGCTGTCTTATTTGTTAAATCACTAGTCATAAGAGTCATCAGTCTTTGCTGCATCACATGTGAAAAACCATGTTTAGGTTGTAGTCCTCTCCTTTTGTTTTGAGGATAGCATTTTTCATCCATCCTTCCACTGCTTCTCCCAATACAGTCTTCCTGAAACTGACTGTGTTCTTTAAAGGAAATAAACCTCATTTCACCTAGTTAAACCTTTCCTCATCTAAGCCAAGCTATAATGACTGACTACTCCACAAATGAAGCACATATAAGTAAAAGTAACTACTGTGCAAATAAAGAGCACTCTGGTGCTCAACCCATTACTTCTTTTTTTTCTGAAAATTTGAGTATTGGTGGCTGTACATTGAGTCTGCCAGATTCTATCAGTTTTGATGCTATGTATTAAAATTAGAGAGTAAAGAAGTCTTCTCTCTACAGTTTGCTACTAGGTGAAGCAGAGCCCTTCCCACAGTACTGTGAGTCTTACCCCCATAAGTCAGAGTGGATTCAGGAAGAAAGAAATTCATCATCTATCCTTCTTTAGTTTCTTGCTTGATACCAGCAAAAGGACTTGTGATCTCAATCGCTTTCTCCAAACCACATAATTTTTCTGCAAAATTAGAACTGTCTTGCTGTTTTGCCTTTGTTTTTTTCCCCCCCTCAGGAATGAAACTCTCCAAATATGGACATCTGAAATCCTAGACTGCATTCAGTTTCTCTTCAATATGAGACAAAGATGCCCCCAGCTGATAGAAAGCACACTGCCCTCATCTCACTGTCTGTGGCTACCAATCCTCTGTGTATTGTGGAAAAAAAACCAAACAAAACAACAGCAAAAAACCCCAAGCTCCAGCTTCCAAACTCGTGAATTAATAATACAATAATGAATATCTCTTTCTCAATTCCCTTAAAACAGTTTCTTATGCTGTTGATATGGCTTCTTATTCTCTAAACTATTTCTTAGGATTATTTCTCTCTATAACAGTTCTTATATTAAATCACCTTATTTAGTTTCTTTTATTGTTTCTTTATCTTTTAAAAACAAGGGAATTGGGTTCCTCTTTAATCTCCTTTGAAGCTACCGAACTTTTATAAATATAATTTAAAGGTTCACCAGCTTCCTAGCAAACATCTGATAATGTTTCTTGGTGCATATTATGTGATCCTGCATATTTGTCTATTTTAAGTACATCTGATACTTCTACAGCCAATTCTTTTCTATGTATACTTCTGCTTTAATGACCCAAAGGATATCGATTCCCGTTTGGTTCATGACCACCCTCTTCTTCTATAAGGACATGGACAAAGCAGTTGTCTAACAATACTGTGCAATTCAGCACCAATACAAACTCTACATTGCCTTGTAGTGGCACAAAACTTAAGTTGCTGTCCTTTACTTAGATGTTTCTGCCTCTCAAACCCCTTTTGGTATCTGTTTATCTATTTGGTTGTCCTGGAAGTTGCCAGTCCTGCTCTGAAGGCTGCAGGGAATGCAAGATAAATCTGCAAAAACAGCTATCTGTGCCTGAGCTACAGATCATGAGCATCTGTCTTGGCCTGACCTTTCACTTTTCTTTAACCTTTCCCTCCATCTTGGGAAAATCTTTACTTATTATTTCTTCAAGCTTTTCATAGAATATATAGTCACTTACAATGACTTGTATTAAGGAATAGACAACATGCAGAAGCAGTGACTAAAACTAGTTAGTCTTCAAAGAATGAGCAGTAAATATTTCAGAAACTATTTGAAAGCTGAATGAAATTTTTCATTATGGAAGTTGATTGAAGAAAGAAAAATATTTGTTGTTGTCAGCAACATATTCATTCAGTTGGAAAGATACTGAAATGATATGTCAGAAACAGGGTTTTCATTGATGAGTGTCTTCCACAAGTTGTGCTAATGTACTGAGGTGAGATATTGCTACCAGACAGTGAACTTTCACTGAGAGATATTTTTCATTCATTCTTCTGTTTCAAAACTACAAGGAGAATATGGATTTTTGTTATCTGGCATTAGCTGGCTTAGCTCTGCTCCTGTCTTTAATTTAACAATATGGTCATCTGTTCGATCTCTTATTTAACTAATTAAATATGGACAAAATCTTCAGTTGACATAAATCAAAGAAGCTTATAAAATAAGACTTCAGAGTCTGCCATGCTGTTTTTATCCGTGAGACAAACTTTGGAAGTTTCAACTTTACTGAAATTCTATAAATGCCTCAACATAACTGGTCACTTTTCCGCTATTTTCTATATGAATTTAGGAGACTAAATTTGTTACACTGATGTTTCCTGAAAGTGTGAGATAGAGATAAGTATGTATGAGTGCGTGCAGATGAAATCCCCAGGACTGGAAAACTGGTTAATTATTGAATCCAGAAGATCCTACTGAGCTGGAAACCCCCTGGCATGCTAAGGCCTAGGGAAGCAAGTAGTCTCCAACCTTTGGGTTAGAATCTAAAGAAAAAAATTCCTAGAGACAGCACAAACCTAAGTCTGTTACACTTTGGAAATGTGATGGGAGAGAAACTGAGGAAGAATTCTCAGATACCAAGGGTTTTAGCCAGAGAGAAACACATCTTTTCACATCAGGAAGGATAGATGTTCCAGAAGTTCAGGAAAGATAATAACGGCTGTTGTGATGAGGGAGAAAAATGAAAAGCTTCTGAGCAGAAACTGTGCTGTACTTTATTCAGAGGATTCTGAAATCTTTTTATAGTATGCTCACAAGAGAGATGAAGCTTGTACAAGGAAATGTGTATATGGATTTTAATTTTTGTTTTAATGCAAATAAAATTTAAAGATAAATTATTGGGTTTCACATTGAGGCAATTGGCCTTGAGTTAAGGAACATGTATGAAGATTTCACATGTTGCTGAGGTGTAAACTGGAATTTATTGTACAGAGTGGAACATTCTGAAATAATGCTCTTGAGATATTTGTGACTTTGGGTGACTGCATAATTCTTGATTAGGCCTAAGGCAGCTGTGATGTTTCCAGAAGCTATGACTTAGAAATCTTCTATCAAGACAAAAGTATTTAAATCTATGCAGGTATCTGCATTTTAAGAGGACAGTGGTTTATACTGTTGGTATAATAATGACAACAAAAATGGAAAAGGTGAAATATGGGGCTTTTTTTAAACATCCAGAGAACCAAATCCATTACTGACTGTTCTAACCATGCATTTTCATGTAAATTTGTGCAACTTACAGTATGGAAATGAATGGTTGCAATTCTGTTGCCAGACAGACACAAACATTAGTTTGTTTGTTTTAAAATTAAATTTTCACCACAATGAAGAATGATTTTTGTCTGCTTAGAAATTGATAAGGGAATCAATGTTGTCTGTTTTCTTCAATATGAGTCTTCAGAAATGGTAAATTGGCTGATAAAGCATTTTGTCCCATAGTAACCTTATTTTTTTATAACTGTGGTTTAACTCTTGTATATTAATATATTAATGTCATGGAAGGCAGACACTAAACTACTCAGCCTAAATGCCTGTGAATTTATTCTTAAGGTAGTTCAGCTTATGCTAAGAGATATGAAGAACACTGACTATTTTGCAGCATGCTGCTTTTTAACTCTGGTATCTTAAGATGTTCTCTGCTATACGCTAGGGGTTTTGATGAGTAAGTCTTCCTGATTACTTTCCCTGCTGAGTTTTACAGTACTGTTGATACTAAATTGTATTTATTTCTCCTTTAAAAAGTCTGATTCATTGTAAGTTTTGTCTTAATTGGACCTTCTGAATTTATAGACTTTGTAAGTTGAGTGACCTTTTGTATCTCATTCAGTGTTGTTAAGAATCAGACCTTGCTTCTGTCTAGGGAGCAAGAATTTAAACCCACAGTCCGCTTTTCTCAAAGGTGGTATGGCTGCCATGAAACCATATATAAAACTTCTCCTATTGCCCATTCTGAGTGCATTCTTTTGAAAAATTTATTGTTCAGGGGCCTCTGATTCTGTAACTCACCTTAGCCACCACCACCACAATAATAAAATCTGCTGCAATTATATAAGACAAAAACTTAAGCAACTTGAAAGTAAAACCTGTTAAAACATTCTCTTGAAATCTAAGGACAGCCATTGAGAGCTGCATAAACATCAATCTAGCTTGCACAATACAGAAAAAAATAGGGAAAGCTCTGCATCTCAATATGTTCAAGCTATAATAATGTTTAATTCAAACCGTGCTACTCAGGAAAAAGCTATATTGACATGTCTGTGCATTTTCCATCCAATTTCTTATTCAAGACATAATGCTGTTCTCTTTCTTCCCAGCCACAACAAAGTTAGCATGACTGTGAAATTATATGCAATGTGTCTGCTGTAACTCATACAGAACTAACATCTGTGGACATTTTTGCTTTTGAGTTGGTGGGAGGTCACACAGAGAGGCAAACTAAAGTTTCCCTGGTCACCATGAAGGCTTTTACTGATTTATTAATTTTCTGATTAATTACTGATTGCAATGTTTGAATGGCTAGTATGTTTTTGTAAAAATTTCTTTTTCGTGCTAAATTCTTATGTTTCTCATGATCTTTTAAAAATAACGTCTTCAGTGTGCAGCTGATTGCTGTATCAATGTGGACACTTTACAATGTTTCTCAGGAAGGATGGATTTGCAGACTTTTGCTTCTGTGAGGCTATAGGTTAAATATCAAGAAAGGATTTAACTATTATTATAGTAAGTCAACAGTCAATAGTTAATTGATGGTGCCTCTAACAACATATAGCTCTAACAACAAATAGCTATTCCTTTAAGAGGTGTATCACACATATATTGAAAGAGAAGGGACTGGTCCATGATATCCATTTTCCTCCAGAATAGCTCTTTCCTACCATTCCACAATTTCTGAAAGGGAGCAGTGCTGCAGCTTTCAGTCAAATCATAACAAACCCCAGTGTCCTTATCTTCCTCATATCTGTGGCATACAGCATTTGATTTCCCTATCAAAGGGTCAAATGTATACATGGGTTTGTCTGTAAAAGTGCTGAGTAACCTTCTAGAAGATTTTGGCTGTGACTAAAAACAGCGATTAAGAAAATGTCCCTTTTTAAAAAATAATAATCTCTTTAGTTTAGATTACAGCTTTTCCAGCTTTCTGTCACATATGTAAGGAGGTTGTTTGGCCTAGACATTCTTTGTTCTCAATTTTTAGAGACCTAAAAACTTAACAATTAAAGAAACTCATTGTTCATACAATAAAGATAGCAAATATGCCCTAAATAAATTAATTTAAATGAGCATTTAAAATCAGAGATTCTCTTGTCCTTGATCATGATTTGACTTTTAGAAACAAATGTTATAAAAGTTTACCAGTTCTGCAAAAGCACTGATAAGATAATGAAGAACACTGAAAGACAATTTGAAAAATCCTGTTATATAGAGTGAAAATCATATGTAATAAGAAATCCATAAAGGTCACTTTTGGTTCCTGGATGCTATTAGCAGAGAAAGTGCCAAATCCAACCAGTAAGTTATTGGCAGCAAATATGTTCATTAGCTCTAATGAAAATTTACATAGTGCGTTGAAAAGATAGTGCTTAAGCAGGGAGATCTGGGAGCACAAAATCTGTGTATGCTGCAAAGGGCCCATTTCAATCCGAGAAGAAACTGTAGGGAATGGGGAAGCTTGCAAGAAAAGGAGAGATTTCCAGTTTATCAATTATCTTACCAATTTGTTAATGCTTTCACAGGACTTGTTTTTCATTTATTTTAACATGAAGACAGCAGAATAGACTCAGTGATACACGAGGTTGAAAAAAACCTCTTGTGTTAACCCCAATGTGATAGAGGTTAAGCTTTTGAATAGAAGGCTGCATAGGAGGACAAGATTATCCCAAAAGATTCATGGTAGAGAATTCTTGATAACCCCTATTTTTTAATATAAGAAGTCAGTAAGTGTGTTTTACGTGGACATAGGTTGGCAAATAAACCATATATTAAAGTGGAACTTGTCACTAGCTGCAGATATGTGCATTTTCATGTTGGTATACATGACAGTAAACAGCAGTGAAAAAGAGAAAGGTATATATGAAACAAACAATGAACTGTTGTCGAATTCCATTCAGTAAGTTCCTTTGCACTGTGACTATGACTTTCCTTTCTTTTTTTTTTTTTTTTTTGCTTACAGAGATTGAATATAGAAGTACATACAATTATTTGTTGTTTTTCCATGACACAAGTTTATATTAAGGAAACATTTGTATTCTTCAGAGATCTGTCAAGATAGTACTCCTGTAGAAAAACCAGAATGCATGTTTTTACATGTGCTTCATTTTGTGGTATGAGTTTTTTATTTGAGAAATAAAAGGCCACTATATCTCTAGGTCTCTTGTGATGGCTGGATTGTTAATGTGATCAATCTCTTCTGAAATGAAGGTAGACTAATGACTAGAGATGTGTTCAGTAACCCACAAATAATTCCTGTACCCAGTCATCACTTAAAAGGAAGAGAGCAGCTTTTTCTGTGGGTTGCCCAGCTGTAATTAAAAGATGACAAATTCATGTAAATAGTGAAAAAGTAAATGCTCTACTTCAACAGACCTAAGTTCAGTAACAGATATTTTCAAAAGTGGGATTATGGTTTTATATCTGTACCCAGGTCATTCGTACATAAAACAAGGAAAATGGCTGCAAAATAGTCTCTTTGGGCCATGGAATGCATTCTCTTCCATTGCTGTTTGAAAATTATTATAACAGTTAAACAGGTAGTCTGATTGTTAGCTAGACTGCAGAATGGTGAACACACCACCCCAGGTTAGGGTGCCAAGGCAGTGCTAATGTGGAAGGGATATGATGGGAAAGCACAGTGTTGAAGTGTAGGATGTGATGGAGAGCTCCTGGTGCCACAGGAAAGCAACTGTCCTGCCTTTGAGTCCCATCTGGTTTGTTTTCCACAGGCTCATGGGGCAGGCCAGCTGCTAATACTTTGCTTCCCTGTGTAGTCTTCCCCAGTTTCTGCAGAGAAGAGGGGTCGTAAGGGTCTTTTGGGCTTTTCATTATTAGTGCACATGGTAGGTGCTTTGCCAGCCAACATGAAATCTCCTTAAGCACGTATATTTAGGCTGCCATCCATAGTCAGGTGAATCCTCAGCAGGTGAGTGAGGCATCCTTCTCTAGTGCAAGCCACCTCTTTGTCCAAGAGTCCCTGGGAGTCTGATCCAGTACCTGTTAGCTGAACTTAGCTGTCCAACAGGTGCTGACAGGTCTGAATCAATTCAGAATATGTGGTAGCTATAACTGCCAAGTAATCACAGCACTGGTATTATGTTGGAAAAGGCAAACATTATCTCTAAGTCTGAAGATATTTGAACCACTGTTTCCTGTTAGAAAACCATAATCACCACTGGGAAGAAGGCTCCAATTCTTCCGGTGTGAAAAAGCAAGGGAGAGCTAGACTTGGATCCTGGCTTGAATGGAATATTAATTTTCTGAAATACTTGGGCCAGAACTCATGTTTTCCTCTCTGTCATGCTATGCAGATATCACCTAGTTTTGTCCTCTCGTATCCACTTGCATTCCTGGCTGCAATTTGACATCATTTTAATATGGGACATGAGGCACATTCTTATCAAGAATAGAACCTGAAGTTCAAAGGAACTTTCCTTGAATGTGTGATTGTGGTGGGAGTGAGAGGATGAACTCTAAACCATCGGACTTCTATTTGTCACCTTAGGGAAATGCTTTTACCATTAAGCTCTCCTATACTATGCACATGTAATTTTTCTCCTCCGTAAGTGTGAACATGGCTCAGTGAAGAACTGATGCTCAGAAAGTGCCAGGTTTCAGGACAGCTGGCTTAGGAGAGTTCAAGAGACATACATGTACTTCAGAATATGGTTAAGGCAATATTTTCCCATGACAATTATACTTCTTTGCTTCGAATGGTAGATTGTTTGTTTGTTTGTTTCTCATTGGTTTGAGGATTATTTCTGATAAAAAGTTCATGGTGTGCTTTGACAGCTACTCTGTTTTGTATCAGTTACTAAGAACTGCTTAGGCTTCTGCCAGGGATTGTAAATTCAGTGGTGCCAGCTTAACATGAAGCCACTGTCTTGGGAACAGTTTAAAGTAGCATTTCTATGGCAGTAAGGAGGCACCAGATAGCACTGGTAAGTGAGGCAGAGCTGGAGGATTGGGACGATTCATATCTGGGGTACAAGCAGGAGAACAAGCAGGAGCCCAAGCAGGAACAGCAGAATGGTGGGAGAGGAAAAGGAGGGAAGGAATTTTTGACTTGCTTCCCGACACACTTAACATGCTGATAGATGTGCTAGGTAGCATGGCAATCCTGACAGGTTGAAGGAGGATTACAGTTTGGGGAATTTAAAAATCTTATTTCATCCTAGAACAATTGAAACTTTGATCAGAAAAAAATCTTGTTAGGAGTTGGGAGAAATACTACGTTGGGCCTGGTCTGCACATAAGAGTAAAATGGATGGTACCCTGTCATGGGTGCATTATACAGCCATCAACACAGTCTGTTTTCTGATGAAAGGAGAATCACCTAAATTGGTTAGCTTAGACTCCTCATAAACCTTTGTCAGAAACCACCCCCTGGACCCAATTTCCTGTGGCAACATGGGCTGGCCAGTTCGCAGAGGTTCTCCAAATAGAACACTCACAGCTGATTTTGATTTCAACACTTTAATTCTGGTGTAGGGGCACCTGGGCAGGTCTTAAGCTCCATCTCATCTCTGCAGAGGGGTGCAAGATGTGTTGGTGTCCACTGAAAATGCTAGTACTCAGCTGCAGGGACAGGGTATGTCTCCTACAGGGGCCATGGTTTTGCTGATCAAAAACAGCACAGGTTTCCTTTTGCATCTTAACTATATCAGCATTTTTGCTGCTCTGAATAAGTCTGCTTGGAAAAGAAAAGAATCTAACACACCAGGCAGCCTAAGTTCTGGCAATTGGTATATTAGCTGTTAAACTCAACAGAATAAACCAGATTTTTTTTCCAAATTCATAGATTTGTCAAAAAGCTACATTCTAAAATAAATTTACTGGATGTGCACTTCTGGCAGTACTTATTGTGTACCTAGCGGTAACAGGTTCTTTTATGCCCTTAGGTATTTTTTGTGTTGACTGGTGTCCAGCTCCATATTGGTGGGAGTGTGGTTATGCATGAGCAGAAGTCAAGGTAAATATGCAACTGATGTCACTATAGAAGAAGCAGATTCTCAGGTATAACTTTGTAGGGTTTTTTAAACATTAACTTGTTTTGAATGACCTTTACTGGTCATTTATCCTGAATGTTATGCTCTGACACTGAAAAGATAGTAAAATCAGATAGTAAACTACAGAAATAAATATTATGGCCCTAATCAGCCCATCTGGTCAGGACCTGGCATTTCAGTGGGAGAGAAATTCTGACATTCTAAAAATTAATTGCATTATGAATCAAAGGGAAGCAGGAATCTCCACTCCTCTCTCAGCTTGGTGATCTTACAGTATGTTCTTTGACAGTGTTACTTTCTGAATTAAATTAGTTAAAATATGTTTCAAACATATAATTTTGATTCTTTTTGACACTTACAGTAATGATGCTACTGCTTATATTAAGGTTAATATAAAGATTGAAATGAACAACTGAACCTCAAAAAGGAGTGACAGTCAAATTTTATTTCAAAGATCTTTTTTGAAAATTTTCTCAAGTCAGTGTGTTCTTCCAAAAAGTAAAATTCAATTCAAGCTTCATGTGCTGATGATTTTGTGGGAAATTGTACTTCTCTGGGATTTTCAGTAAGCAATAATTACATATCTGGGTACCATTTCTTTATTAATATTTAATTTTTTTTAAGAAATAAAAAAGAAACTTTTTTTTTAAAAAAAGGTATGCAAAGTATATAAGGAATGGAGACCATCTCATCTAACAAGGAAACATCCATCATTAGAACATCAACAAGTTATTATTAAACAGGCCCTTTGTACTGGGGTACTGAAATGGAGGAAAATCTGCTGTGCTCCTATCTTTATGTCACCCAGAAGTGAGTGTAAACAGCCATGAACTGCAGTACTATTTCCTTCACACTCCAAATTGCAGTGATTGACAGTGAGGACAGGGCATAGGAAGAAGCATATGAAGCCTCTCTCAATTGTGTTCAGCAATGTGAATTGTCTTCATAGAAGAGGTGCTCCAGCTTTCTGATAATTTATATGGCCTCCTCTGGACCTCTTCTTACAGTTTCACATCCTTTTTATGGTGGAGGCTCCAGACCTGGACCAAATACTCCAGGTAACATCTCATGAGGGCAGAGGAGAGGGGGAAAATCACCTCCCTTGATCTGCTGACTGCAATTTTTTTGATGCAGCCCACGATGAAGTTGGCTTTCTGGGCTGCAAGTGAGCACTTCTCTGCCTCAGAGAACTCACCCAAAGCTGTAGTTGGCCTGATCTAGTGTTAGCATTAGTCCTATTTCCAGCAAAATTATAATTTCTGTGATTTTGAAAAATTCTTGGATCAGATGCTGTACCCAGGTGATATGTTCACTGGATGCCCCTTTCTGGGATGATCAGAAAGAAAGTTGGTCTTCTCTGTCTAGTCAAATATGCATCTAGGAACCAGTTATGGTTTTAATAGCTGGGTCTGTGAAGACATTTCAAACTCTCTTATCCAAGGTCATGGTCCTGCACTGCCCATACTGGAGCAGTAGCCATTCACCATTCACTCCAGTGCCATTAGTCTAACTAACAATTGTTAAATAATTCTTTTCTGATTGTTGGGGGTCCCTGATAGTACTGGATCTAAAGCACACTGAGATCAGTGGGAGCTTTTTTCTCTAACTTCTAGTATGTTTTGAATTTGATACATTAGGCGTATAGAAAGTTTCTCGGTGAAGCATATTTTTATTCTAGAGGTTTGAAGCCCTGTTTTCAGTATCTGTTAATAAAATGGAGACCTTTGATTTCACCAATCTGTTTTTGTAATGGTTTGAGTTCAAATTCTGATCAGAGTTTGAAGATTTCTCTGGTAATTTTGAAATACTGATGAGAAATCTATCAAGTTATTGCTTTCTTGATGATTATTGAATTTTAGACACACTATGATTTCAGTTTATGAATGAATTACATGTCTTGAGCTAGCTCTTTCATGTTTTCATCAGCATTACCATGCATAGTCTAAAGGTTATATTAAAAAAAAGCTGTGGAGCATTTTCATGTCCAACTGAGATTTTTGCTTTCTTTAGAGAAGGCTGCATTGAGTACAAAATTATTTGCTTTTCCTTATAACCTATTCCAGATACAATTAGAATTCTGCATTATCCTTATTATTGCTGCTATCTACTATAAAAGTAATGGACTATAAATTTGATGTATGTTTCTGTTAAGAAGAAATACACGCAAAGTATTTCTCCATTAATTTGCAATTACTGGTATCTTAAATACTTGATATCTTTATATGCAATATTTGAAAAAGGTATTGAACAGCTCCATAATAAAAGTTTACCTTTTGCAGGATTGATTTTTAAATCCATTTTGTAAAGTTAATCCTGTGTGGCATCTGCATGCTAAATCTAATTACATAATTAGACATCTGCATTATTGACTGATCTGTGGTGACATAACAAATGCATCCCTTGAATTCTCTTGTCTTTGTACATTTGAACTACAAGTTTTTTGGTCTAAAGCTAATATAGAAACATACATTTCAACAGCTTTATTATACCAGATTTATAAAGTTGAAATAAAAATGAATGATTTGACATATGCTTAACCAAGCAGATATAAGTTAGCTACAGATGATTTGTTGCATATTTCTTAAATATCACTGATATGTAATAAATTGCATTTTATATGAAGGATTACATGTGAAACTGTCTTCCAAAATTGAATTACTATAGACTGGCAAAAACATGATATTGATACAGGTGAGGTTGAAAATGCATTTAATTGACATTTGAGAATCAGCAGAGAGTTAATGAAATGCAAAGAGATATTAGTCAGCTATTTCTTAGATCAAAGCAGCAATGGTAACACATGATGGCAGAGAAAGAAATGCTATGAGAGTTGTGGTGTCAATGTAGAAAAAAGAGTAATTAGATCCATGAAATAAATTATAGGAGAGTTTTTGTAGTTGCTATATAATAATACTTTATAAAATTGGAAATCTCTGAGTTGTAAGCAAAAAATTGTCTGTCCTTGGGTTTGCTGTTTGTTTTTTCCCCCACAAATGTTCTGTGAATTTAGGTGTACAAACCTGATTAATTTGAAACAAAAATCAAAACTGAAGTTTGGTTTCTAAGCCCACATAAATTTCCGATAGCTTCACTATTTAGTACACTAATAAGGAATGAATTTCTTTATGCAATTAAGTATATTTCTTTGTTCTTAAATTAGTACTTAAAAACTATGAAATTATATGGTGTAGAGCTTTCAGAAATCTGTAATTAGGACATCATGTAATTGTATTGGACTTTATCTACTTTGGAAGGGGAGGATATGTTGCTGCATAGAGGGAAATAAGAGTTTGTGTTCTTTATTGAAGTCCTTTTTTCACCCGGGAGGTTATTCTACCTAAATAAACTTTTGGATCATCATGTTTCTCATGTATAGACAATGGCATTGGAACACCAATTCCCTTATATGGCATTTTTGGGGTTTCTGTGACACAAGGATTTAATTTAAGGTTGAATTTAACATACTTTTCAACATTTCTATGTTTCCTTTTGTCTTGTTTTCATTTATTTAATATCACAATATCCCTATAAGTGAGTTATGAGTTTTTATTAGTGGATAAGACACAGGCATCCACCTGGCCTTTAAGTAATCAATCTGGATTAATTTCCTAGGCTTTTATTTTATGTTGACTTGACATAGTTCTTGCACCCTGTGATTTTTTCCTCCCTCCCCCCCGCCCCCATCTTTAATACTCTATCAGTTAATACTATGACCAATTTATAAGATAGTTTGTTTATTTCTGAATTTCTGTCCTTTATCTGGAGGAGTCTTATTTGACCCTGGAAATGAAAATTACAAAAAATTTACAGAATAATAAGGAGACCACAGATATAGATTTAATTTCTCAGAAAATTCATGGCAGGAAGAGAACAGAAAGGAAGATTTCTAGTACTTTTGCACATCTTTTTAATGGTTGTACTACATGTCCTGTGAGGAAAAGTTGAACTTAACAGCACCTGTATGCTGAGGATGCTGACTAAGGGCTTGTCATTGTAAAGGTGTCAGCAAATTAAATGAAAAAGAATGTGTAGCATTGGGGGGAAGAGAAAATGGTTCCCGCCTGCCTCCAGAGCTGAGGGAGCACTGAGAAAAAGGTGTTTGCACTCTGGAGGATGACAGGTGAAAGACCTTTATTGCAAAATACACAAGGCTTTTATGAGGTCTGGGGGGGAAGGTGCTGGAGCTGGGACTGGATTGGGTAACAACTCTGGACGGGGAAGTGGCTCAGGTGCTCAGCTAGAGAATAGGAAAATGGAGGGACTAACACCCAATAGAAATCCACGGTCTGGGGACAGATGAGGCAGTAGCCAATAGGATTAGGACAGGGGCAGAAGCGGGCAGCAGCCATAGCCATGCCAACCCAGGTGACACCGGCTCCACAAGGCAGAGGCATTCTGGCATGGAGCCACCCCTGGTCGGACTGGCGGGGGCCACCCCAGTTCATCCCAAAGCTGCGGGAGTGGCTACGTGCAATTCTGGTTGCGGCCACCGCTCCAGCTGTCCAGGGGTGGGCCGGGGGCTCCCCCCGGGCGTGGCCACGACATCCTGTGGATAAACAATAGCTGCCCTGGGCCGGCAGAGGCATGTCCAGGCATATTTGTGCGGCTTCTGCCACTGCAGTGTGGGAAGGAGAGCTGGGACCGTCCCAGTCCTGGGGGTCCCCCGAGGGGCTGTGTGTTGGGAATTAAAATTGTTGACATTTTGGTCTGTGTTTTTGCCAGTTCCACCAATGAAAAGATCAATCCTTTTCCTGCCAAGTTCTAGGGAACAAAAGCTGATAGAGTGAAGGCTTTGTCCTTGAAGATAGACTTTGCATAAAATAAAGTCTCTCCTATTGGTCGACAGGCTTCGGAGGAGAGCTGAGGGGGGAGAGAGCAAGGAAGAAGAGAAAGCGAGAACAGCAGGGTCTGCGACCTCTTTCTGGGAGGTGGTGGATACACCTCTCTAGGTAGACATCTCCAGCGGGCTCAATAAAAAGTTAGAGGGCTCGTGGTCTTTGCATTAGTGGTTCTTTCCCCCCCAAAAGACAGCAGGGACACTTGCTGTCTGCCAAGGCCTGAAAGATGTAGCCCCTGCCTTTGGGGAGTGTTCTGAGTTGGTAAGACAACCTTAAGTGAGTAACTCTTTGGTAACTGGGGTGTTTGCACCTTTGGGCTTATTGCTTTATTGTCCCTCCCACTCTCTCCCTTCTTTTAGGGTTCCTGCTATTCTGTCACTCCTGTTAATAAAGATACTGTGTTTTCTGAACTCTCTATGGTGGTCAGCCTCACTTTTCCAGAAACTGTAGAACCCACCCTGTTACGAGGTGCTCGCCCAGGCAGTCACGGACAGGCACAGCACACAATGCCTGCACTTAACGAGTCCCCGGCGATGACTCATTTGGAGAACAAAATCCTCCGGGGAACACAGGGGAAGACAGCGTGGAAGATGGTGGCAACCCAGAAGGAAAGTGATAGCAAGCAGGGAGAGGGATACAGAAACTTTATAACTAAATACACAGTACAGGTAAAAACACATAATTTTAAAACTTCAACGACAAATCTTTCATATGTGTCCAGCTTGTCAGGTTCAGGATGCTTTCCCAGCGCTGTTCTTCTCAGAGGTTCATTTTAGCATTTTCCTACGAAAGAACAAAGAGTCTCTCTAAGGGAGAAATAATTTCTCCCAATGAAATGTTTCATGTTTGACATATACAGGTTCAACAAATGACAAAGAGTAAAGACACTGCAAGTTTATTTTTGCCTTCACTGACTTGGATATCCTTCCTCTACAATTCCTATCTCTTGTTCCAGACAGTTTCTGATTCTGATTTTGAAGCAGTAGCCATTTTCATGCATCTCTCTCCTTCCTGTTCTGTCAAAGCAGATGTGTCATTGCATAGAGCCACATGCTGGAAATCTGGCAAAGCTGCAGCATAGATCTTAAGTCAGACTACGCAGAGACAAAAATCTTTGCCTATGCCCATGAATACTTTGGGTCTTTCACTTCTTGGGCCTTATGGTTGCTTCTGAATGCAGATCAGCTGTGCAAAAGAGCTTCAAGCTACAAAATAAGCCTGAAAGTTGGCTCACCTCCAATACCATCTGTGCCTTTAAATCTTAAACATCTATTCAGATGCGATAACATGTGTAAATCAATTGTTTTATTTGAAGTAGCAAAAGACAATGAAAAAAAAGGGGGACAAAAACCACCTGTGGCACGGAAACCTCTAATATTGTTTTTCATTGAAGAGGATATGGGGACAGAATACCACTTCTGCTGTTGGCTGTATGTGTTGTATTTCCTGGGTGAATGATGTGAAGAGTAATACTAAGTGATGTATAGGGACTCAAAGTGGAATTTCGCATGTGAAAAGTTTGCTTTTGTAGTCATAAAAGAGTTACTCAACATAAAAGCAGGCAGTTGACTTTAGACCAAATGTCTGCATTTTATCTAGTCATCATTATGGAAAATTAATTTTTATGCTCCTTCACTTTGTAGATTTTAAGGTCTACCCTATGTTCACAGATGAAATTGTAGCTGGTACAGGGTATTACCATTATTGGACTAATACTTCTTAAAATATTTCTTTATGAAAATAATCCATCTATATAAGAGAATATGGATAGCAGATACATGGCTATTTGAAACATTTTATATACATAATAGATAAAAATCCTTCTGGAATGCAAGAAAAGTGTCCATTTCCTTTAGAGAGTTTCAAATTAGTCTCTATATTTTACATGAAGATTCAGTTACATGTATTGTGAGTAACTGAACATTGTGCCTTTTTTCACTGTTTTTATAATATGCATTAAAATCACATGTAAGAAGTCAGCAGTTAAACTACCCATGTTTGGTGGAAGTCTTGGCACTATGGCTACCATAGGCTTTGGTAGTGACTGTATCTTTACTTTCTGTTCATTTAATTGCACATTGCTTTACAAACACCTACAACATGTCAAGTGTGAATGAAGATATAATAGTTACATATGTTTTAATTCTACAAGTTGTCATTAGGTGGAATTCTGCAGCTCATGCTGTGTGGCTAAACAGAGATTATGAGAATAGTCCATTTAGGCCTTAAAAATCTCTGAGACAAGGATCTATAAATGTTACCCATTTTGGAAGCTGCTAAAATTACTGACCTTGCCTCAGATTCTGGGATGCAGTTTTTCAGTACTGGAACCTTCCTATTCATTTAAGTAGCATCCTTCAATAAATCCTTCCTTGACGCCTGTTACACTGCTCTGCTACAATTATTCCAGAGATATTCATGTCAGTCACTTGTCAATCCCATGTCCATTTCTCTGAGAGTAACAGATTGCTGAACTGTTCATATGTCACTGTCAGAAAAGTTGCCAGTGATTTCTCTCATGTGATTTGCAGTTGCTAGTTCCTATTTGGGCACTCTACAGGGAGGAAAATACAAATACTTCTCAACATTTCCCCACTTTTCTCTGTCCATAATTTTTTATTTCTTCTGAATGATATGACTACTTCCCACTCCTTCAAGCTGCTGGATTGGTGGGCATTATGTGGGCTTGTGGTCCATTTGCAACCAGAAAACCCTTTGATGGTGCTGAATTCTTCATGTGTTAGATTAAGACAACAGGGATAGTTTTAAATCGTCAGTTTCTTAATTTGGCAGTGCAGATAATCTGGGATCATGTAAATGCTGTGGGCATTTATATGCTGTTCTCTTGATGGGTCTGCCTGTTTTCTTGATTCTTAGAAACAAAGCTGTCCAAATTTTGCTTGAAAGGATATCAAGTTAAATGGCTTTTATCAAGTTGAGAACTTCTGCCTTCCCTGCCTCACAACTGTTCCCTGGGCATCTGCAAGGCAATGAGATATTCTGCCATGTTGAGATGGAAGCTGGAGTTAAAAGGTTTCTTAAAGTGTACACATGTGTAGCAGTAAATCTTCATTAAAGAGGTTACCATCATTAACCCACTATTTTTTAGAGATTGAATGTGTAATTAGTGATGGATAATTATCACAAGATATTTTCTATCCATTTTACATTCCTTTCTTTCCTCTTCTGTGGAAAACTTCTTTTGGAGAGACCAAGCAATTAGTATTACTTCAGCTTCATGAGTTCTACTTAACCTGGGAAGTAAAATATTATTTATTTGCTCTTTATTGACAAATGATAAACTTGAAATAGTAAATGGAGATTTAATAAGTCAGGCCTTAACACAGAAGCATTGTCTTGTGACCACAGAAAGCTTTCCATATTTTAGCATTGAAATCTATAGCTACTTGAATGTTCTATTTACTTATGAAAGAGATTAATTTTTTCATTTGTACTTAGTTTCCATTAGACAGGGATGATATCCATCAAGCAGTGAGGAATTGTCAACTAAGTAGGCCAAAGGCTTTTCATGAACATAAAGTCTTTTTTAGCAAATATAGCCCACAAAGAAAGCCAAGAACATCTGGAAGACTGACAGTGTGTAAGTGCCTTTTCTTTATGATATATATGTATTAAGTGCTTTAAGTGGAAAAAGAAAAAAATTCTGAAGTTAGCATTTCAGCTCTATGTATCTTTTATATTCCTGTGCCTGGTTATTCCCCAATAGGATGCATTGGATGCATTACCAAGTAAAGCAAGGCTTTCATTGAAACAATAGTAGTGCTGGAGCTACCTTTCCCAATACTGGTGTTTTAATTTTATAAATTCTTCTTTATTTTAGTTAAATATATCTTTAGTCTTTGAGGTCCTTGTACTGAGGAGCTAGTTCTCCCTGATTTCAATAGGAGGTAGTTACACTGGGACTCACAATGTCCTGAGGAAACTTTTCTGCGATAGTGTAAGATTCATGTCCTGATATTAGTCACCTGTGCACCTACCCTCGGGTCGTTGTCTCTTATAGGCAGTGGACATAGATCCTGTCTTTCTAAGGCAATTCCATGTCTGTTTTGAATGATTTGGTGGATGGTCTTGCCTCTCCCTCTTGATTATATACAAGATCTAGAACCATAACAATATAATTTCTCAGTAGGCTCGCTGCTTTTAGGTGAGATGATTCCCCCTATTGTGTGCAATCCCTTTTTGGGCTGAGGACCCAAGACCTGGGTACATCCAGGTAGGGTCTCACCAGAGCTGAGTAGTGAGAGAATCCCTTCCCTTGACCAGCTGGCCATGCTTCTTTTGATGTAGCCCAGGACACGTTTGGCTTTCTTGGGCTGTGAGTGCACATTGACAACTCATGTTCAGCCTGTCATCCATCCGCAGCCCCAAGTCCTTCTCAGCAGGGCTGCTCTCGATCTGTTCATTCCCTAGTCTGGACTGATACTGGAGGTTGCCCGGGCCCAGGTGCAGTACCTTGCACTTGGTCTTGTTGAACCTCATGAAATATCCAGGGACCTGTTTCTTGGGCTTGTCCAGTCCCCCGGATGGCATCCCATCCTTCAGGTGTGTCAACTGCGCTACTCAGCTTGGTGTTATCTGCAAATTTGCTGAAGGTACACTTGAGCCCTTTGTGCATGTCATTAATGGAGATATTAAACAACACCAGTTCCAATACAAACCCCTCAGGGACACCACTCATCACTGATACTGGGACTCTGAGCCACTGACCACTACCCTCTGGATGTGACAGTCCAATCTATTCCTCATCCACCAAACAGTCTACCTATCAAATCCTTATCTTTCCAATTTAGAGAGAAGGATGTTGTGGTGACCTGTCAAAGGCCTTAAATAAGTCTGGATAAATGACATCTATACCCTTTTCCTTGTCCCCTGATGCAGTGACTTCATCATATTTATCTGCTGATATGCACAGTGTTGGGCAGCAGTACATCCTGAAAAAGTTTTTGCTGTACTAGGTTTGGCAAGCTAAAGGAAGTGTGTTGTTGAGAATGAGATGTGTGTAGACCTGGCAAATAATAAAGAGAAATATGGGGCAGTCACTGTGCTGGGTAACTTGGTGCAGATGTTGCAAAGTCTGATGGTGGGACAATGTTGGGAATGTATGGCATTTGTAGGCTGCAAAATAGGTGAAGATGATGGTGTTGAACTACAGGAGTGGAAAACATTGGCAGCTATATTACTAATCACTGGCTTATTATCATACAAGTGTTATAGATTTCAAGAACATTTTTTGCTTATAAAAATGCCTTTTTTTGTAAACATATTGGCCCAAAGCATAACAATAGTACAGTAATGTGGGTAGGAATACATGTTATTTAACTGATAGTATGGGCTGCCATTATTTACAAAAGGAATAATGTTATATATTCTAATATGTTTATTATTGAATTGGATACTAGTTCTTCTGGTGTCCTCTGCAGCTTGTCAGAAATCAGCCTGGCTCCAGGTTTCCAGGCAACAGGAAGTGCTCTCAATTTTGGAAGTGGAGGTTGATAGAGGTATTTTAATTTGAGGAGGTCTGCACCTGAGTTAGAGTCTTTTATAGTCAGTTTCTTTCTCTTTCCCCTATTTTTTTTTGGCTGTAGCACTCCAGTATCCTAAAATGATTTTTCCATTCATGAACTAAGTTTAAGTTTTTGAAATTTTTCAGGTGGTAGATGCTTAGATTCTGATTTGCAGAATAGTCATAGCTAGGAAAGGCAATTGAATGCTTACAACTGTTTATATGTACTAATACAAATTATTTCTACATCATCTTGTATGAGATGGGAAACTGTGTGATAAACAGTTGCTTGTAAAAAGCACAAATCTCACTGGTTATAAAATGAGTCTGCATTTACTTAGAGGTACAAAAATTCACTTGTAAGCACTGGAGGCAAACATTATAAATGTAATTTTTACATCAATTGCTTCAAAATGGCATTTACAGCAGGTAAAACATAACATTTAAAATACATATTACCTTGAAATTTTTCAGATTTGTTTTGACCTTCTAGTTCTTGCTACTTGAAAACACACATGGCTTTGAAAATTGTGGCATAAAACATTGAAACTATGAAAACGTTTTGCAACTTCTTGGAATTTTTAGGTTATTCATTAAAGGCTAAATTTAAAGAAGACAGTTCTCACCAGGTCTTACAATCAAAGCATCCCTGTGCCTGTATCTCACACCAGTGTGACATGACATGACATGACGTGACATGACATGACAGGACATGACATGACATTCTCCTGGGGGAATACACCAGCTTGCAGAGACCTTTGCCCACATATAGGTCAGTTCTCTTTTGAACAGATGTGCGATAATTGCAAGATGTGTGGGAGCCTACATCACTGGGTCAGAGGGTGAAATCTGCTCTCATACCAATACAAAATCTCACCCAGAGTAATATTTTACATATGTTGGAAAAAAGAATTTGTCCTCATGGTTTCACAGGTGAACAAAAGGGCTAGATTTGGTTTGGTGTCTTTGCTCCTCAATTGTCTATGAGTGTAATTGAATCTTAGCATAATTAAACCCATTGTGTATTGACAGATTGCATGTCACACTGGCTTACATACTGTGACAGGGAAAGGGAATTTTTCTCAGGTACTACTGTCTTTTCCCATTGGCCTGAATAAATGGAAACAGGAGGGGGAGCTGTGGGAACAGGAAAAAGAAAGGGAATAATTACTCTGCTTTTAATAAAAGAGGAAGAGGAAAACACTTCAATTTGTTTTAACCTTACTTGTGCTCACCTGAAAGACAACCTTGTTTGCTCTAATAGAACAGGGACTAAGAAGGCATAGGGTAGCCAAGTGTAAATATGATGGGCAGTGAATGAGACACTAGTGACATGTGAACAACTGAGTGTAAATAACAGACAGGAGTAGACAGAGTGTGGAAATATGAAGGTTTCTAGCTCATTAGAGCTACAAAGTTCTGCATCCCACTAGGATGAAGTAAAATTTTAAGCACAGTCAAGGCAGAAATTAGCAGGCTGCTAAAAGATTTGTTGACTGAACCAGCTGGGAAATGGATTCAGAACTCCAAAGTTCTCACAGACTTTTGTGGGTTTGAGGAAAGAAGAGTAAATCATAGAATCATAGAATCGACCGGGTTTGAAAAGACCTCCAAGATCATCGAGTCCAACCCTTGGTCCAACTCCAATCCATTTACTAGATCATGGCACTCAGCACCATGTCCAATCTGCGTTCAAAAATCTCTAGGGATGGTGAATCCACCACCTCTCTGGGCAGCCCATTCCAATGCCTGATTACTCTCTCTGGAAAGAATTTTTTCTGATATCCAACTTAAATTTCCCCTGGCAGAGCTTAAGCCCGTGCCCCCTTGTCCTATTGCTGAGTGCCTGGGAGAAGAGACCAGCCCCCACCTGGCTAGAACTTCCCTTCAGGTAGTTCTAGACAGTGATGAGGTCACCTCTGAGCCTTCTCTTCTCCAGGCTAAAAAACCCCAGCTCCCTCAGCCTCTCCCCATAGGGCTTGTGCCCCAGTCCCTTCACCAGCCTTGTTGCTCTTCTCTGGACTTGCTCCAGCACCTCAATATCCTTTCTGAACTGAGGGGCCCAGAACTGAACACAGTACTCAAGGTGTAGCCTCACCAACGCAGAGTACAGGGGAAGGATCACTTCCCTGGTCCTGCTGGCCATGCTTATTTTTGATACAGGACAGGATCCCATTGGCCTTCTTGGCCACCTGGGCACACTGTTGGCTCATGTTGAGCTTCCTGTCAATTAGTACTCCAAGGTCCCTTTCTGCCTGGCTGCTCTCCAGCCACTCTGTGCCCAGCCTGTAGCGCTGCATGGGGTTGTTGTGGCCAAAGTGCAGGACCTGGCACTTGGCCTTATTGAACTTCATCCCATTGGAATCAGCCCATCTCTCAAGTCTATCCAGATCCCTCTGCAGAGCCCTCCTGCCTTCCAGCAGATCCACACTCCCAGCTTGGTGTCATCAGCAAATTTGCTGATGATGGACTCAATCCCCTCATCTAAATCATCAATAAAGATGTTAAACAGGACTGGACCCAACACAGACCCCTGGGGAACACCACTGGTGACCAGCTGCCAGCTGGATGCAGCTCCATTCACCAGCACTCTCTGGGCCCGACCCTCCAGCCAGCTCCTAATCCAGGAGAGGGTACACTTGTCCAGGCCATGGGCTACCAGCTTTTCCAGAAGTATATTATGGGAGACAGTGTCAAAGGCCTTGCTGAAGTCCAGATAGACCACATCCACAGCCTTCCCCTCATCCACCAGGTGGGTCACCTGATCGTAAAAAGAGATCAGGTTGGTCAGACAGGACCTGTAGCCTGATGTTGTAGACAGCCCTCTGACAGATCTTGGTTACTAAAAGAAAGAACACGTTCACAAGAGGAACCTGAAAATAACTTAAAATACTAATGCAGTATGTACGGAGGGTTGACTTCTGCTTGAAATCTGTGTTCTGCTTCTGGCAGAGGAGAAGCTGGAGACCCATGCCTTGCACATGGGCTGTAATTGCTCTGTCTGCTGGTCTCTGGGAAGGGAAGAGGGCAGCATTGCTGTAGCAAATGCCTGAAATATCCTTGTTCATTTGTTAGCCTGTAAAGGAGATGCATAGCTGTGAATCCTCTGAGGAATTAGGTGCTTCTTTCCTACCACACCTCAGTGTGCTAGGAAAGCAGAGTCCAAGAACCTGCTGAAGTATCCTTGCTGTCCCTATTGCCCAGCTGAGATGGCTTCCTTTTTGCTCTGCATGCAATATTACCATGTTTAAAGATTTAACTGTGATTTTCTAGGGTCTCCATGGGAACAACTTTAGCAACCTCAGCGAGCTCACTTGTCTTAAGTGTGATTGTCATCAACACCTGTCATCTCCTGGAGAGGGGAAATTACTAGCCCCACTGGGTGCTACCCAGAATAGGGAGACAGTGGTGGATTCTAGTGTTGAATTATTTTCTGTGCTTCATCAGAGCAGCAAAAAGCTTCAATACTACAAAGAAAAACTACTTCAGTTATACAGTAGTTAAAAGAAAAAAGCCAAGTCATCTTCTACCTAGTGAGAGACAGAAAAAATATGAGTTTCTTCTAAAATTACTAATGTATTCGTATCCTACTGTGATGAGTGATATTAAACCTTCCTCCAATAGAAAGTGAGTATGCTACTCTTTACATTCACTTAATAATACAAATTAATAAAATTCAATAAATAGAACATGCACTACAGACTCACTAATTGTTCTGTTGTTATGAAATATTTCTTCGCTTATGGTTCTTCATTACATCTTCAGTCACAGTTATTTTGCTGCTATTTAGTGAACATTTTCCCTTTTATTAACTGGCCACATATACTGTTAATCAACTTAAGTGAGGGCTAGGGTTAAATGATATACTGAATGTATTAAGCAATATTAAACTGCACATATGATAATAATTCTAATATTAAAATTAGTTCAGTAATTAGTGTTCAAAACATTTTTAATGATGTTAGAGTTGTTACAAGGACAAAAAACTATTTTAATGTCAAACTGAAATTCCTTTTTTTTCTTTGTTTAGACCTGTCTTGCAATGCTATTATTGTGTGTGGTAGTATTTTATTCTGTGCAATCTAGACAGAAACAGTGTACCCATGAAAGATGAGATTGTGTGGAATAGTAGTATAATAGTAATTGAAAATATTATTCCTACCTCCTCATGCAATCTGGTCTGCTTTTGTTGAATTCACAGCATAGTCAAATAATTTCCTTCTACTAATTAAAATAATGAAAATATTATGAAATATTCTAGTTGCACTATGTAATTTGTCAATAATTGTGTGGCTTCCTTAAGTGAGATTTTCAGCTAAAAACCCTGTCGTCACTAATAAATGGGGTCATTTTAATCATTATTTGTGGTTGAAATTAATAATTTTAATGCTTAAATGGGAGCTTTAGAGCAGCTGCACAGTTAACCTGGGCTTTATCTAAATTAGAGAAAAAGAGAGTAATGTCTGGAAACCAAAACAAAACCTATCTCTGCCACTTTCTAAACAAAGGTTATAAGTCTACATTTTAACTTGAGAAGGGGAATCAGAACCAGCTATCTCTTTCACACAGACTCAAACTTTTCTTCAGTGATCAGTGATTACGTTGACAAAGACAAACCCATGCTGTCCTACACTTGTCTACCTTGTCAGAGACTGTGGTTGAATCCTAGACTGAAAAGCTACATAAAATCTGCACACACATGGAGTGGGTACAACGACGTGGAAGACACAGGTATATGTGTAGTACTTTCATAGCAGTGAAAATCCAGGCTTCAGGCCAAAGACTCTCTCACAATTAAATCTGTTATCACTTTCTGGATACTCACAGTTATTGTTGCCAGTGTACTCTGATAACTTCGTGGACACCCCCTTGTCATGGAGGAGAAGCTTGTGTACCCTCATGAGGTTGTGTGCTATGCTGGCGGTGGTATGTGCCTCTGGTAGGGTCTCCCATGCCAAACAGGTCTCAGCTGAAGGGTCAGACAAGATGTGTCCACGGGCAGGATGGGCTCACTAGACCCCTGGCAACCATCCTAGGAGAAGGACAACTCTAACTCCAAAACCCAGGCAGATGGAACTCACTTAGCCCTGTAAGGCCATCCATCTAAGAGAAGGATACTCTAACCAAACCTACATCCTGAGCTATTTGCTGTCACTGTCCAAGCTCGCTAGGCTGTGGCAGATGAACCTTAGGAGTAAAGCGTGGGGTTAGTTCTGTGCATGATGTGCCTCACCTAAAAAATCCGCTGCACAGGCTCGAAGGGTTCATTCACATTGCAAAGGTTTGAAACAGCAGGTGATAGGAAGTGTTGGATGCCGCAGACCCAACCCTGCATGCAGACGGTTCAGGATATTGGTCATTCAAGACTTGACCCTGGAGATGACAGTCTCTTGAGGCAGCATCCTGAATGCCCAAGCAACCTTTTTTAAGGACAGCACTGCTTGCTCCACGTGGAGAGAGGCCTAGAAAAGGTGGCTTAACCAAAGCTCATCTCCACACCCGGCTGGAGAACGGCAGCCAACTGGCATCTTCTGATGTGGTCAAACAAAGAGATTTTAAAGGCCTACACCTGCCTCCAAAGGTGTGTTCAAATTAACACTCACATGTTGGAACATCAGAACCATGTTTGATACTGTGGATAGTGGATGTCCTGAGCATCATTCTACTCTAATTGCCCATGAACTGTCACAACTCAACATCAACATTGCTGCTCTCGGTGAAGTTCGTCTTCATGAGGAAGGCAGCCTTAAAGAACATGGTGCCAGCTACACACTCTATTGGTCAGGCAAACCCAAAACAAAAAGTCACCTTTCAGGAGTTGGCTTCATAAATAAAAACTCCATTGCCTCCAAACTTGAAAATCTGCTGACAGGTCATTCCAATCGCATTATGTCCTTACGTCTCCCACTACACAACAAACAACATGTTGTTGTTTTTAGTGTGTATGGCCCAACTCTCCAACCTGACCCAGCAGAAAAAGACAAATTCTACACCGACCTGCGGCGCCTCACCCAAAATGTTCCTGCAGATGATAAGATCATAATCCATGGTGACTTCAATACCTGAGTAGGAAAGAACTCTGAAGCCTGGAAAGGAATACTGAGCAAGCATGGTGTTGGAAACTGCAATAACAACGGATGCCTCCTGCTAGAGTTTTGTGCAGAACAGCAGCTCACCATGACCAACACTATCTTTCAACAGAAAGACAGCTTGAAGACAACCTGGATGCATCCTCGATCCAAGCACTGGCACCTCATTGACTATGTCTTAGTGCAACAGAGAAATGTTTGCGATGTCCGTCATACCCGAGTGATGCCGAGTGCAGAATGTCAAACTGACCATCGCCTTGTGCGTTGCAAACTTAACCTCCACTTCAAGCCCAAACCTAAGAGGGGTGGCATTCCAAGAAGGAGACTCCAAGTTAACAATCTTCAAAAAGCTACAGTGAGAGACAGCTTTCAGGTAAACCTTCAAACTAGACTTAAAGATAATCCCATAGATCGCTCTCCTGAAGCACTTTGGCAACATATTAAAAGTAGCATCCTGCAGTCTTTTGAAGAGTCCCTAGGGTTCTCCTCCAAGGAAAACAAAGACTGGTTTGATGAAAACAATCAAGAGATCCAGGAATTGTTGAAGAAGAAGAGAACTGCTCACCAAGCACACCTTGCTCAGCCATCTTGCCATGTAAGAAAAGCCGCCTTTCATCTCACATGCAGTGAGCTCCAACAGAAACTTCGAGACATCCAGAACAAATGGTGGTTCAACCTAGCAGAGAAGACTCAACTATGTGCAGATTTGGGAGACCCCAGAGGATTCTAAGAGGCCCTGAAAGCACTGTACAGATTCACTGTGCCTTTTGCGACTGGACTTGCCCATTCCGCATTGGCCTTTTTAGCCACCAGATGCTTGCAGCAAGCATGGGTAGTGCCCTTCCCAAATCTTAATTCATGAAGCCTAGCCATGATGACTGTGATAACTGAATCTGGTCATAGTGTTAATGGGACAAAGTAAAATTTTTCTGAAGTACTTGAGTAACTTAAACATGGACTCTTGCATGACAATACCTGTAATAATAAATGTTCAACCTCCTAGGTGGATTTCATATAGAATGACCATCTTAGAAGAGCAATTTATTGTGTTTTTAATTTTAAATCATGGGACAGAAGCAGTGACAGTGCTGCCAGACTATAAGGCTTCTGTAGATGCAGGAAGTTTATGAAAGGAAAGTCTTCTCACTGGGAGGGGTGGGATACTTGAGTGTTTCTAAAACTGGGGTAAGTAGAGAGAGTGATGTTGCCACCCAACAGCTATTGCATGGGTTCTGTGAAGAGGCTGGAGGCTGCTGCTGAAGAGGCCCTTGTGCTATGACACATTTCTATAGTTTAAACAGAATCTTCTACTATAGACTTGGGAACGTTTCCTCTTCATGAAAATGAAGTATTTGGGACCTATGCAGGATAAGTCTTGAGAGGTGGATCATGCTGCTGTTTAAACATCTTCATACAATGATGAAAAGATTCTGTTAGAAAAAAATCATGAAGGATCAGAAGATGCTGAAATACTAGGATGCTAACTGGTATTTCTAAGGCGAAATGTAAGAAATAACATTCTTGTAGAAAAAGGGAGATTTATTCTGGATTAAAGAACTATGGTAAACTTTTGATACAGCCCATTTTGCTAATTTAATGCCTAGGTCTTATGAATTGATTTTGATGTGGGCCATACTTAATCCTGATGCTAAACACTGGATATAAGAGGTAATTGGACAATGAATCAGCTTGTATCTATTATAATTTTTAAATTAGCAGTGACAGGACCCTTCTAAAGATGAGATGAAACCCTTGTGCAGAAAAAAGTGTAATGAAATTCTTCAAAAATGTTCAATTACTACTTTAAAAAATGCTTATTTTCAAAATCACCAACATTATTCCTTGATACAAAATGCCCTGATAAGGAATTAGAATCAATGGAAGTAATTTCTGATTTTAATTCTTTCAGATTTGTTTATCAAGTTTCTTGTCACATGAGTTTTCTTGTGACCAAAGTTTCCATGAGATAAACTTCTAAATGAGCTCATCCAGCAAGAGTAAAAGATTGTTCAAGACTCTAATAGGGCACAAATTGGATTGCTGAACAATCCTCTAATCTCTTGTCTCTGTTCTTCTTTCTCTATAACTAAGACTAGTGAAAAAAAAAGCTATGAGATGCTGTCAGTTGTAATTATGCCCAACTCAGATAAAATGTTCTGACCTATAAGAGGTAGGTCAAATGTCAGAGAAGGCTTATGGGAAACAGTAGAAGGTTGAAGGATTCTAAATAAGCTTTGCAAGTATTTACCCCTTTTGTAGAAAATAGCTGTGAATTTCTAAACCAGAAAAATTATAGAAAATATCATAGCATATCTACTGTTACCATGTTCTATACTAATCTCTTGTCAGGCATGTTGATGAGTTAAGTGGTTTAATAATTATTGTGCCATCAGAGATAACACACATTGATGTCTCTTCAGCAGACACTTTTAAAAAATATTTTTAAAATATTTTGTCTGGATTAGAACAGCTTAGGTCACAATGTTTAATGTTCTCTTTGTATATACATTCATGAAAAAACTTGAACAAACATGTTTTAATTTGAATGAGTTTGCTAATTGTCTTGGGTTGAGCTGGCAAAACGCCAAGTGTCCAAGACAGAGAGAAAGGATTCCTGCTCCCCCCAACCAGCTAAGGAAAAATTAAGAGGCTGAAAGGGAAAAAAACCTCCAAAACTAGGTTTATGCTGAAACTAACTACATGTATTTATACAGAAAAGAAAAAATGAAAAGTACAATATAACACACACTTACACAACTTATGTATAACAAGAAATAACTTCCCACTTCCCAGTAAACACAAATTCTACCATTTTAACTACAAATCATTCTAGAAGTCAATTCTTCAGAGACAGACTTAAGCAGAGAGCAAAGCTAAGAACAAACATTTTACTTCCCTAAGACAACATGATGATAAGCCGGTGCTCTGGGCTTGGGCCTCCCCATCCCTCCTGGGACAGCAGAGTGTCTTGCTCGGACCACAGCTGTGAAGCAACTGACCAAGCCACTCCCACACACTGGATTTTACCCCTTTTGAGATGATGTGTATGGTATGGAATACAATATTATTGGCTAGAAGAAGTCAGCTGTTAGCTAGCTCAGCCCAGCTCAAGTCAGCTGACAATTCTAGGCCTAGTCTGAACTTTAAAGCCTAAATTTAGGCCCACCGGCTAAACCCATAACATTAATCCATTCAGGTCTACTCAGTAATCCATTGCACCGGCACAAGTTAAGAACCCTGAGTTTTACAAGAAAATTAATACCATTTGACAATACAAAAATTTCGTACCTCTTAGGACTACAGTGATGCTATGCTTATAGATTGTAATGGTAGTTGTAATACTCTGGAAATTACTTTTTATATGATGAAGTAATATGTTAATTCTGTTAGCTGAAGTGACTTGAACTAGGCACTTGTTTATGAAAGGAGATGGTCAGATAAAATTGTGAGAACCAACTGAGAACTGAAACATCAAGCACAGTTTTGTGAAGGTAGCCAGAAATTTTATTTTCTTGCTGGATTAGTCACTTTCATGCATGATACCATCATTTTTCACTATAAATAACTCTGCATTATGTATTAAGCTGAAGCTGTGTGCCTAGCTTGGAGTGAAGCAGGTTAAATGCAGAGAATAGGGAGCATGATCAGCACTTACAAATGCTCCAGATTGAAGTAATTATCTTTTATCTATCTTTAAATGGCATACAAAGTCAGGGACATGTGTCAAGGAGTGAGAACCAGGATATTCAGTCCAAACTGTAGTATTCTTTATCTTGTACATTAATATTATTACTCTGATTATTTATGAATCATTAAATGCATATTGAATGGCTTTAAAGGTGAATAAATTGCTGGGTTGCAAGCTCAGGAGAATCTTGTTGACTTACAGAATGAATTACTACTCTCTCAGTTCTTATACTGCTTCTTTAGCCAATACACAATATCCTTTCCTTGGGCATTCTAATGGAGGCTGAATCCTGTACCCTTTCTCTACTTCCCTCTTTCTTCTGTACTAAAATGCTGTACTCATGGTGTGCTTTCAGTTTGACAGAAGTGGCTGTTTGCTCCCACCTTGACTCATTAAAGGCTTTTGAGCTGTTACTTGATCAATTCATGCTAGTTTGACTCCACTGAAGTTTTCAAAGCAAAATAAATGATGTTTTGAAATTCTGAGAAGAGCAGAATATTGTTAGTAAACAATTGTTGAATACTTTCTCCAGAATATTAATATGTAAACCAGTTATCTTTTGAGTCACACCAAGCTTGTTTGAATTTGTCTGCTGCTGTAAATACAGTTTGAGTGACCTTACAGTTCTTCCTGTAATGCATAATAAATGGGACCACTTCCATTCTTTCAAAAAAGAATGTAAAAAGAGTTTTACATGAACATAATCTGCATAGACCTTATTTTATATAAATGGTAGTACTTCCCACAGTATTTTTCCACTAGCTCTAACCACCAGGGCACCTGCCTGTATGTAAGGTTCTTTCTCATTATTATTTCTTCATTGGCCTCTTATCTTTAAAGTTGTAGATGATATGTTTCAGATTTAAATAGCATATTAATGCTTAAAATACAAAAGTCAGGTTTACGTAGAAATTCTATATACTTTTTTATACTCTGTAAAGATCTTGGAAATGCATAATTTGCATGCCATTGTTAGATGTCTGTTCAGAAGAGAAAAACATGATGAGTTTCAGTAGAGTTAGAGGGATTGTTGTATTGCAGTTGTACTTTATTGTTAGGATTATACCAATTCTGAGATATGAACAGGTGAACTCTGGCTCTATTTCAGTAACGTGGAACATTTCCAGATATGAGAGGTTTTGTAAGGAGTATTAGTCAGGTCAGTGGGACAGCTTTGTCAGTTGAGATAACAGGATTTGAACAATGCTGTTTGTTAAAAAAAAAGAAAAAGAAAAAAAGAAAAAAGTGATTTCCATATAGAAATAGTGTTTTGGTATCCGTCCACCTTTAGCAATGAATATAAACATTACTCCAAATGGTTCATTGACTTGTTTGCTGAATTTATTCCAGTATTTTCCTGCTATAGCTATTCCAGTCATAGAAAGAAGCTTGAGATCAACAAACAGATGCTTTAATTTTAGATATCAGTTCCTTATTCATACATATCCAGTTTTTCAGTTTTCTATTACTTATGCTCACAATTTTGATTTTTTTTTCTTAAATGTGTGGCAGAAATAGATTGAGGCCATTTCACCAGACTATAAAGCTAGTAGGCAGATAATACTGCATATCACAAGAAAGTGTAATTTTTGATTTTTTCTTTAGAGATCCTCCAAGTATTATGTGGGCAGAAAGAAAGGTCTGTCTCCTGCTGCTGTGTGCAGTCAGTAATACTCTGATCTATGCCCTTGATCAAAGGAATTGTATACAAACTGTGACTACCTATGAGAAATAACTCATTTAATAGGAGGTGGCTTGCCATATTGAAGTGGTTAATAGATAATGTATTTTTTCATACTGTCAATTGGCACACATTTATGAAGAAGTTATAAACTACAGTCTGAAAATAACTGCTGACCTTGGATGCCTTTCAATTTTCCAAATTAGGCTCTTCACACTTGAAGTGACTAGTTGGGGAAAAAAATTCTTAGTTTTAAAACTACTGCTCTGATATATAAGGAAAAGAAATACTCTTGGATAATTGAAATTTGATTACAAAAATTGTGGCTTGTCAATACAGAGCTTCAATTTGTTAATTTCTTTGCTTGGCACACAGGATTCAGAGTATAAGAAACCGTAAGATCCCGTTATGTCTTCTGCATCTGCACCAGCAGTTAAGTGGTTTCTCTGAATATCTGCATTATATTGATTTCAAATAATGATAAGAAAATCCTTCATTACTGGTTTGCATTATTATTTACGTGGTGTGGCTCAGTAAGTGTAATATTTCCTTCAAACTGTCTGTACAGAGATGTAATCTCTTCTACAGCTTTTGTCCATATCAGTGCTCACTTCTCACTCTTAAGACAATTTGTGTGTTCTTGAAATTAAAGTTGCATGTTATATGAAGTACACATATATTGTTTTCACTATAAAACTTTTTAACGTATAGAACACTAAACTGTCTTTTCACAGAGGGAAAAAATCCCAAAACCTCAGGCCAAAACCCAAAAGGCATTGCAGGATGTTTAGAGGTTTAGATATCTACAATGAATTTTAGGAGCTATTAGAAAAAAATTCTTTCGAAGTCTTTCTTCCTTGTAATTTGTGAAGCTACTTTTAGTCTTGACTGTTGTACTTGGTTATTTCTGATCGGTCATTTTTCTTGGCGACAAGTAAAAATCCTAATGACCCGAAAGCTCTCCAGAGATACAGCACCAGCCTCTTATTGATACATAATGGCTTTCATCTACTAATAAATTAGGCCTCAGGCTTTTAGCTAGAGTTCAACATTTCCTGTCTTATTTAATGAATAGCATGCTTTCTGAATTTAAAAAAATATTCCAGACTATAAATTCAAAAAGAAAAATATAATATATATATCTAAAATACTGTGTAGTAAATACCTTAAATAATACATGATTTTGCAAAAGATATTCCAACTGATCTTGTGATCAATTTAAAATTCTGTTTGTGGTTAGGAGATTTGACAGGATCAAATATGTATTAGGCAGAAGTGAAATACATAGTCATGGTCTAGTTAGTCAGTGATAGCATTCTGTTTCTGTCTAAGTTCTGAAAGACCTGGGTAAACTGACAATTTAGCTGTAACATCAAGTTAAAAAAGAAATAAATTTTGTAGTTTCTTCAAAGCAGTAAGTCAAAAACTGGTTATCACTTTTTAAGAAGGATTTGCTGCTAAGGTGATTCTGTGATTGCAATTCTTGTTCCATATCTGCTGTTTTCTCCATCCTGTTCTCCCTCTACATGGTAAAAATCTACCACAAGTGCACAAATTGAATAACACCTTAACTGACAATTATCTCTTGGCTATCAGAATGGTTCAGCGCACACAGTAATAGCTGGAATCTGTAAAAACTCTGTGCAGTTGTAGTGCAGAGCATGTGTTTTTGCCAACCACATGATGGCCAGACTAAGTAAAAGAACAGCAGGGGCCAAAAAAAAAAATCCCTAAACCTCACCTACCCCTCCAAGAAACCAAAAGTAAATGACACTCATTGGTTCCCACTCCTCCTTCAAAGTGCAACCCAGAGCCATTTCGTACTTTGTCACAGAGTCATTACTTGCATGACAATATAATCTCTTTGTTTTTAGAATCTGTCATCCCCTGTCTGAAGGGCTTGTCTCCAAGGGTGAGTACTGATAAGGATGTGGAAGCTGCTGGGAAATTCCATGCAGAATGAAGGGATCTGTTTTAAGCTGGAAGCAGCTGCATAGTCTCATTTACACCTGCCTGCCAGAAAAGGGATTTGGTGAGGCACCTCACCACAAAAGCTTCCTTACTCTTATATTCTCATCTAGATTGATAATGCTGATGGAAGACACAAGTTCTCATGTACTCTATACTAAAAACTGAACAGAGGATGTCCTGACCTTTCTTCAGTATGCAGAAGGAGTTGATTAAATGAAGAGAAATAGTACTTCTAAATGAAAAAACATAGTAACTCTCCACAAAAGTAACCCTGCCCAATTTTTGTCTCTGGTTTCCTGGCCACCTTTGATTTATTTTTCTGCCATTAAGAAAAAAAAACAAATGAGAACTGTGATGACAACTGTAGATGACATGATTGGATGATTTCTGTGTTGCAGTCAGTTCTAGTTCTGATTCTTGTACTTTAGATTGCGTTATGGGGTTGCATAAAAGTCCCCTTGTTTTAGATCCTTGTGTTTTTAAGCTTTCCATTTAGATTTTCTGTTTCATACAGAAAGATGAAACTAATGGAAGGGGAAGGGAGGAAACTGATTCCTCTGCAGACTTTGAGAAATATTAAGAAAACATCTTTCATGTGTGAATTCCACCCTCCCACCTCCCCACCTCCCCCGCCCAAATTGTGTATTGTATTGCTGATCATTGTAAGCTAATATTTGAATGGGAAAAAGTCCATAACATGATATACTTTTGTGTTCCCCCACTGAGGTTTATTTGGTTTGACATACAAATTTACACATAACTTACAAATTTTACAGTTTATATTAATTTGATTGCAATACTGTGTAATTCATGTGCTGTAATTAAATCAGCTATGTTCAGAATTCCTTAGTCTCCTGAATTATTTCAGTATGGCACAAATCAATTAAAATTTCTAACTTTATTTCAAGGAAACACAAAGAAGAGTGAAGGGATTTTCTCCAATGGGTAGTATTCATTTGCAGAGGCAGATAATTCTTAAAGGACTAGGAGGCAGAAATTTCCTATTTTTGCATACTCTGATATTTCTTCATATGTTAAAATCTTAATTAATAAAACTTCATAGCTTAATTCTAATAATGAAGAGAACCTAACTCTTTTGTGTTTCATGAAAGGATTATGGTTAATTATATTAATTTAGATCATGACTAGAAATTCCAGAGAATGAGACCCTTGTATATTAGATTTTGTAAGCACAGAGTGCACAGTAGGATTTAGCACTAGGCAGGACATACTTTAGATGAAGAAAATTGTTAGAGACCATGTACAAGACTGATCATTCTGAGAGAAGTAAATATGATGGTAATTTATTTTTGAATTAATTGGGAAATACTTTGTGGGTTTTTTTTCCTTACAACACCATGGCTTAAAATTGTGTCATGAAGTCTGGAGCATACCTTTCTATAAAATACAAATCAAGGTATCCAGATTAAGATCACATGACAACAAGGTTCTGCTTCTTTTTACCAGATACTGTAAACTAAATGAGAGATTGCTTTCTCTGATTAACTGCTACAGATTTTAAACCTATACTTTCCCAGTCACAGAAGTTCTGGGAAAATACTTTTCAGTGAGGTGTTTGCTTGTCAAAGTTCAGGTTGAAATTGACCAAAAATGTACTTTCAGGTCACATTTAGTACACAGTACACTATAGTCTTCCTGAAATGAAACACATGCATATATATATATATATATATCTCCTGGGTCATCTACCGCCACCACCTGCAGCTTCTCGAACGCTTCCATAAGCGCTGCCACCGTTCAGTCCTAAACATCCACTGGTCTGATTACGCGACCAATGTGTCTGTTCTTGAACAGGCAGGGGTCAGCAGTATCGAGGCCATGCTGATGAGAACGCAGCTGCACTGGGCAGGGCACGTCTCCAGGATGGAGGATCACCGCCTCCCGAAGATTGTGCTCTATGGTGAACTCACCACCGGCTGCCGCAAGAGAGGAGCCCCGAAGAAGAGATACAAGGACTCCCTGAAACAACACCTCAGCCTTGGCCATATTGACTGCCATCAATGGTCCACTCTGGTCTCCAATTGGGATTCATGGAGACACACCATTCACGATGCTGCTGCTTCCTTTGAGAATGCACGGAGAGTCAGTCTGGAGGAGAAAAGACAACGCAGAAAGAACCGTTCCTTGCCAATGTCACCTAGGGAGACGTTCCGCTGTGCCTTTTGTGACCGGACCTGCCTATCCCGTATCGGCCTTTTTAGCCACCAGCACGCTTGCAGCAAGTGTGGGTAGTGCCCTTCCCAAATCTTCATTCGCGAAGCCTAGCCATGATGATGATGATGATATATATATATATATATATATATATGTCCCTAATGTTTGGAAAGATGCATGAAAAGAGTCTTTCTTTCTTTTTTCTTTTTTTTTTTTTTAATAAAAGAAAGATAAGTCTTCCATGTTGTATGTTGGCTTTTGTTTTGATTTTTTTCTTTTCCCCAAACACCCAATGCTTAGAATGATTAGTCAGAGTTACTAGAGGATTGAAATTCATTTGAGAAAGCTTTTCCATCCCAAATAAATGAGAGTGCATTTAAGTCAGTGTATTTTGGTCTGTCCTGTTGAAGCTTTTCTACTTTCTATAGAGAACTTGAAATAATAGTAGGATTAAGAACCAAATTCTAAATTTCTCTTTTGATTGCCCTTAACCTCCAGCCTGTAGGGTCATGCCCAGGCTCTTGTTCAGTGAATAAAGTTGGTTGTGTAGAGTCCTGTTTCATGAACAGTTGTACTCTGAAGTGGATCCTGGAAAAAACAGAGTGACTGGTCAAGTAAATGAAAGCTCTGTTATAAAGCCTCAAAAAGTCAATGTAAGACTGTCCGTTAAGCCCACTCCTCATTTTTAGTATCTTTTGGAGTAGTTCACTCTGCAATATTAGCAAAGTTGTGCTATTTCTTGTATTTTTGTGTTATCAATACATAAATCCTTGTTTTTATTTGATACAATTCCTATCGTCATTCAAATAAATTTTTAGGGAATGGTAAAGTTTTGTATAACATAAACACGCATGTTGCGTTAGTATCAAAAATAAGAGGCTGATGAAACTTAAATTCTCTACAGATTTTTTCTAGTCTTCATTTCTGCTTGGATATTTTCTTACAGCTTTTACTTACTTTGTTCCCAAATCTTTCTTACAGCCACACTGTCACTTTTTCAGTCTTGCATCTAGATGAAACAACTAACTGTTCGTACAAATTTTATGAAGAAATTAAAACTAGAAAAAATGTGGCAGGTTAGCCAGAGTTAATATGACCTATGCACGCTGAGAAAGGGTAGAACAGGAATAACCCAGGTTGTAATTGGCACACAAGTCTGTTTTCTTCATAAAGGTCCATTGGATACATTGTGTCCTGCCCTTCATCCTAGAGTAATGATGGGCAACATGATGGTTCTACATCATGTAAGCAATTTAATTCGACCTCTGTTATGCAAATGAAAGTGCAAAATATAAGATTTACCAGGTATTTTGTTCAATATTGTAAAGGAGAGAGACAGGGAAAAGACTAAATGCAATGAAAGGGAAAAGAAGAAAGGGAGAAGAGGAACAATATTGATTGGCCAACCATTTTTTTTTTGGTAGAGATGCAAAAGGTGCTCATGAAATGGATTTCACTCTGATAATATTTCTGTAAATGGGGTGATAGTATGTACTCATACAAACACTTTTCTAGTGACTTAAGAGTGACTTTCTAAGGGGAGGCAGAGGAAGAACTAACTTGTCCAGTTAGTTTGTGTTCTAATTTAGACACAGACATTTGAATAGAGAAGTCTGCAGATGCCAGATACAGCACTTCTCCTGTAGATTCCTAATCCTGCTGAATGTTTCAGTTACTACTCTAATAATTCCAAAACCAATCCATTCAGTATGAAATAAACAGATTTAAAGCACAGTAGGTCCAGGTACCATGCTTACTTTTGTTTAGCCCTTACTAACACTCTGTTTTCATAACTATTACCCCAGTATAAATCATGGGTCAAAATAACAAAGCAAGGAGACAGAGATCATGTGATCAGGGCAAAGAGTCATAATAAACTGATGTTAGATTTTGTTTGTAATGTTTGATGCTAATAATGCCTATAGCTAATGTATGTTTCAGAGCTTCACACAGTCTTTTCAGATTTGCTTCCAGGGCTAATTCCTAACATTCAAACAGGCAGTCTTTATAAAGCAACCTCTGCAAAAATCTGACTTTTCATTACTTATTCCTTACCCTTTCCTCTCAAAGGTATTTAAAATACAGGTAGATGTGGCACTTAGGAATACAGTTTAGTAGTGGACTTGGCAGTGCTGGGTTAGCAGTTGTACTTAGTGATCTTAAAGGTCTTTTCTGACCTCAATTATTCCTTTATTCTATAGTTTTTTATCAGAAATTAGCTAAGTATGTTAGTCTCTGCTATTTACTTTGACAAATATCCTAAGGCATGAGTTTAAACCTATCTCTTTGTCTTCAGTGACAGACTGCTCTTCAAAATAACCCCCTGGGTATTAGTTTCGCTTCATTCCTTTGATGCAATCAACAACAAGGAGAATCAGAGGATTAATTTTTAATAATGCACCTAAGCAAACACAAGTATAGGGCTCTTCTCCTATCTGTAGAAACACACCAACAATTTGATAACAAATCTTTCTGGATTGTAGAGCTTTCCCTTGAAATTTTATAAGCATGTAAATTTGATTGATTTTCTTTCAAAAGGTTTGGCATTAGTGACTCTCAAGATGTTATAGCACTGTAAAGGTTTACAAATTACAAATATTAGGCAATATATTTTTTCATCATCTTTTTGAAGATGACAATAAGGATGCTTGCACCCTTATCACCTTTCTGGTCTTTGTCTATATCCTTTCTATTATCTGTTTTTATTCCTTATTCAAGTTTAGAAACCCCTTTTGTTTTGGTTTTTTTTCCCCTGTCTTGCTTTCCTTTGTGCAGTGTTTATCTGTGTTCCAGATTTGAATAGTGACACCTATCATTCCCATTTCTAGGAGACTAAGAACAATGACATGATTAAGGAGCATTGTAAACACATTTTGTTTGTTTGTTTGTTTTATTTTGTTTTAGAACTAAAGCTCATAGAGAAAAAAGATTTGTAACATAACAATATGAATTCATGTCTCTCTTGCCTGATTTCTTATCTTACTCTTCCGTGAAACCTGGCAAAGTTATTTTTTTTTCACTTTTTTAGCCCTTTTTTGTAGAAGTATTTTAGGTAGACAGCTGAGGTCACTAAATGAATACATATAGCATAATTCCTGAAACTTTTAGCAAACAGGAAAATGTTATGTTGTTCTTCTAGTGAAAATGGTTTTTTTTACTGTTTTGCTAATGTCAAAATCAGACTTTTTCATTTACATTGTAAAAAATCAAGAGTCTACCTCAAAAGCAAAAGTGACCTGGATGTCATCTCAATTTTGTCATAGCCTTTGAATACAAATCATGGCATCTCATCTTGTTTTTCTGTGAAAACAAGGGTCAGGCAATCCAGCTGCTGAGGTCTCCTATTCTATACCAGTCCTTCTTAGTAAATTTATGGTTAATTTACTCAGATCTGGCAAGGAGAAGACCAGTAAGATTCTGAACATTTATGAAAATAGGGAGTATGGTAAAGAGACCAGTCTTTTCTGGACCATTAGGAAAATAAACTAATGTGTTATTAACAAGAGTTCCCATTACTGTCCTGGCTGAGTGGGGCTTGCACATTCTCAAAGTCTTTTAATCATAACAAAATAGTCCTTCAGGAACCAGGATTCACTAGTTTCTGGCATCCATAGAATAATCAACTCATTTGTGTGGGTACTAATGCACCAGAATGCTGATCCAGGCCTCTGAAAACACACGTACTATGGATGCAAATACCCACAAACCCAGCAAAAATTGATGTCCGTATGTTCAAAGCAAAATACGCAACCTTTAGAAAATCTGGAATGAAGGATTTTGGCAATGCTCTGCTACAAATGAAACTGATGACAAATGGAGAAAGTTACATACAGTAACTTTATATACAGTAAATACAAATAGTATTTCATTTGGGGTTCATGGACAACTGCTACTTTTTCAATATGAAAGCAGTTCATTTCTGGGAGATAAAGATGCTGTTGTAAGCAGGTCACACAGGTGTGCCTCAGACTCTTAAGAGACCGTGACTCCAGAAAGATATGTTCATACCTCCTCCCTCGCACTTCAGAAAGGATGTAATTTGTCAAAGAAAATTTGGAAACCTGTAATTTTCCCTGCAATTGCACATTGGGAGTCTTTGTAAGAGCTAGTATTGGTATTGCAAACATGATAAGATATGAAGATCTGCATCTTCTAAGGACCCAGACTTGGGGGAAACTTTTTTCTGGTTCCTTGTAGAAGCCTCTGTTTTTTAACAAAAAGACAGGAAGAACTTGTCATATGTGATTCTTGCCCTTGTTCTAAACATGCCATATCTCCTACTCTTACAAACCTCTTCTGCCATTTCCTTCCCAGCTTCTGTTCTGATGCTAAGACACAGAACAGTCCTGCTCCCAGCGTGACTGATCAGTTCTTTGCAGCATCATTGTCTGCAAGCATCTTTATTCAGTGTTTGTCTTGTTCACACTATCACAGCTATTCCTATTTTTGTCCCTGATCCCTCCTCTGCCCCATTCACTTTCCCTGCTTTCTTCCCCTACTCCCGATGCTGTGTTCATGTCTCCTATACTCTAGTCCTGTTTTGAAGCTTACTGATAGTGGTTTTTACCACTGTCACTTTTCCTTTCCTCCTCTGGTTTCCAGTCTCTCTCTTCCTTAGCCAGGTTTTTTTATAATGTTCCCCATGCTTCTTCAAGGCTGACTGGTTTCCTTTCCATATTTCCAGTCAGGAAAAAGTATTCCTCCCACTCATGTTTGAGTCTCTGGAAGGGATCATACAACTTGTAGGAATACTGGTCATTTTTTGTTTTGGTATTTTTATAGGCATTTTGGGCAGAGATATTTAAATGGACACCACAGCCAACCCTACTGAAATTTGAATCCCTGCATCAAATTTTGTGGTGGGCAGATCTCTTGGAAGAAAAAAAATTTAGGAATAAACATAGCACTCGATTAATTTTTCTTTGCCTTCAACATTGGATGAATTACATTGAACTATCTTTCTCCCCCCAAATAGATTTCCATGATACTGACAGAAATAAATGGTTTATGCTTACGAGTGTTGAGTAACCTTGACGATAGACTTTGTTACTTGTCACAGATACAATAAGTATGCTTGTTTTCACCTCACTATTTTTCTTCTACTATCAAATAACCATGGTAAGCTGTATGCAAATAGACCTTCCTTGATTTTAATGAGGTCTTATGAAACACTGCAGCCATCCTTTGGTTCCCATCTGTTTGTACCCTTTAAGTATTATTAGACCATACATTAAACTTTGACTGTGGTCGTAATAACAACAGGTACAGGTTAGAGCTTAAGACATAAAAAACAGCCATCTTCTTCTGGGTATTAAATTAATCACCAAGGAAACAGGTATGGAACATCTTGGAGTGCAAAAGGAGGAATGGCTTTCCTGGAAATCAATGTACAATTGTAAGACCACATCCAGCTAAGATCATGTCATCTCATCTGGGCAGCGCATAATGCCTATAAGTTGCCTGAAAATAGCAATATTTTTTCACTGAATTTGAATTTGGGGTCTATTTGATTTAAATTATCCTTACAATGAGAAGATATTCACTAATAAACATGTAGGTGCTTTGAGTAAAATATCTTCTAGGCTTTCTACTTGCATTAGAGCAGAAATCTTGACTTTATAGTAGAACAATAGCATACTTAATGCTGTTAATAATTTCTTGATAGTGTTAATTACAATCACAGATAACTCTTAATTACATTTTTCGTAACATGCAAAAAAATCTATTCTAACAGTCAGTTCGTTAATATCTTTTATAAATGTGTTGATAACAAAATACTACATATTGTTATTGAATATACTGTTATACACATGCTTCATTTAATTTGTAAGTCAGTTGACCTTAATAGAACAACCAATTTTCTTATAAATACTTACCATTTTTTTTGTAGAATTATGACTTAGTTAATTCACTAATTGTAACAGTAGATATTTTATTTATAATATTTGAAAACAAAAATAATTATTATCCTTTAATAGCCCAGAGAGGTTGTGGATACCCTATCCCTGGAAGGTCTGTCTGGCTGGGACCCTGAGCAGCCTGATCTAGTGGTGGCATTCCTGCCCGTGGCAAGGGTATTGGAAGTAAATGAACTTTAACATCCCTTCCAACCCAAATATTTTTATGATTCTATGATTCCATGGTAAGAGCTATGTATTTTTAAAGTACATCTATTCTTAAACAGTGGTTTATTGTTAAGGTAATCTGTATTCCATTTTTGCTGTTGTTTCTCTAATCATGCTTTATTGCCAGTAATACTAGAAGTTAAATAGATATTACTACCTCATGAGAATATCTCCTGCCTTCTAGTCAATAGCCCATTTCAAAGAGTGCAAACCCAGTCTTCAATTATAGTTTTTCTGTATTTTTGATTTGATAAAATCAAAACCAGAAAACAGGGTAGTTACTGAAGACTGAAAGGAAACACACCAGGGAGCTGGACTTTCTTGAAGCGTAACATGTTCAGTGCAAATAGAAGAAAAGTTTCAAGGTTATTTTCTTGTCAATTGAACCATTTTTTGTTGGTTTGGATATTTGTTATGAAAAATATCAATACCTTGACATCTGCTAACTTTACAGCTGTTCCTAGCTTTAGTTTTTCTTTTTCACAGGAGTGGTATGATGCTGAATGCTGTAAGATGTTGCAGATAAGACCTGCCAAGGGGCAGGTGAAACTATGGGGATCATATAGAACCTCCTGGAAGTTTCCCCACTGTCTTATTTTCTTTTGCCACATTTTGAGAAATATAAATAAGTTACCAGGCTGGAATTTTGGATATTGATAAAAGAGTCTCACAGTCTTGTCTAAGAACCACTTCCTCATGGTAAGTTCAGCTCCTTCACAACAGCCCAGAGATCCTAAGGCAAGTGATTTTTTTTCCTTAGGAACTAAGTTTGAAAACTATGACAACTATAACTGCATCATTCAGATGGTTATTTTAGGTTTTATAGATTTTGGTTACTGATTTGTCCAGAGGAGCTTAGATGGCTTATCATGTCTGTAATATTATCCTGATAACTCCTGAAATCCAGCAGTATCTTTGTATTCAAAACCACCTTGGAAAGTACCTGGTTTCTTTCAGTTTTTTAAAATTTTGATATTTAAATAATTTTGATCTTTCTACTTCCATATGGTAAAGAAAGGCAGCTACCATATGAAATATGAACCACACTGAATTAGTAATGTACATAATTAAAACTATAGCTGTGTCCACTTTGAGTTTTTAGTTATTATCTTCTTAACACAGGGGAACTCAACTTAATCAAAGGTAATGAAGAATTGTAATTTCCATGGCTTTAATTCACTGGCTTACTTTTAAGCAATATGAATGATAACTTATGATTAAAATCTTTGGCAGGAGCACTGAATATAGAACAGAAGTACCCCAATGCAGAAACTCTGTTCAGTTCTCTTTGTCAGGTAAAACTTTTTTCCCCAACAGAGGAACTATAAGAAAATATAAGTTAGTTGTTACTTGAGCAGTTCAAGTCTGGGCTCCCCACTTATGTAAGGATCACCAGTGTGAAGTTGTGTTTTTCATACATGCCCAACTATGGGATGATTTTTCAAATAATGAAATAATAATTTGTGTGAGATGATCTCTGAACTTTTCTTTCATGAGGTCTTGTATATAGTTGCTTTTTATTTTTTCCCCAAAATTTCAAGCCACTTTTTAAAACATGATGTCAAAACCAAAGTGTGTTTTTAGAGATAATCCCCAGTGGAATGACTGGCAGCTGAATAATGTTTTGTCTTTTTATTGACAGGTCTTAGCTTCTTTATGTCTTTCTGTTTGCTCACATCAACCTTGTTATTTTTTACTTTACAAGAAAGCAAACAGGCTGAAAATCTTTTCTGCAGACAAGTCAATACATTTTTATACTTTCTGGTGTTTTATTTTCAGGGAGGTTCACATGGAGAGGTTGGGCATGAAGCCAGATGTCCTGGAGGTAATTCCTAGAGCTGCAGCAAGCTGTGTACTTACTATCAACCGCTTTGAACAAATACTCCCAAATGGCAAGCTCAGTTGACCTGGGTTCAAGAGAGAGATGGCTCATGATCTGTTGTTGTCTTGGACCATTTATTGCTGCTCTGATCCAAGAATGGAAGAAAGTTTGAGGAAAGTGAGCATGTGGGAAGATCCTGGTATTTTGAAAATCTGAGTGTAGATTATGTTTAGCAGAGATGAGCAATGTGAGTGATTTTGAAAAAGGTAGCAGTGTTTAATTTAAATATTGAAATAATTCATTTTCCTATTTCAAAAATTTCTGTATCAGTATGAATCATCTTAGAATCAGGCTGCACTGCTGAGGTGAACAAGGGCCTTGTTCTGAAAATACCTCTGGATAAATCTCTTCTGCTCTTTTATGGAATGAGAAAGAGATTTCAACCATCAGGGGAAACTACAGCAACAGTCAGGGCAGGAATTGCTCCACTGAAAGAACTAGGAATAAAATTACGCCTGAAACTTGGAATATATGTTCAGAGTCAGCTTCTTCATTCAGAACTCTTCAAAAAATCATCCTTATGAAGATAGTGGTTTCTTTCTTGCAATGTCATCTGGCAGCAGAAGGACATGGGGAACATACCAGGAGCAGCCACATATAGAACATAAGCTGTGGCAAGAATTTTCTAGTTTTCATGCTTTCATGGATAATTAAAGCCAGATCTTATCTTTTTAACCCACTTGTGATAATGTCATTAGATGAGGTTTCAGAAATTCCACAAAAATCAAAATATGTCACAACCACTCATTTCCCATTATTCAGCAACCCAGTCACACCATCAAATAAAAACTGTGCTGTGTTCATAATAGTTGACTATATTAATTCATTATTTTATGTCCAAGATGTTTACAAACCGGATTGATTCTGTCGTTCTCAAGGCTCTCTTTGAATATTTTCTTTATTTTTTTGTCTTCTCTCCTCCAGTGGGATCAATTGTGTTCTCCACCAGATCCCCAGTAACTTATAGAGAACAAACATATTTGACTATTTTCTTAAGTACTGCAGGATGAGTTTTCTCATCTCTGTAAATTTGAATATCTGACATAAAAACTTGTTCTTTCCTTTTTTTTTTCCTCTACACTTCTGGTTTCTTAAAATTAATTTTGCTAAGTATGAAATTGCAACCATCTTCTTGGGTGTTTTTTAATCTCTATAGTTTTTCGAGCAAAACATTAATATACAAGATTTTTTAAGGTCAAGATTAATAACATACAAATCCCAGTGGCAGTTGATTTTGGTACAAATACTCAATGTTGCTATGGTAAATTCCTAGGGACTGGGAGAAATGAGTGTTATTTTGGGCTTGAGGAAGAAGCATCTGGGGGTCTTCAGGCTTCTCAGCATTACCTTGGTCCTCGGGAAGGTGATGGAGCAAAAATTTTGAGAACTTTCCAAACACATGAAGGACAAGATAATGACTTGAAATAGGCAGCAGGGATTTAGGAAGGAGAAATGATGCCTGATGACCTGATAACTTTTCATGATGAAATTACCAGTTCATTGGAAAAAGGGTAAACACAGGATATAATTTACCTTGATTTCAGCTCTAACCTCCTCATAGGTAAACTGAGGAAGTATAGACTTGGTAAGAGGACAGCAAGGCAGGCTGAAAACTGCCAGCTGCTGGGCTAAAAGTATTATAATCATTGATAAAAAGATCATCTGGATACTGGTCACTAGAGGTAGGCCCCAGGGCCATTACTGTTTGAAATCTTTATTAATAACCCAGGTGATGGGAAAAAATACACCCTCAGTAAGTCTGCCAACTGTACAGAATGAGGAGGAGTGGCTGATGCACCGGATGCCACTCAGAGGGTCCTTGAAAACCCCAAGAAGTGGGCAGAATGAAACCTCATGAAGCTCAACAAAGGGAAGTGCCAAGTCCTGCTCCTGTGGAAGAGTGATCTAATTGTGCACTAATTGTGGCAACTGAGGGTCAAACAACTGGAAAGTAACTGCTGCAAAGGCTCTGGTGGTCCTGGTGCACCACAAGTTGAACATGCGCCAGCAACATGACCTTGCAGCAAGGAAGGCTAAGGGCATTAGGAGGAGTGCCAGCTGATGGAGGGAGGTGATCCTTCCCCTCTAACCAGCTCTGGTGAGACACATCTGAGTGATGTTTTCAGGTTGCAAAAGAAAATTACCAATTTTTGTTTTAATATTTGATACTTATTGAAAGTGAAAAGGCTGGCAGAAACCCATAATTTTACCTAGATTTGCTTTATTTTCTTGTGCACAGTGATTGTTGGCTCATTAGGTTATTATCTTGCCCTCTGACTCATGTATCTGATCTGAAACCTCATTTGCCTGCTAGTAATCAGTATCTCTGTCTCTTTCTCATTAAGGTAGCCAATATACTATTCTTTCTAGTCCACTTGAAGCTGGAATGAAAATTAATAAACTACTAAGAAAGAGTCTGAGGATTTTTCCTTTATTAGAAGAGTTCCTTCTCTTTTTACAGAAATTGTGATCCCGACAATTCTCTCTTTTTTTTTTTTTTGGCAGAGTGGATCAATGCAGTTCACCTAAGAAAACCTGTTTAAATTTCCTAACCAGTCAGTGCACTAGTGAATCTAACAATAGGAGATTCAGGGAATTTCATGGAAGCACTGCTTTTTCTCCTTTGACTAGCTTAGAAAGTTTTCAAAGGATATTCAACCCATCTAATCCACTCCTATCCATGTGGTCTGTATGTCCTCTGTGGTAGTTTCCAGCTCTTCTGAGGATGGCTGTGACTGCCAGTGACTCACCTAAGACAGATTACAAACTCCAGAAATGGTGAGGAGACTGAAAATCCCAAAGAAGTGTCCTAAACAGTAACACAAAGAGAAAAAACACTTTTTTTTTTTTGAGGGATGACCAGAGAGCACATTGTACATGGAAGTACAAAACTGAAATTACCAGTCCTAGGAAACATCCCTGCAAAATAGCAAAGAAAGCTTAACATTAATTTCACCAACCTTCAAAGAGAACATTTCAATTCTATTTAACGCACTGAATAAAAATTGATTAATAAATGTTGAAATAGTTTGTTTCAATCAAAACTCAGACAACCCTAGACTATCATGCCTAAATTGAAATATTAAAATTATCTTAATTCCATGACAAATGCTGATATTTTAACTTGTTTTTTTTGTTCAACACAGAAGAAAACCTGAATGTAAATATTGCAATTTATTAAAATAATGTTTTTGATTTTTAACCAAAATGCAAAAAGCTTTTTACTCATATATTTGATTTTATAAGAGGCCATAAATCACATAGCAATTTGTCTTCTCATCTATTTTTTTTTTTTGGAGAATAGTAGCATTTAAACAACTTTAATTCTTGGAACCCCTGCTCTGGTAATAATAGTTCTTGTCACCTGGGGAATCTTGGTAATTCCCAGGTTATCTCATCTGAGACTTGATCTAGCTATCAATAAGCTGAGAAACTATAGACATATTCTGTGAAGAGATGTGTACACTTGAGCCATTTCAGGTCTCTCAAAGTCTGCTATGGTGTGGTAGTTGCTAGAGAATTGTGTCCTTCTTTGATGTGGTCAGGCAAAGAGGACAAAGCAGGCAGAGAATCCATTCATATGTGGAAGCAGGTTACAGCCAAGGTGATGGAAAAGTAAAGTAGGCTTGTGGCACTAGGCAGAGTCTCTGGTGCAACTGGTTGGTGTTGCCCTGGACTCACACATGATATGCAGAATTGATTGTTGCATACTGGTTTTGGGTCACTGCTGTTAATGACAGTGGGGACCCTTTCTGGGAGTGTAAGCCAAACAGTGGGTGAGAGGTGGATGCTGAATCTGTTGAGAGTTGGGTTGAATGGCTATTGCACAAGCATAGTAGTTCATCATTGCACTTGTCAATAAAAGCCTGGGTTTTCCAAAGGTGAAGTCATGCTGCGGATTCCTCTGTGGGGTGAAAAGGGTATGAGGCCTTGTGTTATTACTATAGCTGCTTCAGAGCCCTGACCTTTTTCTTGCTTTAACTGTAGTTTCATCAAAAAACAATCCAGTGTTTTAGGAGTTCAGTATTATGTGAATCTAAATATGAAATGAACATTTGAATTCAAGGTGAAGTCAGGTCTAAAATTCAGATTTGGTACAAAGCATGTTACCTTCCTTTTTGGTATCTTAATGATAACATTCTTTGGATGTAATTTCCATCTTGTCAGAATGGAATCAGAAAGCAGGAACTTAATTAGTTTTGAATCTGATAAGGAAATGGCATGCTTTCAGATGCGGGTACATTGTTTTGACCTTTGTGTGTCCTGTAACAAAGGTACTTCTGGAAAGGATCTCCAGAGATACAGACTAGTGGAAAAGACTCCTTAATATGCCATCAGCATCACAGAGCTTGTCTTCCCATCTTCAAATTTTGTGATATTTGAACAACATCACTGATAAAGCAGTGAGAATTTGATTATTTGTAACAGAAAAAGTTAAATGAGGGGAATGAGACCATGGTAAAAATACTGACTACCGAAGCTGTATTTAGTTTTTCTCTGCTATAACTTATGATGAAATGTGCAAGAAAAAAGAAGTTTTACAAATGCTGTAAATCCCACTGTGAGTTCATTAATCAAATGAGAAAGCAGTTGTAATTTTTAATAGGAATTTTTATATACCATTGTAGGCCTGAAGCTGTAAACTTTAAATCCTTAATTTAGGTATAAGGCTGCTTTAGCCATTAGCCTGGTATATAATCTCAGATAAATACTAAGGTAATTTGTTTGCCTCTCAGCATTTCTGAAGTAAGGATTGTATAGTATCACAGCAAAAGTGAGCCATATGCTGCAAAGGAAACAGTTACTACTGTTTTACAGTGATTCTTTCAGTTCATTTTCTTACTAAGATTAAATGGTTTATCTGAAAAACATAAAATTAAATTATCACATCTGAAAGTCATTTCACATGCAGATAAAATAGGAATGAAGGCACAGGTAAGTCATTACTTTCTTAAATGTGCTGTATGTATGTATTTTTTTAAAGTAAGAGTAGGTAATCAGAACTGTTCCTTCTGGTCTTAGGAGTGAGGCTATTTGTGCATGCGTGTTTAGTGGAAAGAAATTAAGACATATAGATAGTATTTAATTACTTCTCTATTCACTCACATTTAGAATATCTATAAAATGAACAGTCTTTCAGGCTCAGAAGATATTTGAAGTTAACACATTTCCATTGCTATGTTGCTACACTGTGACTGGATTAATTTGTCTTCCCTCACTCAGACTTGGTATCACACCATCTTCCTGATTTCCCATTTTGCAATGTTACATTTCTTTACCTCTTGACATTTTAATGTTAGTTGCTAAAGTCCAACAATGACAGCAATGGCACTTGTTTTGCTTTCTGTGTGTATTTTCCTTTTAGTAATATGTCTTCCATCATTTTCTGATATAAAGTCTCATATATTTGTGACAACTAAATTGAATAGGATTTCCTTGCAAAATGTCAGTGATGCTCTGGAGGTGATCAGTTTATTTTGAAACAAAAGTGAATACTTGTGAATTTTTTCATTGTTCTGTGGGAGAACAGGTGCATGAATTTTAAGCAATTAAATATTTTGCATTTCACTTGCATGACACTAGATGGCCATCTAAGTAGTTTTTTGAATCTGTTCTATATCATGCTATAAGGAGTAATATGGTATACATAAACTTCAGACCCATAGTATTACCTGGTGACCTGCATTCTGCTCCTTACTAATAATGCTTGAGTACATAGCTCTTCTAAACTAGTTTTCAGTATACCATAGAACTACATTGCGTCATCGTTTCGGTTGTCTTCTCTGGCAGTCATTGGTGTAGACAGCAAGGGTTTTTTCTTTCAATTTTAAAACAAAGCAAGTGAACAAATCTGTTGTGGCTAAAAAGAAAAGTTTTTTATAAAATTAATCTTCTTTAAAACATACTGATTTGATACTGTGAATTCTATTGACCAAAAGTGTAAATAAAATGAGGTTTTATCAGCTTTTTTTCTGAGCATGAGCTATTTATTGCCAAGGTAACATTTGAGAACTAAAGGTACATGAAAATTAATCTTCCACTTCCAGCCACAATTGCTGTTACAGTTGTTTTAGTGATGAAAAGACCCTATAGTTCCAATTTAGCTCAATCCAAAGTGCACCTTCACACCCTTCTAGTTGGACAAGCTCAATTTCAGTATTAAAACTGCTATGTGAATAAAAATCCCCCAGAAACTACCTGATTGATAAGGTGAATACTATTAGGCTGTCAGGCAAGGCTCATCTAACCTGAAGGATTAAATTTGCCAACAGAGTTAGTAATTTTGCAGTGCAACAAATTTTATTTTGCAAATTTGAATTTCTGTGTCTCCAAATTACTAAATGAGGCTTGCAATATATCAGATTGTTGATTTCTCATTGTGATCATCTTGTCAGCATGCTTGAAGGACACCTTATGCCCATTTTCCCTTTGTAGAATAATCCTTTAATACTTTTCCTAATGTGAACAACTGCTGCTCAGTGCAGTATGCTTCTTACTGAGGATGTGGGCCAACTGCTGTTGGAGAAAGGGGAAAATTCCCACTGACTTGAGTTGAATTTGGATCAAGCTCATGGGAAGCTAATCAGCACAAGAAATATGCACATGCTTATCCTATTACTGTTTATTTGTGTCTAAGTAAACAGAGTAGCAGCAAACTTGCAAATTAAGCTGCCTCCAAAAGTTTTCCTAGTTCTCATATATTGCCAGTATATGTTGACAGCACATATAACTGAATCAGTGGTGACATCAGACATGTGCAGTCACTGTATGAAGCTCCACATTTAATTTCCCCCAATGCTCTTTGCCTTTTCATGTGAACAAACATGACTGATGGCCTCATGAATAGGAATTTTAACCAGGCTACCATGTCTGGGTTCTGTCCGAAATAAGGAGTTTTAACAATCAAGTTATACAAGAATAACAAGAAGATGAGTGGCACAGAAAAGAAACTACAATTATTCATGTCTTCTTTCTGGTTTTACTATTCATCTTCTTTTTTTTCTTTTATAAAATCTATGGAACATGAAGTGACAGTGGATTAAATGCAAATCTTAGATGATATGTAGACAGAAGTGGGAGATGATGCAATATTTTGTCAGCCTTCAGACTCCAGGAAGCTTCCAGTGGCAGCTATCAAATTCACAGTCGATGTCTGGTGAACTTTAAATTGACTGTGAAGCTGAAGAGATGTGATCATACAGATCAAGCTGTATTGCTTTTATTACCACTTCATAGCTCTATAGTTTGATAAAGACTTGATTGTGCTGCTTATAGTAAGACTGAGACTGTAGGAAGACTAACTACTTATTTAGTCAAAAAAGTACCTCCAAGTCAAAAGGTTTTGTAATCTGTTTGTTGTGAGGTTTTTTTCCACTGATAAAGATAATACTTTTAGATGACCTATATCTAGACTGGAAAAGTAAACAAGGCCAGGACACAAATTTGAGAACTAGGACATAATTAATCATTTGTGCGCTGTTCAGGAGCAGGATGGACCACCCTCTCTGTGGGTGAAGAGAGAAAGGAGAATGTAGCATCAGAGCTCAAACCATGCTGTTCTCTTTGCCTAAAGGCCAGACAGTGGGCCCTAGCCCATTTTACTTAGTAGCAGACTGCATGAGTGGCTTAGAAAACATCCAGATTCTCTCATTCTTGTAATTAACAGCTAGCATAAATTCTTATGTGATACTTTCAAAAACTGTAATTTAAGTTCACTGTTTCTGTCAGCATATTTTCAACAGCTTGCACATGACAAAATAAGTAAAAGCTATCTAGAGACCTCTGGTTATTGTCTTATGGCCTTGAAGGAAAATTTCAGATTGCAAGAAGATAGTCTAAATCAAGATGATGCAGAATGTACCTTTAATTTCATAACAGAGAAGCAAAGTATTGCAAAGGGCATGCTAATCTTATATTTATAAAATTAAATTTTTTTAGTAAAATAATAAAATAAGAGCTGAAGTGTTTTCTGATGTTACTCATACTTATAATGTAATGTAAAGTGGAAGCTATCTTCCAAGAATGACTCCTGGTCAGAGCTTAAGACTAATCAAATTAATTTCTGACACATTCTCTCTTTCCCATCCTTAATTGATAGGAAATTTGTGGCAGCACTGGTTGCAAATGACTGCATATTAAGTTTTTCTACACCATGTATCAGTTTCAGGAGGAAAAGGTTAAGGTCCTTTTGACTACACTTCCTCTTTCAGAATAAGCTCCTTGTTCAAACATGAGCATTTTTTTGAAGGAAAAGAGTTTTGATTTTGAAGCATCCTGCACAATGGACTATGACATGTTGTAAAAAAAAAATGAATCAGTCCAGTGGATATTTAGGATTGTACAGAGACAGTGCTGATGAAAGTGTTCCTAAACTCAGAAATCAGAATGAGAATAATATATATAAGGGGTGAAAAGGAAGGAGTGGGACAAAACATCAGTTCTTGCGAGTGTTGCCAGTCAGCATATCATCAGTAGGACAATTAAGTTCTGACTGCCACAGGACAATTGTAAGCAGAATGTACTGCAGACAATGTCCTGATGAGAGATACTGCATTTCAGGGTAACTAGAGACTATGCAGACAGGACAGTCCCCTTCCAGTAGCTAATGATGTAATCTCTACCTAGATTCTCAAGTCAGGTTTCTTGCTGACTTCTATCACACTGAGTATAGAACATATATATTTGATTTGATGAGCACTTGCACACTGTAGACTTGACAGATAGTTGCACTTCGTGATCTTCCTTATCTTTTTAATGGTTGAATTTGTGAGTAAATATTGTGAGGAAACTTTCATACATCAGTGTTTTCAATCTTAAATTAGAATGTTATATTTTAAAATTCTCTTTTTAAGAAGTCTATTGAGATATTTACCTTATTGCTCCATTTTTTACAGAGACTAAAATTTCACATCATAGCAAAAGAACATAGCAGCAAACACTTTAAATTCCTCTTAATTGTTTCCAAGTGCATGTCTATCAGTGCAGATTTTGCTGTCTTCTCTGCCTTATGAGTCAAAGCCTGTGGCCTTCTCACACCTGAGGTATGTCAATGTGCTATTCTGCAGGCAAATAACAGCTTGTTTTGCTCAGGGTTCATGCCACCAACAGACAAACTGGGTTTGTGCAGTGTCACAACTGATGTTAAGCCTGAGAATAAGCTGAAGTTCAGGCCTGCATAAGAGCAGATAGGCAGTTCGAAGTATGGACAGTGGGAGCCTGTATTAGCTCAGTGTATGCACACGGTGACATCTTGTTTGCCTGCAAAAGGTGTGTAGCTTTGCTCTTGCAGCTTGTCCCATCTGTTATCCTGCTAGGTCAGGACACCTTGTGCATTTGCAAGTCCTTTTCTTCTAGAAGACCACAAGAGAGCTTGATTAAAGTGATTCCAAGCTAAAATGTTCAAAACAAAATATCAATTATTCATCCAAAGTGTTCTGTGATAGGGAGCAAAAGGGAAAAAAAAAGCAGAAAAACTTGCATTGAGTTTAGTTTTATGAAAGTTTATTTTTAGTTTTTCTTTTAGCTTTCTTTTTTTTTTCTTAACCTCACTGCAAGAGATTGTTAATTTAAGTCAGTGCTGTAAGGTCCATCCTTGGCTGGAGAAGTCCTTGCACAGTTCATGAAGGACTGTGGGAGGGACTCAGGTTGGAAAGTTCATGGGCGACTGTCTCCCATAGGAGGGACCCTACATTGGAGCAGGGGAAGGACTACTCTCCTTAGGGAGAAAGCAGCAGCAGAAGCAACATGCAATGAGCTGACGGTAACCTTCATTCCCCATCTCCCTGCACCACTGAGGGAGAGGAGGTAGAGAACTGGGAATAAAGTTAACCCCAGGAAGGAGGGACAGGTGGGGGAAGGTGTTCTTAAGGTTTGTTTTACTTCTCATTATCCTACTCTGACTTAATTGTTAATAAATTCAATTAATTTCTTCAAGTTGAGACTGTTTTAATCTGACAGTAATCACTGAGTGAACCCTCCCCGTTCTTATCTCAATTTATGAACCTTTTTTATATTTTCTGTCCCCTGCGCAGTTGAGCTGGAAGTGATAGAGCGACTTTAGTGGGTACCTGGCTTCCAGTGAAGGTCAACCCACCAAAGTAAGACAGCCTTCTTATTACTATTTTCAGCTCTCTGTTGAAGACTTATCTCCAGTTACTGCTGAAGCTGTATGTAAACTGCTTTCTTCTTGAGACCCTTTACAGGTTTTATGTTTTGTTGCGGTTTTTTTGATTGATACTTTTGTTACTGGCCTAAGGAATGAGAATGGTCTACTTTGTTGGCCAGTGAAGCCGCAGCATCTACTCGTTCTGCACTGTTTAACAACCTTCCTTTGAGCTTTTGCAGTTAAGTGAGCAACAGGGGAAGTTACTGAATTCCAGATTTGAAGAACAGCTGCAGAAGACAGAAGCTAACAGCACAATGCTTGAATAATTATACCCATATTGACCAGATCTTGTTATTGAATACTCCTGTTACTCCACCAGCCATATCAGAATTCATCCTTGGCCTGTTTCTGTCTTCTGCAGTGGAAGAGTTGGGAATCTAAAGGTCAGTTCTCTCTTTCCCCTTGTCTTTATTTTAGGAGAGATTTTTATAACAAAGCTGTCTTGGCATGTGTGACTTTACCTGCTCTCCTCAGCAGCCTTGGATAGTTAAATGCTTTTACATAGATGAATGCATCAGCCACCAACATGACCATTCCTTTGATATGCTTGATGCAAGATGATGATTATAATAATGCTTTGTCCAACTAGACCATACAGAGGAGGACTCTCCTAAAACAGTGGTCTGAAGCAATGTTACCTCCTGTCATATTGCACATATATATAAATTTATAGCTGTTAGCCACCTGGTTGCTTTCTTCCCATGTTGCCAGTGTGTTGTTATGAACAGTGGTTTGCTTAGATTGGCAACCAGAAAGCTTGGCACCAGGAAGGAAAGCAACAAACTGTTGAATGGAGCTGTATGTATCAGCCAAAATCCAAACATGCAGAAAGCCTTTCCTTTTTGCAGTAGGGCTGCTTCTTCCTTCTTTTTGGACTGCTAAAAACACTAGGACTATGTGTAAACTAGTGGATAGGTTGTGCCCAAGACTGCTCTCTTCCACAAAATTAAGCATTGTGATCAGGCTTGCACTTATATGGTTAAAATCTTTTGCTCTCCCGAATATGGTGAATCAACTTATTATGTCTCTTGTGAATGGTACCCTGATGAGCCCTTTTCTGCCTGCTATTTCACAAGCTATTCCTCAGGGCCTGGCCTGTCATGTGCCACATCTGTGTGAGGAAGCCTGCTAACAATTGAACAGTATGGATGATGGCAAAATAAGGGTCGAATCTATGACTTAACACTGTTTGCTATACTATAGATGAACTAGAGATCTTCAACATCAAACTTTTGAATTAGAGAGATGGAGCTGCTGGTAGAGCCCTGTCAGGAAGGGGCCTGGCTCTCACACTTTCTGACCCCTGTGCTGTGCATTAGCACAGAACCCTCCCCAGGAAGGGGGACCCAGGTGAGCTGGGCAGCTGACACAGCAATGTAGTTTGCACAGGTAAAAAAATTGGAAAATTGCTGTGTTCTGCTGCCTGTGCAATTGAATGGGATTTTCACTTCTGAGCACAGTCTTAGCAACAATGGGATCCTGTCCCGTATCAAAAACAGCGTGGCCAGCAGGACCAGGGCAGTGATCTTTCCCCTGTACTCTGCATTGGTGAGGCCACACCTTAAGTACTGTGTTCAGTTCTTGGCCCCTCAGTTCAGGAAAGATATTGAGGTGCTGAAGCAGGTCCAGAGAAGAGCAACAAGGCTGGTGAAGGGACTGGACTATAAGTCCTATGGGGAGAGGCTGAGAGAGCTGGAGTTGTTTAGCCTGGAGAAGAGGAGGCTCAGAGGTGACCTCATCACTCTCTATAAACTACCTGAAGGGAAATTCTAGACAGGTGGGGGTTGGTCTCTTCTCCCAGGCACTCAGCAATAGGACAAGGGGGCAGGGGCCCAAGCTCTGCCAGGGGAAATTTAAGTTGGATATCAGAAAAAAGTCTTTCCAGAGAGAGTAATCAGGCATTGGAATGGGCTGCCCAGAGAGGTGGTGGATTCACCATCCCTGGAGATTTTTAAACTGAGATTGGACGAGGCACTGAGTGCCATGATCTAGTAAATGGACTGGAGTTGGACCAAGAGTTGGACTTGATGATCTCAGAGGTCTTTTCCAACCCAATTGATTCTATGATTCTATGATTCTCCAGGGTAAACACTAAACTCTACCAATGGAAAGTCTCTGTACATTGAATAAAACCTGTGATGTATGGTAGAATAAAGAACTGAAAAAGAATTAAGATGTTGTCACTGATACAGTGTAGCTTTAATAGAGTAGATATTTTTGTATATAAGCAGGGGGATTAGCTTCTAGTTAGAACATCTGAACATATTTAAAAAGACTCAAACTTGTACTTCAGTGTATTTTTTAAATAACTAAAAGTACAGTCACATAGGGAGAATATCGACAGATGAAACCTAAGCCATACCTTGAAAATGAACATTCAATCTGTTGCTGCATTCAGTATGACCATTTGAGTGTTCAAGATGCTGATTCAGGTATTAAGCATATTTGGTATTTAACACCCTCCTAGCATAAGTAAATTGAAATGAATAGTTTGAAAATCTTTTATTTCTATGCCATTTCACATAAATGTACATACTTCTACATATCCTAGATCTTGCATCCTCATCAGTATTTCTTGCAGATATTTCACTTATCTTTGATTAATTTGTATAAAAATGTAGCAATTTCTTGCTCAGTTTGTACTCAGAGTTCTCCTTTCTTATGTCTATATGTTTATTTTTCCTTTTGCTTTAATGAACAGCTATTTCTGTGCAGTTCAGATATTACTCGGAACTGCTCCTTTTGTGTTTTAAAGATGTTTTATTTGTCACTGACTCTATCCTATTTATAATCTTTTAGCAGAAAATTAATTAGAAAAAATGAAGCAAAGTTCCTAGTTGCAGTGAAATAAAGGTGTCCCTTTACCACTAAGGAAAAGATGCTGGTACAAACTAGCATAGAAAAGTCCGTGTCCACACTGTCAAAATCTCTGTTGGTCCAAAGCATCCAGGCTATGTCTTGAGAATGTTCCCTGGCTGGGAATGGTCCCTGGCTGGGAATAGTCCCTGGCCCACACTATCAAACTTTGTCCAAGAACTGTTTTAGTGTGCAGATGTCAGCATGGGCCAAAAATCTGCTAGCAGCAGTTTAACTGCAAAGAAAATCATGTTGCAGTGATTGGTATGGCTCTCTAGCACCATTTAATTTTTCAGTATGAGTAGTCAGAAGCTACCATTCCTTTCCACATTGTTATGTAACCAGAGTAAGCAGTGTGATAGTAGTTTTGTCATGTTTAAAAAGGGTTAAAGTTCTTTTGTCTCCTTATGCAACATAAAAGGTATGGCATCCTACATGCACACAGGTAGTCATATGGGCTGAAATGCATCCATAGTTAGGGTTCTTTTTTCATCACATCTCTGTGCTCTGGAGAATCTCTTTCAAGTTTGCACATGCCAATCTAAAATTTAATTTCTCTTGACAGACATTGCCAATGCATACTGTGATATTTAATGCCTTTGTAAAAACTGTATCTATTTTCTGATATATGACCTGTATTTCATAAAGATCTGAATTTTAATTTCCTTCATGCTCTCTGAGTCTTCATTTCAAGTACATTTAATTTTTTATAATGGTCTTTCTGAAGTATACGTGTATTTTAGTAAACTATTTCTAAAACACTCAGCTGAGACTGCATTTATTTGTTTTCTTTTCTTCAATTGGTACTGGCAATCTCTGATCTTTCAGACTTTTATAGATTTAATAAGTGTGTTAATGAATAAATAATTAAAAAGAAGTGCCACTTTACCATAAGTTTATCTAGAAATTTTAGGAAGAAATGGTACTATGCTGTCTAGACTGAAATTTCTTCTACCTTGGTTTTGTTCAACAATTTTCTTTAGTGCACTTTGCAAAATTTTTAGGTAGGTACATCTCTTGGACAGTGCTGATGACTGTAGTTTTCCTTACTGGCTCTCTAGTGTGTTACAGAACTCACCAGCCCTGGCAGTAGCAGCATTCTAACATGATTAGAGACTCTAAATCATGTTAGCATGCTGCTACAGCCAGTACTGCTGTACTCTGCCATACCAACAGGGTTCTGATTTGATGACATTAAGAGACAGAAAATTCATTGCCTTCCTTGAGGTTTTGTTCCACTCCTTAACCACTTTCATTGCCAAAAGATGCATCTTGTTTCCAACATAAATTAATCTGCTCTGACTCTCAGTCCCTACCAGTTTTTACTTTGCTTAAGTATTTCATTATCTGAAATTCTTCTTTTACTTCACTCAGATCTGCTTTCACTGCTTTTCCTTTTTTGTTGTTGTTTATTTTTAATAATGCACAGTAATAATAGTTATTAATTTAATAATTCTCGTCTCGTCAGGTATATTCTTAAAATCTCAAATAATTTTGAAGCCATTTGAGAAACATTTCTAACATCTAACATGGTTTATGGATGAGAACTTGAAAACTTTAGAGAGATGTATTTGAACATAAAATGACTTATTGTGTTATCTATTTTGTTTATAGATAGATGTTTTTTTGTAAAAAGTACTCACTATCAATAGTCAAGGTCATATTACCAGAAGAAAGATCTCTTCTATGTTACATACCAGATTTGGAGTCATACCTCTGTGTCTAGGACTACATGGTCTCTAAACTAGAGTGCTGAAGAAATTCGAATGCGAAATTCCTTGTTTGCTGTCAAGAATACCTATTGTAGTATCTATAGAATTAGAAGTCCTTACGACTGGAAAATAAGAAATGTAGCATGTATACATGTATTCATTTAAGAAAACAAAAAACTGATCCACTAGCTACAGACTAGTTAATATAACCTTAATACAGAACATTTTGGTACAGTTATAGAAATAAAGAAGAGCTTGAGATGAGTAAGTAAACAAAAATGAGGTAAGATACAACATGGTTTTAACAAATACAGAATGAGTGAGGCTAATGTGATACCTTCCTAAGAGGAGATAACTGATTTTCCAGACAAGTGAACTGCAGCAGGTCTCATCTGTCTAGAATACAGTGACTATAGTTCCTCATGAGAGGTTATTAGTTCAACAGCAGTTCAGTGTGTGTAAAGATCTGGATAAAAAAAGGCCATGCCGGATGAAGTTGAAAGGGGAACTGTTGGGTTGGAAGAAAGTCATTACATAGGAATTTCTCAAAGATCCATCTTCAGATCGTTTGTTTAATTTTGTCATAAATAAAATGGGTAGAAGCAGACACTTGCTAGAAAAATTACTAAGGTCACAAAATAGCCTTAACAAAAAGCAGGAAGAGACTATAACTTGGTAGGGGAATTGAATGACCATTAGAACTGAGAGCAATAGTATTACTAGGAGAGTATTAATAGACAGGGAATGTAGTCATGAATTAGGGACTGAAAGTTGCTAAGGCAAAGGCTCTTTATCTGTACAAGCCAGAGAATAAAAAATGTGGACATATGTAGACATGAAAAAAGCAAATGCTATCTGAGCACATTTTGAGCAAAGTATTTCTAGTGGAGGTAGAGAGTTAGGTGTCTCATAAGACCTCTTAAACCTTGGTGTTCAGGACTGAGAAAGATATATTTATAAAGTTAGGAAAAGGTGGACAGAAAGACTTTCAAATGCTAGGAAGATATTTTTTGAGGAGAGGCTGGAAAGGAGGTTTGCTTGCTTAGTCTTGCAAAACGGAAATTGAAAAAGGTATGATTAATCACCAATGGGGGGAAGAGAGAAGATGTATTTGAGTTAAATTAGTGCTGGCACAAGAATATAAATTAATTTAAATGAGAAGTTAGGAGAAACCTGAAGTTTTCATGAACTGTGAACGGTGTGAAAATATTGAACAGCCTTCTAAAAGAAGGAAGGCAAAATTTTGATCTTTTTCAGTGTAACTGTGGCAGTTTGTAGAAAAGTGTGTTGTAGAATGTTTTCATTAACAGAAGACTAGAGTTGATGATCCAAGAGATATCTAGAGCATGGTGTCATGTTCACCACCTTCCATTTTGGTGCTTATAGACCTAATTTTCCAAAGAGCATAACATCCAACTGGCTCTGCAGTTTATTCTCTGCATGTGTTGCAGCCCTGATAATTACTTCAGTGCTCTTCATAAAATTAGGCTCTCAGTTAGTGGTTCAGGCTCACTAAGAGACATGCTGCAGAGGAAGGTTTTAAATGTAAACTTTCAAATTCTTAGATTTATGTGTTAAGCATACAACTATCTTTTTGCTTATATCTTTGCATTTACACTTAGTTTTATCTATTGATGCCATAGGGGTTTTTGATTTTTTGATTTTTTTTTCATTTTTATAGATTTTATAAGTACTTGTAACTGTAGTAATATGTAGATTTAGCATGTTAATATTTCCAGCATCTTAAGTTCAATGTTTATACGTGCCAACCTCTGCCACATATCAATGGCTCAAATTCTTTCAGCTGTTTAGACTTCTCTTCAAGGTAGAAAGCTGAAGAATAACAGAACGCCTGCAAAATGACACATAAACATGAGCCAACTACCTTGGGTCTAAGAACGCTGGAAAACCTCCAAGGGCTCTATGTGTGCTGAGGAAGAGGAGATGATGAAGAAGGGGTCCCACTGGCCCCTGACTCAAATCCTGAAGAGGTATGACCAGGGGCAGGATGGGGCTGGACTGAGAGATGTGTGAACTGGGGATTGGGTGACAACATTATAAAAAGAATAGAAATCAGTGTTTGGGGCATGCGTCGATATGTATTCCTGTGGGCCCTAAGCCTGATACTAATGGACTTTCACTTTTTATTTTATCCCACGCTAACTTGGCTCAGAGTCCTGCTTTGCTGGGGTCTCTCATGGCATCACTATCATACAACTTCTTTTCTGGCAATGATTGAAGTGGAAGATCGAGAGAGCTTACTTTTTGTCTGCTGTTGTGGTTTAATGAAATCCACAGTACAGAAATTACACAAAATTCATACCTGGTTATTGAAACAAAAATGGATCTTGGTTTACAGTATGATCAGGAACTGTCTGTTGTTATGAGTGTTTGGTTTTAATTGCTTTTAATGGAGGTAAACTTGCATCTCATGTCTGTGAACTTATATATTGCTGGAAGACTAACTGGTTATCTGAGGGGTGTGCAAATGACTCTAGATTTCTTTTTAATTTTGTTTAAACTGTCTGTTCCTTGACATAGTTCCTTGAATAGTGAACCATATAGCAAAATATAAATGTGTGCACAGAAATGTTGGCAAAGTGTTCAGTAATGGATAAGTTTCAGTGAGACTAATGTTTCATTACTGTCAGTAATGTTCTGCTTTTATATTTTTAAAATCAGTTAATAGTAAAATTATGATGAAATAGGAAAAAATATGCTCAGCTACTCTTCCTTGTGGTGCTAACAGGTTTTTAAGAGTGATTTCTAAAAGTGGTTCAGGTGCTTCATTCACCAGTAATTGCAATTCTTAACCTGCTGCTACATAATGATGTGGAATGGTTACAAGGGAAAGGAAAATATATCTGCACTGTTCTACTATTCTTTTTATGCTGTTGGAAATTTACTGGACTGGGATGAACTCTTTATTTGGTTCAGCACACCTTTCCTTGTCAGACTGAAGAAAGGCATGAAATATTAAGGTTTATTTTTGTCAGATGATATGAGATTTTGATGAGATATTTACTAGACAGTACCCAAACTGTGTAAAGCCATTTACATTTTGAAAACTGGCTGGTAACTAATTAAAAGAAGGAATCTATGCCATCAGTCCTAAATACATATCCATATATTTGTTACAAAATACCTCAAATTGTGTATGTAGATGAATAAAATACTGTTAAATTTCCATGCATTGCTTTTTTCCTCCACCATTTTTTGAATTCTATATGTTGTGCTTGTATTTTAGATCTCATTCTCAATTTTTCTGTGTTTTATAACACCTGATATTGGGTATTGTAGTAATTATCCTGTGATGGTAATAATGGTAAAATCTAGATTCACTGAAATGAACTTTTCAATACCCTTCAAATTTTTGTTCTGTCCTAATGGAGCATAATTTACCTCACTTAAATACCCTGTGTTGCTTACTGGGATGTAAACCTTTTTTTTTTTAATCCAATTTTAATTCTTTGTTTTAGGAAAAAAATCCAGCTTGCAACACTCATTATAAGCACCAAAGTTTTAATATAAGGAAATTTTTATCCAGTGTAGCTTTATTGTTGATGGTAACATCTTTAAAAATTGTCTAGTGAAACCCATTCTCCATTCCTGATTTGCTTATGTCATGGTTTGACCTCACCCAGTAACAAAGCGTCAAAACTCATGGGTCGAGATAAGGAGAGTTTAATAGGGAAAGAAAAATCCATGCGTGCAGGCAAAGTAAACCAAGGAATTACTTTCGCACTTCCCATGCTCAGGCAGGTGTTCAGCCACCTCCAGGAAAGCAGAATTCCATCACAGGTAACGGTGACTTGGGAAGACAAACACCATCACTCTGAGTGTCTCCCCTTCCTACTTCTTTTTCCCAGATTCATATTCTGAGCATGATGCCATATGGTATCGGATATCCCTTGGATGAGTTGGAGTCAGCTGTTCCATCTGTGTCCCCTCCCAACTCTTTTTGCACCTCCAGCCTCCCTTGCCGTTGGGGCAGTACGAAAAGCAGAAAAGGCCTTGATGCTGTTTAAGTGCTACTCAGCAATAACAAAAACATCTCTGAATTATCAACACTTTTTCAGCACAAGTCTAAAATACATCCTCATACTAGCCACTGTGAAGATAGTTAACTCCACCTCAGCAAAAAAACAGCACAGCTCGTCAATATCTATTTCTGTTTTACAACATTTACTTCAAAATACCTTTAAGAAAGGTGACTTGCATTACTTTCAAACTTCTTATCTCCTTGGAGCTTGAGAAATTCCGAGAAATACCTTGCATATTATTATTAGCAATAGTACTCAATAGTATTTCTATGATATATACATACATTGTCCTTCTCATTTTCTCAAAAAGTAGAGAATATTTCTAGTAGGAGCAGCACTGCTTCAGCAAGCAGATTTTAGGGAAAACTCTGAAATTCTTTTATGGAAATTTTTTTGGGGAAATGTTTTTCTGCTTTGTGCCATGCAAATCTATTCTGCTGTAAAGCAGGGAGATGAAAAATTAACATATTTCTGTAAATGTTTTACAGTAGTATACTGATTACCTAGAAGGCTTGCAAAGTGAAATCTGAAACTTCAGATAAGCTAATAAGCAATGACAGAATTCATGTGCTTATAAAGAGCATTAGGAGCATCATTTGTATCCTTTTAAATATTTTACACATTTTGTGTGCAAGTAGGCAGTCCTAAAAATTAATTTGTAAAAATTTTTGTTAATGTGGGGACCTCACCATAAACTGAGATGTTTTTAAAAAGTATATTGGACTCTTATAGCCAATTGATGAAAAAGGCTGTCTCTCAAAAAGAAGTGTTGTAAAATTGATTTATTTTTCTTATGGAGTGGAGGACAGCAATAGTTCAGTCAATTGGTTTGAAAGATAAGAATGAAAAAAAAGCTACAGATTATTGATTTGAATCAAGAAAGAAGCTAAATGACTACTCCTTATGCTGAGCTTGATTTGCAAATTTTAAACTATTATAAAATGCTATTACAGAATTTTAGTTGATTTTTGAAGTAATTTTGAATAACTACTTTTCATTTAAAAATATAGCTATTGAGAGCAGCCATTTTCTTGGTTGGACCCATACCACACGGCACATAAATATCAATAATTTACTTTGGATAAAAAGTCTTGTCACAATATCAAACTACCCTTCAATATTTAAAAAAATATTTATTAATTTTATGTGTTTGACTTCTAGACTGCAAAGATTCATTCAGAATTTTCAGGAAAAAACCCTCTAAGTTGCATCTAGTTATGAGTTTCATATGACTATTTGTGTATTAGAGTCCAGTGGCTTGAGAGTAACTAAAGTGTAACTTTTGTTGGTAGACAAGTCTTCAAGACAGATATGTAAGGCAGGTTAGACTGCTCAAGAAATTTAAATTTCATAGACTTCTGTAAAAGGCTGACAGATCTGCAACACATTTTCAGTGTGGTAGCTGAAAGTCAGGAAGGATACCATGAAGAGTTTAAAATTGTGAACATAACTGATACCAAAAATTTCCATGTGAGAAGACCATGTTTCTGAAGTTTACTTTTTAATCTCAAATTTATAAATTAGTAAATTATTACATTTACCAAGAAATACATTATTAAAGCTTTTCAAGTGTATTAAGTTCAAATAAAACCAGAAATTTAATTTTTGCTTGATGACCTCTTTAAGTGTTTTAACACACTGGCATGTGTAGGAAACTGAATGTCTTTGAGCTCTCAAGGAAAAGAACAAAAAGAATTTTAAAACATAGATTTTCCACAGCTATTTTTACTCTGAGAGATAGTGAACAAATTTCATTGACAGCTTTCAAACAAACACAAAAAATTGAGCAGGTCTGTGATTTATATAAATTCATATCCAATTGTATTGATTTAAATGCTGACATTCTGAGTTCTTTAAATTGCCGACTTCCACCAAAGCACATTGATACTGAAGAGAAGTACAGGTGTCTACTAATGCGGTCTATTAAAATTTTACTAATTTGTTCTTGAATACAGTGCATTTTATTTGCATTTTCTGTGCCCACACAGAAACCATTTGGATCTCAGAATACTTGAATGGGAAAAAGTGTATTTGTCATATTCCTTGCTGTTCTTAAATTTAGTCAGTAGCACCAAATTTCCACACAAAAAACTGCACCCAAACACACATTATTTATAGTCTTAAGATATCTTTTTTCCAAGTGGATCATTTGAAAATTAGGACAAGTGCACACTGAATACAATTGTGTTTTCAGGAAAAATATAAAGGGAGAGGATAGAAAGAAAGGTTTACTTTGAATCCATCCAGTAACTGTTTAACCAATCAATGGCAAAAGTCAAAGGTTGTTTTATTTGACTTTAAAGTCAATAGAGGAATGAAACTACTATAAAAGTATCCAAAGTCGAGAAGTCAAATATTTATTAACACTGAAGGGAAGACTGAGCTGATTACAGGGCTTTCAACAGGATTTTAGGTTCCTCTTTCAAATAAAATACAATCAATATAATCTGTCAGAGCAGTCCTCAGTTTATTAGATTCTTCTACTTAGGAGGTCTTTGCAGAATTTAATTTGTCTTATTGGTTTGTGTTGCAATACTAAGGGTAGGATTTTCTAGGACTACATTTAAAGAGAAATTTCTATTCTTCTTCCACCTCAATTGGCAATCTCTAGTCAAATAAATAGATAATATTTTTTTTTTTATCACCCTTCCATAGTTCTGTATTTCTAAAAATGATGATTAGTCTTGGCCAATATTTATTTATATTATTGAAATTATTGTGCACTTGGTGATACAACACCAAGATGGAGGGCTAAGGTAAGAAACTTTAAACTATGTTTATAGTGTTTTTTTCATATGTCTTTTTCCAACAGTTTCATGGGGACTTTTAGGATGGCATTAAGCATAATTCCATTAACACTGTAACTACACTTTCTAATAAAGTATTGCAATTATGTAAATATATGTGCTCTAATTATGTGATTAGACCAACAGTAATTATATATATGCATTGCCAATTATAAGTTAAATTACATTAAAACCAATGTTAGTCAATGCAAAGAACACAAAGAAATTTAGAGATGTGGAAATGTAAAATATGGAAATGCATGTCAGAGGTTATTACAAGCCACTTCCTCATATAAATGAATATTGCTCCACCTTATCCATGTCTTTCTTATATTTCCCAACTGTTGCAGTACCCAGGACTACTCTTGTATTCTCTTTTCACTTGTTTATAGATACTGACAGAGAAGTGTTACAAGGTGAAATTATGTAGCCATGTTTCTCCCAAGGATTCTCTGTTCATTACAAATTCCTCTTTAAAGAAGACCAAACCCCCCTTTTTTTTCAATATTATTTTAAAATATCCTGTTAGTAATTAATGGGCTAGGAGTGATCTCCAGGCTAAAGCTGCCTTAGGTGCTAAGGTTTGGGAGACTCAGATCATGCTGGCTAGCACTGAGTAGAAAATTCCAGGGACTGACTTGCTGCCATCAGCATTGAACGTGGCATAAACACATTGTTTCACCTCTTCACAAAGTTGATTTACTTCTTATTGACAAATTTCTGTGATATCAAACATTTTCAAGCAGAATACATAGGAGTTTGACTTTTAAACATTTCCTGAGACATGCCTGGTTTAAGCACCATGAACTTACGAACTCTGATTGTAAAGGACTATATATGCCTTGCCAGCTTGTCTCCTGAAAGCATGAAAGGACTCTTGATTTATATAGACACTTACTTTATTTAAGTAAATGAGATAGTGTTATTTATTTTTGATCTATAACCACAAAAAAATCTTTGCTTTTCAAGGAGTCATGACACGTAGCCTAAGGTAGCTTAAGCAGTTCATTCAGATTTAGAAGCTGTAATTTATCAAGTGCAACACACATAGAGAAATTAGCTTGGTGCAGCTAATGCAGTGAACTGAATGTCATCCTCTCCTATTCAGGCTCCTTTTAACTAAGGACATATACAGCTGCAGATTTACAGTATTTCAGAGCATCAGCAAGTTTTGCATCTTTAATTTGTCACTTTTACGTGAAAAGAGAAACAAGCACATCCCCTGAGGATTTTCCTATTTAAGGCACTGCAGTAGGCACAGCAAAGGGAAAAGTTTATTTTCTTCATAAACGTGATCTTACTTTACAGAGCTGTAATGGCAGGTTGTGGCTGAAGAAATACTAGAACTATGTAAAAGCCTTTTTTACTGTTTATTAAGCCTGATAATAAAGCATTATTTTTATTTTCTGTAAGAAATAAATTGCATCAAATTTAATTTATTATGTTTTGGTTTGCATAACCTTTGTGTAACAAATCTGATCATTGAAGATTTTTTAATGTGGGAATCATGCATACATAACCAAATTATTTATTTAGTTCTTCTTTCCTGCTGGGTGGATAATGATGCAGAAGATTGCAGAGGAGAGTAAACATACATTTCGTGAAACAATGATTATTCTGGCAAAGGAGGTATTCCACAGATAGAAGAATCTGCCCTCTGGATTGTTTGCAGTGCAGAAAGAAGTAATAGCAACATGGTGTGGAAAGAACTTTGGTGTTAGCTAATGTTTACATAACCAGGTTTTTTAGTGGATGGAATTCTGTTTAATGTTCTTAGTCTACATGTGATGGTACGAAATAGCCCATTTTTGGTCATGCAAGGAAACACTGATTTCAGATGTATAGGAATGATACAAAACAAATGAACGTGGTCCAGACAGACACTGAAGTGTTAGGCTGAAAAATACTTAGGGCAAAATAATAGGTAAAAAAAACCCAAAACCCCCTCAAAACTCTTGAAAATCTTCTGAGGATTTCAGAAATAATGACATATTTTATTAATTCTAAGGAAAACCTTGTAGAACAACCAACAATACTTTGCCATGTTAAATGGAGTTACTGATTAAAAAAAATTCCAAATGAACTTACACAAAATTTGTAGCTAATTTATGTAATTTTAGATTTTTCATTGTATAAGGATGCTTGTTATGTCTGTTGATATATAAAGAGTGTCTAGATAGACTTTATGGATTCATATGAAGTAGAATTTTGATCTATGAAATCTACAGCTTCTATTAGAAGAAAGCATCATATTATTTCTATGGTGCTTGGGGGGTCAGAAACATGAGACTACATTTCATGTGTCTTTTAACTAGGCTGCTTACCAGCCGACATTATTATTTGATAAATTACCTATATCCATCATTATCAAGCTCTGCCTTAAATTTGGAGGTCAGTGGCCCTTTGTATCATGATTCACAAGACCTGACATCCCCTCATTGCTTGTGGAAATTTTTCTATTTTGTTGCTGACCCAATCCATGCTTCCATTTTTGCTTGCAGTTCTGCCTTACACTATTGTTTTTACTGATCGATCTCCATCTCTCCTTGGTATGTCCCTGAAATATTTTAGCTTGCTCTCCTTGATGTTCTGGGAGCAGTAAATGATTCTTTCTGCACTGCTGCAATATATGCTCATTTGTCTTCTTTGCTGCTGTGATGTCTTCAATGTATATCAGCCACACAGAATCTCAAAGGACTCTGATAACTTCACGTTTGCTGCCTTGAGGATCCAGCTATCACAGTTATACCTAGCAATAGATCAAATTGTCAGTGATTACACCAGCTTGACCTTTATGAACAGGTCTCCAACCTGCCCTTTTCTCTCTGAACACCTTTTAATTTAACATCTGCTGAATATGGCACAGCCAATCTTATCCAGATGTCACCTTGTTCAGATGTTGCTATCTTTATGCATAATGAAGACTAGGTAGTTCCTATGTTTTCCCCCTTCTCTCATGCTTCTTTTTTTATCTAAATGATCTAATGTTTTCCTTTCTTTTCCTTTATTGCTATGTCTGTGCTTCAGTGAAAGTCAGACCCACATTTTTTAATTAGCTGATTTCTATGGCAATATGCTATAATCTTTGTTAATTCAACTTGAATTTAAAATAGAGCAAAATTTTGGACATAGATTGAAAAGTCTCCACTGAGAGACTTTTTTTTTGGTTTTGGTTTTGGTTTTGATTTTTTTGTGGTGTTTGTTTTTTCCCTAGTACTTCTGAAGTCTCTAGTTTAGAGATATCAGAAAATTAAACTCATGATGTGATTCTATGTCATTTGGGAGTTTTCAATTTTTTAGTAAATTACTTATATTTGCTTTCAGAAATGGATTTTGTTTCCAGAAAAATTGATGAAATAATTAAAAAAAAAAGATTCCGGTGAAGTCTATGGGTTAATGGATCATACTTTTTCAGGAGACTGATAAAAAAGGACTCCATAGTGGTGTGTGCAGGAAATTGTCTTATATCTCTATGACTTAGGGGAGCTGATGGAGTGCTTTCTGCTCCAGTTTGGGGATGATATTAAATAGCAGCGGGACAGCTGATGTACTTCAGGCTACCTGCCATTCAGGGGATGGCAGAGAGGCTGGAGGAATGGGCTAACAGAAATCTCACACAATTCAGTAAGGACAAAACCCAAGTTGTGCATGTTGGAAGGAAGAGCCCCTGGCAATGCCACAGGTGGAGCCTGCCCACACGAGGCACAGCCCTGGGAGTCCTGGTGGGCAGTGAACTGAACCTGAGACAGCAGTGAGACCTGGCAACAGAGAAGCCACAATTGTGTAGGACTGTGTTAGCAGGAGCACAGCTGGGAGATCAGGCACAGGTAATTAGCACTCTCTGCTCAGCATTTGTGATACTGTATCTAGAAAACCACAGGCAATATTGGCTGCTCACTTTAATAGAGTCCTTGATAAACCAGAGTGAGTTCAGTGAAGGGCCGCCAAAATGGTCAGGGGAGCTGGAACACTTCCCTCTGAGAAGAGACTGAGGAAGCTGGGCTTATGCAGCCGGGAGCAGAGAGGGCTTTTGGGGAGCCCACCAAAACACAGAGTGCCTGCAGGGACATAACTGAGCAGATGGAGGCAGGCTGTTCACACAGCAGTATATGTCAGGACACAAGAGTCATCAGGCTTAATATGAAACAAGAGAGGTTCTGCCTGGAGATAAGGAGAAACATTTTCCACCATGAAAACAGCCAAGCAGTGGGCATGTTGCCCAAAGAGGTTGTGCAGTTTTTATCCTTGGATATTTTCCAAGACAAACTTGGATAAAGCTCTGAGCAACCAAATCTACTCTCAGAGCTAACTTTGCTATGAGTAAGAGGCTGGGCTAGAGTCCTTCTTAGATCCCTTCCAAACAGAATCATTCTGCAATTCGGTGATGTTTATAATTTGGAGCCACTGTCATAGATTCAATTTCTAATACTGTAGCTGAGTATCAAAAGGAAGCAATTGGAAAGACTTACTGACACTATGTGAGCAGAGGTCTGAAGCACCCATAGGCTGGCTAGAAATGTAAACACTGTGTATTAGCACATGCAGCTGTAGATGACTTCTTAAGGTATGTAAGTTATTACTCACAATCTCTTCACTTCTGGCATCTGTTCCCTAAGGGATACTGTACCTCTGAGAGTGCTTTTTCTATTAACACTTTTCTTTATCTGAAGTGCAAGATTTAAAGATTACAATCACACATCCATAGAGCACAATTATGAATTATTTGAAAAGAATCGGCTTGGAATTTTTCCTCTTTTTGTGATTTTTAAGAAATATTTGCAAATTTTTATTATTATGTAAGTTTATTTAATAATTATAATGTAAGGATACTTTATATAATAATTTTCTTCTATAGCTTGTATAAGCTTGTATTCCTTATTTGTTGAAACTTACTATCTCCTGTAGTGTTCTCTTCCACTTTTGTCCTGTGTAAAACTGCATTGCGTATCCTGACTGCTTGAAGAAGATAGTCACAGCCCCTTTTTCTGCCTGGACTGAAAAAGCCATGGTCTTTTAGTCTGTCTTTTATACTTATCTCAGCAGCTCTTTTTTTATAACTTTAATTTGTACAAATGGTTCTTCAATGTTTGTGATCAAATGTGTGCAACAACGCTTGCTAGACTACTTTTTATCCATTCATTAGAAAATAACAGTGTTACTTTCTTGGTATGACTAGAAATACCTCACCTGTGGCAACATAGCAAAAAAGTGTCTTTTTTCATGGGTGCTTTCAGCAATTAATTTATGCACTCAAGTCTGCTTTCCCTTCTTTGTTTGCACCTGACTGAATTCCTGACTTAACACAAAAGTTTTATCTCTGTTCCTTAACACACAACACTCAATTTCTCATGTTTTTATTACATTAGTTCTCAACATCAGGTTTGTCTCTGACTAACCTCGTATACAAACTATAGATTTTTCTTTTTTTCAGGTGAGGTGCAGTGTGTGTCCCCATCTTTTGCTCCTAATGTTCATCTGCCATGGCCGAGTGAGCTTGGACGGAGACAGTGAAGTCCTCAGGACTAGAATGTACAGCCCCCAGTGTTCCCAGGAGGTCTCCCCATCGAAGTACTAACCAGGGCTGACCCTACTTGACTTCCGAGATCAGACAAGATCAGGCATCAGGGTGGCATGGCCATAGTTGTAGTAACTGAAATAGACAGTGTATAAATGTACAAGGGCACATGCAATAACACTGGACAACCATTAGATAAAAATTTTCAGAGGAATTTATAAACTTTTGACCAAGTTAACATCTGTTTTAACTTGTCTGGTTTAGACTCTTTGAAAATGTGAGTTAGCGGGTACTAGATCCAGTTTTTATTGGCTTAATTTTCTGATCTGGAAAAGTCATAAGGGCTCGATTGCTATTGGCCTTTCATTGCTGAGCATGTTGAAATACAGTGAAAAAACCAGTGCAATTTCAGGAACAATTGTAGTACCTGTACATGTTGGACAAGAATGTTCTTTTCTGTATTTCACCTAGTCGTGAAGGTGTTGCAAGTGAAAATTTGGCGGTATTCCTTTTTGCTAGGATGTGGAATTTTTGCAAGTACTCCTGGAGGCCCAAATCTTGTCAGCCCCATGCTGGCCTGTAAATAGGATTCAGAGCCTAGACTGATTTTGATCAAAGCAACATTTTCTTCTGGTAATGAATGTAATTTCTCAAATGCAAAAATACTCACTGTTTAAGATGGTTTTAATGGGGGAAAGCCTTTTCCAAGCCTCACAAGCTGAATTAATCTATTAAAGGATTTTGGAAATTCTCCTTGAAATGAGTAATAAAAGAACTACAGGATCAAAAGAATACTCCAGAGAACCAGATCTATCAGAGAACCAGGAAATTAAAGAGTTAACAGATGCCACATTCCTTCTGAGAGCAACTGTGTACTACTTACTGTTTGCATTCAGTGTCTACTTAACACTTAACTCATCATTCATCTCCCTGACTCACTTTTTTTCAGCTATTTACTTTGATACAGCAATAATGGAGCCCTTTGTGGTATTGATGTGCACTCACCCATACATAGCAAATTAACAGAGGATCTTTCTTTTTAGTAGTTAGGTTCAATTAGCCCACTTAGAATCTTGGAATGAGTGTCCTTCCTGACCTTCAGGCCAGGTTGTTTCTAGAAAATGATTTAACTAGGTTGGACACCAGACAGAGATGGCAGTCTTGTTTACTGTCCAGCTGATAGACTAAGCCTATGATAATTTATAAAAAAGAAAGGCGCAGTACTAATTGGTGACTTAGAACCCATTGTACCAGCAATTATATCCTACATGTTAAAGCTTTTTTCCTTTTTTTTCCCCCAAAGGCAATTTAGCCCAAATTTTCTCTAACTATCAAAATATTTCATGCAACAAAAATGAATTTATGAACAGAATGTACTACTGTGAAAATTCAGCTGGTTTTGTATGTTTTGTTTCTTTGTTCATTGTATTTAACTGCAGTATAAAAAAGGAAAAAAAACAAAAAGGAAAATGTTGATTGTCATATTCTAACTGTTCAAATTAAGAAATATAAGCAAAATAGATCTTAATGTTTTAAACTTAAGATTTTTTCAAGAATGTGCTTTGATGGCTCTTCATATTACTATTTATGAAACTTTACAACACTAATTAACATGTTATTTTAGCACTTTGATATACAGTTGTTAAAAAACCCCAAACAGCCTAGAAGTAAAAGCAACAGGATATACTTCGCTGAACTGCAGATATTCTGCACAGAATCAATTAAATCCCTAGGATTTAGTTTGTGTTTCTGTATGTATATTTTGAAAGTTAACCAAAGAAAAGACTTTTCTTTAGCCCATTATTTTTTGAAAGATTAAATAAAATCCATTCACTCAGTTGAAAAGGAATTTAGCACAGAAAAATAACTTTTTCTGATCTTGCCTTTCGTTCTACATCATATGGTACTACATGACACCACAGAACAGAAGACACTATTGACATTTGTTTGTACACTGTACTTTTCTGACTCAACACCTATTCATACTAGGAGGGTCCATTCCTGCATTTGGATTGCTGTTTGTAACATGATAATTATATGAACAAGACAAGACACAGGATGGCATTTACTATCAAAGGAAAAATATCTGAAATCTGTTTAGCAGTCAATAGTGTATCAAAGAAGATATTTTCACCAAACCCATTGACAATTTTTTAATTTGTGATTGTGCATTTTATGCATGCACTTCAACAGTCTCAATGAAAAATTAACTCCCAACTGTGGACCCCCAAGGTGATGGAAATTATATTAGGCTTAAAATGAAAATGATATTCATATAGTTTGTATTTGAACATGGAAGTTGATGTTTAACACAGTATAGACATCAGATTACATAAGGCAATTTTAAAGTTAGTAATATGAAGATGTGTGAAATTGAAAAACATACATAACTAGAGTGAATGAATTAATTAAAGAATAAACCCAACAGTATTGAGTGGTTTTTTAATAAGTATATGCCTAAACCCTACCAAGACCCACAGTCTTGTCTTTCTACTAGTCATATCTACCAGAGATTAATTTAAGACTTTCCTGCACTGGGATCTGGACTTTACTCAAACAAAATTGCACATAAAGCTGTTGTTATCCTTCAGAGACAAGTGTAGGAAGGAATCTCATATAATTGTTTCCTTTACCCACAGAGTTGCTGCCTAGTTAACACAATCAGTCCCAGGAATGGGAGATGTAGTGTCATCTATGTTTATTCCTGCTTGGACATGCTTAGGGAGAAAATTCTGATTCCTGCCACATGCTGTGTGGCTCCCTAGAGAAGAAGCAGTGAGCAGAGCTTGCTGTAGGCAGTGTTTTACAGTAGTACAGAAACTACAATTTCAAGTTTTATTGAGCTAGGCTATTCTGTTTACAGAACAGCTTTGTCTTTGCCCCAAGGAAAGGTCAACTCTGTATAAACCATGCTCTGTTCTTACTGGTTGGGACAATATGCAGAGGCAATCTATTCCAGAACTTTGCCATCCTCACTTGCAGAATTTTTCTTATACCAGGATTCATCTTTCATTTCAGATATTCATTTAAGTGTACACAAAGGAGACATCTGCTTGTGAGCCACTGTTATACTCAGTGAAAATCTACTCAATAGAGTCAGTGGAGTCCAGGAGCAGTCAGCTGAACAAGTGAAAATATCAAGTTTTTGCTAGGATGAGCAGCTTTCTGAGTTCCACTGAATGTGATGGTAGCCTAGCTACCTAGCTGACTTGTGTATGCCAGTATTTTCACTGAAATGTAAGTATGTGAAGCTGAAGCTGATTCATATCCCCTCATATCTCATGTAAGTCTATGTTTCTGGAAATTTCAGAACCATATGTTCTATCCAAAGTAAACACAGGAAATTTTATTTCTGATATTTCTCATGTATTTGTAGACTGTTGCAATTTTAATTTACTGTTTTTCTGCCCCAAATAGCCTCAGTTTGTTTAGCCTCTCTCCATATTTTCTAAAGTTCTGATTGTTCCATTGTTCTCTTCTGGATTCTCACCAACATCTCACCTTTCTTGAAGTAAATTGACTAAACCAGATAAAGTATTTCATCAGAAGCTCGACTGTGAAAAGGGTCTTAAGTGGGTGTCAATCTTCTTATTCAACCCAGTATGGTAAATCAAAAGCTTAGAAATTAGTTCCATGAGCACTATATTCTCCATGGAAAAAAATTACTTCAGTAGAAGTATCTTACTTGTTGAAGTGCATTTCAATATATATTATAATCTCATTACTGTTCTTAAGGAGTGGTGATTCAAGATGTAAGTCCTTGACTGTGACCAGAAAATTGAGCTACATATCCAAAAGTATTGAACAATTGTATAGGAGAAATGCAAGCTTATTTTCTGGCTATGTTGAGATAGAAACGATATGCTCTTCTATGATTTCAGCTGAATATCTTGACCCGAGGAAGAAGTTGTCATTCGACTCAATAAAACACTTAATCTGAAGAGACATGGAAAAGCGAAGACATGCTCCCACAATTAAGTTTCCTATCTTCTGAGGCAGCTCTCTGTATAGTCAAGGTGAGGTGAACTTCACTGGTACCTAACAAGTAAGCACTATAGTGAGAAATATCAGGGTACTTGAATCTAAATTGTATATCTAAGCCTTGTAACTCTTACTGAATCAAATATTTTTCTTTAATATTATACAGTTTTTACGTATTTTTATAGTCAAGGGAAAAATCTACTAAGAAAGTGTTGGCCTGCTGTCATGCTGGCAAAGTCTTCTGTCTAAGAATTTAGACTGCCACAAAACCTATTTTCAGCAGCTGGTGTACCGTGCCTTGGATGTGTTGACCATGATCTTCTCGGTGCATCTCTAGCCATATCCTTCAGGCTGTAATACTGACATATGTCTAACCAGAAATACCCATTTGGTGTCCCATTTTGGTTCTACTTGGTCCCTCATGATGCCTTTGCAAGAGAATGAAATAAAGAGGCAAACAGGGAGTGTTTGCAAAGTTACCACTGGAATTAGAAATACGCAATAGACAGAATTCAGGCTGACTGAAGTGCTCTGTCTGTATATCAACTTTATTATGTCATACATAATAATTGGTTTTCTCTTGGATGACATTGTATGTCCTGTGAAACACACAGACATAATATTTGCTTTGAAAAGTGAATACCTTTATCGTAGAGGAAGTTTTATAAAACCTTTGAAAGTCTTTCATGGTTATAATGGAATTGGGAATGTATTTAGTGTAACCAGCGACAAGCAATTTAGCAATTAAAATGCAGCTTCAACAAATGGAATGATACAATGCTAACAAGATTAGAAAGCCTGAGCTATTTTTCATATGCAGAAACATGTAGAAAATAATTTTCTAATCTACAAAATGCTTGAAGGCTGTATTTATAGAAAAATGAGGAATGATGTGTGTGTATTTTTAAATATATACCTAATCTCTTACAGCCCAGGCTCTGCAGTCTTTCTAGCACACTTTTGATCCTGAATATGAAGAGGTTTTCTTCATATTCATTATTGGAAAGATATGTGCATATGTATAATTGTCTATATGTACATAGCAGATATAGAGCAACTAATCTACATCTCATTTTCAATACTGTGATCAACATGCATTTGGTTACTATGTTTTGGGTTTTCACTCTTTGTGGTTTAAATGCCATATTCATTAGCAAGGAAATAATCAACATAGAACTGTTTTTCTGTAGACTTTCCTGAAGGGACAGATATTTTAATTGTTAAAGGAGTTTTACTGAATTCTTTAAGAAAATTATGGCAGAAGTGGATATTGAAAGGTTGTATTTACTAAGTGGATAGTTTTGATCCATGGTGCAAATATCAGAGTCAACAGATCTCACAATGGGGATAGCCATGCATGTTGTTTCTGTGAGAATTGCAGTATCGAGGAACAAAGCAAGTGCTCTAAAAGGAAGAAAATAAGGAAAGTGGATGGAATTTTTAAAAGTCCATTTGATACTACTGTTTGTGACATTTAAACTACTGAACAACCATCTTACTATTTTCACCATCCCATCAGAGGCTCAGAGTAACCTGGTCTAGTGGAAGGTTCCCTGCCCTTCGCAGGTGGCCTGGATCAAGGTGATCCTTAAGGTCCCTTCCAACCCTGAACCTTCTATTGTTCTATAATTATCTCCTATAGCACCATGCCTAGAGATCTTCCCCAATGAGGAAATAATAATAAGAAAAATTCATAATGTGAGTTTAGGATTGCTTGCTGACATAAAAAATAGATTCCTGTCAAATATTTCCACTGCATATGCATTAGTATTAAGCTTCTCTTTTATAGAAAAAGAAAAACATTCTCTTCTGTTTTAATAGGTTAGAGTACTGAAGCTTGCTTGTGCTTAGGAAATATTTCTTGTATGTGAACTCTTGTGAATAGTCCTTTCCTGCAGTCTGCTTTAATTATTTCAAAACATTAAAAGCTGTGCTTGCTCATTTCAAGTTTCCCATGGGGAAAATAAATCCATAGCTGCTTTGAAATGCACTTAAATTTAGTATTTTTGCTGAAATTCATAAATCAGATATGAGTCACTGTAAAGGTTGTGAATTATCAACATCGATAGCTGATCACAACTATCTTCTCATAGTTATATGTCATTCTTAGGAAAGTGAAAGAAGGACCTGTACAAGTATCTGAAAATAGAAATGAGTGAAGGAGTCAATATAGTCATATAAATAAGCATAGGTAATTTGTAAAAGGTTTATTTCTGACCTTCCTGATTTTAGGAGCCAATACAAGAACTCCCAGTTTATTATCATGGGTTTATAAGGAAGTGTATAGTTGCTTCTGTATCACACTTCCATCATTTATGTTTTGTCCCATAGCAATAACCTCTTCTATTTGCAGGTGGTTTTGAATACAACTAGAATTCATAGCATGCCAGATTTTCACTCGGATACTGATTCATGGTTCTGCAGATCAGATATGAGATTGGGGTTCATCATGGTTTCTTACCAATGTTTGGTTTATTTCCAATGTTTAGTTTCTATGGAAATCAGTGCACAGAGTAAGGAAGAGTGTGTGAGTGCTGCTGTGTATTTTCAATTTTGTCCTTTTACAGTCTGGGATGAAGCCAACATCAAAGCACACTGGGATTCAGAAGCAGTCTCTCAGTTTTTACTGTTAATATGTAACCCTTTTCTCATGTGCACATCCTGGGACTGCTGACTTGTATAGTTTTATGATTAAAACCCACCCCTTTCTTATCAGTATTAGATTAGTTTTTAAACTCTTCCACCCCACCTAGAGATGCTTTATTATTTTTACAAGGAAAAAGTTTTTCAGTCCTTATAACTGAAGATCTTATTTATTAAGCAGCATCTGTTTTAGCAGCATTACTGTAGTTCCAACATAAATTTATTTTCTTCACTATCACTGGGCAACACTTTGCATGTTCATTGAATTATGGGCAAAATAAAACTGAACATGCTTTAAAAGATCATAAAACCAACCAGGAGCAAAAATTTCTAATAATGAAATGGAGTGCATTCAATGAATTAGAAAATTAAAAGGATCTTGTGCTCCAAGAAGCATCAGAATCATATTATGGCTCTAATCCAACAAATATTTGTGCACATATGTAACTTTTCTCATGTGAATAAGATTAATCACATCTAATGAGGATTTGTAATTCAGGAATTTATGGGAAAGAACTCTTAAGAGACAAGACAGACATAGTTGACAGTAATGTTTTCTAGGACATCACAGTCTTTTTCTCCTTTATATTTACATTCACCTGACCAGATAAGTTGTGGAGATTATATTCAGGTTAAAACTCTGCTGGAAGATGGTGTTGACTTAGTAAAACAACTTTTTCTTTCTTATCCTCTCCATTTTCAGATCTAACTTTTCTGGTTTAGTCACAGAATATTTATTCTAAGATCTGTGAAAAATAGTTGCATAATTTAATTATGTGTATACTTTACATTTGATAACTTCACAAAATGAAGTTTTGTGTTCTTATTTGCAAAAGAGATCAGAAATTATGGTGTCACAGTTAAAAGCTTATATTTACATTTTGGTAAGTTTTAATTCAAACTAAACCTGAATATTCTATTGAAAGATACACTTTTGCAAACAAACAGTGTTATGTTCAAGACAAGAATTACTAGATAAAATTCTTATAGTCTTGTGCTATATAAAAGAGTCAGACCAGATGACTGAACGGTCCATTATGTTTTAAGAATTTATTTATTTATTTAACCATTAAATATCTGTGTTTTTGTTCTAGTCAGTCAAGGCTGATTAGCTAACTCACAGCAACTGGTGTTTCTACTTTGATAATGGATCTCAATCCAATTGGAAAGGAATATTTCTGACTGTTTCTGTAAAGAGTAATGTATGAAACTTATCCATAATGAATAGCTGCAGTAATGGAGTTATGCTAATTAGTAACAAATTGTATATATGACTGTATTTGTTTTCTGTGGCCAGGTTTTTGGTAGTGGGGAGGGGCTACAGGGGTGGCTTCTATTAGAAGCTGACAGAAGCTTCTCCCCTGTCTGGTCGAGCCAAGGCCAGCCATCTCCAGGATGGGCTTCCTGCCACTGCCCAAGGCCAAGCCAACTAATAATGATAATAGCACCTCCATGATAACATATTTAAGAGCAGAATGAAAGTTATTGCACAGTTGGAAATTGCAGGAAGGGAAGAACAGATTGAGAACATATGAACAACAATGTAGACACCAATGTCAGTGCAGAAGGAGACGGAGGAGATGCTCCTGTCACTGGAGCTGAGCTGCTGCAGCCCCTGGTGCAGCCCCTGGTGAAGCATCAGTGCAGAAGGAGACGGAGGAGACGCTCCTGTCACTGGAGCTGAGCTGCTGCAGCCCCTGGTGCAGCCCCTGGTGAAGCAGCTGTGCTTCTGCAGCCCATGGAGGACCATCAGGGTGCAGAGATTCATATGCAACCCATAGTGGAGCCCACACTGGAGTGGGTGGAAGTGAGAAGGGATGTGTGACCCTGTGGGAGGCTCATGACGGAGCAGGGTCCTGGCCCATGGAGAGAGGAGCCCATGCTGGAGCAGGCTTTTCCCTGGTAGGATTTGTGGTCCTGTGGGAGATGCAAGCTGGACCAGCTTGTTCATGAAGGTTTTGAATAAACAGAATTGTACTCAAAACTAATTTTGAAATAAAACTCTAAAATCATGATTTCAAGTTCTTGATATTTTTTATAATAGTCTCTGTTTTGTCCATATAAGTTCAACCATCCATGAAGACACACACAAAAAAGGACAGTAATTCTGTGTAATAATCTTGGGTTTATGTACCATTAGTGATTCATCATATTTAGTGTCAGCTCAGCTAACAGAAGACTGAAGATACAACATATCTAATTTAAAGAAATGTCTAATATGAAACACCACACTGTGTTACTGAACATTATGTTCATATGACTGGTTAAGGTGCAGCTTGATAATAAAAACACAGTGACATTTAAATTTCTGTATCTTTTGAATATTTTTTAGCCAGTATAATGCATTTATTCTGTGTTTAATGGGATCAATACTGTTTTTCAGCAGACATAATTTTAAATTATGTACAGTCACAGGAGGACCAAATCATGACACATCCTGTCTTTCTTCATATGTGAGAATTTCAGTAGAAATATTAGATAGATTATTAGATATTTCATAATGAAAAATGACAGCATTGGCTACCAGAAATTTGGCATCAATAAAAATTTTTTTTTTACTTTTATCCTTTGCAATATGATACTATTTTGTAATGTAAATAATTTCATTTTTGCTTGCCTTAAGATGTGAGATGATTTAGAGAAGCCTACAGAAGTGTCCTTGTATCACAGTTACCTATTTATCAGTTAAAGAACAGCATATTTTCTATTATTTTTGGTATTGACATGTCAGCAGTTATTTCAAATAAGTGATGGTTTACGAACTACTAGATAACATGTGTAAAACTGTTGTGTACCAATGAGTTTTTAAGTCATTTTAAGGAGAATGCCAAAAAATCCAAAGCAAGCATCAAGTCAGGAAATGCTGGAATGTAGGTTCCCTATAAGGAATTCATATTCTTCTTGTATGTTTGCTTGCATGAGATACAGCTTTTAGTTATGCAATAGTTAGGATTCTTAAGCATTATTTCTTAATTATCACATTTTTTCCCTTGGTAGGTACATGCACACACGCACGCGCGCGCACACGCACACACACACACACACACAGACTGTATACATGCAGTACTGTACAGTATAAATTTCACATGACAGGATTCTGATTGGAGAAGATGCTTGAAATTACAAAATCACAAAACAGACATAATTTCTTTATTTGATATGCTATCGAGAGAGAGTGGTATCAAAAAATTTTAAGCAACTGCAATCCAACTAGATGTATCGAATCTGAAGTCAAGCAAATATTCTGTTACCTCACCACTGATTTACAAAAGCATCTTCCAGTAGGGAGCACAATACAGTCAAAATTGTAACATTTCACTATTTTAAATTGCTCCAAACTAACTGAGAACAAAAGTCAAGAAATACATCCTGGTAATAAAAAGATACCTTGGTTTCAAAATTTTTTGGAACAAAATGCTAATACTTTTTTTCTGCTAAGTGGCTTTCTGGTTCTATTTCCTAAATGTTGTGTCAGATACTAGCACACATACTTAAAATACCAAATTATGGTTTTTTCCATTTCATTGTGTGCCATTTTTTCCCCTCATCACTTCCTATATGGAACTAATTTTCAGACAGGACTGTGGAACACCAAGATTTCATTTAATTTAGAGCAAAGGAATCAATTATAAAATGATGCCTTATTTGCTATGAAATAGCGGGTTTGTGTAATTTAAACCATGATAATGACCTGAAAAGATACATTGCTAGGTGATAAAGGGCAAATTCTGGGGCCCCAATAAAAGAAGGATATGGATCTGTTGGAGTCAGTTCTGAGAGGGCCATGAAGATGATCAGAGGACTGGAGTAGCTCTCCTACGAATTGTTCATTCTGGAGAAAAGAAGGCTCTGAGATCTTTTAGCACCTAAAGGGCTTACAAGAGAGTTGGAGAGGGACTACTCACAAGGGAGCATAGCTACAGGACAGGGGGAATGACTTCAAAGTGAAAGAGGATGGGTTTAGATTAGATATTAGGAAGAAATCCTTTACTATGACAGTGGTGAAGCACTGGAGCAGGTTGCCCAGAGAAGCTGTGGATGTCCCACACCTGGCAGTGGTCAAGATGAGGGTGGAGGGGAATTTGATGATATTTAAGATCTTTTACAACCCAAACCATTCTATGATTCTATGAAATTCACATTGAGCATTATGAAACCAGAAATAGATCTATAAATTTCAGAAAAGTTTAGTCATGTTTATGAAAATTAAATGAAATTCTTTTTCCCAGACTGCTGAAAATTTTGGGAGACTGACTAGAAAATTCATGAAGGTAGGATTTATTCAATTCTGTGAAAGACTTATGTTACAATTCAGGCACTTGTAATGGAAGAGGAAAGAGGTATAATAGAGGCAAAAAAGTGTGAAGATTTCTGTGGCGGGAGGAGGTACTAAATAAGGTAGCTAGTACATTCTGTTTATGAAAAAAGAGAACAGTTCTGCACAAATGTCATATTGAGATCAATATGATCAGTTTAATATGAGGATTTTTGTATACTTAGGACATTATAAATAATTGCATATGGTAATCTTTGCTTCTCTTTGTACCTCAGCGTTGTAGTAGTGCCATCTAATGTTCTAATTAGACTGCAATATCTCCCAAGTCAGACTCAGTAACAAGAAAAAAATGCTTGTAGGAATCATGAACTTGGCCCTACTCCAGCTGATACTGTGGCTAGTGCTCAAATAGTCTCTTGGCTTTTATGGCAACATAATTAAGTTAAGAAAATCTGGACAAGATATTTGGAGTCAATCAAGTGCTTTATTTCGCTTTAAAATACTGAACAGGTGCAAGTGGGATACATTAAAAGTGGTCATTAGGCAAAACTTGCTTTGAGGAAGGTGGAGCCAACATCTGTGCTTATTTTCACAGATACAAAAGAATAGGCCTCCCAAGGAAATGTGAGTAGGATCTAAATGGATGAAGCAGCCGGACTGAATAAAACATTCTGATTTAAGACTTTCCCTGCTTATAGTAATTAGCATTTAAAAAACCCATGATCAATCTTTGTCTTCTCTTGGGGTAGAAAAGGAGGAGTCTGATTTAATTAAGAAGGACATTAACTTTGAGCACCTACCTAATCAAATATTAACTATATTCAGAACAAGCAAATTATAATAATTTTATAGTGATTTAAATGATTCCTTCTGTAGCTGCGTAGATCTTTTTCACAATGTTTCTTATTTTTACTAAAAACCATGGTCTTAGTTTACTCTTCAGATATTCTGTGTTTTAATGACTGAGTGATACGACCCTGCTGCAATAGATCTTTATGACACTATTTTGTATTTTATATCCTGGAAAATGAAAAAGGATTTTGTGTAACTGAAGTAGAACAAGGTTCTTAAAACATAGTGGGACAGTTTATACTAAGTGAAATATCTAGGAGATATTTGAAGTTTGCATTTTTGACTCTCTTGTTCACTCTAAGAACAAAATTTCATTTTATGTGTGCATTTGTATTTTCTTATGACCTTCCTCTTTTTGCAGTTTGAAAGGGTCCCTATACTGAGTTTATCCATATTTTTTAAGATTGATTGATTGATTGATTGATTGATTGATTGATTTATTTATTTATTTATTTATTTATTTATTTATTTATTTATTATGGTGTTGGTTTTGATGTGTTGGTAACACCTACATTTATGTGTCTGCCCAGGCAGCACTGTGAATGCTGTAGCCATGTGCAGTTAGATGAGAACACAGAGAAGTGCCAAGCATAGATAAAATTACATTAATACTGGAAAATCAGTTAGGGTCTGTGTCTGGGTCTGCTTCTATCAGTGTCTTTCCATGCAATAGAAAAGCATATTTGTGGGGTGATGGCCCTTGATAAGCCCTGATGGGTTGAGGGAAAAGCTTCAGCCCCCTAGAGGGGTGTTCCTGGCTGAGGAAAAAAGCTTTCAAACTGAAAAGATTAACATACGGTGGAGTGTTCTTTAAGGAATGAAATGGCCCCCCTTTGCGATATCTTCTATAACCACTCTAGGAGCCACCTCCCCTCAAGCATCTGCATCACCCCCCCCAAAAGATTGACTTTTAGTCACACAAAAACACATGAAGGAAAAAAAAGGTATAAAAAGTGTGGAGTTTAAACTCCAGCAGAGAGGGAGAAATGCCATGTCTCTGTGAGGGTAACTGCTGCAGCTTGTCCTGTCTCCTCCTACCTCCTGAAACGATGTAGGGGTGAGAAGACTATGTGCTTTCTATTTTTCTATACTTTACTTTCTTAACTTTACTTTCTTGCAAAGCTTATTTCTTTATGCATTTTATCTTACATCTTATGCTAACAGCTACTTTGATTCTTACTTTATAAGCATTTCCTTTACTGTGTTTTGCTACCTTAATACTAATAACAGTAACTTGCTTCACATTTTGCTTTATATTAGTTATTGCTTTTTGCTATTCTTACTTTATAAGACCAGCTCTGTTTTGCAACTACAGAAACTTGCTTTACTTTCAATGTGCAGTTTCTTTTTCAACATGTGTGTTGATAAGAAGCAGTTCTGTTCTTTTCTTTTGTGTTACAGAAAGAGTGGTGTGCAAGATATTTCATTGTGCTATGTTATTGAGAGAGTGTCTAGATAAGTGTTTTAAGTAGCTGTGTTTTAGTTAGTAGTTCTTTGTTGCTAGTTTCTGTCATGAAAATGGTATACATTGCTGTATTGTAACTTGAGTTTAGTGTGTTTGTCTCTGTATAATGTGTTTTCTGCTGGTTTCTTTTGGGGTCTTTTATTATCAATTAAATACATTCATGCAGCTAAATGTTATCACCAGCAAAGTGGAACCCACAACTGTCACATATTTGTATTAATAAATATTATTTTGGGAGCTGTTATGGGGAAAGTTCTTTTCTGGCTGAAGTGTGGCTTCATATCAGAGGTCAGAAACCCTTCTGTTAGTCGACAGACAGCATTGGGGACAAAAGGATCTGATTTTCTGGAAGCACTTACAGCTAATATTTTCTCCCTGGCTTAAGTCTGGTCCTCATAGGGGAGTCAAAAATCTTTCCAGCCTGTGTTCTGTCCAGCAGTTCAGCAGGCAGTGCTGGGTTTATAAAGCTTTGATTACTCCAAGGGCACTTATAGCTAATAACTTTTACTAATACAGTTAAGACTAGAAATCTTTGCATTTCTGTCTCCGTCCTCCCTTTCACGTGACAATATTATTTCTAGCTGATATGGTAGTGTTGCAAGTTATAACATGGCCTTGCACAAAGAGTAGTTGAAAAGTTCTTGGTAGGCCAGGACATCAAATTGGCTTATTTGGACCTTCACTATTGTTACATCCATCCTTCTGGCATTCAGGTGACTATGTGCAATGCAGTCTAAGACTCAACACTTGAAGTCACTCTGAAATTGGCTCATAGTCTTAAAAGGGTGGCTCACTTGTCAAATTGTTCATCCATGCTGCCATGATTTTACTTGAACTCTACTTGTTGTCAATAAGTTTTGTACTACATCTAACATAATATTCTACTTTTTATTGCATTTTTTGGCTTGGTTATTGTTGAAGTTTAACCTGGCAAAATGCCAGGTATTCACCACAGCAACAAAGCTGCCTCACCCCACCAAGACAAGAGAAAAAACAGAAAACTGAGGCTTAAAACAGAACTGGTTTATATGTTTGCACTGAAGAGGGAAAATTAAAAGCAAACTACAATATAACACATATATACAAAGGTAAGAGAGAACAAACAACCTCCACCTCCCACCCACCACTCTGGATCCACAAAGCACCCCAAAAGACACCTTCCAAGAGACGCCCAGCAAGGGAGGAGGAAAACTAACAATAAAGTGTACTTCCCTAAGATAAAACTGATGCAAAGTAGCAGTAAGGCGGCAGTGAGGCCCAGTCCTCCCAGAACAAGACAGCATGTCCTCTCTGGACAAGTGGCCATGAATAATTTCAAGCACCTCCCTACATTCCCTTTTAATTTGATGTCAGCTGGTATGAAATATCTCCTTGGTAGCTTAAGTCAGGTGATACCTGTCCCTTCATATCTACGTAGCACCTACCAAGGCCAAACTAAGGCCTATGAGGTCAAAACTACCACATCTTTAACATTGATGTAGGTAAAAATTCCATTTCCATGTTTCTTCATATTAGCAACTAAGGACAATCTTAATATTGAGTTAAAATTGTGTGCAAGTTTTGCACCCTAGGCACCTACATAGACTTTGAATTGGATATACTCTTGTTCTTCTTTATAGTTTTGGTAAAAGAGATAGCTATATACATTTGCCATTTGTCTCTAGGAAAGAAATGTGTTGTCACTGGTCTAAAGGTGAGAGGCATTTCAGCAGAATTTTTCCCACTAGAAGTCTTAAGTCCTGAAACATATTTTTGCAAATAGCCAAAATAGCCCAGATATGGCATTTGGGGCAGACTACAAAGTTCATCTACTTGTATATATTATAAAGGCTATAATTTCAGAACTGTTATTCACTATTGCTGCATTTTAAACTTTGGAGATACTAAATAAGATGCATCTCAATGTGGTAGGCAAATTAATTAAAAGATCTTAACATTCAAACAGACAAAGGATTGAAGGTAAGAAAATTAAATTTTATTCACCCCACATTATTAGAGAGAAACTGAGGGAGACTTGCAAGGTGATCTTTGTGTCACTTTATACATTCTCACACTTTAGAAGCTATATTGACTTATATGTCAAGAGCAATCATTTCCTGTTCAAAGATACATGTGACCTTTAGTAAATCTTTGCAGGCAGAATGCAGTGAACACAAGAATAAGAACATGTGCTCTATTCCCCCACCCCCACCCCCCACCCCCCTTTTTTTTTCCATTTTAACCATATCACCCAGTTTTCTGACAAACACGTCAGCTTGGTAATCACTTTGGAAGTTAAAATATCTCTTCTCTCTGTTTAATTTCTTTCTTTTGCAGAGGTTCCAGACATGCAGTGGAACAAAATGGTGGCAACCCCAGCTATGAAGCACACAGTTGTTATCTGGATGCTTCAGATCTTTAACTGGAGATAGAGATTTTTCAAAATAGTGGAAATCATACATAAACACAACCTGGAATAATTTTCCTTTCTTCCTTCTCAGTTCTTTGGGCACAGACTCCTTGTTTTGGAATGCTGGAAGGAGATTTTTTTCTTTTTACTGAGCTGTACCACAGTCCTTACATAAATATGAACCTGCATTTTTATTTCTGTGACTACTTCCCCAATAAGCTCTTTCTAAATCCTGTCCTTACTGGAGGATCATCTCACCTTTTGTAAGATGGAATAGTTGGCTTATCCCAGATTTCTTTAGAGGATGAGTCCTCAGACTCATCTATAAATTGTTGTAGAAATGGGCTGACAGGAACCTCGTGCACTTCAAAGGGAAACACTCCTGGGCACCACAACAGGCTAGGGTTCACACAGCTAGAAAACAGCTAGAAAACCTGGGAAGCCAGGCTCATTTCAGTGGTGCCCAGTGACAGGACCAGGGGCAATGGGCACAGGCTGAAACACAGAAGGTGCTGTGTGAACATCAGGAAACATTTTGTTACTATGAGGGTGATGGAGCACTGGCACAGGTTGCCCAGAGAGGTTGTGAAATCTCCCTCCTTGGACATATTCAAAAGCCATCTGGGCATGGTCCTGGGCAGCCAGTTCTGTTCAACTTGACAAGGGTAGGTTGGACCAGATGATCTCCAGAGGCCGCGGCCAACCTCAGCCATGCTGTGATAATGCAGTAGATGTCTGACTCCAATCTGACAGAAAATGCAGAGGCTTGCTTGTTCAAATCTGTGTAGTGCAAGCTTAGGACTTCAGTACAAGATCCACCTTTAAATGATCAGATTTGAAGATGTTAGTATTAGGGCCTGTTTTTATAATTTGTTTAAATCCTTTATTCTTATGAAGAATGCACAAGCCCCAGTAAAGATCTGGCTATTATTTAGTCAATTTAATTTTTTTTTTTCAACCAACCCAGGATTCTTTGCCAAAAGACAATGTAATATGTATTTTATGTATCATTTAGTGTCTTTGAATCCAGTAATCTCCTCTTCTGAGAACAGGATTTTTTCCTGAATAATAATCAGTTATAAATAGGATTTTTCACTGAAACTGGAAAAGCACCAGTGTAAATTTGAGGGGAATGAGGAAATACTTGCTCCCCTGAGTGTGTATTTCTGTAGTGTAGACTAAGCTGGATGTTTAAGATGAAACCAGTGTGCCACTACTCAGTCAAATGTAATCATCTCTCTTCAAAAGTGGTTTCACCCTCTCAGTCACACATGTATTTGTTTTCTCTGCTCATGAAGCAAACTCTCTGCCTCTGAAAGTGATCGATTGCTGAGAAGAATGAACCTCTTTATCCACAGGCCACCTATGCTGCTTGTCTCTTTCAACTTTTGTGCCTCTATACAAACTCTGACCCAGCTAGATAACAACCAGCTGAAATCTTCTCTTTAGACTTGCATACATTCATCACTGAGCTGTGCTGGTTTGTGTTCAGTGTAAGAGGAGATTGTATATCTTGTATGTGATAATAAGAATGTGATTTGATATGAATGAATGCAAACATGCTCTTACAGTTATTTTTTCTGTACTTTAGCAACAGCAGGAGAAGGAATATCATTGACAGTCTGGTCTTTTGAAACCTTAATTTTGTAACTTGTTAATAAGAGTGTGCAGGGGTCAGACTTGATATTTCACTTTGTTTCCTCATGAACTCTTGAATTATAAGTATCAGCATTAAAAACCATTAAAAATTAATTCACTAGTAAGATTGAGTTGAGTGTGTGAACTCATATCTGTGTGTACTGGGGAATGTTTGTACAGATATATATGTGTGTATATATAAATATAGACATATATCTGTGGACTTCAAGAAATGAGAATGATCTTGATATTTCTGAATTTGCCATCAAACAATTGAAATTACTTTATTGAACCCAGTTTGCACAGATTCTTTAAAAGCAGAGACACTTCAGAGTTACCTAATTCTGGAAAAGGGAGCAGAGCTATAAAGGGATATAGGCTCAGTTAAACAAAGGAACTTGGGAATGTTGACATTTAGTATCACAACATGTAACATTCAAACACCTAAATAGCTCTTCATCTAGGTTGCTCTGGGCCTAAAATGCAAATTGTTTCTCTAAATTCTTTGCATATCTAGACCATATAGCAAACTAGGGCTATCCAAAGGGAATTCAGCCACCACTTGAAAAAGGTGGCAGTGGCAAAGATATGCCTAAACTGCCCAGAGGAGGTGCCAGAAGAAAAGAGAAGTGACTGAAACTATTCTTTGTTGTGACTTGCACTGAGATGTGCAGACCAAAAACCCCTCTTGATGCCTATAACATCTTGACAAACAAAGTAGTCATCTCAAATGCAAAACTCCAGGCTCTCATACTCCTTCACAGTCGGAGATTGAGATCTATAGTTGGTACTTTTGGGCAATGGATCTGCAGCTCTAACTTCTTTGACTAAATGTGCAGAAAACAATTTAAGAAACAGAGGTCAGAGTGAAGAAAGAAAAAGCAGTAGCAATCCTATAATTTTGTCCTGCCAAATTCAGAAACAATCAAGCCAGTATTCATAATAGGGACATGAGTCACTACTGCTAGTCTCCATTGTTGAATCAATATGATCCTATCACCTTAAGTGAGTTTTAAAAAACTTTTCTATTCTGCAATGTATAAGGCTGCAATTTAAAATTGGTTTAGGATTAGTGGAATGAGAATTATGACAGCCATTTCTATATTTTTCACTAGAAACAAGCACCTGATCTAGAAAGGCACATTAATTTTTTCTGTTAAATTTAGTACAGACTGATAGATATCAATGAGACAAGATCCTAATGAATTACAGCACAGAGGAACTCTTCTGTTGTTTTTCTCATTCAGCTTCACAACAGGAAAAACAAAAGGCAAAATTAATGAAGCTGTGCAGAGTGGAAGATGGACACATCACTGATTTTGTAGTTTGCATTTAAATAATATAATGAACAGGTGTTCCTCATGAACAGGCATTACTCAGGAACAGGCATGAACACTCTCACTGTATTGTTAAAGTATTTTTATATGATTTTACAAAATAATGTCTCTCTAGATTTTGCTATGACAGCTGTCATGCTATACCTGTATTTTCCATAACAAATGTGAATCCTATGTCATCAAGACCTGGCCAGTTACTACAGTCATGAAACACGAGCTTGCACATGTCAGTTACAGGAACAACTAAGATACCCACATACTTAGGGTTACTTTCATGCATCTGAGTGTGTACAAGCCATATAAGACTTGAATGAATTTCAGCCTCAAGTAAGGAACTGGAGGTGGTTTGACACTCATTTGCAGTGCAATTGCATACAACTCATCTCAACAAATAAGATTTATGAACCCATCCTTCAATATATTGCCCAAGAATACTTTTAAGAAAGGTAGTTTAAAATACTGTTCCAGGTACTAAATACATAATGAAATGCTAGAAACACAGTTGAAATATTTATACAACGCAAAGAAATTTTGTTTATATTTCAACTACAGTTTAGATGGCTTTGCATTTAGACTAAGTATAACTTTATTTCCCTATATTACATGTGGATAAGGGAATCATAACAGGATAATTAAAGTACAGCAACAACTATGTTGCTATCAGATTCTGATGGCTATCAAGAGGAAGAGGAAAATACAAAGAGTGGAAATTAATTCACACACTAATGAATTTTTTAATTAGTATTTAAAATCCAAACTTAAGCAGTATATTTCCCTATAGGGAACAGTATAGAGTCATCCAGGTAATTAGACCAAGTGAAGATAATAAAACAAACTTAGTATGTAATGTGATAAAAGATGTTTGAAGGTCAACAGCAGCAATCAAAGCAAGGACAGAAATTCACTGCTGAAGACAAGGTCTCAGTACCACTATGGTTTTTCCCTTACATTTCCTAAAAATTCATATATGCTGTTAATGTTTCAAATCAGTCTTCAAACTCATTTGGACATTTATAATAATTTAAACTTTTATTCCTCTTATCACTGGTCCATAAAGAAAATTATTCAAATGTTCTGAACCACACACTCCTTTGTTTCCCAATCATGCTGTTTGTGGTTTTTTGTTACCACTAAATGCATGCTGCCCACGCAGAATATGCCATCATATGCTGGCATACTATTTCTGTGCTGGAAGTGAGAAGAGTCAGAAAAAGGGAAACAGGCTGACAATGTCTTTTCATCTGTATCCTACTGAGTGTGGTTTGGGTAGTACCTTTTCCTGGATCTTGACGCTCCTAACGTATTTCTTACCACAGTCACACTGACTGGGAAGAGACAGAGAAAAATGGGATAATTTTTATTTCCATCCATAGCCCCCTGTTCTCCGGCCAAAGGAGTAGGGTGACTTTAGGCCTTTGAAGTGCAAATAGTAACTTATGTCCTCCCTGGAGCAAGAAAAAAGCAAGGAAGGAGTGAGCCTCAGATGTTGTGCCACCCTTTGCTCTGGGCTTAGCCTCCAGGCATGCATTAAACTAAAATAAATTAGTCACAATTAAGTTTTTCTGGCACTAAATAAACCTTTATTTTATGTGCTTAAATTTTTTAGGCCTAAGGCTCGTCTCCCTGATTGCTTTGAATTTGGGCATGTTAGATTTCATATTGGTTTACAGCAATGATAGTGGTTCCATATGAGGGAGTCTCATGGAAGCTCCAGGGGATAAGTTACAGCACTGAAGCTACTCCTCTGTACATGACAGAGACAGAAAGAAAAGCTATCCAATATGTGTTTATAGCTAGGTAAAGCAAAGCCATCCTGTTGAATTGCAACCCTCAAACGCGCCTATTCCCGGTTGCTGGCCCCAGTCTGACAGTTCACAGCATGTGAAGCAGCCCCTAAAGACAGTGAGTTATAAGATGACGGGCCTTTGCCTTCAACAGAAATAAGTTATTGTACTATGATCTCATCTGTTATATTCACAGCTTGTCCTGGTTTCAGAAGCAGACTGAGCAGAAAACTCCCCAGCAAGATAAAATGAAATACACACTATTTTGGCCACCCCATCTGGGGTTTTGATGAGATTTAAAGCAAATGCTTCTCTCAAACTACTTGGAAAATTTCTTTTCCCTTCAGAAACAGTTCTAGAACTATATCTTGTGAATTTTCTTGGCAGCCAGTATTATTCTTGTCACATATTCATTATGCCTTATATCAGTGCCTTGTTTCATCCCAAGAATATCTGTAGTTGCCATCTGTCTAGAAAACATGGGTTGATGGCAAGATAATGACCTCAGCTTTCAAGTCAATCACTAACAATTTGGAGAGAAAGCAGTGACAGTTTTGATTTCCAAATACTGTAAATGCTTGTTTATAGTAATAAATTATTGTCTGAAAAATCTCTCCAGAAGTATGTTTAGAGTACTTGGAATGTTGTTAAAAATAGTAAAATGTATTTTTTGCATTTTATGAATAAAGACGTATGGGCAAATGACTTTCAAGTTTAATTGCTTTCTCTAATTTTTATTGTGCACATTGTAAGTAGCTGTTATTTATTTATCTGAATATATACTTCCTTCCTAAGAATGATCCATGTTAACTAACAAATAAAAACTTCTTTTTCAATGCAAAAAACCCCAAACTCTGACCTTCAATATTTCAGAAAAGTAAGCTTAAATTGAGAATTTCAAACATTTTTTACTAAAAATTGTCAAATATTTTTCTAGCTTGGTAATGTCAAAATTTAAAGTACACTTAAAAACAAAGGAATTCTGTGGCACTCAGTGTTAACCTTTACTAGAGTGTAATTTTGTTTAGGCTTTAAAAGTTTGATTTAATGTTCATAATGAAAAGAAAATGATCAGCGCTTTCAAATTTTTGTGATTAGGTCTGGACTCTATAAGTTCATTATGAGCTATTCTTGATGTACTTGTCTGTAGCCAGGTCACATGCAAAGAAAGCAAGTGAACAAGTATATATTAATGTGCAAATATAATGTATTTCCTCCCCTGTGTCAGTCTCCACTATTTCCTCTTGACAGTGTTGCAGTTGTCATACAGATTATTCTCTATTTATGTGAAATGCATCCTGCTAAGGAAGAGTGGGAAGGTTGCTTCTGAGATGCTACTGTGATTTGGCACGAGCTGCTGTAAAACTCAGGAAGTCTCAGCACATGCCTCTCAACCTAGAATAGACTTTTTAAACATTTTTGCAAGATACACAAACCTTGGTTCTATTTTTATTCAGGATTTGGGAGAGTGTCAATTTGCCTTATAGCATATTTGAAAGGAAAACTTAGCTCAATAGCATTTAATTTGTATTTGAATCAAGTTATATCTAGAAAGAGAAAACAGTGAAAAGTTTAACTCCTATAAAGCATCAGTAATGAATATTGATTTCATGACATGAAAAGAACAAAGAGAAAAACCAAAATCAATTGTAAAGACCATTATTTGACAAACTAGTTTCTAAAAGCTGATCCATAGTGGTGCCTTGAAAGACCATGTGAAGTACCAGTCAGTAATCTAGCCTTTGAGACCAAGAAGTTTGGTTTCTCTGGCTACCTGTCTAGGGGAAATAGTAGTTCTGTGCCTTGGCTTCTGTGATCCCTGGGTGTCATAAAAATATACAGGTGGGGAATGTACAATGAATAACAAAATTTGCAAACTCATTAATACCTGCAATTGCGGTGTGTATTTTGTGGAACCCTAAGCTAGCAGCTTCTCAGTGGCTGAGGCTGACCCAACAGTGTGCATCCATGACAGGAGGGACTTCCGTGATGGGAGATCTGTGATCCAGCTCTGCTGCAGAGGATTGTGTGATTCCTGTGCTGTAGAACAGCCTCAGTGTCTTTCTCACCTCTCTTTGACTTTGTGGACCAGCCGGGGAGTGGCCAGTCAGTTGCCTCTGTCACAAGGGCAACTGTGACAGTGGAGCAGGAGGGAAATATGGTGCTATGCAACCAGGGCAGGAGGCATATATAGCAGGGATGCGAAAAGAGTGGGCTGACAGGAAGCATCTTTCTGCAAATGTGAGACTTGGCAGATCTCTGTAGAAAGCAAAAATAGCATTTTTTTTTCAATGCATCTTGTATGGGAATAAATGCAAAAAGGCAGTGACAGAAGCCTGAGGTGGATGTCTGTCCATAATCATAAACCATAATACATTGCACTGCATATCTTTTATAATTCTTCTCCATTGATATTAAAAAAAAATAAGATGGTGAAGTTAATCCTGGTTTTATGCCATACCTTTCTATTCATGCAGTGCATCTTTCCTGCTGAAAGGTTCCAAATTGTTTAGGTTTTATTGACCAAGAACTCAGTGCTGTGAAATGGACTTTATGAATAAACATGCTGTCTTCACTTCTCTGGAAGCTGTTTCTTATGTCCTTGGAGTTACCCACTGGTGGAAAGCAGCAGTATCATTAATCTACTACAGATTAGGAAATTACAGGTAAAATTCAAGCATATAAAGTGAAAATACTCATAATTAATTCTGTAAGTGTTGCATAATCACCACAAGATGCTACATTTCAAAAGAATTCCTTACAGTTTCACAAATTTTTTGTCAGTTTTGTTGCTACTTAAAAGGTGTTTAGATGTCAGGTGTCAATATATCTACCTTACGGACTGGTTTAAACTACAACTATCAATGCACTGCTTTACCAACTTACTTTAGCACTTCACTTAACAGAACTGCATTGGCTAAGTATTATTTAAGACATTAATAGTAATAATGGTTCTTTTAGGAAATGCTGTTAAGAATGGAAGTTACCTTAAATCATGTTAACTGTCACTGAATAATAGTAACCCATCAGTGAGTAATAGCAGTAATAAAATAGTAAAAGTATTTTAGAGCCATAAGGTAAGGTTTTCATTATATCTTTTGAAATATTTATGAATTAAATATGTGTTCCTATTGTTTGCAGGATTTTTCATTAGGATGATGTCTCAAGTTTTTGTGAATGAGTTGTTGGTGAGACACTGACCAAAAAAAATCATCGAAATACAAACACTATTAGTATAACCAATCTTTTGAAATTATTATATTAAGATAGTGCTATTTCATAATGTTTTGATGGGTTTAATCAGTTAGGTAATGTACTGTGCATTCTTACTTACCACAGGAACTTAGATAATATTGAAGTATTTGGACATAATAATAAATCAATCAAAGAGACTGTGGAAAAACCCTCTCTCTTAAAATGCGCACTTGCTTCCCTTCAGGTATGACTTTTTCAATTTTTCCCTACTTTTTACACTTCCGTATAGAACATATTTTATATTATTGGACATAGCATGGCTTTATTAGATAGTTTATTGCCAATTAATCAGTTCAGGTGCTAGTGAAGTTGCATATTTCTGCCAAGATACCTATTTCTGTATTCAGTCTGTGCTTTATAGTTCCCTTAAATTGTTAGTGTCTTTTAAAAAATCACTAGCTACTGGATAATGAGAAAATATAAAGCCAATTATATGATTTGATAAAACTAGAATTAGTTTGGGAGAGATTTAAAATTAATTTAAAACACTTGTTTAGAAAAGTAATAACATTTTACCTTTCCCCAAAGAGCTCTACCTCATGTTACTGTCTTATACATAAATATAAATATTACATGAAAGCCCACTGCATGTTCTCTGACACGTGAATGAATTAGTGGTGGGATTGCAATGCTGATGCATAGTTGCAACCAGCAGATGACAGTCAATTATGAGTATTTCTGTGAACTGGTGTTTTTTTTACCTAGAGTGCTGGAATCCATCTGGTTGCAGTAGTCAACTAAAGGACACTGCAGGCCTAGTCTATCATTTACTCTATGAAAGCCTGCCAAAATTTTAGTAAAGTATAACCCTTGTTTCCTACAGCTATTATTTTCTGCCATCCTCCTTGTTTAAAATCTTATGAGGGGAAACTTTGTACAGACAAATGTTGTGTGTTCTCTATATTATATGGCTTTCTGTAAAATCCAGTGAAGGACCCATTCAGAACCAGAAGAAATACCAGCCAAGGGGGATGTCCTTTGCCAAAATGCAAGGTAACACTGGAAGAGAGATGGAATCTCTATCACTTGATTGTATATTTGGACATCTATTTGGGCTGAAGTCAAGTCACCAGTGATGTCTGATGTCTTTGAAGTTTGGCCTTGGCTTCAGCTTTGCTGCTTTGCTTACCCGCCTCTCCTCTCATGCTTCTGTTGAATGAAAATACGTGCAGGAAACCAACCCAACAATCCAATAACACAGTAATACACTTTAGAATCAAATAGGCAGCTAAATGACATCCTGATGCCTGATCCTGTCAGATCTCAGAAGCTAAGTAGGGTCAGGCCCAGTTAGCGCTTGGATGGCAGACCTGGGAATACCAGAGGCTGTAGGTTCTAGTCCTGAGCACTTCACTGTCACTGTCTAAACTCGCTCGGCCGTGGCAGATGGACCTCAGGAGTAGAGGGTGGGGCCAGTTCTGCGCACACTGCGCCTCACCTGAAAAATCCGCTGCGCAGGCTTGAAGGACACACCCACATGGGTAGAGCCCTTCCCAAATCTTTGTTCACGAAGCCTCGCCATGATGACACTTTAGAATCACAGAATATTCTGAATTGAAAGAGACTCACAAGAATCATCAAGATCAACTCTTGAGTGAATGTCCATACAAGGAACAAACCCACAACCTTGGTATTATTAGAACCATGCCCTAACCAGTTGAGCTAATCTTGGTGCCATGATTGGGTTTGGCAGCAGCTCCTTTTGGAGGAGCTGGTAAGGCCCTTCTTTGGGGGAGCAGCAAGTGGTCCAGATAATGCTGCAACTGTAAACAGCACAGATTTGTAACACTTTGAAGATACCCTCACTTCACCCATTCCTGGTTGACAAAACCCTGATTGGTATTTAGGACCACAGCACTAGAAGGAATAACAAGTGGCCCTGTAATAGATGTTTAACTTAGAGCCACAGTGTCCCTACTACATGTAGCATTACAACAGCAGTAGTTACAAAAGTCATCCCAATGCCTGCACTGAATTTGCAACTGAAAACCCAAAACCCACAATTATAACACATCAGAAGAAATGAACAGAGATCAATGGTCTTGCTGGAGGCTTATATTACCACATTAATGTAACTACAGTAAGCGTGGAAAGGGTTTTGAGCAAAAAATCTCCACCGTGTTCTTCACTCTGGATTGAGGTTGGCATCAGGACTTCATGGCCAATTGCAAGGCAAGGGTCTTGATTTTGCATGTCCCTTACTAGCTCCTCTTTTAAACCTGTCCTCTGAAGAATAACTATTTGTCATATTCCTTTCTTAAGAGTAGATTGATCCCTAAATATTGTCTACTATTTTAACATGGATTTTTAATCTCCCTAAGTTCAGCTGCTGCTGAATAGTATTTTCTTTTCTGTGTAGTGGAACTGTAAGATGAAGGCAGTGTAAAATGCTGAGTGTGTAGCAGGCATGTTGGTTTGACACACGACAGCTGGTACACTCAGTGTGCTGTGGCACTGGAGGGGACTAACACAATTTTTTTCTGGCAGGCTCTTTGAAGCTGGCAGACAGCTCAGTGTCCATGAGTTACCCCAATTTTCACATACAGGCTTCTCATTGCACATTAACACCAGGTCACTATCGTGTTAGCAAATAACCCTGGTATTCAGTGTTTGATAAGACAAATATTTGAACCAGGTGACATTTGAGCATTTTTACAAAGTAACACTTGAATAAGGCAGCTCTCACCGTTGCTGTGTTGCTTGCAATTGATTTCTTGTCATGCAAATGGAATGTTATCTACATCTGTGAAAAAACAGATTTTGGGGATGTCCTGGAAATTATTTGAGACTTATACAGATTTTACATAGATTTTGAAAGATATATTTTTCTCTATAAATAGGTCAGAATACTTAGAATTGACTGTAGTAAATATATATGCTTTGTTTAAGTTTGTTGATTTTGAGTTTATACTTTTAAAAACTGGAAATATAATATAGATTTTCTTGATTTGAATTTCATTTTAATTCTATACTCTTGAGATTATGCCTTGGCCTGGCTAAGAGTAGATTGAGCCTGAACATTTTAATCTACAGTTTCTCTATTTATGTTTGTCTTTTTTTTCTGTTTCAAATGTTCTTCTGTTTGTTCTGCTATAAATGCAGTTTTGTCTGTCCACTACCAGCATCTAGTTATTTGGCTTTTTTGGATGATCTTTTACATTTCTAAAACTGTAAGTACTGGCACATTTTCACACAGCTGCCAAGTATTTGCTCTCATCTGCAGTTTGTTGCACGGTGTTACTTATGGATATTTATAAAGAGTGCAGTAAGTGCCTATATATATCAGAAGTGAGCAATCTAATTATACAGCTATGTCACTTTAAAGATATGGTGACATGTGTGAAACTGGTCAGATTTACTGCTGCTCATCATATTAGTTGACTTACTGTGTCCCTTGTTCTGCATGGCTTTGAAGTAGTGTGTTATGTTAAATTGGTTCAGCTCCAAGAGTTGGATAATTTTGAAATGCAAGGTCTTAAACCTGTTTTACTTAAACAGGTATAACAATTTTATTGTCGATATATATAATAGAAACCAGTATAACTATTCCCAGGTTGGAAGCTAGATAAACTATGCCCATATAACTTTATAAAATTCCTTCTTCTGCTGTCCGTAGCAATTTAGCTGTTTTAATTCAAGTGTTCAAATTAAGGGTCAAAATAGATATTAAGTTCTCAAAAAAAAAAAATCTGTCTGTCCCTTGGTGGGGATGGGGACTTTCCTCAGCTGGACCTCTGTTTCAGGTCCAGCTCCTGTTTCAGGCATCTGTCCCCTCCAGGCTTCACCTCCTATCCCTATTGCACTTTAACTGCTTTGAGCAAAGCACTGATATCATCACCCTGTAATCTTAGAACTACTCCCTCTCTTGCTCACTTCTTTGTTTTTAGTTAGTATGAAGAAACTAAATAATCTAATTGAAAACTCCTGAAAATTCACAATGTCCTTTTTGCACAAAAGAAAGGACAGCAAAAAAATACTGGTCACATCTCTTTCCCCAGTCTAGCCCAGGATTCAGTCCTCCATGGTGCAGGATCTTTTAATTCCAAAGTCTTAAAATATGTGTTTAACCTAATGCATGTGAATACATTAAAGAAAACAGAAATTTCAATGCTCTAGGCACTCAACAGCATTGAACTTCAAGGTGGTCCCTTAATAAAACATATCATTGATAGTCATTGTGTATAAGGGGACATCTGGCACTACAGATTAAAACTGACAACAAGTCTATTTCTCAAATGGCATGAGTAGGTGAAATAAATAGTTCCACAATTTTCCTGACTGATGAGCAAAGAAAGAATGGCATTTTTAGTGACTTCGGTGTTCAATACTATTAGATCTACATTCTCTGAGACAATATTTCAAGAGTACAATATTTTTTAATACAAGAAGGTGTTTTCTAAAGAGCATTTTGAAATGTCATGTGAGAGATAAAAAAGAAAAATCAGTTTTCTTGCTGTTTTTGTCTGAAATGTAAATAAAAGTCTCTCTAAGAAACCTTACAGTAAAAAATGTCTGAAAAGATAACAAATTTGGCATAATAATTAGCATATAGACTTTTATAATAGCATCTCAATTAAATGACACCCATAAAAGCAGATCTGGTATTAAGAATATAAGGTTAGGTTTAGAAAGTCATCTGCGAGTGTTCCTGTGAGACTGTGATATGGTCACCATGCAACTTTGCTTTGACTGCTGCCCTGGGTGCAAACTGCTCTGCTTTGGGCTTCCTGCCAGCTCCTTACTGTACCAAAGCACAAAACATGGTTCCTGCTACATTCAGGTTTCCTCTGCTGAAGTCCTTGCAATGCATATGTTAACTCACTCTGCCATCAGGTATGTAAATTGTACGTATGTCAGTGTCATGTTGCTAATGAGGGTTAGACAAGGCAGCCAGCCACAGGGACCTTGACATCTCCAAGGCAGATAGCGTGTATAGGAAGCCTAGATTCAGGTTTCTTTAACACAGACTTATTTAGCTTCTAGATAAAGCAAGAGCATTTCAGTCTGGTGAGATGGTACTGTTGGGTCAGGTCAGGCAGGCTGTGTATATGCTTTCCTTCATTATACAAAACTTCTAGAAGACTCTCTATGCGAGAACTCACTCATCTCTGGACCTGGTGTTTCTTTCTATCTTGGACTGAGAAGCTGTTTAAACAGCAGTGCACAAGCAAGAAACACATTAACTCTGCAATGAAAAGTCTTAGATAAAAATAAAGCAATTGTTCTGAAATATAATAAAATCTCTCAGGCGTGAACTGCTGTTCTTCACTATTGCAGTATTGGGCCAGATTAAAGTTGCTGCTCATGGATAATTCTATTTGCATTTGATAATTCAGAAGAGGGTATGTAAAGATAACACTAGATTTAGTAAAACTCCATCCTTAGGGTAAATTTCCACAAAAAAATTGATAAATACTCATGCTTTTACCAGTACTTCTGGTGCTATGTTTAATGAAAATTAAAGATATGTCCAAATATATTCATCCTATTTGTATCCTGAGAACTGATATTTAATGCATGTTTATCTAAGGCAAATAAGACATCTCAGTCAGTGTCCTCATATTCTATGCTGTAATAACTGAATTCAATATGTTAAATTAGTGTACTGACTAGAAATACTGTCTTTGTAAGTGGTTATGAGGGCAGAAAATGTCTCACCTCAAAAATGGACCTTAATGAAAACTTTCTGAGTCAAAATGTCAAGGTGACCTTATGGAACCTCATGAATTAAATCTTTTAGTCAATATTGCACTTTGAATATACCATTTTTTTTAATTCTGAGAAAAATGTAGTAGAGGACTGGTCTACTTACACTAGTTTTAATTCATTTCTGGGTAGTAAATTCATATTCCACTGACACTGTATTTGTTCTAGATGCCACTTGTATTTGTTAGGACATGTTTGAGAAGTCTTAGTGTTTTCTCTTTCTCAGAAAAAATCTAATTACCTTATCTACAGAACAAGAGAAAACAAAACCAATATGCAATATTTGTGTTTTCTCTGCCTGCATTGACAAGGCTGCCTTTGTTTGCATAGTGTTTAGAGATCTAATTAGCAATGATCAAGAAGATGCTCAGTGCTTGTGTAATGGAATTAAACAGAGTTAAACATTCAGAAATCCATCATGTATTTCAGATTCTCCTATTCCTTTAAAATGACCTTCATTTGTTGAAGTTCTTTTTAACACCTGTACACAAAAAAAGTGAAACAAAAAAATACATTAAAAAATTTCCCTTTAACCTCAATAAATTTGAACTATTTGAGGATTAAAGAGTGCAAAGAAACCCATTGTATAGAATAATGCTGCCTATGTCTTGTCTTCTCCTGTAGACATAACTATGGGAGGAAAGATGAATGTTTAACATCTGTTGTAAGAGCTGGAGGCATGAAGCATTTTGCTATCACAGTTCCTTGGCAAAAAAGCATACAATTTCAGGCAAAAAGTCAATTGTTCATTTGTGGGTAAGAGAAGAACACTGAGTGGTGACTTAGGTTCAGTGTTGGAATCAGGGATGAATGGCTGTCCCGCAAGCATGCAGCTATCTGTGAGAAAAGGACCCTGTTATCTATCTTCTACTTTAGTGTAGCACCACCAAAATTGGGCTTGTCTGAGTTTTCTTATCCTCTCTTTTATGTATTGTCATGGATCCAAACTATTTCATGGCTCGCGATAGACCCCATTGATCTCCCCTACCTAGAATGGTAGATTTTCATAGTTCTCATATTAGCATCTGAAAGCACTAGATGTTTCAATTTAAAATCATATATGTCAAAAAGTTAATAGAACAGGTGATTTTCCTCTGAAGTGTGTGCAACATCCCCTCTCCCCACACTCAAGCTTTTAGGTTCACCAAGAAAACTGTACTGAATTAGACCAACCATCATCATGCCTAAGCTTCAAAAATGAAGATTTGGGAAGGGCACTACCCACACTTGCTGCAAGCGTGGTGGTGGCTAAAAAGACCAATACGGGATAGGCAAATCCGTTCGCAAAAGACACAGCGGAAAGTCTCCTTAGGTAATATTGGCAAGGAATGGTTCTTTCTATGTTGTCTTTTCCCCTCAAGACTGACTCTGTGTGTGTTCTCAAAGGAAGCAGCAGCATCATGAATGGTGTGTCTCCATGAATCCGAATTGGAGACCAGAGTGGACCACTAGTGGCAGTCAATGTGGCCAAGGCTGAGATGTTGTTTCAGGGAGTCCTTGTATCTCCTCTTCGTGGCTCCTCTCTTGTGGCAGCCGGTGGCAAGTTCACCACAGAGCACAATCTTCATGAGGCTGATCCTCCATCCTGGAGACATGCCCTGCCCAGCACAGCTGTGTTCTCATCAGCATGGCCTCAATACTGGTGACCCCTGCCTATTCAAGAACAGACACATTAGTCACATAATCAGTCCAGTGGATGTTTAGGATTGGACAAAAGCAGTGCTGATGGAAGCGTTCAAGAAGCCGCAGGTGGTGGAAGTAGATGAACCATGATTCAGACCCATATAAAAGAGTAGACAGTACAATGGCTCTGTAGACACTAATCTTTGTACTTTTCTTCAGGTGTTTATTGGACCAGACCCTTTTATGGAGTTTTCTGAAGGCTCTGTATGCCTTTGCTAACCTGTTGTCTCTCTGTCAATCTTACCACTCGAGGAAATGATGCTTCCCAGATAGGTGAACTGCTGAACTCAAGCTCTGATTTGCCTATGGTGATGTGGGGATGATGGAAGACTCCCTGAGGTGCAGGTTGGTAGAAAACTTCTGTCTTCTTCAAGCTGACTTCCAGCCCAAAAAGCTCAGCAGCCTCTGCAAAGCAGGATGTTAAGCACTGCAGAGCTGCTTCTGTGTGAGTAACGAGGGCGGCATCATCGGCAAAAATCAGCTCATGGACAAGGTGATTCAGGGTCTTGGTGTGGGCCTTCAGTCGCCTTAGGTTGAACAGGCTTCCATCGGTATGATATTGGATGTAGATGCCGTTTTCTTCATTGAGGTCTGCCATGACTCTTTGGGACCTCATGCTGAAGAAGATTGTGAATAGATTTGGTGCAAGAATGTAACCTTGTTTCACACCACTGGTTATTGGAAAGGGCTCAGAGAGTGCATTGCCATATCTGACTTGTCCATGCTGATTGTCATGTAGCAGGATGAGACCAAACATATGAGAGATAAAAAATAGCAAACACAGGTTTGACGGTCATATAGGAAAAATCATTAGAAAAGGTAGATGAATACTTACCAAGAAAATCTAAATCTATGTGTACTTATAATACAGCCAGGTAATTCAGTAAATATGTTGTTTTGTCATGTATCACTTTGCCATTTTAGGGACTCCTTGTAATTTAATTCCATGACAGACAACTACAAATGGGAAAAGAATAAACAGACACTTAAAAAGGGTTATATAAGGAAGTAAAATGATATCAGTGTCTGTGCACCTTCATCTCTTATGGTGCATCTTTGCTTCAAGATTACTGGCTTTGTGCTGTTTTAAAGAAAAACAACACAGAAAATTAATTTTGCTTGAAATATCATTAGACTTACCTAAGATACTAAAAATTAATCTTAGTTTCATAATAATTTTCAAAGCCCATTTATTACTATTATAAAAAACAAATCATATTCATATATGCATGTTCTGTGACCCATCAAATTAAATATACTACTTAAGCTGCCTAATAAAACAGAAATATTTTCAGGATATAGAAATATGGTTATGTTTACCTACAACTAATTGGATTTTTTATGCTTGATGTTTATTTTCAATTCCTTAGTTCCATTCTGTCTGTGTGATCTCATTTAATACATGGAAAACCTTTAAATGAAACATGTCTATTCAGGTAATATGCCACTCCTTTATACTCCTGATATCATTAATAATTGTCTCCCTGATTCTGTCTTGCTCTCAAACAAATGCTTTATGTTTTGCCCCAGTATTCCTTCTGAAACAATGTGTCTATTTGATAAAACTGAACATTTCAGCATAATGCATTATGTTCTGAACTAGAGACTAGAATAATTAAGCTTTAGCTCTGTACTGTTTCCGGTTGTTCCTAGTAAGACTGATGTATTAGCAGAGCTGCTCTCTTGGATAACTTTGACATTTTAGGGGCCAAAGGTGTATTTACTCATGATTGCTGCAAAAGGGAATTTTAATTTAAAAGTGATAGGTACAGAAAAAATTAAACATTGGGGTATGGTTAGGCATCATGTTTACATTTATCCATATAATATTACATTCAAGTTTAATGTGGGATAATGCATTCCCTACTAATTACCTTTTGGGGCACTTTTATGACCCTTGTCAGAGTTGTATCTGAGCATCTTATAATCATTAATGAGTTTTATCTTTCCTAAGCACTTGAAAGGTAGGGACCTAACGAGCCCTAAAACAATAAGAATGGAGATAGAGGAGACCCAGACTTACAAGGTTAAATAACTTTGGTCACACAAAAGTAAACTGTAAGTTGAAAATATATGTCTAGAGCAGAATCTTCTATCCTTAATTTATGCTTCACTTATTATTTAATTTGATCAAAGAAGTTATTGACTAGCATGACATTATTTTGTGTAGTGATTATTTTCATTACTTGTTTTGTTGTCAGTACATTTTTCTCTTAAAAACTGATGATTTCTTTTACTGGGATTTTCAGTTGAAACATTCAGGTAGTAATTACCTGTATCTGGTTTGCTTTCTTCAAACATCTTTGGTGCAATTTTTCTTAGCACCTCCTTAACCCTCCTGACTTTTCCAAAATATTGTCTAGTAGTCTAATAAATATATTTTAAATATTTTCCTTGAAAGTATGGGATAAGTGGACAGGTCTTATTTGTATGTTACATTTCCCCAAATAAATTTTTTTCATGAAAAAGATCATTGAAATTATTTTCTACCTATTTATAGCACTTTACTCATGCTAGAAAACTGGTTATATATGAAGAAATATTAACTATTCTTATGTTTCAACAGGTCTCAGGAAAACAAACTCACTAAAGAGAAGACCTCAACAAGTCTACCTAGTCTTGCCTTTCATAAAACTTAAATAATGATTAACCAAAGAAAGTCTAAAATGCTTACTTTGGCTGACAGCAAAAGACAGCACTTCTAAATACCAAAGTGAACATCAAACTACTAAGATACACGGTCTCCCTGAAAATCTAGTTATTTGCTGCTTTGGGAGATCAGACTAGTAAGCAATCACTGTTTCAGGGCTAAATTCTGAATAAAATAAGTTCTAAATAAACAGATATGGGAAAGAATGGGGAAAAACAGTTTATGTTTTCAGACATATATTTTGGATAGTGTGTGAAATTACCACATTCACTCACTTTCTGGAAGAGCCAAGTATGTCCTCCAAGCCTGATGAAGATTCTTTCCATTTCAATTAGAAGCCCTCAAGTTTTCCACTCAGGCTTTACCCAGGACTTTAGAACTGCCTGACACCTGACAGGTTACTTTGGGAAAACACTCCGAGAAACAGGTGACTTCAATCATAAAGCGGCAAGAATCTCTACCAACAACTGGCACTGGGAAGGATAAATGTGCTTCCAAATTCTAAAGTGATCTAAATTTCTCTATTTCTCTATTTCAGTATTACCAGGATGGTTTTCATTGTTAATGGAATGATAAATGCGTTGTTCCATCATTTGGCTACGATTCATGCCAGTGATTTTGACTCATCTCTTAATAGTTTTTGAGCTTTGTTCTATCACATAAAGGCTCCTTTCATTTTCTATGAAGTAAGATCAGTTTGAGGTCAAGTTTTGTCTTGCAGAGTTGAGGTGAAAACAAGTTGTTCTGAACCACATATTAGTCTTTCTTTCCTTTTTTACATTAAATATATCTATATTTCCAAATTGTAACATAACCTACCAGGTTGCATTATATTTAATATATAAACCATACAATTTTTTATTTGTTTCTTCCAAAGTACAAGCATGGTAGTGTTCAAACTTTAGGAGTTATTGAGTAAAACAAGAGAAATATAATACAGCTTTTTCAGGCTGCAATGCCAATGCAAATCTTCATCTGCAAATCAGATACTATCTTTAATTTAATTGTATAACGCTTGCACTTGATTTATATATAATGGGAACAAGCTACTTGCCCAGTTGCTCTCTTACACTGAGTGTCTTCATTCTTATCTCACCTATAATATTCCCACATCATGTAGCTCAAGGTTGGGTGAAAATTATTGGGTGAAAATAAACAGGAAACTAAGTCAAAAGAAAGAACATCTGCACAATGAAACTAAGAAACAAGCTGTAAATTTTATTAGAACACTGCTATATTTGAGCTAGTGTAATGTATAGTATGAAGCTTGTACATAGCAGAGAAATGTGATCTCAATCTTCCAACAAAGTGCATTACAATGCAGCTCATTTGAATAGCTTGTCTTTTGCTAAATTTCCCCATGTCAATTAATTTAAACTTGATGAATAAAAGAAAGCCATGGAAAAATTTTAATGAAATGTCCTTGGATATCTAAGAGTAATAAGATATGTTTACATGACCATATCTACTGAGAGTTATTTTGTCTCTAAAGTTGAAAAGCTGTTTCTCTGGCAGGAGAATTCTGACAGAAGAAACAGGGTTACCCCAGGAGCCTAAAATAAGCTTTTAATTTCATAGAAACACAGCGGGAAAAAAAAACAGTAGAAAAAGCAACAGATTATAAAAATAGACTTCTGAAAACCTGGTATGACTGATGAGGATAAAACCAAGTTCACTGGCATGTTCTATTTGCTACTATAAGATACTATAAGACTTCATGTAAGTCTGTAACAATATACAGATAAGTAAGTACAAATACTTGTTTGTTTGTTTGCTTGCTTGTTTGTTTGTTTATTTTACGGGCAAATAAAATCCCTAGAACCAGAGAATCACAGGGTATCCTGAGTTGGAGGGGACTCAAAAGAATCACCAAAGTCCAGCTCCTGGTCCTGCACAGGACAGCCCCAATATCACGGCACGTGCCTGACAGCATTGTTCAAATGCTTCTTGACTCTGTCAGACTTGGTGCTGTGACCACCTCTCTGTGGAACCTATTCCAGTGCCCAATGGCCCTCTGGGTGAAGAATCAATTTCTAATATCCAACCTAAACTTCCCCTGACACAGCTTCATGCCACTGTGCCTAGTATGAGCCTCCAGTTCTGTGTAGGTCACTTCTTGGTAGTATAAACATTGGGAATAAATCAAACACTATCTCACTGTGGGAAATTCTTTCAGACAAACAGATTAACACAGTCCAAAGTATGTTATACAAACAGTGGTGACACTAGAGACCTCACAGGTCATGAGATAAAATAGTACAGGAAAAGCTTCCAACCTGCAGATGTCAGAATTTACAATGAGATGGAAATAGACTAAATTCAACCGAAAAACTTAATACTAAGTAAAACTGAAAACTTGTACTGTACAGTTTGCACTACATCATTCTACTTAAATCCATTTAACTGTAAAATGCTAGTCTCCTTTGACATGTAAGCAATGAGGACTCTAGATTCCTGTACTTGGTCTACTTATTTTCTTCTACCACTTATTACTCCAGGTATTCCCATTAGCAATTTACTTTCTTTCCAAATTGATCAAGATCCATTTATCCTATATACTTTTCTCATTTACAAAGAAATTTTGCTTCTTGGTACTCGTTTTTTCACATGATCATGTATAGAGAAAAGAAATGCATTATCCCCTTCAAGACATCCTAATAATTCTCCTTTGCTATTCTGACTACAAAAATTGTAATAACAGAAAAAAATTAGACTGCTGCCTATTTGTTATTTAGGTTTTCTTATAATAAGCATAAAGAAATGGGTATTGAAATTCAAAATTTTTCTAAAACCCATCAAATCCAAATCAGATACTTTCACCTTAAAAGTACATATTTCTTTGATTTATATTTATAAGGAAAATTTAGGGTGAGTTGATGAGATGTGTATATCTACTTGGTATTTAAGTCCAGGTTACTCAAAGAAATCAGCGCTTTTAATGCATATATATCTTTCTACTGTATTGTCAGACTGCCTGAGTTTTGCTAGTTTGTTTTAAAAATGCTCATCAGTCTGCTTTTATTCACATTTGGAATTTAAACTCGAAACTCTTCAAGAAAAAGAAGACTTTTTTTTTTTTTTTTTTTTGTACAGGGCTAGTTGTATGGTCAGTAGCTGAAAATTTGAGGTCCAACACTGACATAATGATCAAGGACAAATTCCTGGTGGAAGGCCAAAATTACACAGCCATAACTAAGTTCCAGCATCAGAGACCTTTGCTTTTACTGGCTGCAACAGGCTTTACTTTAAAAAAAATATTGCACGATAGATCTAGAGTTTCTGTCAGAGACATTATAATCTGTAAAGTTAGTGGAAAATACCATGAATTTGATTAATGATTCAAATAATCCATGATTTACAAAATCAATTTCTTTATAGTTTCATAATTAATTTGTAATTCTGTATTTTCACAATGTGGAAGACACAATTGCTTTAGCAAAGCCACTTTTAAAATCTCCAGTGAATAAGAATAAAATTTTCATTTATACTGAACTCTAATTCACCTTTAAAATAAAAGATGCACAGTGTTTAGGATAGTCTGTTTTGAATATAACACTTTCTTCATGAGAGAAATATGCAGACATGATTTTTGCAAGTAGCATTTAGAAACATAATTAATGAAGAAAATATCGCTTAGCCTAAATTAAAGACTGTACAAACTACCTCCCCCCAAGCCATGCATGAAAATGCAACAAAGATGTCACCCCTATGTGTGCTTGCAGATTTATTTGCTCTCCTTTGTTATAGAGACCTGTAGAGAGAGTGCTTGGTAATGCAAAGTATTTTGAAAACTGTTAGATAAAATATGAGTAAATATGAGTAAATACAACTTTCCACTGAATTTGTGTTTCTATTGTTCAACAAAAAATTTACATAAGCATTTGTTGACATATTCACTTCTGAATAACTTCTAGGAAAGTTTTATAGGGAGTTGTTGAGACACACAATAGATGTACATATAAATGAGATATTAGCAAACAAAGCAGTAGAAGTAAAATTAGAAGTTTGTTGTAGATAAATTTAGATGCCTATGGACATTATTGATTTTTGATTGTTTGTTTTATTTTATGTTTTTTTTGTTCTGTTTTGTTTTTTGTTAAGGAAGGCAGCCATACTGGACTGCCTGTTACATATTTCCTCCTCAGCTTTTCCCCACTTTAATCTTCATAACTGCTTCAGAAGAAAGCAGGACTATAAATTTCAGTTACTGCAGTTTGAGAGATGTTCTGCAAGTCAGCATTTCTGATCACATGAAGTACCACTAAGAAAGCTATTTCTATTCAAAGTAGTTATGTTGGACATATTCTTGCACATGTGGCATACAGAGGGAAAATTCTTCGAGCAGAAAAAATGTTCATTCTTCTACTCACTCTTGACAGCCAGACATGCAATTGTTTTAGCACTAACTGTTGTTATGAAGCTTTTGAGAACATGCAGAGTAGAAAAGCTGAAATGTGCATTTATGGTTATTCCATCCTTTCCTCTTTTTTAGTTCATTTAGCAGGATATTTCAAATACAGTTCTGGGAGGAAGATTGTGACATTTTCTTTATGACCAACTTCCTCCTCATTGGAGATTTTCCACATTACATACAGTTTTTGCCTTGCATCCATATTACATGCAGTTACCCAATTCAATACAATTAGTTAAATATGATGCATTTTTATTAGCAAAATTTTGGAGCAGGAAAAAATAAACTAAACAAGGTTCTTTCCAAGAGCAAACTCTTGACACTTAGTGAATGTCAAAAAATCTCTCAATATTTCAGTAACCCAAACAAGAGATTCTGTATAGAATTCCTAGGCAAAGAGTGATGTTTGTTATCTTTATAATCTTCCTTTTGGCTAAGCTGCTCATTATGATGAAACTATAATGAATTTTTCAACTTTAGACAAAACAGTTATAATGAAAATACTCTCTATTCTTGAACCAGTACATCAATGGGTAGTACTTTATGGGAGAGGGTGTCAGATATTTTCAGAAGAGATAGGAACAACATACTTGAAAAAATAGGAATGTTTTAGTAAGATAATTTCAAAAGCTCTCATGAATGACAGCTAAATAGAACATTTTATTCTCCTTTCTTTTTTTGTGGAAGCTTTTATTATTTTTATGCAACTATAAAATACTACTATTTGGATTTTAGGCAATGGGTTCAAAAGGGGCCATATCTATTGCTTTGCTGAAGTACATCTGAGTGAGGAGATGAGAAATATATTTAAACATAATACATGGAAATATGTAGAAACAAACAAGTCATCCGATTGAACTGGAGCATTACAAAGGGTACTCCAAATTAGGTTGATTAGTGAAGGATCCAAAAGAGCTCTTGTGCCAGCTCTGAGACTATAAACTTTCCTAACCTGACAACATCTTTCTAAGGTCAGTTATACAAATCAGTTCCCAGAATATTTTAGCAGTATGGAGCAAAGCAACTTCCAAGTGCCAAAAATACGGCATGGAGACTTAACAGAAAAGAAACATGCATTCTCTTCTATTTGTCAGGATTTAGTGAAAAACCAGATGAATTTATTTTTTTCCAGTATTACTGAAAATACCCTTGATTATTTTAGCAGATATGTTTAGACAGCTAAATATGAGATATATGGGAAAATAAAATATATTTGCAATGCCTCTGTATGACTTTTGTACCCATATAATGCAGCTTGCTTGCTTTCTTGGTTGCTTCCTTCCTTTCTCTCTCTCCCTCTCTCTCCTCCTCTCTACCACCTCACCCTGCCTTTAGTGGAAAATGATGTTAACTAGATTCTCTTAATCTGATGCTAGAATAAAAGTACAGTCAAAACTCAAGAGACTAATTCCGAACTATTGAATTTGATAAGAGTCTTGTAAGGAGTTTTAAGGAGGCCATAAATAATTCCATCAATATTTTAATTTTTTTTTTAGACTGAATACTTACAAGACAGCCTTCTACTTGTTTATGTATTTATTTAACTACTTTTCTGCTTTGGGATATTAAAAAAGACAAGTTGACATATGTTGCAAGGAGAAAACTTAATTTTCTTATGTTACATATGTTCCAGTTGTTTACACAGTTTTGGGTTTTTTTTTGACATTTTCTCTAATGCTAAGAAGCAAAAAAAAATACAAAAAACCCACCTTAAAGGTCATTCTGTGCTGGTTTGCTACATTATTGCTTCATACATCAGTAAGCCATTCAAAACCAAGTATATTTACATTTCACATTGCTGATTAGAGAGCTCAAGGTTTTAGTAAATCTCTGACTGTACAGTAAAACATACCTGAATTCCAACTCTCTATTCACTTTCCCTGCTTACTTCAAGTTAAATATTAGAGACTTAGAAAACATATGTAAGTGAAGATAGGAATTAGGCAAAGGGAAATGTGTAATAGCTCCTTCAGAATTAGTGTTGATGGGTTAATCTAGTGTGACCCTGCTGTTATATTTTGTACAAAAAAATTTAAAATTTCAAACATTTCCATGGGAAAGGAAAATTCCCATGACTTTAGACATAGCTCCCTCCTATCAGATCAATGCAACCCAAATACTTTACTGAGCTTGTTTCAGAAATGAGTTAGTTATCCTTTTTCACCTTTACTTTTCATATCTTTACCACGGTGGAAAAGTGTTACACAGATTATGCATGGAAGATCCTTGAGTTCTTGTTACATGTTGTTAGACTGTGAAAAAAATGTGAAGGACTGGTTAGTGTAGTAAATGAGAATAAAAAAAATCACATTTCGTTCTCTTTTTTGTTTTCAAGTCCCTCTGCAAGCTTTCCTCTCAAAATATGAATGAGAACTAACAGTTCCTGAGATAACAAATACAGTGTGGCTGTCACTGGTGAGCCCCTATCACACAGTTCTCTCTCTTCTGCAATGGTAATTCATTTCTTTGCAAACAGAAGAGGGGTTGGAAAATGAAGCAACCCCCCAAATGACATAATATTTGATAATTTGATGAGCATTTACATAATTTATGAATAGACTAATGGATTAGAGTTTTAGTGGGACAGACAGGGTATCAAACAGGAGTACTCTGACTCTGTCTCCTAGTCCTTGAAAAAAAACTACAACTACTATCTATTGTTATTATAGTTGAACAGTTTCCTATTTGTCTTTCAAAATCTTTTATTTTTTCCTGAAATGTAGTTTCAATTAATTCCTTGAGTAAACTTCTCAATAAAGCAGACTGTTTTAAATGTAGAAAACTACATTTTTAAATTTTTATTAAGCACATTCAAAAAGTTAATTTGCCCTCAAGTAGGAAGTAATAGCAGGACAACCATCACAGTTACTTTCTCACTTAACTATAGGAAAATTCAGTCATTTCTAGATACCAAAGGAAGTGTTCCACTGGAGCATACACATCTATGCATACTCACATATACCAAAAATGATGTCAATCTTATTGTACCTGACATACCATGCATCTTGGAATGCTATTGAGTTCCTCTATCTGATCACCAAAGAGAGGCAGGGAACTTTATGGCCTTGGTAAAACTTATTCAAACGAAACTACTGTGTGCAGTCAGCTTTGTTTGTGTACACCAAATTAGAACATGTCTTTAATATTCTGGGCACAAATTTTGACATGAATAAAAGAAAACCTTGAGGAGCAGCAGCATGTAAATCATTAATGAATAGAACTTCTATTTTCTTGTAACTTGTAGCTATTTACTGTAAATAGGGAAGGATAATCTCTCATGTAATGTGATCATTGCCTAATTGTAATACAAAACGGGTGTCTTTCAGCATACTGGGGATAATATTGTTGAAATCCTGTAAAGCAAAACTGAGCTAAACTAAAATATCCCTGAGAGTAAATTGCTTGAAATGAAACATGGCTTAAGTGGGTATTTAGTTCTTAACAATATGAAGGATCTGGGAGAAAAAAAATTGTTGGTTTTTCTTTTTTTTGGTGACGAAAAATTCTCTAGCTAGTGATAAATAGTAATGACAGGCAAATTTCACAGTTTGAATGAAAAAATCAGATAAGTATCTCTATTTTTAGTAACAAGTAATTGATTAAATGTTTCCCACAAAGCTAAATTTGACTTAGATTTGGCCAGGGGATGAAAAGTACTTTAGTATGCAATGGTACTGAATGTCCAAGTATGAGCTATGTGATGCAGTCTAAAAGACTCTCTTGTTATCAGAGTTCTTGGGAATTTTTTGGGGAGACAGCGGGGGATGTCAGGTAGGATTTAAGAAAGGATATCCCTGATTTACGTAACATAATGTTGATAAAATGGATATGAATCCTAAAAAAGCCAAAAGAACAATTCAGGCTCTAATAAATGAACACTCCTGTCTTAAGACCATAGACATCTTATTTGGCAAAATGAAATTAAAAGATAATGTAAGATCCTGTAGAGGAAACATGGCCACAGCCAACTCACATTTAAAGCAAGGGAAACTTTTGTGCAAAAATATAATTATCAACTGGAAGAGTTTCCAGAGAGATGAGATGAATTTGTAACTTTAAAAAGTCATCATGACTGAATGTATCTGTTGAAGATGCAGCATAATTTAAACAGAAATTACAGATTTAGTGCAGAGATTTCCAGGAATTGCTCATAGGCCTGTTTGTATAGGAATTCAAGCCAGCCAATCATATGAGTTCCTTAGATTTTAAAGAAGATATTTAAGTGCCAAAAATCCCAGTTAATTTCGACAGGTGAACCTTAGAACAGTATAGCAGCTAACAATTGTTCTAAGGGACATGTAGTTTTGTCCTCCCAAGTCAATACAGATAGTATTTATCCATTCAACACAGGAAGCTGCTGTTTGGGATTTGCTCCCTAGGGATTTTGCAAGTATTATTAAAATGCTAGAGATGTGACTACCTGAAAGAAACCTAATTCTTGCCCACTGAGGGTCAGCACAAAATTGAGACACTTCCTTTTATTTCTGTAGAAATTTCATTTATAAATACACAGTCAACTTTGAAATTCTCCATCTGAGAATACACATATTCCCTTAATTATACTATAAATTAAGGGAGACAATAGTCTAAAAGAAGTATTTCGTCAGCATTGTTGATTCATCCTAACAGGTAAATCTGTTTGAATTTTCAGTTCAATATCTTCATCTGATTTTAGAATAGAATAAGAAAGAAAAACTGAGTTGATAGGAAGAACTACGTAGAATTTGCTCAGTTATCCAGAAATATGAATGGTGGAGGTTACAAAGCAGAATTTTGTGGGTGCCTGTGTTACAGCTGCAGTTCTACAGTTAGGTATCAAGGACCACTTACTTTTGCATTAAATGGGCTCCTGATTGCTCTAAAGCCATAAACAACTTTTTTTTGTGTGATTTACACATATACTAGGGAAACTTGAGGTACAACCAACCACTTTCATGAATTAAATGAATCAGAGTGCACTATCTGATCCTTAGGGCTGGTGTCAAAATGTGGCTCACACCCATAGAACTAAATTCTTTTTGTTCAAAAAACCCTACATGGAGATCTTATTCATGTTGATTGCTGGAAACAGTTGCTGTATTGTGCTGTCTTCCCAGACCCTTTTCAGGAATAAAGGATGAAGACTGTGTCAGGCAGTGTGGTAACATTAAACAATATTTCCAAGTCAACTTCCCATTTCCTTAGGGGGGACTTCAACTGTTCAGAAATTAACTGGAAGCATCACACAGCTGGTATAACCCGGGTCAGAAAAGTCCTAAAAAACCTGGGGTGGGGCAACCCTGGATGTACATACAGACTTGAGGAATGAGATGCTGGAAACCAATGCAATGGAAAAGAACCTGGAGGTCCTGGTTGATGGCAAGTTCAGTATGAGTCAGCAGTGCCCTGGCAGCCAGGAGGGCCAACTGTGTCCTGGGGGGCGTCAGGCAAAGCATCTCTAGCCAATCGAGGGAGGGAATTGTCCTGTTCTGCTCTGTACTGGGGTGGTCTCACCTTGAATATTGTGTGCAGTTTTGGGCACTGCAATATAGGATATTAAGCCATTAGAGAATATTCAAAGGAGAGCGATAAAGATGATGAAGGGCCTTGAGTGGAAGCCATATGAGGAGCGTCTGAGGTCTCAGTCTGTTCAGCCTGGAGGAGACTGAGGATAGACCTCATTGCAGTCTACAACTTCCTCCTGAGGGGAAGAGGAGGGGCAGGCACTGTTCTCCTCTCTGTGGTGAACAGGGACAGGACCTGAGGAATGGCCTGAAGCTGTGTCAGGGGAGGTTTAGGTTGGATATTAGAAAAAGGTTCTTCACCCAGTGGGTGATTGTGCACTGGAACAGGCTCCCCAAGTAAGTTATCACAGCACCAAGTCTGATAGAATTTAAAAAAACATTCGAATGATACCTTTGGACACATGTTTGGTGTCTTTGGGATAGTCCTGTGCAGAGCTGAGGGTTCAACATGGTGATCTTTGTGTGTCCCTTCCAACTCAGGATATTCTGTGATTTTGTAACATGGATGACTCTGACAATGTCCTGTTTCTGTCTCGTATAGAAACAGCCTGAATGTAGAGGGTTGTTCCCAGCCTTCTTGCAGTGTGTTTAAAAAAAAATGTCTGTGGCATATTTGCATGGCCTTGTGGTAACTTCTCTGTGACTTCCCAACAACAGTTCTTCACATGGACATTTCTGTTCCCAGTCTGAGCAGACATGCTGGTCTAGGTGTTTCTGTAGTGAAGAGAGCCTGTGGAACAAAACGGTGAGGGATGTGGCTTTCAGTGTGGATGGCTTCTGGGTTCTGTCACTGGATCAGATCTAGCTTTGGCTTGCTGTTGGAATCATAGAATCATAGAATCGATTGGGTTGGAAAAGACCTCCAAGATCATCGAGTCCAACCCTTGGTCCAACTCCAGTCCATTTACTAGATCATGGCACTCAGTGCGACATCCAATCTGCGTTTAAAAATCTCTAGGGATGGTGAATATATACCCAGTCTTGAATGAGTGCAGCCCAAATTTTCAGGTTATCTTTTATTTGAAAATTTTGCCTGATTACTCACAGCTACACCATAGGCATAAAACTTGGGTGTTAAGAGCACAGGTTTTTAGGAATCTATGAGATAGACTTTGATAAGGGGGAGAGACTAAGTATCGACCTGACAGGCAGAGGCAGATGCACAACACGTTTCACTTATCCTCACAGTGTGACCTGCCTAAATTTGGTAAAGAAAAATGTAGGCAAATGTTCATTTTTTCACTTCAAGGCTAAGGGGTAGGCCAGAACTTAGCTGTCATAGAAAGAGAAAAGGACAAATCTAGGAGGAAAACCAGAGGAAGCACCACTTATACAGGGTTTGCTGTCCCTGCAGTTGCAAGTAAGGAAAAAGGAGAGTAATACTTCTGCCTTGGTTCAGTGCAGCATTTTCCATCCTTAACACTCACTGCAGCTACGTAATCTTTTTGCTGTTTGCAGCAACATAATCTCACTGAACTTCCTAGGCTATGTCAAAGGTAAAGTAGGGAGTAAAATCTCAACCATTTTGCTACCCCTAGGACTCTGATGACAAGGACAACTGTCTTTCTTGTCCAGGGAGTCAGGCAATGTCAAATTCCTTCCTTTCTTGCAGTAGCAATAACCTCGTCACACAATTATGTTAACAAAATACTCAGTGTTTTATGTTTCATAACTGTTAGATTTGCTGAATGTGACTCTCTTTCAAGTTCAATGATTTCCACAAATGAAATTCTTTTCTTTCAAGAGAGAAATACCTAATATACAATAATAGTAATTTATGTTTAAGAGTATAAAAAATTGGTTTATTAGGGATTAACATTTTCTACTATACTAATTAATTTTACTGGAGAAAACTATCTTTTGGAACACAGAAGTCTTGCTGACAGTCTAGTGTTAACAAAAGCCTGTCCATGTTTGTATATGGTTGTTTTTTAATAGGTTCATAGGTTTGTGTAATAAAATATATTATCTCTCCTTAAAGGCCTTATCTCTACATAAATGTATGTCAGTATTCTTGGCCTAGAAATCTTAAAAGGATATTGCACTTAACAATATCATCATCATGGCTAGGCTTCGCAAACGAAGATTTGGGAAGGGCACTACCCACACTTGCCTCAAGCACGTTGGTGGCTAAAAAGGATGATGCAGAATAGGCAAGTCTGGTCACAAAAGGCGTAGCAGAAAGTCTCCTTTGACGATATTGGCAAGAAATGGTTCTTTCTATGTTGTTTTTTCTCCTTGAGACTGACTCTGCATGCATTCTCAAAGGAAGCAGCAGCGTGGTGAATGATGTGTCTCCATGAATCCTGATTGGAAGCCAGAATGGACCATTGGTTCAGTCAATATGGCCAAGGCTGAGATGTTGTTTCAGGGAGTCCTTGTATCTCCTCTTCGTGGCTCCTCTCTTGTGGCAGCCGGTGGCAAGTTCACCACAGAGCACAATCTTCACGAGGCTGATCCTCCATCCTGGAGACATGCCCTGCCCAGCACAGCTGCGTTCTCATCAGCATGGCCTCGATACTGCTGACCCCTGCCTATTCAAGAACAAACACATTAGTCACATAATCAGTCGAGTGGATGTTTAGGATTGCACAGACCAGACCCTTTTATGGAGTTTTCTGAAGGCCTTTGCTAACCTGTTGTCTATCTCTTTGTCAGTTTTACCATCTGAAGAAAGTATGCTTCCCAGATAAGTGAACTGCTGAACTCACTTAAGCTCTGATTTGCCTATGGTGATGTGGGGATGATGGAAGACTTCCTGAGATGCAGGTTGGTAGAAAACTTCTGTCTTCTTCAAGCTGGCTTCCAGCCCCAAAAGCTCAGCAGCCTCTGCAAAGCAGGATGTTAAGCACTGCAGAGCTGCTTCTGTGTGAGCAAAGAGGGCGGCATTGTCAGCAAAAAGCAGCTCACGGACAAGGTGATTCAGGGTCTTGGTGTGGGCCTTCAGTCGCCTTAGGTTGAACAGGCTTCCATCGGTACGATATCGGATGTAGATGCTGTTTTCTTCATCGAGGTCTGCTGTGGCTCTTTGGAACCTCATGCTGAAGAAGATCGTGAATAGATTTCGTGCAAGAACACAACCTTGTTTCACACCATTGGTTATTGGAAAGGGCTCAGAGAGTGCATTGCCATATCTGACTTGTCTACACTGATCCTCATGTAGCAGGATGATCATTTTGAGGAACTTGGGGGGACATCCTAAATGTTCCAAGATCTGCCACAGGTCTTTTCTGCTCACAGTGTCAGAAGCTTTGGTGAGGTCAATGAAAGTCCTTTGTGCTGTTCCCTACACTTCTCTTGCAGTTGTCTGAGAACAAACACCATGTCTGTGGTGCTCCTATTGGCTCTGAAACCACTTTGGCTTTCAGGTAGAATTTCTTCTGTGATAGCGGATACTAATCTGTTCAGAAGTATTTTTGCAAGGATTTTACCAGCAATGGAGAGCAAAGTAATATCTCGGTAATTTGAGCAGTCTGATTTTTCTCCTTTCTTCTTGTACAGGGTGATGATGACTGTATCATGGAGCTCTGGTAGTTGCTTGTCTTGTTCCCAGCAACATACAACAAACTCATGACATTTAGCATGGAGTGCTTGACCTCAATGCTTCCAGGCTTCAGGTGGAATTCCATCGACCTCAGCTGCTTTGCCAAGTTTCAGCTGCTGTATGGCCTTAATTTGCTCTCCCATAGTAGGGCCTATATCCAATACATTTTTCACCGGTTGTTGTGTAATGTGCTGAATTACTGAGCCTTTGTCTTTTTCTGCTGGGTCATCTTGGAGAGTTGAGGCATATATGCTAAAATGAACAACATGTTGATTGTTGTGTAGTGGGAGGCATAAGGACATAATGTGATTTGAATCACCTGTCAGCAAATTTTCAAGTTTGGAGACAATGGAGTTTTTAATCATGAAGCCAACTCCTGAAAGGTGACTTTCGGTTTTAGGTTTGCCTGACCAGTAGAGTGTGTAGCCAGCACCATGTTCTTTAAGGCTGCCTTCCTCATGAAGATGAACGTCACTGAGAGCAGCAGTGTCAATGTTGAGTTGTGACAGTTCATGGGCAATTAGAGCAGAACGAGGCTCAGGACACCCACTATCCACAGTATCAAGCATGGTTCTGATGTTCCAACATGCGAGTGTTAATTTGAACACACCTTTGGAGGCAGGTGTAGGCCTTTGTCTCTGTTTTTGCTTGACCACATCAGAAGATGCCCATTGGCCGTGGCTATCAAACCCAGTGAGGAGACGAGCTTTGTTTTGGCCACCTTTTCTAGACCCCTCTCCATGTGGAGCAAGCAGTGCTCTCCTTAAAAAAGGCTACTTGGTCATTCAGGATGCTGCCTCACGAGACTGTCATATCTGGGATCAGTCTCAAACGACAAATATCCTGAAGCATCTGCATGCAGTGTTGGATCTGCAGATTCCAGCTGCTTCCTATCACCTGCCGTTTCGACCCTCGCCTGTCTCTACAGGGCTTTGCAATGTGGGTGAACCCTTTGAGCCTGCGCAATGGATTTTTTAGGTGAGGCACAGCGTGTGTGGAACTGACCCGACCCCTTACTCCTAAGGTTCATCTGCCACGGCCTAGCGAGCTTGGACGGTGATAGCAAATACCTCAGGACATAGGTTTGGTTAGAGTATCCTTCTCTTAGATGGATGGCCTTACAGGGCTAAACGAGCTCCATCTGCCCGGGTTTTGGAGTTAGAGTTGTCCTTCTCCTAGGATGGTTGCCAGGGGGCTAGTGAGCCCATCCTGCCCGTGGACACACTTTGTCTGACTCCTCAGCTGAGACCTGTGTGGCATGGGAGACCCTACCAGAGGCACATACCACCACCAGCATAGCTCTCAACCTCATGAGGGCACACAAGCTTCTCCTCCACGATAAGGGGCTGTCCCCAGAGAAGACTTAACCACAAAATTGATATGATACAATATAGTATATTTATATGCAAAGCCAAGCCATTTGTCTATGGAGTAATTCCACAGAATCTTTTCCCTATAGCTACACCATGAAGACAGAATATAACTCATCGATTCTTAGATTTTTTTTTTATATTTTACTTTCTATTTTGCCTTATAGGTTTAACTTCTTGTCCCAAAACAGTGTCAAATCTACTAGAATACTGTGTTCCTTACTAATACATTTTGATGTCTTTTGTGTACAATTATGCTGAATTTGCTGGGTTTAAAAAGCTTTTCATAACAATTGCAACACTATTGGGATTTTAGTCTTAAAGCTAGGAATATAGAATTATTTTAATTCCAGTTGCTTAATTATGTCCTTACATGTAAAAAATGCACCATAAAATGACTCAACAAGGACCCTAGAGATGAAGCCATCATGCAATATTTCTGATAAGCTGAAGGTAATCACTTTAGAAAAGTCAAATGCTTAGTTCTTAGGAAACTTATTCTGTATGAAAAGAGTACATACCACAAATTTAATACTGAGAATGAAACATGAGTTTATATTTTTCATATAAAACCAAAAGACTGGATTTGTATTTGAATGCAAAAGAAATTCAATCTTACCTAAAAAAAGCATGAACAGACACCAAACAGCCACATATTGAATTTTAAATTTCTTGCCCATTCTCTTTAACTCTCTGCCTAGTGTTCTGCTTTAATTCATCTACATTTCCATTACTTTTGTCAGAGGACCAGTCAACTGCGTTTTCAGCAATCAGCAATTTATTCAGGATAGGAAAGTTTGTGATTGTTTTAAAACACTGAATAGACTAAGTATTTCCAGCAAAGTGAAAGACTATTTTCCCTTTCTATATAAATCTATGACTATTGACCATCTCATAAAGGGTTCTACCATATTACATACAACCATGACAGTGCACCAACCGGGAAATCCATTATTTTGTAACACCAATCTAGACTCTGGGGATGAATTTATTGAACTTTAAGCCAGAATGTAATCAACAATCCATTTCATCTGCCTGCATAACACCCTTCTACCAATCACGCTGCAAAGCTGTCCTATTTCACTTATCCTGTCCCATTCAATGAACTGTAAGTACATCTTTGCCTAATGATAAGGGCACTGGGGGCCATATATAATTCAGAGGCTGCTTGAAATGCATCAGCCAACTGTCCTGATATGTTAATCCACTCACTGGGGGCTTTCATTTGATGTCTAATGTAAATCCATGTTTGTAAACTTCAGCATTATTATCGTTATTGTAAAAGAAGATAAAAATGAAGCAGCAGCCCTGGTACTAATGGCACCTGAGAACTGGTGTTGCATACTATGAAAGCTAGTTTATATAGTTCCCAACTGCAAAAGAAATGGATTAACTTCTGCACAATATTTCAAAAAAACAAAGGAATATCCTGTTAACCTTTTCTTTAACCTATTTGCCTTTAAAAAATTAGCTGTCTAGTTACTAGAGATTATGGCTATCTTGAGCAAAGAACACTCTCTCAGTGGTTGATATTCAGTCATTTCACATAGTATAGCAAAAGAAAGCATAACATATTTGCAGAAAATTTAATTTAATTACGAGCTACTTTTCAGCCTGCAAAATGAAAAATTCTCCAATGTCTTCTGCACATACAAAGAATGAAAAATGTGTCTTGCAAAAAATTTAGGTCAATCAATTTTTTACAGTCTTTTCTTAAGCTAGCCAAGAGCTTAGTCACTAATGAAAACAGTAAACATACTATCACGTTATAAAAATAAATTGAAAAATCTCAAATGGTGGTTAAATTAAATCTATCTGTTGATATTCAGTGATCAGTACAAAATTCTACACAGTAAAATGTTGCATTAATTAAAAGCAGACACAAAATAGCTGGAATCATTGCTTTTCTCTCTACCCCGGACTCAAATTCTGTGATTTATTTAGTCCAGCTGGTGTCACCTGTCTATTAGAGCTTTCTTTGTCCTCTAAGTAGTTGCAGGAGTTCACTAATCAGAACAGTTGCAAAATGAAGAGCTCAGATGTATAATCCTTGTAAAAGGAGCAATAGGCATAAGGGTCCTTTAAACTTTGTGCCAGTCCAGTCTAGTTTTAGTTCTGAAGGTATTGATTTTCTTATGTTCACAGAGCCAGTTCTCTCAAAGGGGTTTGGCAGGAATCCCTTCCCAAGGTCTTATGAGTCCATGGATAAGGTGTCTTGGTATGCTCCATGTTGTATGCAAGATGATGGGACAGCTGGTGCAATCCTTCACAAAATTCAGGCTAAATCAGCTGAAGATTTTAGAGACAATGATATTTTTGATGCAGGGGAAGGAGAATACCTATTTTTTGCTGCTGGGTGAGTTTTAAAAATCTCGATAAAGAATACAAAGCATTGATTGTAACCAGGGCTAAATTTGTTGTTGCCCAGAATATTTTTAGGATATACATAACTTTAACAGTGAAGTTATGCTGCCTTGAAGAGATCTGTTCATATGTAGTTGCATTTCAGAACTTACCAGAGTAGAGTAAGACTAATTAAAACTATGTCATAATTTAAAATAAGCAGGTAGAATTATTCATAAGGCTACAGGATATACATTGGAATTTGGATTAAAACGACTGATTATTCGATGGTCAACTGAAAATTGTCTTCAAAGAAAACTAAAATTGCTGTATGTTACTTTGTATCCTTAAAGTCTCCAGCATGTGCTGCAGCCAAAAGTTCAGTGAGATTCTTCCACTGGTAGCCAGTGAAGCAAAATCTCTTCTCCAGTTTCCAACAGAGAATGAGCTAGCTACAGTGGAGGTGTGGAAGTGTAAGGAAGGAGATGGGAAAGATTGTGATACCAGCCCAAAACTTTGCCTGGCCTTTACTGGGTAGTAGGTTTCCTTTCTGAGCTGACCTTAATACTACTAAGTTTGAGGTAGCATGCAGGCCATGAGTGGTGCCAGACAAACAGATTAAGGGAGGAATAGCATGACAGCAGAATGTTTGAGTCTTCTGATTAAGATCCACAGAGGTGAATGAGGACTTCGCAGTGAAATAGTGCTGTAAATCCTGCTACCTGAGCTCATCTATCTGAAATGAACCCTTGCCTGGGTTAGGGACTTAGAGACAGCTGTATGTGATGCTAAGTTTACTGCTTCTGATTTGCTGTTGGCTACTGAATATTATATGTCAATCATGCATTCTAGGCCAGGAGCAGCCAGTGGAATTTTGATCCCATCATTCCAAATCCACTTCACATTTAGCTTTTGGATTAAGAAGTGTGTTGAAAAGACATTTTCTAAATGATGTTAAAGAATCAGAACATCCTTTCTTGTTTAAGTGCAGAAAAAAATAAAGTTCTTTCATGAAGTGGGAGCCCACAGTTCCATGGCTGGTTATACAAATCTGAAAACAAAACCAATTAATCATAAACAGATATGTTCAAAGTCTCTATTGATCCAGTTCTGGCTAAATATAAGAGGTACCTTTCTTCTAAATTTAATGGAATTTGGACTAAATTTCTGGGAGTAGAAGCTTATCTAATCAGGCAGCATAAAAAAATGTTAGGTCTCCAGCCACAGCTACCAAAGAAACTTATTTTTAAGATACTGAGGATCGCATACAAAATATTCATGTATGTACCAGGTACTTTTGAGTTAGAAGCATATTTAAAGGGAAAATTGCAATCAGTTAGCAGTTATTCCACTGCAGCAAAAAGAGCCTAACTTCATCAAGTATTTTATTTCATGTGAATTATTCACGCTGCAATGTTGCCATGGTTACAGCTGTTACTTATCCTTCCATTATTATTATTTTTGTTTTAGTCATTATACTTCCACTGTAAATAGTATTCTATTTTTTTCTGAATATGCCATTTGCAACATGAATAAGAAACAAGGATCACAGGAACATCAATATTGATATTATATGCAGTGTGACTTTGGCATTGACATTAATGTTCCTCTGCATAAGTGCAGCATGAAATTCATATAGAGTATCCTATCAGCATTATTTTGCTGCTTTTGATTTCCATACTGATGTCAATATATAAGGTAACCAATGAAGGCATCATAAAAATAATATCAACTCTTGTATTACCACCATTGCAGTGTACATTATTCTAAAATATTGGTTTGAGGTATAATCACAACCAACTGTATTAGGATCAATGTATATCATGAGAATATTAATTAGGTTAACCCTCCCTGCCAAAACAACAAACTGCCCCACTCCCTCTCCCCAATGTCTAAAAATTGTGGGTTTTTTCAGAAAATTCCACTTTCCTATTATTCTTTTTCTGATTGTTTGCTAGCATAATGACCTCTCAGGGGTTGATAAATTAACTTATTTTTCAATAGTGAATAACTAGTCAGCAAGGGTTTTGCAGCTCCTTGGAAGACAAAGAAAACAAAAATTCAGTATGTATTTTCTGAACTGAAAGTTTTCTTTCCCCGGGATACCAAAAAAGGAAGTCAGGATCCACCTCTTTCTATAGATCTCTGAATCGAAACAATGAAAGTCTTAATGCAAAATACATTAAGATGCTAAAATCACTACCAAAATTGCTAGAAATGTCGCATATTTCATGATCTCATTGAGTAGTTTTTATACACAGACATATATGTTAGGATCTTTCTGACTTCTTTAACTACCTACATTTAATCAAATGAAGTTAACGTTAAATATCTAGATAGCTGAGATTTATTGGCAGAGAAGGAGAAGGATCACATTTGGGTATGTAGTTATGTACCCTAAAGTACATGTCTAAGAGGTGTCACCTTAATTGCATGACAAAAATATTTATCTCCATCAAATAAAAACTAAGATTTAAATGTCTGGAGTAAAATTATATTAATCCTGTGCACAAAATCTGTCTGTTCATCATGAAGCTGTTATTCTATCTCATTTTTGTCATGTTTGCCTTAGATCAAACAAAGCTTTGAAATCACCATTTCATTGTTAATCTCACACACTCGTTTTTTACTGATAAAATATCAACACTTTTCTTAAAGACCTCATCTGTCTTTTTTGTTTTCTCAGTTTGCAGAGTCTGCAAAGATAATAATCCATTTGATGATTACAATTACCTAAGCACAAATTTGATGTCTGTGTGGCAGGTCCATGCTACTCAATCTTACTGCTGAAATTCTGATTTGCTCAAAAGTTTCAGATAAAGTGTTGCATATGGCATTCAATAACACAGTCAGACAAATATAGCATAGATAAGATAGGTACAAGACTCTAAAAACAACAGCAAAAGTCCTACCTTTGACAAACTTAACATTGATGTTTTTTGTCTGTAAATTCAGGAAGTCAGGAGAAAAAAATAAAGGAATTAGGGTAAAAAAGTGATGATGGCAGTAACATGCCTCAAACTTCTTCACATTAATAGGTCAGCTTTTTGGTCAACATAGTTTATTATTTGTGTTTTCAAATAGGGTAGAGGAGTAAAAGAAGGATCTAAGAAGACTGGTGAATTTCACTGAACAAAATTTTTCACTGTTAGGTCAGAAAAAACCCAACAAGGCTGAAAGTGACTCAAGAAAACTATAGTTTTAGATCTTCACTTTAAAGGTTACAAAACAATGTTGAAAATGTGTTCTTATTATTCATATCCCCCATTGGGGGATTAAGTTTCAAACAGCTTCTTTGAGTGTCATGGGTTAGCAAAGTAGGCCTAAATTTAGGCTTCAAAGTTCAGACCAGGCTTGGGACTGTCAGCTGACTTGAGCTGAGCTGGGCTAGCTAACAGCTGACTTCTTCTAGCCAACAATAATGTATTCCATACCATACTACATCATCTCAAAAGGGGTAAAATCCAGTGTGTGGGAGTGGCTTGGTCAGTTCCACCATGGCCGGGCTACAGGCTGGACGCAGTGCAGCTCCTGTCTTGGAGTAGGCCTTGCTCCTGCTGTTGCTGCTGCTTGCATTTTGTTTGAGTTCAGGGAAGTAGAAATATTTTGTTGCTATACTTTTTCTTTCTTGCAGGGTGTTTTTTAGAGTACTTATAGATCTAGATACACTTTGTATTAATTGGGGAGTGGGAAGTTAGTTCTTGTTTTATTCATATATATATATATATATATATATATATCTATCTTGTGTAAGTGTGTGTTATATTGTAGTTTTCTCTTAATTTTCTCTTTTCTGTATAAAAACATGTAGTTAGTTTCATCATAAACCTGGCTTAGAGGTTTTTTTTCCCTCTTCCTCTTCTTTTCCCTTAGCTGGTTGGGGGGAGGAGGAACCCGTTCTCTCTGTCTTGGACACTTGGCGTTTTGCCAGCTCAATCCAAGACGTTGAGAAACCAGGAGGAGAAACTAGTTAGGGCTCAGAGAACACAAATAAATAAAAAAATCAGATTAATTCTGCCTACCATTACTTGCTCTGTAGAAAAAAATTAAAGTACTCTGGTAAGAAGAAATCTCATTGTGGATATTTTTTTTTGTTGTGGATTTTGTGTGTGTGTGTGTGTTTTGTTGATTTGGTTTTTTGGTTGTTTTTTTGGTTTTGGCTTTTCCTTTTTTGTCAGCACCAAACTGTTTTCCTCCTTGCCAATACTGATGTGGATTTTCACACTATTGTCCCCTCTGGTGCTGGTGTTCCTGTGAAGAATTTCTTCTGCATGTATGCACTAGACCTTTGGTTCCTTGTAGGCTACTAGAAACAGACTAATATGGTTTGATTTCCGAGTCTGCACAGCCAACGTAGTTATCAGTCATGGCATTCCATGAGATGCTTGTTTTCCCTTCTTCAGGAGTCCTTACACAGGTATTTTAGTGATTAAGGGATATGTGTGCTGTAGCCTTGAGAAGTTTTCCTCTGAATATTCACACAGGTGATGACAAGGATTTCTCTTTCAACATGTGTGTAGCTCAGTGAGATAACAGAAAGTAGCTCATGGATGCAGTGACCAACCGTAATCACCAGCAGTCCCTTGTATGGGATGTTTGGTGCATACACATGCATTTCATTTCCTGCATACACTGTCATTGTTCTTGATACATCCACACAGATGTGAAATTTATCCTTTAATTTCCATACTTGACTTATGCTAGAATGAAATGCAGCTATGGTAACTTCTGTTCTGGAAATTGGAGTTTTCTGCTCTCTTTGTGTTCCCATTTAAGAGTAAAGGATGGGACAGACTGAGAAGTTTGAGAGAGCAAAGAATATTTTGCCTCTGTTTTCCTTGTTTTCTGAGATATTTTGGAAAGCCACAGTCTAATACTGGATTCTAAATCCATGGCAACTTCTAGACCTCCAAATAAAGTAATGTTTAGATCATCTATAATTCAGATCTCTTAGGAGGTCATCCTCTCTTCTATGTGTAGAGTGGCCAGTATGATTTTGTCTGTGAATATCTAATGGGAGCTCTCCTGTATCTTCCTTTTTATACCTTTAGTAACTTGTGAAGAGCTAACACAATAATTCTGCACTGGTAACTTACAGTAGTGGTCTTTGGTCATCATCTGAAAATGTTGTAAGATGTGTAAACCTTAAGTCTCTGCCCTTTTTGGCAGATTAAACACTATCAGGGCATGCCTACAGCTACTGGAACTTTCTTATTTAAATTGTTAAATTATTCAAGTGGTTCAACCATTAAATGGTTAAATTATTTAAAAGGTTTTGGCATGAGTCAGCTAGCACTCTCCAAATGCTTCTCAAGCACAGTTTTGGAATTAACTCAGTCTGGAGACTCTTTCCAAAAGTAGTTCATGTGCTTATTCTGTGTTGGAGGCTAGGACAAAGTTTAGTACTGCAGTCTGAGTCTATGTGTCTCTTGTAAACCCATAAAGAAACTCATTTTCAAAATTATCTCGTCTGTTTCTGCAACTAAATAGTCTATTTTCTTTGTTGATATTTTGAAATAATACATTTATATAAATGTATTTTTTTACTCAGAACTGAAAAATCGAACTCACTTCTGGAACACATATCTGTTATTAAATGCAGCGTATTTGTTTAAAAATGTAAAAATCTGTGGCAACAGCTCTTAATTAAAGTTCTATTTATATTAAGATTATTGCTTAAGAAGATATGATACAACATAGAAAGGAACATAGACAGCGTAGAACATATTTTGATAAATTGTGAAGGAATATTCCTGGGAATTTTCTTTCAGCATCTGCTCGGTTGTGGTGACAACATAAATATATTTTACAAGTTTAAGGACAATGCAATCAGTATTATGAAAGTGCAGGATATATTCTTGATTACTTGGTTTTGAAGAAGGATTTTATTGTGAGACCTGAAACTGCAACCGAAACTATTTTTGGAGTTACTTGGTGTAATTACTGAATCATTTACAAGAACATGTAATTACTTGGAAGTACGTCATCTTTAATAGCTAGGATCTTTTCCTTTCACTTACCAGAGGTCTGATTCTATATCCCTGAAATGTAAGTGTCATCAGTGTTATTGGATCAGACTATAATATACCAATTCTTTTTCTAAAATTAGTTGATATATACATTTGTGCCAAATTATTTCAATAATTCAGGGTAAACATGAAAAAAGTCTATGTACTATCAAAGTAAATGTAAAATAAAAAATAAAAATAAAATCCAAAGTTCATCAAAACTTTTAAACATCCTGATTTTGCCTTGATGAGTTCAATTTTTTTTTCTTGTGTTATTACACCTGCATAAACTACATGTTTAGACAGTACTCATGTTTTCTGTGCAGGAGAATAGACAAAGGGAAATTGCCATTTATTGAAATCTGATGACTCTGTCTCAGGACAACAGTTTTATTAATTATTTTGCTACTGGATGTCTTAAATAAGTAGGTCATTCACGTCATGCTTCCATTTAACCATGTACAGAACTGGTGTTGTGGAGTTACATTTCAGAGTCTGATTTTTACTGAAGGGATTTTCTTTTGGAATTTTTCAGTAAGTGATCATGCCATGGAACTATTTCAACACTAATACTCACAGCTTATATTTCAGGCCCTACCTCTTCACCTTTAGCACTGTTTTATAAATGCATGCTGCTTTCTACACCAGTTAATGGTATACATTCACTTTTCAGTACAAGGGCAGCAGTTTCAGGGTACAGGCCTCTCTGGAAAAACCTGCATTACTCAGAATGACATTAATTGGTGCTGATGTATTAATCTGCAGATTGTATAGGTTGCCAGACACAGCTCTACATGCTTCTAGCATGAACACTGAAGCTGCAAAAACTGGGACCTATAGCCATTACCCACAGCCATGTCACCGTCTCAATGAAATGTGGAAGGGTAAAGTGGAAAAGGAATCAGGTTTTTTTTATGGAAAAAATTGTATTATGTGTCAGGAAGGTATTATAAGGCAGTAATGAATAATTGGTATAATTTGTAACTTCTATAACAAGGAAACTTCTGGACACTGCTATAAATGAGACAATTTGTCATTGCAGCAAGTGTCCCATATAAACACCGCTGTTAATAATGCTGACACTGGCTGGTTGAATGGAATAATCTTTTCAATAAGATTAAACATAAATTTTACTGGTGGAAACTTCAATACAAAAATAATGTTTTTGTTCTTTTAATGATAGATTTCTTTTAATGAAGTTTCTAGATCTTTAAAACTGCACTGGGTCTAGTCTGATATATATTAATCATGCAAAATCCTCCCCTACTGTTCAGAAGGATGCAGAAGGAAGATGAGGGTTGGATTTTCATATTTGTACCAAATGAGAATACATATCAAAACCAAAAGGTGAATTCAACATTCTTATTTTAAAGGTCTAATGTGTACTACTTCTTTCTTTCACTATGAATAGGAAAAAAAAAAACCTGCTCAGAAAAAAAAGTGGCACAAAGGCTGACAAAAAATTTTCAATCTCTACAGGGTCAACCATGGGTGATTTCAATGTCAGTTGTTAAATTGTTAATTACATCTTCCACCTCAGGAAACCAATCTTATCACAATAAATTGAGAAAGAAAACCTCTGTGTAAATGCATTTAAATTTTTCAAATGAACCTTTCCTTTCAGTGGCCCTATCCATAGAAAATTCTTTTAACCATGCTTTTCACTACTACAAATAAATTAAAACAGGGGATAAACAGAGCAAAATTCTGATTTTAGAGACAATAGTGCATATTTAGAGTAAAATGTATTGAGGATAGCCTTGCTGTAGATTTATTTCTACTCACTACAAGTGGAATATAGCTATCTGTTATGGTCAGATCGTGTTTACGCTTTGATAGTGGGAAAGCTCCTTTGACATCAACTGAAATAGGTAGTGCTTTTAAATGCATGGGTAGTAGTACTATAGAACTGCTTCTGTTTAGTCCCCTGTGCTAATACAACATCAGAGCCATTTATATGGTGAAAGGACAAGTTTACTGGAGAATTGGTGCCAAACAAAGACAAATGACACGCCAACATAATCTGAAAATGTGTGAACTTCTCAATAGCTTTTAAATTGCTACAGAGTATGAAACTTCTGATATCTCACTTCCATTTATTTTATTTCCTGGACTTTGTGAGTGTCTGAGTGAAAGGCAAGGATAAGAGGTATTTTATTATTCTGTGGAGCACTTCTTAAACCAGCTGGGTTTTTTTTCAGGTACTGTAAAATTAGACTAATTAGAAACTGTGTGGTCTGTAATGTTTGTGGAGGTTCTTATATCACAGTCTTAGTGCTGTCTGTGCACTGAATTAAACAGAAGGACTAACAACTGTATTTTGTTTGCTGTCTTGTCTTCTCCTTGTGGAAAAATGAGGAGACTGCTGAGTTTGAAAGATATCCACAGAAATAATAGGTTTGGCTAGCACAGTTGAGAAAGCACAGCACAGAGTGCATCCCTAGGTGGCCCTTGGTTTCCCTGGAAGACCATTCTCCAATGTTAGACCAAGCTCACCTATAACTTTTTCATAAAGAAAATTTTTTAGTGTCAAATGAACTAAGTGGTTTTTGTTTGTCTTTTTTACTGTCCTTAAGTCAGTGCTTAGGGGCGGTCCCACAGTGTAATGGAGAGCACTCCGGACTCTGAATCGTAAGGACCTGAGTTCGAGTCTCAGGAAGGAACTGTCCCCTGGTAGTTCAATGCCTCCCTGCCATCCCATCCCGTCAGATCTCAGATGCTCAGCAGGGTCAGCCCCAGTTAGTACCGGATGCTGTGACAGTCTCGAGGACTTCACTGTCACTGTCCAAGCTCACTCGGCCGTGGCAGATGGACCTTAGGACTTCAAACGGTGGGGCCAGTTGTGCACACGTTGTGCCTCACCTAAAAAAAATCCACTGTGCAGGCTCGAAGGGCACACCTACATGGGGAGAGCCCTTCCCAAATCTTCATTCGTGAAGTTTGACCATACATATATATATACATAAATACAATTCAGTGTTTGGTCTCCTACATATGGAGATCAATGAGATCTTGAAGATAAGATTATGCCATTTCTGGAACTTTTTTCTTCAAGTGCACTGTGTCAAATCTGGGTTTGGGGATGGGACCATGGTCAGTGAAGACACATGTTGCCAATTTGTCACTAGCTGGAGTTTGGTATATGCCAAGGACCACAAGCCCACGTAAGCAGCTTTACTCTAGCTGAACAGTGATAGAAGTGAAGTGATGAACACTAGATTCCTTCTTCCTGGTGGAAACTACAGGATTTGGCAGTATTGAAATAATTTCTAAGGGCTGGTCCCCCAGACTATATCATCAATAAAAAAATGCAGAACCATCATGGAGGATACACTGATCTGAAAATTTGAAGATATATACTTCCCACTGCAAAAGATGATAAGCACAGCTTCTGAATCTCAAGATCTTTTCTCTGTCAGCAACATAATTCATAATTTTTACTCTTAGTCAGAGGATCCTCTCTAAAAGATTTGCTGATAGCAGAAGTCTTCTGTGGTAAAATGTAAGTTATGATACTAAACAGGCATAACATCAATAAAAGCTGCTACAAGACCTGAATTTTGAACCATGGAAAATTAACGGATGTTCACTGTTTTACAGCAGAATGTCAGAAAAGACAACAATGAGAATCTATACACATGTTGTTCTGTTATCTGGAGAAGAAAGTATATTTTCTGCTGTATTCAACTGGATTAGCTATATTAATTTCATTCTTTCATTTAAGTTTATTTTTATAAAAATTTCCTTGTTATCAGAAAGGTCATATCTAAACAGTCAACTGATTCTGGAAATTTTAATTTAAATTTACATACCTGAAGATATATACCTGCTTAAACACCTTGCTGAAGCACATGGATTTCAGGTACTAACTATTGATACTGAATATCAAATACTTGTGAACTCTACAGAGTTAAGGTATTCCCCAAAATAATTATATCAAATTATATATGTTTTGTAATCATGATTGCCCTCATATTCCCTGAGCATGAAAGGCTTAATCTGTCAGTTTTCATAATTAGTTGCAAATATATTAATCTTTTTTTAAATTTTATTTAATTCGTAAGAAATACCAAGCCAGGTAAGTCATGTGCATTAGATGGCACAGGAACTAGAAGGTGCTTCTCTCCCTACAAATAGCACCTGAAAGAAACTGTCAGGAATGAGATAATGATTCATTTTCTGGTGGCACAGGTGCCTTGGAGTCCAGCCTAGCCAATGAATAGTAGTCTTACACACGTGCAGTAGCACAAGAAACTAAGAAAAATGCAAACAGTGTGTTTTGTAAGGTCAGATGGAAGCCAGCAGAGAGCACATCTTGAGGTGAAGTGACTAGAGAGAGGACAAAAATACTTGTGAACATGCTAGAATAGCCACCCAGAGACACTACTACCCCCAAAGCTGTGCTTTGAAGGAGACTTTTCTTAGATTTCTCTTTTGTTCACATAAAACCAAATCTTTTTCTTTTCTTTTCTCCTGACATAAAAACAGAAAGCATGGACTAGGTGGATGTTCAACTTCTTGGCACATACAGAAACATAGAAGTGTGTGCATGTTAGTTGAGCCACCATTAAGAAATCTCATAGAGCATTTAGCTTCTTAAAGGTTACACATATGATGTCTTTTAGATCACTTGAGACATCTAATTGGAATTCAAATTTGTCACTTGGGCTCAGACTTGCATTATTTTATTTAATAGGGTCCTCTGACTATATCTGAGAGATGGATTAAAATTATTGAAATGTTAATTGAGATGTAATAACTCTTTGTCAATGTATAGGAAAAGTGGAAAGTAGTATTAAGTGGGTTTATGTGTACAAAATCAACTTTTCTGAAAAGATTTAGTTGATAAAGTACTAGGAGCACATTGCAGAATTTTTGCCTCTTAGTATTAAGTACGGCTCCATTTTATATTTCATAGAGGGCAAAACAAGTTGTAAATAATTTCTACTTTGTAATGAATGTCATCTCTTTAAAATATTATAGTAGCCTCTCCCATTTAATGAAGCATTTTTTAAAATAAAGTATAAATTGAATTATGTTTCTTTCAATAAAAAGGTAAACAATATTAATGGAAATATTTTTTCAAATTATTTAAAAAATTTTACAGGAACATAGCTTTCCCTCTTTGTATGGTAAGGGCAGAATCAGCTGCTTATCTAGCAAATGAAGGTAGAAGAAATGTATATAATTCAAACTACTTTATCTGTGATTAATAACTAGATATTGACTTGGTAGTAGTTAGGAAATTTATTGCTGATAGTAAGAGATTAGTATTGAGGGAGGCAAAGCCTTTGTAAATATTAGACTGTTACAGTCAATAAATCTCAGTAAGAGTAGCCAATATTTCATATTATACATTAGTTCAACAAATTACTTTTGGGATAAGATTAGTATTAAAACTTTAAACCAAACTTTGAAAGACTGTTGAATGTTTACACTTCTAGTCCTGTTCTATGAAATTTTTGAGAGGAGATCCTGAGCATATTTCTTTTCTGCCCATGGATATGCTCTTTCTCATATTATAGTGATTCAAAACATTAATTTCAGGGAAAGCAGAATCTTGCTCTTGAAAAAAAGCATAGGTGGACTTGTAGAATTACAAAGAAGTGCAGTATCAGTTAGGCAGGAGTATGAGGTTGTCTGCTCAAAATTTCACCAAACTATTTCTCTTCTCAACCTATACAGGAAGGAATGCAGTGGATTAATGACAATACTTACATCTCACCTAAGATAACCTTAAATTACTCCTGACTTCCTTTGCAAGCTTTCATCAATTCCATGCAAATTTCCAGATCTTTTATCAGAGGTGTTACTAGCATTTGCCTTAGACTGCCTTAGGGTACTGGTTTCAGCTGAGACAGAGTTAGTTTTCTTCACAGTGGCTGGTATGGGGCTGTGCTCTGGATTAGTGCTGAATGCAGGAGTCATAATATAGAGATGGTTTTGTTATTGTTGAGCAGGGCTCACACAGAGCCAAGGCCTTTTCTGCTTTTCATACTGGCACACTGGCAAGGGACCTTGGGGACTCATGGGGGCTTGTGACGAGACACAACCAGGACAGATGGCCCAAACTGGCCAAAGGGATATACCAGATCATAAGACATCAGGCTCAGTATATAATCTGGGGGGTGTTATGCTGAAGGGCTGTTGACCAGGGTTTGGGAAGGTAGTTCTGGCATTGGTCAGTGTTTGGAGAGAAATTGCATTGTGCATGACTTGTTTTTCCCTTTTTATTACCATTATTATTACTATTATTATTTACCATTATTATTGCATTTTAATTTATTTTATATTATTAAAATGTTCTTATCTCACATACAAGTTTTGCTTTGAGTCTCTTCCTCATTCCACTGGGTTTGGGGGGTAAGAGAAGGAGGGTTGAGTGAGCAGCTGTTTGCTGTCTGGTTGCTGGCTGGGATGAAATCATGGCACTTAAGTAGAATTTAGTCCACCTACCTAAAATTTCTGAGTCACAACTTCTGTCTGTGGCGTAAGCAGAATTATCAAATATTTCTCCTTGAGATGTTGTTCATAGGGGTTTTTCTTCTAAAATTTTGATGGTTTTGGTTTTCAGCTATTTTGTATATCCAAGGCAAATTTTTCTTTCTTGTTCCTCTGCTATCTCTCCACCCTCCTCTACCCACTGCCACGGGGACAAAACAGCTATATTTTTGTTATAGATCTCATTGACTTAATTGGCCTTGCTAAAAAGAGATACAATCTAGCCACCCAGACTAGCATAAGGAAAGGGATAGGCATTTAACTGCTATACTGTCAGAAATTAAAGTGTCAGAAATTGAAGTAGTTCATTTCAGGGCCACAATGTAAAAATGAAACTTCTTGTTTTGGGTGTATTGCATATATGATATTTGAATTTTCAAAACAATACTGTTTTGTTTATTTGCTTAAGACCTCTCTTTTTCCACATTTTCTTTTTTTATTACTGCAAAATAAAAGAATATGGCAGATGAAGGAAGCAAAAAAAAAGATCAATAGTTATTGTTGGCCATTTTTCAATCTGCTTATGTGTATTTAAAATATTATTTGTTTTCTTTGAATATGTTTATACCCCTCAACTACTGTAATCTCAGACAACTTAACACATAACAAAATCAATTTACAGTAGATTTTGCATTCACAGAATTAAATAGTAAACTTTCAGGGCATATTTAGAACAGAATGTGCTAAAATCTAGCCTTTCTCAAGAAGAAAATTCAATAATTAATAACAACTGAAGGGTGGATAATCTCGTATACGTTACATATTTTTTTTCAACTCCTTAATAGTCAAATTAAAGGAATTTTTTGGGGGAGTTAAATTCTTTTCTGATTTCATGAAATTTTATTTTGGTCAAACTGTTTATTCTCATTTGAACCTTAATGATTTGAAGTAGGAAAGTGTTTGGAACCTTGCTGTGAATTATATAAATTTTAATAAGTTTCAACTTTTCTCATTCCTTCTGCAAAGTTGTTGCAGACAGTGAGAGCACTGATATTTTAAATGTTAAAAAGTTGAACTGACAGAACTCTTTAAAAACTTGCATGTATATGAATAAACTTTGCTTATAAAATAACTGCAGACAATTTATTTATATGGATAATCTTACAGTTTCATGGTATTTATGGAGAATCATTATCATCGCATCATTATGGAAGGAACACTAGAAATTATTGGTTTGGCCTTCTAACCCAGAGCTCAGGATAAATAATAATTTATTTTCTTCCTTGCAGTTTATATTTTTTTTTCAAAATAAAAACTCATTTTAGGTACAGGATCTGGTTTTCAGTGATGTGATGTTTTCACCCAATTTTCTAGCTGGCTTGACTGATTCAGAGGAAGGTCAAGTGATTAGCCCAAGGTCACAGACTAAGTCAATGACTCAGTCAGATTAGAATTGAGGATTCTGCCTCCTGGAAAACTTTATTCAGGGAGATAAAGATTGTAATAAGACAGAGACATATTTCAGCACTGAATAAGATGTTTTTTATCCTGGTTAATATTAGTTTCACTATCTACTGGAAAACATTTTTATTTATCCAGACTCTACTAGATTCTGGGTATCCTGCTTTTCCTGTGGCTGACACCTTCCAGAAATTCTGCTGGCTTCTGCTGAGAGATAAATACATTTTGACTGCAGTGGGCTCAGATTCGGATTAAAATTGGTTTCATTTCCTGGGCCCCTGTTTGCTCCATCAAAACAATTTTTGATACCTTATCTTCATTAGGGCCAGTTGCAGAGCTACATTAATTATGTTGTTTGATGAGAGCAGCCAGTGATATGAATTATGTGGCTCCTTTACTCCACTGTGTCCTACCCCTCTCCTATGTGGAAGCCTGGTAACAGGGTATAACAACAGAAATCTCAGCATAGTAGCTTGGCTTCAGGTGAGGGAACATGCAAAAGTGCATCTCCTTTCACCCTACCTTTGCTTGCTTATTTTCTTTTCTTTGGTCTCCTAATTTCTTATTTCTACTACTTTGATTTGCTATGTTTATCTTATTCTCTTATTTGAGGAGCAGAGGTTGGTGACTGGAGAAAGTGCCCTTGGCCAAAGACAGGAAATGAGGCCCAACAGGAACCCCACAGCTGCAAAGTTTGTAACTATTAAACTTCTGTTGGGTGGGGATTTTTGCATTATTTTTAAAACAAGGAATAAAAATGTCCCACTAGGTAATACGTAACTCAAATGGATCAGAAAAGGGCTCAGGTGTCTTCAAGTTTTAATTGAGAAGAGCAGAGCACAGCTTGTTTCTGACAAGCATGTCAGCTGCAGCCTTTTCGTGTAAAAGTTTAGGGAAAACAAGAAAGGGGAAACATTTCCACAAGCCCTTTTTTTGCAGTGCAGCATAGTAAAATCTAGCATTTATTTAAATTTGCAAACATATATATTTAAACACCATACTTCATTCTTCTGAGAGAGGGTGTTTTGCTTCATTCATCCAAGTAGAAATGGCCTGATATATGGATATGTTTTTTGTATATATATTTGGACATTTGATTTCAGCGTACTATGAAGTATGTGTATACATAATAAAATATAAAATCCTGTGCTGTTTGTGCATGTGTTCAGCTGGTGAGAAATGTGCTTCTGAACAGTTTAGATACAAGATGAAAGAAAATATGTTTGTGATATGGGAGATTCAGCTTTTAAAATCTGAAGAACCTCTTTCTCATGTAACAACTGAAAGATTAGAACAGGGAATAAATAATCCTTTCAGAATACATTCTTTTTCCTGTAAATTCATATAAGTAATAATTCATATCTGGAAAATCTTGCTGTTGTTTAAATAGTATTGAATATACATGTTTTGCATACACAATGCAGATGAGATGAATATTTTGTAGTTTATAGTAGAGAGTGAGGAGTAATATGTACTGTGATTTTGACACAATCAGTATCAAACAAATTTTTTCAAGGACATTTAAAAAGCCTAAAAATACCCAGCAAATTTTGTCCTGATAGTTTTTTAAACAATAATGAAGTGAGCTATGTGTTAATATATTAACTTGGCATCAGAGATGAAGGTTTTTTGTGATCATATTTTCTCTTTTGAACCTTAAAAGCTATTTGTATAATTGTTCACAAAGAGTACTGCTTGCAGTATGAAAAGAAAATTTAATATTTAGCTTTTGGACTCTGTTTCGATTTTCAAACATTGAAAACAATTGTAGGATCACTATGTTGAATTTATTTGCTATTTTTATAAGAGAACCAATAATATTTTGTGAATTTGTTAATTGCTTATAATTTATGTGTGATTGAGGTCTGCTTCCTGAATTTTCTGGTGCAGCATGTATTATTTTCATCGTAGGTTTATTTTAAGGCAATCAGGAGGCAGAAATGATCTTCTGATGATTTCAGTGGAATAGGAAATATTATGTATATTCATTACCACAGACTCCCTTTTTACCCATAGGATGATTATTTAACCTCCTTGCTTCAGCTGCTCTTCTCTCTAAATTGTGTGCAGCCCTCTTTACTGATTTTTACTGTGTTTTCTCCACTTAGATTGCAAATTCTTTGCACAAAGAGAGCAATTACATCATTTATAATGCTGCACTTATTTGGAGTTTTTTATATCCCAAAAGAAATATACTCAAGGATATGTTAAAACATATTTGTTTTGCTGCAATTTTAGAGTGACCTCAACAGACAGAAGAAATGAGCTAAAATGAAGTGCAACAAAAAGTGCACTTGGGTAGGAATAACTCCATGCCTTGATAAGAACAGTGGGGCAGCAGGATGGAGAGCAGCTTGGCAGAAAGGGTCCTTGCTGGTTGACATCGAGTTGACCATAAGCCAGCAATGTGTTCTGGCAGCAAGAAAGCTTAGTATCATTGGAGAGGGGTCATCCTTCTTCCCTACTCAACACTGGTGAGGCACATTTGGAGTGCTGTATCCCACTCTTGGATCCCCAGTGCAACAGAGACATGGACATAGCGGAGTGAATGCAGCAAATAGCCTCAAAGATGTTTAAGGCACTGGAGCATTTGGAGTACAAAAGTTGCTGAAGGAGCTTGAACTCCTCAGTCTGGAGAAAAGACTGCTCAGGGGAATATATAGCTTGTGATTCATGAAAGATTCATAAGGAATGAGGCTCATCTCAATGATGCTCAGTGAAAGGACAAGATGCAATGGGCACAAACTGAAATACAGAAAACTTCATTTAAATATAACCCCCCCACACACACACACACTTTTTTACCAAGAGGGTGATCAAACACTGTCACAAGTTGTCAAAACAGGCTGTGGAGTCTCCATCCTTGGAGATTTTTGATGCCTGACTGGACATTATCCTCAGTAGCCTGCTGTTACTGATGGTGCTCTGATTAGGGCTGTCTGGCCCAGACCTCCTCCCTAGATAGCTTCCAGCCTCTTTCCTTCTGTGATCCTGTGACATGTGTCCTGTCAATAGTAAGGCTGTTGTGCAAAACAGTGATATCACCCATATGGAGAACACTCAGTATAAAGAGTGCTGCATTGTTGCAAAAAATAGCAATACTATATTGTACTCTTCCTTATATTCATGTATCATCATAATTTCAAATACTACAGACACACAATCATTTTTTGGTTGGCTTTATTTATTTTCTTCTTAAGCTTCAGGTTTAAAAGTTCTAATGGGATCACATAAAACTGATCATGTAGACTTGTTCTTGGGAGTATTGGTGGAATTTTCCTTACTTTTCATATTCCTGTTTAACATTTGACTTGAAATATTTCAGTACATATTAAGCTTTAAACAGAAATCTCAGCACAAAATATAATGTGGGTAGCTTTGCACTGCATTTTTATACCATATATATCTGTTTTCATGTCTTAAGACAGTAGTAATGAACAGAGACTTCAAAGAGTAATTATTTCCATCTATTTTTTTTTTTTTTAGGAAAATAAAGACTGCACACTTGGGATCAAACTGTAAGTGCTGACTTCAGTGGAAGTACCATTTAATCCACTCTTTTAATTATTTCTTGCATGAGGTCAGGATCTCAATTCACTGTATTGCTTCAAAATGCCAACACAAGATCATGCAACAATGGTTGCAGCTAGTATTTCAGCAAATTCCATAGCCTCAGCTTGCTTATTTGGGTGATTTCTCAGGCTAAACTTCATCTAATCTGCTTTTACTTCAAGCAACTCAGTAACTGTTGATTTTGAGGTCTGAAGTGGGTCCTAGTGGGGAAAAGTAAGGTAAGAGCATTACAGAATCACAAAATATGCTGAGTTGGAAGGGACACACAAGGATCATCAAGTCCAACACCCAGCCCTGCACAGGACCATTCCCAAGACTCATACCATGTGCCTGAGAACATTGTCCAAATGCTTCTTGAATTCTGGGAGGCTTGGTGCTGTGATCACTTCCCTGTGGAGCCTGTTTCAGTGCTCAACAAATCTCTAGGGTAAGTACTTTTTTCTAATATCCAACCTAAACTTTCCCTGACAAAACTTCAGGCCATTCCCTCAGGTCCTGTCACTGGTCACCACAGAGAAGAGATCAGTTCCTGCCCCTCCTCTTCCTCTCAGAAGGAAGTTGTAGACTGCAATGAGATTTCCCCTCAGTCTCCTCTTCTCCAGGCTGAACAGACCAAGTGCCCTCAGCCACTCATCATGTGCCTTCTCCTCAAGGCCCTTCACCATCTTCACTGCCCTCCTTTGGATCTCTCTAAGAGCTTAATATCTTTGTTATATTGTGGTGCCCAAAACTGCACACAATGCTCAAGGTGAGGCCAACCCAGTTCAAAGCAGAGCAGGACAATCCCCTCCTTTGACTGGCTGGTGATGCTTTGTCTGATGCCCTCCAGGACGTGGTTGGCCCTCCTTGCTAACAGATGATAGCTCATTCTGTTCTGCTTACTAGATCCAAAGCCTAAAGAAGTTATAGGGACCACTGTACTAGTTACTAGAAAAATAAATTAGATAAACTAGACATATGAATAGGAGAAAATGGTTGTAAGCCAAGATTTTTTGTACGAGATTATGGCAGAGGCATCTAACAATAGAAGTTGAAAAGATCAAGCCTGAGGATTAGTACAGACTGAGGCTGAAGACTGGAAGGACACCCCAAACCACCCCAAGAACTGATATCACCAAAAGAATCTAGAAAGCTCTGCCTCAAGCCCCACCTAATGCCGACCTAATAATGAATATGCTAATTAGATAATGTAGTACATTCATATGCATATACTTCAAATGTATAAGTTCAATTGGTTTGGCACTGATGCTTGGAAGTGAGTTTGTATGATGCCAACCACCTCAATTCCCTGTGCATGGAATAAATACCCTGCTGCTAAAGATCCAAATTCTCTTAGCAGTTTCTTTACATTCTGAAATTTTTCGGCTTCACAGGGCACTGTTGATTCATATTCAACTTGCTATCGACCAGGATCCCCAGGCCCCTTTCCCCTGCACTGCTTTCCAGCATCTCATTTTCCAATCTGTACAAACATCCAGGGTTGCCCCATTCCATGTGCAGAATTTGGCACTTCCTCTTGTTGAACTTCCTATGGTTGGTGGTTGCCCTGTCCTCTCATTTGTCAAGGCCTCCCTGACTTCAAGGGAGCCAACAGCTACTCCCAGCTTTGTATTGTCTGCAAACTTGCTTCGTATCCCTTCCAGTCCTCTGTCCAAGTAATTTTATGAACATGCTGAAGAGGTCAGGTCACCAGTCTGATGCCACCCCACTCACTATTACTCTCTGTGCTCAACCCATGAGCCAAATGCTCACCCACCACATGATGTGTTTATCATTCTGTGGGATGGACATTTTGTCCTGCAGGATCCTGTTAGAGACAGTATTGAAAGCTTTACTGAAATCCAGAAAGATGACATCAACTGTCTTCCCTTGATCAACTAGGCAAAAGGTTTGATAAAAAGGACTTTTCTTTTATGAAGCCATGCTGGCTGTGACCAATGACCATTGCCTTGGAAATGTTTTTCAATACCTCCTAGAATAATCTTTTCCAAACCTTTACCAGGCACTGAAGTGAAACTGACCAGCCTGTAGTTTTCAGGATCCTCCTTCCTGCCACTCTTGAAAATCAGGACAATGTTCTCCAGCTTCCCATCATCTGGGACCTCTCCAGATTCCCAAGACCACTCAAAAATCACAAAAAGATGTTTTGCAGTGACATCAGCTGACATTTTGAGCATTCTGGGATGAGTTCCATTAGGCCCCATAGGTTTTCAGGGATCCAGTGGGAGCAGCAGATCCTGCACAGATTCAGTGTTGATTGGAAGTTGATCATACTGTCAGTCATGGTCCTCCAGCTCAGGGCACTGTGATTCCCTTGCCCTTTCTTCCATGTTGAAGGCAGAAACAAAGAAAGTGCTAAACACCTCTACCTTATCTCTATCCCTGTTTGGGAGGTGAGCATCCTCATCCTGTAAAAGGCTGATGATATTTCTATACTGCCTACTGATATTAATAGATTTGAAAAAAACCTGTTTTTATTGTCCTCCACATTTCTGGCAGCTTCAACTCCAGATGAGATCTGGCTGCATGATTTTTCTCTCTATAGCAGCAACCAGCATCTCTGTATTCTCCCCATGTCACTTGACCTTGTTTCCACTGGGCATACACCTTCCTTTTTTGCCTTATTTCCAAGAGAAGATTCCTGTTCAGCCAAGTTGTTCTTCTGCCTTACCTGCTTGTGCATTGGATGCCACCTCAACACTCAGAAATTTTATATTTTCACTCACCATGCAACCGTTGCTTGTAAGTACTTCATCACCCTGAAAGTCCCCTGAAAGGTCACCCTTTTTGCAAGTAGCTTGTAGTCATATTTGATGCAGGCGGACTATTATTCAGTCCCGTGATTATAAAACACCTTACCCCAGTTGCCTCCTTTATTAAGAACTAGAAATTCCCATCACAGGAAGAGTTCTCTACCCATTGATAGGTGTGGGGACAGCACATTACAGCTTTGTACTGCAACGATTTCTTGTAAGCAAAATTAAAATAAAAATGAAAAATGAAAAAGTTAAACTTGAGTTTGTGATGCCAGGTTGCTGATCACTCTCTGCCTCCCTAAAAGAAGGCGATTCAGTGCTGCAGGTCAGCTTCCTGCACTGAACTTGCCCAGACAAGGGAAAGGCTGCACAAAGATTTGCTTGTCCCTTTGGTGCAAAACCCCCCAAAAATGTATCACCATGTTGAACTTTCTGTGGTGGAAAAGCCTAATGTGAAGAAAGATCTTCACTGGCAAACGCGAACATGTGGCAACTTAGGTAGTGCAATTCACGTTTGTGATAAAATCATGGCAGCAGGAGGAGCTCCTCCTGTAAACATTTGAATAGCTGCATAATCCTGTTTCTTGTATTCTGCACATCGAGTAAGATGAAAGCAGAAGTGGTAAAATGAAAACAAACACATTACTTATAGTTTTGAAAATAGGCAAGCTTACAAAAAATCCAAAATATCGAACCACTCTTTAGACCAGCCTGCTGGTTTTCATCACAATGTAGTGGTTTTTAAATTTTTTGTATAAAAATTAATGGTTTTACTTCTCCATCTCCTCTAGAAAACACCTGTGATCTAAGTGAAAATGCTTAGTAAAAGAAAAATATGAACATCTGGGTTTAATGCAGACATCAACAAGCCAACATAAGGAGTCACTTTTCTTTTTCTGCAGCTGAACACCATGAAAGACTTTACCATTGCTGCTTATCTCTTAACTGTAACTCCAGACACTATGAAAAAAGGTCATATTTTAAAGTAATCAGGTTGTCACTCTTTGTAATAAATTCTTCTTCAGTTTCTTCATAGGTGTTGTCATCACTAAATAAGTAAACTGTAACAGCACACAAGGTGTGGCAAAGAACAGTTTTGGTTTTTAATCCATTCTTCTGTCAGTCAGTCCAGCGAGTTGGCTGTTCAATTTTAAACAAGATGTATCTTTGCAAACACAGGAAAGTAAAAAACTGCATCCTTCTTACTTATGTAGCACCATACAGTGGTACATTAATTGAAAATTATTCAGCCTAATGTAGGTTTGCTGTGGTTTATCTGGGAATCACTAAAGGATTTCAAAACTTCTCATGTAATTCAGATTTTTTTATTTACATAATTGATAGTTTTCCATTATGACTTTTTTCCAGTTGTAATCACAATTTTATCCTTCAGCTAGCACCATTTCAGTTAGCTATACTTTTAATAGTTTTCAAATGTTAAAGAAGATGGGAAAATCTTGATTGATTGAAATTTTATTTTAAGCAGTGTGAAAGTTTTCATATATATTACCTATTCCTTTACTAAGATTGTTTGCCAGGTAATGACTAAAAGATTTTGCTTTGCCGAAGAACATAGTCTTTTATGAAACTCACATTTATCAAAGACAAAAATAGAAGAATGTAACTGTGATAGTAGCGTTCATCATCATTTCAATAACATGAAATTGTAGGTTACACAGGAAGACTATGTTTACAATATTTATCTAATGCTGTCTTTCAGTTGAAACAGGAATTTGCACTTCATGAGGAAAACCCCTTTTTATTAGGGAAAATATTCTTTTTCAGTTTTCTCAGTTTCAGAGAAGGTGCATCCCACAGTGGAGCCAGGGATCATGTTGTGCGGGGCATGGGGGTTCCTGAGATAGGGAAACTCCAAGGGAGCACAGAGACCTGCCCAGAGCTGGCAGCTCTCCTGGGAGTGTAGAAGGAGGCATATGTGGGGAGGGCAGGAATAACAGCAGCCACCCCCATATCAGGCATCCCAAGGGAGTGCAAGAGACCTAGAGCACAAATACAGGCTGGACAGAGAATGGTCAAAGAACAGCCCTGCTGAGAAGTACTTTGTGGTGTTGGTGGATGAAAAGCTGGACATGGCAATATCTGCTCATAGTCTAGAAGTTATTCATATCCTGGTCTACATCTAAAGAAGCCTGGGCAGCAGCTTGAAGGAGATGATTCTGCCCTTTGCTCAGCCCTTGTGAAACCCTACCTGGAGTTTTGCATCTAGCTATGGGATCCTCAGCACAAGAAGGGTGTGGACCTTTTCAAGAGAGTCCAGGGAAGGGCTACAAAAATGACCATAGGGCTGGAGCACTGAAATTATGAACACAGGCCGAAAGACTTGGGGTTGTTCATCCTGGAGTAGACAAGACTTTGGGGAAGACTTGTTGTGTTCTTATAGAAAGGGGGCTTCTGAGAAGGAGAGATACTTTCTATCAGTTCTAAACTGAAAGAAGGCAGATGTAGTTTGGATATAAGCATGAAATTTTACACAAGGAGAGTGGTGAGACACTGGAACAAGTTGCCCAGGGAAGTTGTGGATACCTCATCACTGGAAGTGTTCAAAATCAGATTGGATGGGTCTTTGAGCGACCTGATGTAGTGGGAGATGTATCTGCTTGTAGCAGGGGGATTGGATTAGATGATCTTTGAAGATCCATTCTAAGTGAAACTATTCTGTAATTCTATGAAATACTGGAATATGATTCAAAAATGTTCATAAAGAGAGAAGAAAAATAAAGGGAGAGATCTTTAATATGAGAAGAAATAATGTAAATGAAGACAAGGTAAATATCACATTCTCTCTGCAATAAAGTGGGACCTTGAAGATAAAAATGTGGGTTCAACAGAAATACAAAGCATGGCCTTTGGTGGCTATAATCAGTGACTGCAACTACCAGTAGTACAAAAGCAGTAATGAATACAAGAGCAGATCTGGTTACTTGGTCAGGATACTGTTGCTCATCAAGATTGAAAGCTCTAAGATATAAAAGTAATTAAGATTGATGAATCAAAAAAGAGAATACTGGATTATCACTGCAGTTTTCCAAATGCATTTTGCCAGTGCCTGCGATTTCCTGGGACATGCGGTCTGCCCCTGAGAAGGTTTCAAAGTTACCACACCTGTTGTCTGGATTTGTTATCCCTTTTCTGTATAGCAAGTTTTTCAGGGTTGTGTGAGACGTCTGTAAAACCTGTAGTAAGCTAAAGGAGTAGTAGCTAGTGAGTCTGAAGTAAGAATTTGTCACTTCAGTTCTCTGGGTTGAAGACTCCAAGGTATATAATTCTGGAGACTTTGTTATATTAAAAACATGAGAAAGATATTTCTAGATGTCTGTAAAGCTGCTCAAATCCTATTACTTTCTGTTTTGACTTGAGGATTTTATCTATCATGTTTCTTCATTTAGTATAAAGAAATTTTGTCTGATAATGTGCAACATGCTTCCTAAGGAAAGCTCAACATATTTTGTTCTCAAATAACAGTAAAATCATTCTATTAAAATATTCTTTGCAAAACAGTGTTGGGAAATTGTAGCATGATAGGGTTTGCTGCAGCTGCTATAATGTTGCTTTCCAGCACATGTCTAAGGACTGTAAATCAGTGTAATCACTGTAAACATTGTATCTGACTGACTGAAAAGAAATCCAAGGGTTTATCACTTGGTATCTTCCTTGATATATGAATCACCTGGCTCTCTGTTGCACAGCTTTCAGAAGAGGCTGGAGATTGCTGCTTCACATAAAAGTAGTAAGAGTGGTGGGAGATAGAAGGTGCTAGAAAAATTACTGTTAGAAAACTCAAGTCCATTCTCAGAATGGGGATATGTTGTATCATGCAGAAAAGTTTAGAGACAAAATACTGTTTTCCTGGACTGTTTTGAACTTTAGGGACTAAAACCTTGCTTGCTTCCATTGGTGAAGAGGGTCACCAAGAAAAATACAAATGGAAACTCAGCAAGAAAAAAATGCCATTTTTACAGAACCCATAGGCAAAATATGTATGCAGGGCCTAAACCACATATCTCTGAAGTACTTTCGATTGCCAGGGTCAAATATGCTATGCAAGTTCAAAACTTCATGCTTCATGATGTACCTGTGGTAACTCTGTGCTTCATGTATTATTCTTTAAGAGATGTTGGGGTTTTTTTGTACCTTTCATTGCCCAGAGAAGTTGTGGATGCCCCCTCTCTGGAAGTGTTCAAGATCAGGTTGGATGGAGCTATCAGAAACCTGTTCTGGTGAAAAGTGTTCCTGCACACAGCAGCAGTGTTGGAACTAGATGATCTTTAATGTCCCTTCTAATCCACACCATTAGGTGATTCCATGATTCATCCCCTCTCAAAGCCTTAGCTTAAGTTCTGAATGACTAGCTGTGTTGTGGCGAGGTTGACAAACTACTGTCATATTTCTCCATTTCAAATTATATCACAGCTGCTTTGCCTGTCTTGAAATTCTGCATACTGTAGAATGCATTTCTGGCTTTCAAAACACTGACTGAATGATATTAAAGTACTGTCTAAATCAGGAAACAACGTACCCATGTCCTTTTCTTTCTAAATTCATTTCAGATTTTTAAGAATTTCCTGCAATTTTTAGTGGATTATGAATATATTATTTGATTTTGGTAGATCATAGGACTGTCAGGTGAGAAGTTCTGAGGTATTAATGAAAAATATATTTTCTAAAAAGCTGTTCTGTGTGCTGTGGTAGTTATACTTCAAAATGCAAAGTTGGATGTTCAGTAGAGCGTGATTTACCTTATAAGACAACACAAAGTTTTATGAGTTTATTTTTTGTCCCAGAAATTACATGCCTGCTTTGTGGATGGTTAACAGAACAAGAGAAGAGAACTTAATGAGGTGCCATATGTCAGGTTTGGAGTCAGATTAAAAACAAATGATTAAACTGTATCCTTTCCCTATCAAAACAGATTGTGATATGTTTGTGAAAGGAAGCTGAATCTGACATACTATGTTTTGACAGACTTTTGGGACAATGTTGTGATTTAACCCCAGCTGGCAATCCAGTCCCACACAGCCTCTACCTCATTTTCCCCAGTCAAATGGGGGAGACAATGGAAGACTAACAGTGAGAAAAATTGTGAGCTTAAATATAGTTTAAAAAGTAGAGCAAAAGACACATGGGCAAGCAAATAAAAAAGAGAAGGTGATTCACCACTTCCTATGGGCAGAGAGGTGATCAGCAATCCCTAGGAAAGCGGGGCTTCATCACATGTATTGGTGACTTGAGAAGCCAAATAACATCACCCCAAATGTGTTCCACTTCCTTTTTCTTGCTCAGCTTTATATGCTGAGCACGATGCCATACAGTCTGGGATATCTCTTGGGTCATTGGGGTCAGCTATCTCGGCTGTGTCCCTTTCCAGTTTCTCGTGCATCCACAGCCTTCTTGCTGGTGGAGTGGGGTGAGGAGAAGAAAAGGCCTCAACTCTGTGTGAGCACTGCTCAGCAATAACAAAAAACATTCCTGAATTATCAACACTGTTTTTGCAAAGCATAGCCCAATACTAGCTATTAATGAAGAAAATTAACATTCATCTAGCCACAATCAGTCATGCTTCAACAGTATCACATTCAAAAGTTGCACCTCTATGCTGCACTTTGCTCACCAGCCCATGCAGCACTACAGGCTGTGGGAAGAGCAGCTGGAAAGTGGCCCAGAGAAAAAGGATGTGAGAGTGTTGGTCGACAACAGGTGAACATAAACCAGCACTGTGCCCAGGTGGCCAAGAAGGCCCATGGCATCCTGGCCTGTATCAGGAATAGTGTTGTCAGCAGGACTAGGGAGGTTATTGCCCCTCTGTATCCAACCTAATCCTCCCCTAACATAAATTCAGACCATTCCCTTGAGTTCTGTCACGGGTGACCCCAGAGAAGAGATCAAGGCCTACCCTTCCTCTTCCCCTCACAAGGAAGTTGTAGACTGCAGTGAGGTTTCCCCTCGCTCTCCTCTTCTTCTCCAGGCTGAACAGACCAAGTGCCCTCAGCCTCTTCTCATGTGGCTTTTCCTCATGGCCCTTCACCATCTTCACTGCCTGTGGCAGTTTTAGCTAAGCCTTAAATTAGCAGGCTCAGAGAATCTACATAGATTAGGAGAGACAGGTGTCACCTCACTTAAGCAACCAAAGAAATATTTCATACCAGATGACGCAAACCTGAGATAGATAGGTGAAATTTCTCAGTTGCCATCATGTCTGCAGTGGAGGCAGGTATTTTTGTTTTAGTTTCAGGGAAGTAGAAACATTTTATTGTTATGCTCTCTCTTTTTCCTTGCTGAGTGTCTTTTAGAGTATTTTATGAATCTAGAGTAATGAAATCTGGTTTTGGTGGGAAGTAAAAAATTGTTGTATCTAACTTGTGTGAGTGTTATATTGCAATTTTCTCTTAATTTTCTCTTTTCTGTATAAATATATATATAGTTAGTTTTAAGTTTAACGTGTTTTAAGGTTTTTTTCCTTTCTCCCTTTTCTCAAAGAGCGGGAGAGGCTCTGACTCTGTGTTGGGCAGTTGGCATTTTGCCAGCTCAAACCAAGACACTGACCTCCTTTGGATGCTCTCTATGAGCTTAATATCTTTGTTACATTGTGGTGCCCAAAACTGCACACAATATTCAAGATGAGGCCACCCCAGTGCAAAGCAGAATGGGACAGTCCCCCCCTTTGACTGGCTGGAGATGCTTTGCCTGATGCCCCCTAGGACAGTGTTGGCCCCCCTGGCTGCCAGGGCACTGCTGACTCATATTCAACTTGCCATTTACCAGGACCCACAGCTCCCTTTCCACAGCACTGCTTTCCACCATCTCATTCCCCAGTCTGTATGAACAGCCTGGGTTGCTGCATGCCAGGTGCAGAATCCAGCACTTCCCCTTGTTTCTTTATATTGAAACTAAACATGTGCAAATGCTAGCTGTACAAATGTGTAGCTCCAAAGTCCTGGAATGACAGCTGCTTTTGGCAAAAGATGTGAATGTTACAGTATAAAAAGCTTGAATTCCAAAACAGAATGCACACAGACTGAGTTTCTAATGAAAACATAGAGAGCATCAGGAGGACAGATTAGTTTAAATGTCTTTGTAGTTTTTACTTTTAAAAACTTTCAGAAGGTACATTCAGTTCACAGCAATTGCTACATTTTAAGAAAATCTTGATGCTTTAAGAAGACCTTGATGAAGGAAAGACGAGAGGTTACCAGTGCACTTTTTTATTTAAATATATGCATATAAATATATAAAATTGGAAGGGTTTTAATTTAAATGTGTTATCCACTGCAGAGCTAATTATAATTGAAACTACTGAACTCTTTGATGTGCATGAATAGAATATGTACTTGGTATTTCAGGCATTTTTGTTCTTTTTTCAGGCAGCTTGTCTGTTTTAAGTGCTAGCTAGAATATTGCTTTGACCAATATTATTAAGTAACAATTACAAAATATTTTATTTTAATTTTCACTAATAGTACCTTTTGTTTCCTTAGTTCTATGCCAACGTGATTTCTTTCCTATATTATCTCTTGATGTCTCACTATAGCCCTGATGCCTATAACTGAGTTTCCCAAATTCACTGAGGTTGTTCCTCAGTTTGAAGCAGAACTTTTTACACAAGTGGAGTTGTTTGCAGAACTGTGAAGCTGATGTGGGGAGTGGGAGCAGTAGGTTTCCATGGTGGTGGGAGCCCAGCAAGGTGACAACAATATTCAGGAATGCATGAACACACCACTGGCTGTTAGGTTAGGAAGAGTCCTTTGAAAAAAAAATTAAAAAAATTTCTGCTTCTCAACTTTAATTTAAGACCATAATCTTACACCTGACATACTTTTGGAGGAAAAATGCTCTATAGTGTTATGTTTAATACCCACATGGTCTGTCACAAATGTGGGCAGTAGTACAGCTGCCAGTAGGTTTCTTGGACTGAGGACTGAACGATTTTCTACATTAGCAGACACTGAGCATTCGCACAACATTTGCACATAGTATCAGGCAAAATTTCAAATAACTTTTTCAAACCAGCAACAAAGTAAGAGACCTTTGGGAGTACTTTACACTTCTTTCTTTCTTTCTTTCTTTCTTTTCTTTCTTTCTTTCTTTCTTTCTTTCTTTCTTTCTTTCTTTCTTTCTTTCTTTCTTTCTTTCTTTCTTTCTTTCTTTCTTTCTTTCTTTCTTTCTTTCTTTCTTTCTTTCTTTCTTTCTTTCTTTCTTTCTTTCTTTCTTTCTTTCTTTCTTTCTTTCTTTCTTTCTTTCTTTCTTTCTTTCTTTCTTTCTTTCTTTCTTTCTTTCTTTCTTTCTTTCTTTCTTTCTTTCTTTCTTTCTTTCTTTCTTTCTTTCTTTCTTTCTTTCTTTCTTTCTTTCTTTCTTTCTTTCTTTCTTTCTTTCTTTCTTTCTTTCTTTCTTTCTTTCTTTCTTTCTTTCTTTCTTTCTTTCTTTCCTTCTTTCTTTTCTTTCTTTCTTTCTTTTCTTTCTTTCTTTCTTTCTTTCTTTCTTTCTTTCTTTCTTTCTTTCTTTCTTTCTTTCTTTCTTTCTTTCTTTCTTTCTTTCTTTCTTTTCTTTCTTTCTTTCTTTCTTTCTTTCTTTCTTTCTTTCTTTCTTTCTTTCTTTCTTTCTTTCTTTCTTTCTTTCTTTCTTTCTTTCTTTCTTTCTTTCTTTCTTTCTTTCTTTCTTTTCTTTTTTCTTTCTTCTGTTACATGTGTGGCAACATGGTTATACCAAATCACTCAGTTTTCTTCTATGTTAGGACACAGAGGTGGACCTACTACCCTCTGGTTTCATTGAGTATATATTGGGTCTGGCTGGGATGGAATTAACTTCGTAGCAGTCCATATGGTGCTCTGATTTGGACTGGTGTCTAAGACAGTGCCATTAACTCATCAGTGCTTTGCCTGTTGCTAAATAATGCTTGAACAAAGTGCTTGTTTCCTCACTACCACCTTCTCCCTTTTTCATCTCAGGAAGGGGTAGGCAAAATGTTGGGAGAGGGCAGCTGATCCATACTGACCCAAACAGTTAGTACCATAAGATCTTGTGTGAAAGGAGAAGAAAGGGGGAAAGTCTGTGACTATGACATTTGTGTTGCCAAGCAATTTTTATGTGCACTGAGGCTCTGCTTTCCAGAAAGGGGCTAACAGGAAATAATGAATAAATTCCTTTTACTGCTTTACTTGTACACACAGTTTTGTTTTCACTATCAAATTGTCATTATCACAATCTACAGGTCTTTCTACCTTATTTCTTTTTTTACCCCATCCTGTGTGAGAGCGGCATGAGTGAATGGTTGTGTTGATGTTTGGAAGTTTACCAAGATTAGTCCCCCCCAAGCTATGTGCTCAGCTTTGGTAATACAGCTTCAATGTCTGTGTGTACATATTTGACCCTGAGGAGAAACACAAGCCTTAGAACTGCTCTGTTCAGTCTTTAGTGGCCCTTGACAGAGGTATAGTCCATTGAAATAATAGCTTCATGATTTAGTTTCCATAAGGATGTGGAACAATGTAGCCTTCACTAAAAGTGATTATATTGGGATTTCGTTCACCCCAAGTCTCTCTTGCATGGCTAGACATCATCTGCAAGACTCACCAAATCTCATTTTGTAATCTGAGGGCATCCATGGATGCGGGTCTTGTTGATATATGATTATCTTTGGCTGTTAAGGTAAGAGAAGGAAACCACAGTGTAGTGTAATATATTTTTGTGGGGTTTTTTGCTGTTTTTTAAATTTTTTTAATTTTTTTTTTTTTATTTCTTTCTTCTTTACCACTACTCACATAGTGGTTATGGAGCTCTTCTATAAAAATACACTTACCCTATTTCCTATGTGTTTGAATAAACACAGAATATCACACACAAATACATATTACCTATCCCACACATATCACCTCTCACCCTTCCTTTGCACACAAATTTCTACAAAATAAGAACAAACTGCAAGGGGCAGTGTAAAGTCACAAGCTACACATGCAGGTGCAAGGCTGCTAACACCAAAAGGGTGAAGCATGCACTTGGATGTAAGATAGACATGTCTTCTCTTTTTTCAGCTTGCTTATTACTTCTGAAAAACTGAGGCACCAATTTATACCTTCTTAGGGCAGGGTATGCATTGCCACTTTATTCTATGAAATTACAAGTAGGTCTGTTTAGGCTCATGAAATGTTTTAAGGTTGGAATCCTATGGTAACATAATTAGTATTGATATTGCTCTTGCTGTTCAGCCTTATTCCGGGTAGTCTAAGAGCTATTTCCAAGAAAGCACTATTCCATTTCCACATTGGAGATATTTTGTATTTGTAAGCTACTCAAATTAGTTTTCAAAACTCTGCAGAAACAATGGAAAGAGACCAACATTTGCACAGATCAGAAAAGAAAAAACTGTTATCCTTAAATTTTTAAGAAATGTTTGGTCATTTGAGTTTCTCTGCTGTCTTGACAGTTTCAGTTTCAGTGAAAACAATCCTGCACTTGAAACTAGACCTTAGAAAAATTATTTATGATTTTTTCTGCATTTCTGCCTGGTTTAATCATAAATAATGAAATTCATCTTTGTTTTGACAGCCAGTGAAGGTCTATGCCTCACTTAAGTCTTGCAAACAGGATTTAGGTGGGAACTAAAAGTATCCAGTCTGGTCTGCCAGTAGCGTATTTGATCCTGCTCAAGTAAATCGAGCAGAAATACAAATCAGAGAGTCTCTTGTCTCCTTGTTTCCCTGCTCCAGGCTCATGTAGACTTTCTTAGAAACTCTGACTATTTTGATGAAAAAGAAGACTATAGTTTTGTTTAGACCTGAGACTTTTGATTACATTTCAAATTACATGTGTTCCTCTTGAATCCTCAGACTAACAGGTTTTGTTTAGCTCTGTGTCCCAGGTACTACACAAGATGATGCTGTACTGGAAAACAAGGATTCTTATGCTGCTGTCCTTAATCAGGCAGTGTTTTCAGTGTGCTTCAATTTCAAGGACAGATTCTTTGGGTTCTGTTCAATAACCTGTACAGATTGCCTGAGCATGTGTTTAAATTGTTTGCATAAGTTTCCCCAATATTTTCCTCACAGTATTGAAAAAAGCGTTTCTTCATATGTTTAATGTTTAAAGATACAAGTGGAAGAACATGCATTAAGTATTTGGGGTTTGTTTTTAGGGTTTTTTGTTTGGTTTTTTTCTCTTTGTTTTTCTCTCTTCTATGTGCATTTTTTTCATTGCTTTTTGAAGAGCATTCTTTAGGTAGATTGGTTTTATTTGGAGGTAAGAACCTCACAGAAGTTCAGTTGAAACCCATCCTTCCTGCCAACATTTAATATGTAAAATAATCCTTATTTACTAAAGAGATTTCATAGGCTATGAGAGTATTGCAGTTTAACTGGAGGCAAGAAAAAAAATGACATATAAGCAAAAGTTCTTTAGCTGAATCATAACAAATGGTAAGAAATTGTCAGCTTATTAAAAGGAAAATTCATTCTGGGGAATAGCTAACTTTATTTTAATAAATAATGAAATCAAATTCAGACAATTTTTTATAATGTATGGAAATTTATTTCTCCTTTTAAAAAGGAACAAAAGAGAGAAATGTAAATATCTACTAATTTCTTCTAAATAGGCAAAATTTTCTGAAAGAAAATGGAAGGTGAATATACTTTCAGCACAATAAGCATATCCTGTTCACTTAATCTAAATATTTCCTTATCTCTTAATCTTTGACTAGATTCTACTTTTTAAGAAATACAACCCCCAATTTATTTAGAAGTAAAGTCCTTAAGTAAATTCATAAAGAACTGACCTATACCCTGCTCAAATGCAGGTACAAATAGAAAAAATGCTGTGCAATATTCAGATGTGTTGTTTGGAAGATGAGTTTATAGACCTAGTACTCCACTGATATAACCAGCAATTAAGTGTTATGCATGTACTGCTAACATCAACACCACCCCTATTTCCCCTCTGAAATGTCAACATTTGAAAAGTTGAAAACTTGTAAATTATTAATAATAAAAAATGAACTATACATGAATATTAGGAAAGTAAAACTGTCTCTGAAATGAGCTGCCCCTCTACTTAGCCCTAGTGAGACCACATCAGAAGTGCTGCATCCAGGTCTGGGCTCCTCTGTACAAGAGAGACATTGAACTCCTGGAGCGGGTCCAGCGGAGGGCCACAAAGGTGATTAAGGAACTGGAGCATCTCTCTTATGAGGAAAGGTTGATGCAATTGGGTCTGTTCAGCCTCCAGAAGAGACAACTGAGAGGGAAACTTCATCAAACCCTATAAGAATTTGAAGGGAGGGTGCCAAGAGGATGGAGCCAGACTCTTCTCAGTGGAACCAAGGAATAGGACAAGAGCAAATGGGCAGAAATTGACAGAGGAAGTTCCACCTGAATATGAGGAAGAACTTCCTTACTGTGCAAGTCACTGTGCACTGGAACAGATTGTCCAGAGAGGTTGTGGATTCTCCCTCACTGGAGATATTCAAGAACCATCTAGACGCAATCCTGTGCAATGTGTTCTAGGATGACTCTGCTTGAGCAGGGAGGTTGGACCAGATGAGCAGGGAGGTTGGTCCCTTTCAACCTGACCTGTTTTGTGAAACTGTTCTGTAAAATCTGCACAATCACTTGCCTAATGTTCAAGCATCAATTTAGAAAAGAATAAAACATATGTTCACTATTGTCTAGCAGATGTTTTGCATTTTAATACTCATTAAATCATAAGACTGTATCATAAAACTATATACTGGAATACCAGAATCATCCTTATGTGATCATTCTAACTTCTGTCATTACTAGTCAACAGTAATTGGTTCACTCTCTTTCACCTTTATACACCTGTTTCTTTTGTATCATGCTGATTGTTCATCTTTTTACTGTAAAACTTAGCAAAAAATTACGTTTATTTTTTCTCAGGCTATTCTATTGACCTTCTTATTGCTCTGTCATGGGAATTTTGTCTAATGAATTATACATTAAAAAAGACAAGTTAAATTAAACAGATTTTGCTGAACAATCTAAGAACCAGTCCCCAAAGAATAACACTATTCTTTCCTTCCAAGAGGTGAGCTTTGGATTAAGTGCTTGCTTCCTGCAAAGGCTCTCTACCTCCTGTCTGGATACCAGTTTAGGTCCTTTCCAGAACTCTGAGAAGAAAGGCAATAATGGAAAACAATGAAAGTTACCATGCTAGAATTGGGGCAAAAAGTTTCAGCTTTGGAGCTGATTCTTCAAGTTTCAACTTATCCAAAGCCCTAGGAATTCAATTTTTGTATCCCAGTGAGGAAAAAAACCTCAAAATCTGCCTGGACTCAGATGAGTTATTTTTTATGAATGTATAAAGAATCCTCTTTATCTAAGGCAGCTCACCTATAGAGTTCAATGAAGGAAATACATAAAAAGAGAATAATGTTTTCCATTTTTAGAAACAATTTTATCTGTCCTAATTTTCAACAAGTTCTTAGTAGTACTGCAGAATGATCACTCTCAAAAGTAAGACTTTTAATAAAAACTAACACCAAAGATAGATGAGGAATTCTTCAGAATAAAATTATATATAAGTATATATTGATTATTTCTATTATTTAGACCTCTTAGTAGTCTGCTTATGTTGAACTGAATTCTCTAATCCAATTTTATTTTACACTTTTTAGTAGCCACTTTTTCCTGCTACTATGTGGAAAGATAATTCACTTTTTGTCTAGACCCAACTGGTTGTAACAGATCTTTGTCTTCATGTGAACAGGTATGGTGGTTTTTGTTTGTTTTTTGTCTTTTTTACAGTGCATAAATATGATTAAAATTTGTATTCAGAAAAGCTAGAACTCTGTACTGATGCATATACTATACTGTCCCAATAAAAATAGAGCAAAAAACCCACTCCAAATGGTTTTCATTTTGAAAACATTAGCACTAATGAGACAGTATCACATGTTTTGGGTTATATTTCTTCATCTGCCATTAAATATATTGAGTAGATTCTGGTTAAATGCAGCATTCTCTATGGTTCTATGCATTGGTAGGTATTCTGTTAGCTTTCTGATGCAAGATGACTCTCCTCTAACTAGTGCAAAATGTACATACAAAAGTATAAAGGTACCTTTATAAAAATATAAACGATTATATAACATGTACCTTCTGCTCTTAAAATCAGATCTATTGTATAAATTTAGAGTGGAAGAACTACAACACAAGGGAAAAAAATACATTGTTGCTGTATAATCCCATTAAGCTACTGTAGTTACAGTCCATGCAGATCATGCTTATGCTTTCCAAACACTATAAATATAAAAGAGAGATTTTTCTTGATTTTTGTTTTTGTAAAACCACTGTGTTTTGTTCAAATGGCCTTGTTGGGAAAAAAAAAAGAGAGTTCTACATGTGTTATGGTTGAAATGACACAAAAAATATCTTAAAATTCTGGTTTCCACTTCAGTGTCTACTGATGGACTTTGGTCATATTGACTCGATTGAGAAATGAAAGACAGACTCACAAATAATTTTGTGGGATATTTTAGCCACAGCAGCATCTTAAACCTGCTCAAACAGTTTCCAATATTTTCTTTAAACTGATTTTCAATTTTCTTTTCTATCTGAGTACACCTGCGCACACAGACATAAAATTCTTATATTTTCCTTTTCTGAAAACTGAAGGAACATCCAGTTGAAAATGTATGTTTTTCAGCTCTTATCACCCATCAGGGATTACTTAGCAGTATCTGGAGTAAGAAGGAGGAGGAAGAGCTTTTATGTATGTGTATATATATATATATATATATATTTGTATGTGTATGTGTATATGTGTGTGTGTATATATATATATTTATATATACAGTGTTGAATCCTGCCTGTATTATATTACTGTAACTGTGGCAAATGACACAAAACAAAACCTTCTAACCATGGGTGCCTAACAATGTATTTATGTGTAAGAGATGTACATCCTTGTGACTTTTCTTTCTCTTAAAGACAAAATAAAATTTCTGTTCACACACCCAGGTGGATACGATGTACTTCCGTAAAGGAATGCAAGACAAGATGAAAATTTCATTTTCTTCCTCTACCGCTCCACCAGAAATCAGACGTTTTGAAAGGAAGTACTGGGCCAGGGATTAATTTTAGGCATTTCCTCACTGGCAAGGGTCATGGTTTTGGAGAGTATCTAAATATCACTTTCTTACCTCCTACTCTCATGGCCTGGAAACATGTTTTTACAGGTAAGGATGTCTTAACCTTCACAGTCAAAGTCAACACTATGATGCTGTATCAAGGTACATTTTACCTCAACAAATCCTCCAGAGTCTCTCAAAACTTCTCTGCTTGTTCTTAATTTCCTCACTAAAACACCTGTCTACGCTCTTGGGGGAAGGATGGTAGCAGGGAAAATAACCATTTCACCAAACCTCTCCCCAAAATAAAATGGGTAGCTTGTACAAAAATATGAACTGAGACTGGTTTGAAATCAGGAAATAGAAGTAGCTAAACTAACTCAGTTAGATCTGTACTATGGATACATCATTATGTATTATATATGTTTGAACAAGTTTCACAGTTTTTCTCTGTCACTCAAAAGCCAAGACAAGCAAGTCTGATGTTGGCACAAACAGCAGTTGAGCTCTCCGGTGGTGCCCAAGTGGGTTTTCTGAACAGGGGAACCTCAGAGAGGGGAGCTGAGAGCCCACAGTTTAAGAGACTGGCTGGAACATGGGCATGGGAAGGATCAGGACCAATGGTGGCCAAGTCCCCACATATGTATAAAGAAGTCCCTGGAGAGTGCCATGAGCAGGGCAAGCAAACAGAGCATGATGTGGCAGTTTTCACAGGGGGTGGGCTCGACCAGAGAGCAATGGTATCCACCTGGCAGAAGGCCATGACCTCTGTCACCTTGGCATCCACCATGGCGGAGCTCTAGTGGGAACACACTGCCATGCCAGTACCACACTGCAGGGTATGCCTGGCTCTTGTGTCAGTACCAGCCCACAGAAGTGAGGAGCCCTGTGGGAGGTATGCCTGAGGAGAGGAATCACTCTGCTTAGTGACAGAGTTCTGGGAGATAACTAGATTGAGGAATATCGGGGAGTGGGATAGAAAGATACATTACTGGAACTGCACCCTCCCTTCTTTGAGACAGGCCCAACAGGCAGACAGGACACATGGTACAGAGGATTGCTTGTCCTCTCTCTGTCTGGCTGAATGTGGTGACTTAAGTGACAAGGGGCAATGGCAACACATTCCTGCCTATCCCAGCAGGTGCATATTCTCTGTGACTACCCCACCTTTCCAGATGCCCTGGCATAACAGGTATGATGCTCTGGAAGTGGAACCAAACAAGGACAAAGACAGTTCAACTAGCTTGGAGATGTCACCAGTGTAAAGTCAGCCTATACCCTGCACAAAAATAATTTCCATAAAGAAAAAAAGATAGATCATAGTTGTAGGAGAATCATCTGAGAGGAACAGAAAGACCAATATGCAGTCCAGACTCACTTTGGTAAGTCTCCTGCCTTCCAGGGCCTGGGACTGGGGATGTAAAGAGAAAGCTTCCTACCCTGGTATAGCCCTTGGATTATTACCTCTTATTGATTTTTCAGGTGAGCAGAGATGATTACACAAGAAGTCAGAGGGCAATCATGAGAAACCTCAGGACCTTGCGGTGACTGACCAAAGGATCAGGAGTACAAGTAGTGTCCTCTATTCTTCCAATTCTATGGAATGATGAGGGGAAAACCAGGAAGAGACAGTAGATCAACACCTGGCTCTGAGCCTGGTGTCACCAGAAAGTTTGGGGTTTTTTGATCATGGGTCTGTCTACAAGACATCAGGCCTGCTGGCAACAGATGGGTTACACCTGTCTCAAAGAGGGAAAAAGATCTTAGCACAGTATTCAGTAGGACTCATAGAAAGAGAATTAAACTTGATTTGGAGGGGGAAATGGAGAAAAACAAGTTCGCTAGAGATTAATCTGGGGTCAGCAGGCAAATGTTTGAGGGATGATGTACTAGTGAGGTCTTTTCAATCTGCCATCTCAGCAGAGGTAAGGCATGGAAATCCATGTAGCAGCAACAACACAAGGGTTATTGAAGTGACAAAAATAATGGAATTGCTGAGAATCCTCATGGCCAGAGTTATAAGATAATGTAAAGACACTTCATTAGACAGCAGAACTGGCTTCTCTACACAGGCACATTCTGAACTACAATAGTTTAGAAGTTAACTGAAACCCTGCAACACATATGTTAGTACCAATTCTAAAATGCTCTTTGCAATTAAAATAATAATTCCTGGATTTCTGATGCCTATATACATGCCTTGTTACGTACTGAACACTGTATAATTACACTCCCTAAAGTTTTTCTGTTGTAAAGAATTCATATCATAGTTACTACTATAAGAAAAAGTGTTTTTCATTTATGTTATTGTTTTCTTTTCTTCCATCTGCACTGAATGTTCCCTATTTCCTGTATTCTGAGACAAGGAGAACATAATCTTCCCTTCTGCCTCCTGCTCATTACTTTCCATACTTTTATCATGTCCCCAGTTTTAGAGTTTTTTTCCAGCACAGCTATACCAGTGAAAGTCATGTAAAATTACTGGCCAACCTCAGACATGTTAGGTCAAGTTTACTGCAGGCATAGCACTAACATAACATTTATGTGCTAGGAATATTAAACATTTAGAAGGATACTTGAGCATAATAGGTGCTGAAATAATGTCAACATTTTAGAGTATCACATGGGACATTTAGCTATTGTATTCTGTTTTGCAAGGTTATACTTTTATATCTTGAACTACTAGGTAATAAAGGAAAGTTAAGGAAAAGTCAATAGTAATGAAGGTTTTGACTTTGCAACTGTATCTGAAATGCAAACTAGCATATCTCTGGCTTCTTCAACAATTGACTAAGATGAAAGAAATAACATATTATTAATACTCCAGAAAGTATGAATATCACTTCTCTTAGAAAAGTGACTCCATGAACCAGCTGGTGTTTATGTTTAAGAACAAGCCAGGCAGAAAGGGACCTTGGAGTACTAATTGACAGGAAGCTCAACATGAGCCAACAGTGTGCCCAGGTGGCCAAGAAGGCCAATGGGATCCTGGCCTGTATCAAAAATAGCGTGGCCAGCAGGACCAGGGAAGTGATCCTTCCCCCGGACTCTGCGTTGGTGAGGCCCCACCTTGAGTACTGTGTTCAGTTCTGGGCCCCTCAGTTCAGAAAGGATATTGAGGTGCTGGAGCGAGTCCAGAGAAGAGCAACAAGGCTGGTGAAGTGACTGGAGCACAAGCCCTATGGGGAGAGGCTGAGTGAGCTGGGGTTGTTTAGCCTGGAGAAGAGGAGGCTCAGAGGTGACCTCATCACTGTCTAGAACTACCTGAAGGGAAGTTCTAGCCAGGTGGGGGCTGGTCTCTTCTCCCAGGCACTCAGCAATAGGACAAGGGGGCACGGGCTTAAGCTCTGCCAGGGGAAATTTAAGTTGGATATCAGAAAAACTTCTTTACAGAGAGAGTAATCAGGCATTGGAATGGGTTGCCCAGAGAGGTGGTGGATTCACCATCCCTAGAGATTTTTAAATGCAGATTGGACGTGGCACTGAGTGCCATGATCTAGTAAATGGACTGGAGTTGGACCAAGGGTTGGACTTGATAATCTTGGAGGTCTTTTCCAACTCAATTGATTCTATGATTCTATGATTCTATTCTATGAATGTCCTTTGGCTGGAACTTTCAGTTGCTAAGATGATGAAGATGATATCTATGTGCCATAAAAAATGTAAAGGCAGAACTATTTGTATTATATTTCATGAATCTCTAGTAATTTTGTACTCCTGTAGTGGGATTATAGAGGGAGAATGTGCTTCTGGCCTAAAGGGGTGGTCAGCCAAGTCTGATTAGAACAGAATGGTCTCAGCAGACACACTACGACGTGACTAGCCTCCACCCAGCTCCTATTCTGTCACCAGCACTAGCTCAAAGAAGACCATTATGGAAAATTATAAAAATGTAGCAGGAGTTTCTCATTATTTCCCAGGTACACTGTCTCAGCCTTCAACATTCGTGTCTTTGGGATATTCCAGCCACCAGTGATATCCATAATGGACTCTTCATCCATGAATTGGGCTAATTTATATACTGTCATCACAATGAATCCGAGTTGGGATATAAATAAATCATCACAACGAATCAGAGTTGGGATATTAAGCACACAAAGTAATATCTATTTTTGTTTGGGGATTTTGTCCTTGTTAATTTTTCGATTGTTAGTTTGTTGAGGTATATCTCAGTTCTAATTCAAACACTTAGTGCTCATTCTCCTTCTCCATGCTGCTCAGACTACATTTCATATCCTTTCAAGTGATTTTTTCCCTCTACTTACTGGGTCTGTATAGTTTTGGGTCTGTACTATTCCAGATTAAGATATTGAGAGAAAATGGAGCTGTGGCAGAAAGGCACAGCAGGGAAACTACTTTTGGAAAAAGTGAAAGTAGAATATTTTTCAACACATCAAAGGTTATATTGTTATTCTGAAACTCATCAGCTGACAGGTTGACACTGTTATGGGTTCACCTAGGTGGGCCTAGATTTGGGCTCTGAAGTTTGGACTAGGCCGAAGCTGTCAGCTGACTTGAGCTGGGCTGAGCTAACAGCTGACCTCTTCTAGCCAGTAATTTTGTATTCCATACCACATTATGACATCATCTCCAGGGAAGGAGGAACCAGTGTGGGAGTGGTTAAGGCAGTCACTTCTCAGCCCTCCTCTTGGGAGGACGCACGATGCTGTCCCAGGGGGGATGGAGAGGACCAGGCCCACCACTGGCTCACAGGGTACCTCAGGAAAGTAAAATGTGTTGTTCTGGGTCTCTCCTTTCTGCCTGAGTTTGTCTTTTCTTAAGTAATGTGTAGTTAAGACAGTAAAGTTTGTGTGTTCGTTAAGAAGTTGAGGTGGGGAACTTGTTGTTGTAGACTTGTGTGAGTGTATATTTGTACTCTCTTCTAATTGTCTCTTTCTTTCTGTGAAAAATATATGTAGTTTTAGTATAAAAGTGGTTTGAAATGTTTTTTTTTTCTTTCCCCTCTCTTTTCCTCCCTTTCCCAGGTGTTAGGAGGGAGGCTTTTCTCTCTGTGCTTGGGGGGGTTGGCAGTTGCTTATCTCAAACCAAGACAAAGGCCCAAAAACCTTCTTCCATGTGAAATAAAGCAAAAGAGCACAGTTCATGTTATGGTAGACAAAGACCACATAGAAATCCTCAGTTAACTTCAGTTTTAAAGTAGAACTCAAATATATTGTATTGTGTGAATATAAATAACAATACACAAACCCCAGTCCATTTATTAAAAAATCAAATAATTTTTCTGTCCTTTGTGTATCTGCCTGTAATATTTTGGTGCAGTGTTGCCCCAATGTGAAGATTTATAATGAAGGAAATTTAAAGTTTTGACAATTAATGGCATATTCCCTTCAAAATGTTGGATATCCAAAATATGACCCATTTTCTTCTTTATTATTCTTCAAGTATGTTTTCCTGTGTCATTGCAATTGTATTTTTAATAGGGATTTCTCCAAGATGTGGACTATTGTTTTAATGACTAGTCGAATACCAAATCATTCATTAATACTTATGTTAAACAGATAATGCATATACTTTAAAAGATTATTCAAATAGATGTAAAAATATCTCATAAATATTGTGAATTCATTATTTGTGTCAGATCACTTTATTTTCTTGTGGTCTTGCTTTTTTTTTTTTGATACATGCTTTTTTTTTTTTTTTTTACACAGCAGCCTATACCTGATTTCAGGACAATTTTGTTGTTAGAATCTATTACATGTTGTTTGATATTTCAACCATAAATCAATTTTCAGTTCATTAAAATTAGTGTTATCTTTTTATGTATCAGCAAATGATTTAGATACTCCAACTCAAAATATTTCCTGGTTTCAGTTCCAAATAAGGGTGTTTGTGAGCAGTAGTTCCCAAATAGAATGAGGAAACTATAAACTTCAACAAAACGGGCCAGGGTAAATTAAAAAAAAAAAATCAAGAGAAATTCCCAGTTGTTGTCATCCTTTCTAGTACATAAAAGTTGAGCAAGGCAAATACCTAGAAGAAATTATTTTGGCTGAATTTCAGGGAGAAGGGCGGTAAAGGAAAAGAAAGGAAAGAGCTTCTATGGGCTAGAACAAGGAAAGAGTGAACATTTTTGGTTAAGAAAAGCATTAGGAAATTAACATTGTGTTGAAAAAATGGGAAGAGAACAGTCACCCTGCAGCAGGCAAAAAGGGGTTAAGGGGTCATTCACAAGTTCATATTCTCACAATCAGTGGAAAGTAACTTCTTTCCTCCACTGAGGAGTGAGAACTGGGATAAGGTCTGTGAAGCCTCACAGGGCAGCTCATCCATCTTGTTTCTCAAACCAGCACAGGTCAAAGGCTGTTTACTTTAAAAGGGTTTTTGATGCTTTGGGAATAATGTGCTTTTCTGTACAGTCAGAATTGAAATCCCGTCACTAATGGGAATGAGGGGAAGCTGAGATAATATTGGGTACCATTGCTCTATGAATATGATTTCAGGGGGCAGTTTTCATGCATATTGCTTGCTAGCTGCTGGATAACTCAGCTTTGCTGACATAAAATAGGCCAACATACAGATAACCCTGCACAGAAATGATAAACAAATCTGAAATAGTATTTTAAAAAGAAAAGTAGCATCAAGAGACTTCTACTTGTACAATATAAAGGGATATTTTTAAAGTATTTTCACAAAACTCTGAAATATGAAAGCCAGACAGTATATCTATTAAATCTGTTTTCAAAAATGCTGGTAGAGGCAGTTTAAGTTTCTAGACAGATTTGCAAAAATGCTAGCGATTAGGTGAAATAATAGTCTGAAATTTTAAACATTCTTTATGCTTATCATAACTTCTTACAGAAAATTACACTTTTGGAAACTTTTGCAACTTATTTTTTTTTAAATCTGATAAATATTGAAGTCCAATTCATGGTATTGTCATATATTGTTAATCCATATTTGAAGTATTTGAGTTCTTTTCTCTTGTGTTTTATTTCTGGAATCTACTGTGATAGGATGACATAGATATCTTTACACTAACTTTCCTCACAGAACAACACATTAGCAAAATGTAATCTGAAATCTAAACAGCTCTAGTTATCAAATAGGAACTGTTAACTTGGTTAGGACTTCTCAGTTTTGCACTCCACTTTTTGAATGAGATGTATAAATTGGAACCATCACTAACTTTATAGTGCTTTTTGAATTAGCAGGTAGGTATTGTACGTAATATATTTCACTATATTTCTCTCTCTACATGTCTCCACAGTTTCAGACTTGATGGGAAAGCCTCTATGAATAACAGAATACAGGCTAGAAAGGGTCACAGTGGTCAGTGCTCACTATCAAGTTTGTGAAGTATCCTTCAAACCTTGCTTTCAACGGGTTTTTATGTCACTGAAATTTTGTACAGCAATCTACCTATTCCTATAAGAGCTGAGCAACTTTTGGAGAAATTTATCTGGTTACATTCCTATTGGCACAGATACGATGGAAGTTTCATGGCTTTGTGATGGAAACTGTGAACTGGGATATGGAGTAAAAGAGCAGCCAAGTTCTGGAAAACGGATGAAGAACTGGTGAACCACACTGGGGGGGATTTCAGGCAGTATCTGTCTCTGTTCAGTCCAAGGTGAGCCATAGAAAGCATAGAAAGTTAAAATAAGCTTTTTTGTGTACTGTAGACAGTGCACTGCTAAACCTATGGGTTGCTGCTCTTGCATTAGCTGAAACCTTTTTATGTGTGTGGCTTTATTCTTATGTAAGAGCTCCTGTACCCGAGTATTTAAGTGATGAATTTGTGGGGTCAAAGGGACCCAGTCAAAGCATGATAGGATGAGAAATAGTCCGCTGACCAAGAGAAACTCTCAAAGCATCTTTTCACTATTTGCTATTGTTCTTGATTCAGGTAATTTGTATTTAGAAGGTAGGTTATTTCTCTAATAATAGTCAACTGGTTCTGGTCACTCAATCTGAGATAAGCGATCAGTTTTCATAGTCAGAAGTTAGAGGGCTGAGATCAAATGAGGGCTTCCTCAGTGTAATACATCTTCTTCAGAGCTCCTGGAGAGCAGACATACAATATGCAGCTAGTGACAATTCTTATGTGTAGAACTGAGATGTAATAAACATTTATTCTTCTAGTCTCCAGAATGCACATGAATTTTCCTAGAAACCACAAAAGCAATAGTAAAAGTATAACAAATTACAACAATGCATGAGAAAGATAAAATTTGGATTCAGTCTTTCCTCATATTTTCACCCAAAGTGGTTTGGAAATGGAATCATGGAATCATTGGGGTTGGAAAAGACCTCCAAGATCATCAACGCTCTGACCTGACACCACTGTGTTCACCACTAAGCCATATCCTCAAGTGTCACATCTGCACACCTTTTGAATACTTCCAGGGATGGTGACTCTACTTCCCTGGGCAGCCTCTTCCAATGCTTAAGCACACTTAAGAAATTCTTTCTGATGCCAATCTGAGCCTCCACTGGTCCAGCTTAATGCCATTTCCTCCTTTCCTGTTGCGAGTTGCCTGGGAGAAGAGGCCAAGACCCACTTGGCTATAAGCTCTTACCAGGTCTCGTACAGAGCAATAAGGTCTCCCTTGAGCCTCTTTTTCTCCAAGTTAAACAACCCCAGCTTTCCCAGCCCTTTCTCATATGGCTTACTCTCTATACTCCTCACCAGCTTCATTGCTTTTCTCTGGACACACTCCAGCAATGCCCAAGTTCCCACTCAAAGATGACGTCCAGTCTTCCAAAGACTTCTTTAAACAAAAGATTAAAGCATGCCCTAGAATTTTGTCATCATTCTTACCAAATCTGGCCATCATAGAGAAGAGATTATAAAAATGGAGGTGACACCCCCTCTCACATCTATGTTTAAACCTCTCTCTGTAATGAAGTGGTGGAGGAATTCTGGCCTCTAGCTCAGTTCGTAAAGATGTTGATGTGTCTTAGCAGTGGCTGTTAAAAAATGTACAAGAAGTTTCTGAGAGAAGAGGTCACAATCCAGCATCTTTTTCTCCATCTTGGAAAATGAACAATTTCCTTCAATGACCTTCAAAGTTATGTTCTAGCAGAAGATATCAACAGACTTTCACAGCATAGTACAGCTACCATTTCAATAAAAAAAACATTACAGGAACTATTGATTTAAAAAAGAGTGATACTTTATTCCCCTTCATATTAATAATCATGATGTTATTCACAATGTTAAAAATTATGTTAATTCAGATTTTGTTACATTCCTTTTTGCTTTTACATGAAAGCAGTTTGATGTTCTTTGTTTCATCAGAATTGAAGTATAGAACCTGAATTCCTTTCAAAACTCAATATGCATTATAACATTGCTTTAGGAGAAAATTTGGGCTTTTTAAATATTCACATGTAGATATAAACTGCTTATTTTTTTACCAAGTTTCACATGAAATCCAACTGCACAGGTTAGATTTCTAGAGAATTGTGTTTCCATCTTATGACCCAACTGTTCAACCTCTGTATTTCTTCAGCTGAATAAAAACCTAAGAACTCTATTGTTATAACTGTGTGGCTGAATATAAATTGAGTCTGTCATAAATTGAGAGTAGTAGGTAGTCTGTTACAAGTTTTCTGATTTAAGATAATTTGTTTGAAGTTGATGACAACAATATACAAAATACAGCAATTTGTAGTAGCAAATATGTGACTATCACCATAACTATATTTACATAATTTCTATCTGTAGAAAAAATATCTTCACAGAAAAGGTATTGCTAGAAGTTACTGAGCCCTCTGTAACAGTGTTCTCTTTCAGGATAGTTAAGAATTCTTTCCTAACTAATCAGAAGTACAATATGAAATAAACACATATATATGAAACTAGTTAAAAATATTATGGGATAGGTAGATTGAGCAGAAATAAAGAAATAAAGAAATGTGTTGTAAAACTGCAGTCATATATAAAAGGAAACTTTATTTCCTTGATCAAATCCGTACTATTCAAATTCCCTTTAGTTTCTGGGCTCCAGTTATCCCATAAATATGGTAATTAGAAAACTATTGACTATTTTAATACCTTCCAGTTCTCAGCTGATCCAGATCCTGCTTTAAGGACAAACGAATCTTCAGTTGTGATGTGTGTGTGTCTTACACAGCAAGCAGTTTTCTGGCATATTTTCCTTCCAAAGAAATGTGCATTTTAAAAATATATTAGGAATCAACACTGATCTTCATTTTGTTCAAGTCAGTGGACAAGAATCTGGTAAGAGGACTGGTATATCCTTCCTTTATATTCTGACTCCTTCATCTTGGGTTGTGATGTTCAATGTTTTAATTATATTTTTTCTAAGGAAAAATATCTCAGTAAATTTGAAATATCAAAATATCTGCTGTATAGGACAATATACTTTGACCAGTCCTGTGCTGATCATTGTTCCTGCCCAGTTTTTGTTCAGCCTGACACTTGAGTCTGCAAGCCTTCAGTGTATCTAGATGAGGCAGCTCAACTAAATTGATTATACAAACCACAGTGATCAGTGGTGGTCTGCCTATGTTTTCGTATGCCTCCTCTGCTTTGTATTGATCTTCAAGGTCCAGATTCTGATGCACTGCAGTAGAGGCACTCTGCCTTGGGACTCCCTATATAGACCTGCAAAGACACAGAAATTTGCAGAAAATATCCCAACACAGATTTAAAAACAAGGCAATGAGGCCCTGCCACCCACAAATGTCCATTCCTGGCCAGTGACTACAGCACATTTAGAAACAGAAAGCTGAGTTTTAGAAGTTAATTTAGAGGTAATAAATACCATTTTTCTTGAAAAAAAATGTAAGAAAGTCACGTAAACTATTTCTACAACCAAGATTATAGCAGTTTAGAAAGAAATATCAAGGGCTCTCTTTGCAAATTGTATCCCGCTGTGACTAGGTGGCTCCCAGCATGGGAGCTTGAAGCATAGAGATTAAGTGTTGACACCAAACTCTTTCCTGTGTTTCTTACAGTTACAATGTATTTCATTGTTATTTATGTCACTTATGGTCTTATCTTATAAATACTTACAATGCTGCTTTATTATAGACATCAAAAAAATCTCCCATCCCATAGAGACAGGCATGAGAATATTTCACATTTGTGTTACTTATTCAAGAAACTAGATAGCCTTAGAAACTGAAGAAAACTCTGGACAGAAATGATTGTTTGTGAAAGAAGATTCCAGCAACTCCCTGAAAGAGATGCTGTGGCTCCCATTGAACTTGGTTGGGCAATAGGAAGTAAAAAGAGCAAATAAGCTTCCATCACTGGACAAAATATGAGAAACACCAATTCATTTCTGGGGAACTCCTGGGAAACAGGAAAGCCATCAGAATACATATAGGTGACACATAGGATGTGGTTCATCTTAGAGTAGTTACTCAGCAATTCTATTCTCATTTGACTCACCCCATTGTGTCTAGAGGGAAGTTGAACGGCAGAATATTTCAGTAGTTAAGGCCTGAGACAGGAAATGTGACTGTCACTTCTGCTCAGCTATAGTCTCTCCTGTAGCTGGTGAAGTCAGGAAAAAAATCACTAATGTCTGGATTCCTCTCATTAAATTTAGGCACTAAAGGAAGATTAGATTGTCAGTGGAGAAAAAACCCATAGTTCTACAGGGCCAGGGAAATTTAGAATGGGCTAAACCACTGCCTATTTATGGGGTGTGAACACTATTTATTGGGTCTTAACTCAAATGCCTCAACGTAGGTGTGATGAGTTTGGGCTTTGGAGACTTTGGCTCCTGTGCCTAATAAGAATGCTGTGAGAATAAATACTTTTAAAAGTTTTTGGCCATGTCATTATATATGATAACTGTACAATGACATAATATATGGAGATACTCTACCTTATAGTGACCAGTATGAAGACTCTAATTTTATCTGGGTCACCAGGCAATGAATAGAAGCTTTCTAATATTTCTTTCCTTCACATTTACTAAACTTTGTCTGCCACACACAGAGACACTTTTATTTGACCTTACATTGGAGGCCAACCTGTCTCTGAATATTTTGTCCTGTGGAACAGCCAGCATCTGTAGTCAGGGCCTTGTATAACCTTTAAGACCATGAATGTTTTTAGCTGGATAGGACTCAAAGTTTTCTGTTGCCAGCTTTTAAGGTTTTCTGCCCAAACATCTACTTTGTTTATGCATCAGTATCATCAGTAAGACTGACATGGCCCCGGAAATATGGTACCTAACTAACACAGGAGAGCTACTGAGGAGAGATAAAATAGTCATTGTGTGCTTCTGCAGAGCCCAGCTATTAAGAGTCTGATTGTATTTCTGTTTGCAAAATTGCAGATTGGGAGCAATTCCACTAAAATTAACAGTTATATAGAATACAAGTGGTGTCAAGTGAGAGAAGAAACAGGCTGCCCCTCTGGCCTTTCATAGTCTCATTATGACTTTAACATAGAGATTTAGGCTTAAAGCCATGAGGCTGCTGTTAGACCTAAGTGTCTCCTGTTAAAATCACAAGTGGTAGAATGTGTTTTTTTAAAAAAATCTGTGTCAAGTAAGTCAGCAAGTGAGAGCTTATCCCATCCTTAATTTTTTTTTGTTCTTCTTCTTGTCCTTGGTTAGCTTTTACAGAAGATGAACTGGCAGCAAACTTAAGGAAATAAGCTGAAACTATGTCTAAAGTTTTTGTTTAAATATTTAAGAAAAGTCACCAAGCAATCTGTATCAACAAAAAAAGAGCCACCCTTTCATATGCTCTAGCACAGACTGAGATTTTAAATTAAGTGCATATCTAATGCATATCTAATCCAATAAGTAAATGAACATTACCCAATAAAATTTGTTATATTAATCAGGCTGTTGATACGTCCTATGAATTAACATTCCTCTTAAATCTGAATTTAAACAAATAGCTAACATTTTAAAATCTCTATTGGAAATAAATGCAAAGTGTTCAGTGGTAGTCCACCATTCTCAAAACAGCAGTTAGAGCATGTAAGTTAACCCTTTAAACACCAAAAATGTCAGGACTGTAAGCAAACGTGATGTTCTAATTCTCTAGCCCTGTATTTTCTGATGAGATCTGGGCAAGTCAGATATGAGCTGATGGGTATCTCTGATCTGTTCCTTATGAAAAATAATTCTGTTTGAAAAGCCCAAAAACAACAAAACCAGACCTGAGACTCTGACAAAAAATTCTATATGACACTTTTTATATGATGATGCAGGTGGTTTGGGATCTTCCAAAAGTGTAACTAAATCGTCTCTGTCATTCTGTGGTAGATTAATTTAAGTATTTGACTTCCATTCGTATGAGAGGACCTGGTTTTTGGAAGAAGAAGATGCAATCATCTAGCCTTGTACATCTTTAAATACCTTTATAAATGCCCAAATACATACATGAGTATCTTTAAAATCAATTTCAAACATTGTTAAAATTATCCTGGACTTTATCTTAAATATAATTGATTTTTACCACTGTTAGTTGGATCCTCAGTATCCATTACTTATATCCACATCCTTGTTTTCCTTTAATGAGAACAAATTAGAGAAAAAACAATCAGGGCAGTATTCAGTTATAGGCTCCTCTTTCCAGGCCTTAACACGGACAATAAGGTTGTTCTGCTCATGGATGTCAGGAGCCCTCTATGCAAAGCATTGAGCTCACTATATGTGTCTTTCTGCTGATGTCTTCTCCATGCATGTGACACCTTTGGAGAAACTCTGCTGCACTCCCTCCACTATGTATCTCCGTCTGTCACCATGAAGGTACCACAAAGAATAGGAGTCTCAAAAATAGGTACACAGGATGCTAAGTAGTCAACTCTTTCCAATTCTGCAAGTAAATTAAGGGCATATTCAAACAGATGATTTGCTCTTGAACATAATAACACAAATGTAAATGCTCACTGATCTGAGAAAAAAATGTGAGGACTAAGAAAATGCCTCATGCAAAAAAAACCCCAACAAAACAAACCAGCAAAAACAACCACACAAAAAATCCCCACAGAAATCCCCCAAACCCCCAACCCAAGTAATTTTTTATCTTTTATTTTTATCTTATGAATATATGAATAGGGACAATTGAACAATGCATGAATATTCACTGAATTCATGAAGATTTTAGTTAAATGCTTTATATTCATTTTCAATACATTTAAAAAATAATCCAAAAGTGAATTTTATTTTTATGAACATGATTGAAAACTTAGCCCCAAAATCAATTCAAAATTCTAGTTTGATAGAGCTTGAGTTCTGCATTTTTTGTGTTTAAATTGCTTGTATTCAAATGACTATATATTATTTAAAATTTAGGAGTTTTGTGCTGACTAAATTTTTTTCTTAGCAGATAAATGTTTTTTAATGCTACAAAAGCTAGTCTGCTCTATTCAACTAGTCATACATCTCAATCTAATTTAACAGAGAATATGAAGAAATAATGATTAAATTTACGATACTAGACTATAAAAGTACCTCTCACATTTTTTCAACTGTAATAGAGGTTTAATTCAACAGTTTTTCTGAACATAACATTCTTTATCTCTCTAACTAGTTAGACACTTAAAAAAGTTGGTTATTTTATGATGTCACAGACCAAGGTCTTTTGAGGTTGGATTAGGAAAAAAGCACTGGGCATTGAGTGAACTGCAGTGCAGTACTCTTCCACTCTGAAACAGACTTTTTTTTTTCCCTCAGAAAATACAGAGTATCTATTTTTCAGGAGGAGAGAAACAACTATGACATTAAATTTATAGTCTTTGTATAGGAAATTGAGAGGAAGACTTTGGAATTTTTATACCAAAATTCTCCTTGTAATAATGGTATGAGTGGTTTCATAGTAGTTACTCCAACTGTTAGTTACATAATATCAAACCTTGTTTATCATCTTCCTGAATGTGTAATGAAGTTGTTTGTGTAGCCCACTGTAATCGTAATGTTTAAGAACAATTCCTGACAAATCTTTTAATAAAAGTAGAAAGCATTGATACACATTTTCCATGCCTGTACCTGATAGTGTAGTTTTATGGTGCAAGAATATAAATTTTGAAAAATCTTGCTCTGAACTGTACTTTGTTTCCTTAATTACTTAGAAGGAGAATATTTAAAATACTCTTTCTTTCCAAGCAGGGAACTTTCCCCCACTTCTTCAACAGTAAATTTGATTTTCTGTTATTTTGCTTGGACCTTTCATTAACACTGAACCTTGTCTAAGTTCCTGTTATACTGGGGAGAGCAAACACAACTTTGTGAAGGACTTTGTTGCTAGATGTTTATAGAAATATCTATTCAATAATATTAGTAGAACTTATTTACTACCTCCCTCAAAGAAAGTAGCATGTCAAAGCAACATTTCCATGTGAATCAGTAACTTTGATTATGTTCTGGTGTTTTCCCTTCATAAATGCAATTTGCAATAGGACCTTACCTACATCAAAGATGGTAGCCCATTGACGAGAAATCAGGTTACTACATCTGGGTGACTTCTGATAGGACCTGATCAAAGGGCCAAAAGCTCTCAACTCAGACAGGCACCTGTTTTCCTTTTGTCTGAGTCTGGAAATGAAATAGCTGATAGCTGCCTTTTGGTCCTAATCCACACCACTCTGTTTGACAGGAGATGAAAGGTGCACCAATTACAGCCGGTAATAGCTGACTATATATGCATTCACCACTGTGGTTATTATTACAAATTACATGATACTCTTTACCTGAAACAGGGAAATATTTCACTAGAGCAAAATATCTGTTAGAATTACCTCTTAGTCTTTTTGTACACCAAGAAGAGCCTAAATTAGAAAAACTTCCAAAGAGAAATCCAGCATAATACAATGACATGAGAGAATCCAAAGACTGACACAATGTTAACAGCTGGAAATTTGTTATAGTACATATTATGAAGACTATTTAACACACCCCCTCCTCCCTCCTACTTATTAAAACCATGAATATATGCCTCACAAATACAGATCTGCATGCACAAAGACAGCAAGAAAATGGAAAGATAATATATCAGTAACCATGAATTATAAGACTATAATCATATCAAGTTGTTCTGGAGGCAGGAAATCAGAAGCTTTTTTATTTCTACCACATTTACATGAGATAAAAACTTTTTAATAGTAACATGAGTCCAGTAATGCATAATTAGAAATGGGAAAAATTGTGTAGAGAAAGACTGAGATTCATTGTAGTCTACTAAGACTATCATTACACTCACAACAAACAGCAAGTAAATAAAGGATGTTGTAATATATCAAGAAGCTGAAGTACTGAGAAGAGTTTGGAGGTATAGAAGGAGGAGGAAAAGAGGCCAGTGCTTCTGTAAATGCACAAGTAATATCAAGAGACACATGAGACAGTTTTGAAATGTATCACTTATCAGTGGCACGTGACACATTCAATAATTAAATATGCTTCTTTGGCTAGCAAAGTTCAAAGGCAAGGCAAATTCTGATGTCATAACTCAATCACACACATATATATATATATATATATTTATATATACACACACATGTGCTTATGCTTATGTGTCTACATGATGTGCTTTTCCTTCAACCATACCTTCAATGCATTCTGACACTGAGTTTTTCCATATTATCAGGGAGGAACTTATGTGTCATTAGTGAAGTCAACCCCTATATTCATTCTTATTCCTATAAGAACTCATGCTATTGCCTTCAGTAACAATGCTTGTTCTTGAGTTCTTTACCATACGATAGTAAAGGGTCTACAGTAGTTTTCTTCCTAAAAAGATGACATTATATTTATTTCCAGAAGTAGAAAATCCTGACATTTTTGAAAGGCATAAATTAAAATTTGGAATAAATTTCTTCTTATGAGGTTTGTTAATGAGGATCAGACAGGTCACTTTAATGAGGATCTGACTATGAAATCAGTTTTACCTGGAATAATCCTAGGGTGGTTATGGGAAATAATCTGAATTCATTTGGAACTGTTTGGTATATACACAGATGACAGGAATGAAAGAATGAAAGTTATCCACATAAACATAAGCTCCTTTTACTCTTGCACACAGACACAGAGTTTCATTCACTTCATTAAGGTCGAGCAGGAATCCCAGAAAAAAAACTCCTGAGTTTACTAAGACTTCTGAATTCATTAAGACTCATGAATACAGAGTTCCTGTTTGTGAGGTTTCTGATCTTAGATGTGGTTCATGAGAGAGAAAGTTTCTCTTCAGTGTTCACAGTACATTGTTCAATCAATAAATCACAAAATTTCTGTTCTGAACTACTAGTACCAACTGTTATACATGAAGGAATTCAGCTTGATGTCTCTTCTTCAACTTAATCATGGTGAAATATGTTAAAACAAAGAGATGTAATGGTATTATTTACAAGAATTTTTATAGAATATGAAACCTTTAGTGCAGAGAATATTCAAGAAAGGCCCTTATGGTAAGACATAACAAAGAAAAAGCCTTTGTCTCATGTTCAATAGTTGGGTTTGACTACCTGGGAGTCTTCATAAAGTCTTGCGTTTAGTGTTGGTTTCATTTCATAATACTTTTTTCTGGTTTGAATCCAGAGGTCAATAGATCCAATTTCCATCAGCTGCCAATGTGACTTCTTACAGATGAAAAGTTTGAGTTTCTGCACTGACTTAAAGGCCTGTGTGTATTTTGTGGGCATTATGAGGCTTACTAGTGAATAACTGAAGTTATGAAACCTTTAATGACTTCCCTTTTTAGTGTTAATGTCTGTGCTTCTCTACCAGGGTATTGCATTGTACTTTTCTTCTATTTTATTTTTTTAATGTGAATTATGGAGAGAGAAAGTGACAGATTTTTGTGGTCTTACCTTTTTGTTTTCCTTGAGATCACAGCCTTTCTATGTGTGTTTGTCCATATTTAAAAGAAAAAGCCTGCTTTAAGAGGAAAGGAAAAGAGAGAAAGAAAAAATAATTCCTAAGCACTACTAGGTAATCCTTCAACCTCTTCAAACTAACAGTTAATATGTTAGAATGATTTTATAAGTGTATAACTACCACATGGTTTTTATATCAAGAATTTTGCTGTATTTTTAGCAATTTCAAAGACTTACTACAGAAAGAAATGTCTTTTTTATTTACTCATTGAAATCAATAAGAGCTATAATACATTCCTCAATGGTGTAAAATCAATACTCTAATTACAGCAGCATCAAGGATACATACCATATTGAGAAAGAAACCTTGACATATGGATGTAGCAATTGCAAAACTAGTTATGAAGCATATGTGACAGTTAAATGACTTTTGACAGGAACCCTATTTAATTTTGCTGTTGTACACAGTATCAGCAATTTGCTTAACAGGGCAGTGACAGACAGCCTGAAGTACTAGTACAATACACATAATAAAAACTCACTAATAATTATCCAGGTCCAGGTTAGGAAATAGTACCAAAGTTGTCCTATTTTGGTGAACTACAAAACTATCACATTATTGCACTAAATCACCACAGAAAAGCAAAGACTCATTTTTTCCTGATCTTACTTTACATCAGATCTTTGAAATATCAAAGAATCACAGAATATTCTGAGATGGAAGGGATCCACAAGATCATCAAGTCCAACTCCTGACCTTGCACAGGGCCATTCCCAAGACTCATACCATGTGTCTGAGAGCATTGTCCAAACATTTCTTGGACTCTGTCAGCCTTGGTGCTGTGACCACTTCCCTGGGGAGCCAGCAAACAGTCACCCTCTGGGGGAAGAACCTTATCCCTATATCCAACCTAAACCTTCCCTGACACAACTTCAGGTTATTCCCTTGTGTTCTGTCACTGGTGACCGCAGAGAAGAGATCAGTGCCTGCCCCTCCTCTTCCCCTCAGGAGGAAGTTGCAACTGCAATGAGGTTTCCCCTCAGTCTCCTCTTCTCCAGGCTGAACAGAGCAAATGACCTCAGCTGCTCCTCATACAGCTTCCCCCCAAGGCCCTTCACTGCCTTGGTTGCCCCCTTTTAGACACTCTCTAAATGCTTAATATCTTTCTTATATTGCGGTGCCCAAAACTGCACACAATATTCAAGGTGAGGCCACCCCAGTTCAGAGCAGAGTGGGACAATCCCCTCTCTCGCCTGACTGGAAATGTGCCTGATGCCCCTCAGAACAGGGCTGGCCCTCCTGGCTCTGTCAATGAGCCCTGCTGGGTCCTGCTCTGGCGTTTTCTTCTTGGATATAGGTGCATCCTATCAGGCATCAGGGTAGACCAGGTGTTGAGTAGATCATCCCATGAACAAAACCCCCCATATTTTTCCAATTACACCAGTCTCACAGCCACTCATTGACTTGATGGACCTACCTATTCTTATCAATATTATTCCTCGTTACCAAGAGAATTGGGGAAATCACTACCTGTGCTCCTGATCCCTCTACCAACTGTTCTTGGTCTCTGAAGTCTCTTTTGATTGCCCTTGGGCTTCTCTTTTTTATTTTGTTGCTTCCATTTTGAAAAACCAATAGTGGATAGTAATCAGAAGGCATTAGTAGACTGGAGAGCTTTCCAGTAATGTCCCTTATCCAAGCTTGTGGGAGGTGGCAGACTTCCCTGTGAGCTGGGTCTGGTCTGCATGTCAGGCCCTCTGTTCCCCTTACAAGGAACTACCCTACCTTTTCTTCTTAACAGAGGAGGTCTTATGCAGTGGACAGGTGATGTTGTTTTAGGAGGCCTCACTACACAGAAGGACCTTTGTGCACCATATCACTTGTCTGGTTTTCTGGTTCCATGGCCTCATACCTGTTGCAGAAAGTGCCAGTCCTAGCTGTCAGATTCTGAGGATAAACATTCCTTTTGGTACGTGCAGTGACCTGTTTTCAGCCTTCTTCTTTTACAGCCCCTTGAGTAACAGTCCTTTGAGTAATTATTTTACAGAGTTCTGAGTCCACCCACTACAATGGAGGTTTGAAACTGAAAAATCTTGAGACTGTAGAGCCTCTGAAAATTTTCAGTCTCTCTCTTGCTCATTTAGTCAAATACCACAAAGCCCGTTCACTTCTTCCTGTAGCTCCTTCACCTTGTGACACAGCTCTTCAACCATGACCACCTTCTGCAAAATAATTGTTTGTTGGCCCCAGCTTCACAAAGAGGCAACCTGTGACCTGGAGAGCTGTGTCTGCTATCAGCAGGTCTGGCTGGCTGGAGTCCTCTGACATTGCTGGCTCAGTGACTCCTGAAGCTCTAAGGAATCAAGCTCTACAGTGCATCAGGACCATAACTGAGGAAGCTTAAACTAATAACACTGCAGCTGAAAAGTATTTCTTTGTGCTTCCTTACCAGCTCCTGACTCTCTTAGCTGCCTCTGTTGGTTTCTCCTAGACAGCCAGAGAGGAGCCCTTCCTGCTCCCCCTGCCTGACTGAACTGCCCCAGGAACTGCCATGCAAGCTGCCCTGCCACATCCTCACTGCCCTGCCATGCCTTCACTGCCCCACCATGTCCTCACTGCCTTCCTACACCTTCACTGCAATGCCACACCCCTGTTCACTGTGCTCCATGTCTCTTGCACTCCCTGTAGCAGTTGAAAAGTCCCTTAGTCACTCCCAGCACTGCCTGCTCCTTGCCGAATGGCTGCCAAGGACTTCCAGGCCGTGGGGCTGCTACTTAAGACTCAGGAACCCCCTTGTACAGCCTGGTCTCACGTCCTGGACTTCCTCTCATTCAGGGCAGCTTGAGGCTTGGTGACGGTATACTATGTTTCTAGTGAAATGTATTAGTGTTATATATGATACAGTATTTCTAATTCTTCTTTCTTTCCATTACAGTAACTATGGTTTACATTTCTGATGACACTATAAATTCAATTATTTTTAAAAAAGAAGTTTGTATCTAGTTCCATGCAAAGTTTTACCTCAAATGCTAAACTCACTGTAATGAATTCTATTTCTGTCCACAGTCCTCATCATGTGGCTATTACACACACTAAGTGTGTCTGGCACTGTTCTCTTTGTGATTTGTGAAGAAGTTTTCTTGAAATGAGCTTTAGTCTGAGAAAAACAAACTTTGCTTTTACTGAATTTATAGTGACTACCTATTACATAAGAATTTAATGGTATTTTTTATGTATAAAGAATGGGATTTTCCAGAACAGGATTTTCCAGAAGCTGAAATATGGAGGATGGTGTACAGTCATCTTGATTTTTATTTGTTATTGGGCAGTCTGCTGATTTTTTTTTTCATTTCAGCGTTCTACTATATATTACTTTGGCATGGAACTCATAATTCCCTGTAGTCACAAAGATCTCAGATAAATGGTCGACTGACAACTTTTACTCATCCTGAAACTTTTTAATGTCCATCAGAATCATTAATTAATGAATTGTGGTCTAACAGTTTCTGAGAACACTACCAGTTATTATCATGTCAAATTTTTATTTTGCTAATTTTTACTCTTATAAGTTTTTTCCATTTTATATATGGAAATGTATGTGTACATACACAAACAAAACCATACATATGCATCTATATATATGGATATTATATATCCTAAAACTTTCACTGCTGGACAACTCCAGTTGTGTATTTATGAAGATGTTCTTGGGACTTGTGAGAAACTATTCTGATAAAGAAATCTGAAGCTGAGTAACTTTACCAGATAAGTGTAAATATAGATTGACTAATTCCATAAAAATTTAATCAGTTATGAACAAAAGATTGCATAAGGAATTAAAACCTACAAATAAGCATAAAGTAATTGTTATCAATAATATTTGCTCAGTAACAAGGTTTGCAAGCTACTGTGGTACTATCATCCTACACTCTGACGTGTATTTGAAGTACAGCATGAGACTTATTTTCCTTGTCAATAACGATTTATTCCTTGAGGCTATCTAGTGATGAATGCTGTTGTTTGTGCTGGCTCATTGACATTTTTACTTATGTAGATGCTTTCAAGCTACTGAAAGCTTCAGTCTCAGTGTCCCAAGTGGTTTTTTTTCTCTTTAAAATATGTGACACCTGCTCCATCAGGTTTAACTCAAACTACCCAAGCTGTCTATTCAGTCTTCATATACTCAGTAGGCAAAGGCTTCCACAAGGAATCAAAGTGACCTGAGAAACTGTATGAAGAAAAAGCCCCTATATAGAATAAGGAGTATAGAAAACATAAAAAGTGGAAGATATAGGTTTGAAATATTTCACCTTCCTCTGAGGACCTTCACCTATGAGCTTAAAAAGCTGCTCAACTTTACTTAAACTATTCAAGTTTACCTCTGTGACTCTTTTTTTTTTTTAATCAGAATACTGCTGAATATCATCAGAAGTAGTTGTAGGTGTTTTCCATTTTGAATCAGTTCTAAAAGCATTACTAAGGTAATATATACCAATTATAGGATCTGTCAGGGGAAATGTGATGCATAAAAGTAGGCAGCCTAGTTCATTTAGGTAGTTTGCTTGTTTGTTTTAAATCTATCTACTGTGTTGTGCTGTACTGGGTGAAAGGATTGTGTCATTACTCACGAGGTTCAAACTTGCAAAATGCTTATGCTGAACAAATGTGTCTTCTACCCTGGGCCATGAAGCCTTCAATCTCTTCTTAAAGGTTTTTCTTCACAGTGTGCAGTGTGTCACAGCTACGAGGAGAGGTTATAAAGGTGCCCCTAAAATCTGCTCAAGTGCTTCTTTCCATTTCAAAGTAGAAATTAAAATTAGCAGCTCTTCACATTTGAAATAGCCACTGGCTTCCTCTCTGTAAGTGTGAGGAAGCGCACCCACAGTCTGACATACCTTCTCAGCCAGCAGCAGAATTGACCAGAGCCTTCTACTCCACTCAGATCACTTGAGATGTCACAGAACAAAAACACTTGGAGGTGTTTTGTCTCTACTGGCTAGAGAAATCTATCTCACAAAAATAGAAGAGACAAATAAACACAGCTCTGTTGTTTGAGTTAATAAGGTGATGATGCTATTTCCAGCCAAGATCTGAGTTTGAGCGTAGATATGACAACAGTGAGTCAGTAGTTACCAGTAAAAGACTAGGGACAAATCGCAGCATAGCATGCCTTGTAAGCAAAGCCTTTGGCATTTGGAGTTGAAATTTATGAGGGCTAATCTGTATATTCTGTCCAGGTAGCTCTCAGTTAACATTCTGTCTAATATCTTGACAATATAGAGTGAATATTTCCAGTATGATTTGAAATACATTGCTGAGATGCAGTGTATTGTCTTCAGAGTTGCTAATATGGGTCTGTTTTTTGGATTTGGGATGGAAACTCTGTTAATATTATGCTGAGCAGTGTTTACACAGAGTCATGGGCTTTTCTGCTTCTCTCCCAGTCCCAGCAGTGAGGAGGCTGGGGTTCACAAAAACCTGGAAAATGGCAGGGCAGCTGACTCCAACTGACACCAGGGGTATACCACACCACTTGGTATCATGCTCAGCATAAAGAGCTGGTGGGGGAAAATTGGTGGGGGGACCCCTGCTCAGGGACTAATGGGGCATTGGTTGGTTGATGGTGGGCAGTGGTTTTCATTTGCATGATTTGCCTTTCTTGGGTTTCATTTTTCATTGCTATGTTCTATTTTCTTTTTAATTAAAATTTATTATAATTTTTTATTATTATGATCTTTATTATTACTTGAATTTTATTTCAATTATATTGTTTTTATTTCAACCCATAATTTTTTCACCTTTTGATTCTGATTCTTTCCCCCATCCCATCAGGTGGGGTGAATGAGGGCTGGGTGAAGTTTGTTTGCAGCTGGGGTTAAACCATGACACCAAACATGCTGAAGGATGCAAATACAAATAAATCCTTCCCATCCCAGATATTCCATCCTTGCTTCTTCCTCCACATTTTCTTCTATTTTCAGTTATTCCTTCTCATTAATAAGAAGAAATTCTCTCTCCTTGGTCAATTGCACTGAGTTTCCATGGGAAGGTTGTGATAAAAGGGTGGCTAAATGGGTGGTTTCTGTGAGAAGCTGCCAGAAGCTTCCCCCATGTCCAACAAAGACAATGCCGGCTGTCTCTAGGATGGACCTGCTGCTGGCCAAGTCAGAGCTCATCCACAGGGGTGGGTAGCACCTCTGGGATGACATAGTTAAAAATGGGAAAAAAAAATCCCTGCACAACAGCAACAGAGAGAAAAGTGAGAATGTGTAATAGAAAGAACCCTGCAGACACGAAGGTCAGTACAGAAGGAGGAAGTGCTTCAGATGCTGGAGCAGAGATTCCCCTGCAGCCCATGGTGCAGACCATGGTGAGGCAGCTGTGCCTCTGCAGCCCATGGAGGTCAATGGTGGAGCAGAGATCCACCTGCAGCCCACGAAGAACCCCATGTCAGAGCAGGTGGATGCCCACAGCAGGCTGTGACCCTGAGGGAAGTCCACACTGGAGCAGGTTTCTGGTAGGACCTGTGACCCTGTGGAGAGGGGAGCCCACACTGGAGCAGGTTTGTTGGCAGGACTTGTGACCCTGTGAGGGACCCTTGCTGGAGCAGTCTGTTCCTGAAAGACTACTCCCAGTGTGAAGGACCCACAATGAAGCAGGAAAAGAGTTTATGGTGTCCTCCTCCTGAGGAGGAAGGAGTGGTAGAGACATTGTGTAATGAACTGCCTATAAGATCCCTTTCCTCTCTCCCTGTGCTGCTGATGGTGAAGGGGGAAAAGGCAGAGAAAACAGGGAGTGAAGTTGAGCTGGAAAATAAGACAGGGGTAGGGCAAAGGTGTTTTAAGATTTTTTTTTTTTATTTCTCATTATCTTACTCTGATTTGGCTGAAAATTAGTTAAACTAACTTCCCCAATTGAAGTTTGTTTTGCCCATGATGGTAATTGGTGAGTGATCTCTCCCTGCCCTTATTTCAACCCACAAACCTCTTCCCTGCCCAGCTCAGGAGAGGAGTGACAGAGTGGTTTTGGTGGGCAGCTGGCATCCAGACAGGGTCTACCAACCGCAGAAGTGCACACAGAGAAAGTACTGGCTAAAATCACCAAAAGCTTGTCAGTGAATTTTGTGTCCAGTCTTGCTAAAGTACTCAGATTAAAATCACACATTTTCCATACATGCATCATTTCAGTAGCATTTTTGTCACACTTATCTGTGTGTTTATGCCAGCAGCTTTTGTGTTTGGTTGTAGATTGAAGTTAAATTCAGGAAAGAAGGTAGAAGCCTTAAATGAAGTAAATTCCAGCATTGGTGGGAAAGGTGGCCTGTAGAGTACAAGAAACAGGGCTTGAATTCATTTTTTATTGGTTATCAGAGAATCCACATGTGAGATTACTCTGAAATCCAAACTGTAATGAACAAATTAATTACACTGGTCACAGAACAATTTATATATAACCTGCTGCTAAGTAACCTACAAGGTTTTTAGAGAGAAATAAAATATCTTATTAGGCTAGCTGATACAGTTGTAAAAAGTGTACATGTCTCAGGCACATAAATAATCTTTTGTGTAGACATTCTAATCTTTTGTGTAGACATTCTTAAAGCAGATGGAGAAGGGGTGTATGTTTATTTAGCTTTGGCTGTTTTGACTGCTGTGATTTAAATAAACTGGCCTAAAAATTATTTAATGTGGTATTAGCTTAGATATGGAGAAGGCTTGAACAAAAGAAGTTAGCTATAGCTCTATGTAACTAAAGCCACTTCCATTTAAAATCCCCTAAGACCATCTGCAATCATAGCAGCACTCTTACAGAACTTTAAGAGATCTTGTAATTCCATCTTGTTTCTGACCGTCATGCTATCTTGAAATCAAATTATGATTTCTATAGGGTCTTACCAAACAAAATTGGAGAAGAACCAGATAAGGCTCTGGGGAAACCTCATTGCAGCCTTTCAGTACTTAAGTGGAGATTATAAAAAAGATGGAGAGTGACTTTTACACAGGCAATAAGTGATAGGACAAGTGGGAACAGTTTTAAACTAAAAGAGCGGAAATTTGTATTAGAGGAAGAAATTCTTTACTCAGAGGGTGCTAAGGCTCTGTAACAGGCTACTCAGAAAAGTTGTGGATGCCCCATCCCTGGAAGTGTTCAAGGACAGGTTGGATGGGGCCCTGAGCAACCTGGTCTAGTGGAAGGTGTCCCTGCCTATGGCAGGGGAGTGGAATGAGATAAGCTTTAGAGTCCCATCCAACCCAAACCATTCAGTGATTCCATGAGTCTGTGAGCCTATAACTACATTTGTTGCTATGTGTGGTGAGGCTTCCGGTTACAATAAGGGCACTGATGCACCAACTCACAAGAATATCTCATCCTTTTGCCATGCCCTGCAACACTGTGCTCTGTAATACTGCACTCTGCACTACCATAATCACCAAACTGCAGAATAATTTAGTTGGAGGGGTCCACTGTGTCTCGGTTTGAGATAAGCAACTGCCAACCCCCCCAAGCACAGAGAGAAAAGCCCCCCTCCCAACACCAGGGAAAGGGAGGAAAAGAGAGGGGAAAGGAAAAAAAAAACACTTCAATCTGCATTTATACTAAATCTACATATATTTTTCACAGAAAGAAAGAGACAATTAGAAGAGAGTACAAATATACACTCACACGAGTCTGCAACAACAAGTTCCCCACCTCAACCTCTCAACGAACACACAAATTCTACTGTCCTAACTACACATTACTTAAGAAGAAGCCCACTCCCCAGGGAGACAAACCCAAGCAGAAAGGAGAGACCCAGAACAACACATTTTACTTTCCTGAGGTACCCTGTGATCCAGTGGTGGGCCTGGTCCTCTCCATCCCCCCTGGGACAGCATCGTGTGTCCTTCCAAGAGGAGGGCTGAGAAGCGACTGACTTAACCACTCCCACACTGGTTCCTCCTTCCCTGGAGATGATGTCATAATGTGGTATGGAATACAAAATTACTGGCTAGAAGAGGTCAGCTGTTGGCTCAGCCCAGCTCAAGTCAGCTGACAGCTTCGGCCTAGTCCACACTTCAGAGCCCAAATCTAGGCCCACCTAGGTGAACCCATAACATTCTCCACCCCTTATTCCATACCATATTATGTCACTCATATCTTAGGTTCTCATGCTTAAACACTTATTTTTTTCAGGGCTGATTTCCACCCCTCCATAATGTGGCTAAGAGTCCATTAGGATGGGGTAGATATTTCAGATGGCAACAAAGCAGGTCAACTCAGGTTATCTTATCTGATGGTTCATGTCTTTCAGTAGGGTTACCATCCTCTCTTCAGGAGTCTCTAGTTTCCCACTGGGGTTAAAATAGTGTTCACAGTCAGATCCACCCCTTGGCCTCATCCACCTACAGGTGGTCTGAGGCATCATAGGCCCACTGAGCCAGGAACAACCCTCCCCCAGCCAGTCCAGGGTGTGATGTTCTTCACTGGCTCGGCTCTTGGGCACATCAACACTCACACGACGGGTTTTCAATGATTCAACTCAAACCGCAGTGTCCCACCACACACCAACAGCTTACGCAGGCTTCTCTTCATGTCTTTCTCCTCGGTCACACAGAAGTACTACAGTTCACCATGTGACCCATCCCCCTTAGCAGCAGTCCTAACAGCTTTGGCAGCCTCGGAAGCAGCCCCGACAGCAGCACAAGCAAGCAGCAGAGGCAGAAGCAGCCCCGGCGGCTCGCCAGCCCTGGCTCGCTCGCAGCCCTGGCTCGGCTCGCAGCCTCTCATGGCTCGCGGCCTCTCATGGCTCGCAGCCTCTCAGGGCTCACAGCCTCTCACAGCTCACAGCCTCTCACGGCTCACAGCCTCTCACGGCTCACAGCCTCTCACGGCTCGCAGCCTCCCCCGGCTCGCTCGCAGCCCTGGCGGCAGCCCCGCCAGCGACAGCTCTGGCTCCTGCGGGTCGCTCAGCACTGCGGGCGCTGGTTCCGGGCGCCGCATCTGTTGGGTTCTCTGCAGGGGGTTCCGCAGCTCCTCTTTTCCTCGTTCACTGGGGTCTCACAATGGCAAGCACGCTTCACAGCTGTGGATAACCTTAAGAATAGTGTTCACGGTTATATCCACCCCTCGACTTTATCCACCTACAGGTGGCCTGAGGCACCATGGGCCCATCGAGCCAGGAACACCTCCTCCCCATGCCAGTCCAGGTGAGATGCTCCTCATCAGCTCCTGGGCACATCAGCATTCACATGATGAGTCCTCAGGGGTTCAACTCAAACAGCCATGTCTTGCCACACACGAACAGCTTACATGGGCCTCTCTTTTCTGCAGTGGCTACAGTCACAGCAGGCACCAGTCGAGCTGTTTGAACTCACAAAGACAGTGAAACAGTGAAAACGAGCATTCAACAGCAAGGGAGAGTTGTTTACATTTTCTGTTCTGGATGTACTTAAACAAGGCACTTATCAATCTATGTTTCTACAACAATCCTCCCGGGAAGCCTGCCAAGATTCTGGGACACCCGCCAAGGTCCTCCGACGCTCCCGGGTTTCGGCACCATTAACTGTCTCGGTTTGAGATAAGCAACTGCCAACCCCCCCAAGCACAGAGAGAAAAGCCCCCCTCCCAACACCAGGGAAAGGGAGGAAAAGAGAGGGGAAAGGAAAAAAAAAACACTTCAATCTGCATTTATACTAAATCTACATATATTTTTCACAGAAAGAAAGAGACAATTAGAAGAGAGTACAAATATACACTCACACGAGTCTGCAACAACAAGTTCCCCACCTCAACCTCTCAACGAACACACAAATTCTACTGTCCTAACTACACATTACTTAAGAAGAAGCCCACTCCCCAGGGAGACAAACCCAAGCAGAAAGGATAGACCCAGAACAACACATTTTACTTTCCTGAGGTACCCTGTGATCTAGTGGTGGGCCTGGTCCTCTCCATCCCCCCTGGGACAGCATCGTGTGTCCTTCCAAGAGGAGGGCTGAGAAGCGACTGACTTAACCACTCCCACACTGGTTCCTCCTTCCCTGGAGATGATGTCATAATGTGGTATGGAATACAAAATTACTGGCTAGAAGAGGTCAGCTGTTGGCTCAGCCCAGCTCAAGTCAGCTGACAGCTTCGGCCTAGTCCACACTTCAGGGCCCAAATCTAGGCCCACCTAGGTGAACCCATAACACACTGGAGACCATGTAGTCCAAAGGTTTTCTTGTGTTTCTTGTGAATTTCTAATTTTTTACCCATTGCCTCTTGTCCTGTCACTGGGAGTCTGACTGTTCTTCATTCCCTTCCATCAGACATTGCTACACATTAGTAATATTGCCCCTGATCTTTATCTTCTCCTGACTGAAAAGCCCTAGCTCCTCTCACAAGATGCTCCAGTCACTTACTCCTTTGTGACCAACCCTGGACTCACTTCCAGATGTCCATACATTTCTTGGACTGCGAAGTCCAGAACTGGTTGCAGTTCTCCAGACATGACCTATTGAGTGAGAAGAAGGGATCATCTCCTTTGACCTACTGGCTAAAATTTTCATAATGTAACTCAGGATTGTGTTGGACTTGTTTGCTACAAGAACATATTGCTGGATCATGGTTGGCTTTCTGTCCACCAGGATCCTATGCAGAGCTGCTTACCAGAGAGTTGACCACTGGCATGTACAGGTTCCTGGGATTGCTCCTTCCCAGGTGCAGGACTTTGCATTTCTCCTTGATGAACTATGTGAGATTTCTCTTGGCCCAATTCTCCAGTCTGTCAGTCCCTCTGAATGGTGTCACAACCATGTGGTATATCAGTCACTCCTCTCAGTTCTGTATCATCTGTGAACATTCTCATGGTGTGCTCATGGTGTGCTCATGAGGTCCAGATTCTTAATGAAGATACTGAACAGCACTACCTGCAGCATCAGTGTCTGGAGTACACCATTACTGACTGGCCTTCAACTTCACTTTGTGATTCTGTGTTGTGTTTCAAGAGTGAAGACAGTAGATTTTCATATTTCTTCCAAATTATAGAAGAAAATTTAGTGCTTAATTGAAGTCTTCATATTTTAAATAAATTACATAATTAATCTTCCCTCCTTATTGTGTCCATCTTATCTGCCATACAAATCACTGCCAAGAAATTACAGTGATTATTTGTGATACATTGTTTAGGTAATTCACAATGTATAGGCCAGATTTGTTTTAAAAAAATTTTGCTCTCTATACCTGTTACAGATTTATGAAACTAATCCAATTCCTGATGAAATTCCATGACCAAAAATCCATGATGAAGAACAAAAGGCTTTTTCTTCATTTATTACTACTTTTACCCTTAGTTTTCAGCTGTGCATCTCTCCAGATTCAATGCAAAAAAACCCCACCAAAACCCAGCCTTTTGTTACCTTGGGAATACTTGCTGGTCTTTTCAAATTACAGAAAATAGCTGTGGCTAAGTTTTTTTGTCCTTGAACTAGAGGAGGTAACAGCTATTGCCAGGCAACTGTGACAGAACATTCATATCTATCCAGCTAAACTGTGCTTAGATACTGGAGGGTTTTTCTCCTTCAATTTTTTCTTTGTATTAAGGCCCGTAAATGTTGCTATCCAAGTGAGAATTTGATGTATTACTTTAAAATCTTTTATAGAGTGGAGTTATTTTGTAGTATGTGTCATTGTAATTATAATACTACATTTATGAAGTAAGTGGAAGGGAGACCTATAACTTTATTAACCAGCAATGATAAAAACATATTCCTATTTGTCCAGCTCTTGCCTTTACAACTGTTGTAAGGAATTGATTGTTGTATTCAGATGATGTTTAAATATAACTGGAAATAATACTAATATATGTCTGTAAGAAGGTTAGAACTTGATAAAATAAGGGGTTTTTATGACAGAAAGAGTAAGGACACACAATATTATTTGAATAAATAAATGATAGACACATTATGCTACTTCTTTTGCAGAGCAATTTATGCAAATACTATGTTTCTGAACTATTCTGGGGACACCCCCTTGTCACAGAGGAGAAGCTTGCGTGCCCTCATGAGGTTGAGAGCTATGCTGGAGGTGGTTTGTGCCGCCGGTAGGGTCTCCTGTGCCAGACAGGTCTCAGCTGAAGGGTCAGACAAAGTGTGTCCACGGGCAGGATGGGCTCACTAGCCGTTTGGCAACCATCCTAGGAGAAGGACAACTCCAACCGCAAACCCAGGCAGATGGAGCTTGCCTAGCCCGTAAGATTGACAAAGAGATAGACAAAAGGCTAGCAAAGGCATACAGAGCCTTTGGAAAACTCCATAAAAGAGTCTGGTCCAATTAAAACCTGAAGAAAAGTACAAAGATCAGTGTCTACAGAGACATTGTATGTCTACTCTTTTATATGGGTCTGAATCCTGGGTCATCTACCGCCACCACCTGCGGCTTCTCGAACGCTTCCATCAGCGCTGCCTCCGTTCAATCCTAAACATCCACTGGTCTGATTACATGACCAATGTGTCTGTTCTTGAACAGGCAGGGGTCACCAGTATCGAGGCCATGCTGATGAGAACGCAGCTGCCCTGGGCAGGGCACGTCTCCAGGATGGAGGATCACCACCTTCCGAAGATTGTGCTCTATGGTGAACTCGCCACCGGCTGCCGCAAGAGAGGAGCCCCGATGAAGAGATACAAGAACTCCCTGAAACAACACCTCAGCCTTGGCCATATTGACTGCCACCAATGATCCACTCTGGCCTCCAGTTGGGATTCATGGACACACCATTCATGACACTGCTGCTTCCTTTGAGAACACACGCAGAGTCAGTCTCGAGGAAAAAAGACAATGCAGAAAGAACCGTTCCTCACCTATATCACCTAAAGAGAAGTTCCGCTGTGCCTTTTGTGACTGGACCTGCCTATCCCGTATCAGCCTTTTTAGCCACCAGCACGCTTGCAGCAAGTGTGGGTAGTGCCCTTCCCAAATCTTCGTTCTCGAAGCCTAGCCACAATGATGATGATGATGATGATGATGATGATGATGATGATGATGATGATGATGATGATGATGTTTCTGAACAATTGATATTTTAATGCAACTTATCTTCTTGATAATTCCATGATGAAATAAAAATATCACAACAGCTTTTGTTCCTTGGAAAGTTTCTTTGGATGGTAGTATTTTAACTGCAATATGTGTAGGAGCCACTGATCTGAGATTAAAGATAGTAAGCAGTGTATCTACTATTCATTCTCAGAAACCAAGGATGGAATCCTGCCCTTACTTATCTCAATGCCAAAGTAACACCAAAGTAGATTGAGAAGTTAAAGGGTTAGTTTATGGTTTTCACAGATATTTTTTCACAGACTATTCTGAGTTGGAAGGGACCCACAAGGATCATCGAGTCCAACTCTTAAGTCAATGGCCCATACAGGGGATTGAACCCATGACCTTGGAATTATTACAGCCAAGTTTTAACCAACTGAGCTAATAAGTTGGTCTGCCTCAAATATGAGGATAGCATTCATCTTCTTTGCAAGTTTGAATTGGAAAATCTTTGCGTCAAAGGCATAATGAGGAGTCCAATTGCTTTCTTTCTTATAATCTCTCCACCTTTGTCAAAGTAGAGATATTTCAATTTCTTCTGTACTTACCATATTTTTGCCCTCAAAAATAAGTTGAAATGCATCTGATTGTAAATAATGACAACAACATCACATTGTCTTCCCACATTGACATAGGTCTGCCTAGAACATTAAAAATAGGTGGGTTTTTCCTCCATGTGTTGGCTCTCATTCTCATTCTGTGTTTCTTATCCTCTTTGCTACTAAACATAACAACAAACTATACCTTATACCACCTGTAAGCAAGCAATGGAAATCAGGCTGAAGCTAATCCTTACATCAAGACCCTGATTTTCTTGTTAGCTCCGTTAAGCATGGGTGTGACACAGAGTTTCGTCTTGTCTAGTGCTTCATTTCAGACAAAAAATGCTTTGGAACTTGTTATTTATAATTAGACCAGAAACATCAAAAAGTCCCCTAAATTATGTCTTCCTAGGCTCATTTTCATCTCCAAATGTAAGCTAGGAAAGATAGGAATAAAAGCTCTTTAACTGCATTCCTAACTCTGTACTACTTTATGCAGTGCCATGTAGAGACAGCTAAAAACTAGACAGGACACAGCAGGAGGCTCCTTCCAGTTCTATAGGAAGTGGACTTATAGCAAGCACTGGTACCTGCACAAAGATGCACCACAGCATGTAAACTCCCTCAGACTCAGTTCACTTTTCTAGTAAAAATAGCTCAACAACTAGTCAGAAATCTAGCAAATGTGAGCTTTCTCTGTTTCACAAGTTACAGTCTTTTAATGGAGATTTACATCCAAGAATGCTAGTAAGACTGAAAAAGTTTTTTGTTGAACCAAATCCAATTGAAAGCCTACATACTTTATTAACCATATGTACTCTATTGACCCTCCCCCCCAAAACCTCAATCACATTTATCTTGAGAGCAATTTTTATGCTTTGAAGATCACTGTCTATGTAGAAATCTCATTGTGCACTGTCTAGAAATGGTTATGACAAGTCTCTTTCATGTTCAAAGTTAGCAATATGTGAAAGAATTATGTCTTCAGCAAACATTCATGCCATTAAGCAATTAAGGTCTGTAATATATCTGACCTCAGTGTCTCAAAAGCAACAGAAATATGCAGGAGGCCAGTTCTGTGGCTAGTAAAGGACACTGAGAAAAAGAGATATCTCTTGGACATTTTCTCAGATGGAAATGTAATTCAGAATTTCCAGCATCTACTTCCTTACTGTTTTAGAAATTTTAATCCTATTGTGGCAATATTTCATATCTTAATTAAATTCTTTTATCAGAATTAGAGCACATACATATATTGTTTGAAAATAGAACTAGAGCTAATTCTCAGTCTAAGACCGAGGAAAAGACTGGAAACACAGCTATCCTGTATCCAGTATAAGCAGGTTTCACAGAGAAAGGAAGAAAATAAAGCAGCTGGAATCATACTCTTTAGAAAGAAATTCAGTAAGTACTAGGATGACAGTAAAATGTAGCAAATCGTGTTCTGAAAATTAAAACCAATGGGACATTTACCGAAACTAAAGAAGTAGGAAATTTAAGCTAATAAATGAAGGGGTTTTTTTGTTTTTTCTCTCTCTCTCTCTCTCTTTTTTTTTTTTTTGGTATAAGACATGTAATTAAATGGTGATTTCCCTGTTATAGAGAGTTTATTAGCAAGGATTTCAGATCTCCCCAAATTTGTCATGAGTCTGATCAACATTTGGTATGAATTATTAAATTTTTTGGGGGCTGTGGGTGTGTGTTTCAGCCTCTTGATTAATATCTAAGTCCAGAGAAACTGGAAATACATAATTTTGGAGTCTTTCTGTATCTCCCAAGTAGTACTTCTCTGGAGTATCCAGATTTGAACAGTGGAATAAGGATGCTGCACTTGTGACTGTGCTTCACCAGGTTTGCCCACACATACAAATGTCCTGGGTGGGGCTGGCAAAACGCCAACTGTCCAGGACAGAGTGAAGAGGGTTCCTCCTCCCCCCCAACCAGCCAAGGGAAAAAGAAGAGGGAGAGAGGGAGAAAACCACTCCAAACCAGGTTTATGCTGAAACTAGCTACATGTATTTAAACATGTAGCTAAACCACTACAACAAAGTAAAGAAGATTCACACAACTAGAAAAGAGATCAGAGAATGGGAGGAATTATAATTGCATTTGTCTACTACAGAGCAAACCCTTGAAGACAGAGGAATTCTCCTTTTAGTTCAGACATTAGGTTAAACCTTGAATAAACCTGAAATACATGTCAGCAACCCTGAAAAGTAATGAGCTTGAAGAAAAGACCTATTAAGTTCAACTCAAATTTGAAAAAAAAAAAAAAAGCTGTATTTGCAGTAGGTCAAATAATTTTTTTCCTGCCTTCAGTATATTTGCAACTACCCTTTAGATTTCTATAATTTTTCTGGTTCTATCAGAAGATATTTTAAGAATCATAACTATCTGTAAGACTTCATGGATGTCCTCTTATGATCCAAATACAAAGCTTTAACAGTCCTGCCGAAGACTGAAACTCTTCCTGACACAAAATAACATTGGCACCATCATTTTTTTTGCACAAAATTTGTACAGTTAGGATCTGACTTGTAAAGGTCCAAAAATCCCAGCTGCTAACGATTATTTGATACTAAATCAGTATCAAATAATTTCAATATCTTACAGACATCATCATCATGGCTAGGCTTTGCAAACAAAGGTTTGGGAAGGGTTCTACCCACGTGGGTGTGTCCTTCGAGCCTGCACAGTGGATTTTTAAGGTGAGGCGCAGTGTGTGCAGAACTGGCCCCACTGTTTTACTCCTGAGGTTCATCTGCCAAGGCCAAGCGAGTTGGGACGGTGACAGTGAAGTCCTCAGGAGCAGAACTTACAGCCCCCGGTATTCCCAGGAGATCCCCCATCCAAGTACTAACCAGGCCTGACCCTGCTTAGCTTCCAAGATCTGACGGGATTGAATGTCAGGGAGGCATTTAACTGCCTCCTTACTGACAACATTCACGAGGATACTTCTCACAGTGGTTCACAAATAGTGTCACTACTGTAACTACTGGCAAGAGGTCTTTTTCAATTGGTTTACATTTGGAGGCACAGGGCTTCACGTCTTTTCCTATATTTTTAATTTCTTTAGTTATAGTTCTGTATGATCATTAAGTGTGACAAATTCCTTTTCACTTCTGTTAAACTCTTAGATCCGATGAATTGCATGGTGTAATAATACCACGGACCAATCACATAGAGAGAAAGCTTTGCATTTTGTCACTTTTTTGTCTGTTCCATTCTGTATTTCTTATCAAATCCCTTTTCTATTTCTTCTATCTTGAGTCTGGGAAAAATTCTGGACCTACTCAAGCATTTTTAATAAGACAATATTAGTACATGACTGGACTTTTTGACTTCTTTCCTCTCTTTTCATGGAAATGTAGGAAGTTAAAGCCATTGGAGAATATGATTTTTATAATCTGCAGATTCAGTAAGAAAAAAATTATTTGCTGTTTTAGTTTCAATCATTCAAGACAGAGAAAACTACTGTGGCCTGGAATTATATATACTATGTACATATTTGGCATAAACATATTAGGTTTCAATACTGAATATTATGAAGATTTTAAATTATTTCATAAATTATTAAATATTTCATGTCACAGTATATGTTTTATATGTTGCTATATATTCAAAGAACTTTTAGAAGCATTATCTATTTATTTCAGTGGCTAGTAAAAATAATAATGCATAAAGATGTTTCTTGTCAACTTCCTTGCAATGATTTCACATTCAGCCAATATTGATAGAAGTATATGATAATAACAGTGGCATAAATGATATAAGAAAAATATTTTAAAATATATTTTCTTTAAAAACTTATTGTTATGGATGATTGTTCTTATTTAACTACATTTTTCACTGCAAGATATAATTTGAGATTTAACAACAGCCAGTGGTGCCAGGTTTGAGCTTTCACATGTGGTTGGCTTAGAATGGAGCACCATTCACAGTCATGCATTTCGGCCTTCTTAATGTTTATCAGTGTTATGCAGCTGTTACTTTTCCTCAAGAAAGTGCCAGCAAAACATAATGAGGTTACAGCAAACTGCATAAAGCAAAAAACTTTCAAAGCAAAATCACAGAGCATTACTGCTGAAACCTCAATCAGTTTATTGCTTATTTAAATAATATTACCCTAAAAGCTTTGTCTTAGGATTTTATTTTGAAACTTCTCCTCTCTGGGAGGCTTCACGATACTGTCTCTCTGTCTCCCGAATTCACACCACCCTGATAAGTCTTAAGAAAGCCAAAATATGGGCCTATAGATGCTATTTTTACCCTGGGCATAGCAATAAAGACAGCCTTGACTGGCAAGGATGTTCCTCCTTTCTTAGATAAGTAAGATATATTTTCTGGGTTATTACTTCTGCATTGAATGCATTGTTTAGCAGGTCTCTAACAACACTGAACCTGTTTTATTGAGGTTGGATCCTTACTTCTGAAAGAAATGATTTTTCAACAGCTAGTGTATACTGTTTGAATGAGGAGCAGTTGAGCTTGTTTATCTCTGGCTTCATGTTACCATACATTTGCAAATGGCTTGACTCTGCGTTTTTCACCTCAGGTACTGATCTCATGAGCATTTATGTACCTCATTGCTAGGAGTCGTGAAAGTTTGAAATCAGCAAGGATATGTCTCCAGCAGAATTCATGTCTGCATCTTATCTGAAGCAGCAGAAAATTCAGTGTTCCATTTTGCATAGCCATATCTGAATTGTTCAAGATAAAAATTATTTTTTTTATTCTAGGGGACTCCACCTGGATCCTGACAATGAGTCCAGAACAGTATAGAGGTTCCAACTCTTTTATCAATCACTTTTAATCATGCCTCTGTGTGTATATGTGTGTGTGTGTGTGTGTATTCCTGTACACAAATTTTTTGAATCTTCAAGATGGATGGCTGGAGTAAGGTAGAGATTTACTCTTGGATAGATTTAATCTTATTCTGACTCTAGTCTGTTTATACCACTGTAAAAAGAAATGTATTGTGTTATCCGACTTACAGTTCATTGTAAGGACATGAAATATTTAAGCAATAAAGACTGTGGTAAATACTCCTCCCTCTACTCAGATGCTTTTGATTGCATTTTTTCTCAGAAAGTATGTGTATTCCAGAACAGGGAGCATTTATCATGTATGATGCTGGAAATCAATGAATTACCTGCACTTTCATGCAATTCAGTCTCCGTCAGGAAACAGTTTCAATTTTATTTTTCTAGTTTATCTATCCTCATGTGCTCAGTTTGCCTTTCACTATCTTTTAAATACATCACTTTGCATAGCAAGACAGTAATTTTACTGGTTACCTTCATATTTTTTCCACTTAAACATGAGTATAACAGTCAGGTGTTTCGGTTTTGGTTGGGTTTTTTATTTTGCTTTGTTTTGTATTTTGCTATAAAATTTGCTTAATATCTTTTCCTGTAGAGGAGAGATTGCAGAAATGACATTTGGGAAAAGGGAACTGAGAAACTTTCTCAGACAAATTATTCTTTTATCCTTATCCAGTATTTCCTTGTTTGCATATATGTGCTGTAATCTCTAGTTTAGCTTTTATACTTCTCTGCATTGATGTTCAACTACTTTTTCATTAAATGTAGTTCACTTTTTAGTCTCTCTCACCTTTTTTGGGTTCCAGTAGAAAAAACAATTTTTCTACCATTTAATTTCCACCATCGCAATCCATCAAGAATAGGAATTCCAATAGCAATGAAAATATCACAATTCTTCTGTGTACTTCCAAATAAGAAACCATTAATGATCATTAGATGTAACTTTTCAGAATTTCTTAAATTAATTAATGCCCTTGTGATACCAAGGTCACCAGCAAAACAAACAAACAAAAATATTATGACTTGGTTTGTTAAATTCATATATCTTGAAAATGAAACTTGTTTCAAAAAAATAAAACATTTGACACTGGTATTTGACAGATACAATTCCTTATACTTCTTTTCATGTACTGTTACTGACACAGACATTAAAATAGAGTTCCCAAGAATAAGAAATGAGACAAAAGTTTGATTTTATTTCAATTCAACACAGTTTAAAACTATATTTCAATAATAACATAGTCCTCTAAAGCACAAAAGGACAAAGAATTTCTAATCTATATTTGTAATATATCATTCTATCAACCTGACTCTTTTGGGTTTCCTTAGAAAGAAAGGCCTTACGATTTAACAGTTATTTAACAGCTACTAACAGCAAACAGCTATTGGAGACCTGAACTAAACAGACTGAAAATTGATGCCTCAATTTATTTCTTACGGGACAGGGTAAAATTTCTGTTCCCACCGAAAACAGGACTTTGTTATCATATTTTCATTTTCAGATTTGGGTTTTTTTCAGTATTCAATATTCAGTGACACAAATAATCTGTTGTTCTGATTTAGTTTTTACTTCCAAGGTCATGTTGTTAATTTCTTTTTCCAATTCTCCTCCCTATTAACCATGTTGATTTTGTCATCCTTGCCTTCCTAAAACCTAAATTCAAATATCCATTTAGCTTCTGGTCTATATTTATTAAGTCTTAAATCTCAAATACATTTGCACTGCTTAATTGCTCTTTTTTAAAAATTTATGTTGCTAAATAAACTTTTATTACTTGTTTTCATTCTTTTTGTGAGGTCTAACTGAGCTTGACTTTGAAAATTCTCACTTTACCCATTCACTTTCTGGCCTCCCAAGATGTAGCTTTCTTTGCTAGTTACCTCCTTATCATTTCTCTTAGAATTTCCCCCTATTCTAAAAATATACTGGGAGTAGAAATTGCTTCATGTAGATCTGGATCTCTTCAGCAAAACTTTAATCATCACAGAAACTATGATTTTGGGATCATTTGCACACTGGGTTATGAGAGATATGTCTCCTTCCATTATCTTTATCTGTCTTCACTAACAAAATTCCTAGCTTCTTACTGATGTTCCAATAAATTTCCCCCTTCACACTGTGAAACTTTTTGTAGAACTAATTGTATTTATGCTACAATTGAAAGAATTGAATAATTTTATGATCCATTTGTCTAAAGACATTTACCTATTTGCTTTCTCCATTTGCGCTCAAAATAGAATCCACTCTTCTTGCTTTAAAAATCTTAGGTGCGGAAAGGCAGGAAAAGTTAGATGGGATTTTTTTCTAACTGGGCCAGATTTTGTGAGCTAATAACCAGTCTAAGCATCTTATTTTCCATTAATTGTATTTAAAAGGTAGAATTATTGAGAAAGTCTGATTCTTCCTACAATGAAATTCTGTTTTTCATGGCTTATAATTTCTCTGTTCAAACTGGAATGTGTACTTGAATTTTCCATACCAGGTGTCTGCCTCAGGCTAATCTTCCTCATAGTTATTAGCACTAGCAACAAATCCACATAAAAGAGTTAGGCAGCTTCCTATGGAGTGAAGTCTTGCCCATTTTGATTACAGAAATTTCCCTATGGCATAGGGACTGGATCTTTGGTGTTCCCTTGCAGAAAACTGGAGGTCAGAATTTTGAGAAATTTGGAAAAGGACCTGAAATTCCCAAGCCTCCTTCTCTTTGTCCACCAAATGCCCATTAAATCAACAGAAAAACTACGAGAGCCCTTTCATGATGATTTCTCTAGTATAGCCAGGTTAACAGGTCATTTAATTTCAGAAATTTACTGCTGCAGACTTTAATTTTTTCCAGCTTCTTGGTGATCACCCTGAGTGTCAGCAAGGTGCTGCATGCCATATTCTGCTGGTACTTTACATTGCAATAACCTTGTGTTTTATGTATACAGTTGTAAAGGGCAATCCACTCTATTCCTGATTTTTTGAGAGAATGCTACTTGCTATTATGTAGGTAATTGATTTAATAATTTTACATTTGGCATAAAACACAGGAAGAAGAGGTCACAAGCCAGCATTGCAGTAAAACCAAATATAAAATGTGTGCTTGTTAAGTGAGAATCCCCAGTCCAGTCTGCTGTTAGAGGCAATGATCCTTTGAGTAAAGTAATCTCTTGGTATATAATTCATGATTTGTATAAAAGGGGACTGAACTGAATTTGCACCAAATGTTTCTAATTTCCTGGTGTTTTTTTCTGTTTGATTTGTACCCTGAAGAACAGTATTAGCCAAGGGTTTTATTTTGTGTTTTTATTACTCCTGTTACTCTTTTTTTTTTTTTTAAATTCAGTTCCGTTTTCTTTACAAGCTGGAGAAGTAAATCCTTTTAGCTATTACTAATTGGATCCGGGTTTAGACTGCAAGTTTTAGGCATGAATGAACATTGTTTTACATATGTCTACTACTGGCAGGGTTACTGACCTGAAGGCACTCTTAAATTTGCACAGGTCACTGAAGTCACTAATTTGTAGGGTGAAGTCTTGCCTGTGAAGACTAGTGAAATAAATAGATTTTGCCTGTTACAAAAGTGGGGTTTGACTCATTATTCCCTGCAGCATTCCTTGCAATCTCATACAAATGGTGAAAATGCAAATCTTATCTACACTTGCATAAAAAGCACCTTACCAGTCAGAGGTACTCAATTTTTCTTGGAGGCCTGGGTGTGTATTGTATATGTCAAGAGAACAGCATCATTTTAGATGGTATCTCTGCACACCAATGTGAGGGAACAGTCTGCATCTTGGTAAGAAGAAGAAAACTAAGATTTTTAGATAAGGGAAAAGTAGTAGTTTTAGGTAAGTTGTGAATTTCATAGGGTTTTAGGTGATATTCATCTATTCATCCAGAATTCATGCAGGTTAAATTCATCTGTTTTCTTTGGCAGTGCATTCCAAGACTTTTAGAGCAAAGTTCAGAGAATCCTGAATGGGTGAGTTTCTGTCTGACTTAATCTGTGATTGACTTCTGTGTAAAGATGAATTGCAGTCATGATAGATGTGACTCATGGAGTTGATACTGATCTAGGACAAAAATTTTCTGAAAGGTTGCATTTACCTATTTGAGATGTTTTCTTTTCCCTTCATAGTGACCAGTGGCATTTGGGGCAACAGCAGCTTAGTCCAGATTAGGAGAATTATAAGAAATGTAGAGTTTATTCCCACACTGATCTTCCTGAAATCTATAGACCACCCTGAACTGAGGCATTTTATATCACAGAAATCTGAAAAAAACATGAAATATGTTAAACCACACACAAATGCTTTAAAAATATGTTTAAAAAATATTATTAGGTGTTACTCCATTGGAAGGTTTCAGCATTAACTTTATATATACTGGCTTTGTCTGATCTTGGTTATACTTTTTTAATAGGTTTTGACAGTTTAATTTCCTTTTTTCTTGTCAGATGCTAAGATTTTTTTTAATTTGGCTAAATGTAGGTGTTTTACTGTTTCCTAAAAATTTGTGCAGTTATAAGCGAGCTACAGGCCTGTTCTGTGCATTAGTGGGAATTTCTTGATGGACTCAAGACAAAGAATACACTTTAATCAGGCTTCAGAAACTGCTTGCTGTCTGTACAATGGAGCTGTTAAATTGCTGTCTCATTGGGAGTGCAGTGTCACTTCTACATCTACGGCACTTCATAAATTTTAAAACACAGCATTACCTAATGTGTAAATAAGCAGTTCTTAGCTATATGTATTAACACACTTTTGTCTGAAATGTAGGCAAGGTTTTCTGAATGGTCATTATTAACCTCCAGTTGCAGAGGTCAGTAGTTGACTAATTGTCTGAAAAAAAATCACAAATAAGTACTGAAAAGGGAACAAACTTAGACTCTGGGCAGCATCTGAAATGGTTAAAGAAATCCAAGAAATACGGAGGTGAAGAGATATCCAGCAGTCATTCTGTCTCAGAGCATGGGAATCAGCATTTTTTTTTTATTGTCCTTGATATGCATATCTTTTTAATTCCTCCAATGATTTGATCAATACCTTCAAATGTAACTTGTTCTGTTGCATAAAAGTTATTACAGAATTTTTTATACCTGAAGTTCAAATTTTCCTTGCTTGGAAATTATGTCTTGTCTCAGATTCAATATATATGAATAAGAGTGATTATTTGCCATTTTAATACTACATTCTGCCTCCAGTTCTTTCTTTTATGGACCCCTTTTTTTCAATCATTCTTCATAAGTCTTAGAATATCTTTGGACATTTTTTGTCTATGTCTGGAGTTCTCTTCTGCATCCTGATCTGTTGAATCCATCTTATACTAAGTTCACCAATACTAGATGTAGACTCCCTTTCAGCGTGCCATAACAGAATACAGTGACACTCAAGCCTTACAAGTCCCTATATATCATTAATGTTCATAGAAGTAACATCTTCCCCTTTTTTACACATCTCATCTTTCTGAAATATCTTTGCCCAAATAATTTTTTACCCTTTCCTTGTGCATTTGATTTCTCCTTTTCATATTTAGTCCTATGTGAGTTTCTGTATTCAGATCTATCTTTGTAACTTTTCCACTTTTGCAAGATCACCTTGCATTACATTTCTGCCGTTTGACACTAAATCCCTCACAAGTTGTTGTCATTCATGAACTTTCTACATACACATACATTATTGGCTAAAATATTGAAAAGTATCAGGTCAGTCTTGTGAAGGGCATTATGTAATATGTCCTCTCCATTCTCCAATAAGCTATTAACAAGTTTTCTGGACAAGATTTTACAGCAGCTTTACTCAGACCATATTTTCCTAGTTGGTTTATGACTGTCATGTGAATCTGACATCTATTACTTTCTCAGATCTTGTTATCCTGTCAAAGAAATTGAATTACATTGACATGAGTTATTCTTGACAAATTCATGTTGGTTGCGTTTTGTCTTTAGGTGAATACAAATTGATTGTTTAATAATTTGCTTGAGTTATCTTTCTATCAAAGAAAAGCTGACTCTTCTGTAGTTTCCTGTGTCCCTTTTAACCTCCTATGCTTGTTCTCTGACTTTCTAGAAGTGGATCACCTTCCAAAGAACTTTCTAATTTCTCCTGCACCTCCAATGAAAGGCACCAGATTGCTTTGACTAACTCTGTAAGTACTTTGGGTTGATGCTCGTCAGGTCCTAATGGCTTGAATATATTTAGCTTATTTAATTGATTGTTAAATTCTCAGGCTGGTGTTCTTAAATCCTCATTAAGAATAATTAAGTTAAGCATCTGGACACAGCCTTTCTGTGAAGACTGAACCAGAGAAAGCTTTAAACATTTCTCATGTTCTTTAGCAGTTTATTAGCTGATCAGTTTTCTCATTATATTTACTTCTATTTTTCACTTATACGTAATGTTTTTATAGAAGATTTTCCATGTATTTTATTGTTGTAATACATATGCCATGTTTTATTTTTTTATTTGTTCTCATATACTTTTCCTATTCATTAGTCTTTAGTTTTAGTAAAGTTTTTCATAATGTTTTTAATTTAGTAAGATTTTCCCTGGTTGTAATTGTTCTATGATTTGTATTTCATTATGTCATTATTAAAAACTTCTGATGCAGGCATATAAGTAGTTATTTACATTTCCTTCTGAGATATAAAAATTTTTCATTGAACCTTTCACACTGTCTCTTTCACAGAGACATATGACTCATAAAATCGGTGTTGAGAGATTCACATAGGAATCTTTTATTGCAGTGATGCTAGTCCAACTCTTCCTTTTGGTACCTGAAGAACAAACACGAGATGCTACTTTTGCTACAGGTCAAGCCTGTCTGCCCTCCTGCTGAGAATACCAGCTCCATGGAAGAGGCCAGAAGCTTTCCTAAAAGAATATGGCAGCAGAAGATGCAAAGTTTTTTCTGGTCTTAATGAAATTAGAAAAAAAATCTAATTGAACTTTGAAAGGAGTACTGGCCTGTGTGATTTGTAATATACTGCTGCTGGATAAAGAAAGATATCGTCAATTATAATCCCTGTTTTCCTTGCTTCAGCTGGCATCAAGGTCTTTCCTTCATGCTTTCAATTTGGCTCCTTAACTGTTGAATTCCTAACTGATGAGTATCCCTAAAATCAACCTTATCATTTTAGAAAATATTTCAAAGCACAATTTTGTTTTCATTGAGGAAGTTCTAGAACCACCCATACAGCAAACATTAAAGAGGGGGCAGTTTTGGAATTAGATATTTGATGATAATTACCTTTTCTGTTCTTTATATGGTTCAAGCTTTGTGGTACTGCCTGGAAATAGATATGATGGCTGTCAGTTATGGGTTTATTACTTACTACCAGTGATCTGTAGAAGTTCTATGTTTCACTTACATGTAGCATTGTTATTTTTATATTGCTTAGGCACGTTTGGTTTGTCCTGAGACTAATGAATTTGGTGCACAAATCGCTTAACTAGTTGTGCATTATTCCAGTCATTCCTAGTGAGAAGGTATTATTGAGGCTCTGTAGAGTCTGAAAAAAAATATAGATACGTATAAAAGTAACGAGCAACCTATCCGTGTGCACTTGTGAGTATCTTTTCCAAAGACTAAGGACTCTTCTTCAAAGGTAATCAGAAAATAAAGGTCTTCTACTTTTAATAAATGAATTATGTTCTATTCCTTTTTATGTTTTGTACAAGACTATTGGTTAGGTTGGAGTTACTGAAGATATAAATTTTTGGAAGTATAAGAATGTTTCAGTCTTTTCTCCTATCTTTCTCTAACATTTTAAAGCATTATCACTGTCCATATATTAACTGGTGGAGATTAACATGCCAGCATTTCTCCAAAACTTACAGTCTGCTTGTAGCACAAAGATTAATACTATCAGATTGTCTCAATTTGTTACTTATTATTTGCATTCCTGTCATCAGACTCACATGAGCAGTGGCACTATTTTAATTAAAACATTATGGTGTTTTTATTTTTACAGAAAAGAGCAGCATTTGTACTTGTTCAAAGCATAACTTTCAAGAGTTAAAAAATAAAAATAAACCCAAACCACTCAAAAGCCTAATATGAATAGTTTCCCTGGCTCTCAAAGTATCAGCCCATTTCCTTTTGCTTCCTTTCATATGAACAAGGTAGGTAAAATCTGAAAAAAATTACATTTTTAAACATTGCCTTTCCAAATAGCTGCTAGTCCAAATTTTCCACGGCTGCCCTTCTAATACTCACTGGGCCATTAGCCCACCTTTCTCCAGGCTAACTGCCAGCCTAGCCCACCTGGCTGTTTTTCAGCAGAACCACAAGTATTTGATTAACTGAAAGAACCCAACAGAAAAGAAAGGTAATGGTAGGGCACAAAAATTTTCTTTGCTCCTTAGGTAACATTACTTGTCAAATCATCTTGTTACACTGACAGGATTACTTTTAGAGGCTATGAACACAATATATACACTATATTTATATGTACTTGACTAAGTACATCAATAAAAGCCAAATAGAGCCTCTGTTTCAAAGTCTGCACTTTTTTTTCTTTTCGGTTAAAAATGTTTCCATGTTCCTTTCCCATGGAACATCCTGCAGCACTAACTTCTGGCACTGATGAGGCACTTGGTTGTTCAGTATTTGAAAAGGAATTTGGCACCAATATCCTGGCTAATATCTCAGCCTGGTAACCCCATTTTGTTCTGAGTATCCATAATGTGATATTTCTTTGATCAGAGTAATTTTGCCAAAAAGTTGTGTTTATAAGTCAAGCTCTGTATTTGGTCAGCACAGGCATAGAAATGCAAATTTATTTCTGAATAGCATATTTGGTCCAGGAACTTGACTGGTAAGAGTGTAAGGGGTGCCAGGCAGTCAGTGTACTGGGAATCACAGGCCACCCAAAGTGCTGTTGAAGAGATGCTTTCTTCCTGTAAAGGTAGAAGCCAATGGGTCTGAATCTGTTTACAGACAGAGAAGGGGTGATGGAAAATGTGGTGGTTCGAGGCTGTCTTGGGCATATTGACCATGAAATTACAGGGGTTTCAAATCTTTGTGGAAGAAGGTCAACAAAACCTCTAGCTTGGACTTCCTGAGGTCTGAATTTGGCCTATTCAGGACACTGGTTCAGAGAGTACCTGTGAAATAATCCTTAATAACAAAGGGGTCCAGGAAGGAGCAGGCAATCCCTATGTGTCAAAACATAAGTTTTTGGGGAACTAGACTGTCCTTGCTGAGCATGGAGCTTCTGCTAGAACTCAGGTAAAAGAAGATAGTTTATGACCTCTGGAACAAGGGGCAGGCAATAGTACAAGTATATTACAAGGGTTATGTAGAGAGAAAATTAGAAAGATGAAAACTCAGGTAGAATTCAATCTGGCCACTGCTGTGAAAGACAAAAGTCTTTTTGTAAAGACATCACCAACAAAAGAAAAGCTCAGGAACATCTCTGTCCTTTATTGGATGCATGAGAGAACACTGCAACAAAAGATGAGGAAAAGGCTGAGGTACTTAGTGGCTTCATTTCTTCAGTCTTTAACAGAAAAAATGATGATTCTCTGGGAAATCAGCTCTCTCATATGGTAGACTAGGAGGGGGAACAGAACAGACCCCCTGCAATCCAGGAGAAATTAGTTAATGACACCTGTTGAGCCATTTAGACACCCACAATGCTAAGGGGATTGCATGGGATTCACCCAAGGGTACAGAGTATCCTGGTGGAGAAGCTCGTCAGACCCCTGGCCATCATTTTTCACCAGTCCTGATTAAATGGGGAGGTCCCAGAGGACTGGAGGTGAGCCAGTGTGGCACCCATCTATGAAAAGTGTCAGAAGTAGGATCTGGGGAGCTATAGGCCTGTCAGCCTGACCTCTGTGCTGGGGAAGGTTATGGAACAGATCATCTTGAGTGTGATCACCAGTATGTACAGGGAAACAAGAGAATCAGGCATGGGTTCAGGAAAGACAAGTCCTGCTTGACCAACTTGATGGCTTTTTATGGCAGGGCGATCCCCCTGGTGGATGAAGGAAAAGCTGTGGATGTTGTCTTCCTGGACTTCAGTAAAGCCTGTGATATTGCCTCCTGCAGAGTTCTCCTGAAGAAGCTGGCAGCCCATGTCTTGGACAGGTGCACTGTTGTCTGAGTTAAAAACTGTCTCAATGGCTGGGCCCAGAGAGTGGTGGTGAGTGGTGCCACATCCAGCCGGCAGATGATTACAAGTGGTGTTCCTCAGGGCTCAGTATTGGGCCCAGTCCTGCTTAGTATTTTTATTGATGATCTGGACAAGGGGATCAAGTGCACTGTCAATCAATTTGCAGATGAGATCAAGTTTGGCAGGAATGTTGATCTCATTGAGGATAGGAAGTCTCTGCAGAGGGATCTGAACAGGATGGATCAATGGGTCAATGGCAACAATCATACTATTTCTTATTCAGTCATGCTTTTTGGTAAAATAATTGTATATTTTGGGTGGGAAATACTGCAAATATTTAGTATTTTAAATATTGGAATACTGTGTTTTTTAAAACAATACCACAACAGATTGACCGCTGTTTTAAATCCAGACTTTTCTTCTGCTTTTATGTATAATATTTAAATAAAGCATACTAATATTAAAATGATACTTTCAAACTTCAGTAAATACATATACATGTGATTTCCCAGTGTTATTAAAGACTGAATTCTCAGTTTCTGTATAATGACCATTACACATAATATCCTCCACCCCGGCCCTCCATTACTGACAAAGAACAGCACCGTTTTTTCCTCTCAGGAAAAAGCCTGGGGATCACTCCAGCATGTTGTACTTCAGCCTCTCACTTAACTGTTGACTGACCTGTTGAGGCACAAAAATACTTGAATGCACAGTTCCTGCTTGCAATCCTGAAGACTACAGTTCCTGTGTGTTGTCTAACCCCCAGCTTTGCCTGTCTCCTTTCCAGAGATAACGGAGCTAGGCTGTCTCCCAGTAAAGCTGCTGTGTGCAGTTTCACAAGGTAGTTAAGTTTTCTATCCAGTAATCATTATCTCTATCTTCTGAATGCAACTTGCTTTCTCAGCAGGGTGCCTAAAATCCTCATTTCCTTCCAGCTGTTCCTCACCACCTCTTCCCATTCTTTGGCTTTAACAAAGCCAAATGCTTCAGCATGAAGCAGGTGTGCTACACATGTGCCGTTGAACATCTGGCTAAGCCTCTATGGGGGCCAGAGAACTGTGCAAATCCTAGAATGGGCAACTCTCCAGGACAGCATAGGAATCACTTGCTCTCTAAGCAGACTATTTCTGGTCTCTGTTGAGATCCAGGCTTATGGTTCTCTCATTCTTCATTGACCCACGAATTAGGGGTTTGAACAGCCTAAGTTTACAGGCAGAGTATGCATAATATGATTTATTTTATATATGTTCTAGAAGAATATTAATTTATACATATGTTTTCACACCTTGAAACAATTATCGTCCCAAGAGCGGTGGGGTTGGTTATAAAGAAAATGAGTAAGAGGAAAAATGTCATTTTGGGTCTCAAATACCACTAAAAATTAATGATTTCCTTGAAAATGCAGCATATGTGCATTTGAATGGGTAGACTACTCTTTTGATCACACATATACTTGAAATACCAGTAACTGTTGCTTTCCATCATCATGCTTTCTGCTGCTTTCATCAAATCATATTTTTACAGACTACTATATGAATCATATCTTTACATTTTCATCCTGCTAGTCCCTTGAGGATTTCTTCCAGATCAGATATAAAACCAGAAGAATGTGCTTTCTGAATCTAATAATGCTGCAGCTCACGTTGGTGAAAGGTTCATCTGGAGAGCCGATCTCAAATGTCATGACGATAGAAATCAAATGGAGTTAATGCCATGGCATTTAAAATATTTTTGGCCAAACTCTCCCATAAGCAAGTGATGAGATTTTGATATCATCAAACTAGAACTTTTGCTCTGATTTGATCTTTAATCAAGAATGTCTAGTCTCAAAGTAACTTCCATTTAAATAGTATTTTTCTGACATATATGAATCATTTTGAAGATGTGGCCAGAAACTTAAAAAGAAGGTTGTGTTCCAAACAGAACTTTGATTTCACTCCATGCTCTTTCTAAATTTCTTAATGCATAAAGTGCATAAAATGTAATGAACAGTGTAAAAGTCAGCTTTTGTGGTTAAAGTCTGACTGAGATTCTACCTCAGAATGAAGAATTTCTGAGCAATTCTCTCCTTTGCTTGGACCCAGGGTAAGACTTAGTAAATATTGTCAAATCCTCAGAGAGGTAAACAAAGTATTTTTTATTTCTGGAAAATGCAGAGCACTTGGGAAACCTATTACATTTATACATCAATACAAATTTCTTCAAAATTACTAATGACAGCATTAAAAAATTCATCACATTAAATATGTATAGATATGTTCTTTAATTTTTAGTTATTTTTTCTTTCACAGATGAATTGTAAGATAAAATATTTTTAGTAGATTTTTAAAATGTAAATATAATCTTAAAATCTTAATTTTTAAATAAAATTTTTAATGGAGTTACAGAGATTGAAGCCTAATGTTTTCAGTAATTTATTACTTTTTCTTTCTTTTTATGAACTTGTGGTACTTGCAACAGACTGCAGAAAACTTTTTCCAACTTGATGCAACAAATCCAATGAAGACCTGCAAAACTGAGTTAGCAGATTTATGTGATATGTTTCACTGCCTCTTTCATAGGGGAATAGGCTAACAAGAATAGCAAAGATTGCATCATTATCTAAAAGAGTTATTTCTGCAACAAAGTTTGATGATGGCTTAATGGCTATACAAGTCTTGTATGGGAAAATCTTTGGGGCTTAAACCCAGTGGCCCAAATTCATCCTTTAATTAGTAAACTTGATGTGATGAATGTATTAACAGCAGAATGTCTGCCATTGGAGCCCATATATATATTATAGAGTATGTACTGAATACTTCAGAAGATGTTCAATTTTCCACCAGATTCTGTTCTTCAATCTTGGAATGGTAACTTTCACTATTGCACACCTCATCTCCATTTCTGATGTCCACCAGCAACAGGCAGCCCTTATCTCTTGCCTAGGCACCAGCATTTCACAGAATCTCTGCTTATGATGGACACAGATTTTCTTTTACTCAACTTTGCTACTTTGCATCCTGCTCCTGATGCTCCAGCCTCCTCTTGCCACCACCACTATTCTTCAGTGCCTTTCTTAAATTGTGGGGCTGAGCAAGGAATTACCCAGCAGACGGATAACTGTGGTGGCACAAACAGTTGTGGGCTTGTTGTCTAGGGAGATCACTCAAAGAACCAACTCCAGCTGCTGAATTCTTTGTAGTAAAAGACAAACCATTTTGAAAAGGTGAATTTGGGGGCAAATATGGCACAGCTGCAGTACTACAAACCTCTTTTCATGTGGCTTAGTGATATAGTGTCAGAGCAACACCAAAAGAACACTACATTACTTTTTAACACAATAACCTGCAGAGTGATAGACAGAATGTAAAAGATTTACTATAGAAAAAAAATATAGAGACTTTTCAGCAGGAACAAGCAGGAGATTGCTTGAGGATCACTGTTTCAATTGCTTGGATTTTCTTTGATCCATTTGCAGGATCTTGGAGACCTCTTAAAGATGTCTTTAATTCCCTTGAGAGGAATGTAAAGCATTATTACCAGGAACAGTATGTTTTATCAATTTTAGGGTTGTAAATACAAAAGGTGAAAAAAAAGCCTAGGCTACCATTCAGAAATGGAAAAACAGATGTCTGGAGGAAAACTATGCTCTTAAACCTAAAAGGATTTTAATGCCTTTTAAAGTAAAAAAAGGAAATTATGCAAATCTTAAATCAGGTTTCCTTGGGACGTATTACAGTTGATGAATTGTTAACTCAGACTCATTTGTTTCATACTGAAAGTGTTTTTATATTTATAACTATGATTAACAAATCAATAATGAGTTTGTATTAAGTAAACTATGAGGAGTTTGCTTCATGATGAAATCTTCAGTAAATATGTTAATATGTACATAGAGATATAATAAAAACAAAGAAAACCTTTGAAGAAAAAAATAAAAATATTTGTTAAAAATCCTTCAAATGGTCCTGTAGAGAAAGCTATTCCTGCTGAGCTTAATAGAAAGTTCTTTTCCTTTGCTAAAATAAATATAGAATCGTAGAATCGTAGAATCATAGACTCAATTGGGTTGGAAAAGACCTCTGAGATCATCGAGTCCAACCCTTGGTTGAACTCCAGTCCATTTACTAGATCATGGCACTCAGTGCCACGGCCAATCTCAGTTTAAAAATCTCCAGGGATGGTGAATCCGCCACCTCTCTGGGCAGCCCATTCCAATGCCTGATTACTCTCTCTGGAAAGAATTTTTTTCTGATATCCAACTTAAATTTCCCCTGGCAGAGCTTGAGTCCGTGCCCCCTTGTCCTATTGCTGAGTGCCTGGGAGAAGAGACCAACCCCCACCTGGCTAGAATTTCCCTTCAGGTAGTTCTAGACAGTGATGAGGTCACCTCTGAGCCTCCTCTTCTCCAGGCTAAACACCCCCACCTCCCTCAGCCTCTCCCCATAGGACTTGTGCTCCAGTCCCTTCACCAGCCTTGTTGCTCTTCTCTGGACTCGCTCCAGCACCTCAATATCCTTTTTGAACTGAGGGGCCCAGAACTGAACACAGTACTCAAGGTGTGGCCTCACCAATGCAGAGTACAGGGGAAGGATCACTTCCCTGGTCCTGCTGGCCACGCTATTTTTGATACAGGACAGGATCCCATTGGCCTTCTTGGCCACCTGGGCACACTGTTGGCTCATGTTGAGCTTCCTGTCAATTAGTACCCCAAGGTCCCTTTCTGCCTGGCTGCTCTCCAGCCACTCTGTGCCCAGCCTGTAGTGCTGCAGGGGGTTGTTGTGGCCAAAGTGCAGGACCTGGCACTCGGCCTTGTTGAACTTCATCCCATTGGAATCAGCCCATCTCTCAAGTCTATCCAGATCCCTCTGCAGAGCCCTCCTGCCTTCCAGCAGGTCGACACTTCCTCCCAACTTGGTGTCATCTGCAAATTTGCTGATGATGGACTCAATCCCCTCATATAAATCATCAATGAAGATGTTAAACAGGACTGGACCCAATACAGACCCCTGGGGAACACCACTAGTGACTGGCTGCCAGGTGGATGCAGCTCCATTCACCAGCACTCTCTGGGCCCAACCCTCCAGCCAGCTCTTAATCCAGGAGAGGGTACACTTGTCCAAGCCATGGGCTACAAGTTTTTCCAGGAGTATAGTATGGGAGACAGTGTCAAAGGCCTTGCTGAAGTCCAGATAGACCACATCCACAGCCTTCCCCTCATCCACCAGGTGGGTCACCTGATCGTAAAAAGAGATCAGGTTGGTCAGACAGGATCTGCCCCTCCTAAACCCATGCTGGCTGGGTCTAATCCCTTGTCCACCCTGAAGGGGCTGTGTGATTGCACTCAGGATGAACTGCTCCATAACCCTGCCAGGCACAGAGGTCAGGCTGACAGGCCTGGAGTTGCCAGGGTCCTGCTTGCAGCCCTTTTTGTGGATTGGGGTGACATTGGCCAACCTCCAATCATCTGGGACCTCCCCAGAGAGTCAGGACTGTTGGAAGATGATGGAGAGCGGTTTGGCAAGCTCTTCTGCCAGCTCCCTCATCACCCTGGGATGGATCCCGTCTGGTCCCATATATGCTAAAATAAAGCTTTTTTAATGTTGTCATGAAGTAGAACAACTACAAGGATATTTAATTCATGTGAAAACAAAATATATTTCTCATAGAATGATGTTAATTCTAACCTATTTTTTAAAAAAAATACCTCTGACCAAAAACTGTTATTACAATTTTTACATTTCAGTGTTCAGGGCAATTGGTGCGCCTTGTAAGATTGTGCTCTATACAAATCAATTCTGCTGTGCATGGGTTCTGTTAAAAACAAAACAAAATAAGCTTATTTTACCGGAATGACACCTCTAGAAATAGGGTTCTTTTTATTAGTAAGTTGCGATATGCTTTCAAAGAAAGGGAAAACTGTTTGCTTGGATAGATTTGTAAGATTACTTACTACCTTTTTTTTTTCTTTAATAAAAAGGAACTAATAGATTTTGAAAACAGATATGGACAACTCTGAACTCATATTAATTCTGTTTCATCTCACAGCATTTATTTGAGTCAAACAAATGAATTTTGCAATATTTAAACTTGAGAGCATATTGTTTTGCCAACTGAGTGCAATGAAATGAAGTCTGATAAATAAATGCAAAAAACCTCATTATAGTTTTCTGAAAAAAAATCCCAACCCCCCAAAAAACTCTGAAAACTAAAACCAGGGTGCATAAGGTTTTCAAGATGTTTTGAATGCATATTCTATTACAGTTTTCATAAACATACAATTATTTTTTGTCCCCCATTCTTCAATATCATTAAGTGGCATCTGCTAAGATCTCACAACTTTTGATCTCAGATGAAAAGCAGCATAGAAAAGATAAGAGAAGACATTAAGATGCATTTAAGGTATGTGAATTTTGCATATATTATACAATCAACCAGATTAAAAGAATATTACTGGGGTCAGTAAGTCAGATGCTTGAAATTTAAGAGATGACAGATTCATAGCCACACCAACCCTCCAAATTTCTACCCCTTTAGCAATACACTGAGAAAAAAATATTTTTAGTAATTTTGGATAGTCATCTCACAGTTTTGCATGCTCCAGGATGTTCATAGGAAAAAGTTAGAAGTGTTAGTAATATTGTTGCTACTGTATCAACATGTTGGCAATATTCACACCCTTGAATGACAGTTTAGTGAGTTTCTATGACAAGGTTTTGGTAGAAGATGGGGCAACAGGACTACAGCAGTGGCTTCTGGGAGAAACTGCCAGAAGCTTCCCCCATGTTCAACAGAGGCCATGTCAGATGGCTCCAGGACAAAAAGCCATGTCCAACAGAGCAAGTTTATGTTAGGGAAGAAATTTTTTATTCACAGGGTGTTGAGGCACTGGAACATGTTGCCCAAAGAAGTTATGGTTGACCCATCCCTGGAAGTGCTCAAGGATGATTTGGAAGGGGCTCTGAGCAAACTGGTCTAGTAGAAATTGTCCTTGCCTATGACAGTGGGGTCAGAACTAGGTGATCTTTAAGGTCCCTTCCAACCAAACCATTCTAAGACTCTATGATTCTTTAAACCAAGGAATCTTGAGGCATAGCCTCCTAGTGTGCTTTAAAGTTAACAGTGACTTTAGTTTATATTTTGCACAGACATAGTGGCTCAGGTCCCAACCTCCTCAATGGTTTTAAGCATTTATGCTTTGTCTGATCTTCTGCATAGTTCCAGATAACACACAGAAAAAAATACAATCAAAAAGAAACACCAAAAAGCAGTGTGGTCCCTGGATTGGGTGAGGTCAAACAGTCACATGTGAGATGGTTTCTTATTCTCATCTGCTCTCACCAGCCAAGAAACTGCCTTGCCATCTAGGAAGGTAAGCACAAGTAAAGGGAGGTGAAGTGCAGTGGTTCTGGGAGTTATGCTGTGACTGCTGACTACCCAAGCAATGTAGGTTGAAAGTCTTCTTTGGCAGAAACCATGCATTTAATATTTCCTTCTGCTGCAGGGTAAACACAGGATTAATTTGGGGGAAAGCTATACTTTGATTAAAGAAGATAATTCAGAAATTGCTCAGGTTGCTTAAAAAACAAATTAATTACACATGCATTTGATAAAAAGGGTTTGGTTGTCTGGGAACAGAGATATGGAGTAGAAAAACAAGGTGTGTTTGTAACTATATCATGGAGAAAAAACAGAATTGTAAAATCTGATAATGAAGGACAGTCAATAAAGAATGAAGAGATGGAGAAAGAATCACAGAGAAAGAAATTAAGCATGAGAATTAGTTGAATACCTGGATTATACGTATGGACTTAGGAAGCCTGTTCTTATCATTTTTTAATTTTTTTCCTCTTATATCTCTGTCAAAATGCAAGTGAAGAAGGTGTTCTATTTTACCTGCTTATCACATGTTATAGCTGAAATGTCAGAAAGAGCCCTGATTTCAGGCCATCCTTGACATTTCCTTCTTAGCTCTAACCTGGGTAAACCTATCCTTTTCAGTGAGGATCTGTAAACAGGAATGAAGAAAACATTCACCAAAACTATCCTTACCAACAGAATTCAGCTAAACTTTGACATGCTTGTCTTGCGCAGTTGAAGTCATAAACCCAGCTACATGTTTGCAGTCCCTGAGCAATGGATAGGATAGTAAGGTGCCAAGGAATTCAAATTGCAACAGCCAGCATTGAATGGGATATAACATTGAAACCAGGAACTGGTGAATTTTGAAGTGTTTCTGCAATCCATTTTTCTCCTGAGTTTTTTGCTCTTCACTGTGCCTGTAAAGCTGAAATTCACAGCCTAAATTTTTCACATAATTTAGGATCCCAAGCCATCTTATGGGGTAACTAATGCACTCTAAAATATAATGGTAGTAGTAGTGTCCAATGGTTGTAAACTTAGCAGTTTTTAATAGTCTTTTGGTTTGAATGCTTACCTGTGAAATGTACCCTGCAGAAGGAGATCAATTGCTCACTTCCAAGAAAAATGCCCTAGCTATGAGACAGAAGCAAGATTTGTGGCAGTCCTTGGTCCAGAGCACAGAATAAAAAACTCCCACGTCCAACATCTCTTCTGAGGGCTCTTAGGAGTATGCTTCTTGTATGAATTAGTAAATCACCAACCCCCCCCCCATAATTTTTATGTTCTTTTTGCAAGTGTCTAGCATGAATAGGAATGCTTGAGTATGTCCTCGTAGCTTGTTGTTTGTTTAGGTTATGTTCCTGGGCACTGGAAATGTTTGTTTGGGACTCTTTCTTTGGCCTCTCCTCACAATTTTAAATTATCTATGTACCTTTAAGATTTTCTAGACAGTTTGAAAGGAATTTTATCAAAACGCTTTTGCTTTATATTTTTATTAAGATACTCTTCACGTGAAGAGGTCATGTCAAGATTCAGAGTAATTACTTCTTCCCCCTCCAAAAATAAACCCTTTTAAGTTGATGTGCTTTGCGTTTCTATTTATCAAGAAGGCATTGCTTTCAGTTGTCATACAGCATCTGAAAACTGGTGCACTGTTATTCCTAAGAAATCATGTCTATTTAGATATAGGAGTGCCCTAAAAAGTATGTTTTTATTTCAGTTTTCTTAAATTCCTCTGTGCGTTAATGGAACTTAATAAGATGTATTAAATATGCCACATTAGGATTAAATGACCAAAGAGGCTCTCAGAATTAAAACTACAGACGTTCCAGGAAATTGTGGGACACAAATAGTTATTTAGAAAACAACTAGAGGGTTTTATTATAGCTTTTATCACAGAATCATACAATGCTTTGAATTGAAAGTGATCTTAAAGATCACCTAGTTCTGATCCTCCTACCGTGAGCATGGACACCTTGCACAAGACCACGTTGTTCAGGGCTCCATCTAACCTTGCCCTGAACACTTTCAGGAATGGGGTATTCACAAATTCTCTAAGCAATTGGTTTCAGCACCTCAACACTGTCTGAGTGTCTTAATTTAAATCCCTCCACTTTGAGTTTAAAACCATTTCCCCCTTGTCTTATCACTATCTATCCATGTCAAAAGTCATTCTCCATCTTTCTTCATTTAAGAAGATGCAATGAGTTCTCTCTGGAGCCTTCTCTTCTCCAGGCCGAACAATCCAAACTCTCTCAGCATGTCGTCACAGGAGAGGTGTTGGAACGCATCTGACCACCTCTCTGGCCTTCTCTGGACCCCCTTCAACAGGTTTTTCCTGTGCTGAGGACTTCAAATCTCAGCACTCCAGGTGGGGTATCATTAGGGCAGAGCAGAGAAAAGGAATCACCTCCCTCAGCCTGGTGGTCACATCTCTTTTGATGCTGTCCAGGGTGCAGTTGGCTTTCTGGACTGTGAGAGCACATGGTCGGCTCATCTCAAGTTTTTTGTCCACCAGAAACCAAGTCCTTCTCCGCAGGATTGCTCCCAGTGAGTTCTTTTCCCAGTCTGTACTCATGTTTGGAATTGTCCCAAGCCAGCTTGCACTTGGAGTTGTTGTACTTCATAGTATTCTCGTGGGCTCACTTCTCAAGTTTGTCCAGGTCCCTCTGGATGACATCCCATCTATTGGGTGTGTGACCTGCTCGGCTTCATGTAATTTGCAAACTCAGTCCCACTGTTTATGTCATTGATGAAGATCTTTAAGAGCTTCAGTCCCAAGATCTGAGGGATATTACTCTTCACTGGCTTCCACCTGGACATAGAGCCATTGACTCCAACTCTCTGGCTGCATCCATCCATTCAATTCCTTATCTATCAAACTTTCCACCCTTAAAATGCATATGTCTCCAATTTAGAGATAAGGGTGTTGTATGGGACTGTGTTGAAGTCCTTACAGAAGTCTAGGTATTGATTGACATTGGTCAGTCTTGTCTTAAGGTCAATGGCTCCACTTATCCACATAATAAATTGTAATTGCTTAACAGAGGATTTAGCTTCCTTTTTCAGACCTTTTCAAAAGTAAAGAAATGTAAATATAAAGGCATCTAGCTCTGAGGAGCTTAAGAGTGTCTGGTAGTACCTAATTTATCACTGAAGTATTAAGGAGTCTTTCTTGGTATATGTGTACCCTGGAAAATTGCACTAACACATAAGAAAAATACAAAGGTATTAGAGTGTCCAAAATATGGCAACAAATATGGTGAAGGTCCTTGAGGGGAAGCCGTGTGAGGAGCATCTGAGGGCACTTGGTCTATTCAACCTGGAGAAGAGGAAACTGAGGGGAGACCTCACTGCAGTTGCAACTTCCTTGTGAGAGGAAGAGAAGTGGGCACTGATCTCTTCTTTGTGGTGACCCGTGACAGTACCCAAGGGAATGTCCTGAAGTTGTGGCAGAGGAGGTTTAGGCTGGATATTGGAAAGAGGTTTTTCACCCAAAGAGTGGCTGGATACTGGAACAGGCTCCCCAGGGAAGTGGTCACAGCACCAAGCCTGACAGAGTTCAAGAAGCATTTGGACAATGCTCTCAGGTACACGGTGTGACTCCTGCTGATGGTCCTAAGCAGGGCTATGGGTTGGACTTGATAATCCTTGTGGGTCCCTTCCAACACAGCATGTTCTGTGATTCTGAGATTCTGTGAGCATATAGCTTAATAATTTGTTTCCTGCCTCTCAGATATAACCATAACTTCTTGACCTTCCAGAAAGGCATAAGACATTTCAAAGCAACCTTAACGAAGTAAATTGGGAAAAGCTGTACCATAACAGTGTATTTTAATATAACGGTTCACCTTTGGTCTCACAGCGTTTCTGTGGCACCAGTCCAACATAGGATTTAAATGTATGCAAATGATAAGCATGATCTACTGTTCAGAGGCATCCCTGGAAACCTTTCCAAAGGACTTTTAGATCAGGGCAGTCTAACAGGCCCTGCTGTTTTGTCTGTCAAGCCTTGAAGATCCCACTTTGAAAATATTCTCCTGAACCATATTTCAATAATCTTCAGTTTTCCCTGCAGCTATTTAATTCCTACTCATTTCTGTAGATTTTCTTCTTTGGTTGTTCTAAATATTCACATTATGCATGAGCCTGACCACAAAAGTTCTGCCAGCACAAATGTTAGATTTTTTTCTCCTTAAATGTTACTGAATGTTATTTTTACTCTTGTTGCTTATTTATAGAACAGTCCACTTTTACCTTAGTGGTAGCATTTTCCTTCTGCAGAATCCTTAATCCACCTGAATTTACTGGACCCTCACAGGATTGCCTTAACTTTTGGGTGATTCACCGCAGACTGTTTTGATATTGGCATACTTCCTCTCTTGCTGAGACAGATAAATGAAATCAGAATGAAATGTACCCACTGTGAACTCAAGATGTGTGTTGGGCAGAAGGGGAATGGGTATTCAAATTGGTAAGCTGTAGCAGAGCTGCTCATCATGTTGTTGTGATTAATTTGCACAGAGAGCATGAACTAGACAGTTTTTGCATCATGAAGAGGTAAACAAATAAGCAGTTGCAGTATTGGACAGAATATACTGGTGAACAGTTTTCCTGCAGATATGCAGACAGGCATAGCTTTTCTCAGTAGTCTACAGTGAACACATTATTCTGCTTCAAATATTCTTCAGACCTGTTTTGCATATGACTATCATTCCCACACATTACTAAGTCATGAAAAATACTAATTAAACAATCTCTATTTTTTTTTTAAGCAGAGCACAGCTACTTTAACTGGTTTGATTTCAAATCCAGAAACCACAATAAAGGCTGCTTTCCTTACATCAGATGTGGTGATTAATATGTGGTAGACTTGGGCTCCAGATTTTTACAGCTCTGTTAATTGATCATGAGCCAGAGCCTGGGGCTGCATAATTACGTTAGCTGGGAAATTAATGCAGGAAATGGCTTCTAGATTTGATTGGTTTAAAAATCTATGAATACACTTATTTAATCCTTTTGAATTAAACTTGGTGCCAAAAAAATTATGTTAACTATGTCTGCAATTTCTTAACTTCAGGGCAGTGTTCTTTTTCTGCCTTTGAAATCACTGGTGTTTGTACAAAATAGAGTCATCTTAGACAATCCACTAAAAGGTCTCTCTGTCACTGGTTAGAGATGCTGGATTTTCTATGCCTTTGGTCTGACACATGTAGGCATAGATATTAGACAAACTGGAATCTAGCGGCTGAATATCCTTACTTGCAGCTCAACAGTGGCTTTCTGTGCCTGTGCAAAAGCCCTCTGAGGTAAATCAAGCTTCATGTTGGTGCCTCTGACACCTGAAGATTGCAGGACAACAGGAACAGTGATTCTGTTCTGTTCATCTGAATCTTATATATTGTACCTTTAGTATGAGGAAGTATGTTTTCTCCCTTGTTTTCTGACATGCAATGAGGTTTCCAAACTGGATTAGAAATGCTGTATCAAAAACATTCTTGAAAAGAGGGTAAGAAGTGAATAAATGCTCTCTAGTTCTGAGCTCATGCACTGCCTTCCCATAACTTAGGAAAAAACACGGTTAGCAACTGTACTGAATTCATCGTAATTAAACTCAGTGCAGTTAGTCAGGGTTATACTGGAGATGAGCAGTCAAGTTTAGACTTAGTGAATAGGTGAAGATACCAAGTGTTTTGAAAAAAAAATGTTCTGTTTTTGTTTAAATCTGCAATTACCTATTGTGCATTAGTTGAAGTCCTATGCTATATCCATCTTATTCTGTCTTGGGTTGAGTTTGTCATTTGATGCCACATAAAATGACTGTTGCTCAGCCAGCTACAATAGATCTTCATAAGATTACTTTAGCACTGCTTTTCCTCATAGAAGTGAGGGAAAGGGGGAAGGGACATTATAAAACCAAGGGAGAAGAAAAACTGAATAAATAAAAGTGAAACAAGAAACAGCTCTCTCAGGATTTTGTTGCACTATAACTGTAGACTTATCATAGGAAAGAACCTTAATCAATGATTCTGTATGTGGGGTATTAAATATTTTCTTAGGAAAAAGGCAAGGCAAAATAAAAAGCCCAGTACCAAAAGTGCATCAGACATCAGTAATAAATAAACCCATACTGAACGTAATTGGGGTGAAAGGTTATGGTTGTATAATTAAAGTTGTTATCCTAAAGTGATGTCCTAACATTACTAGCACTGCCACAAGGCAAATCTCTTTTCAAACTTCTAAAAACAAGCTACTGTGAATGGAAATTCTTTCACTGCTTTATTTAATTTATTTGGGAGCTACCGAAACACTAGACCAGAACTGAGTTGTTTTACCTTCCTCAAATTTTTTTTTAATTTTATGGTGGAGCAAAATGAGACTTCAATATGTATATACGTGCATATCATCTTAAGCTGCAGATGATAGTCAAATTAGTAAAGGGAAATACTGTTGCTCTGGGAATGTTAACAGTTTTAATGCTGTCACTGAACATGAACTAAAAGCTTCCCCAATCTACAATTCCTAACTGGCATTTTAAGAGTGAGGCATGGTAAAAGAAACTTAATTAACTTTTTAAACAGAATAAACTGTTTCAAAAAGAGACCTTTTGTAATATTTTTTACAGCCTTGGTTTTGACTGCATGAGTTATCAATTCAAACCCTATTTTAGAGGTTCAACCAACAAAATCATTCCCAATTTTGAACTCCTATATTTGCATATTTAAAATAAATATAAGACTTATTCCAGATATACTTTTTCTGTAGTCAACAGGTTTAAAGAAAGAATCTTTAGAAAATAGAGGAATCTAGCCAGCATTTCAGAAATGACATTCAAAAGTTTTAAAGATGAATAATACTTAGGGAGGAGGTAGGAAGTTTTTAGAACAAAGCACTAGCAGAGTTTATTTTACTATCTTCTCATCTATTTTAGTCTCTTGCAAGTTCTGCTTTTGACTGATATTACTTTCTTTCTAGGAGGAAGTCAAGGTTTTGCTGTTTGGCATCACAAACACTGTTAATAATGAGCTAAACAATGGTAAGGATAAGGGTTTATTTTATTCCATTGGCATTGACTGAAAAAAAATCGTAACTAGGACAGTTACTTTTCCTTCCTATTTGACATGTTGTCATTTACACCTTTATGAAAAGCACAACTAGTGTCATTATGTTTAGTTAACATTTACCATGTACTTGGCTTTGTTGCTTTTTCTGTGAAATGTACTGCTCGTGAGAATCTGTACCAGAGCCTTATCCATAGGTGTATGATTTTAAGAGAATTAGCACTGTGAACACACTAGGACTTACACACAAAGGAACCCATACTATGGTTTTTATTCAGCCATAATTTCTATCCAGCTTGAAAATGCCTGTGTTAGCTCCAAAAATTCTACTTTCCATTTTGTGGCTGTGTTAGAAATGTCAACACTGGGGGCTTTGGATCAGCTCTTATTGTGTCCCACACAATTGCACATTATGTTGTCTATAGAGTAATTTTGGAGCTGCCTTTCTTCACAGTTGGAAATAAAATTGTATGTAAAATTCTGACGGGCAAATAAAAGTGAAATCTAAACTGTGATACTGATATTTATTAAGAGCATCATCCATTTAGATTTTCCCGAACATATCTCCTTTGTCTGTTCGAAACTTTTTTTTGGGCAAAAATTGAAAGATACAGATATTTCCGTGGGCAATGCAGTCTGGATCTAACACCTCTGCTGTGCCTGAGCTCACAGGTGTCCAGTGCATATATAGGAAATATCATATGCAAATGCAACACTCTGCACTGCACAGGGTTATATATTTCTGTGCAAAAAGTCCTGGCCAGAATATTTCCAGGACTTCTTGGCAGAAGTAGGGCAACAGCCTAAATGTTATCTGAATTTTGTGTTTTCTGTGTCTTTCGTAGGAGTACAGGGCTGTAGTTAAATTTGTATCTTATTCACCAAGTTGAATATTCAAAAAAACAATGATGGGATATATATCTACATAAATCTATAAATTTTCTAAGGTTACAGGGAAAAAACATTCTATGAATTACTAAGTATAGAGCAATAAAATGTAGGGGGTGGAGACTTTTTGCCTTTTCCACCAAACTGCACCCTTGGTAGGACAGATGCGTAGTTCTAAACCTCTGAGGTTACAGCTAATGACATTTCCGGACCCTTGGAGGCATTACTTTGGGTCCAGTGGGAGTGACTGTAACATTGCTCCATATCATATGAAGAAATCTCTGCAGGCAGGTGAAAGACAATGCAACAGCCAGTTTCCAGCTCCTCATTTGTACATGACACAGGGCAGAATTCAGAAGACGTTGTTTCTTGATAGTTTTGAAGGGGGATGAGAATGATGACAGTGAAATTCATCACCTATTAAAGGCAGAAGTGAAATTTGTCTACATTAGTGAGGATGAGTATCATAAAGGAGGTATAGTGTTGTTGGGCTGGCAATGCTAGAATTGAATAAAGGCAGTTAATAAAGTTGTAAGAAATATTTTGAGTAACTGATGGCGAGTATTTAATTGCAGTGCTGAACAGGAAAAACCCAAGACATTCCTGTAGGTGAGGTGAAAGATTGCCCTTCTGCTGTCTATCCTAACGTGTTTGTAATAACAACTCTAACGAGGTCTCTTCTACAACTTTTATACTCTGGAGAGTTAACAGAAATATTAATAACATGGATATCAAAGACTCATCCTACTGCCTCTGGTTCTGGTCACTGTTTCTTACAGAAATATTAATGACAGCACCACTTAAAAGCATAGAGCCCCAGTGATAAAGTTCCTGTTCAATTTGATGCATGAGAATTGTACTTTCTGCATTACTGCAGACAACGGAATCATTAACTCACTATCAATCATGCAGCTCATAGCACAGCCTGCACTCTAACAAGAAGCCATGGGGCATAAGTTATAAATAGCAGACATAAGTCAACCCCATTGACCAGTCATAATTGTGAAAGAGGGATTGTAACCTGTATTTGGGCTTCTGCCCTGACTTTCCAAAGCACACCAGTGTGTATATGGAAATACAGTCAGGGATGTTCTGTTTTGTTAGAAGGCTCTGTGGGATAGATCTAGAACCGGGTGCCTTCTTCTTTCCCAAGTAAACATTTCAGATGTCTTAAATATCTCTGGGCAGTTCAAGCCAGCTTTTTTCTTTTGTAACAAGACAGATTAAGTTATTTTGGCTTTTTGAAGTATCAGGAAGTCTGATTCCCTCGGCTCTTCCATTGTCTATGCTGGGAGCGCACCATGGAGAGTGAGTGTGTGTGGGTAGGGAATACTATACCAAGAACTGAGATGATAGGGCAGAAAATAAATTTACATTGTTGTAGATCCCAAGAGTATTAAAACTGGATAGGCCTTCACACATAGGGCTTTTAATTATTAGGGGTTTTTATTTCTACATTTGCAGTTCAGTTCCACAAGAGCTGTTAAATAGGTAAATTCATATAGTACTCTACTCACTTTACTGATTCTCTTCCATGGAAAGCAAATTAAAGCTAATTGCCTTTCTTAGAGGGAATGAGATCACAAACAAGCCGCAATCTCCTTTTATAGTTCTCTTTGTTACCTGGCATGAAGGGCTAATATAAGCTTTTAAAAGTAGGCTTTTCTGGCATAGAAGTGGGGTGGTCAAGGTCTGTGATTCTTCAATGACTTCCACTGACAGCTTTATCAAAATTAGATTGCCCACTCTTCTTTTCTATAGTAGAAATCCTGAGAGAAGACAGCAGTGAAATAGCTTACTGTTTTCAGCTGAAATGTACTCCATCCCTTATGCAAAGGGATTTGCTGTAGCAAAGGAGTGTAATTTACACTTTTTTTGTGACAGCCTTTGTGACTTTGACATGAAAAGTAGAAAAGAACCCAAGCATACTTACTGAAGGTTGCTATAAATAGATTTAAATGCAGAGGCTTATCTTAAGCTTAACAATAAGTTGTCTTTAAAGTGCTAACAAACTGGACCACACAGCTTTGTTTTGATTTTTACCTGAAGTATAGACCTGTGTGGTCTAGATGGATGATATCAATTGCATTTGAAAGCCTGATAAAATGGAATGCAGATGATTTATCTAGCTAATACCAACCTCCCGATAAAAGCCAGAGTCATTAGTAAACCTTGGCATACATATATCATTCTTATTCTTCTGAATTCATTGTAAATGTCTTCTGTAAATGCATGCATCTTCCTGACTTTCAGGAGATTTTCCCCAGTGGGTAAGAGCAGTGGATTATGGTGATTTTTCTGCAGTTTACTGAGACATTGTAACTGAAGCATGCTCTGCAGAAAGTGATGCATTAATCAGTGTTGCGTACTCACACACACACTCATACACACTTCTACATTCTGCTTCTGTCAATGGCTGAAAAATTCATTAGCTGAGAAAGTATTGTATTAAAATAAATGAAAAATATTTCTAAAATCTCTAGTGCCTTGAAAAAAGTACCTTCGAAGGTCTAAAACAACCCCAGAATTTCAGGTAATCATGCACTGCTTCTGCTGTTGTAAGACCATGCTACTATAAGTGAATAATTTAACACTTAAGATGCTACAGTAGATGACTTCTTTAAAATTGCTGTTCCCTAGATATATATTTTACAAGTATTATATTTTATGCGAAGAGTAGGCAGTATATGAAAATTCTTATCACTGAGTATGGTTTCTGCATGCTGCAGAAAACTATTTGAAACTGGCTGGAAAGGAAAGTTGAAGAATGAGAGTAGTGAGGGAAGTCCTAGGGACATTAATAGGCCTATGTTTAGTGAGAAATATTCTCTTAAAGTCCCCTGGTTGGCAACACGCACATGGACATATTCATAGGTATTTCTGAATAACAGACACAATGAAAAGTTTTCCAGCATTTTCCAAAGAAATACAGAATTCTGATGAAGGAAAAAACTGATAGAGAAAAAAAAAGTTGTTTATTTGTCCTAGGTGCCAGTTTGTGACAAACTGTGTTTTCCAAATATGTAATTGTGATGTTAAAATGTGGAATTACTCAATCTGACACTTTTGAACTTTCATGTAACACCTGTGATTTATTTATTTTGGCCCAAGTCAGAGCGGGAAGGGCAAGGAAAAGAAATTGTAATTTTGTAAGATATAGAAATTTAATTTTCTTGTGAGGTGTGTTGGTCAACCATTGTGAGAGGCAAGAAACATAAATTTCAGGAAAGAAACTTGGAAAAGGTTTCTGTCATTTATTGACAAGGAAATTTATTGTGTATAGGAGTAATTTTCAGCTGACATTGCTTAGCATTTCTGGTGCATCAGGCTGAAATTCCAAGTAAGTGTAGAACAGTAATATAATCATTTCAGAAAATCAAATATTAGAAGAAAAGTTGTTATAATTCATCTTTGCATTTAGTCTTGGGAACGTGAGCCTTAGTGTAGGTCAGAGTTTAAAGGTTTAAAAACACCATTGCATGAGATGCAAAAGCTCATCATAGCTATATATGAACTTTTAGTACATGTATCACTTGAATGTGTTAAAACCAGGTCACAGGGTAGTGAATTCATTACTGCTATATGTTGATTCTCTCATGACAAACTGAGAATACCGTGGAAGCATAACTTAAGCTTTGCTTGCTGAGATGATGTGATTCAAGGCATTGGCAGGAACAGAAGTAGATCTCATTCCTTAACTGCATGTGTTTCACAAGTTTTACAGAGTATAGCCACATCTTGCTATTATAGAAAGTCAGCAAGCATTATTTTGCTTATATTGCAATTAGATTGTTGATATTTCCAGTAGAGCAAGGGTCAAATTCTGTGTAATGTTTTGTGTGGTCAGAATAGGAAGATGACTAAACACTTTTAAAGTTTTCAGTTTCTGGACTTACTCAAAGGTCACTGTGACTTTTCTAACTGATAACATCCTCTTCTTCTGCTTACAGCAGTTTCCTCTCCACCGATTTCCTCTTCTGAGAATAAACTGCTTCTTTTAGGGTCTCTCCATTACAAAAGGGAGCTATTAAAAATAGAAGAACTATTCTCTTGTCTTTGGTCTATTACTGCATAATACAGATCAGAGTTTCTCTAGCTAACTGTAATTTTACTCTTGAGATTTATGCCCAGGATGAGCTCAAGACCAGACAAGTTGTGCTGTGGTTTGTCTAATACAAACAGCTGGAGAAGACCCAATAGAAAACAAAGGACTCCTTATATCTGAGCATGTCCAGTATCTGCACAGGCAATGGCAACAGCTCACACCAGTTTTTCACATTCAGACTTCAGGATCTCTGAGGGAAACTACATGAGATGAAGGCTGTCATAGTTTAGGAATGGTATTCCCCAATTTAATACTCCCACTAAAAAAGAAAAATTGGGAGCCACTCCCCTTCCCAAGTCTCCCCGCTGAGAGAGAAAAAAGGCAGAGGTTGTGGGTTGCGATAAGAACAATTTACCAGAAACAGCAACAAGATAAGAAAAAGGACAGTAACAGCAAAAATACTAATAACAACAGTGTTGAAAAGAGAGGGTGTTTTACATGAAAAATGCTCACCAAGCCTGGGACCATGGAAAACAATGGCAGGCAGACCTGCCACCCATGCTTTCCCCTGACTGCAAACCACGCCCACCTTCTTCTTGGAAACAAGAATCCCCTACTTGTACCCACATGGATTCAGGCTCCTCCCACTCATGGCTACTGTGAAAAAATTAACTCTGTCCAGGACAAGGCACACTGTATTTTGTGCCCATGACTGCTTTCTAAAACTGATGCAGATGTCTCTCTTCTTGTGGATGCATTATGTTAATGTCTTTTATCCTCATGACCACAGATTAATGATTTTACAAGGACATTAGTGGTTGTGCAAGCAGAAAATTATATGAGAGGTTGAAATATATCTCCTCTCCTAAGTAAGACACTTGCCTTACAATCAGGAAAGGTTTTTTACCCTGTTGAATTCCCACACTATTTTAAGGAAGAGTGAGCTGATAACTGTCTTTCAGTATTCTGCAATATTACATTGTTTAACTCTGGACATGCACTGTTCTTTTATAATGAAGTTCTTATAGCTCTTACTGTAGGCTGTTTATATTAGGCTCTGCAAAACCAAAGAGAAATACTGAGCCTGTGGTTTCAAATGATCTCCTGATATATTCCCTTCACCAAAGTGTCTAACACAAAGCCAGAGTGAAATCAAGAGTTAAGTAAAAAAACCCAAAGCAACAAAAAAAATGGCAGCGAACATATAATTTTCTTCTGCATATTGTTCTTGTGTAATTAGTAGATGAATGACCTTCAAGTGCCAAGACTTCCTGTCTACCACAGACTCAACTTGTTATATGAACATGGGTTATTCCTTTAATTTGAGCAGTAGATTTTATTAGATTGCTAGCAATGCTCAATGCAGTGATCAACAAGACTCAGCCAGCAGAGCTGCTGAGGTATCATTCTTTCCTTCCAGGTAGTAGGAGGAATTAAGCATCTTAAATTGACTTCTATACTATTTTAACATAGGAATAGGAATGAATATCGCCCACTGCTATCAGCCTAGGTGGAAAACCGAGAGGGAGACAAAACGAGTTTTAAGACAAATGTGTTTGCATGTGTTGATAAGGTCAAGACCTATTTTTGCCTGAGGGAAAACTAAAAGAAAGTCTGTTTTCTGAACCAGTATCTCTCAAATTCTGCTGAATGAGAAGCAGCTACACTGAAGTGGCTTTGACAAAACATAAGCTTGTTCTTTGCCAAAAGTATCTTGTTATGTAGGCCCTGATGATTTCCAGAATCTAGAGTTTTCATACACTTAGCACAAAGCGAGAATGAAAACAGCCCAATAATTGATTTTACTCAGTCATTAGGGAGATTTTTAAATAGCTCAATAATGTAAGGTGGATGCACTAAAGATTGCTTTTATAAAAGGCTTAAAAGTATAATCAAATTTTATTAGTACACCTGAGATCTTATTTAGGCTATCATGAATCATCCGTACAATGCAATTTTTATGTTTCAAAACTGAGACTAAAGTAAAAGATGAATTTTCTATCTTATTTTTGAAAAGGAATATTTTATATTGAAATTGCTTAAGAACCCCTTATGATTTAGTTGAGTTTAAGGGTCATGTAGATGACCTGGTTGTGATTGCATAAAAACATAACAATACATAGTAATACATACAGACATTTTAAACTTTTCAAGTCTTCAATAAAATAACGAAATGCATTTAGTAAAATTGTTGCATGATTTGAGTTCAAATTCAAATAAAAATATTGATTTTTGTCATAAATAAATTTGTTTATAACACAATATTGTGTCTGTGCATTTGAAATATGTACATTGTAGACAAGTATATCATCTAAGTGCATATATATGCACATATATAAATATAAACCACTTTCTGAATAGTAATAATATGCCACTTTTAGCATTATTAAATGTAGAAAAAATTCATTACTGGAAAGAACACAATTCAAAATACTTCTTTCATAGAGGCTGCTAAGAGATTGTAATCTTGTTCTTGAGCCTTGGGCACTCTAAGACATAATAAAATCCAAATAGAAATACAGTATTGTCTACTAATGCACAAATTCAGAGAGATAAAAAGAAAACAAGTTCCATCTGTTTTAGAAGCACCAAACATTTTGACAAGTAATGACAGTTAATTGTCATTTAATTAACTTTGACAAGTTGTTAAGCAAACTCCTAATTCACACTGGATAGGTGGACTCCTTTGTTCTTCAACTTAGATTCCTATATATTAACATCTCCTGAATCCTCTTATAACTGTCTTTTGTACTAAAACAGCTATGATTGATCTGGTTTCCAGGGAAGCCATGTAAAAGAAAAATTAGAATTTAAGATTTGTTTGGGAATTCTATGCACATATTTTGGATGCCATGAATGCAGCAATAAGTAAATAAACATGAAATAACATATTATTAAATTTTATAGAAATGAGTGGGCTGCTGAGTAGCAATAGAACAAAAGATTGTGAAAAGCAAAACAGAATAACATCAGTCTACTAAAGTTAATATCTTACAATGCCAGGTCATTATTTTTAGAGCAGAGTGACAGCTTATCCTGATGAAAATGAAATAAATTTGACTGTGGACATATGTTTATTTCAGTGACATTTTCTTTTGGGAAAAAGAACTAAAATGAACAATGGAATACTATGAAAATATTATTTTTGTTTGTTTGTGGTTTATTTATTCTTTTAAAAAGTGTCTCCAAATCCACTTTGGGATGTATCTTCTGTGAAGAAAACTATACTTGATTCATATTGCATCAGGATGCAAACAAAGTTGGAAACCACTCTATGTCCCATGAATTCTACTTGTAGCCCAAATCTATCAATTTTCATGTAAGTTGGAACTTCATCTTCAGGCAAACTCGAACATAGGAAGCACTCTCAGACACCCTACCTTCTCTCTGGATATTTTAAAACAGAAAAAAGTGTTTTGCCTGGTATTATATTGTGGCTTAGATGTGAAGCAGTAAAACATTTATCAGGTGGTCTATCTGAATGGCTTTCCTGGCTGTGTCTGTTTTGGAGTAAGTAAGCATTGTCAGTGCTGCTTTTATACTGGAAAGCCACATTATCCATTTCCTGTGGTGGAATAACTTTTTATATAAACAGCAGTGGATACTACGGAAACCCTAGAGGTTATTGCTTGGACTATAATTACTGCCTGGTCATTATTAATTATTTTATGAGATATTGCAGAGCATGTTCTTTGAGCTCAAGAAATAAAAATCAAAAAACCCACAAAACAACAGTGCCCAGCAACTGCAATAGTCTGCATCTTTTACTTTGGATTATTTGGTTGTCAACATATTGACCCCAAAGGTCTGACTCATCAAGCCCACTTCCTATTTAATTAATATATTAATATATATAATAGAACAACATATATAATATGACTAGAGATTTTTCCAAGGTTCCAATTTCTAACTTTGATTGCCCAGATTTCTTGCAATTAAAAAAATGTTTCCATTAGCAAAACCTCACTAAAACTCTTTTTTACATGAATATTATGACAATTTGCACTGTATATATGAAAGAAAATGTCTTTCTGCCTTGTCCTCCATGCATGTGATCTATTTGAAGCATCTGTTTTTCAAATAATTAGTGAATGTTAAAAATCATTATATTAAATTTATATAAATCCGTATTACTAATAAGGAAATGGGTTTGGCAAAACAATGAAAAAGGAATAAACTCTAACTTCCATGATTTTGGGGGTTATTTTAATCTAATCTCTCTGTGAAGTTACAAATGGTGAGTTCACCCAATTTCTTTTGTGAAGGTCATTGCAATCAACAGCTATCTTTCCACTGACTTAGATTCAGATTGATTCTGTGCCGTTCTGTATCCCTGGGATGCAGCCAAATAATTATAGGAAAGCCAAATGAAGCCATGAGATACAAAGTGCTGACTTCATATTGTTTTTGCATGCTTCATGTGTGTGGTACTGCAATAATATATAATTGGGATGATGTGCAAATATTACTCTTCAGAAAACCTCAAAGTGGATGCTATCAGCTATATGATACAATTGCATCTGTATGGGTTGTATGTGGCAAGGTTTTGGGGAGCATTTTGCAGGGATGGCTTCTGTGAGAGGAGACCAGAAATTTGCCCTATGTGGGATAGAGTCAGAGTCAGTGCCAGCTGGTTTCCAGATGGACTTGCCCTGGGTGCGTCTGGCCAAAGCTGAGCCAGTCAGAAACAGTGGGAGTGCCTCTGGCTAATACATTTGAGATAAGGTAAAATCCACTGCACAGCAGCAGCTGGGAGAGGAAGGGAGAATATGTGAGAGAAATAGCTCCACAGACACCAAGGCCAGTGACAGAGGGAGAGGAGGCACAGGAGCAGAGGTCCATGGAGGAGAAGAGACACACCTGCAGTCTGCATTTGTGAAAATACTCTTTGAAGTTCAAATTCATATTGAAAGCCTTCATGACTGCATGAATGGCAGGCATTGTAATTGTGTGGTTTTCCTTCTGAGGAGAATCTCCTTCTGAGCACCAGGGCCTCCATGTGGCCCTTAACTGGAGAGGAAATTCAGGAATGATCAATGTTGGAAGAATTTTGTCCTTTGAGGAGAAGAGGAAAGAACAAAAAGCTGTTGAAGAAAAATTGAGCCAGCAAGGACATGTGATCAAAGACATCCAGCCTGTGGTTATAGCCAGGTTAACTGAATGAAGAAAAATCATAAATTAGTAGAAATAGGATGTTGTGTTAAGTTGGCTTTTTAGGTTGTTGTTTTTTTCTTTTTTTAAATTATTATTATTCTTTTTTTGTTTTGTTTTAAGAAGACTTTTACATCTTTTTTGCACTTTTTCATCCTCCTAACCTTGACCTACTCTCCTGGGTTTAATTAAGCCTAAATTAAGGCTTTAGTTTTTAGAGCAGGCCTTGGATTATCAGCTGACTCGAGCTGAGTCAGGCCAGCTGACACTGAATTCTGCTGTCCAATGGTATGCCATACAATATTCTAACATCATCTCAAGTATAAAAAGAATGGGGAGGAGGAGCTTCTCTCTCTCCTGATCGTGGCTGGAGTAGAGACAGGACACTGCTGCTGCTCTGCTAGTTAGACCCCAGCACTGCCACTTGCCGCTATGGTATCTTAGGAAACTAAAATGTTTATTCTTAGTTTTCTCTCTGCTTGGGTCTGTCCCTCAGGAGGTTAAGTTCTCTTGGGTGATTATGAAGCCAAAATAGTGAGATTTTGTGTTCGGAAAGGTTCAGTTTTCTGTTGGGTGAGGAGGTGAAGAAATTACTTCTTATGTCTAACTAGTATGAGTGTGTGTTATATTGTAGTTTACTCATAATTTTCCCTTTTTTGGTGTAAATATATAATCCAGTTTTCTGTCTCAAGTTTTAAGTTTTAGTTTTTTTTTTTTCTTTCTTCCTTTTTCCTTTGAGGGTGATAGAGGGGGAAAACTATGACTCTGTGTTTGGGTACTTGGCCTTTTGCCAGTTCAACCAAACACACCTACTAAAGAAGCTATGAAGGAATATTTTTTAAGAGTGGGATTGGCTTCATTAAATAAATAAATAAATAGTCTTTTTTTTTTCCAATTCCAGATTAGATTCCTGTTTTGTCTACATGGTCTTTTAAAACTACTTGGAAATTTCACTTTTTGCATGCCATCTGTTTAAGTGTGGGAAGCTGTCCATGTTGCCTGTCATTTCATGTCTAGTCACTGTTATAAGGGACTGGGTTTTACTCTACTAATTACTCTGTTAAAAAAATTCAGATTATTTCTTCCTCTGTCAGTGAAATAGAGATACAATTTCAGTTCAGCAGAAAATCTTGATCTTTTCTCCCTCAAATGAGTTTTAAAGAAAGAAGACTGACTGTTCACGTGGCACAGTGGAAGAATTTAGTTATAGAAAAGTCTGGGGGAGTTATCTGTTTTAGGGTTAGATTTCTGGCTAGTGTAAGTCAAGACAGTTTTATTTAAGTTTATTTTTTTATTAAGATTCAAGGCACCTAATAACTGTTCATAAATCACTAGTGTGATTTTCTCTTCTGACTTTCTAATTAAAAAGCATTTATTTGGTCAGAAGATGGGACATGCAAACACAAATGGACTAAATCGCATAAATCACAGAATCACAGGATATGCTGAGTTGCCACATAAAAGACTAGCCAGTCCTAAACAAACCTAATAGGCTTTTGGGAATGAAGAAAGAGTGTATAATTTTGATGTTATACTAGCCATTTCATATTTCAGTATGAGCATGGCAAGACTTTAAATTGTTGTTCTTCCAAGAAAGACAATTTTAGGATACCACATAGTTATGCAATACATCCTCTATAATATTTGTATGTCAGTTGTATGGTTGTCTACATATCTGACTTATAAAACTATTATGCCAAATAATAGTTTTTGTATTATTTTATATATATTACTTTATTTTACTCCCTTTTCTTAGAATCTGCAGAACTTCCGTTAGCTTATGCTATTTGCTACCACTATTAGGCACCCTTTCTTTGGAATAATGGATTCGCCACTTTCAGGTCTGAGAAGTTTAGGTCTCTTCTGTAATGTGTCAACAAATAGTAAAGGTGTAATGCAGTGAGAGTTAACTAAAAAAATGTTCTTAGGCTTGAACAGAGTTATCTTGAGCTCCTGTAAAATGAAGGACAGATTCTGCAGGTATTGGTACCCATGGAGTAGCTTATTTTGATGCAGGACAGCTTTCTTACCTTGTGGACTTAGATATCCAAGAGCCATAGGAAGAGTCAAAATACAGGTTGTGTTGGGAATTAAAACTGTTGATATTTTGGTCTGTTTTTTTGCCAATGCCACCTGTGAAAAGATTTATCATTTTCCTGCCAAGTTCTAGGGAACAAATGCTGATAGAGTGAAGACTTCATCCTTGAAGACAGACTTTGCATAAACTAAAGTTACTTGAGCCTCTTCTATTGGTTGACAGTCTTTGGAGGAGAGATGAGGTGGGGAGAGCAAGAAGGAAGAGAGAGAGAGAGAGCAGCAGGGTCTGCAACCTCTTCCTGGGGGGTGATGGCCTCACCTCCCCAGGTAGATGTCTCCAGCAGGCTGAAAAAAATGTGAGAGGGCTCATGCTCTTTGCATTGGTGGTTCTTTCCCCCCCCCCCAAAGAAAGCAGGGATGACTGCTATCTGCCAGTGCTTAGAAGGTGTAGCCCCTGCCTTTGGGGGAGTGTTCTGAGTCAGTAAGACAACCTTATGTGAGTAACTCTTTGGTGGCTGGGGTGCTTAGACATTTGGGCTTAGTGCCTTAGTTTCCCTCCTTCTCTCTCTCCCTTCTCTTTGGGTTTCTGCTATTTGGTCACTCCTTTAATCAAGACACTATTTTCAGAACTCTCTACGGTTCTCAGCCTCACTTTTCCAGCAACTATAGAACCCACCCTGTTACAGAGGTTCAAAGGGTGAAAAGACGAAAGAATAAGTATTTGTGTTTAAAATTCTTATTGACTTGGAAATACAGTAAAAATAAAATTCGCAAATTAATTATGATAATTTATAGATGATCAAATGAATTCCCCAGAGAAGAATAATGAGAAGTGACTGCAGATGTTTAGTTAGCAGACCTAACTGCTTTTAAATGTCTACACAACTGAATTCCTTGAGGAAAGAGAGTGAGCTTTTTAGTCTACCACTAATGGTTGCAGTCATTTTTTTGTTTTCTCTTTCTGAAAAAAACCCAGAAACTGTTGGGTGTTTCTGTTCCTTGATCAGTGATTGCATGCAAGGAAGGAGAAATTTACAGGAAGTTCAAAAGGAGATAGAACTTCCATGTTTTGAAAAGTACTGATGTAAAATAACCTTATCTGTGCAAGTAAAAGTCATAGAACCTGTTTTTGTGGAAACATGCATACATGCTTCTGACCACATGCACAAATATGTGTGCATCATAGTAAACAGAGAGCTACAATACTTTCTGTATTTTATTAGAATTTCTTTGCAATGATGAGAAATAAGAGAATATCCAGAGTATAATAACCTCAGCAATATTAATTTCACTTTACTGACACTTTGATGTAATGTCTAGTCTTTTCTTAAATAATCATGTGTTATGCTTTCTTTCCTTCACAGGATGTCCACATTTCAGAACTTTTACCTATTATCTTTTATTCTTCCCCCCTTTAGGGAAAGTCCAAGGCTTTTGAGTTTCTTCAAAGGCTCCAGTCTGTTTCCTCGGTCCTCAGTTGAACATATATATGTTTCTTGCTATGGTAACCAATCCAAAACATAATAAAACATCTTGTGTTTTCACCTTAATGCTGGAAACTTCGGTACAAATTCATCCGTGAGTTTATGTTGGCATCCTGTGTGTTATAAATCAAGGCATAAAGTTTCAGTATTAGTGTGTGGTTAATGGCATGTATAGAATAAAGGTAGGACTCAGACGAATTTAAGAAATATAAATTACTGAATCAGAATTAGGATTCTGGTGGTCATTTTTACTTAGCATTACATGCAGTGAGGGTCCAGCCAGGACTTTCTCAATTTTTCAAATACCACTAGCCTTGTGTCCTAGGCAGATATGGTGAATATTCACAGAATGCAAATGGGACTGAAATCCTGCTTATTTTCTGTTTACCATAAACTGAGATTTAACACAGCTTCCTGTGTCTGATGCCTCCTCAAAATGTAAGGAGAAAACATGAGCAACCTCTCTATTTCTAGTAACACAATACCCTTCTAGCTGCCTATTTTCCTCTTACAAGCTTAAATTTCTTAATATTAATTGAGAACTGTCATGAAACAGCATAATTGAGGCAGTGTGGATAAAAAGGGTACATTTCAAACATTTTTATTGTCTTTTAAAATAACAGCACTTCAAAGAGATAAATTAAAATATATACATAATATTAAGACAGAACCAGTGACAGGCGGCCATAACTTGTCATTGTGTACTATTGTTGTAGTCAGTCCAAACAACCTCAAATTCAAATGTAGTGACAAGTTTGAAATCTCCAACTGTGAGACTAATATAGAAAAAGGACTTAGGCATGGAAATAATTCAAAACACTGAAGGAAAGAGTGTTTTCTTCCATGAAGCTAAATATAGTTTTGTTGCCTAATTAATTAATTTAGCTATAGACCAATGAGTAGGAGTACATCAAATCTTCCAACCAAACCCCTTTTTTATAGAAATTTAAATAAAAATTGATTTTTCCCCTAAATTTTACTAGCTGAGTTTTATTTGTGTTGTGAGCTGTGGAACAGAGCAGGATTATTATTCTTTTGTTCTTATATTCTAGAAGTTCTTATATTGCTAATCTCTGAGAATGACCCCATAGTGTTTAACATTGTCTACTTCTGTAAAAGACTGTTTTGGCTGTCTGTGACCAGAAGAGATACTGGACACATTTTCCTTCCACTCAGGATGCTTGACAAGGTTCTCCAGATCTGCTGCTGGTCGTAGGAAGGACTGATGCCTATTGATCAGCCTTGCTCCTTGAGGCCTCATTTGGTGGTGCCTTCTTTTGGAATAGTCTATGACTGGTCAACCCCAAGCCACCCACATCTATCACAGTTTTGAAACCTTCTGTTATAGCCTACTTAAAACTGTTTCTTATGCAAGGGGAAGAACCCTAAACTTACCCAACAGTTCCTTTCAGAGAAGCCATTCCTTGTGCTTGATCATCAGAGACAGCTAAACAGTCACAGATGATGCTATGCCATAGAAATTCAGTTGGAGGATGCAAGGTGGAAAAAGGCTTCAAGATTAAAAATATATATATATATTTCTTGATGGCAAGAAAATCATGCTAATACACAGTTATTTGGAGGAAGAGAATTAAGAAAACATAAATTATGACAAGGGAGCAGAAACAGTGTGAGAGAGGGCAGAAGACCAGCTCACAGGATTTGGTACAAAGTGAAATTGAGGTTAGAAGGCAGTGAAAGAAGAGGTGGAGAAAACAAGCAATAAGAGGTGGAGAAAACAAGCAATCAAGACAGAAGTCTTTCAAGAAACCCTGTGTTGAATATTCAAATGTTCCTGTTTTGATCACACTTGTGGCTACTCCTGTCCTTTGGAATAACTGTTTATTCATTACTGCATCTCTTTTCTCAGAATGACTATTCTTTTAAGACCACAATTATGTGCACTATGGTGTATTAAACCATAAAGGACACTGTGCACTCTAAGTTGAAAGAGATTTTCAAATGAAAAAGCAAAATCTCGAGTTTTATATTAGCACCCTTCTGTACACAAATTCAGTCAGACTCTGGAATTCTTTGTTTTTCTTTCTGCTCTAGTTATCAGGCATCTATTTGGTATTATTATTTATTCAGAGGAAATTGGCTGGTTAATATAATTATGGTCAAGTAGTAAAGATTTTTTTGAAGGAGAAGTCTTGCAGCTTTTCTTCAAGACATTCATATTCTATTCTAACTTGATCCCTAAAATCTCATTCCACTCCCTGTGAGGCCACCTTGCTACATTTGTGGTCACAGCACAAGAGATCTTCTATTGTAGGACCTGACCATATTTTTGTTAGTGAAAATGTTTTTCAAAATGTGATAAGCTGGGTAAAATATGAGGACTGTGATAAGTGTTAAAGAAGTCATGCTTTGGACCTGACAGTTTAAAAAGTCTGTAGAGTGTAGAGACAACAAATGCTACCACTATCTTGAAGCTAAATGGAGGGTCTAGAAATTCATCATTATGCAGATTATGTAAATTTTGGTTTCAACATACCAGAATGAGACAACATACAGATTGTTCAATACTGAACTGTCACACAATAGAGAAGTCAGAGAATATGTGAATACATTTAGAGAAGGTTTATTTGGTTTGTATAATAGGGAGTGTAAAACAGTAAGAGTTCAGTTGCCTAGCTGTCACCTGCCTCCAGGGTACAATCAAACACTGCCAGTGAATCAATAGCCTGGAAGATTTTTTTTATATAGCTAGAGTTTAACATGAATCTCTAAGTACCTCAGGTGGCAGAGTCATTTGTTCATTAGTGACTTTTCACAATAAACAATTGTAGTTCCATGACAGGACAACAGTAACTTACCAGGGTCCAATAAGAAAAGCAAAGACCCAAATCCACAACTCTGAAGAAGACCTCTGAGAAAGTTTTATAAATCCTAAGAAATTCCAGTTAGGAGTATAGCAACAGAAGCAATAGTGCAGTATAACCTATTATGTTATTCAGTTGCAGCCTAGCTGATCTACTTTATAAAGAATTTCCTCGGATTGCTTTTCATTAAAAACAGTCTTGTATCAATGCTCACATCACCCTGTGTGCTTCAGGCAGAGATTTAACTTTTACATTGTCTCTTTGTACTCCTTTTTTCCCTTCTCTTAATGCTAAGCCTATAGATGATCTGAAGGATAGATTCCAATGGGTACTGTGTTGCTAATTTATGAAATCTGTGCCTTTTAGAGATTACTTTGTTGAAATTAGTGTAAGCACTGGTGATGCAAGATAAGAAGAAAGAGCATTAAACTGCTTATGCATTTCTTCTGAAGTTTGAAAATCCCATTTAGAGGCCAACTTTAACACGATTTAAGACTTCCAGCAGTGTTCCTGGAAGCATAAATAAGCAAAGCTTGAAGTTGTCCGATTGGGTGCATCTCAGCTTCCTATTTCTTTTGGGGAGTGTGGAACGTAAGAAAGGAATTCAGATTTGACTGAATATAAGGCTCTGCTGATTGGCATTTACTGTCTGAGTGCCAGTAGCATGACCAAACTTTAAAAAGACAAACTAATAGAGAGGGAAGAAGAATCATTCAAACTGTGTTTGTTGTGGAGTTGAGATTGCCTCTTTAATAACCAATACATAATCATCCTCAGTTTTGCTGTTAAAATAAATATTTGTGTTATTTTTGTTATTTTTTTGGTAAAAATCACCAAACATCAGTGAAGCATTTTCTAAATTCTTTTATGTTCATCTAATGCAAATTATTCATTCTGCACAGCTTGCTCTGCCTGGTACCAACCCCCAGATAACTCTGAACAGAACTTTATGGACCAGGTACATTATACAAGTAGTAAGCAAATAGTAACTAGTGCTAAAAGGCTGGATACTAAATACTGATGTATAAGAAGCTTGACCTGCTCTTCTTTGATAATTCTGTTACTTGGGAAGGGTGAGAAAGAAAGCTGTTTTTCCTGCCTATCCAGCAGGTACCTTTTAGAAAAATCCATTTAAGAAATATTGAGAAAACCTGGCTGTTGAATGACTTACCAAAGTTTCATCATAAGTTAAATTTCAGAGTTTAGCCTGTGGCAAAATGCACATAATCACTGTACAAGTGTGTCCTATGTTCTGTTGTGTCTGTTCTTAGATTGTTCATTACAATGGTTTGTCTACCAATGGAAGTGGTTGAAGTTTAAATTGGACACACTTCAGGAAGATTTGAAGTGAATTTCCACTGAAATTTAAAATGCTCTATTCACTAAAACTTCAACTAGAAGAAGTGTCGGGGCATGTACAATGATGGTATTTTTGACCAGTTTAACCTTTCAGGAATTTCAGCAAGATTTTATCAGTTTCAGTTACAATGGAATTTCAGAAACAGGGAAGACTTTCATTTGTCACAGAACATAAAGCAATCCTTAGGCTAATGCATTTATCTTGAGGCATCACCACTTTAATGGGTATTATTGGTTGTTTGGAGCAAATAGCACTTCCTCTTTCAGCTAGGTATGTACTTAGAAAAGTCCTCAGTCTAATACAGAATATATCTTCAAATTCCCAAATTTCAGGGGTGTAGCAAGAGTATCTTGTTGAATTCTATTTGTGACATATAAGAGAAAATTAATAAAATGATCATTTGGTTTCCTAAAATTATGAATACAAGAATACAAGAAAAGATGCTTAGGTTCAGAGCAGACCATTTAGCCAGTATTCTGTCTTGAAGAGCAGGCATGTCCTTCAATGACAGTGGCAGGTACAGGACGTGGGACAAACATCCATAATTCATCCCTAATGATTTTCTGTTCTCCATGCATTTTCATCTCGAGGGATTTTTCTGAGCTTGTTGTTCAATTTTTAATAACTTCCATTACATATATTTTAATAGATTTGAAGAGTTAAAATTTTCACCTCTGTCTTGGGTTTAGTTGATAAAGTTTTAGTACCAGAGGAACTTCATGGATGGCTTCTGTGAGAGGAGATCAGGAACTGTTACCCATGTCACAGAAAGCCAGCTGGCTCCGAAACAGATCCACTGCTGCACAAATCTGAGCCCATCAGAGATGCTGATGGTGCCTCTGTCATTAACATATATATTTATAAAATTTGTTATGTTATTACTATTTAACATTTTAGACAGGGTAAAATCTGCTGTGCAGCAGTTGCAAGAGAGAGGATGATAATGGTTTTATCTGGGATAAAGTTAATTTCCTTTACAGTAGCTTGTATGGGTCTGGGCTTTGGCTTTGTGATGAAAGCAGTGTTAATAATATAGGGATGATTTTGTTCTTGCTGAGCCGGGCTTACACAACATCAAAGCCTTTTCTGCTCCTCACCCCACACAAGAAGTTGGAAAGGGACACAGCCAGGACAGTTGACACCAATTAATCCCGGAAATATCCCACACCATATGGTGTCGTGCTCAGCATATAAAGTTGAGAGAAGGAAAAGGAAGAGAGGGAATGTTTGGAGTGGTGGTGTTTTTCTTTCTAAGTTTGTCTTCCCATGTGCTCTCCTGGGGCATGCCTGCACATGGGAAATAATGAATGAATTCCTTGTTTTGCTTTGCTTGCATGACCAGGTTCTCTGCCCCATTGGAGGGGAAGGGTGTGCAAGCAGCTATGTGAGGCTGAACTGCTGCCTGGGGTTAAACCACAACAGAAAATAAGTGAGAAAAGTGGAGGAAAACAGCCTTTTAGACACCACAGTCCGTGGAGAAGGAGTGGGAAGAGGTACTCTAGACAATAAAATGGAGATTCCACATGGAAAAAGACCTCTGTTCCCTTGCAGCCCATGATAATCACGGCAGAACCGATATCTGCTCTGTCGTTTGTGGAGGACCACATGCTGCAGTGGAAGGATATGTCCTGAAGAACTGCAGCTTGTGAAAACAGTCCATGTCAGACTGACCCTACTCTTGAGCAGGAATAAAGTGTGATAAAGAAGGGGCAGAGAAAATGTATTATGTATTGACTGTAACTCACATTCCTTGTGCTCCCTGTGCTCGTTGGGAAAGAGAGGAAATAGGAGAGATGAAAGTGAGGGAGTGAAACTGGGTCTGGGAACAAGGGGAAGTGGGCGTCTTTACTACTGATTTGTTTCTCACTAATCTCTTCTATTTTTAATTGACAATAAATTAAATTTATCTTCCCCAAGTTTAGTCTATTTTGTCCCTGATGGCAATTGGTAAGTGATTTGCCTGTCCTTGTCTTGACCCAAGAACTTTTGGTTCCACTGTTCTGCTGAGAAAGTGGAATGAGGGAGCAGCTGGGTGGGCACTTGGTGGCCAGACAAGGTTGAGCCCCAACAATCTCACTCCTCTTTTCCTAGATTAAATAAGCTTACACCCATCATTATTTTATTGTGGGTTGTTATCAATGTTTTCTGACCTTTTCCTCTTTTTTGACTCCACACTAACTGATTCACAGTTTTCCTGAAGTGTCTTAACACAGCCTTTAACTCCAATTGAGTTTTCCTGTGCTAATGAACTTCTGGGGTTTCCACATTTATATTACTGATGCATCTGAGTATTAGATTTGCTCTATTCAGCACATTCTTACTTTTTATTTGTAGATTAACAGTAAAACTTCAGGTTCTTCTTTTCCCAGACAGTTGATATGTACCAGCTTAAGGTGTAGGGGTAAAAACACGATCTAAACCCTGAGAAATCTAGGTTGAATCTCAGTTTTACTACAAATCTTTGCTGTCTGAACTGGACAAGTGTTCTCATCTGGCTGACCTTTTGTGCTGGTTTGAAGGTGAACCAGCAAGGGAAAATGAACTCACCACGAGAGAGATTATAAGTCAGAACTAAAATTTAATAATAATATTACAATAACAACACTGATACACAAGGGAAATTGCTTTCAACTCACAATACCCCAGCAGTATAACCCAGTGTCCTGGGGCACAAACCCAAGGGGGGTTTGTTTGCCCTTGTGCTGAGACCCCTGTGGCTCCCCCAAGTCCAGAGCAAAAGGAAAAGAAAAACCTGTTGGTGCAGGCGAGGGCTGTGGTCTGGGCGAGAGTGGTGATCTCCTGCTGTCGAGGTCCTGCTGCTGCTCTGGATCCCACGAGAAGGTTCCCGAGGTCTTCTTACCCCCCACTCATGTACCCTCAGGGAGCACTCAGTCCCTCCTCCTGGGCGGGGACTCACACAATGGGTGATTAACTCTGGGAGCCAGGGGTTGTTGAGCTGTTGATGGCCCATTAGCAGCTCCGCCCCCCTCAGGCTGGGTGTGAAGGTGATAATGGCTCCCTGGGCAGCTGCTGCTAATGGCCCATTGTCCTTGGGGAATGAATAGAGGGGGTGGAATACACAGGTTTGATCACCACCACACAGGGTTAGCTGGTCCCTCCAGCTGAACTAGGACACCTTTCTGCCTCAGTTCCACTCCTACATCTCTCAATTTATTATGTTCAACTAGATTGCAAGCTTTTCAGGTTGGTACTGATTGCGTATATGCAATGTCTAGTACAGGGCTGTGATTTAAGTTGAGTTCAATACTACTAATAAAAATAAATCATGTCATATTTACTTTCTTGGTATTCAATGAAAAAGCTGGTGTTTCTGTGGTTGATGGCTAAGAATGGCAAATAAAGGGACATACAGCTATGAAATAATACCTTTTCACCATGCAAAAGTATAAAAATATTTTGCACTGTACTTGGGATGTGTATCTCTAGAACAAGAGCTAAAAAAAAAAGGGTAGCATAATGTTTTATATAGTTTAGTTAAGCCAGGGAGTAAATTAGAGATGATAGAGATAAATTGGGCTGGACAGGATGCTTCACATCTTCAAAGTGCTATGCCAGCTATAACTAATTAAACCTCTCAGTAGGCAAAATATTTTTTCTTGGAAGCAAACCAAAAGTATTTAGATATGAATTAGATAATAAGAAAAACAAATCACGATTCAGATAGTTCTAACAAATATCTCATTTTCTTCATCCAGTTTGGCTGTTTGACAAAAGCATTTCTTTTATAATGAATGAAAAAATATTTGTGTCTTTTTAACACTTTCTGAATCAAAATTGATTGAAAAGTCCTATTTTTCTCATGGCTAAAATAAACCCTGCAAAAACTCTATCCCATACATTCAAATTTTAAAAATAAAAAACACAATAGCGGGTGTCTTAACAGAGGTCTAAAGATTCATTATGCAAATGGTTCTTTTGGTAGCTAAGTCCATATCATGTTAGCTTGGTCAGTATGGACCTGAAAACCAAGTTCACATTGACTTTGTAAGAACTTAAGCAACAGCAAAATGAAAGATCTCACTTGCATTAGGAAAATGTGTAACTTTATTCATAGATTAGGGAAAAAGTAATTTCAGATTTAGATTTCATAAGAGCAAGAAAAGGACCAGAGGCAGCTGCACATTTAATAGACAGAGTTAGATTAGCACTGAACCTTTTGAAGATAATTTATGCTACTCTTTTAATCCATTACCTTAATGTCGAGCAACAACATGTTCTGGACAGTGCCAAGTTTTCAGGTGTATCTTATTTTCCTCGTATGACTATTCAAGGAAGTATAGAATTTTGGACAGTTTTTGCTAGAGTGACTTTGCAGTAAAAGTCATGCTAGGTCTAACTAAACAGAAAGGTTTGAGTCCTGAATATTTAAGTTCAATTTTTAAAAGTGTATTAAATATATTCCTCTTAACCTTTATTTCTTAATTTCTTGTGTAGAAAGATTTTATGCTATAGCCTATGAAGTTTTATTCTTGTGCAGCTTCCATTAGTCTCACTATTCTTTAAGGTATGAATCATTCATGTGTCTCACTACCTTACAAAAGAGGCCAGGATAGAGAAACATGAAAGAATAGTGTTTCATAATTGTGAATTGTTGTAGTTATGAATCTTATGAGAATGAAAAAAATGTGAGTATTCAAATCAACAAGATGAATTTTTGAAAATATTGATGTAATTTAAATTTTAAATATGGTGTAATCCACAACTGTAAAATTCTAATGACCCATTAGAATGGGTTGAAATTTATTTAAGATGGCCATTTATGGTAAAAATTAACATTTCTGAATCATCTTGTCATCTGAGAGATTTCATTGCTAATCAGAAACTTTTATTTGAATTTAAACACATCCCGAGTAACAGATCAACTTCCTGTGATTTATTCGGAGGCTTGAGACATTTCCTTGCTTGACAGAATTAATTTATGTCTCACTTAAACTGCGCTAATCTGATCAGGAATGTACAGTGACCCTTTCCTCCTATTTCCTAGTTATTCCTATTATGTTTCCAAATCTTGGGAGTTATTCTTTGTGAAAAGGAATATAAGACACATTGTCTGAATCAAAAGTTGTATTCTCCCCCAGCTTAGCATGAGTGTATATAGAATAAGCAGCACTGCATTCCAGCTTTTTCCTAGTTTTGAATATACTTCAAGCATCCAGGTGCTTGCTAATAGACTTAAAATATGTATAATGGTTCTCGTAACACTTAGAGATGCCTTTTTTTAATTCTAGAAACAAATTGAGTAGCATGCTTTTAAGTGTAACATTTTCAAATTATTTATTGATAGTTGTAAAAATTTAATAATAGAAGAAACTCAAACTGCCTTATATTATTTAGAGTATTCTGTAAAGTACAACCTGGCATATATTTTATTTTGCATTTTGAGGGTCCTTTGGATCATTAGGAGAAATGGTTATCTGCCTGTCTTTCGAGGGTTTCCCCTTGTGAATAGCTCATCAAAATGCAGCCTTTAGCTCAAGACCCCTTATTTTCAACCCCAAATAATTAGTTTCCATGACAAATAATTCTTTACTAATGTTGTCTTACATTCAACATTTCCCCAGCATTTCAAATGTCAGAGATATACTAGAAAACCAGAGTAGTTCTCCCATTGTGAAATACAGACAGTGACAACAGAGAATGCAGGATTCTCCTAAATAGGTAATTTTCAAAAAATAGTATTCTTTAAAAAGATCTTTCTTTACAGGAACTTGTCCAGAATGTTTCACTGGTGTGTTTTTTTTCTGTTTCATGAAGTACAGTAACCATATCTTAGAGATAAGAAATCTACTTGGCACAAATTTTAAAATATATTCTGAACAATCTATATAAGAAATGCAATAACAGATAGCTATGGACAGAAAAGGAAGGACATAAGATCAATCAGCTTAACAGGTTACATGTTCTCCACAACTCATGAAAAAGAGGAGATGGAAAGAAGATTTTTTTCAAAAGAGGGTAATGCGATATTGTAGATATTTATGGAGATTTCTCAATCACAAGGAGCAGAAACAGAAAAGATAGGAAAGTACTTGTTCAGACACTGAAAAAGAATCATATTATGCAGTCTAACACCTTTGGTTGCTAGCCACAAGACTCAAAATTTTGACACTGGACACAAAGGTAGAGTGATGGGATATTCATTCTGAAAAAAAATATTTTCCTGTATGTTTTTGCCTTTTTCCTTTTTTTTTTCTTTTTTTTTTCTTTTTGGGATATTAAAAAATAATATAAAGTTCATTTATGAAGCAACTTTCAGATATTCTATATGGCACATTTTCATTTCTGTGGAAAGTTAGCAGTGAAACACCTTCTGTGATATCTTTGGGTAATATTTATTGGATGGTACAAGAAAAAGAAGCAGCCTTGGAATGCAGGGAGGCTTACAACAAAATACTGAAATAAGCAGCTGCAAAGCAGTTCCAAGAAATTAAATTCTAAGACCTCTTAATTTTGCCAGCTGTGGGTAAATTAAATAAATAAATGAAAAGGATGTTGTATGTCTTAGAGAAGAAAAATGGTATGGAGCTCCTTACTCCTGAAATATTTCATGATATTTCCGCTATCCTCATATTTTTTGTGTTTAAAAATTCAGTAATTTCACATTTTCAAGTGGCATGGGAATAAATTCTTCCTGATGTAATTTGCCTGATTTGAGGTAAGTCTTTTTGTGACTCAATAGTTTCTTTTTAGCTTTTTTACTATATCTGAAGAGGAGGTGAAAATGAGGCCTGAAAGACTTTTTACTCTTTCTTAGAGTTTAATTTTTGGAAATTTCTCTAATATTTAGAGGATTCTCAGTCCAAGCAAATTTAGCTTTATCCTTTAGCAGTGATACCTCAATTTATTTGAATATAGAATACTTAAAAAAAATATAAGGTGGAGAAACTGATAAAACACTAATTTGAATATCCTAATTTCCTTACACTGAAATGCAAGGATCAGGCCTCTGCTATAATTTTACATTTCTGTATCTTGATTGGAACAAAAGATGAACTGCATTAATGCAGTCCAGTTTGACTGTTCCTATCTGTTAACACCCAAACTATTTCCATGCCACTTTAGGAACCTGTAGATTAATACTACATGTTTTATTGCATTGCAGGGCTAGTCAGTGCAGGTGAATTTATGCAAACTTATGTATAGGTATTCATCTTAGCTGAAGACAGTACTTTTGCAATGCAATCTATAATGGAATCAAATTTATAAGTACCATGAAATTAATCAGACCAGTGTAGATGGTGAAGCCATTTCTCCCAATAGCATAAGCTCCAAGGAAGTGAGAATGAAGAAAGCAATTTAAAACCTCAACTATCTAAAGATATGCTTGTTGTCTTGAACGGCTTCAATAGCCTTTTCTTCTCCTTGGCTTCCTCTTGAAACCCCTAGTCCAGTTCAAGTGAGTCAAATTAATGTAGCCTGATTATTATACACACCCCCAACATTTTGATTCATGTGACACTGTTCAAGTACTTTTCTCTACGTTACTGAAAAGCAATCTGTATCATATAATAAAATAATACAAGTAATTTTTCCGTTGACAGCAACTAATAAGTCTTTCATAATTTTTATTACTAGATCTTTAATGGAAAAAATAAGTTCTGAGCACTTAAGCACAATTTTACCTTATATTTTAATATTTGTTTTTTTAAGAAAATATAATGGTCCTTTCTAACATTTTTGTTGAGCTCATGGGAAGAGCTTCTGCCTGCCACCTCCTGAAAACCGACAAGTCTTTATTATAGGTTGAAAGTTGGAAAGGTAAGAGGGTATTTAACTGTAGCATTTTCAATTATTTTTGTTGTAGTTTGGGATTATTATGTAAATTCTCTCCCCTGCCACTTAACTGCCCAGGCCAGCGGTTGACAAAAGAAGTAGTTAACTGTGATCGCTGGGGTGGGGGCAGGTTTGTCTCTTTTGGTTTTTTTTGGATATTCTCCTCAGTCTTGGCTCGGCGGAACGGGGGAGTGGGGGCTCCAAGGAGGCAGGCTGCCCTGCTGGTTACTGCTGGGGTTTTCCCTGGCTGTCTTGCCGCTGCCTACTTCGGATTACTTTTTCCTGCCGTGCTGCTACCTGCCTTGGATTTGCTGCTGGGTGCTCGTACCTGTCTGCTTCTTGGACGGGGAACACAGGGGAAAGAGACTGAGTCCATCTGAAAGCCCACTGCTCGTCTGTTTCGCTGGAGAGGGACTGAAACTCACTCTGCAGCCAGCGGGCTGTGACAAGGACACTTAAGTATAACCTTTTCTCCCGGAGGAAAACCTGCTGGGTTTTGTTGTTGTTGTTTTTTTTTTCCTCTTATGGTGTTGGGGAAGTGGGTTGCACTAGTCTGTTTACATATATATATATATATATATATATATAGCAGTTATCCTTCTTGTATTAAAATTCCTTTTCTTAAATTTGATAAAGAGTGGTGTGATTATTGAGGAGGAGGCCCCTCCCCTGCTTGTGGGTAAAACATTTTGGTTTTTCCCCTCAAACCGAGACAATTTTCCACTGGAAGCTACTGAAATAAAGTATGCTTGTCCATGAAGAGAAGAAAATCATGTATTTTTGTCTTCCTTCACAAAAAAAAGACCCAGCAACATGAGTTCAACTTCAGTTACAAGGAGCAAAATGGTTAACACAGTAACAAATTCCAAATACAGGCTGAAGAAGTAGGTCACCAGGAATCCCATGAAGCTCCATAAGTGCAAAGTTCTGTACTTCTGGGGAAGAACAATTCTATACATTAATATATGCTGGGAGACAATATATGTTGGAAAGCAAGATTGGCTGAAAAGGACTTGGAGGCCCTGATGGACAACAAGTAGACTGTGAGCCAGGGATGTGCCCTTGCTGCAAAGGCCAATGGTATCCTGGGCTGCATTAGACAAAGTATTGCCAGCAGGTCGAGGAAGTGATCCTGCCCCTTTATTCTGCATTGGTGAGACTACACTTGTAGTACTGTATCCAGTGCTGGGCTCCTCAGTACAAGAGAGACATGGACGTACAGCGTGAAAGAAGGTGTCCAACAAAGGGACACAAGGATGCTTAAGGAACAGGAGCACCTCATAGGTCATGGAAGGCTGAGAGAGCTGGGACCATTCATCCTAGATAAGAGAAGGTTCAAGAGGGATCTTGTCAACATATATAAATATCTGAAGGAAGGATGCAAAGAACAGAGCCAGGATCTTCTCAGGGGTGCCCATTGAAAGGATCAATAGTCACAAACTGAAATGAAGGAGATGCTGTCTGAACATCAGGAAACACCTTTTTACTTTAAACATAATAGAATACTGGGGACAGTTTGCCAAGGCAGGTGTGGAGTTTTCATCCCTAGAGATATGAAAGATCTGGGCACCTGGCTTTAGGTGGTCCTGCTTGACTAGGAAGATTGGACCAAATGACCTTCAGAGAACATTTCCAATGTCAAACATTATGAGATTCTGCAATTTTGTATACACACACTACAATTTTTATCATGGTTATATGGCTCAGGATCACAGTTCCTATTAACTTATGCTTCAACTCCTAGAGATGCTTTGAAAAATCTCTCCCATCAGCATGTTAGATCAACACTGTTAGATCAACAGCTGTCTCCTTTAAACTGGCTCTGGAGCACGTACATACCACCCGTCACCCTCCTCGCAAGCTACACACTACCCAACTACCTAATACAAAATCAAGCTAAAGATGAGGTAAGTTGTAACAAGGTACAAATTATGCACCTAGGATTCTACAATTTCTTCTTTTTTCCATATGTCCTCTGCTTTTTGAATGTATTTGTTAATTTGTGGCACTATTCTATCATAAAATCACGTGTGAGTGTTTTCTTTTGTCCCAAGCCTCATCATTGCTGACATGAGAGCTCTACATGGATCCCAAATGATCCAAGAACAAAAGTAAACTCTTGCAAATGCTGTGATCTTTAGAGGCAGATTAGAGTCCTATTGATTTAGTGACAAGAATCTAATAGTAATAATGGCAATATAAAATCAATGACTAAGTAAGCATTCCTCTAATGATGTTAGGTACAACTAGATTAAGGATCAAGGATCTTTTGACTGTTACAACAGAAGAATTAGTTTGTAGAAATTTTTGAAGTGCCTTGAAGCAACAACAAAAAATCATTCTGCTTTGAATCATCCATCATATATTCTTACATTTTATTTATTTTTGGCAATGTTTATGCAGTGATTATGAAATACTGGTCCAGAAATATGTTTTGGTGAGATATGATGTGTCATGTCATGTGAGACTGACTTTTTCTTTTCAAATTAAATGATGACTCTTCCCATTGCTCTCTACATCTTCCTGAGGAAGGGAAGGAGAGAGGAAGGCACTGAGCTCTTCTGCCTGGTATCCAGTGACAGGACAGGTGGGACTGTTTCAAAGCTGTGCCAGTGAAGTTTAGATTAGAGTGCGTTTCTTTACAGCAAGAGTTGTCAAACACTGGAATAGACTTCCTAGAGAGGTAACCAATGCCCCAAACCTGTCAGGGTTTAAGAGGCATTTAGATAATGCCTCTAAAGGCATCTTTAACTATTGGTCAGCCCTGAAGTGGTTGGGCAGTTGGACAAGATGATTGTTGTAGCTTCCTTCTAACTGAAATATTCTATTCTATCCTACTCCAATTTTCTTTATTATTGTCTCACCTAATTCTACTACTTCTTTAGAAAAGTAGTTCCTAAAATAGCCAGTAAGATTGTTAAATAAAATAAAATGTAAATTGTGTGGTCATAATAGGGACAGAATACAGGTCTTCATACAATTCCTTTTGAGATGTATGGCAGTTTATGAAAAATTTCTTGGGAAATGATCCTGGCAATAATATTATGTTTTTATTGCATGATATAAAATATTGTTCAAGAGCTGGCTATATTTCATATGTTCCAGAAATAATCTTTATGTGTGCATAGGTCTTTATGTATCACAATTTTTAAGATCTTTCTAATACAAGGTAGATTCTTTACATGTATTTCACTACTGTTTTATCAGGTAGCAAATAAAAAGAGACACATCAGAAAAGAAAAATGTCATTTGGCTGAAACAGTCACCTGGGATTTGACACTTTGCTTGATTCCCTAAATTGCTGTGGTTTTTTTGCACAGGCTTGAGTAAGCCTGAGAGTATGAGGTTCTCTACTTAATTTAAGATATATACAATATAAATGCATTGTTCAAGCTCCTGAAAGTAATTTCATTCAAAGACAAATACTTCTGGATGTGCTTGTCTTTATTAACTATATTAAGAACAAATAAAATTAGCTTAGACTAGATATCTATTTTTTGAAAGGCAAACAATAGATGAAAGAAAGTGTACTACAGTTTCCCTGACTGGTAACAGCTTTAGCCATGGACACCAGAGAGCTAGATGTGAGCTAAAAATATTATATTATCCTTAACAGTCACTCTGATAGTGCAACTTTATTGAGCTGATTTTGATGTTTACCTCTGGGTGAGATGAACTATACTCATGATGTAAGTGACTAGATTTGTCATTTTACTATGAAGGAATTAGATAACATGTTACATGCATTGGTCTAAATGAGAGATAACTTGCTGAAATTGATTTCTCAGTTCTCCTATCTCTAAAATAATATTGAGAATATAATCTTTCTTATTGTCTTTATTATTTTATATTAGCTTTTTAGAAATTATCTGTTTTTCAGAGGGAGTCTTTTATTATGGCTTATTATGTTTTATTATCATTCACCTAAGAGGAATAATTTCATGTAATCACACAATCCAAGAATGAATATAATAAACTGTTTAAGTCTTCTACTTTAACAACTCCAGCTTCAAAATTTAAGAATTGAATTGGTAATAATTACTAAGAATATAACAATTAATTAAAAAAATTAAGAATTGTTGTTTAGTAATGAGCTATTTCAAGGTTATTTTGTTATACATCTGAGCCATGTTTCTCAGGCTTTATGAAGGTGATCTTGAGTTCTGCAGAAAAGATTCTTAGATTGAGAGAGCAAACCATAAACAAGCTCTGCAGTATTTCTTCATTTCCATTTTCCCTGTACACTGCATTCTACAAAGTAACATAAATGTGCAGACCCTACGTGCCAATATAAACTCACACTGATCGCTTTGCAGGCTTACAGCCAACATTTGTGTTATCAACAGTTAGTATCATGGAGAGGCTGTGTGCAGTCATACTTCAAATTAGATTAAGAAATTAATACTTAATATGTCATGATTTATAATAGTGTATTTTCTTGACAACAGTGTTAGGCTAATTGTTTCAATTAGGTTGGAATTCATTGCTTGTTACTGGGAATTCATATTGATTAAGAGATTAGATACCAGAAAGCATGCAACAATTTTATTGCTTCCCAGCAGTAAAATAGATGTGCCAATTTAAAGACTTTTCCAGTGCAATTCAGTATTTACAACACCTTTTCACAAAATCTTGCATGCTCAGGAATTTTATTTGTCTGTGCTTGTGGACTCTGACTAAACAATATATTATGTGGGATTCATAAAATATTAAGTTTGAAGATAGGGATTATAAAATCATATAATTAAGGACAACTTAATATAAAGTGTTTTGCTACTTTTAACTATGTCTCTCAAGGGTTTGTAAAAGATTTTTTATCCCTTAACCCAGTTACTAATTAATTTAAAGTATCATATAAAAAGCCAGCATATATAAGACCTTAGACAAACAGTTTCTTGAAGTGCTTTTTAATATCTCTTCCTCTGAGCATCTAACTAAGGCTATTTTGGTCTATCCTGCCTGTTGGAGGTATGCCTGTGACTCTAATGCTATTTCTGCTGGAGTCTAAGGAGTAAAGAATGGGCATTGTTTTTTTTGAATTTTTGATAATTTTGTAGTTGTTGCTGGGGATTTTGATTTGTAAGTGAAGAAAACCAGCTTGATTTAAGTTAGGTGCCATGATGGAGACTGGAAGTGCAAAATTTATCTTGTCTACTTGTGGGTTCTATTGCTGAAAAATGTTCTTTGAAATTTTGCTTTTTGAAACCAAAGCCAAAAACCTTCACTGCAGCAGAATGACTTAGAGCATCCCAGTCTCTGAGAAAAATATGCAAGTCTCTAATACCAGGGGAAATGTCATCTTCGTACTTTATAAAATGTCAAGTCACCACTTGACCTATTTCTCTTGGTACATATAAAATTCCCAATACTGTAGGGCAGCACACCTTGGGGATCCACATTTTGTGCACCATTTCCCTCTGGAAGGAGACATTCATACGACAGTTTTGGTGAGCCTTCTGCCAACTTGGAAGCACAGGTGTTCTGAGAGAAGACTGCCTTTGAAGGGCAAGTGTAACACTGTCCCCTTGGGAGAGGTAGAGCAAGAACCTGAACCAACTGTGAATTGTTGAATAACAGATTGGATCCTGTGAGAGGGCTTGTTTCAGCTTCTCCACTGCAATTACAAGAGCTTTTGGGGCAAAACCAATCAAAGCCTGTGTCTTGGCCTATGCCCTCTTAGAAGTTACAATACCTCCTAGGTGGTTGATTGGTGCCATGGCATTTCCTTCTCAGAGAAGGCATTCCCTGGACATTCCCTGGACACTACTGATGTCGGAGAATTCCTTGTAAGATGTCCAGAAACAGGAGAAGTGCAGCCACAGATGTTGCATAAGGAATGGGTCATAGTCTGGGAAATCATGTGAGGAGCTTCTTGAGCTGAATGAAAAGTATAAGATTTGACTGACCTGATTAAACCATTACCTTGTATCTTATAATAGGAGGATGAGAGCAGAATTTGTTCTTTCAATGAGGCATTTTTTATTCAAGGTTGAGGACAAGATGAAGAAACACTTATCTTTACACAATTTTTGTTAAACATATTATTATTTGTTCTTTAAAAATCAAATCAAAGTGAATACTGTTATAAACAGCTAGTGAGAGAAAATAGGAAATTCAGTTCAAACTATGTTTTTCCTCAGAGGATGCAGTGCTTGAAATGGTTACAGCTATGGACTCTTGATGACTTCCATGGGATATTGATTCAAATTGCCTTAAACATAGCAGGCAAAAAGTGATTACATTAAAGAAAATTAAATTTAAACACCATGACTCTTACTGCCAATGGGTGGAAGCTCTTATACAACAAAACAGAAAGTACATCATCCTCAGTTTCCAAATTTGTCAAGTGTAAAATTGACATTTGTGGCAGGTCTTGCATGCAGTGGCACAGTTCCTTGCAATAGTTTGCTGGATGTACTATAGTAAATCATGAAATTACACTTTGTAGAAGGTTTAATATCTTTGTTAGTGGGTAGCTGTTTACTACATAATTCAAATGTATGGTAAACATTGAAGGATTATAATGTCTTTCATTGAAATAGAACTCCACAATCTAAACAGGTGTTTTGCTTGCCTTTCCAGACTGGACAATTGGTGTTGCATAATTAATGCTCAACAGCTGGTGTTTCCTTTAATTCTGAGGAAATAATTTAAAGTGTGTGGGGTTTTTTAATAGGGGAATAAGCATTTTGGTGCTCTATTAAAAATTCTGAAAATTTTCACAGAATATAATGTCTTTCCACAGAATATGACTCTTATCTAAGAAGTTTTGGCTCCTATTTTAGAACCTGTCAATACATTAAGGTCAAACTGCGCTTAAATCACCAGAGGGAGACTTTTGTGTGATGCATGAGTTCCTCTATAAAGCTGCAGAAGCCAAAGCTGCCAGACACTGAGACTTCCCAGGAAAAAAAAATATATATGGAAGAGTTAAAGTGTTAGATAAATAAAAATGTTCAATGAAGAAAAGTCTTCAGAGAGAAGTTGGTCTCTAACTCATCAGAATGACTGGAAATATGTAAACTAACTTTGAACAACCTACATGCAATCTGCACGATAAACCTGACCTTGCTCTGTAGGTTGAGTCTATATGAAATGAATGCCTTGAAGATCAGTGTCTCCCTTCACATCAGTGCCTCCCAGCTATATTTTCCTTGTGGAAAAAAAGGAAAGAAAAAGGCTAAAGTCAGACTACATCATGACTAAAGGTTTTAGAAATACCCCAAGGATGCTTATACACTCAGTGAGATCCTTAGTGACTGGAGAGGTTCATAAAGGGTGTCTTTACCCAAGCTGTGGTTCATCCAGGTGAATCAGCGGTTCCAATGGATAGTGGTTAAGGTTAAAGACCTACCATATTTCTTAATAAAAACACAGAAGATACTGAAGATAAATTATAATATGGATAGACATAAAGAAATTTTCTCTCATCAGTGACTTCTGTCTGTTTTGAAATGTAGAAGCTAGCTTTTTTTTAGCTGACATCTTTTTGGAATCAACTTAATTTGACTTCAGCACTAAGTTATGCTTTGTTACCATACTTGTTTGGCTAACAAAGAACTGATTCACTTTTCAAGGTCAATGGATTGCTATCGAAGTGCCAGATGCCATGGCCACAAGGAAGTCCAGGAACAGGAAGAACTTTTCACCAGAGAGCTGCAATGTCTAGGTTGTCAGTTGATATCCTCGGTTTGGCAGAGGACTCACTCATGACAAACATTGACTACCATCTCTCTAGTAAGCCAAAGGAAATGAGAGGAAACAAGACTGGAAATTCCCTTTTGAACACTCTTAAAAGTTGTTTACCACCTCATAAAGAGCTATCATGAAGAGAGTGGATTGGCCAGTGACTGAAGGGTGTTTCACAGAGTCTACATAGATATTAGTAAAATTTAACTCAAGAATTTTTGCTATTTGATTGCTTGAAGGGTCTCAAGCTTGGTCCTGGCCCAGGATGACCAGGACAGTCTCAAACTAAAGCTGGGCACAGAACAGGACCTAGCACAGTCAGGGACAATCTCCAACAGACAGTTTTTCTGTTGATACCTGAAGGTTTGCATCTTTTTTCCCTTGGTTAATATTATCTTCCCTTCTTTAAATTGTTATCATGTTTCAAATGAGTATAGCAGCACAGTTTTTTTAGAGATTGTGTTTTTGAGCTTCTCTGGAAATATGGACCCTGAGCTAGGAGACCATATTTGCACCTAGAATAATTTTATGTATGAATATAAGACCATGGGTTAGATATTTCAGTGTCTAATACAGACAGTACACTGATCTCAACAAATTATTTCTGAAATTTGGCTAAGGGCTCCAGTCACGCAAGCAAACATAGGAGTTAATTTTTAATTTGGTATATTCTGTGGTAGTGTGAAAAAGACAGTCTGATTGAACACCCAGAGAAAGACACTAAAAAAATTTTAGATACTTTTGCAAACTAATTGAGTAACAAGATCCTCTCATACAGAACATATCACAAACATGAATGACTTCTAACTGTATTCAACTTCCTTCTTATGTTATTTAAAAATAATTATCTTTGCCCAGAGAACTCCGAGGACAGAAACAAGTGGAAATGTATGTTCTTTTAAAACTCTTATGTTGGCAGATACATTTATTTTAACTGCAACTACTTTGAGCCCTTATCAGCAGGTTTATATATTAAAGAAACAAACACAATTTTTCTGTGATCATAGTGCAAGCTCTTTCTTAACTCAGTGGGTGAGTACAAACTCGTTGGAAAGCTAAAAATGTTGCTCTAATTAATCCCTTAGAGAATAATTAGTAGAGCTGAAGACATAAAATTTAAACCTCCCAGGTGGGTTTTTGTATAGCAGTCTTGTAGAGCACTAATAAAAGTACTACACTTTTCCTAAGAGCTAATGCACTTGTAAAACGACCAGAGCATAAAATATTTGTGTAATAATCAGAAGAATGAAGCAAGAAGACTGTTTAAATAAATGCCACTTGTCAAGGAGGATAGATTCTTAGAATGGTTCTCTCCCTTTCTCCTCTGTTAACATTTCTAGTTGTTATGCTTTATGACTCTGCTTTACAAGGCATGATCATTCTTTATTGTTTGCTTGTTTGGTTTGGTTTTCATAGACAGAGAATTAAATTTGCATTTGGACAGATGTGTGTTCTGGATTTTAGTGAAGCTACTAACATGCTCAAAGTTAATCTGAGTGGTTTCAAAACTGAGGTCAAAAACGTTTAACTGACAAATTTAAAAAAAGTTTTTATTTGGTTGGTATTTTCAAAAAAGCTTTTTATTACATGGAAATTTCCAATAGAAAATACAAGATTAAAAAACCCCAACAAACCAAAACAACAAAAATCCCATCCACAACTATCAGTGATACTTCCCTTTGGATTTTGGAAACATCAGAAAAAAAAGAAAAATTATGAAAAAAAAATAAAAGCTCTTTTAGCTCTATTTGACTCAAAAATTTGCAAAGGCAACAAAAACATGCCTTTGCCATGGCCGAGCGAGCTTGGACAGTGATAGGGAAGTCCTCGGAACTGTCTACAGCACCCGGTACTAACCAGGGCTGACCCTGCTGAGCATCTGAGATCTGACGGGATGGGATGGCAGGGAGGCTTTAACTGCCAGGGGACAGTCCCCTACTGAGACTCGAACTCACGACCTTGGGATTCCGAGTCCAGAGTGCTCTCCATTACACCATGGGACTGCCCTACATAGATATACTTACCTGTTGAACTAAGAAAAAGATGTGTGAAACTTAAGTCTGGTGATGAAGATGAACATAAAAAGGGATGCTAATTTGCCTCTTGTGGCATTTTCTTGTCCCTCTGTTTAGCCAATGTAAGACTTCCTTCTCCCAGACTCATCCTGGCTGTTGGCCATCTTCCGCTGTGATGCTCTGCAGAATTCAAGTGCTTCTTAGACAGTGGCCACAGCCTCACAGGAGTTTCCATCACTCTGGGAGAATGTAAATACTCATTGACCTTCAGCTCTTTTTCCAGTCTTTCAAGTAGAATGCAGTGTAACCCAACATAAGTGACTGACAGGCTTTGGAAAATACATTCAACAACCTTATAACTTTCTTTTAGAGTATTCAAATAATTAATTGTTAAATGTTATCTGTTGAATGGCTCTCAGCTCTGACAGTATCTTCAAACGCCTCTTTTACTCTAGCATTCAGAAGGTCTCTTTTCTTAAACACCAAGAACAGACATTTGAAGACATCAGATGCTGTTGCTGTATATACCAGGCTGAGAAATGACCACAGAGTCCAGAAGCATCTTTGGAAATAAGTAAAGAAGGAAGAAGGCAATCTTAAACAGTACAGGAATTTAGAAGTTGGGATGTGCTATATACTTTCTTTCAGTCTCACAGACAGGTAACAGGTCATAAGTTGGCAGAAGTGGATGTGTGTGTGTTTTCACCCTCAAAACATCCAGTTGTGAAATTTATTTTATCCTAAATATCAGAGAAGCAGTGGTTCTTGTATTGCATGATATAATTAAAATTTGATGCTCCAAATTACCTTTGAAGAATAAAAGCTGACATTTTTACTAATTTATTTTCCATATTTTCAGTAAAGGATGGGCTATTCATACCAAGTTAGAGAATGGAATTTAAAGTATAAAATTGATGTTTATCAAAGAAACTCACACTAGACAGAAACTGCATACCATGAATAATGCTGTATGAACAGTTATAATATTAAATGATTCTGCAGCTTTGAATGGAAGCTATCTTGCATATTTTGTGAGCTGCACATTTGAGATTTAATTGGATATATGATTTGAGGAGGCTGGACTCAACATTTTCCTTCCTTCCTTCCTTCCTTCCTTCCTTCCTTCCTTCCTTCCTTCCTTCCTTCCTTCCTTCCTTCCTTCCTTCCTTCCTTCCTTCCTTCCTTCCTTCCTTCCTTCCTTCCTTCCTTCCTTCCTTCCTTCCTTCCTTCCTTCCTTCCTTCCTTCCTTCCTTCCTTCCTTCCTTCCTTCCTTCCTTCCTTCCTTCCTTCCTTCCCTCCTTCCTTCCCTCCTTCCTTCCCTCCTTCCTTCCCTCCTTCCTTCCCTCCTTCCTTCCCTCCTTCCTTCCCTCCTTCCTTCCCTCCTTCCTTCCCTCCTTCCTTCCCTCCTTCCTTCCCTCCTTCCTTCCCTCCTTCCTTCCTTCCTTCCTTCCTTCCTCTGAATCTGAAAACCAAATTCCTTATAATGATGAAAAATCATGTGGATAAATGTTGATTACATTTTTAATTGATTTAAGTGGATTGATAGCAGATATTAATTTCATAATATTATATCAAGAAAGTGTATTTCATAAATAAAAGGCGCTTCTTTCAAGTGAGATTGGAAATGTTATTAAAACTTACAAGTGCCTCCGAGATACTGTGTTTTCAAAAGGAAGCAGTTAAGACAGCATTTGCAAATAGTGTGGATATTCAACTTCTTCTATGGAACACTTAGTACTTGTTTAAGCCTTTACAAAAGGCATGTCTAAAACTGCCAGGGTGTCTCAGTAAGCTTTTATTAAGTTCTGGGAGATTTCATATACCTGCTTTGAAACAAATCATATGTTTTGGACTTTTGGTTTCTGAATATGTCTGCTCAGCTCTAAGTGTTGTCACTGGTAACCGTGCGTGCAGAAATAGCAGGCAGAACAGAGGCTCTAAAGAACTCCACCCTGGGGTTATTCCTGCAAATGTAAAATATTCCTGTGCTGTATTAGGCTGCATCAGCAGTTTCTGCAGACAAGACAATCTAAGCAGTGACATAAAAACTGGTAATTATGGGCAACTGAGTCATGTCCTTCCAATGTAAACTGACCTTAAGCTTCCTCTGACTGAAGTTCATGCACTAAAACATGAGGTGGCACAACGTGAGGTCATGCAGTATGTGATTCCATTCCCTTATGCATTATCTCTGCATAGACTGTGAAATAATGTTTCATGAGGAATATTTGTAATGATTGTGTGTGATGAGTGTGGGTTTGAGATTGCAGGAGTGATTACTGCATGGTACACAATTTTCAGAAGGTGTGGTGAACTTGCAAAAAGTGTACATTAGTTAAAATATACTGCAATAGTTCTGGGTAGTGAAATTTTTAATACTTCTTCCTATGGATTTTTTTGCTCAGGGAAAACAAACAAAAATGTTTAATACATGTTATATACTTTTCTTGAGAGATACTCTTCCAGAAGCATAGTGATGGCTCTACTGCACTGTTCTGTAATATTTAGATGCTTTGACAGCTGTTACAGGTCAAGGATTTGTCTATTATCTGAGAAAGATGGATGTAGATTACACAAATAGAAGTTTTTTAAGTTGCCTGTTGTTCTCCTTCATAAATGATTATTGCTACCTTGTCATTTAAGGTCTTATAGGTGCAGGGTTTTGCTGAAAAAAAAATCCCTTTAAGCATAAGGAGGAAAGGTGTGATTTTTTAATGCCATGAATCTCTAATGAGATGCTGCAGAGTTTTATATCATCATTCCTTTAGTTAGCATTCCTTGGCATGCTTTGGCAATGGCAGTAATAATGGCTAAACATAGGAACATCCAAAGGCTGGGGTCATATTTCTGCCACAGAAGCAGTGGAGGCAGCAACAGCAGGCTATTAAAAGTTTCCAAGATTTGCTGAGAGACTGCAGAGAAGAGCAAACACCTCTGCTTCCTTCCCAGTCACATTTTGACTAAATCTGTCCAAAGTAATAATAAAACAAGCCAGTGTGCAGTAAGATTGACCCTTGTTTGTGGTTCCATGTTTATAACAGGGATGTTGCCTCTCAAGGTTCTGCCTTGTGACAATCATCCTCACAGACCAAGCTTAGACATGGGTTTTGGTGAGAGTACCCACTAAGATTTCTTCTCAATAGGCAGTGGGAAGAAGACAGATTAGCTGTGGAGATACAAGCTATGCTGTAACAGGGCATTAAAATAGAATATGACCCACTTCATATCTGGTACAAATGAAGCTTCATAAGGTACTAGATGGCATAGGGATCATTTGGCTATTCCATGTACTGCCAATTTCTTCTGTCCATTAAGCTTTGCAATAAAGGCTTATTCTGCTTTTCTAGTTAAGGCAAAATAAAGGGCTGAAGTTCCTTCAGAGGTGAGGAAAGGAAAGAAGAGAAAGCCACTACTTTTATGCTTTTTTTTACCTCCTTTTTTGGAGATCCATGGACATCTCCAGCCTGTGTAATGACTCTTCTGCTCTGCATGGCAATAGAAATAGCCTTAACTGTACAGAGCAACAAGAGAAGAGGACAGCGAACTCATCAAGCTGGGCTCTCACTTAAATAGCAATCTACTTTGTGTGGCAGTGTACTAGAATAAGACTTTTGTCATAGTTGTCTTGCAGTGATGAAAGTTTAGGATAGAAGAATACTAATAATGTATGACTGGGATGAGGTTTAAGATAGTTAATGTTTCTCTCACTACTGAAGAAAAAGGGAAATTCATGTATAATTACAAAAATGCACTATTTCCTCATGTTCCATAGTCAAACATGTGAAGATTAGGATAGCTTTTGTAGAACTTGGATACATCAAATTTCTCTGTGTGCTTATATACCATCTTTCCCATAGGCTCCCTCTCTTCTACCCATGTGTGAAGGAGTCTTGGTTAGTTTAAATGGCATGCTGAGGAGATATAGAAAGATGGAAATTAAATAACCAAGCTCTTTTATGTTACACCTTATTTCAGCTTGTAAGCATGTAAATTATGATGAGACTACCTTTCACATCAGTAAAGTGTCTGTAATCAGATGTGACTGGAAACAAGTCTGAGTCACAGTTCCTTATACATTGTGTCTTAATTTGGCACACTTTCAAATTTATCTTATCATCACATCTAAGCTTCCTATCATTACATCTGGACATTGCACTGAAACTACAAAAGAAGCCTGAACCCTACATGGAGCTTTCAACAGTGTTTGCCCTTAGCTGTTGAGAAACAACTTCTCCCCTTCAGAGAGGTACAGATTAGCTAGGGATGTGGCCTTGGTAATAGGGTCCAAATAATAGTTAGTGACCATATTTTCACAGTAAAATAAATTAATTGTGAGGTATAAAACCACAAGAAATTAGTTTGTGTTGAAAAAGAAGAATGTATTCTGCATATTCTGATCCAATTTTGAAAAACTGCTGATCTAAGACACCTGAAGTAAATGAGTGCTAGTTTATCAAGAAATAAATTTTCAGCATAGACACTAAAGGTGTTTTCCTCCTAATAATATATTTCAAAGGAAGGAGAGAAAAACACAATTAAAGTAGCATGAATTTGTACTTAATAGAAAGAACTGTTTTACTAAAGTCTGGTTCACTTAATAATGCTCTCTCTTGCTTACATGTCATCAGGAACATATTTTTCATAAACTGATTGTATTACAAATATTTATTTGATATTTTCTGAACTGTTATGAGAAAGTCTACTGCTGGCTTTTGCTATGCTGATGTAGCTACTAGTATACTTTCCTAGAAACAGCCTCAGTGGATAATGTAGGCTCCAAAAGAGCTCCCCAAAGTGTTTGTGTTTTATTTGGGTCATTTCATTCTTCTGGTTATAGTGCATTCCCACAAACAAGTGCACTGAGATGAGCAGATGTCACAATGGAGCAAGGAAAATGATTAAACTAGTTTTATTGCTAAGTTAAAAAAAATGCAGAGCAATGAAGTTTTATTCTCCAGAATTTTGCTCTATGGTCAAAGATTTGCAAACTCAGTTCATTAGCTGATGTCCATATGATGCCTCTTTCTTTTTACTCAATTCTTGTTTCTGCAATGTTGACTTTGCTAATAGAATGTCTGATTATTCCATATTAAAAGGGGAGAAGAGGGACAGCTGTGCATATCTGGCAGCCCAAATGACCTTATTTGTCTACAGAAATGTTGGTGTCTCTCAGGACCTAACACATTTGAAATTTTATTTAGTGACCTAACTCATCCTTTTGCATCTCAGTCCAAGTTCTTGGTTCAGTGTTTGAAAATACAACAGTGTATACACTGACTAAGCATAGTACTGAATCTGAAACTCAATTTCAAGCAGACACAGAAATCCTTTCCAAACTGGAAAGGTTCTGATCAACTTAAGTCTGGTTTACATTCATTCTTGAGTGTGCTACTGTCTCAAATGCAGAAAAAAATATTTCTCCAACCAAACTTTGTTGAAAGGGTAAATATGTATTTTGAAAAAAACCCCAAATACAAGATCTTCAAAGTCCACCAAGACTTCTTTAAGTGTTAATATTTATTAAAGGCTGAATCCTTTTGGACTAATACTATGTTTAAAAACCACAATTTATCGTAATTCTTTTACAAATGTTGAATAGTTTCTCAGTGATAGCAATGTGTTCACACGTCTGTGTTGAAGCAATTGACTGAATTTCCTAGGTTCAGGCATTCATATTCTCTTTTAAGACAGAATCTGTTGTTTATTGGTTTAAAAAGGGCATTTAGATAGTTTACTGGCTCAGTTATAAGACAGATCATCATTTTATGATAGTGCTCATCATTTTATTATCTTGAATCTCTCAAATTAGTTGTTGTTTTTTCTCTTTTGACTCTGATAAGAGGTTTCTGTAAACTTATTGACTACATGCTACTTGCTTTGCAACACATATAACAACTTCCTTGAAGTGTAATGTGAGGAACACAAGTATGTAGAGGGCATCATGTGACAAAGGGATTCAGTTTTGCAGCTGCCTTTTAAGTGCATGAGGGAGAGGAGAGAAACTCTGAATTCAGCAGGCCCAGAGGTCTATAAAACTCTTAGAAAAAAATGGTGCAAATTAAAATTAACTACACTCCTTGCCAAGTGGTGAGGCATATGACTGCACATTAGTTAGGAAATTGGTGACTGTATACATTAAAGATTTCCCTTGAATTTCCCTCTCTGTAGGCTGGTTTCACACTGGAGTTACTCTGTTGTCTTGAGTGCAATTACATGTGATTTTCACTCATCCATCTAACGTGGGTGAGTATCACAAATAACATCTAAATAGTCCAGTCCTCTGGCAACAAAAATGAGAACCCTCTTTGTGACAGTACAGCTGCACTACTGTACAACAACACTTCAAAGTTATGACATTTATTTGCTTATGAAACCCTTGTCATTATCCTGAAAAGCAGGGCATTTTCTGTACTGCTTTCCTTTTTAGTTTGCTACAACACAGGACCACTTCTGGAAACAATACAGTCTCTGGAAACTGAGATCTAAGCAGCATAGGTTTTAAGAGAAATAAATAGTTCCACTTTTCTTATATCTTTGCAAACACATGTCCTAAGAAGAGAGTAAGAGGAAGGCAAAGAGATGATGTCTTCCAGATGACACCTTTCTGGATGGAATCTGAAGTCGAACGCACGAGAAAATTTTCATTAACATTCAGATTGCATGTCATTTTGATTCACACTCCCTAAGCGAGCTAATTTGGGCTGCAGCCAACCTTCATACCGTGTGATGACAACACAACAAGCTTCACTGCCTTTCTCTCATTGCTAATGATTCCTTGAGTGACAGTTGTGGTCTCTGAGCTCGGCACGACACTTTACCCTGCAGCGACCTGCAGTGTCAGAGCTGCCTCTGCCCTTGGCCCCTGCTGGGCATTCTGCAGCAAGGACATTCTACTATGTCAGAACAATGGAAAAATAAGGAGAAGGTCTGCTCAGGATTGTGCTTGGAGAATGGTATGCTTTCTGTGTGTGTTGCTGTATTATAAAAACCACAGTGAATCATTTGATCTGCTCCCAGTGCCTCCACCCTTTCACACTTAACAGAAGGGTAGAAAGCAAAAAAATCTTCACCTCAGCTCTGGCTTCTTTGTGAAAATTGTATCTATGATGTGCTTCCCTCTCAAATGTTTTCAATAATCTATGGTCTTAAATTCTATCAAAGGTTTTGGTTAAATAGTCTTGATGGTACTATGGAAGCTTAATATTGACCAAATACTGCAAATTGCTAATTGTCACTTCAAGTTTTGTTAGCATGGGAAATATTTTACCCACTTTCTCTTGTGAATAGCTGCTATAATGTCTGATCTATTTCAATACCTTGCCTCTATGGGAGCAGTTTAATGAGGCCTGTACAACTGTCTGTCAAAGGCTGGGTGTTCCAATAATTCTCAAACTGATATTTTTATAAATACTAAACAGTTTATTTCCCCTGTTGAGAAAAACTGGGCATCATCTTATCAGGGTTTGGGAAATCTAAATTTGTGTGTAGGTTATAAAGAACTCTGTAAAATTATCCCTCAAGGGACTAAGTCTAACTGGAGGGCTGCTGCAATACCCTAAAGTTAATGAAAATGTATGGGCTGTTAATGATCTTTGGATTGATTATATGTATACAATGTCTCTCCAAATTCCATTAATTTCATGGAATAGTACTGTAAATACAAAAAAATGAAGTCCCTAGAGCTGTATATATCCATTGCTATGGGGGATAGATGCCTGCTTGAGCATTTTTCAACAGTGTTGAAAGTTTTGGTGACCTGAATAGAGAGACTTGACTAGAGCTCCAGCAAAGGAGTGATGGAATAGGGAAAATGTTCACACTCATAACATCTGTAAAAATTAAAAACACTTGTTTTGGAGTCTTCTCCTTGAAGTTCCTGTTGGCTGGGCTCCCGTTGAAGCCCAAATATAACTTGTCTAGAAGTAAACCAAATGGTCCTTGGATTTATTCTTTAGCCCCAATAATAATTGCCTTATTAAGATAGTCCATCCTATTTTACCTGACTCATCTTCATATCCTTGTTAAGCATGGTCCTTGAGTCATATTTACCTCATCATATTTGCCAAAGAACAGAGAGGGTGAAACAGTCTAAAAAACTGTGAAGAGACAGTCTAACAAAATTGGATTCAAGTACTCTTATGGAATTTGCTTTTGTATATATGTGTGTGTTTGTGTATACATATTGTAGAGATGTGTATCAGTAAAAAGGTGAAAACAATAAGGAAAATGAGAAAGGAACTCAGTCAAGCTGAGGACACAGTGCATGCTTTGGTTGAATATGATGTCTGAGGGATCTCTTACTTGTTAGAGAGTGTGGAGAGGAAGGTGTCTGAGAATGGAAGATTTGGCAAAGAGAAGAGAGTTGTTATTTAGACTTGTCTTTGTGCAATAGATCGCAGCTGGAAAGGACAGAGAAGAGGTCAGTGTGGGAAGATTCCATTTATGAGGTTTATTCTCTGCCTGTCCTCAGGAGCAGAATTCCTGGGTAGAGATAACACCTCTTCACAGAGGTGCTGTGAGGACCTTCCCAGGAGAGCATAGCTTTGGCATTATGTGCATGCAAAAGTTGTTGATATAAAAGCATCCAGGTTATAGGCAGCACTGCCCTATTTCCACTTGTTCTGATTTTTGCAGTGTAGTTTAGGGTTTTGGGTTTTGGAAAAAACTTTTCCTTAATACCTTAGCCATGGTTTGGCCCTCTGGTTACCTGCATGCATATCAATTCATACAGGGAGTATCAGCCCTCCTGGGCCTGTGGAAGCATCACAGACTTCTGATGTGCTGTCAATAATAGGCAGACAAGATGACCATTTTTTCCTCCAGTTTCTGCTACTATGCATTTCTCCAACAATATCACTGGTTTTACAGGTTATAGGCATCTTTAGAAACAGTGTCTGTTTGCTTTTAAAAGCAAGGGATTAAATATTATGTGGAATACCCACAGGAACTACCTGGGAGGTCCAGTGAAAGAGCCGAGGGCTTGTATTTAAGTATAAAAATACCTTTAGCATTGACTTTGTGAATGTGGACAAGTGAAAGAACAGTGGAGACTCATCAGATATTATTTTTGCCATGTGGAGCACAATCGTGTTTCAAAACCTTTGCTTTTCCAAGAAAGTGTGTGCTGTCATCCTTTTACCTCCTTTGCATCTTTTATTTCTGACATTAACAGCAGAATGTTTTGGCTTCATATCTGGCATAAGAAGCAAAGGTGGAACAGATCCAGTGTCAACACCCAGAGGCAGATTCAGCTCAGAGAACTGGTACAATTTATGGTCCTTTCCAGCACAAAGCAAGATCTGTGGAGCAGCTGATTATACATTATATTTCAGACAGACATAAAATACTACCCATAATACTGAATGAAAGGTATTGTTGTACATGAAATAAGAAATCTTTTTTTTTTTTTTTTTTTTACAGTTGAGGACGGAAGGCCAGTAAGGAATAAGTTGGACATTTCCACTGTTCCTAGGCAACATCATGATTTTTCTACATACCTGCTAGGTAAAAGTGACTGTTCTTACTACATCTGGCCCTGCTTCAAGCTTCACTGTGCAGATTTCTTATTTATAATTGAGAATTTAATTTTGAAGCTTCTTTAATTTCCTTTTTTGATGCAAATATGCATAAGCCATTTCTGTGCGCACAAGAATTTTACCATGATAAAAGCACTAGGGTGAAGCTCTAGTTACTGAACAGAGTACAGATTTCATCCATTTCACATCAGGATTTGAAGTGTAAATTACTTAAAAATGCATTTATTAAGTCTGACCTACTTTTTAATCTTCAATATTTTGGTTTCCTTACAATATGGGGAGCTCCAAGATTTGTTTGCTCCTGCCTGCTCATACTCAGATTACTCTAATCAGTGTAGGGAAACAACATTCATTTACAGTACGCAATATCCCTCAACAGACTACCCATGGGCCTGGGAATGTGCAATTCCTCAATTCAAGCTTTGTCTGTAACGCTGTCTTAGAAGGGTTGTTCAGCTTTTCTTTTTCTTTTTGTAAGTGTTGGGTTTCATATGCTTATATTTGCAGCTGTGCTACAAAATTGGGTGATGCTTGTCATGCTTACCCTCTTCTCAAACCAAAAATGTGCAGAAACTGATTTACTGTTATCCCAAAATAGTAGCAGCTTTCATGAGTCTTACAGAAAATAATTACAGTATGAATGAGACAAGTACTAGAATTATTGAGAGATGAAAATAATATTGGCAGTCCTTTACCTTCTTATTGAAACTGAAACAAAAGTAATAACCAAAATTTATAACGTGTGACTAGGAAAAGAAAAAACAGTAACCAAGGTTAAAGAAAAGACAGTGATAAGTATTTACGGTGATGAAATACCAAAATATAAGAAAGAAAGATAAGAGAGAAAAGATTGCTAGTTACTACTAAATGTGATGGGAAAGCAAAAATGAACAAGATAGTGTGCAAGTCTGAGAGGTGTCTTACACATTTGAGTAACAGGAAGATAGCACCTCTTAAACCAAATCTAGACCTGTAAATTTTTAAGCATTATGAATTATATCCCTTTTGTCTAAAGACTAAATCATAGAATCATAGAATCGATTGGGTTGGAAAATACCTCCGAGGTCATCGAGTCCAACCCTTGGTCCAACTCCAGTCCATTTACTAGATCATGGCACTCAGTGCCACGGCCAATCTGCGTTTAAAAATCTCCAGGGACTGTTACTGGCATTCCTGAATCCCACAGGGCCAGTAGCTGATGCAATGTTATTTCTCCTCTGCTGGAGAATCATGACAGGATGGTAGTCATTACTAATAATGAACAGATGGAGAAAACATTTTTGGAAATTAGTTTGAGATTTTGAAAAAAATATATCCATAATGCCTCTATTATGAGACCTGAGGTTTACAAGTATAGAAACTCAAGAGAAGCAAATTTCAAATTCATACACACAAACATTTGTGGAAATCATATCCTAAAGTCTCAGAGAATCCCAGATTACCATATATGTGCTTAGTATGATCATATATTTATTTAAGATATAACTCCATTACTATCCTTGAAATCAGAGCTGATGTTAGAGAGGGGAAAAGAGAGCTTTAACTACACTACAGATATTTGTCACCAGCACACGTTTCTGTGTCTTACATATACACACTCGTGCTTCCAAATATCTGATTTCTGGGAAAAAACAAATGCTCAGAAGCTTCCTGAGGATGTGCCTACTGTCAGAACAAATTGGATTTGAAAGAAACCTGAATTCAGGTAATTCAATTTGACCTTAAGGTCAATAAGGGCCAGTAGAGTCAGATCTGAGGAACATGCTGAACCTCAATTCTCTTCCCGGAATATTTTACTTAGGGAAAGGTCAGTTGTGGGGCAGTGGTTTACTTTTATGCCTTGGCATTAGCGTTGTGTAAATAACTACTCTCTTTGAAAAAAAAACGAAACAAAAAACCAAACAAAAACCAAAAAGCTCTCAAACGCCCACAATATTAAGCTTCAAGAATGTTTACCAAATACCCTTAAAGAGAGTGAATTCATAACAAAGAAACATAGCAACAATACAGACAAATATTTTCAAATAGATATCTTATATATGTAAATACCTGTGGATATTCTCAAAAAATAATTGAGTACCAGTTATGCTGTGCATACTGAAGACATTCTTCCCTCAACACTGCTGTTTAATTGCTCAGGAATTTTGGAAATATCATACCCCTGAAAAATTATTAACAATACTTAGTATGCAAAATGGTATGCAAAAAAGAATTGAGAAGTCTTTGTTATCTGGTTTTGTTTTATTTTGTTCTCCCTGTTTCCAACATTTATTAGCTCTGTGGTCTGCAGTGCCTGGGATTTTAGATGGTGATAGTTGAGAATAGTTTGTTCTTAGCCTTGCATTTCATGGCTGTCAATATTGTTGACTATGTGAGAGCCCTATCTGCCTTATTTCCACCATTCTGTTGGTGAGCGTTCAATGGCTTGTGGATCACAAACAGTGATGTCAGCGGTTCACTACGTCTATTTTTGTAGCTGTTGCTCCTTGTTCCTAGACTTTATTTGAATCTCTGCTTGTCAGGAACAAGTAAAAAATTAAGTTAAATCTTTGTGCTGCCTCAAAATAAAACGATGCTTCCTTTAGATATAGGGATAGCTCTTGCCCTCATAGGCACATTTGCTTCTATAGAAGAACATCTGCAGTGAAAAAATACAAGGTTTAACTGTCATGTTGAGATATAAAGCCTAGCACAGGACATACACAGAACAAGAAAGAAGTTGTACTGGAGCACATACATTTAAATAAACTGAGAGTTCATTCTTGTGAAACTGCTGTTCATTGGGACTGCACGATAACAACATATGCAACCATCAAAGCACTTCTCAGCTTGCTCATTCTGACACAGGGTATGTGGCAAAGATGCAATCTGGTCCATAGTAAAAGTCAATGTATTTGCTAGGATGCAGACATAGCAGTTTGGTTATGACTGCATGCTTCATTGTTCACAGAAGAAACGTGTCAAGTGTGATTGCATTCTTCATGCCTACTGTGATGCTTTCAATACCTGAAATAAATTCACTTCTTTTTTACACTCTTATAGCAGCATGCTTTTTTTTTTCTAATTTAAGTATAGAATGTGAAAATGTTGCTTTTGGTATCATTATTTCATGGCTACTATTGAATTTTGAAACAGACAGTGGTGTGTTTATTACAACAGGGGAACAGATCATCCTAAGCATTTACAGGGCATGATGCTGCAGTTGAATGGTAATTAGCAACCAAAATTCTTCATTCTGATGACTAGAAATCTATTTCACAATGATCCTGATGAGGTGCCACAGTTCCTGGAAAAGTAACTTTCTTGGTGTCTGATACATTATCTATGTCAGTAAAACAGTATTTGGTTTTAAACCCTTTTTTTAGAATTGTTCCTGAACCAGTAATTTTACAGTTTACTCTCTACATTTATGACTGAGATGAATAAAAGTCATGGGCTGTATATAAACAAGTGGAAAAGATGAGTTTGACCAGGCTGTATTAGAGAGAACACCAGGGAGTATATATTTGCTAAATTAATGGAAGCAAATTGCTCTCAAACTTAAAAACAATGTACCTTTAAGGGCAGAATTAGGAACCTGATTTCATGGACATGCTTTGCTGTGGCTTTAATAATTCCTTCAGTGTTTATGTCAGGACTTGAGATTGATTAATAGTTTATTTTCTTTCTCTCATGCCAATAAATTTATGGTAATAGTAATTTTGATGTATTGAAAGCCCATTTTTTTCTGGAGGTGCAGCTTCTTGAGAGTTTAGAACCTTGGAATTCTGTGAATATGAATCAGGAACTGAATGGCCTAATTTTATAGTTTCTTTTACAAAAGCATATAGGATACATTACCTCAATTTTGTATATTTTATCTCTTTATTCATTCTCTATAAGACCTATATGATCTTTACTTTAAAGGAATAACCTCTATTTTGCACAGATGACGCTTTTGTGATTTTTTTTTCACATATACTGAGTAATTCTGAGTACTTGGGAGTTAGTGACTTTGATTCTAGCTCCCTAGACTGTTACAATACAACAGCAGAAGCCAGGCTAGTGGGGAAAGTCCTCTCTATATGCCTTTCTGAAAATGTCATAACTCTTAAAAAGAGCTCTGACACAAGTTGTGTGTACATGTCCACATCTCTTTGAGAAACTTCCCTTTCACTGAGTAGATCCAAAGTTTAAATTATTCTAATCCTGTCTCACCCCCTGAAAATCAACCATGAATGAAATGCCTTTTTAAAAGTACTTTCCCTATGCATTGACTTTGGTTGGGAATTTATTGGATTTAAAAAGAGTAAAGATAGACAGAAATCAATATAGACATTCTGTCAGGCATCCAGATATTCTGTACTACTAATGAAATTTGGCTTAAAAAATGCCTGGCATGCTCATTAAAGCTACAGTCTGCCCTGATCATGCTTAGAGGGAACCTGTATGAAACATGCTAAACTAGAGACTACCACTTTCCAACATAAACAATTTAATGATTCTGTGCTTCTATGATTTTCAATCAGCCTCATCATACATGACCATGTGGAATTTGATGGTAACTGATTCGGGATTTTTCAGGTGGGTAAAAATCTTCATATCAAACAGTTACAAGATAATTTGATCTTTTTATCACAAATTAAAAAGTACAAAATAAATCAGAAAAAATTATACTTTTGTTAGGATTTTTTAGAAACATTAATGTTTTTCATTTGGACTTTTACAACATGGGACACTCAATTGGCATAATAAATCTCTAATGCCTCCTTAAATACTGTTGAATCCTTGGCCTTTGCATTATCCTGTGGCAACGAGTCAAATGGAAGCTCAGATCAACAAGCTTAGGACTAGTGGGAGCTGAAAGAAAAAGGCAGAGAAAGAAAGAAAGGAAAAGTCACATCATGTAACTTCTTCATTAGTTCACATCTATTTCTTTATCAAACAAATCAGTAAAATGTTACAGTAACAAAATTGCCATGATCACTTGTTCTGTTGTTTATTAAGTCTGACAGGTAATAATTATTTACAAAATCATTCAAATATCTTTACAAGTTCCATAGCTTATGCTAGTCCAATGAGCTTCTTATAGAAGAAGAATCCATGTTCTAATTTAGTCATTAAAAATATTTCATGGTCTGATAGACTTTCTATACTTCTGAGGCAAATCTTCAAGCCTTACTATAGTCAGAGGAGCTTTTTAAAGTTATATGAATTATGGATACAGTGTTTGCACATAATATAACCTTGGTAATAAATAAACTTTTCAAAATTCAATAAAAGGAAAATGAATAAAACTAAAATAGAACAGGTGAAATCCAGAAGCAGTTACAGCAGTTTAAAGAAGCCTTTCTTATATTTTCAAAATTTTGTGATGACTTTAAAAAGAACTATAGATTCTCCCAGAATAACTCCAAAGCATCTGTCTACATGCGTACTGATTATTTTAAGCCATTACATGTTTTTTAAATTGCTTCTAGTATATATATGCAAAGTAGTGTTGGACATAGTGTTAGAGAGTAAAGACAAATAGACTGACATACAGCCAAACACTAAAATAAGACTTTGCTTCCAAGGAAAATGTGTAACTTTTGATGCTTACTCAAATCTTTTATGTTCTCATACTAGTGAAAAAAATTAGTTACCAGACATTTTCTTATCTTAGACATACAATGCTGGTCTAAAATACTTGAAATACAAGCAGGAAAATGGGACGTGCTGTGTACTACAAAAAGCTTTCTACTTTGTAGCAAAACCTGGTGGAATTAGCCAGAAGGCTGAAACAAAGACCAAAAAAGCAGAATGCAAAATAAAATAATTGGTTTTTCCTCACTTGTCATCCTGTGTATGGAATTACTATTTTATTATTACAAAATTCAGACTTGTGGTCCTAATTCCCAACTTTCACATCAGCTGCAATTTAAATGCAAGTGGTGTTATGCTGTCAGGAATGAATGCCAGCAAAATGCTGGGCTGTGTCAGCGAGAGTACGAGTGGACAGATTGAGGGTAGGACTTGCCCTTCCTTTACTTGCCACTTGTTATACTACACTGAGGAACTGGTTTGGGCCCCAGTTCAAGAAGGTCACTGAAAAACTGCAGTTTAACAGAAGACAGCAAGATATTTTGGAGGCTAGAGCATTTATCCTGGGAGGAGAAACTGAAAGAGCTCAGTTTGCACAGCCAAGAGCAGAGAGGGCTTCAGGGGGACCTGACAGGAGCTACCCAGTGCTAGTGGGAAAGGTATCAAGGAGGCAAGTATTTAGTGAAATGTGTAGCGGCAAAATAAGTCAGTCATAAATTGAAATAAGGAGAGTTTGCGAATGTAAGTACAGAAAAAGGTTCACTATGAGGATGGTCACATACGGGAATAGGTAACCCAAGGAGCTCAAGGACCTCTGCTCTCAGAGGTCTCCAGAACACACCTTACTTAACAAAGCTCTAGACAGCATGGTCTGAATTTGGTGCTTGAGGAAACACTTGAACTAGTTGACTTCCCAGTGTATCTCCCAATTTGAATTGTCTTCTGCCTGTCTGCTTCTAGGATCTGCTGCTTCTTTCAAGATTGCTGAAAAGTATGTTGATGTGTTTTGCATAATACTTCCCTAATGCCTTAAGTCCCTGGAGTAAGGAACATAATTCAGGTTTCCTCCAGTCCCTTGAAGTTACTCTGTACCCTTGAGGCAATTGGACAGTTGTCCCTAAAGACATATTATGATAATTGTGTAATTTAAGTCAGTGACTTAATGCAGATTTTCACATTGACTTGCATAAGAAATCATGGTTCTTCTTTACTTCCCCCTGTGTTGTTTTAATATTGTTATTTAATATCACCTTCTCGTATTCAGTTTCTATGTTGTTGAAGTAGAGAAGCCTAAGACCAGATATTTTAGAATCCACTGAGGGAATTGCGATTTTGCAAGAGGCCATCAGCTTCCTAGTATAGCCCTTTGTCACTATAGCCAATTAAAAGGATTGTTTTGGTGACAGCCACAGTAGTGACACAGGTTTTACCATTGGGTTTTGCAGGGCTTCACTGAGAGCAGAGAAACAATGACACTTGGAACAACAGCAGACCTCACACTTGCCAAATGTTAAATCCATATGTCAGAAAAGTGGCAGCATTAGTTTAATGAGGATATGATTTTCACAGCCTAACAGGGGTTTAAACACTGAATTTTTCTAACTTCTAGTTTGGAAATAATGGAATTATTTTTGTTGAAAGTTTTCAGTAGCACTGCTTTTGAGACTCCATGGGATATCTTTGAATACTTGAAGTGCAAAAAGTAAGAAACAAATCCCCAGATTTTACAATGAGAAGTTGTAGACAGTATAAGCAATACTGACTCCACCTTCAACTTAAATGGTTAAACAGATGATATGCCAGAAGATGGCATTCAATTACATGCAATACTGTTTCAGAGTCTTGCACAAGTTAAATATGTGTATGAACACTGTAGGAGACACCTCCACTCTGGGTTTTACATCTGCTCCTGACAATTTCAATTGTTAAAATAAATTGCAATTTTTCTTTTCACTGACAATCTAAGTCTATAATGGATTAGGACTGTGTTATGATAGGTTTTACAGTTTTACATTTTCCAAATAATGCTTTAGGTGAAAGAAAGTGAGAATTAGGGGGAGTGGAGCAGGAAGGGATAACAAGAGAACATGAACATTTTTTTTGGTGACTGTCTCAGTGGAGAGACATACAGTCTCAGTAGATGAATTTTAGCCCTAATTAGGGCATTGTCAGTGGAATAGTTACTGTCCTATTTAGGAACTGTGGTAGACAAGTGGTTTGTTAGACAGCTTGTAAAAGATACACATGCATAATAAAGTCACTAGAGACCAGACAATGTATTGATGATGATCCCAGGGCTATTTCCAATTTTGCCCTTTGCATTGATTTTTGGGGCATATTCCTCTGATAAATGTGCTCCTAACTGTTTAACTGTGACCTTTGAGTGCCTATGTCAACATACAGCATGCAGTGCTGCTGGCTGGGTGAGGAGTGGCTGGAAAGTTGTTTGGCAGAAAGGGACTTGGAAGTGTTGGTTGACATCTGGCTGAATACGAGACAGCAGTGTGCCCAGATGACCAGGAAGGACAATGGCATCTTGACCTGCATCAAGAATAGGGTAGCCAGCAGAACTAAGGAAGTCCATCTCTACTTGGCATTGGAGAAGGCACAGCTCGAGTACTACATTCAGTTTTGGGCCTCTCACTTTAAAGAGTACAACAGAGGTGCTGGAGCATGTCCAGAGGAGAGCAACAAGGCTCATGAAAGGATTAGAGAACAGGTGTTATAAGGAAAGGCTGAAGGAGCTGACTTTGTTTAGTGTTGAGAGAAGGGAGCTCAGGGGGAAATGTATCACTCTCCAAAACTACCTGAAAGGAGGTTGTAGTGAGGTTGAGGCTCATCTCTTCTGCCAAGCCTGCAATGAGAGGACAAGAGAAAATGGCCTTAAGCTGAGACAGGGATGATTCATATTACGTATTAGAAATGTTTTTTCACTGTTAGGATGGTTAGACACTGGAAAAGGTTGTTCAGCGAGGTGGTGGAGTCACCATCCCTGGAGATTTTCAAAAGGTGTCTGGAGCTGGCACTGGATGATATGGTTTGGTGGTTTAAGGTTTACAGTGGTAGTGCTTGGTTGAGCATTGGGCTTCATGATCTTAAAGGTCTCTTCCAACTTTAACAATTCTATTATTCATATTATTCTGTATTTCAGCAAGTGCAGTGGTGAGAAAACTCAACTAGCAGTATGTGCCAAGGAGAGTGGATGCATGCCCTTTTTCATCTGAGTATAATTATTCTACAGCTAACACTGTTCTGAATAGTACTTGCACAACTTAGTCACAGCTAACATTGGTGATGGACAATTCTTTGTTATTTCTTGTGAAATTGTGGAATTACTGATACAAATTGCATAAGATTTATTCTGCATGACTCTGACAGAATAAACAAGATAAAATGCAGATTCTTAGGCTACTGGTGCAAAGTTGAGGAGACCTGGATTCACAGGGATGCTTTTATTCAAACTTTACACAATGTTCCTGACTCAGAAAATTATCTAAGTTTAAAAAATTCCTAGGAAATACTATTTGTTTGTATTTTTTTCCAGTCTTCTTTCTCAGTGAATTTGGTTTCTTCTTGCTTTATGTACCTTTTCTTACCTTTTCTTTTTGCTTCCTTTGTTGATGTCAGACCATCATTTTTATAGGTTTAGGAGCTCTTAATCTAACAATAGATATTGCTATCTCAGCTGACATTGAGAATATTACTAATTCATTCCTAACTTTGCTACTGCAGGACAATTATTTGCTACTCATGTTTAGTTTTCTTCTCTCTGTCTAATTCATACTATGCTGGATTAAGAAGCAGCATAGGTAGGGTAGACTCAGGAGAATGGGTCTGTTTTATCCTGATGGTTTTGCCATGAATGTTCCACACCTACCCCATCTTACATATATGGGATGAATACTTTTTAGGATGGCAGAATTTAATTCAGGAAGTTTGTGGCCTTGAAAGCACATGGCTTGCAGAGATTAGACTCTCAAATCCCATTTTATGACCTGCAACTCATCAGATGAAAACATTTCAGGGGTTTAGACATTTATTTTAGAGTGACAATACACTTGTCAAATTATTTCAGATAGGATCATTGATCATAATTGGGAATATGGTCACACGGAATGTCATCATTCTCTGAAAAAGAATGAGTGAATTGAGGTGGACTTCTTCAAACCATGAAAATCCAAGAACATTGAGCAACTTTGCCTTGCTTTATTTCTGGAATTATTTTATGTCTTCCTTGTTTCATTAGGTGCTTCCTCTGCCCACTTTGTTTTCTCAGTGTTGCATTAATAAAACTGATGCTTGACCTTCTGTCTTGATGCTGAGACCTTTGGGAAATCAGCAAATTGCTTAGAATGACAGCAGACCACCCACTAACACAGAGGAAACCCCAAGTGAAATAAATTCAGCATACCTAGCTTCTGATACCTGACCTAGCCCAAATCCATCACAGATGATGTGTAGAGAGTGTGGTCTTGAAGACAGATGCATACGAGCTTGTGGAATTATTTTAGGAACAATTCTTCTGAGATAAATGACACCAAGGACTGAATGACAAACCATATGTTGTTGGGATTATGGAAGGCAGAAAATGAACTGGGAGCCACTTTTCTATACTGTGATGCTTGTACCACTAGCAGTTTGGAGATAAAAAACATGAGATGGAAGTAGGTAGATCTTCTTACTGAGACTGAAATGATCAAAAACAGTGTGGATGTGTCTAGAAGTCATGGTCTAAATCCAGCATTCACACAAGAAAAAATGTTCAGATAGATTTTGACACTGAGATAGATTCAGAAAAAGCTACAAGGACTACCTGGCATCCAAAAAACTTATCTTTATTGTGAGAGACTGAGAAAATTCAGTTTATTTAATTAATCCTCCTAGGGTTTGAAATGCAACTTATTAAGAGTATACAAGCCTTTTCTCTACTATTGTAAATCTTTCTCCTTGCTATTGAAGTATTGCACCTAGGAAATCAAAAGTGTTTGTGTCAAAGAAGATGAAACATTTCTGATCTAGGACATTTTTAAAACAGGAAAATATTAATGCCAAATCTGACATTTGGTACTAGAAACAATTCAAACTGAAATAACTTCATGCTTGTCAACACTGGTAATGTTTTTCAATCAAAGTTGGCTCAGTCAGTTTCTAAGGATTGTGTTCTAAGTCAAGCAGAAGCAATTCAGGATCAGTAGGCCAACTCTTGGATGGTTAAAGGATGACACTTTAATCTCTTTACAAACACATAATTGATCAATCTGTTTATTTCAACTTACTAGCTGAAAGTACTAGAAGCAGTTATCTGTCAACAGATCATTACCTGCCCCTGCCTGTGAATCACCCACAGGTGGTCCCATGAAGTTCTCTCCATTAATGGCTCATTAGGTATTAATAAAAGTAGTGTATAGTGACAGTGAAGGAAAATAAAATTAAGTCCTGTGTTATCTCCAGAGTTAGTGGTCAGATGGACCTTATCACAGAAGGTGACAGCCTCACCCACCCTGACTGACAGAGAGTTGCTATCTGTGTACAGCTCATTTCTGTCTGGTGAAAAAGCTGACGTGTTGGTGAAGGTCTTCTTGGGGCTCAGTCACTAAAGATGTAGGAAGATTTGCTTTGATGCAAATAATAAACAGCTGTTTACACAGCATGTTTGCACAGCATGTTTGCACGTGCTTTAATAGCATCACTTTCCTTATCTGGGTTTTTTCCCTACTAGTTGCACAGTGTTAACATCTGTTAAACAACAATTAGCAATACCTGAAATTAATTAATATTAATGAAGATGCTATTTTCATCATGGCAAAGACATGAAAGTACATCTCATAAATCCCTTTGTATTTTGATATCTTTTCACATTTGAGGAAGTTTACATATTCCTTGTGTGATTTTATCACCTATAACTATTTATGAGTGATTTTATCCCTCAGCTCAAAAGCAGACTTGAAAATGGTTTCATGATTTCTTAAGTCTTGAGGACAAAGGTTATGATTGTGCTGTCATATCAGGCATAATACAAGAAACACAATTTCATTAGTATGTCTTCTGAGTGATCTAAAGCATATCTTTTGAGAAAGGTACAACCAATCTGGTATGAAAGGTCTCAAGTGAGAAAGAGAATACTGTATCCTATGGGATGTTGCAGGGAAGCGATGGGTCCAGCCAATCCTCCGTAACAGGGAGCGCTGAGAGAGAGATCTTTTCACTGTGGGGGACGAATGGCAAAAATGTGCTTATTCCAAAATCACAAGGCTTTTATAGGGAACCGAGGGGAAGGTACTGGATCTGGGAAAGGACTGGATAAGGGCTCAGGTGGGAGGGAGCTGCTTAGGTGCTCAGCTAGCAAATGGAGAAACGAGAGGATAAAAACCAATAGAAAACCAGGGATTGAAGATAGACAGGTGTGATAACCAATAGGGTTATGACAGTGCGGAAGCTGGCAGGAGTGGCACCCATGCTGCCGCATGTTGCACTGGGAACACGAGGCGAGGGCATCCTGGCACGCAGCCGCCCCTGCTTGGACCAGCAGGGGTAGCCCTGGCTCATCCTGGGTCGACGGGGGAATGCCCTGGGCAAGTTCTGTCTGCTGCCATCGTGGCAGTGCAGGGGAGGGCAGGGGCCCCACACTCCCTGGGCGGGACCGTCCCAGCCTGGGGAGAGACAATGCCCGCACCTAATGGGTGTGGTGAGTCATCGGAAACAATGCCTCAGGGGACAGGGGAAGGGGTGATAACAATGCAGGGAGGAGGGGATACAGAAACATTCTGAACTAAAACCCTGTACAGAGAAACTGCATAACTTTAAAACTCCAACAACTCTCTCATGTATGCAGCTGGTCAGGTCTGCTCTGCTTTCCAGCGCCATCCTCCTCTGGGGTGCATTTTAGTGTTTTCCCACAGTATCCATAACAAATTGTTTCTGCACTTAATCACAATTGAGATTTAAAAATGTGCATCTTAACTGTAGCTTGAATTTAACTCTGCATTCAGTCACTGATGCTTTTTAATACCTTGATCTCAGGATAATAAGAGTATGTGGTATCTGGCAATACACTTAGAGGTACATCATAGCATTTCTATGAATGCTTTCTGGCATTCTGGAATTCTTTATCAGGTTATAGAATATTGTGGTAGTTTTGACTTTAGTTTCAGTTAGGCCTCAATTCAGAAGGCCCAGAGGATGTGACATAATTAGAAGGGACAATCATCACCTGACTTAAGCAACCAAAGAGGTATTTCATATCATCTGACATCATCAAGAAGTATAAAAAGAGGGGGAGGTGGAGCTTCTGCCTCTTTCTGCTCTTCACCTTAGACCCATGAGGACGCACTGCCTGCCTCTACCGAGATTAGGCCTTGCTGCCATCCCCACTGTGTTGTCTAGGGAGGTGAACATTTTCTTGTTCATTTTTCTCCTCTCTTGCTGGGAGTTTTCTCTAGAAGAGCTTTTGGGAGGCTTTGTGGGGTTCAGTGGTTGGAATCTGTGTTATCTGGTTGGGGGACTTGGTAAAATTGTTATTTCTTTTCACATTTGTATATATATGTGTTGTATCATATTCTGTTGTTAATTTTTTTTCTTCTGTGTAAATATAAAAACCTTGCCATTTAAAGTTCCACTTCCAGGGGGTTTTTTTCCTCCCTCTTTTTCCCTTGGTGGGGGTGGCTCTGACAAGCAATTGGGCAGTTGGCATTTTGCCAAACTAAACCAAAACATAAACTTTAATAATAAGAGCTCTCAATTGCAGATTTTCTTGGAGTCCTAGTACATCTATACATACGCTGTGGACAGTAGGTCACTAAAATATTTTCTGGATGTCTTATCCGAATGCTTCACCTTCACCGTTTTGGCAGTGTTATTTCTCATGGACTCTGTGGCTATCAGCCTCTGGCCAATATTTATTTGTTGTATGTCAAGTAGAAATGTGCACTGATTGCATTAGCTCTTGTCCATTTGCAGCTTTACATGAGTAGTTTAACAATACTCCTGCTTCAATGACTCTGATATAAAAGCCTGAATCTCTGCTGATAATGGATATGGAAACCAACAATTCAGGTGTTCTCTTGAAGATACCTATCAGTAGTAATTTAATATTGTATACTGTATACAATAAAATTATAAATTAAAATTATCTTACTGTTTTGTAACATTTGTAATTTTCTAAAGCTGGCAGACCTAAAGTAAGTATATGAAAGCTCCAGTTTTTATTTCTGTAGCCTCTATACATTTTTATTTTTAAAGCAACAAAATCTGTTTGCAGCTACCACTTTCTTCCCATAACTCTACTAAACTGAAAATTATGAATGATAACTAAAAAGAAGAGAATTTTTTTTAAAAGGAAACATTTTGATTGTAATATAAAGGGTTTTCTTTAATTAAAAACAATGTATACATACATACATTATGCATATATATGCACACCAATCTAGAAATGGATAAAAAACGTAATTTTTTCTCAATCTTTCCTCTTTCCCCAGCGCCATTATTAAGTTTTCTGATAAAGATCCCTGGAATTATTAGCATTTTCCCCAGCATATCCCTTAATTATACACTTATTAACTCTGAAATAAGCATTTCTGGTCACTTTGGCCTTATTCATTCCAAGACATCTAGACTGGTGATCCTTCCCAGCTGGTTATTTCCAGCTGCCAGACTTTTTGGCATCTCAACAATTTCCCAAAGTTAAGTGTATCTTCCATTTCAATAGATTTATTATAAATATATGAAATTATTTTTCAGGGTTTTTTTATATCCATGTTCCAACATGAGGAGTCCCATACATTGCTGCAGGTCATTTTACATACTACTATAAAACAATTCATAAGTATGGTGAAAAATTTATTAGGCAGGAGTAGAGTCTTGTCTACACTTTAAAGTTAGTTTGAATTAATTCTTGGATTAGGGTTAGGTGTGAATTGTAAGTGTGATAACTATTTCTGTCCATGTGCTGACAAGTGAGGGTATGAGGAGGCTGGATATGTGGCCTCAGTATTTCCTTCAAAAGGTTTTATACTAACACTAAGATGGAGTATAAAGAACTTGTTAAAAATGGCTACCCCTTCAGTCAGTACTAAGATATTATTATCTGTTTTATTTTTAAAAGTATCTTATTGCTAAAATGATGGGATATAAACATCAAGTTATTGCAAGATGGATATATGTTTCAACAGTATATTTAGCTGATGCTTGTGTCCTGTAACAAATACAGTGTACAATTGCAATTATCTAGATCTTATAGTTATTATTCTGGGATAAACCATAGATCGTCATAGAAATGACATATAAAGGAAAGGAAGATTTTTTAATTTTTTTTTAAATTTTGTATCAAAAGATGACATGTCAAAGAGACATATTTTGCTGGACACTCAAATTTAATATTTTTTACATTAATAATATATTATGATGGTGCAGCTTTACCCTACTTCTCAGCTTTGGATTTAGGCTTGTGAAATTAAAAACTTCATGTTTCTAGGCTCAGTATAAATGGTCAGGTAACATGCAGCAGACTCACATCAGAAGTAAGACTTTTAACAGTTTGATTGCTGTTGGGTTTTACAGTTTCCTTTATTAGCTGGTTTCTGGAAGGATAACATTTCATGCCTTTTATCTTGTCCTCTGACTTGTTTGGATGTCTCATAACTTTAAAGAACACATTATGATTACAAGAATCTTGAATAATCTGCTGTCTTTAAATAGCAATGCAAACGGGGCTAATCAGGGGGAAATAAATGTCTTTCAGGAAGATCTTCAATGAGCACCATATTGTGTTCAAAGTAGGGATCAGATTCTAGCCTCAGTGGAGTTTGGCAGGAGCTGGGAGCATCTCAGAGCTGCCCTGCAGGTTTGAGTTATCAGCTCTAGCAAGTCCACTACCAACTCCAGATCACATCTGTATCCCCTCCTTGCTGAATTTGCCCGGCATGATGGGTCCTGCTGCATAAAAGAGAACATCATCTGCAAGGAGAGAGGGTGGCTGCTGAGGAGAGCAGAGCACTCCTGTGTTCTGCTGGGCATGGTAGCTCCAATATCCAAATGCAATTTTTTTCCTCCATTATGCTGTGTGTCTTTGGGTTTCCAGTGAGCTCAAGGTCTCTTGGGATGCGAAATTGGAAGCCTGGCATGGTAGACAGCCAAGACACTGCTGGCTGCAGACAAATCCTGCATTTTTGGAGAACAGCACCCATGGAGATAACAACTTCATTGCACAGTAGGAATAACAGTAAAAGTGACCTAATATGTTTTCTCTGAGTTTGTCTGGCTCTCAGCTTCAGGCATTTGCCTCAGGTATAATGCAGTCTGTTTTTATACAGCAGTAGTAGTCGCTTAAATAAAGACCCTATCAGGAATCACTGCACACTTTCAAAACTTACAGCAGAAACTATCAGACTGTTTTGCAGAGTGCTGCTTCCACATGTCTTGATGTTAGTCTTACCTGTTAGTGAAAATTTTGCAAAAACATATATAGGCAATAGCCTCTGAGTCTTGGCTGTAGTTAGGCTGTGCATTTGAAGCTGGCATTGCATTTAGAGTTTTGAGGTGTCTTCATTAAAGGTATATTTGGATACTGCATTTATGAAATGACCCTTTCAGAAAATGTGATGACTGGATAAATTGCAAAATACTGGCTGTGTCTACTCAATCTGCTGTGAGCAAGAGTAATCTAGGGAGAAAATTGTCTTTCCTAGTTTCCTAGAAGCTAAGGAATAATCCACTGGCATGATTTTCTCATTGATTTCAGTGAAGAGGAAAGATGAAATCAGTAAAGACAGCCTACCTGATTCTTTCATGATACCATTTAAAGTGATTGAAGACTGCATCTATTTACTTTCTTTTACTGGGGTAAGATTAGGCAGGTACTTGGCAGAGAACCTACTGCTTTTCTTTACTTACCCTGGTGCTAAGATGAATGTTACAAGTTGAAACCTATTTTCTTACTTGAGACATAACTTTGTAATAAGGAAAGAAATAATGTATATCTAAAATAATATACAAAGAACTTACACTGGTTAAATATCTTTATTTGGTATTATGTGTCAGTTTTCATTGTGTTTCTCTTCTCTTTGCCTAAATTAACTGAACTTACTTTTACACATGTTGTACAACAAATTTCAAAATAATCACATTTTGCTACAGCATTTATTTCCAAGTACTCTTCTACACAGTGTAGCCTCTGTTTTGTAAAAGCTATATCCCTAGCCACTTGGCAGCTCATTCTCAATTCATGTGCATTTAGTTACAGCTGGCATAAAAAGCAGAGTTTTCCAAGGACAGTCTGCAAACTTGCCCAGTGGAAATTTTAACCTCTATAAAATTGTTTTGTGATCAAATTTTTTCTCTCAGTCCTGTTTGGTCGGATCATGGCCTTGGGTAGAAGTACTGGAGCCACTGAGCTGCCAGGGTGATATGCATAACTAGAATTACACTGAAGGTAAAAAAAGCAGCTCTTAAACTGCACAGACATTTCCTTCTGTTGAATCCATTGCACAGTCAATGTCTAGGACACTCAGAGATTCTTACAGAGGCACACTGGTTTTAGATTTCTAAACAAAGAGTTATTGTGGTTTGTTGGTATTTTGAAGTTTGTTGGGTTTGGTGTTGGTTTTTTTTTTGTTTATTTGTTTGGGTTTTTTCCCAATTGCAGAAGTTTTAATGATAATTAAGATTTATCTGAGCAGAAGATGCAGAGACTTCAACCCTTGAGAGTGTGCCAGAATGTTAGGAAAGGTGTTGAACCAGTACGGAATATCTATCTCTAAAATAGCATATATGTGGTTAAAAATAATGACAATTTCTTTAAAAAGAATTTAAAATCCCCTTATAGCCACAGAATCTGTTCTTGTCACATTTAGTAATGTTTTTCTTTAGGCCTGTAATTGCAGTAATTCTGTCAGGCTGCCAGAAGAGTGAAACCGTTGCACAGGAGGGTGAAATGATTTGTACAGATCAGTCTGGGACAACAGTGGAATCAGGAGGAACAGAATAGAGGCCTTCAGAGCTCCAGGTAAGTGTCCCACCATTTCAGTGACAGAGATTTTCCACAGTCCTTCAGACTCTCACAGGAGCACTCAGGAGATAAGATCCTGTGCAGTGCAGAAAACAACAGGTTCATATCTCATTAATTACCTGAAAGTATCAACAAATATGTATCATGTTCTGCTACATGTGCCTTCTTACAATATTCAGACTTAAATCAATTTATATTTTAAAGTTTAGATTACTTGGACTATTTTGTATGTTAAAAGATATAATTTGAGATGGAAACCTTGTGGGTATGCAGTTGGGTGATATGGATATATGATTTTCCAATCAGAAAGTTCTCAAACTTGTACAAATTGGTCCAGCTGCTGGGTCTAAGGTGTTGTTTTGTTCATGCTGGTATTCTGAGATTCTTAAATGAACACCTAAAGTAGAACTTGAACTCACATTAATGACTTACAGTCAGTGGGGAGTGTAAGTTTGTGTTGCTCACTTGCAAGACAGTATGAGTAAAAGTAGCACAAAGATTAGAGACTGTGAAGGAATCTGCATTTACAAAGAGAGAGATGCAAGGAAGTTCTTAGTGTTTCATAAGTCAGAGAATAGAACCAAATCAAATTAATTGAATCAGAAAGCAGTCCCACTTCTGCAGGTTTCTTTGCTCATACTACAGTATTCTACTACTCATGACAGAAGTTTATGGAACTGAAAATTAGAGTGAAAACCTGCAATTAATGCATTTGCAAAAAAAAAAAAAAAAAAGCCTGAAGTTTGAAAACATAAAGGTAAGATTTCCTGCATATTCCTTATAAGGCATTCTTCTGACACTTCCCCCATGCGGGATGTACTCTAAAAATCCCATTATGTGATTATGTGATTTGTTGTGTTCCAGTAAAATAAGCCTCAAATTAACAAACCCCCAAATGAGCAAACAATGATCATTCCAAGCAATATTTCAAATGGAAAGCGGAATACCTTTTCAGCTGGGTGTTGGATTTTTTTCATTTGAAATGACAAATTTCATTAATATATTGTATTGCTAAATCTTGTCTCAATACTGCATATGAACACTTGATGTGACTTGTTTACACCCAGTATATTTAGATATTATTTCCAAAACTGTCTCTCTATCAATTTCTCTACTTGTCTGCATAGATGTAAACCACAAATAATACAGCTGAAATTAACAAGGCCCCAGTTCTGTAAAGTCAGCATAGAAGAGAGAAGAATTAAATTATGGAGCCTATTTCTCCTCCATTTTATAATATAGTAAAACCATTGCAAAGCTATTGGATCAACTGGAAATCCATGTAATTTACATGAATTTGAATAGAGAGTAGACAATTTGTTTTTTATTTTCCTGATTACCGTGGGCTTATGTCTTACTATGTAAAACACATGCTCTCTGTAACTCCTGCCCATACAAAACTGGCATACATAAATTGCAGATTACAGCTCCAGTAGAAGTGAATCTCTATTTTGCAGGTTACTACTACAGACCCAGGGTATGATTTGCAGTCAGATCCTTAAATTTAAGTACTGACATGTACACTGGATGCTTAGGTTCTCATTGCAGTTATTGGGAAAATGGTCAGCAGGATCAATGGAACCTAAAGAATTATTCCACTGACCAGCCACCAGCTATTTATTTTACAATGAACAAAGCTGCTTTTCTAGTCTGTGCTAGATCTGTTCTGAGAAATTTAGTTATGTGCTTGTCAGTATAACAGGACATTTTACTACTATGAAAGTGAAATATTACAGAGGCATGAGGCAGCACTGCCTCCGCCTGATCTAGCCAACACTAGTCCCTATGGAAAAGCCCATTTAAAAAAATTAGCTAGAGCTTGGAGCTCACCTACTTTTTTCCCTTGCCTTACACAGATTATTAAATTTCTTATCAGTTCATCCTCACCCTGCCCAGTTGCCTTAAACAGAATGAATCAGAGAATCCAGAGAAAGCACAAGAAAGGGGGAAGAGGCTTTCAAAAACTCTCTCAGAAAGCAAGTCTAGCTAATGTTGTTTCACATATTCTTTACTATCTCCTATGAAAGACAGAGACTGTCCCCATACCAGGAGTGTTGAGAAATGATTCTCTTTCATGTGATAGTAAATATTGATGAAAGGGAATTGAAGGCACCCTGGATATGACATTAGAAATCACTTTGGAGTAAACAGCCTGAATATTTAGGTATACTTCATACATAATACTAATAATGTATAGCAATATGAACAATATTACAAAATCTGCATGGAATTGCAAGAAATATATGAAATTACAGGATATTTTTATAGTCTACAAAGTAAATTTGAATGCTTAAGAAATTCAAAGACTATAATGTGAGAAAAACTTCAATGTGTTTACCCAAACCACCTATCCCACAAACCTTCAAATTGAAGTTTTTAATTATCAGTTCATTTATTTTTAATATGATTAGTTATTCTTTGTCAGGTTTCCTCATCCATCATTTCATGTGCTGATACTGAATTTTTTTTCTTCCAACAGCATGTACAAAAATTGCTGTATATGAAGTGACAGTTCTTTCTTCTTTTTTATGTTTTTCCCCCCAGCTCTAAGGAAAAAAGCTTTGATTCATGATTTACTGATGTAGTAATTTATTCATTATTTCAGGCTTCGTGTGTTCATTCCAGTTTCCATAACATTTTCTATAGATACTATCAATGAGTTTTCAGTGTTCTTCAAAATTATTTGCTGTTTATCTGTTTCATAAGAAAGTCTCTCAAGACTGTGATGCTCAAGTCACACTATCAATAGAGAAAATTTACTTTTACCTTTTCATTCTTTATAACAATCCTGACACTGCTAAATGTAAGTGTTTAGGTTTATTCTTGTCTGAAAGGCTGTTAACTAACTTAATCCATTAGATTCCTCTGCTTTTCTCCAAGATACAACTTGGCAAGCAGGGCAAGCAACACTCTGCTCTCTGCTCAGACTTCAGAGTTCAGCAAGGAAACGGTACAGCAATCAGTGCAATTGCTTTCTGTAGCTGCATTTCAAAGGATGAGAGAACATGTTGGAAACCTTAGATGTTGTCTTATTCTGCTATCAGCAGCATGCAGACCACAGGCACAGCATAGCTTTATTGGACATGGCTTTTTGAGAAAGCCTAATTTCACTCTATGATTTTAGATGTGTACTTGTGTGGTGCTTTGTCCTTCCCTGATTGCTGAGATGGATGCCACACTATACTCAAGAATTATGATTTTTTTTCAGGTTTCTCAAGAGTCAATAGTTATAGTTCCTACCTAAAGGTGATTCTACATGCCGGGGCTTTCTGTTAGGTATCACCTTCTGACACTAAGATGCAGTTTACCAGAAAAGTGGAAAATAAGACCTTTTGCACTCTGTGAACATCTTTAAAGCCAGTGGATACTTTACATTGCACTGACAATGTTTACATTTCACATTTACAGCATATCCTTTGCAAGGATCATCTCAGCAGGCGCTTTAAAAAGAAATCACTGTGTAGACTCCATTCAGTCCATCTTGTTTGGGTTTCGTCCTGACTATGTCAACTCTTAAGTTTCAATTGATCCAGGACTACATCTTGTTGTTTTTTTTTTCTTCTGATGTGAAAGTACATGAAAAATCTCACCTGTGTCTCTCTGTCACAATTAAGATACAAATTTTGGAAGAGGTAGAAATTTGTCTAAATATTATGCAAATACTTCCCCCTGTTTTCAACACTGCCACTGTGCCAGTGGGGTTTTTTTGTTTGCCTTAAGATTAGTTTTACTTTATAAATAATAATCAAACAGTTGCTTTGTGTGTAAAAGAAATTGATTTTCTGTACCAATGTAATGTGGTCCTAATTGTATTAGGCTACAAAGTTGCAGATGAAAGCATGGCTGCATTGTTCAGGTTTGAGATTAAAGTTTTTTTCCTTTTCTTTTGATAAATCAAATGACATGGATATTTTGCAAATATATTTGCCCTCAGCAATTTCCTTTTCTAAATTCATAAATACAGTGCACTGCTTAAGAAAAAAAAATAAAACCAAAAAACCAAAAACCCCACTTGGCCCTGTGCCATATAATACATATATAGTACACAGGATCCTGTGGAGGTCATTTGAAGTACATGACCCATTTTGAATTCCTTCAGTTTGTGTGATTTTGTCAGACTTAAACTGATGATTCTGACAATATTTTTCAGCATTCTGTGCTGAACATTTGAATCTGGCTTCCTACCACTTTTCATACTAATGCTAGCTTTCAACTTCATGAAATGCAGTTAAAATTAAACAAAAAATATCCCACACATAATTATAAAATAACACTCAGTCTATCATTTAAGCCTGCAGGCATTTTTAGATGCTTATTTTTATTTGTGTTATGTGGCTTTTCTATAATACTAATAACTATTTTTCCTGTACATCTTTAATTCCTCTCAGATGATGTCAGTTTATGAGACTAGTTTAACTCTCTTAGATGTCTTTCCAGGACTCAGTGACCTCACTCTGCAGGAGTGGACATTCGGAATGTGCAAGTGTGCAGTAAACTTCCTGCCTCTTTGTATGAACTATCCCGAGGTGTTTTCTGCATGTCCAAATCTGTGAGGGAAGAAACTGCAATGATGCCAGAAAGCTGCTCTGAAGTTCCTGATGATTCTCAGAAGCTATTTTGCTTGTGGGGTGATTCAGTTATGGCCGAAATTAGTTCAGTTGTTAATTTTGGTTTGTAAGAATAAGAACAGAAAATATTTTGGAATTAAGGGCTGTATTCAAGCTGTAATTTGAATACGTTGAAGAATCGTTCTAACTGTGGGGTCTGGGGGCTGTTCCATTTTTATGTAAATGCTGAGACTGCAGACTTGTGTTGAGACCTCCCTGCTGAAACTTCAAAGGCATTCCTTCCGGGCAGAGAGTTTATTCTAGAAGAGTGGAAGCTCCTTCCTGAGGTTCAAAGGGTCATTGCTAGAACGCTCATTATCTGTAGGGAGTGGTGACTTGAGTAAAAATCTAAAAAATAGTATTAATATTGCTCATGCTCACAAGGTGACAGGATGTGGGAATTAGTCAACAATGGAATAACATGACTAGAATTTTTTTTTCGGGGGAACGGAGGGGATGGGATAGGCTATGTAAATGTGCTTACAGTATAAAGAAAGAGACTTTTCAAGTATGACAAAATTTTTTTTATTCAAAGCATCTAAACTTGATTTCAAAGTCAAACCAAGGCTGGTGTCAAAACTGCTTCAAAGAGCTATCACATAATGAGGGAAGATTTCATGTTATTGGGAAAAAAATACAGAAGTGATGTAAAATCAACCAAGAATATATTTGTTAAACTTTTTGTTTTTCTGTACTTTTTACAAGGGACAGATGGGACATCAGGAGGTAAGATGTAGGATGTGACAAAACTGGAATAGAGCTGAGGTTAAATCTTTCTACACCATATAGACTTTCTGTACCAGCAATACTCCTGTTTCACCAGAAAATAATTATTTTGTCCACAGTATCACTGTCTGCTTCAATATTTACAGTCATCAATTGCTTGCTTTTTGCATTCAACATGCTCCTCTATTCAGAAGTGTAGATGCCAAAATATTAATTAAAGTTACAGGGTGATTAACTGTGGCTTTTGGGTACCACCACATACAGTTCCAGAATATAAAACAGTGAGAGCATAATTTTCTTCTGAAAAACAGAAAACTTTCTCAGTTGGTGATGCCAACCAAGAACAAGGCACAGAACAGTTCCTACTGACCCAGCAATCTGACCTTTCTTCTTGTGTATATTATATCATTAATACATTTCAGTAAATGAATAAGTACATAAAAGTTAAAAAAAAATAAAAAATTCTCAAAATCATATCCCACCAATCTACTTCTCACAGACAAGGATAAGAAAGTAAACATTTGACAGGCATCAATCACAGTGCCTGTCACCCAGTAGAAGTGAAATCTGTGAGAATCTCTGGAGGTTAGGACCTATATATACTGAATGCCCTTGCCATATCTGTTCTCATAGAGCTACCTATCAGAGAAAACATAGTCCCCATTATACTGACAGGCAGTCAGAATTTTTAACCAGTTCATATGAATACAACGAGACAAAAACCTAGAGAAAAACTATTTATGTATATATTAGTAAGTTAAGCATTTCCAGGTGCTCATGTCAGTACTACAAAATTTCTGGAATGACTGCTGGCACACTTTTGGCCTGAGTAAACAGGCAGTCTCCCCAGAATTTTGTTAACAAAATTTAGGGTTGACATAGGGAAGGAACCATTCCTAAAAATTAGACCAGATGTTCTGTAGAGTGAGCAGGGACAGTTTTGTCCCATTTAGTCTTGAGAGGACAGAATAGGTGCTACCACTGTGTCAGTTAACCAGTAGAATGAGGTGTATTGTGAGTATCCTGAGCCATTGGCCCACTGTTGAATCAAAGGAAAAGTATCAACCATTGTATTTCTTGCCACCTTCCACATGAAAATGTGTATTTTCTGCACACTTGTTTTCCTTAAAATCTCAAAATTATTGAAATGGTATTTTTCCTAATATTTTCATTTCATTTGAATATTGTTCATTCCATAATTAAATCTCTGTGTGTGCATATTTCACAATAAGTGAAAGTAAAGGTGTAACTAAAACTCTCTTTTCTAGACTTTTGCTGTTAATGTAAAATGAAAGCTAAAAGTTCATATTGCAAAACAATGAATATTAGGATTACTCATCTTACTGTTATACCAGTAAATAGTAACTGGTGCACCAGTAACAAAAAATGGATTATATCGTCTGGCTTGCAGATTTATGTCAGACTCTCATGCTGATAGTATCACAATTTATAAAACAAGACATTGGATTGAAAGTGTGAGTCTGACTGAAATGAATTTAGATATAATTATTATTATTCATGTGAAATTACAAGGGCTTCTTACCATTTATATTGATGGAATCACTTTTGTTCCACTCAAGGTTTTTTACTTTCCCTCTACGTGAATGTAATGGCGATCCTTCCACCTCTACATTTTGGTTCCCCAACTGCAGCCATAAGTTTGATGAAATTTTAATAATATTTGTGCTATGTAATGGCTTGTAATAGGCTACAGAATGATTTTACACTAGAAAATGTGCTTCCCCAAAGGATTCAACAGGAAAGTGTAACTATGAGCTACATGGAAAGTAGCTGCCATGGATTGTGAAGCTTTTAAAGGTAATGCTGCACTCCTAAAATACTGGAGTATCGCATTTTATGACATCAAAAGCCTTTATCTATAGCACTTTAATACTGGAATATTTTTTAGCTAAATGATAATGGCTGATGGTTGTCATTGTTGCCTGATTGAATGTTTTACAATGTTATCCCATTTTTATTACTTTCTATAACTTTATATTTCTCCTTCACCTACTAAATAGTAAAAAGAAGTGTAACTGAAAATCAGCAAGTTAAAATAACTGTGCCATAATCCAACTGAAATACTTTGGATTTTTAAAACTTGAACATTTCCCAAGAGATATGGAAAGTTGCTTGAAAAATATAACTACAACTGTCCTGGATATAATATATATATATATATATATATATATATATATATATATATATATATATATATATTAGCCACATCTCTTTATTTTATTGAAATAGAAAATTAAATTTTGCTATGTATTGTCATTATCAAACCAAAATTGTTCATGTTCTCAATTTGTATTTTATCTACCAAAACTTAATTCTCAAAACAAAGATCCTTCAAATTTAAAGTCAATTGCATCTATACCTAGATCTGGATTTAAATGTTAGATGTGGCATCTCAAGATTAATCTTGTTATGTCTTCATAGATACTCATGTCCGTATTTGGGACTTGCAGGTTTGATATACATACAGCATCATGGTGGCCTGATCTTGGCTGGCTGTCGGACTTCCACCCACATGCTCTCTCACTCCCTCTCCTTAACAGGATTGCAGGGGGAGGCAGGCTGAAAAAAAAAGATGAAAAAGCTCATGGGTAGATATAAAGACAGAGACATCACTTAGCGAAACAGGCAAAACTATCACAGGCAAACAGACTCAACTTGGGGACAATTAATTTAATTTATTGTCAAGTAAAACAGATTTAGACAAAGAGGAAAAAAGCTAAAATAACATCTCCCACCTTTTTCTTTACCCTGTAAGGCTCAACTTTGCTCCATTGCCGAGTTCTCTACCTCCCCTTTCCCACCAGGTGCAAGGGCACAAGGAATGGGGGTTCTGGTCAGACCATAAAAACTCTGCTCTACAATTTCTTCCCTCTCACACTTTTTACATGTGGACCCTTCCCCAGGCTGCAGGGAAACATTTTCTTCACAATGGTCTCTTCATGGGTGATCTCTGCTTCAGCACCTGGACTATCTTCTCCAATTCCTTCTTCTACCACCTTAGTGTTCCCAAGGTTGTTTCCCACATTCTTTTCCCCTACTACTCTCTCCATCTTCTGGTGGTTTTGCTCTTTCTTAAATATTTTCCCCAGGGCCGCCCCCTCTTTCCCTGGGGGGCTCAGCTATGCCCTGTGGTGGGTGGGCTGGAGCCAGCTGAAAAATCTGGCTCAGGGCAGCACCAGTGCTTCCTCACAGAGCTCCCCTGCAGCCCCCAGTGCTGGTGCCTGGGCACCAGCAACCCATATAAATGTCCTCTTTTTTTAAATAAAGAAGTTTAAATATTCACAGGGTTTTGTTTCTTAAAAAATATCCAGGTACACTTGAAAGTTATTTTGCATTGTTGTAAAAGGATTAAATATCTGTGTTCAGATTGTTTTCATCTGGTAACTCTCTTCTTTCTTCTCCATTCTTAGAAGTTCATAAATTGTCTCAGAAAAGAGACATTATTTTTTCCCTAATTCAGCTAGGAGATTCCAAATGATCAGAGGATCCAGAAATGAATTATGTATACCAGAAAATGGTGTAGTGTCTAAAAACCCGAAGTCTATGACTGCATATCAGTCTATACCAGCACATCAGTCATGATATTTCTAAAACTTTCCACCCTGAGAACTCCTGAGTTTGAAATCCATAGGCACAGCCAGTGATATCAACATAGCTGAAAATTTTATTGTAAAGGGTATAATTATGAAGACAGATTTATGGGGCATCCTCTGGTTGAAGTCTCAAAGAACTGAAAGGAGTAATTCCATCCAGGTACATGGCTGAAAACTACAATCACATGACTTGTTTCTATCTTTGATCAGTAATTAAAGGGTTTTGTTTCTTTTCATTCAGCACTAGTTTCCTTCTTAATGGCCTGCAGTCATTCAGGTTAATCAATGATTTCATCGTGTTATCCTTCCATCACTTTAGGCTCAAATTCTTTTGTGGGATCTTTTGCAACTTAATAGAGCTTATTTTCAGCTTAGAAAGGTCTGAAGAGATCAAGATTAAGATCTAACAAGACCCCACATAGCCATCCACTATTGATTTGCAGTCTTGAATGTAAAATCTCTGAGATCTTTCTGTTTTCATGGAGACCTTCCCTTGAAAGTCTATCTGAGGATCTTGTCTAGGGAGACCATTTTTCACTGACTTTATTTCTTATTTTCCATGACAATCTTCAGTGTAGTAACAGTTGGATAAAATCTCTAATGACATTTAGAAATTATAAATTAAGTCTTGAGGTTTACCATTTATTGAAGGCTCAAAATTTTCATTTATGTGTATGTTACCAAAGGGTCTCTATAATGTCCTATCCAACTGGAGCAAGATGTAAGACTTTCAATTCACACTTATTTTTTGCCATCAGTCCTACAAACATTCACCCTTAACAATAGATGACACAAGGAATGAGAAGTTATTACACTGATGAAGTTATTTTAAATAGAATGAAATCATTCTGAAATCATTTATGTGAGGCTAAACATTTTGACTGTAAGAGGTATTACTGGGTAAATCACTGCACAACTCTTGCCTACCTTAGGATCAGATCTTGCATTTCCTAGTATTGAAGAAAGCCACATGGAGTTTAAAATCAATTTCATGTTTTTCTATATCCTTTTAATCTTGTATTTTACGAGTGAGACAGGATTAAAAGTATTATACTTAACAAGCAAGATGTAGTTGTGCCAGAGATTTAAACAGTAAAAATGATGATATTTTCTTTTTTTCCCTCTCTGATTTCTGATAATCCCTATTATTCTTTCTTTTTTATTTGGTTTTTGTTAGTTGGTTTGTTGTTTTTTTTTCCAATTGCAAAGGAAGTTTAAGGTTTTGGTTTCATAGAACTACATTTTATAATCTCATTCTTGAATGAGAGCAGTAAGAGTAGAGCCCGTCATCATTTATACATATGTCAAAGTTTGCTTTCCTCCTTCTGCATTACTTTACATTTATCACCATCCAGTGATTATTGCCCAGTCACTCAATCATATAAGAAATTCCTGGGGAACTCCACTTATGACTTTAAGTTTTATCACCCTGAATAATATATAACTAAACTTTGTCACCTCACTATTTGTTCCTTGTCAACCTCATAGTAATCAAAACCAGATCCAGGTGCACATCTCACTGGGATCTAACTGGATTCTCTATTAAAGAAAACTGCCATTGATGCCTACCTTTTGCTTTATCCTTCTACCAAAAATTAGTTCAACTAGAATTTTGAAAATACTATTAATAGAATAATCTTTCAATATTTCAGAGGTTGCTGTTGCTTATTGGATTATTTATTTCTTAAGAACTCTAACACACCTGCAAAAAGTGATTCTTCATTACAGAATCCAAGTTATTTCATATCATATCATCATATCATAGTTATCTAACATCTACTAATTTTATTAATGACTATCATTTCAACCAACTTACTGTTTCATTGGGGTTTTGGCATTACTTTACAATTTAATGTTACTTTTGTTACGCTTCAATGCCCACATAGTGATGCTGGTTGAAGTGTTAATGTGCTCTGAAGAATTTAGTGCTTTGATGGTTTCTTCTTCAAGTTTTTGGTGGACTCTTTATTTGTTCTATTCTTAATTTTTATTTAAACAAATAAAAATATTTCTGTTCTTTTTCTGGCTAGCTACCTCTAGAGAATTATTCCAGTATGGGAATCCTCCTCTATGCCAAGGAATTAATTTAGATTTTATAGTACAATCTGTATTTTCATTTATTTTCAATTTACTACATAGCTTGGTGTGCAATATATTTCAATTATGTAGAGATCACAGACTGCTTATGTGTTAAACTGAAGCTCCAACAGCTGAAATAAATTGCCTAGATGTATGCAAACATTTGGAAGAGTCAGTAAAAAGTTATAAATACTTGTGACAGGAAGTTTCCTTTAAACTTAAAATCCAGAACATAGTGATTAAGGAAAATAGATGTCAATAAGTCTAAGTTATATATGAACTTCAATCGTGAAAAAAACCCAAACTAACCCAAACCCTAAGCCTTTCAGCCTACGGATGTCAATTTCTCTTTAAGGACTTCAAGAGACTTTTGAGGCACCACTTAACAAAATACTTCCCACAGGTATTTTACAGAACTCTGGGTTTCTCAGGCTGTGGTGTCTGCATTTCAGCTTTGCTCTGACTCCCTTAGGCTAAAAGCTCATGAATCATTATGTTACCTGCCTGCTGAGAAAGGCAAGAGGCACTAACTCAGTAGCAGAGGGCTGATTCATCCTCTCCTTATTTACTTTCTATAAATAGGCCCAACAGTATTGTTTACTCTAATTTCTTCTCATGTTCTGCCCTGTAATCCTACAGATTTGCTTTTGGTGGGGAGGAAATTAAAAGGGACAAGGGGTTGACTTGTTCTGGAGGTTTCTTTAAGAAAAAATAGAGGGGGCCTGTATACGGTAGACTGGGTAGAAGAGGAGAAAAGCAAATAATGAATAACAGGAAATTTGAACCATGTGAATAGAGGCAGAGATAGCTGGTGTCTACAAGTGGTTTCTATGCAAAGTTTGGGTGCTCCAGACAGCACAAGAGGGCCAGAAGAAAAAGGCCGTGAGGGAGGAGTGGGTGGGAAAGAGAGGCTTACTTAAAAATAATTGAGAAAAATCCATTTACAGTTTCAGTGAATGTTTTTCAATATTTTCAGACAAAAAAAGCCCAATCCTTTGCAGCATCCATTTTAGTGTCTTCATTTCACTTGGTTTCATCAATTTTTAAAACCGTATTTGGTTTTCTCTTCCTCAGTTCAGACACAGGGAGGGAGCTAATGCTAAAGACACTTGTGAAAGCTTTTACTGTCCATTAGAAAAAATATGGACAGTTTGAAACAACACCTATTGGTTGCCACAGTCTTTTTCTTATTTTTTGCTGTGCATAGCTTGATTTCCTGTCTTCATCTTCCTTACCACACACCAAAATCCCTCTTTTTGTCTTGATATATATTTTTAAATAAATCTGTTATGTTTAACAAAAATTAATATTCAAAGCCATATATTGTTTCTTTCTGTCCAGTTTAGACAAAGATTTCACAATTAACAGATGAATACAGATATGTAACATTAATCTTATTTCCTTTCAGAGCAAGAAGGCAAAATTCACTGAATTTTACAGTTGTTAGTTTTGAAGGCATTGCTCTGGAGTGACACTAAAGTCTCACATATGCTCTACCCTGCATCTTGGTGTCAGATCAGATTACCTTAGGTTTTCATACAAATGGCACAGTTGAGTAAGGTGAGAGTAGTCCTATTTTTGTATATCATTTAAAAACCATTAGGTGGATTCTGATATGTTTGAAGAAGACTTTTTTATCCTTAAACACATCAATAATCTCATAGAATTGTGGAAAACTAGTCCCATATATAAGAAAGCCTCACACTGGTTTTCTTCCTTTCCAAGTTTTGTTTTTATGATGCTGAAGAACACCTAAAAACAATGAGGAATGCAAATCTGTGCATCTTTTCCCTCATCTAATTAATTAAGAACAACTATTTCACTTGAGAGACAACTGTTAGCACTGATAAATAAATAGTGCTCTAGATTTTTCTAGTATATCTCATTTTTGTGTACTTTTAAAGTTATATACATAAATTTAATTTTTCAAATGCTAATTTCAATCATTAGGTTTTAAAGTCCTATGAAGATAGCTGTTAACCAATGTATTTGTAGCAAGACCATCCCATGTTCCTTTCTGTTTTCAAGGAAAATGTAACCTATGCTTTTTTGTTTCTAAAAGGTTTTATTCCATAACCATAGATTTTTTTATTCCACAGGAATTATTTTTAAAAAGCAAAAATGCCTTGAAGGTTTTGTGTGCACCATAAAACATACTGGAACTTTGTCACACCTATTACCCGAACTTGGGACCTTACTATTACAGTAATCTTTTCTGGTTTTAGTGCCTCTTGAACATTTCTGGTAAATGACGTCATTAAAACCATCTGAGAATATTAATGATGAAAGCTCTTTGAAACAGTGACACTCTTGTCCTCTTCCTATCAGTCTCCTGGCAAATGCTGTTGACAAAATGTCCAAGTTATTTCCTATGCTCATTTTTCTGGAATATTCAGTTTTCCAAAAAGAAATGTCATATTCTAACCTTCTATTTTTAACATTAAGAACAAAGTTCATCTTGAAGTCACTATCTGTAATCATATTTTACACTTTAACAACTGTAACTGAAATGGTTAGAAGAAGTTGGTTTTGGTTTAGCATATGTTGGGGGTAAAGGAGAACAACAAGTACTTGGAAATTTCTATTTAAATTATCCTAAGCATGATGTGTGATAGATATCAATGAAGAAAATGGGCTTGCTATTTGCATGGATGCAGATAGGATGTACGTAAGAAAAAATATACACAAGGATTCTTGGAACTTCTAAGGCTAAGGAAGATTATAATTTCAGACTATGTACAAGGTGGCTTCCCAATGGGAAAAATATCTATTGCCTTGTAAAGATTTTTAATAGATGAGCTGTCCACCTTTGCTCCTTTGCAAAGTTGTTGATTTTAGAATCCCTCACTTTGATACAAGTCAATTCTAGGTCCACTGAGTTAGTAGAAATAGTCTCCATTTCAAGGCTGCCAGTGAGTTGAGAGGCAGAAATATGTTTTGTTTGCATTAGTTGCATTTTCTGCAGGATGAAGGTGTCTCACCTATGGGTAATACACATGAAGAATCTTTAGTATTATTCTCAATATTGAGGAAGGGCTACAGCACTGGGAGAGCTGAGGACCATCCCAAGAAAGCTGCTCTCAAATTAAAAGAGTGTGCCAAGGATGGAGAAGAGAGAACAAATAGAGTATTTGGAGAATGGGTGGTGTTGATCAATTCAACCTGCCTGATATTGGCCACTTATACAAGAAAATAGTCCCTTCACAGTCAATGTATCAAAGTGCTTATTCAGCACTTACATGGTGTGTGCGATTAGAAGTCCCTCCTGCGATATTTCCTAATGGTCTCTTTTTCTTTCCCATGGAAGTGAAAGACACCCATATGTAAATAACCATTCTGTGAGAGAGAATTGTATAAGGATTAAATTGCAGGTTATAGAGTAGGCTGGAAAAGTTGTCCAAGATCATTCAAGTCCAACCTTTGACTGAACACCACCATGTCAATTAAACCATAACACTGAGTGCCATATTTAGTCATTTCTGGAACACTTCCAGGGATGGTGACTCCACAGGTTATTTTTCTTTGGGTTGTTCCTTTTATCCTCTCCAAGATTCTCTTTCCAGTAAACCGTTCTTAGACCTGTCTGCCTTCTTAAGTCTCTTTTCTTTCTGTCTGAGAGGACTGTAAATCAGACAAGACCTTGCCAGGGTATTGTGTATCACAATTCACACAATGAGGTAACTCCTCTTATCCAGAAAGGCTCTCTAAGAAAAGGATTAATCATGGCTTCCAGCTCCTAAACCTTCCCAGAAACAGTGTAAGGCAATTTGCCTCACAGGGCACAGAGCCAGATTTTTTGTTGACATGGCTGAGTTCATGACTAAGAAGCAAGATGCAGAGATAAATAACCAGTGTATCCTGGCAGCCAATAGGGCAAAACGCATCCTGGGACACATCAAACACCTTAACATGGCAAACTTTAAAACTTATTTCAAGAATAAGAAGAAAGAAGAACAAGAAGGAGGAAGAAGAAGAGGAAGAGAGAAAGAAAAAGAAAGTTAGATAGTCACCACCCTAGGATCCAGCACATTTTAAATACAGGGTAGTGGAGCACAGTATGCAATGCACATGTCACCATCCTTTTGTCTGTTCTGGTCCACTGGGGCCCTCTCCAAGGTGAGTTTATGCTAAATTCAGCACTAAAGTCTCAAACCCGCACTTCACACAGAGCCAGAATATTCCTGGTGGTCCCATGCAGTCAACCATCTGCATTCAGTGCAGACTAGCGGTGGACTTTTCAAATATGCCTGCTCTATGTAGTGCAGTGTGAGAAGGCTTGAGGGCAGGGGACTAATGCACCATCCCTATGTAGAATTTGCCCTGTTTCCCCACCACTTCCAACCTGCTTGTTTTGAGTCAATCAATCATTCCTCCAGTCTCCCGCATCCCACCATTTAAGAAGAATGTGAATGTCCTTGAATACATCTGGAGGACAAGAGAACTGGTGGAAAGGCTGGAAGACATGTCTGGTAAAAAGTGACTGGGGACACTGGGCTTGTCCAGTTTAGAGAAAAGGAGTCTGAGGGGCAACTTTGTTGCTCTCTACAGCATCCCGAGGAGGGGAAGTGAAGAGGAAGGAGATGGGCTCTTCTCCTTGGCACCCAGTGACAGGATGTGGGATTGTTTCAAAGCTGCCCAGTGGCTGTTCAGGCTTGCCATTATGAAGAATCAATGCCCCAAGCCTTTTAGTGTTTAAAGGGCCTTTGGACAATGCCTTTTACAACATAATTGGTCAGCCCTGAAGTGGTCAGGCAGTTGGACTGATGATCACTGTGAATACCTTCAAACTGAAATAGTCTACTCTTTTTATTCTATTCTGTGGGGAGCAGATAAATCCTGGGCAGAAGCCATATATCTGCAAGTTATGATGAGTAAAGCCTTGACTGAATACTCCTGGAAAAAACAAAACACTGTACTTCAACTGTGAGTGGTTGTTACCAATGTCAAGCATACAGGGTCAATTATATATACATTTTATTCTGTTTCCTATGTTTTGATGAGGAGCTTTTTTCCTAGCCAGCAGAGACTGAATGCTGGAAGACCTGTTGTGACCAGCAGGGGTGAGAAATCGACGTCTGATTCTACAACCTGTCTTTTTTTCTGGGGAATGCCTACTTACTTTGGCCACAAATACCTTCCTGATCTTTTGATACTACTCACTGAACCCTCAAAAACTAATGAAAAATTTCCCTAAATTCTGTCTCTTTATCTTCTCTTTCTGGTAGAAGCCAACAACCATTACACCATGGTGGGTGAAGGAGCTGTGCTTTCATCTAGATTTTTAAAGACAATTCAGAGCTGTACCTAAAGATGTGGAAAACAGTGCATGTTGAAGCCTGCTGCTTCTTTTGGCATTTGGCATGCATCAAGGTTCATATTTGCTTTACTGTCACCTGTACACATGCTAGAGCACTTCTGAGTCCTTGCAGTTAGTCTGTCTTGCTTTCAGACACTGGAGAATCAACCATGAAAAAACACTCATTAAACTCATTACAATGCTAGATTTCTAAATGTAAAAAAAATAAGTAGCGGGATACACTTTGGAGGACATAAAATGCAGCCTCCTGCCCAAAGTGGGTCTATATCACAGGCTCAATTGCTCAGATAGTTTTCCAACTAAGTATACAAAGATCCAAGTATGGAGGTTCTGAAACTTCTCTTGGTATCAAGTGCTTAACCACTCTCATGTAAATATTTTTCTTACATCTAACTGAAATTTCCACTATTGTGACTTGTGACTTGTAACTGTTTTTACTTCTTAGGAGTTCCAAGTCCTCTACAGGTGATGCTTGACCACCTTGTGATGGAATAGGCTCTGCTATTTGGCTAAAGTGAAGTTCAGGGAGTTAAATAACTTCTTCAAGACCAATCATCCACTAAGTGTCAGAACCCAAGGTCACATTATGTAATTATCTAGTAGACAAACTGACATTTCTCAATCTGTTGTAAAAGAAGGAAATGAAAATAATAAAGAAACCGCTACACAAATTACTTTTGTTTTTCTTAAGACATCTGTGATTACTTATGGTAAGAGTTGCTCTAAGTGTAATTGTCAAACCAAAAAAAGTTTGAAATTTCAGCTTCTTTTCTTTTTTTTTTTTTTAAATCTGGAATAATTTCCAACCCATTTCCATACGCTGAGAATATATTTGCTATTTGTAAGTATTTGCTAAGTCTTTTAGACTTTTCAGACTTAGCAATTTGGCCAGACTGCAATTTGTTTCTGAACTGTTCACCTCAGCTTTTTACTTCTGTGAATGTCTGATTGTTTTTCCTGTCTGATGGCTGTCAAACTTTGCAGACAGTAAGATAAGGCTGGCAAACAAACTACAGTGAATAGAAAGGCAATGACATCCATTGCAAATTCCTCAAAGTGAATGTTAAGCTGTTATCTGAACATCTACTAATATTCCATAAATACACTAAACAGAAATCAGTCTGGTTTTCATGGTCAGTATCAATACTGTCACCAGCAGAGCACTCACTTGAGGTGCTGGCTGATCTCAGACTTCCCCTGAATTCAGCTTAGCCCAACTAGGATGAGAAAAGGGCTCAAAACTTTCTCCAGGAAGATAAGGCAAATGTGGATTAATAACTTGCTCAAAAATATCCAGGAAGCATTTACCAAATATGGAAACTTAATTCCATTGATCCCAGTCCAGAGCTTTACAAGCTATTTCAGATGCAGTTTGTGTTCTTCCTAATTTTTAGTAACTTTCTGCACAACTGTAGACCAGTTCTATTTACAAATATAAACACAATCAATGCATTTACTGTGGATTGTATTTAGCTTGCTGAATTTGTCAGACAATCCGTTAGACTTCACAGTACAAGTTTGCAATTTCCAGTCATTTACCTTTCAGAAGTAGTATTGGTTTTGTTGTTGTTGGGTTGTGGTTTATTTGTTGGGGAGGGAGGGTGGTGTGTTTGGTTTTTTGTTTGTTTTTTTTGTTTATTTGTTTTACCAGGGAATGGGAAGGAAGCATTAAAGCTGCACTTGCTGGGATAGAAGCACAGAAATCAGCAGTGAAACTGTGCTGCCAGACAGAATACTTAAAGCTAAACAAAGGCGCTTTTCAGTCTGTTGAATTGGAATCCAGTGTCATGTCTCAGAAGTCCCCCAGGGTGGAGCAGACATACTGCTGCAGAATCGCGTTCTGGCTGAGCACCATATACCAGAGAGGTATTCAAAAAAGGTCACAAGATTATTCTTAGCCAGGTCACCTTCAGGTCCCGCTTTTGTCACATCTGTTGCAAGACAGGGCCTAGAAGTTTACCTTTTACTATATCTGGATTAATTAAAATTCTGTGATGAATGTCAGCTGTAGTTAACTATATTAACATCTCATTCAGAATTTTTTTTCTGTTTTGCTCCTTCAAAAGTCATGAACACAAACAACAAATTGCAATTGGTTTAATTTGTTTCATATTGGAGAGTTAAATCCAAAATCAAACCAGAAAGCCACATGAATTCAGGTTTTGTCCGCATAAAAATACTAAATTATGAGTTGCAAAAGATAAAAATTTAATTTCATATTCATATAAATAATGTAGACTTGTAATGTAGTTTTGTGGTGTGAATACTATTTTTCTGGCTCTCACAATCTGATATTCTGCAAAGTCACATCTCAGAGAAGAGATACTTGCTGTCTAGGTCACAAATATTTCCAGGCAGTATCAGAATCCTGATCCCTCAGTTGTACAAAAGCTACAAAAGCAAGAGAGAGATAAAGGATATTCTAAATGAACAATAGCAGTTATAGGTAACTTAACAGCTTCTGTTGGCAAGATGAAAGAGGTCTGAGTCACATAGACATACATACAGAAGCACAAGTGTCACGTCACCATAACCTCTTTATATGGTAAGGCTGGAATGAAGGACAAATGTGTCCATATTGCATCTTTTTTTTTCTTGAGAAAATCACAAAAGGACCAGGGATACTGTTAAGTGAGAAATTATTTCCACTGCTAGGTAGATTTGACTTTACACTCTGTATTTCCTTAATATCAGATTAGTCCTATCACTATGATAAATAATTCTTCTTTCTTGATGGCTTTTACACCTCTCAAATATTTGTAAATTTATTTCCCTTCTCAGCAGTTTGCAAGCGAACCTATACATACTTACACACTGTAATCATTCCTGTATAGAAACATGAGAAATGAGACACATCCAGCTGCCCTAGGTAAGGCTTCTAACAGAGTACTGATGTATGGTGACCCACACAGAGAAGGTCATCTTATGCACAACACCTGCACATTTCTGCTTATCATCACAAACTGAAATGCCTGTGATTTTTCACCTCTTCTACACCCTATCTTTAGCTCTGTGTTGCTCTATTGGGCTCAAAATACACTTATTGGTATTTTGAGCCCAGGTTTTCTTTGTTTGTAATGGATATTTCCACCTCCAAACACCAATGTTACTCAGGGTATGCTGTGCTGTGTCTCCTGTTCTCTCACTGATGAGGAGGTGCTTTCAGCGAAGATGAAGCTTTGGAGGGGATAACTTGCCAGAACAATACTCCTGAAGATGGTACTCACTATCTGGTGAATAAAGGGGAGAAAAGGAATAAATTACTAGCAAGGGAAAGGCAAAGCATCTCAGCCGCTTGTCTCTAGCTGCCTGGCTACCATAGCAGGGAGAAAGCTTAAAAAGAATAAGAAAATCATATAAAATTAAGCAGGATACATTGGGAAGTGAGGGAGTGGATGGCACAGGTAAAAGCCTGAACATATTGCTGTTAGTCAAAGGTTAGGCATGTTGACACCTGCTGCAGATCAGCTTGTGAAAAAGAAAACCTATCACTCTACAGTTTAAGGAAATATAACAGCCAAGATCATGATGTCTCGTGCCCTGGTTTTGATGAACTTCCATGTCACTTGTGAGGAAGCATGCTGTTATCAATTTGTAACACTGTGCTGCTATTTGTACCTCTTGCTTGGGGGTGTTTTGTAGTTGAGTAACAAGCTCTGGGGCCATCATCTTGTTCCTGTATATTTGTGTATTTTCTGTACAGCATCTGAAAGTTTTTCAAGTGCAGCAAAGTTATGCAAAATCATTAACCTGGAGACAGTAGTAAACTCATTTGTAAGAAAGGGTAAAACTGAAGAACGAGATAGAATCTCACTTTAGAACAATTCCACTGGTGGTGCCAGGTACAATGTTCTTATTCCTTAGCCTTGGCTCCTGTCACAAGCATTGATGATGTTTCATGGCATGCTACAGTTGAGTAAGGCCTGCGGAACTAAAAGAAGTATATCTAATAGAAATCAGAAATATTTTCTTATAATATTCTTACAATAAATGACTGTTCCAAACAAAATCTTTATTCATGAATTCTCTATGGCAAAGTCATCATCCACAGGTAATTGATTCCCACATCTGGATTTCAGTTGCAGCTGAGCCGTAAAAATAACCTAAGCCTCCTCATATTACTTTGAAATCTGTATTCCATGGTACCATGCATTCCTTTATTGTTTGGTTACTGGCAAAATGGTAATTTTTACTTTTTTTTTTTGTTTGGTTGGGTTTTTTTTTTTAATCTCTTACATACACATTCAATTTTATATCCAGGATATTTTTCCTTGTGTTCAAGTTCTGTCATTTGATCATCATCCAAGCAATTAAAACAGCTAGTGACTTTTGCAGTATCCATAGCTTACCCTGATTTTTTTCTCTCAGCTTGATGCAAATCAGCTAGTATTTTCTTTCAGTAGAGTTATATGAGCTTAAAAGGGGTGCACTGTCTAGAATTGTTGCACTGATAGCTCCATAGGAGAAATTTGTAATTTTCTTTCTGGATCTATTACATGTTCATTTAGATATGCTTTTCACAGTGTAATTGCTGTTTCAATCAGCTTAAAGTAGTGATGAATATATGTGGATTGCCTAACATTGAGCTGGGCTTATTTCTGGAAAAAATTCCTACCAAAAATATTTGCTCATCTTTACTTGGAATATTTTATGTCATGTTGCCTTTAAATATACATCTATGTAAGATATAATGTTAATAAATACATGTTCCACATACAAAAAATTAGCGAAGGAATTGATGGGTAGCAGAGAAGCATCCTCAGAGGAGAAAAAACCTAAAAACTGGAGCAGAGAAAGAAGGTGAGCATATAGGAAAAACAATTAAAAAATAACAATTCTGAGGGTTTGGACACACAAACAAACTTTTGTATGTCAGAAGGTTTGTCCACATGTGTGACTCAAGCTCCAGCAAATGCAAATACAGTTTCAGTAAAAGAAGACTAAACCAGCTTGAATTAACTAGGAGCTTGAGATCATACACATGGTTGGTCAGCAAAACTTAGCTGATGTACTGGATTTTTTTATCCTCCTTTTACATATTTACTTATTAGGGGTTTTCCTCATCCTAAAAGGTAACTGAGCAGCTCAAAAAATGATGCAGTTAGTGAGCTGTCGTGTGCTTAGTAAGATCAGCACTGGTTTACTTCAGGTTGTTCCTGCTTATTATTTGGAGCTTAAGTGTCTATGTGGGTGCTGTGTGAGGAGATGGCTAAGCTTATCTAATATCTTTTTCCTGGTAAAAGGGTTGTTTTTCTTGTTTCCAGCAATGTACTTCTACCACTCCATTCTGCTCTGTCACTGCCTGACCCTTTGACAAGCCAATTCAGGCCACTGGTCTGGCAGAAAACAAATCAAGCAATAAAAATGGAATATTTTTCTGTTGGCTTAATGAACAAAATTTAATCAGCAAAGAATATGCTGAGTAGAACTAGAGCCAGTGCATCTGAAAAAAAGAGCAGGATCAGTAACCAGGAGAAGGGCAGAGGAGAGAAGGCAACTCTTTTTAAGTGATAAATCCTGTCTTGTTGAACTGCATGGTGAGCTGTCAAGAAACATGACAAAAGAAAGGGGAAAACCTGCTCTCTTTTTTCTGTTAGTTGTGGATACTAAAAGTGGAAAGCTTGAAAACTGAGTCTTAGCAGATACTTGTCAGAATTTGATCAGGAGCAATGCACAGGCTATGTTTGATTTAACAGAATTGCAGCAAAATACCAGTTCAAGTCTCCATCACCAGACTATTTTGCCTGGTAATCAATGAAGTAATTTTCTCCCACAGAACAATATAAACCATATGGCTTAACAGGTGATTGCTTTACTATAAGTAATAGAAACCCTGAAGATGCATTTTAGGAAGTATTTATTGTTGCCTTGTTGAACTACTATAAAGGTCTGTTTCTTGGAGAGAAAACCAAAAGGCTGAACAAATTATTTTCCTCTTCCTGGCCTAATCTTCCTACATTTCCTGAGTTTATTACAATTTCCTCAGTAGCAAGGTCTGATTCATCCTGAGCTATTTTTACACTAACTTCCTGCTAGGAACATAGTACAGTATCTCCTATGCCGGTCACACCAAGCAATTTTGCCTCCTGCCATTCTTTACTTCTAACCACATTAGCAAAGCCTTGTAGCAATAATTTTATTTCAGCCTTTGGAAACGTACAGACAGCACTGAAACTAGGCACCTCATTAAATGATGTTCATAGGTAGTTTCTCCTCCTGCTTCTCCAGTTACAGAATTCCCATAAAGAAATGTTTCTTAGATTTTTCAAGAGACCTTTGGCACAAATCTCTGATCCTTTTTTTTGCCATTATTTTCTAGGTGCTAATTTTTGCACCTTACTCTTCATCTTAAATTACACTTCTCCTTTACCTCAATCACATTTAGGCAGTTGGTTGATCATGTCTGTGCACTGTTTTAACTACAAAGTTTGCAATGATTCCTTAACAGATATGCCTCTCACACAATAGCTCATCATATCTAAATCAAGCTTGCTTCAGGTTTGGTGATTGATACCTTCTATTTGTCTCTTCTTCTCTCAACCAGATGTCAACAGAGTATCCACTCTTGTTTCAACTTCCCTCCCCTCTGCTTTTCCTGGAAAGATTTGCTTTCACATTTGGCTTTAGCTATCACACTTCCACTTTCCCCCTGAAAACACCTTGGCAAAAGAAATCTTACATTACCTTGGGATTCTTCTTCTACAAATGAGATATTTTATTAACTGGATTGTTGTTTCCAGTTTTGTTTGTTTAATAATTGGATAGCTAAATTGTCTAAGAATTCTTTGAGAAGAAAGCAGTGCAGATATGAGTGGAGAGAAGTAATTACACATTTGTAGCAAAAGAGCCAATTTTGAGTAGGGTTAGTGCACTTAACTACTTTTCTTCCCTGAAAGACTAAAATCGGCCTGAAAAGGGTATTTCAGTGCTCTGAGCAGAAAAAGTTGGAGCTTCAAGTTACAGCAAATGCAAAATTAAAATCACCCAGCTTTTTGAATCTGACAGGTACTCTCCAAATTGGACAAATTTGTATTGAAGTAATCTACAGATTTTTAAACACACAGTGGTTCAGTGGTATTTTTGGATGACAGAATTTGCCTGTATTTTACATATGCCTCTCCTTTCCAACTTTTCATTAGGAGATGTCTTTCTTTTGACTTGCCTGAATATAAATTACTCGTGTTATGGTGAGAGAAAATTTGTGGTACTTTTGGTTATATTAACAGATATTCACATGTGTTTAGATGATATTCATGTGGGAATGAAAATCACACCTATGTAAACTGATTTAGCTTTTGAACTAATAATTTTGTTGACCTAGAAAACTCCTTTGGAGCTCAGCATTTAACTGGCTATATATATATCCAAGATTCAGAAGTAACAGGATTAAAGAGAAATATGCTTGGATACTGTGCAAAAGCTAAAACATGTAGCACTATCTCCAGAAGAACTTCCTACTATGGTGTCTTATGATGGCATCTTAGAAGTCAGTATCTCAGACTCCTTAAATAGAAATTTACCTAAATTAGGAAATATCCAGTTGTCATTTCTTTTCTTAGCTGAAGGGGAGGTTTGGCCTCAGCCCCTGAAATGCACGGCCCACGTTAGGAGCTGACAGGCTGGCAAGGTCAGGGTGACCTTGGGGCAGCCTGAAGAAGAAGTAAACAACTCCAAACTCCAGGTAAGCAACACCAGGCTGATGCCTGTAAGGGGCTGCTTCGTGCGTGATTGGGTCATGATCACTGGCTTCCAGTCAATGGGAGCAGCCCATCGGTGCATGACTGGAGACCCTCAGCCTATCCCAAGTTGTTATTGTCCTCGTGTACCCCTCAAAACCCTATAAAAGTTGTTTAACCCCCCCCCCCCCAATAAAGCTGTCTGAACGTTCTTGCTTTTAACCATCGGAGTCTAGCCTCTGTCTCTGTGAGAAAACAGCTTGGTATCCAGCACTGAACCTGGGGTTTCGTGTGGGGTGAGCAGATGGGGACACAGAAAAACCTTTCGCAATTACGCATTCAGCTTTTTCCCCCAACACTTAGTCCTTCAAGGACAAATTATTAATTTCCAATAATTTATGAATTTTGAGTGTTGTGTAACTCAGGACTTCACAGGTGCCATCAAAATTATTCTGAGCTAGCTCCTAAGGTGCTATAAATTGTCATAATTTCACTGAGGAAAGAAGATATATATGGCCAATACTGATTGATTACCTTCTCTTTTAACACACAGGTGATTATCGCCATATATATGTGATTAAGGGAATAAATTTGCTCCTTATTGATTTCACATTTCACCTGAACACCCTTATCTAATGCAATAACCAATATAACCCAGTCCAGGACTAGATCCAACAGTGCTTGTTGGACTAATGGTTGAAATCTCATCAGCTCTAATGAACTTGGAAATAGGCCCATGAAAATTAATAGCTGATTTCTTATATCATTACCATTTTACTAAATTGGTACTTTTTACCCATTGTGCATTTATCTCATGTAATTTGTATCAGACATATCTGATTATTATAATTTTGCAGTGCATAAGGATTCCCTTAGAAAAAAATGTCTGCCTTTTTCACCACTGTTTTCACTCTTTTGCTTAATATAGTCAGAGGGTCGAGGCTGATGCAAATGTCTCCCATCTTTTTTTCTCTCAGTATTTGTTATATATTTCTCAATCCTCTTTATTATTCCTCTTAACAGTGCTGGAAGCATCCGTCTCTTTTTTCTGTTCCACCTCTTTTACTAATGATACCGTGAATCTGAAGGGGAAGGCTAACTCCTACTCCTGGCAAATGTTGACCCCAGGGCTAAGCATTTGAATTTGCAGCACTGAGTGTTAGAATGAGTGTGAGACCAACCTTCACACTTCAGAAACTTGCCAGTTGGCAGGTTATACTGCCTGTCTGTTTCTCATTCTGTTGTGCCCTCTGCAGTCTGCCACCCTACATCCCACAGTCTTTTTTGTCAACAATTTGTCAACCTAATGGTTTGTACCTGAGAAATTGCCTTATGACCCATCAACAAGTATCAAAATCCACAGAACTGTTCTTCTAGTGAAATAAAAGTTTTCAGTTTGGCCAATGAAACATAATTGGAAATATTTGTTGTAGGTTAGCAGAAACTTATGAAAAAAGGAGTGTATAGGCACGGATTTTCTCCATGTAGTTCTGCGCTTTTGCTGTGAGTTATTTTATAAAGCTTATGACAATACATTGAGTATAATTCTTTTAGTATCAAACCAGAAGAATTTACTGGATTGTTTCAGGTGCTTCCAGCAACATATTGAACTTCCATTTCTTGTTGCCATCTTTTTTACAATATATTTCTAGAATCACAAACAGAAAAGATCCTGTAGAGGTCTTTAAATGTTGCTGTGAATCGAACAGCTGGACAGGTATGTTAGATTTTTTAGAGAAAATTTAAGACCATACATGTATTAAGCTCTGTTGGAGCTTGGAGAGTGAATCAGTTCACCTTGAATCAGAAAGTGAATCTGAAGATAGTGTTTAACTGTTCAGCTGATTCACTCTTAAGGTTCTTTTGACTGTACCTTCAACAGCACTGCTGGAATCTTTTGTAGCTGGGGTGACTGAACACTAGAGCAGGCTGTCAAGAGAGGTTGCAGTCTCCATCCTTGGAGATATTCAAAACCTGATGGGACATGGTCCTAGGCAGACTTCTTTGGCAGCTTCTACTCTGAATAGTGGGAACTAGGGTAGATGATCTCCACAGTTGCCTTCCAACCTAAATAGTACTGTGATTTTGTGAATCTAATCTACTTTGTAATTTCCCTGGCTCCCACCAAGAAATGTTGAGATGAGACTTAGTACAATTGGTTTGATACACACAAAGCAAATCTAGGGGAGGCTTTTTAAGGATTTTTTCCAGGGTGAAGAATGACAGTGTCACTGGAAATTCAGACCATCATCTGGAAGCAGTTCAGCTCAGCATTTCTGTCTGCTTGGCTGAGAAGAGTCTTCACAAATTAACCACAGTGTTCAGTGCTTTCTGTAATTATCTTTCATCTTTACTCATAGTACCAGAGTTCATTTGCCACCACATTAAGACTTTTTTTTCCAAATTTCTTTTCATATTTTGTTTCATTCTTTGGTTTTTGTTTTTCTCCAGAGAATACCCTGTAAAGAAAGATCAGAACAGCTCTGCCTGTTCTGGTCTGAGGGAATAGCTCTTGCTGTTTCTCTGACAGATGTGATTCCTGAAGGTTTTAACGGGCAGCTGTTATTTCTCAGCTTTTTTAGCGTTTGTGTCAGTAACTGAAGAACTGCAACAGAAGTGAGGGCTCTCATAGATAAATCGTTTTTGAGGAGTCCTTCCAACTGCACCAAATGTAGGAAAACTGCATCTGCAAATGCCAAAACTAGAAAAAGAGGTGAGTCACCATAGTTTTCAATAAGGATTTTTGCTCAGGGTTTTCCAGTTTTAGGCAGAACTTTCATGGCTTGCAGAAGTGGCTTGCATCAACTCTGTTTCTCTGTCCCTGATCATCTTCCCTTTTAGAAAAAGACCAGGGAGAAAAAAAACCCTCTGTGATTGCATTCAAAGCAGGTGATACACCAGATCCAGCCAGTTACAGAAAATAAAAACAATCCTTTTGTAATAAAAGTCTATGGTCTGAACCTTTTTAATTCTGAAAATATCTTAACAAGTGAAATCAAAAGACAAAGAAAGGTAATTGCTCAGTCTCGAGTATTAAGCTTTACAGCCATAGCCCTTGTAACAGTGAAGTGTGCTGCATGTGATGGATGTACAGCTTTACTCAGGGAAGTTGGCTGAAGATATTTAAGCATTTTGCATGGGCAGATGGAATATGTAGCCATTTTTAAAACAGGAACAAATGTATGAATTTAATTACAAAGTGATTTGACAAGTACTTGTTCACTCATTGCATAATTTCTAAAGAAACTTGGAACAATTAATTGTTTCAGAGGTGATGTTAAGTAGATTTAATAAATGTCTTTTTGTTATCATATCAGAACTCTTATTAAAAATTTCATGTAAGATGTTTTGGGTTTGTTCTGCTATTGTATGCTGATTACTTTGGCAGCCAACAAACATGCACGCATATTTAAAAACAAACAGGAAAAACAGCAAGCCTAAAAGCAATTTAATGTACATTTTACTCTCTATATGGTGTGCTCACCAGTATACAAACAATCCAGACAAACATGAAATTCCTTGCCTTGACTGGAAATTGATGCATCTGTGAGAAATGTGTTAAAGTTACAAATTGAAGTGTATGTAGTCAAAATCAGATTGTTTGAAGCCATTCATGTAGGCACACAAGCAAAATGGCTACACTATTAAATTCACCATCCATTAACACCTCTTAACCCCTAGAAATGTCTGAAACTACTCAATCCTACACTGAGTACTAAATAATTAGAGATGCTGTTCAAACATTTCCTCTCATTGAAATTGGTGGTTCTGGGTACTTTTTTCTTCTCTGATTTTAAAAAAAGAAACTCAAAATGTAATCTGTAGTACACTTGCACTTTTGAAAGTGAAAAGGAACTCCTGTTTATACCTTGCAAATAACAGGGCAATGACTCTATTATTTGTCACTAAGACTCTGTGAGAGTTTGTGTGTTACTTTCCTATATGTAATAATCAACTTCAGTATCTTTACCTTCTTATTCCTTCTAAATTAGCTGTTACAAAGCTGGTTGGAAAATACATTAGAAACTACTTTAACAATATCTGCTCTGTTATACTGACATTTGTTTTAATCTTTCTTTCTAATTGTGTATTATCAAGAGAAAAAAAGGAATCTCCATAAACTTTTTCATATTCTGTCAACATTTTGTCATTGTCCTTGGTGATGAAGAAGCAATTTTGATCTCATACTTACTCAGTAATCTCATTAGTGAATTAAGATTTCCCTTTAACCATATATCAAAGACAACAATGTGTTTTACCACAGTCATGTTTTGGCCCAAATATTCCTGAACTGACTTTTCACCAAACCTATTTATTGGCAGATTATCTCAGCCTTGATCTAGGTATCAGAACAGCTTTTCAAAACCTTCACAAGGAAAGCTGAAATGATGTATACTTCAATTACTTGGTAGGAAAAGGAACAGAAGAAAAAGGAAAAGGAAAAGAAGAAGGAGAAGAGAAGGAAAGGGAAAGGGAAAAGGAAAGGGAAAGGGAAAGGGAAGGGGAAGGGGAAACGGAAGGGGAAGGGGAAGGGGAAGGGGAAGGGGAAGGGGAAGGGGAAGGGAAAGGGAAAGGGAAGGGGAAAGGGAAGGGGAAGGGGAAGGGGAAGGGGAAGGGGAAGGGGAAGGGGAAGGGGAAGGGGAAGGGGAAGGGGAAGGGGAAGGGGAAGGGGAAGGGGAAGGGGAAGGGGAAGGGGAAGGGGAAAGGCAAGGAAAGGGCAGGGCAAGGCAAGAAGGCAAGGCAAGAAGGCAAGGCAAGAAGGCGAGGCAAAGCAAAGCAGAAAGGGAAAGGGAAAGAAGGAAAAGGAAAAAGAAGAGGAAAAAAGGAAAAGAAAAAGGAAAATGGAGAAAAGGAAAAGGCAAAAAGAAAAAAGGAAAAAGGAAAAGGAAAAAGAAAATTCAGGCTACATTTGTCAAACGGTATAAAATACGTAATGAACCTTTACATTCAAACCTGGAACCAATCTCATGTTAAATAAGGCACAACTTGTAACATAACAAATTCTTCAGCACAAAACTAATTCAGCTCCTCATTGCCTTCTCTATTTTTGGCAATTTTAATACAAAGTTGAAAGTGTTGGGACCTTGAAAGCACCAACTGACCTTCACTGCCTTATGCAGCCCCAAATGGGATACATGCACAAGCACAAATTATGAATTCCCCTAAGAGGATGGGCAGGCTTGCCAATGTGCCATGCTGAGGACAGAGGCATTTTTAGGGCCAGGGCTCGCTTCTTCCCACTGGCTCACAGAGCAGGCAGAATAAATGCTGGATTGCACCGTACAATGCCAAATACTCGTTATGCAAGTTTACAAGTGGAACTAATCTGATATTTTAAATGAAATTCAGCAAAGAAGCTATTTTCTAAATGTCCCATTAGCAAAGATTGTCTTTTAAATGATGACTGTCTTTATTTTAAAAAAAGGGGGGTTAATAAAAATTATTTTTAAGTGAGCTAAAAACCAACTACATGTTTTCTAATTTTATGGCTGAATACTCAGAGAAACCTAATGATTTGAAGAGGCACTTCTTTGATTCTTATTTAAGAAAAATGTTATCTAATAATAAGTTGTGGCAAAAGTTTTTTATTTAATTGTGGTAGATTCTGTGATAATTTTTTTCAACAAATAAAAAGGAAAAAAGGTTTTTTTCTTTTTTTAAGGAAATGATGAACTTTTATTTTAAGCAAGATAATGGCTTTTAATTCCAGAAGAGTTTTGTATCTGACAACCTGGATATAGTATTCCTTCGTGGGTGGTCATATGCATCATTATCAAAGGGCTATTATTTCGGGAAACGTAGGGTCTTGACCTTCAAAGGTATTTAATTTGACATATTATATAATGCAGGGCACATATTTCCCCCATATTAATTTCTGTATGAACAAAGACATCTCTCCTTAAAAAGAAACAGTGTGTATTTTATTTAAAATAAGATCCAGGACAACCTTTCCAGTAATGGAGAACTCATGGAAATGAACACTGTATATTTTTAATTCTTTTTAAACTCAGTGCAAGGCAACTTCTTTTATTTTTGGAATGGGTATAAGTTTAAAGTGACTCACAATTTTTACCTGACTCCTTTGAACTCTCACTAATTTACTATTTGGATAAATCACTCCAATGTCATGTTTTGGGAGTAGTGACAAATGTAGAGGTAGTGGTACATTTTTCTATTTTCTGTTCTGTTTACTCAGTGGATGATCATTCTAGCTCTCTTGGGTCCAGCATTTTGTATAAGGATCTCAAGTTCTGCATGTAATCCACAAATATCCTTAAAAGTCTTGTCATCTCACCTCAGGATAGGGTCCCTGCACACTTTGAGTGACCTCTCTTTTTTGTTTGTAGATGGATAACTTTACACTTTGTAGTAAATATGTCAAATGATAGCTAATCCATCACATCTTTAGGTAAACTGTTCTAATGATTGATTACTACTGATACTGAATTGTTTGGTTTATTTCCAATCTGATTTGAACTGGCCCTAGATTCCACCAGCCTTTATGGATTGTTAGATCACAACTCAAAAGTGCTGTTAAATCACACCTTTTTCACTCATGAGCAACTTGTAAAGCAGTTGAAAGCCATCTTTTCACCTCCTCTTCATTTAAAAGAATGTTTAATGAGGGAATTTTTATCACAATATTTTTTCTCCCCCTCATTTCTGCAGACTGTTCTGTTTGTCATAGCCTTTTCAAGTAGCTGATATTAGAGCTAAATACTGCATACCAGTAATGGTCTTCTGTATACAAAGGTGTCATATCTGTCTAATCCTGTATAGAATTTCTTACTCACACTGAGAGATTGCAGTTGATTTTCTGTCTGAACCACACCATTGCAGGTTCATGTTAAGTTTATTCTCCAACATTACTCTTAGATATTTTTGAATCATTGCTTTCCAAAAGGGGAGTAAAATGTAATCCTTATTCCTACATGTGGCAGGTGACTGTATTAGACCTTATGAAGAAGTTGAATGAGGGATAGTCTTTGAAACTGTTATAAAATACTAATAGGATTAGGCCTTTCTACATGCAATTGCTTTTTGAAAATACATCAGTGAAATTCAACTCACTCCATACTTGTAGATTGATTTTTTTCCTACTATGAGTTACTAATTTTTAAAAGTCTGTGTTTATTAATAAAATTCTAGACTTCATTAAAAGTTTCCTATTTCCTGGCTAAAACCTAATTAAAAATTAAAATAATTCACCATTTAAATCTATTCTGTGTTCAGCTTGGAACCTGATCATTTTAGCTTGCAAGTTACAAGTGCATCAAGCACCTTTAAAGCCATTTAATGGTATCACCCTCTTGGTGTCTCATTGTCTGGAAATTCATGTGTTTTCAGTTTTCTGAAAGTCACTTTAACAGCATGGAGACCACTTTTTCCTAGTTCTTCCTGAACTCTTGAAACTCATTACTAAGATATTTTGATTTTGAATTGAACCACTTTTGCCTTTGTTGCAGAATCCATTTTTTGACTGATTCTTAAAGCTTCAGATCTCTCCTGGCTTGGAGATCTGCCTGCTTACAGTAAGATATGGCAACATAAGAGAGCTCTTTCTGACCTTCTAATTCAGTATTAGCCTAGTCCCTGTGTCAATTAAGATAGGCTAGAGGGTCATTTATTTCATCCTAATAGCATGATTTCTCTCCTATCTGCCATGCATTTGGACTCCTTCCAGTGTATTTGCTCCTTACTGCATATTAGAGCAGAATTGAGGACTAGAAGTTGAAGTCATTCCCTGAGCAGGCAATAAATCTCTATACAGTTTCTTTGTTTTCTGTTTAAGGCCAGAGATTTGTTCTTTCAAATATCCTGACTATATTGGAAAAATTGTCTGCTTATATTGCATTTGAAGATTTACAATTTGACAAGCCTTGTTGAATCTGAACTTGAATGATATTGGACCTTGAAACTCATGTACACAAAATATGCTCATCTCATATTCTTCCAACAAGTATGTGGATCACTCTGATTAGGAAAACAGAAGTTTAAAACAAGTAGTCAAAAACAAAGAAGAAGCACATTTTATTCACAAACTGAATGATAGATGCATGATAGTGTTAAATGTGCAGATTTGATATGACAATAAAATGAAACTTCTGGTAGTGTTCATTCTCTCAGAATTAATCTGCAGTGTGAAATTAAAGTTAGCTGTCTGCAACCTGTCTCTTCTGTTGATTTTTTTTAATTGCCTATTGTCAATTAAAAGGACATGTGGAAACAAAATTCAGTAGTCAGGTGAGTAGCTTCTTTTCTGTGATTTAGATGACACAGTGGAATGAGTGATGATAAGTGACAGTGAAGTGGCATTTTAACAATTTTTTTTAATGTTAAAATGTCCCCAAGAAGGCTGGATTTATACATACTCATGGCTGTTCAATGCCTCTTTTGTAGAAAAAAATTATGGTATGACTTAAATTGTGAGAAAGTTGAGTTTAGTGTTGTCTGGCAACACTGTTGCATTGCAGTGTGATTGAAATATGGTAGTGAATTTGGCCCTGAGAATGCATATTTGTTACAGACAGTTTAAGTCAAATGAAATAGTCTTCCAAGAAAGATTTTTGTGCATCCTGAACTTGACTGACATCAGGTGCATTTATCTACTCCAAAAATTTCACTAACAATCACAATTGACCAACATGGACTTCCCTCTTTAGTGCTTACAGTTGTTTTATGCTCTTGGTTTATGCAAGTGTGACTACTTTAGTTGTAAACCACTCCTACACATTTTTTTAATTATTAATGAAAAAATTCAGAGCTTGAGCGTGGTGTTTGGAAAGGGGTCAAAAGAAGGTGAGCATGAATTTGTCACAGTGGTGGTAGAAATTGATTGTGCCCCTTTCTAAATGCCAGTGAAGTCTCATCAAATTGAGAAGGTTAACTCCTTGTACTTACAAAGATCTTGTTATTGCACTACTTCAGCTCTTACCGTTGCAGACCACCAGGAAGGCAGCTCTGATTCAATGTCCATTGGGCCCTTTGACCTCACTTCTGATTACAGGTGAGTCTGTTCTTTCTGCATAGAATCATAGACTCCTAGAATATGTTGAGTTGGAAAGGACCCATCAAGGTCATTGAGTTCAACTCCTGTCCCTGCACAGGACACCCCAAGAATCACACCATGTGCTTGCAAGTGTTGTCCAAGGGCTTCTTGAACTCACAGGTTGTGTTGTAAGGCCACACTGATCCCTCTTTCTGCTTGCACTTCACCTTGAAAAATATTTGTCTATAATAAGACAAAGGAGTAAAGAGTGGGCTTCTTCTATAATGTCTTTAGCCCAGCAATCACCACACAACACCTGGGCAGGTTGTATGTGTGCATATGTCTTCTAATAAATACAAATGCTCTAGGAAGTAAATGGAGACTATGACATTCTGTCAATTTTAGGAATCACTGAGATGAGAGATATGAGAAAAATTATCTAGATTAATTTCACACTGTGTAAAGCTTGATTTACAAAAATAAATCTGTGTTCAAAAAGCACTTTGATTTCTGTTTGAAGATTATTTTACACTAATTCCACAATCAGTCATTATATTGTAACTGGAAATAGTAAAAATAATTTTGAGACAAAAGGGGTCAGAATGACAGACTAGAATTTCCTCTGCTTATAAGTCACATTGCCATCTTGTTTCCAGCATTTTTTGCTTTATGCATTACCTATGTAAAACTACCCTCAATATATGGCAGCACAGTAGGAAATTAATTCTGGAATAAATGAAAAATAATTAATATCTGCAGTGACGACAGTAATGCAATGCTATTGTTGTTGAGCAGAGAATCAGGCAGAAAACATCTTCTACAAAAAGGTGTAATATTTTAGCTTGCATATTTATGGTACAAGTAAGATTATTCATATGCAATTGTTTTTAATCTTTTAGTCATGTTAATCTGAACGAAATTTATTGTTTGTGTAGTGAGGATAGTGAGAGTAAACATATTAGATTCATTGTGAAATTAGTTAGCATCACTGAAATCACTAATAACAGACTGCATAAAGGAAAAGGGACATAGAAATTGAGTCAGGGAGAGATTTTAAGGATTATGTATTGTTCATATTTCTTTGCTGAATATACTATCTTCTCAATTTCATTAACTTTACAAAACTGTATTAGATGTTATTTCTATGCATACAACACAGCATTTGAGGTGAAATTTAGTGTCCCTGCACCTAGAATTTTCAGTAAACATATTTTCAGTCCATAGCCAACAAGTGCTATAGTATTTACTTGATGTGACCTTCCAGACTTTGTCAGGTGATTACATGAAGCTTAGGTACTTATTTCAGGAGACTTTTGACAGATACCTAAGATGTTGGTAGCTACTAGATCTAAGACAGAGTGGCATGCTAATATTTACTGAAAACTGGGTAGAATAGTCCTAGCATAGAATACTATACAAGTCAAATATTTAAGTGTGAATAGAGTACATGTCCATTTGGTTATTGTGGCCTTATGCTACTGTGTTTGCACTTGCATACTGTGTAAAAGTAAACCAGCAGGAGAAATGAACCCAGCTCAGAGGAGATTATAAATCAGAGTTACAATTTAATAAAAATATTACAATAAATACAATGACACAAAGAATAATTGGTTTTCAACACACAAAACCCAGTAGTATAACCCAGCACCCTGGGCCATGAACAGAATAGTGTTTGTTAGCGCCTGTGCTGAGATTTATGTGGTTCCTCTGAGTCCAAAGTAAAAGGAAGGGAAAAACCTGTTGGTACAGATGATGGCCACAGTCCTGTTGAGGTTCTGGTCCTCCTCTGGATCCGACAAATGGTCCCAGAAGTCCCCAAACCCCAGGAATATATACCCTCAGGTTCAGGTGGGAATGCCCAGTATCTCCCCCAGGGCAAGGAGTTCCACAACGGGTGATCTAACTCTGTGAGTCATGGGGTCTTTTGGAATTGTTGCTGGCCCATTAGCAGACACACCCCCTCAGGCTGGGTGTGGAGGTGCTAATGACTTCCTGGAGGGGAGTTCTCACAGCTCGTATCTCACAGGCTTCTTTAACACCCAGCTTACAGCCTAAGGGGTCGGGTGTGCCCTGGGCAACTGCTGCAAATGGTCCATTGTTAATAGTACATGGGAAATGAATAGAGGTGTAGAATACATAGCTTTGGTCACACCCACACAGTGACAAACTCGTCCCACCTGCTGAACTAGGACACATACATGAACATTTATATGACTACCTGGAATGCTAAGTTATCTGTTTATGTGTTCTTTTGCCTAGTAGTGTAGCAATGAATGTGGTTTTCTACCTATTTACAAAACAGGTAAGTAGATTTTGCTGACACTGTACTTTTGTACCAGAAGCTTGCAGGTGGATGCTAAGCATTTTTACATTTTAAAAAGCACTTTTGAAATGTTTGGAAATTCACCCAGGAAAGAAAAGATTTTATCAGTGTAGCTGGATGTTTATGAGAACTTAATGCTACATTCAAATTGAAAGGTACTATGTTATCTTGGCTCTGGAAAAGAGAAGTTCTTGTACATGTAACCCAGCATGAAGGCCTCCAGCACTGACAGCAAAGCCCTCTGGCATTCAGAGCACAGAGCTCTCCATTGTCTGACACCCTGGAAGCAGCCTGCTGAGGATGGAGACTCAAGCACACTTTAGTTTCACAAACTTTCTTTTCCCTTTTGCTGCTTCCTGCAGATACTTTTCTGACTTCCACCCTTGAAAGTCCTCTAATTAGTCATGGAATTGACAACTGAAAATCAGAATATAGTCAACAACACTTTATTCATACACCTTGAAATATTCCTATCATGTTTCATGTTGTTTGCTTCCTCCACAAATCAATTGATTTTGGTGGCAATTTTATCCAATTAAGGACTAAGACATCCTGAATAAGGATCTCAATATCTTGTCTTAATTGCTTCTTTGCAAAAAATGTTTTGGCTTAAGGACTTCTCACTTCTGTCAGTACAGATGTGTTTATTATTAAGACCCTTTCCTTCTCTACCATTGTGCATGCAGTATTGATTGAAAGATGAGTGGGCATTGTACTATCACCAGAGATTTTTGTGAGTGGTCAATTGCTTATTCATAAAAAAAGTTCTGTTAGAAAGTAGAAGAGCTAATAATGGGGGGAAGGCTTAACCATGAAAGATGCAAGCAAAACAAATTATGTTATTTCTTTGCTCCTCACTATTTTTTTCAGAACTATTGTCATGACAATTGGTAAGCCTTACAGTTGTCTAAAGTCAATTCCTCACATGGATTAGAGTGACAGTCCGAAAGAAGCAGCACCATCAGAAGAAACTGCAAAGAATAGTAATTATTAATGTACTCAACAGTGAAAAAAATGTCTTCTCCCTTGTCTTGTTCTATGCATATTCCTTTCTTATGAAAGAAAATTGCTTGGCACTGCAGCCAAGGGATACTGTGTATTTTGTTTTCTGCAGCTAAAGGATAATTTTCATGATGTATGTCTTCACTTGGAAATCCTATGAAAGTACCAGGTATCTGATGAAGGTTGGGGATTTGAACAGAAGTAAACCTGGCAAAACTGCTAAGACTTTTCCAGTGAAGACGGAGCTTTTAAGGTTTAGTTGTAACTTACTTTCCATACATACAGTCTCTGCAGATCCTCTGCAGATCAGTATTTGATTATAACACTCACAGATTTATGAGGATTCATGCTGTATGCTGCTCCAGCCAGCTTACAGAAGATCTATGCTGCAGTTATAGTAAAGCCTCTACTAACTTTTAAGACCAGACTTTTAAAGCATAGTAGGATTTTGAAATGTTCTTCCTTTAGATTGCTCACTTCCCTTGAGATACACAGAGGCTGTCACCACAAAGGGTTTCAAATACTGATGCTTATCATGATACTCAGATTCCCAAAACAGCCTGAAAATCTGATACTTTATTACTCAGGAATATTATACACAGCTGTGGCTGGCTTTGTCACTTTGTGTGTTCTCAACCTGTATCAGTAATATGGTAGCTCATTGTTTGCCTTCTTTAGGAATAAAGGCTCCTTGTGTCTAATTTATTGTATAAATAAAGAATGGTGCTATCTCTTCTAGATACCTAGAAAAATTGAAGATTTCTTATTAGTAAATAGCTGTAGCTGGACCTGTAATATAACAAATATATTTTTATAGGCTTTGGTGTTTTGTTATGTGTTTTTTCTTTTCTTTTCTTTTCTTTTCTTTTCTTTTCTTTTCTTTTCTTTTCTTTTCTTTTCTTTTCTTTTCTTTTCTTTTCTTTTCCTTTTCTTTTTTTCCTTTATTTTGGTTAAAAAATATCAGGAAATAAGTTTCGTCAATCTCTTCCTCTTTTAAAGCAATTAGACATGAAAATGCATGAAGAGTAGTTGAGACTATAGGGGGATTGAACTATAACTGCATAAATGTGTACATGTGAGCAACTGGGAAATACAAAAAGGTCAGCACCATTTGCAGTGTGGTGAAATAGGTTAATCTGGGGATATATCAAAACAATGGATGCAAAGAAGAGAGAGGGGAAAGCAAAAAAACCTACTGGAAACTTTCAAAATATTGAAAAAAACCTGGAAAACTGTTCATGAATGTTTTCTGTTCACTCTGTTGTGTATCTCTTTAAGGGATGGTATTTAATGGACAGATGGGACTGTTGACCAAGGCCAAAATACTTATGATTTTCTTTCCAGTCAATAAAGTCCTTCCTCTTTAGGCTTGTTTTTTATTCCAGTTATAATGAGGCTTCCCTTCAGGGATGCCAAGAAGTGCCTGATTTGCATGTGCAAATTTAAGATTAATATGAATGAACTTTGTTAGATTTATTAATTTGTTGTTGCCTATGTAACATGTATTGCCTTTTTTCCTTCTAGAATTTTTTTGCTATATGCTTGGATGATTTAAGTACACAGGCTTTTTTTGTCAGCTGTGGTTATGTGATTTTGCAGGATTTTAAATCAAGTGTTAAAATTAATTTTTTAAAGAGAGTTTATAAACTTTGATGTTTTCCCTTCTTTTTTTTTTCTTTTTTTTTATCCTTCTGGGCTTAAAAGAAAGCAATGCTTGTTTATGTTCATTGAATGCACAGTATTTTGAGACTGTCTCTCAAAATAGCTATTCAAATTGGAATCCTGTAGAATCTCATAATTGCTCTGGACCTCTGAGTCATCTGCAGAAATATTTTTAATGATCAATCGACCATAAAACTCATAACTTTTATTTGAGGTCCCTCAAGAACAAATTGAATCTGTGTTTCCATATGATTAAGGAAAATATCCTTCTAGTTAGGGATTTGCTTTAAAAGGTAAAGAAATGGGGAAACAAAGAGTGATTCCTATTTGGAAGGGTCAAACATCCTACACTAATAGTGCAGAAAGATTATTAAAAGTGTGAGTATTTGATTAATTTTAAGTGCACTCCTCATACATATGATCATGGCTTCCACCTTAGAAAGTGAAAGGCAAAGCAGTTTTTTCCCTTGCTGGCAATTCCCTCTTAGCACACAATTAAAGGCTTATACAAAGAGGCAGGAGAAAATTCATTAACTTGGCAACCCCACAGTTTTGCCAAATGCTACTGATGTTGAAGCTAGAATATATGCATGTGTAACTTAGAAACAAATTTCACATTTTAGCGTCAGTGGCAGGTGAGTTGCACTGGTAATTCCATCCACTGCAGCCTGTCTAAAATAACCATATGCAGGTATTCATGCATGTAATGCAGCTACCTGATTCATGAACATTTAAGTGGTACGTTAGGCAATGACCCTAAATTAGATGCCTTGCAGATCTCTGGCAAAAGTACGTTTAACAGCCAGTGATACACTAAAGCCTCATCAAGAAAAAATTACGTACATGCTATGCAGTAACAAATATGCATGTTCTATGTTATTCCAGTGTTCCTTTTCCAAGAGAGCATCTACTATCACTGATTATATGGAAGGAGGGCAAACGGACTACAGGTAAATGGTAGTGGGACTACCTGTATCTAGAAATGGCCAATTATGTAGGGACTAATTCAGAATACTTTTAAAGCAATGAAAATGTTCCTATGGGTGGAAGCTAAAGGACTGCATGACCTCACCTGAAGGGGGTCCCAGTCCCCTGAATCATGTTTTTAGCATCATCACATTTCCATGACACAAAACGGTGGTTTGAGGAAGGAGATGGGAATACCTGTTTTACCCCCCAGGGGTTGATGTCCTCATTTCTTAACAGCCAGTATAAGCTGTTTACAATGCTGCATTATGGCACTGGTGGGTAGATGTTACACAAAAGCCATTTGTCTGTGAATCTTTCTCCCTGCTGCCACAGGTCCTTCATGACTGTGTCTCTACCACTGTGTAGTGCTTCACGCTTGGAACTCATCTTGGTCAGGACTGTTCACATCACCTTCATCTTCCCTGGTAAGTATGTTCACTTCTGGCTATGAACCCTAAGCACCAGGCTGAAGTGTATGCAACTGGGCTTGTATATATTACATAATCGTGCATCAATGCTGCATACCCTGGGATTTGTCCTGTGGCACAAAAGCATGTGAAGGAATTTAAAGACACAAAAGTCTGGTGAGACATTGATTAAAATAAGGCAAAGGGAGTCAGACCTGGTCTTGATATTGTGTACTGTAAAAGACCTTCGGACCAGCTACACTGAAAACCATACTGAAGTGCTTTTTGAACCAGAACTGGCTTAATTCAATTCCTTTCAATCATGGATGATGACCAGCTTGGACCACAAGCTAATTCATATCTTGATTCATGAAAAGAGTAATGTGAAGATTTTCACATTTATATGGCCACTGGGCTTTAATCACTTGATATAATAACTAAAGACAACACTAGTTTGTGAAGAAGAATTTCAGAGAAACAGGATATTTTGTCATTCCTGTGTAATATTTTTTGGTAGTTTACAACCGAAAAGAGAAACACTGTACCTATGTCCTCAGGTGCTACTATGGTTTCACTTCTGGAAACTGCTTCCATGTGTTTTCAGTGTCTTGGTTTGAGGAAAAAAAAACCAAAATGTTTATGAAAAAGCAGAGGAGAGGATTCCTCCACAATAATCATGTCAGTCTTTATTAAATTTAAGAAAAGTAACTTTAACTAGAAAACGGACATAAGAAGGATAACTGTTCTTAACTACTATCTATCTATATATATGTAGATATAGATATAACTGCAAACAGACCAGAGCAAACAACTCCCCCAGCACCCAAAAGTAAAAAAGAAGAGAACCCCCAAAACAGTAGGTTCCTCCTGGAACAGTTATATTTATGGACAGAGTCAGTGTCACACCTTGGCTTGCTGCGAGGTGAATCCTCAGTCTTTTCCCAGCAAGGCAGAGACAAACGGTGTTCTCTTTGTCCTTGGTCTCAAACCAAGAAGAAAAAGCTGAGAGTGAAGGGATGATGATAGTTCCCAGGAAAGCAGATGTGACTGCTCTCTCTCTCTTTTGGGTCCTTGCTGTGGTGGGCCGGGCAGCTGCGACACTGCGGGCAACAGTGAAACCAGGGTGGTGACGGGGGTCCCAAATGCCGAACCAGGAGCAACAGCAGTGGCAGGAAAAAAACTAGCTTACTCCACAGTAGCAGCAAGGAGCAGGAGAAACAGCTTTCTTCCACAGCAGCACACACAGCCAGAGCTGTGTGATGTTCCCAAGAACAAAGAAAAAAAACCAGTGCAAACCTGTTTACCACCACACCTTCCCCCAGTCTGTCCCCACTGAAAACGATCAAAAAGGAATTGGTAGCAGTTAACTACTTCTTTTGTTAACTAATGGCATGGAGGGTTAGTGGGAGGGAGAGAGTTTTTCCTTTAACATCCCCAAAACTACAACATTCAGAAACATGGCAACCGAAATGTTATTTTTTTGTTACCAGTCCTTCATTTGAATATATTTTGGCCAAGTGGTGCACTGTTATCCCAAAACAAGAATTTACCTATTTTTTCCCACCAAAATTACCTTGTGAACTACTGATAGGTCTGGTGTCTGGTTTGTTGTTTCTGTAACACTGGAAGATTCCCACATAATCTCTTGGTTGTGTGGGTCAAGCTGAAACTCTCTTTTCTGAATGACTGAATTAACTTTGACTCTGGAGTTGGTTTTGATGATAGTCATGCAATGCACTCCCATCTTGTGATGGCCAGGCAGCAGATAAGTTATGGTCTAAATAAGCCAAGATCTAAGGGGCCTTTCAAGACAACACTTTTTAACTATTAAAAGATCAAGCCTGAAAAATTGTGTTAAAAACCCAAGTGACAGCTTAATGCTCTGTTCCAATGCCATTAACAGTTCAATGTGTTGCCGATTGTGAGGACTGACAGATTTTTTTCACAGGCCACATGCAAGGCACTTTTTTGAGTCAGGAAAGGCAGAACTGATAGAAATATGACTTCTTCACAACACCCAACTGTTTCATCTAACTGATTTTGCTAATACCCAGAACAACCTTTCTTGACAAACTCTTTGGTAAAGTGTGGCTCTGTAGACTGGAGCTTGGTTCAAATACATATTGTAACACACATTAGGAGTTTACTACTGTCTTTAAAACAGAAATGGCAACTAGACTATGGAGAAGTCCTCACTGTGTATTTTATAAACTCTTAGATGCTATAGATGTTTTAGACTTGCTAAATTAAGAATTTTTCCACAGTGCTTTAATTCTTTACTACTACCATAAACTTTTATAGTTCTGCTTTACTGAACTTGAGATGTTTCAAAATATAAGAAATTCAATAACTTTTTTCATTACTCTAATGTTACTGGACATCTCTATTCTGTTGTACAGTAAAACTGTATACTGTTTTAGCAACAACTATAACATTGGGGGGGAGGTAGGAAATACAATGAAGAAACAAAAATATGTTTGCAATAACTGTGACTTCTTTTTCTTTTTGCTTCCTGTCTATTGTAATCACAGTATTAATTACTCTGCATGAGTAGTTCATTCCTAAATGAACATAAACTATTTTGATTGGTTAAATCAGCAACAAGGAAGTGTTTTTTTGATTTCTGAGTATTTTGTATTCATTAGAGAGTAGCCTATACAAAAATAATTTGGTACTTCTGTAGATGCAATGAACATGTGGACGCTATCTCCTCAATTTAAACTTCATCTCCTTTCAGACATCTGATACAGTTCAGTGAATTCTAGATTAATCATTACATTTTGGTTTTGACTGTCAGTGAATACAACCCTTAAAAAGGTGAAATATTAGAAAATCTCTTTGAGATCATATTGCCAGATTTTGTTAGATTAATTTACTATTAAATTTCAATCCTTCCTCTGTCATCACACACATGAACTCTGGGATTTACAAAAGTAGTATTTTAATAGACACTGAATTGCCGTGGAATAGAGATGTCCATATGCAAATATCTTTTATTTTCGATCTGTTTTGTATAGTATTTTTAATTCTCTGCAGGATAATTGAATTTTTTTAGTGTTCATCTAACTGCTGATAGTTTTAGTACTGTTCCCATAAACAGTGCTTTCCTTGTAATGTTTTCAAATCTCTGAAATTAAACACATTTATTGCAAGAATATTTCTGCCTAGGCACAAGCTAACTTATTTCTGGTGAAATAAGTGGAATTTTCCAAAAATGTATCAAACAAAATGCTTCATAATTTGCATTCTATAATGCTAATACAGACCCCTTTGTCATGAAATATTATCCAGCTTATAAAATTATTGGTCGTACATAATGAAAAACAAACATATTTTTCAGTTTATCCTTTGCTGTGGGAAGAGGAAAGCATAGAGAGTTTATTTATTACTGAGTGTTCTTGTTAACTCTTAACATATTACATTTGTTGCATATATAATCATTATGTACAGAAATATGTCATCTTGCCCCTAGTCTCCCATAAGTAAAAATATTATTAAAGCTATTGAAAAATAAAAATCATGTGAGAATAGACTGGATGTCCATTGGATCTGAAGCTTAGTCTATGGGAATGCTTGGCTTTTTGCATCACGCAGCCTAAATTCCTAGTTCTTGGAGAATTTCCTTTTAGTTTCTTTATGATGTTGACCCAGAAGGTCTGTCTCTGTCTATCATAGATTGTTCTGATTTTCTTGCATTTACCACTTGAGAGTTACTGTGAGTTCACTAGAGAGGTGCAGGCCAGACTTTAAGCTGAGTCATGGCAGCATGATCCTCAAAGCATTGTTGCATGCAGGGTTTTCTGAGCTCACTGTGTTTATAGAAACTGTATGTCTTAATAGCTGTGAACACATCTTGTGCCCTGCAAGTATGCACCATGTCAGCTACTAGTCATGGGAAAGGAGCAGTCCTTCTACACCTCTCTTTCCTATCTTTCATGTGAAACAGAATCTGGAAATTTTCAGTCCTTGTTCATTTAACCCTAGGTTATGGGCAGTACAAAAAGACATAGTAGTGCCCTATGACTAACATCAGGACTCTGCAGTGGAAGGTGAACAGCAATAAGTAGCAAGTCTGTGCAAATAGGTGTATATGTTTTAAAAAGGAGTCAGAATAAGGGATAGCAACAGGACAATAGTGAACTGATTTGACTATTTAGCACGAGGAGCTTGATACTCCTTGTTGTAGTTTGGGATTATTATGTAAATTCTCTCCCCTGCCACTTAACTGCCCAGGCCAGCGGTTAACAAAAGAAGCAGTTAACTGTGATGCTGGGGTGGGGGCAGGTTTGTCTCTTTTGGTTTTTTTTTTTGGATATTCTCCTCAGTCTTGGCTCGGCGGAAGGGGGGAGTGGGGACTCCAAGGAGGCAGGCTGCCCTGCTGGTTACTGCTGGGGTTTTTTCCCTGGCTGTCTTGCCGCTGCCTACTTCGGACCACCTTTTCCTGCCGTGCTGCTGCCTGCCTTGGATTTGCTGCTGGTTGCTCGTACCTTTCTGCTTCTTGGACGGGGAACACAGGGGGAAGAGACTGAGTCCATCTGAAAGCCCACTGCTCGTCTGTTTCGCTGGAGAGGGACTGAAACTCACTCTGCAGCCAGCGGGCTGTGACAAGGACACTTAAGTATAACCTTTTCTCCCGGAGGAAAACCTGCTGGGTTTTGTTGTTGTTTTTTTTTCTCTTATGGTGTTGGGGAAGTGGGTTGCACTAGTCTGTTTACATATATATATATATATAGCAGTTATCCTTCTTGTATTAAAATTCCTTTTCTTAAATTTGATAAAGAGTGGTGTGATTATTGTGGAGGAGGCCCCTCCCCTGCTTGTGGGTAAAACATTTTGGTTTTTCCCCTCAAACCGAGACATTTCTTGGCGCCCAACGTGTGGGGCTTGTAAACAAAGAAGGATAACTGCTATTTTGTGGCACCATGTGGGTCTTGAGCTTAGAGTTCATCAGGACCATCCTGTATAATATATTGGCTTTTTGTTGGTACAAATTCATGCCAAAAGGAGCGGCAGGTTTAAGTCTTATCAACAAATCAATGAGCAAAACTCAAATAGCCGCAATTATTATTGAGTTCTTACTCTGGATTTATGGTGCCATGAATTCGATGCCTTTGGATGTCATGTGGGTGGTGCTCTCCAGGCTGTTTTCCTGCCGCAACCTAAGCTGCTACCTCTGGGGATTCAGTGATAATAGTACGGACCCTTGGGAAGGAACAAAGGGGAATCTCTTCTCCCAACCCTTTGTCCATTCCCCATTCAAGTCTGCTACAACAGCTTTTGAGATGTTTAAATTCTCCCTGGATGCCAGAGATATCTTGCTCTTTATGGTTTTTCTGCAGGGTTGTATCCCTGCAGCTTACAGAATGTTTGAAGGTAGGGCCAGGGTTTTTCCAGAATGCATTCAGAAACCTAGCCCAGTGAAGGGGGAAAAGCGAGAGAATAAAACCCCTGATGCCACAGTGAAGGGAGAAAAGGATGAGGCTAAACCAGGAGGACAGGCCAAGCCTATGGAAGTTGCCCCTATTCAGAAAAGGAAATATAAGACCAAATTAGACCATCCAGCAGACGATGAGGGGGCTGCTGCACCTCCACAGCAAGCAGACCCAGAGCCTGAGATCATCACTGAGTCATTGTCATTTGATAATCTCCGTAGTTTGCGGAAAGACATTGCTCGACACCCGGGTGAGCCCATCCTGACTTGGTTGATCCGAGTTTGGGACCTTATGGGTGAAACCTTACAACTGGATGGTGCTGAAGCCAGGTTTTTGGGGGCTCTGGCCCAGGACGTGGCTATTGAACAGGTGTTCGTGAGGGAATCAAAGCCCCTTTCACTCTGGGCACGACTTCTAACGAGTGTAAGAGAGAAGTTTGTTTATAGAGAAATCCTGCAGGAACATCATATTAGGAAGACTTGGAAGACGATGGAAGAAGGAATTTTACGTCTGAGGGAGATGGCAATGATGGACGTGCTTTTTGGAAGAGGTGGGCAAGCCAATAATGACCCTGACAAGGTCAGATGCACACCACATATGTGGTGGGACCTTTCACGCTCGGGGCCAGCTGAATACACCGATTTCCTGGCATCCATGTATAGGGAAGAGAACCATGAAACAGTGGGCGCAGTAGCAAATAAGCTCCGGATATATGAAAGCATGACCCACAGCCCAATGCAGGCCCGTATTTCTGCTGTAGAGACATTGGTTGAGAGTCTCAAGACGCTGCCTGCAGAGGTAAAAGCGATCAGAGAGGAAATTAGGGAAAGTCTCCAAGTGGCACCAGTGCGAATGAGAACCTCTGAAGTCAGAGCCAGACGCCCCCCAGCCAGAGGAAGTGGACAGACCTCACGAACTGAGATGTGGTACTTCCTGGCCAAACATGGAGAAGACATGGGACGGTGGGATGGGAAACCCACCCGTGCCCTTGCAGCCCGAGTACAAGAACTGAAGGAGAATGGAAGAAGGTCAGTGAGAGTAAGTGCAGTCCCAGTTTCCCACGGGCAAGAATCTGACCCACAGGAGGGCACCTCCCAGGTGTACTCATCGAGAAAAGGTTCTGACCGCTATGACCAGGATCAGTGTTAGAGGGGCCCTGCCTCTAGCCAGGTAGAGGCACGGGACAACCGTGTCTATTGGACTGTGTGGATTCGATGGCCTGGTACATCAGACCCACAAAAGTATAAGGCTTTGGTTGATACTGGCGCTCAATGCACATTAATGCCATCAGGACATGTGGGCTCAGAAACTATTTCTATTTCTGGGGTGACAGGGGGATCTCAAGAGTTGACTGTGCTAGAAGCTGAAGTGAGCTTGACAGGGAGAGATTGGCAGAAACACCCCATTGTGACTGGTCCAGCCGCCCCATGTATCCTGGGCATTGACTACCTCAGGAATGGATATTTCAAGGACCCAAAGGGGCATAGATGGGCTTTTGGAATAGCCACTGTACAGACAGAAGGGATTGAACAATTGAACTCATTGCCAGGTCTCTCAGAAAGTCCTTCTGCTGTTGGACTGTTGAAAGTTGAGGAACAGCAAGTGCCAATTGCCACCACGACAGTGCACCGTCGGCAATACCGAACGAACCGTGATGCTGTGATCCCCATCCATAAGATGATCCGTGAACTGGAGAGCCAAGGGGTGGTCAGCAAAACCCACTCACCCTTCAACAGCCCCATCTGGCCTGTGCATAAGTCTGATGGAGAATGGAGATTGACTGTGGACTATCGTGGCTTGAATGAAGTTACCCCACCGCTGAGTGCCGCTGTGCCGGACATGCTGGAGCTCCAGTATGAACTGGAGTCCAGGGCAGCAAAGTGGTATGCCACTATTGACATTGCTAATGCGTTCTTCTCCATTCCTCTGGCACCAGAGTGCAGGCCACAGTTTGCTTTTACGTGGAGGGGCGTGCAGTACACCTGGAACCGACTACCCCAGGGGTGGAAACACAGTCCCACCATCTGTCATGGACTGATCCAGACTGCACTGGAGAAGGGTGAGGCTCCAGAACACCTGCAATACATTGATGACATCATTGTGTGGGGGGACACAGCAGAAGAGGTTTTTCAGAAAGGAGAGAAAATCATCCAGATCCTTTTGGGAGCTGGCTTTGCCATCAAACGGAGTAAGGTTAAGGGACCAGCCCAAGAGATCCAGTTCCTGGGAGTGAAGTGGCAGGATGGACGCCGTCAGATTCCAACAGAAGTCATCAATAAGATCACAGCAATGTCTCCACCCACCAGCAAAAAGGAAACACAAGCCTTCCTGGGTGCCATAGGGTTCTGGAGGATGCATATCCCAGCATACAGTCAGATCGTAAGCCCTCTCTACTTGGTAACCCGTAAGAAGAATGATTTCCACTGGGGCCCTGAGCAGCAACAAGCCTTTGACCAGATTAAGCATGAGATTGCTCAGGCTGTAGCCCTTGGACCAGTCAGGACAGGACCAGACATACAGAACATGCTCTACTCCGCCGCCGGGAATAATGGCCTGTCTTGGAGCCTTTGGCAGAAGGTGCCTGGTGAGACTCGAGGCCGACCACTTGGATTCTGGAGCCGAGGCTACAGAGGATCTGAAGCCAACTATACCCCCACAGAGAAAGAGATCCTAGCCGCCTATGAAGGAGTTCAAGCCGCCTCAGAGGTGATTGGCACAGAAGCACAGCTGTTTCTGGCACCTCGACTACCAGTGCTGAAGTGGATGTTGTCAGGACAGGCTGCCTCTACACATCACGCCACTGATGCTACCTGGAGCAAGTGGATTGCCCTGATTACGCAGCGCGCCCGTATAGGAAAATCAAATCGCCCTGGGATCCTGGAAATCATCACAAACTGGCCTGAAGGTGAAAATTTTGGTCTAGCAGATGAAGAGGAAGAGCAGGTGACACGTGCGGAAGAAGCTCCACCATACAATCAATTGCCAAAAGAGGAAATACGCTACGCCCTCTTCACCGATGGCTCCTGTCGCATTGTAGGGACTAATCGCAAATGGAAAGCAGCTGTATGGAGTCCCACACGACAAGTTGCAGAAGCTACTGAAGGAGAAGGTGGGTCGAGTCAGTTTGCAGAGCTTAAAGCCGTGCAGTTGGCCCTGGACATTGCTGAACGAGAGAAATGGCCAAAGCTTTACCTCTACACCGACTCATGGATGGTGGCCAATGCTCTCTGGGGATGGTTAGACCGATGGAAGAAAACCAATTGGAAACGCAGAGGGAAACCCATCTGGGCTGCCGATATATGGCAAGATATTGCCACCCGAGTAGAGAAGCTGATTGTGAGAGTCCGCCACGTAGACGCACACGTGCCCAAAAATCGGGCCAATGAGGAACATCTCAACAACCAACAGGCAGACCGAGCTGCGCAAGTGAAAGTATCACAGACAGATCTGGACTGGCAGCACAAGGGAGAGCTGTTCTTGGCTCGATGGGCCCATGATGCCTCGGGCCATCAGGGCAGAGATGCCACTTATAAATGGGCACGAGACCGAGGGGTGGATTTAACCATGGACATTATCTCTCAGGTTATCCACGACTGCGAGACATGTGCTGCCATTAAGCAGGCTAAGAGAGTGAAGCCCCTGTGGTATGGTGGGCGCTGGGATAAGTATAAGTACGGGGAGGCCTGGCAGGTTGACTACATCACACTGCCACAGACCCGCCAAGGCAAGCGCTATGTGCTCACCATGGTGGAAGCAACCACAGGGTGGCTGGAGACACACCCAGTGCCTCACGCCACTGCTCGGAACACCATCCTAGGCCTGGAAAAACAAGTGCTGTGGCGACATGGCACCCCAGAACGAATTGAGTCAGATAATGGAACTCATTTCAAAAACAGCTTAGTTGCTACCTGGGCGAGAGAACATGGCATTGAGTGGGTGTATCATATCCCCTACCATGCACCAGCTGCCGGGAAAGTTGAGCGGTGTAATGGACTGTTGAAAACCACTTTGAAGGCGTTGGGTGGAGGGACTTTCAAACACTGGGATCAACACTTAGCAAAGGCTACATGGCTAGTCAACACTAGAGGCTCTGTCAATCGAGCCGGCCCTGCCCAATCAGAACCCCTTCACACTGTAGATGGAGACAAAGTCCCTGTAATACACCTGAGAGGTATGCTAGGGAAAACAGTCTGGATCAACCCTGCCTCAGGCAAAGGCAAACCCATTCGTGGGGTTGTCTTTGCTCAAGGATCTGGTTCCACCTGGTGGGTGATGCAGGAAGATGGAGAGACACGATGTATACCTCAAGGGGAACTTATCTCTGGGTAAACGACTCATATTACTGTATTTGTAAACACTTAATTATTTGAAAGAAAATTTAAGTTTAATGTAGAGTATCGGCATGGAAGAGAATTTAGGGGTGGATAATGTTGTAGTTTGGGATTATTATGTAAATTCTCTCCCCTGCCACTTAACTGCCCAGGCCAGCGGTTAACAAAAGAAGCAGTTAACTGTGATCGCTGGGGTGGGGGCAGGTTTGTCTCTTTTGGTTTTTTTTTTTGGATATTCTCCTCAGTCTTGGCTCGGCGGAACGGGGGAGTGGGGACTCCAAGGAGGCAGGCTGCCCTGCTGGTTACTGCTGGGGTTTTTTCCCTGGCTGTCTTGCCGCTGCCTACTTCGGACCACCTTTTCCTGCCGTGCTGCTGCCTGCCTTGGATTTGCTGCTGGTTGCTCGTACCTTTCTGCTTCTTGGACGGGGAACACAGGGGGAAGAGACTGAGTCCATCTGAAAGCCCACTGCTCGTCTGTTTCGCTGGAGAGGGACTGAAACTCACTCTGCAGCCAGCCGAGCTGTGACAAGGACACTTAAGTATAACCTTTTCTCCCGGAGGAAAACCTGCTGGGTTTTGTTGTTGTTTTTTTTTTCTCTTATGGTGTTGGGGAAGTGGGTTGCACTAGTCTGTTTACATATATATATATATATATATAGCAGTTATCCTTCTTGTATTAAAATTCCTTTTCCTAAATTTGATAAAGAGTGGTGTGATTATTGTGGAGGAGGCCCCTCCCCTGCTTGTGGGTAAAACATTTTGTTTTTTCCCCTCAAACCGAGACACTCCTCATCCAATGTAGTTGAGTGTTTCAATAGTTTATGTTTGGATAGACTGAAAGTTAAAGTTTGTTTAGAAACTATCACATCCTAACTTCTTGCTCACTGAGACATTGGGACTATATTGAAGTTTCTGTCTAATTCAGTCCTGATTTACATTTCAGTCCACATTCAACTGTGATGGCTTAGCTCTCTCTAGAACTCTTGGAGTTTTTAAGTAGTCTCCTGACTAGTCTGAAACAAGCTGTATGGATTTTCAGTTGTTGTGTTCTTAAATATCACGCTATATTTCTAGTTCCATATTTTTAAATTATGTTTTAATCAAAAGTTACTTGTCAGGTTGTTTTAGTCTTAAAGCAAAAGTATTTTTTCTCCACAAACAAACAAACAAATAAATAAATAATGGATTCATGCTTATATCTGTGAACACAATATCTCAATTAGCAAATGAAGATGTAGTCAGCTCACACACTGAAATTAGGAAAGTTGCTGGCTTTTCATTCCCCCTTCCCCTTTTTTAGCTTCAGATCTTTTTCAAAGCTACAATAAATGGTTTTGCACAATAGCTGAATCTTAATTTATTCCCTTTGAATTATTTAACATTCATTTATACAATATTGGAACATTTTATTTCGGGATATAACATTTATCATAGAGGGTTTTTTTTAAGAAGAAGCATATACGTCTCAAGTCAATGTTATTTGTTGCACAGTTTTTTCCAGATTTAACTTGATAAATCAAGCATTATTGGTTGTTATAGTAATACAGGCTGCAGGGGCCCTACAATATTAGATAACTTTGAATTCTGTCAAAGTTCATGCTGTGCAGAGGAATCCTACAAAGGGTAAAAAAATAAGGTCAGTGTGCTAGCTATATTTGGCATTCACTACAGGAGAGCCCATGTAGCATTCAACAAATGCTCTAAGCAAGAAGGTAAGTTTTCTTTTTGCTTTTAGACATTTCTTGAGACATGGGAATTTATTGAAATACATGTTATTTCAAATGACTAGGAAGGAAGACTGGATGTTATGGTGAAAACAAGACAAATACTGAAGAAGATAAAAAGGGGGCAGGAATATCTTTAGGAGAAAAAGTCATTATTTACAACAAAAAGGATGGAAACCAGTAATAGAACCTGACTGCTGTATCCACATAGCTCAAGGGAGCTGAGGAAAGATGAGACTGAATTTGTCCCACACTGGTGAGCAAATCAAATCCTGGTACATTTTTGTCAACTGTCAGAAAGAGACGGATATTTCTTTGAGGCCAGGCAGGAAATTAGGCTATTAAGTTACAGCTTTTTCACAAAGCTCTTCTCACTCTCTTCTCCTATTCTACAGATGTTCTATCAAAGCAAGTCATTGTAACCATTTATCTTTCCAAACTTAAAATACTTTTTTCAGAGCTAATTTTTTCTCTCAGTACTTGAGGTCTTTGTACTCTGTGTCTTGCTTCCCTGATCTTGTATGGATCTAAGATTAATTTGCACTAGCAAGGAGTTCAACAACAAAATCAATTTCAATTGGGTCAGGTGAGGTCATCCCCAGCTCACTAGTGTGAGAAGAAAAATAGATTATTATCATTCTGGGAACACTACTACTTCAGCATGGAGGGAAAAAAAAATGTCCATTAAAGATCTTTACAATACTTTTCATAACATTGGAAAAGATTAAATTTTTTCTACAACTTTAGTATAGTCATCTATATGTGAATAATTTGTGCTACAAAGTGCTTTTGTATACCCTAAGAAAAATGGAATAGAATTTGTTAGCTGACTGGTAGCATTTCACCAAAAATGTGGCATTGTCAAACTGATACAGAAATACCTTTGATAGATATTTTTATATCCTTGGCACGTAGCAGGTGTAAATTAAACAACATTCTTTCTGTGAGGTATTCCATGCACCATATCACAAATGGGCAGTTATAATGGGAATTGAATTTACAGCTTTAAAGAGAAAATTTTAGACTAGAAAAATGTTTAAACGCTTAAAATTTAATTTACAAGGAAAGAAACCCAATTCTGTTTACAAAATCTGTTCTTTAACGCCTTTTATCTCATAGCTTTGGGGGGAAAAAAAAGAATCAGCATCAGTTTAAAATGGTTAAAAAACCATTAGTATTTAATATACTCTGAATCTTATTTCTTCCCTCAGATACAGAATACTAGTTAAGAAAATGCACAGGTATGTGCCTGTTCATTCATACAGCCTCAGATTTTCAGGTGATTTAGAGCTGTATGTTTCCTTTAGTTTCCGGAGAGCTGTGAAAACTGGTGTTAATTAAAGACCTGGTCCACACAGGCTAAGAAGGAAAAGCTGCTTAACTGAAATTGCTGGGCCATGTCCTCGTTTCTGATTTGTGCATCTTAGACTTTTGTGTAATCTGAGTTGAAGAGGGACATATATGATCTTAGTATTTTTAAATTAAAATTTTTATTCTTGTGTCAGTGAAATAACATTTTTTGAAGTCAAAGGTTTGGTATATTTATGTTGAATACAAAACAGGAAATGTAAGTATGTTAAAAATATTGCTTTATGGAAATACAATTGTTTTAAAAAAATAAAAGTAAACTATTGGAATAACTGTGCTATAGCAGCCCTGATTTCTGATCTTGGTCTTAATCAGTTTAATTATATGAAAAAAGATTCAGATTTTCTGTGTCAAATCCTCCCCAAGTGTATTTACCCTGCCATCTGTGGAGTAACACCAGCAAAGGATCTGGCCTACTGATCTCAAATTTCTTCAATTTCCTCTTTGTACAATAAAAACATGCAAAATGAAATAATCCTACTAATATTTTTTTAGAGAAAAAGATACTAGATAAATGTTTCTTTATTCTAAGAGTTTGAGTTAAATCCTCTGCCTATATATATATATAATTTTGCTCTTTGTGCAAGTATAGGTTTAGGTGGTTAACTACATGAACATCATGGGAAAAAAGAAAACAATCTGAAAAATCCATAGCCAAAGTTCATTTTATTGAAAAAAAAAATTTGTTTTTAACAACTCTTAAATAAGCTCTTGAATAACTGTGTACTGGTAATAGACAAGGTTCCTTACGATCACATTTGTTTTCATTGCAAATGCATTCCATGTTTAACCAGAAACTTCCCTTTTTAGATACTGTGGTATTTGGCAGCAACACATTTCAGGCTTTACACTTATATAAGACTTTTAAATTTTCAAAGGGCTGAGTGAAGGCTCCCTGATCATTTTCTCATCCCTTTGTGAACTAACTAGTTCAGGATTAATGTCTCAATATTACAAAGGAAAAAATGAATGCAAAGTGTGTCAAGCCTGGATCTGAACACATAATTGCCAAATTGCTCTTTCAGTCCAAACCTTTTATTCCAATGCTTCATAATAAAATGTATTCCTAAGTTTCAACTGTAAAATGACATAGGTCTTTAGAGTAAAAGCCTTGCATCTACTTTTGTCAGTGTGAATGTCTTGTAAATATATAAAATTAAGACAAATGTACGTCACTACTCTTAGGGCGGTCCTGTGGTGTAATGGAGAGCACTCCAGAGTCCGAATCCCAAGGCTGTGAGTGCAAGTCTCAGTGGGGACTGTACCCTGGCAGTTCAATGCCTCCCTGCCATCCGATCCCATCAGATCTTGGACGCCAACCAGGGTCAACCCCGGTTAGTACCGGGTGCTGGGACAGTCCCGAGCACTTCGCTGTCGCTGTCCAAGCTCACTCAGCCGTGGCAGATGGACCTCAGGACTGAAACGGTGGGGCCAGATCTGCACACGCTGTGCCTCACCAAAAAATCCACTCCGCAGGCTGGAAGGGCACACCCACGTGGGGAGAGCCCTTCCCAAATTTTTGTTCGTGAAGTTTGGCCATACACATATACATATCACTACTTCCAGAGAACACTTCTCCACTCTATAGCTATCTGTTACCTAAGGGCTTCCTGAGAAAGCTTTAAATAGCCGTTATAAAATTTATGTGTTTTATATTAATTTTATATTTACTTTATAATTTCTAAAGTATAATAGTTTGAAATTTATATAACATGGAAAATGTAATTGCAATTTTAGGCTGCATTGGACATTGAACACTGGCATTTGCATTAAATCTAGATTAACTGATATCTTGAATTGTGCTATTTTTCCTTAGGGGTTTAATCCAAAGGTCATTTAAAGTTAGTTAGCTTTGGCTTCGATGCAGGAGAGATCATTGCATCTCCCATTATAGTGCACAAAAAGGATACTCAGATTTTATTAGCTGTTTGATATCTACAAAGAAGTAAGTCATGCAACAAGCTTCTAGGGTAGGACACTGATGGTAGAAGCACTACAGATTTTTTGTGAGTTAAAAAAAAGCTTTTGGGGGACCACTTAGTGCTGAAAGCTAGTGATTAGTCTAGGTTCATATTAATCATCTGAAAATAATCAGTCTGTTAAGCACAAACACTGGAATGTAAAATGAATTTTTCTGAATAGGTGAGGAGGCTGTTATGACAATCTCAACTGAGTGATGAGTACAATAGTGGACCTGCTTTTTCACAGCAGAGACCTGTGTTAGAGACAGAAGTTCAGTGATATCTTTGGGCCTTACTTGGCTTTACACTGCTGGAATGCAACTGGGTTAAATGAAGCTATTCTTTATTTACAGTAGCGATCACAGCTCGAGTGGGCCTTGTATTTTCCAGAGAGTCATGAAACTGTAGACTTGATTATCTGTGAGCAAAGTACTACTTGGATGAATAAGCATGCTTACTAATGGCCTGGCTAAAATGGCTAAATACAGATGAGATAAATTCCATCCTGCTCGCTTAATTTGTGCTGTTTCAATTAGATGTGTTGTTTTTCTCGCTCTGTCTCAGCCCATTCTATTACTTTTTCTATTTGTATCACACTGCATCACTGAGCAGCCTACACAGCTATCAGTTTCTCTGCTTCAGATGAGAATGCTGCAAAAGATGATGGAGGTGATTTAATATCAAGTTGATAAAGTGTATAAAGCTCTTCTGCATGAAATGGACTGTAGTGCTGCTAATAACATCTGTAAATTTTTCAAGATATCTGGTCTACTAAAAATGTTGAATAAACGAATCTCTATTAACTCTACATAATATTCATGAATTAACATGTTTCCATAATGTGAAGAAATTTATGTTTCCACAATGTGAAGAAATTTATGTTTCCATTGGAATTCACTGGGAATATGACATCTATTTCTTTGGGAGTAAATTGCTTAACCTAATCCACCAATTATCATTTGCAGAAGAAAGTAAAAAAAGATTTCTGCTCCCTCGCAGACATTTGTATTGCCAGAATATTACTTTATCTTCAGAGTATGGTTTTATTAACTGGTGACAAAACCCCACAGAAGGATAATAGAAAGGGATGTTCAGGGGAATGAATGATATGGTAAAAGGGAACACATCTTGGGGGAAATACACTTAGGGATAGTCTTACTAAAATTTGACTCCAGGCACAGCAATAATACAGACAGATTCATCTGCATACAAGTAATCAAATCCATCCAGAGTAGTATATATTTTAGAAGAATTAAAAATCCATGGATGTTTCTGATGATGGGAATGATACCTATTCAGTAGTTAGATTTGAATTCATAGCTTGTTTTTTCAGGATTAATGTTTTATGGTTATTTAATATGTACTATTTATAGTATTTCTTGCTTTACCTTTTTCCCTTTATGTTTCATTTTGATTTTCACTTTAATTTCATAATGTTTCACTTTTTATTGATGCCATATTTTTACCCACTCAAGCTACTTTTACTTTAACATCACTGAAATCTAAGATTATGGAGTAAAACAATTAATGTCATAGATTCCTTCTTGCTATTGCTCTAGGCCTTGGTTTCATCTCATCTAACTTCAGTAATCTTTAGTAATCTTATAAAGACACCAAAGTTAGAATTTCTATTAGCTATATGAAAATCCATAAAAAGAGATAGATGCATTCTAAGGAATGTGAAACTCATTAATTTGAGTGGTCTGAGTGGAATTTATGCATTTATACAAATACAATGAAAAGAGAAAAAGTGCCATGAATGATGCAAACTAAGAAGCTGGAGAGAAAGTAGGTACAGAGCTTATCTGAACAAAAATTATAAATATTAGTTTCAAAGATATAGGCAGAATATATACATTTTTCAATTAAATGTATTAATACTTTAAATCAAGGTGCTTTCAAAACTTTGCTTTCTGGAGAAACCATGTAACACCTTGCCATAATTTAATGTTTTGGTTACTACCACTTTTGTCTGAAATATGAGCTTCATTGCATATATAGTTTATAATGAACCCTTTTCCATACATGTGACAATTACTACAATGAAATCATTACAAAATTACTAGAGCGCATGCAAAAATAATTATTTCTGGGAAATAGAGTGATGAATTGCAATTAGGTTTTTAACATACTTTCTCATCTTTTATCATATTGCAACTGTGTATGAAGAACACTAGGGATGAGAAGAGTAATGTTAAAACAAATACAGTTTCATATATTTTATGTAATATGGGCACAAAATATTAATATTAATTGAATTTTAGATGCAGAAATCATTTGACTTTAACAAAATTAGAGACACTTTTTTTTACTTTCCATGTACTTTAAATAGCCAATTTTGAAGGCAAATTTCGGGCTGTGTACACAGGGGTGTTTCTATCCCTTCAGCCATTGTGCTTTCTCAAGTTGAACTCAGAAAACTGACTTGTGTTGATGCAAATGTCAATTCTTATCAATGATATTTAGTAGCATTTCCTTTGCTGAGCTCTGACTCCAATGTCCTGATTGTGAATTCACCTCCTATTCTTCTTTTTCATGTCACACCAATGGACTTTGAATGACCTTCTTAGTATTCTTATCCTTACAAAGCGCTTGGTAGCCATCTCCAATGCTAATTTCCATCAATTTCCATTTCTATTTTTTTTTATCAGCTTTAATAAGCATTCTTTTCAGCTGATCCATGAAATCTCAGTGTAGCCAATGACACTTGATATATTATAGAGTATTAGAGACAACCCCAGAGATCAAATCATTGTGATAGGCTAAATAAGGCATTTCAAAAATAAAAATTGTTTAGCTGGAACCTTATTGGTAAGATCCACTCAAAGAGAGTGAAGACTTTCTCAAATGGGGATATTGCTTATAGTTTAACTAATTTAAATTTGTTATTTTTCTGTTCAAGTTGCTAATGTTGAGATTTTGATTGTGCACTGCTATCTTATTTTGATGTTAAAGACATTAGATCTTTTCATCCTTGCATGTTGCTAATGGACAATAGTTTTCTTGTAGATATAAAATGAATGCAAAAGGACAAAGCAAAATTTATTTTGTCTTATGCTGGACTGTGTTCTAGAATAATTTTCTTTCATTTATGGAACATATAGAGATGGAGCATATTAACTTGTCAAATCTTTTTACCCTTTAAGACTACTTAAATGAGTAATTTAAAACATAATTATTATTATTGAAATTTTATAATCATGTTTCTCATTCACAGTTCCTCTGGTTTGGCAAATGAAGATAAACAGGCTATTTCACTTATGTATGTTTTGGATATTTGTGTTTTCTGCTTTCCTTTTCTAAATATTTCCAAAAAAGCAATTTCTTATAACTTTAATCTGAGGTCAGAATGAACTTTTCATTGACTCTTGAACCTTGAATGGTGAACTATATTTAGAAAAAAAAATCCAAATGTAATTCTGGGTCCAGTTTGCTCCAGTGGTATCTTAAGCTTAATGTCTGGTTTAAGGCAAATCTGATATTCATACAGTTTAGTTGACTTTCCCAGCTAGCTTGTCAGCTCCTGCCAAAGATATGCCTCTTCACTCTTCCTGTTGCTGGACACCATGTGGGTGTACTCAGTTTTCTCCTCTCCTCATTTGATGAAAAACTTCAGGTCAGGGCCAGTTCTCAACAAAAATGCAGGTAATTTTGAAATATATACAAGCAAAGTAAGAATTTACACATACCATCACGCCCTTCTTAACTCTATCTCACATAAAAGAGATGATAGGATAAAAATACAGTGCTCTTGAATGTTTGAAAAATGCAAATCTTCCTAGAATTTCAAAGGACTGTTTTGTGATTGAGCTCTGAAAAACAGAGTAAAGCCTGATTACTGCAAAGGGAGGCCAGAATATTTTATGTTATAGGCTTTTGACTAAGGCCTCATTTCTAGTGCTGTGGAGGTATTTGCTTGTCAAAATATGTGTCCAGAATTTATTAACAGTAAACCAGTATTTTTACTTCCTCTTAAACATTCAAAGCCTTATACAGCCAAGGTCAGCTGTGTATATGAATTCAGCATTTTCATAAACAGGAAGCTTTCATACTAAAATGTTAATCTGCAACAAAAAGACTGGAGCTTGTTCAATGTTACAGAGTTCAACTGAAGGCCAATAATCCAATATATGTGTGTTGGGGAAGTGAGAGTGGAGGATAAGGAGGTAGAAACCTATCTTTCCCTGGAAAAGAAATAAAAATAGCAGCAAATGTTATCATTTTCAGATTGTTAGTAGCAGCAGTGAGACGTGATCCAAATAACAAGTGAGTGACTGCATACACTAGTGCAAGATAAAGACCATAGATAGGAATTTGATTAAGTATTATTATCAGTCACTGCACAGAGAATGGCAGGCAGCCAGCAGAGCATTCACTTTTCTGTCCATCTCTGCCTCTGTAAGACTGCTTATACAGGTTGTCATAAAGGCAACCTGGAGATAGGACTGTGTGGCAGACAGTAGTCAACACTTTTTCCATACAGGCTCTTTTTAAACATTAATCTCCTTGTTGCAGACACAAAATTTGGCTAGAAGCTTGAACTGTTATGCTTTTCTGTTTTGTTTTGTTTTGTTTTGTTTTGTTTTGCAGGGTTTTTTTTATATTCTTTGATTTTGATTATTACTATTTTTCCTCCTAAAGGGTGAGACTGCGTAAACTTAATCATATCTACCCTGTGACATTTCAGCCACTAAAAGGAAAAGTCTTCATGCTGGAGTGAGAAAATATAGATAATTCTTTTCCACTATTCCTTGTACTTTTTATTTGACTTTTAATCTAAATTTGTATTTTTAACAGCAATTTGAATTATGAATAGAATTTTAAGTTACGTTGCGTCCTTTCTCTGATGGAGGTGAAATGAGAAGGGATAAAAAGTGCTGTTGAACACAAGAATCCATGTTTTCTCCACTTTCCAATGCATATATCTGTATATATGTAAAGGAGAAACAAATAGAGATAGGAAGGACAGAAGCAAATTGCATTTATCCTGGAGAAAGTGGATAGAGTACCCGAGGCTTTGTTTTTGGAATATTAATGCTACTTAGGTCTTGTATGTCACTTGGTTTGATCCTACCATCATAATATTTACAGGACATTTACAGCAATGTCTGTAACCAAACTTAGCATTAATTCCTATGATTTTGACATATGAAAACTGGAAATAGTGAGAACAAACTGGAACAGGGAAAACAAGCATTGTGCACACATTTACTCAGAATATGGCCAGGTTCACGATTTTTTGTCTACTCCCCATCAGTTACAAAACATCCTATAAACAACTGTTGGACAGTGATGCAAATAAATGTTCTAAACTGATGTAATATCATTGCTAACCTAACAATGATGATTCACCTTTGACAGAGATGCTTACACTTACCTACTTAATAGAAATCAAATGGGATGTAGGCATTTCCCCAAACTTGTGGCTGTACAGACATGTATGTGTTGTGCTACCCTCAGTTCTTCTTGCTTGAGCAATTCAAATGAAAATGGCTTTCTTAATTTAGGCATGAGCAAATAGAGAGCCAGTTTCAATACATTTCCTAGCCTAATTCTGAGTCTTTCAATTGCACCTTTTTTCATAGTAGATGGAAATGTGAAAACCAAAACAATTATTTGATTATTTTTGTTGGATGCAGTTTCATTGCAGAGACTCTCGGTTTTGACTGTATTTGACTATTGCCTGTTCCTTTCGCAGAACCACAGAATGGGTCAGGTTGGAAGGGACCACAGTGGGTCATCTTGTCCAACCTTCCTGCTCAAGCAGGGTCATCCTGGAAACCCATTGCACAGGATTGTGTCCAGATGGTTCTTGAATATCTCCAGTGAAGGAGACTCCATAACCTTTTTAGGCAATCTGTTCCTGTGATCACTGCACAGTAAAGAAGTTCTTCCTTATATTCAGGTGGAACTTCCTATGCATCAGTTTCTGCACACTGCCTCTTATCCTATTGCTTGACACCCCTGAGAAGGTCCATCCTCTTGGCACCCTCCCTTCAGATACTTATAGAGATTGATGAGGTCTCCTCTCAGTCATTTCTTGAGGCTGAGCAGACTCAGCATTTCCTCATAAAGAGATGCTTCAGTCCCTTAATCATCTTTGTTGCCCTCCGCTGGACCCACCCCAGGAGCTCTGTGTGTCTCCTGTACTGAGGAAGTCAGAACTGGAGATAGTATTCCAGATGTGGCCTCAATAGGGCTGAGTAGTGGCAGTGTCATGTCCCTCAGCCTGCTGGCAATGCTCTTCCTGATGCATCTTAGGATTCTGTTGGCCTTCTTGACTACAAGGGCACACAGCCACCTCATGGACAGTTTGTTGCCCACAAGGACCCCAGGTCCTTCTTCACAGAGCTTCTTTTCAGCAGTTCAGCCCTCAGCCTGTACCAGTGCTCAGGGCTATTCCTCCCTAGGTGCAGGACCCTGCATTTGCCCTTGTTGAATTTCAGAATGTTCTTTTCTGCCCATTTCTCCAACCTGTCTAAGTCCCTCTGAGGGCACAACCCTCTGAGGTCACAACACTCTGAGGTATCAGTCACTCCTTCCAGTACTGTATCATTAGCAAACTTGCTGAGGAGATACTCTATCCCCTCACCCAAGTCAGTGATGAACAAGCAAAGCAATACTGGGCCCAGTATAGAACCCCAGGGATACCACTAGTGATAGGCCTTCAACTAGACTCTGTTCTACTGATCATGAGACACTGGGATCTGGCACTCACCCAGTTCTTAATTTCACCTCCTGTTGTTCTCTGCTCTGCTGTGATCTTTGTCTCTGCTTTTCCTGCTCTGTTTTCTCCAATAGTTGATGACAAGAATCTTTTAAAATAAAATTAAATGTTTTTATGGTAATTCCACACATAGTAACATGATGCCTACCAAAAATGCTTCAAAACTTCCAATTCCAAAACTGAGTAAGTCTTCAGAATGCTTTGCAGATGTGCTCAGAGGAACAAGTGCTGAGCTTTACTATGCATAAAAACTGTCATTTTCTAATACATAAAGAGGAACAACATCTCAAGAAAGTGCCTCAGCAAGAGATGAGATTCTGAAAACACTCTGCCACCCAAACAAATGCTTCATGACTCTCAAAGAAGTTGGCATAAAGCTAATGACTGATAATAAGAAAAACTGATCTCAGTTAAATAAGCCAAGTAAGGTTTAATGCTATATTCTGTCACTTACAATAGCAAAAGACTGGATTTCAATTTGAGGCAAAATCTCTTGTTTAAGCTGTGGTTGCCTATTTTACATCTTGAGCCATTTTGCAAACCAGACATTAGCTTACGAGTTGTTACCTCAGCAAGAAAAAAGTTAGTTGCTCAAACTATAACAGTACAGCGTTAAATTACAGATTTATCCATTACATATGGGATATTTATCTGCTCTTTGGGACACAGCTGATGAACTAATATCTAAATTTTTTTTCTGAATATATTCATTTAAATATGACCAATAAAACAGATGGAAAATTGAAAAATAATAACATTTTCCAATAAAATTAACTACATTCAACATACTTACGTAAATATATGGATTAAAATGCTTTTATAGCTTTCATAACACCTTAGGACTGACCTGGTGAAGCACTAAGCATTACAGTCTTTCCATCAATCCCTGGCAAACACCTAGTTCTCTTGGAAGAATACCTGTATTACCATTCTAGTCCTAAAAGTGTATTTTGGCACTTAATATCTGGTGCTCAGATTTATATGATTTTTCCTGAAAAGTGCATCTGAGATAGACAGCCATGGGAAAATGTAGTCTGGAACAGGATCTTCTCAGGAGATCCCTGAGCTAGCCCTCTTTGATCAAAGCTGTGTAACTAGAAAGTCACATCAGGTCAAAAATCTGCCAATAGAATTGAAAAGAAAAAGTAATTATCATAGCTCTATGGAGTCTACTAGAATAACCCAAATCAGAACTACAAATACTGTTTTAAATTCAGATTGTATAGAAATCAGAATTTAATTTAGACTATGAACTACAGCCCCCTTCCAGATGCCCCTGTTCATGCCAATTAACACCTGTGCTAGGTTGAGCTGGCAAAATGCCAACTGCCCAACGCAGAGAGAAAGGGTTCCCCCCCCTCTCTGGGGGAAATAAAAAACCAAAACCCCGAAGTAGCAAGCTTCTTATATTATACAAAAGAAAGACAATTCAAAACAAAATATAATACATATATATATAAATGTAAGAAAAAACAAACTAACAACAATAACTACCGAGTCACCCAACCAAATAATACTGATTCCAACCATCCAAACTTCACAAAACCTCCCAAAAACTCTTCCAGAGAAAACCCCCAGCAAGAGAGGAGAAAAATTAACAAGAAAGTGTTCATGTCCCTAGATGAGGTGAACACAGCAGGGATGGCGGCAAGGCCTAATCTTGGCAGCATGTCCTCACAGGTCTAAGGCGAAGACCAAAAAGAGGCAGACTCTCCACCTTTCTCTCTTTTTATACATCTTGATGATGTCAGATGATATGAAATATCTCTTTGGTTGCTTAAGTCAGGTGATGCTTGTCCTTTCGAATCTATGTCACATCTTCTGGGCCTCCTGAATTGAGGCCTAGCTAAGGCCTAGCTGAAACTAAAGCCAAAACTACCACAGCACCTTATATAGAAATGCCTTGTTTCAAGCTCTAAGGGAAGTTTCTGAGTAAGATACTGCTTATTTTCATAAAAAAATTCTGCATTGGCTACACACTAGGTGTTGTTATATTTGATGCAATTCTGATACATTCACAGATATCAGCGTGGATTTCAACACTGAAAAAGCCCAATGGATGGCAATTAAGAAGTTGGTGAGTCATCAAATGAATGCAGCTCAATAGGTTTTGGTTTTATTTTCTTTCAGCCTACTGGGAACAAATTTTATTTAAGGGAATTCATCGCTTCTGTCACAACATTTGTGATAGCTGTAGTATTCTTGGAGAAACTGCTTTCATGTAGCTGTTGAAATCTGTTCTTTTCCCTAACATGAGACCTAACCACCAGCTTCTGGCACATAAGTTCTTCTTTAAACACTCTTTGTAGTATCTCAGAATGTTGCCCAGAGCTTCTTTAAAAGAGTCTTCAGCAGTTGGTTTAATTAGTAGTATTCATGAACGTCAAAAGATGTCCAGAGTGTGTCATTCTGCATTGAGTAGCTAATCAGGGTTAAGTTGCTTCAGAAGATGGGAGGCAAGTATCACTACAGGTTTCCTTTTTTTTTTTTCTTAACATGTTATAAACCTTGATTAAAAAAAGAAAAAAATAGCTGTAGTGTTTTTACTAAATATTAAGCTTGGTAAATGTATTACACCTTTCTAGAATCCTGCTTTTAGAATTGAAATTTACCAGCATTCCCTGCATTGCTCCACAGATTTGTATTATACTGCTTTGAATAACTTAATCATCCTTTCATTTCAACCCCAATGACTAAATTCCAGTATTAAAAGGGAAAATATGCAAAATTCTCTCTCTCTCCCCCTTTTCTTGTATGTGTATTTCTGTGTATAAATAGATAGTAATTTTTAATATTGAGAAAATTATTAAGTCATTATTATTTTGTTCAAGGAAAGAAATAAAATTGATGGAACCCTGAAGAAGATCAACATGAAGAAAAGGCAGAAGCTTACTGAAACAGCAAGATTATTTGTGGTGGTTTCTTATAGCAGAGACCACAAAGGAGCTTCATAACACTTTCACTGCAAATTGACCTAATTCTTTGTCATAATCTACTTAGGCTGACAAGGTTTCTACCTATCTTCAGGCATAAATGTAGTCTTTGCTTCCTAGTTGAAAATCAGCATGTTTATTACTAATTCTGATTGCTTGAAGATAGTATTTTCAGAAATAGTCCTACACTACTAATGTCATCAGTGATTCTGGAATAGCAAAAGAATAACTTCTGCCTTTTTTATGGGAGCTATTTAACAAATCTAAAAATGTTAATCATGTTCAGGGCATTGTCACTTCCAAGGAACAGCGATTACTTTCAGTGACATGCCCAGAAGCAATCTATTTAGTTTTCTTTTCATATAAAATTGGGAAATAATGAAGGTTTTATTAAATGAAACTTAATTCACCACAATAGGGACTTCAGATGTACCTGTTCGCACTACCAAGGGATGAAGTATAATTTAATAACAGTCTCTTTAGATATATTTGCATGTCACATTATTAACCAACTCCATGTCATAGAGTGTAGATTTCAGAGCTTGCTTTTCAGCCTTTTTTTTTGTGTGTGTGTGTTTTGGTTTTGTCTGGTTTTTTTTTAATCCTGTATTGATGGTTTAAAAACAATATTACTACAGTCACAAACCTGTAGGATAAGAACACCTAAAAGTGGTGATCTAAGCTTTTTGGCTGTGGTCCAAAGCACTAAGACTTAGTAGATAGCTAAAGCTGTCTGGCAATAGTGTGTTTTCCTGTCACAATGACAGCTGCTGAGAGATTTTCTGTTATTATCTGCTATTTTTTAAGCATTAAAGTGTAATGGTTTACTAGCCTATAATGTGGTAGTAATGTGTGTATTACTGTGGCTGCATTTGTATGCTCATCAACATCTGTTTTACAGGTGCTAATATATGGATTTTGCTAATTAATACCTAGTGCCACAGTTTCTGAGTGAGGGTACAAAGATGGAAATCGAGAAAAGGCCTTATCTATACAATGCAATTTCAGGTTAATGGGAAATAAAAAGCAGGAAACATATACTTGGATTATTTTTTATTGTTTTTACTGGCTACTTCTTGGTTTGTTTTATTTTAACATCTCCATAAAATCTCCTAGTATCTAGCCAGAAGACATATGCTGAGGAGAGTTGTAAAGAACTAGTTTAAATAAAGCAGTTTAGTCGTACATATCAGCAAAGATGTGTGGTTTTTAATAAAAATTTCAGTTTATGATCTCAAACATAATGATAAATGACCACTTACCAGCTGAGTCCCTTTCTGGGTCCACATGCATGGTCTCATTTTGTGCAGTATGCAGGATTTGGTGAGCCATCTAAACTTGCAGGTTAAAGCTGAGAACGAGAACCATTACAAGTCCATCTCCTGTGTTGCAATCCAGACATGCTGTATATTTTTCATAGTCTGGTCTCTTCATGAGCAAGCTCTCTGCCCAGGCCTTTTCTCATTTTGAAACTCTAATTCTTTTGGTAAACAATGTTTAAGCAGTTTTAAAAAGAGGACTCATTGCAGTTATAGAAAGGGATGAGGGAACTGAACATAGAAAATGGACCAAGAAAGAAACACGGTCTTAAATCCTCCCCTTGTGATTAAATTTCTTCATTCCTCCATATTCTTGAAGAAAATATATTAAAGTCTTCCTTCCTTTCTTCCTTTATTTCTTCCTTTCTTCCTTCCGTCCTTCTTTCCTTTCTGCCTTTCTTTCTGCTTTTTTGCCTTCCTTCCTTCCTTCCTTCCTTCCTTCCTTCCTTCCTTCCTTCCTTCCTTCCTTCCTTCCTTCCTTCCTTCCTTCCTTCCTTCCTTCCTTCCTTCCTTCCTTCCTTCCTTCCTTCCTTCCTTCCTTCCTTCCTTCCTTCCTTCCTTCCTTCCTTCCTTCCTTCCTTCCTTCCTTCCTTCCTTCCTTCCTTCCTTCCTTCCTTCCTTCCTTCCTTCCTTCCTTCCTTCCTTCCTTCCTTCCTTCCTTCCCTTGCTTTCTTTTCTTTCTTGCCTTTCTTGCTTTCTTTTCTTTCTTGCCTTTCTTGCATTCTTTCCTTTCTTTCTTTCCTTTCCTTTTTTCCCCCTATGCCTGTAGAACTTAATGGAGGAGCAGATTCCTATGGTACACCTTGTAGAATTATTTAGAAAAGCCATGCAGCTCTATGCTAAAAAAAAAAAAATCTATGCCTTTTAAGTACACTCCATTTAGTTGTATAGGTTTAGTCTATATTCAATTCTGTGAAAAAAATATCCTTCAGTTCACTATTTCTGAAACTATGAACAGTGATTTTACACCATACACAGTATTTCTAGAATTTATAGATGGAAAGGTCTAAAACGGGAAAGTCATCATCCAGAGAAACCCATATTTTCTGGCTTCCAGAAGATTAGCCTGTCTGCAACACACTGGATCAAGAAACTCAGTTGAAAAAGTCAAATTGATTTCTTTACATTAAGAACATGGATCACAGGCTCACAAGACAGTTCGGAAGGGGTCCCATGGGATCTTAGAATCATAGAACGGTTTGGGTTGGAAAGGACCTTAAAGGTCATCTAGTCCAACCCCTCTGCAATGACCAGGGACAATTTAACTACATCAGGTTGCCCAGAGCCCTATCCAACCTGACCTTGAATGTCTCCATGATGTGGCATCTACCCCCTTTCTGGGCAACGTGTTCCAGTGTTTTACCCCTTATTGTAAAAAACTTATTCCTAATGTCTAATCTAAATAGACCATCCTTTAGTTTAAGCTTTCATGCCTTTTCCTGTCACAACAGGCACTACAAAAATTACTGTCCACATCTTTCTCATAGACCTCTTTTAGGTACTGGAAGGCTGCAACCATGTCACCACAAAGTCGTCTTTTATCCAGGTTGAACAATCCCAATTCTCTTAACCTTTCCTCACAGGAGATGATCTCTGTGGCCCACCTCTGGACCCACTTCAACAGGTCAAGAGCAAAGGGTCTGAATCACCTTCCTTGAATTGCTGGGATTTCCAGTACCCTCTCAAAGGAAGTCTAATTTAAGGTCAGGTTCCCTATGGCACTGTCCAGGTGAGTTTTGACTCACTTTAAGGATGGAGAGATGAAGCAACATGGACAACCTGTTCCAATGTTTGATCATCTGTGAAGAATTTTTTCCCTAGGCTCTGCACAATAATAGAGGTAAAAGAAATATTTATTCTGGAAAAAATCCCCATAATTTATTATAAACAGTCAGCATTTAAGAAAAGGAAATGAAACTTATTTCCAGAACTTGAAATCAAATAATTCTGTCAAGTGCCATTTTACAATGGCAAAGTATTAAACAAATTGACCAATTAGTGGGAGTAAGAAATACCTGATCTTAGTCCAACTTAGTGAGTTCTTCATACAAAACAATGAGGTTTAATAAATAAGCTTTCTATGTGGAATTATGGTAAGTAAATTGGGAAGGGTCCAAATACTGTAACTCTTTCCCTTGAGAAATTAAAACATAAGGGGGAAAAAACACAACAGATTAGCTACCTTTTCAGTTGGTGGGACTAAACTGAGTGAGTTTTTTAATACTCAAGATAAGTAAAAGCTTTTCATTATAAAAAAAAATGATGCAATTGCTAGTTAGCAAATAAAGCAGAAAGAATAATGAAACACAGGGACTAACATCAGATCTTAGTTTCAACCATGAGAAGTGAGGGATCAAATTCATCCTCATTTCCTTTGTGAGCCAGGAAAAAACAATGAAAAAAACATTTCTTATTCTACAGTATTCTTTCTTTCTGCCTTATTTCCTTAGCTTGTCAATTATTTCACTCTAATTTCTTTTTTCTTAACTCATTTCTACTCTACAGAATCATGACCTAGCACCTTTCATACTTAAGTTTATTCATCTAGAATCACAGAGTCATTTATGTTGGAAAAGACTTCTAAGATCGTCAAGTCCACCTAATATTGTTAACCTAACTTTGCCAAGTCCACCACTAAACCATGTCCTTAAGGGCCACATCTATATGTCTTTTAAATACTGCCAGGGTTGGTAACTCCACCACTTTCCTGGGCAGCCTGTTCCAGTGCTTGACAACCTTTGTGTTGAGGAAGTTTTTCCTAGTATCCCATCAAAACCTGGCCTGGCACACCTGGAGGCCATTTATTCTTCTCCTGTTTCTAGTTACCTGAGAGAAGAGCCATCTGTCTATAACGTCCTTTCAAGTAGTTGTAGAGAGTAAAAGTGTCTCCTCTGAGCCTCTTCCAGGCTAATCAACCCCAGCTCCCTCAGCTGCTCCTCTGAGGATTTGTACTCCAGACATTTCACCAGCTTCATTGCCCTTCTCTGGAGTTGTTCCAGCACCTCAATGTTTTTACTGTAGTGAGAGGCCCAAAACTGATCACAGGTTTTGAGGTGCAGCCTCACCAATGCCGTGTACAGGGGACTGATCACCACCTTGTGCTACTGGCCAAACTGTTGCTGATACAGGCCAGGACACCATTGGTCTTCTTGGCACACTGCTGCCTCATGTTCAGCTGCTGTCAACCAGCACTCCCAGATTCTTTTTACTGTACAGTTTTCCAGCCAGTCTTTCCCTAGCCTGTAGTGCTGCATGGGGTTGTTGTGACCCAAGTTCAGGACCTGGTATCTAGCCTTGTTGAACCTCATACAATTGGCATCTGCCCATCAATCCATCATGTCGAAATCCCTCTGCAGAGCATTCCTACCCTCCAAGAGTTCAACACCCCTGCCCAACTTGATATCCTCAGCAAACTGACTGTGGGTGCACTGATCCCCTCATCCAGATAACTGATGAAGATGTTAAACAGGACTGGCCCCAGTACTGAGCCTTGGGGAACACCATTTGTGACCATCCACCCCGTGGATGTAACTCCATTCACCATCTCTTTCTGGGCCTCGCCTTCCAGCCAATTTTTTTACCCAGTGAATAGTGCACCTGTCCAAGCCATGAGTAGCCAGTTTCTCCAGGAGAACGCTCTGGGAGACAGTTTCAAATGCTTTACTAAAGTCCAGGTAAACAATATTCACAGCTAGTCATGTCCATCTAAAAAATTAATTTTCTAGAAGATGAACAAACTGCTTTGAATCAAGTAAAGATTTACCTTTTTCAAACAAGTACTTTTGCCTTTACTGATGTCTCCAGATGTCCCCTCTTCCTATGCAGTCCTTTCCTAGGGCCTCAGCCTTTCTAAACCAGCCTTTTCATTCAGTGTACATCCCATCTATTTCCTTTTCAAGTTACAGAATGATAGAATCATAGAATGGTTCGGGTTGAATAAGACTTTGGCAGCAATAGTAGAAAGCGTCCATTATCAGTTAGGCATATGATTCAAGTGCAGTTTGAGAGAGTATTTCATAACACTTTTAAGAAATAAAAATGAATATGTTTGAAGTTATTAATCCAATCTTCATTTTGAATCAATGGCAGTGAAGAGCCTTAATGTTTAAAACAAAAAAAAATTCCTACTGTTCTGACTTTATTGAGAGGTTTTCAGAAAGTGCAAAAGGGAGTTACATTTCTTTTCATTTTATGTCTGCTGTCATAGATTTAAAAGGAGGGAGTGGTAAACAGGAAGTGAGGAAACAACTTGTTTTTTAGTGTGCTTGCTTTGAAATCAGAAACACTAAATCCCAGAACAACAGACAATATGTGAGCTATAATATACAGAGGCTGAAATACCTTATGACTGGTAAGGAAGAGTAGAAGGAAACTTAGTGATCTCCACAGTTGACAAGTGAAAATGATAGTTATGAAATGGAATGTAAATAAGAGAGCTACTAACAGTAAACATGCAGAACTGACATTTCTTCCAATGTAACTTACAAAGAACACACAAGAGAACTGAACAACAAAAGAAATTCTTGTTATACATTTTTCGTATTTTCTTCCAGGCTTGTACCTTTTCCTAACTGGCAGAAAACCAAAGCAAAGGCAACCTTGCAAAATAAGAACTTTCAGGAGAGTTTGCTCAATTTGTTAAAATGAGTCAAGAGACAGGGGATGAAAGGGAATGGAAAATGGACTGATTTACACTTCCCAACTTATCCTTGATAGTTGAGATAATACTTAATTTAAACATTTCCTTTTAAGTCACTAATGAAACAGGACTTGTTCATTAGAAAGGTCTTCAGGTTGAATTCTTTAGTAACCTCTATTATTACAATATCTTAGTGCCCCATAATTTGTAAAGAGAAGACAAAACTTTTATCTTCTGTTTTGTTCCCTAAATCTCACACAACTTCTGTTTTTAGTAAGAATACAAGTGTCTTTGGGTAGCTGATCTGACACAATTTAGCTGGTATCAAACCTGATGCTTGTAGTTAAACTGCCAAGACTAAGGGATCCTTAAAGGGATCATTGACCATAAGGATCTCTGTAACCAGAAGTTCATTTGAAGATGGTGATCCAGACACAGATATTGTAGAGCTGTGAATGTTACAGTCAGCCTCCACCACAGCTGCTGAAGCTGGCCCAAGTCTTTCTAGGAATGGGAATTTTATCATTCCAGGAGGTCAGGCAAAATTCACCAAAAACAACAAAGAAATTACTTGATTGTGACAGAAAGAGGCATGAGGAATATTTGCTCCAGAGGTTATGTATGTATATTATAGTAAAGGAGAATATGGCAGAGAGATGGTGCAAAAGCAGCAGGAACAGAGACAAGAACCCAGGGCTATGGGAAGAGAACTAATACAAACTTGTAGTTTGTTTTCCTGTTACTGTCCTGACTATGCAATCCTTCATGCTGTGGAGATGCAAAAAGTCTAATTCTAGTTTAAATGCCTCAATGAGGATTATAAATTTCACTTTAACAGGTAAGGCTGAGATTTTGGCTTATGCTATATGCAGCACATGTCTGCTTGTTTGTGAATCTGGGGCTTGCTGATTTTGACTAAATTCAGCTCATTCTAACAGTGTTAAGTCCATTATCCTTTTTTTCCCTCATTTTTCTTTTTTTTTACCATTAATATTTTATGGAACAACATCTGGCAATAAACTTCATATCTGTTATTGCAATCACTTTAAAATGCCAGAAAGGGCCTGAAGCAAAGTATGGACAATCTATGTTCTACAACACAGCAGAATGTATGTTCATTCTATTTACATATACAATATATAATTTAGGTGATTATATCAGATACTAATTGTTTTCTCTCTTCTGAACACATTAAATCTTACCCCAAATTAAGTTTTACTAAACAGCAGATATGTTAGTGTTTCAGAGCCATACATACACTCACCACACACAGATATCCTGCCCCAGCTGTTTGTCACTATTCTTGGGAGGTATCTTTTGTAAAAGAAGGCTCAGCTCAGAACCTCTGATGCAGATAGAGCCACATAACCATGAGGCTATCTGGAAAGCAATATAGGATGAAGTTGATGAAGATAGCACAACATTTTGGGCCTATGCAGGGAAAAGCTCCAAAGGCGTAAGGCAAGGGGGAAAGACAGGGGTTTTTAGCACTGAAGTACTGCCTGTGTTATCAATCTTTTTTTTAAGATTTTATATTTTAAAAGGCCTTAAGGGAGGAATTTTAAAAATTTGCTTCCTGGATAGCAAAAAAGGATTAAGGATGAAGGAACTTGTGATGTGAGAAACATAAGTGATAACTAACTCAGTGCCATGAGTAAGAAGGTTTATTAAGTTATTCATGTCAGTCAATCACACCATAATCATTAAATTCTATTTGAAGTAATGGTTTAGATTAATTCCTCAGAAAACTTTGTCAGCCCGAAATTACTAATAACTCACCTACATTTAATTTACGTGGATCTTTTGCAGACAAATTTTAATCATATGGTTCTATGGAGGAGGCATAAAACTAACAATTACCTGTGTTGCTGTTGACAGCAAAATTAATCGCTTATTTTTTCTGAATGGAGTTAATCTGGTTTTTGAACAGGATGAAAGAATGCTACTGAAAATGAAGTGAGCACTACTAGGACAGAGAAGTCTTATCAAGAAGTTATCATCAAGCCTTCTAGAGGTTACTTCAGAGGGAAGATTTGAACAAACTATATGTTGATCATCTTACAGTTACTAGTCTTGAGACTTCTGTACTAAACACATCACTTTGTTCTCTACTTTTATTAAACTGGTAAGGCTCTTTGCCATACAAACTGTGTTTTAGAGGAGAGGAGGGGGGAAGCCTTCCATGCCTGTGCTTTGGGGCTTTTTGTAATTGAGCATATTGAATGGAAGCAAAAGATAACACCTACTTCAGAGTACAGCAGGCTGCAGAAAATCTTGCTGCACTATTTTGAAGAGTAAATTACTGTAAAAACCTTTATGATGAACCAACAGCAGGGAATCCAACATTAACTTGAAAAGCAGAGACACTGGGTGTTTTACACTGAGAAGCATCTAATCTGACTTGAGATATCTATTATGTAAAAGTCCATCCTTGAGCTCCCCTTAATGTCCATAGAGACCTAACATACAGAATTTTCTAGACAGCAGTTCATCTAAATCCCACTTTGCATGCCCCTGGTTTGTATCACAAGTTGCAACAAATGTAATCAGTTTTAGTATAGATATGTAAGTTGCAGTCTTCTCAGCCTGTGTGGATATCAATCGCTGTAGTTGTAGGATCATGTTGAGAAAATGGTAGCTTATACAGTATCTGACTTATTAGCAGAGAAAAGCACATTAAAAATATTTAAATATCTATGATAACACTATATGTACCTAAAGCAAATTTGTAAAAGGTTCCATAGACTGCTCAGGGCTTGTTAAGCCAGAAATCTGACATGATATTTTAAAAGAAAAACCTGTCCACCTATGTCTCTGTCATCATTTTACTCTAGTCTGAATCCAATTTTGCTTGTACAACAGTCTGAAACAAAAGCTAAAGGTGTACTTGAGGCATCCTGGACAAAGCAGTATTTTAATGCAATGTGAAAATCAGTTTTCATTCTCTGGGTATGAAGGTAATACAATGAGTATCTAAACTTAATAGTCTCCTTTTTTTTCCCCCTTTTTTTTTTTTCTGAAAACCTAAGTGAAACTGAGGATAGGCAACAGAGAGACGCTGCAAAGATCTGCAAAGATGTCAGTGTAATGAACAATTCCACAAAGCAAACTCAATTCAAGGCAATAATAGATTGAACTGTTAGGTGACCTGGCTTATAAAGAAAACAGACATGCTGTCAGGTACTTATAAAATGAGCAGAAATATGTAGTTCATTCAAAATGGAAAAGGAAAGTATTTCTATCTGCAGCTCCCAGGTAGTTGTCATCACCGGTAATCTCTCTCCTTTAATTTTCTGCAGTCTATTGCGGAGAACTGAAAAAGCGAAGTGACACATTGAGCATTAGAAGAGATGATAATACTTTCAAAGATTAACTAATGTAGAGAAACTTCCATAGCAAGAAAGATAGCAGAAGTCAACTAAATGAACTCAATAATGATCTAGAAAACCTAAATTAATGTGATTTTAGTCATGAAATCAGACAAGATTGGAATGAAGGATAGTGGAGAAGAAAAAAATTTTGAATGCATTTTCAGATTCGAGAAATCAAAGATGTCTACAGATTTTCCTTGACTAAAATAAGAGAAAGAGAAGAGACCTCACTTCTCACACATTAAATCTCACGTGGAAGAGGACAGACCATTTGTAAAGTATTTGTAGTGCTAAGAGCTAATCCCTGCCAAGATTAAAAGACTGAAACGGAGAAGTCAGTAATGTTTTGTAGCTCTCAAAATACATGATCAGAATCTCATTTTAAAGCCTATTTAAATCTAGGTGGATGAAAGGAAGAAATATTTTGCTGCACTAATGATCACATAGATCTTTCCCACCTCTGGTTGTATGATTAGATGATTTATCACAATGAAGTAATGATAAATGAGAAAGAAAAGTAGGAAATATAGTAGTTTAAGTGTCAGCTGCATAGAATGAGCCCAGCAGTGCACTATGCTAATATGAAATTATTTTCATGAGAATGTTGGCTGATGCCATTCAATAGGTGCCATAAGAAAAGAAAACTTTGTTGAGAGTTTGACACCAGTGACCAATTCTTTTCTAAGAATCAGTCATAAAATAAGCACTTCTTTACTCCAGGAGGTAGGAGCACATGTGGACACTGGATTGCACAGTATTGCTACCAAAACACTGCATTGGAGACTGTTCTTCAGCAGTCAGCTTTGTTGGATGCAAAACCACATCAGAGTAGTACAGTCCTGACTGCTATAGGAAATAGAAAAAAACAAAAAAGAATGCAAGAATCATGAGCAGAAAGACTTTGAGCTAGGTCTGAACCACCATGAGCATTGTGGTTCCCTGGATAAGCATGTTTTCTTATGATTATACATGTTTATAGATATGTCTATGTAACCATACAGACCTACTCTGAGATTTGGCAACATTTTGCAAGTCAATAAAGACTTCAGATTTTTTACCTTAATGAAACAGTGTACAAGTTGATATATAGCTAAATTACCTGAATATAATTAATTTTATATGTAAATGGGTAAATGTTGTCACAGCATCTATTCTCTTCCTAGTACTTGTGCTATACATATTGATCAAGAAATCCTAAAAATGGGCAAGTTTTCAATTCGATTTTTTCTTTCTTAACATCTTGCTTTTGACTACACAATTGTAGCCCTATTCTTGTACTTTTGAAGACTAAGATAATAGCATGCCTTGTAGAACATAGTTGTGCTTATGTTGCCTTTAAAGTCTTTAAAGTTAAACCTTTGTTTATCATGTTTTCAACACATTTTAAATGCTGGCTTTAAATGCTGTTCCACCTCACATGTAAAATAAAGAAATTATAGAATTAATAGTTAAATGTGATGACTGTGCCAAATTTTCTATGACCAGTCTTAGGAAAATTCACAGTGACTTGTAGAAAACCACCATCTAATAGGACACATACTCTTGTTACTTTCAATTTCAGAATGATGTTTGTGGACTATATATATCTATCGTGGACTACGATATATCTTTAGTATCACACAGAGTACAGTTACATCTGCATTTCTCAGCCCAGCTTCACTTATTTTCTTCCCCAGATTTGTAAAAAGGTAGGAAAAAATAGTTCTAGAAACTTTTTTTGTTTGGTTTTTTTCCCAGTCATTCCTGCAGCTTACTTAATATCAGAAGTTGAATTGAATTATTCCTGGTGCTTTAACCATCTAAGTATAGAATTTAATAGCAGCAAGCTCTTACAAAAGACAGAGCATAATCTCCATCTTAAGGTATTTGAGTTTTGATGTCACTTAAATCAAGATTCACTTTCTGGAAAATGGAGAGTCCATTCAAGAATTCAGTTTACTTACCAGTTCCATATAAAGTATAGTATTTTAGCTGCTGAACAGTTATTTTTGTGGGGGGGACATAGAGAACACAATATTTTGTAGTAGATAATAATTAAAATGAACTCCTAGGGTAGCCTTTTCCAATGCCTTGTGCTATGATTCATTGAAAAAATGACTGAATTTGGATAAATAGACAAAGGATCTCACTCTCTGAAATCAGATGAAGGATTTAAATTGAATCAGTGTCTTCAATAATTTTGAGCACTGCCTGAAACAAGTGTCCTGTGTGATATTTACAGGAACTGGTAATACTATGAGAGACACTGAACTGTGAGGTTCTTATTTTTATTTTTGTGAGAACTGAACAGAGATGTTCAAATCAATTAAGTCCTGCCAGTGGAAGTAAGGACCAGTGGATGAATACAAGAACAGACAATGTGCTTCTGAAATACTTTTGGGTGCAGAATATTATGTCAATCACAAAACAGAAATGAAAGTCACAAGCACCAAACACATTATCAATCATGGCTAACTAGGGAAGTCTCAGGTGCCTGGAAGTAGCCAATGTGATGCCCATCCATAAAAAGGGCAAGGAGGAGGATCCAGAATAATACAGCTGTCAGCCCGACCTTGGTGCCCAGAAAGGTTATGGAATAGATCATCTTGAGTGTGATCACACAGCACCTCCAGGATGGCTGGGGGATCAGACCCAGCCCCCATGGATTCAGGAGGGGCAGGTCCTGCCTGACCAAACTTATCTCCTTTTGCAACCAGGTGACCCACCTGGTGGATGAAGGGAAAGCTATGGATGTATCTACGTGGCCTTTAGCAAAGCCTTTGACACCATCTCCCATAGCATCCTCCTGGAAAAGCTACAGCCCATGGCTTGGACAGGCGCACTTTCTGCTGGCTTAAGAGCTGGCTGGATGGCTGGGCCCAGAGAGTGCTGGTGAATGGTGCTGTGTCCAGCAGGCAGTCAGTCACCAGTCGTGTTCCCCAGGGATCAGTCTTGGGCCTAGTCCTTCTTAATATCTTTACTGATGATCTACCATTAAGCAAATTTGCAGATGACACCAAGTGGGGTGAGGAGTGTCGATCTGTTGGAGAGTAGAAAGACTCTGTAGAGGGATCAGGACAGGCTGGATAGATGGGCTGCATGCACCAGTATGAAGTTCAATAGGATCAAGAGGTTCTGCACATGAAGCCACAGCAATCCCATGCAGCACTATAGGCTCATCAGAGAGTGGCTGGAGAGCAGCCAGGCAGAAAGGGACCTGGGGGTACTGATTAACAGGACATGAGCCAGCAGTGTGTCCAGGTGGCCAAGAAGGCCAATGGCATCCTGGTCTGTATCAGGAATAGTGTGGCCAGAGTGATCAGGAAAGTAATTCTTCCGTTGTACTTGGCACTGGTGAGGCCACATCTTGAGTACAGTCCAGTTCTGTCCCTCTCAGTTTACGAAGGATATCAAGGTACTGGAGCATGTCCAAAGAAGGGCAATGAGGTTGGTGAAGGGTCTGGAGCAGAAGTCCTTTGAGGAGTGGCTAAGGGGGCTGTGGTTGTTTAGCCTGGAGAAGAGGAGGCTCAAGGGAGACCTTATCACTCTCTACAACTACCTGAAAGTAGGTCTTAGTGAGGAAAGTATCAGTCTCTTTTCCCAGGCAACAAACAGTAGAAGAAGAGGACAGTCAAGCTGTGTCAGAGAAGGTTTAGGTTAGAGACATCAGGAAGAAGTTTTTCATAGAAAGAGTGATTAGGTATTGGAATGGGCTGCCCAAGGAGGTGGTGGGGTCACCGTCCCTGGAGGTGTTTAAGAAAAGTTTGGATATGGCACTTAGTGTCATGGGCTAGTTGACAATGTAGTGTTAGGTCATAGGTTGGCCTTGATGATCTCGGAGGTGTTTTCCAACCTAGCTCATTCTGTGATTCTGTGAACACAAAAAGAAAAACAACAACAACAACAACAACAAAAAATATCAAAAAATGAACCAGAAACCCCATCCTTTTGTCACTGATCCAGCAATTAACTATTAATTTTTAAACTTTGAAAATTCTGCAAATTTATTGCAACGCTTTCCATTCAAAGGAGGTTTTGGCTTCTTTATCATATCCTATGACACAGCAACATGAATATGAGCCAGCACAATTAATTGCCCTTGAAGACTAATCTCTAGTAACAGAAATTATTCCTATCCTCAGATACTTTTGCCTTGACTTCATTTGGGCTAATGCACATATGACAAAATCCCAGTATGCCACTCCCTTGAATTTCCTTAACATCTGACCTCACACAGCTGTTTATTATTAAGAGACATTTGCCACTGCTGTACATGTTGCCATGCAATGTCTCTATAGTAAGGATATTTTTATCCCAAATACTTGAATTTACAAATAAGCTAGAAATTAATGCCTTGCATCAGCTTTAATTTTATAATGCACTGACCCATTCTACCACTGTGTAATAACAGGTCCCACTGTGACAATTAAAACAAATCATCCTACAGAGTATGCCATTAGATACATTCATGCCTCATCAGTAACTGAATTGTCTTTTATGATATATTTCAAGGAAAGGTATATAACTTTAGCCTGGTTTCTCCACAGAACAAAATGATTTATAACAAATCTCCCATCTACTTGATTTACTATGAAAATGAAATATGAGCGAAATGAAATAAAAACTTTAATTAAGAATAAAGGGACTGTTGGCTACTAAATAAAACACGTGTGTAGGTAATTTTGAAGCAATAACAATTGATATAATATGAAGCTAAGTTCCCAGACATCACTTCAGCTGTTATATCTTAGCTCTTCTATTTGAAGAAATTAGAACTATGAAAAAGTAGACAGAAAAAATAATTTTTCTAGCTCATATTACATGCTAATCATTTTACCTAATGCAAAAACCTCTTTTACAATGTATTAAATCTAAACCCATCAGGTGATGTTACCGTGAAAGGCAAATAGTTTTCCCCAAGCCTAATCCCGTCTCCATGAGTAGTGCTGTACCTGTAGCAACAGTGCTACAGGAGTAGTAAGAGTACTGTCAGCCTGTCAGTGCGCTTTAAGAGTGGGTAGACTATTTCTCTATCTGATCTTTACATTCTTATTTCTGAAAGCACTTGGAATTAGTGTTGTAAGTGAACAACGTTTTTATTTGTATATTTTAGTAAGATGTTTCCAAACACTTTTTCTGCTTCTGATTGTATAGGACACTTATGGCTGAGATTCATCTCATAAACTTTAGACATCTTCTTTGTAGACAAGTACATCTGAAGTAGTCATTTGAGACTTCCTTTGTACTCAACAGAGAGACATAAACACTTTTAAGAGGGGATTCAGCTGACCTATTTGAGTCACTTGGAAGCAGGGCACCCATTAAAATAACCAGTTTGCTATTAGATAAGTACAGTTAGTTGACTATGAATGAATCCCATGCAGACTTCAAGCCATATATCTAGGTGCTTATGTAAATTGTTCAGTAGGGAGAGGAAATGATGTTTTGTTCCCCTGCATCCTGAACTTGCAAAACTCAAGTTGTGCACTGTATCTTTTGGATTTGTTTGTTTGCCTGAAAGCCATACCATGCCAGCAAGTAATGACATATTTGCTCATTAGAATCATTCCTGGAGTAAGCCACAGATAAGTTTGCCTGTTGCCTTCACAGGGCAATATTGAAGCCTGACGGCATTTTCTTGGCATGTCTCTTACTGTTCTATGAGATGTTTCCTGGGAGCTGTTCCATTTACAGACAAGTAAGTACAGGCTCAAGTCACACCCATATTTCCTTATGATCTGGATGCTTTTAACTCAAACACATAACATAGAACCATAAAATCATAGAATGGCTTGGGATGGAAGTGACCTTAGAGTTCATTGGCTGCCTTGCCATGGGTAGACACCTTCCAGTAGACCAGGTTGCTCAAAGCCCCATCCAACCCAGTCTTGAACATTTCCTGGGATGGGGCACCCACAACTTCTCTGAGTAATTTGTTCCAATGCCTTACCACCCTCACAGTGAAGAATTTCTTCCTAATATCTGTCTAAACCTTTGCTTTTTCACTTTAAAGCCATTTCCCCCTCTCCTATCACTACATGGCCTTACAAAAAGTCCCTCTCCAGCTTTCTGTAGCCCTTCTACAGGTACTGGCAGCCTGGTATAAGGCCACCTCAGAGCCTTCTCTTCTGTGTACTGAACTCCAGCCCTCTCAGCTTGTTCTCACAGGAGACGTGTTTCAGCCCTGCCCTGATCATATTGGTGGCCTACTCTGGTCTCGCTCCAGGAGGTCCACATCCTTCTCATGTTGGGATCCCCAGCATAGGAAGGATGCAGTACTCCAGGTACAATCTCACAAAAACAGAGTAGAGAGAATCACCTCCCCTAACCTGTTGGTTATGCCTTTTCTGATGCAGCCCAGGACATGTTTGACTTTCTGGGCTACAAGTGCACATTGCTGAGGCAAGTCCAGTGTCTCATTCACCAGCACCCCCAAGTCTTTCTCAGCAGGGCTGCTCTAAATCTGTTCTTTGCTCAGCCTGTATTTCTGCTTGTCTTGGTTTGAGATAAGCAACTGCCAACCCCCCCTCCCCCCCCCCCCAAGCACAGAGAAAAGCCTCCCTCCTAACACCAGGGAAAGGGAGGAAAAGAGAGGGGAAAGAAAAAAACACTTCAAACCGCATTTATACTAAAACTACATATATTTTTAACAGAAAGAAAGAGACAATTAGAAGAGAGTACAAATATACACTCACACAAGTCTGCAACAACAAATTCCCCACTTCAACTTCTTAACGAACACACAGATTCTACTGTCTTAACTACACATTACTTAAGAAAAGACTTATTCCCCAGGGAGACAAACTCAAGCAGAAAGGAGAGACCCAGAACAACACAGTTTACTTTCCTGAGATACCCTGTGAGCCAGTGGTGGGCCTGGTCCTCTCCATCCCCCCTGGGACAGCATCGTGCGTCCTCCCAAGAGGAGGGCTGAGAAGTGACTGCCTTAACGACTCCCACACGCGTTCCTACTTCCCTGGAGATGATGTAATAATGTGGTATAGAATACAAACTTACTGGCTAGAAGAGGTCAGCTGTTACCTCAGCCCAGCTCAAGTCAGCTGACAGCTTCGGCCTAGTCCAAACTTCAGAGCCCAGATCTAGGCCCACCTAGGTGAACCCATAACACTGCTGTCTAAGCAAACCATGAACTCCCAGAGCATATCGCTCCCAGTTCTCGACCCTGTCTCATTTGTCTCATACAGAGTTCTTGTCCCTACTTTCCTATATAAAAGACCTACCTGGCTCTCACCACTGCTTTCCAATGACTTTTATTGCAGGAAAAGGGGAGGAGAAGGACAGAACCAAGAGAAATATGTCAGCTCTTAATTGGAGTTATTGAATAATATAATCCACAACCAATGACACTACCTGTCTCCCCTATAACAGCTCTAATGAATGGCAGACCTCCTAAAAGTACCCCTCCCACTGAAGTAAAACTACAGTCTTTGTCTTTAATTAGGCTTTCCCCATGAGACTGGATTTCCTTGCCTTTCTGAGTGCAAAGTACCACAGGCCATGTTGCAAAGACTAGAAGTAAGTCAAAACTGTGACACTTTTCCCCTTTCACATCTGTGCACCTCTTACTCTTCCTAAAAAAAGCAAACTAATGGGTAGTCTAATGCTGTCAAATGGCCTAATAACTGGATTTACATTTCTGTACCTTTGCATGGATTAATTTAATTCTTTTTTAAAACTCTGATTCTTACAGCAGATAAGCCATCAGTGTGTTTAACAGGATATTAAAAGTAGAAAGCAAATGTAAAATAGCAGGTTCATTAGACAACACTTTTTCCAAATGTGGAAGCTGAACACCAGATGCCGTTTTGCATAATAAAAGCACTCAATGATTAGCCCTCAGAGGTCTGTGATCCCTGAATAATAACCCACTTTTCAACCTTGTCTGTTATTTTTCTCTCTTACCCTAAATTTTCAGCTTTAGGTAGTCCACTTTGCTAATCACAGAAACCAAATGTGACTTGTAATACCTAATGCTGTTTTAAAATTGTGATTTGCCAGAATTTATTCAAAAGGGGAAAAAATATGAAACCAAAAAGTCATTTATAGGAGTAATGAAAACTTGGAACACACAGAGAAAAAATCAAAAGTAGGAATAAAATTGCTAAGTGAAAGGAAAATGCTTGGATGTTAGGCCATCTCAGGTGGTATAAATCCAGAGGGAGTTAGAATACACAATCAGTGTCAGGCTGTCCTGACACAATCCCTGTCTTTAAGCCACAGTGAACAAAAATGGAGAATCCAGTTCTTTATCTCCATCCATAAAATCTACAATTGTTATCCTCCCTGAGCTCAAAAGTGGGAGTCCAGAGGTATGGTCCACTGACTTCTTGGAAGAATGGTAGCTTTCTACTCTCTTTCATCAGCTTTGGGGTTGGGACTAGGGAATAGCAGGACTGGAGTCATCAAACTTGGATGATTTGACTCAGCACTTTTGTCAGCTGATGAACCTCTCCAGGTTCACCTGCCATTTGTGGATGTTTATTCCACAGTAGATCTCAATTAGACTCTCCTGTGTTAGGATAAAAGTGAAACTTCCCACCATAGGTGGGAAAATGGTGCCTGTCTTCAAAAAGAGCAAAGCAGTAAGTGGGTGCACAGGGAAATTGTAACAGAAGTTAAGCAAAAGCCCAGCCTTCAGGACATGGAAGTTGCTGGAATACTTCTCTGGAGAACTTATATTTTAAAGTCAATTTGTCATGCTTGCCATTTCTAATGAGCACTGCTCAGTTCAGACTGATGCCATGCAAGACAAACATTGTACAAACAAAGACAGCAGAGCACAAACTCAGGGCCCAGAAAACCCTTATTATGATATCCTTTCAAGCTTCTGCAATTACAAGAACTAAAGGTTCAGTGAAATTATGGACAAACATACTGCAGCAACAGATTTGGTACAATCATTTGAAAGCCAATAAGTATTTGCATTTCAGTGACAGTTATCTGTAGTCTGTTGTGTCTGCAAGCTGGTGGCAAGACACTAGAACAAACTTACCAGCCCATCTGGTGCCTAAAATGAAGTATTTCTGTGTTTCATATTACAGTGAAGGTGAAAATAAGAAAATCTCCTGTGGTTCAGATGATGCTTCCATGTGAAGTCAAGGGGGTTGTTGAGTTAATAGTTTTAATAACTTTTTAATGCCTGATGATTATTTTTTGCATATATTTTGTGTGTGTGTATGTGTATCTTTGTATATAAGATAAACATATAAGTAAAAAGTAAATCCAGGGTGAATGACTGGAGAAGGTAATTGCCTTTGATAGAGGAAATTTAGCAAAAGATGGTTTATAAAGAAATATTTTTATTATGCCACGTTATTCAGCTATTCCCTGTCTTGGAGTGACTTATTCTGAAGGTACTACAGTATGACAGTTTGCTAAAGTCCTACTTTTCAGCTGACACTAAACTTTATCTGGACTTGTTCACAATGTGCTTTCTCTCTGAAACACTTTGTCAGTGCCATTGTTTCAGTAACACACAAACTTTTACATAGTTTTGAACAGGTGGCTACATATTAAGGCCTACAATGAAGATATTTCAGATACTAGCAATAAGCCAAAACATGATTTTTTAGTTTATAGCACTGTCTATAATTTACAAAATTTTTATAATTTATACATTTTTGGAGATTTTAATGTATGCTTTCAGGACAAAATACTAGCAATTCTCTTCCAGAATAAATTACAATTAAACACAGTCTCAGTGTGAATCATAATGAAAACAAAATGGAAAAGACAGCTGTAGTGGAGTACAAGGGCTGAAACACCATATTAGCATATATTTAATGTCATCAAATAGTTTGATTCCTATTGTTTCTTTGGCAGGATTTTTTAATTCCATGTTAAAGCTTTTGTTTTGGCAGGTAGCACCAGGTGGCACTGTTACATAATCATCTACCTTTGTTGGGTTTTTTTGGGTTTTTTTTAGCAAAACAAGGTTCCAGTGTTGGGAAGATGTGCTTCAACCAGACAGGCAGCACTAGGCTTTATGGAGGGAGAAGCTGAGGCAGGCAGCAAAGAATTTTGCTTTGTAACCATGCTTTCCTTCCCTTTCCATTTTTATAATCAGTTAATATATTGTGTAGATTAAACCACAGGCAATAACAGCAAAGGGAGATTCCCCATTGCAAAGAGCAGTTTGCTGTTTGTAAGTAACCCTGTTCAAGGAATTGTGTGTGGCTAAATAAAATAAGATTTATCTACTGTTTACTAAGTAACTTCATCACAGCATTCTACATTAACATCAGTTTTTCCAAGGCCCCAGTTATTAGATAGTGCTTGATAGAAAGATGAGAAATGGAATAGAGGTATACAAGGAACCAGTCACAATGGGATTATGGGATTAAATCTGTTACTTGAAGACATATGAGTGAGTATCACAGTGTTTTGTGGTACTGGGTACTGTAATAGTGAGTATTTTCATTTCCCCATTTTTAAGGATTGTCACAACTGTGTTGTGACACTTTTGCCACCTACACTTACTTTTAACTCAGATTTTATTCAGAAAAAATAAGTAAAAGTTCCTTTAAAAATGTTCAATGTAAACAATATGTTTCTTAATGTTAAAAAAATAAGGCATAAAGTAATAGGTGTGTACTAACATTTACCTCTCCCACAAGTATAGAAAGAAAAACTTCTCCACCTTTTAGATATCTGTTTCATAAATCCTTCAAGTGCTCTTCTAGGGACCAAATTCTTATACAAATTTTCCTCTTAGAGAGAATCCGAGTTTGGGAAAGTGGTCTTACCTTTACATCCTGTCCCCTCCCTTCCTTCCTTCCTTCCTTCTTTCTTTCTTTCTTTCTTTCTTTCTTTCTTTCTTTCTTTCTTTCTTTCTTTCTTTCTTTCTTTCTTTCTTTCTTTCTTTCTTTCTTTCTTTCTTTCTTTCTTTCTTTCTTTCTTTCTTTCTTTCTTTCTTTCTTTCCTTTCTTTCCTTTCTTTCCTTTCTTTCCTTTCTTTCCTTTCTTTCTCTTTCCTTTTTCGTTCCTTTTATTTTCCCCAGGCAGTTTAATTTCTATCTTGTCTTTATAGATATTAGTTTCATAAATATTGTCTGCAACCAACCTTAGACTCCTGACTGTCTATCTCTATCAGCAAGTTATCAAGGTTGAATATTCTTTTAACCTTATGCAAAGCATTTCAAAACCTGTGGTGTCTCCTCACATGCAGAACTTTGCTTTTCATTCAACACCTACACCTTGGAACAAGTTATGCAGCTGTGGAATTTACGTACCCTTTACTGGCTTCTGCTTGAGTCATACATTGCAATATTTATTGTTTTGACTTGGTAATGACTTTGGGGTGCAAAGACTGTCTCTTTTGTTAGACTATGACAAGGATTCTATGACTCAAATGTAAAAAAGGTACATCATATACTCACACACTCTACTCTGTATATGCTTTATAAAGCCCTGTAAATTTTCAGAATATCTACTTTTTAATTCACATTTTTTTCATTAATTATTAGAATGAGTGTAGGAAGTAAAATAATACAACATAAGTAATTGAAATAACATGACATGTTGCTTCAGTCAATTGTTTAACCAAAATTACAGCTCAGAAAAGGAAAGAATGGAGGTATCTTATCTAACTGCCAAGGTGTTTCTGAGACATTGGTAGGTAAAGGGTAATGATTAAATTAACAATATGTAGGAATGGAGAAGAAGCATGAAACTAGTTTGGTAAAGTTTGTCCCACTTCCTGAATTATGTGAGATTCATCAGCTTTAAGGAAATGGTGTAAAAATGCAAGGACTTCTCAAGCCAGAGAAAATACAGTCAGCCAGTGGATCAGGGTGACTTTTCATTTCCTTCCGTAGAACTGGGGTTTGGCTTCACTCCACTCTAGATTTACAAAGACACTGTTAAAACCAAGAAGCTGGACTAGTGAGCCATGTCCGAGTAAAGATAATAGTTGCAAGAAAAAAATATGATGTTTAAAATACCTCCTAGTTGTTTATAACAGCGTCTCTGACTGAGTTTATTGATCTGAAGGCAAAGCTGCTGGAAAAAAAAACCCTCATGTGAGCATTTCTCAGATGCCTCATAATCCACTGGCAAAACCTAAACCTCATGTTAAGGTTAAATGGAAACCCAAAGTAGGAATCATGACAGTCTTGCAATTAATTTGTTGCATTTCTCAGATAATACTGTATTTCTGAAAGAATCTAGGACCTGATAAAATGTATGGCAGACAAAAATAAAGATAGAGGGAAGTTGGGGAACACACGAAAAAAAGAGAAGGTGAGTGGAAAGAAAAATCACAGATAATGACTCTACAAAGAGTCCCAGTCCAAGAAACTGCATACCTCATATTCCTCCCTGGCTTCAGACTAAGGTTTCTGAGAACTTGTCTGCTTGTCAGACATAATCATCACCTTAAAATATAAACAGGCACCATCACTGTTTGCCACATTGGAAAAACACTGATATTATTAAAAGTACCTTTTCTTTTAATATCTATTGTAGCAATGCAAAAAAAAATTGAACTAATACCGTAGCTATTCAATTTTCCTCCCCTTTGCCCAAAGCTGGAGTTCATTTTATGAAGAGATTTGTCACTTTTGTCAATATTCTGATTCATTCGATCATAGTGCCTGAAGTCTATATTGGTACGAGAATTTATTACAAGTTATACCAAATTAAAGAATGGATTGCTATGAGAATCTTCTCTTTACAGAGTGGGTATATTATGCAGTTGTGCCACATGCAGGAACGAGTTGAGCAAGTGCATGATAGGACCCATGGGTGTCTGTCATTGATCACCCTGTTGTTTGTCCTTTCCTGATATACATCCAATCATGCAGATTGAGCAAAGCTGTGAAAGAAGCTGATATTTTTTTGATTTTATGTCTGCTGGCCTGTCTCCTGGATCATAGTACAAAAGTTATTATATATCTTTTCACTGTAATACCATTGAGAGTATTAAGTCACTGGGAGGGAAAGCTGCATGGGAATTGTGTTGCACTGGCAAGTGTCACTAGTCAAGAGGCAGAATAACCGTTTCCTGCAGTACCTGTTATTCCTTAGAGCTCTCTCAACCATGCTTAGCACATAAAATCTAACAAGATTAGAACCTCAGGTGGTATGGCTTCAGGCAAAGGAGAAATTCAGTTACCTGTCAGTAGCAATAATAAAGAGATGAGTGAAACCACCACAAGACTGTCTCTGTCTTTCCCCTGGATTACCCTTGTTTTAAGATGCCCTTAATAAGCAGTTATTCCCTGATGAAATAATAATTTAATGCTATGCAAAGAAAAAGCAAGCCTTAAATCTACTTTATGGGTTAACTATGTTTCTTTGAATATTTTTATGACATTTTTACTTTTCTGTTTGCTCATTCTTAACTAGAGCTATAAAAAACTAACAGCTTTCAATGTCATTAACATACTCAAGTGCATTCCATACTTTCCTTTTGAGAAGCATCCATTTTAAAAGGTAAATTAAAGATTTCAGCTGAACCACAGAAATGGCCTTTTTCAGCTACCACTGAAATCAGGCTCTTTATCATCAGGTATTCCAACATCAACAGCTATTTCCTTTTAACAGAGAGTGTGGTCTACTGTTTCATTACAGCTGTGCTGAAAGGCTACAGCTAAGTCCTATTACTTAGTTACCTACACTATCATTTTCCAAGAAAACACAAATAGTGAAGGAAATCGAGATATATATTTTAGACCTATATTAATAGTATTCATTTTAAACACCTTTTGCACTGTGTTTTCAGATTAAGTTGTTTTGGTTTTTCCCGATTAATTCCTCTATGAATGTTTTGATTTTTATGCAGTTGCCTGCATAAAATGCCTGCATTTTTTCCCATCAAAAGGATTGGGACTTTCCTCTGAAGTAAGACCAATGGAAAACAAAGTTTCTCTTGAAGATCGCTTGATTATCCTAAAAAGGAAAAACCCCAGAATTCCCAATCCTTTAGGATGGCAGCATTTTCATGTTATAGAGTTGTGGGATTTGTTTTGGTTTTTTTGGTATGCCCTTAATGCATCAGTGACTGACTGACAGGCAGGGAACTGAAAATGCAACAGCAATATGACTGCTACAATACATTTGCAACCCTTTGAAATCAAAGTTGTTTTGCAAAAACCAGAGAGAAAGATTCAAAGCCAGAGATCCATTTAACATGTCTCTACAGGAGGAGAAAGGATTCCTCCAAGTGGAATTTGACAGATATCCAGTGAAGTTTTTAAATGGTAAGTCTGGTCACTTGCACAGTAAGTGCAGAAGGATAAATTGGGCACATCCTTGATGTAGGCCTTAACAAAAAAAAAAAAAAAAAAAAAAAATAGACAGATTGTGGGCCACTTAACCAGATGCCACAGGGTCTACACAGGGCCTCTGTAATCTTGTTTTTGTAACTGCTGCATCTATTAAAAACGAACAGAGGCCAGCATGCTTGTAAATGAGAACATATCTTCTCAACACAGCCTCCCTTTTGGAAGCTTTCCATTTGCTTTTTAGTAATATCTGACCGATATCCCTCAGTCAGCAGCACATTAACATTTTATCAAGGACTTTTTCAATTTCAGTTTAAAAGCTTATTTTTTTTGTTTTTTTCATTGAATCCCTGCTAGATATTTATATTATTTCTTGTTGTATTTATATTACTTCTTCTTGCTGAAGTACGTAGTGAACTCTTTGATTCTGTGACTTTAAGAGTCAGGAGTGAAAATATGAGTCCTTTGTGCAGCAGTTTGGTGGTAGAACTTCTCTTCTAATAGTATCAGATGAACATAGGTGAGAAATCCTGTCAAGATTCAGACTAACATTACAACAAATAGTGCTGTGCAAGGCCTTGAGTACACTGCTTCAAATATATTGGACAGTGGCAAAACAGTTTTGAAACTGTGTTAAAGGGTTTTATAGAAGTTAGAAGAATTTTAAAATACCCCTGGTTTTGCCTGTATGCCATGTGGGTCAAAGCTTCCATTCCTGCTAGGGATGAGCAATAACCTCACTCACAGTGGGTACTGATGAACTGCAACGTGATTCAGTATCAATAGGAGTACCAGAGTTTTGTGCATAAATGTTTGCAAATATCAGTTGTAAAGACCATGATTTTACGTATATCTCTGAATAAGAAGAACAGAATAAGCTATTTTGGGATCACATGCATTTTGCTTCTGGGCTTTCCTAAACTTCAGAGTGCTTCAAGCCCTGTTCTCAGAGCTCAGCAAGATGACACATTATTCGTTCAACTGTTTTCAGGTCTTACCTACTATCAGTGTAAAACATATAGGACAAGAAGTGCTTTATATATATTCCTGCACACAATTTCTTAATTCTGTACCCTGGGATGCAGTCTAAGGTATAACCTCTACCCAGAGATACTTCCACGTAAGCTGCTATTTTTTAAAATATACAAAACATTTGCCTGCTGTGACAGGTTAACCTTGGCTGGCTGCCAGATGGCCACCCAGAAGCTTTCTCACTTTCCCTCCTCAACAGGACAGGGGAGAAAATAAGGTGGAAAATCTCACAGGTCAGGATAAAAACAGAGATCACTAAACAATTACCATCATGGGCAAAACAATCAGCATGGAGAAATTATTTTAATTTATTGCCAATTAAAACATATTATGTAGTGAGAGATAAATACAAATTAAACCACCATCTTCCTTCCATTTTTTTTTTCTCAAGGCTCAACTTTACTTCTTTATTCCTGGCTCCTCTAATGCTGCCTGGAGCAGTGTAGGCAGATAACAGGGACCTGGATCCGTATGTAACTCTGCTTCTACTCCCCTCTCACCCATTTCCCCTGCTCCAGTACTGGCTTCCTGTGGGTCACAGTTTCTTCAGGGCATATCGGATCCACCCAATCTGTAATGGTCTTCTCCATGGGCTGCTGTAAAATATTGCAATATTTTTTCAATTCATACTTAGAAAATGCGATTAGGTAATTTCCTCAAGGAAATCACAGTCTAACTTTCCCTCTCTATAGCCATCAGGGGTGCCAAAACCAACCAACCAAATAAATAAATGAATGGATATTGTCACATAAATATATATTTATATATTTACTACAGAAGAAATGTTTTTCAATAGGATTCATGCTAGTAATCATAGATTGCTGAAATAGTCTTCCTTGCTCAACTGATGCAGTACGATCTTGTCAAGGCTTCTTCTGTCATTATTCATCAGACACAACAGTAGATTGCATCATTCAGAGTGGATTTTTTTTCTCTAAACAGGTCTTAAGCTATAACATCTATAAGTTTTATCATTTATTTTTCACCATGGGAATTGGAGGGACTTTTCCACCTCCAAAATTGCATGAAAGATTGACACACTGCACCATTTATGTATGAAGGCTGCTTTCTCAAAAGAACTTTCATGAAACTTTCATTGCTAAGTTAAGCTCATGATTCATGCTTTGTGGAAGCCCAGTCATCAACCAAGGACCCCAAATGATGCTTCAAATTTATTTTGCTAAACCTTACTGGTATATAGGGTAAATTCATATGTTCACTTGATGGGATCTTTGAATATGAAGTGAAGCTAAAAGTATTGCAAATTTAGACTGTGGCTAAATATACGGATTTTTTGTTTTAATAATTGATGTTTGATAATATTTTAAGAAAGAAAGTGGAAATTTAAAAAGCCAGTGGCAGAAGCAGTAACCACTAAGAATCTGGCATAATTCACAGTTCCTTGGACAATTAAAGAAATCATGTAGTTATGAAGATGAGGAGAATAATCGGTTGCATATAAATCAAAGCTGATGCTCCAGGAGACACCAAGACCAGGACTCAGTAATTGACATAAGAGTAAAAACAGTATAGAAATTTCAACAGACATAAGATAATCACATTGACTTCCTTAAAAATCTCTAAATAATTGAAGATGTGTATGAATGTGATTCACAGAAGTCAGCAAGCACAGCAGGAATCACCTGAGCTGAGCAGTAAGAAGCACTGAAAGCAGGTATCCATGTTAGGGATAGAACATTTATATCAGAAACTGAGCTGCAGACAGCTTAAAGATGAAATAATGCTTGAGTTGGGATGCAGAAGTCCTAAATTTGTATCTAAAGAAACCAAAACTGGACTTCGTTCAAACAGCTTGCATGGGGAATCACACCTGACAACCACAGAAGCAGATGATTAGGATGTCATGTATGTTACTATTTTGAAGTCTATTAACAGCTTAAACTTGAAGCAAATCCCCCAATAGGGTTTACTTAGTGCATGTGTGTTTGGTATGCATAACTCAATTCTTTTCAGAGGAAACTAAATTGGAAACTGCTTGAAGTGCATACCAAACACGTGAATCCTTATTAAGCATCCACGTTTTGGTCCTCTGGATAGTTTCAAACCACATGTGTGATGGAGTTGTTAGTTTCAAGTCGCTACACCAAACCTCTTCTAGGTAAACGAAGAAAGATGACTCACAAAGACTCTTTTGGTCTAGTGGTATAGTCCTGTTGCTCAAAACACACCTCTTGTTGCAAACTTAACACCCCATGGCTCTCTTGAGCCATTTTGCCATAGTAGGGTAAAAATGAAACTTCTCAGACTTTGTGGATGGTCTAACTGCATTCTCTTAAGCCCTATTTTTGAATCTCATCTGTAGTAATTGTTATTTGGGAGGATGTTTCTCACGTATACTGTAAACTGCAGTGATATTGAGGACCTTATCTGATAAGGTGAATGGTAAAAAGAAGGCAAATACTTTTGGTGTGTTTCTACTGAAAAAGGAGAAGAAAATATCAGAAACCAACCACTACACAGTATAAATCCACCTCTTTTTTCTTCTTAAATGTCAGGTTTAATTTATTTGCTGTAAGCATTTCACTAATGACTTCATAGGTAATAAAAGATATGTGTCTTTTTCTAAATTATTTGATGGATAAAGTGCTCTCTTAATCAAATGAAAAAATAATAGGATGTCTCATTTTCAGATACCTTCTAACAAAACCCAAAGAAAACAAACAAAAAGACACTGAGGGGAAAGCTTCTATCTAACATATCCAGCCCTTAGTTTTACTTATGTGTAAGAATAAGAATAAGTCACCCAAACTTTAGCTGAAAGACTCCTAAGTGTTATCTAGGTAGACAGAAGTTATTCAAGTATTCTCCATATACAGTGTTCTGTGTTGCCAAGAATGAAATAACAACTAGGGCTAAAGGACACGCTATTTTTTCTGACCACTTGGCAGTTTGGAACACAAATTAGTGCTAATTTTTAACAGTAGTTCTTGTAATATGCACATTTGTTTAATTGGTCTGAACTAAGTGTAGTAAGTTTGTGCAGAATCTTGAAATATTATTTGTACTGTAGCATCTTCAAGGCACTTCATATCCAAACTTTATTCAAGCCAGTGTTGTATAAGCAACCACTTCAGTTCTTCTTGTTTTCTATTTGTGTTAGAAAGATAGTAAGTCTCTTTACACTTTTAAAAGCTCTAAAAAGGTCTTGAGGTGTTCATATATATATTATATATTATCATCCCTTTATATATTATTTTTATTGTTTGCTACTTTCAGGCTGTCTTCTCAACCACAGCAAAAGAAAAAAAATAAACCCTGGAGTGATATGCTTTGAACAGCTTCTACAGTAAATGAGGCACAGAAATCAGCAGGGATGGTACTACAGGTGTAAGAATAGTTGCAACTTTCTCTTTGAATTCTGTTAATGCTGAATTTCTCCCTAGGCTTGTATTTGACGGTTTTCATTGTCAGCTTGACTACATTTTTATAGAATCATAGAATTGTCTTGTTTGGAAAAGGCCTCTAAGGTCATCAAGTCCAACCATTAACCCAGCACTGCCAAGTCCACCACTAAACCATGTCCCTAAAGGCCACATCTACTGGTGGGACATTTGTATTTTAAATACCTCCAGGCATGGTGAGTCCACCACTTCCCTGGGCAGCCTATTAACCGTTCCTGAAAACCCTTTCAGGTTAGATTTTTTTTTTCTAATATCTTGTCTAAACCTTCAGTGGCATACCTTGAGGACCTTTCTTCTTGTCCTCCTGTTTGGTACTTGGAAGAAGAGATCAATCCCCACCTTGATACAACCTCCTTTCAGGTAGTTGTAGAGAATAATAAGGTCCCACCTGAGCCTCCTCCAGACAATACAACCCCAGCTCCCTCAGCTGCTCCACTCAGGATTTGTGCTCCAGACCCTTTGCCAGCTACATTGCCCTTTTCTGGACATGCTCCAGCATCTCGATGTCTTTCTTGTAGTGAGAGAGCCAAAAGTGAGCACAGGATTTGAGGTGCAGCCTCACCAATGCTGAGTACAGGCAAATGATCACTGCCCCAGTCCTCCTGGCCACACTATTGCTGATACAGACCAGGATGCCATTGGCCTTCTTGGCCACCTGGGCACACTGCTGGCTTATGTTCAGATGCTGTCAAAAATGCTCCTGGATGCTTTTCTGTTGGGCAAATTTCCAGCCACTCTTCCCCTATCCTGTAGCACTGCATAGGTTTGTTGTGACTCAATTGCATGGCCTGGCATTTTACCTCATAATGCATCTGCTGCTTGGTTTGGAGTAAAAGGTTTCTGCATAACTTCATCTAACAAAGCCTGGATAGTCCAAGCACTTTTGTCATCCTAGTCACAGGGAGGTGCTTTGTGCTTGTATCCATTACCAATGCATTCTGCATTTCTCCTTTTTTTTTTTTTCTGTAAACAGGTATAGGAAAGACCATTGTAGTAAATCATAAGGGAAACCCAGCCTGGCAGGATTGCTTTCAGTTCTGGAAACATGGATTTTACCTACCAGCTCAAATCTAGGTTTTTGTTTTCTGACAATACTGATAATGTTTCTTTTCCATTTTAACTCAGCAGTCCCTGATCAGTTTCATCATCTTTCTTCCCAGAAGCTTATTCAGTGTCCAAGCCCAGTCTCTTTTAATGATCTACTGTGGAAATACACTTCCAAAAAAATAAAAATCAGGTTTAATTTACTTTCCCATAATCCCATAGCATTCACATGCTATTCATACCAGTTGCATAAAGGGCTTTACTTTCACCTTTACTTACCCTAAGTTTGAGCATTGCCTTGGCTTCACTCCTTTGCCATTTGGGTCTGTAGGCAGTTAGTTGTCTCTCTCAATGCCTCTTGCAGCCCAGCTGTCTTCTGCTCTTTGGAGTGCACATGCTCTACCTCTCCTCCCCAAAGCTTCCATGGGCTGCTTTGCCCTGGGCAGTGTACCTCTTTCAATTGACCAAGCTGCTTGGGGAGTCGTGTCAGAGTTTCAAAAAGCTTCCCACAGCTTTCTCAGAGCGACGCTACTGCTTGGCTTGGCTTTCTCCAACCGACTGCTTCACAGCTCCATTTCTGCAGCTGTCTGTGCCCTACTGAGGCACAGCTTGCAGCCTTCTCTTCCTCTAGGTCATCTGTTTTGTGATACTGCTCCCAGCTGTGTTTTTCTTCTTCTGACAGCTGAGGTCATCGGAAAAAGCATTCTTTTTAGATGTAGTTATATTTTTTAATGCTTCCAACTGAATACACAGCCTCTCTGAAAATACAGTATGAGAGTAATTGAAATTGAATTCAAAATTCTTTGGAATAATTGTGCAAAAGTTCAGTTACAATGCAGATCTTTTACTGTTCCAGGGAGAAAACACTCTGAACAAAACTCTGGCATAAGGAATGAAGTCTGACAGCTGGCAGTGATCCCAGTATAGAATCGAAAAAACGAGGCTTTCTTTTGCTGTTGCATTAAAGCACTATTGAGATAGTAAGATTTATGTTAAAATAAGATTTTTAATTTTCCGTTGTTTCTACTAAATGCTTCAAGGTAATTCCACATTAATTTTCAGTTTCACTCCTTAGCAGATTAAATTTAATCACTTAAATACTCACTCATCAGTAGCAAAGCATTTGTGTTTAAAATCAGCATATTTGTTATCAAATGTTTGTCATAGGTGAATGAATGTGACTTTGTAGCATGGAATTCTTAATTTGTTCTTGACCTGGACATAGCTGGACTATGGCCCAGTTAATTTTGAGTATGGCTAGACTAAATTTTTGGTTTATTAAAACAAACACAACCCAGAATAAAATATTTTAACTATTTCTACTGACATCTCTTCCTCTCTCTATAATGTTCCACATCACAGATGTGCAGTAGTATTACAAATTCACATACCACTATATACATTATAGTGTGTCCTTATGACTAACATGGCATATTACTTTCAATTTCAAATCAAGGATTAGATTTATGATGTTTCCTGGGTTATTGCAAAATAAAAACAGAGCTAGGATGTGCTTTTTATAACAACAAATGATAGTCCTCACTGTTCATTTGTTTTCTTCGCTGGCATGGCTTTTGCCTCTGCCAACCAGCAAGCACTCTTGCAGGAGATGCAAGGTGTGATTCAAGGTAGGCAGTCTGGACAAAGACAAGCCGTGCACAGCTTTCAAAGCAATTCAGATCCTTTAAAAAAACAAAAACAAAAACAAAACAAAACAAAAAAAAACACGAAGAAGCAACAACCCAACCAAACAAAACCAAAGCCAGAAAGAATGTTCTCTTCCCTTACATTCACAAATTTGCTGTAAGATACTTATTCACTGTAGATGAGAGTTTGTGACTCAAATGTATGATATTGTCATGAACAAGTTCTTATAGCAACAGAATATTTTCAAGAAATAAATTTAAAAGAAAAAAAATACTAATTTTACCTGTGTTTATCCATTTCAAGGATATTTAAGCACAGTCAATTACCTGTTAAAAATACTGTAATTAACATAAGTAAATGCCACATAAAAAAGGAGTTTATGCACAAGTAAGGTGGCAACTGAGGGGTGAAAACTTACGCAAGTCACAGTAATCCCTCTTGCCTTGCAGATGGAAATCTGCCCAAGGAGGTTGTGAACAAGGAGATGCTTGTGCTATATGTAATGCATATTGTTTTGATACTTGGTATTATTTAATCTGTCTACAAATCACTTAGTAAATGTTTGGGATTTATTTATTACTACTGTCCATTTATCTCCAATTATTACTGTAACAGTCTGAGATCATCACCGTCCTTAAACCTTTTTGGCAAGACCAGAAACCACCAGTTATTGTTGGGTTAAGTTCAGAGACTACAGTGGGCATCCTACTTGGCTGTGTAAACAAAGTTCACACTCTCCATATCTTCATAACTCATCACTTTGTACCATCATTTACATCAGTATAAAGTTATAGAAAAGTATCAGAAGTTCTTCTATATATTTTGTTGTGACTGAATTACTGATCTGAGGTGGACAAAAACAGCATTTGCTCCATAGAGGGAAAGCTTATTGTAGATTATAATTAGTGTGTTCTATTTTAGGACTCAAAACCAAACACTCAAAAGCAAAGAAAGCAAAGCTAAATTAAATACCTAGCCAAAACACTATTATGTTGATTTCAAAGATGGATAATTATAGCAGTAATATATTTAGAAGGTTCTTTTTGATATTTTTTTTCCATCCACATTTTCAGGCACTGCACAAATCACAGTTCTATATAGCACTTTTTTGTTATCATTTTTACCAGCTAGGAAATTCCACAGAGTGGTGAAAAGAACTTGCTTTTGTTAGAGTCACAGCCTCTGAGTTACAGTTGTCATCTGCCTCTCCCAGATCTACTTCAACAGAACTGCTGTTTGCTCTACTGTTCCGTGTCTTGTGCAGGTATTCTTGCAGAAGTACAAAATTTTCATTTGTACGTGTGAAACTTCATCTTGACTTTTTTTTCCTTTTTACAGCACATCAGGGGAGATGAACTTCTTACCTCGTAGCCCTTCCCATTATGACTTCTCATTTTTCACTTAATGTAATATTTGTAGACTCTAGTCAATCATCTAATGAAAATAATGAATAAAGCCAGATCAAATTTGGACCTCATTTGCCACATCTAGTGGATTGCACCACTGACAACTACTCTTCAAGTATTATTCTCCCAACAATTGTACTTTCACTTTATGGTAGATTCTTTTCTAAACTACATTTTGTCTGTTCTTACAAGTGTATTGTCTGCAAGACTGTAAAACCTGAGACAGTAATGTATGGCATCTGCTGGTTTTCTCCTGTCCGTGGGAGTTGCTACCCTGTGTTAAAGGTAAATCAGTTTGTTCTGACATGTTACATTTTTGACAAGACTACCCTGGATGATATTTACCTCCTTATGGTCTTTTAGTAACTATTTTTTTTTCTCTGATGGAAAGTTGCATATGTTTTCCAGGAACTGCAGTTAAGATAACTGGTTACAACTTCCTGGCCTACCAAACTCTGGAATTTCATCTGTCTTCCACAATTTATCAGAAAAAAATTTTATTGATAGCTCTGATATTAATTCAGCCAGTCCTCTAAGAGTGCTAGAATGAATAACCCCAGGTGAACCCATTATGGAATGATTCAGTTCTTCTGAGACTTCAACTTGATTTCTTGCTTTGCCCTGAATTGTCACCATACTTTAGCTTGATATAAAACATTAGAGGAACAATGTGAATGAAAGAACAGACTTCTGAAGGCTAGATTCCACCAACTTTAAATATGTTTAGTTTTTCAGCCATGGAACATTGTTCCTTAATACAGTGTGACTTCTTTCAAAGTAAGGGAAACACCTCTGAAAGAGATGGAGGGACAAGGACAGTGGCACAGATGCTACATGCAGAGGTGTACCAAGCCAAACACATCTATAGAGGATTTGTCATTTGTACAAAAGGATATAGAGATACACACTTGAAATAGTGAAGGAGAAAAAGTGATTATATACAAAAGAACAAAAAACACAGATGGAAGGACAGAGCAATGTGTGTAAGTCTACCCATCTATAGATTACTTTGTGCTGTCAGGTTTGTTCGTATCACTATTTGCAAAACTTCTAATAATGACACAATTTCTTTGAAGCACACCCTCAGGAAGACAGAAGTTTAATCTTATCTGAAGTTAGGCATTTTTCAACGCAAATGCTTCAAAAGTCAGAATTATTTTCTTCCACTATGACTTTTCCCACACTTTCAGGTGTTCCTTATTTCATTTTACATGGATTAAATATCCTTGATGTTTTACTGGGAATTTCCAGTTTTAAACATGGACTTAGGCTTAGTCAAATCCCTCACAAAATGGAAATGATAAACAATCACAATTGTGTTATTTGGCAGGATATCTCCTTCATTCATCACTCCTCTCAGTTTCTTAATATTCAAGAAAAAATTGGACTAGATTAATCTTACAATATCATATGTTTTGATCAAAATTTCTACTGTTAACAAAAACTAAATCTAGCAAAATATTGCTAGTGTCTTTTCTCTTATAGGTCTTTCATGTAGCTCATCTAACATTGTATGACTTTGACATTGATGAAATTTGCCTCTTGCTTCAAGTAAGTTTAAAAATATTAACAAATGTACTTGTTGCTCACATCATTAAACACACTCTGTAAGTTCTATGAAAACAGTCAAAGGAAGATACCCCAAAATCAAATAATACCTGCTCTTCAAATTTACTAACTAGTAACAGAATTGCAGAGCTCCTCTTGCTTCAGTCTTAGTGTAATAGGAAACATCCCTTTAAAATGTATTCTTGACACCAAAAAAATCTGCTTCATATCAGCACACTTTTAATAACATTAAGTGAAACCTTATCCATGTTCAACTTCAAGAGTAATGCCACTTTTAATTAAACTAGGTATTGCAAAGGATCTGTGCCCTCTTACATTTATCCTTATAATCTTATTTCATATTTTCCCACTGAAGTATGTTTATTAATAGTGCTATAGAGATTTTGGCAGCAGGGCTTCTTAGATCTTCTAATAACCTTTAGAGCCTAAGATTGCTTCCTTTCATAGTCAAGCAAATCCTCTACCTTTAAGGAATGTTTCACTTTATTCAAAGCCTTTCTTTTTTCTTTGACTACCCTTTAATAATTCTTCTGCTAAGAAGTACTGATGAATTGCTTTACTCCACATGCAATCTAGAAATAGACGAAACAGGCCACAGACATACCTAGAAAAAAAGCTTCTTTGTATAGTCAGTGACAGTTTCCATAAATTCTTTAAAACAGAGAATAAAAGGAGATCCAGACAACCTTTTGAACTCTATCTTTTCTCTACTGCTGTATCAATTTAGAAAGCAGTTGTAGATGAATAAACATTGGAAAATGGTCACTCCATCTCCAGTAAAATCGATTTTATACTGTAAAGCCGACCTCTACTATTTACTTTCCACTTTCTGCAAGTTTATGTGATGCTTGAGTGCTTAGCAGTAAAACTGTTAAAACTACCCCCTACTCACCATTTCAAGTGGATCATATTATAACCATCCACAGGTTTTTTCCTCAAAATCTTTTTTCTATTGATATTTTTGCTTACAGACAAAACTTTGTGTCTAAACTTCTCATCATAGCTACCCACTGTGAATTGCATTTATACATTTAGGGCTAAGTTTATCCTGAATGTAAATTAATTTGTTTGGTAAGGATTTGCCCTGTTAATAGACAGATTCCCAATTTATGTTTGCTTCAATGTTGTCACATGAGAATCTCCATAATTTTTAATCTTCCATAACGTACAATCAAATCATGAACTACATTTGTAACAACTATTGAATGTATTGACTTATCAGTATAAATTTATTTATTTATATGCATTTATTAAAGTATGAAAATATTGTTATAAACTAGTCACTCCCTTTCCACTATAAAAATTTTAGCTTTAGATTCTATACCCAGACTGTCCACTTCCATTTCCATTGCCTGAACCAGGCAAGACCAGTAATGCTCTTCACTCCCCTGCAGTTTTGATGAGTACCGGACAGGTTCTGTCTCAGCACTTCCCTAGACCATGTAATAATCCTGCCTCTGCCTGTCTACATGAAGAAACAATGACAACAGCGTAGTCCAGTATGACGCCTACCTTCCAGAGGTGTGCTCTGTCCCTCCTCCAGGCAATTTATGACAGGAGGAAATATTTTCTTGCATTTTGTAACTGCTAGCCTTCACACAGGAAAATAGAGACTGAAGATAAAACTAACCAATTCTGTGCTTCAGAAAATCCATGATGCTACAATTACAGGAAAGAAGGGACAGATGGAAGGAAGGACGAGGCAGGCAGGCAGGCAAACGAAAAATTGATTCATGACTATAATTCCTAAGTAATAATAAATTCTGGAATGAGTTGAAGATTTCTTCCCTTTTCTATTTGCAGAGGGAATCCTTGCATAAATGAGAGCCAGAACAACTATATGACATCACCCTGTTACCATCATTCCCTGTAATAAGGAGCTCATGTGATGTGTTTCCTGGGCAAGTGGAAGGGCCTCCTCTGGGTATCTTAGACTGCAAAGTAATAAATTTTCAGGTAACCAAAATTTATGAACCACCTAAAACATGCTACTATCTTCCCCTATGACCTTGCTGTAGACCACAACGACTACAACATTCAAAATTTAAAAGCTTTTAAGATCACCACCTCAGAACCTGTTAAGAGAGTAAATGTGGTTCTCTGTATTCTTGAAAGCAGTACAGAGAAGGAATACTTTGTACAGAAGGCAAATTTACCATCTGTTAAGCATTATAATCTCAAAATGAAATAAAAAACTCAACAAAGTCATGAGCATCCTCATCTTATTTCAAGGCCATCCCTGCTTTAAGCACTGGTTTGGACTACAAGACCCCTTTCAACATAAATTGTTCTGTCCTTCCATGATTCTATAACTTAGATATTTATATACTAGCATGCATAAATATCTTTACTAACTATAGCATAGGAGCATGGTCCCTGGATTTTGTATCCTTACATTTCTATTAAGAAATGGCTCACTCAGCTACTTTCTGTTTCACAGTGGCATCATAATTCATTTTTCCTCTTCTTTCAAATCCAACCATGTCCTGAATCCTCGAAGAACAAGAAAAAGAAATAAAACTTATTTCAAAAGAAGAAAAGTGCAACAGTGTTGCATGAACTGAAAAACTCTATATTCTCTCTTTCTGGTGTTTAGAAATATCACTCTGCTCTGCCCACATAGAAAAACTGAGGAAATTTTTCATTCTCACAAAGTAATTTCTGGGCTCACGTGGCATATCATTCTGCTGTGTATCCTGATGGGCTTTCTCATAAGACATAACATTGAGGTCTTGACTTTAGCTAAAATGAGAGGGACAGTTACTCAGCTTCCAAACAAGTGAGTAATTACCCTCTGAAGGAATGCCTCCAGAATAACTTCAGTATGAACCAACCTGTTCAACATGTTGCATGTGTTTCTGGGCTCAGCAGATAGGAAGATTCCTGTTTCTGTAATTGATCTCTTAAGTAAATGCAGATAGCTTGGCCATTTTGTTTTTAAGTTTTGTAACAAGACATATTAAATAAACAGGACTTCAGAATACAGCTAATTTTAGGCCATTGAAATGTCCATTTGTTTTTATGCCAGTAATACAGTCATATCTTTTACAGGAAATTGGATTCCTGTTCCCTTGAAGTTTCTTTACCATTTACTTATTACTTGAAATCCTGATTCACACAGTAAGCTGTAATACAATAGAATCTAGAAAGCAACTGATACACACACAGGATTTTTAGCTATTGTTACTGTGGAGTAAAACAGGGTAAGGAAAAACATCCTGCAGTATGTTTTAAATATGAAAAGGTTTTCAAAGATAAAAATGTAGAGTGCAGAAGTCACAAAAATATTATGCCTGCCACCAGCTGCTCAGATGTCTTAAAACTTTTGGAGCTCTTGGCTTCAGTACTTCAAAAAGCCAGCCCAGTCTCCAAGGTACTTCTGCTAAATACAGAAAGACAATATTACCCCACCTCAGGACACAAAGAGTCAGGGATCAGCTCCTGTCTGAGGAACTGATCTGTTGTGTCACTTTCCAGCTTTTTGTGTCTCTATTAACCTTTCAAACCTTTGTCCTTTTTTACTGTGAGATTTTTAGTATCAAGATGGTATCCTGCTGTTGTTGCCCCAGTGCCTGGCATAGTAAGGGACTGATTTCACCAGGGATTTCTAGATACCACTGCAGTAAAAATAGCAACATTGCTTTGTGAATATGTTCCAGGTGTAGAAATGTCCCTATACACCTCTTTTACTCTACTGCTCCAGTATCAATTGAATAAGGCCTGAGCATACAGCAGAGGATAATAGGGGAGAAAAAAATAACTCAGGAAACAAGCATGTGCATAAAATATACCCTAACAGTCACATAGCACGCTGGTTTAGGAAGGGAGAATGAAGGGCTTAAGTTCAATTCAGGAGATGATTAAAGAACTAGTAGAGGCAATGTGAGAGTGAGCAGATGCAAAAGTAAAATCCTGAAAGATAAGCAACTCTTTTCAGCAAAGAAGAATGATGACTTGCCCTTCACATATCATTGACAAATGCCAAGGCCATTTGTTATGAAAAGTAACATTTACTGTGAAACAAATTTTTTTTTAGTCTGGATAGTCATAATGTGTAAGTAAGAAATACTAGAAGAGCTTTTGATACAGGGAGAAATCTCTAGGAAGGGAAAGAAATCTGGGTGTATTTCCATATTCCTTCTCATCTTGTGTGTTTTATATTCCATGTGAAACAATGAACATGCAAATTTGATTATTCAGATGACAGTCAAATGGATTTAACAGTAACATGACATTAACATTAGAGTCTTAAAACCTTTAATGATAGAATTCACAGTATAGTAAGCCTGTGAATTAATGAGTCACTCTTAATTTCTGCAGTGCAGGTAGCTGAGAACAACTTCTATAAATTACTGATGTCTTGTCAGTCTGTCAGGACTTGTCTACATGGGAAATTAGTTCTCAGGAAGTCCAGGTGATAATTTACTGGAAACCAGCTACACTGAGCTAATCCCTGTACTTGTGCTTGGGTACTCATGCAGTGTGGAATATGTACAGTATCTGTGCTTTCAAAAAAGGATAAAACAATTCACATCATACTATGCTAGTTTAGAAGATGGAAATGAAAAGGTACACTAAACCAGGCAGAAAGAGCGAGATACAGCCTTGAAAATATATGCAATTGTTTTAAAGATAAGGGCATCCACCTACTAGAAAAGTTTTTTAGCTTGGCCATAACCTTCACTGTCGTGTCTGTTTAACATATTTGTTTCTTCTTTAGTTTTTTGTTTCAACTATGAGAAAACCAGTTAAAGACATCTACGGATTAAAATTTTTTGTGTATAAATTCATAATGTAGCCTTAGGATCAAAATCATGTTTTAACTGAGTGAAAACACTATAGTTTTGATGTTCTGTTGCCTTTGGTACTTGGGAACTGAGATTCAGAAGTGAAGGAATGGAGACATCTTCACTGTTTGAAAAAAAAAAGGCAGAAACTGCAAATTGAGAATAATACAAAAGGAATTAGAAGAATCTAAATGACAAATGCAAAGATGAAAATGAAAACATAAGATCTACTCAGCTCTTCTATAAAATTCTGTATAGAAGAGGCATTATTTTATGCATAGTTTTATACTGAATATGTATTCAAGCCTCTAAGCAGATAGTAAAACTGTATACTTCAGTGCATATCCTACCTGGATACATGCAGAAAAAAAAATAGACTTGAAACTGAGACATGTAGCTACATCAGGCAGAAAGACAAAGTAAATTTTGTTCTATAAAGAAACCAAAAGTAATTTTTTACTAAATATTATTTCAAAAATTGGGATGGGAGAGCAATTGAAATTTTTATTTAATTTAAAATATTTATAGTGTCTTTTCAAGTAGAATTGCAAGCTATAATTGGAGGCTTTTATTTCAACAGTTGAAATAAAAATTTGTTATTTAATAAAATAAAAAAATCTGAAAGTACTTTTAAGTTCACCATCCATTAAATATGTTTATTTGGCATTTTCATGCTTAATGACATGTATTTTCATAGATTGCTAGACAGTGGGTGTATGTTTGCACACAGAAAGAAAAGAAAACCTGTTAAATAAACTTATAAATGTTGCACAACATGCTATTATTAGTACAAATACAGGACTTCAGGTAATTCATCTCCTATACATTATTCCTAAATAATTCTAAATTATGGCTGAAAGGACATCCTGGACATTTGAGATCAAAGTATAAGAAGCTTTCAGAAACTAGAGTTGCTTTTAAGTCAGACATACCTGCCACAGCTGGTGTACTTTTAGGTGGTACTTAGATCAGGCTGGCTATGCCTCCAGTATCAGATCATAGAATCATAGAATCGATTGGGTTGGAAAAGACCTCCAAGAGTCCAACCCTTGGTCCAACTCTAGTCCGTTTACTAGATCATGGCACTCAGCGCCACGTCCAATCTGTGTTTAAAAATCTCCAGGGATGGTGAATCCACCACCTCTCTGGGCAGCCCATTCCAATGCCTGATTACTCTCTCTGGAAAGAATTTTTTTCTGATATCCAACTTAAATTTCCCCTGGCAGAGCTTGAGCCCCTGCCCCCTTGTCCTATTGCTGAGTGCCTGGGAGAAGAGACCAACCCCCACCTGGATAGAACTTCCCTTCAGGTAGTTCTAGACAGTGATGAGGTCACCTCTGAGCCTCCTCTTCTCCAGGCTAAACAACCCCAGCTCCCTCAGCCTCTCCCCATAGGACTTGTGCTTCAGTCCCTTCACCAGCCTTGTTGCTCTTCTCTGGACTCGCTCCAGGCACCTCAATATCCTTTCTGAACTGAGGGGCCCAGAACTGAACACAGTACTCAAGGTGTGGTCTCACCAATGCAGAGTACAGGGGAAGGATCACTGCCCTCGTCCTGCTGGCCACGCTATTTTTGATACAGGACAGGATCCCATTGGCCTTCTTGGCCACCTGGGCACACTGTTGGCTCATTGAAACAAATGTGTGAGGTTCACGTGATAAGAAACAGTAAGTTATATGGAAAAAATAGTTATTTTATAGCCTTATTTTTCTTTTGCCAGTAGTTTAGCAAACACAGAAATCACACTAAGAGAACAACAAAAAACTGCTTTTCTAAAAATGTGGACCAGTGGAATAAATAACTACTCTTGATTGTTTTTGTTTTATTTAGTTATTCAAAGTTGCATAACAAAATTTAAGATAGCACCATATTACAATTCCTATTGTATAGAAATTTTTATATTATAGAAATATTATATACAATTGTTCCTAAATTGTAGAGAATAGCTTTTCTGTTGTAGTCTGCATTAGTCCTGTAGGCACTGGAAAAGAAAATAGTTTAGTCTACATTATCAGTTATGTTCCTTTAGAGGCCATTTGTCTGTGTTTGCAATGTCTTATTTACTTGGAAATTGTTCTAAAGCACATAGTGAAATAAGTACTTTAAGAGGGAAACAGTGAAAATTATTATCTATATATATGTATGCGTAAATTTGTGTGTACACGGTGTATCTAAAATTTCAGTAAATAGTATATTTGTGACCAGAATTTGGATTTTGGGTACTGGTGTGTATTCAAACCGTACTAGATAGATTAACTTTTGCCTAAGTGTAGAATGTTTCTCTTTTTCAGCTCTCTGAAGTTTTCTAGCCCACCTACTTTTAGGCTGATTTTTGCTCTGAAGCCCTGAGGTCTATAACTCATCTAAAAATCATTTGACTCTCTCTAGTGCAATCATGAATGTTCTCATTATCTATGTAAATACTGAATGCAGTTCAAAGCCTGTAATGCTTCTGGCCACCATGATTTAAACTATAAGACAATTAACGAGAAATTTACTCACTTTGTTTGAAATCACTGATCAGCTGGATATTCTTTGAGTGTAGTTATGTAGACAAAATAATTTCTTTTTTTTTGTTTGTTTGTTTTAACTCAGATGGCAATATTTTGCTGGTAATTATATTCTGTGTGGTTTGTTACTGCATTTCTTTACTTACTTTTGATATAATTTTACTCCAGAGTACTTTTATCTGTTCAGATTTTTTCATTATTTATTGTTATATAGTAGCATTGTTAAAATTAAATTAATTAAATTCTATGATTCTTATAATAAATTCAAAGTTTTATAATAGAAAGAGGAAACACATAGCAGCAAAATATACCACTAGACCAGGAGAGTTAAAATCAAACTGAAAGTACATTGTTCCTTAGTGTCTAATCTTCTAAACCTTTGTTTTTTCCCATGCAGCTTGGTTAAAACTTCATCTTTTAAACAGAAGTGTAGTTCATAAACTTAAAATTAGGCAGACTAATAATGGTATTATACTTATTAAGTTTATTTTTTTGCTTTTGCTGTGTTTCATTTATGTCTAGAATAGAATCTAAGATAAGAATGCAAAGATCAATAATTGATAAATTTACAATTTTCAACAATAATTGATTGGAAAAGAGGAACACAAATAGACCTATGCTGTTGTTAAATACTACCACAATGTTAGTAAAATCGATCACAACTTTACAGCTCCCAGTTTCATTCTATACTTAAACATTTTGAGACATGCTCACTCTTTGTCTCAGTGAGCACAAGGAAAAAAAAAAGAAAAAAAAACAGAGGAAGGAAAAAAGTATCTTGTTTTGATTTCTTAGCTAAATGACTGCTTCATTCAGTGTAAGAACGTGTAGTTTCAAGACCAGCTGAAGAGATGCCACATTGGAACTCTAAAGCTTCCAATCCTCAGAGACCCTGCTGCAGTAAGTTATATCACAAGGGTTTCTCCCCATTACACTTGGTTCAGCATTTGTGGTTCTGGTGCCTGTAGATGCGTAAAAGCTTGTGATCTCCGGAACAGAACAGCAGTGTCTAAGTGGCTTTAGCAGCATGAAATCAGGTTTATGCCTTCTCCTACAAACCAGAGTAACTCATGCAGTTACTGAGTCAAGCAGCAGCAGTGTGGCTTTGCTACTATGATGCTGTGCCTGAGTGGGTAAACCCTACCTGTAAACCCTACCAGCTGCCAGAGCTGTACTGGGTTCATGTTTAAATTTTCTGGCCAGTATAGCCAGAATAAATTTGTGTCTCCCTAATAATGACCTGATAGAGTTATCTTTAATCTTACTGCAAGTTTTTGGGCTGTACGAGCTCTGGAGATTAAAACATTTAAAAAAACCTAAGGTGTATGCTTCTGTACTAGCTGAGTATAGTGTAAGAGACTTGTGACATTGTTGGTAGTACTTGAGTTCAAATCCAGTTATATGATGGTATATGTTATTTTTAATGGCTGTGTCTGATTTAGTTTGAGACTTGACTGTGTAAGCTCATTTTAGAAGCCTCAATTGGCTAGTTTATAGTAAAAACAATCTTCTTCTCTCCTGAGTTTTGACTACAAGGCGTGATGTTCCAATGAGCAATGCATGCCTACATTTTTTGAAATCAAAAATTCTTGTACAGATTATAACTAGTATATTTTAGTTAGTATTGTAATAAGTACAAGTAGTATCTGTATTCAAGAAGGGATAATGTGTCTTTTAAATTAATACTGAGCTAAACATGGAAACTAGATGTTTGATATCAAAAATATGCTTCAAACTTTAAATAATAGGGATATATTGATAAATGTTGCAGATGTGAACTCTGTAAGAACAAACAGTACAAGGTTTTGGAAAAAAAAGACAATTTCACTGAGTTGAGAAGACTTCAGTGGTTGTCTATATACAGAATCACAGAATATGCTGAGTTGGAAGGGACTCACAAGGATCGTCAAATCCAACCATTAGCCTTGCACAGGACCATCCCCAAGATTCACACCATGTGCTTGTGAGTATCATCCAAATGCTTCTTGAGCTCTGTGAGGTTTGGTGCTTTGACCACTTCCCTGGGGAACATACTGCAGTGCCCAACCACCCGCTGGGGGAAGAACTTTTTCCTAATATCCAACCTAAACCTTCCCTGACACAACTTCAGGCCATTCCTTCGGGTCCTGTGACTGGTCACTACAGAGAAGAGATCAGTGCCTGCTCTTTATCTTCCAATCATGAGGAAGCTGTAACTGCAATGTCTCACATCAGTCTCCTCTTCTTCAGGGTGAATGGATCAAGTGACCTCAGCTGTACACATGTATATATAACGTGAAATGAAATTGTGATAGACACAACAAAGTAGGCCTGCCCACAGTACCCAGGGTTTGCTCATGTTAGGATGACTCTTCGCTATAAGATGTCCAGCAGTCCTCTCATGTAATTCAGCAGTCTCACTTGTGGTCACCCTCTTTGCATGACAAAGTAAAATAGGTTTATCCAGTGTCTAGACCAAGATGCCTTTTAATTAGAGTCATACACATATTTGATTAAAAATGTCTTTTCTGCAATTATAGAAGACAATAATGGTGACAGATGATTACAACCTCTGAATTTGATGTGGTCTGAGAGCTCTTCTGTGTTCCTAAGAAGGCTTCTATTATGGCACATAATCTGATTCAGAAAGTTACTATGATTTTGTACAATAATCTACTTAGATCCCATAGGATACAGTAAATAAAAAGAACTATGCTGTCAGTTTTTAACAGTCCTCTGATTTGGGTTCTTGAGGCTTCTTATAATTTTTAAATTTGAGTTCCTCTGTTGTTTTCAAATGCTGCAAAACACCTGTTCATTGCTCTGGAATTATCTGATATGTGGGTAATAAAACAAGAGACAAAAAGACCATCTGACTCAGTGCCCTTCCTTTGGTAACAGAACTACCTTTAAATTATACTAGGAAAATATGGATTCTAAAATCTGGGCTGGTGTTAAAGAATTCTGAAGACTTCTTTTTCTTGGCATGTATTTGCAATCAGGGTTTTTTTGTGCTTTATTATTTATTTTAAAGACAGGGAAAACTTTGATCTAAATTAAATATGTCAAGTATTTTCCTAAGTCTACTGTAGGAAGAAGTCTGAGTTACAATGAAGCATAACAATGAGGCATAAATAAAATCATAAAAGATTCAGGATTTTGAATTTGTGTAAAGAAGAAGCAGCCCTAGATGAGACCTGGTCTCAAAGTGCTGGAAGAGAGTAAGATAGTAAAACCTGCTCTCCAGAGATGAATTTTCAACACTTTTGACTCACAAATTACTGTTAAATTAGACTGCCAATCCCTGAGGCAAATGCAAATTACATTAGGAGTATTAAAGATGGCAAAATTATATCTTTAAAAAAAAAACTCTGTCCACACAGCCTTAGGTTATTGCCATGTGGTGCATGGACTTGATCTATAAATCTATGCCAAAAGAGCAAATTGGTTTCTGTGTATATTCAGAGAGCTGATGGGAAAGTTAATGCCATGTAATGTTATAATCAAGCTCTGTAAGCTTAAGTGAGGATAAATGCTAAAGATTGAACATCTTGCGAGAGTTTGACTCATTTCTTCACAAAGATGAGTAAACCAGACCATTGCCTTGAAGGTCTTCATCAGTCAAGACAGACTGCACTTGTTTCTAGAACTACTCAAATTCAGCAATTACCTCAGATTATTGCTAAGACATTCAGAAGAAACTTGGCTTTGTTTGCTGCTGTGAAAAGGAGAAATCCCTCACCAATTAACCATATTTGTAATTTGCATATTAAGAAAAACACTTCTAACATACTTCAAATATAATGTCCTACTTAAAACCATATTCTCTTTTTCAAGTTTATGGAGTGAATTCATATTATCGATTGGGGTAGGCATTTGGAGAGGAGAAAATGAAAAGAACACTCAGACCATTAAAAAAACCAAAAAAATCACAGTGGCCCATTGCCGCAAAGTGAGTGATCCTTAGTACTGTAATGACATTCAGGAGAATTAAGTGAATTATCTTCAGAGGTTACATTTAAAATATATATCTGAGGAAGAATTCAGGGATCATCATTTTGTATTTCATTTAACTCTTATATCACACAAAGGAAGTTCAAATTTAAGTCAGATGTAGCCGGTTTGACAGCTTCAGTGGTAAAAGCATTTAACTTGCAATCTCTAACCTGATAGGTTTATAAACAATAAAACAAGAGAAAATAACATCCTTCTTGTTCTAGTGCCTACTGGCTTCACAAGATAAGCCTCATCTTTATATAAACTTATTGAAGAAGTGACATATTGAGATAGGTACTGGAGAGATGGCTGAAGTTTCACCAACATAAGACAGACAGATAACCAAAAAATGCTATTATATTGTGCATCTTTTCTTTGGCAGTTGCAGCTATTGGTAGTAATGCCTTTTTCAGGAACAGGAGAGTATGCAGGTTGTGCTAGTTTTGGCTGGGTTAGGGATAATTTTCTTCACAGTGGCTAGTATGAGGCTGTATTTTGGATTTGTGCTGAACACAGGGTTGAGAATGTGGAGCTGGGAGTCTTAATTGCTGAGCAGGTCTTACACAGGGCTAAGGCCTTTTCTGCTTTTCATATTGCCATGCTGGCAAAGGAGGTTGGGGATGCAGGGGGGCTTGGAAGGAAACACAGCTGGGCAAGCTACACCAAACTGACCAAAGGGATAGTCCATACCATATGGTGTCGCTATCATGTCCAGGATATAAAGTGAGGGGAAGAAGAAGGAATGGGGGGAGGGGGGCATTTGGAGTGATGGGTTTTGTCTTCTCAAGTACCCTTTACACATAATGGGGCTCTGTTCTCCTGGAGATGGCTGAAGGCCAGCCTACCCATGAGAAGGAGTGAGTTAATTCCTTGTTTTGTTCTGCTTGTGTGTGCAGCTTTTGCTTCCCCTCTTGAACTGTCTTCATCTCAATCCACAAGTTTTCTACCTTTTACCCTTCCAATTCTCTCCCTGATCCTGCTTGTAGGGGAGTGAGCAAGTAGCTGCATGGGGCCTGGCTGCTGGCTGGGGTCAAATCATGACATGGGTATAGGGTCATCTGTGTCAAAAGTGACTCATGTTAAAAAGTCTAAGCAGTCATCAGAAGTATTTTGTACACATATATAAAAGAATGCTTATTTGTTGACTTGTCAGGATAGAATCTTTGACAAAAGAAATTGATCTTTTTGATATGAAGGACTAGCAACTCACTATGCTGTATATAGGTAGACAAATCTTGAAGAACATTCACAGTCATAAATTACCAATAATAGCTGGAATTTCTGGGTTCACAGTATCACAAAATCATTTAGTTTGGAAAAGACCTCTGAGATCATTGAGCCCAACCTGATCACCACCTTGTCAAGTAAATCATAGCCCTAAGTGCCACATTCAGTCATTCCTTGAACATGTCTAGGGATGGTGACTCCACCACCTCCCTGGTCAATCCATTCCAATGTTTAACAACCCCTTCTGTGAAGAAATCCCTCCTCATGTCCAGCCTGAACCTCTCCTGGTACATCTTGTGTCTACGACCTGTGATAAATTGTAGCACTTTAACAAAAAAAAAAAAAAAAAAAAAAACCAAAAAAAAAAAAAAAACCCAAAAATTCCAGGAGTTTTTTAGTTTGTTTGTTGCATGTTTTTTCTCTTAACATATGAGATACAATTTTTCATTTGATGAGATATAGAGTCAAAAGCAAAGCACTGAGGGAACTAGAAACCCAGATATGCATCTCCAGCTTTTAATCAGAAGTATATTTCTCCAGCCTTTGTTCATGCCTATTGAAGTGAAGAACATTGTTGAGGGCTAACTTATGGGTGCTCTGTCACAGCTAGATCTTGCAAAAAGCTACATTTCTTGACAGCAAGAACTTAGGGAATATTCATAGTTCTGGTTTGAGACAGCTGATTTGTTTCAGGTTGGCTGTGGGGACAGCTGAGCAAAAAGAATATGCAGATATATCTTTTTTTGGTGTTTCTTATTGGTCCCAGTCACCCCCTGGGTTTCTGTGTGAGAGTACTCACAAAGAGCTGATGCTGCTTTTGTTTCTGTCTCTTGTGGACAGGAGTCATCACCAAATTGCACAACAGCTTACAAAGGTATTACACCTTTTCTGTGCCCTTGCAGGGCAGGCAGAGAGTAATTTCATTTTCTTTGTCCTTCTCAATCTTAGGATCTTCCAGGACAAAGAAAAATAGTGTTCAAGGGTCAGAACTGAAAAGCAGTGGAAGAGGGCTAACACTGACTAATCATCCCTTTCACTTACAGAAAAAAAAATACTGCCTGTCTGATCGCAGAATGATTTTGAAATATTACAAACACTTTTATTTTAACTTTTGGTAGGAGAATGGGATTTATGTTAGACACAAAATTGCTATGATAATTTTTTATAGAAAAATACAGACCATTTAATTTTGTAAGTTACAAGTTGAGCTTCTGTGCTCTGTCTCTGTACTCCTAAACATGGTAGGGGAGATGTGCTAACATGATGGCTGATGGGATAACTACAACTTATGACAGGTCTTGCAAATTTAGAAATGTCTGTAAATGAACTAAAAACTGTACTACAGAATAATCCCACATGTAATGTACTGATAATTAAACCCTTTTGACAATTACATCATACATTATCAGGATTAGCCAGATCCATTACTCATCACTGATGCCTTGAACAAAACAAAGCCAGTACGCCAGGGACTGTCAGCTGAGCAGATGCTCCTATGGAAGAAAGAAGCCAAGCACTGTTTATGTAATATGAGCAGCAGCATGCTGGAGAAAGATATTGCTTTAGCTTGCACTGTATTCCTGGAATTTAGAAACCAGAAAAGGCAAAAATCTGAAAGCACCATATTGACTATACCCTATTTGAATACTAATTTATTTGCATATTCTGCTTCTCTGCTATAATTATGCTTTGATGAAACCCTTTTCATGTATATAAAGCACACAGCTTTGCTTTTCTTCTGTTTATAAAAATTAAAGACATTAACCCACAGAACACTGAAGGAAAAAAGAGCGTTAGTTATTATAAAGGAATACTATGTTAATTGTAGGAGTTTGTACTAAAGACTGGAGTTAAAAATAAAACATATAGAGACATTTTCACTAGGACATTAGTGTTGGAGTGGGGTTTTTTGGTGGTGATGAGGGGAGGGGTTGGGAGTTTTGCTGTTGGTTTTTTGGTCAGGGTTTTATTTTGTTGGTTTGTATGTATTTTGGGGGGTTTCTTTTGTTTTGATTTTTTTATTTGTTTTGTTTAATTTAATTTTGTTTTGTTTGGGGTTTTTTTAATTTAATTGGCAGGAAAAAATTGCAAAAAGGAGTTTTCTGAGGACAGAAGATTTTTTCCTCATCCGGATCCCATTACCAGTTTCTTGTCCATGTAAAGACGTGGAAGGCAAAAGTCTGTGTGTAATTAGAATGTTCTGTTTTCATAGTATTTAACACAGGTGGAAACTTCCCTAGTAGGCTTTCATTTTCTTAAACAAAATATTTTATCTGAATGCCTGGTGATGACTATGATGAAGCATGTATGTCATGGGGACCTGTTCCAACTAAGGAGTGCTCTTCAGGGGCTAAGAGCAATTAAGTATCAACATTTTAGAGATGATGTCTTATTCTTTCCCAGAATGACAAGACTGCAAGTCTCCTTGCAGAGTAATTAAGGGTTCCATATGAAGTGTGTGTGTGGTGGGGGTGTCCCCTTTTTGTTTTTTCCTGTAAGACAGTTTTCAGATAACCATTGTCCTCAAGGCTTCAGAAAAACTCCAGAAATTGCTAACTAGTAAGTACTGAAAAGCTGGAGTGAAGTCTTGCTGTATACTGAGTTGTGTCAGTTAGGAAGGTTAGGCAAGGTTAGGAAATTGGGATTTATCTATATAAACACTGGACACTGAGAGATTTAGGATACATTCCCTCTTAAAATCTGCAAGATGTCTCAATTGGTACCTTTTCAATAAAGGTTTGTGCAGCTCTATAATGTGTGAATCTTTTCATTCTGATGTATGTGTACCTTTTCAAAATTTATTCCTTTGTTTGCTATGGTATAGAGATTCCTGGTCACTGCCACTTATGTGTGCCCTAGGAGTCACACAAAAAATGAGTATGTCTGAGTAGTCTGGCATGTAGGCTTCAGTTGGTGAGCTGTGTCAGCTTAAAGCCTCTATATCCTGTTCCAGAATAGGGTTGTGAAAATCTCAAATGCTGCAGTTCTCAGTCAGGGGTCTTATTAACATTGGCCAAATAATATAAAAGAGAGAAATCAATTTTGTCACTCCATAATGAGTTGTTATCTGTTTGGTCTTTTTTTATTTTTTTTTTTTTTGTGGATATTCCAATTTTACTAATTTGGGCTGTGAAATATTCATAGTTCACAGAATTATAAATATTTATGATCTGAACAAGTATGAATGTTCATAGCCAGAGGTTTATAATTCATCTTTTCTTATGTAGCCTTCTTTTGCTTAGCTAAAGTCACCTGATGTTAATTCTTTTCACATAAGAGTTGTGCTCTATTTCCATTTTGGGTTCTGGATATATGCCTGGGAATCAGTTACATTAAATGTTGCAGATGATCCTTCTGTACACCAAGATTGCCCCTCTATTTTGTGCTCTTTCTCGTTTTCATGGTGAGAAAATGCAGAGGGATCATCTGTTGTGTGCTTAGGTATAACCTCAGATGATCAGTTGATGACCATAGACCTGAATGACAAAAGAGAACAGCACAAAAATGATCTTTGCTTTAAAGGTTGAACACACCAGTGAGACAAATAGCAGACTAATTTCATCTGTTTAAAGCAGGGCATGCTGTTCAAGTTCGATTTTACACTTCCAGTAGTCACTGGTGAAAGGAAAGCCTCTGCAGAGAATGATTTTGCTCTTCTAGAGTAGGTACCCCAAACAGCAAGAACAAGCCAGTGTTCTGTATGTGGCTCTGTCACTTTACTAGCTAGAGATAACTCTGGATTATGAACTTAAAGCAGGCAAATAGCATTCAAACAAATGTTGTTAGGTGAGGTGAATCCCATCTGCAAATTGTTGTGTGGTTACAGAAAGATAACACAAAAGAAATCAGGAACACTTCTGAATGGTTGCTGACAGACATGTTTGATGTGATTTCAGTTAAGGTATGATTTAAAAACTAAAACAATATCTAAAGCAGGAGAAAGTAGTTAGTATTGCATGGCTGGCTGCAAGTTTAGATGCTTGAGGATTGGCTATTTCTGCATCGAACAGAGATGAGGAGATGTAAGGCTATGATAGGCTACCATGGACCTTCAAGAATTTTATCTTTCAAATCCATTTTGTCTGCTGAATCCCATTTTACAGCTAAGGATACTGAGGCATGAAGTAATTCTGGCACTAAGGAATATTCTTTATGAGACTGCTCTTAAATTTGAAGACCACTCCTTTACAGAATTAAGAATGAATATTCACTGAATGCATAAAACCAATAAAAGCAGTAGTCTTTCTGCTGAGAAGCTGGCTGCCCTGAGTTCACTGGCTTGTTCTGGCAAGTGGCACATGACACTTTCCATGTGTCAAGGGCAGCCTTGGCATGCTGAGGGATGTCTAGAGAAGTAATACACTCTTCCCTTGTTTCCTCATCTTGTTCCATCTCTTCCTCTGTGATTTCCAGCTTGATAGAAAGCAGGTTTTATAAAAGGTAAACATAGTTCACATAGAAGTTAAATTTCCTAGGGCATCTTGCCATTCAAGCATGACTGCTGTGCTGTGTATTCACAGGCAGCATGAGTTTATAGTCTCATTACTCCACACAAGCTATGAAAAAACTAAGCTTACCCAATAGGTGCAGGAAGAAATGCAGTTTGAACTCTTGCTCATGCTATGGTGACATCTCCTGAGAAAAAAACAAACATGTTTCTGGGAAGAACAAAGACAGAAAACATTCCCCTGGCCGTTGGAGACAATCCCATGCCAATGTGTGGCAGCAAACAGCACCAGTGGCTGCAAAAAGGGGTCTCTGCACCAGCACGACTCTCCCAGAGACTCACTGTGCTCCACACCTCACCTCATGTCTGCCTTTGCTTACGAGACACAGTCAAACCCAATTAAAAACATGACTGGAGGGGGTTGCCAGAAAGAGTAGTTTAGTGCCTGCAATTAAACTGGCTGCTAATTATGTGGTAGGATTTCTCTTTTTTTTTTTTTCCGCTGGATAATTTGTTTGACAGAATGCAGTCTGTGTGCACGCTTATGAGTGCTTCTGTGTGTGCATAGGGAAAATACTGCTCTAATACTTTTTTCATTACCTATTTCATATCCCTCTTAGTTTATCATAATTCTCAAACTCTAAGAAATATTTGTTCAACATCTCTATCAGAACTCAAACTTACACCAACATTGCTCAGAAAATTTTTACTCTTGCACCAAGGCTGCTTTAGCCTCCTGGTGCTCATCTGTGGAGGTCACTGAGGGCCTCACAGTCATTTAGCTCTATGTTAATCTTGAATCCTTCAGCAGACTCTGGACTGTTATGGGTAATTTTCTTTTTATTGTTGTTCTTTAATTAAACAGAAAATGATAAATTGTTTATGTCTATTGTGCACCCTACAAGTACTCACTTCCTGGTTCATTACCATTATTATATGACATATGAAAAGAATGGAATGGGGTAGATTAATGGAGCTACACACTGATCACAGTTTTGCACAGAAAACTCAGATAGCTGCAATCTGACAGCTATTTAGAGAGTGCAATGCAGCCTGATCAGATGTCTTGGAGCTGTGACAAAAACCCAGTGGCTTATTTCTTTTAACAACACACTTTACAAAATTATGCATTAAAGTTATTGTTAATCATTGCTTTGCAGAATACAATAAATTAAAATACCTACTTAATTCTACTAATGTGAAAAGGATATTAAAATACAGGATAAGATCTTTACACAAAAGAAAAGCAACACTGCCTTCTACAAAGCACATTAAGCAGAACTATAGTCACCCCACAATATTCTGCTTTCTCTGATGTAGGAAGACTGTGGGGAGCAGTAGTGATTACTGGACATTTGGGACTCTTTGAAAGTGCTTTTCACTGTCAGAAAACTCAACCATGTCCACTTACCTGCCTCTTTAGTCTGCTTTTGACTTTTTCCTTTTACTCTCACCAAGCATCCACTAAGCCTTTTTTCTGTGAGTGGATGAACTCCTTTTGTTAGTTGGCTCTCATATGTGCTATTTAATTGAATACTAGGGATGTAAGTTTCCATCACAAAGGATGGATCCATCAGTGCAAAGAGAATATAAAGTGTTGCTGTATGACAAAAACTTGATCCTACTTGTTTCATGTTTGTATAAATAAAGTAGAAAAAAGAAGCCAAACAGTTGCAAAATCAGGATTTTTGACACAGATTAGCATATATGTGCAATGATTCATGTTTCCTAACATGGGCAGTGACCTGCTTTTCTTTCCTCCTTTCTGTGTTTTGGCAAAGTATTTCCATCATTAATGCGACCCTGTTTCAGGGCCTTACAGTGGCAAATCCAAATGGTCCATTAACTGCAAAGTCAGTTGTCAGTTCCCTCCTGCCACTAGTTTGGCATACTTCTGTGTGACTTGCTTCATTGATTCCATAGTGATTCTGTACTGCATAAAAACCTTGGGTCACATATCCTGAGATTAATTCAAACTACACAGTATTTTCTGTCAGAGAAGTTGACATATTTTTTCAATACAAGCAAGCTGGGAACATACACTCGAAGACGATTTGCTGCAATAGCACATGTCCAGATTCAAGTTTAAACTACAATGGGCAAAATAAAGGTCAGAATTATGCTGAAGGGAATATGCACTCAAATACATCTTTTTGACTTTAAAGGACCATGACGGATAGACATGTGATTTTGTTGTGCAGTTGGAAGACATAATATAGTGTATTTGATCATCTTTAGCAGTTACTTAATGTTTACGGGAATGATGAGAATAATTTTTTCTTCCCTTCTCTTGTAATCTCATACCATATCTACACAGTTCCACAGTGCTGCGTAGATTGTTTCTTATATTAAAGTAGCTCATTTGAGAGCATTGGCCCATTGTTACACCCCTGTCTAGAAGCTCCAAGCTTTACAGCATGTTCACTTTAACTTCAGGCCTCAAGAGATTTTGCCCACACGAACTTGTTTAAAGCCATTGGTTCTTTGATATCTTGAACTTATGTCAAGACAAGGACTACACAGTTTTCTTGAAGTGCTTTGTTTCAATTTGGTGAGAAAGCAGGTGTTTTGGCAAAAAGGATTTTACAGAAATAATATGCAACTTCACAAAAATGTTATAACAGATTACTGAGACTAGCAAGTATTGCTATAGTAGGGAACTTGTGTTACACCTAGCAAGAACAAAAACCATGCAACTTCAGTGAAATACTTGCAACTTATGTTAAATACAGAAAATAGCTTACAGAATTTATATTAAGAAATTAAGTCATCCACAAGAGGAAGAAAAGAATAAAGGAAGAGGGATTAATAGAAGAAAGAATAAAGAGAGAAAAAAAGAGAGGAAACTATAATTATCACTTAGGTCACATGTTGACAACTTCATGATAGCAGTCCAGGGCAAGTTGGAGATATCATGTGGTGCCTCTTTATCTACTGTGGCCACTGCCCCAGGTGAGACCTTTGGCTCACTGACCAATCACTCCCCCCTTGGCCAGAGTGACAGGTGCTGCAGCCAATCAGAGGCTCCAGAGGAGGTGTGGGTGGGTTCCCAGGCTCCTCCCTGTGGCCCTCACGCCATGCATGGCTGCTGCCCCCAGCCCATCCTGGCTGGCCATGTGGGCGCTGCTAAAGGCCTGGCCCCTTCCCTGGTGCGCACACACACACACAGATGCACCCCCACAAGGTGGTTCTGACCCAGTAATCACTGATCTGGTGTGTAATGCCCATGCTCTAGAGCTGGTAGAAAAAAAAAAAGTAGTATCTCCTTATCAGTAGGCTTCACAGTGACTTTTTTCCCTTGGATGATTGTTCCTTGAACTTCCAGGTTTTGTCCTGCTTTAAAACTTGTCTTTCCACATATTCTAAAAGTACATCTATATAGATAGGATGGATTTTTTTCTTTTTTTTTTTTTCAAAAAATGGTTTTTAAGGTTTTGGCTTTTTTTCCAAAAATGTTTTTTAAGGTTATTGCATACACTCTCCAATGCAGAAAGGAAGAGACTGAAATTTTTTCCCGTAAAAAAAATTTCCTATATACATTTTGATGCTGCAATTCAATATTTTAATGTCAGTTTGGCTTCACTCTAACCCACCGTTTTCTTGATTGCTTCAAGCTTGTAAACTACTCTGTTTCCAAGATCCACTATAAGAAAACAAAAAGATAACAGGGACAGAACTCAGCTATGGCACACGATGTAGGCAGCAAGATTTTCTCCCTGGTATGGCTAAGAGTGATCCTTTTCAGTAATTAGATCAGGATTTGGTATTACCTCGACCATCTGTAAATCAGTGTGTATAGACTAGTTTTATGAAAACATTTCAACTTTAAAATAAAATAATGAACTTTAAGTGGTTTGATCTTTTCTCAGCATGTGTGGGAAAACTTTGAAAAGCTGTATGATTTTTTATTTATAACTTTCAGGCTAAGTACTGCAGAGATAGGTATTGTGGGAAAAATATCCACATTAAACCAAACAAACTAGAATACTTTTCTCCTATCAGTTATTTTTACTTCACTTGCAAGTGCTAATGTAAAGATAAAGAAATAAACAATCTCTTTCACTTTTAATTAGAAATTTTAAATATTATTATTATATATTTTATATACAACAGCAGCAGTGGCAGCCTGTTTAGACTTTTGGGTTTTTACTCCCCATGTTCATCTCTTATTTGGAAAATGTGCTCTACTGTAGCTGAAAAAAATATCTCTTTTTCCACTGATGATAGCAAGATTTTGGAAACTGTCAGATAGTTAAGAAAAGAAAATTCACCCATTGCTCAAAATATTGTTTTAGTCCTGGCCCCTGGACTTTCCTGTTCCTCCTACTCTGACTTCCCACAGGATATTCCTGTCTCAAGGACTTCGTTTACAATAAATAAATAAGCACCATTGTTAGTCTTCATTTGAAAAAGAATTCATGGAATAGAAGAATGCATATTTATTTAGCAAGACTCAGCAGTGCACTTGAGGTATTTTGTTCTTGCATACAAACTTTGTCATTAGCAGGAACCTTAAGATCATGTGGGTGTGACTACACCGTGTTATGCACAATTGATTACATATATCTGCTGTTGAAAGGTAAGACAGTTCATCTAACTGTAAGCATTGCTCAGTGATGTACAGACAGAATCACTATAGTTTATAAAGAAAAAATCTAACTTCTAAAAAAGCAAATCATCTTGATGTGTCCTTTTGCAACAAATTTTTGTCTGCTTTAGAAAGGCTCTCATGACCCAAGATATTAATGGGTAACTGAGGCACAGGAGAATGTCTCACCCAAAGGTGCTGCTCCAAAGGGTCTCCTTAGGCACTATTCCATTTTCAAGTTAATTGTTATATAGTTAATCCAGAACGTAACTAACAATTGGTGAATGGTAGAGAGAGAATGCCAAACCTCTAGTCTTCAACTCAGGATTTACTTTAACTCAGCATAGTTAGAGGATGACATGCCTATTTCTTTAGATTCAATAATTGAAGACAGAGGAATATACGTAAGCTAAAAAAAAAATCCTTCCCCTAAAATCCTATTTAATATCATAGAATCATAGAATCAGCTGGGTTGGAAGACATCTTTGAGATCATCAAGTCCAACCCTTGATCCAACACCACTGTGATTACTAGATCATGGCACTAAGTGCCACATCTAGTCTCATCTTAAAAATCTCCTGGGACAGAGAATCCACCTTTCTCTGGGCAGGCCATTCTAACGCCTGACCACTCTCTCTGTAAAGAATTTCTTTCTGATATCTAACCTAAACCTCCCCTGGCAGAGCTTAAGCCTGTGCCCTTCTGTTCTACTTCTGGTTGCCTGAGAGGAGACTAACCCCCACCTGGCTACAACATCCTTTCAGGTAGTTGTAGAGACTGATAAGGTCTCCCCTGAGCCTCCTCCTCTTCTCCAGGCTAAACAACTCCAAGTCCCTCAGCCTTTCCTCGTAAGACTAATGCTCAAGCCCCTTCACCAGCCTTGTTGCTCTTCTCTGGATCTGCTCCAGCACCTCAATACTTTCCTGAACTGAAGGGCCCAGAACTGAACACAGTCCTCAAGGTGTGGCCTCACCAATGCAGAGTACAGGGGAAGGATCACTTCCCTCGTCCTGCTGGCCACACTATTCTCTCTCCCCAGCCTGCAGTGTTGCATGGGGTTGTTGTGGCCAAAGTGCAGGATCCAGCACTTGACCTTATTGAACTTCATCCCATTGGAATCAGTCCATCTCTCCAACCTATCCAGGTTTCTCTGCAGAGCCTTCCTGCCTTCCAGAAGGTCGACACTCCCTCTCAACTTGGTGCAAATTTGCTAAATGATGGACTCAATCCCCTCACCTAAATCGTTGATAAAAATGTTAAACAAAACTGCGCCCAACACTGATCCCTGGGGGACACCAGCAGTGACCAGCTGCCAGCTGGATGCAGCCCCATTCACCAGCACTCTCTGGGCCTAGTCCTCCAGCCAGCTCTTAACCCAGCACAGAGTGCCCCTGTCCAAGCCATGGGCTGCCAGTTTATCCAGCAGTATGCTGTGTAAGACAGTGTCCAATGCTTTCCTGAGGTCTAGACAGACCACATCCACAGCCTTCCCCTCATCCACCAGGCGGGTCACCTGATCATAAAAGGAGATCAGGTTGGTGAGACAGGACCTGCCCCTCCTAAACCCATGCTGGCTGGGTCTGAGCCCATGTCCATCCTGTAAGTGCTGTGTAATTGCACTCAGGATGAACTGCTCCATAACCCTGCCAGGCACAGAGGTCAGACTGACAGGTCTGTAGTTGCCTGGGACCTGCTTGCAGCCCTTTTTGTGGATTGGCGTGACATTTGCCAACTTCCAATCATCTGGGACCTCCCCAGAGAGTCAGAACTGTTGGTAGATGACAGAGAGTGGCTTGGCAAGCTCTTCAGCCAGCTCACCCATTACCCTGGGGTGGATCCCATCTGGTCCCATAGACTTGTGAGGATCCAACTGGCTCAATAAGTCACTAACTATCTCCTCCTGGAATTAACGGGGGCTATTCAGCTTCATCTCTCTGTCTACCAGCTCCAAAGGTCAGTTGTCCTGAGGGCCACCTGTCTGGCTGGTGAAAACTGAGGCAAAGTAGGTGTTAAGTACCTCAGCCTTCTCCTTGTCCTGATTAACTATGTTCTCCCTCAAGTCCAGCAAAGAATAGAGGTTTTCCTTGCCCCTCTTCTTGTTATTAATGTATTTATAGAAGTGTTTTTGTTATCCCTTACAGAAGTAGCCAAATTAACTTCAAGATGCAGTTTTGTCTCTCTAATTTTCTTCCTACATGATCTAAGTCCCTAAAGTCTTCATGAGTAACCAGCCCTTTCTTCATTCAGTCAGTAAGCTCTCCTTTTTTCCCTGATTTCCTTCAGAATCTCCCTGTTCAACCCAGCTGCTCATCTTCCCCGCTGGCTTGCCTTTCAGCACACTGGGACAGCCCATTCCTGTGCTCTTAAGACTTCCTTCTTGAAGCATGTCCATCCCTCCTGTACCCCCTTGTTTTCAAGTATTTTCTAGGGCATGCTCTGAACCAGTCTTCTGAGTAAGCTGAAATCTGCCCTACAGAAGACCAGTGCAGAAGTTTTATTGATGGCCCTCCTTGCATCCCTGAGTATTGAAAACAATGAATATAAATTTTCCTTTCTATGTGACTAAAAGAGTTATAAAGCACAGTCCCTGCTGAAGACAGAAGTATACCTGGAAAACAGTGGTCCTGTAGAGTATAAAGATGGGTTAATCATTTTTGTGAAGATGGATTTGCACCCTGTTGTACCCCATGGCCCCCTATTGATTCAACCTTACGTATCTTGCTCCTAGGGTCAGTATTCTCCTTCTGGGAATATACTGAAAATCTTACATGTAATGCCTTTTTTTTTTGACTTACACTTAAACAAACATTTTCTACAGAGTTTTGAAAAATCCTACTGTTTCTTTTTCTTCCCCCAAAAATTTGGTTATTTCACTCTGCTATTACTCTATGCTTAAGCTATTTCTCCTTTTTTAAAACTGATCCATAAACTTAGAAGGATACAATCTGAACCCTCTGTCAGGAATATATAAGTAAGAGACTAGTATATTTGTTATTCTTATGATAAAACAATCTTATCATATTTGGGTTTGATAATACAAAAACGTGTAGAATATAAGATAATCATAAATACATGTTGTGTGAAAGTTTTCCATATTCTAAATTTTCTGTTAAATAATATAATTGAATTTAGTTATAATTATATATACTCAGTAAAATGGTACTACCAATGAAGTCTGTGTCTTCATGAATTTTCAGAAAATGACATATATAAGAATTTATTCTTACCTGACAGCAGAAATCTGGTTTTGATACCTGGTTTATCTACTTACATAATTTATTTTGCATAAGTGTGTTTTTAGGTTATGGTAATATATGCAAAATTACTTCTAACTAGTTAGGTACAAAGATGTAGTGTTTGCATGTGATGACCATAGGGTCAGATTGTGATCTCCCTTATATTTGCTGACATATCTTAATGAGAATAACTAGGTGGGATTGAGGATAGAATTTGTCTTGTGCTTTTATAAAATTTTATTCTTTTCACCTCTCTTTCAAACACTGACTACGCAATCTGTTAAAATATAAGTAAGCTTATTAGTGTGAGACTATGTGCAGCGTATTGCAGATGAAGCATGGGGGGAGATGCAAAGGAATAAATGGCCATTTTTTTCAACACATGATCAGGTGAAAGGGTTTGTTTCAAACCTGATTAAAAGCTGTTTCATACACAGAGATTATTGTGTAGGTCCACTGTGATCATGTAAAATGACATCCTCTATAATCACAGAATCCCTTAATTATTTTGTTTTCATCTGAAGAATGTCTCTCAACAATTAGCCAAACATGTCTACCTTCAAATTTTGTTTATTGATCTCATTTTGAGTCAGTTTTATAGATTCAGGAGACTTTTGTAAACTTCTCCTTTACATGGACAACAGAAGTTTAACAAGGTATATAGAATGTGATCAGAATGTTGTTCAGAATGTTGTTCAGTTCTTTAAGTTGGACTGATTATCTTTTGACTTTTGCACTGAAACATTTTCATTTTATGTGTGCCCTTGAAATTCTCCTGTGAGGTCTTTGCAATCTATAACATCCCTGAAATGTGCTCAGACAAAAGGAGTTAGCATTCCAATGCTAACTGCTGCCAAATGCAGGTGCAATTTGACCTCCCTCTGCTGCTTCACCTTCTGTAATTATACACCCAAGGATCACCTTTTTGACCCTTCCATTGCAATTGCCTCTACCATCAGCAATTCCTCTTCAAGGGCTGCATCTAAGTTTAACTGCAAGAGAACACCAGAAGACACCTCAGATCCTGCTTCCTCCTTGGATAACAAGATCATGTGCTTAGATTTCACCTACATGGAGACAGGGATGTGGGAAATGGCTGGCACATATCTAGATAGCATGCTAATGGGAAGTCAGGATGTGGCAGTGGTCAGCACCTGTATCTGGGAATTCAGAAGCACTCCTGGACTTTAGATTCCAGAGATAATCAAAAAAGTTTCTTCCTGGTGTTGCCTCTTTCATTGTTTAGTTTTGTGTGTATTTCCTGAACTGCTTACTACTTGAACAAAGTCTGGAGTTTGTTCTCTGCATTACTTTTATGCTTGTGTTAGTTTTATCAACAGTGATTTTCTGGTTTAGTTCAGATAGCTTTTAGAGTTTTCCTGAAATGTAAATATATTAAAAGTATCCTCATATTTCATAGGAATTAAATAGCATGTTGAGAAATGGAACAGAATATAAGCTTTTAATCCTGTTTTACTTTGTTTCACCATGCCAATTTTATATATTTTTTAATTTAATCATAATATGCTGCATTACTAAGTCAGATGCCGGCAGAAGCATCACTACTTATGCATTTATTAACCAAACTTTTATTTTTTTGCACAAAAATAGCAAGTTAGTTAAAAAAAAGTTCCTTGTACAAACCTTTGTGGATTGGCTTTAATTGCACTCCATATTTTACTTTTGTTACTAATCTGGTCCCATATTATTGGGACATCCTGACTGTTTTAGTCTCACAGTCATATAGTAATGTAGGGAAGTAGTAATCTATAGTAATGTACCAAAGTAGTGGCACACTCTCTTTTCCAGGTTTTTCAGAGCTTTCACGATGTCCCAAGATGTAATAAAAAGGAGGATTGATGGTCTAGGGAACTCCTTTCTACAATACTTCTTCAGAAGTTCTTTTGCACAAGTTTTTCAAATCTGCTGACCCTACACATGTTTTTTTAACCTAGCATTCCATGTTTTGTTAATTATGACTGAAATAAAAATGGCCATCAATCTTTTCTTTAGGGTACAAGAGATTTATTTGTTGATAATTTCTGTCCTTCCTAAGGTCTTATTGTTATTAATAAGAATTCTACCAACTCTAATAATGAATTAATGCCACTATAGGAACTATTTATGTTTCTAAAATGTCCCCTCCATAGTCTTGTTCTCTCTGCTGATTATAGATTTTTCCAGGAATTATTTTGATTCTTTTACTTTTTTTTTCCCTACAAATGTAGTTTTCTGGTTTGTATTTGCTACTATTATTTTTCTTTTTTCCATTTTTTAAAATTTTAGAGCTACCGTTAATCCTCTTTAAAATAGACTGTGCTAGTATTGTTGTAATATTGTTTTAAGACTGTCTTATTTATTTTATCTAGAGCAGCAAATTTAAGTATTACTGATAAGGACTTTGGTATCTTCATGTGATTATGCCAGGGCCACTGTACTGAACATTAGTTTTGTGATCAGCTGTCATCTAAGTCGGGGCAGCTGAAAGAGTGTTATTCCATGGCTTTTCATGGAAGTCATCAACATTATCTGTGTTGTGTCTACAAACAACAGCTAAGTATAGGTTCAGTGTGTGCCATCCTAATGTGCTGTGTGCTCCAGGGATCTTACTCAGAACTGACACAGCACTCATGCTCAACATGCTAAATGTTAAGTATACCATATGGCTTAATTTCTATTAAAAAAATATGACTCAGCAGAAAAACCATTAAAATATTTTTCAGAAAATCATCTTTATTTTCTAGGATACCCTTATTCCTTTGTACAATACAGCAAAGATTTTGAGAAAGGCAATAGCTGGGTATTTGAGTAATATGCCACAAATTTAATGAAAACACATCTTTTAGAAAGATTTACTCAACAGTTACAGCCAGAATGCCCATAGGGTCAAGGACCAGCAGAAAGAGTCCATGATGCCTGTTGTTAGACAGCACAGTAAGTATCAATGTCAGATTCACAAATGATTCGTGTTTGGCGATGACATCATTTATAGTAATCACTAGGCAATTACTTGAGAGTTGTTGGGATGACACTTTAATATGCAGTTCTGTCACACAAATACTACCTTAGACATGCAAAGGTCACCACAAAGGCACCAGCAATGTGATGGAGGACTGGTCCGCCATAGGATCAGAAAACAGCTTTCATGAAAAGAGTTGTTTTCTTCAAAGAAGGGAAGAAATCCTATGCCTTGTACCTTGTAGACAAATATGTGTTTATCAATGAGTAAATTTTTGCCTTAAAATAATCCTTCTTCTTCTTTTTTTCTTTTTTTTTAATGCTGTGAATAAGTGCTCCATCCTTCTCAATATCTTGTCTTCAGCAAGTGATGGGGGATTTCCAGAAGAAAGTCTGGCAAAACTTCCAGAAGTTGCAAAGTTTCCATATGTAATCTGTCAGGTTACTGACTGAGGGAAGAAATACTGTTTTCTAGTACTGTTCTAAGACTTTTCTGTCAACACAGGTTCAGAAAGGTTTTTGAACCAAAATAAAGTATGACCTCTTCTTCCTACTCATCCCACAAAACCTCCAAACCTAATCACTGTTTAAATTCTAGTTTTCTTTTTAATCTGTGATGTAATTTAACTCTGATATATGGAGAGATTGACAGATAGCAAAGTTTGTTTAATATTAAGTTTAATATTAAGTTTAATATTAACTTGATGAACCACCATATGAAGCTAAGGAGAACTGAGCTTGAAACAAAGGGAGGAAGTGGATCCTCCTCTAATAGACAGCAGGTCTGGGTGTGAGGAGCTTGCATGGGATTGAAAAAATCCCCTGAGAGGAAAACAGACATTGGAAGAGTATTGGAGAGGTGGTGAATTAGCACATATGTTTGTTCTGATTTCATTCTTCTGTAGTTATTCAGTAATGCCACAAGGAAAGCAGACCTTTCATTGGTGAATCCTTAAGACAGTGCAGTTCTCTTAAATTATCTTAGATGTCATGAAGACAATATTTAGTATCTTTGTTTCATGTCATCACTACTCCCTGATCTCTCCTGTGACAACACGTGGTAAAAAAACTACTAAATTGATTTAACTTTGATCATATATATGCTTATTAAAAGAACACATTTTAAGTATTTGGGAGCACTTTTGAAAGTGCAAATGCTTTACACAGTGAACACAGAAGATGTGCTCTTCTCAATGTGCTCCATCCCCAAGGAGTGGTATTGTAATTCTGTGCTCCCAAAGGGAAAAAAGTCCCATTTCCATTTACCTTCCCATGAATGTGTCTGTTTGTGTGCACACAGGATGTGTATCAGAGTGGATATGGATGCACACAACACTTCTCCAAATAGGACATTTTTGCCCACATTTAAGATGTCTTCTGACGGTCTCTGCAATTTCACAGATTTCAAATGCACTACCTGAGGAATAAGGCTACTTAACATCATGAAGATTAGTAGACCTGAGCTGGATAACAAGCCCATATTAATGAGTAGGGAGCTGTCCATGAGCAGGACAAAAGTTTATCTTACAGTCTTCCTCTACTTTGCCCTCTTTGGACAGGTAAGAAATTTCACTATTGCTAACCAGAGAAGTAGCTTACCTGGAAGATTTTATTTTTGAAATTTCTGCCCTGCTGAAACTTGTTTTCTTTCTTTGTCAAGTGGTGCGTCTTAAATGAGATCCCCATCTCCTATAACAAAACCATGTGTTTCACTGGAAATAGATCTAGATACCACAGAAATTGAGACATTAGCAGTGACCCATTTGGCCAGATTAATCTGTCTGCTCCAAAACTGTCAAAGGCTGTGTAGTTGTTCAAAGAGGCGTCTCCAGGGAATAACTAACCTCTTTTTTCCCTTTTTTTTTAAATTTATTTATTTTTCCTGCAGTTGAACTCTCTTTCTTAAGTGTTGCTTAACTGATGTCAGCAGGGTCATAAAACTGTTATTAAAAGCTTTCCCTTCTTAAAAGGAGAACAAACAAAAGATATTCTCTTTGGAAATTACGGTAATTTAAATTAGTCCTTCTGAATTATCCAAAAAGTCTAAGTTAACTTAATCATTCTTAATGTTCAGTGCCTCTGACTAACACCTCAAGAGACACTAATTTTGGTGACTCTTTCCCAAAAATAATCACTTAATGTTTAAGCATAGCAAATTGGAGTATCTCTATATAGAAGGAAAATGAAAACATTCAAATAGCTTCCTGAATTCTTCTGCTCAGTACTGTTATATATAGATTGGAGATTTGATCATATGCTTGTGCACAAATAAAACCCACTCACACAAAATGGGCACATGCATGTGCATTTCTTTGTATGCATGAGTGTACATACATTTGCGTGCATACCTCAGGGGTTATTGCAAACTTCACAACTTTGCACTCTCCCTTTGAAAGTTCATATTGAACAGCAATGTACAGATCCAGAGCTAATGTGAAGGGATTAATATCTTTCCTGATTTTTGACAAGGAGAAGGAAAATCTATGTTCATAATAAGCTAAACCATACATTTTACTGGAAGTGACATATACAGAGTGATTTTATAAAAATGAATCTGCCATTCTTTTCTGATGAAGTTCACTATCATATGACATCAAATTTATCTTTTATAGATTTGTGTTTGTGCTGTTGACTTTCAATGATTTGTGGTTGTTTTCTTACACGGAAGTAAACTTCTGTGAAACAGAAATGATCATGTGTGTTACAACAACAGCATCAAAAATAAATTCTGGTGTTTGGGGCTGATAATCTCACCCTAGAGTGATTTTTTGGGGTGAATTAAACTGTGTTAGCAGCCATACCTTCACTGCCAAATATCTCCTGTCAGTTAGCATTGATTAAACTGGTGACATCTAAAGGAAGCCTGTCAATGTGACTTCAGAAACTCATATGCTCAACAGTAAATATCTCTGTAAGGAAGTAAAGAATTCTCTTAAGAACACATTGCCATTTCTGCATCCCCCTTTGAAAGTTTTATGGAATACTTGGAGCACTGTGAGGGATTATCTCTTGTTCCCTCAGAAAGACTTGAATAACACATCACCTCAGACTATTGACATTTTTTGCCTTTATATTTGGGTTTTAGGTCTAAATTTAGGTACTCCTGTTTGAGAGTTCCTATATTAATCTCTATTCTTGGCCCTTGCATAGGGCAGGTATGCCCTCACCCATGTGACAATTCTCACTGGGCTGGTGTCCTTGATAGGATGACAAGACTGGAAGTCAACCAGCTCCACAGTACCATCTGGAGATAGTAATATCAAGACTAGATGAGATAGTTTATAAAGAATGTTTAACTTTATCAATTAGAGTATTCTAATGAAGGGGTTTCAATTTTTTTACTAAATCCTCTCCCTTGTGCTTAGAGGGAGGCTGTTCCTTATGGAGGGAGGAATAGGAGGTAGAACAGCAGGGGCTTTAGGGGTCCTGCAGGTTTCAGGATGGCATTTGCACAAAGACAATCAAAATCCCTGTCTTCTGGCTTTGTGCAGGGCACAGATTGTTCCTTCCTACTTCCAAGACTAGCTGAGTTCAAAACATAGATGTCCTGATTTCGTCCAGGACAGGCTTAATTCTTTGTAATAGTCAGGAGAGGGTGTTGCAGGACCCTAATATTCCATAGCACCTCACATCATTGCCAGGGCAGAAGAAAAGGAGTGCCTCTCACTTCCAAGAAGGGTTGCCTTCTGGTGGAGAAAAATGTAGCAAGGGGATTTCCATTTGTCTTATAGCTCTTGTTTTTAATATGTTGCTGTTAACTGTTAATTTTCTTATCTCACTGCTGTTTCCAGTAAATTACCCCCATCCCTGATATTTGCCTTTTGTCCTTTTCATTGGAGAGGGGAATGGAGAGGCATATTGTCTTTTTAGTGAGAGTACTAAATTGGAGAATACTGTTCCTAAACCATGATAAAAGAACTGTGCAGCATTGAAGGGAAAGGAAAGGTCTCTGCTTTCCCTTTGTCCAAGGGGGTGCAGAGAAGGGAGACAAGACCAGGAGACCAGGAGTCCAGGCAAGAGAGAGAGTTTACTGGGACAATCCCCGAGGTTTTTTATAAGAAGATGCCAGATCTGGGACTGTGTTGGGTGAAAACTTAGGAAGGGGAAGGGTCTAAGGTCCATTAACCAATGGAACTGGGACAAGGGCAGGGCTGGCTGGAGCCCTGGCCCTGCTCCGTCCAGCCACGAGGAATAGGGGTCTTGCACAAGGGGCTTCCCACCTTGGAATAGCAGGGCAGAGAGGGGAGGGGGGTCTGGGGGCCCTCTAATCCCTGGGGCTCCTGAGTGGGGGTGGACACCGCCTGGCCCAGGATGAGGCAAACTAGCTTAATGCTGACTCATCAAGAGAACAAAAAAGCTCGAGGGATACAATAAACAGGGTGTGGTGGTTGTCAGCACAGCAGAGATGAGGTAACCAGGCAGGGGATTGCAACAAAAAAAGACCCTATTACAAGTAAAACTACACCTTTAAAACTTCAACTGCAAGTCGCGTAGTCGTTCAAGGTGTTTCTCCAGCGCTGTCCTCCTTGGGATCCATTTCAGCATTTTCCTATAGAGAACTATCTTATAATGAAACTGTATTAATAGTATAAGAGGTAGCACCTACCCCTAGAAAAGCTCAAAGCCTTTATTCCTGTTGAAGTGGGTGTATTCTTAGTTTGAAAACCTCTATTTTAAAGGAAGGAGAAGCTAATGGACTTGCTGTCAGGATGCTGTATTTAAGGTATAACTGAAATTCATGGTCTGACTGATATTTACAAAGATCAAGAGTGACTTTCTTAATACACTTTCTCCCCTAAACACCAGGGTTATAATTTTCCTGTCCAAACTGGTCTCACGGAGTTTTTTTACCATAATATTGCAGTCGAAGATCAAAAAGATTGAAAGGTTACAAATTTTTTTATCTCAAAAATGTTATCCTTTTAAATTAAGACCTAATACAAAATTTAAAATATTTTTGTAATACTTATTAGAATATCTATAAAAAATTCTTTACACAAGTATCTTGGGTTTCTGGATTAAAAACAAATATTAAGAAAGAAAAAGAAATAACAGGTTTATAATTTCCTGGAAAATTGTTATGGAGTTTTATCTTTTTAGTAGTGATTCAGACGATTTCTTTTAGCCCTTTCCAAAACTAATTATTAATGCATTTAGTAATCCTTTCCACAATACAGTAAGTTTGAAAACTAATAATCCAATCCAAAGAGTTTTGGAAATCTAATGTAAATTTCTCAAAGGACAGGATGACAGCATTAACCATATAAATCATGCTAGGACTCAATGGTGTCTTTATTCAGAAGAGACATCTTTGCATGTTATCCCAAACTATACTAACAAACAATATCCTCATCTGACATAATGTGTAGTATTATGATCTTTGTTATGTCTTATATGCACCATCCACCACCTCCTTCTTTTTTCTTATAATTTATCATTTCACTCTAGATTGCGATCCCACCTCATCAGTACTGACTTTTTCCTGACTTCGTGGGGGATTCCGTTGCACATGGTATCTTTGCCTACAGACAAAGTCATCCCTCTACAGAAAGTGTGTTAATCAGGCCTCAAAATTCATCAGCCACATTTGAGTTCAGACTGTACAGATGGGAAAGACATCCGAAGAAGACAATTCCTCCCAGACTTAGGGTCAAGTCCTTATCTTGCCATTCAGAAAATGTTATATCCATATTAATATCTAAATAAGGCCAGAAAAAGTACAGATTTGAGCCTGTTATCTGTGATAGTACATACTACTTGATTATCAATATGCTCATGGCAAAGTTTTGACTCATCCAGCAGCCATTTTCCTAGGTCATGACCAGACTTGACATAAGGTCACTACTCCTAGGAGGCAATATGGACAAGATCCCCATTCTCTGGAGGGCAAAGGAAAGGAGCATTTCCTGTGCCACTTTTTTTCTGGATTTTTGCCCTCCTCCCCTTTTTTACTAGCAGAGGTGTAATCTGCATCCAGGAAAAAGGTAATTTTTCTGCCCATCCCTCTATCCTACATTGTTCAACAAAGATAACAGAAGAAAAGGTAATTTTCTGCTAAGTTGAGAAGGAGAGGAAATAATTTGCTACTCATGCCATCAGCCTTCTCTGGAGCAAAAGTGTAGTGAGGTCATGCTTGAGGTCTCCTCCTGAGGTAGAATACATCACATTGATTGTACATAAAGCCATGCTACAACTATCTACCTACTTGCTTTATGTGAGTTTGTTTTATTTTTTCTTCTTTTGTTGTTTCATTTTGTATTGTTTTATCTAAGGTGAAATAATTGTGTTCAATTAACCCATTTATGCAACATGAAAGTTTTAAGTCAGATATTTAGGTACAAGCTGGGAAGTTTCTTAATTATTTTTCATATATTATACCCATGTGACAATTTTTGTTGCAAGGCCACTACATTTATATCATATTTTAATCAAAGGTCCCTTAGAAAGGTAGTTAACAAAATATCCATACATGCCTCCTCTTGGGATTACTCATTTTTATTATCTTAAGCACATCATAGAGGCAATTAATGAAAAAATCCAATGTTTGGCTTCTTTTTATTCCCTTTGCAATCCTGGTTTTGATATTCATTATTAAAGTACTTTTCAGTTTAATGGCTTTGCAGTAAAAAGTAACAATGCTGTTGAGAGAAAAAGATTTATTGGAACCACAATACAAATAAAAAAACTATTGTCAACTTTGGTGTTTTTTTCCAAAAGCTATGTCTATACTAGTAAACAAAATGGGCGAGAGACTATTCTCTCTCCCTGAGGACCAATGATACAGCACAACCCACATTTATACAACTAAATGCTCTTAATTCTGAAAACAAGGTAGCTGCATCCAAACTGCCTATTGGGAGCAATCCTTAGACTACACCACGCCCAAATCATGCTCCATGACTGTTTGAGATGGTGTTAATTGATTTACATCCAAAAGTCTGCCAGAAACTAAGCTAACAGGCTGGATGCTCATGTCCTTGCACAGACTCTGGTGCTTATTAGTATAGCCATGGCTGTATTTGTACAGAACACTGATCTCACAGTGCAGTCAGGGCTCAAGGGCTGTGGCAACATTCATAGCTCTTGTTTAAGTTTCAGCTCAACAAAAAAAAAATTGTTGGATTTGAATACTGTTGTTTAAATTAAAACACTTAAAGCATGCCTTTGGAGAAAGAAGTAAATTGATATAATGTAGCTGAAAGACGAGCTGCCCTCAAAAGATTGCTAAAAACAATGTATAAAGAGAAATTTAAACCCAGTGAGCTATAACCTTACTAAAGGAACCCCTAACTAAAACACCTTTATTTTTAATATTCTAAACACTCTTATGGTACTCTGTGAAATCTAAGTCAGGTTTCTAAATGCAGCTTGGCTTTCATTGCACTTTAACCCTTAAACGAGAGACAAATTAATCTTCTTGGAGCACATACTGAGGCTAATGGCCCTTGGTGCTTTTGTTGAGAGCTAGCTGAGTTGTTTCTGCACTATGGTAAGCTGTGAAGTACACATGCACACTGTGCAAGATGTAAATCCTTCCCTGCTCACCCATCACTTCAGGAAAGAAGCAAATTTCACATTGGTAGTATCAGCATTCATTCTGCCTGGCAGGCAGAGCCATGGCACACTGAAGTCAAGGAATGAAAGGCAGGCAATACTTTATCTCTCTCAATGCTCAGGTGAGTGGCATGCCAAGTGTCACATTCAAGAAAACAAGGCAAGTTACAGGGAAGACCTTTGCTCACAATTCAGGAAGGTCTTTGAACACATGTTCAACGTTCAGCAAGTTTGCATCTGGCTGTGTAAAACCCAATTCCAGTGGTTTATTGGGTTTTGAATGTGCAAAGAGAAAGAAAGATCTGAGAACAAGAGATAAAGTTACCAGGGCAATAGAAAGAAGACATTTGTGCCACCTTTTATTTTAAAACACTGAGCTATAAATGTGAACAAGAGGAAAATGAAAAAGCAGTTCAAAACACTGGAGGAGGCAGGCAGCCAAAATATTTGTCTGAAATTCAGCTTCCTTGGTACTCTTGGGCTAGAATGGCTTGTGTTTTTAGCTTCTTCTGAATATTGGTTGACTTGAACATGATTTTGCTTTTTCAATCAAAACCACCAAGGCCTAATGGGTGTAGTACATTTTTTAACTATCTTCTGTTAAACATTTCTTTACAACTGAGGAAGGACAAAATAGTCTGTCTCTACAATATTTCTGATGGACTATGTGACTTCTGTTTTTATTGTTTTGTTTTGTTGGGGTTTTTTTTCCTAGAAAACGTAAACTTATGGTCAGTAACTTTTTTTTTTTTAATTTACTATGGATCTATTCAGATATTTTCCAGAGAATTAATCCAACAGAAAATCTTCAGAGACTTTCCATAGATCTGGACAGACAGTCAGAGACTATGGGAGGAGTGACAGCCACAAAGCCTGAGATAGCTAAAACTATTCTGGCTCTGATGCTGGGATACAGCTCTATTTGCTACCTCTTATAGCTGCTGCTGAGTCCCCATTTCCTCAGTGATAAGTAAGTAATTTTACCCACAGAAATTCTTCACAGCTGGAAATGGACTCACATCTGAGGAGCAAACAAAAGGACATGGTCTTTGGTCATATGTTGAAATGAATGAAATTCCAACTTTATATATATAAGAAAAGGATGAGAATGATCACAGGAGCAGTACAATCTCCACCCTTTAAGATTATTTAAACTTGATGGGATAACATTAACTTCATTTAAATTTGAAGTTGGTGTGTTCCGGGCAGGCAAAGATCCCTTCAAACCTAAATTACACTATGATTCTAATTTTCATATTCTATAGAAAATTAGCAAAGCAATTTAAAAAACTAAATAATTAAAGTGAAATAATCTGTTCCTTTCTCAACTGCCTTATTCATGGCAAATACAATCTGCACTTCCTTTAAAAAATAAAAATCCTGGTCTTAATATTTCAGTGTCAACATAACTTCTGGAAGTAATCCAGATATAGACATATCTAGATGAAACAATCTTCAATTATCCTTTTATTGGCACCAGAATCTATTTAATATTTTATGTGGGAAGACTCCCAAAACAATGATTTTTAAATTACATATGTTAGGAGGAAAATTGCACCCAAAATGCTGGAAAATCATTCTGGACCTCAGAGAGTTCCAGTAGTTTTGATACCACACACTATGAAATTATTTTTCAGCTTTAAGCTCTGAGCTTCAGGTTTCAGCAAACTCCAAATTCAAAGGTAGATTAAGGAAAATTGCAATGTTTTCTCTGCTTCTTATTCAGGATCACTGATGAGGTTTTCATGTCTGCTGTTGTACAACAGCTGCTGCACTGAAAAATAGAATTTATTAAATCAATGAAAATGTTAGAGAACATGAAATAAAAGGCTTCTGCTTTAATAAATTTGCAATATAAGTATTAAGACGAAAGAGAACCACACACACAGAGGCAGAAAGCAGGCCAAGTGGGTATCACAGCAATGGACTTCTGAGCAGCTTCATTAGCACTTTATTTAAATGGCTTTCTCAGTCTCTAAAAGCAGCATGGTAAAAGATCTAGTTAAAAGGTGTCCCTAAAAGATGAAGAAAATTTCTCACAGTGAAAAATTAAAATGAAAGCAGGGTAATTTGTGCAGGCACTGATTTATCTGGTAAATGAGGGGATCTGAAAGTTCCCTGGCTGTCATTAGCATTGAAGAGCACTGGCCTCACACCATGGCATGACTCAGGCTTTGCAGGCAAATAACAGATTTTGGCTTGAGTTTTGTGAAGAAATCCAGTTTGTAATCATAAGGAGTCTTGACAGTTTCTGTAAGCAGAAAATTGTCTTTTCCAGTGCCATGTTAACATTTAATCCATCTCTGAAATGTAAATAAGCAAGTGAGTGTGTCTATGTGTGAAAAAGGTGCAGAAAAAGCACATTCAAAGGAAGGAGTGGATACAATTGGATTAAAGAGTTTTAAGTGACTAGGCAAGGATATGTATATCACCTTTAATTATTGCACAGTGACTATTTATAGCAACTGAAAATGCAGTTCTAGACTTCTAGTCCTGCTAATAATCTGGCCTTATTAATGTTTAACATTACAAATTAATTTCATAAGAATATTCTCTGCTCATTGTTACATTTCACTGATGACAAATACATGTATTTATTTCTTCTCCCACTTCTGTAGAGCAAGGTGATCTTTCTGTATGGTTCATAGCAAGTCATCATGGAAAGGCACTATCATCCATAATTTGGGTGTGTTTCCTCATTAGCTGTATCGATATTGCCGTTGACTTTATAGTTATCCTTGGAAATTTCACCTGGTTAGATTGGCCTGTCTGGTTCTATTCTCCTAAATTTCACCCTCATTTGTCTCCGCATGGAAATGAGAAATATTTACAGTACTGAAGCATATAAATATTTTACCTTTAAACATAATCTTTAAGCTCAGCAGATGCCACTATTTGTAACTAAGCATATTCACAGAAATTATGTTTCTTGCTCAGATGCTTTGGGGGTTGATATAAGCTGAGTGACACTCTGAACTGGCATCTTTTTGAGCAAATCCTCTGGTTTTGGCAGCATCAAGCTGTTTCAGAAAGGTTTGATGGTCTCCTCAAGTACTTTAGTATAAACAGAAAATAACTTAAAAAGTGTAAAATAATAACAGCATTTAGATTTTACAATTTTAAAGATATTATTATTATTATTGTTATTGTTATCATTATTGTTATTATTATATTGCTATTATTTTATTTAATATAATTCTATTTAGTTTCATTTTAATTTCCTTTTTAAAACTTAAATACCAAATTCAAGGACAAAAATGTTCAGATGAAGCAAAAGACTATTTTTAGGAATCTGGTTAATAGAAAACATTTTCAGCTATCTTATTTTAAATTAAACATTATTAGTATTAAGTTTACTTTTATTTTTCCTTAAATGAAATAAAAAGAAGCTGGCAGCATAGCTTTAGTCTTAACAGGATCTTTAGTAATGAGAGCAGCTGCTCACTAGATAAATGGCTTTCATTTATTCACTCATTTCATCTTGGACACCTAATGTGATTGACAAATGTGTCTATTCAGGTTTTTCACTTGTTCTGACATCCTAGTGCTGGCAGAACTTCATTGAATTACTTGAGAAAATCAGACTCTGTCGCCACAAATCAACAGGTGCAAACTTACAAATGTCTTTTACACTAAGCACTGTGGAAATAATCTTAAGAAAATAATTGTGTGAGGAGTGATGATGGGTCTTTGTAACAGAGAGCCAGAAGACAAATGTCGATAGTTTGCAATGGGTTGCTGAGATCTGACTGACTGTCCAAAGCCTGTGATGGAGCATAATAATTCTGTTGCAGTATCTGTGATACTCAGACTTGAATAGATCCTTTAATTTACTCACCGACTGAGCTGATTACGTGCCTTAATTCTCAAGCTTTGAGCACCTTGCTTACTGGTGCAATACTTCAGGGCAGTTTTGTTAGCCAGTTAGTCAGTCCTTCCTCCCTGACCCATTGCAATAGTCCTGATGATGTCCAAAACCTATGGATTGGTAATCCATGGAGTGAAAGTCTGGGTATCTAACTGTAAAACTCTAACCACAGAAATAAAGCTCTATTTTCACAAAAAATTTCTTCCTCCAAAGTAAGTTCAGCACATCAGTCATGCATTTTTTCTTTATCCAGGATTTTCAGGGGCCCCTTTACTCCCTATAGGATTATATTTCACAAGCCATCTGCTGAAAATCAAGGAAAACCCTTATGCTTCCTTCTTCCTAGCCTTCCTCTTGCAGGATAAAACAGGCATAAGTAACAGCTGAAAAATCCTGAAAAAACGATCCTGTTTTCTGCTACTCTCAAGCTATTGCTGAATTTTATGACCCAGACCTCTCCTGATACTTGATGATGTACTCATGGGCAGTAGCCATATTATGCAACGCAACTAGGTGACTAGTAAAGCAGCTGAAGTGAGACCCTTTTGACTTTTGTATAATAGGGTTTTCTTCTAGAGATTGTACTCTCACAGTATAAAAGCTGTAAGAATGAATTTGACAGAACATTTACACTAGGCTTATGAAAAATACAGAACTATCAGTAAAGGACCTATTACTGAACAGCATAACAAATGACAGAATTTTTTTGATTTTGTTACTACTAATTTTTTTCCCCATACTTGATCTAGAAATAGTAGAATAATTCAGGTTGGAAAATACCTCTAAAATCATCAAGTCCAACTGTTAGTCTTGCACTACTAAGTCCACCATTAAATCATGTCCCTAAGTCATTACACCACACTCCTAAGTGATCTGTATCACCTGCTCATTGCCTTCCTATATTGTATTTCTGCTTCCCCTGATTTTAACGAGAAGTCTCTCATCTGCTCACCAGACAGACCCGATGGCAGGAAACTTCTATCCTCACCACAGTGGGAACACTTAGACAAAGTCTATGAGCTCAAAAAACATAGCTATTACAAATGGTGTTATTAGTGATAGGCAGCGCCAGAGACAATAACAACATTTAAACCAGTAGAGAGGATGAAAGTGTGGGAGTCAGTGTTTATACAGCAGCATTAATTTCTTAGGAAGTAGATGAAGCAGAAAAAAAGAAACAAGAGACTTTAACAGGAGTACCAGACCCATCACTACACCTTGCTGAGGATAAGAGTAAATCCTTCATCTGTGCCCTTTGAGAATACATGTACACAGTGTGATGTAAATGGTTGTCTGCAGGAAAATAACCTAACAAGTTCCGAAGGTTTTTGTTGATTCCTGGAAGGAATGAGAAAAATTGTTTTGAGTAGCAGAGAACTTCCTGTACTGAGTAGCTAAGCAAGGAAACTACTTGCAAATGCAGGCATGGAAGAAGTCAATATACTGTTGCAAAGCTACAAGTCAGGTGTCTGTATAATTGCTTGCTTGAATTAAGTCTAGTGAGCTGTATTTCTTACAAGAGCAAGCCGAAAGTTAAATGAACAAAGCAAAATATGTTCTTAAAAATACTACTATCAATGTTAAGGTTTTGTGGGGCATATATATCTCTTATGTAAACAAGATAAAAAGGATTGTCGTTAGGATAAGTAGTTTCTATTATGCATATTAGACATTTTCTCCTTTTTCAGTTTGCTCTCAAAGACATTATTTAATTTTAAACCATAATGTTTAAGTAATTACTTATTCTAATTACTTTAGGCAATTAAATATATTCATACCTTTTTAACAGCAATTTCTTAATTTGCATATTTTCATTAATCAAAAAATGAATAATTTAGAAGCACAGTAACAGATGAGTTATGCTCAGAAAGAGTTTGTCTGTGAAGAACAGTTTACCCATTTTTCCCATATATAGTACTGGGCATAAGCCCAAGAGTTTTGGTGTCTGCACTATGGAAAACAAAAGGCTGCAATATCCTTCAGTTGGCTCCTTTTCTGTGGATCTGTTAATACAACAGCTTCTGCTGTTTTCAGATATCCCCAGTCAAGACTGATCAAGACCTGGTGCAAGTTAGAAAAGCCTCAAGGCTGCTCTAAATTATAAACATCATATGGTCCCTAAAGAAACCTGTTAAAAAAGGGTACTGTTTCGTTTGCAAGGAGACATTGCTCTCTGAGGCTGTGGGATGTTGCTTCTGTTTTTGTCCTCACTGAATATCCCACACAATGATGGCAGATACAGATCTATCCCAGGCAGCAAAACCCAAATTCTGAATATCACATTCTTTGAGATGGGTTTTGTTGCACTTGCTGCTTTGAAAATATGTAGGAACTTACGTTACTGAGGCTTTGACGCACATTCAAAGAATACCAACGAAGATGGTGAAGGGCCTAGAGCACAAGTCTTGTGAGGATTGCTGAGGGAGCTGGGCTTGTTTAGCCTGGAGAAAAGGAGTCTCTCTACAACTACCTGAAAGGAGGTTGTAGACAGGTGGGAGTTGGTCTGTTCTCCCAAGTAACAAATGATAAGACAAGGAGAAATGGCCTCCAGTTGTGACAGGGGAGGTTTAGGTTGGCTATTGGGAAAAAAATTGTTCACTGAAAAGGTTGGAAAGCACTGTAACAGGCTGTTCAGGGAAGAGGTTGAGTCCCCATCCCTGGGTGTATTTAAGAGGCTTGTAGATATGGAACTTAGTGACTAATTTATTTAGGGGTGGACTTAGCAGTGCTGGGTTAGTGGTTATGCTTGATAATCTTAGAAGTCTTTAGGGTGGAAAAGTCAAAGTAGAGGAAAATAGACTCTTTGTTTACCCTGTTTAAATGTGTTGAAGTAATCTGTGTGACTCTGTGGACTTCAGTGCATGATAAAGAGAAGATTTTGCAACAGATTTGGCCACTTGTGGAAAGTTTAGGAAATAAGTTCATAAATTATTAACTAGCTGTGTAAAATAGACCTTCCTCTTAGTTTTCAGGAGTTTCTAATGAAGCAGGGAACATGTGGATTCATGAATAGAACATCTCTAGGTGGTAGCATGCCCTGGTATAGAGTATGATGCGCATCTCTTTGCAGAATTTTTACCTTCATTACCTACCAAACATCTGTGCTGAGCAGTGCACTGGAGTTAATTTAGGGATTTCTATCCCATGCTCCACTGCATACTGGAAACCTCTTTTTGGAGTCTAAAGCAGTAGATAAATACTGTTTAGATCAAATGAATGACAGGATTCACCCTCGTAAATACATTCTGTTGTATAGTATACATTATCCTCAAATCTATTATCTCTACATCTTAGCTGTAAATCATAGTCCACTTCAAGAGAATGGATGCTACATGTGCTTAACATGATAGTTCCATAGGAGAGAATGAGACCGCTATGAACACACAGCAGGATCTGCTATAACTGATGCCAGACAGAAATCAATGCAGATTTATACCAACAGAGAAGCCAGCCTATAAATTTTTATGAAATAAAAAGTGAAGAAAATTGGAAACACAAAGGTTCGTGTTCTGCTCTCAATTATGCTATTGATATTCTTACACAATGCCATTGTTCTTGATTTGTCAGTTGTATAGTTTTAAATAACCAGGACAGATTACTGACCCAAAGTTACTCCATATTTACCCACATATTTTTGGAATTGTGACTGAAGTAAAATTAATGTTCATCTAGATTTACAAGGATCAAAGTGAAATACTCTGATTCATGAAAGAGTATTCTTTTCCCAATAAACTCAAGATAGAATATTTCATATGCTGAGATTGTCATCAAATCTGTACAGCTGCTTGCTCAGAAAGTGTTGCTTTTGTTAAAAGATCAACAGAAAAGAAATGGTGCAGTTGATAAAGGTTCATCACGTCCAGGACTGGTTTTACATAAACTTACAAAGCTTCTTGTTTGCTTAAGTTACATCCAAGCTGATAAAATCTTTTTACTGGGTCATTTACCTCAGAGAAGTTGCTTGGCAAGGCCTCAGTATTGGAGGCAAATCTTCCAAAGCTTTCTTTATATCACTGGTCAGTTGATCATTGTAAAGTATTATAAAGAGGAGGTGAAAAGAGTAAAATTTCTTCTCCTATTCTAGACACTCATCTGACTCCTGAAGCCTAAAAGCAGATACATGGAGGAAGAGACACACGTCATGTTTTCCTTTCAATGATGGTTTAAGACTAGCTAATAGGTAAAAGGGACTATATTTGGATTTAGTGGAAAAGTATGTTCCAGATGAAGAAAGAAGATGCAGTGATCTTCTTCTAACCAATGGAATTTCTAACCAAAAGTGTCAAATGTGATCCAAAAATTTCCAATGCCAAAAGTCTAAAGATTTCAAGTGAAGATCTTGAGCTGGTTCCATCACGGGGAAAAAAAAAACAATTTATGTAACATAAGGACAATACAAGTTTGGCAGAGTTCTTTAAAATCACATCTGTTCACCATGCATTATGTTTGGTGACAGAAAGAACAAACTGTAAAGGAGTGTATGATAAAAGAGTAGAAGCATGGCAAGATGGTTGACTAACATTGCACTGGTAATTATCAGAAATGGCTTGTTAGTTGTTGTCACATTCTCCTTAAGTCATATGGACCTGTGATGGGTAGAAGTTGAAATATCTTCATGTATCATTTTATATTACAATGTTATTTGTTTTCTGTTACTAAAACTGTGACTATTGTCACATGACTATACTGTAACAAAATATATCTGTGATTCTATTAACATTTACTAGAATTATAGAATAAAAATGATAAAATGGCCTGGCTTGGAATGGACCTTAAAGATCATCTAACTCCAATCCCCTTTACAAGAACAAGGACACGTTTCATCAGACCAGGATGATCAGAGCTACATCTAGCCTGGCCTTGAACACTTCCAGGGATGTATTCCATCCACAGCTTCTCAGAGCAACCTGTTCCAGTGCCTCACCATCCTCACAGTAAAGAATTTCTTCCTTATATCTAATCTTAACCTGGTCTTAGTTTGAAGCCATTACCTCTTGTCCTGTCACTACATGTCCTTGTAAAAAAATCTCTCTCCATCTTTCTTGCAGGGTCCCTTCAGATACTAGAAGATTGAAATTAGGTCACCCCAAAGCCTTTTCTTTTCCATACTGAAAAATACCAACTCTCTCAGCCTTTGCTTGTAAGAGAGGTGCTCCATCCCTCTAATCACCTCTGGATTTAGTCCTACAGGTCAGTGCCCTTTCTGTGCAGTTCTTGTCTTACACATTGATATGACGAAAGATTAACAAATAAGGAAGTGGTGAGGGAAATATTAAAAGAACTTTGAAATAAATAGGGATTCTTAACTAAATTATTCTTTCTTTGTGTGTTTTGTAAGGTTTTTACAGATGTTATGTGATTTCTCTTTGAGAGCACGTGTGGATGCCAGTTTTCCTGGCTGTTTCCAGGGTACATCCCTCTACACAACACATTACTCTTCTCCTTCTAAAGTGAGAAACACTCAGTAGTTCCACTCCCAGGGTGGCACCAACAATCTGTGGGTGTATGTCTTTCTCTCTCTCTGCACCCCACAGCAACATGGTTCAATATGGAGAGGGCCTTCCAGTTTCTTCCCGGCTGCATCTTCATCTTTCCTCTCCACTCTCTGGCCACATGGCTGAAGGGAGTGGTTCACTCTTAAAGAAACAGTATCCCGAAACAGTATCCCAAAACAGTGTTGGAAGAGTGATTAAGAAACAAAACCTGCTTTAACCATGACAGTCCCTACCTAGCTTAATGACTGACCACAGATAGATTATTGCTCTCTACATGTGGTAATTTTTCTGTATGAAAAGTGCTGTAAGCTGAAAGACAAACAGCTATCATTATATTTAAGTCTCTTTCAATCTATCATGACATTTACAATTCCAAAGTACCTTGGCTTGCAATAGGACCTCTCCAAACATGTGTCTCTTTGATGAACTCTGAAAAAACAAAAGCAAGCATGTAAACATGTTCCAAGCTTTCTGTCCAGATTTTTGCTGGAGGTAAGAAGATATTCTTGCTCAATTAGATAAGATGTATAAGTTAGCTGAAGCATTATAGCAAGTACAGGGTTAATCATGTTCTTTGTCCTTATTTAATGTAAACCAAGCCTTGGCATTGTAAAAAAGAGAAATGTGAGGGGAGACAAGTTACTCCACTGAAGTATAGAAAGAAACAAAACGTGAAAATCTCTGGGGATAAAAGAGCAGGGAATATTGTGGCACATAGAGAAAAAGACAGGGAAAGGAGTAAGCAGGTGGTGGGGGTTAGGTTTCATTTGAAGTGCAGGACAATTCAGTGACCTGTAAGAATGTTTTAGCACTTTTCATGAGCCTGAGAATTTTTGCAGTTTATATTTGGCATTCTTACATCTTATTGGCATGCATGGTGATCTCTGAATTGTGAGAATTTTCTGGGAGAAAACTTTGCGATGTATTTTAAGGTAAGGGAACATTTGTTTATATATTGCTTGTACAGTCTAGCCAGTCTGAATGGTTTGCGAAGGAATTAAAGCAAATGATACTATACATGTAGAAAATCCAAGAAAAAATTAAACTTTTTAAATGGGAACATTTTTCATTTACATATACTGCACCATAGTCTTACTACAAAAATTCTTGAACCCCTGTGTTTCAGAGGACCTAGAAAGGTGTCCAGCAGAAGTTTTGTATCTGCAATGAAAGGTGTGTATTTATATGTTCTGTATATACAACCTAGGTTTTCCAGGTTTAGAATTATTCTGATCTTCTTATTTGGCCATCAACTACTGTATTTATGTCTTCTTCCTAAGCATTTGCCATACTTCCTTTTAGTTCCATCCTTTGTACTTCCTGGGAGAATGAAGTTCTAATCATTAGCTAGCAAAGGAGCAGTTCATCATGACATTGGCACCAGCAGGAAATTTTCCCCAAGACACCATAGTTTAAAATTTAATGAATTTTTGAGAGCAGACATCAAGGCTGTGGAGTTTTCAGAGTATCTGTAGACAACTGACAGTGTAGGTAAAGTTCAAATGGCCTTAGCTGAAAAATTTAGCAATCTTTGCTGTTCATCTTCAACACATAATCTTTTGAGATATATGAATGAAACTAATTTTTTTAAAGATATTCATAACAGGCATCCAGACCATGAAGGAGTCATTTTACACAGGACTCAGTATGAAACCTCACTGATTGCAAAAGTAACTTCAAAATGCAAATCTTTGGTGCTTTATAATTTAGGTGGCATCAAAGAGCAATTCAATTTGTTTATGTTAAAAATTATCTCCAGATTGTTGAAATGGTTTCAGCTTATTTTAGATAATTTGATTTTTTTGCATAAAGTATTTTGTCGAAATGTGAACTGTGAAATAATGATGGGTGGGAAGTGAATTGCCAAATCTGGTCTCCCCTTAGCTTCCTTTTATCCTTGCCTTGCCTTACCTGGCCATCCCTTCCCTCCTCTTGTCTCCTCTTGTCTCTTTTTCTTTCTGTCATTGACTTCAACTAGTTAATGTTTTAAGCCAGGAACCATTGCTAACATGCCACTAATCCAAATACTTCATCCTTTTATTATTGTTTTTAAAGTATTCTCTAAAAATAAAGCTTTCTGTCTGAACAGATTTTTTTATTATTAGTTTAAAAATCACTTGGTTTTGTCAGAAAATTGACAAATGTGTAACTTTTTACTAATTTCTTTGATATACCAATTTAAACTGATTCATACATTTGTATTCAGGATAGAAGAATGGAAAATTTTCCTTGACATGGTGGAAAATACTTTATAAGCAACTTTATATTGTTCTGCATGTTTGGTTTTTGCTTACTTTGAGGCATTACCTGGTGAACCACAAAGTCAATCCATTTGGTGCAATTTCAAAGAGGCCATCACAGCTACCAGGGGTAGTTCTCCCCCAGAATGGGGGCAGGGCAATATTCTGTCATTTGTTAGTAGGTATTACTGTTGACATCATTCTGTGTGCTGCTGTGGCTCTTGTCTGTCATTTTCCTCTCACATGTGTACCTGCACTGTCTGAAAGCTGATGCCACTGTTCATGTATTCAATACTCAGGTAAAACCTAATGCAATAAGTCTAATACAAGGCTTATCAATTCATTGCAAAGTGAATTGCAACCTTTTAAATGCCTGGCTTTATTTTTTTTACGACTCTGATAAGTACTTAGTTCTGGTATTTGAAAATAGTTTCTTTTTAAGCTATGGATAAAAACCAACCAGGAGCTACTTGAAATGCAATCTTTTGTATTTAAGTGGTAAATTTACTCTCTGCTTTAAAACTTGCCAATTTGCCAGTCACCAACATGTGTTCTTACTATTTTGGCTCCATGTATGTTCTTTAGGATTTGTGAACATTTCTCTTCAGAGGTATGTTAATTTCTACATGCTTATTTTAAAATATTCAGGCTCTTACTGGGAAATATGATGGTGTCATGTTGTATCAGGTTGTACCAATCACACCTCTGCCTCCTTTTATGTGACCTAAAGTAACATCCTGTACTATACATTTATCACATCTATGTTAACTCCATGTGACCAGGTCTGAATATGGAAACCTGACTTGACAAGTCCTCTTACTTCTCCAATTAACAACCATTTGCAGGTAACACAGGAATGACATGAGGAGTCCCATTTCAGACATGTTTCAATGTGCATTTACAATCAGCATTGATGATGCCCAATGGGAAGGGCTGATATGACTTCTACAAGGCAGGTACAGCCTTTGATGGTAATTTTCTCTGATGGAGAGCAGAGGAAGGTTGAGGCAGACACCTTTCTGAGATTGCCCCCGGGAACACTTTTGTGCCACTCAACCATCCTCCTAATTTCTCCATGCCTCTTGCATTCAGTGTTAAGTGTGTCATGAGCATGATAAAATCTACCATTTCAAAATCATCCAAATTGCATTTTGTTTTACTCTTTGGGGTTCTTCTGGAAAACAAATTGTTCCACAAGCATCAGAACTGCAGGCACTTTGCCACATGACTCTTTCCCATATGGCTGTCTGGTCTCTGACGTCATGGCTTTTTCTTCATTGATCGCTCTAATTTTGGCTGTCTTTCATCTATCTGGTATCTACTTTTAAGAACTAAGCAGGAATTTAATACCCTTGAGCTTTTTCCTTTTCTATCACAGTTTGCTGAAATGAGCTAAGAATTCTGAAGAACTCTTAGAACTTGGGAGATAAACTAAGAGGTTAACTTGGAGAGATGTAATTACATACACATTTTTTTTTCTAAAAAAAAACGGGTTAAAATCAGCTTTTTATTTTGTTTGGAAACAGTTTTACAGACCGTTTTAAGTTAAGGTGGTGAGGAGATTCCTGAAAGTGCGATTGGATACAATTGAGGTATAAATGCAGCAGAAATTGAGTCAACATCAGTTATTCCTGATGATTTAAACATGCAAGTACCTTTGATCCAGTTTTTATCATCAGCAATAAAAAAATATATTTTTTATTACAAAAACATTAAAGGAATTATTTCTTCCATTTTGAATATATCATGAGGTGTTTACTGTAAAGAAAAAGATAAACAGTATTTTCAAAGAGGATGGTGAAACATAATATAGCACTGAAAAGGCCCTCCAAGCACAGACACTTGTCACCCTCAAGGAAAAAGGAAAAAGATTAATATATGCTATTGAAATTGTCACTGGTGCTTCATTTTTTTTGCTGGTGTATGGGGTTCATGATGAGATACCAACTTAAAGCTAAAATGCAGAAAAGGAGAAATAACCATTTGAAAACATTGGCTGGTCTAATATTTAAGTTTTGGAGAGTCAGAGCAGAAAGAATAAAGGAGGATTCAGATGTGAATTTCATGCACCACAATTTATGAGGGTGTTTTCATCCAGTTTATGGTTTCTTCAAATAAACAGATTTTTTTTTTCAAATTCAAGGACTTGATGGCGATGCAATTTTCACATTTAGGATTCTGGCTCTGACTGCACTCAGTTTTACATTGCTTGAAGTGGCAACTCATTCTATGTTTTTTGTGTGTCATGGGTGCAGTATTTTCTGTTCATCAGGTGGGGATAGATGCTCGAAGGGCAAAGGTTCCTTAGCACTACCAGTATAAATGCACCTATTTGGTTATACATTGTCATCACTTAAGTTTATTGACAATAGAATCATAGAATCATTTAGGTTGGAAAAGATCTTTACGATCATTGAGTCCAGCTGTAAACCAATGCTAAAGTATTATTTCATGTACCTGTGAATACTTTTAGCCAATGAATTGAGATATGCTGTGAGGATATTTTATTTTTGTTCCTACCTTTGTTACTTTCAAAGGCTAAAATTTATCTTGGCCAAGGGGTACAGACAGAAAAATTTTTAAAGTGTACAAACCACAGAGGTGAGTTGGGTAGAATGAGTGAACAGGAGCTCTCCTTCACAGCTGGGAAAGGCTGCAAGAGAGCAGGATGCATGTGTATGGGCAGGGGGACACTTAGGATTGATGCAGATCCTGTGGTTCCCACACTCCAGGCAGTTTGTAGAGAAGCTGCGGTTGCTCTGTGAGAACTGTGACCCTTCCCCCCCCCCCCCCCCACTCCCCACCCCACTTGAATAGCAAATTCAATTTGCTGTTACTATGTTTATGCCTGTGAGCAAGTTGGATTCCCACCTCACTCCATCTGCTTACAGGCACAAGCACAGCTACAGGGAATTCAGTTTTTCATTTAAATGAATACTGGTGGGAACTTCACTCTGGTAAAGGCCTGGAAGCTATTAAAAAATGGGGAAAAGTAGAAGACAGGGTCTGTCTCATTTGGATTACTCTTCAAGGAAACAGGAGCTACAAGAAGATTAAAACTGTGATGATAGGGTAGGAGCAGATGTTCACTCTTGAGGGCAGTGATGGAACAATAATTATAGCATATGCTGATGTCCTATAGACAAGAGAAGGCTTGTACTGGTAATTGTAACTTGATAGATCCAGACGAATATGACAGTACAGCTCATCTGTATGTTCTAATACGCTGGGAACAAAAGAGAAAAGTAGAGACATCTTCACTCATATACATGCAAAAACTCTGAAAAACAGTGACATGTATTTCAAGAAAGACAGGGATTTTATAATTATTTTTTTAGTGGAACAAAGAGGAGGAATTTGATAATTAGTGTTGGATGGAGGACAGAAGGGGAGGCTTTTGTGAAAGTATTACCTTTCAGTTACTTGGGAGAAGGGATCTGGGTGAATCAGAGAAGAGGTTGAATTGCAACTCAAATATATTGTGTTGCCTGTAACTAAAAAGCCTAGAACTAAAGAACCAAAGAAAAAATTGTATGGCAAGAGGAAAGAGTCTGGAGAAGGAAAGCTACACTGGTTAGCACGCAAAACCATCTTTAAAATACAAACCAAGCTTAGCAGCAGTTCTTAGGTTTCTTCTGATAATTTCAACTTCTCATTGTGATCCCCACTTGGATGAATTTGACCCTTATTTTCAGAACTACTGATGGAGTAGTGCATGATGTGCCTAATGCATAACATCAAGTACATGCAAGTGTTTCAGCTTGCAGTTTGTCATATTTGTTCTAAGATTTCAGCAGATGTTATTTATTTATTTATTTAATCAAAAGCAGATTTTATCTAACATTTGTGTGAAGCTTCCAAGTATGCATATATATACTCTCTGTAAAGAAACAGTGCTTTCACTGAGAAACTCTAGAAGACTATTCCTGCTAAAGGCATTTGTCTTGTTTAGCAAAAATTCATTTAGAAAGTTTCATAGGAAAAAAACAGTAAACAAGAAACGCTGGCCCTGGATTTATTTAGAATTTTGCCATTTATTTCAATGGAACTGAGATTCCACTCTGTTTCCTTAAAAAACATCTCTTACTGCACAAAAGAGAAGGCACTGCAAAGATTTCAAAAGGCTAAAAATTATAAAAGTATCACTTTGATTTTCTTTGTGTACCTTGATAGAAGCCTCTCATTTACTTTCTTTTTGTATCATTTTTGCATTTTAATCAATGTGGACCACTGTGGTAGAGCTCAGAATTTATCTTGAGTGTGAATGAGAATAATGAATGTGAAACATCTGACTTTATGTTGCAGGGAAATAATACTTTCGTTGCAGTCTTCTTGGCTGTTGGCCTGTAACTCTGGCATTAAACAGTTCAACAGTGAATAATGAGAGAGATCAGGAAGACTTGAGTTTGAATCAAAACACCATCAAGAATATTACAGGATGACGGGTTATTTTTAAAAGATCTATTTCCTTTGCTTTCTAAACATATTATTTCTTGTGCTTATGGAACCTATAAAGGGACAAAAAATTATAATGTATTTTTCTCTAATAGAAAAAGATCAAGCTTATTATTATAACACTATGAATAAAAAGGAAGGAAATGAACAGAAAGCCTTGAAGAAAAAAAACCAAAAACCTATCTATATGTTTTCATTGCAGTGTTTGAAATTTTATGAAAGTGTTTAAATGTATTCCTGCCTCTGATTCTTCATTTGCTCGCAGGTTTCATGTTATCAAAGACAGCTAGGATAACTGAATTACTGCAAGATTGATAAAGACCCGGGGTTTGCTTTAGCTATAGTGGAGACTGGATGATTTGAACTCCTAAATTTTTATTCTTAGATGATATTACAAAAGTTAATTTTCTTCTACTGATTTCTCCACTGCCTTCTCCTTCTTATTATTGTTTGTATCTCTACTCAGCATTTGTTCAGAACTTCCCCTGCATTCCTCGTCAAAAGTGAGACAGTTCCCTCACTGAAGTCCAGGAGAAATCTGCCATCCAACTGAGTGATGAGAGGATTTCCCATGCTGTCTTTATCTACACTTGGCACAGAGGTAAACAACAATAAAAAGATGGCTGAAACCTGTAAGTCCTGCTGCTTTCATGAAAATAAATGTTCCGTGGCTTAGTGGACAGGTAAGATGATCACACCTATTAACTAATATATCTTTTCCGGGGACACCCCCTTGTCGCGGGGGAGAAGCTTGCGTGCCCTCATGAGGTTGAGAGCTATGCTGGAGGTGGTTTGTGCCGCCGGTAGGGTCTCCCATGCCAGACAGGTCTCAGCTGAAGGGTCAGACAAAGTGTGTCCACGGGCAGGATGGGCTCGCTAGCTGTCTGGCAACCATCCTAGGAGAAGGACAACTCCAACCCCAAACCCGGGCAGATGGAGCTCGTTTAGCCCTGTAAGGCCATCCATCTAAGAGAAGGATACTCTAACCAAACCTACGTCCTGAGGTATTCGCTGTCGCAATCCAAGCTCGCTAGGCCGTGGCAGATGAACCTTAGGAGTAAAGGGTGGGGCCAGTTCTGCGCACACTGTGCCTCACCTAAAGAAATCCATTGCGCAGGCTTGAAGGGTTCACCCACATTGCAAAGCCCTGTAGCGACAGGTGAGGGTCAAAAACGGCAGGTGATAGGAAGTGCTGGAAGCCGCAGACCCAACCCTGCATGCAGGCGGTTCAGGATATGGGTCATTAGAGACTTGACCCCGGAGATGACAGTCTCTTGTGGCAGCATCCTGAATGACCAAGCAGCCTTGTCTAGGGACAGCACTGCTTGCTCCACATGGAGAGGGGCCTAGCAAAGGTGGCCTAAACAAAGGTCATCTCCGCACCCGGCTGGATAACCGCGGCCAACCTGCGTCTTCCATGCGGTCAAACAAAAACAAAGAGATTTCAAAGGCAGACACTTGCCTGCAAAGGTGTGCTCAAACTAACACTCGCATGTTGGAACATCAGAACCATGTTTGATACTGGGGATAGTGGACGTCCTGAGTGTCGTTCTGCTCTAATTGCCCATGAACTGTCACGGCTCAACATTGACATTGCTGCTCTCAGTGAAGTTCGTCTTCATGAGGAAGGCAGCCTTAAAGAACATGGTGCCAGCTACACACTCTACTGGTCAGGCAAACCCAAAACCGAAAGACACCTTTCAGGAGTTGGCTTCATGATTAAAAACTCCATTGCCTCCAAACTTGAAAATCTGCCGACAGGTCACTCCAATCGCATTATGTCCTTACGCCTCCCACTACACAATAAGGAACATGTATATAGCGTATATGCCCCAACTCTGCAAGCTGACTCAGCGGAAAAAGACAAATTCTACACAGACCTGCGCCGCCTCACCCAAAAGGTTCCTGCAGATGATAAGATCATAATCCTTGGTGACTTCAACGCCAGAGTAGGTAAGAATTCTGAAGCCTGGAAAGGAGTCCTGGGCAAGCATGGCGTTGGAAACTGCAAGGACAACGGACGCCTCCTGCTAGAGTTTTGCGCAGAACGGCAGCTCACCATGACCAACACTATCTTTCAACAGAAAGACAGCCTGAAGACAACCTGGATGCATCCTCGATCCAAGCACTGGCACTTCACTGACTATATCTTAGTACAACAGAGAAATGTGGGTGATGTCCGTCATACCCGAGTGATGCCGAGTGCAGAATGTCAAACAGACCACCGCCTTGTGCGCTGCAAACTTAACCTCCACTTCAAGCCCAAACCTAAGAGAGGCGGCATTCCAAGGAGGAGGCTCCAAGTCAGCAATCTTCAAACCGCCACAGTGAGAGACAGCTTTCAGGGAAACCTTCAAACTAGACTTAAAGATAATCCCATAGATCCCTCTCCTGAAGCGCTTTGGCAACATATTAAAAGTTGCATCCTGCAGTCCTCTAAAGAGTCCCTAGGGTTCTCCTCCAAGAAAAACAAAGACTGGTTTGATGAGAACAATCAAGAGATCCAGGAATTGCTGAAGAAGAAGAGAACTGCTCACCAAGCACTCCTTACTCACCCATCTTGTCATATAAAAAGAGCCAACTTTTGTCTTGCATGCAGTAAGCTTCAACAGAAACTTCAAGACATCCAGAACAAATGGTGGCTCGACCTAGCAGAAAAGACACAACTATGTGCCGATTTGGGTGACCAAAGAGGATTCTATGAGGCCCTGAAAGCAGTGTATGGACCCACACACCAGGTTCAAAGCCCCCTACTCAGTGCAGATGGTTAACTGCTTCTAACAGATAAAACCTCCATCCTGAACCAGTGGTCTGAGCACTTTCAGACTCTCTTCAGTGCCAACCGTGTAGTCCAAGGCTCAGCAATTCAGCACATTACACAACAACCGGTGAAACATGAATTGGATGCAGCCCCTACTGTGGGAGAGATACTCAAGGCCATACAACAGGTGAAAACTGACAAGGCAGCTGGGGTTGATGGAATTCCACCTGAAATCTGGAAGCATGGAGGTCAAGCACTCCATGCCAAATTCCACGAGCTTGTTGTGCATTGCTGGGAACAAGGGGAACTACCACCAGATCTCCGTGATGCAGTCATCATCACCCTGTACAAGAAGAAAGGAGAAAAATCAGACTGCTCAAATTACAGAGGTATTACTTTGCTCTCCATTGCTGGTAAAATTCTTGCAAGAATACTTCTGAACAGATTAGTACCCACTATTGCAGAAGATCTTCTACCTGAAAGCCAGTGTGGTTTCAGAGCCAATAGGAGCACCACAGACATGGTGTTTGTTCTCAGACAACTGCAAGAGAAGTGTAGGGAACAGAACAAAGGTCTCTATGTAACCTTCGTTGACCACACCAAAGCTTTCGACACTGTGAGCAGAAAAGACCTGTGGCAGATCCTGGAACGTTTAGGATGTCCCCCCAATTTCCTCAAAATGATCATCCTGCTAAATGAGGATCAGCGTGGACAAGACAGATATGGCGATGCACTCTCGGAGCCCTTTCCAATAACCAATGGTGTGAAACAAGGTTGTGTTCTTGCACCAACCCTATTCACAATCTTCTTCAGGATGATGCTCCAAAGAGCCACAGCAGACCTCGATGAAGAAAACGGCATCTACATCCGATATCGTACCAATGGAAGCCTATTCAACCTAAGGCGACTGAAGGCCCACACCAAGACCCTGAATCACCTTGTCCGCGAGCTGCTTTTTGCTGACAATGCCGCCCTCGTTGCTCACACAGAAGCAGCTCTACAGTGCTTAACATCCTGCTTTGCAGAGACTGCTGAGCTTTTGGGGCTGGAAGTCAGCCTGAAGAAGACAGAAGTTCTCTACCAACCTGCACCTCAAGAAGTCTTCCATCATCCTCACATCACCATAGGCAATTCAGAGCTTAAGTCAGTCCAGCAGTTCACCTATCTGGGAAGTATCATTTCCTCAGACGGTAAGATTGACAAAGAAATAGACAACAGACTAGCAAAGGCATACAGAGCCTTCGGAAAACTCCATAAAAGAGTCTGATCCAATAAACACCTGAAGAAAAGTACAAAGATTAGTGTCTACAGAACCATTGTACTGTCTACTCTTTTATATGGGTCTGAATCCTGGGTCATCTACCGCCACCACCTGCGGCTTCTCAAACGCTTCTATCAGCGCTGCCTCCGTTCAATCCTAAACATCCACTGGTCTGATTACGTGACCAATGTGTCTGTTCTTGAACAGGCAGGGGTCAGCAGTATTGAGGCCATGCTGATGAGAACGCAGCTGCACAGGGCAGGGCACGTCTCCAGGATGGAGGATCACCGCCGTCCGAAGATTGTGCTCTATGGTGAACTCGCCACTGGCTGCCGCAAGAGAGGAGCCCCGAAGAAGAGATACAAGGACTCCCTGAAACAATACCTCAGCCTTGGCCATATTGACTGCCACCAATGGTCCACTCTGGTCTCCAATCGGGATTTATGGAGACACACCATTCACGACGCTGCTGCTTCCTTTGAGAATGCACGGAGAGTCAGTCTCGAGGAGAAAAGACAACGCAGAAAGAACCGTTCCTTGCCAATGTCAGAGACGTTCTGCTGTGCCTTTTGTGACTGGACTTGCCTATCCCGTATCGGCCTTTTTAGCCACCAGCACGCTTGCAGCAAGCGTGGGTAGTGCCCTTCTCAAATCTTCGTTCGCGAAGCCGAGCCATGAGATATATATATATATATATATATATATATATATATATATATATATATATATACTAGTATGGTAAAAAACATTTTAAGTGTCTCTTTGGCTATGCGTTGAAGTATTACATAGAAGAGTTCAAGGCCACTGAGCTCTGATTACAGCAAAGACCTGACTTATTGTACCAAGAAGTTAGCACAATGATTTTATCTACCTGTTTGAGTAAAGATGTATTTCACTACCTCATGAAGTAGGACTTTGCTTACAGTGGTAGCTATATTATTTTAGATCTTCAGTTGATATAAACCATGTGTAATCAATCCCTGAACAGAAAATCAGAAATGAAGAAAATATAATAAATGTTTAGTTTGGTGATCATGGTGGGTTGTTTGGTGGAGTTTTTTGGGTTGGTTTTTCAGGGTTTTAGGGCATTTTTTTGTGTTTGGTTTATTTTCAGTGTTTGTTTGTTGAGGTTTGGGTTTGGTTTTTTTTGAGAAAGCATCAGAAAATCTCCAGTCAGTGTTAGTCTGTCTGGATGTACTAGCAGCAGTTCCGCTCCAGTTATGCCGACTCTGCTAGCTCTGATGGCTTTTGGCAGAAGAAACTGTCCCGCTAGAAATACTTTGGGGCTCACCAGTCACTCCATGACCCAGATAATCTGCATTATAATCTCACTGTAGGTAAGCTACAGAGGACTATAGTGTTATTTAATTTATGAAAATATAATGATATCTGAAAATATTCAGAAATATGGGGTTTCAACCCAGGTTTTAAATCGAGGGTGAAACCAGTCTTTGCTTCACCCACTTGCACCCAAGGTTTAGCATTTTTGATAACTTAAACAAGCACCTTGCAAGGGCTCTACTGATCATCTAGTCATGCTGGGTGGCATGACCAAAGCAGGGTTAGGGTCAGCACCATGGCCCTGGCCAGTGCCATCTGAGGCTGTCTGGGAACAGAGAGAATCAGTGACCCCTCTGCTTTGGGTCTGAAAACGATTTAACTACATGGAAGATAGCAGTACCATGCCAGCTGGCTTTGGAGGCAGAGAAAAAGGCTTGGCTCAGCAGAGCTACTAGCACAGACAGATCTCTAGATACTCCATTTTACTGCTTAATTCCAAACTGGGCTAAAACAACATGCAGACAAATGTATACCTTGCTAGACATATTTTTTTCTTTTTAGCATGAGAAGTGCACAGACCTATAGAAAACAATGAGCACACTTAGAGACATTTCTTTATCAGAGTTTCCTCTCAGCACACCAGGAGTTTTGGCCAAAGACAGCATCCTTTCATGATTCCCTGACTCCTCTTTCCTATAAATGTTTTTCTTTCCTCTGAATCATGTCTTTCATTCCCTCCCTTTGTTGTAGATTACTATGATTTTGGCTGGTCCTGCATTTACAAGAGATTACTTTGCTATGAAAACATACATTAAGTTTCCTGTCTCCCATTTAAAGATTTCTGACCTACTCTTTGAGTATGTCAAAATTATATCTGAGATTATTCTTTTGTCAGCCTTTGGGACTTTCCACTTTCAACTTTTGCAGCAAAAATTTGGAATTGCTGGTTCTCCTAGCCCATTTCAAGGGACTCATTAAAATTAGAAGTCAGGAGGCTAAATATTACCCTGTTCTTTCAGACCTTGGATACAGCAATAACAGTAACTGGCTTGTTCCACTGTGAAATAAATTTATCACCAAACCCCAAAATAATGCATTTTGTTATTTCCTGTAAAAAGAAAATGCTGTCTTTTGTTATATATGGTATAGTTATGATATGCCCAAATAATCTGTTTATTCACAGAATAATGGGTGAAAAATGAGGCTTGGTGTTATAGGAAGAAAGGATATGGTTTTTCAAGGGAAAAAGACTGAATAGATTATTTATAAGAAAGCTAAGTATAGCTAAGAATGTATTCAAAGCTCTCCAAGTCTCCATAAAGATCTGATCACTGAAGTCACTGAACCCTAGGGAGACATTCAGATGAGTCAGTACTATAGGGTGAGCTGAATTCCCCTTTCCTCTCTATTGACCATATTGACTATATTTCCCTTGTCTACAACTAACTCTTCCACTCGTAGCTCATATAGAAAACCATGTTATGAAGAGATAAGTTTAAGAATCTGGTTTACTCACTGATGCTAAGCTCTCTGGTACTTCTTGAGATAGTGTGGGCTGCTGCAATAGACATGAGTCTCAATGCAGGTCTTTTGTCACATCTGTCAGCTCCATGCAGATACTCTCAGAGATATTCTATAGCAGGTCAAATGGCTGTAGACTCCTATCTTAAGGCAGCCTGAATGTAAGTAATCACACACTGGAATCTGGAGGGAAATTTCACCACTTCTTTGACTGTAGTCAAGTGATTAATTCTGATGAAATGAAGCATACAAATCCCACAACTATCCTGTTTCTGCTTGTCCAGATGTCTATTTTATTGTAGACATGCCTGGATGACCGATTGACATTTGCTAAATTTTTCAAGATTTTTCCTGGAAAGAAGCAGAGCAAAATTGGTACTGCTTATTGGAAGGAGTTGGTGAAGGAAGGCTTTCTGCCTGTTTTCCTCCCCTGCCAGCTCTCTCAGGCATAACACCATCTCATTTAACTTCTCTTACCTTTTTGGTTATATTCATATAAAGTGAAGATAATGAGTCAGTTCTGCCCTCCCATTGGCCTGCTTGGCTCTCCAGGGCCAGTAGTATCACATTTTTGCCATTCAGGGGACGAAAGGACTCCAAAAAGCCATCTGATGCTTTGTTACTTGAGGACTGATCATTTGAGAAGCCCCTTAAGTGAGATAGCATGGAAGTGGGGACCACTACAAATGTAAGGTAGAGCACAATGTGACATTTTCCTTAGAAGAAAAAGCAACAAGAATGTAAGATCAGCTTTACCTATTAATATGTTGCTACTTCCACTGAGAATTCACTTTTAGTTATTTGTGCAGTGAAAACATGCCTTTAATTTATGAGTAGAAAATTTTATAATTCTGTAATGCTGTAGTTCATATGTGAGAAGTAGTGTAGCTCCAGAAATATATCAGGAAAACTTAGAGGGAGGTGGGAGCACGGTGCTCAGAGATTCATCATAATTTTTCAATCCAATTGTTCCCGCACTTGTTTTTGCTTTGGTTCAATTTTTGTTCATCAAATTGGAAACTGTCAGGACAGCAATTAATGTTGTGTCTTCAAATCTTTATGTAGGACAAAAGGAAATCACTCATCTGTATTGTCAGCCCTGGGGAAACAGGGAGAAAAATCCAGAGAGAATCTAAATTCTCTTAAACTGCTGTAGTAAAGGCTGTTGGATCAATTAGTGTGACTGGTGCTAATGTGCAGTGGGCCCTTCTGGCAAAGTGCTGTTCCCAGTGTGGGGTTGAGCTGGAGCTCTGCAATGCAGCGCTACTCTTGGAAAAGAAGACTCTTATAGTGCCTGCTATATTAGAATGGAATTGTTTTCATGATGGAATCCCAACTCTCTAATTGGATGTGGTGGGCTTTTTTCATTTTTCTCTTTACACCCACCACCACTTCTTTGACTGGAAAGGTCCTTGCTATAGTCATTGTTGGTATGATCAATACTTGTAAAAATAGAAGGAAGCTGTTTTGAAAATAAAAGAGTAATATTTTAACATTTTAGCAATGGTAGATTTTGAATCGGCTGTAGTTTAAAAAAGATATTAAAGCAGGAATCTCTAAGCAGCATTTATAATTCAGCAAAATAAAATATTTAAAACTTATCCTAGGAAAGTGTTGCTATTTTGCCTGAAATTTGCTTTTTGGTTTTTGTTTCCTTTGTGCCTGAAATTTGCTATTTTATCTGAAATAAGTGCTAAGTACATAACTTCATTTTTTTAACTGCACAATAGGAGCTCTGTAGGTGATTGATATTCCCTGCAATTTCAACTGAAGATCAGAATTATGTGGTGTTTCTTCAAATTGTGGTATCTCTAACTCTGAAATACATATTATTTCATTGGGTGATCTCTGCTGAAAGAAAGAGTTTAGTATTCTTAATTGTAGAAAGTCATTTCAGCAATTTACAAATGTTTTTCCTTAAGTTCAATTTGCTTATCTCTTTCTGTCTATCTTTTTTGCCATATCTTTGTATCTATGTTCTCATAAACATATATAAAACCTTTTAAGTAGCCTAAAATGGAATTTTTAAAGGAAATAATAAAAATAAGGATAAAATTTGTCTAAATACTCATCTATTCATTGGTTTTATGTGTTATATTAGGTAGAAATTCTTTCAATTTTTTTCTTCAGACATCCCTAGTAAACTTAATTCCATCAATTTTTTTACTGGGTTGCTCCTTGTTATCTGCTGCTTGGGGAGTTTTTTTTCAGGGACAGAAATAAAGCCTTTCATTTTGGTTAAAGAAAAGAATATTGTTAAACTCTCAGAAGGCCATGAGCTCCAGTACTGACTATTCTGACCTATCTGATTTCACACACTAGACATAACTGGATGCTGGCTCAAGTTCTAGACTAGTCAAACTAGACTTTTGTATAAGGTGGAAATACAAGAACATTTTGAGATCCACCTTCAACTCGAATCCAGATTTTTTAAAAAGTTAAAAATAGATAGACCCAAATGATTTACATTTCTGGTGTTTCAAATCTAGATTCAGCTGTCTGTGACTTAAGTCATGCATAATATTAATACAATAACTATTTTATTTTTGCGTGATCCTTAGTTCTCCTACTCGGAATTTGCAAAGTGGAAATCAAGCTCTTTATTATTATTGTTGATCGTGTTATTAATATATTGCATATATAATAATATCTTATAATAATTACTAATTTTTATTGTGCAGTTACACAGAAACACCAGTCACTCCAAGTTCCGAATGAAACAATAGAGGAAAGGTGCAATCAAACATAGACCATTTTCTAGACATCAACAATTATTGTTGTTACCACCAAATAGTTCTCAGCATCAATTCTTCTCCTCAGTCTATTTCATATTAACAGTTTGGCTTCTTATAAACATTCAGAAATATGAAATAAAAATAAATAATAAAAATAATTATCATGTACGTTGTGTGCCTTGTGATCCAGCATTTTATTTATTTAATTCTGCTTTTAAAATGTACATGTAAAAGAACTTTATTTAACCTTCAGGTGTCATGATAATAGATTTTTTTCCTCGCATTTGTTCTCAAGGGATTTTTTTGTTTTGTTTTTTATTGGTTGGTTGGTTGGTTGGTTGGTTTTTTTTTTGTTTGATTGGGTTTGTCCCATTTATTTTGCTTGCTTGGGTTTTATTTTGTTTTATTTTTTAAATTCTGATCAAGATAAAAATTTAGGTAGTTTTTTGTTCATGACACTTGGTACATTTTATTTTCCTGGTTTGACACAAGTTTGTTTTACTCTTGAAGCTATTTAACTGTATAAACAATACACAAGTGATACCATGCAAAAGAATGCGAAGCACGCAGACTTGTCTAGGAGGCATCTCCGGAATAACATATGTCCTAAAAGTCAGCTTGCCATCACTGGGGAAATGGTGACATGTCTGAGGCACTGCTGCTGACATCGCATGAGGTTAATGAATGACAGTGCCAAAATGCCAGCACTTACCTTGTCACCGCCAAAGAGCTACAATTAAATTGCCCCTTAATAACTGACAAGTGACGAAAGGGGTTTCAGTCAAGGTCATGAGTATCTAAGATTTCTATTCCTTTGAGCACTGCTGTAATTTCTGATTTGCCACAAAGAAATCACAAGACAAATATCCTCTATAACCCAGCAGTCTTCCCACAGAATTATTAAATTACTGGAGCACAGTTAGTATTAAACCTCTATATTAAGACATATTGTATGGCACCAAAAGTTTACACACTAAAACAGTTCTGTGTCCTAAGTTTTATTTCTTTCTTGGCCAGCAGTATCTGTAAAAAGGGAAGAAAGCCGTCCAAAATGTATTAGACTTTGCTTTTTGAAAGAGCGCAGAAGAATTTTTCTGATGAGAAAGACATGATTTGTAGCACCCATGTGAAGGGAGGATGGGTACCATCTAACAAAGGTTTGACTGTGCATCCACTGACAACACAGGATGGAATGAATGTACCTCTTGTGCTGAAATTAATATGAACAAAATATCTCAGTCCTTTTTTTTTTCTTTCATTAATCAGGCGAAAATGCTGTCAACAGGGTCACAGAATCTGGCTTCCAGGGTTTAAATGGACACTTTCATATGAATCTCATTTTTAAAGCCTTTCTTACTGCATGGCAAAGGTAAACCACATTTCTGAAATGTGTGTTGAATTTTATTTATATATATTTTAGATAAATGAGTGAAAATGTTTATAATAATTTTATTATGTGCATGAGTCTACAATACTAGAAATTTATTTTATTCATTTGAGGTAAAGCTGATTTTATTTATATTTTTTTATTAATTGGGAGAGTGCTTTGGACTTCAATAATAGTATGAACTCAAAAGGGAAAGATAGAAGAAATAAGAACAGTATTAACCAAGCCAGCAAGAGAAATTTTTCTGTCTGAGTTTTGAAAATAATATGTGGAGAGTCTATAAAATGGAGAAAGGTGGGGCGTTTCCCCTCAGATGGCAGAGGTTAGAAAATAGAGGCATCCACTCAAAAGTGGTGATGTGGAATGAGGAGATGGTGAAAAGCCTGTGCCAGCTCAGTGACGGAATTAGCCAAAGAAGAAGGCAAAACTAGTTAAACAGAAAGAGCTAGTCTGTGGCAAACTCTGAAGTGGAAAGAGCAGCTTTGTGTTTTACAGGAGCCCCTAAAGGAACACTGAAGACGGTGACACTAAATGGTGACTTTCCTGAAACTGAAGCAGTCTGCATATGGGGCAGAATGCACATTTATCAATTTCAGGGATAATAATGTGAAATACTAGACATTCTTTTGCCTAGTCTTGGGGTCCTTCAGTAGCCCTGCATATAGAGAGCACAGTGCAACTGTCATTGAGGGTCCAAGTATCCATTATGGTAGAATCTGCATTGTGATTTCTTTCTAAAAAAATTGCACAATATTCTTTTTCCAGACTGGCCTAGTGGTAATAGCATTTCTACATAAAGTCTCTCCTCCCCATATCCCAATTATTTTTATTTTTGTTTGTTTCAGAAGAGTCATTAAATGCTAAACAGCTAAGATGTTTCTCAATAAAATGTTTGAACTTAAGACATCCCACTTTTGGAGGATTGCTCCCACCATCGATTAACAAAGCTGAAATTTAGGTTGGGAAAGATGGCATCTGATCCCACATCCTGCTCCAAACAAGGACAATTTTATTATGTTGTTCAGGACTTTTTCACCAGAGTTTTTAGTGTCTTTGAGAACAGAGATTTGGGTGGGAATGTTGATCTGCTGGAGGGTAGAAAGGCTCCAGAGAGAGATCTGGACTGGGCTGAGGCCAGTTGTATAAGCTTCAAGATTACCAACACCAAGTCCTACACGTGGGTCACAACAACTCCATGCAGTGTTACAGGCTGAGGGAAGAGTGGCTGGAAAGCTACAAAGTGGAAAAGGACCTGGGGGTGCTGGTTGACAGCAGCTGAACATGAGCCAGCAGTGTGCCCAGGTAGTCAGGGCAAAGGACATGCTGGCCTGTATCAGCAATAGTGTGTGGCCAGCAGGACCAGGCAAGCGATTGTCCCTCTATACTCAGCACTGGTGAGGCCACTTCTCAAGTGCTGTGTTCATTTCTGGATCCCTCACTAGAAATGCATCGAGGTGCTTGAAGCATTTCCAGAGAAGGGCAACCAAGCTGATGAAAGGTCTATATACTAAGTTGTAAGAGGAGCAGCTGAGAGGGCTGGGGCTGTTTAGCCTGGAGAAAAGGAGGCTCAGTGGAGACTTTATTGCTCTCTACAACTGCCTGAAAGAAGATTGTGCAAGGTGTCTCTTCTCCCAAGAAACTAGTTACAGGACAAGAAGAAATGGCCTGTAGTAGTTTTGGCTTTAGTCAGCATAGGTCCCCATTTAGGCCTCAGTTTTTAGCAGGCCTCAAAGGTTGTGACACAGATTAGAGGGGACAGGTATCATCTGACTTAAGCAGCCAAAGAGGTATTTCATATCATCTGACATCATCAGGAAGTGTCAGGGAGTATAACAAGCAAGGTGGGAGGAGTCTCGCCCCCTTTTCGGTCCATGCTTCTGACCAGGACGGTTCCCGTTCCCTGACTGCTGATATCAGGCCCTCCTGCCGGTCTGCACGTCTGTTTAACCGGGGACGTGAGCACATTCCTGTTAATTCCTCTTTCCCTCTTGCTGGGAGGTTTCCTTTGGGGAGAAGGTTTGGTTGGTTTGGAGTTTCACCTGTTAGCTGGAGCCACCTCGGTGAGCCTGTTGTTGGTTCCTGTCACTATGTGCTATTTCATATTCTGTGTTAAGCTCTCCTCGTCTCTGTATAAATACAAAAACCTCACTGTGTCTAAAACCTCGTTTCTGCTGTTTTCCCTCACTCTCCTGCTCTGGGAGTGGACTTTTTGACTGGGTACCAGGCAGTTGGCATTTTGCCAGCTCAAACTATAACAGCCTCAAGCTTTGCAAGGGGAAGTTCAAGTTGGTCATCAGGAAGAATTTCTTCTCTGAAAGGGTGGTTAAGCAGTGGAGAGGGGTTCCCAGGGAAGTGGTGGAGTGACCATACCTGAAAGTGGTCAAGAAATGACTGGATGATACACTCAGTGTTGTGCCTTCATTAACATGGTGATGTTCAATCAAAGGTTGGTCTGGGGAATCTTGGAGGTCTTTTCCAACCTTAATGATGCTATGATTCTATGATTCTATTTCACAGCCTCTCTTGGTAATGGTTCCAGTATTTGACCCAGTTGTCCTGAAGTTTTTTCCCCAATATTTAATTTTCATTTCTTTTGTTGATACTTATGTCCATTGCCTATGCTTCTATTGATCTCAGAATCACAGAATGTGCTGAGTTGGAAGGAATCCACAACGATCATCATGTTCAAGCCTCAGCCCTGCACAGGACCATTCCCAAGAGTCACACCATGAGCCTGAAAGTATCATCTAAACACTTCTTGGACTCTGTCAGGCTTGGTGCTGTGACCACTTTCGTGGTGAACCTGTTCCAGTGCCTGACTACCCTCTGAGTGAACCAACCAAAACCTCTCCTGACACAACTTCAGGTCATTTCCTCAGGTCCGTCACTGGTCACCACAGAGAATAGATCAGTGCCTGACCCTCCTCTTCCCCTCATGAGGAAGTTGCAACTGCAGTGAGGTCACCTCTCGGACTCCTCTTCTCCAGGCTGAACAGACCAAGTGAGCATCTCTGAGAGGAGTCTGGCTCAATCTTCTGTAAGCACAGCCCTTTCTTAAACACATTTGTGTTGCACCTTTCTAGGCATCACGGCATTGGATAGTCCTGCAAGGATACCACTATAAGTCAATTTTGGCCTTGGAGACCACCAACATTCATTTTGAATTCTGATCACCTTCAAATTCTTTCAGTGTCAGAGAGTACCAGAAAAGTCACTTAACATGACTGCAAATATAGAGATGTAGGTGGAGGCTGCCTAGAAGAGGCATAAGATGCTGCAAGATGGAAAAACATGAACTTTCAAAAACCTGATGACTTGTGGCTTCTCCTGATACATACTAACAGAGTTGGGGCAGAACTGAGCTAAATGACTCTCTCAAAGATAATTAATATAGGCAGTATCAACTATGAACTCAGCCATGGCCTCTAAGCCATTCCTACCAAGGATAGGAATTCAGCCATGATACCAAGGTAGAATATTTTAAGTATAAGTCACAGGAATGTAAGAAAGGGTCCAGCTATTGAAAATGAATATTATGGACAGATTTTGATCATACCTGAAGCCAAGCAGCAGTTTTGCCTTTGCTTTTCAATAAATTAGATTATTCCACTTGCAATATACTGTCAGTCTCTCAAGGCCACCCTTGGAGTAAACTAGAACTTTGCTTTAGAGAATAATTTATTTCTTATGTCATGTATGTAGAAAAAGTGATACATATCTCCAAATGTGACTACTCTTAATTTCAGAATCTTGCTCATTAATTTGCAATAATGAGATGTAATGAATATTTATAGAAGATTTTATCTATACCTATTAATTTACCATGAAATGCCACTTATATCTCTGCATTTTGAGTTAATAATGCAAGGCAGAATTAAATGGAAATCTTATAAACCTTCTCTTTGCAATGAGAGGCTTGGATATTATCTTTAAAGGGTAATATGTTCTGTAAAAATGCAAGTTCAGTATGTAGTTCACTGGCTACATGAGAACTGAATGACTCCATGGATGTAATTTTACTACTAATATTGGTCATCATTTTCCCCCTTGTATTTTAGGCACAAGCTCAAAAAACCTGCCTGTATTTCTGCACTAAGTAGAAACTGAATGTCCTCACTTCCATTGATTATTTTGAGACTCTCCAAAAATCTTTCACTTGGATGAAAGATCAAAGAAAAAGCCATGATTATAGCTCATATGGTTTTCACCTTTGATAAAAGGTTTCAGTCTCAGTCTCCAATCATATGTCTACTGCATGAGACTCTATTTTGGCAGTGGTCTCCCCTCTTTAGTTGCAACTTTATATGTTACTTCTTTTGTTACATAGTTTCTAAAAGAAGGTCTGGTTGATCGAACAAATTCATTTTAATATTGTTTTATGAAAAAATTATTGCAGAAATTTCTTTGAGGTGCTGAATTTTTCCCATTAATGAGTTCAAAATGTTAAAAAGTGAGTAGATGTATTCAGAAAAAGAAGGGTGACAAGAAAGAACAATCATGTTCATAACATTTTTTCAGGTTTTTTTTCTGTACTTTTTTCCCTTTGGTATAGTTAGATTTCCCTTGAGATTTCTAGTGAGTGGAGATGTGAAAATAACTTCTGGTCTTCAAAATTCACCAGCATTTTATGTTCTGTAACTGTGCTTTTCACCTGAGAGGCAATTCTAACTAAATCAGTTAAAGCTCACTGGATTAAAGACTTTGTAAGGTATAAATTTATTGAGTTTGAACACATTTACAAAGCAATTCTACATCAAAAATTGGTGTTTAATATGACCCTTTCTTGCTTGTACAAATTAATAATAATTGTCCTTTACTGTAAGTCTGATTTGAGGCTTTTGCCTCTTACTACAAAAATACATATACTGCAGCATAAATGTCCAAATATAATGCTGACTATCTCTTGATTTTGTTACAGTAAAAAACCAGGGCTCTTTATTCTATTAATTCTCTACCTGATTAATTCTTTATTCTATTGACTGTCAATCAATGCTAGCAGAAGAATTTGGGTTCCATTAGACAGAATTCTGAGAAGGGACTCCTCCTGGGAGAGCAAATGCCTTTCTCTTGGGAGCTCTGGTTACAGAAGTCAGACAGAAGGGCCTGAAAAGGGCCTCCTGGAGTCTGGGGCTGGGAGAGGGGGTGAGTGGGTGATGTTTGGCTTTTTGCCACATAGTTTGCAAAATGAACTAGCCTAGAAATCAGTTTTTCTGCATGGACAGCTATATTCTGTCAGAATTTTGAAAACAACACTGTTTGTCTCTCTGAAGGCAAGTGAAATGTGAAAGGAGATGACAGCCAGATATAAGCATAGCTACTCTCAGAGCATAAACAAATATACTTTTCCATCAAAAGTACCTTTATTGAAGCTTTGGGTTCAGCTCAGCTTCTCAAACCCTTAACAAACCTTTCTGAATACCGATTTGAAATACAAATGGTATGTGCTGTATTTATTCCCTTTGCTAACTACCAAAAGCTTTCACAACAGTTTTTTGTCCACGCAAAATATTAGGAGTGTGTCTATACCCATGTTTACATGCAGACTTGAGTAACAGTGTACTGAAAATTAAGACTACACTATTCATCCCTTGTCTTTCATCCATCTCCTACCTTACAAGTTTCATGTCTCAGACCAGAAAGCAGAAGAAAATGTGTAATGACCAAGATAATGAATCATGCAACCAAGTGGTAAGCAGTCCATATCTCACACATAAACAGCCTACATACTCAATATGAGGAAATTCAGCAAGTGTCTAGCAACCATAACTCATTTTTGTTGAAGTCAAGATTGTATTATCCTTCTTTTTTTCCTTTCTACACTATTCTGTTATACGAAAATCTTTGTAATAAATCTGACTTTTGCAATTTTCCCTGCCACACTTCAGGTTTCTTATATTTGTACAACTCGTGGACATGATTATTTTCTGCTATTTTCCTGATAGAAAACCAATTTTAAAAAGCTCCACCTTGGTTTGATGGTAAAGATATTCAAGGTCATGTCTCATTAGACAGAAAGGCAGCAGTGGATGCCCTTACTTGTCAAGGTTACACCAGTTGTTTGATTAGAGGTACGTGGCTAACACTATGATGAACTCGAACTAGGGCAAGGACTTTGGCTTGGACCCTGATTTAGTCCTAACTCTGCTGCACAAAACAATGCACACTGGCATGCTCAAATAGCAATATTGATTTCAAATGCAAGTGTAAATAATTTCAAATTAACAAGAGGATTTGGGATTTTGTTTAATTATCATTTAGTGGCATATTGTATGCTCTTTTGGAAAACAGTACAGAAATTGGAGAAAATTAAAGGATGGAGACATCGGCATAAATGAAAGCACTGAACGGGCCCTTGCAAAGCGACTGGGAAAAGCAGAAACTGGATTTGGATTCATGAACAAACAGTGTCCATGGAATTTTGCTGCATTCAGAAAATAAACATTCTTGAATTCTTGAATTCAGCTACCCTGCTGCATGATCAATTTCTCTTCCTAATGACACTAGACTTAGATGCTCAGTACAAAACATCATAATGTCATTGTTATGAAATACAGGCTGATCTAGCTCAGTTAGGAATGAAACAGTCTCCTTGTCCCCTCTCAAAAAAAAAAAAAAAAAGAGAAAGAAAATAAAAAGAAAAGCAGGTGCTGAGATGAAGCACATGTACTAAATGAAATAGCATCTCTGTAAATAATACTTTAACAAATGCTGCTGGTAGGGAATACCATAATGACAGAACTGAAAGAGAGTGATGTGCTTGGGCCTAGCCTTAAAAATTGAATATCTTGAGCAATGCACTTCTCCAGCAATTTCATGCATTTTCTCAGCTAATCTCACATCACCAATATCAAGCTTGTCATATTGATTTTAAAGGGGAGGAAAAAAAAAAAAAAGGGAAGGTAGTTTGCCTTTGTCAATCCTGAACACGGTTGCCGGGCAACTTGATGACCTGACTTGGGATGGATTGTTACAGTGACCTGACTGAATACCCTCAAAGCACCTGAGAATTTGTAAAGAAAATATGGAAAGTTGAATTATTTCTGCAATAATAAGTATTCTATTTAGTGTGTTAAAATTGAAGTAAGTAATTATTTTAATATAACTTTCTTTTTACAAATACAGACTGTTTCTTAGAGCTGTAATTCCAGAGGGCTAAGTAAGGAAGATCTGTGCAGATTAAGCTAAGAAGTTTCAAAAAATTTTTTGAAGTGCTGATTTTTTAGAAACCTATTTTTCTTCATTTTGCTGCAAGTAATACTTTGTATATTCAGAGTGAGATTCTAAACATAACTACATCATGTATATAATAGCATTGCTAATATTACTTTTCTTACTATAGTTAGAGCTTGCTTTCCCAAATACTAACCATAGTGATACTGGGTGAAATTAGGTGACTTTTTATGAAACATGCATTGAAATAGACAAAAGAGGCAATGGGCGGAAACTGATGTACAGGAATTTCCACCTAAATATGAGAAAGAACTTTACTGTGTGGGTGACTGTGCACTGGAACAGATTGGCCAGAGAGGTTGTGGAGATATTCAAGAACCATCTGGACACAGTTCTGGACAATGTGCTCAGCAATGACCCTACTTTAGAAAGAAGGTTGGACCAGATGACCCATTGTGGTCCCTTCCAACCCGGCCCATTCTGTGATTCTGTGAAATGATCCAACCATTGTTTAATATATCTACCATATCAGCAGTGTCTGAATTTCTGTGTACCAACAAGTGCAAACAGAAGGAAGGCACTCAGTCTTATCTCTAACAACATGTTCTGAGGCACTTGATGTTTTCCTAATTTTCGCTTAATAAAATCATAAGAAGACAACTCAATATTTCACTGTGAAGGGTACTACACTCTTTGTAGAAATGAAGCATCTGAGAGAAATGTTTCTTACTGAGAGGTAGACATAATAATTGAAAATACAGAAGGTTTTATGAATTATTTGAAGCTGAAGGGAATACTTTGCAATCCCATTACTTTATAGTAGCCTTGATAAGATTATGGTTAGTATGTGAAACAAAACACTTTGAGGAAAGCACAATGAAAGATATAAAATTTACCCATCCTAAACTCAATTAGAAATTGTCATGTAAGAGCATTCCAGACTGAAGCTTTCTATGAGCAACTTTACCATCATGAACATTTGACAGGCAGAAGCTTAGGAAAAACTATCTTCTACATAAAGAAGTGAAGAAAATAATATTTTTCCCTTTCCCCATAGGTTTGTTTCCTTCCTCAGATGCAGCGAGCACTAGTCACAAGACTGTATGTTGGGTGGAGTGCCTTGTAATACTGAGAAACTCAGATTTAGCTGGTGTGTCCTTCTGGTGCTCAGTGTTGAAACGACTGCCAGATGCTGGAGTAGGAAACTATTTTCCCAAGGTCAGAGTCTTAGGAACCAGTTTATTTCCTTAGTACCAAGGGCAGTAGTTCATGTGTTCAGTCAAATCTGATGTGCTTCAGTGGAATACTGTGAGGCTTTTGGACTTTTTTCTTTTAGTACATAAGTTTATAAACGTGGTGAATGCTATTTGTTGTGGTAAAGGAGGGCAGAAAATAAAAGCTTATTGTACAGGCACCTGTATGAAAATGAGCTGAACTACATCACTCAAATAGCTTTTTTTTTCATCATATGTTTTAAGGTGCTTGATTTGCATTACTGGGTGGGCATGAGTTAGATGGGGCTACTACTGTTGTGTGGGTGACTGCACACTGAAATTGGTTGCCTAGAGAGGCTGTGGATTCTCCCTCACTAGAGATATTCAAGAACCTTTTGGACCAATTCTGTTCAATGTGCTCTAGGATGACCCTGCTTGAGCATAGAGGTTGGACCAGATGACTCACTTTGGTCCCTTCCAACCTGACCCATTCTGTGATTCTGTGATTATCAATGTAGATGACATTCATCAAGAAATAAAAAAAAGTCTGTATACATCATAGACAGTTTCCTCAACCTCTTAAAAGCCTGAAAGGGTTTTAGTACTGCCTGGATCTGGAGATTTCCCTTTTCCAATTTTGTCTGCATTGAGGAGTAGAAATCATAAAGGTCAACCAAATAATTTCAGATTCTTTGTGAAAATTATTTATTTTCATTATTCTTGTGGAGTGTTCAATAACAATCTGGCATTTGCTTAACAAGACAACATCTTTTCTGTTCACAGGTCTTTTTTTCAGAAATTAACAGTCTACAAAAGATAATGAGCTCAGTGAATCTTATTAACACAAGTTACAGCTGACTGACAAGTAAGTACATGGCTGTCATGTAATGTAATCATGGTGTTATAATTCAATTAACTATTGATTTTAGTAACCCATAATGTATTCGAACTGCTGAAAAAAATCATTCAATATTTGTAGAGTTTTATGATTAATATAAATTATATTAGTCCCAGACACTATTGAATTCAGACATGATAAAAATGTATGTATTTTGTGTTTAGTAAAAGTACTGTTTGTTTTCGTGTATTAGTAACTATAAGCTATACTCAATTATCTTTGACTCAATCAAACTGATTATACTTGGAAATAAAGTAGGGACTATTTGCTGTTTATTTAACACCTATGTAGATCTGATGCTTTATCATTTGGCACTTGTGCAGTCATTTGTACCTATGCAAAATGAATACAAAGTAGGCATGAAGCCTTATTTTCCAGACTGTTGATTTATCTACCCCTTTGGACTAGCACAGATGACTGCACAAATGGCAAAGTGTGTTGCTCTCAGGCATGAAGAGAGAGTTGTGTGTCCAATTACAAATGTTAGGCTGAACTGCCAGATGCACTAATACTTCAATGAGTCTCAGGCCACCCTAATACTTCTTTTACACTGGGGGCTTAGAAAGTGGAAGGTGAGAGAGAACTTACCCTATTTTCTCAGCTATGACTTCATTAATTTCTCATTGATGGTAGTAGTCAAGCAGTCAAACTGGTGGAGCCATTAGTGCTTTCCTCCTTCAAGTTTTGCCATAGCTGTTACAAGAGAAGAAGCATAGAAAGGTAGAAGAAGCTATGTCTATTTTTTTCCATCAAAGGAGGTAAAGGGTGTAATATATTTGACTGAGTCTGTTCAGGGAAATAAAGAAACACCTAAGCCACTACATACTCCCTACATCCTGGTCCAACATTTTAAGAAAGGCAGCCGTGGCTTACTTTATGATCATTGTTGATCTCATGCTAGCAATTACTTATTTTCAAAAATATTTATCACAATGATTACTTTAAGACCCTCATCAACAGCATTTATCTACTTACTTGTTCATTTTTTATTAGATAGAAGTGATCGATTTAGAAGTACAGTCATAAGGCATAAATCTATGTATTATATTTACTTGATTATATGAATCTGCTCTACTTAAAAATTGCTGGTGTGCAGGCAGATCTTCAAGAACCATGTCATATTGAACTTTTGTATCTAAAGTCCAATTCAGATTAGGTCCTGAATTCCTACTTTTATGGATGTGGTCCATCAGTTAGTTCTTCACCAGCAAATGCAGTCACCAGAGCTCTCCTACAGCAACCATCCAGACTTCTGGTGTGTGACTTCTGTTTGTACTATATTAGAGGCAAAAGACTTTAGGTTCTTATATGGCAAAGTGATACTTTCCTAAAATTTACTGATGCCTTTATTGGCTTGCTTGTATTTTGGCTCATGATGCATTGGTATGAAATTTTTTAGTTGTATGAAAGTCCACCACACCCTGTGTCCTGAAGCTGGTTACAGCAAAAGCTTCAAAACCTCAGTCTTTTACCTGACAGATATATCAATCTACTTAAATGACTGTGTCTTCCTAGTTTGACTACATACCAATTATAATAACAGCCTGAAAAGACTGACAAATAATATAAGTATTTCAAGGGAAGAGCCTTTTATGAATATGACACATAATTTACATGTAGAGAATAGTATATTAAAACGACTTAGTAAAAAGAAAAACAATTGCAGACAATTACTTTTTAATGCCATTGTTTACCTTATTTCTTGTTCCAATATGGCCCATACCCAGACAATTTTCTTTGTTACTGGCACTGTCAGAAGACAACAGCCGCAAGTTAAATGTAATAAGCAGTCAGTCTGCCTACATTTGGGAAAGTAATAAGTTATCTCACTCTCACAAATGGGTACCTATCACCAGCCCCTGAGTATAACCATTTTAATATATGTGGCATCTTGGATGAAGAATGCTTTTCATATGTAGTTTTAAAAGAAGCAGTTCCTGAGCATGACTCAATTTTGCTGTTTTATGAATTCTTTTCTAAGAGATATATCCCTATAACAGATGAAAGTAGCACAGGTAGGGAATCCTTCTGCAGCTTTCATTTTGCTAGTGTGACTGACATTGAAGAATTGGTGGCAAGGGCATCTGCTATGTCCCATAAAAATCCTCATACGGTGCCTGCTAACCATCTTATAAGATTGTGAGCCCATGAATTCATTTTCTGCAAGTTTGTTCTCTAAGATAAATATGTAAGAGCAGGTAAGATGTATCTGTAGTTTTTACTGTTTTGCTGCAAGTTTCTTGTAGAGGTTTTCATTGATATTGTCTGTGAAGGGCTGTGATTCTTCAATGGAAGAAAAGTGAGTTAGGACTGGATACATTTTGCTGTTCACAAGCTGACGTGTTTTCTTTTTCTCTGTATACTCAGATTTTTGAATAATGAAGGCATATAAACATCTTCATTCAATCTTTTTGTTCATTTTATTCAATATATACCTCCAACCACAAGGAATAAAACAACATGGTAGTGTGTAAATAAAAACAAAAGGTGCTGTTTAGAATAGAGGAGTACAGAAACATCCCTCCACCTACTGTGATGGCCCTGCAACATTGTCAGCTTGCAGTCACAGCAGTCTATCAAAACCAGCATTATTTGACAGATAGTCAAACTCTGTTGAAAGCAAACTCTATTTAAGGTATTAATAATGATACAAAATGATTATAATGATTCATATATAGGAAAAATCCTTAATGAAATCAGACTCTAATTCTTGTTAAACTTTGCTTTTATGTGCACCTGAGTTGATTACTAAATTTAAAATCATGCAACTGATTGCTGAGAACTGTAGCCTCAAGGATGGCCAGGCCCTGTAACAACCCTTAACAGCCCTTAACTATCCAGGCTCTCAGTACAAGCTGGGTGCTTCTGATGTTCACTGAAAAGGGACCTGAGTTAATCAGAAATGGAGATGCAATGGAGCAAAGTTTATATTGGCAGGCAAGATATTTATGCTTATGGCTGAGCCAGCAACATGAGTGGGCAGCCTTGTGTCTTGCCTTCAACCCTATTGACTCCACCTGTTTGCAGTCAGCTTCAAGCCCATGAACTTGGATTTCCCTACACACATGTGTACGCATCTGTAAAAGCAGATGTGGACCTTTTGCAGGCTGTGGGCACTCCAGTATGTCTCTTTTTAGGAACATTCAAGGTCAGGATTGTGTCATCCAGGGTCCAACATGATTTTGTACAGAGAACAGGTCCTTGGAGCACCGTTGTGGGAACCACCTGGGACATTCCTGTTCTCTTGTATGCATTCACCTAAATCTTATTAGGATGATGTTTAACATCCTTAACTAAGAATACAGACTGGGGGCATGACAACTCAATAAATAAAGACAAAAGTGGGAATGATCTGTCTAGAGAGAGTCACATAACACTGTGAGTTGGAAGGGACAGACAAGGGTAATCAACTCCAAGTGTTAAGTGAAAGGTCTTTACAAGGATCAAACCCATGACCTTGGTGTTATTAACACCATGCTCTAACCAACTGAGCTAATCTTTTTGTCTCTCTATTCCAGTAGTAACCTCTAAATTTATATGTCTTTCCAGGCAGGGTTTCCTTGCAGGAGAATCACCTCAAACCTTTGGCAAAATTCTGTGAGACCATGATTAAAGCTAAATCTGATATTTACATGGACCACCCCTTATATGTTATCACCCTGCAATCTTGTCCCTCAGCAACATGTGAGCAAAAGATGTGGCCACATGTTAGGATACCAGTTGGTGCAGATGGAATCCCTGCAAGTAAATATTGCTGCTGCTCACATGTCTCAGTCTGGACAACTGATCACCTGTAGGTAAAGGTCTTGGCCATAAAATTTCTCATGACAAATACTGTCATGGTACCATAGTATCTTGTTAATTATCAAGTTCTGCTATCTGGGAAAGAAAGAGGTCGGTATTTGAATGGTGACATAAAAATAATTTGAGCGAACCAGCTTCTTACTTGACTATGCCATGTTGTGGGCATACTGTTCCAGAGCGCCTAAGAAATGTAAGAGAGCAGCCCCAGGCAATACTGCAAGGGGCATGTGTTATTGCAGAGATTTAAAAAACAAAGCTGACAAGCAGACTTGCCTAAATTGGATGGGTTGATGCTTGCTCAGGGTTGTCACTAATTCAATGCAGATTGTCTGTGCAATACGAGTGCTCAGTTTCAAAAGAAACAGGGTGGGAAAAGTGTGTGCAATCCTCAGGACATTCTGATTGCAAAGGGCATGGTTGGAGCTGATTAGCCTGTTTACCCTGTCAGTTTTCACACACAGCCAGATAGGCAGTCTCATGTATTTCCTCAAGCAGATCCGGGGGAAGGCTGAGGAAGAAAATGAAATCCAGTTTCAATTCCATTTTTTACTCACCCTGTTGTTGTAATCAGGAATAGTGCTTTAGCTGGAGATCTCTTATCATAAAGGGGAAGAAAGGGCTAATTTCTAGGACTATCATTGTGACAGATCAATAGTTCCTGAACCTACTACCTCACCTTTGCCTGCCAGGAATGAAATTTATTAATCAGTTAATCAATTGGTAATAACACAAAACCCACTTGCTTTTACTTTCAAAATTTTGGTTCTGGATCACAAAGGGACTAATCTTTTCATTTCACTTTAAGGTACTTTTATAATTTATGTACTTAGTGGGTTTTCCCCTTTCACACTAGGAGACTTTTTTATTTAACAAGAATAGAAGTCTTCCTTTCTAAATGGTTTACTGTGCTCCCATGGTTTGAAGTCACAGCCTGGCTCCTTCCCTGGGTGGTCCTATGGTCTCTTCTCCAGTCTCGGATGTTTCCAAAAGCGTACTTGCGTTATTGCTGGTTTTTAACAAAAGGAGGAATTTTCTTTCTGTAATTTTAAATCCCTACTTCTTACACTTAAGTCTAGGAGCATCTCAAATGCAAGAAATCTTGATAAAAGGGAAGACATTTGGAGTATGACATTTGTCTTCCTAAGTGACTGTTACGTGTGATGGGACCTGCTGTCATGGAGAGGGCTGAACACCTGCCTGCCTGTGGGAAGCAGTGAATTCATTCCTTGTTTTGCTTTTCTTGTATGTCTGGCTTTTGTTTGCCCTATTGAACTGTCTTTATCTCAACCCACAAGTGTTCTACCTTTTACCCTTCAGATTCTCTCTCTGCTCCCACTTGTGGGGGAGTGAGGGAACATCTGCACAGAGTTGTTGCTGCTTGCTGCGAAGAAACCACAATATTAGGATAGGTAAAAATTATGCTCTTTTTCATTCTTTATATAACTTCTAAATACTTGTAGAGAAATTCCTTGAGTAGGGCACATGACACCAAATTTCAGACATTCAAAATTTAGGTCTCAGGTCTAAGCTATTTTGATAAGTTTCTGATCTAAATTAGAGAAATGAGTGTGTTGGATAGTAATTTCCATCTCATTTTAGGATGCTTCTTCCATCCTCTCACTCCATCTCACCAGGCCCTAGGAAGGGAAAGTCTTCCTTAAAAAATATATAAATGAAGAATTTTGAATTGGTAGCAGAAGTCTTCAGTAGGAAAATAGAGACCACCAAAGAATCAAGCCTGTTATCTAAGCGATCTTCAGGCATTTCATGAAAGAGAATGGCAGAACAAGCACAAAACCAGTAGGCTAAAAGACCACCTGGTTCTGATTACACTAGGCTGTTCTAGCACAGTAAAAAGGCTTGGTAGACAGCGTAAATATAATTTACTCCCACTGGAAGACATTTTATCCCTGTTGTCTTCAGATTTATTCCAATCTGAATGGAACTGCAGTAAAACTGAAAATTGAGAAATATGTATCTTTTTAATGACAGATTATTTTATGTGCTTGCTTCATTTTAAACAAAAGGATTTTATTTAAAAAAAAAAACCCAACAAATTAATCCAAGACAATTTTGGTGCCTCAGACCGATAGCTTAGGACAAATTGGCAGCTACAAATTCCTTGTTGCCTGTGTAATGCATAAGCACATTTTCAGAATGGTATTTACTTAAGCATAGAAAGTACCTTTCCTAGAAATAACATTGTTATGCAAATAGTTCCTTGCCCAAGTTTTCAATTTAAAATAACAAGGCAATACATTTTATGAGTTATCTCAGTGATAATGTGTAGAAAATACCTCATTTCTGAGCAGAGAAATTAAGACTTAGATCTGTAGCATAAGGACACTCACATAGCACAAGGACCACCTTGAAGGAACTCCAGAATTTTAATTTGTAGACACCTGTTTGCACCAAAATCCTCCACTGCAGTTGTCTGCCTCCTAGAAATTGGATTATGTATTTATTTATGTGCCTCTAAAAGTGACATAAAGCTACTTTCTGTGTAGGGAGATGCCTAGCTTGACTAAAGCCAGCATGAAGGCATCAGCTAGTGGGTAGGAACAACTGCAGCTGAAGGAGAACCATCAACTCTCTGTAGTGTCCTGGTACCAGACTGGAGTCTGCAGGGAACATTGCTTTTCATTCTGGGTCATTTTATTGATCTCTGCAATTTTGAGTGGTAAAAGCAAGATAGAGCACTGGCTCCACTCCAGCTCTCCTAGAATAGACATTTCCAAGTTCTGGTGATGGGATAACACTTAATCTGTTGCACCAGATGATGTAGCCTCTAACAGCATTACCCTGGAATGAACTAACCTGTAAACCAGTAGTTCTAAAGGGTCATTTTGCAAACTATTTTATAAAAGTAAGGGAACAATGTATCATTCATAAAGTTCACCTTTTTAAGAGTCCACAGGGGAAAAAAGGAATAGACAAAATCCAAACAGGAATACATATATGCACGTGTACCTGTACTTAAGGCTTAGTGTATCATTGTCTTGGGTTGAGCTGGCAAAATGCCAACTGCCCAAAGAACAGAGTTAGCCTCTGGCTGAGAAAAGGGAGAAGGGGGAAAAAACTCTCAAACTAGGTTTATACTGAAACTAACTGTATATATTTATACAGAAAAGAGAAAACGAAAACTACAATATAACACACACTTACACAAGTTATATATAACAAGAAATAACCTCCTACTCCCTAGTTAATACAAAGTCTATTACTCTGGATCTATAAGTACTCTAAAAGACACCTAGCAAGAAACAGAAAGAGTAACAACAAAATGTTTCTACTTCTCTGAATTCAAACAAAATGCAAACAGCGGCAGCAAGAGCAACAGGGCCTACTCCAACAAGACAGGAGCTGCACCACATCCGGCTTGTATTTTGGCCATGGTGGAACTGACCTAACACCTCCCACTGCTGCACTCGTATCTTAGGTTTGCGTCATCTGGTATGAAATATTTCCTTGGTTACCCAGTCAGGTGATAGCTGTCTCCCAATCCACATAGATTCTCTGAGCCTGCTAATTTGAGGTCTAGCTAAAACCACTACAATCATATAAGCTTGAGACAAGCATGTTTTCTAAATTGGGATCCCAGTGCTACTTTGGACTTTTAAAAACAATGAGGAAAAATACATATGTATACACATATAAATACACTCAACTCACACAAATCATTTGGAGATTGATAACTCGTTCCTATGTGAGCATCTCTGAGGACATGGGGGAGGAACACATGATTTGTGGTTCCTAGCTAGCTAGCTTAAGGATGTGCCAAATACCTTCTGACAATGCTTTCCAGGACAAGCCAAATTCTGAGCATATGCACATGTGTACCTCTAGATTTTCGGGGAAATTTAGAGTAAAAGAGAAAAACAGAACTGATTTTAGAATTCGGATTCCTCAGAATTCAGATGGCTATACCTTATGTTAGGATTTTCATACATCTACTGGAAAGATGTAACAACATCTCCTTTATTTTATCTCTTAATTGTTTGCCCCAGCATCTTTGCTGAAGATCTGCCATCAAATTATTTTAAGAAGTTATATAATTGTATTACGCTGTACTGTACTAAGCAGTTTTGCTAAATAACATGTGCAGCTTGCTATGGAATATTCTTGTGTGGGAATATATCTATGCTGCACATCTAATTAGAAATGCCCAGACTAGCAGTTTGTTCAGTTTTGTTCAGTATCCTTAAAATGTACAGAAGATGCTGACACACGATGTTCAAATACTTTCCCATAGGCAGAGGATGACAGTCAACTCAGCATTCCCAGTATGACATACATTTACAATTCCCTTACATCATTTCTCCTAAGGTTCCATGCGGCACTGCTGACAGGTAATGAGGCTCTTCAAGTATGATCTTTTGCATTTCAGTATTATCACTGGTTTCTAATAATTGAATGTGGGGTAGCAGGTACGGAGAATTTTTAATCACATTTCAAAACATTCGGAAAATAATCTGATCAGAAAATTCAGTCTGCCACTGCAGATGCCTTTAATTTTTCTAATCACCTGGGGTTTCAGACATAAGTGTAACTGACATTTTCTGAATTGAAAACAAAAATACTTAGCAGGCTTGTGACCTTACTTTGTTACTATAATGCCATCAGGATTTTCAGAACTGTTTTCTCTTCACTGTGCTTTTGAAATAGGTAAGAAGGGACCATAATTTAGATCTTTCAGAAGCCTGTAAGCTTAAGAAGACAACCAAAACAGGGCCAACAGATGTGAAAGTGTTCACACACAATTTCCACTCCTATATATAATCACAAAAGATTCAGGACCTCAGTAAAATATAGCCTGAACCATCCATGACACGATTTTGTGCGGTCCATGCAGCCAGCATAGCTGTCTGCTGTTTTGTTCTTCACCCAAGAGTTCTGGTGGGACTACTGAAGTCGCGCCAAATTCAACCGATTTTCTTGCACACTCGAAATGGCACAGCTAGAGTTGGCCTTTCCTGCCTGATAACTTGGTCATTTGCTCACGCAGAGGTCCAGGCTCCCACTGAGGCCTGCTCTCAAAGGGAGTAGGGAGGCTGAAACTGCTGTCATGTAGCCAAAACAGATATTACCGTTTTGGCACTCAGTGGAAAATGATTAGGTGTATCATGCCTCTGTGTGAGACAGACACTTTCATTAAGTTCCTGTGGGTATTAGTAATGCAGTCCTTTCCCAAATAAATGTTAAGGTGGGTGAACTGCTTTGTCGTTCAAAATAACTTGTCACACCATGTTTTCACTGCATATTCTTCCTCTTCAAGCAATGAATGTTGTTCTTAAAGGCAAATGCAATCCATGAACTAAAGAAGATTTGTGGTTGAAGTGTTATGGAAATGTGTCTCCCATCTACAGATGCATGGAGTGTAATAAAATCTAGTATGAATCTGGACTTTCTAAGATGCTGCAATGATATCAGACCCATTTCATAAAGCTTGATAGGGTCTGAAAGAGGTTTATCTAAGTGGCAGGTAAGTGTCTGCAGCTATCTAGAACAGTAAGATTCAGTACAAGCAATCCCATTTTCTGAAAGGTTCTCTTTTATAAGGGAAAAACAATTTACAATATTTTCCTATAAATGAGGAAAAAGGGCAAATATATTATCTTCCATGAGTAATGTAGATATTAGTGTCCCTGTGGACAGAGCAGTCCAAAGCAACACTGAACTCTATTGCTGAAGTGATGTGTATCTTTTAAGTGTCTAAGAAGTTTATGTGCAGTTTAATAGGATCAGTATTAGCAGCATTAGCACTGATGCTTAAATGGGCACTCTGATCCAGCCTTAAGCTCTGTGAGTCCTGAAGACAACACTTATTACAGAACATAATGCCATTAAAATTAAATATGAGTACACATCAATTTCAGTGTCAGGAGACGTACTGTAAAGATCAACAATAATTCTAGCTTCAGATCTCTCTGGAAGCCCATAAAGCTTGAATATCATAGCATGAGCTATACAGAAATTAGAGCAGTTTGAATAGTACTTAGGGATATAAAATATTTTTATTTTTATCTTTCACTTTTATAGAGCATTTCTGCAATTTAGAAATTCATGTAAGTGAAGTGTATCTTAACATTGTACACAAATGAGAATATTTGAAAAGCCTTTAACGTTGTTATTTGTGATCTGAACCTGGGTACCTCAGATATCTATGTGTCATATGAATGTTTCCAACTCAGTTGTGAAATTGTACAGTTCTGTAAGTACTGAAAAATTCAGAACTGGTGTAACTAAACTGAAATGCTAACATGAAAAAAAGAATGAGATTAACTGGCATGTCCCAGCTATTTTTTGCCACTTCCATGGTGCAAGAAAACAGTAAATCTGTGCTGTCTGTTGTGCTGTGGCTGGTCAATTACTGTTTTAGGACTTCAGGCTAGCACAAGGTAGATGAAGAGTATTGGTGGATCTGGCTAAAATATTCAAAATTATTCTTTCTTGCCTTCATCCAGCTTTGAAGAAAATATATTAACTGCATCCAGAATATAATAAAACTACCAGAGTTTCCAGTGCTGAAGCAATAATTCTTTTAATAAAAGGTCTGGCAATAGTTCCTACCCAAAAGCTGTACTCAAAATGTGTGCTTAGGCTCATTAAGGGACTAATGCTGTGGGAGTTTGAGCTCCTGCACATCAGCTGGTGTGCAGTAACCCATCTGTGCTTGGTTTACTGTAAACCCTTCTGAGTCTGAGCCCTTGAGTCCTTTACACAAAACTTACCTTGTTCAGGGCCTTCCAGTCATTGTTTCCACAAGCCTTTCAACATGGCCTACAGCATTGGTCGACCCTCAGCAGAGGATCTGTAGATGAGCCCATCATCCTGCTTTTCTTCTTTCCTAAAACATCACTCCTCATGCTGGGGAACACAAACAGACAGAGCTGCCGCTGCCAGCATTTCCAGCTTCATTTTCCTAATTTTGTGTTCTTTTACCTCCTAACTCTTCTGTTATCTGATGATATTTAGATGTAAGATTAATTCCTAAAAAGATCACGTTTGCACAAGATCACTAATTCTGCCAGACTTCAGCTTTTGCAGGTGTCACTCCTAAGAAAACTGCATCCTGACTGAGTGAAACAATCATATGTGCTCCTTAAGGGCACCTGTAGCAACTCTCATTAGGTCATAGGAGTGAAGGAAGGTTAAACATGTGGGCTAAAAAAGGAACTGAAAGATCTGTGGATACTGGTGGACATCTTGGTGAACTCAGGAATGATATTACTGGAACAGGAAGATGGGATGCCACTGATTTGAAGCAGGGAAGCAGTACATTTGACAAAGGGGTAAGTCTCTGGGGTAGTAGTTGTATTAGAGTGGATCCATAAGGCAAAACGTAGAAGATCTGGCATGGGAAAGGTTTGGGAAGATAAGGTAATAATTAAGGAGATCTTTGAAAGAAAAGTTAAAAATTGACTGTAGAGAATTCACAGAGGCAAAGGTAGAGACAGGGGCACTAGGGGAGGACCAGAGAGCTTAGCTCTGATTAGGTCACTTAGCTCTGAAAAAGTGAGCTTTTTTCAGGCAGCCTATGCTCAGCAAGGACAGGAAACAGATAGATCCTGGATTACAAGTTTACCATCACCATGTTGTGAGCAACCTATCAATTTAAAGCTGGATGCATACTCATTGGCTGGTATTCCTCTATCCTATGTTTCCAATTAAGTGATTTGCTACACTCCCATCCCATCTTTACTTTGGAGTTGAATCTATTAATTCAGCTCAGAAGGCAAAAAACACACAAAAAAAGTCTTTGATATTGGTTCCAAGGCAGTGTTTAAATGAGGAAGGAGGAAGAACCCCTAATGTAGTTCAGGGTTAACCCCAATTGTCAGATTGTTCAGTGAGTAACTGAAAGGAGTTTGTGGCAAATTCAGTAGTAATGCAGAACAGCTCTGCCCACAAATACTCCTTTATACTGGCTGCACTATTTGTTTTATCATAAGTATTTTTTCTTCAGTTATCTGTTGTTTATTTGTCTTTTAGCTGATACTAATTCTAAGACAGGAAAAACACCGCAAAGGACCTGTGTGGTCCAAAAATCTATAAGTGGAAGGTTCTTCCTTAATATGTCTTACCTACTTTGTCCTGTAACAGCACTTGCTTGACTTTTTGGCATGGCCAGTATATGCCAGCACTAACGCGGTGTCAGGAAATCTCTGCAGATTGTTTCTGCAGAAAAACAGGTCACCTCTGCCACCACCCCAGATTCTGAGGGGATTCAGAGTACTTATCATGCATATCACGGAATAAACCCCCCTTGCCTACAGGGAAGACTCTGGCAAATCTCTTCCAAAGGACTCCATTAGGTTCTCAAGTACCTGAGTGAACTAGCTTCTTGGTGTTATGGGTTAGCAAAGTAGGCCTAAATTTAGGCCTTAAAGTTCAGACCAGGCTTGGGATTGTCAGCTGACTTGAGCTGAGCTGGGCTAGCTAACAGCTGACTTCTTCTAGCCAATAATATTTTATTCCATACCATACTACATCATCTCAAAAGGGGTAAGAGCCAGTGTGTGGGTGTGGCTTGGGCAGTTCCACCATGGCTGCACTAGAAGAAGAATGTGCCACAACTCTTCTACAATGCTAGGCCCCTGCTCCTGCTGTCGCTACTTGCGTTTTATTTGAGTTCAGGGAAGTAGAAATATTTTGTTGTTATACCTTCTCTTTCTTGCAGGGTGTCTTTTAGAGTACTTATAGATTTAGAGTAATACACTTTGTATTAATTGAGGAGTGGGAGGTTATTTCTTGTTATATATATATATATAACTTGTGCAAGTGTGTGTTATATTGTAGTTTTCTCTTAATTTTTTCTGTATAAATACGTATAGTTACTTTCAGCATAAACCTGGTTTAGAGGTTTGCTTTTCCTCTCCTTCTTCTTTTTCCCTTAGCTCGCTGGGGGGAGGAGGAACCTTTTCTTTCTGTCTTGGACACTTAGCATTTTGCCAGCTCAACCCAAGACACTTGGGTAGCCTTCTATCATATTAGAGGTGGTGATGGGGGAATTTATCTTTTACACATGCAGACATGAAAAATGTCTGCAAGGTCATTATGTAAATAAACAGCATTTATTTATCTCTTTTCCATCAACGCATTTATTCACTCATATATTAATAAAGCACCAATGCATGTATTAACAAAGAGGAAAACCACTATGTCTTTTTCTATAGCAGTGGCATTCTTGCAGTAAGGAACTCAAACAATTTCATGAGCAACAGCCCCGAACTACTCCTTCTGGAGTTCTAAAGAGTAAATGCTTATTCACCTATTTATAATGTTACACACTGTGTAACTCCAATTACAGTAATGTCATATCACAGGAAATGACAAAAGCTGTTTCTAAATACCTGGAAGAAGATTTTCCTAAACACAACTCACAGCAGCTAAGTAAATTAAATTTATAATATTCATGTTGATACTAGGTGAAATGAAAAGCATTTTACTACATTCTAGAGGTAGAGATTTAAGTTTTGCTGCAGAAGTTAGCTTATTACTGAAAGTGCATGTGTCACTGATGAGAGGTTTAACAAGGCTAGTAATTGAGAAGTGCAAGTTGTATTCTGTGCAGGGTTTTGCTCATCACAGAGGTTTGACATCTCTGCTGATGTCAGCTGCCATAATAGACCCTTGTCATTTGTACAGAAAAACAACACCTCATTACAAAGTGTATAATTTTTTCCATTCTCTTTTAATCTCACTCCACACTCACAGCCTAACTGAATGGCACTTAGTTCAAAACATGCTGAATTGTGCTGTTTTGGGATCATATGTCAATGCAACTAGAACAAGGTTGAAACTAACAGCTAAAATATTTTCATACTTAAATCTGAAAAGTATCATGAAACCTGAGAAAGAACTTTTTGAATGGGAAAGGACGGCTACAGTCCTCTTTTACAGTGAATGAATAAGCATTGTTATATGTCAAATTTATGCATTTTTAAATAGTGGAATGTAGATGTCTACAAAACAGTGGCTTTTCTCGATATTACTTGGTACAAACAATATTTGTTTGTCTCAGAATGTTGTACATTGAGAACATGGAGGGCAGAAGTTAACATTAACAAAGATTATTGCAGAACCTGAGGGAATTTTGCCAGGTTTATTGAGTTCACAGCCAAAGGACATAACAACTCACTTTTAATGGTATTTCTTAAAATCTTTCAAGAGGTTTCAGGGTAATAATGTCTCTTTGAAGACTGGTTTCCTAGCACAAGTTCTGTGATGACTTTTCTGCATGAAGATCCCCAGTAAAGGGCTAGTCACCCTGTGAAATTAGCAGTTTCAGAAAGTGATTCAGATCATTAACACTAAAGGATGGAAATAAGTATTTTTCCAGTTTGAGGGAATTTTATCTTCTGCAAGACAACATCAAATGGAAATCCAGCTGTTAGCCCCGTAAGCCAGTTTACTTATTAGGCAAATTGGTAGCTTCATTTTAACTGCTTCTGACTTAATTATGAAGAGGTGGTGTGATCTGCAGATCAGGAGCTGTAGAGCTGTACTCCCAGTCATGGAGCAGCAGAGTATTTGTGTGTGTGTATTGCAAAATGTTGTTGGGCTGAGCTCAGAGCACAGGGCACAGGACAGGATAGGGGACTGGAAAGGGACAGCAAGATTGAGAATGAGGGCTAAATGAAAAGACGAGTTGTACTTCACAAAGTCTATATAACGAAAAAAAAGAAGGAATTATATCTTCCTTCATAATGGATGATGGGTTTTAGTGGTTCCAGTTACAGCTTTGAACAAGGAAAACAGCTGGTCTTTGAGCTGAAAGTATCTTCAATATCATGATGGCCTGCCTAAGTATTCCCCCATAAGCATAGTTCTCCTGGTAATCCCATTTCCTCTTCTATTCCTCTTCTTAAGTATTACAGGGACAGCTAAATCAATCAAGCAGAGTAATTTATATTGTGTCCTAAACCATGATCATTCACAACTTAAGAGCTCTGAACTTTCCCTGATTAGTGCTTACTGTTGGCTCATAGACAAAAGAAAGCTTTCCAACACCTCACCATATGTATCTGCACACCAGTTAAAGGTTATGAGAGAGATAGAAGAAAAGAGATATTTGAAGAAATGCAATTAGGACAGAATGAAAATACTGAATAGTGCTAAACCGAGGCAAGAGGTACACAGTGAATGTTTGAAGCAGAACAGAGAGATATAAATATAGGTGGATGTTTTCCTGCTGCTCTCCTTAGATCCTGACAGCAACACAGGATGGTTTCACGCATCCACACAAACCTCCCTTCCAGACACTCCATTAATCACTTGCTGATACTGCTGTGTGTGAAGCATGGCGTGAGAAGGATGCTCTCGTTAGCATGTAACCATCCTTCATTTCAGTCTCCAATGCCAGTCACACATGTCAGTCTGAACAAGTAGCATTCTAAATCTCAAGGCAAAAAGCATGAGTCAGAAAAAAAGGAAGAAAAACATTTTCTGAGGACGGTGTAGGAAGGTAATAGCTGAGGTACTGCTTGCAGAAAGGACACTGCAGGGAAAGACTTCAAATTTCTCTGCAAGATGAGACAATGTATTCAAATATTTTCCCCTGAAGTTACGATTAAAATTTGTCAGGCTTGGAGTCTGGATTTTTCTAACAAACTTGAGATGTACTGGGTAAGGCCTAAGTGTGCTTTTTTTTTGTGGGACTCTGTCTTTTCATATGTGTGGCTGAGTGTTGCAGGTATCTACAATGGAGATGTAGCTGTGTTTCCTGTGTGAGAGGGAGAAGTCCAACTACTTTTCATATTAAGAATTGTAAAGAAGACCACTAGCCATGGCAATCTAGGAGTTACAAGGGTCTTGCACTGTTCCACAAATCAATTCTCATTGTCTTAATGTCACCTGCATTAAAATTTGTAAAATTGCTGGGTTGTTTGTGGCATAGATAACTGTGTCTTGTTGCAGTTTTGCCAACTTAAACAAAGCATTATGGTTCATCTCTCTGTTACAAAACTAAAAACAGCATCCAGAAAATTGGAATAGGTTTCCATTTGGGGAAAAGTTTTATTTTTAAAAAATAGGTTAAATATTAAATGTCACTTTATTTTCCCAACAAGAATTCTAAAATATATGAACTATGGATATTTTTTCACACATCAATCTTTTGTTGTTCACACCACCAGGCCCATATCATTTATTCTGCACTTGGCTGTTAACTAGGTGTTTGCTAGAGCTGATTGACTGAGCAGAATCAGGTACTTCTATAGCCTAGAAATATCTGTACTTTTTCCCTTGATAGTGAAATTTGTACACTGCTTGCATGTATGCCTCTAAGTTGAAACATGCCAAAGGGTTTTGAGTAAATACAGGTAGTTAAATTATTTTTTTCAGTTAAAATAAGATATTGAACTTTTTCTATCATTTTGGCAGTGCAAAGTGGTTTTATGTTGAATTCAATTCAGTTTATATCTGCTTGAAAGACAAGCACCACTCCACTTGAATGTGAATGAGAATCTTATCCAATACGTGTGTACATTTTGAATTTTGAACTTATAAATTAATGTAGTGAGAAGCCCCGATTCTCAGATGGTCATGCCTCCGTGATTTCATAGTTTGTCTTAATGTTTTATTATTTCTGTCTGAACTACAGGCATTGGTCATGCATCAATATCTTACACATTAAAGTGATGCTAAACCCCAAAATAAAAATACAGAAACTATTACAAAGACCTTCCACAACAGCTGGACACAAAGACCTGAAAAGAAGATTCCTAATTTCTATCTAGTTTTTATGAAAAATTATAACATACCATGGCCCACTTGAGTCCAAGGGAGCTTCTGCTTTTGTCTCAACTTTTTCAAGCATCCCAGTAGGATTGTCATGTTTTGATTATGGCTTCTTACCCCTTTAGTTTAGTTTAGTGGTCTTCACTCAATGATGTTACCAGACGTTCAAATTTTTCATTCTTTCTATATGTTTTTAATAAAATACTAAGTAGTTTAACAATAGATAAATATTCTAATTGATTTCAGAGGGATTTATGTGTTCATAATTAGATAGTGAAGTTTACTTTTTAAATTCTAACAAACTCCATAACTGACCAGAATTAAGGTTTGGTTTTGTGGGTTTTGGTTGTGGTTGGTTTTTTGTTTTCTTTTGGTTGTTTGTTTTTGTTTTGTTTTGTTTTGTTTTCAGCAGCAGCTAATGATAGAGTCATGGAGTGTGATATAAAAATAACAATAAAATGAAGTTTGTGTTTACATGAGTCAGTGTGATGATATTCTTGGTTACCACTTAGCAAACTTGACAAAATATCTCTCTCCTGACCCTGACACAACACATTGACAACTTTAGTATGGAACTTGCATTCCTGAGCCTGCAGGTGATTTTCACTGCAGAAGATCATGAATTCACAACTACCCAGTAAATCCTGAGAAATGGTAAAATGGAAGATAAAATATAACTTCAGAAGAATATTCAAAGGAAGCCACTCTAAAGTCAAAATCCTCAAACTAGATTTAAGGTTTGAAGTGAGGCAATTCACCTCAAATAGGAGCAAAAAAAAGATACTTTAAAAGCATAGGATTAAAAACTAGACATAAAAGAACAGTGTTATCCTCTTTTCAAGTAATAGAACAAACTATATTATGAGCAGCATTTTGAAGTGTACATCAAACTGATTTTCTCTTCTTTATCCTTTTTAATCTCTACCAGATGCACTTTCTTTAAATTCAAGTTTTACATTCCTAGCCATAACTTGTCTGAACACACGGAGAGAGCATTGAAAGACATTAGTAGCATTCTTTTTCTCTTTCTTTCTCTGTCATTCTATTTTTTACAGCTGCTGAAGGCTTATCTTCTTAAGTCACTGAGTTTAATAGACTTGGTTTGCTTTGTTTTCATCTAGCTTTTTAGGCTCCACACAATTCTCTGCCATTCTTCCCTGGAATGTTTGCAGTGAAAAAGATGCACACACAGAGATAGATAGATAGATAGATAGATAGATAGATAGATAGATAGATAGATAGATAGATAGATAGATAGATATTAAGGGCATGTAAATAAATGTTTGTGTATGCATATGTGTATATATTTGTAATTATGTGTGTATCTAAATGCTCTCAAAGAAAATCAGACATGATTATTACTGGTACAGTAAAGAAAGTTTTACAATCATATTTAAAGATTAAATGACAGAACATAGCCTGATTGAAATCTCAGAATGCAAATGCTGCAGGAGAAAAGAAGGGTTTTCATTAAGACACACCAATACTCAGTAGCACTTTTTCTTAGTTGATCCCTCGGGGTCATATTTTTCTCAGGAATGATGAAATACAGTTTCCTTTCCCATAAACATTTTATGGCTTTTTTGCTTTCTTAAGAGACTGTCAGTAATGAGTTTCTCATTTATTCTTTTCCTTTTCTCTCTTCTACCTCGTTTAATTTTGAATCAGAAGGATTTACCATTTTCACTGTTTCTTTTAATTAGAACTACATGTATGTGAAGCAAACTAATCTGTTACTAGGTGTTTTTTCCTGTACAGGAAACATGCATGCCTAACATCCTGCAGTAGTTTGGTCTCTAGAAGAGTTTTTATTCATTAAGGCATTATGATATGTTTTAATGATGTTTAATAGAATGCACGATTTCAGCAAGTCTGTCTGCTGACCTTGAGATGTAAACATGGGATATATTACAAAAGGCAGGAAGAATTTATTTTATTTTCTTCCTGCAGGTAACCAACCTGGTTATTTATTTTTGAACCCCTTCAACTGGATGGACAATAATAATTGCATTTTTAAACATTTTCAAATCCACAAAACATCAAAGGTGCAATGCATATAATGCTGGAAACAATTGTCAGTGAGAAAACTGTAGGATAAATGGTACAAAATAAAACCCTCATACATTTGGTTAATCAACTCTATTCCCCTTTCCCCCTCATCTTTCAAATTCACAGGCAAATGACATTTGCCTTTCCCCAGCATGCACCTCTCCTTTAAACCAGGGAGTTTGCCTGGGGCCATACCTATATATCTGATCCATGCATAATGAAGCATGAAGCTGCCAATTGTAGGGAGCCTCTGCTGTGTCAGAGACTGATAGGCATTTCATTTGCTGAACTCCCAAGGGCCCTCACGCATCTCAGGTTTCATGTAGTATTTATTTTAGGCACTCACATTTCTCTTCTGTGAACTCCACACCATATGTAGAATGAGTAACACAAGCTCTGCATGAAAAGCTCTCCAGGTAGTTTTAAATGTAACTTGGTGGACTGGGGACATTATGGACTTGAAAAATAGGCTTGCATGGGAAATGAAGGAATATTAAGCTTTGTTCATACAACAGCTGTCTGAGACTTTCACTGAATAAGAATGGCCTTATTCTAATAAAATCACTGTTCTACACTTGTACCACACAAATTGTTTTGTAGCGTGCACTGTGCAGATCTACATTTTTCACAAATTATTGCTACTTTGCTGTATTGTCTACAACGAAACACTCATGTGCTCTTTCTAAAATGCAGTTTTGTTAGGTCTGAGGCTCACAGTCAGGCTGAGCTGATGGATAGCAAGCCCATATGCCATGCAGCTTTGAAATCAGAAGGCTGAATAACAATCCTGAAAGGACTGCTTTAGTTTTCAAAATCTGACCATACAGAGTTACTGAGGCAAATGTATGCCTCTTGGGGTTTTTTTGCTGGTAGGGATCTAGAAAATATTACATCTTTAGCATAACAATGAAGGAGAACAATAAAAAAAGAGAGAAGGGTAAAAGAAATGTCTATTCTCCACTGGTAACTTTTCTGAATAGATGTTTTTAAGCATAACAAAACCTTTGGCATTTGCTTCTCCATGTATAGGTAAGGTGATTATGACAACCTTATGAAAAATCTTCACACATGAGTGTTCATAGGGGACATAATCCTTGGACTTGCAGCCAAATGATGTAGACTAGACAGTAAAGCTGTCATTCAGAAATTAGATCTGTTTGCCTTCTTGCAATTAAGGCTTGTTTCTGGGAGGAAACAAACACTGTATTCTTGACCAATATTTAAGTATGGGTATAATATGAAGCATTTTACTATTTCATCAGTTCCAATTTCAGATTTCTCTTGTAGAATTAAATGTATTCACAGCCACATGCTGTGCTAAGGGAGCAGATCCTCTGCTAGTTCAAAATGTCTTTAATGGAGCAACGTCAATTTAAAACAGAAGCATTGCTGTCCTGCACTTCCATCTTCATCTGCTTGCAACAGTCTGATTTCATGGGTGGTCAGTGTCCAAACTTCCTTTGGGGATCAACTTTCTCTATTTTGGCCCTGATTCAAAGCAATTCTGGGGTTTTTACCATTACCAAAAAAGGGAAAAAATTTAAAAAAAGCAAACAAAACCCTCAACAAACACACACACTCCCATCCCCCAAAAACAAACCAGCCCAAACAAAAAAAATAAAAAAAAAACAACAAGCCCCCACCCCATAACTTCAAAGGTCTTTTCTGCGGGCTTTATGTGCCATGTACCGTCTGTAATAGGCAATGCTGTGAATGAGACAGTTCACTACTATTAAGCTAATGAAATACAAAGTGTAAGTGGTTTCATTATGCCAGCAGCAACTCTTTCTTATGTTTCATTGCAATACTTATTACATAGTATACTTCACAGTAGGAAATTCTATTGAAAATTTTTTCTTATTATTAAATTTGAGCTGTAAAAAGACATTGCAGATTTCTACTTCATGTATATATAATCTTGAAAACAAGCTGAATGAATAGAGTTGCCTGCATGGAATTAGGGTATTACAATAATGAATGCAATCATGTTGTGAAAGGCTTTTTATATTGTTCGAACTCGCATGAGAGTGCAGCAAAATTTGTTTGGCAAGTAGCATTTTGATATTCTCTGGCTTTCAAATTCCTAATCACAGTTGTTCCCTAGTGTAAAGGTTTTATTTCTAATACATTATTTGTTTACACTTATATGCATATACCAAATGTTTTTTAAAATGTGCACAGTTTATTAACATGGCCAAAATCAAGTAGATGCTATTGACAGAAGAATAATTGTGCACTGGTTAATTCCGTCCTTTTTGCTACAGCGGCGACAGAAAAGCTCATTTTTTACATGCTTTACATAGTACAAATACATATATGTGCAGGTGTTCTTGTTTTTGAGCATACATAATATATAGATGGAAACAGGTACTGCATGTATGTTCAAAATTGGCCTGTGGCCACTTATGCTTCTTTTCTCTTTTTACATTCAAAAGGGAGCGTAAGGCATGAGAAGGAAGGGCACAGACATCTCCTGATTCATGTGTCATCTACGACGCAGCTGACTGCATTGCAGGTCTTCTCCTGCTGCCAGTGGAACTGAACCACGATGAGGAGGGACCACCCTCTAATGGAGAAAAATAGTATTTCGGTTTCAGACCTCATTTGAATATTGGCTTTCAGCTTTGCCTTTGTAGCATGGCTGCAGCATGACACAGTGAGGCAAAGACCACACAGTACCTTAGCACAGAAGGGGCAATTTACAGACAGCTGGCCTAAAATGTGTCAGCTGCTTTCCATTCAGATTGTTCCCATTACTTTAATCTTGTGGCATAGAACCTCATCTCTGAGTTTAGTTTTCAGTCAGTTTGTATTTTGCACGTGTCAACAAGCATTTTAGACATGTAAATCCTACTGGTATAAATGGACATTTCCCCTCTAAATGTCACCAAGAAAAGCAGTGTTCTTAGTAGAGAGAATTTATACTTCAGCAGTGGTAGTACTGTCTGTGAGCCCTCTATTTATTTTTGAAGCCCACATGCATTTCAGATTAGTTTTTCAGTTGAAAAGAAAGACAATTTATCCTCTTTGAAAGCTGGCTTAAGCATCATGCATGGAAAAGCTCTAGCTCCTCAAAGACATATCCACAAATGAAACAAATATTCCTTCAACAGTTCCAAAAGTTAATTTCTACAAGCAACCTGTTTGTTCATTGTCTTTGTTTTGTTCTTTCTTTCAGTTGATATACTATTTTAGAAATATCTGTTCATGCTGTTCAAAGGGACGTACAACGGGAAATACACAAATGATCTGTCAGAGAAGCCATATGAATGGTATCTGTATGCACATATGACCTCCTGAATTTCTGATACTATTTGATGTTCCTTTAATGAGCATTGAAAGTACTCTTAGCCAATAGGACTAATTCACTTAGACTTCTCCGAGACTATAAGCATAAGCTTTTATGTATTATTCTTTTTAGTTTAGGTTAACCTTAAAAGGTTATAAACTACATTTTCCAGTCAGTGGGTAATTCAAAATTCACACTTGCAAAAATCTGCAGAGTTGTTGTAATGAAAGATAATATTGAAATGAAATTAATGAAAACATTGTTATTTGGTTTGTGAGAGGTAATTACATTTTACCTCTCTAAAATCTCCCCTGATTGCTTCAAAAGGAAATGAAAACTCTCTTCCTAAACTGCCGTGAGTTACTGTTACACATTATTGACAGCGGAGCTTGATGGAAAATTCCCAATTATTTTATTATTTTTTTCAATTCTAAATGATGAAAGGAAACACATCTATATGTAAATATACACATACACACACACACACATATATAAACAGACATATATGTGACCTGCTTGAGGATTTTTGTGAGTGGGCTACAAGGAAGATATCAGCATACAGCAAAGAGGATTGTTTGTATGCTCCCCTGTACAGGAAGCACTCACTTGATGTCAAATAAAGCAGCAAACATATTTGTTCTTTCTGACTACTTCTTTGTCCAGGTGGTATTTGTAATATTCTTTGCAGTCAAAAGACTGCATGAATTGCAGCAGGGAGGAGGGATGCTTGGGGAGATACTATGGTCCTGTATGTGTAAGAAAAACTGGTTGCAATTTGGCTCAGAATTTCTGTTTTCCATTCTAAAATTTGTGTTCTAGGATGATGTAACATACTATGTAAATGCAAGATATTGAAATTCTCACCTAAATGTCTAAAATATGTTGAAGCAATTGAGAATATAATGAATAGAGAAGACAGGAGAACAGTCTGAGCAATACACTTTCACAAATCAAGAGCTGCAATAAATAATATATAATATTTGATTCATTCAGCTGAGTCAATCTCTGAAATGCTGCTTACATTTTTTTTATTTCATTGCCTCATAAAATTAGTAATAATGGTCACCTTACAGAAATAAGTTTGTAGAATGTACCAGCTCAGTCCCATGCAGCTTTGCATTTCAGCTACTACATTTCTGTTTTAATAACTTGCATGGCTTTTATCCAGAACTAATTTTGTATGGATGGAGGTGTCAATACTTGTGCTAATACACTAATGCATATTTAGGTAGTAACACACTGGTCTTTAGTGTTCTGCAGTCAGTCTTCTTACTGTCACTATTTAATCTGAAAACTACTCTGGTATTTCTAAAATAGAGCTCCTAGTGCTCCTACGGCATTGGACTTTAGCATTATTTTTCCCATGCTGGCAGAAAAGCATCAAGAATTGTGCAATGCAATCACAGCATATTGGGAATCAGGGACCAAAATGCAGTGTGAAGTTTTACATCATGAGATTCATTCCCAAATTCAGGAAAAGGGCATCATAGACTTTGACTGATGAGTTCTAGTATAATGTCTGCTTGAGTTATATTTAGGTGAACCCCAAATCTAAGCTGGCTTTCTAAGGCTCCATCTCTAGATAGAGTAAAAAAAATAAAAAATATCTCCTGGGGGACAATTTATCCTACAAATTTCAGATACCTGATACCTACCTTTAGTGGGAGGAATCATTCCTTTGAAAGCATCTCTCTCTTCCTTTAATACAGGGGAAGCATGAATAATAAATTTATCTTAAATACCTAATTTTGATGAAATCCACATTACACAACTAGATTAGCATTTAGATCCGAATTAACCACAGGGAAAACTAGATACAAAGCAGAGCTGTTGGAGAACACCATGCTGACACTTTAATGTAATGTCTACAACTTAGACTACATGTGTTTTATGCAAGTTTGAAACGTGCTAATAAAATAGCTACTTCGGAGAGCTATTGTTTCTCTTCACAGACCTGTCATAGAAAATAGGTTTAAGATGTTACAGGTAATGTCTTTGTAAAAATGTAAATGAAAATTCATTGGGTGGTAGTGTGTTGCTCACTTTACAGCCCACATCCCACTTTCGTGGAAAATTTCTTTCTCCGTTAAAACAATTTTGGAAGAGGTTTCAAAGAGAGAAGGAAAGTGAGAGAGAAAGCAAGAGAGAAAGCAAGAAAGAGGGAGAGAATGTGAGAAAGCAAGAGAGAAAGCAAGAGAGAAAGCAAGAAGGGAAGGAAGGGAAGGGAAGGGAAGGAAGGGAAGGGAAGGAAGGAAGGGAGGAAGGGAGGAAGGGAGGAAGGGAGGAAGGGAGGAAGGGAGGGAGGAAGGGAGGGAGGAAGGGAGGGAGGAAGGAAGGGAGGAAGGAAGGGAGGAAGGAAGGGAGGAAGGAAGGGAGGAAGGAAGGGAGGAAGGAAGGGAGGAAGGAAGGGAGGAAGGAAGGGGGGAAGGAAGGGGGGAAGGAAGGGGGGAGGGAAGGGGGGAGGGAAGGAGGGAGGGAAGGAGGGAGGGAAGGAGGGAGGGAAGGAGGGAGGGAAGGAGGGAGGGAAGGAGGGAGGGAAGGAGGGAGGGAAGGAGGGAGGGAAGGAGGGAAGGAAGGAAGGAAGGAAGGAAGGAAGGAAGGAAGGAAGGAAGGAAGGAAGGAAGGAAGGAAGGAAGGAAGGAAGGAAGGAAGGAAGGAAGGAAGGAAGGAAGGAAGGAAGGAAGGAAGGAAGGAAGGAAGGAAGGAAGGAAGGAAGGAAGGAAGGAAGGAAGGAAGGAAGGAAGGAAGGAAGGAAGGAAGGAAGGAAGGAAGGAAGGAAGGGGACACAAGGGGAAGATACGAAGGGTGGAAGAGAAAAATTTTGGCAGCAGCACAACCTTCATATATCTGCACTGAAGATGCTTTCCCAGCCTTTTCCAAGTCCTGATGTCATCCTTTCCTGTCTTTGAAATGTTGCTGCCAGCAGTTCTATAGGGTTTAAAACTGCTTACATCTCTTGGGTCCTTTGGAGTTCTGTGGATTTACTGCATCTGAGAAATTTAGCCATTATCTAAAAATCCCCATTAGATTTGCATACAATGGGTTAAATCTGGTGGCAGTAACATCACACAGTCTTCCTGGCTTCCAAGCAACTGCAAAAGTATAATGTTGGCAGAGACTACTCCATTTTGTTTCAGCAGAGCACAGTTTATTTAATCCTTTTAAGATTTGGAATCAGTTATCCCTGTTCTTCCTTATTTGAACTATGATATCAGGCACTTTTATCACCTGATTAACTAGGAATCAAAGCAGAATCTTATTTCTTATTTTTCTTTTTCATCTGTCACTGGTGGGCCACCTAGTTTCACATTTTGAACCAGCACAACACTGACTTCTTACAAGAGAAAAGATCCATCTGGGAGAAATATTGCTCATGTTCACTGGGAAGACTTCCAAAGAGAGACTATAGGTAATTCACTTGTCTATTTATAAAAGATTTTGGGGTGCAGAGAACTTTGCATGTGACAGGGTCTGGAACACAGTGGCCAGTAGGAGCATCCCAGCAATGCAGACCAAAAAGTTCAGAATTTACTGTTCCTAAAGCACCAATCTGCAAGGAAAAAATTTCCAGGGCTCATTAACAAAGCTGCATTTTGCAGTTTTCCTTGGCTCCCTTGACACAGCATTCTTGTCCACTACTGCTCTGCACCACAAATCTGTTCTCACCTTCACAGTCTATGGGAGGACTCACAGCTAGATCTTGCTGCTCACCAAAAGCTTGTCTCTGTTCCTTTGCTCAGGGAAGGCAGGGAGTGCCTCTCTGTTCCTTTGCTCAGCTGTAATGATCTTATAAAAGAACAGTTCCAGCTTCATGCAACAGTTCACAGCAGTGTGAATATACACACAAACACACACATATACATATGAACATATACATATAATCTATTATGGAATGAAAATTTTAATCTTTTCTATTCACTTTTACATTTACAACTCCTCCTTCCCCTGTCCAGCCTTGAATTGCATAACCATGGATTTATTTTCACTTATTCTCCTTTTCAGAAATCTTTGTGAAAGATGGCAAATTTTTTGGCAAATATTGTAGAAAACAGTCTATTTTCTCTTTTATACAATATTTAGATACAAATATAATTCACATAGGACCTAGAACCAACACCAACTCTAAAAGAAAAAAAATAACTTGAATGTGATGTGGGGGGCAATAATGTCTTCTTACTAGGCTTTTCTTCATGCGACACACTAACACATCAATATACATGCAAAACAGAAACTTTTACATGGTTCTAACTTTTCATATGTTTTCAGCCAGCATAATTCTGGGAGCAAAAGGCCATAAATGCTTTCCTATTTCATTAATGTACTGAAACACCACTCTCCTAAAAGTTTGTGTCAGGTATGAATAAGGATCAGAGAAATGTAACACTATTACCCATTAGGTTAGAAAAAGTAGATAGTTTAACAATAGAAATGTTGTGGCATGGAAATGTTGTCGTACTGTATAGTACTGACTAGAGAAAACCATAGTCAGGGAGTGTTGCTTATGCTGCTGTACTAAAGGCTTCTATGAGTGGTGATGCCAGTAATGACATTGTCAGTAGTGGAAGTAAAGGCCAAAACAGACTAATAGGTCTATCCTGAGGAAAACTGTGGTGGTACCCTGTTGTAACAGCCCACACGGCTCCAGGCTCTGTCCCCTCACACCTAGTGAGAAGAATAACTCTGTTCTGGTCGAAACCAGGGCACTAGTTAATCCAACAACAATGTGTTCAGTGAAAAAAAGAAACACAGCACTGATTTGGAGTGACTAGTCTCCTATCAAATAAGCATTAGGACAGACAGAATGAGTTGACACTCTTTCCAAAAGCACTCATGAAGAAAAAAATCCAGTCTCTAAATAAACAAGAACTTCCACCTTGGTACAAGTACTACAAATAATAAAATGTGAAAGTCACTGTAAGGTTGTGTGAAGTTTGTACAACTGTATACAAAAGGTCTTCTCCAGGTACACTCCCTTGTCATAGGGGAGAAACTGACGTGCCCTCATGAGGTTGGGTGCTGTGCTAGTGGTGGTATGTGCCTCCAGTAGGGTCTCCCATGACAGTCAGGTCTCAACTGAAGGGTCAGATAAAATGTGTCCACGGGAAGAATGGGCTCACTAGCCCTCTGGCAACCATCCTAGGAGAAGGACAACTCTAACTCTAAAACCAGGGCAGATGGAGTCTGCTTAGCCCTGTAAGGCTATCCATCTAAGAGAAGGCTATCCATCTAACCAAACCTACATCCTGAGGAATTCGCTGTCACCATCCAAGCTTGCTAGGCCATGGCAGATGAACCTTAGGAGTAAGGGGTGGGGCCAGTTGCGTGCACGCTGTGCCTCACCTAAAAACCCACTGTGCAGGCTCGAAGGGTTCACCCACATTGCAAAGTCCTGTAGCAACAGGTGAGGGTGAAAATGGCAGGTGATCGGAAGTGCTGGAAGCCACAGACCCAACCCTGCATGCAGGCAGTTCAGGATATTGGTCATTCGAGACTGACCCCAGAGATGACAGTCTCATGTGGCAGCATCCGGAATGACCAAGCAGCCTTTTCTAAGGACAACACTGCTTGCTCCATACAGAGAGGGGCATGGAAAAGGTGACCTAAACAGAGCTAATCTCCTCACCTGCTGTGATAACCGCAGCCAACCGACATCTTCTGATGCGGTCAAACAAAAACAAAGACAAAGAGAATTCAAAGGCATACACCTGCCTCCAAAGGTGCTTTCAAATTAACACTCGCACATTGGAACATCAGAATCATGCTTGATACCTCAGATAGTGGATCTCCTGAGCATCATTCTGCTCTAATTGTCCATGAACTGTCACGGCCCAACATCGACATTGCTGCTCTCAGTGAGGTTTGTCTTCATGAGGAAGGCAGCCTTAAAGAACATGGTGCTGGCTACACACTCTACTGGTCAGGCAAACCCAAACCCCAAACCCCAAAACTGATTGTCACCTTTCAGGAGTTGGCTTCATGATTAAAAGCTTCATTGCCTCCATACTTGAAAATTTACCAACAGGTCATTCCGATCATAGAATCATGGAATTGATTGGGTTGGAAAGGACCTCCGAGATCATCAAGTCCAACCCTTGTTCCAACTCCAGTCCATTTACTAGATCATGGCACTCAGTGCCACGTCCAATCTCAGTTTAAAAACCTCCAGGGATGGTGAATCCACCACCTCTCTGGGCAGCCCATTCCAATGCCTGAATACTCTCTATGGAAAGAATTTTTTTCTGATATCTAGCTTAAATTTCCCCTGGCAGAGCCTGTACCCCCTTGTCCTATTGCTGACTGCCTGGGAGAAGAGACCAACCCCCACCTGGCTATGACTTCCTTTCAGGTAGTTCTACACAGTGATGAGGTCACCTCTAAGCCTTCTGTTGTCCAGGCTAAACAACCCCAGCTTCCTCAGCCTCTCCCCATAGGACCTGCCCCTCCTAAACCCATGCTGACTGGATCTAATCCCTTGTCCATCCTGAAGATGCTGTGTAGTTGCACTCAGGATAATCTGCTCCATAACACTGCCTAGCCATGATGATACTGAAGGCCTATCTATCTATTTGCAGGCTGGAATAAACAGAGGATATTTTCCTTTTATTTATACTAAGGCTTTAACCTAAAATTAAAATGGAAAAAAAAATCATGTTAATCCTTTGGTGTTGCAATGTCCCTGAAGTTTAAGAAAATCTATATCACTTTAAGATACTAAAACAAAAGCTTTTTAAAAAGCAGATATTCAAAATTGCTTCAGCATCTGTTATCTTTTTTCTCTGCAAATATTGCACACCTTGTAACTCTTTCACCTGATTAATACAAGCATAATTTTCTTAGTAACCAGAAATGAGGAGAGTACTTTTGTAAATCAGAGCATGCAATTTCCAAATAAGGGTGACATCTAAATGCCCCCAAAATTTACTATCTTGAGCACATTTTTACAGTTACCACTTGTTGTGCATCCAGTGAAGTCCATATTTACCTGTGTTGTCATCTTGTCCTGTTACCTTCACAAACTGGGAGCCATCAGTCACTGAAGTTTTCCAGGTTTGCTTATTCACTCCTCTCTCCTTATGCTGTGCTTTCATGGTAACTCTCCTCTTCTCTCAGACCTCTCTAGTCATTGTTCATTTTGTGCCATTATTTAGGTGGCTGTTTTGTAATTTTAAGGGCTACTGTCTCACTCAGCAGCCTTTTATGTCATTTACAGTGGGATAAATAGTGAGCCAAGATGAAGATCAGCAGAGTCTAATTTGTCTCACTACATAGGTATAGAACAGGTTAAACCATACTGAATTCACATGTGCTGTGACACACTCAGGAGTTAATTTAGGAATTAATATGATCCAGCATGTCCACTCCATTTCATTCCTTTTGCTTTGTCTCCTTCTTTCACCTTCCTATCATTTTTTTTTCTGAAGAAAGGAACATATTTGTGGTAATCTTTAGTTGCATTTGGTCAATCATTCAGTATATTTGGAGCATGGCATAAAAAAAAAATCTTAAAAATATCCCCTGAAATGATGAGTAAAGACATAATAGGATTTTTACCTTATATAGAGCTTCCTCCTTCACTCTCTGTGGAGTCACTTGGGCAATGAAAACTGTAGTTCAAGATCCTTTTCTGTTATCAGAACAGTGGGATGTGACGGGTTTTGTGTTCATAAACTCTAAGATTAGTTACATCAGATTAATTCTGCTTATGAGGGATATTTACATATTGACACGATGCAACTCTGACATCCACATGAAAATTAAGATGTGAGTTAGACTAAAGTTACAAAAGCATTTCACTTCAAGAACGTTTCATCCTTAGAATCAAATAGCCTTGTGGTAGAGTAAGGTCAAAAATGTAACCTTCAAATACAAGAGTTGGATGCTTAGTATGTTTGAGTTTGAGGTTATTTTTTTTGGAAACTGGTCTCTTTATCTGAAAGAGGCTTGATTTGGTCCATAATGGTCTTCCTGTTTTCCTTTGGTACATTGTAGACACATTCCCTGCTCAGCCCTCCTGTTTTGAATAAAACAGAGCTAGCTACTTGTTACTTCTCCACATAATTTTTTTTATTACTCTGGACAAATTATATAATTAATAATGAAGTTTAAGATAATGTTGACTTCCCTACAAGTAAGTTGAATGTATTATTAACATTTGGCTACCAGTCCTTCTAGGTTTATGCTTCTGATTTCTTTTTAGGAATACCTAAAAAGTAATGTACTTGAAGTCTTATTCAATATAAATGTGTTGCTGTAGTCAACCGGAACTTTATTATTACTTGCAAAGTTTTGACTGATCTAAGCGTGTTTTCAAGTATTGATTCATATTTAGTAACAGCCATATCAGGAAAACAGTCAAAGCTTTATTATTTTGCAGGTTTTGCCCTTAAATCACTTGCATTAATCATGTTTGATGACTGAATATTCAAGACTGATGACTTTCCTTTCCTTTTTCCCCTCCACCTCCTTCATTTCACAGTTCTATAACTTCTTTGATCTCTTATTGTCAAGTCTAGAGCCAGACCAAAAATCAAATAAGTCTTGTTTTGCCTTATTCATTTAAATGTCAAAGGATCAAACTGTCAATATCCTGCAGAGCCCACAACTCAGGCAAAATAACAGATATTTTTGGGGTTGATGCTGTACAAAGATAAGGAAAAGAAGAGGAACAATCTATCCTGTATAAGTGGAATACTGTATTTGTGCTTTCTATTGATATATCACTATTCCATCAAAATCTAATAGTTAAACCCTAATATATAAATAAATTGTACCATAATTCTTCATATTGAAATTATATATAGGACCCAAGGTTAGAGGAAAGAGTGCTCAAAAGCCCACATCTTATAAATTGGGGTGCCCTTCTGTGTGACTGTGTTCCTTTTTCATCCCAAAAATGTAGTCTCTTGACATTTTTACAGTATACAAAAATGGACTAAAATATCACTTGAGAGGTTTTTTTCATTTTGTTTGCTACTGTTAGGGATTCCAATATTGTTTTGCAAAAGTAAGACACACACTTCTTTTAAAATAGTGAGTTTGCTCTCTGTTTTCTTGCCAAAGACAGGGAACACAGAGGTTAACACTTCTAATCATAGCCTATGACTCCCATAGAGTCCCAGGGAGGAATCTACACACTTTCAGAATTAGAAATAGAAGAAGCTACAGAAAAGGAGCTTCTATGCCTGAAATGATTCACCTGTCTTTCTTAAAAGTAGGAGCTGTCTTTCCTTTAACTTGAATGCCAATAGTTTCAGGGATCCTGGCTATCTGACTTAAAATTCCCTTACATTGTACAAGTGCTGACCTGGACAGTTTTGTCACTGTCATGGGACAGATGCAGCAGCATCAGAACTCCTTGCAGTCAGGATATCCTCAGGTTGCTCTGCTTTTCTTGGGTGATTCATACATACAAAACATTTTGCACTGCTTCCTGAACCTGTTTTTACAGGTACTGACCACTAAATGAAAATCCTTGAGATTGACTAATGTAATAAACTGTCCTAAAAATTAAACACATTCAATACAATGAAAATTGCACTTAGAAACAGTGTAATCTGGTAAGTGCTCTTTCAAACATTTAATCAGCTATACATTTTGTGTAAGGAATGCAGCAGAAAGTTCAATATTAATTCACCAAACCTTAATGTCACTATGTTATGCAGAGTTGCAAGAGCCTGAGATGGCAACTCACTAGATGAGGAGTCTTTTGAAGAAACATTTCTCCCAGTAAAACTCTTATTCCAGCTGCCTTCCCAATACATCTTAAATACTTGAAGACAGTTAATTATAAGAAAAATAAAGCTTGCACATAGAAATATGTCTTTGGTATAGTATAAAAAAATCATTATTTGCACTCTTGAAAGTAAATATCTCAGTTCCAGCACTCGAGACCAATGATGATTTCAATGAAACAAGGAAAGAAAATAATTTATCCTCTCAATAGTTGCAGTTGGCATTTCTTGTGGAACATACACAGTGAAGACAAATGACTTGTTTTAGAAAACCTGTGGTTCTTTTTCCCCCCTTAGGTTGACTTCTGTAATTGGAAAGGGGAAAATACAGTCTTATCATGGGTATTATGCAGCTAATGAGACTAGAGATTGGAAAGAAACACCTTGTACCACAGAATCTCTGCAAAGGTTGAAGTTGTCTGTGGTTAGACATATTAGAAATAGGTGCACGGGTATACATCCAACTCTATAAACTAAGAAGCATACTCTCATTACAGAAGGGAAAGGTGACAGTGTTTTATAACTTCAGCTACAGGAACTGGAAATCCAACTATGACTGGATTTTGAATATAGTAAAATTACACCAATGACTAATGGAGCTTGATAATTACCCCTTTGCTGAGATAATTTCAATATTGCTGATAACTTTCTTGTCTAATAGTGCATTTTGTTTTTCTTTTCCATCTGACAGTTTTAGCAATGGAAGATCTCTTAAGTTCAAGGACAATCAAGTGCACTCTCATTCTGATTGAACTAAAAATCCAGTCATAGTTGGATTTCCAGTTATAAATGAATATAAATAAATGAGATAAATTTATAAAGTAAAACATAATGATGGTAACATGGAAGCTAATACATGATTCAAGAAATTGTTGAAAGTGTGACAAGCATGGAAAAAGACATTTGCCTCCTTAGATTCTCCCTGAAGTTTGGCATTAGTCTTAATGGCCCTGCTGCATCAGATGCACATATTTGCTTAAATTTTTACCATGGTCACTAAAGTCCTTTTGGAATCTGTGGTCTCATGGGGAGAGACTACGCCAGTCCTATCAAGCATAGAATACCCTTTCTATTACTGCCTGCATAAATCTGTGTTTGGATACATCCCCATGTACTTTGCTTGTTGCCAGTTCTCAAAGTGATTTAGGTTATTTGAAACCAGTCACTTGTCCTCAACCATTACATCACAGTAATACTAGATGGCTTTCATGTGTTCCAAGCCACTAAATATTGGATATCACTACCAATAGAACCAAATTATAAATGCAACACTTCAGTGATGATTGTTTATAGTGTCAACCTGGTAATTTCTACTCCATTCGGTATATGCTATATTCCTATTTGTTTACTACTAAATGAAATGTATATAATTCAATATGTCCACAATATCTGTTGCATAGAAAACTTTCCTGCATTGAGCTAGAAAGGATGTCATTTCTTCAGCTTCTGTACAGATTCAGTGAAGATGTAATTATGGACTTATTTTTTTAAATTAGCAAACATTTTTTTTATTAAATTGTCTTTTTCACCTGGTTTTAACCACTTAATTCCCAATTATTTGGACTAGCTGTTTATAGAAAATCTCTTCAGTGTACTGAAGGACAGAGAGCTTCTCACTCAGTCTCAAGACCCTCTGAGGTGTGATACATAAGCTCTCACCCGCTGAGCTGAATCCTTACATTATTGTCAGAACTTGTGCAGGTGTGGCTCTGATGGTGGTAACGTGATTCCCCTCCTGAATTCAGCATACTTTCTAAGCCAGTTCCCTAAAGGATTACATTTCCAAGTCCTGATCATAATTATGTGTTCTTTATATTTAAACTTCATAATACAGACCTGACATGTCCACCATCTGGAAGATGATACAGTGCAACCTTCAAGATTAGCCCTTTTCCTATCCAAAAATCCTTCACAAAAAATATACCAGTACAGTTCCTAAATCATTTTATTGCCCACTCATGACATGAATGGCATTTTTGTCTGCAAAACTTCTAATGTCACCCATCTGTAAGAGAAGATGAAGTGAGTGAACTGACAGACCTCGATCTCCTAAATCCCTGCAATTACTCCCTGAGTTTCAGGAACAAAAAAACCCTCTGGTCTTTTGAAGGTACAGCTCCCCTGACAACCTGAGGCAAATGCTGGGCTCAGTAGATGGAGTGGTTGAGACCACAGACAATATATTCTATTTTGTGACTCAAGTACAGTTTCCTTAAAACTACAAGGCACCAGCTTTCCCTGGAAACTTGACCTCTTCCTAACTTCACAGTTAAGCCTTACACAAGCAAGCTGAACAGTAGTTCATCATGAAGTTCAACCCCCTTCTTACTTCGGAGTGTCTGAAGAGAATACAACAGCTTGGGTGATTTAAAGTTAAGGAACAGAATTCTAATCCTAATCAAAGATGGTCAGGATCTTCTGAAGATCTGATAAAGTAAACTGAAGACTATCCTTGAGATGTGAACTGAGGGAGGTGAACTTAGGTGAACTAAGTCACTCTCAGAACCATGCTAAACATCACCAATATTACCCTTTACCAAATCTACTCAAAACTACAGCTATTACCACTGCCAGCACTCCTCTCCAGCCTGAAAAGGAGACCATTATTATCCCTACTACTTTCACCATGAGTATGTAGAAGAACTGCCACCATCATCTTTCTCAGTGTGCTTTCTCCATTACTGTGAGCACTCAGACTGAATTCCACCACTTCTTCCTCCTTAACCTGAAGACTATGTTGAAGATATCTATCCAAGCTCTTAAAGAAAGATGAGGTCATGGTAGTTATGGCTACTAACTCTATTTTTCACTCTGCAAATTCTAGCAGGTATGTTGGTTAAGTGGACCAACTGAGCTTATAATTCCCTCACATCCTGCAAGTGGAAAGGTGCATAAGAAAGAGGGTAGGTCTGATAAAAAAACCCCAGCTTCCTAATCCATTGAAGTCTGCAGCACATGCCAAAATAAGAGCTCTCAAATGAATTAGATAATCAAGTTGCAATGGTAAGACCCTTAACTACTTGCACAGTTCATGTAAATGCCCAAGTCTATGAAGAAACCAGCTTCCGATATGACTCTAAAGTCCTTGAAAGTCTCACTAGTAAGCTGGAAAACACATATTTTTCAAGTCCTTTTTATTCCTAACCCTATCCTTACTATAATGGTAATTAGAGCCAGGAAATAAATCCCTGAGCTAAATGAGATCCTATTATTTCGATCCTATTAACACTATGCCCTCTTCCTAGCCCTGCAGGCACTTTTGAATCCAGAAGTAATCACGTCTCTGAATGTATGCATTCTCAAATCTAACCCTAACAACACCTCTGAATTCTAACCCTAATTAAACTTAACTTTAATTATTGAAGGACCAGTTGTATCTTAAAAGAGAACATGACTCATTGGACCTTTACCTAATTCTGTGGGTCCTTCAGTGACTGTTAATAAAATGGAATTTTCAAGGTTTATTCGCAAGTCCCTCCTCATACTCCAGTCTCTACTTATGGACTACAGTGAACGTAGCACATGATGCTGTCTTGTGTGAACAGTACTCACTTTCCTAACTTCTAACTCTGTAGAAATGAACTAGACTTTTGAAACTTTATATTCCCAAATCCTGCATGAAATCTCAAGCCTTGTTCTAAATTTAGTTATAGCAGAGTGATGAGTTCTTACTAGTTCTTCCTAAGCCATAACACTAAAGTTAGTCTGAATATTAAGATGCCAAATGGATTGGTAACTATGAGAAAAAAAGACCAACAAAAAAGCAAGCAAACAAACAAAAAAACACCAACAGAAAGAAAATTTAAAAAACCCCAGAAACAAAAAGTAGCTTGAGTCCTCATCAACAGTCACCCACTTCCTTTCTCCAGGGCCTGTAGATTACAGGGAAACAGAAAATTTTAGAAGCTCTGAACCCCTCTTTCTATCTAGTTCTTAGGTCTTAGAGAGCCCAGTAATGAATTAGATAATTAGAGGTTGTATTCTCAAACTCTAGCCTAACTTTGAATTTTTTTTTATTATGACTAATCTCTACAAAAAAGACAATAATAAAATTTTAGGACCAGCTCCCTGTCTAACTTCTTGAACCTCACTAAATCCAGCTATGGATTTGCTCCCAAATCAGCAGACACCAAACCCTTAATCCCCAGCTTTACTTATCACCAAAAGACCAATCTTTGCAATAAAGGATAATGAAAAGATATCAGCCAAATCCGAGCAGCCAAAGAAACGAGTATTAAAGTAGCCTCTTGGTATTTCTCTAGATATAATCTTGATTTGAAGTATTCCTCCTCTAAATGTAATTAGAAATAGAGCTGAAACACATTCCTACATTAGATACAGATGCAGAGGAGTGGAGATGTTGCTGACCGCTTTCCACTTTTACTGTCTTTATATCATGAAACAACCAATATATGTGACATACTCCAGTTTATAGCAAGAGATTGTTTTGAAATTTTTGGTAGTGGGATGGTTCTAGAAGACTGTGCAAGGTGAAGGGAGACAAAACAAGTATGTTATTTTCCATATGGAGTACTGCTGGAATCAGACTAGTTCAAAATATTTTCAGGAATATAAATCTGGGATTTGTTTTAGAGGGAACTCCAATATTGGAGACGGAAATAAAAAAAAGCTTTACACAATGTGGACAAATGGAGGACCAGAACCTGGGAGTAAATCACACAATTAAGGTCTAACAGCAATATGAAATTTGGTTGTATGGTACATCCAAGCAGAGATCTCCCTGCTTTCCTTTCAGTTGTAAGGCTCTATTTGCAAGAAGGTAATAGGAAACTATGTTTACCTTGATTTTATACTTTTTCTTCAAGTATCTATTTCTGACCACTACCTAAACCAGATTTCATAACCCCTGGAGTCTGATGCAGAAAAAATCCCCTATGGACATGTTTATCTTAGGAGCCAGACCCTCAGCTACTGTTATCTGCAGATCCTCTAAAGTTAGATCATAACCTGAAGATATGGGTTCTCAGTGTTCTTGGTGCACACTGAGAGCTGCAGGATCTAGTCTATTATTGTACAGGTTATTTAAAAATAATTCATGAGTCCTCATCCCTGCATAATTATTGTATTTGTCTAACTGATGTACAACATCAGAGAATCATTTGCCTCATACTGTACCTGACACATAATTTCTCAAACAGAGAGTACTATTAGTCATCTCTGTTCCATGCTTTGCATAGGTCACTAAAGTAGCATCAATCTGTACTAAAATTATTACACTATAAATAAATAAATTTTAATCTGATCACAGCTACAATGGTGTAAACTTCAGTTCTTTTGAAAATCATCTATAAAATAGATCTACTAAACTCTTAATTACTGATTTTCTTTTTTTTTAAGGAAAAAATAGAGCAACCTACTTTTGCAATATAAGACAACAGTTGTCAAAAGTAATATATATTATGTTTTGTAATTTGACTGTTGAAGAATTGTCATTTTAAGGTGTAGTGAAAAAAGCAATGCCACACTTCTGAATATTTAAAAATCTCAGAGCATTTTACATACTGTTAATTAAACCTTATAGCACATTACCTGTAATATATAAAAAGTAAATAGGCTATATTATAGCAATGTAAAATCTGAGTAATATACAACCTCCACATGATAAGGGAGACTCTTTGCAAATGTCATAAGTACATCTATGGCATCCAGGAAAGAGAACTAAGTTCCCCATTCAGTTGATGTTTTCTTGTGTGTTATGGGTTTAGCCAAGTAGGCCAAGAAGTTAGGCTTTAAAGTTCAGATTAGACCTGAAATTGTCAGATGACTTGAGCTGGGCTGAGTTAGCTCACAGCTGACTTCTTCCAGCCAATAATATTGTATTCCATACCATACTACATCATCTCAAAGGGTGTAAAATCCAGTGTGTGGGAGTGGCTTGGTCAGTTCTGCCATGGCCGAGGTACAAGCCGGACGTGATCCAGCTTTTGTCTTGGAGCAGGCCTTGCTCCTGCCCCTGCTGCCTCTGCTTGCATTTTGTTTGCATTCAGGGAAGTAGAAACATTTTTGTTGTTACTCCTTCTGTTTCTTGCTATGTGTTTCTTAGAGTACTTACAGATCTAGTGTAACAGACTTTGTTTTGTATTAATTGGGGAGTGGGAAGTTATTCCTTGTTATATATAACTTGTGTAAGTGTGTGTTATATTGTAGTTTCCTTTTAATTTTATCTTTTCTGTATAAATACATGTAGTTAGTTTCAGCATAAACCTGGTTTTGAGGGTTTTTCTTTTCTCTTCCTCTTCTTTTTCCCTTGGCTGGTTGGGGGGGAGGAGGAACCCTTTCACTCTGTCCTGGACAGTTGGCGTTTTGCCAGCTCAACCCAGGACATTGTGGAAATTTGGGACTATGTTATCAAAACAACTTTATTTTCACCTCAGGAAGGCTGTTTATTTTCAAGATTATTCAAAATCCAATGTTTTTTATATTTCTATTTTTTCTTGTGATATTTACTGGTGAGCTTTGAGAGTGGCTATACATCCTGTAAGCTTAGCTCTGTAAAAATCAGGTGATTTATTTTGATGCATTAGTTGGTTTTCAAAACATGACAATAACTCATCTTACAGTTCCTTATTAACTATAAGGAGATATTACTGCATCCCTCAATTTTCACAACAATCTCCTTTAGAAATATCTGTTTACTGCTTTGTGTAGTATATCAGCCAGTGAACAATCTACCTCTATACTTGAAGGTGTAATATTCCTGGGAGTTCAGTATCAGTTTACTGATGATGCAGCCAAATGGATGTCACATAGTGCAGCCATACTGCTACTTTCCTCTGCTCTCTAGAAGACAGTGGCGTGATGCAGACTGTCATCAGGAAATAACTCCAAACTGCACAACTGAATTGCCTGGGGGAACATTAGGTGGCTTCAGTCCAAACACAGTGAGTGACTGCTCTACCATCTCAACACCCCCACATTATAGACCATGGATGAGCAGCACCAGGTTTACATGTACAGAGAAACATGAGACACTCATGTAAATCAGGCTCTTTAATGCATTATTACTGATAATGACCTCGTGCTGGTTTTGGCTGGGAGAGAGATAATTTACTTCGTAGTAGCTTGTATGAAGCTGTGTTTTAGATTTGTTCTGGAAAAAAAATTGGTAATTCAGGGATCCTGTCAGATCTCAAAAGCTAAGCAGGGTCAGCCCTGGTTAGTACTTGGATAGGAGACCTTCTGGGAATACCAGGTGCTGCAGGTTCTAGTCCTGAGAACTTCATCGTCACCGTCCAAGCTCGCTTGGCCATGGCAGATTGTGCTGGTTTAAAGGTGAACCAGCAGGGGAAATGAACTCACCACGAGAGAGATTATAAGTCAGAGCTAAAATTTAATAATATTACAATAAATACACTGGCACAAGAGGGAAATTGCATTCAACCCCCAAAAACCCAGCAGTATAACCCAGTGTCCTGGGGCACAAACCCAAGGGGGTTTGTTAGCCCTTGTGCTGAGACCCCTGTGGCTCCCCCAAGTCCAGAGCAAAAGGAAATGAAAAACCTGTTGGTGCAGGCGAGGGCTGTGGTCTGGGCAAGAGCAGTGATCTCCTCCTGTTGAGGTCCTGCTGCTCCTCTGGATCAGACGAGAAGTTACCAAAGTCTTCTTACCCACCACTTATGTACCCTCAGGAAGCACCCAGTCCCTCCCCCTGGGCGGGGACTCACACAATGGGTGATTAACTCTGGGAGCCAGGGGGTATTGAACTGTTGATGGCCCATTAGCAGCCATGCCCCCTCAGGCTGAGTGTGAAGGTGCTAATGACTCCCTGGGCAGCTGCTGCTAATGGCCCATTGTCCTTGGGGAATGAATAGAGGGGGTAGAATACACAGCTTTGATCACCCCCACACAGTGTCAACTGGTCCCTCCTGCTCAACTAGGACACAGATGAACTACAGGAGTTAAAGGGTGGGGCCGGTTTTGCACATGCTGTGCCTCACCTAAAAAATCCACTTCACAGGCTCGAAGGACACATTCATGTGGGCAGAGCCCTTCTCAAATCTTCATTCATGAAGCCTAGCCATACATTGCTATTGCTGAGCAGTGTTGGCACCACAGAGTCAAGGCATTTTTTTCTTCTCGTACATTCTCTCCAACAAAGAGGCTGCGAGTTCATAAGGGGCTAGGGGAGCACGCAGCCCAGGACAAACACCAACTGACCCCAAGTATACTTCATACCATGTGATGTGCTTCAGTGTGTAAAGCTGGCGAAACACCTGCCTTCCTACAGATAGTGGTGAAATTCCAAGGTTTGCTTTGCTTGTGCATGCAGCTTTTGCTTTACCTATCAAACTGTCTTTATCTCAACCAAAAAATTTTCTCACTTTTACCCTTCTGTTTCTGTCCCTCATTCCACCACAAGGAGTGAGCAAGTGGCTGTGTGAGGCCGAACGGATGACTGGTTAAAACGGATGACGGGTTAAAACATGACAGTCCTGGAAAACCTCCAAGCAGGTTGTAAGATATCAAACTATGCATAAGACCTCAGGAATGCACATCCTAATTCAAAAGACCCCCATTAGAGTTCCTTAAGAACAAAGCATTATAATATTCAATTCTTTTCATATCAACATAGTAATTACATTGTAAAGCATCTTGTAGTTTTGGGGAGAAGTCTGCATTCAAAGTACACTTAAGACAAAGCAAACTAGATTTTTATTGTTATAAGATTAAGCAGAAACAGAGGTTTCTCACTCAGCTTCATTTAGTTTATTATTTTACATGTTATAGGCATGTTTGAATATTGGTTTCACAAATTTGCTGAACTTTCTAAAATTAATTATTAATGGACATAGGCAAGCTTTACTATATGGAAAAATAAAAGATGCTTGTGGTATTAAATGCAAAAAAAGATAACCTGTGTTTCAAAGTTGGTGTTTGGCAGTAACATTTGCTTAGCCCTATGGACTTTTATGAAAAGGTTTGCTAACGTGAGTAAACCTGCAGAAGGCATTTTCATAACCCTTGAGAGTGAAAATTACCCATGGGTATTTGCACCACTGACTCTCCAAGTGGTTAGCTTAAATACTTAAGAAGGAAAACTTGATAGCTGTAAATAGTATGACATATATCTCAGTGGCAGTTCTGCATCCAAAATACTGTGTTCACTTCTGGTCAAAACAGAAACAGAAGAATAAAATAAAATTTAGGAAAGGGGAGCAAGAATGATTGAAGCTGCACAAACAAACTCATAGGATGCATAAAAAGAATGAAATTGTTTATTTTAGGTAGGAAATAATAGAAGGTAAGAATTAATAGAAGAGGGAATAATAAAATTATGCATATTCATATTGTTATTAGAGAAATACCTTATGACATGCTGTTTAGTGCATCTCATAGGACAATAATAAGACAATATGATCTCCTTTCTAAATGACACTGAAACCCAGACACACTTCAGTCAAAGATTAAATGATCTTTATGGTAAGAATATCTAGCATTTTGACATGAAATATTGGGATTTACATAGTCTCTCTGGTATCAGACCATGAGGAAATTTGTGCCTGGAAGAAACTTCCTCTGTCACCAGATGATCCCTTACTGCCTGCTCCTTCACTGAGCTCTGCAGCCATAGGCCAATGCCATGTCAATGTCTTGGATACTCAAGGGCCAATTTCTGGCAGGATATCTTCCAGTGTTGAGGCATCTATTGCCCCGGGGAGAGGTGGAGGAAATAGGGAAAGTATTAGCATGACTGTCTGCTGTGGAACTTCTGATACCAACTAAACATTACAGAAGTGACCATAACGTGGCAGTTGTGTTTTTTTCCAGAGATTTCCTTGGGCATAGTTTCCTTTCTTCCAAATTGAAAATCTGATTCTTTTTTCATGAAACAAGTAATATTCTTCTCCTTAACTAAACTTTTCATCTTTAGAACTGATCCGCAGCCTGTAGTCCAAAATCTTCATGCTTATGATGCCTCACTCCTAATTACGTAATTTCTATATTATTTCTTATTCTATTCCCAGTTATAGTTTCCCTTTTCAAGGCCTTTTCTTTTTTCCCTTAATTCTTGACAAATATACCCAAAATCTTGCTTATAAATATGCTTTCTGTCTGTTTTGGTTTTTTGGTTCTTTTTTTTCTTTCTTACTTATTTCAACCTCTTATTTTCCTCATATACCTCAAATGTTGTTTCCTCTCTTGCTAAGTCCTGCTGTTTCCCACTGTTATTTTTATGGCCTCTCCTAGATATGTATCCCCTCCTTTTTTCCCCCTCAACTTTCCATTTGTTCTTTCCCTTGCACAGTTCCCAGATCTGTGTAGAGATACAACCTATGGGTTGGCAATGGACAGATGCCCTCCTTTTCTCTGGTCTCTATCTGATAATGATGCTAAAATAGCAATGAAATCTTAGAATTTTTATAAAATTTATCAGAGCATCAGTCTCCAACACTATGAAAATTAAGTCTCAATCAGGCTTAACTGAAAAGTGAAAGTATAAATCTTTCCAAATAACACTTCAAACAAGAAAAGGAAAAAAAAATATCACATGCTAAACAACGAACTCCAAGTTTTGTTTTTGCCTGTGAAATGTTCAGGATAAGAAAAAGAGAAGTCTACTAAGTGGCACAGATTGTGAACTAGGAATTGTAGATAGAGCTTGACAGATGTCCAGTGTTTGAAGGGCCTCTAGCATTCAAATTGCTCTCAGATTAGCCAGCACATCTCCAGTAATAAAAGAGAATAATGATTTCAGCTCTCTTATTTATTCATTTTACACTGAGTCTGAAAGCCATAAAACACTGCACTGATGGATGTAAATTGTCTCAGACAATTAGCTCCTATTGTACAAAAGCAAATTTGAAGTCTCTCCAGTTTAATAAGCAAGATGCTTTGGATTGCATTTCAAATATCAGAGAAGTAAACAAAAAGAGGGAAAAAAAGGCTTCTAGTAGGCAGACAGATGTATAATGTCCAGGGTGTGACTGGAAAGCACCATTAGAAATATAAATCTGCAACAGGGACACTTCAACACAAAATAATACTGCTGCTTAAATGCAAATTTGCCCATCTTTTGTGCACTCTTGAGTAATAACCTTCTCTTAAAATTATTAACATTTTTATCTTGCTCTTTATAATATTTCTTGGATTGATTGCTAGGTTTAGACAGAGTCTTGCTGTTTACCTTTCCTCCACCAAATAGTTATTCAGCCTCCTCAACAACTCAGAAAATCTCTGCAATTTTTGTGTCAGATTTTTCACTGAGACCCCTGAAAAAGACTCCTACATCTGATCAGTCAGCAAAGTAATTCAAAACAGTTCAGATAAATTTCCTTTTATGGTGCCAAAGAGCCAGAAGTCAGTCTGGACAGTTTTGACCTGTATTGTGGATATTTCCCTAACTGTATTTTTTTACAGGTTTAACATTTCCTGGGAATGCAGCATGGATTTGACACAAAGGAACACACCATAGATTTGAAATTAAAGTTCAAGACCTACCAAAATGGCTTCAAATTCTTAAATGTAATTGGTTATTAATTCCATTATTGTCTTGCTGAAATTTACTTCTCGTATTGGTCCTGAGAGCTTTGCAGTTGGAGGAGCATTGAGTTCTGGTCATTCAGAAAGGAATTTGAACGAACTGTGGGAAGTGATGGTTTAATCAGCTTCAGATTTAAGACATCCTTTACCCTTATGGATATTAAAAATTCATGGTTGCATTTGTATAAATGAAAACCATGAGAGATGCACAGTAAATCTAAGGAATCCCACAAGCATCAGATTTATCATCCTTTTGCTGGACTTGTGCAGCAGGTATGTGATGTTCCCAGCACACCACAGTGATGGCAGATTTCCTGAATGAAGCAGTAGAAGCATTTAGCACAACCTGTTGTGTCACATTTCTAGTCATGGGAGCTCAATAGGTCATCCTTCAGTTGGTTCAGGCCTGTCTGTCTCATTTGACTGTTTTAGCTTTGAAGTTATGTCAAATAGCTTCTGTGCAGTTGACACTGAAGCTGAGACAGTAGCAAAGGCTGCAATGTGATGGTCTGTTTGGTTTCCATAAACCTGATGGGAAAGGTAGCTGTGATCTACACATCACCTATTCACAGCAGCACCATTAGCTGTTCCTTGTATTCCAGCTATGTGTTCTGTCATTTCATATCATTGGTCCCAAATCAGTGAGTAAATTTTTCAGTTCTGTGAGGGAGAAGATTATAAATGTGAGATTAAAATAAGCAATATGCTTAATATAACAAAAATAATCAATAGAAGGGAAAGAAAATCATCCCAACGTATCTTTTGGTGAACCTGACCTTTGATATCTAGACTGTACTTCACCAGCAAAAGAGGGCTGCAAGGGATAGCAATCAGTTGTTACGTAGAGACTTGGTTGTCCTTTAGTCTGAGGCCTTTTCCACTGCACTAACAGTGTAAATGAACTTGCACAGTGTGTGAAAATTGCATTTGCAGTTGTAGAACAGCAAAATGGGCTTTTGTATATATGTCAGTTGGATACTGTCTATTTCCTGCCTTCCAACACATCTGCTCTTGAGACAAGAATGGTCCTGAAGGACACACTCAGTACGTATTAACAGTCCCAGTGTGCTGAGTTTTTTCCACAATGATTATTTCAGCTTGAAGTTAGGTCCAAAAAAATAGCTGTCTAAAAGCAGGCCTCTCTTGAATTTCATTCTCTGAGGTCAAGATAATTAGATATGTTTTTCTCAGCCTGTGAAAGTTGAGAACAATGTATATAATTTTGTACACACAAGTACAAATTGTGTGCTTAGATGATACACATTTAAAACTCTATGTTTCCTCAAATGCTGAACTGTATAAAAATAGGCTATAGTCCTAATAAGCTTTTTTTAGTAAACCAAATAATAACAGCATTATTTTTTTATGTTAAAATTAAAATTTGCATTCAGCAAAAGATCTTCCTGCCTTTAGCAAAGCTTATTGAAAAAATCCTTAAGAAGACTAGTCCAAAGAGCGATTGTTGACCATCTCTATAAAACGTCCCCTCCAACTCGCTAACCTTATCTGATGTCTTTTCTTCTTTCATCCATGGCTGGTCAACATCACATTCCACTTGTTCAAAAAACCAGGTTCAGCAATGATGAGTTGGTTTAGGGAAAGGTTGCAATTTTTTTATCTGTTATGTACCCTATACTCTTAACTGCGTGACTTTACATGACTTTACATGACTCTTCTTCCTGAAGAATGAGCCAAACCGTGTTTCTTTTTTAACAAGAAAAAAGAAATGCCAAAATCTTTAAGCAGATCTGATTGCGTTAATATCTTCTTTTCGTCTCTGTTCTGCTTTATTTATAGATCTCAGGATCTTTTAAAGACTTGGTTTAATTTCACTTGCAAAATCTAAGTCAGCTTGATCTCCACAGTCAATTTTTGGAAACCTATATTATTACTTTATTTTCTAACCTTTAATGTACAAGTTTCATTGCTGATTAATAGCTTTCTTCATTTCCTGTAGGCACTCTGCTTGCTCCAGATATCCTCTTTAAGACGTTATTAATTGAGCATGAGATTACATAATTTTCATGTCTTGTGCTGTGTTTTTGAAATCTCAGAATTTAACACATTTCTTTAAAGCTAATATTATAATTTAGCAAATATGGATATCTATGAGTATATCTGCAGAATCCATACCAGTTGGTGTCAAAGTAGTAATTAAATACAGTGCAAAAGCAAATCAGGTCCTCCAAATGCTAATCTCATTATCACCTTCTCAGCCCCGCTTGCCAGAAAGTTAACAGCCGTTAAAGCTCTGCTGCTCATCCAATCAGAATATTAAAATAATCAGTGTGGCCTGCCACAAATATTGCCAGTGCTGTTAATCCTTTGCTTTGTACATAGCAAATGGGGAAATAAGCAGCTGCCTATGGAGCTCAATGCATTCCTAGTAATATTTCAAGTCTGCATCCCACTTTGGAATGTTTTATGTCTTCATGTGCAAGTAAAAGTTTCTCAGAGACTAGAAAATACACCTCATGTCTAATTCCCCAGCACTTTCTCTCATTTGTGTTCCCCTAGCACTGGTTATAGATAACTTTCTCTCTCTTCTCTCTCTCTGTGCCATTGTATGATTTCATGGCATATTTTTTTAAATGTGCCAACAGTCTCTGAAATCAGATATGATTAGATGGATGTACACAGAAAGGGTCCAGCATTCGACATGTTGTAGGGAGCTCTCTGAACCACAATGCAGCATTATCCTTTTAAATACATTTTGGATGTCACAAAAGCTATATAGTTTTTTGTTTTGTTTTCTTTTGTTTGGGATTTTTTTGTTTTTGTTTTTGCTTTTTTTTTCTGTAAGCAGACAAACATGTAAACAGGGCTGAAACAATCTCCTGTATTGTAAATGTTGGCTAATGAAAGACATCATGCTCTCAGAGGCTTGGATACTGTTCGACTGAGGCCTTTGCCCTGCCTTTGTTATGATAGTTGCAGCTAAGCCATGATCCTGTCAGAATTAATCACAGATAATAAAAAAATATTAAATGCACATAATCCCACCTTTCATGTGGATGCTTCCATTTATAAATAATGCACACCTATAAAGAGCATGTTTACAGCCTTCCAGAGTTACAACTGTATGTGTACATCCAGATGTGCATATGTGCATGAATGGATGTACATACATGAGAACACATGTATATCGGAGAACCTGTATACATGTATATCCATGTCTATAGAGCTACATAAATATTTTCTTATGTGCATATTTATATGAACACAGAATATACATACATGTAGTCACGCTGCATGAGGAATAAATATTCATTGCTCATTTTAATAATTCACTATAATAAATATTTATATAACATACACAATGATGTGTTGTGGTATAAATGTTTCAGTGGCATGAATTGGGGCTGAATACATTATTTATGAGTGACAAAGCCACAAGTAAGTCAGGCAGGTCAGCAATAAAATCCTTCCAATGCACTTTAATGAAATTCTCACATATTATCAGAAGAAGAACTATTTATCAAATGCCTAAACTGTTAAAATTTTGTTATTTCTGTTTTTTTTTCCTCTGTATTAATGCCCCTCTTTCTGACCAGAAATAATACAAAATGACCATAAATATGTACATAAAATTAACATTTTTAAACTTTTTCATTTTCATAGATATAAACTCAGTTGTCATTCATTAACAAGGAATAAAGACAACATGGAAACAAAGGACTTTATTACACTGAAATTACATGTAAGTTTTGAAAATAAACATGATTCTGACAATAATAGGTGTAAGAACAGAACCATTTGCAAACCAAAATGTAACACAATGATAACAACATTTCCAGTATTCAAAGTTAAACATTTTGGAGTTCTGTCAGATGGAAGTTCTGGAAAAACTCCATATGGAAAAATCACATCTTTAGTAGTAGGGTTTTCTCTTTTCTTACTTAAGTTGTCTGAAGCTGTTTAGAGGCATGGAATATTCAAGCCAGTCTTAGAAGAGATGGATTAGTAGTAGGAAAAAGATGAGACAGTCACAGGTAACAGATAAATTGAAGAAGCATGAGATGAATTTTATTTATAGTATGGTTTCGCAATTTATCATATAACTATGCAATTTATCCCATTGCTTTTGCCATTTCTTGCATAGTAATGAGCCTTTGTTTCCACATTTTTATCTCTGTTTTTTCACTAGTTTAGGTATGAAGTGCATTTCTTTAGATCTGTAAGATAATATAAAAAGAAAATACACAATGCATCTTTTCTTATATCATATAATGCTGCAGTGATGACAGGAAATGACTGATATTAATATGGATAATTCTGAAGAAAAACACATATCAAAAAGTACTCAACCTAGGAAAAAAGACAAGTAGAATTTTGAAAAATCTGAGTGTGTAGGGATAGCTTAAATAGAGATCTTCTATTGTGATAATCTAGGGAAAAAATGATATTAGAATAGTATGGACTAAAAGATCCTCTGTGAATGCTGATTCTGGATATATATCTAGATAGATAGATAGATAGATAGATAGATAGATAGATAGATAGATAGATAGATAGATAGATATACACATACGCTTTTTTTTTTAATACATGATCTTCTGCATCTGTTGTCTGGAGAAAGAAAAGAGTGTACCAGAAAAAGTAATATTTTTCCTCTACCACATTAGCAAACAACTGCTGATACCAATACCTTGCACACTCTGCAACATGATATCAATATCTCTTCTTCCAAGCCCCTAAGCTTAACTGTGCATATTTTCAGTAATTATAATTTGGAGGAGATGGAGAGTTTCTTCGAGGTGACAGACAAACAGCAGGATATCATGAATATGTATTGCATGTCTGAGAAAATAAATTAACAGGGGCCATCCACTCTGGTGACCCACTTAGGCTATCATTGATGAGTGTGACAGGAAGGTTCTGTAAGAAGTGAATTTGCATGACAGACTTTTCTCCTGATCAACTAATTTACCCTATGCATTTAGATTATTTTAAGCACTACACAGTAGTCAGATAATTAATCACCAAATCACCAATAGTGACATTAAGGTACAAGCAATACATTATTACTGATTACCACTTAAAACTCAGGCTGTCGGGCTTCAGCTCAAAAATTGGTGTAATCTTACACTGAGTAATGAAACCTATGATCTGATATGTTCATAATGTTAGATGTTTGTGGAAAGAAGTTGATACTATATAAATAAATGTATTTTGTTGTTCTTTATGACAGATATGAATAAAAAATGTAAATTCTCACAGAAGAACCTGATGTCCACCATTTATTACGCTATTATATTAAAAACAAGTTCTACTAAGCTTAAATGTGTTAAAATTCCTTAGTGAAAATGTTTGTGTGTATGCACATACATCTGCATACATATAAGCATATAAATCTATGAATAAAACAACCTTTTCTGTGGCTATGATACTTTCCTACAAATGTGCACACTTTCAGCCAAACAAAACTAACCCTTAAAAGAATATAAGCAGATACGGAATTATAATAGAATAGGTCTCTAAAAATATAATAACATTACAGTATGTGTTTATATGGCGCAGCAGAAACACACAGAGAACATCTTCCCATGCTGTAGACTTTTACTGATTCATATAAATTTGGTTCAATGCCTGTAGCATATTATGAGTCTCTGACTTGCTTTCGTAGCGATTTACGTTTGGCCTTAAAGTTATGCTATAAAGGCCAGATATAAATTGTCATGTATTTTAACAAATGCATCAATGAAGGCATGTAAAAAGCAAAGTAAACAAGGCCACCTTGTTTCTTAACAACTCAAAAATTAAGAATAGAATTTGTAATACTTTTCTAACAGACATACAAACAGTTTCAACTCTAAAAACTGATCAGGTATACACAATCGTATTTATGACAAAGGAAATGCACACAAACAGCCTATAAATCTTTGTTTTTAAAATGGAAAGAAAATATGCGGTGTTTGCCTGGTTTTGACTGACTTTAGACTACATGGTTTTAATAACAGCAGAAAAGTCCAGCACCAAATTCCTTAGTCCAAAAGGCCTGTGACACTTATGGAAACTTAAGCTTCTTAGTTGGAAGATAACAAATTAGTGTTTGAGACCTGGTGTCTTTAGTCTTCTATGCTTACTTGCAATCAAAGAAACAAGTCAGGTCTAGAAAGCTTCTTTATTTATCCTGAGGTGCACCTGGCAAATCAGTTGTTTGCAGCTCGCTTGCAGTGACCAGAAATTCATCCATCTGCGCATGTGCCTTGGGTGCCTTTTGGAGAAATCCACCTGCTAGGACATAATAGACTGGAAAAAGCATAATCCATTCGGTAGACAAGGTAATGCTGTCTAGGTATAATTCATTAATTTTCTTTCCCAATCAAAAACTACTTTCTTTGGTCATTTTTGTCTATATTTATTGAAGAGTTTTCAACAGCCCTGAGAATGTCCCTGAAGCAAAGTTCTGCAACCAGTATATTTTATAAATCCACCTTGACTCCTAGCACTCTGCAATTGCTTTGTAACCTGAGGTGCAATTGTATCTTAAAGGCTTTTTTCAGTTTCCAACCAGCAGATGAGTTAAGTGACTAGAGGAGCACAGTAAGAGGTGAGGTCATTCAAGTCATCACCGAAAGTGCTCTGGAAAGAGAAAACTGTGTTTTGTTCAGAAATGCTGTAAGGACAGCTATTCATAATGCTCTCTGCAGGCAACAACATTTTTCCCAGAAGTCTGTTAAAGTCTATGTTTAATAAATAAGGCAATAGCTCTTTTGTGCCACCAGCAAAGAACAGGGAAGGCTGATATCCTAGGAAATTGAGCCAGACACCTCTTGCTCTACAGTGTGAAGTCTGCACCCTGCTCTATGGAGGTAAGAACACAAAATCATAATAAACACTGATCTGATTCTTCACCTGTACCTGCTTTTGGAAAGTGGGTTATCTCAATGTGTGTCATCAAGGCAAAGCTAATTCCACATTGCTACTTTCTTTAATTTTTAAATATTTAGAGGAAGAGCTCTCGTTTCCTAAAACCCCAATTGCACCTATTGTCCTATCATTAAAGTCCAAGGACATCTCATCTGAAGTTCAAATGAAAGCTGTTCTTCATACGTAGTTATGAAGATCAGAGACTGTGAAACAGAAGAAAGTTTTTCAAGTAGCAGAGTCAGGTGCAGGCTGCAGGGCACTGATGGCAAATTCTGTCCTGTTCAAAACAGGTAGAATTACACCAGCTATTGCTGAGAGTCCATCTATCTTGACCCTACACCTTTTCCCTATACTAATACTCACTAGCTTGTGGCTCCAATATCTGTCAATCTTTTAGCTGAAAGAAAGAAATTCCACATTTCCTGGAAAGCAGGGAGGAAAAAGAAATTCTCTGACAACCTTGTTTACTTATATAAAATGATGTTATTTACATTCATGCAAGTTCTGGAATGCTAGCATAAATCCTCCTATTTTAGTGGGATTAGTGGGCAGAGCACTCATGTACTTCAAGAAATTTAATATGTACAAGTAACCAGTGCAAGGTGAGGAAACGAGATGTGACTCATTTTTAGAGTAGAGGGGTTTAGGAGCAGAGATATAAGAAAAGAGCATGTAGCATGAGATACAAAAGCTAGAAAATCCTTTCATCATTTTACCTTTTTTTTATATATATATTACATGATGCCTCAAAAAAGTTGTCTGTTCATGGAAGGATATTAACTTTGACCAACTAATTTTGGACAATGTCATATTGGTAGAACATATTTTTTTATTACTCTGTTCAAATAGATTTTTCTTGATTTAAATATTTCCTTGAGGGGTGTCTGGATTTTCAAGACCCATCTAGGAGGAACAGGGCCATGACCAGTAAATAACTTAATGAAATTTTTCCTGCAACTAACTTCTGTGGGGATAAAAGCTCTTTGTAACCACAGTTTCTTATATTTAAGGTTAAAAAACCCCAACCAAACAAAAAAACCCCAAACAAACAACAAAAAGTCACACACCCCAAAAAATGGGCTGTTTTCTACTCATGAGTCAATATCTTTCATTTACAGTCAATGAAAACAGTGAATTTTTTAGACCAAAGATTTCCAGAAGAAAGATAACCCTTCCGCTTTCCAAACATTAGTAATGTACAAACTGCAAGTGAAAAGACTTATTTGCATGCTTAACTTAATCATGTGAATAGGTCTGTTCAGTATGTGCATGCCCGTTTGCAGAATGGAAGCCCAAAAGACCAATCTTCGTCCCAGTGGAATTAGGAAAGGCTTTACCAATTATTTCAGTAGAAACAGGATCATGACATTACATATGAATGAGAATTGATGGTTTAGAGACACAATTGTTTTCAGAGCAACTGTTTTGTACACTGCCAATTTGTCCAGTTCCCTAAGGTCTGTTAGTGAGTCCCACAATTCCCTTTCTCTGGGAAAGATACATAGCTCTCTACTCTGACAAGAAGCTGTGAAATTAGCCATTTAGTTTAGGAAGCAAAGAGTTATTTCATAATTCTTAGCAGAAGAATTTTGCTTAATAATTGCTTAAACTGCTTAATAATAACTCTTAAACAAAAGTAGGACAAGAAACAGCTGACAACTAAAATACTATGAACAAGTAGACAATTACAGTCTGTGGAACAAATCCCTCTCCAGATAACTATTTGATATTTAGTAAACAATTATATTAAAGGACATTTTTTGGATGCAAGAAAAGGTACTATGCAATGAAATGCAGCCCTCCACTTATTAGAACCCTTAATATTTCATATGAGTTAGAAATAAATTAATTTAAATCTGCAGTGAAAATACTCTAGTTAAATCTCCAAGTTTGCAAAAGTCAGTTCATTCTCCACCCTCCATTCTCACCTCCTCATGTTACTTCCTTTTCCTTTCTCTAAAGACCAAATTAAAAAAAAACAAACAACCACAACAACAAAACCACCAAAACTTCAGCAGAGAATGAGGATGTGATCTTATAATCAGATTAGTTGGACAGACAACAAATATAAGACTCCAAACATTCCTTTCACTAACAGAAGCCAGATTGTTTTCAGGTGCTCATAGATTGCTTTGCCATGTAGACTCCATTGATTTGGTCCCTAAAATCCTTTGCCATCTATGTCTTCAGAGAAGCAACAAAGTGATAAGCTGCGTGATCATGAATTCAGAGGAAATCATTCCTTTTCTTTGGAAAACGCAAGAGGGCTGAAGGGCTATGAAAGTGCTCACACAAAAGGCTGGAGTACAATTTGCAAGGTTCTTTTAAGATGAACCATTAAGGGAAAATTTGAGATTTTCCATCCTCAGAAAATGTTCAGTAGGTGTGGTCTTAATGAATCTGTGAGATAAGAGATAACTCCTGTAGGTGCAAACCAGTCAACAGCCTCCTGTCACTTTTTTGCATCTTTATGGGGTCATGTCAGGGAAAGACTTTAAAAATATTCCTCATTCTTTCACTTGGTTCCCCTCCTTTTCTTTCCCTTCCTCTATAGCAACCATAAGGGAAGCTTCCACTTTTTCTGCTTCCTTATCTGGATTTTCCCTCTTTTGCTTCTAAAAGTGTCTCCTATGTTCCTCCACCCCTGCAGTTTGTGGATTTTCAGTCTCTTTTTCTTGATGCTGCCAGCATCCTCCACCACCCACTCTGCTTGATGTCCTCTTTGTGTGTCTGCAAGCACATCCCTTCTCTTGTCAGCAGCCTTGGATCCCCTGTAGGCATGTAGCAGCAAGGCACTGCCACCTGCAGAGAGCAGCTTCGACAGTGACAACTGCACAGGAAATGGGAAACAGTAAGGTCTGACTGCTAGATCTTTGAGGTTTTTACCTTGGATTAGGAAGCAGTTCTCCTACATTTTCTTAAACCCACTCATATTTACTACAAGGTCAATGAAAACGTGCCTGTTTCAATATTTAAACAGCATATGGTAGTGGAATGTCCCTTGGGATAAAATATTGTTTTTTATATTAAAATTACAAAGTTAAGTTAAAATCAGACAAGGCTATAAATGGTTCACTGGACCTTCAGTTTTAGTTAACCATCCAATCTGAACACAGGTTTATCACTTCCTTGTGTGGTTCTGGCTATTGTAAGTGGCAGTGCTATTTACAATTCATCTGATTTAACATCTAAGCTTCTTCAAAGGAGCTGATAATGGATACAAACAAGTCTGTGCCCTGTTTCTAGATGCTGCCTGAAAGTGAAAATCTATGTTAAGATATATGCAGAGGTGAGTTGCTTTGATGCTTGAAGGAAACAATAAGAAGCATTTGAATTTGAAGAAATTTTCTTCCATTCTTTTGGGGGCTGTTGGCAGCTACAGAAGCCTGGAAATCTGTATTGATAAATGAAATGTCCTCATTGGAGCTGAAGCCAATTGCCTGGTATGTCCTAATTTTTCTTGGCCTTCAGAGTTAAATGGTTGTATTCATGTCTCACATTGAGCAGATCCCTGGCTAGTGCTGGCTCCTGAACTGCACCCAAGCATTGTTTCCAAAAGTATTCATTATCCTGGGCCAAGTCTATGCCAGACTTTTTCTAAAAAAAGAAGTTTAGACAATGGAGTTGTAGTCTTGAAAGGATTCTTTGGCAATTTTTGCTATACTTGATGCAGTTTTTTATCATTTAAGTGTTTGGAGCGAAATCTGGATACCTGAGATGTGTTTGTTTCTTATTGATTTATTACCAGTCTGGTGATACAAGGCTCTTCTCAGGACCAGCTTGTTCTGCTCAAGTGTGTAGACAGCTGTGCATCTCCCCCTCCATTGTGGCTCCCCTCTACAAGCACTTTAGTTTTCACTTTGAGACAGAAAGCACATCCCCTGTCAATATCTTTCAAAGAATAATAACCACACCCTCCTCTTCCTTCCTGTACTTCTGCAGATTCAATGCATCACAGTGCCAACTACTGCAGCTGGACAGTTTGTTTAAGGTAAAACTTCAGTAACTCCTTAGCCATGCCGTGGCCTAGACCTGGACTTGTGTCTGACTTTCCATCAATTATGTCCCTGAGAACTGATTAGGCACATCTGGTTATGGGAGTGTTTGATGAGGAGGTAGGAGAGTAGATATCACCAGTGATGGACAATTAATGGATAGGGTAAGGGTCAATGACAGCACTGAAGAAACAACCAGCTGTGTCTCCTCTTTTCCAAACAGTGGATATCATGGTGTAACAGCTGTGGAGGGAACAGACTATTTGTGGGGACTTTAACACAAACTTCAACAAGTAGGCTTACAGAAATTTCACAGGAGACTTTAGGGAGATGAAAATATCTTGATATGTAATATATTTATGAAACATCAGCCTTTGTCACATTCCACAGTGTTGGTTTTTTTTCACTGTCTCTGGATTGCTAAGAAATATTGAAAACCATTATCAGTAGAGGAATTATCACTCTGACTTAATTCAGTCTAAATTCATTTTCAAGTATATCTTGCTTGTGAGATGTCTCCAGCTAAAGGTTGTTCTTGCTTTTATCAACCTCAAGCCTGACAGCCAGATTCACTAATGGAAACAGTAACATTCCTAAAATTTAGCACGTGCAACTACAAAACTTATACTTCTTCCCTAATGTACTGGATTAAGGTGCTCCAGCCAACAAACTAGTCCTCTGAGTGTCTGAGATATTATTTCATCTTCTGCAGAAACCTCTGCAACTTCAAGAAATGGGGAGGCAGTCATGCAGTAATCAAGGAGAAAAACAAAAATTATTATAAAATAGGCTCTTAGAATAAAAATTAAAAAGGAGAAACCTAAAACTTTTCAATTGAATGTAGAGCTGAGGAAGAGATGGGGAGGCAAATCTGTATTTCCAGTGCAAAACTGGCCAAGAAGCACAGTTATACACAGCACTTGCATTGTCCTGCGGGAACTCTGCTATATGGTACATGCACAGAACCTTTCTCTTGCTCTCATTTTCCAGATAAGCTAAGGCTGAAGCAGTGCATAAATGCATACTTGGCAGGAGGCCAGGTGCCTGCATTCTGGAAAAATAAATGTCATGTAATGTCTGATCAAGAATTATAGAGTTGCTGAAGCTAAGAAGGCTTTTCTCTTAAAAACCATGAAAAATTACTAGAGCCCCAGGAGGAGAAAACTCTCACCTGTCCACCAGCAGAGTCCTCCAGTCTGCCATTCTCCTTACTGCTGCTACTTTATCCCACAAGTCCTCACACCACTACAGCCATTGTGTGTTCATTTAAGTGTCCCAGCTCATCCAAGCAGCTGTTTGATGTGATGAGATCCTATACAGGTGTGCTGCTATAAATCAGGAGCAAGCACAGGGAGATTAGAGGGTTAGTACTAATATGTAAGCAACATAAGCAAGCCCAAACATGAGCAAAAACTTTGTCCAGCTTTTAAAATTTATACTGAATAACAGATTTATGTAGTATATTATAGTTTATTTAAGGCAGACTATCATTTTTTATTCCAATATTCCTCATCCTGAAACTGAAGCCTCCAGAGTATGAATAATTGTATGTCTACTATAAGGAACATTTTTATTTTTAAACATGAGAAGCAACATTGTCAACAAAGCATAAACTTATATTTTGAGAAAGACAGCTCACCCATCCAAACTTTAATAATGATAGAGGGGAAAAGATCAGGTCCTAGAACTATTCTCAGCACTTATCTCCAAACCTACCATATCTAATATAGAACTCACATAGAATGACTGTATTTTTTTCATTCTTTTCTCAGTGTTTTTGGTGCTTTTAGGGCTTTTCATCCCAGAGTTTCACTGCTATCTGTCTGTGTATGTAGATGATACAGGGACTTTCCATATGCTCAGAATAACTTAAATAAACTCTTCAGCTATTTGAAATGTGGGTGTTACTGTTTAAGGGGGAAAAAAAGAGATGGAGGGGAAATGACAGATGTTTTTACTCAGCAGTGTGCTCCCATGATTTTAATAAAGATTTTTGATGTATAAATAGTGCTTGCAAGGCTAAATTTTTTCTTGTGGTATTCAGCTGTAGCTTTGTTGGGGTTTTTTGGAATAAAATTCATATAGAAAAAAATTAATGTATATGTATGTGTCTTTATGGTTCTAAAATAAAACCAGAGTAGAAATTAAAGAATATTAAAACACTAGAAACTTGAACTATCCAAGTGTGTAAACAACCATGTTTGCAAATATCCATACAGACTCCATATGCTTCCAGGAACCAGATCACCCCACCCAGTATATGACAGAAAAGTTAGATTCTACCTAGTACATATTTAACCATGATGTCAGTCCTACTCAAACCCCACATAATCAGGTTTGAGTTTAAATGTGTGTCTTGAGAATGATTCTTTTGTACAAGACTGAACATAGTCACAAAATTTTAGGAAAATGCTCAGTATATGAACAATTTATTGGCAATATGTCATTTTCCTGAGCCCTAAATATATACTTAAAAATGGATTCAATAGCTGTTTTAAGCAAGACTCACACAAATCAATAGGCATTTTGTCCCTTTATTAATTCCTTGAACTTTGTGTCATGGTTGAAGTTCTTGATTTAGTATAGCAAATGATCATCCTTCTTCAGCAAAACACTTAATTTTAAACACATATAAAATGTGTTTCTTAGTGAATCCTCTTTAACTTCCAGCTATACACAGAGATGTCATTATGACACCGCTCAACCAGCAGGTGTACAGAAGACACATTGGAGATCCCTGAAAGCAGAGGGGGGGCCGAAAACAAGACAAGATTTCATCTCCAGGCTTCAAGTCTTGTTCTAAATGGAATCTTTTCTATCCCTGGGCAAGTTGCTAGGGGATTGTCCAGTGCTACACTTATGTTAATATACTATGTGTGGGATTCCTTTTTTATGCATCCTTAACCTCTGCTGCTATGAAAAAAAGTATCTCAGCCCTATCCACCTTGCTATGGCTTGAAGTCCCCAGTATTTGCCTTGCATCAATGCTAGAAAATATGTCATTACACAATGAGATGAAAAAGGTATTTGACCTGATGGAAAACTGACCATTTTTCTTTGCTGTGCAAATTTTAAGCTGAATAAAATCTTTGTGGTTCTTTCCACACAGCTGAGTTATCTTCAGGACAGGCAAAAAGGAATTGTTAAAAACACATGAGCAGAAAAGGAGGAGGTCTGAACTATTCCTTTCAGCCACATCCTCTGCTGTGAAGTCAGCCCCCAGACTTTCAGCCCAGTATGTTAGCTCTGGTGTAGCATGTGTCTAGAACTGTGCCTGGACCAAAAATTTAGATGCAGACGCCTACGCTGGTGTCTTTTCCCATCATATTTTCCCAATTCCAATACAAGCTTAGGAAGACTGAGCTCAGTTCGGTCTGTACCTGCTAATGTACACCTACACATAACTTCTGTGCATCTGCTCTTTGTCTGGTAACTTGAGGAAAACTGTATTACCTTAAATGACAGGGAAACATATTCTCAGCAAAAATGCTTTCACAGCTTGTGAGGCTTACAAGCACTGAAGTAAGATGTGTCAGTCAGGCATCTTGTGTAACTATGCAAAAAATATGTATGTAGTGCCCAATTAGAAAATTATTAAGATGTTGAGAAGAAAATATTTATATTTTAGTATCCCACTACGCTCAAAAACTATGTGTGTTTTAAGGTGGTTCATCTAGGCATGGGTTTCTGTCTTATTTTTATACAGTGAACTGGTTTTAATCCTTCATCAGAGAATACTGTACAATCATTGAATACACACATAACCTGTGATTTAACATATATTTATTTTGAGCTTGCTGGTGCAGTACATGTTGTATAATAAAGACTGATAAAAATCCTAGTCTGAATAAGATTCCATCACAGACTAAAGAATTCACTACTGTTTTTCCTCAGTTTGGGGACTGGTGCAACCAGTATGCTGCCAATGGTTCTGATTCATGTTGAGAATATTGAACAGACCTTTATTCTCCATCCTTACTAGGTTTTTGAATATTTATTTAAATAATTTCATTTTTAATGGGAGTTTATATATCTTGAACAAGTCTGTTACTGAAACGCTACATTCAATAAAGGGATCAAATATCACCTATTTTTTTCATTTACAAATGTGATATTGTTTCTATTTAGAAAGGAAAACATATTGAAGTCATTATTGGAACCAGATTTCCCAAGTGCATTTCAAATAAACTGTATGAGAGACTTTGATCTAGTTAACTGACTAGTATTACAGTCCCATGCATGTGTCCTTCTCAATTCTATTGGAAACTTATTATAATTTCAGATCATGTGTTATACTGTCAATGGGTGTAGTTGCTAGAAGTTAAGGCCAATAGTAAAGGGTCTATATACAAAAAAAAATTCTATCTAAGATTAACTGAAGTATTTTACACAGCTTAACTCATAAACCCAAGAGGAATGATTTTCCTTCTCTTTTTGTCTAGTGTCTGTATAGAACTATTGTTTAATTTGGGGAAGTGGGGTCAATCGAGTCATCATCCTTTAAACATATAATCATTTTGGGTCCAAGATTCTGTAATCTGTCCTGTATTTCCAACCCTCAAATTACTGACTTTAGGCTGTGACTGAGAGGCAATCGCCAGCTGACGGCTGTGTTACCTCTGTGTGCATGGCATGCTGGGGCAACATTTAGCCTGGTGATTTATCATTTGTTCGCAGTATCATGTCATGAAACACCAGCTTCCTGAAGACAGTCAGAACAATATCTACCATAATAAAGTACAGTTTCAGTGGGCACCAAATTACATCTTAGATATTTTGTTACTTGTCCTTTATCAAGCAAATGTAAAATTGTAGTGCGGTTACTGAGAGACTCTATAATTCAGCTGTCTGCTGCTTTATCACAGCTCTCAGTAGGTCTCTAATGAATATTTCAGTATGCACGTTTCTGACTGATAATCAAACTAAGAACAAGTCCTAATTGGGTTTTCCAGTGCACAGAAAAGTGCCTATATTACATTGGCAGATATCTCAACTAGTGTTAAATTAAAAGTGCAAACATAACAGACTTTCTTTTACTTTTTTGGGTCTTTTTGTTTGGTTAGTTGGTTGTTTTTTGGTTTTGGTTTGTTTGTTTGTTTTTTTTTAGTTTGAAATGTACACAGAGTACAAACAGAGGCTTATGCATAAGGCTATACAGTGCCCTAGAATAAAAGATGGCAATGAGGGGGTATGCATCACCTAATGCAAGTATATAAACCAGTAACTATGTGTCTGATTTTCCACAGGTTCACACTAAAGCAAACTGAAATGTCTTCAGTAAAGTAGTGGAAAATCAGATTAAAGTTAACCTCTTTATCAGATGTATATTGTGATAGTTATTAGTATTTGGAAGCCAGATCTGCACACCAATGCTATTCAGGTAATTTTAATGCCATTAAGGATTTAGATCTGACTTGCAGTCAAAGCACATCTCTTTTTTAAATGTACAGCGCATTGGAGCCAACAGAAGTTACACCAACATACAAACATAAAACCCAGTTAACCAATTTTCCTATACATGATTTATGAAAATACCTTTAGCTCTCAGTGGAGTATTAGGTGAGTGACACAAGAAGAATGCGTCTTGTAACATCCTATAGATTACCATGAATAAGATATCCGTATGCAAGAAGGCGAATTATGGTTGTGTATAGCCAGACTACTCCTGTGATATGCAATGACATATATACAGCAGGTAATGGTTAGCCTTACATATTTTGTATATGTTAGTCCAGAACCAGATCTCCACTTCATGAATTGCAGCTGTACTACTGTATATGGCTTCAATTGCTTTTACTTGAATTTCTACCTATATAAGAATCTACAACCCAACAGGTTTGAATTACTAGAATCATCATATAAATATTTTTCAATTTATTTGAATTACTTGTCAGTAGTTTGTGGAACCTAGTTTGCTCTGAATTAAAAAATAAGTGGGGAAAAATTTCAATCCAAGTGAGTCTGAAGAAGGATCCTGCTGACATAAACAATTGGACAGCATTATTTCTTAGGTAAGGGTAGAATGATTTTAGGTAAGTATAGAGTTCAACAGGCTATGCAGGTGTAGAGTCCTAAATTATCTACAGCCACAAGCAGAAGACAGGTAAGTATCACAGAGAACAGAATTAGATAATGTTATACGCAGTACAATTATAATGAAAAGATAGAGAAGATGCAAAGTAACACAGCACAACAGAAACTGTGGAACATTGCAGTTGGATCTTTGACATAATTCACTTCTTGCTTCCAATAATTCTAATGTGCGGTCCACTTTCTATTTCAATTCTTTCATTTTGTGCAAGGAATATTCCATACTTTGAGAGCCTTATTCCTCACTTTCCTAAAACTCTCTGCATAATACTTAGACATTAAAATGGGAAGAACAGGTAGTTATAAAAGTGGAGGATATCCATGAACAGTAGCAATATGAAAAGGTCAAGAAGGTGCACAGTCTCTTTCTAGCGGTACAGTTTTGAGCATCTCACTACCTTCCCTCTACCACATTGTCAGTGAGTCATGCGGGGGCAGAGAGAGGGAATATCAGCCACATGATTCATGTGCATACTGCTGGCCTCTGTGAGCCTTAAAATGCTTAGTCTGTTTGAGCGTAAGTGAACTCCTGACCTCCTTCAAAGAGAGAACCAGAAATTTCTCATTATATCCTCCCATTCTGAACAAGGTGGAATTAATACACTGAGATAATGAAGTAAAAAGCTGTTTTTCAAGGCTAAATCATGCCTCCAGCAAAATAAAACAAGAAATAGATACGGAATGAAGAACAGGTACTGTCTTTCACTCAGAGCAGAACTGAAAGTTTCATTTAGTTCTTAAGACATATTTCCTCTTCCTGTGAATTATCTTTACCAGCCATGACTGGAGGCAAAATACTGGATAAGGTGGAGTATTCATTTGGTACATTTGAGCATTCTTAATTTCGTATGCCTGACTTCAGATGAAACTGTTTTCTTAGAAAGATTGTTTTCTAAACTTCCTAGACATGGGTTAGGTTTCAAACATATTAAAAGTCAGAATGATTGTGAAAAGAAAAAGGACCCAAGAAGTGTATTGAAAATATTGTGAATGGTAGAAATCTTGAATGTCCTTTCTATATATGTATTCCTAAATATATTTTAGATAAAACAGAGAAGATACTGCAGCTTTAGACTGTTAAACATACAAAGACTACCAACATTGTTCAAAACATGCCTTGCCAGCCATGAGGTGATATTTAACTTTCATTGTCAGAGGCCAGAATTCCTCACATCTGCTTTATAAAAGCAGTTCTTGAAGACCAGATATCTAATTATTGTCAAATCCACTATGCAAGTTTAGAATATCTGATCTTATGGTTACAGACAGGTGCACTTAGAATACAGAAAATGTTTCTAATTCAATTTCATTGATGAGATAATCAGGGGTGACTTCCTACTAAAGTCGTGGACTCCACAGCCTTGAACTTTTTTGTCCTTCCCATTAATGGCCATCCATGCTGTTTTTTGTGAAGTGAAATAAGAAGTCAATACTGGGATTGAAAGTATGTTACCATTATCTTCAGGAAAAGCAGAATGAGTGGAGAAAGTACATAAATAGTTATATGTAACTAGCAGAAGTGTGTCCTGACAGGAAGCTGAAGAACTTCAAAGATAGTTCATTCTAATAAAATGAAAACCAGGCCTAAAATCTGAGGTCCGGCCAGACACTTCTAGGGTCCAGAAGGTAATTATTAATTTTACAACCTTGTAGAGCAAATACAGTTTGACTGACATGGTTTTGTTCTTCAATGAAAATTTTTCAGGAAAGAGTCAATCTCCGATAAACTCATGGGTCAATGATTTAAGGAAACTTTAATCAGTATTGCCCCTTAATATTACTTATTTCTTTGAAAATGTTGCTGCTATTTAAAGCTCCATGGAGGATCCAGGCTTTTAATCAAAAATTCCCAGTGAGATTAATCTCTCAAACAGTGAAATCACTGGAGCAGTTATTAATTATAAAGATAATAAAATCTTCCTTTATTTTGGTGAGTTACTCTGAAGTTTGGTAAGAACTCACTCATTTGTGTAAAATGCTGCCAAATATTCCTAAAGCATTTGATGAATTTGTTGATTGTTAGGGATCTGGGGACCACAACATATACAGAAAAAAATCCATATTTATTACCTTTATTATAAATTAAATATCTCCTTCTGGTATTATTTATCTGAACCTATCTCTAGGAGAATCCATTTGAGAGAGGGTTGTTGCTCTTGATACTGTACACTTGTGAGCCCAGGCTTTTCACCTGCTCTCTCCATAGCATGTAACCATTACTACTCTGTCAAAACAATCTATACACGTATGTGCATCTGTAATGTAAAATAAATAGTTTATAAAATGTATGGCTATCCTTGCAGCACTCTGTGCATGAAGCTATCAAAAGCTTAGTTGAGAATATTCTGAATAATTCTGAACATTGTCAAGCCACAAAACCAGCCAAGTATTCATTTATTCATTCAAAGCATTCCCAACCCTTGAAGGTTGACACAGTGAAGATTACTGCAGTCACAGTGATTTCTCCTTCCCTCTGTTATGTTTGTAACCCAGGCACTTCTACTCCCATCTCTGATGTTGTTCTTTACTTCCTGGGATAAGGATATCTCTGACAATTTAACTTTACTGTGTTAGGGTCAGATTTTACGGCTGAACCACTCCTCCTTGAGGATATTCTAGGAACAATGGATCAATTCACATACCTGTGTTTCTTTCTGAGAAAACAGGAATGGGAAAGTTGTAGGTTTAGTCCAAGGTATTGAAGTTTTCTTCAACAGGTTTTGCAATTTTTCTCTCTCTTTAATTAGGAATATTTCCATCAAGCATACAAGCAATAAAGCAGCATTTGGACCTATGAGAATGCAGAAAGAGATAAAAAGCAGAGAGAAGACAGAAAATGAGTGAGAGAAGCCAGAAAATGAGTATGCAGCAGTCTTGAAACTTTTTTTTCTCTAAGGTTTACACCACCAAGTGCTGTCACTGCTCTTTCATCCTGTTTCTAGCCTGTAGCTTTTGTCAAAGTGAAATTTTAGCAAAGTTGAAAACCATCCTGATCTGGAGAAGGAAATAGGAAGCCCTATGGAAGAGGGCAATTGGTTTTATTGCAGGCTACACAATCTCAGCCTTGAGACTTCAGTTCACAAATGAGTTCAGCTTATCTAAGAAATTTCTCTAGGGGTTTCACAGTTTGTTGCCAGGCTGTGGCACCTTTGCAATAGATGGTTCTTCCTACTCAATCTGACTTAAACAAACATGTGCCTTTTGATAACATAGCTATAAAATCATTACATTTTGCTAGATGTTTTCTTCACTTCTGAGATGTGACAGCTTTCATTAAAAAAATGGTATTCTACCATTTTTCGTAGGTTGTAAGAGCAAAAATAATTTTGGCTAGGAAAACAAAATCATGAAATTCTCTCAGTCAGAAGCACTTCTCCATGTATTTTATGTTTTAAAAACTAAATCCTAGCAAGAAAATCTGACCTTGTATGGATTCCATTTCAATCCCTTTTCATTTTTGTTCATCACTACTGTTGAAAGCACTTCAAAGTGCAACAAAATGCACTGAGTTCAAATGCACCCTGACATATCTTTGAAGCAATAACCAGAGCTGTTTAAACATGAATACTAAGTTGAAACAATGAAGGTTATGTATTATACCATGTTTTTGTAGAGGTGTTAGATAATATCAAGAGAACTGTTTATTTTTTAATAACACTTTAATTTACAGGCAAATTGGAAGAAGTTTATGCAGCCAGCATGGCAGAGCATATAATATGTAGTGACTTCTTTCATTTATAGGCTGATTATGTCACCTTTACCTTTATTGATTTGAACAAGAATACTCAAGCATCAAGAACAATACTTGATATAGATAAGACCAGTCAATAGGTCAGAGATAACTATATTAGATGTCTCAGTGAAGCAAGGGAAAATATTTTAAATATTAACAAGGGACTGAGGTCAATCTGTGTTATTTCAGTTGGGATGGAGAGAGGGTGTTTAACCCAGCAATCCTATGATTATGTGTAAACTGTGCAGAGACTCACTGAAGGCTTTGCACTTCCTCTTTCTGTCAGTTTGATATAACTTTAATCCTAGATCTGAAGATGTGTTATGAGAAGTATGGAAGTTCTTTTCTACCAAACATACAAAAGAATCAGCATATCAGGGACTGCAGTGGTTTTCATGTTACATGGTTTCAGATATCAATTAAATTAGGGTTTTAATCTACCTCAATTCCTTCTGCAGTCAGTGGAAAGGGAGAGATGGTTTTGGTCTCTGCTCTGGATTGATCCACAAAAAGACCTATCTTTCTACTTTGGTTAGGAGGAAAATCAAGACTAAAATTAATGCTGTGAAATGCTCCTGAGGAGGCATTGAAAATGTGAAACTAAAATAAGTAACATCTGCAAATATTGAGGTATATCTATATATATAAACCCATTTATTAAAATATATAGGTTTTGCATATGTTTTTACTTTATAATTATATATTTAATATATTTTAAAGGTATTATATATATGTATACCTTATAATAATTCCATAATAACATCAGATTAACACTCAGCAATGGCCAAATAAACTCTAAGCAAATGTTAGATATTATTAGGGTAAAAATAGTGAAAGAGAGAATAAATCTAGTGTATGGCTACAGATACATATACTTTATGAACAACTCTTTCCCTTGACTTAAAATTATATTAATTGACTTTAAAATGTACAGAAAAGCAACAAATAAAGTCATAATTGGGTACTAATTTCTGTATAAGGAAAGACTTAGTAGACTAAGGCCTATGAGGAAAAGACAGAAAGGACTGAAAAAGGAATATAACAAAAGAAATATAAAATCATGAGGGGCTTAGGGACATTCAGTACAGAATTGTTGCTTTCCATTTTTCTCAAAGAAGAAAAAGACCTGTGAAAAAATACTTGCATAAATTAAAAGAAGCAATATTATTGGAAACTGTTAAATGCAAAGACAATATTTTTTCCTCAGGAGGTCTCTTAGCTTTAAATCACTGCAGAAGCATTGCTATAGCTTTGCCTTGTTCATAATCTCTACCCTTGCTTTTGGCCGCTCTCCAGGGCAGGATTTGAGGACATTTACTATGACCTAACAGAGTTTTTCTGAGTCTAATACTTCAGAATTGCTTAGGGGGAAAGGAATAATTTATCTTAAATTGTTACCATGGATTTCTCTTGAAATTATATCAAGGGTTTTCTTAAAACCTAGACAGGTGCTTTTGTCCTATTTCTCTGAATATTATCAAATAGATAATTTTAGGAGGCTTTATTCTTCTGCAGATGTCAACAGCTCCTGTTAAATTCAGTCTTACTGGAGAAAACTCATTGTGAATTATATTACTATTCTCTTTAATTTCATGGCATCACATGCTTGGAGCTGTTTGGGTTTCCTGCCAGTTTAACAACATGATTTTCAGTGATTTTCTTTTTCCTTCTTTGTTTTGCAGCCTTGCTTAACTGTGAGACTAATGGATATATTTAACACTGAAATACATTATAATTTATGATCCTAGCTGGCAAGAGAACAATGAGCTTGCATGAGATGAAAACACTTAAAATCAGAGATTAGCTGCCCTGCTGAAGTTCAAGAGACACAGAGCTCCAGATGTAGCCTGAAGTGATGCTTGGCTTAAGTGATGCTGGGGCCAGGAAATCTGTAATTGGGAATTTCTATAGGAAAGTACCAGCACTCAGACAGCAGGACAGGCACTTTTCAATAGATTTCTGCTTCTAACACTAAAGCAGTCAAAAAATGGAGAATTCCTTTTCTTTGTGTGTGTGGGTAATGAATAATGTTCACGTTTAATGACAAATTTACCAATTGCTTAAATAGAACTATGAGTGTGGATAGTAGAAGTGAGACTTGTAACATTAACTGTGGTTCCTTGCAACATAACCAATAAAACAAGGGTCAGTCAACCTGAGGCTGCTGAAATGGTAACTGGAGATTGAATCAGTACAATAAATGAATACCAAGGCATGGTACATTTTACTCTAAGACACCTGTACTTGATTGAACACTCTCCAAGCCTCTGGCCTGTAAAAGAGTACTTGGATATCTGACTGCGTCTGGTGTATATTCCCACATTATAAACATAAAATAAGGTGGCAATAAATCACCTTTGTAAGGTTATTTAAGGGAATCACCTTAAGGTATTAAGAGAAATATTGCACCCATCTTTAAAAAGGGTAGAAGGGGGACCCTGGGACCTACTGACTTGCCAGCTTTACCTCTGTGTCTGGGAAGATCATGGAATAGATACTCCTAAGGCACATGGGGGATGCAGGTGATTTGAGACAGCCAGCATGGCTTCACCAAGCGCAAGTCCTGCCTGAGCAGCCCTGTGGCCTTCTATGATGGAGTAACACTGGACAAGGAAAGGGCTAAAGTTTTAATTTATTTGGTCTTCTTAAAGCCTTTGAAACTGTCCCCCATGACCTCCTCTCTAAATTGGAGAGGGATGAACTCGATGCATGAACCATTAGATGGATAAGAAAGTGGTTGCAAGAAAGTAGAGGTCAATGGCTCAGAGTCGCAATGGACATCAGTGACAAGTGGTAACCCTCAGGGGTCAGTGTTGGGACCACTGTTACTTAATATCTTTATTAAAAACATGGATGAAGGTATTGAGTGCACCCTCAGAAAATTTGCAGACACCAAGCTGAATGGTGGAGCTGACACTTGAAATCATGTCAAGGATAGGAATCTCCTGAGGCTTAATAAGCACAGGTGCAAGGTGCTGCACTTGGGTCAGGAAAGCCCCCCATATCAATCCATGTTGGGGGATGAACAGATCAAGAATAGCCATGCTGACAAAGACTTGGGAGTGTTGGTAGATGAGAGGCTGGACATGACCTGGTAATGTGCACTCACAGCCCAGAAAGCCAAATATTTCCTGGGCTGCATCAAAAGCAGAATGACCAGCAGCTGAAGGGAGGGGATTCTGCCTCTTTACCCTGCTGTCATGAGACCCCACCTGAAGTGCTGCATCCAGGTCTGGGATCCCCAGCACAGCAAGAACATTCACCTTTTGGAGCGAGTGCAGATGATGGTCACCAGGATGATCAAAGGGATGGAGCACCTCTCCTGTGAGGAAAGACTGAGAGGATTGGGAGTGTTCAGCCTGGAGCAGAGAAGGCTTTGGAGTGACCTAACAGCAGCCTTCCAGCACCTGAAGGGAGTCCCCAGGAAAAATGGAAAGATATTGTTTGCAAGAGCACATAGTGACAGGACAAGGGAGAATGGCTTCAAACTGAAAGAAGGTAGGATTAGATTAATGTTAAGAATAAATTCTTTACTGTGAGAGGGGTGAGGCACTGGATCATGTTGCCTAGAGAAGTTTTGGATGTCCCATCCCTGGAAGTGTTCAAGGCCAGGCTGAAAGTGGCTCTGAGCAACCTCTAATGAGAGGTATACCGACCCATGGCAGGGAGGGATTGGAACTAGATGATCTTTAAAGTCCCTTTCAACCCAAGTTATTTTATGATTCTAAATCCTGCCTCAGGTTTCCAGCTCTGCTCATGGCTATTACTGCATCAATTACTTGCATAAGGATATTTTTGTTGAAATCAGATGTACCATTTACACTGTCAAACCTAACAGGTTTTACAGATGCTTACAGTCCTGTGATACCTGCAAGGGTGTGTGTGATTGTATAATTTATTTATATTTCTTAGAAATAATTCTGAGGTACTTCTTTCACTACAGCAATTAGCTATATATTTTAGATCCTAATAATATTGCTTTAAAATTCTGTCATAAACATATCTGAATTCCATTAAAAATATTAAAAGTGATTGGGCAAATTCCCAGCTAGTATGACTAGAACTTGTTTATCAATTTCTTAAGCATATACTCAATTTACACCAGTGAACGTGAAGGATGGCATCTGAGGATGTCACATTCTCACATACATAGCTGTTAAACCAATATGCCAATTCTTTAATTACATTGCATCTTTTCTGTTTGTACTTAGCTTATGGAAACACAAATACTTCAAAACCTTTCCAGTAACTGAGTTATAACAATATCTTACATATCAATAGTTAAAAATGATATATCCTGTGACCTCAAATTTGTTCAGAATTGGCACATACTCTTTCTGTAAAAAAGTCTGTAAAAAAAATTCTTATTAGCACCCCGTAACCTTAACTAGGCACAACTCAATAGTTCATTTTGTAGGCTTCTATGCTTTCTGCATCTTTCTGGTAGTGCTACAAATTTGTAATGGGAAAATTAATAATTTTCCATTTTTTTTATTTTCATTATGTCACTGTCAAAAATAAGTGGTCTAGAGATAGAAGGGTTGAAACATGATTCTCCCTTGAGTGATTACAGAACCATTGCTTTCTAAAACCTACAGGTGTGGTTGCATTTCAGTCAGGATCTCAGAATGAATTATACAGCATTTCTGTACTATTTTTTCTTTTTGAGTTTCATATCCATTTTATCAGTTTAAGGGAAAATGTAGGTAGACTGGGGTTGGGAGGGTTATTTTGCAAATAATTAATTTTGTATCTGGTTGGGGTTTTTTGTTGTTTGTTTTTTTGTCTCAGAGCTGTGGTTTAATGCTTTCTCAAATGTCACAAATGTATGTTTATTATCTTATGTTCAATTACTCTCTTATTATTCTCTTTGTAAAAGTTAAATCAGGCAGAATCATCACAACATCAAGAGCCATCCTCTCCACAACAGAATCTCCCACTGCAGTAATCTGACAATTCTTTTGATGACTTTGTGGTATGATTCAGTAGAATGGCAACACTAAAAGATTTACCTGCTAATTTAGTTAAATATCTGTAGCCCAAAATTGAGGCATCATATCCACTTGTGAAGAATTCAAGACTATAATCTATTTTCTAATGTTTTGTCCAAATATTTTAAAATTATTAAGACCTTATTTTAAAGCAACATGAATTTCACTGCTTTCTTGGACATTTATTAGAATTAGTGGAAGAAAAGGTGGAGTACATTCAATAGTAAATCCATTCACAGTGTCCCCTAATGGTGAATAAGATAATAAAGGGGCTTCAAACATAAAGGTAAATTAGGCAACAGATGATGACAAGTCTTTGAAACAGGAATTAGAATTTGGGCTTTTGCATATCTTCAGTAGCTGTAGCACTTGTCCTTGAGCCATCTGACTGTTAACATGAGAAACAAGATTTCACCAAACACTTGAGAGAGGATGCTACCAATTGTTCATTGTTTTCCTTCTCAAAGTAATTTTAAACTTACAATTTCACCCAAATCTTAAGGTTAAATTTTATTTCCCACAGCACTGACATATAAGCAACATCTGTACGACAAGTGGGTATGTTATACAAAAGATTTATTTAAGTAAATAACTTAGCTCCTCATTAACTTTATTTTAATCCTGAGAAATTATGACAGTTACTTCCACTGGCCAAAAGAAAGTAGCTTGTGGTAAAGAATAATTGTTATATACATTTGCAAAAAATTGAGAATTTTTCTTGGATTTAGCTGGGATTAATTTCCAGATAAATTGAAAATGGGATGTGCACATAGAAGTAAAGCAGAAATAATTAATAGTGAAAGAGGCTAGAAATGCAGTAGTCAGATGACAGACATCAGGTCAACCTCAGTCTCAATTCAACTATGGGATTAAATTTTACTGAATTTAACCATTGTGTCAATGAAACAGACAGTCATCTATCAAAATATCTGCTTGTGTAACTATACTCAAGCACTTCCAGTACACCATATTTCTACACCCAGATATTTATAAACAAAAGTGTTTCACATTTAAGTTCAGACTGCAATAGATTGCAGGTAGTGATGTTCCCTCTGTCCACTGAGTTCTCTGTGTAGAGGAAGGCTTTATTGCAGAAAGATAAATACACTGCATTTCATCTGCTGTAACCAAATACAGTTACTGTATTGTAAAAATACATTAAAAACTGTAAAAAATGGCATAAATTATTAATTGCTCTCATTAATAATCAAATCTTTTCCTTAAACAACTCCCCATGGTTTCTGGTACAATTTTGAAATGTAGAGCCATTGAAAGTTTTATCTTCCTAAGGTACTGGAATGCTCCTATGAGATTTGAACATTAAGGGTGGTGATATTTTAATATACTTAATAATCTCAGATACAAGAGGAAGAAATTTTGTCTCTCATTAGACCATCTGGAACAGTTGAGAAAAGAACCAAGTATTGTCTGGTGGGGGGTTCTCTGTTGATGTACTTCTAGCCTTACCTATTTGATGAAGTAAAAATTATATAATACCATGATAATACAAGAATTATGGAAAATGAAGAGCCTGTGGCTTCCTATTTCTTTAGTGCTTGTGAAGTACAAAAAGGGTAGGGGGAAATGTCTTTACTGAGTCCACCTTTAAAGCTAATATTTCTCACACCACAGTTAAATGGTCTGCAAATATGCACAGGTGTGTAGCACATGAATAGAGTTGACTGAGCTAGTGAGGGGTGTGATGGGAGTATTGTAATCATGTTACTGTTAGCCCAAGCTAAGGAATGTCAACAGTATGCAAGATATAGCAGAGGCTACAAAATAAAGAGCTACAAAATGATCTTCTATAAAAAAAAGCTACTTTACAGGGGTTTGTCCCCCTCCTTGCAGTATTGTTAACACTTACATATTGTCCGTATCAATTAACTACTAAATTATCTTTATATATTGATAGTGTAAGCAATGACTATAGTGTCAAAGAGAGGGACAGATCACAGACTTTTTTTTCTTGAAAGCATTTTAAAATGAGCTCTTTTTCATCTTAACCAGAAATATGTATTGAAATTAATAAACAGTATCTTAAAAATTAGCAGTATGCCCCAGCCCAAAATAAGGATTAGCAGAATTAAACGCCAGTGTAACAATGTGATTATACACATGGATAGTGCCAAATGGAAGGGTTTCCATGTTGAAAGTAGCTTTTTATTTTAAATCTGACTTTAACTTTTACAGAGATCTCAAATTCTGTTCTGCTTGAAACTGCAGATGTGATATAATTAGTGAATGGAGAACTTCCTTACAAATTTAAAATTATTGTAAAACCCATTTTCAGAAGTTTGATCTCAGAGTAAAATGAACAATAAATATTAAACAAAGTGTTGCCATATTCATCAATACTTTTCAAAATAATTTATTCAAGTGTCTTTCAGCATTTCACCGAAATAATAAGAAAATTTATTATTTGGATATAAAGAAGAGATTTTGGATTCCAATTTTTATCTGCATCCAAAGCTACTCAGTAAGTCACATTTTAGAACAGTTTGGTGTTATCAGTTAGTTATTTTTCTTTAAATCATTTTATTAATCTCTTGGTGAGATATGAGCCAAAGTCCATTCCAGTAATGCTAATACTGGGTTCTCTTTAAATGCCTTACATAGTTCCCTCTCTATTTTGACCTGCTTATCCTTCAAAATATGGGAACTGATTATGTGTTTAGAATGCCTGAATGGAACCTGGAAGAGTTGCATTTCCTTTCTGTTTTGCCCATGTTGCTTTTGTGATCACAGAAATTTCTCTTATTGTCTTTTTGTATCAAGTTTTTGCCCAAAAACCCCAAACAGCAGCTGGTCACTCACTCCCTCATCTCTGTTTCTACCTACCTGGGGTACAAGCCCTCTCTAGAGTCTGAGAAAAGGAGAAGTGGCTGGTCACTGGTCACAGTGTGCACAGTTGAGTAGAACAGTCCATAGAAAGATAAATATAAAGCTATAAGAGATCATCTACTCTGCATACATCATTGATTTAAGATTGCTGAGCATTTGACATCTGTAGTTATGGTCTTGACCGACTGAAGTGAATTACAAGCATATGTATAAAAGAAAGGATGTTCTTTTATTCTGGCATCCTCCAAAAAACAACCTCTGCACCAAAGATTAAGCAAAGGAAAAGTGTTTTCTTTACCCATAGACAAACAATAAAAGACATAATATAATAGGATAAAAACATGGGGCTTATTTATTTAATATAATGGACAAGGACAATGTTGAGCAAGTCAATCAAACTTTTGCATCACAAACACCAAGCAGTAAGAGCTCATTAAGTCTTTCCACTGTTGAATTCAGCTTGAGAACTTCTTTTTATTATTATCAAAAAATTATGACAAAGCTCAAATTAGTGGTAACAAAAACAAACCAAAAAAATCCTTTGTGCTGTCCTAAGACTTCATTCAATTGCCAACACTTTTAACAATCAGGGATTAAAGGGTTTTTTCAGTTCTTCCACTTCCTTGGGGGCATTAACTGACAACATATACAGCAGCTTATAACTGAAGCTTAAATTTTAACTCTAGGTAGGGGCCTTAAGACACTGTTAATATAAGTAAGAAAATATGTAGTAATTAGTAATGGTGCTGGGGCATTCTCCGCTTCAATTTTTTCCCTTCCTTCTTCTTTTCAGTATTTGATGAAAATCTGTTTTATAGTCTTTCTTTTGTGCTAGATTCCTCTAATTTTGTGTGCCCACATCCTGTTAGCTCCCAAACTTTTCAATGAAAAGAGAATTCCTTTGTTCCGTATAGTTGACAGTGCTTTGACTTTTGGATGAAAATCTCTGGTGGACTGCTTGTATCTTGAGGAGAAAAACTTTTTCCTAGCACTTGAAGAGAGATTAGTTTTAAGTGAGCATTAAAGTTATCCACTCCTTTGTTGCTTTGCTCTTGCTTCTTCCTTCTCAAAGAATCACCAATTTAGTTGACAAAGAATCTAAAAATGTTTCCTTATTAGATTTATACCTACTACCTGACAACAATTTTTACTCAACATCAGTCTTCATTCATTGAATTTCTAAACTATCTTGCACTTACGTTTTAAAATTGGCTGCTGATGAAATAGGCCACTTCCTTTTATGAGATCCCACCATCCTTTTTTGTGTAACCCCTCTCACCTCAGTAAATTATATTTTTGGTACTGCTGTAGCCTATATGGTGTGAATAAACCTTGAGTACACACCTGACCAGATTATCAGTGTTGTACTTTGATGTCAAAACGTGAATTGTGCAAAAGGTGTAATTTGCTGCAGAATGCTGTCGAGGTGCGGCCTGGATTGGCTACAATTGTGTTGATTGCTCCACACTGATTACTTAGATAGAGTTTGAGACATTTCCTTGGTGATTGCAAAAGCAAGTTTAGACTGATAGTGGGTGAATCTAGAGAAGAATGAAGAAGTGCTCAACATCCCAAATCACCTAGGAATAAAAGCAATGTAAGCCCCTCAGAGAGCACCTTGACTCTTGCCCAGATGAGATTAAGAAGTGTGCTGATTCCACTTTTTAGCGCAGGCTAAATATCACCCAAAGGTAATACATTGAATTAGACTTCATCAGAGACAATAGGTTCAGTTCTGGATTTATCTTAATGTGCTGTATTCAGAAACAGAGCTGGTACAGTTCTGAGAGAAAGATTTCTCCAGTTAAGAATCTAATGGCTGAGTTAAACTGGTTCAGTTATGAGTAAAGCATCTTGTAAGTTCCCCTCAGAACAAAGGTTTAAAGTAAACTGTCTTCTGGGCAGAACATCCTGCTAAAACATGCTTGAATTAAGTAATAAATAAACAAAATCTTGACTTCAAAAAGCTGAAAGTAAGGGGTAATAGAGAACAGGTAAATGGTGCCTTTGTAAATATGATACTTCCCCCTTATACGTTGCAACTAACTGACAGCTATGTGTTGGGTTTGAATATTTTTCCTTTTTTTTCTTTCTTATTCTTTCTTTTTCTTCTTTTAAGAAGGAAGAAAAGACTTGAGTTGGCTCTGATCCCATTGCCACAAGGTGGCTGGAGCCTGGCCATCTGTCATGGCTGCTGCTCACTGCCTCTGCCACTCTAATTGACAATGAACTCAGCACCCCGCAATAATTGGGGCTGCGCTGCTGGGGCAGGTAATGTACCCATTTAGCATCCAGCAGTCCCCATCTGTGCAGCAACCCTGCCTCCCTCCCTGGGCCCAGGAGTACAGTGCCTACACTGCTGGTCCCCCAAGTGGGCAGCAGGGATGGCCTCATCCAGGAAGTGTAGGGAGGCCTAAGGGAAACCATGACCATATTGAAATTGAAAACCTCCCCAAACTCATTGGAAGACTTTAATACTGCTGCCAAGGCACAGGCACATCTGCCATTCAGCCCCTGTTTTTATATTAAAATAAAAACCCTTCCAATATTGAGCAGTTTATGGACCATCCTACTCAGGGTTTCTTTGTTAAATTACCTCTCAACAATATTTTAAATTGACTGGTCTGGGTTTTTTCTCCATCAAAAGCACTACAAACACCAAAAGCTTTGGCAGAGAGGGCACATAATTCAGTCACTGAGACAGTTTTGCAGTAAGACTTTCCTCAAGGTTTAAGCCATTTTGGGGAAGCAAAGCCAAACCTTCACCATCATTCTTGACTGTAAGGTGTTAGAAAGGTCAGTTCTTCCCTTATGCCATAAACATAACCTTGGCCCTAGAATATTCCACTCAGGCATTTCTCTGTCCTCTACAGGCACTAGTCTGCTCATTATGAATGGGTGATTCACAAGTTATTGCTATTTGACTGGATTTTGGAATCTGCTGCCTTCTTAAGTGGAAGTAACTCAGGTTTCCACAGAAGGTGAATGTATGATATAAAATAAAGGTCTACTCTTGCATCTAAAATTTATAGTCCTTTGGGCCTCATCCAGAAAATAATGAAGTAGATAAAAATACATGATTTTACTCCAGAGAGACTCAGTCTAAGATCAACAGGTTAGTTTAAGGCTTAAGGTAACATTTTGGGATTAAATCTCTTTTTTTTTTTGGCAATTCCTTCACAAGCTTGTATGAATTAAGATACACATGGATGTCAGGACTAGGCCCAGTAATTCTGAATTGCCTAGAAGGACTGACGACATTGGATGTTGCAAAGAAAGTTATTTTTGGTTTAAAAGGTACTATTTCAAGTAGTAGTGATTTCTAATTCCATGTAAGTGCTTCCAGATCTGGTCAAGCCAACTGGCCAGTCGGCTTGGCAGCCTGTTTTCAATGGGAGCACTGTCCTGCACTGCAAGGCAGCTGCTGCTCAGATCTTTTCAAATCTTGATTTGGATGCTACAAATTTCTTTTTTTTTCATGATTATTAATTAAAATGTGACATTTTTGGGTTTATTATCTTACTTTTCTCCTTTCTCCCCCAAAACAGAAGCTCAAAATTCCTCCAGTTCCCTTTGCAAAATTAAGCTTTGTAGAGAACTTAACCTGTGTAATTTTTAATATTTTTGGTAGGTTTAATATTGGAAAAATCTGAGCTAATGCAAAATTGATTTACCAGCAGTTGTCTTCAGAAGTGTGATTTTTCTTTATTTTTGACAGTGGTGTAGAGTGATGTTGCACTAACTAGATTACTCCAACAGCAGTTTGTAGCAGAGAAATACAGTGTAATGGTTTTCAATGTTTTCAATCCCTTAACCACATATCAGCAAAACTTCACCTGAAAAATTAATGAAACTGTGAGCTGAGTGGTGGGAATTGATGAAATAAGAAACACATTACACATGAGTTGTTAAGTAGTTGGAAATGCAGTTACTGTATACTTGTCCCTTAAATTCAAGAGAAGACATTTAAGACTTAGTGTGCAAGTAAAGACAGGAAATACTCCTAATAAAATATGAAAATAGTCAAAATTCACGTGACTAGAAAATTATGCTTACATGTGAACTTTTCCTACAAAAATAAATAAACAGACAAACAAATAAATAAATAACATGGAGAGAAACTGAGCACATACACATCCAAAAACATGCACAAGAGAGGCCAGAAGGTTCTTTCTGATCCTGACATGAAGAGCTGCACACATTTTTTTAGGTCTCTGTCTAGTCAGTTTTCTGCAGCATGAGGTTTGACCTGCAGATATCAATAGACTTATACATCTTAAATGTTTCTGAATGAATAAGTTGTAAACAGTAGATTCCAAAATAATTTAAGCACATATATTGCAGGTTACAAAATAATTTGGCCGGAAAATTACAACTCTAAAGCTTCTGTTTCTAGTACTTTGGTCAGCTTCATTTTGTGTTATTTTATTAACCTGGTTTATAGCACAATTTCTAAAGCACTGAACATAACTGCTTCATGAAAAGCGTGGCTTGTCACTTCGCAGCAGATGGAATGAATGAATGAATGAATGAATGCAACATGCAATCACCTGCAGTGACTTGCAAGGTAGTCTTAAACTCTAAATCCTTGTGAAAATGGGGTTGAGATTTATTTCTTATTTTTACTTAAGTATGTTTAAAACAAGGACACGTGAAGAGGGAAGAGGAGAAGAATCCTGCCTCCCTCTAAAAACTGGGAGCAGCCTCACATTCTAGCCAGGTTGCAAGCTGTAGAGCCTGTGTGGTCTTGTCTCCTCTTCAGCTGCATGTATGGGACACACAGTTAGACATATTTCCTTAGTGTTATGGGCTAGACTTTATATGACACAGACTTTAACTGCCAGCATCCCAAAGTTTAGAACTGTGTTTTCTAATGCACGTCCTATGGATTGCTTGTGAATAGAATCCCAACACTGGAGCCAGTTATTCAAAGTAAAAAGCTTGGCCACACTCCAGCATCTAAAAAGAGAGAGATTGAGGCAGAACTCATCTCAGATTCCAAAGGTGTTACTCCAGACTTACACAAGTCTAACTGAAAGCAGAAGGAAGTTCGTTGTCTATTATGTCAAAGACATAAGATCTTTCAGACAATGGGCTATAGATACCATACAAAATGCAGTCATATGTTTTGCATCCTCTTCATTGAAATTCTTTACTTGGAAAACTTTATAATTTTAAGTGCACAGCTCCCATATCATGAGGGAAGCTTGGAGTACCTAAAAAAAGAATCGGTGGGAAAGCTTTATAGTAATTTTTCACACAAAACTCTGTCCAGAGATTGAGACAAGCAATCCACAGACACATCCAGGACTTTATTTCTAAACCAACTTTAACTGTCAAATGAAGCAGTTTCACTGTTCTGTTTATATATATGGTCTATGTGGAAAAATGAAACGTATCTATTCTAGTTGGAGTAACAACTTCATGCATCATAACAGGTTGTCCTATAACAAAGGATGAACATCTCTGTATTCATAGCAAGAAACTTTATGTTTTGCCTTCAGATATATGACATTTTATAGCTGAAAATATGCATTCTCTGAGAGTGAAGTACAGCTTCTGCAAAGTCTTTATGTCTTGATATACCGTGTCTTTTGAATACCAGGTTTTTCAAGGTAGGCTGTTGGGGTTTTGTGGTCTTTTCAATATTTCTTTGATTATAACATTCTTTTCAGTTTAGGAATTTAAGTTTTGGATTTCTAAGAAAGGAAGAGATGTGTGGCTGTGAGGCAGGGGTTTGTGTGTGCACCCTGAGACTCTTGAGTTACTTTATCTTTCTATGCCAGTTTACCACTACAGAAGCAATTATTCTGCTCACACGATTTGCAGAAGAACATCTTTCACAATGAAACCTGAAGTGTCATTAGCATATTATTACTTATTCTATGTCATTATTAAAGATAAGCAATATCACTGAATCTAACACAGAGTCTTGCTGTATCATCATAGCATATACATCCTGGTTGATTACCAAGCATTGTTATTTTTCTTTTTTGCATCTTCCCTAGCTACTCAGCTTGTTCTCATGTCAATTGCACAGATTTCTCCAGAGCTGTGAAAAGGAAGAAAATGGAACCAAGAGATCAAACTGAGTGCCATGCAATGGGTAGTACTTCTTCAGCCATGACTTCCAGGGGCTTATACATCTTCTGGACAGTGACTGAAGAGAATGGTTAGGAGAAAGAATAGGCAAGTGTTGGATGAACCATATGTTCCAGTCTCCAGAAGCAATTTCTCACAGGGTCTGTCCTCAAGAATCACTAGGATGACGCTTCCAACGGTTACTCAGGTATTTAGCAATGCACGTCTTATTAAAGTCTGCAGAACCTTTATTCTTGATAAACAGTAAACATTTGTAAAATCTTTGTCATTTGAATGCTGAGCAGATTGAACTCTGTCACAATATTTTCCTTCTTGAGATATAATTTTTACTACTGATAAATGTCAAGATGGCAATATTCTTTCTCTACAAAGCAATTGTAAAGTTGACTGCCTCAAGACAGCTCCTTCTGCTGAAATCACAGAGCTTTGAAGATCTGTCTGTAAAGCAGAAAGGTACTCAGTTACTGCAACTTGCAAACCCATTCTGCCTGAAGTAAGCAAACATACATCCCATTCTAGAAAATATAGGTGCTAAAAAATGTAGAAATTGCCTTCAGAACTAACCAAAACCTTCTTATGATTTCCCTGTCTGGCAGTGAAAAGGACTAAGCTGCTCCTAACCTGAGAGGGGGGGAGGGATATAAGGAAGGCGCTATATTAAGTGAGGCCCTAGGCACAGATAATAAATCCTTCAATCAGATTTATTGTTCTGGTTGAAGAGGTGACCCTAGTGTGGGGTGTGAGACTTTCAACTCGGATTCAGCAGCACTCAGGCTTGCTAACAGTATCCACTACCTGCTGCACTTTGGCTTCAGCTCAGTGGCAGCTGCAGAAGTCAATTCAGGCAAAAAAAACTGCTGAAAAGTATACTTTTGTGATGGTTGAAAGATAGCTAAAAGGCAATCCAAGGCATGCACCAGTATTAAAAGAGAAGAAATTGTAGAATCATAGAATTTCCTGAACTGGAAGGGTGACACAAGAATCATGGAGTCCAACTCCTGACCCTGCACAGGACACCTCAAGAATTGCACCCTGTGCCTGAGAGCATTGTCCAAATGCTTCTTCAGCTTGGTGTTGTGACCACTTCCCTGGGGACCCTGACCACCCTCTGGATGAAGAACCTTTTCCTAATATTCAACCCAAACCTACCTTCACATAGCTTCAGGCGCTACCCTCAGGTCCTGTCTAATGATAGTTTCTGACTGATACAGACTCCTGCTCTTAAGCACTTAACACCTAACACTTAATACTGCTACAGATACTCATCCAACTGAACAAGAAACCTGTCTGGGCAATGGCTATTTAGGGAGTTTAGAATAAGAGTTAGTTTTTCGTTGATAGGCATCGATACCTAAGCTCCCTGTACCTGTAGTGAGATGGACTATGTTTCCAAAAGGAGAGCTGAGCTAGTCAGCTGAAGAAATGAAAAAAATGTTGTTGTCTGTATCCCACCTCACTAGGGTTAGGTGATGGCTAAGTGTGGTTATGAAAATTAAGAAAGGTTTTACAATTGTAAAGTTAGGACTTGTGAGAAAAAAGTAATGATTAGGTAGGTAAATGTCATTTTTCTTCTTTTTTTAAAGTCTTCACACTGACTCCTGAAATCTGTGTTTTGTCTTACAAGTATTTGCACTGTAAAATAAATGAGGACTGTTTAACATTCCCCTCTAAAACTGCCTGTGTGCATGTTCAGTGCCATTAACAATAGAGGTGCACACTGGGCAGGAGAGACCCTGACCCCAGGAAATTATTGCCTAGCTGCTGTAATGGCAATTGCTTATCTCTTATTTAAATAATCAAGTTAAACACCAAACAAATCTCCTAAACTCTGGTTTTTGTTAAGCTCAAAGAAATCGTGGGGAGAATGAAACACAAATCCTGCACAGAAATGATTACAAAAACTCCCCCAAACCCTCCCTCAATATCCTGCTGGCAAGCCAAATAGTCCCTCCAAAAAAGGTTAGTATTTTTTAAAACAGCAAACTAATTATAAACATGAGATGTCCCTATTCTCCAAATGCCAGACTGGAAGGCTAGATTGCTATCTATGTAAGATTAGCTGAAAATTTAAAGTGTCATTTATTACGAACAAGAAATTAGTTTAGGATAAAAATACCTCCATTTTGAAACAGCAGGATGAAATCAGAATTTGCCTGTTAATTAACCACCAGAGTTTCATAGCAAAGATTTTATTATCTTCTTAGTTTTGACCTTCTAGTAACTAAATTGGCCTATCTGCATCTGAGTGACTGCGAAATACATCATATCCCTGGTGTACCACCAGATTTCATTCACGAGTGAATTTAGCACGTTTCTAATCACATATTAGACTAGGACACCGCAAATTATATATAAAAAAATATTTCATGTTATTGGGCTTCTAAGACTAATAAAACAGCTAAGTAGCACTAATAATATCAGTAAAGTCAACTGTTAGTACAGGTTTATTTTTATTAAAATAGTTATAGGATAAAATCAGTATATGCAGTAACCAGGTGCTGAGAGATATTGATCAAGTGACAATTAAGTTCTCACAGCAGGGTAATTAGGGCTCTGAATGTGATCTGAATGGGGTAAATTGACACCAACTTACATCTGATGGTCAAAGAGTGTGATGGTATCTCTTTTACAAAGAATTAAGTAACTATCCAATGTTTATGTGCCCAAATGAAAGAAACCTCATAAAAAAGAATAAACATTTTTGAATTCTTGACACCTTGAGACTCTTTTTTCATTCAATGAAATCAAGCCTAATTGTCCCTTCAGTATTGCTATTTTATAATGATATTTTTAAAACATTTTGAAAATACAAAATCAATTTTGCAATCAAAACTGAAGAAACACAGTATATAAGTGAAGGATATTTTTTATGGCTGTTATGCCATCCTTGATCTTCAAAGTTCCTGAGTCTTCACTTAATCTGTTACAGATTTTTTCTAGCTAGAAAGTTTTTTAGCTAATAACTATTTGCCTAGTACTCGGGAGAATTGGTGGGAAGAAGAAACCTATAGAATCCTGGCTTTAGTGTTTGGCTTTAGGATGATGACATCTGCCTGCAGATTAGATGTGCTACTATAATTTTTCCTAGTGATCAGAATGTGTGACATAACATTGTTGCAGCAGGCATCTAACAGAAGAGGAAAAACAAACGCAGACTTAGAGGTAAAGTGAGTATTTAACAAAGGTATGAAAGGTATGTAAAGGTATGAAAGACCCACAGGTGTCAATCTACTGTCCCTAACTCTCACTTACAGTGGGAACAAAATAGCTATCAAAAATCCCAGACAGTTATCCATACAGACCGGGTAACCATAGCTACTCAATAATGTCCAGTCCCGACCTCACTGTATGCCTCATGTTGTTGCCTACACATGTGATCTAAAACTAATAACGAATTGTAAAAGTAGGTTTAAAGATGAAGAGGAGAGAAGGGGTGGTTCATATGTCATATTAATAGCAAGTATATTAATTTTAGTGAAATTTATGAGAGTAGGGCTAAAAGAAAGAAAGAGGTGAAAGGTATTCTGGAATTATGGGGGTTTTTTTCAACAAAAGCTGCCAGAAAATCAGGAAAAGAGTTAGAAAAAGATGAAAATGAAGTGCTGAGATTTTGTCATGAATACTCAAATTTCAGTAAGAATTGAGAAGGTTGTGAGAAAATATTGAGAAGCCAGGATGTTATGCAATATATGAGAACCAGTAGCGTGATGTGGTAAGAATTCACTGTCTGTAACAATCCATTATAAACAAAAGAATAAGCCAGTATCACCCACCACAGAAGTGGGAATGAAGAGAAGAAAGGGAAGAAGATGTGATAAATGAGCTCCTAAGGAAAAAAAATGGAAAAGTATTTACTCCACAAAGAACTAGTTAAGAGGAACTGGGGAGTGAACTCGGGAGACAGACTGGAGATAATCATAATGGAAAGATCTGTTTTACAGGTAGATAATAAGGAACTTCTTACATTTAAAAAGGTAAATTCCATATAATGTATACATTTGAATCAAGGTTAGAGGGAATGAGAATGAAGTTAGAGAACACCGTGTGTGTCCTCAGGCAAAGAGAGTTCATTCACAGTGAGGACAAGAGAGGGACAGGGGACAAGGAGAGATGAGTGAAGTGCAGCAATGACAAAGGACCCAATAAGAACAGATACAGGAAGTGGTTGATAAAGGCAAAAAAGAAAGACACTTGAATAGAGAAACAGGAAAGTGGGGTTGAGCTGAGCCATTTGGAAATGGTCGTGGAAACAGAATACGATGTGATAAAGAGCTAGTAAAAGAAGTGAGTAACAAAGGCACAGATAGGCTGTGCATAAGCCTGTTGGCATTAACTTTTTGAGCTGCCTGAAAAAGATCTAAGACTAAGCAAAATAAAACCAAAAGTTATAAGGAGCTTTGAAAAACAAGGGTTTGCACCCGAATAGCTACGGTGAATGCTGGAAGAGAAGACAAGCTGTGTTCATAAAAGAGTATTTAAATTCAGGAAGACCAGATGAAGAGTGACAATAAGCACTGTCTGCAAAGCTAGGAAATAGAGCAGTGCAAGGAATAGCAAGGTGGATCAAAAGACCCACAGGGTCCAATGAAGACTCAGGGAGAACTCTGGCCATAGCACCTCAGGAGCTGGAGTATTGGGTGAACAGGAGTTAAGTTTAGAACAGGGTATGGTCAGAATGATTGACAGACTGAAAAACAAGCTTGGCAAGTGAATAGAGAGTCAGGGCATGAGAGCACCAGGATTAGGACAAGACAAAGGAAACTATGATGGAAAAAACAGAGTACATAAGAAACAAGGTTTTAATATGGAGCAGGAGGTGAGAAAGTTAAAGCATATGTTCTTTCAGGGAGACAAATTTTGTAAAATATTGATTAATTTTAAGAATTCCATTTAAACTGAGAAGTTCTGCTGCATGTAGATTTACTCACCTGTCTTCATGTTTCTCAGACTTCCCAGAAATCTTTTCTCCTTTTGGAGAACTATGACTGCCACCCCAAATATGTATGTAATCACCCTGTAGTGCCTTTCATCTAAATGCACATTTGGAAACCTTTCTCAAAAGGACCAGTTTGAAATGATGCTGTAGTGCACAGAAATTAGTTCTCCTGCCCTTTGGCTGCTGAACAAGAAAATTGATTTTTGTGCATTATGCAATGAATTTAAATGGTATATTTGAGACAGCTTTGTAAACATAGGACTTTGTAAACAGAGGGACTGGAGGGAATCAAAAACTATTCTGGCAACCTATTAAATCATTTTCTTACTGACTCTTGCCCATCATGATGTTGGACTAATGTGCAGATTTGTCTTTGTGTTTTATATGTTCATTAGAAACCCTGGTTCAAAATGCAAGTGGTCTCTGCTATAACTTCCATTACCCGTGATGGCTTTTAAAGGTGCTTCTGGTTACAGTACTTAGGTTGTGTATATATAGCAAGTGCTTTTGAAAAGGCAAAATTCCTGTGCTGTCATCCAAGCAATCAAAACACTCTTTGTTTGCAGAGTGGGGGAGGATGGAGGCAAGAAGAGAAGAGAGGAGAGGGGGGGATGTTTGGAGAACAAGCAGTTGCCACTCATCGTGTGGCTGCTGCCTTCCAGTCCCTTCTCGACTGCCCCTCATGCTGTGTGTTAAAATCCAGTGTTCAAGGTAAGGCAACAAACTCAAAGAATGTGGACCCAGCCCCTGCGCTAATGCGTTTCCTGGCCGACACATCTCCTCCTTGCTCTGCTGCCTGCACAAAGCCCCGCCGACTGCTTGCAGGGAGTGGTGGGACAACAGGTGCTGGTGCCACACCATCGAGGATGACAAATTAAACACTAATGTGTTTGCTAGAGGCTTAGTTGCTGGGCTGGGGTGGCAGATAGGGTAACCCCTCTGTTCTGTGACCTTTGCTTTTACTGGGGTTGGGTGCAGAGGTTAAAGAACAAATACTCTGCTTTTGATCAGCAGTGCGATACTGTGCTCCAGCCCAGCCACCTGAGGTGAGTGAAAACTGTTTAAGATTTCTACCCTCTCCATGGTAATATGCTGAATGCTTCTGCAGCATAAGCATTATTTTTTAAACACGATTAAGATCCTCTACCACCAGAAGCGTCCTCCCTGCACTGCGTGGTTTTATGTCTCACAAAGATCGGTCTGTCTGAAGTCAGGGGAAATTTTATCTGAAAATAAACAAGAAATTATGTATTTATTAGCAATTTCTCTGACTGAATTATTCTTCTACAAGCACCAGCTTCTCTCTCACTAAGCAAAGCAAATAAGCTATTAATTCTCTGTTTTTCCTTGGGGTATCTGCATGAACAGCAGTTGTAGAAGCTCATCAAGCTGCTGTTTGTTCCTGACAGAATCAGAATCTCTGATGAGTGTTTCATTATTTTCATCCAAAAAGGGGGAAAAGAAGAATCATTTCCAGGAGGGTTTACACTCCTTTAAAGGCCACCATTAGAACACTCTTGTTGCAAGTTCTCTTCTCCAATACAAGCTTTCTGAAGTCTGGTACCAAACGCTGTGGAGAAGACAGCCAGGTGAGCGGCATAGAGCCTATTGTCCCCACTTTATGCACTGTTCTGGAGCACTACAGTGAGTGTGCCAAAGGCCTCAGCTAGAACAACAAATCTCTTCCCACCCGAAGATAGGTCTCCATTACCCAGAACAGATCAATTACTCTCAGTGTGATTGATGAAGTTGAGGTGAAAGTAAAAAAAACCCACAATGATTCTATCTCAATATTTTATTTTTGGTAATGAAAGTGATCTATTGCTGTTTAACTAGCAATTCCAAGAATATCAACACAGAAGACAGGGTAAAAAATGTTGGTTACAATATTGTTTATGTAGCCAGATTTCAAGATTAAACTACCTGCGTGTAGTTTGCAAAACATTGGTATTTCACCATCTTTTATTTGTGGAATTCATTAAAATTTGAGACTCTAATATACCACTCACTAAAAAGAAAACCTACACCCTATTGCCCATATCATCAAACCCATCATCCATACAAGGAACACCTCATATCCCAGTGATGAGCCTCTTGATCCCTTGTGGATGGTGCATGTACCTCAGCAATTGTTTTTCAGAGAAGGCCCATTTATATCAGTGGCACATCAGGTCACACCAAGAAGAGCTGCAAGTATAGGGCAAAGAGAGAATTCACCACCTGCATTTTGGCTATTATATTTTAGATATAGTATTTATTTTTATAAGCCCCTGGGGGAACGACTTACCCAGACGCACAGTATCTGCATGATCACCCAATTTTAGAGAGACTAAATATTCAAATTGGCTTCTTGAGTCTTGGTAGTGTCCCTGTGAGGTTCCAAGGATCCAGGAAGAGCTTTGCCAAAGCATAGTGATTGGTGGCTGTTGTTCAGACCATCAGGGTTAGTCTCTTCCCATCATAGCCTGTTTAAAGGCAAGTTCTTCTTGTGAACTTGTGGTGATGACATTTTTTCCCCTCATATAACAAGGCAAGATATGGATCCTATGACACAAGGTAGCTCAAAGATAACCAGAGTTTTGTGAACGCTTTTGGTACACCTGTATACTGAGATTTATTATCTGTCTGTTTCGTTTACACTCATCTAGCAACATAACTAGATCAGATGAGGCTGAGGTGAATAACAGGTCAAGAACATGGATACAATTACATTAAATAGAAATATTTGTGAAGAGAATGAGAAGAATTTACTAAGTTGTATGATTGGGTTCAGCAACATCTTTCCAAAATTCACAACTATTTTATTCCTTTTTTGTCTGCTTTTTTGTTTGTTTTATTATTATAGTGGTGAATGTAATTTTTATTTTTTTGCAATTAAATTGATGAATAATATCTTCAATAAAAAGAGAAAAAAAAACATGCTTTATCCTAATTTGAAGTCCTGAAAGTTCTTTAGATGGGCTAATTGGTTATATTATGTAATAGGTCTAAATATTGTTCTTGCTCTCTTGTGGTTGACAACTTACTTTAAAGTTCTCAGGGCCCAGACAGCATCATGCTTTAATGAAATTGTGTAAGCAAAACTTACTGAAAAACTCCCAACTTCTTTCTTTGTGGTTATATCGATAACCCATTTACTGTGCTGGCTTCTCAAAATCCAAGCATTTGAAAGGGCCCACATGGTTGGTTTTCCATTTGTCATCGCTATTTGCAACAACAGAGGATATAAAAAGTATGACCTTGCTGCCAGACAGGATGTGCCTCTCCAAACTCAGATACTTGCAAGACAGGTGTGTGCATCAGAGCTAGGTGCCTACAACTTCACCAGAGATTAAAAAGAGGAGTCAAAATTATTCTGAATAATTTCTTTTTCATTAAACCAAGTATCTAATATAGGTAAGATGAACTATTTTCCAAAAGTGTTTTCTTCCTATTGCACATGAAGGATTATAAAGTAACTATTTCCATATAGGCATCTTCATTATAAATATTAGTAGTTAGGTCAAGTGAAATGCGTCTTATGTTGCAGACTGTTTTTCAAATAACATGGATGATTTTGAATCTTTTTTTACTCTTTATGAAATTAATACAGAAGTGGAGGGGGAGAGAGGCATCCCAGAGTGGCCAATTTATAAAGTAACTAATCTTGACTGTATACAGATAGGCATCACATCCAATTGATATTCAGACATTCAAATTTTATAAGTTTCATGTAATGAGAATACCTCTATCACTCAAATGTCTGCATACTGAGGATATTGCATACTCTCAAAAGAGTGAAGATTTTTAGCATTAAAGAAGTTTGCAAACTTTTAAAAAATAACATTTGAAATTAGTTAATTATACACATTTCAATGCAAAAGAAAATTATATACATGGAAACGATTCTGGACAGCCAACATTCAACAAAATAGTTAAATAGATAGAGATATTTCATTGATATGTTTGAGAATTCAGTAAGATACTTTTTGCAAATCTTAGAAAAAGCTGCAATTTGTAAGACTTGAATGTCTAAAGCTAAACAACTAATTAATGTCTTAAACTGGTTTTGGTTTTGTGGTTTGATTGGTTGGGTTTCTTTCAGATGCTGACTACTCAAGCAGTGCAGAAACTTTAAAGCATGCTTTTGAAAATCAAGCCAATTCGTTATGTTCCTGTGAAAGGGTCTTTAGCTAAAAAATTTGGGGTAACTGAAAAAATACTATGCTAAATTTTGGTAAACGTACATACTAGCAGCTTACAATATTGTATAAATGCCTTTACATTTTTCTATTTATTAGCAAAGTAGAGTAGGTTATGATGTAAAATGGGAAATTCCTGTTTTCTTATTAGATAAACTTTCACCAGTTCTAAACAATGGGATGCTTTTCATCTTCCCAGTTCAACACAAAAGGAAACCAGCAGATGGAAGCAATGAAAAGGAGAATCTTTACTGCACTCATTGCAGCTAGTGCAATTTACTGACTTTTCAGAAGTATAATATACATTACCCCATCTTCCATTCCTCCTGTGATGATGGATGTTGGATGGAGTTTCCTTCATTTCAGGGCAAGAAGAAAAGAAGTAAAAAACATAACTAGACAACTGAAAATAGGACATGCTGATTCTATTTCTACAAGTCAAAATCAGATGTTTCAGCTTCCATACTATATATGTAATTAAACCTAGGATAATTACAAACTACTATGATAGCTACTTTGGTCTGACTATGCACAAGCAAAACCTCCATTGGGAGGAACCAGCTTAATTCTATTGAAGTGAAAGGACTTGACTTCCTGGCTCACTCTTAAAATCTGAGCTGGCATGGCACGCCTTTTTCCACTTAACTGCTCTTGTTTTTACCTATTTATTTTATTTTTACTTTTTAAAAAATTATTATATATTATTTTTATTAACACTAGCTAGTAAGAGAGACAAATGCAGTGTATAAATCTATAAAAACAGATTTGGTGAAATCTGGTTTTCAAAGAAATCTACTTAAAGAATTATAAAATAGAAATAAAGGAGTTTTTATAATATAGATGTTAAGATTCAGCTCTAAGACAGATGATCAGATATAAATCAGCCTAGTTTCAATGATCATTATGAAACTGTAGATTTCAATTGTAAACTAAGTAAGAAATTGAGAAAGAAGTGAAACCAAGTTTACTCTGGAATTTTTTTAAGAGCAGCAGGCCAGTGGAACAGGAGAGACACTATTTCAATATTATACTGTATTTTCAGTCTTGGTGTAATTAAAATCTTTAGTGTGAATGTTCAGTTATGGCATCTATATTTTACTAGTAGCAAGTAAAACTGTTCAGAAGGAGTTTAACAAATGTTTAAAATTTATTTGAAATTCATTACCACTTTTTCACCAGCTGGGATGTAGCCATGTCTGCTTTCAGTCTCACACCAAAAGCATGTTACATTCCTCTGTCTTTTATATGGGAAGCTGAATTTATAATAATTTGGAACATATAAAATATTGGAAAGTATTCAGGCCACAGTGACTATGAGATGAGACTTCATGCACTGGTTGCATTTAGAAGGGAATTGGAGAAACTGAGCACTGGATTTGTTAAGTTCTGGATCTCTTCTTTATAACATGCCCTGGTGTACCTCATTTCCACAAAAGCCTTGTGATCATTCTCCCTAACCACTATCCTTCACCACAAGCTAAAACAAGCTGTACATTACAGCCCTGTTTATCTTTAGAAAGATTCAGAATCCTCTCTATTCTCCTTTCATTTTTTTTTCTTACACACTCCAATAAACTTAACCCACTTTCAACACACTAAGAGTCCCCACTGAGGGATTTAGTATATTTTAATATAAGGTACATTTGTACTTTTGTTTTCAAAAGTCTTATATGTAGTCAAATCCTGAGAAAAGTAGACCAACTTTGACTTCTTGATCTCTAAAAATTCCACAAACACAACAGAACCCAGAAAAATGGCAAAACCTCAAGCATTGTGTTTTTTTCCTGAAAACAGATATCAATGTCCAAAATAATTTTTTAATTTACACAATATGTGGAGACTTTTTCAATAGTGTTCTCATGAGTAACACATTTCAAAATTGTTCTGAGTAAGTCTACAACCTGATAATTTCATTGATGGAAGCTTTGGTTTAGTTGTTGTTGTAAGCAGCTTGCTATACTTTTAGAAAAAAATCAAAATCTGTCTGAATTAGAGCTTACAAAAGGCTACTGAGACAGATCTGCCCTCTTAGCAAAGCTACAGGACTATGCATCTATACAGTGTTATGTCTCGAGGGTAAAGACTGAATGTGGGAACAGATCAGGCAGTAGAAGAGAACTGTGAACCTGCACTTCACAGAGAGAAAGCTTTCAGGGTCTTCCAGACTTGTCTATCCCAAGTACTTCTATTTCTCTTTCAATACCTGTGTCTTCCCATCAGTTGTATGTGATTTCAGATTAGTCCTTCTGAGTCACTGCTCATCAGGGTAATTCCAATCTCCTATATTCCCTCTCTATCTCAGTCCTAGTTTCATCTTACTGTGTGTGTCCTCTCAACCCATGGCTGACAATGATGTCAGCTGTATTCTCACAGCTTTTTCTTCAGCATTGCCCAGTTTGAGAATGAGAAAATAGCCCCTCTCTATATATTTCTATTACATCTTTTTCTCTTCCTGCCTCTTTCTCTGAGAGTTCTGTAGGGAACGTTTTTGCAGTCAGTAGGACACTAAAATAATCAATCAATTATCAATAGTTTGTGCTTGCAGATAGTTAAAAAGATGTTTCCATAGTTTAGTAATAAGGAATATGTGAAAATAAAATTAAATTAATGAAAAATTATTTTCTATTAAAAATTTTCCCAGAAAATTCATATACAGTGGGGTAGTAGTGGGGTAATATGGGGAATCTGGTTTGTTCTGGGGCAGCTGGCAAGTACAGCAGGCATGAGCAGCTAAAAAGTTTCTATCACTCTCTAACCCTGCCCCAGATAGTCTCTATAACAGTACATGAAGAATGTGCTGACTTTCAAATGTATGTGTTTGGGGTAATTAAAAAAGGAAAGTAAAAGTAAAGAAAACCATAGCAAATGATGTTATGCAGCAACATGGGCAAGGCAACATGACCATGTGGTATATCCTGGAGGTGGCTGTCGGGAGAACTACAACTAAGTTTGCAAGCAATGGGCCTATAACAAAACAATGGTAAAGTTTAATTTTAATTATAGCTATGAATGTGTTTCATTTCTTTTTTCAGTGGCATCAGTCTCATATTGGTCACTAGGGCCATGAAATATTTGGTATGGCTTATAATCCACAGTGTTCATTGTTGTTTTTGGAGTAATGGGAAGGTTGCTCATATAGTGTATTGTGCAAATAGGCATGGAAACCTTCCTGTTGTATTACCAGCTGTTGTGAGTGTTGTTTAAAATACATTGTGTTTTTTACTGCTGTGTTACTATGACACTTCAAGCAGACAAAATTTAATTCCAAAACAAATGTTTCAAGAAGAGCAGTGTGCTCTCTGTCATCTCAGCTGATAGATCACTGTACCCCTTGGCACCAAGAGAGCACAGCATGCAGGAAGCGATCCAACCCTTTTACTGTAGAGCTAAGTCAGAAGCAGCAACACTTGAAATGTAGTTTCCCCACCTTGCCAGGGCTGCCGAAATTGTCTAAATTTTACAACTGAGTTCCTAATCCAAAAAACTTACAGTAATAGTTGTAAAGGCAATTTGATCCATTCCTGAAGTGGTTATTAAAAATCAGCTCCAGGAAACTGGCTTGTTGCTCTTCTCTTGGGATCCAGCAATTCTCCATTGGAAAGGCTTTCCTGTAGAACTGCTTGTTACTGGTTTTACAGCATGTCCTTAATGTAGATTTCACAATATGGTACTCTTGGCTATGTTTCTGGTTATGAGTCCTTTGAGTATTTATACATTTTCCTTGCAAAGAAAATGGAACCATTCAAGTGAAACCAATGCATGCCTTGTACTAAATGAAGTCCTAACCACTGGGCACCAGACCTGTGGTTCTTCTTGCTTATTCATAGCATCATTTAGGCTGGAAAAGGCCTTTAGGATGATCAAGTCCAAGCGGCTTTCTCCAACTGTTCCTAGCTGTGTGCTGCTGACAGTGTGATAGTCACTATCTTTAATTGACAGCAAGTGTACATTGCATTTAAAACAAAAGGTTAAGAGTAAATATTTCTCAGCAGTAATTATTACTGGATTCGCTACACTTAAGGAACTAAACTTAAATATAACCCAAATGTCCAGGGGAAGGCTACCTTCTCCAAAAATATGAGAAAAACTGTGCTGGATGACCACTCAAGAGGAGAACACGTGTGATCTCAGGCAGAACTAAAACGATATGGTAATGCTTAACATTGAGACCGAAACCTGCTCAGGCACAGGCCTCCTTCTTGAGGTCCCTGTTGGCTGGTGCCCCCAGGGTTTCTTGTAATTCCTGGATGGCCAAGGGAAAGAAGCTGATCCTTCAAATTCATGCTTTTCTGCACGTGAGAAAATACAGTGCTCTCTATAGCTGTTCTGCTTCACTGCTGCTTTCTTGATGTGGCCTTATAGTTCCATCCTCAAGCCCGTAGAGTGGATAGCCTAAGTGATGGAAAAGTAATACCTTTGTTTATACCTGTGAGGGATTTGCTATACATCTTTTTTCTTTAATTTGAAGAAACAATTATTCTTGGATATATTGCAAAGCTTTCACTGATTGTTGTTGAAGAGATGTATCTAAAGTCACAAAGATCAAGAAAGTCACACTTCAGAGTGACAGTTCCATGAAAAAGTTAGGAAATCTAGGTAGTCTGCTCAGTGCTTTATAGTGATTCAGATTCTGTGTGTCTGCTCCTGTATATTACCATTTTAATTGTGGTACATGAGAATATATAATATATTCAGTAAGTCATGATGCAGAATAATGAAACATTTCATTACAGTAGCATAAGCCTCTTCATTATATTGTCATGGGAATAGATTTGTTCTATTATAATTGTTTTTATATTTACAGAAAAAAACCTCAAATATATTAAGCTTTAGTACACTAATTAGATTGTACTTTACAGTACCTGTATGTGTGAATTTCTTTCTGTTCACAGCTGGCAGATGGTATGGGGCATAGAGTTCTTCTATTAAGAGCTGAAGAATTTTGAAGAGGTGAGCACAATTTGTATTGCTCTTTGTTGCCTTTTCATTAGGTCTTCAATATTATCCTATTTTCTATTCTTTCTCTTTTTTAATTTTCTCTAACTTTAACTTTTTTATTTAGCTGCTTTGAACCTTAGTTCTGCTTCTTCCAGTAAGTCAGCAATAACTATGTTAACCATTGCATTAAATTTTGTGTGCTTGAATTCAGTGGATTTCCATCAATATTTGATTTCATTAATTTCACTGGATTTCAGGCACATATAATCATGTTGTTAAATGTTTCTTCAAAAAACCCTGTGGATGCATAAAAAGTCACAAGGGCAGGCAAAATTATGCATTCAGCTGTCAGTGAGTTACTCAGTAGTGTTTGATCACTTGCATATTCTATTTATACAATAAACTTCTAGTCTTAGGAATCAACCATTTAACAAAGAGCAACTGATTCGCTAGTAATTTTTATTTTAGGATACTACAAAGGAACTTATATCAGACTCTCAAACTAATATGAAAGGGGCAGTTTAGGTTAGTCTTAATTATGAATAAAATATGTGTTCCAATATATGGTTTTCTGTGAGAGAAGTAATTGTCAGATAAATACAATATGCTGTTTTTCCATAAATGAATGAAAATATTAATGGAATAGATTATATAAGACCTCTGAAGTTTCATGGATAGTTATTACAAAATGAATCCCCGTATAAGTGTGTAATTATAATATTCCTATTATTTCCTGAGAATTAATTCTGATTTAGAAATTATTATCATAGTCATAATTAAAATTATGATGTATTATTAATTATTACTGGTAAACAAGTTACCCAACAAAATCCCTCATAATTAGTGACAAAACTGAATACATTTACAGCATCTCATACTTTGAAAAGCAAAGATAATAAAAGACAGGTTTTACATTTTTAGCCTGCAGAATTTTGTGTATGTCTTGGTTAGATTATTATATTGAAAGATTAACTCCTGAAGATCATAGCTCTTCCTATTGATAATCCAAATGAAGATTAGAATGAAGAATACCAACATGCATGTAGTCTACTAAGTATCAGTACCTAAACTCTTGAAGAATAATCCAAGTCCAAGATATAAGGTTTAAGACTATGACATTCAAGCTTGTATTTTTAATGGTAGGAGCTTAAGTTAAACACTCCAATGAGTGATGAATCTCAACAAGTTAGGTCAGGGCACCTACTTTAGGTCCTCATGTATTCAGTAAAGGTAGAGAAAAAGACATCTCCAGAAATGAACCTGAAGGTCTGGACCTCATCTTCTTCCTTCAGCCATGGAGAGAGCTCTGTGCAGTGAGAGCTGCAGTGTGTGAGCTCACGCACTTTAAGCACCTTGGAAATGTGGAAGTTTAAAATGGAAATCAGACCTTGATTCAAGTGGCTGCCATTTCTGAGTATTGTGCCTTAACAAGAAGTAATGAGTGAATGATCTTTATCCACATAAGTATTCATGGCAATGGGTGTGTTACTGATGCAATGGTACATGATTCGATGCACAAACCAAAAACCGCAAAAGCGTTCCCTGAGAACAGTCAGAAGACCATTCCACAATGCAGTCTGCAAACTACTTGAGATTTGCAAAAGACTATGGTCATTCATAGGAAATTCCTGTCTCCAGCAGGCACTGGAAACCCCATTAAGTCTCAGGAAAAAAATTATACTATTGGTCATTTCAAGGGGAATATTGAGAGGAGAAAGGATGCATAGGAAGATATCTGCATTTTTCCTGGTGAGGTTGAGTAGATGATGAGTATCCAATGCCTTTTCCCCATTACTTTTGCTCTTATCTAGCCATAAATTCTTACACCCAGAAGGAACTGTCAGCCATAACCTACAACTGCAATGCTTGCAATGCTCTTAAAAGATTTGCAGTGCTTGAAAAGTGTAAAATATTTCCAGTACTGTTTGCTCTAGTACTCTGTACCTCCCTCAGTTTCAAACTCATAAGATTCTGTCACAAACTTAGTACTTTCCCACGCAAAAATTAAGTAATTTCTTTTTCAAAATTCCAAGTAAATTAATACAGCATTTCCAGGTAGCAGGAAATATAATAAGAACACCATCCACCCCACCCACCCCACTCCCCAAAAAAACAACAAAAAACCAAACATAAGTCCAATCAACCAACCAAAACAAAAAAAAAAAAGAAAGGAAGAGAGCTATAGGACAATTTTTACCTTAAGAAAAAAATCTCCTACTCTACAAAACTACAAAATCAATCTTCATTCAAAATGTCCCCATCAACAGCATAAACAACAAATATTTTCTGTAAGGAACTCTGATTAGAGTACGTATTATTCCCTGTGTTGATTAATTGAACTGGAATTTTGATTACTTTTAATTGTACACATTAAATAAGTTAGTATTGTATAGTGATACACCAATGTATATGTAGATTTTGAATTCGATGTAAACAATTATATCCTAAATCACACACAGCATTGAAACATTTTTTTTTTTAACTCACTAAATATTATTTCCCTTCATAAGTTTTGAGGATTGTGGTTCTGAATGATGTCATGGAAGCATCTTTCCAAATAACTATCAAGGTTTTTGATTGCATTGCAAGACGGGGTCCTCAGAGGTCCAGTTTTAGGTTCTGGCTTTCCCACAGAACGATGTTTCTCTCCTTAAACAAAAGATAAAGCTTATATTCTTCAAGGGGTTTTAGGACCAGGAATAAGTTACAATACTAAAAATAATGGTAATGAAGAGCATCTTACAGGTCTTTTGTGAAAAGACCTGTAACACATCTGTTACACACATTTGAGATCAGATCAGTCATTTACTTGGAAAAGGGATAAACCATTTAAAACATGAGGAGGACTTCATTATAAACAATGGTGGTTTTAAATCTGTTTGTTATTTTTATTATTTTCTATGTTAAGTCAACCAACATAAACATACGTGCTTAGTGTAAAAAGTGTAAGCAAGTCCAACTTTAAAAAACACAGTTTTGTCAAATTAGGGCCTTTGCACACTGTTATGAATATTCTAGTTTCTAATATGAAGCAGAGCAAGATAAAAGTACATTTCTCATCTAGGATACAAAACTATTTTACAAATATATATTTATTTAAATGAAATGAAAAATTGAAGACTGGGAAAGAGGGATGATGAACAAATTTATTTGTAGTATGAGAAAGGTAAGGAAGTTTAAGGCCTCAGGTAAACTGAAAAGTGTTTTTGTTAGACTGGAGGTGAATCAGTAATATTCTGCAATATCCTGGAATCCCTTCCAGCATACATGTAAAAAGAGCTGAGTATAGTATATGTAAACTCAAGAAAGGAAAACCTCCAATAAATTGTAAGTGGCTCAGAAAGAGATGTTATTTTTAATAAATAAATAAAAAAACCAAATAAATAAATAACATTTTAAAAGCTTCTATGCTGTCTTAAGTAGAAGAGGAACAAAGGAAAAACTTCCATTTTACAAAGTAAATTTTTTTTTTAACAAAATATAAAAAGAGGTAAAGGAACACAGAACAGCAGTCACAGTAGGTACATATGCACAAGGGCAAGAATAAAGAGGTCATGATAAGGCAATACTGTAATAATGTATTGTTAAGGGGCAACTTTTTTGCTGAACTGATAGGGATCAATTAATCACTCATAAGGTAATTGATTATTTAAAAACAAACAAACAAAAACAAGGATAATATTTTAAGACTCATTAATAAGTAGACACGTGACACATTGCTAAAACTAGCCGAGTCAGATTAACCTTGTGTCCCTTCCTGGGCCTGAAGGTTTGTCTGTACCTAGTGAGATGCAGTGCAAAAAGTCAAGAGGCAGAAGAAAGGACATAGTGCATAGGAGAAAATCAGAAATGTTGCCTGCATATGTAGGCAGGTGTCAGGAAAGACAAAGCTCAGATGGACCTGAGACTTGATAGGTACACAAGAAGAAGAGTTTGTACATTAGTAGTAAAAGACTGAACAAGGAATATGTTGAACTGTTACTGAATGAAAATTATGATTCAGTGCCAGTGAAGACAGCATCAAGGAACTCAGTATCCCACTTCCTTCAGTCTTCTCCAGTTATTAGAGAGGACTTCAGCAATTTTTTTTCATGTGCATGGGAACAAACATCATATTTGTATTTTCATGAATAAAATTTTGGAATTTCTTGTGATGATGGGAAACTCTTTTCCAAAATATTAACCACCCCATCTCCATGAAATAATCATTTTTCCTGATCTACTTCACTACAATTCTTTTACTCCAAACTTCTGACTGAATAGTTATTTACATTTGTGATGCACAGTTGAGAGCTCCTTGGCAAAGTTAATAAGAGTCGAGTTCCTATCACTCTCTGGCACGGGAAATTTGTGAATTTTTCTTCGTATTTTTGATGGGCAAAATCCTTCATATCTGCAACTGTCAGCTATCAACCAGGGATGTCAGAACAAGAGGTTATGAGCATACCCAGGGCTGATTTTGACAATGACTTGTCCCAGGAGCAGATGAAGAGCTCCAATGTGGAAACTACAGGGCTCATGAAAGTCAGCGAGAAAGGATTTTCCCGGTGGATGGGCATTTCATTAACACCTCTATCTGAAGGGCAAAGTGACATCGTGGCTACAGTATGCTGAGGTCTTGACCCTCCTCAAGAAACCATCTAATTACTATCCTCTGTCAAACCTCCCTTTTTGGAGAACATGATTAAGGAGGCAGTTGCTAAGCAACTTCAGGAGCACCTGGACAAAGTGGGATTTTTAGTCTTCTTCTAGTCTTCATGTAATCATTTCCAGACAAGTTTTCATAAGAGTGTTAGCTTCATATTTCCTAATACTGCTCTTGGGACACTAATGAAATATTGTTTATATGAGCTCCGTTAATGTTTTTCACATATATTTGAGTTATTGATGATTTGGGTCATCTTATGCTGAGTAACAGAAGGATCATGTTATTACCAGAGTTTTTTAAAGGGCATATGCATATAAAATAAAACGCTTTTTTGCTTATAGTCATGAGAAGGAAAGCTCACCTTGAAGAACAGATAATGATTTTATTGATATTCATCCCCATGTTTCTCCCTAAATCCCAGATATCAAATATGCAAATCCCCTAGCTTCAGTCAAAGAAAAACTGAAATTGTATCACAATCAGGACTTCAAATAATGAAGCCATGAATAAAAAGATCTGTGATAAATGAGTTTCTAATAAAAACAGGGTTTCTGATAACAGCAGGAATCAGATTATGAGAACATAAAGGGGAAGTTTCATGTATGAATGGTTTGAAGAACTGCAACCTTAAAATGAGGAATGATGTTAACTGAAGCTGTCAGAAATTCTTCTGTGGGCCTGCTAAACCTCCTGCTTTCACAGATTCTGCAGCTCAGCTGTAAAATTGTGGCTAAGTAATTAATTAAGTGCCACAAAAATGAAACAAGCAAACAAACAATCCAGTAAATAAACTTTCCTCAGAAACCCCACCCAAGCTGGAAATACTCTGATCATATGAAATATCTATGTTTGTTTAAATAACTTGTTTATATAGATATTATGTTAGATGTGAAAGAATTGGCCGTTTTTCATTATAATTAACTGAAAAAAAGATATAAAAAGCTTTTTTTGTCGCAAAAGGATGGTGTTTCTAGAAAATTATTCTATTTGGTCCCAGTATAGCAGAGGAACGAGTTGTCAGTCTGATGTTACTGTAAGTACTGAGACAGTCCTTTTCCTAAATTCAGAAAACTTGCCTGTGAGAAGCAGCTAAGGTGAACTAAGAAAGAGTTAATAAAAAAGTAGTGCCAGGGTGTAATTTCATCTCCATTGTCCTCCTGCATTGACTTTCTCTGTGATCAAGTTTCTATTACATAACCAGATTTATGCTGCAGCTCCAAGCATCACAAGCATAAATCAATGAGTGGGAGCAGCCAGCAGAGTCAGACAGGGAAATTGTTTTTAAGTCCCACAGACATTTGGTTCTAAGTCTGAAACTCTAGCAATGCTCATGAACTTGTGACCGTGAAAAGTGGTGTTGGTGAGGGAGCTCAGCTCTTTTCCTGAAGCTTGCCAGGCTCTCCACTGCTTAAGTGGCTGATGAAGTTGCAGTGAACATACAGGAGGATGGAGCAGAGCACAGGGAAACAGAAAGCAGCCAAGGCACAAAACCACCATGGAACAACTCTTCTATCACAGCTCCCAGTGTGGAAGGCGAAGAATATGAACATTCTTTATTCCTTGAGGAGCCTGGCAAAGTGATCCTTTTGTATGTTTTCAACCCTTTTTATCAATTGATTAGATATGAGAAAGAGGCAAACTGCAGAAAAATAATTTCTTTCTGATTGAACATAGAGACTAAGACTATTTAGATAGTTTCTTCAATACCAAGACTAGAATCAAGAAAGGCTTCTTTCTGCGTTTCTTTCTGTTTGGCTGCAGAGGAGTTTGTTTCAAGCAACAGGACACCTGAAAAATATCCAGTGTTTTCTGAGGGGAGCATGCAATGAAGAGCTATATAGTTTTCTGAATCAAATGTGCAATGCCTTATGTCTTTGTTAATGGTACTGCATTACCCACTTCTGATTATCAAACCTTCTGTGACTTTCAGAATAACTCACAGCCAGGAGGGTGTTAGGCAGATCAATGGTTCTTCCATTCTGAAGAGCTGAAGACCATGGTCTGTTGCAGAGCATTCATGCCTATCTGTCAGGAAAGGTCCCCTCTTCAGCATGGTTTACCAACCTGATACCCCAGTTGTAGCAATACAGAGATCCACTAGAATGCAGCATGACTGCACGTTGTCACACAAATATGGATTTCTGCTGCAACAATCTCAGAACAGCAAAGGGTACAAGCACATACCTGGGTCTTTTCCTACTATGGACTCTAGAATGAGAAAAAATACAAGCACAAATATAAGCTTAGAAGGGCTCTTCACTATTAGAGAAATATTGTAACAGATTTCACTAAAAGTTAAAATACTTTCCTTGGACATTTGCAACACCCTCTGTCCTTGGGTGTTGAGTTCTTTCTGGTGCTGTACATGGTCAATTTCCTAGCATGTTATATCTCTTATCCACCCTTATCATGAGGCTAACTTCTGGATGTCTATGAATTAATTCCAATTTGATAGCATTTGTTTGGGGTTGTTGCCATTTAATGTTTCTTCATCCAGTCAGTTCCATTGTGAAAGTTGAAAATAACCCAGATATCCTTCCTGGGCTCATACAACTTCTGAAAGTCCCAGAACATACCTGCAACATGGTGAATTTTACTTGTCTGTGTTTTGCAGAGAGGAGCTGTTGCATTTACCACAAGCAGGCAATTACCTACTTTTTGTCTACGACTAATCCTAATGGTAGCTGATTAAAGAAGGGAAAGATACAAGGGGTTTGGAATCTGAGATAATTCCCTTTAAAGAGAATAGCTCTGAACAGTACCTGTGATGAATTATTAACTTTCAAGTCTAACTTGTTCTTGCGATCTTTTCTCACTTTCCAGATAGATCAGTTGGTCACTATTGTACAGTGCCATCGCCTTTAAAAAGTCTTTCCTAGTAATAGCATTATCAAAACTTGTCAAATTCCTAGAGGAATTTTGTCTTCAAATAGCATTTTTCCTCATCCAAGGCATTTTTGAAAACAGCATTTATCTCTTGTGCCTCTCTGATTTATTTAGGTAAGCACTTTAGAGTCATTGTGCTTTGTTGTTTGGGACTTTTTAATATAAAAAGCAATACAGTTGTTTTGGGGTTTTTGGGTGGGAGGGGTGCATATCATATAATATTTACACTGAGAAAATGCAAAACTATAAATATTAACTATATGACCTTACATTTGTAACACTTGTTCTGGAAATGACATTTTATTCGTATTGCCATTCAACATTAAGCTGAAAACAGTTCTTAAAAATTAATGGCCTATGCTAAATAGATACTGAAGGATCAATGTCTAATTTTAGCTAGACTATATTATAATAAGCAATTACTTTCTCTCATATCATGTTTATATAGCATGACCAAGTTTAAATACCTGATTTAGTAAGGCTCTGAAATTAATAATATAGTGTCTTGAAGGAAGAGTAAAAAATGTTGTGTTATTCATTGTAAACTTGCTGGCAGTTTGTTCAGCTGATAACTGAATTAATAGGAAGGGGAAGTATATAATCAAAACCATGTCTCTTAACAGCTTTTTGTACTATTATGTTTTAAAACAAATCATTGCATTTCTTTAGAACCTTTAAAAGCCTTTCTTTCCATAGGATAGTTCTCTGGATTTTCTGTATGGCCAATAAGACAAGCAGGTTATAGTGTTTTCTAGTGTCTTGGTGGGCAATGGATGTACCTGATGGTACTGACAGTACATGTGGATCAGGACCCAGTTCTGTTGCCCTTCCTAGACATGTAGGCTGCCAGCAGTAAGATCTTGTTTCCAGCAGAAGAAATGAGATCAGATGTAAAATCCAGTACTGTGTTCAAGACTGAAGGTTTCAGTATATGACCCTCAGATTTTTTGAAAGGTCTCTTGGCATCAGATTCTCTTTTATTCTAAGAGATGGTCCTTGAAAGCTGTTCTTGCTGTGGTGATTCCAAGATAAAATGTGATAGAGCCAGTGCATTGCTGCCTGAGCCTGTATCAATAACCATTAATTGCCAAGAAGGCTAGAATATTCATAATGGCTTTTTTACTTTGTTAGCTTCAAAATGCCCTGTAATGATACTATTTTTATGTATCAGTGCACAAAGGTCTTACCACAGAGCACAAAGCTATTGAAATATAGGCCAAAAAGATGATTTCTGCCCCAAGGAGTTCACATCCGAATATGAGAGAGAAATGACTTACAGACATAAATAGAGGTGAAATAACGTATTTGTGATCCAAGAAGATTGTGTTCATACAACATTAGCAGCTTGGTTATTTTTTTTGGCAGGAGGGGGGGAATGTAGTGGAAGCAAGTATTGTTTTCATATATTTTCTGCATTTTTCATGAACATGTAACCTCACTTATAAGAAATTCATACCTTGTACAATGAACTTTCCCACTGGTGTGGTCGCACTTTTTAATTTATTTTTTTATTCTTTAAGAAAAAAATAAAAAACATAGATGGTAGCAGAACTGATGCAAAACTCAATAAACATATCGCTGCATACACACATAGATGTAAACACATATTCAGTATTATGCTGCTTCCTACAGACTGCCAGTGCAGTTCTCTCTTCCTGAACAGCTTCCACAAGTAGTTTCATTGTGTTGCCGTAGAAGTCTGTAAAAAAGACTCCGAGCCAAGTTTTGTAGGAGATAAGATAATGGGCAGGCACTTTAATGAGCAACCCCGCTCATCCAGGAATACCTCGACGCGCGCGCCCGCAAGCTCTAAGTTCTATAGCTTTTATAATATAACCTATCCAATCACTACTGTCCACATGTCCAGTTCCACCTCTGTCCCCTCCCAGTTCCCACCCCCGTTGAATTGGGGCTGGGGTCGTTGGGACCCTCTGTCTTCATCCACCTCCTCTTCTTCAGTACACAAAGGTCTCTTGGACGCTTTCCAGGGCTTTGGGTCACACTGCTCCATGTTTATGTTCTCTTCTGATATGCTTTAATCAGGTACCTTGAGGAAGAGACTAAACAGCTGGCAGATCTTAGCTGCCTGTTCTGGAGCAGGGGTAGAGATAGAAGGACTTTGTGCTACAAGCTGCTAAATATTAATTCACTAAAATCTACAGCATTGCATCTACTGTGTCTCTAAAATCTACAAAATATGAAAATTGAAAAGTTAAAAAAAACCCTTTCGGCATCATGTCCCCCCTTTTAGAAACGGACAAAACTCAAAATTTTGTTCGCTTCTACTTTCCATACTTGAAATTGTACCAAAGAGATGAACAGCATTTGCAACATTTGATCATGCAATAAGCAATTATGCAAACACTAATTATATATATCACTACCAAAAACAGCTGTTTCATCCAGGTCCAGTTCGGCAACCATGACGTGAGCTTGTGGAAAACATCATCCAGGCCTAATGAGACATTATCAAGGGTTACCTGATGCAGAATTTTGGTTTGCTTCCGAATTGCAGCCAGATCTTTCTCAATTCTTCCACTTTGGTCTATGTAGGAACAACAACTAGTGTTAATGACTTTACACACACCTCCCTGTGAGGCTAGTATCAAATTCAGGGCCATTCTATTTTGCAGAACTACACGAGACAAACTGTGGACCTCTTCTTTCAAAGCTGTAATAGCATCTGTGGTTTTATCTTGGAGGTTTTCGAGGATAGCTGAGATATTGACAACTGCTTTTTCTAATTCACTTACTCCCAAGGATGGAATTGCAGCTCTGACTATGCTGTGGAAAAGTGTGGGACGATCTATAAGGGGATTATTGGTTCTCTTTACCCTTCTGGGATAGATTCCTCCCCACCCTTCTTGTTCATCAATTCGGTCAAAGATTGTTATGTTTGGTATCACAGCTCCTAAAGTGCAGACCCTGTCTTTATTGAGGGGTAAAACTTTCCAGGCTTCATTTTCACAGATCCAGTACCACCCTGAGCCCTGTTTAGGGACTATTCTCCAGGGTCGTGCTGCCATTTTTATCACCATCTTTGGGGTTAACCCCTTGGTAGCTGTGCTGGTGTCACAATAGGTAGGAAGGGTGACATTTCCTGTAACATTAATATACAGACAGGGAACAGTTTGATCATCTTGACCGAGAATTACATTGCTCAGGGGTATTGAATAATAGGCTCTCTCAACCAGTTTCCATGTCCCCGGGACTCCGAAAGTCTCACCAAAGTTTGTCTCGTTCATTAGAATACCAATCAGGGGCCAATCACTCTCATTATCATCAATTGCTGGTGTTTGTGTACAAATCCAGCAGTCAGTTTTGTGAAGGATTTTAGACACATTTTGCACCAGGGTCACATGTAAATTTTGATTCCACACTCGCATCATAGTTACCGACTGTACAGACCACATGAACAGAAGAAGCAGTCTAAGCCGCATCATCGTCATCAGTGTCTGGTTCTGCTTTGTCAATTGTCCCAGGAATTGATGCTTTCTTCACTCTGGAGTAATGGAACCAGGGTCCTTTCCCGGCAACTTTAACTGCAGTAAAAGAAGTCAGCAGGACTTGGAAGGGTCCTTTCCACTTAGCTCGCAGCGGATCGTTGTCCCACCATTTGACGTAGACCCAGTCTCCGGGCTGGAACTGATGAGCAGGTGTGTCTAGTCCGATCGGTCTGGATAGCTCAACAAATTTCTGGAGTTTCTGTAAAGTAGAGCTTAAAGCCATTAAATACTTTTGTAAATCAACTTTCCCTTTTATGTGAATGTCCCCCGGGAGGTGCGGAGCTTGGTATGGTCTTCCATACAGTATTTCATAAGGGCTTAAGTTATCCCTCCGCCTTGGTTGAATACGAATTCTCAGGAGAGCCAGAGGCAGAGCTTGAACCCATGACATGGATGTTTCTTGACAAATTTTACTGATTTGCATTTTGAGGGTACCATTCATGTGTTCAACTTTGCCACTCGCCTGAGGCCTGTAGGGGGTATGCAAGTCCCAAACAATTCCGAGGGTACGACACACCTCCTTAACTATGGTTGCAATGAAATGTGTCCCTCTGTCTGATGACATTCCCAGAGGAACTCCAAATCTTGGAATTATGTGGTTAAGTAGAGCTTTTACCACTTCCCTTGCTGTGTTGGTGCGACAGGGGTATGCCTCAGGCCATCCACTGAATGTGTCAACTAGTACCAGTATGTACTTATACCCTTCTCTGGGTGGTAACTCAGCAAAATCTATTTGCCAGTAATCTCCAGGAAAGTCTCCAGCCTTTGTTACCCCTAGCACCACTCTCTTGGTTGTGTCAGGATTATTTTGCCTGCAAATTTCACATTTGCTAACAGTGGATTGCACGACCTCGGTCATGCCTGTCCCTATGATTACCTTTTTTAGGTGCTTTAGAAGGTTTTCACTTCCCCAGTGTGTAGCTTCATGTTCCCGCAGAGCTATTTCTCTAAGGATTGGGGCTGTAACTACGACCTGTCCTGTGGGTGTAACTGCCCATCCACTTTCTTTAATTTCTGCGTTAAGGGACTTAATTAACTGCTGGTCTTTTTCATGGTATTTTGGGGTGAATCCTGTCAAGTCAATTTCTTTTTGTGGTATTACTGGCAGGATGCCTTTTTCTGCAGCCCTTTTTGCTGCCTGATCAGCAAAATGATTTCCCAATTCAGGGGCTGTTTTCCCCTTCTGGTGAGCTCTGCAATGAATGATAGACACCTTTTCTGGTTTCCAAATGCTTTGCAGAAGTGCATTAATTTGGTCTGCGTGTTTGATTCCACTGCCCTGAGCAGTTAACAGGCCTCTCTCCTTCCAGATTGCTCCATGGGCATGAACCACGCTGAAAGCATATTTAGAATCTGTCCAGATATTTACCTTCTTTCCTTCGCTTAGTTCCAGGGCTCTCGTTAATGCAATTAGTTCTGCTTTCTGGGATGATACATCTGCTGGTAAGGCTTTTGCTTCAATCACCTCATCTTTCGTTGTGACGGCATATCCTGTCAAACGCTTACCATCCTGCATGAAGCTGCTCCCATCTGTGTACAGCTCCCAGTCTGGATCCTCAAGGGGTGTGTCCTTCAGGTCTGGTCTGCTGGCGTAGATCTCCTCTAGTGTCTGTAAGCAATCATGCTCGGGCACGCTGTCAGTTAGTGTCGAGGACAGAAACATGGCAGGATTTACATTGGATGTTGTTTTCAGGGTAACATCATCCTGTTCCAACAACACAGCTTGGTACTTGAGCATTCTGCTAGGGGACAACCAGTGACCCCCCTTTCGCTCAAGCACTGCCTGAACTGCATGGGGTACATATACGACAATGCACTGCCCCAGGGTGAGTTTCCGAGCTTCTTGGATTAGGATAACAGTCGCAGCCACAGCTCGCAAACATCCCGGCCACCCCTGGCTGACATTGTCTAGCTGTTTGGAGAAGTAAGCCACAGCCCTGCGCTGGCATCCTAGGGTCTGTGACAGTACCCCCAGGGCAACACCTTGTTGCTCGTGTGTGAACAGTTCAAAAGGTTTGGTTAAGTCTGGCAGTCCCAGTGCTGGAGCTGACATCAAGGATTGTTTCAGCTGTTTAAATGCAGCTCTAGTTTCATCAGTCCATTCCACGACTCCTCCCTGGGCTGCTTTCAGTGCTCCATATAAGGGTTTGACTAATAGTCCATAATTAGCCACCCAAAGTCTGCACCATCCTGCCATGCCCAGGAAAGCCTGCATCTCTCTGACGGTGTGGGGCTCTGGGAGACGGCAGATGGCTTCTTTCCTGTCTGCACTGAGCCGTCGATGTCCCTTGTATATTTCCAGCCCCAGGTAGATGACTAGTTCCTTTGCAATTTGTGCTTTCCCTTTTGAGACTTTATATCCATTTAAACCCAAAAAATTTAAAAGACTTACAGTGAGTCTGATGCATTCATCCCGGCTTCTCGTGCCGAGCATCAGATCATCGACATACTGTAGGAGGATTCCCTCTGGCTCTTGCTTTCTCCATTCCTCCAGCTCCTTAGCTAGTTGGTTCCCGAATAGCGTTGGGCTGTTCTTATAGCCTTGGGGTAGAACTGTCCAGGTGAGTTGGGTCTTTCTTCCTGTTTCAGGGTTCTGCCATTCAAAAGCAAAGAGCTCTTGGCTGTCTTTATGCACAGGAATACAGAAGAAGGCATCCTTGAGATCAAGCACAGTAAACCACCCTAAATCATCAGTTAATGTGGTGAGCAGGGTATATGGATTAGCCACTACAGGGTGTATGTCCTCTGTTATTCTGTTAATTGCCCTTAGATCCTGCACTAAACGATAGCTCTTGCCATCGGCCTTTTTCACAGGCAGGATAGGGGTATTATATTTGGATTCACATTCTACCAATAGCTTGAATTTGAGAAACTTTTCAATTAGGGGTGCTAATCCTTTCAAGCTCTCTAGGCTCAAAGGGTATTGTTTTTGTCTTACCGGTGTTGCTCCTGGCTTGAGAGTGATGCTTACTGGTTCTGCTTGCCTGGATCTTCCAGGGTAATCACTGGCCCACACTAAGGGGATGACAGCATCCTCTACCTCTGCTGGGATCTCCTCGTGGCTTTCCTGTATGAAAAAGGTAGCTGCTTCGATATATTTAGTATCAGGAATTATGACTTTTATTTTCCCCCCTTTGCAGAATTTAATCTCAGCCTCCAACTTCTCTAACAAATCTCTGCCTAGTAAAGGCTTGGGAGAGTTTGGCATATAAAGAAATTGATGAGTTACCCAGTGCTTGCCTAATTTAAACTTCAGAGGCTTAAAGAAAGGCCTGGTTTCACTTACCCCGGTAGCACCAACTACAGTTATAGAATCATGACTCAGTTTCCCTTCCAAGGTGTTTAACACAGAATAAGCTGCACCTGTATCAACCAAGAATTCAACTTCTTCTTCCCCCAGCTTAGCTATAACCAGAGGTTCTGCTGGGGTAGTAACCTCCGGTCTGCTTCATGCATTCTGACTCACAGTCAGCTGGGGGACTGGAGGGGAAAGAGGAGGGTTTTCATCCTTTCTCAGGTCTGGGCAATCCTTTCTCCAGTGCCCCTTCTTTTTACAGTAGGAACACCTATCATATTGGTAATGATGCTTACACCCCTTATTCTGGGTATTGTGTTTACGACGCTCCTGGCAGTTACAGTGTCCATGACCGTCATCTTCCTCCAGTTCCAACACCTTTGTTTTGCCCTTTTGTTCTCTATTCCGGTATACCACCCAAGCTATATCCAGCAACTCACTAATATCCTTTTTGTCCTCTGCCTTCTGCAGTTTCCTCCTTATGTCATCTGCAGACTGGCCTATGAACAAATTAACCAAATGCTTTTTCCCTGTGTCTGATTCTGTATCTATGTCTGTGTATTTTCTTATGACATCTTTCAGCTTATTCAGGAAATCAGTAGGAGATTCATTTTTGTCCTGTTTTACCTCATACATCTTAGCCCAATTCACTGCTTTTGGGATAGCATGTCTGAACCCATAAACCACATACTCCTGGTATCGTGTCAGTGCTTCCCTCTGTGCTGGCACATTAGGATCCCATTTTGGATCCATTGGGGGAAATATCTGCAGAACCTCCCCCGAAATCTGCCCAGCTGCCCTCAGTAGCTGAATTCCAGCTTTTGCTGCTCTCTTAACCATTTCTTTCTCTGTGCTGTCCAATAGGGTGTCCATTAACACTTCCAGGTCGAACCAATCAGGATCTTGAGTCTTTATTGCCCTTTCTACATAGTTAGCAACTTTATCGGGATTGTCTCTATATGACCCCACTGAAGCCTTCCACTGCTGCAACTCTACCAGTGAAAAAGGAGTCTTTATATACATAGGACCTTGGTTTCCCATAGCCTGCCTTAAAGGAGCTTCTAGCACAAGCTTTTCCTTCCCTTTTCTTGTTCTCCTAGCTATGGGATCAGGATCTGATAAGGCAGTCAGCAATCTCTTCCCTGCTTTCCTAGTGGGCGCCGCAGAAGCTTTCACTTTTGGCTTTACCACAGGAGCTTCCTCCTCCTCTGAGCTATCCGATTCATCACCTGAAGGCTCCACGTCTGATTCCTTATTCCTGGGCAACAAAAGTGGGGGGAGGCTTCCCCTCCTCTGTTCCCTTGCTCCCTGTTGCTGTGAGCTCGAAGCAGGAAATTCCCCCGCTGCCCCCCCGCCTCTGCCCCGCGGCTCTGTATGCCAAGGTGGAGCAGTGGGGACAACCCCGCCTCCACTGTACCCCCCTGGGTACAGATATAATCCATACGGGTAAGGAACGGGAGGCGTTAAGGGGAAGGAGGCATGCCTGGCCCTGCCTTCGAAGGCAGGATCGAAAGCTCCCAGGTTGTATGGAGAAGGTCTCTCCATTTTGGGTACCACCTCAACCCCTCCTGCGGCTCCTGCCACCACACCATCGCTCGCACTGAAATCTATAAGATCAGCTGGTCCTGCCGGCTTTGCCGTCCCTGAGGGGTCGAGCACAGCCCCTCCAGGTCCATGATCTCCCCTTCCCACGGGCTGATCTGTTCTAGCCGTGAGATCCGTTCCAACCTGAGTCCCTGCCCCGGCTCCAGCCGCTCCTATGGCCCCTGTTGCTACGGTAACCGCGCCTCGCTGATCGAACGCCCCGGCTTTCCCTGCCGTGCCTGGCTGCAAAGCTGCAGCCCCATCAATCGCTTGCAGAGCGTCAGCCCCGCTTCCACCAGCCTGCACGCTCTGTGCTGCCAGCTCCGGCCTCGGTAAGGGGACAAGCAACTCCCCGTCTCCAGCAGCCACCCCCGCTGCTGCTCCACCAGGTCCCGCCGGCAGCCCTGGGCTGGGAACTGCTACTCCAGCAGCCCCTGCCCCCACTCTAGGACCAGATCCAGCAGCCACCGCTGCCCCCGCTCCGGGACCGGATCCAGCAGCCCCTCCGGCTGCTCCAGCCCTCAAGTTTGGAGCAATTAAGAGGTCCCAATCCTCTTCCTTAGGAATATAAACCTGGCTAATATCCTCCTTCTTGGTTTTTCCATGCCGTTTCCCCTTTGCCTTTCCCAGAACAAACACAGGCTCTCTCGAGTCCCCAGCAGGGGAGCCAGCGTTAGAAATACCCTTCTCATACCCTCTCATCCATTCTGGATGGGACAAAAAGGCCAAAAACAACTCAGCATACTTCACTTCATTCCATCTCTCCTCTGTATGCAAGATCGAAATTAGCTGTAACACATCCTCTAGCACAAAAGACCCAGTTTCGGGCCAAACCTTTCCCCCACGCTTACAATGAAGTGGCCACATATTAAGACAGAGCCTACACAGTTCCTGTTTCTTCAAAGATGTTTCAGAACCAGTAAGAGGACTCCAGTGATCTAAAACCAAGCCTAAAGGGGAATCTTTTGGTATCTCGTCCTCTGAACTTTGGACACAGCCCATAGTGATTCTTTAGCAACACCACCACCAGTGCCTCAGGCTAAACCAAACAGCTTTGACTCCGGAGTTCACAAGAGGCGTCCCCCTTGCAGCCGGCCTCCCAGCCTGCTACCCTCCTGCAAATGCTGCGTGGTCTGCCCTTCCCGAGGCTCAAGGGACAACCCCGTCCCTTCCAGGCGAAACCCTCGCCCTCCCAGGCCAGGAAACTGGCTAGGCCTAAGGCCAGTTCTCCCTCCCGGCCCTTCCGTATTCCTACCAGGGGCAAAAATCCCCCCTTTCCGTAGCCAAATGCCACAGAAACCCAAAGTAACTGCCCGTTATCTCACCTCCGTGGTCCGGACCAGGAATTTGAAGTGAATCAGGTCCTGCTTCCACCTTTCGGGCGCCAAACTGTTGCCGTAGAAGTCTGTAAAAAAGACTCCGAGCCAAGTTTTGTAGGAGATAAGATAATGGGCAGGCACTTTAATGAGCAACCCCGCTCATCCAGGAATACCTCGACGCGCGCGCCCGCAAGCTCTAAGTTCTATAGCTTTTATAATATAACCTATCCAATCACTACTGTCCACATGTCCAGTTCCACCTCTGTCCCCTCCCAGTTCCCACCCCCGTTGAATTGGGGCTGGGGTCGTTGGGACCCTCTGTCTTCATCCACCTCCTCTTCTTCAGTACACAAAGGTCTCTTGGACGCTTTCCAGGGCTTTGGGTCACACTGCTCCATGTTTATGTTCTCTTCTGATATGCTTTAATCAGGTACCTTGAGGAAGAGACTAAACAGCTGGCAGATCTTAGCTGCCTGTTCTGGAGCAGGGGTAGAGATAGAAGGACTTTGTGCTACAAGCTGCTAAATATTAATTCACTAAAATCTACAGCATTGCATCTACTGTGTCTCTAAAATCTACAAAATATGAAAATTGAAAAGTTAAAAAAAACCCTTTCGGCATCAATTGCATGTCCACTACAGCATCAGTCAGTCCAGGAAAGTGGCATTATCAGTCTCACAGTAATGTGAATGAGATTACAAGTGATAATGTCAACCAGAAATGTTGAGGTACCCAATTTAATTGGGTGTAACTTGATTTTGAGAAAAACTACACTGGAATGAAAACATATGTCTAGACATTATAGCTAAAAGTATTTTTTTTAAATTTTTTTAAAATCTTTTAAATTGTTTCAGAATAGATTAAACATACAATAATTATAGTGTTTATGTGAAATACGGATTTGACACTCTGTGATATTTATAACCATGTTTAGTTCTTAATGTTCTGGCTGATAGAAATGTATTGATGATATAGCACTGTCATATGAATTCTGACAAAATATTGTTATATTAGATTTTTTTTATTAGTTTAAAAATTGGCAATAATAGCAAGACTTCTGAAAAATTCTAATTTTCAGAGAAATTCTGAAGCTCTATTACTTTGAAATCCAAAACTCCAGCTGATAGTAGAAGTGAGAGAACATGAAGAAAAATTTTGATTAGAGGGAAAAAAATATCATCAAAATGCTTCAAGGGGAAAATTGTTTCTTGTTATCTTGATCAGTATGAGAGACTAGTGTAGAGCTATGCATGATTCACTTTGGCAAGAGTTTTTAGAGCTTACATAAAAAGTAACATACACTTCCTATCCTGGCTCATCCACAGTGACCAGTAATGATGAATTCAAGTGTGGGCATAAAATTTGTTTCAATCCATCATTCACAAAGAAAGCTTTTTTATATATGACTTGATATTCATGCCAGAAAAATGCACAACTTTTTTTTTTTTATGCTCTAGGATGCTGAGACAAGTGCAAAGAGCAGTAAAAGTTGTGATATTTTCAAAGGAGACCTCCAATATGGAAAAGTTACAATTTTTTCTTTCCAGAAAAAAAATATTAAACAAGAACGCCTTAAAATTCTACCCAGACAAATAAGAAAAAATGTAATTTGTACTTGAAATTGAATTACACTAATTTTCTGTAACTGCAAAAAAACTTATAAATGAAACAATTTTTGTTAAATGCAACAAAACCAAAATTGTATATTTAACTAGAATTACTTGTGACAATCCCATAACATAGCAAATGCTACTATTCTTTCGCTGTCCTTCCAGTAAACTGCTACCCATGCACATTCAGACAACAGACATATAAATCAATTGAAGCAGTTCTGATAAGAAAGGACTGGGAAGGAAAATATACATACATACATACATATATATTTATGTATACATATATGCACACTATAGACTCTCCTTTGCATGAAAGATTTTGAAGAATTTCTTGCAGAAAAACAGCAGTAAACACCAAAAGTCTCAGTCCATCCTCGTGGATGAGTTTTACTCTCAAGTGTTAAATACCCTAAGTGAAAAAAAGCAGAACAAGGACAATAATGTCATAAACCCTAAATTAATTGAGAACTGCTATTAGCAGTGTTTGTCCCCCCCATTCCCAGAAGAGAGAATATTTTTAATCCCTTTTAAGGATGAACTCATGCAGATCTAATGATGCTGATTCACAGACACACTGAGCTAATGTACTTCAGATAAGAAGGACATTGCATCATTTCAGCAGATCTCACAATGTAAATATTAAAGGGAAATTCACCATGGCATCAGCTTTACTGTAATCAAAGACTCCAAGGTATGATTACAGCTAAGCAGGTCATACAGTGAGATAGACTCATTGAGGCAGTAAGGTTGTCCTGATCTAAAGAACATAAGGCAGGAGACACAAGCCAATTCTTTTATTGTATAATAGCACATAATGTTATATCATGTCTTTTAAAAAATCAATTTAAGTTATGTTCCAGCCAACTGCTTCTGGTTATGGGGGAAAAAAAACTAATGTGAAGACTGTACATATTTATATCAAAATTAAACACTGTGAAAAGAGGCTGTAAAATGAGATTTTTCCTCACATGATAGGATAAGTATCAAATAACTGAAGTGTGCAAACAAAGTGCATTGTTTTAAGACCTCTGTCTTTTTATATGCTGTGTTTCATATTTGGAAGGAAACAAGAAATCCCATAGTTCTGATGCTTATTTTTAAAAGATGAACTCAGGAAGACAATATGACATCTAAGCATGTGCCTCTTTCTTGGGGAGAGCAAAGATAGCTCCTGTAGGTATTGTCTCCTTATCTTTTTATAGAGTCCTAACCTGGACCTGCCACAAGCTGCTTCCACCAAGGCCTATGGTTCCTCCACTCTCCCAGGGGATAACGGAGTGTGAAATAGATTTTCATTTATGTAGGGTACAGAGTTGTTGTGAGTTGTTGTTGTGAGTTGTTGTGAGTTGTTGTGAAATACAACTCGTACTCCACCTGTAAGTTAGGAAAAGCAACTTAATATAGTAAGATCTGGTTCATCCCTTCCTCCCTGTAAGCACTCCTCTAGGCCAGTCTTACAGACACTGTAAGCTACTGCTGTTAATGACAGGACTACATATTCACCACCCAGGCAGAGGGACCACTGGTGAGCAAAGGCACAGGCAACTCATATGCAAGAAAGTTTAGAATGATATTTCTCAAACAACACTCTTTTCCTTTATGAATTATTTTTAATCTCGTAAAAACATAAAATGTGATAATACTCGATGCTTCTTCACTTAGGGAAAATTCCATAAAACTTAAATGACTTGCTGCCTAGAGAAGTAAGATTATTGCTTAAGTGCTTTCTCTTTTTTTATTTTCTCCTTGACAAGTGCCTGTTTTCCCCTCAGAGATGAATGCTGAGTAAATCTTGAGGTATTACAGCCAGGATTTCATTACATATAATAGTCTTATTCTTGTTGAAAACTCCTAAAATTTCTGTGGGTTTTCAATGAGATGGCAGTGCACATGCTCATTACTACCTATTTGCATCTCATAGCCCATATGCTCAAAGTACTCAAGTACTTTAGTCCAGCAGCAAGTCAGAGACATTTTCAGCAGTGTTGGGCTTACTTTGTAGGTTTATACAACACCAAGTTGCATTTCATAAGGGTGGTCCCATGGTGTAAAGGAGAGCACTCTGGACTCTGAATCCCAAGGACATGAGTTTGAGTCTCTGTGGGGACCGTCCCCTGGCAGTTCAATGCCTCCCTGCCATCTGATCCTGTCAGATCTCGGATGCTCTGCGTTAGTACCGGCTGCCGTAGACAGTCCCGAGGACTCCACTGTCACTGTCCCAGCTCGCTCGCCCATGGCAAATGGACCTTAGGACTGAAACAGTGGGACCAGTTCTGCACATGCTGTGCCTCACCTAAAAAATTCCACTGTACAGGCTGGAAGGGCACACCCACGTGGGGAGAGCTCTTCCCACATCTTCATTCATAAAGTCTGGCCATACATACATACATTTCATAGCCCTGTTGAGGGGACCATTAATTCCTCTGGATGATCATGTCCTCAAAACCAGCATGCCCAAAGGCTTTCAACAGGATATTGATGTAGATTCCAATCTGTTCAAGTATTTCTAACAATATTTGGGGCTGCTCTGAACAGACTTTCTACACAGTATTTGTATAGAGTAAAATCTGAATCCAGTTTTCTTAAGTAGTGAGTTTCACTGCAGTGAGTCCTATATAACCAATCCCATCATTTTTGCTGGGTCAGCCCTTGCACTACTTTGTATGTCATGTGTGAAGTCTGCTGTCTCCTTTCTTTCTTGTTTTTTGTGAGTGGTTACATCTTGTATTTCATCTTCAGTAAGTATCCCACATACTTCATAGTGCTCCCAACATACTGGAGTTTTGTCTATTCCCTCTTTTGGCAATCAAGAGCCCTTCCTAGGTTAGGAGCTTTGTTTTGTGGTGTAAGTAGCTGGAACACTAGAACAATTGATTCCTTACACTCTTATTCTCCCATCACCCAAAACAATAGAATTGCCCATCACCCAACTCTTCAGGGTGACTCCTGCCTCAGTAAAAAGCTCAGCAACTTTCTGATTACTGCAACACCAGGATTTCCTCCTTCTTGCTACAAAGGCTCATTTCTACTATTAGTTCTGTAACTAGGCAAATGAGTTCTTTCTTTTTCCCTGTTCCTAAATGAACTCCATACCTATGGAAAAAAGAGATACTTAATATGTTTATATCGGAGAGAAATTTCCATTTATTTTACTCTGAAAATGAAAAATCAACTCTCACAGATATTCCTCCAAACATTTTTGTTTTATTTCCCCCCAAAAAGCTCTGTGTATCTGTTTTCAAACTTTATCTTCATGACAGTTGTCTATAAGAAGAAACTGACCTGCTTATTTAAGCTCTGCCATTGTATACAAAATGAAAGCTTTTATTGTATCACATTACATATATGGTGAGGTAGGAGTGGGAGTGTATAAAAGAAGTCCAGTATCTACGTTTGTTCATTCATTACATCACCGTATTTAGTTGCCTATTCACATGAAACAACAACGCTTTTGTATAAATCAGATGTTTAAAGTCTTGTCTACTGTGCAATGCTTATTCTACGGTCTATGTTATTTTAATTTTCTCAATACTTGCTTTACACTTTGCAGTGATATGAAAGCATCTTACCCTTTGACTTCACATCTGTTTGAGAGAGGGAAGAAAGGCTAAAAGTGTAGCATGAAAGGAAATGTGTACAGGCGTCACACACCAAGCACTGGTAGAAGGGACATGCTTAATGCCACACAGTTTTATTTGTTATTAGTGTGCCAAGGGGTCTCTTTTGTCCACACTGAACCTTAACAATGTCAATGTATTTATGTTAGTGGCTTATAGGGCAGAGAAACACACAGTGGTCTGCACTGGTGCCAAAAGTGGATAGACTCTCTGTCTGTGCCTAGTTGGAACTGATTGAAAGTTTCTCTTTTTTCCTTTGGAAGAAAGTTTATTTAAGAATAAAAGTCTTGACAATAATTGAAATAGGTGTTTCCTATCAAATTACTGTAAAACATGAGGTGAATTGCTAAAAGACAAATCACAGTGAAATAATTGCTTGTCTAATTTTCCAAATGTTAAATGAGGAACTTAAAGTAAAAAGTACAGTTTCTTACACAGCTCTCCTGCCTTCTCTGTATCTTTCATTGTAAAGTATTTGCCTTAGACTGTCCCCAGGCCTATCTTGCCTGCCTTACTTTTACAAATTTTGAAGGAAAAGTATAACACCACCTCAGAGAGTGCTGTAGAGCCCAGGAGGTTAATCTGGCAGAGACTGTCCTCAGGGACAGGTCTTCCAGTTTTTAAAGCTATTTCCAGATCAAGTGATCATCCCAAGCCACCTCTTTTCTGCAACATTACTCCAGAATTTCAGCTACTCCAATTAATGTCATTAAATCTGCAGCAGCTTTGTCTGGATTTACTGACAGTTCAGGGAGCATTCTAATATCAGAGTTGCCTCACATATTTAGTATCAGAAAACTGTTCCACAGATTTACTACCAAAGAATCACTTTTGGCTTTTTACTTTTTACAAAGAGCAGCCTTTTGCCTCTGCAGGTTGTCTGCTAAGCTGCAAACAGTCTAGCACTCATCTGGCATCTTTTCTCTGATAATCAGTTTTGGCCTGCTGGATCAGAAGCTGAGTGGGTGTAAATTGGTGGCAGTGGCTGGAGCTGAGCCAGCAGCATTAGGCAGAACGCTCGTGGAGCCAGAGGCGTTCACCCATGGCACAAGCTCAGAGCTCAGGGTGGAGTATACCATGGAACAACTTCCCCCTCTTTATGTTTTACCCTGTCCATTTGCTTTTGTTGGAGAATCTTACTGTGTATGTAACTACATAGATGCATTTGTGCCTTAAGCACAAAGAATGATTTAAAAGAAGAACAAAACTCCTAAATATTTATTAAAAAAATGCAAGTTTCAATATTCACATAGGAAGAAAAGTGTCCAAAAGAACATTCATATATATTAGTGAGATGTGCATACACATACATATCTGTGCACAAGATTCCTAAACTGGTAAACATCTATGCACAATTTCATGTGTCTCAATATGCCAAACCAACATATAAACTAACAGTGAATAAATATGATGCATAGAACTTCACATACATATAAAAGGATTCTGTTAAGATTTAAAAAAAAAAATGGTTCATTTTTCTGTTGCTGCTGAGATGAGAGAAGCACCAGGGCCAAGGAGCAGATGCTGCTGTGTCAGGGACTGACAGCCCTGAGGTTTGCTGAAACAGGGTCCTGGCCCATGGACAGGGTGAGGGGATTCTGGGGTGAGTTGCATTTCTTGGTATCTTCACGAACCTGAGCGTATGAAGTTTTGAACAAATATCCCAGCAAAAGACAATAGGAGAGACTTTTAGATGTAGTTTGAATGATACCAGTAAATACTTAGCTTTGAAATGACCCTTTGAAAGGCAAAGTGAGGGTGGGCTTTTCAAGTGACCCCTCTAAACTTCTTGTAGACATGCATGGATGAAAGAAAACAGTTTTAATTATATTTTTGGGGTAGTCTTGCTGTCGGAGTAACCATAAACTCTGAAGTTTCTCATCAGCTGAGCTCTGTTAGAAATGAAATATCTCAGTGTGACAGCAAAAAGATTTCATGAGCCTAGCTGTCAGATCCTGGATGTGAAAAAGCTGGTACAGTGGATTATAAAAGTGTTCTCACTAGACAGACATTCAGTTCTTATTATTAAGTGCATTTCACAAGAAAGAGAAACATATCATCTGGCTGCACTGGTTGTGACTAAGTGGGTGAATTAAAGCAAAACAGGAGGGCTTACATACTCACAAAGAGGTAGTGACTTTAAGTAAACCTGCAATTACTGGTACACTCTCACACCCCCTCAGAAATGGAAACAACATTTTGCTCAAACCCTGAAATTCCAAGACTACCTGTATCTTGCATTACCCTACACAGCTCTCCTCTTGCTCCAAAATTATTAAAATGTAGCTTTCAGTCCATATTTCTTAAAAAAGCCTGCAAAGTTTAAGAATTTTATGTTGGTTTTTGAGTCCCTAAAATGCTATCAATTTGGCTGTCATTGCACTGAAGTGGGCAGGTGATAGATGAGATGTGTACCCTTTCTTTTGCTTCCTTATGCTGAGTGAAGACCTAAAGCCAAGATCAGACAATACAGTGGCAAACTGCAGCCACCATCCACATCCCAGAGAGATCCCAGCCTGCAGCCATGTGGCTGCTAGTGGACCATACGACAGCACCACTTAAATGGTTGCAAAATTTTTCCTGATGTACATTTATATTGGCTTTCTTACCCCTACAAGAAAGTGCATGAATAACATGAGGAAAAAAAATAGTAAACTAAAATTTGTAGTTCTGTTTCCTTTTTGGAAGTTACAAGAGAAAAATTGCTTAGTCTGCAACCCACAAAATGGTCATTTTAAAGTTGTTTTATGAAGGAAATAGTTAATCCTTGATTATTGGGGGTGATGGAAGGATGTATGATCCTTTAATTAAAAAGGTCAAGAGACAGTATTTTAAATCTATGGGGTTAAACTTTCCAAGGAAATGCTTATAGCTTGTTTCCAGCTGCAGAGTTTTTAACAATGTCTGCCACAAGTTTGTGCAAATCCAAAGCAACAATAGCTCAGAAGTGTTTTCTTCAGCTTCTCCTTCTAATGACAATGTTATGTTTCAGAAACTTTACTTTTTGATATTCAGATTCTTCTCTGGGAGCATAAATTATTAAAGGAAAGAAATGACTCCTGATAATAATTTTACTGAGATCAACAGAAGTATTTCCTAAAAAAAAATTCTACTTAGTCTAAGTAAAAGTTGGTAAAATAGGCTCTAAATTTAGTTCTTTCCTTGCTGATAATATTTGGAACAGTATTGCACACACTTCTTTATTTCTTGAGGTGTACAATTGAGTCATAAATCAAGTGCTGGGCCCAAGTATTTATTCTTAGCCTAATGTAATTTTCTTTACCATACTGTTACATTGCTTTTGAAGTTAGCCTGCTCTATTAAAAATCATTTTTTAAAAAAACACATAATGAAAATATTCCAAAAATCTTCTTTCTTGTGGAATATTTCTAAACAGAAAGAAGCACTTGCTTCCCCATGTCCATGTTAGTATATTTTCATTTCTTATTTTTTGCCTTTGGATTTTAATTTAAAGCATATACCAGTATTTTTGTTGGCTTGCTCTGATAGACCAAACTGTAACATCCTTTTCCAAAATGCCCACACAATAAAATCTACTCAGCCATAAAAGATTTAATTTAAGTAAAATAAAGCTGATATTAACATCAGATTTAAGGGTTTGGCTTAAACATATAAACACATGGAAATTTCAGGCACTGTAAATTAAAGATTAAAAAAGTTAATTCATTGTTTCATTGAGAAAGATTATAGTGATATCCTTCTATTTACTTATTCCATCAATTCCTATCTCTGAATTTTCTCCCCTACTCTCAGTCAAGCAGTCACTGTGCTGTCAAAGACAATTTTGTGTGAATGAACAATTTTTGTGAAACTCTGGTTGTATTTATTAATAGAAAAAAGTATTTTAATTCAAGTAATTCTAAAAGTCTTCTGATAAACTTTAGTAACCAAACAGTGATTGAAATCTGCCACTGTCAAGATTGGGGTGTGCTTTAAAGACAAATTTGCTGCCATGACAGTAATAAATAATAAATTATAAACCCCCAAGGGAGGGCATGATCAACTTTCTTGGCATCTCTGGCTGGAAGAGGGCTTGAAGAATCAGCCTTCCAAGAGGGTGCAGTCTCTCATGCCTAGGCTCTCCTGGGATGTTTCAGTTCACAAATCATTTGTGTATAGACTACAAGGCTCCCAGGGAGCCACTGCAATCTCATGGGTCAACACAGAGCAGCGGGGGCTCTTTTTGAAGGAGAAAGCTGCACAGAAGACGAGAGACTGTTTTTACTTAGATAGATAGATAGATAGATAGATAGATAGATAGATAGATAGATAGATAGATAGATAGATATTCCTCAAGGCTCCTGGATAACCTGTATAATGATTTGTTTTACAAGCTTGCTGAAATATTCACTTCCTGCACATGCATTGAAAATTAAATTTCATAACATATGCATGCAATATGCTTTATACACCAAAACAAAAACACAGGCAGTTTGTCAGAAAGAAAAGTAGTATTAATGAAGCAGTTAGATCTAAAATAAAGTATTTCTTTGAAATGGTATTGTCATACCAGGTTTTATTCTGGGAGAACATTGCACACTTTGAAATCACAGGTCTGATGAATCTGTAATAGCAAGGCTGACAGACACATAGCACCCCCTGTGCAGAAACCATGGTGATGGTCACCTTATACATATAAATAAGTAAATAAACTATATTACAGTAGCAATATCTAGATTTCAAAAATATTAGGGTGACATGGAATAAATGGCTAATCAAGATTTTGTAAAAGCAAGGATTTTTTAATAGGTATGTCTTTATGAGGAATCAGAGGCTTTAAAGATTTAAGGCTTTTCAAGGGATGGAGAACTAAGTGGAGAAAAATAATGCTCTTATGGCTATAATAATAAAAAATAAGAAGAACAAATGAGCAATGGTATGTTGCTCAGCTTCCTTTTGCTGAGAAACATAATACTCAGATGCTTACACTAAACAGTTTTAAGCTTTATAAATTTGTATTATGGCCCAATTTTTCTAAAATATTTGCATTTTTACTACTATTCCATTAAAATAAAAAAATGTTAATGAATTTCCAGCAGTTTCTATAGGTTTGTGTCAGAATAAGGAGGGAACTTTGAGTAATAAGACAGAAAACATTTCTGGCGGGTAAGAAATTTATAACAATTGTTCATTTTTTATATGTATTTGGTTTGATTTTCTGGCATTGAACCTTCTTCATCCGTGACCTCAGTGAAGTTCTTCTGCCTCAAGATACAGACAGAATACAGTATGGCAACTTGAAATCTGGGTGTCTTTACCGATGCCTGAACTGTGCATGAGTACCACATCACACCATGATTTCAAGAAAGTGGAGGAGATGTAAAGGGGATTAAATTCCCAGGAATGATTCCCCAAAGTAATTTTGCCTGTCTTTTTCTGTGCAGACCAGGCAGAAGAGTGGTTGGAGGACACCCGAGCACCTCATTTCAGCCTGCTCCCCCGGCCCTGCCTCCCTCTGAGCCCTGCTGACCCAGAATGAAAGCAGGGTGCCACACCACGTAAATTCGGTCAGATTGCCAGTGCACCCGTCCGCATTCTCAGTCTCCATGCCATGCTCCATGACAACAAGGTGAGACAGCAGAGGTTACCCGAACAGCTGCTTCCTAAGCCAGAAATTCCAGGCATTGAAAACCATCTGTCTATACATTCACAAATGTATATAAGGGCAATCTATCAGGCTGCGGCACTGCAGCTGCCACTCCATCAGGCCTGCTTCCTTTCTCCAGGCTGAACAATAAGAGCTAGTTCTTCACTTTGTGTCACACAGAATGGCTGATTTGATTAAGTCCCCAACTCTCATTATGCTAGGTAGGGGTGTAGAATTTCAATGATAATCCATAATGCATGACCAGTTTGTCGCCATGGTAACATAAATTCAAGGTTACTAGCTCAGACGCATAATTGGGTGTGCATTGAGTGCTGAAGAAGGGCTGTTAAAATTCTTGTCATAGAAGAGTAGCATCCATCATACTGTCTGAAATTGCGAAGTACTCATAATCAGAAAGAAAAATCCTCGGAGAAAAATGTTAATAAAATAATGATTACGTCTAATATAATTGTTTAAGTTTAAAAAAACAATGTGGTTAAAGTATTTTAGTTAATAAGAATGGAAAAGGCAATTCATTAACTGCAGAAGACTTCAGCTGAACATTCCCCACCCCCCAATATTTGCATTGTAAGATGAACCCAAAGCAGTTCAGCTCTGAATCTGACTGATTAGCTCAGAATCTAATCCATATGATGAAAAGATGACGCTTCGCACGCAGACGGCACAGTCTTATAGGCATCGTTTGTCCAGTTTGATCTTTTGTGGGTAAACATCTTCAAAATCAGCTGCACTAAGGATAAGAGGACTTTTGCATGCTGATTTTTTAAATTTTTTAGATGTTGCCCTGAATTATTGCAGTATGCAGCAGCCATTTTTACTATCCAAGATGAAATAGGTAAGGTCAAATTGAACAGATGGAGACAAGACATTTAAAATCAGAGAAAAACTCTAGCATGTATGTAGTAGGTAGTGATCTTACTCCAGCAGATGGATGGAATAGTTGACCTAGAAAGGCTTCTCTGCTTTTTTTTTTCTTCCCCTCTCTGCCCCCCCTGCCCCCGTCTCATTTCTATGCATTTGTGACTGCAACATACCTGAAACCTGGCATTCAGTATATTATTTTAGTGTGGGGAGGGGATTGTTTTTTCCTTTTTAAAAAAATATTCTGGTGTACATCTCTTCTGTATTTCTATAATATTAGCAAGATAGATGTGATCTTTGCATTACTTATTCCCAAAAAAGCCTTGTTTTGATGACCATCTTTTCTTGCAAGGAAGAATAGGTAAATCAGATTTTACATGAGCACTTCCAATATGTCAGGGGCTTAAACCTAGCATGTCACTACAGGAAGAAAGATCATTACTAAATGAACATTTTCCTCAGCTCCAACTCCATTTTCCTTGATATTGTCTGACTTGTATGTATGTATTTTACAGCCTTGGCAAATTCTAGCTGAGATACTTCAACATATGGTTTTATTTATTAGGATTTCTACTTGAATCTGACATTATTTCAATGTATGTTTCTGTAACAATTTTGGAAGAGTTTCTTCAAAGGAATGAAACTCTATCCATGCCTTTTGAGTCAAATCTGTCCCTTGTTTCTAGGACTGAGTTTTATCTAATTCTTTTGGAGATGTTTATGAATTATTGTATGTACTGCTTAAAAATAACAATAGAAAATTCCCATTACATGGGAGTGGAAAGGCTCAGTAAGGAAAATGTTATTCCAGCATGAATTTTTTGCAAAAATTAAATTAGTCTATTTGGACTTTCCAGATATCAGATTGCACTGTTTTCAAATCTACTCTGCATTTACATTTTGCAAACAGATATTGTAGGGAACTAAACATAAACATAATTCAAACAAAATTTAAATTATTGTGAAATCACATTTAAATTATAGTGAATTTAAAAAGAATTTTTGAAAGTGCCTTTGATGTTGCCTACTTTTTATCCTTTTGCATGTTTACTTATGAGAAGATTTGAGAACTGACAATTTTTGTTAACAAAAATGCATTATTTTTATAAGTGTAGAGCGTATGGGGACCAGCCTTTAATTTTTTTAAATTAATTTTTCCAGTGAACCATACAACTTCTTTTCTGAATAAATGAGTCTAAGTCATGCTCTTTTGTCACCATTTTAAAATTGTTCAGATCTACAACTAATTTCCATTACAGAAAAATGTGCTGGATCATAAGCCTATATGCACCTCATAGGCAGCAGGATTTTTCACATGATTGAGAAACTGCAAGATGAGATCCTTCAGTAATGGAGGCTGTGGTTATAGCATATGAATTCATTTTTCCTTGTGTGTAAGACCTGGTTTTGTTAGTAAAAACATATATTACTGTTCAATATCAAGAGAAGACTCTATGTTCAGTATTGTGTTTTATTTCAACACAACCTGGCTTAATATGAAGCTTGCAAATATCGCATCTGGAGGTGTATTCTCCTCTTGATGTGCACATGTAATTCCAATTAACATTAAGAATGTTAATGAGAATATGCCCCTCTAGGGGCTGGAGAGGGGGAGGTGAGGGAGCAGGTTTGTAGTTCTGATTTAAATAACAAGTGACTTTTGTGGAGAATACCAGCATGTGGTCTCATACACTTATATTGTGGAAATGCAGTGGCTCTGAATGAGAGCACAGGATTTAAACATTGATGTTCAGTGATGCTTAGCCAAGTGAACCCGTTGTTGGGGGCAAATATTAAATCCCAATGTGCCTTCTCCAGGAAAGAGTATTTGTAAAAATGCTTAGTTCTGTATTTGTCCACAGGCATAAAAGATTCCATTGCAAGACAGTGGGCTGTGATTTTGTGATTTTATTTTTTTAAAGACTAGCTTAGTTTGAAGGAGTGAACCATTTAATTGCTTGTTGTTTCTCAAATATGCAGAACATATAGAAGAGTATTCAAAGCCTTAAGCAGTAATGTGCTCCTGTGCTTTGATAATTTTACGTGATGTTCTTTTAGTGTTTCAAGAAAGAAGTACATTTAATATCAGATTCCAAAACAACAATATCCATCAAAAATTACTATTAAATCCTTGTCCTTTCTTTCAAATCATGATGTCACTGGTGATATTTTGAGGAATCCTGTGTAAGCAAAGAGTAAGAATAAATATAGCACTTCCATTTTTGAAAGTGGAAGGTCATAGATTAGTTTTAAGGCAAGAAAGCATGCAATATAGATCTTATAATTGCAATCAAATGTGCTTAATAGATTAATTGGAATTACCATTTCATTTTGATAGATGAAAACAGAGCCAGTGCTTATGTGGAAAAAATATTTTCCTATATTTTTATTCACTAAAGAAAAAAACACCAGTGTAGCAAATAAGGATAACATTCAAAATGGCTATGAAATTAAAAAAGGGGGGGGAGGGGGGGGAAGGCAACATTCTTTACTAGTCTAAGGAATTATTTCTTTTTTATTTTTTTTCTGGTAATGGTTATTGCAAGACATAAAAATGACCAAGAAATAAAAAGACATATTATTATTTAATGTGCCATCAACTCTTTTGTTATTGGTGACAGAAAAAAATATGCCAAACAAAATAATTTATCTGTTTTGTCAATTCTTGCCGCATAAACTTTCTGCATGCCTTTTCAATTTACACGTGGAGAAATGCTGTTCATTTCATTGATCTGACACGTCACATTTCATTGTGTTGATTTCAACGCAAGTGCTGTTGCAGGATGGGCAACGTGCAGCCAGCAGGATACATTAAAAATGTAAAGTGAAAATGTGTGTTTTGTAGATGTCTTTTGCTGTGACATTTTTTAGGTCAAGCAATTGAAAAGATATTATTTGAACTTCTGTCTTGTACATTTTGTCTTTTGAGCTTGGTATTGTAAAATGCATATTTTTGTAAGTACACATTGGTATATTTGAATTATAAAATACCGTGTACCCTCATTCTTTTACTTGTTCTAGGCCTGATCATATAACCTTGCTTACACAGGTAATTGAAGGCTTTTAATGAGACTATTAGAGATAATAAGAAATGTCCCTATTTTTAGGGAGTATAATCTAAGGCTTAGATTTGTCCTTCCTCATCCTCCAATAATTCCTTATGAAATTTTGAGGGGTTTATGAAAAAATTCTTTTTCAGGAACTGCTGTCAATGTTCAGTCAGTCTCATCTCTCACTGTGAAAAAACTACATGTTTACAAGATAAGAACAGACAGAAATAGTAAGAAGGCATGATGGGAAGACCAGAACTATCACTAGCAGAAGTAGGTGAGTGAATCTGTTTAGGAAAAACAAGGCTAGAGCAATTTTTTAATCTAAGATTTTCACCACCCATTAATCTATTTCTTCAGGTTTGAAAAAGAGGAAAGTATTCAGCTGCAATACCTCTCATAGCAGCTGGGAAGAATCTTTGAAGAAAAAATCAGTCATTAAATCAGAATAGCAATGACAAAGGCAAATTAAACAGCTTAAAAGGACGTATGGCACATGGGCGATATGGCAACCAAAACACCAAGTCTAAGAGTTAATTAAATATTTGTCCACCCCATATTAAGAAGGCACATGCTTGAGCAGCAAGAACCAGGGAACAGGCTGCTCCCAGTTCTCATACTGAAAATCCAAAGAAATTTCATTACAGCCTATGGAGTCATTACAGAAAAGATCAGGATTATTCTGTCTGGTTCTATCAGTCACATTAATTTGATTTCTATAGATATAAAAATTATTGATATCATATCTTCATGGAAAAACAGAAACATTCCCAGAAAAACGTCACTTGTGAAAAAATTGTGTTTAAAATATCAAGCCAAATAACAAGTTTTCCTGTAAAATATGAGCAGTTCTTTCTTCCAGTGCCAATTTCTGATAATAAACACACACACATTAGTCTTTCACCACACTGCAGAAGTTAAAAAAAATTATCAAAATATTAAGGAAGTAAATATGGAAACATACAAAATAGCATACTAGAGCTTCCTTCCATTCAGAAACAAAACCTTGAAGACAACAGGTTTTTATTGAATCAGGTGCAGTCAGAATTTGGAAAACAAACAAACAAACAAGAGGAAGATGCTGTGGTACCTTTACAAATTACATGGCCCCTTGGACTGCATATAAGAAAACAGATCTATAAATCTGACGGTGCTTCTGCCATTGGCTTGCCTGTTGGGGTATTTCTTTTCTGGAACTATGGCATTATTTCACAATGCTTTCTAATGAAGAAGAAACTGCTGAATGAGAAAAGTGCCTGACAAGAATTAAATTCTCTGACCTGTGGTCTGCAGAAGGTCATGTTGGCTGGTCATAATCTATCAAAACAGGAAATGTAATGCACGTTCTTTAGGCATTTCAAGGATCAGTGGCAAAGTGATTTCCAAAAATTTACAGTGGTATCTTGTATGCTGAGAAATGATCACAACTTCTCATAATATTGAACTTGTCTTGAGATGACTGAAATGGGTCAGTAAGTTAAATACTACATTCACAGAAGCTCTGGGGAGGAAAAAATATTTCTGCTCTTAAGGGCAGCACTAGCATCCTATCTTTACTCTTGAATAGTCAGGGATAGAGGGAAGTATCTTCTTGTTTTGTTTAAAACTTTCCAGATTGTTTTCTAAGTTTAAAATCAGTGGTGCATTCATCAGGAGTACCAATTGTAATGCAATAGTCCTGTATTTGATCTTCTCTATGGTCCTTTGCTGCTGCTAGTGGTGATGTTCAGGGAAAGAAGGCTGAACCTAAAATAGGTTTCCTATCAAAACTGCTTTTCTATCAGTTCAACTGCTTCAGTTAAGAATGTGATTTATTTTTAACCATTATACATAGACCATTTGAACCTTTGGTTTAGGTAGAATCATACCATTATATGCATGATAATGCCAGTATAGCTTGTCCATTTCCCTCTCTGCACTGGAATCAAATATCCTGATACAATCCCTTTCTATCACTATAGCTGGGTTTGAAAAGGGGAAGATGGGATGTGACTTGCAGTTTTACGACTTTAAATGAACCTGAATATTTAAAGCTATACAAACTCTATGTTTAGACAGGGCTTCAGGCCTTGGGGATTATGAATATGAGCCATTGATTGTGTCTTTTGCACAAATTGTTCCAAGAACAAACCCCAGTCCTTGCCCAAACCTCTAATTAATGAAAACCAGCTAACCCTGATTATCATGTAGGGCACAGCAAGTGTTGAAGGGATTCTACTCAGATTTTAGCTTATGTGATTGAGCACCTATAACCTTGTTTTCCCCTTGCCGAGCTTAAGCAAAGGTGTTTCATCATAACGGGAAAAATTCCCAAGACAATTTTCACAAGTTTTACAGTCTTCTTTGAATCCATATGATCACAGCTAGCTTTAACAATGAGGAAAAAAAACAGGATCTGGTTTACTGTGAGTGCATTTCATTATCTTCTGACTGAAAATATTTTGCCCTGCCTCTACACAAATCAAATGCTGTTTTAAAAAGAACAAACAGGGAGATGTTAGTCTGAGGAGACAGATGCTTTAAAAGTTTTGCACATTGCAGAATGCAATTAAAATTAAATAAAAATAAGAACTACACAGCATTTAAATAACAATACATATCCCAAAGCACTTCACAAGTAGGTCAATATCATGATAAACATTTGATTGTTGTTTACTTTAGTGGAAATGGTTTAAGAATGAAAAACAGTTTAGTCCAGTCTCCCTCTCTTTGTGGTAGTTCCACAAAAATGACAGATTCTATAGAGCATCCTGGTGCTGAACACCCAGACAGGAAAAGCCTGACCAATCCTGAATTTCATTTCCAGCTGCACAGAAATACCATTGTTATTTTCAGTTTGGTTTATGTTATGGTTTAGATATTTTTTAATAATATAAAAATTGAGTCCCAAAATAAAATGCAGATTTAGTTATCAGCAGGCACCTTATTTTTATCATTAAGTCACTTGCAGTATTCATGTGCCCTTGAAGCTGTGAGATGTCAGGGTGAGATGGGTTGGGGTGGGTATGTGTGCTCTGCAAGACTGAAACATTAACATAAGAAATCATATAGGGAAAAGGAAACCAGTTTTTCATACCACCATCAGTATTCCTATCCTACCAAGAGCTTTCATTAGATGATATTTAATTCAGATAATTACTTTTCTAGCTAACATTATCCATAGGAAATCACAATTTCACTATGCCAAAAAGAAGCTAAATGGATAACTCGGTTGCACTCCATACCTTTCAACCGCTTTTTCAACCGATAATTTAAGGCAGAATATTCTCCCTAGTCTCCATAAAAACGTATGTTTCTTTGTGGATGAAATCTTTGTTTTTACTTGATTCTCCTGGAAATGGATAAAATTTTATCCTTGAACAAGCTGTTTAACAGCAAGTCTTTTGCTTTTATGCATTCCCTGGGTCTCAAATGGATTAAATTCATAAAACTCATCTCTCCCCTTAGAGTTACACACTATGAAGTTTGTTTCACTCATATTCCTCTGAAAAGAAAATCCCCTAGCTGGGACCAACTCTCCTTGCTCTGATGGAGGACCAGAACACTTCGGGGGTGTAAGCGTTCCACTCTGATGTGCAGATACTCTAAGGTATGGCAATACAGTGGGCACCACAGTCCCACCTCTCTACTTACCTTTTCCTCAGGTTTTGGGCTTCACAACCTCCACTTTGTCTATGTCCCTGGCTTTTTTTCCAGTTCAGCTGTAGCTGTCCTCCCCTCCAGCATTTCAGCTCTGAGGTTCTCAAGCATAGAATATAATTCCTAGGCTGTCTTAGAATATAAATGAAAACGATCTTTGTCTTTGGGAAGACTTGGCATTAGCACAATGTGTGGCTTCTCTGTCCCTTGTAAGCTCTCTGGGGCAGGAACCAAAACTGCTGCATTGCAGTTACCCAATGTGGAACTGTTGTCCATTGCAGAACCTCAAATTTCTATTAAAAAATAAGAACATATTAATTACATTGTTTATGTTTCTGTGGTTCTGTGACAAACCATATTCTTCAGTGTTAACTTTTTTCACTGACAAAACTGGAAGGAAAAAAAAAAGCTTGTGAGTAACAATCCCCAAAGCCTCTCTATGAAAATGGAAATGTTATTTGATATTACAAGTCAACAATGCTGCATTGTTGACAGAGCTCTCCCTGCCAAGCACCCACTTGTATTTATTATGTTTTTACAAATGCTGAACAAACCATGCAAGATCATATTGGGACTTAGAGCACAAGGTTATCATTAATAGGAGGGAATTAACAATGTGATAAGACATTACAAAACTGCTGAAATCAACTTGTGACCTGAGTGCACTCTGGGTTCAATTAGCACATTAAATTCTTCAGGTTCTTAATAGCCACATGCTACTAATAAAACCAAGAAATCATGTCTGAAGAAACAATTTGAGAAAGAGGTTTATTTGGCGGTAGGTTGTAGGGAAGTCATCACTGAAGCCTTCTACATATATTTGAAGAGCACAGGATAGCTCTGACTCAGGAAATAGCTCTCTCTCCTATATTTCTAATATTAAACATTACAAAAGTCTGGTCCAACAATTACTTTCTCACTCCAGAAATTGTATTAAAAACACACTCAGGATCTTTAGTGATATTTTAAACAACCATGATTTGGAGGTTTTTTTTCTCTTCTCAAGCATAGAATTGTTGAATTATTAAGGTTGGAAAAGACCTCTAAGATCATCAAGTCCAACTTTTGACCTAATAACAACCTGCCAACTAAACTAGTGCTAAGCAGTGCTTAGGACTCACTGAGTAATAGATTTCAACTAGAAAGGACTCCTGGAGACTCTGTAGCAGGGTTAGTTGAGGCAGGAGGCTTAGGACATATCCAGTCTCATTTTGAATGGCTTCAAGGATGGAGACATCACAATATCTCTGGGAAACCTGTTTTTGTGTTCAGAAATACTATAATCAAATAAAGAGATAAGTTTCAAAGAGAAATTCATACATCTCAAATACAGTTTCAGTTTGAATCACGAAGAGTAAAAGATAGCTAACAGGTCCTTCCTGAAGCAGAAATTCACTTAGCAACTCATTTACTCAAGCTAATCAGTCAATAGATTTGCAGAAATGATATGTTGATTTCCACCTTTTTTAATTTAGTAATTTCTGTTAGCTGCCAAAATTAATTAAATAAAGTGCAGCTCTGAGATCTTACATACTAATCAGAAATAGCAGGTGCTTTCGTTCAAAATGCTGCCAGAAGCCCCATTTCCATGGGCCCCCCATGGTCTGGGAAAGTGACTGTGCAACTTTTGCTTTCAGAGGAGACATATCTTGCTCAGGAAATAATCTAAGTGTTGTTGGGAAGCTGGGCAACATCAACAGAAAAGAGTGAAGAAGACCTGACCATCCCTTGGAATTTGCTTCAGACCCTGACAAGCACCTGGCATGTCAATGGGACCTTGACCCAGCAGATACCTACCTCTGCTCTATGGAGAAGCAGCAGCAGCAAACACCTCCCTGAGGTCCATCCTGCAAGGCAGGAGGCTGTGCCCTTCCTCCAAGGCCACCACAAACTCTGGGAATCCCCAAGCTTCTTGTCAATTAGAAAAAGCACAGGGATTCACAATGTTTGTGGATTAATTACCCCGTTTGTTTTCTGTAAGATTTTTTTCCAACTGAAGCTATTTAAATGAATTAATGGCAAATGACAATTGAGATAAGTTACTTCCAGTTGAAGTTTTAAATAATTTGCTGTTTCCTAAAAAAACACCCCAAAAAGCAATAAACCCCAACCAACTAAAAAAAATTATCCAAAACTAATCAATAAATGTCTGGCTCTAGATAAAATTTATAGTAACAAGTAGAGCTCATTGAGGTTATTTTAATCTTTCTATTTTCTTCCAAACACTTCAGGGATACTCTCAAAATCTTGAAAATAAAAGAGTAAGTTTGTTCAGAATGCTGAAATATGCAATTAACTTTAAAGTTGTCTGCATTAGCAACAATGTTTGGTCACCACATAATATTTATATTATCTCAAAACTTGTTATTTTGTTTTATTCAGGTTTTTTTTCATTTTTTCAGAATCTGCAGGTCTATCCGTGAAGCATGTAATTTAATAATAATCAGCAAAGATGAACTAGAGCTCTAATTTAAGGTTTGGCATGTGAGTCTTAAACTGGCAAGTTGTTGAGTTTATTCTCTTTGAATCGTGTCAGTATAATAAAAAAAATATTTTTTTACAACTTCTAGGGTTTTTTATATGTATTTTTTAAGGTGAAAATCTTTTTTTCTGAAGTGAATCCTCTAAAAATAAAAGTAATGGATGACTTGAGACTAAAAAATAAATAATAGGTGAAACAGTGTGAAAGAAATAAAGAGCTATCAAGACCAGTATTACTGGATGTTTAAAAATTACATGAAGCATCAAGGTAATACACCTGTGTATTCTTCACCCCCTGATAATTTTTTAAAGGTGTTTGATGTACAAACATCAGTTGTACAAGGACTTCCACTGCATTTGCCTCCAATAATTATCTTGCCTCATGACAAGATTTGTCTGGAAGGAAAATCAGAAATGTTGGCATTTCAGAAGTCCCTGTTCACAGCACTAAACCTGAAAGCTGATGCCTCCCTTAAGCTCTTCACATGCCTCACACAACAGAGCACTAATTACTGACCAAATTCTCTTTTCATCCTCAACCACCAAAACAATAAAGGGAGTAAGTTAAAACCCCATAAATGTTTTGCCAGACTTCCTACTGGTATCAAAGAAATATTTTTTTTACTGAAATATACTCCTTACACTTTTATTCTTGTACAGACAAGAGATCAATTTGTGTATCTAAAAGTGTTTCAAAGTGGTGACTATGTTTCACAGTATTTTTGAGATGCAGGTAAATACTATTTAGGTTTTTCAGAGCTTGTGAAAGCTGTTTTGGGTCGTGAGTCCACAACAGAGCCAGAAAAGGATTTTCAAACCACTGAATTCCATATTACCTCATTAAAAAGAAATATGAACCATTACATGTCAGCACTATTGCCTTGAATTTATTAAGGTCTAGCTGCTGAATCTTCCTATTTTTTTTTAAAATATATACTGTTTTAGCAAGTTTAACAGAACTTTTTCCTATCAGGTACCATATTGTGGTAGGCTGGAATTGATGAGACTAGCGATCATCTCTAGGTTCTTTTTGAGAAGTCCCGGTAATTTTTGAGACAAAAATATAAGTGTGCATCAGCACCGAAATGTAAAGACATCCGTGAATATACATAGAAATTTGACCTATATGGAAAGACAGTTTCACTGAATGTGATCGAGTAGGTGCGTCTGTGTGTTAGAGTGAAAAGCATGGCAAAGACGACAAGGGAGGATTCAGGCAAAACTTGAATAAGGCTAGCATATGATTGAAACAGAGAAGGGGAGAAAGAGTTTCTACATCAGAGGGAGAAAGGGACATACATCCTCCCAGGAGAACAGTATCCCATGCTCCTTCTTAGCAGAAAACACTAGGGCAGCAAAAAGGACACAGGATTTTGGCTGGAAGCAAAATAGGACCCTGAAAGATTTAAAGCGTGTAACTCTCCTCAGAGTCCATAATGAAGTTTTTCCCAAAAATTAAATTTTAAAATAATATTTAACATCAGTCTTTTCAACTGAAGTGTTTGAAACATTTAAATACATTAATTTTACAATCCAACTCCAATGAAAAACTTACTGGGAGTCAATTAGGTTTTGTTTAGTTTTTAAAAATGTCATTACTGCTGCATTCAAAATACTTTAAAAATATTAATTTTAACCACTATAACAAGTGATAAATAGCCTAATAAGAAGAGCTTTATTAAACGTGAAGTACACCCTCATAAGTCTAAACTGAGATTTATTTTTCTACAACTGAATTTCAAAATTGCATTTTTTTCACATTTATCCAGAGGAGTCTCAGATTGTGCTTAACACCAGAAGTAACTGTCACAGCTTTTTACTGTAGCTGGAGAAGACAAGAGGATTCTTTATATGTCTTTTTTTATTATATTGTCAATATATTAATATAAGTTATATGAACAAACCTAGAGATAAAGAGCTATTTATTATGTTATTATCCAAAGGTGAAAGCACAAATCTTAGGGAAAAAAAAAACCAGTAGGGATTGCAGTGGTCTAAGCAAGGCAGGCCTGATTATATGCAAACCTAGCAGTGCAGCCATGCAGGGATTCCCTTCTGTTTGCAGACACGGATTGAATGAGAAGTGGTGAGATAACAAGGGAATATGCAAGCTTAATGATATGCCTATTTTTTCTATCAGTAGCTAATCTGTAGCTCTGGTGATGATTCCTATTTCATCTCTGGAGAGATGCTATTCAGAAACATCAAAATGACGTACAATTGCATGCCTTGTGCTTCTGTAACTATAGGGCCAGATTGTCAGGGCTGTCAGCCCCAGAGGGAAGAAAGACCTCCCATTTCATTCTGCTCTTTTCACTGCCCTGGCCGATGCCTTCCAGCAAATGGCAAGAGGAGGTTGAACACAGTCTGCTCACCAGATATGCCCAAGGAAGAGGGGACGTCGGCAGGAGGAGCCAAGCTCTCCGACTGCAGTTCACTACCAGCTGCACACACAGCAACTGCCATGCGTGAAGGCAGTATTGCCGTGTGATGCAGTAATGGCTACTCAGTTCAGAAGAACAGAAAGAAAAGTTAAAACCAGCAAATTAGACCTTGCCTTATTTTCCAGTTTGTTCTTACAATAAAACATCATCGGCTTACAGGAATGCGAGAGCGCTTTCCACCCTCAATTACTATGAGTCAGATTAGTCAGATTATTGTTCTCTGTGGGCCTGCTGAAGTCAGTTCACAGTCTACTGTGCACAAGTGCTGTTCACAATTCAAACTGTGGCATCCGCTGATAATCACAACTTTATTGACATGGCTGCAATAAATTTAAATCAGCAACTTCAAGAACTAGTGTCAGTATAGCCTTATCTTCATCCCTACACTGTGACTGGCCCTGGATCTAGCTAGTGTAGATTGGGCTTGTACAAGTTTTCATGAGCAGCAACTGCATGTCTGGACTTGAGTGCAAACAGTCCAGTTGTCACATCAGGTACTCCATGTGCAGAAGCTCAGATCTCTGACTTAGATATGAGTCACTGGAATTGCCAAAACTTCCAGAAAACATACGTTTTAGGGAAAATTTAAAATCATTTAATTCTGATGTGGGACAAATTATATAGATGATACAACAAAGTCAGCAAATTTAAAATCCCTTCTTTCAAGAAGAAGATAGAAATTAACCCAGATCTGTGTATCTTGTGTGAGTTCCTGCTGGAAGCCATGGATTCTTCCTGATGATAAATAAAGGTTTGTGTCAAAGACACTTTAGAAATCAAGCCTGATGTCAGTTCCTTCTTTGTGAAAGTGCTCATAAACTTGGGCATGTTAATATTTTTTTCTAGATGTTACTCCTTTGGAGCAGGAACTATTCCCAGTTCTGAAGAGAGACACATCCCATATTCAAGTAACTTCCCTACATATGTGCACCTTGATGCAAGATGTCCTAAATTCATTCCAATACCCATTCATTGCATGACTCAGGGAACATAGTTACTGCCAGAGACAAAAGATTTGCACCTATGCATGCACATTTTGCACAGTCACTGCACAGGTAGGCAGAATGTTCTGAAAGACTTTAGTCACAAGGCTGAAACAGGCTATACCTTAATAATATATACAGAAAAATATTTATTCTTTCTTCTGTACACAGATAAGTACAAGAATCGCCACTAGACTTCCTGGGCTGAAGCTTGGTAACCTGCATGAAGACCTCATGCCTCCCTCTGAGACTGAGTATTGCTTGGGGGTGCAGTGGTCTGTGTCACTGCAGCCGGGCAAACAGAAAGTCCCTTAAAGCTCAGTGTTACATTAATCCTGCTGTGGGTGCCTGGTATGTGACTTTGATGTGATTTGTGCATGAAGCATAGATGTTATTTGTGTGTTAATAACTGTGTGTCTTTTTGCTTTTCTAATTTATTACCTGTGCTTTGTCCAGATATGAGCAGGTAAAGTGACCCGTGTTCTCCTCTGTAACACACATCACACATGGCATTGCCCAAGCACAGTGTGCAATCAATTTTTTTCCCTCCTGCATACAAACACAAACACAGACAACCTTAATCAAACTGACTGGTGAAGGAGCAGCCTCCCCTCCTCCCCAGCTGCCTGGCAGATGGCACAGCAGCAGCACAGCTTCACAGCTCCAGGACCAAAGTAACAGATGTTGGATTACTGCACACTTTCTAGAGCTTTAATCTGTGAAGAAATTCTAGATTTTACCTGGCTTCTGCTTTCCTCCTGTCATTCACAGAGAAGGCAGAAGCCTCAGGAAACAAGATTATTTAGTCCCTTAGTACAGCCTGAAGCCACAATGTCAGTAGGGATAACAACAGTATGGTTAATGGATGAAATACTAAGGGTGCAATCCTTCAGAATGAGAATTTTTGGTGGAAAATTGGGTTGAGAAAGATTTTTACAGCAAAAATATTTTAGTTTCTTAAAATGCTACCCTAAAAAAAATTACGGGGTGAGTTGGTCATATCTAATGTGCAAACCAAAAATGTGGAGGGCTGTTTGAAAGATAATAAGACAACTGTAGAAAAGGAAGCATGTTAAAACCAAAGGATCATCTCTCATTTTCCCTACAAGTAACTATCACTTTTGTAGCTGATTTGCTATTAGACTAAGCGGTTGTCGATGAAGAACATCTATTGACAAAGCCCAGATTCAGAATACGTTTCCATTGGACAGACACAGCAAAGCAGCACCTACATGCAAATCCACAGCTGAGGCTTGCTTAATTTTCTTCTCAACTCAGTTTATAATTATAGCAAGGACTAGACTGTCATGACTAGTGCAGTCACAGCATTATATTATCAATGGAATTTACATTATCAATGGACTTTAATTATCATTAGAGATCTTGATCTCATTTTATCTGAAGTAAATTCACAGTAACTTCAAGGAGTTTGAATAAAATATTCCAGCATTGCATTTTTGCAGATGTTCTCAAGGTTATGATTCAGCTTTAAACTAGAATGTTTTAACCTGGGACAGAGTAAATAGATATAATAGGAAAGAAATAAATTGATTGGAAGCTGGTAATATTTTCCTCAGTAAGACGCAAAATGTCCTAGTTGCATAAATATTTCAACTTTTATTATTAATTATTCAAGTCTTTAAAAAAAAGCACTACATTTTATTTGATTCACATTTAATTTTTCTCTTACACTCTTCTTAATTGAAATGACAATGTTAAACTTTCTTTTCTGCTACAAATTATTTTGAACTGTCATTGAGTTATAGATTAAATGAATTATTCAGAGCTTAATATATAAGGTCTCATCCTAATATTGAGAGATTGATTATTTTTTTCTGAAACATACAAGGATACTCCAAAACCATACTGCTTTCAATCACTTGGTCTTGTAGATTATTTCTGGAGTGACTGAATTTCAGCAAATGCATACTTTATTTTCCTATGTTTTTACACCTAGTAATAAAGACCTGAATACCAAGAAACTTTGAAGACAGTCGAAAGGAGTATATTAAAGGTCCAGTCACACAGTCTGAATTATTGTTTCACCCATCTAAGAGTGACATTGCACCCCTCTCACTAGGAAAGTTCTTTTAACAAATGAAAAGCCCTGAGAGTACTGCAGGCAGATTCAGTGCCTGTCCCTCTTTCCCCGAATTGGAGGAGAATGTTAACAGGAAAATTTCATTTCCTTTTCATTACGCAGCTGCCGGTTGTCTGAGCTGCCTGATACAGGGACAATATGGCCAGGGGTGTCTTCATGAGTCCTGGGGAAAGTGCTAACAGGATTTATATATTGTCAGAAGACCACTGAAGTTCAAGAATAAGTGAAGGACACTTACATATTTGCTAACATAAATGTTCCACTTGGTACTGGTTGAAAGGTTAACTGGCGATGCTTTGCATTAGTATGCCTTGCTTCCCCAGCCAGTGTCTTCTGTAACTCCTGTGGCACTTGAATCGCAGGTTTTCCTCACATTTTTGGTATTGTCCATTGCTCCTTCCCTGTGTCAGGAGAATGGTGCTTGCACAATAACTTTTTAGTTTTTGTAAGGCATTTTTCAGCAGAAAGCTTCCCCATTTGAAACCATGACTCAAGTATCTTCTCCAAAAGAAAAAAAAAAAAAACAAAACCCAAATAACAACAGTTCATAGAAACATAGATCTAGTGGGAATAGCTTCAATAATTGAACTAGCTGCTTGCAGACAGAGAAAGCCATGCAATAAATGTTTAATACAAAAAGCACAGCTTGCTCATAGCAACCACAGAACACTTCCCAGCACTACAGAAACAGATTAAAGGTTGCATAAAGCTCTAAAGTTAGACATAATGATCAAATATCAGCCCTCAACTTCTACCCCCTGCTTTACCCCGTCCTCTACATATCAGTCCTACCATAAGCCTGTGAAGGAAATGTGAGATAAGTAGCCACTATTTCACCTTACAAGGTCATCCCCAAAGTTAAATCACTGCCTTTTTTTTGCCTTGTTTGTCAAGGATACATAAGGAAAGGAATAGTGGAAAATCATCTTACTTTGGAACCTCATGAGAACTCACTGGGAGCTATGGACATATTATTGTTGGCTTGATGCCAATGCTGTTGAAATAATGCTTGTCACACTTCCTTTCCTTGTGGAAGCTGAGACACTGCAGCATTCAACGGGATGGTCACTTTCCCTAAAGAAACTGTTTAACTTACCTCCATGGGAGGAAAAAAGACTCAGAAGCTTTTATCTTCAAAGAACTTACCTGAAGAGAAAGTGGGAAATATAAAAGAGGAAGAAGGATGAGATTTAGACAGTAGTCAGAAACAAAAAAAAAAAACAAAAAAACCCCCCAAAATAGCATCACAGTTATACCTCATAGCTATTGGAGTAAGACATGTACAACTACTGTAATCTATAAGTGATGATCAACCCAGGATTACATTTAGAAGAGCAGAGGAGCAGAATGCCATGGGATGTCTGACCTGCTTTCAAAGACACAGAAATACTTCGCAGGCTGCAAAGCTGAGAGGCAGGAAAATTGTGATCATGGAAACACAATGCAGTGACCATATAAACCTCATGGAACAGCTGTAATTATTTGGTGTGAAACCCAAAGCCCATGGCATATAGAGAAGCCATACTAGCTTTCCATCTACACCCTTGAGATACACTTAGTTCCTTACCTTCAGTATACTCAGCACTGTGAGTTACTCCTCCAAGTCCGGGATAGCTTCTCAAAATGAGTTGAAGCCTCAAAATTAACTGCCACCTTGATGAGAGATTCCGACTCCTTGGATTTAACTGACCCTGCAAATGCCATGATTCCTTTTCCTGAAAACTTGAAATTGTTGTCTGGGGAGGGGAGGAACCAGGACAGTTGATTTTTTCCTGCTTGTTTTTTTTTTTCCTTTAAACATGTTACAGTCATTTTACAGTGGCTGGATTATAAGGGAGAGTGTATCAAAAGAAATTAACACTCAGTAGTGTAGAGAGTGACCTGCGTAAAGTATTGGATAAACATTTCTCTCATGCAGGAAGAAGGCAATGTGTTCACTGCAAATGCACTGTTTTAACAGTGGAGCTAGTAATTTTTCCTCTGCTTCATAATACAAGCTCACCTAGGAGCTGGTGTCCGGTTTCTAGGATGCTGTAAAGCCATACACTTGTTTAGGCTGCTCCTCTGGGACACAGTGGCTTCCGGCTCCTCCAGCCACTGGCCTCTTACTCTTGACTACAAACTGCATTTTGCCACAATCCCCCCTCTTCTGCTGATGTAAGTTATGAAATGTAAGTTGTTATTTATTTGTAAACCAAATAAATAAAGTTATTCATCTCAAATTTAACATTGAAAAGAAGGTAGTAGTGCTTTCTTGAGAGGAGTTTTTTGAAAAGCAGTTTTTTCCTGGGAGCGGAATAAGCCCTGGAAAGGTATGATTCATCATTAGGCAAGGGTAACATCATGACCTTAATGTGCCATACTAGTTGGTAAATAAATCACTTGAAAAGATCATGAAAATTAGGTCTAATCCTAAGTACATAAAACATCTGGCCACTTGAACTGTTCCCCGTATATTCTTACCTTCTTACTTTTTTCTTTGCTTTTAATTACCTAGAATCCCCTACAATATCCTAGAAACTATGGGTGCATCAAGGAGAATAGCCAGGCATCCACAGCAAAGATCAGATTAGTCCAACATCTTTCAAGAATAGTTTAGAAATAATTGGTTCTCCTTTGGGTCCAAGGAATGGAAAATAGGCCCTCTCAAGCTCTCTTTGATCTTGTTATCTTGTTTATTATATTATTTTGTAGTCAGTTCAGTTGTAACAGAAAAGAAAACAGGCTCTGTCACATTTTATTTCTTTCGCTACTCTCTCAACTTACATTCAGATAAAAGCAGTTCAGACTACAATTCTTTGATTTTACTCTGGAAGAGAGTTTCTTTAGGGGCAACTAAGAATCAGCGATTCTCCTTGTTGCGTTTGGGGTTCATAGTGTACATCTTACAGCTATAGCATGTGATTTGGGGATTCAGTATGAGAGCTTGTTCTCTCCTTCCTACCACTGGTCTCAATATGTGAATTTGTCTTCCTCCTCATCCACTGCTTTTGTCCAGGTCAGCCCAATGCATAAGAGTAGGAGACTTCTGAATTACGCTGTGTTCAAAGAGAAGTCTGAAGAAGAGATCTGCAGGGTGAGAGAAATAGCTCAGTTATGCAAATGAATAAAGACATAAATTGGTGTTGATGGATTTCTCTTCCTGCTCTAAAACTGAGTAAGAACAGTGTGAGGAGGGGATATAGCAAAACCTATGCAGAAAATAGTCTGTTCCTGGTAAAACATGGAGGCCTGAGGTGAGAGGGTTGGGTTAGGTGTTCTGGAAGAAAAGATAAAAATACTATCATTATGGATTTGGGGAAATGTTAGACTACTTTTGTCATTGTTGTTCTCACTACTGATATAAAATCCTCATGGAAACAAACATGAGTAACATGTTCCTGGGGACAGATATGGCAATGGAAAAAGAGGGAAGTTCAAAGGATGTCTGTATGTCGGTGGAGAAACCCAAGCCTCAAAACTGCTTGCTGCTGTCATGGTAATTACATTTACAATAATATGAAAATACAAGGTACAGGTAACATTTCCTCTGCTTTTGACCTATTTGCTTTTCCTATTATGTGTCTCATCTCAGCAGGTCAGACTTGCCTGTGAGGACCTTGGCCCAGAGGATCTCTCTACATCTTCTTGAGTGCCTGCCCTCCAGCCCAGATAGCTCCTCAGGGGTTTTCCTCAGCCATCTGGAAGCATTTCTACCTATGTACCTTTCATTTTGTTGCAATGAAATGAGCATACCATGTCATACCCCTTCTTGCCATGGCTGTCCGTTGAAAATGCTTCTCCCAAGACTGTCCTTTCCTTTTAAACAGTCCAGGTTTGGAGTTTTAAAATGCTGAAATGAGGAAAGGGGGGGATTTTGAGTCTTTGGATTTTTTTTTCTGAATGTTTATGTGCAGATAGTCACAAGACACCAAGAGTTCACTTTTGCTTAAAGACATTAAGTTGAGGTATGTCTGTACCATCCAGTCTTGAAGTGCTTCTGTCTATGTTGAGTCCAGGAAGAGGGGAGTTTAGGTGAAAGGCAGCTAGGCAGAGAGAAACAGCATAGCTGTCCAGAGGTCAGCATGAGTGTGTATCTGCACAGCCTGTTTTTATGGGGGTTTTTTGCAGCTTAAAAATTGGGACTTTAACGGGAAATGAAGTGTCATCTTGTGATGTAATATGGGGATGTGACCCACAGTGAGGGAAGGAAGTAACGTTGTTCCTTACTATCAGGACTGTGTGCCAGCAATAGCAGCACAATATCCCAGCAGCACTGCAAAGGCCACCAGGAGTGAAGGACAAGTAGCAGGACAGACCTTCCTGTCTCTGAGCCTTGCCCTGGGGAGCTCTGGGGCCGCTCTCAAACCTGCTTGCTCTGCTTGCACTGTTCCCCAAGCTTCAATGACAGCTGCAATTAGTCTTCTCCTATGCACCACTCTGGTCTAGCAACTGGTCTTACAGGATACAAAAGACTTAAGCAACTAGTTTACAATTAAAACATCACTGAAAATTGGCATGATTACTGTCTATGGGCTGGTCTCATTGTCATTTGAACCTCACCTTCTAAGTGTCTATCTTGCAGGCTATATTCTTTTAAGTTTTTGGTTGGTTGTGGGTTTTTTGTTTGTTTCTTTTTTTTTCTATTTTTTGGGGTGTGGGGACTTTTTTTGTTTGGGTGGGTGGGGTTATTATTTTTTGTAATCTATATGTGGGCCTTACTTTCTATTTCCAAGCTGATGCAAGGGATTATTTAGGTATAGCAGGCAGGGCAGCCCTGTTTCCTTAATCTAGGTATTTTTCTAGTCAGTTCAACAATTAAACCAGATCAAAGCTGCCTAATATCTTTTATTGGGGAAACATGGATGATTTTTATTTTGTTTATTTTCAATGAGAAAATAATGCAAGAATTAATAATTCCCAGTCCAGACCACAGAAGGGGTTTTTGGTTGTTTTTAATTTAGCCTTTGAGATGTAGAATTAATGTGTTGCTTAGTGGTAAGTAAAAGTTGAAAGAAAGATCTCAGAAAAAGTTTTTACCTAGGCAATGTTATCAGAGTGTGAATACTTGCAAGTGCAAAATTTCAAGCTACAAATAGGAAAACAAAATAAAACAAAAAACAAAACCACAAAAAAATACAGACACATGTCTTTTCAGTCCCAGCATTAATGCACTGGTTTACAGGTATTTTAAGAAAAAAATATAAACACATGGCTGAAAGTTCGGGGACAGAATGACAGGTAAGAGCAACTTGCATGGAGAAACAGAGCTTGTAAATGCTAGGGCAGAAGCAGGACATCTGCCTCCTATTTCTGTTTGAAGAGGTGCTGCTGTGTGAGCACTGTCCCTGCAGCTCTCACGCGGTGCTGGTCTGCACAGCCTTTGCAGGGTGACATCAGATGCTGTGGTGTCATGGATCTGCAAGCACACAGCATTTCTTGGGTTCTGAGGAAGAGAGGGTTGTCCCAGGTCTGCAACAATCTGATGGCACTGCTTTTCAGCAGAGCTCCCAGCTGTGGATTGCTCCATCCCTGGTTTGGCTGTTTTCTCACCTGAATCCACCATCTGCCTGGCTGGGTCTGTGGCACTTCCTGACACACACCAGAGACTCCACAGGGCCTGTCTCCTCTCAGGCTTAGGACACTTCCTCCACAACCATCACGTCTGCCATGTCTGTCTCTTCCAAATGCTGAATCTCTTCTGACTTCTTTCCTGCAATTTTTTTGCTCAAGAGAAAAGACTTTTCCAAAACATTCTTGGAATCTTTCATCAGTAAACAGATGTGGTGTGGAAATACCACCCTCATCAAGCCTGCATGGCTAGGTGTGCACAACCCAAATATCTTTCCTTCAACTCACAGATCACCTGTGTTCTTTGCATAGACATTGCTGCTTGCCATAGATATTGTACACTGTTAACATTTTTTTTGCTTTGTTTTATTAATAACAAAGTTTAGTCTTTTAGGAATAAGCTATTTCAGTAGCTATACAGCACAACTATTTTTACATGAAGACTTTTTTCTTTCACAACAGGGGAACATGCAGAAGACAACATTAAAGAGGCTTTTCTGCCCACTAAACACACTGCAGTGACTTTGTGTGCCCTGCACTTAGACTGGCCAAATGTACACTAATGTAATTTAATCTCTTTCTCTGAAGTTTAGATTAAGACCCATTACATCACAAATAAAACAGACTAAAACTGATAGAGACATTTATAAGCAGTTATGGTTATAATCCACTGTCTGACAAGTTGTTTTACCTCCTTAACTCAATTTTGTGTCCAAATTCTAGAAGAGAGGGGAGTGTTACATTTTACTTGTAGCACTATGGGTAGTTTAATACAATTTCTGTCAATAAAGTAGACCTGACGGACTATTTCATTCATCTCAGATGGGAATATACAATTTTTCAGGATGTCCAGGACTCTCTGATATGTCATTTGCAGTTAAACATCCATTTTCCCCATTGAAGCAGCTCTCCAACTTTGCTGTTATTTGTGTGGTTTTCTGGGTTTCGAAGATGTTTCATTCATTTTGTTGACTTTGGCAAGCGTTAGCATAATTACTCATCTGTGTTCTGAGACATTTCCATGAACTAGTCTTTCTTTTTAAAAAATTTAAGCTAGATGCTCTCACTCAAAGGTAAAGGACTTAAACCCTCTAGTTGAATTCTGATTATGAATTCCTATAGCCCACCACTCTATGCAGTTTTGTTGTTGGAATCTTTTGTATGATTGAAAAATGGAGAATTTAACATTAAAAAAAATTTAAAATTATCATACTGATGGTAGGATAATTCATTATGATTTCATTCCACATGATGTTTGGGATCATACCTAAATGATTCTCAGTCCTTAAAATCTACTTCAACTCAATGATATTAATGAAAACCTGTAAAAAAAAAAGGCTCTGACATTAAGTAATTTGACAACCTCTTCCTTTTCCCTCTATTCTCAAAGTCTATTACAAGCTCATATTGCTCAGTATTGGTCCTAAAGCTCAGTACTTCAAATGAATTCACTCTCCTTTACTTCAGGAGTTTGCTTTTGAAGCATATCCTCTGCACATATTATGTTTTGGCTTATTTTGTAAGAAAGGACAAAAGTGGTACCTCTTTTACCTAAAATAAAATGGGTCTGGAAGATGTGTCAGTGAAGCACACCTCAAGTGTTGTTAGAGCCAGGGACTATTCATGCAACCTAATTAGAGCTAGTTCAAAACAATCATCCCAAAATGTGCCCAGGACAGATGCAGGGGCCTCTGCACTGTCCTCTTTGCTTGGAAAATAGTGTTCTGCTTAGTTGCAACACATGGTAAAGAGTGAAGAAGTCAATGTTTGATGTGTTTTGGTGCCCAACTGCAGATGCCAAAACTAGATATTAAATATATATATATGTGTGTGTGTGTGTATTTACATATATATTTGTGTCAATGTGTGTGTATATATGTGTACATATATTTTATATACACATACTATATATAAATCTAGTTTTGACATCTGCAGTTATGTATAATAAATTTTATATATATATATATATATATATATATATATATATATAAACAACCTGGCTTTAGAGGTGTGGCACAGAAAATAAAAAAGTATGAAAAATACATTTCCCAACAAGGGAAATTCTATGGGAAAAGCATTATAACTTTTAATACATAGGAAAAATAATCTTATAACTTTACAATCCCCTTGGTCTTAAAAGTTATGAATTTATTTAAAATATCACTTCTCATTACACTATTGCTATTAACACACATGCGCCTGGCGTTGTACAAGTGGGCCAAAGATATCTTAGGGTGAATAATAGACATTTCCAGAGAATATTTCAAACTGCTTTGACATCATCAGAAAAGTATTATCAGGTGGTGGTGCAGCAGTGACTCTGTCTGGGTATTTAGAAAGCATTATGACATTACCCAGTGCCATCAATGATGCTGCTTATGGGGATACACAAATGCCTTGGCCACAGCCTCACTGGGGCAGAGGCCCCCAAATGCATAAACCCTCCTCTAAGGAGCTTCCAACCAAGAAAGAGATGTGCTGGAACGGTCAAAAGGCCATAGTAGATACTTTAGCAGCTGTCCAAACGACTACAAGTCTTTGGAGAAAAAGTTTCCAGGACTATTTTCAGGCTATACTTCAGGCCCCCACTGTAACCTGTTAATCCTTCCTTCTTAAAGGATTTGAGGAAGGATGGGATATCAAGCAGAAAATGAAAATACATTGCATTTATCGGCACACCAGTACCTTTAATAATATAGCATTTGGCATTCATCTTTCCTTGGCATCTTGTTAAAAATAGTTCTAGTTATCCCAAAAGTGGGATTATGAAGCTTGGGGATCTGAGCACAGAAGAAGATTAAGAAATACGAAGAAATTCTAGTACACTACTCACTAATTTGGTAATATTTTACCCAACAAATAATTTCTTTCATCAATAAGTCTTTTTTTTTGTAATGAATTATGAACCAGTATGAAAAGTGAAAGTACTAAAGGTCCTAGACTCTATCAGAGAGGCTATTTATGGAAGAGATAGTATTCATCAGGACTAACAGTGACGAAATGGATCTTTGAGTGAATACTTAAAGTAATGACTCTGCTACCCAGAAAATTATTCCCCAAAGAGTAGGAAGGAAAAAAAGATTTTATTGATTTTTATTTCATATTTTAATTATATGTATTTTAGTCATCTCTGCCAGGTGAACTTCTGCCTTCTTCATATGAAAGCAATGATATCATATAGCAGCTGTTACAGAGTAGTTGTTACTTTTCACAATCCCAGCTGTTTCATTCTAAGAATAAAAAGATATTGGGTACCTGCCAATTAAGTAAATGGAATTGTCATTTTCATTTATTGCAATAGTCAGTTTAACTTGTATTCATAATGTTTTTTGTTAATGTAGATAAAATGACAGCACTGGCAAGCAAGAGTGTTTTTATGGGCAGAATACATGTGTTAAATTATTCAGTCTTTTCAGAGGATTCACAGATGTTTTGGTTTCAAAATGCAAGTTTTAAATGATCAGTAATATGCTGGTGTGTCCTACCTGTCCACTGACACCAGATCCCTCACCCTTCTACTCATCTTCTGGGGTTTGGTGCATAATGATCAATAAAAGAGAGGGTTACATGGACATATTTTACCACCTACTTCCTATTCCTGCTTTCCAGTTAAAATGCTGAATAGAATTATAAACCCATTTAGCAGTGTTAAAATGCACTAATATCAGAGTGCTCTTTTTCAAAACTGTATCACTTTACAGCAGAGTCATATCTTCCTTTAGTGTACATCAGGAAGGCTTACGGAAAGTAGATATAATCAGCCAGACCATTCTTTAAAAAGTACTTCCTGTAGAGAATGAAATTCATCACTGTTTCTGTTACTTCTCCATAACAAAAAGAAGGATTAAAAACTATTTTTAATTTGTTACACTTACATTCAAAATATGATGCTACCTCAAAAATACCATAAGTGTCTATATCAAGCTTGAAGATTCCACATATGGAGACCCTTTTTGGGACAGAGGCGTAGGTTTGTGACAGAGGATGCATTTGGTTTGTAAGGCAAGGAAGTTCATGAAGGGGACAGTGGGTCTTGAAGCAGGAAGAAAAAGTCAAGCATGGCATTGTGCAGTTCTCAGTCCCATTCTAAGTGGGCAGATTAAGGAAAGCATTTAAAGAAATTGTTATATTCACCTGAAGAAGGTGCAGAGCCATCCAAACACAAAACCCTTTTAACAGAGAAACCCAAAAGTTAAAGACCCTACATTTCCTGTTACCTTTGAATACATATGCCTTTGACAAACATAAGCAGCAACAAGGGATGGGGGAGAGAGACTGTTGGTGTCTGAAAATCCTCCTCTACAAGCCGATGCTGAAATAGTGGCAGGGTTCTCCATCCCTTTGTGTCATCTGGGCTCTGCGGTGCTTTACTTGTATATGAAGGAGTGACCAAGATGAGTTAAGCTAGAATAAGCTCAGTCTTAACTGGCTATTTAAACCCTGATTTAGACTTTTCCCAGGGGCTATAGTGTGCTTCCGAGCAATAGCAAGTGCAACAGCTAGTCTTCAAATTCTGAGCCACAATCAGAAAACTCGGCTTCTTATTAATTTGGAACATACCCCTTCAGTAAAATTACAGGCAGAGGCAAGAAACAACAAACATACAGAAAGGCAAAACTATAAAGCAAAGAAGAAAATAATAATTTAATGCACTTTGCCTTTGTATTGTTCTGTTCACCTCTCTCTGAAATGTTTACAGAGATTCCTGTTGCTAATATCCAAATATCCTTGAATGTACATTTCCTTACACCACCTCATGATAGGCAGAGAGAAGATGGTTATCCCCATTTCACAGGGGGAGAACTGAGGCAGGAAAAGCCTGTGATCAAAATGAGTTCCCTGAAGAGGCAAAGTCTCCAAAAAGTGACTGACTTTCTTATGCTTCATGGCTGTCCCTGATAGAGATAAAGTAAATTCTACATGAGTACTGAATTGGTTTAAGGTCAAAGAATTTGGATGAATTCTGCAAATAATAAAGAACTTTTTTATTTGTTCTCTCACTTTTATACCCCTTAAAATGCACTTGCTTTCCATTTTCAATGCTTTCTATGCAATCTGAAAAAAGGAGAGAAATATAATGCATATAATGTATTCTATATAGTCTATATCCTATATATTCATTGAAAGATTATATTCTTATGTAAGATTGCAATTCAGGCAACTGAATAGATATACAAATAATATAAGTAGAAACTAACTAAACTTAATCTGTTTCTCTGTGTATTTATGTACATATACAGACATATTTTTTGACCTTGTTAAAAAAGAAATTATAAAATTTGGCAGCAGGCGTTTGGATACAGGTGAATGAAATTACATCTGAGGTAACTAATTACAGAAATAAATGCCAACTAATCAGCAATTCATAAAGATAATACAAAAATGCAAAAAAAAACCCCCAATGGTTAAAAAAAAATAAACACAAACAAAAAACCCCAAATAAAAAAAAAAAAACAACAAAAACCCAAAAACCAACACCCCTCCCCTCGTCTCCAAAATATAGATCCAAACCCTCTCTACAAAACAAAGAAACAAAAGAGTTGTTTCTAGTAGATGAAATCACCTTCACTCTTTCTGTCCCTCCAGGGCTCTCTGCAAACACTCCATTGCCACTCCTCCTGCCATGCCCCTACCTAGCCCTTGCCAAGCAGGAGGTGGGTGTTGCACCAGCTCTTTCTCTCACTGCCAACACAATTTGCTCCCTCTCCACAGACTGCTCCGGCCCCTTGCCAGGGACTCTGGGGCTCTGGTAATTATCCCTTGCGGGCTGAGCGAGGTAGGAGGCATTAGGAGAAGCAGAAAGGGCTTCAGATCTCCCTTTTCTGCTCCCCAAACCCTCTGGACAATCCCTCTACAAGAGACCCTTACTTCAAAAAGATTTAAATAGCTGCTTTCCAGGTGTCTCCCAGCTGGCTGGTAACCCAATATCCTAAGGGTTCATGTACCTATTTTTCTTAAATTTCCTCAACTTCCCTTTCCTCTGCGTCAACATCTGGCATCAGCGTAACCACAAGCTTGAATATCCCTTCAACTGTGTTCAGGACCACTTTTCATTAGCAGTCAGGCTTTTTTTTAAGTCTCAGTCACTGTAAGCATATTTTCATAGCCTTCAAACCTCACAGACCTTGCTGAAGGTGGGATTTTATTAGTCTTTCTACATGATTGAGATTACTTATATCATCCATGGATCATCAAAACAAAATATCAGAACTCTGCATCTCCAGTAATTTCAGTAGACTTAACTGAGATAAACACAGCCTGTTATGTCACAGCATCTCAGAGAGGTGCACTGATTTCAAAGAACTTTGTGTAGTGGATAGACTAGGCACAAATGCCAACCAGAAGTAACCTAACTGCAGCATCCTTTCTTCCATTTCAGCGTAGCTTTGACAGTCTAAAATTTTGTAACTGCTGCAATAATGTCTGATGAAAGATGATAGCAAAATATCCTAGCAAATACTTAGCTTAATTGTTTTATTTTTTTTAAAGAAACTTTGCAAACATGAACATTAGGTTTGAGCACACTATTTAAAAGGCTGGGGCGATGCACACAGCTTCTGTGGGAGGAGGATACAGAAAAGAAAAATATCCTGGTAGCTGGTGGTAACAAAAGTTCTACTATGAGCTAGCACCAAAGCATCTCTATTAACTGTACCTCAGTTACCTACATGTTAAAACATATTTGTCCTCTTAGGGGAGGTTAAGGTAAATCCACTTACTGATGGGAAACATACAGTGACTATCTCAGAATAGAAGTATATTAACATGGACACTGCATGATTAGTATAAATTGATAAAACAAATGCTTTTGCCAAGAATTTTAAAACTGAATAATGGTTCTGGATGACTTCTAAGTGCTTTGTTCTAAATCCTTTTAGACAGACTGGTTTTCTTAAGGTGAGATCTCAGTGTGAGACCAACTCCTTTTTAACATATCTGAAGCCGAGCACTGTGCTAGAGCTGTTTCGTGAAAGAAAACGCTGATCCTGCTCCTGGATGTTGCTGAAAAGTATTATACAAATGCTTGGTGTTATTTAATTACACAGATTCAAAACCTACTATAATCAAACAAAAGTAACTCAAGTTTTCCAATTTATTTGAAGAACTTAAAAACAATCAATATGAAATTTACATCAATAAATTCCAGTGATGCCTTTAAGATATATTTTAGGGCTACTGATATTAGGTGTTAAAGTCAGACATTTCTTTCTTTCCTATGAAGAGTCTGCTTCTGCTCCGCTTTGAAGTCAAGGAGAGTTTTATCACTGTCTTCAAGGACGGGCAAATTAGAGCCCAGATTTGCATGTGGAACTCTGTACAGTAGGGTGCTCGAGTGGCGTACAACCTGTCACCACAATTATAGTAATTTTAATCAACCTCATTTGCTGTTTGCTTCTCTGAGATTTCCAGGAGAATTTGCTCATCTGCGCTTCAGTGTTAATATCTCTCTATCCTTTCTGTTTTACTAGTCATGTTTTTATTCTGTCGCTCCTGCTGCAGCTGAGCCGGAGCATTTTAATAAACCTCTTGTTACCCACATCTTCTATCCATATGTCATTGACTTAAGCAGAGCGGTTTGTCAGGTTAATATTTTATACTTTTTGTATTTAGACTATTACTTAGCTGATCTATAACAGGGGATTATATTCAGGGATAGGAATATTGAGTGGCGCTTTTTTTTTTCCCCACGTGCTTGTCTCCAAGACAACTAGATGACTGTATTTAAAAGAGCACAAAGACCAGAACGAGTAGCTCATCCAAGTCTTTTAGCAAGTGAATGCTCTGCGGTTTTGCATTTTCAGGCAGGCCTTTCACTCTATCCCCCTGACATTTTCCACCTCGGGCTCTGATGGGTGGGAACTCCAACTGGGAGCCCAGCTGATAATTGCAGCTATTAAGCTGCTGCTAGTGTAACTCCAGTTCCCTTTTGTTTCTGGTTTTATCTAGTCTAGCTGGAGAGTTTCACTCGTGATAGTCATATTTAAAAGCCACAATGATATTCTTCCTTTTTCCCCTTTCTATCAGGGCTGGAGATTATTAGGTACATCCTCTCTCCAGTTCAGCCTGCTTGCAGAGATTTTGTAAAGCACACAGTAGCTTGTGCTTTTTGGAATATTTTTAATAAAATAAAATAAATATAAATAAATAACGCGTGGCCACAACAACAGATCCCTGGCAATCATAAATTAGCAATACAAGCCGCTGGCAGCCGTGCAGAAAGCCCTTGTGCTGCAGTCTCAGACAGAACAGCAGACAAGCAGAGGTTGCAGCTCACTATTAACCAACCACGATCTACCATTAATCTGACTCTGCTTCTGAAATTCAGCTCAGCACTCCCTGAATTTCCTCTCCCTCCCTGGCTCTGTCAAGAATAACATTGTGTACTGGAAATGCAATGCTTGAGTGGTCAAGCTTCATTGCTCCCATGTATATTTTTTGGCCTGATAATTACATTAGGGATGTAAAATACATAATGTAAGTTTCCTGTGAGAATTTGCCCCTGAGCTAAGTGCTATCACATGTCATGGGAGTTTCAGTGTGTGTTCAATGCAAAACCCCAAACCTGTCCAAACAACATATTTAGATGGGCACTGCAAGAAAGATTGTGCTGTTCAGCTATAGATGAAGCTCCTTGCAGCTCCAGGAGATAGCTGCATTTGATGCCTATGAGGTGCCAATTTTTATTAAGACCATTTCATTCCTTTGAACATGAGAAGCACAAACTTTTATGATTCAGATAACCTTTTGGGGGTTTCATATTTCAGAAGGATAGTAGCTTTATGTAGACTCAAAAAAAAAAAAAATCCAGCAAGCCATTTCCATCCTCTCCCTAAAATGATTTGGTTTGCTTTGTTTCAAACAACTCCTTCTGTACTTAACCCTATTTGTGAGCTCCACATTACCAAATTACTCAAAGTGGAGTGCACAGTACTCTTCATGATTTCATGTGCTGGGACTTCTGAAATTTCACATCTTCTTCGGATCAGTTAATCTAGTTATGAAGACAAACTTAGCTGTTAGATACATGTTGCAGACACCTTACTGGTATGAATCCTGACTGTAAATATTCCCATAAAAGAGATTGTTGTGCTAATGTGATTTGCAGGGAAAATGAAGTATTGGCAGTCCTCAGTGCAGCATTTTGGTGAAGCAAAATGAAAACCTGAGTCCTTTGTAAGGCTCAGTTGAAGTTCTTTGGGAGGTTATAGAATGCAAAAACACGTTAATTAAATTGTCAATAAAATGAAATAAATAAAATAACTGTAAATGTATGAAAAATGCCTCCTACTAGCCATGCCCAACCTTTTCTTTCTCTTTGTAACATTAGAAATAAATCTCCAGCATTTCAGGACACAACCAGAAATATAATGGTTTTTGGAGGTTGGGAAGAAACAAGGAAATACTCCCATCAAAATCTAGTTTTGACAGAAAATATATTTTGGAAATAGGTATCTTTCTTCCCATGTTCCATAGAAGGCCTTGTTTTTCTCACATATATACTGTAAAATCTGCATATCAAAAAGGTTCCTTCAAACAAATTCTTTCAATCTCACTTTAAAGAGGAATAAAAATTTTAAGGAAATGCTGGGAATAGTAAACAAACATTAAAAAACAATGCATATTCCTCCCATTTCCCTGACATCATTCTGTTTGGAAATAGACATATCCTCAGCCTCTAGGCTGGGTCACTAAAAAATAAGAATATAAAAACAGGCCACTTTTCATTTCCACCAGCTTCTGCTTCAGACTCTTGTCCAAGGGAACACAGTTCTCTCCTCGTTCAACAGGAAATAGGAAATATGAAATAGGAAAGCTGAAACAAAGCCAGAAAATAAGTTGAGGTAAAAGTTGAGATAAAACTGATGCAGAAAAATAATTTAAAAATATTAAAAAGTTAGGAAAAGATTGTGCCTGCCTTTTCTGTCTTTATGCAAGATATAAAATAGCTAAGGTGAGTAAAACAAAGGAGAGGAAGGGAAGTAACAGGGGAGTCCCCAGTTAAGCTGTCTCAATGGCCCCTGGTGCACACAATGGATCACTGGATGAGGCTGAGCTGAGGAGTCCAGGATCAGGACAGTGCAGGAGATGAGCTCTTCCTCAGGGGGTCATGGTCCTTCATGGATGTTCTTGGACATGGACAGAAAAGAAAAATTTTGAGGTGCAGCATCATCCAGCCTCATCCAGTTCCTTATCCAGAAGAAGGAGAGAAAGGCTGGGAGATTTCTTTTCCCTGGCACTGCTGCTTAATTATTTTCTCTGGTGATGACCTATCAAGCTGCCTGAAATTGTCATGTACCACAAGGATTGCAAGTATGACAGACGTCCATGTGAGTCTTGAAGCAAAGATCTTTTCCCATATACTAATCATCTGAAGGGATGTGGTCTTCATCATCTACACAACTGAATATTTTGAAGCCCCTTTTTTGCTTAGGTGGAACTCTGAATATATATGTCATTAAAATTTACACCAAAAAGCCCTTGGATTTCACAGTGATTGGGATAAAAAATTTATGCATACACACATGTTTTCTCTTCTACATCAGTAGTAAGAAGACATTTTTGGTATCAAACACCACCATTTTCCTTATCCTCTTCTGATTTTTCTCACCTTTGCAAAAACGTAGAAGGATTGTTTTGCTTGTTAGCAAGTTTTACAGCTGGGATCAAGCTGAGTAAGGGAAAATTCAGACTGAATCCTGAATAAAACTTCCTGAAAGTCAAAGCTTTAGACTACATAATAATGTCCCAAGGGAATGGAACACCTCAAACAGCTATGACTTTGAAAACTAGACTGGAAAATGCACTAATAAATATTCTTTATGAATTCTTTTCTATTATCATGAGGGTGGATGAGGAGAACTACCAGTTCTTTTCCATGTCTAATTTCTCAAGTTCTGAGAAGCATAAAAATAGGCAGTTGAAGAAGCTCAGAACCAGGGCAGTGCTAAGAAACACAAACCGCTTGTTTATTCTAGGATTAATCTTAAGTGGTGTCAACTGTTTTATAGTTCCAAAATAATTGTGGGCAAAAAAACGATTTCTAGGTTCATAAATCCCCATCACTGATATAGTCAATTGAGGTAAAAAAGGTCTTTCATGACATTTGCACTGCTCATTTTTTCTGTCTCACATTTCTCAATGGACCTGAACTTCTGCTATTCATATAGACAGTGACTTATTGTATTATTTTATAATAATTTATAGTTTATGTGCAGAATTTTTCAGTTGTGCTATCAAATAAGCTTTACATGCAAGAACACTCTAAACCCTGATGCTTAAAGTGCCAGGAATCCCTTAAATAAAGTAATTCTCATTGCTTATGACATGATAAATTCAATTGTTACTGTTTAACTAACTTCATCCTGAAAAAAATGTTTTGCTCCATGGCTGCTTTATACAGCAAGTTCTGCAGCTGTGACAGTTGTAGAGCTTGGAAGGATGGGACCAATGCACTGCCTTCCTTTGAGCTACCAGCTCTAATTGTCAGCAAATCCATTCTATCTCAGTGACCTGCTGGTCAGAGTGGTACTGAAGCACATCACTCTGAATGACAAATGAGGAGAAACAACAAGGGTAGAGATGCAGACAGTGGGTATAAGCTGAAAAAAAGCTACTCATTTATCATGAAATCTCACAGTCAACTCTTCTGTAAAGTATTCAAAGAAAAGTGACTGTGAGCTTGTTTCAGTGATCAAAAATATGTAACTTCATGTAGTTTGCTCTAAAACAAGAAATTATTCAAATATATCTGCAATTACTGCATTGTTAATTCATAACTATTGAAAACACAAATGCAAAGAAATGTCTGTTTCTGTAGAGAATATTAAATGTCTTAACTCTTTTGGAAGACATGGAATAGGAAAAGATCCCAGTAGTTTCTAAATAAATTAGTTTCTGTTTTAAGTCCCTAAGTTTTAAGATTTCCAGATAGATCTGTTTTGGTCATTCATTAGTACAGAAAAGTGTTTTATTTTGGTTCTTTAGGTGTAATAAACTAAAACCGTAAGGAAGAGAGATTGTGAGATTGATTGATTTTGCTGTATTTATCAAAATAGTCAATCCAGTACTGGAAACACGATGAACAGACACAACCTCAACCTTGTCCGATCTGAGCAGGCTGAAGCAGGGACAGCACTATTCCCAGTCTCTCCAGTGTAACAAATGTCACCCTGAATAACTGGACTCTTGCAAAGTCTTTGCAAGGGATGAGTTCCTTCTGTGTCTTGGAACTAATCATTCATCAGTTTTAAGAAGTATTTCAAACTACAGGTGACCTTACAACCTCAATGGCAGTGCATCTTTCCTTTCTAAGCCACTTTTAGAGAGGGCTACCTGGACTTGAAATGCGCTGATTTGCTGTAGCAGAGGCTGCTCAGGTCAAACTCAAACTTCTAGAAAGTCAAGTTCTCTCCATTAGCAGGTCCAAATATCTATGAAGGACCTGATCCCACCACCACCTAAGCTTCCCTTCCCTCTTTTGTCAGAACGACCATTCAACATTCTTACTATGTTTCCCCATAAACATATGTAAAATCCTTTGAAGCACCCAGAAAGTGGTCTACTGAAATGCAGAAAATACAAAAAAAAAAAAAAAAAAAAAAGGCATCCCAGACTTCAGGACCCTGACTAAGGAATATTTCTCATTTAAACTAAGATATGTAATTTCAGGTACATGAATGACTATGCTGGCAATGGAAGTATTGCAAAGAAATAAATTAATCTTTCACATAGTTAGGACTGAATACAACAGACCCAAACTGTCATCTGAAACTCTATGCAAAAATCAACTTGATGCCAGTACATATCATGAAGCAGAGATAAAACACATTTTCTCATCATATTATAAGAAAGGAGCCTGATCCAACAAGAAATGTCATTTACGAATGTTCTTACAGTAAGTACCAGGGCAGCATATTATAGTAATCCATATCTGAGGCAATAAAAACATATCACAAGCTCTACATCGTACAGGAAAAGCTCCAGTTTTCATGAAGGAACACATAATTAAAAGAAACAAATTCATCAACTTTTACTACCTGACTATCCATGAACCTGATAAAGAAGGTGGACGGACTGTATTTTTCCTTCAAGGAAACTTCACTGTCATTGCCCTCTTAATTGATTTGGAAAAAAAAATATTTTACTTCATATTCAAGTTCAGCTGTTTATTGTAATTAGTGGCAGTAGTAGCAATATATACGAACCAAGTAACAATAATAATGCACAGGAAAAAATAAATTAATTTCATACAGAATTAGGGAGAGAGGGAAAGATAAATAGAAATAGATGTAAAGCTTCTTGGAAGAACATGCAATTAATTATCTAATATTTTTTCTCACTATTTTACAGTACAAATAACCAAAAAGGTTTATATAATCTAACCATCAATGCTAATAAGCCTGTAAACTTGAGCACTGTAAAATATGGATTTGAATACATTAAATTCTACTTACGTGTTTGACAGGATGCTAAAATCTGACTGCATTACATCTTGTTATGAATTCACACATTACTGTCGGTCAGAAAACCCTGACACTAACCTTCATTGCTAATAGTAATGGATATGGGTGATTTTAATAATAAAGTGTGTATGCTCATTATTTTTCAGTGAGTCTGTGGAAAGAAATTTGAGATCTTGAAATATGACAACAAATGAATACATATGCATTAGGAAAATGCAACATCCCTGAAGGTTGAAGGAAACAGTTTCAGCAGCATCTGAAATAAATTGTATGTATAACTTCCACAACTGTAAATGTGAACAGAAATACAAAAGATCAAAGATTTCAGTGCTGTGTATTACGTGCAGCAACACTGAACTTCCCACCTAGAAGCAGAATAACAATAAATGTGTTTCGAAGTCAAGTGTGTTTCTGTGAGCTTTCTAGCCAAAAGTTACACAGAGCCAAAAACTCACCTGAAAGCTGAAATATCGAGTGAAGACTTCAAGGTCCCTTTTCCAAAGAGGGGAGCAAAGTGGGGAATTTTGTTTTAGCCCTGTTTGTTTATGAGATACAGAAGATAAAAGATCAGGACTTAAAACTACACCCTTTTCAGTTCTCATGACAGAAACATCCTGGAAAATATTCCATATGTGCCTAAGGATTTTCATTCTATAGCACTTGTGGCTTATGCTGTAAGTGCTGCTGCACTAATGCTGGCACCTTTCTGGTGACTGTTTTGGACTGCAGCTAGTGCAACAGGTATTAGCACTTGATAGAAGAGACAGAAAACATTGGTTATGGTGAGCTTAATAAAAGAATTAAGGAAAGATACAATCATGTAGAGTGATTCTGCAGATGGTCTTGAGAAACCATCTAGCCAATTCACCTGTTGTAAGGCAAAATGTCATTCTCCTGTCACTCTTAGCCTACACTTGCCTGATATGTTCTTAGAAACCTTTGCTGTGTGCATATTCTTCAATCTTTCCAGCCTATTACTTTTAATGCTGCACTGTTCCTAGAAAGCTTTCCCAAATGCTTGAGCTTTAGTTTCTATCACTTTTACTGTGTTTGCCAAGGACACAAAGAAATTTATTTTTCTCTTTCTTTTCACAGCCACATATTGCACATTTAAAAATTGTTAACAGGTCTTTTTTTTTTCAAATTAAGCAATCCCATTTATGTCAGGAAATTGTTGTATATCATGCAACATGGTCATAACTCTCATAATTTCTGCAGCTCCCACCTAAACTATCTGGGTACTTGTATTCCTTGCAGTTCTGTGGCCAAAGCTGAATAGTTGTTTGGTTAAAGCTTTAGGAGTTCTGCAGACAATACCAAGAGGATGTAATCTGTTTCACAGACTATGCATGCTTCTGTTAATGTGCTCCAGAATGATACTAGCTTTGTCCACAACATCATGATGTTTAAAGTTTCATGAGTATTTGTCCTTGTCTTTCCCTGGAATATAATAGCTGAGGTGTTTGCATTCTGATGTTTCATCTCAAATGAGATAGATTTATTATGTTTTGCATTGTCTTCTCCTGGAAATCACTCCAACTTGCCATGAGTTCAGAGACCAAATCACATTACTAAAATGTTAGCTGACCTTTCCATATTGTATTTGTTTGCACTTGTTCTCACACTGCAAAGCTATGACCACTTTATGTGCCTACAGACTGCTATAATGATAAACTCAGTTGACTATAGTAGGTAATTGTTACAGTAACAGTCTTTGATAATATAGATTATTTCTGGGTTATGTGAATAGCTTCTGAGAATTCTGAATCTTTAAAAAATATTTACTATTCAGAAAGATGCAGTGATGACTGAACAATTGTAAATTATTAATTACTTTCTATTTCCTTGTTTTTTGTCACATCCCACTGATCTGAGAATGACTTGGCACACTCAGGGCAAACCTTAGAGGGTGAGTATGATGAAATCCCATAGCCCCTATTTCCACAAGTTCCACAAGAGGATGAAGATTACTGCAGTGGCCTCAAATATAGCCAGAAGATGTGGTCACACAAAATAACAGACACACACCAGCTCCTATGGAGAACAGTACTCACACACTAGACTTGCCTCCAGCCATGGCTTTTGCCTCATGTGAGACAGAGGACCTGGGAGGGGCCACAACACTTTCCTAGCGCACAGTCACAGCAAGCATGTGGCCTCAGCTACTGCAATCCCTTTCTCAGACATCCTTCTGAAAAGAGCTATGCCCAGGTATGTGGGCCACACAAAGGATCATGCATGCAAAGGCAGAATGGAAGAAAGGATACCTCATGGCGTGTGCTTAGCAAATCTGTCAGGCACTGCCACTCCCCATTGCTACAATGGGCACTGAAGTGTTGAAGCTTGGTACTTGCATTTCCTTTCTTCTTAATTTCTTTAATTTAATCCTTCAAAGGTGTACAGACTCCAGTTAGAGTCACACACATTATACTTCCTAAATGGATGACAAAACATTTAAAACAGAGGGATTATAAATAAAAAGTAACAAGAACAGTGAATAAATACCATGATTCTCCAAAAAATAATAAACAAAATTCATTTTGCCAACATAGTTCTTCACAAATATGGGAAATCAGACATTTCACATAGGGATTTTCACACTGAATATTTTCTGCTAATATATGTGTACTTTTGTCCAAGATGATAGGTGGGCAGTTTAATTTAAATTGAAACTAAAAAAAAAAGGCCAAAAGATTTTTCTGAAGTTAGACAGAATCTGGACCTGAATTATCTCAGTCAATAACACCATCATTTGAAGAATGACCCTTTTTATTCATCTAACATACACAAAAAAAAGACACTATGGATTATAAAAGTAATATTAATTTTTTTTCAAGGTGTGAACTCTCTGCCACATTTTATGTATGAGTATTGACAGACTGAGAGATTGACTTATCAGATTTCCCAAACCTGGAGATTTTCAGTGCAGGCTAAGTTTCAATGCTCTAAGATTTTATCTGTATTTTTAATAGTCTAAAATATTGTCTATATTTGTATACATTTCAGCACAATAAAAGCAGACCAATGGATCAAAGCCCTTGCTGCTCAAGGCCCTACATCTGCACCACATGTGGCCCAGGGGCTTTACTTTGGACTAAATTTAGTCTAGACTGAATATCACCACAACACATATGCTTTGAAGCTGTCCAAAGGCTCAGTCACCACTTTGAAACCTTATGTTCCATCAGAGAATGAAGCAGGCTCAGTGCTTCTTGTGTCCTTTGCTCCTAAAGGAATCTCATGGACTTGCCCTGGAAACAGAACCGGTGTGCATGACATGGAGCTGATCAGGGGTCCTGCATCAAAACCTCTCTCTTGTAGTCCAGCTTGTGATCAGGAATGCAGAGCAGTCAGCTGAATCTGCAATTAGGCAATTTCAAGGTGTTTGTTTTGAGTAATCTAAAAAAAGAAATCCCACAGTAAGAGCTAAATTTTCGAAAGACACTGTTCTGATGGAATGTATGCTGCTGAAACCTTGCTGCAGATTGCATTTGCAATTTTGCCACTACACTGAAGGACAGGATCAGCTGATCTTAGAGTCTGAAGGTGCTATGATACCCACTGAGAGGGAATCTTCATACTAGATTTACCCTGGAGTTGTAAACTTTGGAAGACTGACCCAGGAATTCCAAATGTAAGAAGGAGAATGAAGATCATAAAAGAAAGCTGACTTTACAAACTTCTGACCATGTATTCAAGACTATAAACTCCCAATAGCCTGGATTCACCCTGAGGGTTCCTGGGAGATCTAACCTTCTTGCTAAGGATCCAAGAACTACAGTCAAGTCAAATCTGAGGCTCATAAATTATCAAGTTTGCATTGCATGTTGCCTTGAGGTCTTGGGTGTAGAGAGGATTTACCAGTGACCCAGTTGCAAGTCCATGTTAAAACACTGCAGATCTTGGAGTGAAGAAATCCTTTGTGGGAAGGAAATGTGAAAAAATCCTTGAACTACAGGCTCCACAGCTTTGGAAAAATCACATTGAATGTAGGAGGTGTCAATGAAGAGTATCAGATTGCCATTTTCTAACAAAAATCACATTTCTGTTTTTTTTTTTTAAATTTACAATTCTTCATGTGCTTCTAGAAGTATGGTAATGGGGAAAAATAATTAAACAAAAATCACTGCTAGGGTCTACATTTGAAACTGTTAGTCTGGAATATTCCTAAAAGGACACAAATTGTATATTCATACCATCCCTTTGCTACTTTAACTCCCCACCCGCATACAGTATGCCAGGCTGTTCCTGTGTAGTGATGTGTCCCTGCCTGTGTGCTGTAAGACTATATTAATACACATATCTATAAGAAAAGGCTGTGACGGTTGGAGCCAGAGAAGGGAATATTTGTGCCTCCACAGAGCTCTGCGGGGAGGGACTGCTAAGAAACGGTCCAGAAGGTTCTTTGTGACAGTCAAGTTCAGGAACCGAAATTAGTAAACTGCCATTTATGTAGTAGCAAAATGAACTATTCAATCTGCTGCGTGGACTGAAAGTCTAATTTTAAAAGTCTAGCTTGCCTGAGGAGCCCCATGCAAAATATTCATTAAACAAAAGGCAGTACTATGTATTACTGCCTGGATGGATGTCTTGGGAGGGGCTGTCTGATACAAAGCGCCATGGCTGTCCCAAAAACGGTGGGTAACAGCAAAACAAGGGTCTGTTTCCCTGTTTTATAAATATTTTGGAAAAGTAATTGGTCTCTCCCTCATGCCTCATTCAGAACATTTTTGCTTGAATACCATCAGGCTCCCCAGCAAGGTCTGTGCTTGGGATGTAGGAGGCAGCTTCAGCCCTGGGGCCACATCCAGCTGCCTTTCAGGACACAAGTCCTCAGCTGGACCCTGCAGACCAGGGAGGAGGTAGAGCCCTGCTCGGTCATGGGGCCCTTCTCTGTCCCTGTTCCCAGAGGCCAGGGCAGACATAGGGGTTTCAAGGTGTCAACTCATGGCCTGAGGGTGAAGGGACAAAGCTTCTCCCTCTTTGACTTTGACAAGACACAGTAGAGTGCATCTGAGCATCCCTTCTCACCGAAACTTCTGTCTAGCTCAGCATTTCCCTGTAAGAGAATCCACCCTGGTGCATCAGCACTTTTCTGAAACAAAAAGATTTCCCTGAAAAATTTCTGATTGGCCAGTTATGAGCATCAGCATCAGTAATGTGCTCCTCCAAGCCAGCAGCCAGCAAATTATGTTTGTGTGTGTCAGCTAGAGAAAGGTGTAATTTGTACATTGCATGGCAGTTCGTCCTCCAGACAATAAAAGGAACAGTACTTCAGTGGTTAGCAAAGCACCCTAGCTTGTAATTAAGGAAATGTGACTTGTCCTAATGTGCCTCTGTGATGTAGGAGCCTTTTGTCACACTTTCATGTCATGACTCAGGTTCTTGCCCTGTGGAAAATTCTGTGCAGGTCATCCACAAGCTCCTTCCCAAGCTAAAGTCAGATTCTGCCCTGTAAGGAAGAATTGCAAGCAACAAATAAAATGCTTCACAGTACTTTCTGTTATGGTTGGCTGTTTTTTAAATGTAATGCCAGTGTGAAATAACTAAAACCACGACAATGTCCACAGAATGCAAATACATATAGTCAATGCAAATTCCATCAGTCAATCAACTGTTTTTTAAGTACAAATATGTACATGTAAATAAACATTTAGATTATTCATATGAGTAGCAGGCTCTGAATGAATTCGGAAAACCTTTACTGAGAAACTGCTTAGAATCTGCTGCAGTAAAAGTTACCAGATGCATGTGTAAGTTGCCCCAGTGAGATCAGGTTCAACCATCTTTAGTTTATTTGCTCATGAATAGCAAAGGAAGGAGATTTAAATCTTCATTGTTACTTCAGTAAAGTCTAATTAACTTCCCTGCTTCCTCTGAGAAAAACAGCTGCCCCCAGACAAACACGTATGGATAACATCACCCAATATCCTGAAGAGCTTTGGGGATTTGCAATGATTTCAAAAGTGGGGTCGTTTCTCTCTTTCTCTGCTCTCATCCCATGTCATATATCTTAGCCAAACACCAAGGGGGAAAAAATTAAGTAAGATGCCATTCAGAGATGTTTGCATGGCTCAGCCTGTCCAGGCAGAGGAGATAATTGTCAGAGATACACAATGCAGCCTCTGGTCCTTAAGGTGAATGCTTCTCTTCCATGATTCACTGCTGGCTCTGCTAAATGAAAAATTCCTGACTTTGTTCCTGGCTACCACTTACTGCCTTCTGCCAGTATCTTCTGTGTCAGTTGCAAGTCCATCTCCATTTGAAGTGAACCAAACTTGGACCTGAAAACACTTGCCTGAAAGCACAGTTTGGCACGTTTAACTGTGCAGCTCAACAAACAGACCACACTCCTCAAATCTGTTTCCATTTCAGCCTACGTTTGTGCCAGAAAGTATTCACCTGGAAGTCAGCAGTGCATTGAAATACTCAAATCAGTCTGCTGCAGGGCATTTATAGTCTCTATTTAGTGTAGGACAACACACCAGAGAATGTGGCTTCAGGCATTGCCATCGCAGCTCCTTTTTTCTGCTTTCCATTCCTTGTTGTGCCCCAATAAGAAAAGCAATTTTTTTGAATTCAGTAAGGAAGGCCTCACAAGTGATCTTATATTTTACTGCTGTTAAGTTCTTTGGCTGCCATAGAAAGAGCAGAACTACATTAGTGAGCCTAATTTTTAAAATATAATTTTTTTCATATTCCAGACCTGAAAAATAGTCATGATTTAACTAACCCCAGACAGCAGCCAATCACCACATAGCTGCTTGGTCACTTCTCCACCAGCAGGACTGGGGAGAGAATCGTAAGGGTAAAAGGTAGAAAACTTGTGGGTTGAGATAAAGACAGTTTAATAGGGAAAGCAAGGGTTGTGCATGCAAGCAAAACAAAACAAGGAATTAATTCACTGCTTCCCACAGGCAGGCAGGTGTTCAGCCATCTCCAGGAGAGCAGGGCCCATCACGTGTAATGGTTACTTGGGAAGACAGACACCACCACTTCAAATGTATCCCACCTTTTTCCTCCCACTTAATATATGGAGCATGAAGTCATACAGTACGGAATATCCCTTTTGTCAGTCTGGGTCACCTGTCCTGGCTGTGTTTCCTCCCATTCTCCCAAGCACCCTCAAATTCCTTGCCAGCATGGCAGTACAAAAAGCAGAAAAGGCCTTGGCTCTGTGGAATCACTGCTCAGCAATAACAAAACCATTTCTATATTGCCAATCCTGTGTTCAGCACAAATTCAAAATATAACCCTGTACTAGCCACTATAAAGAAAACTAACTGTACCTGAGACAAAACTAGCACATGCTCCTGACTTAAACTTTACCATAAAAGTAGTTCTGCAAGGAGAAAATAGCTCAGAAAGCAGCACTTGTTTTATGATGATTTGAGAGGTAAAAATCATAGCTTTTTAAAAAAGTATAAATTCCACCTAGTCAAATTATCTTGACCCCTTTGCAGTTTCAGCAAAGTTGTACTACATGACTGATGCTTCATTGTTATTCCCCTTTTACACTGCGCACTCATTATTAAAAACAGAAACAATAAAATGTCCGGTTCAGAAAAACCTCACTTCAACAAGTTGGACATTACCTTGTACCTGCTTATTTTGGTATTCTTCAAAATATATCTCTTAAGTTCCATCATGTTAGGCAAAGCCTAAACCCACACATAGATACACTTTGGATGCAAAATCAGTCCTCCTCACTAATATACAAAAAGTGTGTCTGGGCCGAAATGCCCACAGCATTGACAGCAGGAACGCAGCATGCTGAGAGTGCAGCTGGTGGGTTACATCCCTCAGGGACCTCTCCTGGCAGAACCTGTTGACCATGTTTGATCCCTCCTGCCAATGTACTCCTGCTTTAGCATCAAAGATTTTTGCCTGCTCCATTTTTTTGATATAATTACACATGAAGCAAAGCTGTAAGTCACACCATTGTAGTCAGCTGCATTGAAGCAGCTATTTTTTAATTTTATTTTTTTTCTGAAGAGGGGTCGTTTTAAAAGTCCCAGACAGTTGCAAGAGTGCAACTGAAAAAAAGTTGTAATGTGGGGGTGGGAATGATGGATGGGGAGTAATCTCGTCAACCAGCTGCACCACCAAATTAAACAAAAAACTACAAAAAGCTGCAGCCTCAGGCACTTCTCAGCCTGAACTTTTCATCACAGTGGTCTTGAAATAGGAATCAGTGCCAAATCCCCAGCCAGGTGCTCCTGAAAACTTGTAGGAACACAAGCTGAGGAAACTTGGGAATTTTCAGGCTGATCAGGAAGATTCCAATAAATTTCAAACATCTCCAGGGTTAGGTAATATCAGAGAGAAGCTCTTGGTTTCTGTGACATTAACTGGAGATTGATGCTTCAATTCTGTGAGTGGAATGGGGGAGATCTGGAGCTTGTTTTCTTACTAGACTACACTGAAATAAGTATCAAACCTTTTAATGGTATCTCTGGAGCAGAATTGCACCCTTATAGCCATGGAAGGCCACATAACAAGGTGTCATGTAACATTCTTCTGGTACATCAAGCACTCTCTTGACTGGTTTAAAAATTCCAGCCATAACTCCTTAAACTTCCTGGCAGCATAGTCTGTTTCTTCTTTCCTTTTACTTTTTGTTGGTTTTTGGTTTTGTTTTGATTTGATTTGGTTGTGAGTTTGGTGGTTTTTTGTGAGGGTTTTTTGAGGGGTTTTTTGGTTTATTTGTTTTTGGGGGATTTTTGTTGTTTGGTTCTTTTTTCCTCCTGAGAGTGGCCATTCTATACTTTTGTAGGAAAAGCAGAAGTTTTTGTGACATGGGTTGATATTTGAAAAAACCTTAAAGTTATCATATTAGACTCTTCCCCCCACACACACCCCCACTCCCCTCCCGCATTTCTCCAGGAGATTCTTTCTGCTGGAGTTTCTATCTGGCTTTAGATATTTTCTAAAAAAATATCTTTTGGAAGGGGTTGTTTCTATTGAAGCACTTACTGAAATATTGTGAGCACTGATATCCTTCCTTCCTACCAAAATCTACCTAAAATTTGCCAATGTCTTTAATGGAAATCACTGCTTTCCACGTCTGACTGCATGAGTTAACCAGCCTTTCTCTGTAACTTATTTTTTTTACCTGCGATAGTAATGTCAAATGTGCCTTTGACATATCAGAAAAGTCTGGAGTATGTCTCAGAAGTGCTGCTTACTCTTTTTTTTCCAGAAAAGCCCTCAAACAAGTCTTTATGCTTACAACGGACTCCACAAGGCTTGGTAGAGTGCTCTTGTGCATTATATACCTCCCAATATCTGTGTTTCAGTCTGCTGGTGGGGTGGTTTCCCTGCAGAACTTTCCTCTTCTCCTATCTTCAAACAGTCATTATTTCTTTTTAGTGGAATTTCATCTACATTTTGAATTCATGTCTTTCTAATTCTTACCCTTGCTGGACTCAAAGCACAGATGTGTCTCTAAAGATAAGAATTTCAAAACACAAGTTGTGGAACAACAACATTTTTGAAAGTCTAACTCTTGTGTTTCATGATTAAATGAGCTCTGAACTCTTTTGAGGATGTAGGTACTCACATTGGTGGGTAAACACTGAGTCCCTTCAAGACCTCGGAGAAAGACTGGCATAGAGAAAAGAAATGAGAATTTCTACATGAACAAATTTTTAGTAGTTGATCCTGGTGTCTACTTATCAGTAGCCGTGGAAACAAACAAACAAACAAAAAAGATAAAAACAAGTGAAAAAAAAGAAGAAAAGACTGTGAGAAAATTATCATCAAGCTCTTGAATCCCATGCAACACACCAACTCAAATTTTTCTTGATAGTCTCAATTTCCCAAACATCATACTTTTATGAAGGAATAACTTTGGTAACCATAGACTAGCAGCTGTAATGAATATCAGAAATAATTAATCATATCATTATTGTGTACCATCTATAATGCTTGATGTATTATTTATGCAGGTAAAGAGATTTTTAAGGCCAAAGGTGTCATTACAATTATATAGTCTGACGTGCTTGACTCAGTAAATACAGTCTCACCCAGTAACTCCTTCTTTAGCACCATGCCTGCTTGAACTACTGTCTTTCAGAGAAGCCTCCAAACTGAATGTGAAATCTTCATGTGATGAGCAATCTACCTTGTCCCAGCAAAAATTTCTTCCAATTTCAAAGAATTAAGAGAAATCAAAAAGAAATTTGTGTTGAAAAAATTCAATGGCAATTGATGTCTTTTTAAAACAATGCTGAACACTAAACTATTAGCTTGAAAAACTTTTCTAAAATGTTTAGTTTCATTGAATTCTGTTAAGTAACCCTAAACTATTTCCTATATATAATTTAGAAAAAAAGAAAGAAAATAATTAATAAAAAATTCTTCTGACTGTCCTTTTTGCTAGAGTTTTTGAGTCTAAGAGGGTTTTTTATTTTATTTTTCACTCATAAGACAGAAAATATTTTTTGAGAACTCTAGTTCTAGCAGTTATTATTAGAAACACAGAATCATAGAATAATATATTTTGTTTGTGATCTCAGAAAATTGTCTACAATCAAGTGCTGTGAATTAAGAAAAAAGCAACAAACAAAACCCTTGTCCCCCTAGAATGCAAATCTAATTCATCACTGAAGAAGTATTTCTTTTCATATTTGTCTGCTGCTTTGCCTTCAAATTAAAAGGTCAGACATTAATGGTTGTGGAATTACTTACAGAAATATAGATTTGGAATCACTACATTAAAAATTTGGGATCTTCAGTGAGGTGGGTTATGGGAAATAATGAGAAATGGTCAACTCAGCCTGTCTGTCTCATATCTGAAGATACCAGCTCCTGCAGAAGGCTATGCAGAAAAACAACTGACCTATGGCTTCAGTTCAACTACAGCCACAGTTGACTGTCATCATAACAGAGATACCTTATCCTTTGGCCTCAGTTTTGATGGGATGAATCTAATTTACATCCATAGGTTTTCTCCTGGCACTGCAATAAGCTCACCAGTTTGTGATCCAAGGGGAAGTCTGACGTACAAATGAAGGAGACTCACGAGAATTCTGTCATGAAGGGAATTTTCCTGATGGCCAGGAAAACTCAGTTTTTAAATCTCATATTTTAAAGCCCATCTTTAAAATTTCTTTCAACCTTCCAACCAGATGTCAGCCGAAATGTCTCTTGAATCATCTTAGATTTGAACAATCAGTTCAAAGGAAAAATTTTTCTCAAAAGTATTATGATTCTACATGCATAGCATTTAATTTGATACGGTCAAATAGTTGATGTTTTTCACATGTGCAAGCGAGAAAGCTATTGAGGACATCTATCTTCAATTCAGTAATGTTATTACAGAGGATGATGTCATTCCATGTATGACCACCTCAGAATAGTCTGTGATTCTGCGATCATTGGTATGGTTTTCCAGTTGTATTTTGGGTAGTTTCTTTTGGTTTTCAATTAATATTATAACATTGGTATTATTAAAAGTGGTGTTAACTCCATACTCACAGAACTGTATATACATGTAATACCTTCCATCCAAGTATCCTGAAAAATAAATGGTTAAGCTTTGTTTTTCTTCTTGAGAGAAATATCCCTACTTCAGCAAGGAGTAAATGGAGCATATTAAGGTTAACAGCAAAAGGTTAGTCGTGTCTCAGAGACAGGATTCTTCTGACCAAATGTCAGAGATACCATCACCTCTTGGTTCTCACTCATCACCTCCACCTCCCAATACATATATCCAAATTAAATAAAATTAATAATGGTTTAAAAACATATTTTTCCCATAGTTAAAATATGAAACTGATATTTTTATTGTATATATCAATGTTCAAAATGAGAAAAGACAGAATTAAAGTTTTCTGGATTCTTGAAAAATGCAATACCCACTGTGTCATTCTACATTTTACAGTCAAACATTTCCTGAATGGTTACTTATAGGCTTTTAAAAATTCAGCCAGATCATTTCCAGATGCCTGGCACTCCTGCTGTCTGTGCTTCCTATGCATATCATATAGAAGACTTTAAGGTTTTCTACTGTTTTCTACATTTCTGCCGGCACTGTTTGAAATACTGTTTGCATTTTTTTTTTATCCCTCTAATGTCTTCACGTATGAGGTAGATGAGAAGCTAGGAGGCAGCATATTTGCTTTCCTATGCAGCTGCTCTTTGAGCAACTCCACAATGAGATGCCAGTCATGTGCCAGAGCACTGCAAACTCCACACTTCTCCCCTCTCAGTGATGCTTCTGTGTCACTGCTGAGGAGACTCCAGGAACAGAAAGGCCTGGCAAAAACTTCAACTTCCAATATATGACTGTGCATTAGTACAAAGTTTAAAAAGAAAAAACCAAACAAATACAAAGAACAAACAAACAAGCCTCCAAACTCTCTAGCATGTTCCTTACATGTTTCACAACTGATCTTATTTACTGTTGGGTTTTTTCCATCCTTTCATTTCAGGTATACTGAATTTCGTGGTATTATTGAAGCTTGCCTTTAAGAAACAGTGTGTACACCTTATTTTCTGCATCTGAAAAGCAGGTGTTCTCAAGCCAATCTGAATATTTTGAGCAAATCCCTGCTTTGAAATGCAAATGAATTTGCAATGTCTGCATAGTTTGAGATAAAGCAGTTAACAATGAATTAATCCTTGCTTTATGCATTTCATTATGAAGAGACTATGACCAGACCAACAATATATTTGGAACATAATAGAGTCGTGCTAAACAGGTAGAGACTCTTTATACAAACTGAGCACTTACAGTTACAGTGCTCTCATTTTTGAGGACTGCATAAAATAACACAATAGGCCCAATATATTTTTTTGTGTTTGCCCCAAAAGGTGGTACATAGTTACAGTCTAGCCTTATTACTGAATCAAAGAGTCCTGGAGGTACTAAAACACTGTTGTGTGAAGAATTTTAAAGAAAAATTAGTTTTAAATGAGAAAAAAATACAGGTGGCATTTTAAATTTAAAAGATGGTTCCAAAACCATGAGAAATTCACCTGCTCTGAAAATTTTGATAATTGATGATAAATACAAAAAGAAATATTCTCTAAATCTGCAAAGGTCTGAATGTTTCATTCCACCAGGCAATGTATTTGGTTCAGGTTTAGTCTTCTGTGCTTGATGGAACGAGGGTGTTGCAGTAACTGAAGCAGAGTTATGGCAGTCGGTGTGAATGATGGGAGAAACAGATCTGTAGTGCACCGGTGTCTAGTGATCTTCAGCCATGCTGCTCTGTCTCTTCTGGGACTCTGTAGTGAAGGAAATACCACTGAGTAGCTTTAACACTCCTGCGCACAGAGGACAGAGCACTTCTGGGGGGTGAAACCTTATTCTGAAGACCTGGAGAGGACTTGCTGAGATTGATTCTGTGGGATGAGGGAATAAGGAGATGTGTAGGAAACAGATTGCAGGTGACTCCTTTGTAGCCCCACTCCCACTGGGGCTGCTCTAGGTGTGATGCCCCTCCTAGCCCTAAGCCTATCCCAAAGCCTACCTAGGGGCAGGGCTAAGCCTTAGCCATGGACCCCTTCTATGTTGCAGTTGAGAAATATCTCAGGAAGGAATTTAACTGCAGGCTTGACCTTCCCTTGGCTCAAATTTAAAATAGAAATGCGCACATCCCATACAGATATATCACAGTTCAATTAAGAGAGGACTAAGTCTAGATAAATAGGTGAGGGGGAAAATTTCTGAATAGTTTGCAGGAAATGAAACTTTTTTAAACATTTTTTTAAACAATATAATTCTGTTATACCTCCCCATAACTCTGGAATAACTCTGTAAGGCACGGTCATAAATGAAGAGTTTGCTTGTTAGATTCTATTTTATGTTCTGGAGTTTAGTCTTAGCTAGTCAATGGTGAGATGCTGTACAACTATTTACTGAAATATAGTGGTTTTCTTCCCATTAGGGCAGGGTTTTTTCCTCATTATATTTTGATGACTTATATTCATGATCTGCAGACTACTGAAGTGGAGGACTCCAGTTTTTCCTGTCTCTAATCACTGTAGTACATAATAACAGATGGCAGCATTCCTAAACTGCCTTGTTCACCAAATGGTATGAGATAAATATCTAAATGATTTCATCATCATGATTAATAATAATTGTTATCAAGAACTATGAATGGATTTTTGACTTCATATGATATAAACCTCTTGACCTACATTTTTGGAATTGCGAGCAGTTCTGGTTGCCTTCAATTTTAAGGCAGACTGTAAAGACTCCTGAGTTTCAGACCAAACTTAGCAACATGTGTTTGAAGATTAGGCTGCTTTAAGGGATATTATGCTAGTCTAGCAAAATTACTAGTTGTTTTTTAACATGTAGGTTCTCATAACATAGTTTGGCTTTTTTTCAGTTCAGGTATTGGTACTTTTTTCCTTATACATGATAGAGATGAAATATAAAATTGCATAATGTTTCAGAAAAGCTTATTCATGCTTTTATCATGAGATATCTGAACTATATATGGTTAAAATGGAGAGGCTAATTTCTGCACTGTCTGATGAAGACACAACAAAGCAGAGCAGCAGTGACAGAAGGAGAGTGAACATTTTTCTGTGCTGACTCTTTTATTTCTCTACAGTAATAAACTGTATTACTGACCTGAAGAGACTTTGTGGGTTCAGAGGTTACTAGAATGCAATCAATATTGGATTTGAGGTCCTCTTTCCAACTGAGAAATCAGGATTCAGAAGAAGCTGAGCAAAGATCAGGTTGTCTACTGCAGCTTCATGGGCTGGCAGACCAATTATTCCAGTTTAAATGGTAAAGCAAACTCCTAATATTGATACATTTTATAAAAGACAGAGTTTGCACATTTTCTTTGTTCAGAATAATCTTTAAGATGTAGAACAAAGGAATTACTTTCAAAAGATTCTCATTCACAAGCTACTTCTCAGAAAATTATCTTGCTGCCTGGCAGTACTAATGAGACCCAACATTCAATTTTTTTCAAGGTCTTGAAGACAGTGTCCTCATGTGTCCCAGAAGAAAACCTCGTTTAAAAATTAATAAAGAAAAATTTACTTAACTTCTACAGGTGCTGTGTCAAAGTCCTTATCTAGCTTTCAAGAATTTCAAAGCCAATCTTTTTAAATTTTGTTTTAACAAATTTTCACCACTGATAATCATAGAATGAAAACAGTTATATCAGAATAGGGAAAAAATGTGTTCAACAATGCTTCAAAAGCATTTAAAATCGAGGTTTCTTTCAATATTTCTTAAAGACGCTGTATCCCTGTGTAGCACACCAAGACAAGTAAGAGCAAGCAAAAGAGTGACATAGCTAGCTGTAAACAGCTGTTTCTGGTTAAAAAGCTTAAAGTTCATTGACCATGTTGAATGTGAAGATGACTGTAAAGTGCTGGAAAAACTTCAGGAAAATTAACTTCCTGAAAACTTCTAATTAAGGTAGTCTACAAAATGAAATTAGTGGAGCTGCCATGAATTAGGAATTATTATTCCAAATTAGGAATGACTCATGTTGGTCTTATATATTTATATAAGCGAAAGGAACACGGCTACCTTAAATCATCACATTCCAAATTAATTGAGTTCAAGAGGAAACTGAATAAGTACTTGAAAGAAAAATTGATTAAGGGAAACTGAACAGCCAAACTGGGCTCAAAACACTCCCTAAACTTGAAAGTAGTCAGAAGCTAGGGGAATATTAACAGGCAGATTTATATAGACCTAATCTTTCTTTTGTTCTTGTTCATGTTTTTATTCTTCCTCAGGCATGTTTGTAACTATTTTGATTTTGTTATAATTGTTCTAGTTTACAAGCTGTAACTGATCACTTTTGCTATGTTGTCTACAAGCCTAGAACTACAATGCATGTAGAGGTATATGTATTGTATTCCTAGACTTGTACATTAGGGGTACTCATAAATAAAGACCATAAAGAGCTTTAGATTAAGCTCTGCATTCTCTAAAAATCAGATTCCCAATCCCTCTAGTGCAGTTGATGTCAAAGGATCTGCAAAAGCCATTGGGCAACTTAACTATCTGAACATGAGACAGCTGGTTGTGTCCTTGCCATGTCATGACAAGTTCCAATGTAGCCCACCTCCAGTTTGAGATAAGGAAGTTCATATTGACTCAGAATGCCAAGGCTCTGCTTTCCGAGCAGCCATACACTAGATGCTTTGACCAAATGGTACCAAAGGGATACCTTAAGGTTTCATATACAAGATGACCCCTGGGAATAGCTGGGTGTTGCTTCCAGCACTGTCTGTCTAGAGACAGTGCCTTTGGCCACAAAACAATTGAGCCTTTAACTCTTCCTCTGTGTTCTGCAGGGAGTTCTATCCCTGCATTTAGCAGCTTCTTAAAGTGCAAGGCTCAAATGCTACATCCAGGGCTTGTTTACCCTGGCCAGGCCCGACATTCACTCATGAAGATCCCTCTGGCTCTCCCGACAACACAGTCACAGCAGTTTAGCTGTTTCACAGAGTGCAGAAAGTAGAGCAGCTCCAAATAAAGGCTCTGTGCCTGCAGTCAGTGGCTGGGATGGCCCTTGTCTTTTGAGACTAGGATTAAGTGAGCCCTTGGTCTACCCAAGTACAACCATCCTAATATTTTTGTGGGTTTACTTTCTGATAGTCTTTGACAATGCTTGAGTCTGCCTTAACTTTCTTCTAACTCAGCTGCAATTTAAGATCATCCATTAGGAATCATGCCACTCCAGCAGTTCTCCAAATTTGCATCTGTTTGCTCACAGAGCAGAGCCAGGTGTTTCTCTGGTTGTTTAAAAGTCCCTTATGCTCTTCTGCACCCTACTATCAGCATGTGTTCACAGAGAAATTTAGGAGGGAATGCCCAGAGATAGTTTTTTGCCGTGTATGTACCAGAAAGGTTCCAACTGTAAACTGCTAAGGTCCCTATGACTGTCAGGTTGGGTTTTTTTCCTAAAAGCCATGGAAAGTCCTAAGATTAAGATTGACTTCTTCAGTTTTTATGAGTACAATACCTTCTTTAAATGACAAAAGCTGTAAAAGAAAATAAACATTTAGACAATTCCTTAATTATCAGACATCTTATAAAAACTATGAGTAACAGGGAAAATACAATTTAAAAGAAGATATTGTGCAATGTAGTCAATCTTTTAAAAATCCTACAGGGTAGCTGCTTACCAGAATTTGGTATGTTCCTGCTAAAAATTATAATTTTGGCATCTACCTCATTAATAGTGTTTCTAAAGTCACAGTAAAGAATGGAGATTTCTAATTTGATACTCCCTAGAGTGTCAGAGTGCTCATCTTAGTCTTAAATAAGCATTTGTAAGTTCATGATATTTTGGTGTCAAAACGCAACAGATTAGTTACATATTCATTTGATTTCTTACCTGATATTCTGATCTAAAGATCATAAACTCCTGTTGACTGCCCTGAGCTGTGGTACAGGTAAAGGAACTCACAGATTTTTGCCAGTAAAAAATCACCTGCATGAACAAGCATGCAGAAATTGAATGTGAGTCCTACTTAGTACAGAAAAAAAGCCTGTGAACATGTTTTGGCTATGTTTCCATTCTTTTGGCAGAAGATCTGACTAAAAAGGTTTTGGTCCACTCATCCCAGATGTTCATTCTTTTCTCCAAGTATGGCCACTTCTGCCAATGGAGAAAGTTTGTTGGGAAGAGGAAAACATGAACCCTTTAGACTTGCCTGCCATCTGCATAGTGGATCTTCAGAACACATCTGAATTTTTTTAGATGGATACATTTTTAGGTATGATTGATCAACCTTATGAGATTATTGTGTTTGAGAAAACATTAGGACATATTTTCTGTTTTCCTATATGTTGCAAGCTGCTATGTTTTACTTTTACACTCAGTTCCAGGAAGAGGTATTGACTAACATACTCCTCTCCAAAATTTCTTTCAATGATAACCAATCTGACAGTTGAAAGTCTCTGCCTAATTTTACTAATTCGAATTTCGTTCTCTTAAAATATTCTATCTTTGATTTTGGTTTTAGACTACTTTTCCAGATTAAACTGTCTTTTAGGATTTATCATCTTCTTCCCATGAAGATTCATTTGCAATAAAATCACCCCACCTTGAGTCTTGCTTGCAATGAGGTAGTCAGAACCACGGGTCTTGCAGAGTGGATGCCTCTGTTTGAACGCCTTGTTCTCATTACTATTTGTTATTCCACTAATCTTTGTGGTAAATTTTATCATTAGTATCTGTATGTTTAGATTCACTGGCAAAGTTGTTCTATAGAACCAGGTTTGACACTTATCCCAGCAGAACTCTTCCAGTTAGGTCTCTCTTTGATGATGAGTTGCCATAGACAGCTACTTTTTTAAATGTAATGGAATAGTCATAGAATCATTAAAGTTGGAAGAGGCTTCCAAGATCATCTAGTCCAACCTTTGACTGCACACCACCTGGTCAACTCAACCAGAACACTGGTGTCGCATCCAGTCATTTTTGACATTTCCAGGGATGGTGACTCCACTACCACCCTGGGCAGCCTGTTCTGGTGCTTAATTGCTCTTTCAATTAAGAAATTCTTCCTGGCATTCAACCTGAACTCCCCTGGTGCAGCTTGAGGCCATTTCCTCTCCTCCTGTCACGAGTTGCCTGGGAGGAGGCTGACCCCCACCTGGCTACAAACTCCTTTCATTTAAAGGGCTATAAGGTCTTCCCTGAGTCTCCTTTTCTCCAAGCTAAAGAACCCCAACTCCCTTAGCTTCTCATGTGACTTGCTGTCTAGACCCTTCACCAGCTCTGTTGCCCTTCTCTGGTTGTGTTCCAGTACCTCAATGTCTTTTTTGTAGTGAGGGGCCCAGAAGTGGACACAGGATTTGAGATGTGACCTCATTGCTTAGTATAGAGGGTGAATCACTTCCCTGGTCCTGCTGCCCGTGTCGATACAAACTAGGATGCCATTGGCCTTTTTGGGCACAGTGGCGATTTATATTCAGTTGACTGTCAGCCAAGAGTCTCAGGTCCTTTTTCACCAACCAGCTTTCCAGCCACTCTTCCCCAAGTCTGCAGTGATACCTGGGGTTGTTGTGACACAAGTGCAGGACCCAGCACTTTGCGTTGTTGAACCTCATACAGTTAGCCTTTGCCCATCAATCCAATGAATCCAGATCAGAAGTCAGCTGATTGACATTCAATTGACATTGGATGTCAACCAATTATGAATTCATTTACCATTTGCCTTCTTGACATAATTCAATTCTATATTTCTTTTACCCCAGGAAATAAAAATCCTGGCATAACTCTAAGCCCATTATGTCTACAGGGGTTCTTTGTTAGCCAAATTTGTAATCTCTTCAAAGGGTGAATTCAGGGGTTTGCGGCAAGACCTATTTTCCATTAGATCATGTTGGCTGGCATTATATATATTCTGATCCTTTGACTCTTTATTAATTGAATTCCATACAACCTTTTCTATTATTCTGCTATCACTGGTACCAGAGAACAGACTACTAGACACCTGAGCTATTCTGATCACTGCCTTTGATAAAATACTGGATTTTGTTCTTTTTATGAGAAACATTCCGATCTTTCTTCACTGATACTCTTGCCAATTTTTCTTTCAATTTCAAGCTATTTAAACTCATTCTCTCCTAAGCACTAGGTTGAAATATATTCAGCAATACAAACCAAAATGTAGTAAAACAATATTATATTTGACATTGCATAAAAGCCATAAGAACTTTCAAAGACTTTTTGACTTCAAGGCAAAACACAAGATGGTAAGGTTGACCCATATTCTCAACAAACACTAGGAAAACTCTTAGGAACACAGGCCTACATTTTTGACTTCATAGTGAAATCCCCAAAGAGTTTCATTTTGTGCTGTCTGTCTTCATTGCAAATGCTTCACATAATTTTGTTGTTAATTCTCTACATGTTATTTCCATACTGCAAAGAATTTTCCAGGTTATGGACAGTGACATCCTTCAAATCTCCAATTCTGAAAGTAGGAAATCCATTTAAGTCTGGCCTACAGAATGAAATTGGTGATCACAGTGACTTTATTTGAGCACAGTTACTATGTACACAATACAGAGCAGAATAAAAAAGATTTTCACTCCAGAAGATGGTATTGTCCAAGAGCAGTAGAAGTGGGGCTTGCCTACAAGAGGCATCAGTAGCCTGTGAGAACAGTGAGATTAACTGGGTAGGATATTCATTGACTTGGATCTCATCTCACAGCCCTCAAACAAGGTGAGCAGAACAGGGCTATCACAGTAACTTTGGTCAGTTGAGTGATTAGTGATGTCCAGGCAAATCTGTAGTGGCAGGACTGGTCCAAGATCAAGCCAGGACACCAAGTGAGAAAATCAGGTCAAAATCATCAGAGTACACAGCTAGACACAATACACTTCCACTGTTCCTCAGGCAAGAACAAAGGTGAGAGTTGTCCAGCTCCTGAGTTAGGGTGGAATGGCTCCCAACAAATATCTGTGTAGCCCTTTCTCACACTTAGGTTTTCTCCAATATTACTATTATATGTTACTATTGAAGGTTTTCTATGATTCTATGGTTACACAGCTGCATGGCATCAGAGCTGACCATGCCACAGGGCCTCCTAGTAGGCTCAGAGCTCTAGCAAATACTTACACACCAGGCTTTGCTCTAACAACCGTCATGGAGTTATCTTGTTCTTTGACGATTTCAATATCGAGACAAAGTCTGACTTAGTAGCTAGCAGACATTCTTGTAGTAATTCTGCCATGCTTTCAATGAAGAAGTTTCAGTGGAGAAGAGTCTTTAGGTCAGTGCCTGTAGTTGTCAAATGCAAGTATTTAATGTGTTCATGTCTAACTTTTGCTTATGTAATGTGTAGCCATGTCACTGGATTTCAGCCAAATCAATGAACTCTGTACCACACTATCTGGTACAAAGCATCTCACCTCATAGGTGGCTTTAACTTATGTTGCAAAGGAAAATTTTGGTTGGGATTGTGAAAATTAACTAAATATTATAAATCTGTTTTCTTAGGCATTTTCAGAAGCTCTTCTTTCACATGAAAGAGAAAAAGCTATACTTAGCTTGCTTCCAACAGGTTAAAAGCTCTTCCTTCTGTCTTAATGGAAGACTAATATTTCAGGAAGTTAATTCTTTGCTGAAAAAATAAAGGTGATATAAAAGGATTTGTTAGAGACCTAGCCATTGTGAGTGATTGAATTGTCAGAACTTAGTTACCTCTTGTCAACTGAGCTGCTATAATGGCTTATCTGCATGCTTCTCCTTCTTGCAAACAAAAGTGAACACAGAAAGGGGGTTTATGCTAACAGGTTTTATTTCACAAGTGCAGCAGGCACAAGGCATGCAATTCATATAGACTCATGTACTGTGGTTGTCTGATAAGCAATAATTTGCCAACTTGTGTTAACTGAATTTCTTGTAAGAACATATTATATACTTTTTACTATATCAGCATATTATAGTATTATACTTATTTCAGACTCAATAAGGAGACTTTGAGACAGTCTAATTATTCAAAAGCTTCTGAACATGAGGGTTAAAAGTGTTTCAATATTGCTCCTTCCAGTTTCACACTTTACTGAGGTTAAAGTTCTTGTAATCAGATAGTCCACTAACTTAAGATTCAGAGATATATCAAAGCTTAGTGCTCCCAAACTTGAAGTAGCGTTTTCTTGTGTCAATAGTAAATATTTTTAAGATGTAGAGTAGCTTTAACTCTATCAGCTTGGGGTTATCTTTTGGGTTATCTCTATTTGCTGGCAGTGACTTTCTAAATGATTTTAGTAAGAAAATACACATAAACCTACTGAGGTCCTTCAAAAGGGCTCTAAATGCATATGAATTGTCTATTTGACTTTTCCAAGATCCCATGGTTTTGCTTAAATGGAGTAGATATAGACTTGTTTGCCAACTTAGATATACATCAAAATCCTGAAATTTGAGACTATGAGGGTGAGAGCTTCTAAACACCAAAAACTCAACATTGCAGCAGGTTACTTTCATGGTTCAGTTATCTCCATGCAAGAGGAGCAAGACATTTTATCAGAAAGCTAATAAATGAAGACCAGACTGTTTCAAGAAAACATTTTGCAGATGTGTTTACTGGAATGTTGAGTCAATATCTTTGCCTCCTCGTTCCATTGAGAAATCAGGTTCAGTTTGCAATATTTAAAAGCATAATACTGTTTGTCATTCCTAAACACCACCCACTTGAATCTGCCTGGTTTTTGTTTCTTTTTTTTTTATTTTTTTTTTCCTCGTGGGAAACCCTAGAGCTAGTGTAATACAATAATAATGTTCCTAATGATATTGTTCATGGCTGTTGTTTGGGGTTTTCTTGTTTGTTTGGGGTTTTTTGTTGTTGTTGGTTTTTTGGTGTTTTTTTTTTGGAGGTGGAGGTTGTGTTTTTTTGGTTGGTTTGTTTGTTGGTTGGCTTTTTACTATGTAAAACTGTATAGCTGCATAAGTACCGCTATGTCAATGCAGTTAAGTAAAAAGCAGTGTTAGTAAAACATTAAGACTTGATACATCTGCCTAATAGATTGTTCAACTAAAGCCAAACATATTATGAAAATCTGGCTATTTTCTTCGACAAAGAAACACCATATTTACTTAAATATGGATTTTAAACTTATTTGAGACTTCCTGCAGTCTAACACAGCCTGGAATGTGCCATCATATCAGAGGAACTTGGGTTCTTCGGGAAAGAAAACCTTATAGCTTCTCCCTCACTCTCAGCAACCAGCATATAGCACTAATTCAGCTGATAAACATGGGCCAGTACTGCCTAAGCTATGATGAATCTCTTTTCTATGATGTCTTCATGGAATAATGTTATTTTCAAATCCCTGACATAGATCATATATTCACTTCTTTCTTTTCCTGTATCACATAAATACACTGATACGGAGCACTGTGCTCTACTCCAAGCAGTAATTTGTAAAAGTAACTCCATCTATATTATTTTTAACAAGTCCCATGACTTCTAATCATTATGCATTTGTAGTGATTGAGTGTGACTGTTGAGAGGAAGGCATAACATATCCAACGGATATATCCTTCCTGTGCAACAGAATTAAAATAAGCAGACAGATCTGCTTATTTCCTTGGTGTTTACATCTTGCTCTGATGAAGAGAAACTATAAGTAGCCGAGTTTTTTGATAAGTACTATGCTAGGTAACACACACATGTATGCAAGCTAATGGAAGACAGCCTAGACCTACTGGTCTAGTTCTGCAAGGGAAATGAAGCAGTTACATCAGATAAAGGTTTTCACAGTCAAAATATTAAAACCACACACACACTCTGGGCTACTCAGAACTCCAGTGAAACATCCACTTGGGAGTCTGCATATATCACATTAAGGGAAAAAATTCCTTAAATAAGGGTGTAAATATTGTGTTTTATATTAAGCAAATAATTTCCTAAGTAAGAGACTCTTGGAGTTAATATTTTACTAAAAATATTCTGTCTCTGAAATCTTCATTTTCCTCCTTGTATCATCTCCCTCCAGTTCCTGCTCCCAAGACAGAGTCAGCAGCACACAGTACAGCTGAACTTCTGCACTTCCTTTTAATAAGGACAGATATGCAGGGAAGCAGAAACTGAGTAATCAGTTTATCCAGCTAGAGACAGGCACCCTTCTCATCTAAGAAAAGCATGTAATTTGCTGAGGTAGATATGGTATGTCTTCATTACTAACATTATTTTAGACATTTTTCTTCCTTGGTGTTTCCATTTAGCATATTTCACATAGCAAAGTACCATATTTACAGTGGTAAGCATTACTCCCTACTTTGGAATATTTCTTACACATTGTAGTTATCAATGTATTAAAATTATGTAATCTGACTTCAGTCTAACTATCATCAATGGTGAGTCACCTTGACTTGGAAGCAACATTTTAATCTTCCAAGCCCAATAATGGGAAAAAAACCCCAAATATTGCACTACTTCCAGTAGGGACTTCATAATGGAGTCTTCAGTGAAAAGTGATTAAGGCAATTTGAGTTCACTGACTGTATTTACACTGTCTTTTTCCTTAATATTGAAAGAAAAATGCATGGTGTAGAAGTCTATCTTTACAACAAGAGTCAAGCCCCAGGCGTTCCCTAGAGACTTTTTCTGGTATCTTGAGAAGAAAGCACAGAAGGGTGTATCTGTGGCAGCAATTTGAAATTTGCACCCTCTGGCAGATCTCTTTCCATCCACCCACACTGGAATCATCATTTCCCAAAGTAGACATGCCATCGTACAAAGTATGATAAAGAAACAGCAGCAAGACCAACAGCGGGGGTGGAGGGTGGGGGAAGACGAGAGAGAGAAAGAAAACCCACACAAAATCCTTTGCCAGTCACCATCAGAAATGTTGTCTGGGAAATCAATTGCTCAAATGCCACAAATGTTCATTGCTTGGTATTAAGGTGTGGCCTGAGCTATTTCTTATAAAAAGAACAGCAGCACAGTCTGCTCTCAGAAAAGCTCATGAATATTCCAATCTGGGCTTGGATTTCTCTTGGTTTATATTGAGAAAGGCCAAGTTACAGAAGCAGGAAATTACATATAAGGGCACTATATTTCTGTTTTCACATCTTGCCAAGGACTGAAAAGTTGAACTTTGTCTGCGTTTCTGTAGCTTAGTTTATCATCCCTTGAAATGTCACCGTTTCAACTTGTTTCTACACCAGAAAATGGACAAACCTTGAGATGCTCAGATGGAGAATGCTAGAGAACTGAAAAGTTATTTTCTGAAATTCCAGTGGCAGGTGTAAAAATAAAAAGGGCTCAAAGTTGCCAAACTGAAAGTGTTCAACCATTTTATCCTAATTTTCATTTACTCTCCTTTATCTGTACCTTATATGTGATCAAAGGTTGTCTCTCAAATAATCTATTTTCTCTCCATGATCCTAAAGTAGCTGGTTTTCCCCACAAGTCAAAAAAACTTATTGATGTGCCTAGAAACCTATCCTCCAGATTTGGTCATGAACAAGTATTGAAGAGAGATACTGAGGTTCTATCTGCAAAACGGGGTCTCCTCACATGCAAATACCTGTGTTCATGGCGCTTTCACAATAGTGCTAGTCACCGAGCTGTGGAAGCAGGAAAGCTTGCAAGTTTGGATATTGGTCGGCCCTGGCACACAAGGTTCATTTTGATTCTAGTATTGGTTCCTAGATGTTAAAATGGAGTAGAATTTGAAGACTATTGCTTTCATGGGGATCTCAAAAAAAAAAACCAAACCTGAAATAACTTCCATGCTGAATTCTTGCTATCGACATCTATTTTCCACTTGTTTTATTTAACATCGTTTAATTCTATCACATGTATGGGGAAAAATTGCATTTTTAGTCATGTTTATGCACTTTTTCATAAGTGATGGATGACTGTATTAGGAATTTTTAGACTATTTTGCATTGTTTTATCTAATCTCCTGCTAAGATTAGTCAGAGTTTTACACCATATCCTTAGAAAGAAACACAGGTATAATCCAAGTTAAAAATGTCTGATAAGCCATTTCTGTGGTTGCCCATGCTTATAACTTCAGGGAGAGAAATAATGATTTGTCATGGGTATAGAGGCCACATTTCTTTTCAAGAGGCTCTCAGCAACTGCAGCTTGCAACTATTGCTGTAAATATAGCACACTAATTTAAGCAGTATGTGTGCTCCTCTGGTGACCCTTACTCTGAGATAGCCTATTAATACCTCTTCCGGAGTTCCCTTCAGGCCTTTGCAATGCAGTGGGTGGACAGCAGGTGGGAAGGAGTTAGGCATGTGGGAATGCAGCCTACTTCCCCAAAGCCCACACCAGCCCAGCCCAGTGCAGCACAGCACTGCTGCCAGGACAAAGCAAAGCAGAAGCGACCAGGGCAGCAACAGACAGAACACAGAGATGCTGCAGTCCCCTTCCCATGCTGCAGTTGCAACTGCCCTTATTGCTTCTAGGAAGTAGGGTTCATTTCTATATTTGCATCAAACACGCCTTGGTACTAAATTAGTGAGATCATAGCAGCTGATAAAAATGTGATACAAAATTAATATAGCAATCTAGGCTCAAAAGATTACTTCTTTAAACTTCCTTCTTCTGTCCCAGAGAAAGGTGGTTATATGGATCAGATCATAGCTGGATTTTGTGTGGTTACAGAGGCTCCTTACTATACCTCTGAAAATCTAAGAAGCTTACTGTCCTTAAGGCTTGAGAGCCAAACAGGACAGTATAGCAGAATGCTCACAGTTTAGGCTAAAGATCTCTTTCTGGTTCTCTAAAATGAGATTTCAGAAACTGAGAGAAGAGACAGTGGGACACTGTCATGTTCCTTGTTACTAAGCCAGTTAACCAAGCTCTTCTGCTTAAAAGTAGTATTTTCACAATACCTTGAGTTAGCATGTTACCATGCCAAAGCAGAGGAGTTCAGAGTGGCTGACAGCATTTCTTATTCCAGCTCCCTCTTTGGCTCAGTATAGCTGTGAAGATGAAATCTCACTTTACCAGGGAGCTGTAGCCTATTACAGCACATTGGGAATGCCTGCCAGTCGCTACCCTTGGCTAGGGGCATGTGTTACAAATGTTCTTGTGTGTGACTTACAGTGGGATGTACAGAAGGGGATGTATGGGAGGAGTGTACAGAGGTTCACCGAAAACAGTGTGTTTGTTGGATTCTTCTTTTGTTGGTATTGCCTTTCTTTCAATGTTTTCATTAATGAGGGAAGGAGAAGGACAGGAAGGTCCTAATCTGACACCTGGAGACTTGTTTCATACTCTCACCCAAGAAACAGGGTATATGCTTTAGACAATAGACAATTATTTACATTAAGAATCAAGTAAAAGACACCAGAGACAGGGAGGGGAAGATTTTAATATGAGCAGATACCATTTTATTTTAATATTTTAAAATTTTAATTTGAACAAATGCCTTGTATTTAGGTCATTGCTGCATCATTACTGCAAATTAATAATGGTCAGGAGGGCTTTCCTTAGGCCTCTAATGCTTGCTTTATGCAGGTATGGAAACTAGCTGCAATGCAAAGCTAGCATACAATGAAATTTCCTCCTTGACTACTTCTGTTTGCAAGAGTCATAACTATAAATATATTTCAACTCAATGACTTGCACCGGAAAGGCTGGAGGATTGATAGGCTCCGGACTAGGAACGAGTGCCCCAGCTGGTCAGACGGACCATCAGCTGGCCAGCTGTGATCTTGGAAAAGGCACTTCACATCTGTTTTCTTCCTCCATTTCCTTTGCTTATCTAAGCACTGGTCTCACTGTATGTTAACAGGATGCCTCCTGTTTGGTCTTCTGTTGTTGTAACAGAACAAACCAGCTTCGTCCCCCAAGTCCCTTGCTTTAATTTTTATCTTTGTTTCTATCTCTAGGAAAATGTGCCTGATCACCAAGAGTGCATATTTCTGACTGGAACACCCATGTGATGTTCATCAGCAGAACGGTAGGTCTCCTAATGTCATATAAACCTGATACAAAGGCCTTCCAGAATACAGCTCTGCCTGGAAGGTCCAGGTGATATCCAGCAAAATCACCAGTGGTGGACCAGCTGGAGCTGTGTACCCTGTGGCTTGTGCAAAGGCTCAGGCTTAGAGGGACTCCTTGTGAAGCTGCAGCATATCTGTCACATCCATCATTTCACTGCATGCAAGTCCAGAGGGCTGTACTCTAACCTCGGTTACTCTAAATACTCTAAAGACACTGAGTTTCTTCCTCTTATCCCTATCTACTCATGCCTGAGAACTTAAGATGAAAGCACTTCAGAGGAACAAGACAGACTAAAGTTTCCATTAATGCCTCGTATCCTTGCAATAACAAAGAATCCATTAGAGAGCCTGTAGCAAATACACATCAGTCCTCTCTCTTCAACATTTCCCACAGGCTGCACATTTTCTTTCAGAAGCTAGATTAATGTGTCCCTGGTTTAGAACAGCATTTAAACTAATGGGGAATTCACCATCTTCATGTGAAGCAAAACCAGGTTCTGATCTTAAATTACTTTCTCTGTTAAGACATAACTTCTTATTTCAAGATTGAATTTGTTTAACTTCAGCTTCCAATCAATGGGAAGTTTCTGACTTACATAAGGAACAGCTTCCAGACACTGGCTGAAAGTTGAGGTTAGATAAATATACATTTGTCAGTAGGGCTGAAATGCCCTTACCTAATCATTTTCAGCTTCCAAGCATAAGTACATATACACTGTGACTAAGTTACTTTTCATCCTTCTCTTCATTTAGCCAAATAAGTTGAGTTTATTTACCTGTTTATTTTCCAGTCTGTAATTTATTTGTCCATCTGTTGCTGAATTCACTGTAGTATTTCCAGTGAACACCATATTTCAGTACTGATGTAATTCAGTAGCTAAGTGCACTGACCTATTTGCACAAAATGATGCATTATTTTAATAGTTAAATCTACATAACATCAACTTTTATGTCAATGATTGGCTTTTGAACATTTGTAAATACCTAAATGTTTTAAAGTACACTCCCTATGCCTTCTCCTCCTCTTCCCTGTTTTCTCAACAAGAGACAGGAGGGAGTTTAGAGGAGGACTTAGTTCTTGAGACTTGAAAGTCTTTGACCAAGAGTTGATTTTTTTTTACCTTCTGTTTAAGAAAATTTTAAGGCTATATATTGTTTTTATTAAAACTGATTTTATGAAGAATCCTATGAATGAACTGATTATATGCCCCATAGTTTGGCCTTTCATGGCAGTTGTCATCATGTGCCCAAATGCAACTCTGGCAAACTGCTGAAATGGTTCCTTTAAATGGTACACTCTTATAAACAACTTCAGTTTCTCCTTCTTCTTTTGTAATGGATGATCAAGTCCTTTATAGGTAGGCATCATCAACAGATTCAGAGAAGTGGTATTAGTCACACAGTGAGTTTTTATATCAGTTAATGGTTTCTAAAGTCTTTGGCACTTTTTATTTTTCTATTTTATGGTAGAAATGCTTTAAATGAAGAATTTTACCAGGTAAAGTATCAATATTGGTACCAACAATTCATTAGAGATGAAAGGAAATGCAGACATTAAAGGCAAAGCAGAAATAGTACCAAATGTTTTATAAATTCTATACACTGAGGATGAGAGATTAGTTTGGTAAAGCTCAGTAAATATTATCAATGAACACTGCATTCACTGCCTTTTTACACCTCATTCTAATTAGTTAGTTCATGCAACAATTCTGCTAAAACAATATAAGCGAAACAATACCAGTCACTCTATGGGGGCAGCAGGGGGAAGAGGGGAAATCCAGGTGGCCTTTTTTACTTTAATTCCTTACTTTTTCTGTATCTCACAACATGGAATATTTAATTGTATTGTCCTACTCCTGAAAGATTTCAAAATATTTAGGTGCACTGAACTAAAAGTAGAACCAGACTCTAGTTCAGAGCTCCACCTATACAACTGGACTACTTTCTTAACTCCTGAGTAATTTACTATTTATTAGTAACATATTTTTTTCATGTACTAAAGGCCCTAATCTGATCAGCACAGACTATATTAAGTAGAAATTAGGCAGAAGACTCATTTTATGATTTTTTTTCCTGTGAATTCTCTTTGTATTCTTCTTCTCCCAGTGTAATTTCTCCTCTTTTAAATAAACATCAATCTTTTGGGTTGGATTCACTGCAGCTATCTGTAGTCATCTAAGAAAATAATCCCCTAATCTGAGTTTGAGGTCTAAACTTTTTCTTATAACATTATTGTTAAATGATTAAAATTAATTTTTAATTAATTGAGCGAACATCTACCTTTCAAAGCCACCAGCAGAATCTTTTGGAACCAAGGAATAACTTCAAGGTTTTTTTTTTGTCATCTCTTGGTCTCCATTACTGAGATGATCCTCTCAGAGACAGTCAAATCCCTGCACACACAGTAAAATGCAGTGATTTGAGAACTGGAAGCATCAAAATCTATTCAGAAAAAAAGATAAAACTAGGTAGCAAGCTTGTAATGCAAAGACTTAACAGCACAAAATACTCAGTTTCTGATGCCATGTGAGCATGTCTTTGAACAGCCAATTCTCAGGAATGTACTCTGTAGACTATTTTGGGTAGTATTTGTTGTGCAAAATGAAGATGAATCATGGCAGTGAGTGAATTGGTGTATGCTGCTGTTTAAGGGATAGGGCACCATGAATGTGTTGCTACATGCAAAGTTGGTTCATCAAGTAATTAAATCATTTTCTACTTCTTATTTAGTGCCTCTTACACTCAAGAGAGCTCTTGCTCCTTCACCTTATCCCCATACAGAACTTATTATGCACACATAGGCCCCTCATATGCTCCATATGCTCCATAGTGCTTTCCAAGAGAATTATAATAATATGGTTCCAACTATCATGCCAGTATAATTAACCCTTGGTCTTTTTACTGTATTTTGATACCCTTGAAATATTGCCTACATTTTAAAATCTCTCCACGTTAAACAAACCCTTCCTACAAGAATTTTTCCTTTCAATTTCTTTAGTTCATTTAAAAATAATCACCAGCTTATCAATATGCTCAATTTGCACAGTTAATGGAATCTCCAAGGACTCTTGAGGATCATCCCTTTCATTATTTTTCATCAAATAAAAAAAATCAAGGCAAGACATCAGAATATCCTAGCACCTGCCCAGTGTGCCCACGCTGGCAAAGAGGGAGAGAATGAGCTTCTCCTAACACATCTCTGCAGTTCAAGAGGCTCCTCACTGGGTTTCTGGACACTGCTGCTCATAAATCTCCTGAAACTGAATTTCCTGCTGCTGCTTGCAGTCTGCTCTTTTCCCCAATAATGCACTTCCAGAGTGCCATGCTACCTGCCCCCTGCCCCAGTGGAACAGAGGGTCATCCCCACCTGCAAGGAGTGGAGTAATGCAAAAGGTCAATGCTGATTTCCTTTGGTTTGCCCAGCTTTTGCTTCCATTGTCATCTCATGCAGTCCTGTACTTTGGTAAATTGTGCATCTGCTGGAAGGGTAGTCAATGGTGCGTGCTGTTGGCATCTCTCCAAGCGGCAGCTTGATGCTTACCACCAAGCAGTGGTACGAAAAACGATGGCTCTTTTAATTGCACTGAATAAAGCTCTGCTAAGTGCAGATTTGCTGTGCTAGGATCTCATTTTCTCTTGCTGCTTTTTCAGCTAGACTTCTACGCCGATAAAATTGTGAAATGTAACACAAGGGTTCCCATATAGTGATTAGCAAAAGAAGAACAATAAATTAATTGAAAGAAAATTTAAAAAGAAAAAAGAAACAAACAAATTTCACTAGAGGGGGAAAAAAGGTAAAAAACAAGGAAAATAATAAAGTAATAAATATTTCATTTTTTAAAATTAGCTAAAATTATGCCAGATTTCTGTATTCTGGTTGAAACAGCGTTTAAAAACACCAGTGAAAATGAGGATTTTAATAAACTGATATACACTAACATACTTCCTGCCCTGATTTTCTCCATTTAATTTGAAACATTACACAGCAGATGTAGGTGACAAACACTGAGAAGGACAAGAGAAAGAGAACATACATGTAATTTATTGAGTGAGTTACGACTTGATCGCCCTCAGCTATTAAATAATTCTCACCGGAATAAATGGCATTGATTATTGACTTAGAATAATTATGAGTAATTGCAAAATATAGATAGAATAGAGAGCAAGCATTTTGCTGTTGCTTTTCTAAGACTGGCTTCTGGATATTATCTCATTACATGTAGATGCTATCAAGGAAAATAAAAGCATCCTTGTCCTCAGAGCTCTGGAAGAAGAATGAGGTCGCCCTTTTGGTCTGACGACACTCTTAAAGAAAGATATAAAATGTTCCCCGATATCACCCATTATTTTATTTTGTAAGGCTGGTTTGTTGGCTTCTTTATAACAATACATTGAAAACAACCTTTGGAATACAGAATAATTTCTGGAAAAAGGGTTTTAGTTTTTGTTTGGTTGTTTTGGTGTGTTGCTTTTTTCTTTTTATTTTTATTTAAGTCAAAACTATAAAACAAAATGCTTTGCTTTTGAAGGCTTTCATTTTTATAAGTTGTCTGCTTTACTCCTTTGGTGGTGTGCCATTTATCTTCCATCCTTTATTTTTGAGGCCAATTGGAAAAAATGAAAAAGCAGAGAAAGAATGACAGACAAAACCTTTAGAAATGGAAAATTTGAAAGCCAAACATGCAAACAGAGTGTCTTTACAGTTACTAGGTATAAGATCTTTCTGTTATATTCCCTGTACTGGTCATTAGTGCCTAGGAGAATGAGAAGCTCCATAGCATATATTTCCCTTTAGTTCTTAGACTACAGTGGAGCAGATATCTACACTACGGACAAGAGGACCTGGTCCCTCAGCAGGTGGATGTGTCCCAACAGAAGCTGCAGTTCACAGAAAGCTCACACAGGACCAGGTTTTTCCTGAAGGACTGCAGTTCTGTAGGAACACCTGCACAGAATCACAGGAGAGGTGAGCGAGGGAAGGAGCAGCAGAGAGAAAGCACTGTGTCCTGACTGTGATCCCCTCCATCCATTCTGTGCCCTTGGGAAAGGGACAGGAGTCTGGGCTTGAACCTTAGAAAGTGAGGAGGAAAGGTGTTGGTTAATACTTGCCTTTGTTTCTCACTATCTGAATCTATATTAATAGGCAATAAAATAAGCTATTTTCCCCCAAGTTGACTATCTTTTACTCATGAGTATTGGGTTTGCATGGCCAGATTTTAGCAGTGGCAGGGGTTACAGGGCTGTGAGAAGCTGCCAGAAGCTTCCCCTATGTCCAGCACAGCCAATGCCAGGTGGATCCAAGATCAACACTGGGCCAATGAGAAATGGTGGTAACACCTCTATGATATTTAAGAAGGAAAAAATAAATATTGCTTAGAGATGTTATTGCAGCCAGGGAAAAGTGAAATGAGAACATGTGAGAGGAAAAACTCCTCAGACATCAAGGTCAGTGGAGAAGGAGAGGGTGGAAGTGTTCCAAGAGCAGTAGTTGAGATTCTCCTTCAACCTGAGAGGACCACAGTGATGCAGGGATCCACCTGTAGCCTGTGGAGGTGACTCATGCCAAAGCAGGTGGATGCCCAAGAGAGGGCTGTGAACCTGTGGAAAACCTGTGTAGGGGCAGGCTCCTAGCAGGGTCCTGCAGACCCATAGAGAGAGAAGTCAACACTAGAGTAGATTTCCTGGTAGGATTTGTGGGGGATCCTGGTGGGGGAACCCACGCTGAAGCAGCCTGTGCCTGAACAACTGCACCCCATAGAAGAGTGATCCACATTGCAGTAGTTTGTAGAGAAATGCTGCCAATGGAATGGACCCACATTGGAGAATTTTACCATGGGAAGCACCCCACACTAGAAGGAGGGGAAGGACACTTCTCCCTGAGCAGCAGCAGGAACAATTTGTGATGAACTGACCATAACCCTCATTTTCCATGTACCTGTGCCACTGCTGAGGGGGGAGACAGCATTTGGAAAGGAGGGAGGAGTGGCAAGAAGGTGTGTTTAAGATTTATTTTACTTCTCATTATCTTACTCTGATTTTATAAGCAATAAATTCAAATAATATTTCCAAGTTGATTCTGTTTTTCTTTTGACTGTATTTGGTGAGTGATCTCTCCTGGTCCTTATCTCAATCCTCTGACTCTTTGTTATATATTCTCTCTTCTGTCTGCTTGTGAAGGGGAGTGATAGAATGACTTTGATGGGTTCCTGGCATCCAGCCAGGGTCAGCCCACTACACCACGATGGCACTTGTTAAGTGATCCCTTTGTCTTTTTCTCAGCTGAGGGGCTTCTTATCCTATTTCTTCTCTTGTCCTGTTGTGGAGGGGGAATGACTAAGTGGCTGGATGGGTCTGTGGGCCTTGGCCATGGTTAAGTCACAACACTTCATCTTTTTGAACAGTTTTCTTACTGAGTGTATATGTCAGACCATTTTATGTGGCAGGCACGTGCCTGGTGCATCTGCATGGACATCCATTTTTATGCCTCCTTTTTTATCCGGTCTTTTAAACTGCTCTAAGACTTTCCACACCAGTTTGTTTGGTATTTATAGATAAATACAAAAAGGGCATAGATATCTCGGAGCATAGACCTGCCATGAGATTCTCAGCCACTAGTAAAATGCTAGTTTTCCTACAATGAAGGGAAAGGCTTAGCTCTCGGCAAACAGGAGTCACCACAATGACGTGATGAATGGGGACACACCTAACCTACATAACAAATCATGCCAAGAGGGATATGTCTTAAATTCTCAAACACAGTAGGATTGACCCACTCAGACTTAACTAAACAAACACTAATAACATTTGCATTGAGAAGACTATTCATACTCTCTCTATATACCCAATGGTGGGTAACAGGCAACTGTCAATGACAATTCATACCCTCTACTCCAATCATATTTTACTGTCTCAATTAGCTATCGAGAAAGTACAGAAGAAAAGCTTATATTTGATGTCTAACATTTAAACTGCAAAAATAATTTCAGAAGAATCACAGCCCCATAGATTTGACTATGCAATATGCTGAAATACTCATTATGCTGCTTAGAGAAGACAGTCTTGGAAAATAAGTCAAAAATCAGAAATATTGGCACAAGGGTGGAGACCTCTAAGTGTATAGTACCCAGAAACTACTGATACAGATAATCAAAAAAGTAAGGCAAGTGTACACTGAGTTCTGCTAAGTGCTGATGGTCAGGGCACATATAGGTCAAAAGTGAGGTTGTCTTTCCACATGTGCTTAGCCAAGAGATTTTCAATGTTGTCTTTTGTCTCATAGACATGTCCCAGTCTCATTACCCACAATTCAGTTTATTCAAGTCTATGTCTACTGGAGACCCACATTTCTGCTGCCATAAAAAGCAGCTACATCCCCATGCAGAGAATTCCCATTATGATATGTCTTCCCACTCTTCTGGTCAATGTTAAGGTGAAGTCAAAAATGTTGGCTTTTCAATTTGTAAATCCTCATAAAATTTGAATCCTGACTTTTTGTCCCTTCAGCACTACCACTGAAAGCAGGGGACCATTGCTAAAATAATGTAATGCAACTGGATCCAGAGTTTAGTAAATGATTTAATGGCATCAAGTATCAGCTTATTTTTGGAACCTGTCAGTGGTTCCTCTGAACAAGAAATCATACTAAATTCCTGCTATTTTGTAGTGTAAACAGGCCCTCAGAAACTTCAGGCCAACTCCTCAGCTGGCAACATTAGAAAAGCATGGCTGAGCTCTTCTTTCAATGCAGATGAGATTCTCTACTAATGTCTCTCAAATTTAGGGTTTTTTTCTCCCTTGAAATTTCTGTCATGACTCCAGTAGCAACACGTTCACTGAAACTTACAGTTCTCCAGCATCTGATACCAGCTGTCAGGCTGTGTTTCATCAGACTGAACTCTTTGTCCAAGTGCTACCAGCTGGCGTTGCTTCAGCCATCTGGAATCACAGTGCTCTAACCTACGGACTAACGCAGCTCCAACAGAGTCAGTGCTCCCTATTCTTTCGTCCAACAGAATTTATTAGGAAAGTGAAGGGAAGCAAAAGCCACTGCCCCTAAATCAAAGCTCAAATCTTCCTAGTGCTCACAAACCTCCAAACATCAGAGGAAACTCAGTGCTTTGCAGCTTTCAGATGCTGGCTGCTAACTGCTGGCATCGTTCTGATTCCCAGACTGTTGTTGGAAAACACACTGTGTAATGTACTCTGAGGACAGTGCAACAAGATTTCCTCTATTTCCTGCCTACCCATTTGTGGTTTCTTGTGTAATTCAGTGTTATTTGTCACTTTCCAGCCCACACACTTCCAATCTGCAAACTTTTAAAAACTTTCTACTCCTTCCTCCCATTTTCCCTTCACTTCCATTAACTGTATGCCATGCCCCTTCTCAAGATTGCTTTTTTTTTTTAATGCAACTATTAACATTCTTTTAAGAGGCTCCAAAAGTAGAAACTTTGAAAAGCTCTACTTAAAATTACCATAGGAAAAACCCTCTTCTTTTCATTCAATATGTTTTGAACATCTGGCAATACGTTAGACCTTCCCTTCCCCACCAAATTTTGATTCTTTATTTGATCTCATTAGTTAAATTCCTCATGGTAATCTTATTATTCTTATTGACTGCCAGTAATATAATTGGCACTGTAGAAGAGCCTGGGAATTGCCACACTGGATGAAACCAGTGATCCATCTCCCCCAGTACTCTATCTCCAAGATTGGTCAGTACCAGCTGCTTCAGACAAAGAAACACTACAGCTGGCAGTTTGGAGATAATCTGCCTGGAAGCTAAGTTTCCCTTGTTTAGTGTTACAGACTGGCTTATGCACTGAATCCTAGAGATTTATATCCCTCCCAGAATACTTGCTTATGAAGCCAGGTACTGTCCTTGCCTGGTAAACTTACAGATTGGGAAAAAAATGGAAAAGGCAGGAAAGGAATACAGGCACTTAGGTCAATGAGGCAGCAGCTCAGAAATTGTTATCCTCTGTACTGCAAATTTTCCTAAGGCTATATAAATACATTAGGATGGTGGCAGGGGCTGCAATAAAACTTAGAACCTGCTCACCCTGAGCTCGTCTTCGTGGATTATGTTACATCTCAAAGCATTTTAGGTGTGTTTAAATGTTAATTTTGTAGAACTGAGCTCATACTCACTCTTTTTTAAATTTCCTTGCCCCAAGCAGTTTGCAGAGATCAGTACATTCATTTGTTTTCATCCAAAAATACCAAACTTCCAAAAAATGGTAGATGGTAATTTTGGTAGTAATAAATCCAACCTGTAGCACTTTTCAATCTGTGTTAATTTTGGGCTAGGAGACCAAATCTCCCTGTAGAAATTAGGTGTATATTGGATATGTACAAAAAGCTCCTGATTTCCACACAATTATCAGAATGTTATAAATGACAGACCTATACGTCTTGTATAACATGAGAAAAGATTTTTGCTATTTTTTAACTTAAAAACTCTTAGAAGATTCTTTAGATTATAATTTTTGACTGAAAAAAATCTATTTAAAACAGAGTTAGCAAAATTACCTCTCTCCTGCTAGCACAATGAAATGTATTTCAAATTCAACAGATTAATTTGAAAAGTAGTGATCTTCTTGTCAAAACAATTTCCAGTGTCATTGCTATCTGATCATGGGAAGAGCAGGGCCTTATTATTCACCATACACTTACAACACATCCCTATTCAATATGTCCCTCTTTCCAGATACTATTTATTGTTCAAATTAATTGCTACTGCATTTCTGCTTCGATTGCATACATTTAATGGTTTATACATTGCTTTTTGGTAAATAACACATGTTAAATAACCATTCATTTCCAAAATATAAAAGACCTTGCCTTTGCTATGTATACAAATACAGGATGCATTCTTTGCATTTGGTGCCTTTCTCAGCCTTTTCTCTTCTGCACCAGCATATAGTGTAAATTAAAGGAATGTTCAATTAAAAATATTTTCTAGCTTTTCTGAGGTGGAAAACGTAGAAGTCAATTCAGTAGTAAACTGCCTGATTCAGCAAGAAATCAGCCAGCCTCCAGGAGAACCTTTTAAAATATTTTCCTCTCTAATAAGGTAGCAAGCCAGTGAAATGCACAAAATGGACCGGGAGGTAGGGAGAGCTTAGATAGACCAGATGCTCTGCTCCTGTAGGTTGCAATCCTTGATTTGATGCAATTTTTATCCTGCATCCATTGCTGCCCTGTTAATTTGTCATTAACGTATTCTATGCACTCAGTACTATTCTTATATTGCACTAAGGCCTCTAAATTTTCTATGTTCCACAATGGAAAATGCTTTCAATTTTTTTCAGTTTTTTTTTAGTTTACAGTTCTACTTGCATAAGGCTTCATTCTCTACAGTTCATTCACCACTTTGAAAAATAGGCACTGTCCAATTTTAAGAACTGATACAAAAACCCAAACAAATAAACTTGAGAATATGAGAATACAGAAAGATTATTTCCAGAAATAATTCTGTCAGTTGAAGAATAGTGTATTTTCTCTGTTTTCCTTTTTTTCATCCACTATGCACCTTATTCCCAGAAAAGGATTCCAACAAACAATAAAAAATATGCAATATTAAAATATTTAGACTGAAAGAAAATAAACATGGGACTGTATCACTAAAATCACAACAATTTGAGGGTTTATTTAATGCAGTCTTGTTTTCACTAATATGTTTTACTAGTTAAAAGGAATTATTTATGCTTTTTTTGAAACATTTGTTTCCTTTGTCAGTAACGTGAGCTTCTAGCACCCATCTTTTTAGCCTGCTTTTCATTATAATCTTTGCTTCTTATTTTATTTAATATAAAAATCCCCAAACAGTTAAACATATAAGATAAAGTTTAGTCAATTTTTATGTGTTCCTTTTGATTTAGTGAAGCAGGGGTACCTGTATTACATCTAGCATTGCCATTAAAATTTAACAGAGTCTCAAATGAGAGAGATCCATTTTCTGGCCTTTGATTCATTTCTCATTTGCTTAAAAAGTTACAAGCCTTTGTAGAAGCTGTAAATCTGGCTAGAAGTGGGACTACATTTTTTTCTCTTGTAGTCCATGCAATAGCTGTGCCTCTTTCACCTAAATGTGTGCTTCAGCCATTGTGTTTTCCTGAATTTGGAGCCATTTGGTACAGCGCTAATTTATTTTACTGACTGAGCACATGAATCCCTGCTTCAGAGGAGCACGGATGCTGCTTTGGCTCAGAGGGGAGCTTGCATAGCAAGTGGAAAAAGGGTATCACTCTGAATGATTAATTGTAGTCCTCAGAAGGGTCTCAGAACATGATCATTCTTTATAGAAAATTGGATTAAAATTTGACACTTCTACGATTTTTTTTCTTTGTAGTGAAATTTTCATTTTTCATCTGTTGGCTAAATAATTCCATGTGCAGTCATCCCTGAATTAATCTTAAATTAATTTTTAAATCCACTGTCCTCTAATATATAATTCAACATAAGAAAACCCAGAGCAGTCAATCTTTCATTAGACATGGGGTGAGAAAGGGTCAGCAGACACTCCTGCAGAACTAAAAATAAAGGCACCACATCTGGTATGGAATGATGTCTGGAATTGTAATGCATATGCATCCACTTACTCGTTCTGCTGAAAACACAAACTACGGAGTGGCTGCATGTTGAAACATGAACCAGTGTAATAGGAGCTTAAACCCTGGAACAGACTGTTTGTGTATGTAGTCAGTTTATTAGCAAATGTGCAGGCCTGTAGAGTACAAGGACCATCGTTTCAAGCCGATCTGTCACACATTTAACAAGCTGTTTGTAATACAGTCCATTTCAGATATAAGAAAAAAATCTTTCCCATAGGTATAAGAAATATATGATACTTTTAGCATATGGTGAACTCTGTTTTTGAAGCTATCCTACATTAGAAACCCCTGTAACATGTTGGGTTAACTTTTTGCGTGTTTCCAAAAATCTTCCTTTCCTTTGTTGAACACATTATAATAAAGCATATTATAGCAGATGTTAAAAATGAGATTCTGTGCAAGATGTGTTCCTAATATCAGGCACAACTGTGCTCACCGAGAATAAATCTAGCCCTGGTGCAAACAGCTTACGCTAAACCTACTTTAAATACCACTACAGGGCTGAATGGGCAGAAATCAATAGCAGAGGGGCCTCTGCTACTCAAGCACAGCTGTGGCTCTGTGCCTTTCCATCAAGGAGGAGCAAGATGCTGGGTTACCACCCCAAAATGAGACCTGTCTGCCATCAGCAGCCAGCAGGGTGGGGAGAGGGAGGAATAAACATCCTGCAGTGCCTGTGCCATTCCTCAGCTTCTAGTATGATTTGCAAAATGCTGCCTGGGATTCAGCAATTTTGCTTAGAGAGCTGCCAATACACCAGTCCTTCTTGAACTCATCTCCCTGCCAGAGGGTCTAGACTTCTCTGCCATGGCCCCAAGCCACGACTGCTCTCCCCACAGCAGTTGCCTGACTTGTCCCAGAGAGAAAAAGCAGAGAATCCTAGAGGTGAGGAAGAGGAGGGGAGGCTGCGTCCTCCATATTGCCCAGCCTTGCCATGGTGGCCAGCAGAGCCAGACCCAAAGTCTCCCCTGTGGCTGAGTCTGCACACTGGGAGTGGGGGAGCAGCAGTGGATGGCCTCTGTCCTGCAGTGGTGTGGTCAGCTGTGAATGCCTTCCCTCCATGGGGAAGGGGAGAACTCCATACGCTGCCCCACAAAAGGAAAGGGTAAGAAGGATGTTTCCACCAGCCAAGTCTCCAGCTGACTGCTGCCTTGCCTCCTTTGGGCTCCACACCATCTCTGCTCCAGCATTTTCTCAGCAGCTGCCAGGTTCACTTCAATGCAGCAACTTTATTTAAGCCTTTCTGTCTGCCATGGACAAATGCTGAGCAATGAGGACTGTAGTTTGCAGGCTGAACCCAAGCTGGGTTATAATTTGAAACAGATTCAGTAATTGCATTGTGTTTCACCTCCAAGTCAGAAATTAAATCTTGCGCATGTCAGGTGCTAGTGGTTACAAGCTGCCTTCCCCAGCCGGGGCCAGTCCCCAGCAAGAACACAGGGGCCACAGCTGGTCCCGCAGGAGCAAAGGGAAACCCCTTACCCCTACTGGCAGTTCTTAAGGCTACTTCCAGCACCAGCTGGACCCTGTTCCCTGCCTCTCTCCACAACAAAATTACTGAAAAGATTTCATCTTTAACTACATATTCCCCAGTAACTACTGGACCTTGTCAACAGTCTTAGAGAAGTAGCCAAAGGCTACTCAACACAACTGTGTTAGTGGGAATATTTTCCTACATTTGAATGGGTATTGTCTCAGACCAGGAATGAACAAGACTGTTCTGCTTCAAGTCTGTCCATCCAGGCACAGCGGGGAAACACTGGAAAGCTCCCACTCCCCAAACTGTGGAGCTGCTCCTCTTGCCCAAGTCATTCTGTTTGTTGGCAGACACACTCTTCCAGGTCCAGCCCTACAAGACAATGAGATTTCTTCTCTCCTGTACCTCCCAGTTACTCTTCTCCCAGTTACTCTTTTCTTTAAACCTGCCAGAGGTTTTTTTTCTGGCAGAGCAGTTTTAACTTCCATTAATCTGTTTCAGACAAAATCAAAGGGATTTAGCTCCCACAGCTTTCATGGGTGATCTGAGCAACACCAGCTGATCTTACCTCACACAAAGGGTAATCTCTACCACTTGTGCAACTGGATGCATAAGAGGATGCCTGCTCCTGCTGCAGAGTCCTAATGATCCAAGTTTTTCTCCTTTGCTACAGTAATTCCAACAGGGTGAAAATAGGCAGGTACCCCAGTGAAAATTGACAAGTAGTGGAAATATTTAGAAAAATGTGTTTGCATGATATCACGCTGAGTAATATCAACACAGATCATGTGAGCTGACCCACTAATCTGTTGCCATCCACATGTTACAGAAACTTGAAGGCTTCATACAGCTTTGATTACAAAAATGTGCATTGTGTCTCATCATAGTGATTGAATGCAGAGGGAATGGGTTTGTCTTTAGGTTTGTTTATTTTTCTTTTTCAGGCATAATGGAGTTTTGAACAGTGAAATTGCTTTCTGCCTTTTCATAGTCGTTTGGCTATTTGAGTGAAAAAAGGCACACCAGACAGTGAGGCACTGCTAAAGGGAGAGATATAAACACAGTAAAAAGCAACTTTAATGAGCATGTTTTAATACTAAAGGAAAAATGTGTTTTCACTTAAACTACCTGAAAATCCACAATGAATCCATTCATGTTAGTGGCATTATTTACCATATGTTAAAGGTAGAGAGTTTACTCCTGAATTGCCATTCTAACTTTGTACTTTAAAAATAAGTAAATGACTACATTGTCCTGTACCTCTCAATTCTTCAACCCATCTTTCATTGCTTGAAGATGGTCAATTATGAAAGTTACACTTTCCCTTAAAGCTAAAATTACACAGTGAGTGAGATACACCTGATGTACCCTCAGAGTAATTTTTGGTGTTGATGAAATTTTTCCATAATTTTAATATTTACTTTGGGTACACAACTTCAATAAAATAAAATAAAGCAAGCATGAAAGGAGAACAACTGTGACAGAGATTATAAACAAGATGCTTTTTCAGGAGGGATGCCAAGGCATGGAGAGAAATCTGTATTCTTCAACTTGTTTATTTGTATTAGTAGCCACAATTTGACACTCAGGAATTTTTCTGTGCAAGTTGACAGCTATGACAATATGGGACTATCCTTCATGATGGCCAAGCAAAACCACCAATGTGTTTCTGAAACCCAAATGCAGGAAAGAGAAAAAGTACTGATGTTAGTAATTGAAAAGGGAAGCTCATGAGAAGTCCTGATCTTGTGCTGAGAGTTCAGTAAACTTTGAGGGCCCATGAGAATGGATAGTCAGAAGGCTGGAGCCATAACAAAAACTAAAGTTTTTCATGATGTCGTCAGAAGGTCTCTCCTTTTTTATATACATAAGTAAACAATGGCTCTCTCTTTTTTTTGTTGGTTTTTTTTTTTGTTTTTGTTTTTAATTGCAGAGCTGTTTGAGGATGATGAAGAGAAACACTCTGACAGGGCAATTCATCTTATCTGCCTGTATGTTTAACTTGCCCATGCCATTCTTCATTTCAGCTCTAAGTGTCAAGCAACTATTACGTAGAAGAAACAAAAAGGTCCTAGAAGGCATAACACTGCCTATTGCTAGTCTTGCCTATTTTTTTTTTTTGGTGGTGAATATGCTTAAAATTACATTGCCTTCCATAAATATCTCTAAGTTATGACTCTTAAAACAACCATGATTTCCATGGCATTTACCATTTCCAGCGAGGGTGCCATTTGCTATGTGACTTTCTCCCCAAACTGCCACAACAAAACTGAGTTCCTTTACATCACAGTCAAGTCAATTAGAGATCTGAGAGTGAGTGAAAATAAAGCAGCAGCCAAAGAATACGTTACTTCTTGATTTTGCTAGTCTGACCAGAAAGCTAGAACAGACAGTGGGGGATAGGCTAAAGGCTCTTGGTCTAGTTGAAACAATGATCATCTTGTTTTGCTTTCCTGTGGCCCCATAACTGCATGGCAAATAAACAACAATGTGAGCACAGCCAATTCTTTGGCTATCTAGATTTGATTTATAAAACAATAACCAAGTGAACAAGGGGATCCAAACCTTTTGGTTGCTTTTTAATTTTAGCTCCTTTCCATTCTATTTTTAAGTTTACTTTTAAAGAGTTTTGAGTGAGAAAAGCAGCAGGGTGGCCCTCTTACATCTTCATAAGGAGTGGAATACATGGCTTTCAGTTTTAGCCTTGTGTGAGGAAGGTTTTTTGCTTCTTCCTATTGCTTGATTAAGACATTCTTCACAACATTATGTTAATACTATAATTTGGATCTTTACCTCTTAGATATTCAGTTGAGGGACTCACTTTACAGACTAAGAACCCATGGCTCCAATTAGAGCTTATAGGAGCTATCTGTTCTCAGTGCTTCTGTAAATCAGCCTTATGACTGATCTGTGAAGCTAATTGCAGCTCTAAAATTCAAAACTACTTTGCCATTTTTCAAAGGAGATTTGGTAAACCCTCAATTCCTCAAGGAACTGCTTATGCTATTTTACTGTTAATGAAAGGGCTTACTGAAAAGGAAAGAAAAAGTATTAATATTGTCCAGTCAAACTAATATCTGTGAACATAGCAGATGCACACTGAAAGAGCAGAGATGGGATTTGTCAATGTGCTCAATCTTGTGTGCTCATTTAAATTACTACAGAATTTTAAATGTTATTGAAAGATAAAGCAGAACATTCCTCATCCACCCTGTGCTGGTGTAAGCAAGCACAGAAGATATAAAGCAGCAGAAATCCTGGCTCCATGCATGTATATGCCATGTTCCAAATAACATGGAAAGGCACTGATCTCAGCAAGAAGCACGCTGCCCAAGAGCTGAGGGGAACTGAGGATAGAGGCATAGCTGCCCTCCTCAGAAAAGGTCTAGTGTCTGTAGTTGGCACAAGGCCTTATTAGCTCCTCGAGTAGCCACAAATTCCAGTTTTATGTCATTCTGAGTCACTGAACATCAGTATCTGATACCTGCAACGCTACCTGCAGTCAACTAAGCAGCCTCATCATCAGCTGTGGGGGCCGCACCCAGTGGGGTTCAGTTCCCACCCAGTCCAGCAGTTGCAGTTAAATGGGATCCAGATGACCTTGCCACTGGGGAAACTGCCCACCAGTACAAGGGGGTTTCACAGCTCCTGCTGATTTCGGAGCCATAACTTTTATAGAAGCAAAAACGCAATAAGCCAGCCATATTTTTTAGCTCTGAGAATCACAGAATCATACAATATGCTGAGTTGGAAGGATCATAAGGATGATTGAGTCCAACTCTTAGCTCAGCGCAAGACAAACCCCAAGACTCACACTATGTGCCTGAGAGTATCATCCAAACACTTCTTCGACTGGGTCAGGTTTGGTGCTGTGACTGCTTCCCTAAGGAGCCTGTTCCAGTGCCCAACCACCTGCTAGGGGAAGAACCTCTTTCTAATATCCAATCTAAACCTCTCCTGACACAAATTCAGGCCATTTGCTCAGGTACTGTCACTTGTCACCACAGAGAAGAGATCAGTTCCTGCCCTTCCTCTCCCCTCACCAGGAAGTTGTAACTGCAATGAGGTCTTCCCTCAGTCTCCTCCGGCTGAACAGACCAAATGCCCTCAACTGCTCCTCACATGGCTTCCCCTCAAGGCCCTTCACCATCTTCATTGCCCTCCTTTGAATGTTCTCTAAGAGCTTAATATCTTTCTTATATTGCAGTGCCCAAAACTACACACGATATTCAAGGTGAGGCTGTTCCAGTGCAGGGCAGAGCGGGACAATCTCCACTCTCAGCCGGCTGGTGATGCTGTGCCTGATGCCCCCCAGGACATGGTTGGCCCTCCTGGCTGCCAGGGCACTGCTGACTCAGATTCAACTTACCATTGACCAGGACCCCCAGGTCCCTTTCCACAATACTGCTTTCCAGCATCTCATTTCGCAGTCTGTACATACATCCAGGTTGCCTCATTCCAGGTGCAGAAACTGGAATTTCTGCTGTTGTATTCCTGTGGTTGGTGATTGCCCAGTCCTCTAATTTGTCGAGGTCTTTCTGCAGATCTTTCCTGCTTCGAGGGAGTCAACAACTCCTCCCAGTTCTGTGTCATCTGCAAACTTGCTTAGTATCTGTCTTAGTTTAAGGAAAACCAAAATGTTTACCAAAACCAGAGAAGAGGATTCCCCCTCAATAACTACATCATCCCTTATTAAATTAAAAAAAACCCTTTAATTAGAAAATGTATATATGAAGGATAACTGTTCTTAACTACTAGAAATATAGAGATATAGATATAGATATAACTATAAACAGACCAGAGCAAACTACTTCCCCAGCACCAAAAATAAAACAACCCCCAAAAACTATAGGTTCCTTCTGATGCAATTATATTTACGGACAGTGGCAGTGTCACACCTCAGTTGGCTGTGAGTTTAATTCTCAATTTTTTTCCCAGAGAATCAGAAACAAGGAAGGGTGTATGACTCACGTGGTGCAAGATGGAGCCTTTTCCATGGGGGAAGAGCAGACTCTCTCTCTGTCCTTGTCCTTTGTTCAAAAAGAGGAAATGCTGGGAATTGAGGAGTGGTGGTAATCCCCAGAAATCTCCTTGCAGTCGAAGTCGGTCCCCAGGAAAAAGGTCTGCAGTATTTCCTGAAGCAGCTGTGACCCTTCTCTCTCTCCTCTCTCTCTCTCCTCTCTCTCTCTCTGAAGCTCAGGGTGCCCAGAGATGGGGGGGGGGGGGAAGGCGAAGAGCAGACCCAGAAGGAGCTCTCACCAGCTCAGCAAACAGTGGCTCTTTCCCAGCAGCTGCCAAAAACAAAGTGAAGCCAGGACCCAGGAAAGAGCTTCTGCCCCTCCCAGGTGCTGGGAGTGTGTTTCTCACCTCTGCCCCTCCATTAAGTTGGAATCTAGAGTCGTTAACCACTCCTTTTTTCTCAGCCCTAGCACTTCAGCAAGCAAAACCTTTGTGTTGGTAGGGTGAGAAAAATTCCCTGAAGGGCTCCTCCCACCACCACCTTCCTTTGTTTGAACCCTTAACAGTATCCCTTCAAGTACTTCATCCAAATCATTTATGAAGATGTTGAAGAGTGCAGGACCTGTGGAACCCCACTAGTGACAGGTCACCAGTCTGATGTCACCCCATTCACTATTACCTTCTGTGCTTGACCTGTGAGCAAATTGCTCACCCAGCACACGATGTGTTTATCCAGCTGTGGGATGGATATTTTGTCTAGAAGGATCCTGTGAGAGACAGTATCAAAAACTTTTCTAAAATCCATAAAGATGACATCAACTCACTGCCCCTGATCAGCCAGGTGGGTTACCTTTTCATAAAAGGAAATCAGGTTTGATAAGCAGGACTTCTCTCTATGAAGCCATGCTGGCTGTGACCAATGACTGCATTGCCTTTGAAGTGTTTTTCAATGCCTCCTGGAATAATCTTCTCCATAGCTTTCCCAGGCACTCAGGTGAGACTGACAGGGCTGTAGTTTCTGGGGTCTTCTTTCTTGCCCTTCTTGAAAATCAGGACAACATTCGCCAGCTTCCAGTCAGCTGGATCTCTCTGGATTCCTAGGACCACTCAAATATGACTGAGAGAGAGGTTTTGTGATGACATCAGCCAGCTCTTTGAGGATTCTGGGATAAAGCTCCTTAGGTCCCATAGGATTTACAGATCCAGCTTGAGCAGCAGGTCCTGCACAGTTTCAGGTTTGACTGGGAGTTGACAAGCCACATGTAAGGCAGGCTTGCCTGCTTCCAAGCACTGCAGAAAACAGCAGCAATTGTGCCTACTGTGTCAAAAAACATTACTCTAAACGCATACTTCATTATGTCTCTTGTGATAGTGGATCCTGTTGTACTAGACATAGTAGGCCACTTGCAAACAAGCCCATTTGCAGATAATTGCTGGATAATTTCTTAAGCAAATATTTTAATAATTCTCTAAACATTAAAATGGTTTTTCTCAAATCACAACTATGAGATGGGTAAAAATATATGTGAAAAAGAACTGGTTTTCAGATACAAAGCAAAATACGCCAAACTAGAAGGACTGTGCAACAGTAAGTGAACTTAAAACCAACAAAGTTAAATAAAGGTAGAAGGTGCCAAATCATTGCACAGCAATTCCTTTTCCATGGAGAAAACTGTTGCAAACCTCATTCACCTTTACTGCAATTGACCATTTACTTCAAATGAAGTGTGGAACTCACATTTTCTTTCAGAGAGGGATGCACCATCACATGCAGTAGAGAGCACAGGGTCAAATGTAGGAAACCTCCATTCAGTTCTATCCCCTGTCTGAATGTTAAACCTCTACTTTCCATGTTAGGGCCAAACCCATAAAAATCTGGTATCTTCTGATGAAGATGCAAGCTCTGCTCCTTACACTGAAGCTGTCTACTTTCAATAGTGGATTTTAAGCCTTAGACTGTCACAGAAAACATGCACACAAGGGAAAGCACAAGGATCTATAACCACAAAACTCATGAAGGACAATGTGGCATCCCAGTCAATGTTTATGAAGCAATTTATTTATTTCAACTGACGATTAAGAATTTTGACCAGATGGAGCTCTTGAGGGGAGCTAGGTAAAAGGGCACCCAGGTACTGGATTCATAGACAGCTTAGTATTGGTAGAGATGTCAAATCAGTCAGTCCTGTTAAAAATGAACAGCTTTCAAGTATCCTAGAAAAAATAAGTGTCAATGGAATTTCACTGCTAATAGCATAAGGACCACGTCCACATTGATCGATTTGGCTGCTCCCAAAGACTACCCTGATCATTACAAGTGTTTATTGAATAAGGGTCCTGTGACAATCACAGGCAGCCTGCAAGCCCTTGGAGGGACAGGGCAAAACTCTGCCTGTAGCCCTTACCTATTCTGTGACCTGCCATGACAGTGTCTTTTGGCACCCACTTTAGTATTTCTTAAGCATTTTGACATGTTGTGAAATTAGTGGTCTCGAAAAGGCCTGGCTTCACTAGTACCAAATAGTACCAACACCAGCAACCTCTGAGGATAAAAATGGATTTCAACAGGCCATCTGCATCTCCATGGAAAGGGGTCTGGGGTTTCTGGTCAACAGTAAGTTGAATATGAGTCAGCAGTACCCTGGAAGGAGGGCCAGCTGTGTCCTGGAGGGCAGCAGGCACTGCATTGCCAGCCAGTTGAGGGAGGGGATTGTCCTGCTCTGCTCTGCACTAGGGCAGCCTCATCTTGAATATTGTGTGCAGGTTTGGGTGCCACAATATGAGGATATAAAGCTGTTAAAGAGCATACTATGAAGGGCTGTAAAGATGGTGAAGGGTCTAGAGGGGAAACCGTAGAAGGGGCAGCTGAGGTCACTTGGCTTGTTCAGCCTGATGGAGTCAGAGAGAAGACCTTAGAACAGTCTGTCAATTCCTTGTGAGGGAAAAGTAGAGGGGAAGGTACTGATCTCTTCTTTGTGGTGACCAGTGACAGGACCCGAGAAAATAGGACATATCAGGGAAGGTTCAGGTTGGATGCTAGGCAAAGGTTCTTCATACAGCAGGTGGCCATGCACTAGAATACAATCCCCAAGGAAGTGGTGAAAGCAACAAGCCTGCCAGAGTTGAAGAAGCATTTGGGCAATGCTGTCAGGCACATGGTGTGCAGTGCCAGGAGCCAGAACCTGATGATCTTTGTGGGCTCCTTCCAACTCAGGAGAGCCTGTGATTCTGTGAATCTATCTCCATTCATCCTAGACCTACCCTGTTTTGGCGTATACTAGAAGTCTCTGTTGATAAGCTCAGATTGTCCTCAGTATTGGGAGGATAGTTTTATGATGACAAAAAATGATGCTGTGACTTACTCAGACATTGGTTCTCAGGCTTAGCAATCATGTCTTTTGAGGTGACCTGAGCTGTTCTCCTGACAGCACTGACTTTGGTAGCACAAAAATACAGGTACTCTGTCTATGATACCTTTATTCCTGGTACCACAGTAGGTGTGACCTCTTCAATCACAATGGCCTCCATGGAGAGATCATCCACATCCTCATGTGCACCCCAGTGCCTGCCAGGCCCACTGTCACTGCCTTTAAGATCAGCTCAATGTTATATGAGAAACGTAATCAAGAGCGCTTGATATGTGCCTTGCTGATAATGAGAGGAGGAGCAATAGCCTGTTCAGTCCTTTTGGCCAAGCACCCTGAGGACAGGGCTCCCACAAAAAGCAGACCAGGACCAATGTTGTCCAAACAAAGAAGCAAAGAAGCCATCAAGGTAATTTAGACTTCCCAGTTTTCTACCCTATTCTCTTTTTGCACTCTTTAAATCCCTATTGTGCATCTGTCTTCTAGACATCAAAAATATATTTATATTGGGGAAAATAAAAAAATCCTACATCATTAGGAAACAAGAGGCTGATCTCTTCCACTATTCTGCCTTACTTCCACATTAATTTTAGTTCTCATATCTAAATATGGTATTTGACCATTTAGATGGAAATCATGAGAGATATTTGTTGTACTTCAGCAGCAAAACACAGGGAGCTAGTACTAATCTGGCAGAACTCATTTTCTGCAACATTGTGTTAATAAAATCTAAGACAGATCTGAAAGCCAACTATCCTTTTTTAATTTGCAGTTACAGCTGCCACAAACCTAAAAGCATCAAGTTGCAAATGCCAGGGTTTCATTTTTTCAAAGTGGGAATCTGTGTTTGAAATAACCAAATCATGTTGAAAGATCATATTTTAAACATTAGAGATAATTTTTAATAGTATTTACAGTGAGGCTATCATTCAAGGTTAAATATGACTCTGAAATCCTATATTTAGTCAGGATGCCTGAAACAGGCTGCTGGCTTACACATCAGTTTCAGGTATTCAGTGAAGCCAAATCTTTGAAGTGTCTACTTTCATCTCTGGTATTATCTGTAGAAAGAGGTGGAAGACATGGAAGGCCTCTGGAAAAATTTAAATTTAAAAAAATATGTTATATTTATTTGACTTTGCTTACACTTCGACATATTAGAAATCTTCAAAGATGTGTAACAACCCTCTTTAACTGCATAACAATTATACTCACCAGTTTAAAAGGATTTGTTTCATTCATGCTTAGGTCGAGGAACCAGTTAGGGGTCTCCATCCTTACAGTATAAGGAAAGGGAATATTTCCTTGGTTATATGGTGTTAGATTATTTATGTTATTGTTGGGCCTACACTATAACCACTTGTGCAAGGACTACATTGTGGAAGAGCTGCCTGTTCCTTTGCTTAGTGACAAATGAAATAATGGAAAACTGTTTTCCAAAGAATAAATGTTGTCAGGAACAGGCTATGCTAGCCAAGTGCTCCAACACTGAACAGACAAGCAGTGACATTGAGTTGACTGCATCTATGTATTTGTGTAGCAGAATGAACAGAGAAAATCGACAAAGACCAGAGACCACTTAGGAGATGTCTGGAATATAATGCTGAAGAGCAGCGATGATAATACATGGGGGAAAACTTCCAGTTAGACGTGGTTTAGAAATTTGGTTACAGAAAATGTGTTCTGCTGTTTGATTCTTGCCATGTCCAAGGGAAAAGAGTCCTTCTCAACATAACTTATAAATAAAAAGAAGGCCTTTTAAATAAAATAAATGAGAGATTATTCAACTCCATCATCAGCTTCTGATACTGATTAATACGATCCGGTCAAAATAGAATACTATTGTGAACAACAAATTATACATCTTCATTAAAAAGAAGAAATTAAAATGTTTCAAGATGACCCCATCTTTCAGATGTCTTAGTTTGGTATAAATAAAACAGATCTTTTTTCTTCGTATCAAAATTTCTGCCATGTAACCATATCCAGAATGTGGTTAGTTTACTCCTTTGTCTGATGAAATGTGTGTATTTTGACACTACAAAATCACAGCCTAGTGAGTTCCTCTTTGGCATTTCTTTTCCTTTCTCCCTTCCCTTCCAAGTAAGTACATTTTGTGATTCTATAATTCACTTTGCTACAAATCTTCTGACTATCTTTTATAGCTATGTGCATGAACTATAATAACAATGTATAAAAAGTACCAGAAAGAGAACATCTTTTTTTTTTTTACCTCATTCATAGTGATCTGTTGTTATTATTGCTGGCCTGAGTGCCATTCCCATGGTGCTAGTTCCTTTCTACTTATTAAGAAGCTGATCAGATAAGGTAAAGAAAGATATATTAACATGAGCCTGGTACACAGATATTATAATAGTAATAACAATGTAATAAACTTATAATACATTTTTTATTCAAGTATCAATTGGGGGAAAAAAGAGAGAATCTGTTCAGTGTACTTTGTCTATGAAGACCAAATTTCTGTCATAGATTCAAAAGATGCCTGCTAAACAAGATAAACTAATGCAGGACTGCATCATATTCTGCACTGGTTCTGCCCTAGCCCTGGATCTGTGTCAGGGTCATGAACTTTCTGTGCAGCGTAAATAATTGATTTTTCACTATGGTTGTAGAACAGAAAAGAAAAAAGAAAGAAAAAAAATCAGATCAAATAAATTGTTGTTTTCTTAACTCTCCCATACCCCTAAAATTGCATTTAAGGGAAATGTTCTGGACTACCAAAAGCAGAAAGTATCAAGTTTGTTTCTGAAAAGGAACATAAACATTCTAAAATCATAAAACTAAACAGAAAAGAGAGAGCAAAAAGCAGAGTGTGCTGCCTTGTGTTAACTTCAGGATAGAAAAGATTCAGGCCAAACTTCTGCATTGGCTCCTACAGAAATTTGAATATCTGTGTGCCACTGCAGAGACTGTGCCCTATTCCCTGGGCTAGTATGGGCTATGCAGGAGCAGGACATTCCTAGTCTCCTTCCCTGATGCTATTACACTTAACATAAGCTCAAGAATGTCTGAACTGGCATTCAATCAGCCCCCATGGAGGTGACAGATATTCACTGCTTATGGTTAGTACATTCTCAAGATACTTTTGTCTCAGAAATTCTTTCATTGTTTTATAAGGAGTAGAAGAGTTCTAGGGGAAAAGAAATATTGCTGTAGCACACTGTGGTTTAGAAGATGCTCCTAGCCACAGTCAGGGAAGGAGGTGACCTGAGCTCTCACCTCCTCCATGAGCTGACACTTCCACTTCTGTGATGCAACTGGACGAACTTCAGCCAGCTGGAGCCATGCTGGGAGCTTGACTCAGACTCATAGCGGACAATCAATTTTTAGCTGAATATGCTGTTTTCTAAAAATGTTACACAGTTTTATTAATATGCCAAACCCATACTTTTTCATTACACAGACTAGTTCTTGATTCATGCTCTACTGTGAGAGCTCTGGCTGCTAAGGACTGAAAGCCACGAGGTTAAGGAGTCTCAGCAGGAGAGTACTGTAACAGCAAAACTTTGAAAGAGTCCAGCAGACAATTCTTATTGCAGCTATTGAACCCACAACAGTTCAGCTTAGCAACACGGTCTTTTGGGGGAAAAACTGGACAACTCTCCCCCTTTTCTGTATCTTTATTCAGCTTTGAAATGCACATAATAGCTTTTATTCATTGAAAATTTTTAAACTAAATTAACTCCTGGTATAACTAATAAAACCATAGTATTTATGCAAGTGATTATTTTGAATCACTAAGAATGGATGTTGGCTGACCTGTAAGCCTCATCTAGGAATCGTATTTAACAATATATACATTCAAATTTGATTTGCCAATATTGAGAAAAGCAAATATTATGAATATGCCACTCAGACTTGAATAAATAGCATTGAATTTCATCAGCTTGGATCCATTTGCATGCACCCTGGGTTTGATTCCTAAATACCTATAATACATGGATGTTCAAAACATGTGGGTGCAACCTACTGCATTATAAAAAAACCCCAAACATTTATGAACACAAAGGAGAAACAGTCTGATCACAGTTCCAAGGAGTCAGCACAAGAAAAAAAATTCATCTAGGGTTAGCGACTCCTGGTGCTGTACTCAGATAACTGAAGCGTGTCTTGGTTCAATTTCTCAGCAAGAAACCAAAGATTTTCTAAATTACTCTGCAGCTGAATGTGAAAAAAAAATTATTAATGATATTCCTTTTTTTATACTAAAAATTGTCTTCCCTCTAAATATATTGTGCTATTATTAGTTGATATCTGAAATTAAAATGAAGACGAGAAATAGGGTTAAAAATATATTTTCTTGATATGAAGAAAATTTATTATACACAGTTTTTGTCAACATAGTAAGGTGTGTGCAGGGCTTTCTGTTTGTGTTGTGCATTAGCCTGGAGCCCTTAACTCTGCAGCCATTATGCTGACAAAGCTACCCTCAGCTATAACAGAAGTTTTACCTTTCCACATGTGCTCTTAGTGTGTGCACATCTGCATCCAGTGTGAATGATTCAATGTGCTTTGGGATTCAGGATGTAAATAGTGAATTAGACTGAAATAAGAAGCTACCCAAAAAAGAATTAAATGTGAGTGCATATATACACAATATAGAACAGCAGTTTTCTTTTCAGTGCTAGGCTTATCTTCTATCTGCAGCTAGTTGCATTAAGGCATGAACATTCATTCACATGAGATGTTCGACACCATAAATCTCAAATTCTCTCCTTGCTTCCACTCTTGCCTCCATTGTGCTGGCTATGCTAATGAAAAGCAGCTTTTGAGTTTCATATGTACACACATGTGTGCACAAGAAAGAGAGGTTTTATCATATAGGCATTTGTACTGCTCACCATAGAGATAGAAGCCCACTGAAGTAGAAAAAGTATAATTTATGCAATAAATCTGGAGAAAAGCATGTAGATGCTTTCTCTGGCCTCATAACTGTTTTTATAAAAACATAGAAACCAATATATCATTGAAAATGAACCAGTGCATTGTATCGTATTTCATGGTGTTTACAGAGAAAAGCAAGCTTTTTAACCACCTGGCAAGTATTTCAGAAAAAGAAAAAAAAAAAAAAAGAAAAAGCAAGGACAAGCATTAGAAGGAGAGGGGGAGGGGAAGTCAGGGACTTCTCATTTGCACATGTAAAAATGCAAATTTGATCCATGTCTTTCTTATCTAGTGGTAACAGACTTGGCTGGTGCAGTACAATAGCACCTATAGTTCTATGGCTAAAATTAATGAACTTTAAAAAGAATTGACTGGATTCTGGAAGCACTTCTATAAAGCCACATGTTCATTAGCAGATGTCCACCATGTACCTAGGAACCAATGATATGAAAATCTTGAAAGCAGGATGTAGTCCCCTGATTTTGGGACACAGACACGTTGAGTAGTAAGACTTCTTATTGTGAAACTGTTAGGTAATGGAGAGAAATGTGGACACTGACAGGAGCTACCAATTTCTTGCTTCTCCACCTATAATCACAGAAGTTCACAGTCACCTTTAAAAGCAAAGGTCATTCCTTCAACTTGTGCTAGATTAGTTTACCTTTGTGATAGCTGGGATCTACATAATGTTGACATAGCTGCAGAGATGGACCTAGTAGATTAGTTTTCCCCAAACGTCTGTAAAAAACAAGCATTATATTAACAAATCAGATCAAGTTATTTGGAATTATCTGAAGTAGTTTTGTCTTCACATTAGGAGGGAGTTTGCCTTGTGTAAGGGTTTTAAGAATTTCACTATTGCAACCAAGGACTGCTGAATTAGAGGCGATTGGACAAAGTCTCTCTGATACAAATTCATATGTCAAAACTTTTGTATTGCATGAAAAACAGTGGAGCTTTTATAAAACTGAAAAAATATGTTTGCCTTTCCTGTCTTACAAGCAAGTGTATCGAGGAAAGAAAGGGTTGAAATTGACTATAAAATCAGAGTTGGGCTTGGAAATTACAGAGGAATGTACATAGCTGTAGTTTTTTACGAAAAAAAAAGCAAGCTCTCTTCTTTTGCAAGAATAAATCTTCAGCTGAGTAGCAATGCTGGGCAAGAAAATAAGCTTTCAGAGAGTCTACAAAGCACTTGCAAGTAATTTGCTATCCCTCTACCCTTCCATGTGAGCTGAAATCAGATACACAGTAATTACGGCAAAGGCAGACTCAGGCACAGCCGCTGTAGCAGTGAGTTGCCAGGTGCAGCCAGGCTCTGCCAGATGGGCACAGTGTGACTGCGTACCTCAAAGAGGGGCTGGAAACCTGGTTGGGATGGGGGAGGCAATTTGTAAAGAGCACAGTATATGCCACCTGATATTGAGAGGGGTATGTATCTGTTGCAGTTTACCTGTCATTTTTGTAGGGCTTTCTACCACATGGCCCAGTAACTCCATGCTGTGGGAATTCAGCAGCAGATCGGATGCCATGAAACTCTCACATGCTTCCACATAATTACCTTCTCATGTGCCCTTTTTTATTCCTATTCAAGGAAACCATTCATTAGAAAACACAGCCTGCAACTCTGCCTGTGGCCAGCCTGCTCTACCAAGAAAGTTATGACCGTGGCTTGGGTTTTTCCCCTCCTGCCCTGGGGCTCCCCAACTGCAGCCTCTACCTGCTCATCTCTGGACGCTTGTTGCAGAGAGATTGCCAATACATTTTACCCTCATGCAGAACTGGGAATTCCTGCACTCACCGATGTACTCAATCATTATGAAAGATATTTTTGGCCTTACAATGATAGAAAATCTGAGACTGGAGTCAGCTCCCAGCTCTGTAAATGAGGTCAAAACTCCCCTTAACATCAGCAGAATTTCTCATTGGAAATCACATCGAGGTAGGAAAAGGGGCCCACTGTGCAGTTAACAATAGGACAACAGGAGAAGATTTTGTTCTGTAGTTATAGTTTTGCCTTTTAAAACTTGAACAAACCCCATAGCTTTTAATTTCTCCACTCCCTTTTCCTTTTCTCTTTGACTTTTAGGACTAATGGGCATACTGCTAACCCCATAATTTAAAAGGAGCTTTCCCTTTTCCCCCATTTAAACATTCTTCAACAAATCAAGTCTCCTACATACTTGAAGATGTCTGAGGTATTTCAGTGCCATGTTCACATCTGAGTTTGTAGAACTGAACTGAAAGCTAAGTGCATTGGAAAAGACTGCAGAAAACTTTGCTAAACAGATGATCACATGCATGAGTTTGTTTTACTTAGTTAGCATTTTTGCCTGCTGCGAGGTGTTTTCCTTGGATGGTTACCTACAAATACAGCACTGACCTCAGTGTGCATGAAGCAGGCCAGCACAGACAAACAGAGCCAATTGGACATGCTCTATAAATCATCACCCACATCCTTCCAGCAGCAAAAATAAAAAGGAAAGGAGGAGGGGGTAAAACAACTGGTGAGTGTTCCACATGAGGAAAGGGAGGCTATTTGGTGTCACCAGCTGGAAATACTCAGAGTGCTAAAGAGAAAGATACTAGCATGAGCTAACTATGTGCTGGATAAAGCACTAATATTATGAATAAATGATATCATCTTACAGACGTCTTGCATGGGCAGAATAATAGGCCTAAAAATATTCTCTGCTTTAAAAGACACCCACCTCAAAGGACAAGTGCAGAAATGTAATACTATGAATTATGAAACCAGAGTTAAATCCAACATAAAAGGCATTATTCATTTATTCATTAGCATCATTTACATGAGTTTTTCAACTCTGAATGTGTCTGATGTGGTTTCTACTGCTGTGATGGGCCAAATCCTAGGCAAGCACCTAAGTTATCTCCTTCTTTCCCAAGTATTCACAGAGGAAAAGTCATCAGGGATGAAGTAAATGAAGTCCTGCTGCCACCACTTCAGTCTTGATGAGCTGCAGAGCAGGATCTTAGCATACTCCACTGCATAAGTCAGTTTGAACATTTAAGCTAAGACATGTTGCATTATCTGATATATTATTTTCTCAGGAAAAAAAAACTTTGAGAAAAACCAAGATTTTTTTTCCAGCCTATAATTTTCCTAATGATTTTCTCAACCCTTTGCATCACTGCATTTGAGGAGGGACTGAAATTTTACTTTCTTGTGTGCTTAGTGATTTTTCTAACAGTCAAGTTACAGTATCAAACTTGTTCTGATTCTGTTCAGTTAAAACTTCTGCATTCTGTACAAATGAGTAATAATCAAGGACTGAGATACTAATCTGAATTCTCAGTCTTTTTCCTGGCTAATGCCTTGAGTTCCTTGAAAGCATTCAGAATGACCCTTTGTAGGAAAAGGTCTATCCTAAGGGGCCCGTCTTGACAAGAGGAGTCTTAGCTGGAAACCCCAAGTGAAAACACACATTTCATTACTTGTGAGATCTGGCCTAAGTCTTATTCTGCTCCTTAGCATATCCTGCTGTATAGCTCTAGGAGTTCTTTGATCATTCTCTTTGTTAAAGCTCCTTATGCTTTGAAGAGAGGGTCTTGCTGTTTTCCACTTGGTGATAGAGTACATATAATTAAGGGGTGCAACAGTTAAGTCCTTTTGGCAGTATTTGCCTTAGCAAATACAGTGTGCTAGTGACTGTTCTGCACCCCAAGGCCTGCTGCCATGTCATCACTCACATCCATGCAGTTAAACCATCTTGTCTTTTCCCCACCACAATCTTCATCTGAAACAGGGAGACTGTTCAAATCACTGACTGAAAGCATTCCCTGGCTTGTGCTAACCCCTGAACTGTGCCCAGGCACTGGCTGTGACTGTTAGCTGGACGTGGCCAAAGTTACATCGGGAATGATGCTGAAAAGTGAACTGCATGGATGAGTGGGTGCCAGGGCATAAACGCATAATCTGGTTCATTTCAGCTCCCTAATGTAGGCATGGTCTTTGTGGATTCAGTCTTCACTAAGAGTCTCAAGATGCTAGATTCAGCTATCCTGACTTCAGGCTCTCTTATGTTAAAAGTATAATTATGCTAGGCTCTCCATGCAGTCAATAGAAAGACACTTCCAGAGGAGAATTCAGATCTCTTTATATTATACAACATGCCCACTCATATACACCAAGAGAAGCCCAGCCAAACAAAAAATGTTTGATGTATTGATGGGAAGGGGCAAAAATTAAAAAAAAATCAAAATACAGAGAATTTATCACATAAATACAGCATTTCTGCTTCAAAAAGATGATGGATGGTAATGATCTGCTTCTTTTTTGTAGAGCTGAAATGCTTTCCATGGGTAAGAATTTCTGACTGTTCTGGGCAGAACCCCACATTGTAGTTGCCAGGTGGCTTCAGCCTAGAAGAAAGATGACAGACTCCTTCTCTTCATAAATCACTAGGTATAACATTCCAATGCATTCACCTCATCAGCTGGTACAAGATGAATATAAAACTGTCCAAAGAATTTTGGTGCACATCATTTCCAAACTCTTCCTACAAACACATATGGGTTGACTGAGGTGAACTTGTAAACACTGGAAATAGTTCCTGTCCATCAGCAGAACGGTTAAGGTCCAGGAAGTCTTAGAACCAGTTCTGCCCGTGGCTAGTTTACCATTGACCACCTTTGGTTTCACAAATCCATGACCACTGTCAAACTGGAGCAATTTATAAAGTGGGAACCCTATGCCTGCAGGCAGGTTTGCAACAAGTGCTCTCACCAGTGGCCTCAAAATTGGTATTCTACTAGGTTCAGCTTAAAAAGAAGTATAGTAGAAGGGAAACTGCTTTGGCTAACAATGATACAATAACTTATTTAATAATAGAAATTATGTCTTAAAATGTTTAGAAAACTTTGATTTCCAGTTTCAAAGGAAATGAGATTGATTTGCCTTTTTAGTGTTTTCTTCCAAGAGAAGTAACAAGCACAGCACAAAACCTTTTTAAAAAAAATCTGTGAGCAAAAGACATATTTCCTCTTTTCATTATTTTTTTCCTTACATAAAATTTAAGTATTTTTTTCTGCATAGTACTTGTTTAGCCATTTTCTTAGTAACTTCCTTAAATGATTTCCTTTTATTACTTTGCTATTGCAACTTCAAAACTAAAACCTTGCCTTGAAACCTGACATTTGCTGTTTCAAAGTCTAGCTTTTCTGCATGAATATCTCAGATTCACTTTTGGTTTTCTCTTCCTTGAAGTATCATCTGTATATTCTTTGCACACCAAGTATTGTTACTGTGTGTCCTCTTAATGATAGTAATGACTTTCGTACATAATAAATAAAATGGACAACAACATAGTTGATAATGAAAAGTTAAAACTGGTAAATTTATTGCCACTTTTACAACAAAAGCCTGGTCAACTGGAAATATTACCATGTTTATGTAAGTGTAGATTTGTATACATATTTTATGTATGTAACTCATATGGAACTATGTGTAGAATTTATGTATGGTTTCAAAACTGATTGGGAACTAAGCAAAAATGACAAATTATCTCAAATAAAGAGGAAACTAAGCAGTCAGCCATAAGTATTTTACGTAAAGCTAAATAAACATATGGAATAAGTTAGTAGGAAAGGTGACTGCAGCAAAGCACAAAAACAAGTTGAAAGACAGCTCTGAAATATTTTCCTCTCTTTTCTCTCTTTTGTTTTCATACAGGAAAGGATTATGAAGCATAATGAGAAAAGCAGAAAATTATATCTAAGATAGACTAAAAAACCCACATGCATGTGAGGCCAGAGGCCCTTCTCCTGTTCCTTAAAATATCTTATATTGTTGATATGGTCCTCATTTTCAAACTGAACTACAGGTCAGCAAAACCAATTCTACTAGGAAGACCATCTATGTCTTACTTGCAGACACAATGTTTTGTGCAGCTGAATCCCAGTCTTCAAGTAAGGCAGCTGGGCTGGCAGCCTGACCCATGCTCTCATTTCCATCTGATCTGTGGCAAATAGCACAGTGTCTCGAAATGCTCATGGTGTGGGTGCTGTGCTGATTCCCTGAACTCCCACATTCCGCTGCTCATTTATATCTACTTTCTGAGCTGGGATTTATCAGCTTGTTCACAGATTCTCCCTAAGTTGTCCCTGCTTGTAGCACCTCCCTCCCCAACAGAGTTGACATGGGGGACTTTGCCATTTTGGTACATCACTCCATAAACATATATATTGGATTCAGCACCGAGTGGAGCTAACAGTTTCTGGAATGCATACACAGAGCATCTCCTTGCTCATGGGCCTCTTCACACTTCTTGCACTGCTTAAAAATCCTGTGGCAAATCTCAAAACCATGTAACCAGGGGAGGTTTGCATTGCATAGAGGTACAGGTTCTGTTGGCTAAGCTATCAGCTATTGTTTAACACAATCTTTTATGTCCATTTACTTGGGCATTCCTTCAGGGACACGTAAATGAAACTCTATCACTAACTGCTCTGCTGCTATTTTACGAGCTAACGTGTTGTGCATATTACAGAAGTTGACCATGGGATCAACAATTTTCATGGCAAGGGATGTGTCCCATATCCATTGGATTCCTAACTATGAATAAGTATGTTTGGCTAAATCACATAAAAGAGTTGCAGTCTGAGTTACATTTTTTAAATAGCTGAAAGATTTTCTCTTTACCACAGGAGAATTTTCACTTCTGGCCAGTTATGAATAATGATATCAAAATACACATTGGTGCAATCCTCATTGAAGATAAAAGGGTCTTTTCCATCACATGGCTGCCTCATTCAAGTCAATCCTTACTCCTCAGGAAATCTTAATATAGACAATGCTGAAAATCTTTTAAAAATATCAAAGTGATTACAGATGTCTTCAAACAGATTTGAAGAGTAACAGCAAAACCAAAAACTGAAAGGACCAAATTTTCAGCAGTGGTAAGTTAAGGTGTTTTAACATATACAGCAATTGAAAAGTATGTTTTAGGAACACACTGAACAGATCTTTGTGTAAAGTAGTTTCCAACCCAAATATCCTTTGATCTTCTCGCTTACAGAGTCCTACTCAGAGTAAGAGTGAGAAAGTAACACATGAAATGTCCTTTTTATCTGTGGTAGGTAACGCAAAGATTCACAACTATAAAGCTTATAAACATCAGTAACAATAACGGCAATACTGATTTTCTTTCATTATGAAACTGTAAGTAATTTTAAATGGAAGGATATTCTGAATGAAATGTCTCCTTATGTCAGAAATGTAGTAGTGGCACCTCAGCCCTTGCAACAGCAAATAAAGAATATTAACCTCTCTCTTGGTTTGAGCTGGCAAAACACCAACTGTCCAAGACAGAGTAAAAAGAGAAGAAAGGGGAGAGGGAAAAAAACCCTCCAAACCAGGTTTATGCTGAAACTAGCTATATGCAGTTATACAGAAAAGAGAAAATTAAGAGAAAACTACAATATAACACACACTTACACAAGTTATATATATATATATCTATAACAATAAATAACCTCCCACTCCCCAATTAATACAAAGTGTATTACTCTTGATCTATAAGTACTCTGTATGGCCAGACTTCGGGAACGAAGATTTGGGACGGGCTCTCCCCACGTGGGTGTGCCCTTCAGCCTGTGCAGTGGATTTTTTAGGTGAGGCACAGCATGCACAAAACTGGCCCCACCGTTTAAGTCCTAAGGTCCATCTGCCATGGCCAAGCCGAGTTTGGACAGTGACAGTGAAGTCCTGAGGATTAGAACCTACAGCCCCCGGTATTCCCAGGAGGTCTCCTATCCAAGTACTAACCGGAGCTGACCCTGCTTAGCTTCCGAGATCTGACAGGATCAGGTGTCAGGGAGGCATTGCTGTTGAGAATGCAGCTGCACTGGGCAGGACACGTCTCCAGGATGGAGAATCACCGCCTCCCAAAGATTGTGCTCCATGGTGAACTCGCCACTGGCTGCCGCAAGAGAGGAGCCCCGAAGAGGAGATACAAGGACTCCCTGAAACAACACCTCAGCCTTGACCATATTGACTGCCATCAATGGTCCACTCTGGCCTTCAATCAGGATTCATGGAGACACACCATTCACAACACTGCTGCTTCCTTTGAGAACGCACAAAGAGTCAGTCTCGAGGAGAAAAGACAACGCAGAAAGAACTGTTCCTCACCAATACTGCCAAAGGAGACTTTCCACTGTGCCTTTTGTGACCAGATTTGCCTATCCTGTATTGGTCTTTTTAGCCACCAGCACGCTTGCAGCAAGCACAGGCAGTGCCCTTCCCAAATCTTCGTTCGCGAAGCCTAGCCATGATGATGATGAAGTACTCTAAAAGACACCCTGCAAGAAAGAGAAGGTATAACAACAAAATATTTCTACTTCCCTGAACCCAAACAAAATGCAAGCAGTGGCAGCAGCAGGAGCAAGGCCTACTCCAAGACAGGAGCTGTACCACATCCGGCTTGTAGCCCAGCCATAGTGGAACTGCCTGAGCCACTCCCACACACCGGCTCTTACCCCTTCTGAGATGATGCTGTAACATAGTATGGAATACAACATTACTGGCTAGAAGAAGTCAGCTGTTAGCTAGCCCAGCCCAGCTCAAGTCAGCTGACAATTGCAGGCCTAGTCTGAACTTTAAAGCCTAAATTTTTGGCCTACTTGGCTAAACCCATAACAACCTCATAGCCAAACATTTATGTCCCAGGATCTCTTAGCCAGCAGTCATGAGGAAACTAGAAATGAAAACTACTGCAGTAGTGTCAAGTATTTCTAAACAGTTTGGAGAAATAAATTCGCTGAATACAAACCAGAGAAAAATAAAGGCCTGAACTCCAATTCTCTATAACATTTGCTAGTCTATCCCTCCTTTCCCTGATGCCCATCACCCTTTTTCTGTTAAAAAGTTTTATAGAAAAAAATCAAGCAAATTCACAAACAGAAATTTCTAAACTGGACTTGAAATTTGACACATCTTTTCCAAATCTGAAGAAGAGCTTCTCTGTCCCAAAATTTGTCTGGTTTTCCAACCATACATTAGTCTAAAAATGATAATTACTTCTCCCTAAAAAACCCTGCCTCAGGTATACTTCTTTAATCCAGGATTCAATGTGATTCCTACTGAAGTGAATCGAAAACTTACCATCGCCTTCTTTATAGCAGGACCTGGCTATTACCTTGCAGTAACAGCTGTTCCTGCTGAACGAGATTACTGGTTACTCAGCAGCTTCATTTCTGAGTTGGGAATTAGAAAGTTGTTAAAAAGTTTAGGCATTCAAAAGAGATTACCCTAATTTTAAGCTTAATGACAACTCTAAGAGCAAACAATCAGTCCTAGAAAGTAAACAGATGACCACAGAAAATTAAATGAGCTAAAATATTATTTACATTTTGATGCAATTGCTCAGTGGAATTTTGATGGATGACATCATCCCATAGAAGGCTAAAGGGGAAGGTTTCCCTCCCTTCCTCCAGAACAGGAGACAGGAACCAGGCCCTGCATTTTTGTGTTACACCAGTGTGTTCTCATACAGGGACTAAGGATGAAGAAACAGTTATGCCCACCCACTTGTAAGTAAATCCCTAAAATAAAGGCAGAGCTGTAGCTCTGTAGCCTTCCAGGGAATTCAGCAGGTCAGCAAAGTGCTTCTTGAAACTTTATTGCTCTTCTGGGCAGTATAACTATAAGTTGTGGGGTGGGATGAGGGGGTGTTATATATCCACTAGCTGCCATATTTCCAAATGACTTATCATGTTTTTAGCATCCCATGCAGTTAATGCTGCAGAATGGGTGTGCCTGAATTGCTTTGCTAAACCAGTCTCATGCTGATTGCTCCTCACACCCATGAAGGGAAACATTTTCTTGTTTGCTATCTCAGCCTGGGAAACTGTGAAGTTACATCAGTGATAAATCCACCCGAAGCATCATTTCACTTGTTAGAGATGCTGCAGTCACATTTGTGCATTAAGTGTTATCTCCTGGGGATTTGGTCTGATTTGCTCCTTGCCTTGTATTTGTGTAGTTGCCTACTTCATTTCAGTAAAGTATTTTGCGCTAGTCTTCAATGACTTATATTAATGTTTTCCCAGTCTTGCTCTCTAGTTTGTAGGGATCAGTTTGAATTCTGACACCATGTATGGAGCTATTTCTGTTACAGAAACTCAAAAAAGTGGTTACCGGCCTTGCTGGTCTCCATCATCCTCATTCCTAATGAAGACACTAAATAATCTACCAGACCCAAGACAGATCTTTAGTGACATCCTTGTGATACATCCTTCCAGTTTAATAGCAAGCAATTGATAACTAGTCAGTTAACCAGGCAGTCAGCAATAGGACAAGGGGGCACGGGCTCAAGCTCTGCCAGGAGAAATTTAAGTTGGATATCAGAAAAAAATTCTTTCCAGAGAGAGTAATCAGGCACTGGAATGGGCTGCCCAGAGAGGTTGTGGATTCACCATCCCTGGAGGTTTTTAAACTGAGATTGGGTGTGGCACTGGGTGGTAAATGGACTGGAGCTGGACTAAAGGTTGGACTTGATGATCTCGGAGGTCTTTTCCAACCCAATTGATTCTATGATTCTATTAAAGGAAAGCTTTTAAATCAAGTCATGCACCCGCTTCAGAGTAGTTTTAGTCAAGAGTCAGTGGAGTCTAGGGTACAATTCATAAAATTCTTAAGTCAGTGTCTAAAACAGGACAAAAGAATCTCACCATGAAGGTGCCAAATTCTTTTCATTGACCATTCAGATACAGATATCCCCTCTGCAGATGTCTACAACTAGATAAGGCAATTTTCATCTGTTTGCTCCTTTTCAGTTTTCTGTAATCTCATCTGTGTTGTATAAAATGGTCTTAAGAAGTCCCTATGATTTCGGCAGGCTCAAGGCAACCAGCTTAACTAGATACTGTCTTACTTTCTTTTCATTATTTTGGCTTCGACTCACCCTTTGAGTGCAAATGAGGATCTTGTTATCCAACTGAGGCAAAACAGTATTCAAAACTTTTCCCTCTTTGCAACTTTCATTCTTGTCCCCTTGTTTCCTTCATTTTCCACTTGCTGCTAATGTGCTTATGAAATGTTTTATTGTTATTGTTATGGGTTTAGCCAGGTGGGCCTAAACTTAGGTTTTAAAGTTCAGCTAGGCCTAGGATTGTCAGCTGATTTAAGCTGGGCTGAGCTAGCTAACAGCTGACTTCTTCCAGCCAATAATATTGTATTCCATACCATACTACATCATCTCAAAGGGTGTAGAATCCAGTGTGTGGGAGTGGCTTAGTTAGTTCCATCATGGCTGCACTAAGAGGAGGACATCTAGCAGCTCCTCTACTATGCTAGGCCCTGCTCCTGTTGCCTCTGCTTGCATTTTGTTTGCATTCAGGGAAGTAGAAATATTTTGTTGTTATACTTTCTCTTTCTTGCTGAGTGTCTTTTGAAGTGCTTATGAATTTAGAGTAACAGACTTTGCTTTATATTAATTGGGGAGTGGGAAGTTATTCCTTGTTATATATATGTAACTTGTGTAAGTGTGTGTTATATTGTAGTTTCCTCTTAATTTTTCTCTTTTCTGTATAAATACATGTAGTTAGTTTCTGCATAAACCTGGTTTTGAGGGTTTTTCTTTCCTCTCCCTCTTCTTTTCCCCTTAGCTGGTTGGGGGGAGGAGGAACCCTTTTCTCTCTGTCCTGGACAGTTGGTGTTTTGCCAGCTCAACCCAGGACAGATATGCATTTTATTGCTTGTTAGTTTAACTCCATTCCATGTAGGGTTTTTTTGATTTACTGATTTTTTAAAAATATTTCAAGGACTAACAATTGCTGCAGTACTTGGTCCTTGCAAAAAGGATCTAGAGGCTGACCCAGTTCACATAAAGAAGCTAGACTTGAAAAGCTCTGTAGGATATAAAGGTGACAGTTGCTACACTTTGGCTGGAAAAAGTAATTATTTAGATAACAGTACACAATTTACTGCAGTTGCAAATTGATGACATGCCACAGTCACAAACACTGAGAACCTCCAGTTCCTGTGGACCACCATGGAGGATTGCACCAAGAAAACTCCTGCTCCTTGCAGTGAGATTGCCATTTGGAAAATGAAGACTCTCCTGCAATAAATCAAGAACAAATAATATTTCAACTGCTGATATAAGCATTTTCTTGAAGTCTGCAACAAGCTGAAATCTAAACAACCATATGGCATAAGTAGCTATCAGCCCTGATACCTGTCTCTGAGGGTTGCAAAGTCTTTGGGAAAGACTGTTGCTTTGGCAGGTAGAGACAAATACCAACCTGCACTGGATTGCTGAGAATTAGAAAGACAGATACCTAGGCAATGATTCTTAAACTAGTAGTGGGCAAATAATAATGACCTGGCACATCTTTTGGTTATAACAAGACCTATAAAAGCTTTTGTATTTGTAAAAATCTTAACTGTAAGCAACAAAGAGCAAAACATCTGTTACTTCAGTTTGACATTTATCTACAACAACTGTCAAAGTTCTCTCCTGGATAGTGTAAAGTGCTCCTATTTATTAAATGCAATTACTTTAGATCTCTCATAAAACTGTAAAGTTTAACTAGACTATGAGGAGACATGTTATAACATTTAAAATATATTTGATAACATATTTCATAATAAATTTTAATTGTGGGATTCTCATAATTTCTGCTTGGTCTACAATCACACTAAGGTAAATATTTCATTCAATTATACACCTGAAAAAGTAAATAAACTGGAAGCAGCCAAAGAGACTTTGACTCAGACCAAATCATAAGGACAAAAAGGTCTAGAAGTCAAAACAATAAAGAGAAAGTAAAAGAAAATTAAAGAGAACAATTAACAGCACTCATCACCCTCTTCTTATTAATAGTAGGTTACAAGTGCCCTTCTTTTGGACAGTATTCAATGATCTTTTCAAGTCACAGAGCCCATCTTCCTCCAGACAGTTTTCTCCTAAATATAGAATTCAGTCACTTTTCTTTTTACAAGTGTGGATCAGTAATAAGTGCATTTTTTTCTATTAACATATTTCCATTAACCTAAGAAGTTTTCTAAAATAATAGATTCTCTCGATTTAAGAACTTTCTGAATGAATCACTAGATGCCAGAAAACAATGTTCCAGATCCATGACTGCTACCAATGCAGACCAGCTACAATGTCAATGAGTTGTTTTACTTTATACAGGGAACTACCCCAAAACAAATGGCATGATACATTGATTTCAAACTGAATACATGTGGTAAAACCACTACAGAAAAATCTTCCCATCACAAAATATAAGGGCAGACTTGAACTGGAATGAATATAGAAGATGGCTTGTCTTTTTTCAGAAGAAATCCATGCGGTTCAGGATTCTTGGGCAGTCATATAAGAAGATCTTGAGCTGCTCAAACTAGCTAGTCCATTCTCTGTTGTTAAATAAATGGTTCACTCTGTGAGACAAATAAGCAGTTTCATTAATGTTTACCTCTCTTGAATGCAAATAAAGTAAAAATTAATCAAGTGCAAGTTCAATAATTAGTTCAGTTTTCCTGATTTTCTTGGTGGCTTTCCTTTTCCTTTTGTTCATCATGTGCTTACCATGCTCCTGAGCAGTGCTTTTACTGGGAGCAGTTACCTTTTACTGGTATTTTTAACACAACTTGGCTTTCTAACACTGAAAAATGGACCACTGCCTAAGAAAGCTACTGCACCTGATCATCTGCTACTTGATGCCTACCATGTGTATCCCACTGATACATGTTGAGGAGGTGAATTCACAGTGATTCACAGAGGCCTGACAACAGATATGGGAACAAATCCCAGTCTTGAAGTGTTTCAAGGAAATGCATCAAGAGTTTGGCCGACAGAAGACTTGGAGATTGCTGGAAAGGTGAGTGCTGAAGTGAGCAGTCATAGTAGGTGTTCTATTTTTGCTCTGAAAATGCACAGGTAAGAGCTGCACAGGTGGGGACTATAGCTATAGTCCCAGCAATGGAATGAGTTCAAAAATGCTCTTCCTGGGAGTCAGCCTGGCTGTAAAAAGGTCACATGTGAGTACTACCTTTAGCAGGAAAGGACCTGGGTATTGTTCCTCAATGCATATCCCCAGAAGGTACTTGAGAATCTGCAGGGCTCATTTTAGTGTGCTCTGACAGTGTGGGCACTCACTCAGTCTTCATCTCTTCTAGCAAATGAAGACATGCAAAGCTCTTCCCTGACTTGGCCAGCACAGCCTGGCCACATCCAAACTATGAAACCCCACAGCCCTTCAAATCAGTCTGCCCATATACAAACCTTCTTACACGTATTGGCTCTGCTGCCACAGACTGAAAGTCTGCCAGAGACACTTCTATCAATCCAGCAACACGGCCAGCTGCTTTCCAGAGCAAGTACCAATGCACCAGTGCCAGTACAGACACTGTTCCATTATCCAACACTGAGTTCCTTATGAAGACAACAGGGAACACTGATTATCATCCTTTAATACAAGAGCCTCCCTCTCATCTACTTTGTAATTATGCAAAAAGTTAATGAGTACGATCTGAGTCCTTCTTTTTACCGTCTTACAATTTAGCTAAATTCTAATTAAATAACAAATATTAGTTTTGGTGACAAAGAAATATATAAATCAGATCATGGTGATTTCTGATGACTGGCAACAGGTCTTATGCATCTGACAAGGTGACACCTAATAGAGATGTGTGCTGTCTCCAGTTTACAGAAAAATCACCAATGTCACAAAAAGCAACAGAAAGGGAAGTGATAACAGGGCAAGAAAATAGTGGGGGTGGAGGGGAACGACCAAAAAAGAAAAAAAAAGGAAATGTAATATCCTGTAAAATCAAAACAAAGTAAAAAACTTTTCCAAGGAAAGGAGAGCACAAAGGGAAAGAGAATAAATAAAAAGAAAATAATATACCATGGATTAAGAGAAAGTGATCGGAAGGAGAAAACAAATGAGACCATGGCTTGGGAAAAGGAAAAAATATCATAAAAGAGTCTGCATTTAGAATCATGGTACTGATTTTACTTGCACATCTAACAGCTAAATATACAGTATTTCTCTGAAAATCTTTCATGAGCCACTGTAGAATGAGATCAGAGTGGAAGATGATAGCTTCAAATAATGATTGTTGATATTTGAAGAAGTATTATTCCTCTACAGCCACTGGGCTGTTTTAGCTAAAATAAAAATACTTTCCACTAGACTTTTCTTCATCATTATAAACTCTACAAGAATTAAAAAAGCCAGTGCAAGACTTAGACAAAACTGGGTGATGTGTTTCTCTACAACTGCTTTTGTGTTTTTAATTTTCTTGAATTTATTTGCCTTTACTTATTCATTTCCACATGTAAATGATCTTTCAAAAATCTACTGACATCAGCCATGGGCTAACTAAGAACAGAGCCGTTATTATCAGTAGGGGAAACAGACTGTATGTAAAAGAATCTTTTAAAAACAGAGGAAATATCATTGTGAAATATATGACCCAAAAGAGCTTATTGTTATCTTACAAAGGAGTAGGTTGATTGCCTAAATCACCCATATTCAAATTCATATTGTTACAGAATTAGATGTTCTTTACGAAGTGAGGACTGACAGGGGATCATAGGTTTTAATAAATAATCCAACTTCTGAACCACATGAGATACTCATGCATTTGAAAAACTCAGAGGAAAAATCTCAAGAAGAGTGATAGAAGGTTTCATCTCCTGCCTGCTTTTTATGAACACTTGAACAGTGTCAAGGGTACGGTTCCAAGCACACTGAAATTGCCATATGTTAGCACCCACTGTATATGTAAAGATACTCACCTCTGGCATGAAACATCTGTGACAATGGGAAGTTTTATAATATCAACTTATTTTGAGTAAAGAGGATTTTCATGGTGCCACCTGCATTCAAAATGCTGGAGTGTTTCAGATTTACAAAGATGAAATAGTAATGGTACATATGGACCAGGAACAACACGGTGCTCCACAGTGGCAGCAGTGTCATTATTCCATCACAGTCTAGAACCAGTACGAACAGTCAAAACCCTGGTAAAATGAGCAAAGCTGTACCAGGCCACCTGAAAACAACTCATTACTTGCCCACAAAGCTCAGCAGATTAGCCCAGCACACTCTCACTCCAAACACTTTCTGTATAACTTACCCTTCCTTTTCCTGCTTCCCTATGGTGATGTTCTTGCAACATCTGGATCTGCTCTTAGTTAAGGGAAGAAAAAGAGTGGAGTGAAGCTGTTGTTATTAGCTTTACATATCAGTGCCACAGAAGAGCACAGAGTCTGCCTGTATTTTTACATTATCAGTCTGCATTTTCACTGTTTTCTGTCTCTTCCAGTTCCTGCAGATCACCCAGCTGCAAATAGACTCACAATAAATGGAACTTTTTCATCAAGCACAGAACTTTGAAACTTGTAAAACTTCTCAAACTTTCCATTTCCATATAAGTTACAATAATTCTTACTAAACTTGTATTTAAAAATAACTCTACTGTATATGTATATTTCCCTGCATTACGTAATAGGAAGAGAGGTCTGGTATCTAACACAGGGCTGAGTGGTTTGGGTTTTTTGTCGGTTGGTTGTTTTTTTTCAGTGAGCTACAATAACTCCATATGCCAAAACACTAAAATAGCTCCATTTTTTTGTAAGTGGGAATAAGGCATATGCAAGTTTCTCCATATGAATTTTTAACCTGCTATCTCCCCTGTTTGCTATAAGCAATGTGAGGATTTAAAACTTACTCTTGCTCAAAGAGAAATTAAACTTGAGATGAATATTTACCAAATCCAGATTTTTCACTGGTAACATACATCATAACTTGCTATCATATTTTTAATAATCATCCCGAAGAAATCTTGATATAAACAATTGTTTAAAATGGATGGGTTGATTTAGGTAATTGACAATACAAGGAGGCTGTTTGAAGTTTTTTTCCCTAAGTCCATAACTCCAGCAGGGTAAGGGCTTGCAACATCATTTTTCATAATTAGCATGTTCCTAGCTGGCATGTTTAGTTATTAACCTTAACCATATGCGAAAACAAGACACATGGAAAATGCTGCAACTCTTTAGCCAGCAGATTTTAGTTTAATTGAGGAAGGGTTCTGCTTACAGTTGCAATTACCACAGTTGTTTTGGCAATAAAACATGATGGAAAGACTGCTTATAATTTAGTAAGGATCTTCCTTACCCATACCATCCCAGACTTAAAATCTCTTCTCTGACTGTCTGCGGTCCTGCTTACTGACTTCATAGTTCCTTGTTTTCCATTTAAGATTTTATCCTGTTCCTTCCCCAGACAAATTTTGCTTCTCACTTCACCTACATATACTCATTTAGTATTTGAAGCCAACTGGGAAGAATAAGGGTGACCAAGCAGGTTATTAAGAAGGAGCTTATGGGGCTGAGACATGGGAAAAGGGCCAAAACAGAGATTTATGGCCCCTTAAGCCCTAAGAGAGGGAGGGAAATGGAGGATAAAAGGAGAAGCAACCTGTTGAGAAAAGTGCAGACAAACATTCCCAGTGGAGAAGAAGTCTAATTTCTGAACAGCTTTTAGCAGTGGTCTTTTCTGCCCCACATGCATCTCGTTGTCAGTGCCTGCATAGTTTCCTCCTTCTGTACACATGCCATCTTCAAGCTGTCCTTCCACACCACATTCCCCAAGCGGCCACTGTCACCTCATTATCAGCAAAAAGTCACAGAATCAAAGAAATGGGTAAGGTTGGAAGGGACCGCAGTGGGTATCTGGTGCAACCTCCCTAGTAAATCTGGGTCATCCTAGAGCACATTGCACAAGATTAGGTCCAGATGGTCTCCAGTGGCAGAGATTCCACAACCACTCTGGTCAATATATTCCAGCACAGTCACCCGCACAGTAAAGTGTCAGTCAGTTCAAAACAGCAAATGAAAAAAAAAAAAAAAAAAATTCCCCAGTCCAAAGCTGGGTTACCATGTTGAGACACAGCCAGACTGGCTTCCACCTTGGCTTCTGGGCTTAATTTTCTATTGGCCAAATGCCTTTACAGCTCCAAGTCAGTTAACAAGAAAACATGGGGAGATGAGATGCCTACAGACAGAAGCCCAGCTGAACTTGAACAAGTTGTAGTTTTATTACTCTCTCTTCCTGTGTCTCTACTCTTCTTGGCTTCTAGTTGCCTTTTGGTTTGCTTTTTGTTGTGTTACCTCTCCATCCACTTTGGCTCCTCTCCACTGGCATGAAATGCTCTGCTGCCAGAGCTGAAAATGCTGAGCCAGCCTCAGGGGTCTTGTGAAGAATGTTGCTCCATACAATTTAGCTCAGTGTTATTGCTTGTAAAATAATCCTCTTTTAAATACAACCACTTTACAGCCTCCTGTGGCAATGAATTCCACATGCTCCTTAAGGACCACATACTTCATTTTATTTACCACTCATTGTATTTTTGTATAGTTATTCTGGAACAGCCAAACAGGGAAAGACATACACATTTATTTTACCATTATTGCATCACTGTATATTCCACATTCTTAACCCCTTCAGTCAGCCATCTTTTACCAAAGATGAGGAAAAATGCTATTCCTATTACTATTTTAAAACTAAACACCAGTCCTACAGTCATGCAATTAACAGAAAGATTTTCCACAGCCTCCTTTATTATGTTCATATGATATATTTTTCATGTATATTCAGCTGTCATAACCACTTTCACTGATTAAATCAAAATTCTACATTTTCTTTTACTGAAAGATTTAAATTACTTATTTTAAACAATCCAAAATTTTCTTATGAGAAGTACACCATTTGAATTAGGAGTGTGTGAAACTGACAGATGGGTCACTGACCTCTAGTAAATGTGCCATAGTCTCTTCACTGTATTTCAGTTTTCTAACATGAATATGAAAGCATTATAATTCATTTTCTGGGAATTTCGTTCCACTAGAAAATTCAGAACAGTTCTCCTACCAGAAAATCCACCTTGACCTACCTTGCCAAGACCCCTGTTGAGTCAATTTGAATAAATTACTACAACAGCTCGGGTTTTCATGAAAAGAAAGAAAATTGAAATAACTTATAATTTGACACTGTGTGTTTACATTTATTTATTTATACTTTCTCTTATTATGCCCAAGCTCTTCTTCACTTCCCTCACTTTAACATATCTCATTCTGAATAGAAAAAAGATTGCATAGGAGACCACTAAATATGAAACCTGCCAAAATGGAAAGTTGCAGCATTTTGGCTCTTGCCATTAGGCACATAGAACTGTAACCCTCAAATGTATGAGTGCCAGCAGTCTCTGACTTGGCCTGTGGGCAGACAACAGATCATGTAGCCATGGTCAGCAAATAAGGTGGCCTGAGTGCTGGAGTTTATGGCAGATTCCTGTGGCAAAAAGGATTTATGTGCACTGGATGGTACAGGCATGAAAAATAGACTGTGATTTCTCTCCTTAAATATACCTGTGTGCCGCCCCTAAAATTTCGGACTCCTGACCAATGTTATAGTCTTCTACTCTTTCCACAGATGAATTTTCATATTTCCTCTGCTTGAATTCTTAATGCTGCTTGGTGTTGATCTTCCTGTAAATACTGATTACATTAGACTTGATAAAAACACATAAAAAGAAAATCATACATCTCTGTACCATACTGTGCAACTTCAATTATAGCAACAACAACAAAAGGCAATAGACAGCTCACATTCATTCAGGATACTTTTCTTTTTCCTATTAAAAAGACATTAAAAATCTTAATTCCTCATATTCTCAGTTCGGTTTACAATGAAAAGTACAGTTGATTGAAACGTTAATGAAGGAAAAAGGAGATAAAGAAGAAAAGGATTGTGTGAATCTGCAAAGATGGTTTTGCAAAAACACAGAAAAACCCAATTATTAGAATGTCTGTCATCAGACATTATCATGTCTGTCATCTGGTGGTACCAGAAATGCTGTGTGGTGACCTCCTGGTGTGTACTAGAAATTGCTCCCTTGCCTATTCAGGAACTCATCTTAATGTCATAAAGACGAATAAACTGTTATTGGAATTTTCCTTTTCAATTTACTCTTTTTCTTCTTGAACAGTAAAAAAAGCCGCAAAAACAAACAAAAAAGGGTTTAAATGGATTATTTGAAATCCTCACTGTTTTTAGGCTGTGGGAACTCTGTTAATGTAAAACGTAAATATTCTGACTTTCTTATAATTTGAATTTTATACCTTGCAAGAGTCTTTTTGGTATTAAGATGAATTCAGGTGGGTTTTTCTTCATGGTTGTATTTACAGGGCTTGGGCCCTGAAAATGTTACAGCTAATTGCTCTAATGACAACGTAACCCAGCAGCAAACCCTGCCATTTCCTCTTAGCTCACATTCTCCTTCTGCAGATACTTGAAGATATGTAAAACAGTGCCTGTCCTTATGGGCAATGCAGCCATACAAAGAGCAATCCAGGTACAGAGGCCTTAACTCCCTTTGTAAGGATAATGTTCTACAGACTAACAGTATAATCTCAGAGGCAAAATATTTCGTATATTATGGCAAAGAATTAACATTTTCCAGGAAAGCTTAATCTTGCAAAGATGTGTGTCTTTATGGCTCTTGAGCTTTTCATTCAGACAGCAAACATCCATAAGAATAAAATCTTCATTCAAGGACAAATCAGTCAAGAATCTCTTGTTGACTTAAAAAAACGCTGGATTTAAAATGCTACAGGGCTTGTATACAAATATTTGATAGAATTGCATTCCAATTTACATTAAGTAATATGATTCATCTATTACAGAATCACAGCATCATGAAGGTTGGAATCAACCTTCCAGATCATCTAGCGCAACCATCAATTTAGCACTACCTAAACCATATCCCCAAGTGCCTCTTTGAATGCTTCCAGAGACAGTGACTCCTCCACATCCCTGGGCAATTTATTCAAATTCCTAACCACTCTTTCAATGAATTTTTTTCTAATATCTAATTTCAGCCTCCCTGGTGCAACTTATGCCATTCATTCTCATCCTGTCACTTGAGACACAGCAGAAAAGGCCAACACCCATCTCACTACAATCTCCTTTTAGGTAGTTGTAGAGGGAAATGAGGTCCCCTCTGAGCCTTCTTTTCTCCAGAATAAACAATTCCAGTTGTTTATTCTTCCTAAAACTTCTACTCCAGAGCCTTCACCAGCTTTGTTGCCTTTCTTTGGACACTCTCCAGCATCAAAATATCCTTTTCGAAGAGAAGGGCCCAAAACTGAACACAGTACTTGAGATGCAGCCTCACCAATGCTGAGTACACTTCACTGGAACTGCTGGCCACACTATTGCCCTTGCCCTTCTTGGCCACCTGGGCACACACTTGGCTCATGTTCAGATAGCTGTCAACCAGCACTCTGAGGTCTCTTTCTGCTGAGCAGTTTTCCAGCCACTCTTCCCCAAGCCTATCATTGCATAGGATTGTTGTGACCCAAGTGCAGGACCTGGCATTTTGCCTTAATGAACCTCATACAATTGGCTTTGGTCCATCAATCCAGGCTGTCCGCATTCCTCTGCAGTCTTGCTACTCTCCAGCAGATCAACACTCCCACCTAACTTGATGCAATCTGTGAACTTACTGAGGGTGCACTTGACTCCCTTGTCCAGGTCTTTGATAAAGACATTAAATACAACTGGTCCCAATACTGGGCCTTGGGAAACCCCACTAGTGACTGGCCATCAGCTGGATGCAGCACCACTCACCACCAGTCTCTGAGTCCAGCCATCCAGCTAGTTTTTAACCCAGTTAAAAGAGCACCTGACGAGGTCCAAGATGTGGGATGCAAGCTTTTTCAGGATAATGCTGTGGGAGATGGTGTCAAACATTTTACTGAAGTCTAGATAGACAACATCCACAGCCTTTCCCTCATCAATGAAGTGGATCACTTTGTCATAGAAGGAGATTGGGTTGGTCAGGCACAACCTGCCTTTTGTAAACATGTTAGTTGTACCTGATTCCCTGCATGTGCCATGTTATGGTACTCAGAATGATCTGCTCCATGACCTTCCTGGTACTGAGGTCAGGACAACAGGCTTGTAGCTTTCCAGATGGTCCTTCTGACCCTTCTTGTAGACAAGCATTATATTTGATAATTTCCAGTCAGCTGGGACTTCTCCAGTTAACCAGGACTATGGTAAATGATTAAAAGTGTCTTGGCAAGCTCTTTCACCAGCTACCTCATTATTCTTGGATGCATCCAATCTGAAAAAAAAATTATTAAATTTATTGAATTTAATAAAGAGCAATGGCCACGTTGGCAATGCCCTGGAATCCTGTAGTATTGGTTTAGGCAGTGGGGAGTTGTGAACCTTATAATAGCGGAGGCTTCAAGTCTTGATTCTACACTGGATGTGGACATTGAGCTTTCCTGTAAAGAGTTTGTGCTGTGAACAGCCACCTTTGGGACAGGGCATAACTATAATTCCTCACCATTAAGACAGCACCGACACACAACAGTGGAAAGCAGAGTGACATGTTTTTTTCCTGCCACATGCAAATTCAGCTTTAAACAGCTTAGAGGTAATAAAGTATGAAACTCTGAAAAACATATCAGTTAATCTAAAAAATAAGAAATGTAGAAAGGCAAAAAAAATGAAATTAAAGCTGATTTGCACAGGGTCAGTGTTAAGTAATACTGATGTTAAGCCAAGAGTGGGGGACTTACTGTGTTTGGTTTTTTGCTTACATTTTATCTTTCACATCTGCTAATCATATCTTCATGTTTGGAGAGGTAGAGTTTCTTATAATTAGTGGAAAATATAACAGCTTTATATAAAACAGGCTTATAATAAAAAAGGTTTTTACATTTCCACACAGGTTACAATCCTGATAACTTTATATGGACACAATCCAAGCCTGACAAGGGAAAAAAAAAACCTCAAACACCCTCTCCCCACCCCCCATAAAAAACTAAGAAAAAAAAACCAAGAAAAACCTCAACCTGTTGGAATTTTCTTTTTCTTGATATTTTGTTGCTTTTCTGTAACTTTTCATAAGTTATGATTTTACAGCCTTCTTCCAGCTGATTGTTCATGCACTTTTAAGTATTGGTAAATGTTGAACATATGTAGGTCAAAGGCACACTTTTTCAATCATATTTCATTTTTATGTGCAACGGCTGAGTAGCTGAAAAGAAGCAGCTTAGGCCCATAGCAACAAGGCTGCTCTTGACCCCACAGGAGAGCCCTGTGTCCCTCAGTCTTACAGAGTGCTATACTCTGTACAAACTGCGAGCAACTTGATTTGGGAAAGGCTTTTATTAAACAACAAGAAGCATACAGAGTTATGGTGTTTAGACACCATTTATGTGCTTCCAGTCCTGATATAACAGGCCCTCAAGTTTCCTATTTGCAAATGAGAAATATTGCAATTATTACAGAATTTACAAATGTAATTTGAATGTTGATTATTATCAGTTCCAAGGCAGTGTTGTAATGGGTGTGCAACTATTCATGCAGAGAGTCCTGTAAATTAAAGGTATTCAATGCCTTATAGGCATCATTCATCACTTTCCTAGATCAGGGCTTTGATGTCCATTTCTTTCACTGATTTTACAATGCACATATAGCCTCTGAAGCCTGCCAGCCACTACTTCTCCCTTTTGGTTGTTCAAATTCATCCAGGGGTAGTGCTCTGCATCTGGCTAAAAGTATAGTGGAAGCCTATCCCAGTGTGGGGAAGACATGCCTTGTCATCACAGGCGCAGTACAGAAAACGCAATCCCATTTCTATAGCAGACATACCGAAACACTGACTTACGGCAGCCCTGCCCCAAGGGGCACTAAGCTGGAATTCACCCAAAATGACTAAGGTGGTATATGTCTTACTCCCTAACTCCAGGCATTTTGTCTCAGTCCAGTTATTGCTAATGGTCTCCTAGGGAGACAGAATTTGAAACTGTCTTCTAGCAGTGTGGAGTTAGAGTCACCTGACAAGTTGCATACACCATTTTTTTCTGTTTCCTTCAGCAATGTCTTTCAGAAGAAAATTAGCCACTAGAGTTTCTACAACTCTTTTCTTCATCATTTGCTTTCAAAACAATTTTTTTTAAATTGGCTTTAGCATAAAAAAATGTTCAGCAAAAATAAAAAAAAATTGCAGGATAGTTACATAAAACTTTCAACTTAAAAAAATCACGAAGCAAAACACATCCACTCCCCTTTCCTCCCAACTTGCAAGACCAGTAGGAGGCCATGAGCTTAAAAATATCCAACCTTTAAGATACAAAATGATTTTCACCTGGTTGATAAATGTACTTGGCCTTTTTGTTACAAGTGTACATATACTTTATATATACATATACTTTATATATACTTTATATATACATATATACACACACATATATACACACTCTGTTCCATCAGTGAAAATAGTTCTGATTATATTTTACTGCTTTTCTCAGTAACTAAATTCTATGAATAGGTGTAGGAAAATAGTCAGACAAATGTAGAAGTCACACTCAAAACCCTATTCACTTCAATAATTGCAGATGATTATTATAAAAATGTGTTGGTGTTTACTATGACCTGCAAAGGGCAAAACAGTGAATCAATCAAGATTGCAGTTATGCTCTGAATACCATTAATAACCAGACTAAGATAGGCACTCAGCAGATAATTAAGGTAAAACATACCAGTCTGTGGAGTTTTTAAACAGATCCCACAGAAGTTTTCCGTCCTGTTGTTCAACCCCCCTGTGTGAGCTACGCCCAAGCATTTCTCCAGTAATGCAATACCACCTCAAAGAACTATGAAGCCAGTGAAGAGAACAGATTTTCCAGACACCTCCCCAAAGCAAGTAAGTTGGTAGTGGCTTGTTTCTTTGAGCGTGTTCTCTCCAAATAAGCCAGCCAAGAAGTAACATCCTGTGAAGAGACACTTGCTCTCTGCAATAGAGAACAAGAAGTTGTGCAAAATGGCCATCAGTGAGCTAGAAAATGCCCAGAAACTTTATACTCTTAATAATCCTTGTAAAGGCTCTAAAGCTAAATTTAAACTTGGCCTCATCAGTGATGCTCTGAATTGAGTGGTGTTTTGCCACAGTCAGCAAAACCTGTGCTTGCATCAACATAATGGGCTTTTCTGCAGTAGAGTGCTGAGTAACTGACCTCTGTGGAGCTGTACTTTCCCAATGAATTTTCTCCCTTTCACAACATAGATTTTGATTTAGAAGAGGTTTAAATTGTCATAAATGTTACCTTTTTTTTCTTTTTCCTTAGGTTACCACTGAGGAACTGTATTCAGTCCTGTTCTTGTTAAGTTGTGGGTAGATTTCCCCAGCTCACCTCTCCTTTTTATTTCCTTTAACCACTTTAAGCTGTTCCCAAGCTTCCTTTGCTTACAAAAAGTTATGGGAAAAAAAAAGAAACCAAACAAATATACCAAAACAAAACAAAGCACTGTAAATTGGCCAATCTACCTTTCCAAAAATCAACAGAGTTCTGAAGAGTTATTTCCAATTACTGCCTTGTTTCTTTCTTCACTTCATATCCAACTACAAGTTAAGAAAATGTGGAATCCATGTTCAATAGGGCAAAAGAGAACATAAAAACATGGGGAAAACCCACACACAGAGTTTGAGTCTCTCAAAAAATGACAGGCATGAATAAAATATAAAAAGAAAAGCAAATATGCCATCCCAGAATTTTGAAAGAAACAGCAAGTGCTATAAATTTTTTTTTATTTCATAGAAATATTTACATAGGAAGGTTAATTGATAAAATAATTTAAATTAAACAATTTCAAATTTTTAATGTTTTATGCCACTGAATATAGAATCTAGAATGACCTAAGGAGTCTTGAGGCAAGCATAGTGACTTCATTATGAGTAGATAGTTATATAGAAGATGCAAAACATAGCTATGAAAACACAAAAATATCTATTTTATTTATTTCACTTTCTGTTTATACACACAGCATACATGAGCTCAGTTTTTACAAATATTTTCTCTTTTGAGACAATGTGAAGAAAAATGAATCCTGTATGTGTTCATACATTGAACAAATCTGTGGCTCCAATCCCTCTGCAATATGCAGCAGTTAAGGGTTCTGGTAAGTTCCCCAGCCAATGAGATGCACCACATCTGTTTTCATTCTGATAGGAAAACTTCCTAAAAGATCTGAAATCCAGTTGGACCTGTCTCCTTTTCCAAGTAGAGAAGGGGTAGACTTCTCAATTTTTCATAACTTAAAAAGTTGGTAGGCACAACAGGCGAGATTCATCTTATTTAACTTCATTATTTACCATGAATTTAACTTTCTACTGAGCTTTAGTGGTGATGCCCTCCTACTACCCAAACCTTGGTACATCAATTTATTACAATACTCAAGAGAGACAGAGTCACTTATTGGACACTCTCACAAAACATCCAACATATATTAGATATTTACTTCAGCACAAAATCTTTAGTGCTTGATGAATAATATTCTGGAAGCATCACCTACTTCTTTCTACTGACTATTAAAACTCCCTCAGTAACTATTCAAATAAGATATTTAGGATGTGAATTTCTGAAATAATTGAAAGATACCCTCAGAAGTCAAGCACGTTCTACTGACATGTTATTTTCCTGCCTCAACAAATTCATTCCTCCTTTCCAATGGACTATTCTTGATAGTGTATTCCTAGAAACTGTGATGCTTACTTAAAGGTGAGATGATAGAAATTTAATCAATTCCATTAAGAGACTATTTTACACTTAAACTGGTATCATGTTAAGATTTGCTTTATAAGATGTCAGCTAAATATTCACCACTCATTTTTCACACTGCTGAGCATTTTCTTTGTGTAGCTTGCACAGTTCTTTTCCTGAAACTGTCAAGAGCTTTCAGGTCTTTAGGTACCAAGAGACCTAAAAGGAAAGTAATCAGTCTGCTTTTCTGTTTTGGTGTAACTCAAAATCACACGATAATGACTGTGCTAAACTTCTTCAGAACATGAGAAGAAGCAGTCAGAACTGGAAGAAAACAAGGGGGTTTGAGTCAATTTGGAGCACATAGCAAGAGTCAGTGTACTGCTGGAGCTATTACCTTCATAAGACATAGAACTACAATTCTGATTTCTTTTGTCTATTGAAGGCTCCAGAGCCTTTTTTCCAAAAGTGAAATTGCTAATGGTGGTTTTCTATAATGCCTGAGTAAAGCAACAGCACCCTGGCACAGCACACATCTAAAGTGACTATAGGGTAAGCAGAACAAGGGATTATTATTCTGCACTAAAAATAGGATGGCAGAGAATTTCTGTCTTAACAGCAGCAGGAAGACTTAAGTAGAGTATACACAGATAAGAGACTTTGAATGCTGACAGGTATATCTACCATGCTGCAGTCAATTCACACTCAATGCTTACAAGCTTCTGCCATCTCCTACTCTTGAGTGGACAGTCTGAGCTGCACATGAGGGGTGGTTTTTTTCATTGGATAGGCATAATAGCACAGTAGAGTTTTTACGGTATGTGTATATCTAAAACTGCTCACAGGCATCAGGTAATAGATTCCATAGGAAAAGAAAATCAATTAAAATTGATTGCAATTATTTACCTTGGAGTTACACTTTTAGAAAGCCTAAGACCTAAGGCTGAGACATGGAAAAATTGGTTTCTACCTAAATAATAGAGTTAAGATATTTATCAATCTCACTTCTTTTTATTTACTTCTGCTGTTACTAGCTTTTTGAGGAAATGATTTGCAGACTGGGAATTCTGTGTGTGTGGCTCAGCTTCACTGAACAAAGATTTGGGAAGGGCTCTCCCCACGTGGGTGTGCCCTTCCAGCCTGTGCAGTGGATTTTTTTAGGTGAGGCTCAGTGTGCACAGAACTGGCCCCACCGTTTCAGGCCTGAGGTTCATCTGCCACGGCCGAGCGAGCTTGGACAGTGACAGTGAAGTCCTCAGGACTAGAACCTACAGCACCCGGCATTTCCCAGGAGGTCTCCCATCCAAGTACTAATCCGGGGCTGACCCTGCTTAGCTTCCGAGATCTGACGGGATCGGATGTCAGGGAGGCATTTATTGTTCTTACAATGACTCATTCTGCATTAAAGCATACTTTGAAGGACAGTCCAGCACATGACAATTGCCATGGTGAGTTAAACCCTTCTATATTTAGCCCTTTAGTAATAATTCACTGTAGCCATAGTAGTTTAAGACAAGTGATCTTAAAAGAGTTGTAACAGGGCTAGGCTTTGCGAATGAAGATTTGGGAAGGGCTCTACCCACGCTTGCTGCAAGCGTGCTGGTGGCTAAAAAGGCTGATGTGGGATAGACAAATCTAGTAGCAAAAGGCACATTTGAAAGTGGGAAGTCTCCTTAGGTGATATGGGTAAGGAAAGGTTCTTTCTGTGTTGTCTTTTCTCCTCGAGACTGACTCTGTGTGTGTTCTGAAAGGAAACAGCAGCGTTGTGAATGGTGTGTCTCCATGAATCCTGATTGGAGGCCAGAGTGGACCATTGGTGGCAGTCAATATGGCCAAGGCTGAGGTGTTGTTTCAGGAAGTTCTTGTATCATCTCGTTGGGGCTCCTCTCTTGCGGCAGCCGGTGGCGAGTTCACCATGGAGCACAATCTTTGGGAAGCGGTGATCCTCCATCCTGGAGATGTGCCCTGCCCAGCGCAGCTGCGCTCTCATCAGCATGGCCTCGATACTGCTGACCCCTGCCTGTTCAAGAACAGACATAGTCACGTAATCAGTCCAGTGGATGTTTAGGATTGAACAAAGGGAAGCGTTCAAGGAGTCGCAAGTGGTGACAGTAGATGACCCATGATTCAGACCCATATAAAAGAGTGGACAGTACAATGGCTGTGTAGACACTGATCTTTGTACTTTTCTTCAGGTGTTTATTCGACCAGACTCTTTTATGGAGTTTTCCAAAGGCTCTGTATGCCTTTGCTAGCCTGTTGTCTATCTCTTTGTCAATCTTACCATCTGAGGAAATTATACGTCCCAGATAGGTGAACTGCTGGACTGACATAAGCTCTGATTGGCCTATGGTGATGTGGGGATGATGGAAGACTTCCTGAGGTGCAGGTTGGTAGAGATCTTCTGTCTTCTTCCAGCTGATTTCCAGCCCAAGAAGCTCAGCAGATTCTGCAAAGCTGGATGTTAAGTGCTGCAGAGCTGCTTCTGTGTGAGCAATGAGGGCGGCATCGTCAGGAAAAAGCAGCTCATGGACAAGGTGATTCAGGGTCTTAGTGTGGGCCTTCTATTGCCTTAGGTTGAATAGACTTCCATTGGTACGATATCAGATGTAGATGCTATTTCCTTCATCGAGGTCTGCTGTGACTCTTTGGAGCACCATGCTGAAGAAGATTGTGAATAGAGTTGGTGCAAGAAAGCAACCTTGTTTCACACCATTGGTTATTGGAAAGGGCTCAGAGAGTGCATCGCCATATCTGACTTGTCCGCGCTGATCCTCATGTAGCAGGATGATCATTTTGAGGAACTTGGGGGGACTTCCTAAACATTCCAAGATCTGCCACAGGTCTTTTCTGCGCACAGTGAGCAACAACAAATTCCCCACTTCTTAATGAACACACAAATTCTACTGTCTTAACTACACATTACTTAAGAAGAAGCTTATTCCCCAGGGAGACAAACTTAAGCAGAAAGGAGAGACCCAGAACAACACATTTTACTTTCCTGAGGTACCCTGTGAGCCAGCGGTGGGCCTGGTCCTCTCCATCCCCCCTGGGACAGCATCGTGCGTCCTCCCAAGAGGAAGGCTGAGAAGCGACTGCCTTAACCACTCCCACACTGGTTCCTGCTTCCCTGGAGATGATGTCATAATGTGGTATGGAATACAAGATTACTGGCTTGAAGAGGTCAGCTTTTAGCTCAGCCCAGCTCAAGTCAGCTGACTGCTTCGGCCTAGTCCAAACTTCAGAGCCCAAATCCTAGGTGAACCCATAACAGTTGTGTAATGTGCTGAATTGTGAGCCTTGGACTACACGGCTGGCATTGAAGAGAGTCTGAAAATGTTCAGACCATCCATTCAGGATGGAGGTTTTATCTATTAGAAACATTTAGCCATCTGCTCTGAGTAGGGGGCTTTGAACCTGGTGTGTGGGTCCGTACACTGTTTTCAGGGCTTCGTAGAATCCTCTTTGGTCACCCAAATCTGTGCATAGTTGTGTCTTTCTGCTAGGTCAAGCCACCATTTGTTCTGGATGTCTTGGAGTTTCTGTTGGAGCTGACTGCATGCAAGACGACAGGCAGCTTTTCTTCTATGACAAGATGGCTAAGCAAGATGTGCTTGGTGAGCAGTTCTCTTCTTCTTCAACAATTCCTGGATCTAGTGATTGTTTTCATCAAACCAGTCTTTGTTTGTCTTGGAGGAGAACCCTAAGGATTCTTCAGATGACTGCAGGATGCTATTTTTAATATGTTGCCAAAGTGCTTCAGGAGAGGGATCTATGGGATTATCTTTAAGTCTAGTTTGAAGGTTTACCTGAAAGCTGTCTCTCACCATAGGTGTTTCAAGATCGTTAACTTGGAGCCTCCTCCTTGGAATGTCATCCCTCTTAGGTTTGGGCTTGAAGTGGAGGTTAAGTTTGCAACGCACAAGGCGATGGTCAGTTTGACATTCTGCACTCGATATCACTCGGGTATGATGGACATCACGAACATTTCTCTGTTGCACTAAGACATAGTCAATGAGGTGCCAGTGCTTGGATCGAGGATGCATCCAGGTTGTCTTCAGGCTGTCTTTCTGTTGAAAGATAGTGTTGGTCATGGTGAGCTGCTGTTCTGCACAAAACCTTAGCAGGAGGCATCCGTTGCTGTTGCAGTTTCCAACATCATTTTTGCCCAGTACTCCTTTCCAGGCTTCAGAGTTCTTATCTACTCTGGCGTTGAAGTCACCAAGGATTATGATCTTATCATCTGCAGGAACCTTTTGGGTGAGGTGGCACAGGTCACTGTAGAATTTGTCTTTTTCTGCTGGGTCAGCTTGGAGAGTTGGGGCATATAGGCTAAAAAGAACATGCTGTTTGTTGTGTTGTGGGAGTCGTAAGGACATAATGCGATCGGAATGACCTGTCGGCAAATTTTCAAGTTTGGAGGCAATGGAGTTTTTAATCATGAAGCCAACTCCTGAAAGGTGACTTTCAGTTTTGGGTTTGCCTGACCAATAGAGTGTGTAGCTGGCACCATGTTCTTTGAGGCTGCCTTCCTCATGAAGATGAACTTCACTGATAGCAACAATGTCAATGTTGAATTGTGACAGTTCATGGGCAATTAGAGCAGAACGACACTCCACAGTATCAAGCATGATTCTGATGTTCTAATTTGAATGCACCTTTGGAGGCAGGTGTATATCTTTGTCTCTTTGTCTTTCTTTTTGTTTGACAGCATCAGAATATGTCGGTTGCCTGTGGTTATCACACCAGGTGAGAAGACGAGCTTTGATTAGGCCACCTTTTCTAGACCCCCTCCATGTGAAGCAAGCAGTACTGTCCTTAAAAAAGGCTGCTTGGTCATTCAGGATGCTGCCACACGAGATTGTCATCTCCAGGGTCAGACTCAAATGACCAATATCCTGAACTGCCGGCATGCAGGGTTGGGTCTGCAGCTTCCAGCGCTTCCTATCACCTGCCATTTTGACCCTCACCTGTCGCTACAGGGCTTTGCAATGTGGGTGAGCCCTTCGAGCCTGCAGAATTGACTTTTTTAGGTGAGGCACAGTATGCATGGAACTGGCCCCACCATTTACTCCTAAGGTTCATCTGCCAGGGTCTAGTGAGCTTGGATGGTGACAACGAATACCTACGAGGACTTAGGTTTGGTTAGAGTATCCTTCTCTTAGATGGATAGCCTTACAGGGCTAAGTGATGCCCATCTGCCCAGGTTTTGAAGTTAGATTGGTCCTTCTCCTAGGACAGTTGTTGGGGGGCTAGTAAGCCCATCCTGCCAGTGAACACACTTTTTCTGACCCTTCAGCTGAGACCTGTCTGACATGGGAAACCCTACCAGATGTACATACCACCGCCAGCATAGCGCACAACCTCATGAGGGTACACAAGCTTCAACCCCACGAAAAGAGGGTGTCCCCAGAGAAGAAAAGAGTTGTATACAGACATGATAAAATACTAAAACAGGCCTTCTGGTACACAGCCTCTGAGAACTGAAGCTGTGTTGACCATTAACTTAAATCCTGAGAGTCAATAAAATTTACACAGCTACATTAGTAGATGCAGCATCTCTTTGCCTGTTCTACAGAATATTTTTGGGACTTCTTTCAGATAACAGCACTAGCCAGAATAGCTCTTTGTGCTATATCTATTTGTAATTATTTGTTGCAGTTTTAGCTATGGACAATCTATTTCTTTTATCATTAGGTGAATGTTGTCAATGTTATAATTATTCCAGAATAAAATAATTTTTATTCTAAAATACACTCCTCTATCAAAAATAGCATGGCCAGCAGGACCACGGAAATGATCCTTCCCCTGTACTCTGCATTGGTGAGGCCACACCTTGAGTACTGTGTTCAGTTCAGTGCCCCTCAGTTCAGGAAAGATACTCAGGTGCTGGAGCAGGTCCAGAGAAGAGCAACAAGGCTGGTGAAGGGCCTGGAGCATAACTCCTATAGGGAGAGGCTGAGGGATCTGGGGTTGCTTAGCCTGGAGAAGAGGAGGCTCAGAGGTGACCTCATCACTGTCTATAACTTCCTGAAGGGAACTTATAGCCAGGTGGGGGTTGGTCTCTTCTCCCAGGCACTCACCAATAGGACAAGGGGGCACGGGCTCAAGCTCTGCCAGGGGAAATTTAACTTGGATATCTGTCCTAGATCAGCAGGTGGGACCAGTTATCACTGGGTGGGGGTGAGCAAAGCTGTGTATTCTACCCCCTCTAGTCATTTCTCAGGAACAATGGACTATTTGTGGCAGCTGCCCAGCGAGTTGTTAGCACCTTCACACCCAGCCTGAGGGCCGTGGCTGCTCATGGGCCATCAACGGTTCAAAAATATCCCATGACTCCCAGAGTTAATCACCCTTTGTGTGAGTCCCCACCCTGGGGGAGGGACTGGGTGCTCCCTGAGGGTACATAAGTGGTGGCTAGGAAGACCTCAGGAACCACTCGTCAGATCCAGAGGAGCAGCAGGACCTTGACAGGAGGAGACCACCACTCTTGACCAGACTATAGCCCTCACTTGCACGAACAGGTTTTTCACTTCCTTTTGCTTTGGACTTGGAGGAACCACGCAGATCTCAGCACAAGGGCTAACAAACCCCTTTGGGTTTGTGCCCCAGGACACTGGGTTATACTGCTGGGGTTTGTGAGTTGAAAGCAATTTCTCTTTGTATCAGTGTATTTATGGTAATATCTTTCATTAAATTGTAACTCTGACTTATAATGTCTCTTGTGGTGGGTCCATGTCTCCTGCCAGTTTACCTTTAAACCAGCACAATATCAGAAAAAAATTCTTTACAGAGAGAGTAATCAGGCCTTGGAATGGGCTGCCCAGAGAGGTGGTGGATTCACCATCCCTGAAGGTTTTTAAACTGAGATTGGATGTGGCACTGAGTGCCATCATCTAGTAAATGGACTGGAGTTGGACCAAGGGTTGGACTTGATGATCTCAGAGGTCTTTTCCAACCCAATCGATTCTATGATTCTATGAAAGGAAGTATTTCAATGTAACTACTGCTAACTAATTTATTCCGCTAGAGCTATCTCAGTCCATTTCTTTGCACAGACAAATTCAGAGACAGCAGGAATGAGCTCCAAATACTGTACACAAATGTGTTACATGCATTTTATAGTTTCAATAAAAATCTCATTTCTGTATTTATATTTTTACAATTCCTTAAAGAAACATGAGACTAGATACTTGTCCTGGGATCATTTCTCGTGGGACAACTTGTTATTAAGTATGTTATGACATTTCATGAGAATTGGTGTTAATGACAGTTTTTTCAGCCAGATTCCAATTCATGTAATTAATTCAATATGATCAATATAATAACTGCAAAAGAAATTTGGAACTGTGTTGCTGGATTTAAAACTACATCTGAAAATACTTATGTGGCATAATGTCATTTGTGTTCATTGCCTGAATGGAATATAAGAATCAGAGGTGAAATTTATCCCTCAAAGAAGATTAGACGTTTAAGTATCATTTAATTCCAGTTTTAGTGCATGAAAAACAGTGAATTTTTGCATAACAGTGGATTTTATCTTTACCCAAGACAGAGATTACATAGATCCCTAGAGAACCTTTACAGTGGTGCTGTGCTCAGAAAGAAAAGAAATGTCTACTCTGGTGATCAGTTTCTGATCTGTTCTGAAAAGCTGTCAGTCACCAAACTTGTCAAGATGGCATCTCACTCAAACAAAAAATCCATTATGAAAATAAATTCCAGCTAGTAAATACTGTCTTCTGTGGGTGAAAGAATCAAGGGAATTAAAATTGTAACTTGTATTTTCACTTGTTTTTATCTTATACCTATGCCATCCAAGTGCAAGTAAACAGTCTCATCAGAGAATGGTCAGATGTTAGAGAGCTTTGTGTTGGCAAGGTGGGACCAAGTGAATTAAGTCTGTGATATTTTCCATTCCAACAATAGGACAGAGATCCTGCAATCATTCCCCCTCTCTAAGGTACCATTAGTTACTGTGTGAGCAAAGCCATGATGAGAAGATTTTAATTCAGGATTAAGAATTTCATGCATTAACAAAATAATTCTTCACTTTGTTTTTCAAAACATGAGTAAATGGAGAACTGAGGGAAAAACAAATCTTTAAATTAGGTCTCAAGAGGAATAAAAATTTAATCCCTGCACATTGTAAATAAAGCAGTCTATTCCAGCCAGTATATTTGCTAAACAATAAAGATGATAGCACACACTTTATACACAACCAATGAAGATATCACAAATAACTCTTCCAAGCAAATACTTTGGGTCTGTGCACAGACATTTGATGACTGATAAGGTTTTCTCCTTAGCTGTGGTACTGGTGAGCTTCATGAAATTGAATGAACCTAAAAATATTATCCCTAAGGCTTGTTTGGGGCTGATGACAATTACATCCCCACCCTATAAAAAGAATTTTGTATTAACTGTGCAGTTAGCAACCAGGATGTACTTTAGAGAGGAGGTATATGAAAGGTTGTGATGTTACTCTGCAGATTTTCTCCAAGCAGAATAATGAGAAATTTACAACAAACTGAAGGAGTTTGTTTAGTGTGGTTCCAATTACTATATCTACGCATATCTACATTTCAATCCTTTTTGAGTTTCATGTTTGTAGCTTCCTGTTTGTCTTTTTTCCTCTCAGATTTTCATCATTGCCTGTAATTTCCTGGCTTCATCATGACTCTTTCTGACAAACCTTCTAATTCAGAAGGTTGCACAAACATGCATATGCAAGGACTGAGTAGAAAAGGGGCAAGTTGTCAGAAGTATGATAATTGTTCTACTTAATGTATGCACGTGTGCTTTCACATTAAAAGCATGGTGCCAAACATTTACATTTAGGTAATCAGCAGAATTGTGAGAAAAAAGTATAAACACCTGGCAAGGTAGTCCATGAGTTTTTAAGTTTTCTATTTTAATACATTGTCTTCCAAATAAAATAAAAAAAAAAATGAAAGTGAGAAATCCCTTCAAGGTCACCAGTTTAGGAAGAGCTTTTAAAATTTGACACCAAAATCCACAAGAAGAAAATATTAAACATTTAAATACACAAATTGTGTTCCTGATTCACAGCATTTTCTTGGCTGTTGGTCTCACTTAGCTAAAACAACTGGGTTAAACATCTATGTCGGTGCTGGCAGTTTGGAGATTGGGCTTCCCTTTCACAATTGAGTGAGCAAATGAATGGCAACAAGTCTGTGACTCTTCTCCAGTGGGAAAAGAGAGCCTCTGGTTTACCACATGGTGAATCAACAGTGAACTGCTTACTGAAGCTCTGTTAATTATTCTGAACACATTTATGGACATCACAAATAAGAAAAGATATAATTTTCTTGACACATCTGAATGGGATCAGTTACTGATGTTCTCTACCTTTTTCTTAAACCCCTCCCTCTGTAGGGATGTATATTTATATATATATATGCATATTCTGAAGAGGGCTTCTTAAATACACTGCAAAAACTTGAGAGACACAAATGAAAAACAGTCCAAACTTTTTCACAGCTAATTTAACTTTGAAAGTAAGTTTGACAACTACTATCAATAAATTAATTTAAAATAATTATTTTTAAAATTTTGCATATTAAAGCAAAAAAAGTATCTTCCTTTTAGGGAAGGCAGTACAAACATTTAAGTATTTCCTTCTAGGGTTTTTTTTATGGCACATTTTAATTATAACCAATTTTAATTTATGTCTACTGGATTTCTGTCTCAGATTCTGCTTCCTTCTATACAGATGTCATACTCTTAGTTATAGCAGGGTTAAATCTCTCTAGAACTGGAGGGGTGCAGTAGAAAAGGAGAGGTAAATCTGTAGAGGAAGAAATAGTGAAATGAAAACTAAAATCAAACAGTAAACATGGTTGTACCTTGACAGTCTTATCAACCTTAAAATGCATGTACTTTCATTTTTCCAAGACAGTAAAATAATTTCTTTTCATCCTCATTGTAGAGCAAGTGACATAACAAACCATAGTGGAAAGTGCTAAAAATAGATACTGACCAAAATTGTAACTTTTGTACCTTTTTTTCTTCTCACTTGTCTTCAACACACACATACTTTTCAATTGCTTATTTTTGCATTATTGTTTTTAAGCAGCACTGATATAAAATGTTCATGGCCTTCCTTTACTTATATGTACACATACAAACATACACATATGTATTTATTGCAAATAAATCAGTGCTATTATCTCATTCATCAGGAAAATGATGCATTGACAAAAAGAAAAAAGAAAAAAGAAGAATCTCAAGTATTCAATCTGAAGGGCTCAGTTGCTTATTACATAGAAAGTCAGGATTAAAACAAATATTACCATTGCAATAGCCTCTTTATATCGACAAATGTCAGCTCTGGGCTTGGTCTCTAAAGGACATTTCAGGATCTTACATGTTTTGCATAAAACTGATGTGGAAGAGTGGGTGTGCAATGGCATTTAACAGAAAGAGCATCCTAAATATGCGGCTGCCTACAGAGTCAGGGTGGGGCTTGGCTGTCAATATATATGAGAAAAATGTCATACATTGCAAAGCTATTATGGTTTTTGGTCATAGAATGAAAATGAGCAGGATACTATACTACAGTAAGGAAAAATGTAATACCTTCTATCAGTCCTGTGGACTAAGAGTTGCACACTCCATTGCAATTAGATGTGTGCTTTGGAAGCAGACTAAATACAACTTATCTGTAAAGAGTGTAGAGAGAGTTTGCTTTCATCATAGATCTAATTTATGTCAGTTACAGAGCCACGATTTTGGAATAGCTGATAGGACACCACCATCCATAATGAATTGTTGCTTTCATACCCTATAGAGAAACACAATCTAACCTATCTGCCCATAAAAACAACTACAAGAAAACACAGGCTTGAAGCCAGTCCAGCTCTGAGGTGTTGGCCATCTCCAATGGGTCATGGTGTTTGCCCCCACATCTCTCAGCTCTGCCAGCTCCAAGTGCAGCCCATGCTGCCCACAGCAACAGCTGGATGTCTATTCCCTCCACCCTACACCATGGTGAAGGAGCCACACTTGCACTGATCTCCAAGCAGAGGAGAAAAACCCACTTCTGGACCTAACCAACATAGTTGGTAAGCGGTGAAGGTGACTAACTGCTATGGCCAGTATAAGCACCGAAAAATAGGTGTTGAATTTTGTGTTTGCTAAAGTGGCTTTACCCTGATTTATGCAGCAGGCACCTTTACCTGCCCTTCCCCTGACAGATGAGTACTTTCAAACCTAAACACACAGTGTGTCCAAGTATGTCATCAAATGACCTCCTGCTACCATTATTGATGAATTACACCTGTTTGCCAACAAATACCCTCCTTATCACTGTCATATGAGTAATCAGGGAAATGTCTGAGTAAAGAAGTCTACACAGCATGAGGCCCCTGCAGCTATCTCCACTGGATGCAGATGAAGACCCTTTACAGCTAATGAGGAGGTAATGCTCCCCAGTGACAGAGAAGTCCATCACTCGTGGCTTTACCGTGTTTTCAAAAGGCTACTGTAAGGGCTAAACTAAATTTAGAAACTAAAATTTACAGACCTCAGTTTTCTCTAATTTAAATTCTGGCATGGCACAAAGGAAGACTATTCATGGATGCCCCAGCAAGACAGTCCCTGGTGAGAGGGATCAGACTGTGAGCAGCTCAAACAGCAAGCTGGACTGCCTCCAAGGCTGGCCTGTGAGTAGTCTGCCAGCATAGACAGTGTTATGGTAACAATAAATTAGCCTTCTGTCTCCACAAAAAGCTCTCCTCTGATATTCACCCACCTGTGAGGGAACCTGAGGCCTGGGGACTTTACAGGTGCCAGGGTATTCCCTGGAAACACGGTGACTGGAGACTGCAGTATTTGCTAACAGACTCTCTCAAGTAGTGTTAGAGCTAGAGGGCTAAATAACACTTATGTTTAGATGGTGTATGTTTGTCATGGATGCACAGAATAAAGAAAGAATTTGAGAGCACAGCTGAGAAAAGTAAGCAGTCAGAATTTTGCAGCTCCAAGGAAATACACTCAGAAAGAGGATGGGCAAGAAAAACGGAGTAGTAGGACCACTTCACCCATCCCAAAGAATGTGAAGAACAAACAAAGGAGCAGTCTCTGTCATCACAGGAACTTTGTGCAGTCTTTTTCCAAATATCGCAGAGGAAGTTTGGTTCTGCCCTGTCCCCGCTTTAGCCCTTCTTTAAATAGCACCATTTAGTATAGTATAAGCAGAGTCAAGGTTGCTCTTTTTTTCTCTTTCTTTCTCAGAAAATTATTGCTGAGTTCACTACTGAAAATGAAAGAGCACAATATTTGTTTCCCTCAAAGAGTAAGCAAAATAATATTTGAAGTTCATGCCACAAACATATTAAGCTCTTATCTTTAGTAAACATGTAGTAACAGTGAAGGTCTCATTATCAACAAGAGCTATGTACCCAAATCCCTTCCCTCCTATCCTGATGTCTTTTACGACAGAGCTGATAAAATGCTTTCAGTTACAGAGCTCTGCTTACAAGAAAAGACATGGACACAAGAAAAACATGTGTGTCAACTGTGTGGCAGAGACACTGTACATTGGATTGCATTAGAGGGTTCACAATAAAAATTGGTGTGAATGATTGGAATACCAGAATGGGAACAGCTTAGAGAATAGTGTTCAGGATTACAATCTCTGCTAGTTCTGCTATAAATAAAAGGTTATAAACAATTCCATATTATGAATCTGAATTTCATGAATTTATAACCTGGTGATTAAAAAACCCCCTCCAGCTAACATTTAGAAAAATACTAAATTTGAATATTGTGGTGGTTTTAGCTAGGCCTCAAATTGGCAGGCTCAGAGAATCTACGTGGATTGGGAGAGACAGCTCTCACCTGACTGAGTACCCAAGGAGATATTTCATACCAGATGACACAAACCTAAGATATGAGTGCAGGAGTAGGAGGTGTTAGATCAGTTCCATCATGGCTGAACTAAAGTCGAGACACGCAGCTGCTGTCTGGGCCCTGCTGCTGCCACTACTTGCATTTTGTTTGAACTCAGGAAAGTAGAAACATTTTGTTGTTATACTTTCTGTTCCTGGTTGGGTGTTTTTTTTAGGGTGCTTATAGATCTAGAGTGATAGAATCTGTTTTTGATGGGGAGTGAGAAGTTATTTCTTGTTCTTTCTAACTTGTTTAAGTGTGCATTGTAGTTTCTCCTAATTTTCTCTTTTCTGCATAAATATATATACTTAGTTTCAGCATAAACCTAGTTTGAGGGGTTTTTTCCTTTCCTCCCTTTTCTTGGCGGGAGTAGGAAAGCTCTAACTCCGTACTTGGGCAGTTGGCGTTTTGCTTTTACTGAGTACATACTTGGAAATATGTACAAAATCTCTATTTGTAAATCTATAATTTTCTATCTATCTATCTATCTATCTATCTATCTATCTATCTATCTATCTATCTATCTATCTATCTATCATCTATCTATCTATCTATCTATCTATCTATCTATCTATCTATGACATAGGTCATATCTATCTAACTATCTATGACATACTGGCTTCAGAAACACTTTCTAGAATCAGAGAGAAGACACTTGAATTGTTAACTGAAGTTTTTAATGGGAAAATTCAGTGTTCGAGGTTTGCTTTGTTCACATTTTAAGTCATGGTGTCGTATTTGAAAAAAATAAATTCTCATACCTGAAATAATGGAATTCCTTGGTACTTATCCTGTAAGTCACAAGTGAAAATGAGCCTGTCCACTCTCTGCATTAACACTGGAAATGAGCTGCACAGCATGAAACTATCCTTGAAAGAAAGGCTCAGGAGTGTTAATTATTCTCTGTACTTAGACCTCTAGTGTTACAGAAAAGGTAAGAATATTAAAACAAAACCACTGTTGTTTAAAGGAAGATACATATTTGAGTCTCTAGATTTGTGTACCTTTATCTGCTCTTCTAAATTGTCAGAACATCTACCATTAGGGACAATGCATGTTATCTCTCCACTGACTGCACAGAAAGCCGAGGTCTGGAAGCCTAGACAGTGTCCAGGATGAACTGTCACCACAGCCTCTGGAACAGGAGTAACGCCACTTGTGGCAGTTGGTGGAGGAACTGGGCACTCGACATCTGGTCAGGCTTCAGCCCAAGAAGCTCTTAGGCATTGTCTGGAGTGCAGTAAGGTCTCATGAGAACAGTACATGTCCATGGAGATCTCAGGAGATAGTAACTACCATGCTCATGTGTTCTGTTCCTGCTTCAGGTCCTGTGTGTGTAACTGAATCTTTACCACTTATTTCAGAGAGTGACACGTGAAAGGGAGGAGGGAGACAGAAATACAAAGATTTCTAGTTTTAACTGTATTAATTAAAAGTTATTAGCTGTAAGCACTTCCAGACAATCAAATCCTTATGTACGCCAACACTGTCTGTCTTTTAACTGACAGCACACCTCTGATATGAAGCCACACTTCAGCCAGGGAGAAAATTATTAGCAATAAGCACCTCCAGAAAAATTAGAGCTTTATGAACCCAGCACTGCCTGCTGAACTAGAACAGAACACAGGCTGAAAGGTTTTCTAAACCCTGATACGAGGACCACACTTAATAGCTAGAAAAGAACTTTTCCCACAACAGCTCCCGAAATAACATTTATTAATACAAACATGTGACAGTTATTGTGAGTTTTGCGTTGCTGGTGATCAGGTTTAGGTGCAATCAAAAAACTCTGGAGATGAAGTAGTAGTCTGAAGTCTCAAAAACTGACCCTCAAGAAGAGAGTATCAGCAAACGTAGACAAGTATGAGAGTAATTTTTAAAATCAACAGAGGAGTTCAGACTTGCTACATCAAAATGATGTTGTTTCAGACAAATGATACAACATTTCTTTGCTTGGAATTTTGTGAGTATTTTGTGTGACAGGTTTTTAACATATCAATTATTCAGAGCTATTATTTAGTGTAAAATAGATGTGGCTTCATGCAACCTTTTAATAAATAGTAATCAAAAAAGGGAAACATTTGCAGTAAAATCTAGAAAAATAGGATAAGCTTAATAATTCTCTTTAGACTGTCAAATAGCAACAAATCACTGGGGGAAAAAAAGGAGTAGACAGATTTGAAAAAAAAAAAACAACACAAAAACAACAATGTTGTATCAATACAACTTCATGGTTGAAATTCACTGAGAAAAAATGTAGTTCAGCTACTAGAAATGAGTACCCTTCAGGCCCTGTGTGGAAGGAAATAACTGTGACCCACGAGGAGGTCGAGGGTCAGACACTCTGATTGCAGGTAAGGTTGAGTGAGGCAGTGGAGGGTGCACAAGATGAAAAGAGAGAGGTGTACTTAGCTCTGCACTCTGGTTTAAAGAGCTGCTTATAAAGGTGTTGATATAAATAGTCCCCTGCTTTTCACACACTGTCTCCATATCTTGTACCAGTGCTGGAAGTAGCAGAATAAATGATTCTGTGAGAGGCAAAAAATGGAAATGAAGGTTTTTCTAGGAAAGTCTATGACACATTGTGAAGGTATTTAACTGGAAAAAAAGAAAACAAAACAAAAACAAATGCAAAACCAAACCAAACAAAAAAAAAAACACAAACCAAACAAAACAACAACAACAAAAAAAAACCCACCAAAAATGTGCATTTTACCCACAGATTTAAAACTACAGCTTTTGTCACGCAGTCAAGGAGGATAAAAAATGAGCAGTCGCCTATTCCAGAGATTCTGAATAGCATTAAAGTCAGTTGGGAATGCCATATTAAAAAAAAAACAAACTGTTACCAAATAGGAAAAAAATTGCAGATAAGTGAAATGTTCCCTGGCTCAAACAGAAATTCCTCAAAAGCTAACATTTATCCAATATTTGGTTCAGAATATATTACTTGAAAATACTACTTTTTATGCTTAGTTTTCAGAGTTTTAAAACACTGAAAGACATTTACTTTCATATTCCTGTAGCACAGTCTTTCCCTGTTTTGAGCATATGTTTTCCTAGATAACGCACAAACAAAAGCCCTCAAAACATTCAAAGCATTGTATTTTCATGAGAAATAGTTTAAATTAGGAACTGTTCTGCTGAAATTAATACAGCTTCACAGATGCAGCCACAGCTCACATCCTTGTATTTGGACTACATTGTTTATTACATTAAAGAGTTCTGTCTTCTTCTGTTTCCTACAAGGGGAAGGCTCAAATATTATGCAATATAAATAGAAAACTTAGGGAAATAGACCATGAACTGCAACATTTTTTTTTAGTGGGGGTTTTGATATCTTCAATTTCATAAGCAAAAAGGTAGAGATCCTATCAACAATTTATTCTTATTCCTTGTAAGTACTATTCATCTTCTAAGAAGACAACTTGTAAGAGAGGAGTATTTGGTCCAATGATCATGAATTTTGTATCAAAGATATTAGTTCACAGCTTTAATGCTCAAACAGTTGTTCTTAGTGTTCTCAGCTAATTGGAAAAATATTTTCCATTTAATTTAGAAAACTTGTGATTTTAACAGCCTCAGAAATGTTCTTTTGAGAAACAGGGCTCTTTTCCCAGCATCAGAGATAAGGGAAACCCTATGGTTCAGCAGCTACAGAAGCAATTTTAGGCTGAATAGCATTCTCATTATTTGGTGGTTTTCCAGATGCTTTGCAACAGGGAATTTCTAAAAAAAAAAATGCAAAAGTGTATGCTCATGTGTGCCAGATAGGGTTTTGTAACTGCTCCACATACGCATACTCCAGCCTACACAAATCAATCAGAGCACCCAATGCTCTCATCTTGTACCATCTTTGTGACTAAAGCCAAATGGGAATGTGGATTACTAAAGCACTTGGCTTGAGATGGTGATAATGGGAAGCTCGGTCTGTACCAAATACTTCAAACTTCAGCTTTATTGGGTTACTGTCTCTGGCAATGGTGGAGGAGCCTGGGCCTGAGTGAGCACTGGAGCTCTGCAAACGATTTGGCAGAATGTGCATGTGCCCTGCCATAGTCTGAATTTGGCCATTTGGCTGGCAGAATTAGTTACTGCAAAAGATTGCAGCATTAAAAATGGGCTGAGACAATAGGTTAGTATTGATTTGGTATAGGAAAGTGAGTGTATTTGTTAAATACATGCTCTGGTGTGCATACTTTTGTGATAACAATCGTTATTTATCCCTTAGACATTTATGGCTTCTTTAGAAATTTTATTGTTGTATAAATTCGTACTTGGGCACCTAATAAAAGTAGAGTTGTGACAGCATAATAGTCCATAAAGAAAACACAGTTTCAAGAACTGGACTACAGATTTTGTGGTTTGCCATCTTAATGCAGTACCACTCAAAAATACCAAAACCATATTTTGAGACCTTGAACACCTTTTCATGATATGCAACAGGGCCTTCTTTCTAAAACCACTCTTTGAAAGTGAATCATTCGTTTGATATCAGGTGAATCCAGCTGCTTTCTATCCATCTAGTGAATCTGAAAGGCTTTCTAAAACATTACCAATGTTCTGGGAAGATGGACTGGAAAATTCAAAGGTTTCCAGCACACAGAATTTCAGCTCTGCAATTTTTTTCCTGAAGTGCCACAAGAAATAATGTATCGATCATTTGCCAAATTACTATTTTCAAATACAAGCTGTTTATTATTTTTAATTCTCTAGTTGCATGAGGATAGAAAATATCTTTTATCTAGTAAATAGATCAGGGAGACTACTGTAACAAGATGGTTGCACATCATTTTGCATACTGTATTAATAAAGCCAGTTGCAAATTGGAATAGTGGGTGTATCGAATAATTGTGAATCTTAGGCACTAACTCAATAATTAGTATTAAAAGGAGATGCAGCTCCAAAGACATACTCATGTAGTTCTAATTTTTAGGTAGTGTATATAACAAAATAATAATAACCTAAACTGAAAACCCGCAGCAGTTTTCATACTTAATCAAATAATGCTGCACTAATTATGTTAGCCACAAAATGTTAATTCCTTGGAAAAGCTGTGTAATGTTTATAAAAGGGCATTGTGAAGAAAACTCCTTAACCTTATAGCACTTTATTCACTACAATAATTGTTGAGTTCTGCATGAAACAAATATTGGATATTTATGGGAATCCCTTATGTCTTTTCCACAGTGGTGCAAAGTGAAATTTCTGCCGGTAAGATCCTATTAAGCTTATCTGAAATACAGTGATGACAGCAAAAAAATGTGTTTCTAAGTTTTTAGGTATGTGTAATTGTTGTGTTAGGATCCTTCAAAGAATTTTTTCTTCTTTTTTTTGCTTATGCTCCATTTACAAAGGGGCAAATGATTGAATTTGCTTCACTGAATTGAACTTATACAGCTTCCTGCTGGGTGCTGGGGAGCATTTATGGAACACCACCTGGAGGGCAGCTGCTCTTTTCTCCTAGCCCTGAATATCATTAAATTTCAGCAGCAACATGACACACTGTAGAAAATTTTGTTTTAAGGCTGCAGTTTTCTGTGCTGTTGTTGTAAAGAGCAAAGGGAAGCAGGGGGGAGCGTTTCTGGAAAGCGAGAGAGATAGATTTCATTCCTCATCAGCATGTGCCCACAACCAGGAAAAGCCAAAGGACTGGAAGTACAAAAGAGACTTTTTTTTTCTAATATTTTTATTGAGGGTGGATGAAAAAATAGTCACTAGAAAGATAGGTATTTCAAAACAGTGCATTGTCTTTCTGTAAATATGTGTTTATGGTCTGTGTTGAAGCATTCACAATTTATATTTGAGTGGTAGAATGTCTTCACTTGAGAAAGGAGAGCAATTGCTAACCTCATCTTGCACTTGTGGGTGACACTGGAGCTGCCCTAAGAACTCATTTTCTTGTAACTATTTGCTTAAGCATTTCACTACCAGATTAAGCTAAAGACAAGATTGCAGAGAAATGCTGTGAAGCACTGCATTACGCCTGTGCCTTCCAAAGTAGCAAGTAACTGTGGCTCAGACTATAATGTTTTCACATTTTGAGCAAGTAGAAGTAAGATGGGACCAGCTTCTGGCAGCTCACATCTATTGCTTGCTTCAGGTTTTTTCCCTTCTCTAGTATCCAGTCTTTAAGTGTTAAATGCAATATAAAGAAAGGACTGTGTTCCTCTAGGAATTACAGTGTATGGTCCAGCTATCTGTGCTGCTCATATTCCCTGAAGCCTATAGTGGTCATCTTGCTAATGCTAACAGGAAAACTAGCACAACAATCAGAAAGAGCAATCTATATACAGTAAATGTCACCAAGGTGATTTACCTGCTCAGTGCCTTTCTATATAATTTCAGTGTTTTTCAGAGGACTATGACAATTAATTCATATTTCTGCCAATTTTGACCTCTATATTTCCCTCTTTCTTTCCATGCTGCACCTTTTCTCCTTACCCTCTTTGCCAATTGCACCAGCTCCTGATTCCCCTCTCATTCTTCCTTAGTTTACCACTAAAATGCCTAATAACAACATATATGTGGTCTCCAAAATAAGCTGGAGTGTTGTAAAATTGGCCATCAATTAATATTGCTGTGCAATATTAACGATCCACAATTTCTTCTCAAAGCAAAATCTGTAAATATGTCATTTTTCCAAAATAATACTGAAAATGCATGACTTTCAATAGCAGTGAGAAATTACTGTTACACATGAGAAAATCTCAATAAAGAAAATAAGAATAAATTTAAAATTCACATTTCTTGTTGGTTTAATTTAAAAGTCTGTTTCAAATAGAACAGTTGACAGAAAGTTAATCACTTACTTTCAAATTGAAATCTCTGTGTTCTCATGCTGAAATTTCTATATCAGAAGCTTTTATCGTATCCTTCACAAGCAACATTTCAACCAGCAGTTCCAGTTTCGTCAGGGTAGTCTTTCAAAATTCACAGTGACTGCAAGTATTGGCACTTCGGGGAAAAAGGACCCCTGACCTGGACCGGAGCATCACTGTGGTAGATATTGCCCAAAGTCTGAACCAGACTGAGGCACCAGGTCACAGATAAATATTTTGAGCTCCCAAGAGAGATAGTGGAACAGTGACTACCTGACTTGGACTAGATGGCTTAACAGTGTAATCAGGACTGGGTTTCCCTCATGACCACCAGAATTGACTAATGCTAAACTTTCTTACAGGAAGGAAATATTGTATCCGAAATAACTTTATCTCTTGCATATTAGTTGAAGGAACGAAAAAGGATCAATGTTGGCAAAGCAGCTCTCATCACTGAGATTACACTGAGTAGGAGCTGCAGGACTACCACTTCAATTTCATTCAGAATCTTAGAATTAAAAACAAAATTATTTTGTTTCTTGGGTGAAACAACATTGGCCATTCTGAAAGCCAGGAGCAGCCCATGGAGAAAAGAGGCAGATTCCAAGTGGAAGGCGGGGATGCTAAACTGTTCTCCAAAAGCAAACCTCAATCAGGCCCACATTTTCCAAGCTCAGCACTCAGGAAAACCAGAAAAGCTTTTTCTATATTGCAAGAAAGCTCATATTAGTGAAGCCATTGAGTTTGTCTATATTTCTTCTGCCACAGTAATCTTGCTGGAAATGAAAACCTGCATATGAAGAACACCAAATAATGGATTTTCAAACTAGCATTGAAATGAAAAAGATGTCTCTGGGTAAGACTGGTGTCTAGATAAAATGTAAATTCAATCTCTCTGTGAAGCAATTGTGAATAATCAAAAATGTGTACAGTCACTAAAATACATTACCAGAATAACACAGAAATGGAACAACATGACACTACTTTTTTTTTTCTACTGAAGAATACAAGCAGTTGGTTCTCCCAAATTATTATCTATTTCAAGAGAAAACTGTTCACATGCAAAATAACAATTATTCCATTTCATGTATCTCACTTCTTGGGTTGGCTCAAGTTTTGATCTTTACCCTGTCCTAAAATGCGAGCAATTGAATGGTACAAGCTGTCTTTTAAAATGTGACTCCTCAGCACACTTCTTCATTTAGTATCAAGACTGTAGGGTGAAGAGTCTGCAGAACTGTAATGGGGAGAATTCCAGGGCTATTCCTGTCCTGTCAGGCTTGTTGTGTAGCCTTAGATAAATTATCTTAGTACTGGCTCAGGCCTTCCTTTCCTGCTTTGGCTTGTTTATGTGTAAATTGCCAAATGAAAAGCTTGGAGAGCACTCTGAATTAGTGTGTAGCTGGTTAGATTCCCTCTTTTTACTCTTGAAGTTTGGGAAGTGAAGAAGGAAGGACATGCAAAGGTATGCAGAAGCGGTTGAGCAGGCCTCCATTGATCTTATTGACAAGAAATGATTTTTCACAGTGAATTTAACCTGTAAGGTGAGGAATATACTGGACTAAGTTTGTATCTGAATGAACGTTTTGTGCATGCACTCAGGATTTGGGGCAAGTCTGTGCTTAATAAATGGTTCTCTCTGTACCCTACTTAGCCAGCAGCACAGATATTTCCCTGGGTCACACAGCTAGGCCCTCCCAGGCAAAGCAGAAAACAGAAACTGGGAAGACATTTCTAGCTCCCCGTACCATCCTTTTCTGACCAGTATTGCTGGTGCAGGCATAACTCTATAAATTTGCAGCTCCCTTCAATAAATTTCTGATAATAATTCCTTACCTTAGACTTCACATTGTCACAAAATATCAACTACTGTACAAATAGTGAGTACAATTAATTATTAATTTCTGGTTTATTATTGACTGACCACTTTGCCAAACTAACTATCAGATGATCTGTAATAATCTCTTTCTATTTGCTGCTCTGACTTAGCAATTCCTAGTACAGCAAAACTGAAAAAAATAAGATAAAAGTCTCAACTGACTTACAGAGGTCATTAGTAACCATGTCTTGTATGCAAGAACTGGATTCAGGCCATGCTGACACAAGACAAGCAGTTTCCTATACTTGCACTATGCTGTAATGAAATGCCTGATCTGATGAAGTTAAAGGCATTATGATATTTTCATCATCGTGTAATAAAGCATCAGGAAACGTTCAAGCCTCTAATGTTACTGAATATCTTGGTGGTGTTAATAATAACAATGTACAGTTTGCAACATTTGGGAAGGAGGAAAGAGAAGGATGGCACAGTTCAGACTTTTGGTTTAAGGTGAACAATTTTCTCCAAATTATTTTTTCTCGAAGCAGTTAACTGCTTCCCTGACATCCAATCCCGTCAGATCTCGGAAGCTAAGCAGGGTCAGCCCTGGATTAGTACTTGGATGGGAGACCTCCTGGGAAATGCTGGGTGCTGTAGGTTCTAGTCCTGAGGACTTCACTGTCACTGTCCAAGCTCGCTCGGCCGTGGCAGATGAACCTCAGGACTGAAACGGTGGGGCCAGTTCTGCGCACGCTGAGCCTCACCTAAAATCCACTGCGCACGCTGGAAGGCCCCACCCACGTGGGGACAGCCCTTCCCAAATCTTCGTTCGAGAAGCTGAGCCACACACACACATTTTTTCTCGATCATTAAGTGACTGGTACAGTCAGGGGTTTGCATGCATGTAGAATCTCCTAGCATATTCATAAATAAGAAATAGTGAATAAAATAGGCAAATGTTTCTCTTTTTTTCTACCAAGCAGAGGCTATTAGGGGGAACAGTATGCTGTGGTTTTATTCGGTTACCTGTTTTTGTCTAATATTTAGTAACATTCTTTTAGGAACTGAAAGAACACAAGGTGATTTTCATAGTAGTTAGTAATGTGGTTTTGTATGCATATACATTTGCCATAGGTTATTATCCAAATTTATAACAAATTATTAAAAATGGAAAATTAAAACCAGTATTAACTGAAGTGCTGCTTGCCCAGAGTCCCACTCACAGTCAGCATATTTAATTCATTCCTGTAAGTTCAGCAGGGCTTTGTATAAAATAAAACAAACAGCATTTTGATGTGCCTTCATTGTTTAGCTACTGTGCAATTTCTTTTGACTGCTGATATTATTTATAACTAGGAGGTTTGTTTGTTTATTTTTCATTTGGAAAAAATAGGCAATGAATCATTTGTTAAATTTATTTAATTTTAAAACAATAGTAATAGAAAGATTTACATGGACACAACAAAACAAGGACATAAAGAGCCTTATAAAGAACTTCATATAACCTTTCTTCTCTAAATATATACAACCAATAGGAATATTATGTGGTTTACTTCTTTGTTCAGTAACGAAGCTCTAATTTCCATTTCCACTGTACAGCTGTTGCACTTCTCTCACTTGGATTTTGCCAGCACAAGCTCAGGATTACCAGAAAGAACAGTCTGCCTAGAGCCCAAGCTCACATCCCAGCTTCTCCAAGGCAAGCTCCACCAAAACTGGGCAGAGGTAGCTCGGATGGGAATACAGCCAGGGCACCTGGAAGATGTGCTGACTTGACACTTCAAGTAGCTCCTGCCTATGCTATGGAGCTTCACAGCAATCTGGAAAGGAGGTTACCTCATGCAGAGACAGCACATATCATGGAGCTTGTCTGCTGTGGCTCCAGGCATCATACTCGGTGCTTTCACAGATCACATGTGGGAAAGCACAGCTGGAGGAAACCTCTGAGCTGTTACCTGGTGGGTGACTCCTGGCTGATCTGAGAGGACAGGTCACACTATGGCCCTGTCCTTGGGTACATTCAATTTTGTTATTAGGAAATGGCACGGGGCTTAGGTGGCATTTAGGGCAAGGACTTTCTTAGTGAAACCTCCCCAGGTTTTTGCAGAATTCTGCTCACTGGGTGACTTCTGTAAATTTAAAATCTTTCAGGCATATGCCTCATAGTGGCTTTTCACTTACCTTAAAATGGTATATACAAAGGGCTGTGTTCAGCAGAGCCCAATTGGGCAAGCACATGGGACAAGTGTCTTATTCATGGCAGCACAGCCACAGAAAACACTAGGTGTCCATTTTATAGTTTTCAATGTTATTTGGCTGTTAGCAAGGACTAGGCCAGCTGCAGCCCTCCACTGCTCCTTAGGAGGAAGGAAAAGGTAAATGATAAATCTGTGTATCTTGATCTATTCAACTGTGCACATGCTTTACATCTCTAAGGAATATATTGGTGTGATGCCTAATAAATACATTTTGTTATCCATTTTTCTCAAGTCCTTACTAAATTTCCACATTCTAAGGAGCCTGATGGACTAAAAAGAGTTCCTTCCCCATCTAAAAAGAGTAAGCAAATCCCATGTAATAAATAAGATTATCATTCTAGACTTCATGAAGAGAAGCTTTAAAGCATATTGCATAAATTAAGTACATAATGTAACAAATCCTATACGAGTTGTAAGTAGTCTCCAACTAAGCAGGTTAACTGGCACGGAAGTGTGAAATACTACACAGTGAAACCTGTGTGCCCTAAAAGACTACCCTAGGGTACTGACAAATATGTTACAACATCAAATTACCCATATTAAGCAGACTGACTCTGCAATTTAGCCAGAGAGGGTCTATAATTGGTTCAAGGTACAATACTTTTTCCTAAGAGACCTGCTAAAACACCATGGATTTCAATGTCTATAGGCCAATAATACAAATTTATGTTATTATGAGTTAAAACTCTGTGACACTGAATTGTTTTGAATTTTGTGGCAGATTTCTATTCAATCAAAATAAAACATGTTAAAAATAAGCATTTTCTATTTAATTACATGTAACTGGAAGCTGAATAATTAAAATTTAAATTCACATATACACTTTTTACACATATCAACTTTTCAGCAGAAATAAGTAAACATTTTCATTTAAACAAGCTTAGTAACACTCATTTCTGATATCAAATACCTCTGACATAATCTTTTATGGGATTCCTTTCACTTTTTTTCAGATAAAATTTTCACTTTTGTTAAGAGACACATCTCTTCTAAATTGTTCTCCTGCCCTAAAAAGTCATTTGGTAAAAATGGCATGATAGGCTCTGGATTCATTACCACACTGATTTTTCTACCCAATGAGCTCAGTTTGCAAGTAAATTTCTAACTGCCAGCTGCACAAACTCAGCCTGAGTCCTGGATCCTTTCCATCTCATGCATCATCACCACAAATAAATGTCCCTGCCTGCCAGAGTATGCCCTCCATGGCATCTGTGCCATCTCAGTGCCATCCATGAACTTGCAGAGGTGTTGCTGGGGACAGACTTTCAAATCAATAGAGTTACACACAAGTGGCTGAGGAAATTATCTGCCAAATAGAACTACTAGTACTACAATGATCTGTGGGATGGAAGGGACCCTGTCTGACTCACAGAGTCAGGTTTTATTCTCACAAGCAGGAAGAAAAGTGTTTTCTCTTGCAACCAAAAGTCTTAGAGAGGCGTGATGTATACGAAACATCCCAACACTATTTTTCATGCTGTTCTTAGAGCATAAAAAGGTTTTGTAGTGTACATGTTGCTCAAAGAACACATTCAGAATTGTGGTCTTTTTTAAATAAGATGCACTTTGCAATCGAGATGACATTATGAAAAACACTAAGTGATGCATCTTGGTGTCTTAAAACATCTCCTTGTGTAAGATCAGTATGTTGGGGCTGAGAGCAAATGGCCTGCCCATATTGTCCCAGTGAGACACCACTGTCATCCAACAAGAACTCAAGGGAGGATGCTAGAGCAATAACAAACTCCAGGATGCCAGACTTGGCTCACAGCATAGCTGGAAGAATAAGGTTACTTATGCTTCTGCTCGATTTTTAAGTCTTGGATTATTCCAACCAATGTAGACAATCTCGTTGCCTCAAGATGTTCTTGCTGATCCTAGGTTTGTAAGCAGTAGCCAGGCTGTTTCTAGAGCTACCCACAGGCACCAGGCAGTTCAAAGGCAGTACTTTAGTCACAGCTCTGTTGTGTGACCAGGAGTAGAGCTGTGCATTGGACGATGAGTAAGTTGAATATTTAGCTGTAGCAACAGGTAAGGAGGAGCTTCTCCTACTTCCACTAACAGATTCTCTGAGCTCCACACAGACCCCTCCAGCAGCAGAGGGCCACATCGTCTGGGGAAATACCACACTTTATGCTGAGCAGCCAGAAAATCACCCCTGCACTGCCCTCACCAGAGTGGTATCTGACGGACACACTTTTGACAGAGTAAAAATTTCAGCACAAAAAACCAAGGTGAAATCTATCTGGATAACCTTGTCTGCATTTAGTTTCCAACTGGATTTAAACTGAGGTTTTCTAGATTTTGATTAAACTAGTTTATCCTCTGAAATGTTTACTTCAATTAAATGAGTACACTTCACCTCTTTATGTGAAGTACAGTTGTTTCACCTCTCGGTCCCAGGTGCCTATATTTTTGCATTTTCAAAATGAAGACTTTGTTTAAACCAGTCTTAAGCAATCTCAGCTCCAAGGGCATGTGGTAGCTATCATACAGTAGCTGAAAAGATAGGAGAGGATGCCATTTTCCTAGCAATGACAAGGAAGCAGAAATTTTCATGTGAATTAGCAACTTAAGATAAAAATTCCAGGGAAGGAAAGATTTACCAAATCTTAAAAAGCACAGCCGGTGTGCCTTTTCACTATTTTACCCTGTGTTAGCTAACATGAGGTAAGACTATAGCTTATTTCTTTCTTCATGAATGCAAGACTAGAGGAATTTATGTTTATTCCAGAAAGGATCCCTAGGAAATATGTCTGTGAACTAACCTCAGGTGTGACCCCTCTGTTCAGAATTCATCATATGTTTTCGGTTAAGACAAAACTCTCTTGACACTGTAATTCCTTCTTCTTCCATTTTGAATTCACAGCTTGTGACTGAAACCACTTCCCACACCTTGCAGAAGGTGCGTAACTCCAGTTTTCCCACACATTCTTCAAGCAAAGTAATTTTGGGCTCTCCAGACAAAAATCTGAAGCACAATTCAGAACAGGCTAGAAATAAATAGCCAAAAGAGCACTGTACTCATAGTACTATTTATTGTCAGAGTCAGCACAGTAAAAATCTTGGCTCAGTTTACTCAAATTTAACTCAGAGAGCAGGCATAGGAATATCCTCCACATTTCCTAAAACATTATTTCTTCAATAATGATTTTTTTTTGCTCATATTTAATTGCTGTTTGGTAGTCAAAATCTTGCAAGGACAGCATAAGCTCAATCTCTTAAAAATACATGGATCACTTCACCTTTTTAAGTGCTGATGAGGGTAAATGTAAGCACACCGGGCCACATGCAGAGGGTCTATGTTCCCACATGAAGCATTTCCTGTTGGCTTCAGCCCTTTGGAGGCACCTCAGCAGCTTCTTGCTTCAGAGAACTCAGTGCTTTCACTGCCATTCTCATGCTGAACAGGACTCAGAATAATAGATCCCCCTAAGTAGAGCACTGGGAAACCCAGTGTAGACATAGACCCACAAAAACAGCCTCCATCCAAGGGCGCAAGCATTAACCTCTCTAGTGAATCCTGTTTTACCTGTTTTTTCCCACTTTCTGGCATAGCCCAGCCTCTTATTGACCCAGATAATGGAAAGATGATTATTCATTTGAATTTCAAAAGAACGAATAGTGGGCTGTTAGCTCTAACTGCTTCACTCTAATAGGAATATACATGCATGCATACAATTATTGAACTGCTTTTAGAACAGAAAATTATTTCATTTTAACAGTAATATCGACTTATTCATGTACATGTTTTAATCAGATTTCTAAAATCCTTGAGTTTTCTTTTTTTTTCCTAGACTGTGCCTATTATTTATCAATCTGTTTTCAGCTTCATTATCTTCCTAGTGTTACCCTTAAAATACAACAAACAATCAGAATATACCATTAACAAGAGAGAAAACAGTAATGCTGTTTATATTTAGGAGATCACTTTGGGGGAAAATTGAAATGCTGCCAAGATATTTCAGAAAATGAGACATACCACAAAAACAGAAAAATGGGATTTATAAAAGTTATATGATACTCATACTAATATGCTTCTTCACAGGGATACACATAAAGGAGAAGCACCCCAGAAGAAGACTGGTGTAATGACAGTGGCTTCAATTTATACCAAAGCTTTATTAAAAATGATCTCTCCTGACCTTAACGTGTTAAATGCCAGGTTCTGTCATCCCGGTGGGTGGAGCCCAGTCTTATCAATATCGATTATATGGCTTCCATTGCAATTGAATGAAAGTTTTCCAAAATAGTTCATGGCTTTTGGAAAATGATGATTCAAAAAAACTCCAAAACCAAACAAATGGTATTTTGTGAAAATTCATTGCTGTGATTAACTTCATTAATTTCTTTGAATAAAGAGTCAATTTTAATTAATTCAATCAGCTAGAATTTTATGTGATTCTATGAAATAATGAAATCTCTCATAAAGTTGAAACACCACCAACAAACTAAAACATTTTGACACATTTCATTTTGGAAAATGACATCATTCTTTTTTTCTGTATTCAAAATGCATGTAAAAACCTCAGTCTCTCACAGAGTATCTGAATACTGGTATTTACAGAAAAAATACTGAGAAATAGGGATAACTGAGGCATTGGTATTCTGGTATAATTCCAGTAAGGAGTCCCAGCAGCAGCAAAGCTGCCTTCCATGGAGGCAGTCAGGCACCTATGTACTCCTGAGACTCCTGTCCGCATCATCATTACAAAAAACATACTTCCACTCTTTCCAAAACCTTTGCAACACAGACACCTCTACAGTGTGCCCAATTTGAGTCACTCCTCAAATGGAAGGAGCAGGAAGTGCTAAACTCACAGCCCTCTTGGAAGGAATGTCCTGTCCTGCCAACAGCCCTCCTTGGAGAGACCACAGCTGACCACAGCTGCGACACGAATTCAAGCACTCCCTCATGAAGGTACTGCACCCTCTCCTCATGTGGTTTCCCTAAATTTTAACATTTTATGACAGGCCAAGAACCCTGCCGGTAAAATTTTCCCTTTTATTTCCTGTCTCTCAAATGATGAGCATTACTGTGGAGCTGGATGTACCACGAGGTGCAATCACAAGGAGCGAAAAGGGTGGCAACAAATCATTGCTGGGGGCACTCACTGGCAGGTAGAGCACTATTTTTCAAAATTCATCTTTACGATGAAGTAACTGAGCCTTCTTCAGCTCTGCCCTTTTCCTTCCCTCTACTCCGTGCACCCAGTTGGGGTCAGGCAGGGGAAGTCACATGACAATATGTATCTGCCTCATAAGTAATCTTCAAACTCCTCCTGACTCCTGACAAGTGCAGATGATACTCGGTAGCCCTAAGTATCCATAAGCTAAAAGTGGTGTATGACTCTATTTTTTTTTGTCTTCCTGTAAGAGCTCTAGTCACTCTGCAGCCCTATGATATCACAGTCACATCACCCAAACACAGTAATTTTGCTGTGATCTGAAATGAACCACTGTGATAATTAGAGGATGATGTACCAGGACCTGATGCCCTGTTAGCACCAATTCATGGGATGTGTGCTCTGGCAGAGGTGAGGCTGTGCCCTGGCTCATTCCTCTCACTGCCATCCTGTCTGTATCCATCCACCCATCGCAAAACTTACTAAACTTATCTTTTTCTAATAATTGCAAATGGCAGCTGGAAAGACACAAACGGACCCAAAAACAGTATGTGAATTCATTTTCAGCATACAGTTTGCAATCAGAATGACCACAAGTGTGTAATACAGCACCAGCTTCTTTGGATTTCATAAATTCTGCCATAAAACCAAACATGGGATTATCCGGAATAGGTGGATCCGCTACGGCGGTCTTGAATAACTCGATGATTCCGGGAAAACAAACAAACAGATAATCAGCCCTGTTTGATGTTTTCTGCAAGTTTTCACCTCGGAGAAGACGCCTTTATCCCCTGCCCACAGCACGCGGTAAATGCCTCCCGGTGGGTGCGACGATGCTCACGTCGCTCCCGCGGGCAGCCCCCGCCTTCCCCGGGAGACCAGGGGACCTACCCCTGCCCCGGGCACCGCCGAACAGCGGGCCGGCACCGCCAAGGCACCGTTAGCATCCGCAGGCAACCGGGAACGCGCCAGGCTCTGCCGCCCTGCGGCCTCGCAGCCCCGTTCGCTACCGAAACAAGCCCTGGGAGGACAGGGAGCCAAGGCGCCTGGAGCGCTCCTTCGGGAGCTCAGGGGCCCGGCTGAGGTGCTGTGCGAGCCGCGGAGCACACCGTGCCCCGGCCAGGGCAACCCGGGCACCCGTGGCAGGGCCGCTCCGGCGGGGCCAGTCCCGGCGCTCCCGCCCGAGGTGCCGTCGCTGAGCCGGCCGCGGAGCGCCAGCGCCCCCTGCCGGCTGAGCCGCGCGGCGCTCCGCGGCCTCCGGACGCAGCGGGACGCGGGGGAGCCGCCGCCGCCCCGCGTGGCTGCGTGCCCGGCGGCAGCGGACAGCGGGCGAAGGGCCCCGCGGCAGCGCCTCCGACTCCCGGGCGGAGGGGAGGGGAGGGAAGTGAAGAAGAGGGGAGGGCAGCGCAGGGACGCCCGCCCGGGCGCCGAGAGAGTCGGAGAGCGAGCGGCAGCACCTCCTCCCGCCCCCCGCGCGGGGGTGTGTCCGCGCGCCGCGGGGGGGGGCGTGGCGGCGGGCGAGGCCGAGCGCCGCCATTGGCCGGCGGCAGGAGTGATGTCACCCATATGAGGAGCTGATAACGCGCGGCGCGCGGAGCCCGGAGTTTCGCGGGGCGGCACCGCGCGCGGCAGGGCGGGCGGCGCGCGAGGCCGGGGCACGGGCACAGCGCGCGCCCAGCGCACCAGCCCAGCCGCGCCCGACCCGGCCCCGCCGCGGGGCAGCACCGGAGCCCCCGCCCGCACCCGCGGGGCCGCCTCAGCGCCGCCGGCACAGCGGCTCGGCGCGACGCGCAGCACGGGCAAGGTGCGGCGGTGGGAGGTGGCGGAGCGGCTTTGTTGGCTCGGAGGGGAGCAGCGCCTCGGCGAGAGCCCACCATGGTGCAGCAGGCGGAGAGTACGGAGACGGAGAGCAATTTGCCCCGGGAAGCGATGGACACCGAAGAGGGCGAGTTCATGGCTTGCAGTCCCGTCGCTTTGGACGAGAGCGACCCGGACTGGTGCAAAACGGCGTCGGGGCACATAAAGAGACCGATGAACGCGTTCATGGTGTGGTCCAAGATCGAGCGGAGAAAAATCATGGAGCAGTCCCCAGACATGCACAACGCCGAGATCTCCAAGCGCCTGGGCAAGCGGTGGAAAATGCTGAAGGACAGCGAGAAGATCCCTTTCATCCGGGAGGCGGAGAGGCTGCGACTGAAGCACATGGCCGATTACCCCGACTACAAGTACCGGCCCAGGAAAAAGCCCAAAATGGACCCGTCGGCCAAGCCCAACGCCAGCCAAAGTCCCGAGAAAAACGCGCCCGCCAGCAGCGGCGGCAACAAGAGCGCCAAGAGCTCTAGCAAGAAGTGCAGCAAGCTGAAAGCCTCCTCCGGCTCCTCGCCCCCCAAGCCGGGAGCCAAAACCGCCCACCACGGGGACTACGCGGGAGACGAGTACGTCTTTGGCACCCTGAAAGTGAGCAGCAAGACGGTCAAGTGCGTCTTCATGGACGAGGAGGAGGATGAGGAGGAGGATGAGGACGAGCTGCAGCTGCGGATCAAGCAGGAGGCGGAGGACGAGGACGAGGACGAGGAACCGGGGCCGCAGCAGCTGCGGCGGTACAACGTGGCCAAAGTGCCGGCCAGCCCTACCTTGAGCTCCTCGGCGGAGTCCACCGAGGGGGCCAGCCTGTACGAGGAGGTGCGGGGCGGCGCCGCGGCGGCGGGCGGCGGCAGCAGACTCTACTACAGCTTCAAGAACATCACCAAGCAGGGCCCGCCGCCTCAGCAGCAGCCGCCCGGCCTCTCCCCGGCCTCCTCCCGGTCCATCTCCACCTCGTCGGCCGGCAGCGAGGAGGCGGACGACCTGCTTTTCGACCTCAGTCTCAACTTCTCCCAGCACGGCCACGCCGCCGCTGAGCTGGGGGCGGGTGCTGCCGCCGGCAACCTCTCCCTCTCGCTGGTGGACAAGGACCTGGACTCCTTCAGCGAGGGCAGCCTCGGCTCCCATTTCGAGTTCCCCGACTACTGCACCCCGGAGCTGAGCGAGATGATCGCGGGCGACTGGCTGGAGGCGAACTTCTCCGACCTGGTGTTCACGTACTGAGCGGGGGCGGCGGTGAGAGCGGCGGAGCTGGAGCGGCGCGACGCCGGCGATGATGATGCTGATGATCATGATAATGATAAAAAAAGTCTTGTTTTCTTTTAAAAAAAATCTCGAAGTTAGTTCCGAGCCCGGGAGTTGTGATTTTATTTTTTTTTAATTATTATTTTTGTGTTTCTGAATTTTTATTCCGTTTGGTGGTCACAACAACAACAGCAAAGGCAAATGGGACTGGGGGAAAAATGATACAGAAGGCGCTGTTTGAAGCTTGTCGGTCTCTGATTGAAGTCTGGAAGATGGTCTGCAAAGAAGTCTTGTGGCAGCACAACTGTTACTCAAGGGGGTTTGTGGATTTTTTTTTCCCGTGAGAGATCTTAAAGAACTGTTCTGATTTTTTTTATTTTTTTTTTCTGAAAGGGACCATTGCAACTTTTTTTGGAGGGAGAAAACTGATGTCTTCTATGCATCCGATTCTTAAAGCTGCAGGGAGCTTGAAAAAATGCAGACTGTACAAACGCTTACAAATAACTGAACTGACTTAAGATCAGAGTTTACTTTTCAGATCAAATTGTTTATGGTTTTACAAATGTGATTTCTACTTGCCAACTTTTTTTTTTGTAACTTGTTCCCTTATACCTCCTTGATTGAATACCAGACAGCCTAGACCTCAGTACAAAAAGGTATTGAAACATTTTTGATACATAACAGACCTCAGTCTTTTTTAAAAATTAATATATTTTCAGGCGTATTTTTGTACAGTGAAAAGGGAACATTCTTGCTGTGTTTTTTCAGTAAGACTTTTCAGGCACTTCTTCCCTTTTATTTTCTTTGTTTTTCTCTGTTTTTAGCATGCAAGTTTGTTGGTACGTTACGTCCTGGTTTTAAAAGGATTAAAATTTTAAAAAAATAATCCTTGCATCTAAAGGCCTTGTGGTTAAAAAAAAAACAAACACTTTTTTTGTACAGCTATAGTTCAGATTTGTTCAATATTTGTAGGTAAAGATTTATTGAAAATGGTGATATAGACCTCAGAGCTGTTATCTTAGTTTAAAAGATTGTATATGTACTGTACTATAGTAGGACTTTATGTATCTCATACGCTGTGATATGTGGATGGGGCCCCAGATGGAAGGTATGAAACTGGATTCTCGATTTTAGCAAAAAAAAAAGAAAAAAGATAAAAGGCACATAGTTAAAAGTTTCTCATTTTGTGCAATATAATCTAAAGTACAGACCATCTGCATATTTTGTAGCAAATGATGGCAAAAGCAGACTTGTGCACTGTCAACATCATAGCCTGTTTTTTTTATGCTAAAAGTCTGTATCTTGACAATTTTAATAAATCAGCTGGAACTGATAGAAACTCGTATCGCAATTAGTGTCTGTAGCAGTAACGCTGGAGATGCCTGTTGTCACCCCTTGCCCGCGGAGGAGCGGTAGCTGTAGGCTGTTGTGCATGATCAGAGCTATGGGGAAGGAGAGTCAGGACTGTTTTTTTTTCCTTTTCTTCTCCCGTCGCCTGTTTCCCACCGGCTTTGCTCCGCGGGGCCGGGGTTCTCTTGCTCGGGCCACTCCGGGCGGCAGCAGGTCGGCTTGCCCCGGGTCTTTTCGTCTCTGCCGCTTTCCCCGCGCCGCTCCAGTCGGCCGGGAACGAATCCTGTTCCCGGGGGCGGCCCCGCCGGCCCCCGCAGCCGCTTTGCAGGGCCGGGGACTCCGGCGGGGGACGCGGCGGGGCCGGGTGCCCGCTCTCACCGCCTCCGGGGACGCGACTCCCCCTCCCTCGTCATGTCTCTGGTCCTCTCCCCGCTGCGCTTTTTCCTCTCCCTCCCGTTTTTGATGAATAGCCTGGGCGAGACTCGAGGTGTAGGTGCTGGGGATAGCGGTGCTGCATCTCCTCCACCCCGAGCAGCCGCCCGCCGCCGCAGGCGGGCAGGGCAGGGCACGGGAGGGGGGGTACGAGCTTGGGCCGTAGGTGAGCAGACTTTGTCAGTGTGCTTTTTTTTTTTGTCCTTTAGGAGCCATCAGATTTCAGCTGCGCTCTCTGAAATAGCTGCTGATGGCAATATCAAACTCACGAGGTGGAAGTTTGTTTCTCGAGAAGTTTACTTTTTTACCTGATAGGCATTGGTAAATTATTACTACTTTTTTTTTATCCGCTAATTAATGATCCAGCTGTTTACAGGGACAATTCACTGTGCTGGTATTTTGGTGGCAACCACTGCTACAGGCTTTCAGACTTGCTGAAATGAAAATCCTGCATACGCATTTGTAAGGCATAATAAAACATAACATTAAAACCTGCATGCATGTTATGTTTAATCAAAGACAACTCTTAGGCATTTAAGTGGTGAGATATCTTTAGGTTAGTTAAACTGGTAGTAAAATGATTAATATAATCTGATCTCTTTCTAATAATAATAATAAAACACTCATGATTCTAAATAAAAGTTGTTTGGCCTAAATCTTTGCTATCAGAAAACAGGTATAGCATATCTGGGAACTCAAATTTATGTCTTGCATTGTGATAATTCTTTATGAGAAACTGTGTTTTAAAACAAACTTAATTACAATATACAAGATATCCTTGGCAATGGATAGTCCTCAATAAAACAGAGTTTCTTGAATTTTCAGTTTTTGGTCTCAAATGATTAGTGTGTTCTCCATGTAATAACTTAGAATTCAGATTGAAAACAAATGACATTTATCTCTTCTAAGGCAAAAGAGTGAAAGAAAATAGATACACTGAAGTGCTCTAGCCTAGCCATTCACTATCCTGCTATCAAAAATCTGGTTTTGGGCTAGGGTGATGGAGTAAGCTGGATCAGGTTCTAAGTCTTAAAACTGAGCCAAAATTCTCTTAGTAATTCTTCAAGCTATCATGAGGGTGGGTTGACTTGTTCTTTCAGTCCCTTTCTTCTGATATGCATCCTTGTTTATTAAAGTGATAATAGGCAGTGTCATTAACATTTGTACTTTACAGATGTTCAATGGGTTATGAATGATTATGGTCAAATACGGGCTGCATTTAGTTTGCATTGTAATAAGATCTGTGTCTCAGTCTACAAAAGTATTGACTTGCATATGTTTTTGGAAGCTGTTTTTAAAATCACCATTTAAAATATTAGTCAAGGAAAACTGATTTAAAGGATACAAGTATAGAGTAGTTAGGCATATTTTAAAAGAGCAACAGGTCTACTTTAGTAAAAGAATATAATACCCACTCAAAAGTATATCTTTTCTTCTAAATGGGAAATATATAGTACTATAACAGAGGAATATTTTGAGTGAAGGCATATGATGCAGGGAAACATTTTTTTGTTTGTTTTTTTTTTGGCCAAACAGTTGAATTGCTTTTATTTTAGAGTTTATTGTATCATACTGCTCAAGGAAATAATTAGGTAGTGTTCTGTTTGAGCCACTACATAGTTAGTGCTGAAGTTTGATGCTGTTGAATGCCTAAGCTCTTGCTGATCTCAGTGAGAGTAAAAAACAATCTTCTAATCATGGAAAATAGCATCTCCTAAGCTACTGGGATTTTTTCTGCTTTTATCATTAATAATATTCATACCTTCTATTTCTCTTTCCTTTTTTTCCTTTTGTATATATAGGAATCTTTGTTGACATGCTAGAGCAGTCCTGTTGCAGGCCTAGTATCTCCCATGGCCTTTTTCCCCACATTCCTTGCATTTGTTTCTGTACAGTACTACTCTACTTGTAATAAGACTCAGTGATAGGAAGGAGAAAAATGAACTTTTTATGTTGGAAAACAATGTTCTTGCTAACACTGAGGATGTCAATTCAATGTAAAACCTAATCAAATGTGCTGTTTCTTTTTATTTTAAAAGTTAACATTTTTTTAAAATTTCCCATTTTTCCTCTTTTGTTTTTATTATGTTTTTATTCTCTTCCATTTTAAAAAGTCACAATTATGAAATATTTTCTTCCTTTAAGTGCAGTCTTTTACAAATGTGGTAAAAAGACTCATTTCAAGCATCCTTTAAGTGCTCCATGCTCTTTAGGCATTCACTGATGTTCAGATGAAACCTTCAAGTCTATTGAATGTGATTTGCATGTGTACAGTATGATTCTTTGCTCATGCCTGTTTAAGGAAAGTGCAACTCTGTTATTACACCAAGGGAAAACTGGTGTGGGGTCAAAGTCAGGGCCATAAAAGTTTTAGATGTTTGATATTCAACATAGTTCATGAAGTTCCATTTTACATCTTCACAATTGTTGCCTGGTAAGGCCTTAAACCTGCTCTGGTTAAAAAAAAATTCTCATTGAGCTTAATGGGAGTTTTTGCCACAAGGGCTGCTGGCAGGATAGGTGTCTTAGTTTCCTCCTAACCTTCATTTGTAAGCATGGCCAGGAAAAAATAAATAACAAAAACTTAATACAATGAGTTGCCTTACATTTTCCTTACTATACAGTTGTATTCCTTTGATTTCTTTCCTTTCCCCTCACTCACATCCAAGGCTGTGATTGTTTTTTCTTTTTTTTTTTTTGCACACTACCTATACCAATTAACTGCCTAATTAGTTTTATCTTCTCTACATGGATGCAGTGAATTTGTAAGAGAATTTCACAAGCAAGTAGTTTTTTAGTGAGTTTAAAGTAAATAGAGTTTTAAAGACCTATTTTTATATTCAATATAAAGCACAAATGTGCAGAAAGTGTAGAATGACTTACAAAAAGGGAAACAAAAGTTCATAATATTTCATGTATAAAAGTAATACCTTCTTTGGGGTAAGATTCTCTTAGAAAACCCAATACTTATGCCAGTGCAAAGATAGAAATATTTTAAAAACTCTTAGACAATTGTGATTGACAGCAATTTAAAAGGAATGACTTCTGTAGATACAAGGAAACCCCTAAAGCAATATGGATGAGAAGGGGTGAATGGTTTTCAATGATGAACAACAACCTGGAAGTGTGATAATGGAGGTTTCAATCCTTATTAATTAATCAAATTTCTTCTTTTGTGGTTAGTTAAAACATCTGGATTTTCTGTGAAGTGTTATCTTGCAGGATGAAAAAGTGCAAGGTCTCCAAGCCTCTAAGATTTGTGTAAGTTCAGAAACAGGTTTGATTTTGAATTATTAAATAGGGCTTCAGATATGGTAATTCACCTTCCAGGAAAATCAAGACATTGATTTTCTGCTTGAAGAAATTTGATCAAGTAATAATGATTAATCTGGGAACTCCCAATGTCACAATTTGTTTTTGTTTCCATCATCCTGCTTATCTCCAAAACCAACTTGCCTCAATTCCTGGCAAAGCCAGGGAGAAGAGTTATATGCCATTGTTAGTTCATTTACAATTTGTATCTGGTTTTGCTCTTGTACATATGTTGGCGTTTTGGAGTCTTTACATAAATGCTGTGATTCTTTTTTTTCTTATTTCCTTATAATTTTTGGTGGGCTGTTTTAAAATGGAGGCTTGTTTTCCAGTGTGGGACTTTTGATGGTTACAACATTTCAATGATGTTGCATGATGGCCACAGGTGGGGGAAATTGAATGTTTTAGAGCAGTTTTTCAAGCATGACACTTTTAAAGTATGTAATTTCAAAGACTTTTCAAGGCCACATGAAATTAGTTTTCATAGCCACTCCAGGTCTTGGGGGAAAAGCTGAAAAGTACTTTTGTTTAGAAGTCTGAGTGATGGTGGGGGGGAAACCTTTTCTTGAGGTTTTTGCATGCCAGTGCACGGCCTATTGCTGTGAGAGAAGGAAGATGGTAAGGCTGCTTGAGGCAATGCACTGGAGGACAAAGTGTTTTCTAGCACTAGAAAAAGAAAATGCATGGCAAAGTTTTGTCTTCTAGTAGACTATATAGCATGCAGAGTTTAGTATGTGTCAAAACAGTGTATGACATTGCTGTATCAAAGTTGTAAAATTAAGCATTATTTATTGAAAACTATGTATTTTTTTTGTAAAAACCTGATCACCTAGAGGATTAATATCAGTGACTTGTGCTAGTGCTACAAACTTAACCAGCTTCTTTACTACAGTACTTGATATGCAGTGTTAATGCTCAGGGTTGAAACCAGTCCACTCCAATGTCTTTTTTTGCAAGAGTTTTTAAATAAAGGAACAACATAATGCAATTGTTCAAAAAATTCTAATAAAATTGTGTGATCAATCTTCCTATCTGGTTTTATGTGGATTTTTTTTTCTGGTATTGCATTTATCAAATGCAGTTCAGCTATTATAGTGAATCCACTCTTCATTCTATGGACACCTAAAGCTGAAATGGGAACGCTATGTCTTTCAAAAAACCCTCAGATAGTTATGGTTAAGGTAGTGTCTACTAAGTGCTGTTCTGGGCACACCTGAGAATCACTGAAATAAAGAATACACCAATTAACTTCCTTTTTTTTTTTTCCTGGTTAAGTATCTGAATAAAAACATAAAGTATTTTATGACAAAGATTTTTGATTTTGCTTTAGAGTTCATCATGGAAGACTGGAATAAGATGGATTACATGCCAGCAAACTCCTTTTCTCTCTGAATCTTTTTCTACAATTTACCATCTAAATGTATTTTGGCATAGAAAAAAATAATTCTGTATTAAGATTCTAGTTACAAAAATGTTTTAATGAGAACCGTGTAATCAATTCTTGGAACTATAAAAAGGTGTTTTTAATGTGTTTATGTGGTGCAAATTTGTTGTATATTAAATATTGTTTCATAGAAATGATGGAGTTATATTGCTACAAATTCAAATTTGTAATTCATACAAGCCATCTATTGCTGAAATTAACCTTCTAGAACTCCTGCCAATAGATACATTCCCATATCTCAAAAATATACAAGACATATTTCATGCTTGTATTTAACATCTGTACTTTTGCAAGTTTACATGCAGTTGAAAATATTAACTGATAATACCTTTCTGCTGGGGGGCTTGGTTACTCTTAATACACAGGAAATAATAGAAAAATTCTAATCAACTTCAGCTGTAGCTGATAAAACTTTTAGACATGAAGAGAGCCAATTCAATAAATAAAAGCTTCTAGATAATTTTATATGACCCTTGAGCACAGCTCTACCCATTATTCCTGTTCTTTTCTTATCCCAACAGTTTGCTCAATGTCTCCCTTCTCCAAAAAACACTTATTGAATGACAAGGGATTTCTGTTTAACTTATCAGACCTACTGGGAACAGTGAAAGCAATCTATATAATTTCAAAAGTCTGTTGTAGTAGCATATTTTTGTATGAATGGAGATGTGTAACATGTGAAGTAAGGGTTTGAATGTCACATTATAGTAAACAAAAAGTTCAAACTGATCATTGTAAATCAATGAAATAAAATCTTTATATACAGCCACCATACCACTATCCTTTCTGTACATATAAAAAAAAAAGTTTCAAAAAGCATTTTTAAGGTATTTTAGCATGTTTTGAAACAATACTCTGAGAGCATTTCATGGTATTTTGTTTTGTTTTTCAGAGGTGGTTGTTTGTTTTAATTCCTGTAGAGTTTTTTCATTTAACCAAGAACAAACTAGAAATCTTCTAGAACAGACTAGGGTCATTTTCATGCTGTCTCAAATGTGTCTGGCTAAAGTGTTCTCTTTGGTTCCTCCTGAAGTTATTACTGCATTGAAAAGTCAAGCTTTGGTTCTTCTATATTGGATCTTAATACTAGAGGGAATTTCTGCATGACACATTGGGAATCTTCCCTATCCAGTGTTTGAAAGTGGTTTTGGATTGGTAAAAAGTTATCACATCTTAAATTTATCATTATGAAGGTATTGTGCAGCCTAGGTATTGGCTCAGTTTTATATGAAAGAGAGCAGAAGCACTGGGGTTGGGTTAAAAAAAGCTACTTGTCATTTCAGTTTTGAATATGTTCTTGGGTTTGTGTGTTAGATCTAACCTTAGAAGAAGTGCATGAAAACATGGAGTATAGATAACACAGACCCCCACAGATACCCAAACACATTAGTGTCATTAGAGATTTAACACAGGCACATACACAGGTAGCTGGATTTTCATTAAAATGCTTACTGGCTGGACCACTCTATATGGCTAGAATGTAGTGTCCATTAAAACCTATAACTTGAAGTCCTGAGAACTTCAGAAGATTTTCATCTGTTGGACTGTCCTAGTTATAGGGGTCGAGACCAGTTTATTACTACGTGGGTATAACCAAAAACTGTGTATTTTACACTCTCTGTGTAATTTCTGATGGACTGTTAATAATGGATCATTTGCAGCAGCTACCCAGGGAACACCTGACACCTCAGGGTACAGGCTGGATGTTAAAGAAACCTGGAAGATAAGGGAGTTCTTCTGTCTCTTCATGTCCATGACTCTGCCATAATAACTCCTCTCAGGGAAGTGTTACAACAAGGGGTCAACTCTGCCAATGGGCCATAATAGGCATCTGCAATGGCCTAGACAATCAAAGATTCCAAAAATATCCCATGACTCGCAGAGTTAAATCACCCACTGTGAAACTCCCCTCCCTGGGGGAGATACTGGGCATTTCCACCTGAACCTGAGCATATACAAACTCCATGTTTTGGGACTTCTGGTACCATTCATCAGATCTAGAGGAGAACCAGAACCTCAACAGGACTGCAACTGCCACTCCCGACAAGACTGCAACCATCATCCTGACCAACAGGTTTTCTTTTACTTTTACTTTGGACTTAGGGGGACCACATGGGGCTCACCACAGAGGCTAAGGAACACCCTTCTGTTTGTGCCCCAGGGTGCTGGGTTATATGTCTGGTTTTGTGGGTTAAAACCAGTTTTTCCCTGTATCATTATATTTATTGTAATCTCCAGATTCTCTATTTTGTATCTAATTGTTTGTAAAGTAGCTTACACTTGAGCCTAGCCTTTACTTGATGAGATTTCATTTGTCTGCATAATCTTACTGTAATAGTCTCTAAACCTCTGTAAAGTCTCCCTTTCATTCACCTTGTTCCTTGAGTTTTGTGCTCATAGTCTTTAGCAATCAGAAGCAAACTGCTTCTCTGCGCCTCTGTGAATTGCCTTTCATTCTATTTTCAAGAGTAGAAAAAGAGTAGAAAATCACTGAGAAATGCCCACCTTCCACCTATTTATGTCCTTCAAAACTTTGACTATTATCTCTTTGGGGGCTGTGGGCAGCCATACCTTAATACCAGCTTTGCTTTCCTTTGCTGTTTGTGGTCATTCATCAGCTGTGGTTTGCCAAAGCCAATAGTGCTGCAGGCAGAAAGATTTATCTGAATTCAACTAGATTCTGAAAACCACCTACTTAAACTGCTAAAACTATCCATCCTGATTTTGCCCGAAGTTGATGTGAATTGCTCCACAAACAGAATGGTGGAGTATTACTGTCTGTGAAAGGGGAAATAACAGCAAAAATACTACCACCATCTCCCCTAAATACCTGCCTGTTTGAAATGTGAATCTTGATGTAGTCATGATGATGATGACCGAAGACTTCTCCAGCCCCAAGGAAGAGCTTTTTGTGAATAGGCATTTTTGTGTATTTCCACTATATGTGTTAGTCAGATGTAAGATATCACGTTTCCACAAATGTATTTTGCATTTGGAAGACAAGCAAAAATATACACAAAGTCACATACAATTGGAAAGTATTTATAATAATAGTAAAGACATTAGAGAAGACTATGGCAATAGTTTTTCAAAAATACATATATCTTTGCTTTTGCTATGTCAATCTCTTTCACACATTCTCCTTCCAGCCTTTTCCTAAGCATGTAATTTTTGTAGAAATATACAGATATAAATATTCATGCACACAGTTAAACAAACATTACTAAAGCTGCTGTATCAGTTGTGCAAAGTTAAGGAACAACGTAGGAAAAATTCAACTTTACTCAAATCCTTTTTAACAAATACACTGCCATGAGAGCTTGCATACCAAGTGGTACAGTACCTAAAAGTTAGACACCTGGCATCAGCTGTCCATCCATGGTGGCTTCCTGAGCTTAACCTTCATGCTGAGTGAGGAGCTGCCTACAGCCTTGCTAAAAAAATGGAGTGTGTTTGACAACCCCAACATGTGGCTCAGGATTTCACATTGGGCATCTCTACCCACTCAAGAGCTCAAGTGAGTTAACAGTTTTATTCTGACAACAGATGACAAAGTCCACTGATACAGTATCCTTAGCTTGAGCATGTGCTCAGGAAATAGAAAAGTGCAGAGAAGAGATAGAAAGCACATCTAGACTAAGAAATTAAAACAGAGTCAGCACAAAGTCCAGGCGCTGGAACTCGGCTGTCTGCACTGGTAAATTGTTAGAAGACAAAATCCCTGACATGATTTTGGCTGGTGAATATTAGCACAATTCCAAAAAATCACTAGAACAATTTGGAAATTAACAGGGGCCAAAGATCATTCCCAATAAGCAGTTTGGATTCAGACATTCTGTTTTGGAAAGTATGAGAGTTTAATAGCACAGATATGGGCAGATCATGCCAATTGGTCTCCAAGCCAGGAAACAGACATTGGTTTAATTTACCAGCATAGATGTAGCTACAGGTTACAAACCCTGTTTCTGCAGGACTTTGACCATAAAGCCCCTAGAATTTTGAAGGATACCCTAAACTCTATCTATGGAATAGTCTTAGAAGCTGTCTCCACTGTGTATGATTGGAATGCAAAAATCATGAGGCTAAAGGCAAAGCAAAAAGGAATTTGCCTTAAAGCCCCTTCTGCTCTATTACTGATGTGTACTGCCTCTCATTATATAGTGTCAGTTCCACAGCTCCAGTATTCCTTTTCACATAGGCACTTATTCTTAACAGGGGGAGCAAAGAATGAGACTGTGGATGCAAATATTTTAAAACTCAGAAATTTCTTAGAGAATTTGGGATGGGATGAGTGCTTCATCTCATAAAAATGATAACGATTTACACTGAAGTGCCTTCATTCCCAAGAATCCAAAAGCACTTTACAAATATTGTTGGCCAATTTTGTTCTTCCCTTGTAGTCAAAACACCTACTGAAATCAATTGTAGAATCACTTCTATTGAATCTCCTCCAACTGCAGAACTGAGTGAGAATTTTCTATGTTGAACAGCTATAGAACCGGAGCCTTGAAATTGCTTTTTAAATTATACATAAGAATCACACAGTGTATGTTCTTCTAGCACTCTCACAGTTAGTTTAGACAATATTTTCATAAACTGCACTCTTAGAAAAAGAAATCAATCCATCTGGACTAGATAAGAGAGAATCATTAAGTAATTTCCCAACCTAAATATTAACATAAATTAGTAAAATTGATTCTGTGTCCCGAGAAGGAAATACTCTCTTGGTCAGTACATCATTGTTATTGTCATATATATTTTTACTTTATAAAATTTGAAGTGCATCTATAAATGTATACATACATACATACATACATACATAACCTTATGAATATTTAAGAAGTACAACACTAATTAATTTAAAATCAAATATTTTTAGTTACAGAAGATTTTAAATAGATATTCACTGGCTGCTCCAATAACCACTTCTTTAGAATATTGCACTGAGTCAGAAACTACTTACTGTATATCTTATATTTCGATAGACTAGTCAAATCCATACTCACTGAATAATTCCATGGTCTTTTTTCTCTGTCTTAAATTCTCCTATAAGAACCTTTTAATGCATCTTGATTCTGAGAGTTTTTTCTCTGTACAAATCACTCTCATTCATATTAATGTCCTTTTTGCATGTAAGAGAACTGTGGTGTTGGAGGAAATATGTATCATAAAGGGTTTTTGAGAAAAAATTCCCAGATTTCAGAATTCTTGTCCTTTGTGTGAAACATAAAGCAGGTACTTGAAGTATCACATATAAATATATTATTATAAAAATTATTTTCAATTTAGTATGTATAATTGTAGTTTAAAGCATGCATTTAGTTCTATCTATATAAGATGTCACATATGTTACAACTGCAGAAAAAAAACCCCAAGTTTGATTACATCATAAGTTTTGAGAAACCTTGAAACAGAGGAAGTATCTGGTAAGGACTGGTAGGAGGGCAATGGAATAGAAACGTTTTCTTCAAGGGAAGGCACAGTTTATCTGCTAAGGAAGAGTCACCAATTCCCAGCTCACAAAAGTTAGCAGGGACTGGAAATTTTTCCTGTTTCCCAAGAGGTGCTTTTACTGTGCTCCACTGGGAAGTTAATGTGTGGGATGGATTTCCTAGGGTAATGTAGAGAAATAGGTTGCCTCCAAAATACAGAAAGTTATTCTAATTATTTTTCATCATCTCCTTTCCATCAACTTTGTGATGTGATTCAAAGACTTACACATTTCACATATATAATAAATACAATGAATTATCAATAAGGTCACCCTAAAAATTACCTCTTACTGAGGAAACTAGACACATATTTAAGAACCTCCTCCTTTTCCTTTGGGAAAGTGGCAGCAGGTTATTTTGGGGGTCTGGTGCATTATGGTGGGGGTTTTGTGGTTTTGTTGGGTTGGGTTTTTGTTTGTTTTCTTGTTGGGTGTGGATGTTCTGATTGTCTTTTTCCAGCCTGTTTCCTATTATTTCATGCTGTCACCATCTAGTCTTGGATTGATTAGTCTCTCCTAAGCTAACTGTTAGACATCTGACATATAAAGTACTATGGAAATTCTTTGCAAACAAGGATTAAGTGAATGACACAAACAGAATAGTTTGCCTGATATCTGAAATGTCAGTAACAGAGAAAACAAACTTGAACACGCATCTGTCTTTTTGCCTTTTTTTCTATAATTGTATATTTTTAATTGATACTTCAGCAAGAGTTGAAACAAACATGTATACAAACTATACGCACTGAGAGAAATGAGAAACAGCACAATGTGAGATATGTTGCTGCCTTTTTCCCTGGGGTGCAGCATGTGCAACACATGAGAAAGATGACATCATCCACAGACGGGACTGGATTCACAGACATGCCATAAATAAATCATTCCACAAAATGAAGAACCAGCAAAAGGAACAGTCAGGGTCATATTCTTAAACATGCATTATTTACCCAATAATCTGAATCATCTCCTATAGTCTTTCCAGTTTACCAGGTAAATGCAATAAGCATTGTCATCTGAAAAACAAACACATTTCCCCTGCCCCCATTTGTATTTCTTTCTTTACATTTATGGCTATTGTGTACAGAATGAAGTTTTAAAAAATCCGACTCTATACAGTCGCTTCCATATATCATTTTTATAGAGCTATACTAGACTATGTTTTTTGGTTTGTATTCAAATGCAAGTTGGAAATACTTCCCCAGGCCCAGGAGACATGGAATAGTAGCATGTGGGCTGTAAGGACTTGGTATACAGAGGCCGTGTGTGGCTGGGCTCCAGCAATCTATGAGAGAGGCTTCTGCATGAGACCACCACTCCCAACCCTGCAGGCCATAAAGTGAACCTCAGGGAACCAGCCTTCCTGCCCCATGAAAACTCCCCTAATGCCAGTCTCAAAAATCATCTTGGGATTTAGATGCCCCATGTCTCTTGGATTTTCCATATTTCAGGTTTCATTTAGACTATATCCACCCACACAGAACAGTCCTGAGGAGGTAAAGTGCTTTTGGTGTCAAGAAATTGCCCAACACTACAGGTGATTAAAATCTTGTGTTGGACAGGAGCTTCCCCCAGCACCAGTGGGGGGGATGGCTATGCAACCTACTCAGCTGTGCCAGACATCTTGGTTTTCTGGTAATTAAGAAAGGTTACAGAGAAGAGGCTCTGCATCAATTGGATCTCTATGTTTAGCACAAAGTTACATAATTTGTATTGATCCTTTCTGGAAAAATTGCTTTTCTGTGAGACATCTGTCTGTGGCACCTTTCTCAGGCCCCAGCTTTTGAGCAGAGCCTTTGGAGATCCTTTGTGCTTGGGGCTGGGGCAGGTTGCTCTCTCTGCTGCTGGAAGTGGACCAACATGACTGAGCACAAGATTCATGGGGGCAGACAAAGCAAAAATATGCACAGCAATACTTACTGTCTTATTCGTATAAATCATGTCAGCATCAAAGAAATGTATCTTCCTATTGGGGTAGAGTGTGATGAGATTCCTGTTTAAATTTAGTGTCTGGGGAAGTGCATTCACAGCTGAGGCCTCTGAGAATGCTCTGTCTCCTTCACAAATGAGCTTCCTTGCTATTTACAGCCTCTGACCGAGTGCCAGAAACTGCAACCTGGTAAATGTAAAGATAAATAGGGATATCTGCTTTTCTGAAATGGGACCTTGTTGTTTCAAGTTGATCCATGGATCCTAGTCATAAGGAATAATCCATTTATTAAGAAAATACATGACTAATGAAATAAGTGAAAGTTGTGTTTTATTTTTCAATGCACAAAATGATATATTTTCATTTGCATAGCTTCAGATCTGACTTTTATCATTTCACTCCCCTATATTTTTGCCCCACAACTTTCCCTTTCTACAAGACATGCATTAAAAACTGTGACCCCTATTCTCCTTATTCCTTGATTTTTACATTTTCGTTTTTAACATCTCTGTAAATTTAAAAACCTCTTTAGCTCTGGAAAAGTGTAAAGTAACAGAAAACTGAAACTCTATAATTGTCTCTCTGTTACATTTTAAATACTTTTTTCTCCTTTTTGAAAAGTTATAGAGTGACAAAGTTACAGAGTTTCATTTTACTTGTGTTCTCTTTACTTTTTCCACTGTTGAGGAAGTTTTGAAAAGTTACAAAGTATCAGAAGGAAGTGGAAAAAGTGAGAATACATCCCAGACTCCTTTCATTCAGTCAGCCTCCCAGGGAAGAAAGTGAAATAAATGAAGCAAAAATTGAATAAATCAGGGAAAAGAGGAAAAACAAACAAACAAACAAATTGTCAAAGTATCTACACCAATAAGGGCATAATAGTACAAAAGCTTTATTTTAAGAACAAGTAATCCATTTCACTGTGAACTGTTTAAATGAAAATATTTGTCAAGCTTTAACTGACCTCTGCTATGCTAGGCAATGCTCATAGGAAACAGATAAGAAAATACAGATATCTCCAGCAAAAAATGCTATCCTTTGAATTTTAAGGACATCAATATCTTTATCAATCATCTGGATGAGGAGATTGAGTGCAGCCTCATTCAGTTTCATATAACACTACTTGGATGGGAGCATTGATCTGCTGGAGGGTAGGAAGGCTCTGCAGAGGGTTCTGGAGATGCTGGATTGATGGGCTGAGGTTGATGGTATGAGGTTCAACAGGACTAAGTGCTGGGTCCTGCACTTGGGTCACAATCCCCCCATGCAATGACAGCCTTGGGGAAGAGTGGCTGGAAGGTTGCCCACTGGAAAAGGACCTGGGACTGCTGATTGAGAGAGGACGAACCTGAGCCAGCAGTGTGCCAAGAAGGCCAGTGATGTCCTGGCCTGTATCAAATATAGGGTGGCCAGAAGAAATAAGGAAGTGTTTGTCTCTCTGTACTTGGCATTGGTGAGGTCACACCTTGAATCCTGCATTTAGTTTTGGGCCCCTCACTACAAGAAAGACATTGAGGTGCTGGACCAAGTCCAGAGAAGGGCAGAGAAGCTGGTGAAGGGTCTGGGGTGCAAATCTGATGAGGAGCAGCTGAAGGGAACTCACATTGTTTAGCCTGAAGCAAAGGAGGTTGAGAGGGGTGATCTCATTGCTCTCTACAAGTCCCTGAAAGGAGGTTAAAGCCAGGTGGAGGCTGGACTCTTCTCCCAGGCAAACAAGTAATAGGACAAGAGGAATAGGCCTCAAGTTGTGCCAGGAGAGGTGTACATTGGATATTAGAAAAAAAATTCATCATGGAAAGAGTTGTCAAGTACTGGAACAGGATGCCCAGGGAAGTGGTAAAGTCACCGTCCCTGGAGGTATTTAAAAGACTGTGGCTGTGGCACTTAGGGACATGATTTGATGGTGGACTTGGCATTGCTGGTTGCATTCAGTGATCTTAGAGGTCTTTTCTAACCTTTTCAAATGATTCTATGGTTTTATTATTTGACTTGATTATATTATTTGACTTGATTATATTTTTTGATTCCTCTCATCCAGCCTTTTCCTGGTGCTCCTAATTTCAATTAAAATGTACCAGTCTTTTTTTTTTTTTTTTAAGCATGGCTAGAACAACGTAACAGAAGGATGTGTATGAGGCAGACTTGCATGTAAATTTAAAAGTAGTGAAAAGAAACATGACTCTGACCTACAAGATGATTGGGAAGTAAAGAATTACAATTTTTTAAAACAGTGAAACAACCAGAAGAATAATAGCATTTATTTAAAGACAAGATGAAATGCATGTATAATAACAACAGCAAGACTGCAAGAATCAGAATAAGAGAAAGAAAGATATGGACAAGGAAAGTAGCAAAGTCATGGACTTTGTAGAATGATTGTAGATTGTAGAATGGATTGTAGAAAGAGAGAAGAAAAGAGGTTTTGATTCCTTTACAGCCTTTTCCATGTGCTTCTTATTCTACATAAAAAGTACCATTCTCTTCTTAAGCATGGCTAGAATAACTAAATAGAAAGTTTAGTTGTTCTAAAGCAGCGTTCCTGTACATTCAAGACATTTGAAGAGAGAATCTGGCAGCAGGAGAAGGACAAAGGTAGGAATTTGTGTCCTTGCCCTATATGTGTTTTTGGAGAAATCTTGGTTATAAGAACTTGTATAAGGCTATTACAGCTGTATGCAGGGACAGGAACTCAAGTGTAAGGCAAAGAATCCTTGCTATAGATGACCCTCATTAATTTTCAAAGCAAATTAGAACAAGTCAGGTTTTGACAGATTTCAGGGCTCATGTGAATCATAAGTATAGAAAAATAAAAGGGAATGTGAGTTACCATTCACTTGGGTAGGACTTGAAGGGTATTATACAGGCAAAAAATTAACATACTTAGCAGAGCCCATTCCCCAAGGGATATAATGAAAAGTGATATAAATGTCCCAGATTTTTTTTCTGTGTACTAAGAAACATCTAGGATGAGTCACAATGATATGATGTCCTTCCTATGTTTCACAACACTTGTCCTGTTGTCCCTTCTCTGAGTTGGACAAGGTGTTTCCTTAACACTTTGTATCACGTCCTTCAGTGGAAAGGAAATGTCTGAGGAAAAGTGATGGATGAAGGCATGTGAGAAGTGGAAGATTGACATGATCTTTATATCCTGTGCTCCAAGTAATACAGTCACCAGGAAAAAGCTAGATCAGATTCTGAGCTGCCATAACACAGGCTGGGGTTTGGTGGGGAACAGAGAACCATTAGAAGCTCTCCCTGTTCATGGCAATACTTTCACCAGGTTTTTTTGGGGTTGTTTTGATTTGGGTTTCTTTCTTTGTTTGTTTGTTTCTTGGGGGTTTGTTTGGGGTTTGGGTTTTTTTGGGTTTTTTTTGGGGGGGTGGTTTGTTTGGTTTTGGGATTTTTTTTTACACACCACCCTTCATGCTGCCTGTCATATTTCTATGGGGCTCATGAACCCACTAATCCTAATTGTTTACAGCTGTGATCTAGAGTTTAGGAATCACTGACATGGGCAGAGATAAACATTTTTCTCATATCATACTCAGGAAACTGGCCTTATCAACCTATTCTGGGTTAAATTACTAAACTAGGATAAAAATTAATTCTTTTCCATGATGGTTTGTACTGTTCCCTTCTCTCTCTCCCTCACATATGTTATATATAAAACAATTCTCCTTCTGATTAACATAGAAGAAATTTGTGGATTTCTGTACTAGATATACCATTAATAAAAACTGTGTAATATTCTGGGCAAACTTGATATTGGAATGATATTGCTGAATTGTAAATAATTCAGAAAAACATAATGTAAAGGGAGAAAACTCTGGAAAAATTGCTCTACAAGGAAAGAGAGAAAGAAATCTAGATGTGTTTAGATTGACCAATGAGTCTTAAGATGGGTATGGTAACAGATCACAATTATTTGCAAAACAGAAATACCATGTCTGAGAGGAATGGTTTATTTTGGCACAAGGATTATAAGTAAGCACAACAGGATGAAGTTTAACGCCAGAACTGTCAGCCTACTAGATGAAGGAGCTCCACAATCCCTTCTGTTAAAAACTGGGTTTGACAGAGAACTATTCCAGGACATCATTCTCTACTGGCATTAAAAAAGTCCAAATACATGTCTCTTTCTTTAATTTCAACTGTTCAAGTTGAAAAACTGCTAACATATTTGTGCAATACTATGTATGTTAACATAGTACTATTTAGTAGTATGAATGAAATTGAATGGTCTGCTTAATAATTTTATATGACTACTTTTATTCTGAGCTTTAGCAAACTAAAGAGGGGTAATGAACCTGTCAGGCTTATCAGAATGACATAGAAACATTTGCTACCAATATTTTTTAGAGCAAGGGAAGAGGTGATGGAGGACTGCAAGATTGCTACTGGGATTGCCTGTGGTTTCCAGTGATCTCATAGTAATATGTAAGCAGCATTTAAACCTTAATGGAGTACTGGTGGATGTGAGTGGGAATGGGAAGTTTGTGCTGCACTCCAGCTTCCTTAATTCTTTGCAGTGTGAGCTGATGAAACCACACTATTGCTGTCAAAGGCCAGGTTAACATTTAATAGCCCTGTAAAACTTTAAACTTACTTTCGGAAAGTCTTAAAACATTGTTATAGCCTGGATTAAAATTCAGTAGAACTATTAGGTTTAACCACTACCTTTCATTTAAGACAACATTAAAAAGTCATTAACCTCTGTTAAAGGAGAAGGAAGCTAAGTTACAGAAATCTCCAACAACAAAACCAAAAATAGACAAAAAACTCTGTCTGAGCTGGAGACAAATGTAACGTGGCTCAGGGATCAATTTTATCTGAATAGATTTGTTTGGATTTTGAAAGCAAGGAGAAATGCCCAAACAGAGGAAAGGAAGAGAGGTGGCACAGCTGGAATGGTAACTGCACCATGGCTGTAGTGGCCATGCTTACAATAATTGGATGTAGGATAAGATATTTTTGGTAGGAAGCTGGACAAAAATCATGATGACCGTGAATGGTAAATTTTTGTTCAGATTTGTCATGCTTGAAGAAACAGGATTATGTGCTGGTTTTGTAACTGATATTTTCTTCATCATTTATTTCTTTCTACATAAAACAAATTGTAAGATACCAAAATTCCTCTAGTGAATAAACCTCCTAATAGTGATAACAATAGGATAATCCTTCCTTTCTTTTGATCATAATTTTCCTTCTCTCTTAGATGAGAATTAATCTATTCTGAATTGGACATACTGTACACAGATACAAATTCATTAAAATAATTTAAACAAATATCCATAAAGCATATGTAACACAATGATTATATTTCAGACCTTAAGGTAACTGAGTCAGTGCTTTTTTCCTTTCTGGGACAAAGAACTGCTGGTATGAAACTCATGACACAACTGAATGAGAGGGAAAAAATTTAAATGCAGACTTTCAGATTTTCTCTAAAATGAATCTGATGTATGAGTTTCCTCCTAAGTAGGCATGATTTCCCTAGCCATAAGAGCTAAATGTCTCTTTCTAGGGTCTGAGTGTTCCACAGTGCAGAGCCATAACATCAGGATACTGTTCATATGACTTTTAATTCTTTTCAAGGCTTCTCAGGAAAATGCATCCTGAATGAGCAGCATTTCCAGGACTTGTTTGCATGACAGCTGGAAATCTCCTCTGGGAATTCAAGGCAAGGAGAAAGTATTTTTGTGTATCTACTCACAGAAGTTCACCTGGCTGCTCCTTATTGTGAGTAACCTGAAGATTGTTACCTCCACTACAACAATATTGTCATAGATCATGTTAATATTTCTAGTCTTATCCAGAAAAAAGTCAGAAGAATTCTTCAATTTGTCACAGGGGGAAGGTGCAGGTACATCAGAGTAATCAGTATTTCAAGCCTCTCACTCTGCAGTATTGACACATGTGAAAATAATTTTATTACTCATGAAGCATACAAAACTGCTTTGGGACCTAACAAAAGAAAACAAAAAATGTAATCCCAATATACAGCATATATTTATTTATATATCTAATCCTAAACCATTATGAGTTCATGAGGCATGATTTGCACTCTTTGCACCCTTCCACCCCTCCCAGTTAAATTCTAAATCAAGTCCAGCGTGAAGCTTTATGTCATCTACTATCTCCCACTGTAAAATGTTATGCTTTTCTCTCACTGTCTTTCAGTAATGCAGTGTTCAGTACACTTTCTGGGTAGTTTTAATATCAGTAATGTGTCTTTGTTTACAGATGGAGCACATATGAAAGCTGTTAGGCTCAGGGAGGTCTCAGTACTTCCTACGGCTAATTCCACCATACAGTCCAACTTCCATACTCGTTACAAACTGTTGTTGCCAAAAAGCGATAAAAAATTTGATTCCAAGATAATGTAATAGATACAACAGTCACAGGTCTCTTCATGTCTGATGTTGTTATCAGGAAAGACATGGACTGTGTGATGGCTTTTCATACTGAGGCTCAGGGTGACCTCCTGTCTCCAGTGAGGATGGTAGTGAAAATCCCAATGGTTTGAAAGGTACCAGTATTTATTTCATCCTTATTCTATAAACCTGAGTTTAAATGAGTTCTTTTTGTAGAGGTCACCTCATCTTCACCTTCAAAGGATGAAGGGGTTGTCCCTATGGGTAGCATTCATCTCACTTTAGCCATTTAAAAGTTAGGGGTCTATCCAAGTGCATCATTCATGTTGCTTCATGTGAGAAAATGGTACCTAAAGCAGATAGCCTAAATTGCCCTCCAGAGAGTGATAATGAACTCTGAGGTGACATGAGTGGATATCTAGATATTAGGTCATTAGAGAAGGTGAAATTAATCCTGTCTTACATATATCATGATTAGCTTATAATTAATATTAAAACTAAGTAAAATATGGTGAGCAATGAGATCTGTATTGTGAAATATCAACCCAAAAAAACTAATTAGAGTTTACCTTCTCAATTCAAACTCACAGATTAATCTAATCAGGTAGAATTTTAATACAACTTTATCTTTTCTTCTGTGGAAATCTTATTACTCTGTAGAAAGGTGTCATTTTGTTGAAGACTGTCTCTGACATACACCTTGCCATTCATTACATGGTAAGGCAGCTGTCAATTATGCTTAAGTGTCTTACTGCTGGTGGCATGTGTCTAAATAATATGTACAATGTATTTCTAAAACAATCTAATGGTTCAGCTGAACTAAAGCAGTCTTGCAAGGTAACACATGGGAAGCTGGCAGGCTGTCTTAGTTTGTTGGACAAGATATATTGCAGTAAGGAGATCTTATGATTGCATATTTTCTAGATGCACACAGTGGGTGAAAATCTGGTAACATCCATGCATGTTAGGTACAACAAATAAGTGTTACAGTCATCAATAAACTTCTGGTTGGTAATATTAAGTAGGAAATGTGCCTTTGGGATTTCTGTCTTTCGGTTATGTGTGAATGATCTCAAGTTTCGTTCTACAGAACTTGGTTTATCTCTTCAACTTTAAACAGTATTTCTGGGTTTATGATTTTCATTAAAAAGCTTTTCAGATGCTTCAAAGTCAAACAACATTACTTTAGAATCCATTATATGCCCAGTCATTTTATAAGCCAAGTATAATTTCACATGTATATCTTCTTTATGCTGGTGGTGTCTTTTTAAATTTTGCTGAATTTGTCTTCCGAGGGCAACATGAGTGTTGGATGCTATGGTGTCTCTGACCTATATGAACTTTTGAACCCAAAAGCTACAGAAAATGGAATGTAGGTACAAGGGACACATATATATAAATACACACCCTCATATATATAGATATATATCAAAGTCATGTCCATATCAGTGACACTGTTTCCTGAATTTTCATTAAATTATATTTTGATTTGCCACCTCCTGTATGGTGATTAACTTCCTTTATTGCTCTACAGCATCTATTTGGCTTTACAAACCATTCAGCTTTAGAAGTGTGAAGTCTCATATGTAGACTTTTTTCTTCCTTTTCCAGCTAGGGAAAATTTACAGGATAACTAATGGTATCAGAAAACTCATCTCATAATAGGAATGTAGAGGTAAACAACTACATTTTCAGTATATAATCTCCTCTGCAAGATTTCTAATTATTGTTATGCTTCTGTAGTCAGGGAATCATGGTCTATAAAGCAAGCCTAATTTCCTTTGGCTTGCACCTGAACATGATAAAAGCTCTTGATCTCCTTTCCTTCTCCAGAGGCAAATCACAAAACTGTGACATTGCTGTATAATCCTACAGGGAGTACATACTTCCACTTAAGTAATCCTGAAAGTATTACCTTGATGAATGCTTGACCAGGGTCTCTCTGGACTTTCTGTGACTGCCTTAGTGTTTTCTTGTAATAAAATGAAGATATGCAGCATTGATTCTTTTTTTTATTATTTTTTGTAATCCCAATAATTGTATGAGATTGGTGAAAGATATGGATTAGTTTAGGCAAAACTATTTTTCTTCTTCAGAATTCTATTCCAGCTTGAGAGTGTGCTTGTGTTGGACAGAAAGTTAATTACTACTTCTTCCTACAACAAAGAGAAGACAATATTGATTAGATATAGCTGTGAAAACATTTAAGAAAAAACAAAGCCCCCGGTTTGTCTGTGTAATGTGAGCTTTAGTGCTTGTGACAGGTGCCAGATTTACAGTGCTAGAGACTAAAATCCTCTCTACCCAAGGCAGGTATGGCTTTCTCCTGCCTGCCACTCAGCCATGCTCCAGTGGGAGAAGCACCAGATGTGCAAAAGCACTTCATTGCTGTTTAATCCTTTGGTGCTGACTTAGTACGACTGAATTGGGGACACCAAATTATTTCACTGGGGCCAACAAATAACATTAACTTTGCAGCCTCCATCCAATAAAGCTGTTAAACACATACATAACTAAGATCAGTCATAGAACCAACCCATCAGTTCCAGCACTTTAGGTCCTTATTCACTTCTGTCCTTGTGAGGATTTGAACTAGTGACTTACAGCGAAAATGTTTCATATCCTTTCACTAATTCCCCTCAATCACTTCCTAAGAAATTGCCTTTGGAGACATATAAACTGTACTTCACACTGAACTTTTTGGCATTACATTCATGTTTCACAACCTCTAACATACAACATTCTCCATATCAGAGGAATCACTTTTATTTTGCTGATGTTTGTCAATATTGACATCATGATTTTAAGTCTAAAACTCTTTCTTTGTACATTTAATCACACGAAAATTTATTAATTCTTCAAGTGAATTAAGTCTGTATACTCATACCCAATGGATGCTTGTTATTTTACACACATACAAGAAAAACTCAGCAACATCTCCAATCTTATATACTAACAACTTTTCAGTTGAGCTGCTTGTGGCAAAAGATAAAAAAAATACAGCAGGAAATATGAAGAAGGAATGGATACACTGAGAACAACAGTAAAGTGTTGCTCTGAAAATACTGTGAGCAGAGACCAAAATCCTATTAATATACAATCATAATTGTTTTGATACTAGAAGTTACTTGAACATAATGCATATGTGCAAAGTAGCCAGTAGAGCCAGCCGTAGTCTCATCCAGACCTTTGCTAGCAATTTGCAGAAATGAACATTTCTTTCCAGTTGTGCGGGGGTCTCTTCATCTGCACCCCACATGCAAAGTATTGCTGCTGTTAGGACCCTTTCCTCCCTGTCACAACAGGAGTCTCTGCCTCTGTGGCACTGAGCCTTCTGGCAGCAGCTACCACAGATGGCTCATGGGTTTGTCCTGCAAGAGCTCTGGGCATGGAGCCATGAAGGTCTGCATCATGTTACACCAACACTGCTTCTCGGTATGGCCTGTCTCAGGAGCATAGGAAGGAAAGGGGGCTACTCATGCAGGTCTCATGAGGGCTCCAGGAAAAGAAATCCTTCCAAGCTAAAGGCTAGAATAGGCTTGCTAATGACATACATTATATATATATATATAATTTTTAATATATATTTATATATATATTTTATATATATTTATTTATATATTTTATATATACACACATATATATACACACATATATAAACATACATATAGATATATACAGATATATACATAGATATATAGATATACACACATATGTATAAAACCTAAGTTTTTTCACTATTTGGTCAAATTTCATCTCAGCAGATAGTGTTATGGACCAAAACTGACCACTTCACTGCTCTACTGATTTTAAATATATTTGAATATTAACCTTAAGTTATGTGTGCTACTGATTTTTTGTATTGGCACTGTCTTTGAGCTAGAGCTGATTCCCTACTACATGTACCTTCTTGCTGCTCCCCACTGCCTATAGCCACAAGCTCTCTTCCTCTACCACAACCTTTTTTTGCCCAGGTTTGGTTATAGTATATCTCTTAGAGTTGATTAGGCCGGTATGCAACCTTGCAACTGACCATATCTCCATTTGTTTAATAGCACTAAGTTTTCTTTACCTATACTTGAAATACTGCTCCATTGATCTTTTTGCAACTACAATTACCTTGATAGTTAATAGTGATCCTATGACTTGCAAATATACACAGGTTTTTCTGTGCCTCAGTAATTTCTAAAAAATGAGCTCTTAGCCTGTAGCAGAGGCTTTTGTTATTAGTCCCTAAGTTCACGACCTTGCATTTTGTAGTATTGAATTTCAGTTACTCCAGTCTGTAACGTCACACACAGTTCTTCCTATGTGTTTCATCCCAGTCAGCCTTTAAAGTTGTATTCCCTTCCAACACTCTATCACTGGGACATATCAGCACTACACCAACTCTATTTTACCAAGGACATCAAAAACACACAAAAAATCAGTGCCAAAATTCCACACCTGGGAAGAGGAGTAGGAACCTCTCTGCAATAAAATACTTTCTACCCAATGCTTAGTACTTACGGTAGCACTAAAACTTGGACAGTCCTTTTATGCCTTTGTCCTGTTGTGATCACTATTTTCTCCAGTTTAACCAAAAATTTCTCATAGTATGCCCCAGCTGGTTATAGCTTCACATGATTAACTGAAATCAAGATGAAGTAGCTGTGACACATACAGTTTTCTAAGGAGAAAGCTGCCTTTTCCAGGACAGGCCACATATACAAAATTAACCACTATATCAATCTAAATGTATGCATCTATCTACCTAGCAATCATCTATCATCTATCTATATATGGTTATATAGAATTTTTTTTTATTTCATCCTCAGTGCTTGTTTTCCTAAACCCTTCCTATTAGTCCTGTAGCCACATAACTTTTTCCTTTCTTAATACAACTGTATGCCATCAATTCAGATTTATCTAGATAATATACTGAGAACTGGTATTGTTTTGTGCTTGTGCTCTTAGTGCATCCACTAGTTTTCCAGAATTACTCATTCCCTTAAACTGGGCAGTCCTGTTTACTGCAGAGGCATGGACTGTGTTATTACAAATCACCCAGCTCATTTTACAGCTTCTTATGTGCTTATGACTGCACTGAGTACCAGCTACAAAGAATGCTTAAAATAAATTCACCTTGACAACCATCAGACAGGGGGATGCTCCCACTGGAACAGCCTCAACAGAGAAGAGTAAGAGTTTTGTTTCCAGAATAGAGTGCAAGCTGGTGTCTGTACTTTGCTTACATTGTTGTCAGCAGGATTATATGAGAGTTTCTAAGGGTCTGCATTTCTAATTGCAGATAAAGAGACAACTAGATATCTAAGTCTCTTTGGAAATCTAAAATTCCTGTATTTCTATACAGAATTGGCACTTAAAATGTATTTGTTGCAGCTATGGATTGTGTATTTCTCCAGGCTTTTGTGTGTCTGTGTGTGTATATCTAGCCCTAGATGGTAAAAAACAAGGGAAGAAATCCAGTTTATCATTCCCTACCTAGCCTTGCCTCCATAGGTCATGCCCCATGCAGTTGGATTTATTCCACAAATGAAACAATCCTTCTTCTTCTTACTTTAGGGTAGACCTGTGCCACAGTACTTCTGCCTGGAGCCCTTTCTCCTTCATATGAATGCATTGACTGCTCAGACACATATCCAAGAAAGTAGGCTGAAAAGAATAATGTTAAAAGTTAAGTTTTGAGCAGGTGTACAGAGGTTATCTATGCTGCCAGATGGATATACTTAAGAAGAATGAACAGATAAAGTAGTCTCCATATTTCAAGGAGTTTTTGGGAAACAGTTCAATAGTTCAACAGAAACTTTCTTTTTTTCTGAAAGGAGATATAAAGTAAGAATGCATCACTTATGATTTTTTTCCATTTTTTTTTCATGGCAAATGACATTTTAAGATGTGTAATCATGTTTTCTTACTCTTTGCCCAAATCAGTCCTTACTAAGATTCTAATGGTTCAGATCAAGCCTTTATAAAGACAGATGAGATAGCACATAGGCTATGGTATATATGGTGCCAGTTTAATGTTTTAACTGTTGCTACCTAATTAAATCAACTGGCAATTTTATGACAAGGAAAATGCTATCATTGACTTACACGAAATGCTTATTTTGCCTGCTTTTACTGACACTCACCAACATGCAACTCAGTTTTGATCTTCTAGCAGCAATCTTCTTCTAAGCATAACTGTTTCTGAGCAGTGTTTGGACAAAATTTTTAATCTAAGTTTAACTTTAAATGATTCTCTAAACAACTCCTCTCAGCCATGAGCATACAGGCACCTGAGCACAGATGACTTTGCTGTTTATAGTTTTCAAAATGCTGATGCATTCAGATGGTGGCTGGTATCACCCCTGAAGGAAATGAGTGCATGGATACCGTGCTTTGGGACAGAAGTATTGCCGATGCTGAGGAGCAGCAGGCATGAGTGTTTTCTGAGGCATCCCTGCTGCATGTGAACATTACTGAGGAGTAGACCACATGAAATGGTCCAGGCAAGAGGATGGCAGCTGGTTGCAATGTACAAGGCACAAGTCATGTAAAGAACTAAGGAGGCAACATTTAACTGCAGAAATAAGAGCGCTTGTATTCAACGAAGCTATTAAAAAACCCAAACCAAACCAACCAAACAAAAAAACCACTTGAGAAAGAATCTTTCAGACTTAAAATAGCTACTGCTTATATTTGCACCCTATCTCCTTGCTTGTTGGTCTAATGGGACTCCAAAGGATTCTTCAGCCTCTATGTTTTCTTATTACTCATTGAAATTAAAATTTACAAACTAGGAGAAAAGATTTAACAGACAACAAAAATGTTTTACAGAAGGAATTTAAGAAGACTGTAAAAATAGAATGGCTTGCTTTTATTAAAGTCACTTCATTTATATTAATGAATTTTACTAAGAAACTACCATAGAAATAAAGTACTTGTATCCAAGCATGTCCTAAGAGATAAGTGGGACAGACATATTCCTTTCAAACAACATATGATAAATAACATGGTAAAATAACATACGTGACAATTATACAGTTTCCTTTACACTGAATTCTGTTATAAAGAAATAAAAAATGCCTGTCAATATTTTTCTAATGTTTCGAGTCTAAATGCAGGATGTTAGAATTAAATGATTAAACATCTCCAACAACAAAAATGGTATATGTAGAATCAGACATATATAATTCTGGGGTGTCAGGTGAAAGAGGGGGAAGGGACAAAGCATTGACCTATTACAGAATGAGGATGGTCACCTCACAAACAGGGACAGAGACAAGGCAGAGGTGTTTAATGCTTGCTTTGCTCAATAGGGTTGATGGACCAAGGGGGTCTCAGTGCCCTGTGATGGAGGACCATGACTGTCAGAATAATCAATTCCCAGTCAAACCCAAAACTGTGTGGGATTTGCTGCTCAAGATAATTCATAAAAATCTATGGGGTCTAAGGAGATTTATCCCAGAATCCTCAAAGAGCTGGCTGATGTCCTCACAAAACTTCTCTCAATCATTTTTGAGTGGTCCTAGGAATCCAGAGAGGTCCGGCTGACTGGAAGCTGGCAAACGCTGTTCTGATTCTCAAGAAGGGCAAGAAAGAAGACCTCAGAAACTACAGGCCAGTCAGTCTCACTTTAGTGCCTGGTAAAGTTATGGAGAAGATTATTCCAGGAGGCATTGAAAAACACTTCAAAGGCAATGCAGTCATTGGTCACAGCCAGCATGGCTTCATAGAGAGAAGTCCTGCTTATCAAACCTGATTTCCTTTTATGAAAAGGTAACCCACCTGGCTGATCAAGGGCAGCCAGTTGATGTCATCTTTATGGATTTCAGAAGAGCTTTTGATACTCTCCCTCATGGGATCCTTCTGGACAAAATATCCAGCACACAGCTGGATAAACACATCATGTGCTGGGTGAGCAATTCACTCACAGGTTGATCACAGTGTATAACAATGAATGGGGTGACATCAGACTGATGACCTGTCACTTGTGGGGTTTCACAGGGCTCATCTTAGGTGCTGTGCTCTTCATTTTCATAAATGAATTGGACACAGGACTGGAAGGGATACTAAGCAAGTTTGCAGATGACTCAAAACTGGGAGGAGCTGTTGACTCCCCCAAAGGCAGGGAGGCCCTTCAGAGAGACCTGACAAATTAGAGGACTGGGCAATCACCAACCATGTGAAGTTCAACAAGGGAAAGTGCCGGATTCTGCACCTCGGATGGGACAACCCTGGATGTTCGTGCAGACTGGAGAATGAGATGCTGGAAAGCAGTGCTGCAGAAAGGGGCCTGGGGGTCCTGGTCGATGGCAAGTCGAATTGGAGTCAACAGTGCCCCAGCAGCCAACTGTGTCCTGGGGGGCATCAGGCATAGTATTGCCAGCCAGTCGAGGGTCAATCCCACTCTGCTCTGCACTGGGGTGGCCTCACCTTGAATATTGTGTGCAGGTTTGGCCATTTGCAATGTAAGAAAGATATTAAGTCATTAGAGATCATCCAAGGGAGGAAAATGAAGGTGGTGAAGGACCTTGAGGGGAAGGTGCATGAGGAGTAGATGAGGGCAGTGTCTATTTAGCCTGGACAAAAAGAGACTGAGTGGAGACCTCATTGCAGTCTACAGCTTTCTCGTGAGGGAAAGAGGAGGGGCAGGCACTGATCTCTTCTCTGTGGTCACCTGTGAAGGGCACAAGGGAATGGCCTGAAGTCGTGTCAGGAAAGGTTTAGGTTGGATATTAGAAAGAGGTTCTTCCCCCAGTGGTTGGGCACTGGAACGGGCTCCCCAGTGAAGTGGTCACAGCACCAAGCCTGACAGAGTTCAAGAGGTGTTAGGATGATACTCTCAGGCATGTGGTGTGACTTGGGGATGATTCTATGCAGGGCTATGAGTTGGACTTGATGATCCTTGTGGGTCCTTTCCATCTCAGCATGTTCTGTGATTCCGTGAAGATTTTCAAAACTACTTAAAGGACAAGAATTGATTAGTTTTGTGATGCCTTCTAGTAGGAGAGGATTACAGTATTAGCATGCACTTCAGCTCTGAGAGTGTAGTGACTAAATTTTTAATCTGGAGAGTGAATACTATTGATGGATGCTTAAATAAGCCTGGAACCTTTTTTTTATCTTGCTTAAAATAGTGAGGGTTAAGGTAATAATTGTGTGGGAAATTTAGGAAGAATGATGGGACTTTTTGTTTCTCAAGGAATCCTTGACGTAAAATGCAACATATCAGACAAGGCCAAGCGCTTATAAGTATCCTTGTAATGTATCCCAAATATGTATGTACTTCTGCATCACAGTACACTTCTAACTTTCAAGGAATTTTGTTTTTTGGTTTGATCTAAATTTTTCATATTTCCTCTATTTACTTTGATTTCCCTAGACCCTTTTATTTCCTTCTTCACAGAGGTAGGATTATCTATACTCTCTGCTCCTGCAAACTGGCATGCTTCCTTGAAGTCCATGAATCTGTGCCAATTTACACCACTGCACACTTATTGGATATTGTGTTATAACTACAGATGGGTCCCAGCTGCAGATCTTGGTTTGAATCCAAGCTCACCCCAAACTGGGGAGTGTTTGGTTTCATGATTGTGTTTCAGACCCCTCTGTGTGTTGTCACAGAAGGAGAAAAGTACCTTTCTGAATAGGGTGGAGGGCCAGCACCTGTCAGGGAGGCTTCCTCATTATGGATAATTTGCATGAAACTGTAGACCAATTTTTGTGGAAGTCTCTGGCATAGCAGTGCTGTTGAAGAAGAGAAGAGAGGAACTAGTCAAAAAGAGTAAAATATACAATAAGCTAAAATTTGTGTCTGATCTAATGCCATGTTAAGATAAATCTTAATCATCTTCAGTCACTGGCTTAGTGAATGAGGTTATATATTTCATATTCCTGTCCAGTACAAGAGGCAAAGAAAGAAAATCCCTATTTAAGTCTAGCAGATCAATGAAAAATACATAAAAGCTCATAGAAATTAGCATATATTTCATTCTATCAAGTGAACATTGTTAAATCCCACACTGTCTTAGTTTTTCTCCTCCTGCTAAGACAGAAATAAGAATTTTTCTTCTAATTCATTTAAAATTTGTACAGCTAATTTAAATAAATTCATAATATTTAATTAATGCTTGTTGAAGCTTTGTTCTACTTCAGTTTTGACCCTGGAAGATGATTAAAATATGTGGGATGTCATTGCCAGTAAACCACAGAAATCCTGGAAAGCAAATTTGATTCAAGAGATGAACAGGGTAAAATGGGCTCGCTTAAAATGTTGAAACAATTTTAAGGGGTTTCAAATATCAGTTTTCTTTTGACAGTTTAAACCCCCCACATCTTGACTGGTATTATATGTGACCACTATTGTCAGAGATCAGATTGTAAAAGATCAAATTAAAATTTCAGACCAGACCTTCAGAAGGGTCGTCCAGTTGACAGAAATGATAGGTCAAAGTCCTCTACAGATCAGAAAGAGGAAGATGGTAGACTTTGCCACATTATCTTCCCAAAATATTTCTGCCCTGGTGAAAGATGACCAGAAAGAGAGCTTGAGTAGTTCATATCCACTCAAGTCATCACTGGTATGTCAAAGGTGTTACCACCAGAAGTGAAGAAATACCAGAGTCCTAGCTTAGAGGATGTGAATTTGAAGCTCAAACTCTTAGATAAGTTACTGTTATCTAACACATGCTAGTACCCTACCTTAAACCTTTATGTTTGTTTATCTGTTTAGTTGAATTTACTTTAGTTTCTAAAGGAAACATTCTGTATTCTGCTCCTCTTTTTGATCATATGTATACATATATATATATATATATATATATATATATATATATATATATGTGGCATTCTTTACATCACTGGAAGTAAAATTAAAATTTTGTTAATAAATAAAAAGTTATATTAATGTGAGATATTATTTTCCTAAACTTTCATGATATTATTTTACTGTACAGAATAAGCATTATGTACTAGAATTGTTACCTTTTCATAAGCAAGTAGAATAAACAGGGAAGGAATCTTATGAGTCCAAAGCACATTGAAAAAATTTGGCTTGAAAAAAATGCTTACAAATTTATAGTCAAAATAACTTAATATATTTCATAAAAATATTACAGTCAATATTTACATTAATTTATCTTCCTAAAATGTAAGATATACCACTGCCTTGGTCATACTGATCTTTTCTAAAAGTAAGGGTTATTTCCATAAGGTATTGCAATGCCATTCCTGTCTCTTCATGCACTATTAGTCAACCATCACTTTCTCAACTGAAAGAAAGAAGTTGAAACATTTTACAGAATTTTGACTAAAAGTTAAGTGTACTACAAGGAGGATATTTGGCAAGATGGTAATATTCTTTTTCTTCAGCAATCATTCAAACCCCCAAGCCATTTTTTCTGCATTTTTTATGTCACACGGGCCTGCCCTCTAAGGGAGCATGATATTCATGCCTCAGTTGGAGCCTACGTTGATCTCTTCTTTCACCAACAGAATGGATGGCTCATACTAGCCATGACCTAGGACTTAGCACCAAAGGCAAATCCCCCAACCTTTGTCCATATAAAACAGCCTTTAGTTTTCAGATTGGATTAGGGAAATATATGTACTAGAAGCTCAAAGATCCTGTTCCTCAGAGTCTAGATATGAAACCTTAGATTAATTGTCCCTTCCATTATTTATGCATTATTTACACAGCATTGCCCATAGATGCAATTCCCAAAACACACAGATCTAGTGACTGGGGATACCTGACACAAGTAAATGTTTAAGCAATCCACTGTGTCCTGAATATCTTTTAGGAGCATGTGTAGATCAGTTCTGTGGTGTACCAGACTTGATGGCAACTATATCTCATATGCACAGGAGGTCCACTGAAGTCCTGCTGCACATAGAGTGTGGAAGTCATTTGGGCTGGTTTGCTAAGACAAAGGTTTTCTAAGACAAAGGTTTGTTTGGCAAGGCTGCCAGACCCTCAAAAATGACTAGAAAACATGAAACAAAACCTGTAAGGTTGTAGATAATTGAAAAAAAAATACTTATTGCCAAAACAGGAACAGTAGGATAGTTTGAGTATAGGCAAAAGATTTAACCTGATATTAACCTAATAAATTATGTTACCCAGACAACTTTTAAATTATTCATCCAAGTACTTTTTGTGTTTTTTTCTTCATTTTAATATCTTCATGCCTAGATTCCTCTAAATGCTCAAATGCATTTTTCTCTTGCATCTGTGGGATATTTCGTGGTAGCATGGACAGCTGTACTCACTTGGGGATAGATTTTCCAGTCTCACTGACCTTTGAATCCTGAAATACCTATAGGTCCTGTCTCAACATTGGACACAGGAAGAAGTCATATATGCTCAGCACAGGAGAGCTCCTACTCACCTGTGCTGAGCTGGATAGCTGTCAATGTGCTGAAAGATGCAAGTCTGATCCTGAAAACACTGTTCACCTGAGAAAAATGTATTCACAGGGGGCCTGCCATGGCAAGGACCCAAGTAACTCTGGCATCTGTCCAAAAAAGCACTTATGCATATGCTTAGAGCTATAATTCAGCTGCAAGTATGTGAACAGCAGCATTGCCTTTGATTGACACTGAATCAACAAGATGTGAGAAGTGATTAAAAGATTTATCAAGTTAGGACAATATTTGGCCCAGGACTGGACTTTTGTTGTTGAGTTCCTGAATGAGGAAATAGAAACTGTTTGTAGGGGCTGCACAGAACTTCCTCGACACAGAGATGTTTCAGGCAGATATGGTGACATTAAAGACAAAATTAACAGTTTTCCTAATGTCTGAAAAAAAGAGAAATGTGCTGAATAGATATGTTAACACTAATAAATAAATCTAAGAGCTCTGTTCACTGACTACTATAGAAGAAGTCTTAATGAAGAAAGCTGAATACATTGTCTTTACTTGCACAATATTGTTTCCCTATATGTATCAATTTGGCCAAATCTGATCTTTTCTTAGACAACACTCATTTTATAATGTACACTGTTGTATTACTGATGGATTGAAAGACTAAGACAGAAGGCTTTTTCAATGATTTAAATATAACACAACCTCCTAAGTCTGTTCAGACTCAGAAGCAAGAAATGTCTCTACTAATTTAAAGTTGAAAGATGCTGAACTTAATGGAAATGGACCCAATTATTCTGAAGTTACGTTTTCTGCTGTGGTGTACAGTGTTATTGCACAATTTTGCTCACAGTTCTGGATGAAAGTGTGAGGCCAGTAATAATCAGGAAGGAAAGTGTCAAAAGGGGAATTTATTTTGGAGAGGAGGCATGGAGCAAACATTAGCCCACAAGAATGGTTTTCAAAGGCAAAGAGAGAAGTCAGTATAGTCTGAGGACTTGTACCTACCTCTTCCCAACTGGGGGTTTCTGATCCATCCTGTCAATTTCACATATTTCTGTGTGTTCTTGCCAGCAATTAGGAGTTCAGATGTCAATAAAGCCAATGAAATACAGTTTTCAGTTGTGTTTTTGTAAACCTTTTCATAAATTAGGATTTAGCAATTTTACTTCAAATTCTTAATTGAGGGAGTGGGGAGGATGGACAATGTGACACATAGAACTGTCAAGATTGAAACATATTTAAAAATATGATCCACAAACTTCCAGATTACATGGACTTTCAATAGTTTATATTATCATCACCGGACTTTTTGTTTTGTTTTGGTTTTGGGGTTTTTTGTTTGGTTGGTTGTTTTTGGTTTTTTGGGGTTTTTTTGTGGTGTGGAGGGGACAGGTTGGGGTGTGGGGGGCTTTTTGTTTTGGAGTTTTTTGGCTTTTTTGTTTTGTTTTGTTTTGTTTACCCAGTTTGGTGTTTTTAGCTTTTAAACTGATTATATTGAGCTTGCACTTGAGGTTTCAAGGGAAATTTTTAGGCTATTGGGTAATCAGTTCCTTAGGTTTACATCCAAGCCACAAAATATGTATTTGTGTTAAATTTTGCCTTGCTACATGAAGTTGAAAAAATCTACTCAAAATGAAGTTGGCCAGGTTTGTAGATAAATTATATACATTAATCCTCATCTCTTCATAAATAGTTTGGGTTCAGCATTTTCATTGTCTTGAGCATCAACTTGAACTTTATAGACAGCTATTTGCAGTAGGAGGTGCATTTAATTCTACAACTGTTGACACTGCAAGAGCATATTGTTGATACAGGCTTCAATAATAACCTTATGTTTTAAATTGTTTCTGCCCTAGTTTAACAGCACAGTTTATTGTTAACCAGTTTCCTCTTTATTCCTTCTAGCTGCAGATTTATTAGCAGAAACATGTTGTGCAAATGATGATTTATAATAGAATCATGTTGCCTGAGAAAATGTATTGATTTAGAATGAAGTTGCAGTCCTTACTACAAAAGCAGAACAAAAGAGATGAGAGGGATCTGCCTTAAGTTAAATTGCTCTGGCCAACCTATACACATTTTCTTTCTTTTGTAAGACTTTACATGAGAGAAAGGGTTACATTAAGCATCTTGGGTTTCTTTTTTTGTATTCAGTTCTTGTGATCTGCATTCCTCAACGTGCCACAATTACTATGATTGTCCTTGTTCAATTCTTTCATCAGTTCAAAGCACTACGGCATTTACCTTAGCAGCATTTAGAATGAGCGGATCAATAGCTAGATGTTTGCTATTAAGAATGATGAAGAAAGGTTGAGTGGGAGGCAAACAAGGTTATCTACTTTTAATATATTACCTAATTATTTTCTGTGTTAGAAGGAAGACTTGCTTTCATTTAATTGATTCTTATACACACACATGCAATTAATGTGGATGACCAAAAGTGGACACCACAAATCCTGTTCATTTTTTTACTGCTTTAATTTCTTTTTTTACTGATTTAATTTCTTTTTTAAGTGCCATGTCTTTTCTAAAGAAAATATGTTGCTTTATTGTTTAAACTATTGTTGAAAACAGAATTTTAAGATAACCAGGCAGCTTTAGTATATCACAAAGTGGGGGAAAGTGTGTGTTTATCCCTTAAGCTAAGACATAGGGAAATTGTCCTGTTGTTGAAAGAGTTAACTTGGTTTTGATATAGCATTTTTTAAGACATCTGTGAGTTTCTTATCTTTTAAGTTCTGTTGCAGTTTCTGCATAGGATTCATTTCACTTGATGCTTCTATTGCAATACAAATTTCAAACGTTATGTTGTTAAGCTTTCTCAGCTTCCAGAAAGCCTGATTTTTGTTTCAGAAATATTCTGGGTCAATTCATTCTATTAATTATTTCACAAAAGGATCCCTCTGCCAGTACTTCTTGTTTTCTTTACTCAACAATTCCTTTGGTACAAAACTAGAACAACTATGCCTAAGTTTGCAACAGCACCAAAACTAGAGCACTATCACTGGCCATGGATCTGGGTTTTGTCAGATCTCTTTATGAAGAACCATCTCCTGAGCTCCATCCAACTTGTTTTCCATCCACAAAACCACATCCTTTGACTGCCTCCAGCTTACCCAGAAACCAGCTCCCTGCCCGCAGGCTTTCTTCTGTTTCTGAACCTCCACAGCTTCCAGAGGCTTCTTGAGCTCCTTAGATGCCAAAATGAAGTCTGAGCATCCCTGAAATAACAGGCTGCATGAAACAGCAATAACATCCTGAAACAGTAACAGCATCTGGGGAGAAATTAACAAATGGGTGCCCTCAAATTGCAAAGAGACTAGGAAACATTCAGGATGCCTTATGACAGGAGCTGCAAACTAAGAAGGAAATTTGGTGCTAATAACACCTCAGTCTGATCCAGTTTTCATTGGTTTGCGTTATCTTTAATAGAAGCTGAATCAGGATCAGAGAAGAAAATAACACAGTATACAATGCTGAAATGCAACTTAATGTTTGGAAAAACATTTGGAGTTAATTTTCCTCTTGCTGTTGATATGACCCTAATGTGAGTTATTTTACATGAAATCAAGACAAATATGTTTCTTGAATCCTATGCTGTGTCCTTTCTCACCCTTTGTCAATACTTGTGATCATGATAACAAATATGTCTACTTTTCTTTCTGAACTTGAGTCTTGTTCTACTTCAAGTGAAGTTGTAAAGCTCTTCAGACTTTTCTTACAGAGCATTTTCTTTGCTTCTGTCTCCTCTAAATAATATTTTGGTCACCATTATGTGATCATTAGCATTGCATTTTCAGTGTTTGCTGTGTCCATGCTGACATATCACACCTTCTGGCACAACTGTTACTGGCTTGATTCAGAAGTAGTCAAAAAATCACTTTATACAGGGACAGAAATATTTCTCTGTCCCTAATACATTGCTAAGAGGTAACTCACTGCTATTCTGGTCATTCACTTAGCACATTTTCATTGTTCAATATCAAGGTTACACTTGACAGAAAGAACAGGTTTATTTTTAATATTCCTGTCAAGAGGCAATGATTCTGTAAGAACTTTGTTCAATGTTTGTATCGCAACAGGAGCTGCTTGGAGTGTTTTGATAAGACTGGAGCTCTAATTCAATCTACAGCAATTATAGTAACAAGGGTGGGAAAGAAGGGCATATTTCAAATGGCTACTTCTCTTTGAATTAGATTTCTAAAAAACCAAATCTCACTAAATAAAAGAATGTGACTGAATTTTCAGCTCATTTATCTAGCAGAATGACATCAACTTCAACTGTAACTTTGGTTGTAATGTGTAAAGATAATGTTCCAAGATTTGGTATGTGACTCAAGATTGACTGAAGTATTTCATGACCTCAAATATTTAAAACTAGATGTATCCAATCTTTGCTGCTAATTTCCTTAGTGATCACTGCACTTCAAATTTCTGCTGTCAGCTTCAACAGTAAAATGCCAGTTCTCATCATTATACGTAATTGTAATATTCTTTATCATCTACAGAATTTTGTACAGAACAAAATACAGAACTGTATTTGTCTATAATAGATAATAAATGAAAGAACTCATTTTAGTCTCAGACATATTTCTCATTGGATTTGCTTTTGCTCAGTACAACGAAGATTAATCACATGTGCTGTTGATTTCATTATACTGAGCCACATACATATTATACATATATATATATATTTTTTTTCTTAGCTCTCCTTTAAGGTTCATAGAATTATATAATGTTAAGAATTGGAAGGGATCTTAAAAAATCCCAATCCCCCTGCCATATACAGGGACACCTCTCACTAGACCACGTTCCTCAAGGCCTTATCCGATCTGACTTCGAACTCTGCCAGGGCTGGGGCATCCACAACCTCTCTGTTCCAGTTTCTCACCACCCTCACAGTAGAGAATTTATTCCTAATGTTTAGTCTAAATTTCCTCTCTTTCAGTTTGTACCCATCTCTCCTTGCCCTACCACTACAGTTCCTGAGAAAGAGTCCCTCTCTGTCTTCCCTGTAGGCCTCCTTTAGACACTGGCAGGTTGTTATGAAATTTCTACACAACCTTCCCTTCCATGGGCTGAACAGACACAGCTTTCTCAGTCTGTCTTCATAGGGTAGGTGCTCCAGCCATCTTATTTTGGACTTGCTCCAACGGTTCCATGTCCTTATGCTGGGGACACCAAACTGTACACAGTACTCCAGGTGGGGTCTCACTAGAGTAGAGGGGGTAGAATCACTTCCTTCAGATGGGGAAAAAGAGTTGACACATCTTATCCAAGGTAACTGTGGGTGAAATGCAGAACAAAAATCTGACAGTAATGTTCTAGAGCTCTTTTCTTCAGTCCTGATGAAGCTAAACTCCTGGAGTCAACTTAGCTGCTAAGTGTTGAAGGCTTTATTACCAAGACTCAATAGAATTCTTGAACATGTCTGCTCCTAAGCAAGTCAATGCTTAGAGCTAATGAGCTTAAAGTTAGGTGAGGACTTAAGCACTCTCCTAAATCTAACATTAAACTTCATAATTTCTATAGAACTGGATCCTAATGCTGATATGTAACCGATGAAGACACAAGGCTTATCATGAAAGCAAAAGCAATTCAGTGCTAGCAGATAACATCAGAAAGCATCCTCCTGATACAGGAGCTATTTGCCAACTGTTGGCTTGGGAAAGGATAATAGTTTCCCAGTTAAAAAGGTTAGAAGCAGCAGTAAAAGGCACACACATGTAGGCACCTAAGTAACATCATTTGTTGTGGACTACAGGTTGGAAAAGCAATGCAAAGTATTCAAAGGAGAAACTTTTACTGTAGATGTCTCTTAATGCAAGAGGTCATTTTCAGAATTTTGTCAAGAGGATTCTGTTGTCACTTTTGAAGATTGCACTGTTTAATATATTTAATAGTTCCTTGCTGTAGTACATTGTTTACATTGTCAGATGAATGACAGATGATGTTCTTTTCCTATGTGTCTCCCCTTTTGAGCTGAAGCAAGTAATGGAAGTATAATTACAGACCAAGGGACTTTGGAGTTGGTTGAGCAGCTTAGGCATTTCCTGGAATTTGTGAATGTATTTGAAGAGTCTCAAGGTGATTGTTAAACTGTTTTGGAAATAATAATATGTACGACAAAAAAGAACTATCGCCACAAAATTTTTGATTTTATGCACTAGCCTCAAAAATGGAAAGTGTTTTCCCCAGGCTTTTTCCTAGATGCTTTTGAGGAATAACTGAAGGCTGAGAAGAAACACTGGTTTGTTATTAGCAGTAATCATTATCCCACAAAGCAATATCCAAGCAGCACAAAAATATAATCCTGAAGCCACTATCATCTTTTGGGATTTTATTCTTCCTTGGAAAACTGACTGTAATGACATCTGAAATGGTAAATATTATCTTAATTTCCTGACTTGTTTACTCAGAGACAAAATGCTTTCTGCATCAAAACTCAAGAGACATGGAAGGGTAAAGATTAGTAAGTTTGTATATGGACATTTAGGGTCTAACATTTCACATTTAATTGTAGAACACTTTTGATTTACAATGCACAAACTCTTTGGAAAATACTAGCTGAAATATTGAAATTCAGAAAATGAGTGTAGAATTGTTAATGCATTCAGCAGAAAGGCAGTTGCATTATGTATCAACACCTCAGAAGACTAAAATACTTCTGTCAGCATGGAGAGCAGACTGTGTAATTGCAATGAACAATCAATTGGCTGTCAAACTCTTCTCTCAGTCATCACTGTTAAAACCTAAGTGGTGGTGTCCCAGAAAAACTATGCAGCGGATTAAAGTTATTTAGGATCATTCTGCCTTGGTCATGATGGTCACTCAATTGTATCTTATAAAACCACTGAATATAGTGCCTAGAAACATTCGGTATATCAAAACTATTACTAGGAATAAATCTTTTCTTTTTTATGTGGTGTTTTTCTTAATGGAAAATGTTTCATAACAGGGCATCTCAAGGGCAGACTTTCCATTGGCATTCAATAAATAATTGACATTTTCACCTTTGAAAATCTTCCTCTGGATCCACAAAGAAAATTTTACTTTCATTTTGCCATGGATAAAAGTGATGCCTCCTGGAGTCCTCAAACTGAGTATGAAACTCTGGTTGCCAATATGACAAGAATGTGACCCAGTGAGGAAACAACAACCCAGATTTAGTTCACCTGGAAGAACTGTGTATGTCAGAAAGGCAAGTTAGCTCTTATACGGACCAAGTGTTACTGTGAATGAATACCTTGGCATTAGGCTATGTTATTGTACACCAGTAAGTGTCACAGTACTATCACACCCAATATAGGGAGAAGATGCTTGAATTCAATATGAGCCAGATTCAGGTAGCTGCTTGAACAACTTGGTAGCAGATACAAACTTTTTCCATTTTTATGTATTAGCACTGACTTTCACATTTCAGACTGTATAATGAGTGGATAATAGGATCAATGATAGAATGGCTTGGATTGGATCATCTTGTCCAAACCACTGTCATGGACAGGAACATCCAGCATTTCATAGCATTCACAATGAAAATTATTCCTGCCCTACTCTGAACTGAAGGTGCATAATTGCTGTAGTCCTGGAAAGGGAGCTTGAACACTGTATACATCTAGATCAGTCATAGACCATACCCAAACATTGTGGGGATGTCCTCCAGACAGATTATCAGAGGTAATTAATGCTTCCTCCATTGATATAGGTATACATGTACATATGTGTGCGTGCGTGTGTGTGTGTGTGTGTGTGTGTGTATACACACACACACATATATATTATATATAGAATCATAGAATCATAGAATCAATTGGGTTGGAAAAGACCTCCGAGATCATCAAGTCCAACCCTTGGTCCAGCTCTAGTCCATTTACTAGATCATGGCACTCAGCGCCACATCCAATCTGCGTTTAAAAATCTTCCAGGGATGGTGAATCCACCACCTCTCTTGGGCAGCCCATTCCAATGCCTGATTACTCTCTCTGTAAATAATTTTTTTCTGATATCCAACTTAAATTTCCCCTGATAGAGCTTAAGCCCATGCCCCCTTAGATATGTACATGCATATCTAAATCTGTATCTATAAGATACTTTTGTGTGACATTCCTGATGTTGATACAGACTATCAGAACTAAACCATTCACTTGCCCAGTTAGGACAGTCTGCAATATACCAGAAGCAGGACAGACAGCTTGGGTCACCTCTGTGGATTTTTAGGATATTAACTTTCTGCCACTAAAAGAAATGTAAGAAATATTTGGATACTACAAGCAACAGAGAAACAGTCTGGTGTCTGTTTGGTTTCAGAGCCTTTGGTAATAAGAAACTTAACCCCATTACTTATGCTCAGCACTGAAAGAAGGAGGTGGAATTGGGCCATCCAGTTATAGTGTTTAAAACACCCACCTGGAGACTCACATTCAAGTCTTCTGTAGAGCAATGATTTTAAGCCATAATTTTTGTTTTTCAAGAGACTGCTGTAATTACTAGACTATGAGAGAAAGTTTGACCGTTCTATTTTTTCTGTAGGCTTCTCTAGAACTTGCATTATTAGGGAGTTTTGGATTATAATTCTAGTTGATAACAACAATCATCATGGCTAGGCTTCACAAATGAAGATTTGGGAAGGGCTCTCCCCACATGTGTGTGTTCTTGGAGCCTACGCACTGGATTTTTCAGGTGAGGCACAGCCCCACCAGAACTGGCCCCACCCTTTAATTCCTAAGGTTCATCTACCACGGCAAAGTGAGCTTGGATGATGACAGTGAAGTCCTCAGGACTAGAACCTACAGCTCCTGGTATTCCCAGGAGGTCTCCCATCCAAGTACTAACCAGGCCTGAGCCTGCTTAGCTTCCAAAATCTGATGGGATTGGGCACCAGCGTGGCATTTAACTGCCTATAACAACAATAACAACACAGTGATAATAACCACAGCAGTAATTGCAACTGCTCTGCTAAAGAGTGGATCTTTATGAATGGACTACTTGCATGATCTCACAGCAGATACCATAGTCAACAGAAAACAAATACTGGAGTTGTTTGGTTTTGTGCATGGACTTCTCCTGGTTTTATTTTTGTTTGTTAGGGGGGTTTTGGTTTCTTTGGGGTGTTTTTCTGTGGTTTATTTTTCCTACAGATCCAGTATTCTTCATGGTTGCAAACTAAAATAGCCCTCAAAGTCATATTACAATGGTTGCACTTCCTAACAATTCCTTCTTCAGAATGTAGTAACACTCCACCACTCAGAGCATCTGTAGGCAAAGATAAAGCAGCCATATAATGAAAGTATTTCCTAGTGAGCAGAAAGGCAGCCCAGATTATACATGAACACTGTGAACATTTTGTACAGCTAGATATGCTAGCCAAATTTTTCACTGAAAAGCAGATTTCAAATTCAGCCCCTAAATTTGGCTATTAGAAAAAGAGTAGCTCCTGGAAATAGTAAAATTAAATCAAAGTGTTTTTATTAATGTGTGAAACCTTTCTAATCATGATGAAAAAAAGTACAGTGAAATCCACTAGTCCAAACTTGATGCAGTTAAAGTCACTGATTTCCTTCTTAGATATGATAAAGATATGTGACCAGGCGAAATAGACCTTTCTGTCCTATATATTGTGAAAACCTGGATTTTACTTTTTTTTTCCTTTTTTTCCCATTAAAGGTATGTGGTTTGGTCGATGATGGGCTATCATAACATTTTTTTCTTCAGAGGACCACAGTCAAGAAAATAAAGCTTATCTTGCTCTTCAATTTCATGCATTTTTCAGTGGGTTCAACTAATAGGAAAATGCTCAAATGTAAAGCAACATTGATGCTAAAAGAACAAATCAGTCATGTACACAGGCACTTTTATCTTACTTTTAACCTCTGGTTTGTACCTCCTAATTTTATTTTTATGCCCAGGGAATTTCAGTGCAATTGCCATAGACTAAAGCTTTGTATAAATTCCAGTGCCATTAAAGCTAATTAAAACCATTCTTTCTCATTAGGTGGATTCCTCTGAAGTTAGGAAGGATTCAACAGCAAAAATAATTATTTAATTTTAAGATATTAAATTTTAAATACAGAGTTGCAAACTACAACTTTCTATTAATGTCCTCCTAGACAGTTTTAACAAATGTAATACAGTCTCATGTGTATAAAGAAGACTAAAGTTGTGTAGCATAAAACAAAATTCTGAAAGATGACTTTGCATGAAAATGAATTTTTACATTTTAGTTTGTTTTTTATGCTTTTGATGATGTGTGTTTTATTAATAAGACCAAGATAATACTCTTGGAATTTGACAGAAGCATGGTTCATGCCATTCCTGTCCTGTTGCCTTCCCTTGATCACATCTTGTCTACTCCAGAGAAGAAGTGTACAGGCACAACAGGGGTGCATGTTGCAAATCTTCATTTCATAAAGTGAAAACAGATTGAGCAATCATATTTTAGCCTTGGAAAAATTCTCCCTTTTGGCTTTTGCTCCATCCCTTTCTCCCATCAAACAAATAGCTGCCAGTTGAGGCAGGTACTATTTTTAACTGGCAGCTGAAATATTATTTTCTCACCTTTTCACTTTGAATGGTCATGCTTCCATGTTGGAGATGGGGACTACATGGATATGCAGGAGTGGAGGAGGGCAAGGGATCGCCGAACGGAGTTTGACGTGTGGAAGGTCCAGGAGGACCCTCCCGAACCCGGACAGTGACTTCATACTATGGACTTTGCTTGTTACTACCCCCATTTCATTTTTCTTGGGGCCATGTTGCCTCTGCCTCCCCCTGTTCCAGAAGTTTCCCCCTGCTGGCAGGAGCTGTCAGCTAAGGGACAGCTACCATTGGACAGCTCCCCCTAAGGGGAGGTTCCAGTCTTGCCAGGCACTAGTTCACACCCCTGTTCACTCCCCCTCAGTTCTTCTACCCTATAGTCTGTGGCGGATTTGCATGCTCCGCCTTAGCTCCGCCCCCTTTCCAGAACCTTCCCTATCCCAGGTTATATAAACCCCTCTCCCCCTTAATAAAGTTGGATCAGCGGATCAGCTCCGATCAGCTCCGGCGATCAGACTGGTCATCGCAGACAGTCCTTGGCTCCTGGGTGTTTGTTCTCTCGTCGCGAGGCAAACCTTACCTAGGGCCTGGGAACCCGGCGAACAACAACTCTAGTCGGCAGTCAGCGAACCCCCGTCGCTGGTCTGGTCCCTTCCCAAAGAGACCAAAACTGCGACACTTCCACAGCTCACTGAATGGGCGTTTATAATTTTAGAATACAGTTGGTCATGAGAATCAGTTTACTTTTCAATCTTCCCAGACTGTCTTAATTTAGGAAGGAAAAAACCCCTGTATTTAATAGACTGTGGCATGCATGACCCAACACTTAACACAATTTGGTTAGATACAGAATCAAACATGAGCTACTTTGCACAATTTAATGCATGTCAGGTGGCATGCAAAGAACAGGAAGCCTTGTTCAAATGAATTTTTGGCCCTGTTTCTATGTGAATACCTGTGGGAACTGACAGAAATTATAAAAATATTTGAATATTCTTGTCTGCGGCAGTTCATTATGAAAACTATGAGAAAAGAAACGACAACAGTTTACTTTACTTTTCAGACATTTCCTGATACCTATCAGGAAATTCATCTAACCAAAAGGAACAAGATTTCGGTCTCATTTTTTGTGTTCAGTAACTGTTCAGAGGTGAAGAGCCGGATGGAGGTCAGCTTCCTACAGTGGCAGCTTTCCAGGCAGCCAGTCCTGGAGAACATGAACCTCTGTGGAGCACAGCTGGTCCAGCTGCCTCCCACTGGAGCCTTCAAAGTTATAGATTTTTACATCTTTTTCTTTCAAGCAGAGAAAGGAAAAAATGAACAATGTTAAAAGTGTGTGGCCCCTCTGATATCTATAATTTAAAGTGAAGTGGTGCTCCTTTGCTGGGAGAGCTCTTGCACTCTGTCAGCCATCTGAAAGTCAGACTTTTTAGCCTAAACCTGTTGTTGTAAGCCAGTCACTAAAGGAAGATAAACATCTTCACACATGTCCCTCCAAAAATAACTGTTCTTTAACTCCCTGCTTCCCTGGGATGCTATGTGCACCACAGTGCTTCTCTTGGTCTTCTGTGGAGCAGCAGGTAAATTTGTTCTTTCTGGGGCTCATCTGTTGTGGACAGGCATTTACACTTCCCCTGAGGGCTTGTAAGAAAGAATTACTTTTCTGGTTTCTGTGATAACTTCTGCAAAACCTAGATTGGGTATGTAGGGTAGAGGTTTTTAGCCCAGGATGGCTTAGCTTCACTGGGTTTGTAACCATACCAGCAGTTTCATTCTTGGTCTCCTTGACCAATGTTAACTGAAATATATGAAAAATACCAAGGAAACTTTTCTGTGTGGAATGATCACCCTTGGATATCCTACAGTATCTAAAATGACACAAAGAACCTATGAGCACCTGAATTGCTCCCAAAGGCTTTTAGCATCAGATGTTCTAAGAAACAAGTGTTACCTTATGGTGCTTTGCATGAGCATCCACATTGCATAATCAGAGTGTAAAGCTGTTTGTTTAGATCTCCACATTGCTAGAAATCTCCACCATTCAGGGCATCCTCCCAGCACTTTTTTCATTCATGTTCTGTGAAGGGTAGAGCTCACAGCATGCTGCTGTCCTGATGGGCAAAGGAGACAGGTCTCTGGACTCAGCAGGCCCACCTGTCACAAGGAAGTCACTCACCTCTCCAACCCTTTCTTGTCCCCCACTGAACCCCCAGAGGCTGTCATTTCCATCACCTCAACTTTCTCAGTTTAAAATCACTCTGAAGCCTGAGCTTACCTCATATTGCTGCTCAACCCTCAGCACAACCATGAGAACTCTGACTCTCTTCCCTCTTATTCTTCACCTGAAGCAGTTGCACTGACCGCTCACAGGCTGGCCAGGATACTTGGAAAGAGAGTGAGGTTATGTCATAAATAAGAGTGTTAAATGCAAACTACCGTTAAAGGAGCTCATGCATTGGTTTAATTGTATTAATTGTGTCTATAACTGATATTTATGTGTCTCTGATTACCACAGCAGGATTAGGAAGGTTGAAGAGAAGGCTGATGCAAGCACAGAGCCAGTAATGTACTGTTGTTTTGTACTAATGCTGTTCTCCTTATGATCACATGAAGTCTAAACTACATTCCATTAAGTAAACAGAGATTTTCATTTTACTTTGTTATGTCAGAAACCAAGTATAAGATCTACCTTTAATACAAAAATAACCTAATTGAGCTCAAGGAGCTGATCCAAATCTTGTTGGTATTCACCCCCATGCTCTGTCCCCTCTATCTCCCTCACCCCTTGTGTTTTGTGGCTCTGCTAAAGCCTCTCCTGATTTGCAATAGGAGAGAAGAGTTTACATCCTACTTATTTTTTCAAGCCATGCACAGGAACTGTAATGCAGCAGTGCAGAGGCACTCCAACTAGTATACTGATTCAGTGCAGATGTGTTCTGCCTCTTGGAAAAATAAGACCAACTGGATGATCAAGAAGAGCCAAATGGGTAATTTCTTTTTAAACAAATTGATTTTATTAACTTAAAAATGCCCATAATCCAACTAGTCTGGTAGACTTTGGATGCTATGAAACCACAAGCAGTATGCGATACCTGTTATTATCTCTTGGCTTTTGGCTGTGATCTTGCAATTCTGAATAAAGGACTAACATGTAAGGCTGAAGTCTCTCTTAAATAATGGGTAGCATGTGTGAGCGCTGCCCCCAGAGATGGTCAGGAAATGAACTGTGATTCAGGCTAAATTTTCTCCTTGCTCCCTACTTTCTTCAGCAGGAATGCATTTGTACACCCTGCCAACACAAAGCCTAGCTCTCAGCCACTCTCTCTAAGCAAAGAAGTGTGCTGTCAGGGGGAAGGAAACCATGCCAGTCTTTCTCTTAGTGGAGAGGAAGGGTTTTTAATGACAGCATTCAATGCTTTTCATAATCCTATCAGCCATCAAGACACAGGCTAGCAAGACTAACATATTAAAGGTTAACATGGGGTCCTTTCATCTAAGAGATGCTTCTGTCAGAAAATAAATTTTTATTTAATTCACACCTTTCATAGTGATGGGAGGAGTATGATGCCAGTATAAGTGGAGACACTGCAAAGTCAAAAGGATCCCACTGAACATGAATCCTGTGCAGTTGCTTGATAACTTTTAGTTTCCTGAGTAACAGAGGATGGAATGAAGGGCCAAGAGTTGCACAATTTTTTGAATATTTTTCTTCCTTTGTCAGCATATTTTTATTTTCCTCTGTCACTTTTATTTCTGTGGAAAATTATTTTTATGACTTTACCGGAGACAGAAGAAAAAAACTGGGTATTGTCAATATTCTCTGGAAACACAATGGTTGGGAGAACCAACACTGTCAGTATCTGTACAGCTTGGGCTACCAGGATTCACATGACAGCACTGATCTCAAACCCTCTGACATCACTTCACTTTTGAATCCCACTCTTTGGGTGATGACTAGTGAGTGGTCTGGGAGGGCAGCCAAAGATTTTACTTTCAGAATGAGGGATTACAGGCTACTGAATGACGTCTAGGAATCACTGTGGGAGATCTCTATTTTCCTGGTCATTTAGAACAAGTCTCTTTTTTAAAGACATACATATTTCAACAAATAAATACAGCATAATTGACGTCTAGCTATCATGTCAGTGAAATCTAGGTGTGCATTTTATCCTTGGAGAGAAATGAAAAATTATGACAACAGCAATATTCTTGCCTGTGAAAACAGTAAAACTATAAGAGAGAAAAAGGAGCTGTTACCATCAAACAAAGAAACCATAGAGATCAACTGAAAGCAGCAGAAAAAAATCCCAAAACTTTAGTTTTTAGTACTACTGATTTGAGTGAATCTAGAAACACCTGTCTTAAATAAAAAGAGTAGCCTTGCTCCAGAACAGTGGAGTATGAACAGCAGATTTGAATAATTACCTTTGAGATGATTGCCAGTTCAGATTGAGATTGCAGTCACTTCAGATGTAATTTATTTTTAATTTTAGCATGGTAAATGAGAACTACAAGAGGAGTAAATAAGAATCTAGGGAGACATCTCAAAGATGTTTGTTTGATGAGCAGGAGTTAAATATTAAAGAAAGAAGATTTGCAAAGTTACACATGTTCTTGTACAACACACAGAACACTTCTGTTTTTAACAGAACAACTAGCAACTGGATTCAGATTGGGATGCTCAAGTCACATGAGACTCAGGAGCAGACATTTTCCTCATTTAAGAAGAATTGCACATCATAGACTGCAGCCATGTCATGAATCTGTGTGCTCTGTGCCAGGAGATACTGGCAGGGACCTAGATCTACCCTTCAGGTATATCCACTTGTCTTAAAAATGCAATTTTCAAGGATTTTCAGTAGAAGCTGACCCATCCCTCAAATCCACATAATTTTTCTGTGGGAAAAGGCTGAAATGGACCTTGGAGGAGGACAGCACCAGCAAGCAGAGCGGTCCAGACCAGCCACATACATGAGAAACTTGTGGGAGTTTAAAAGCTATGTGTTTTTTCTGTACGCTGTTTAGTTCAGAAAGTTTCTGTATTCCCCCTGCAGGGTGCCACCCCTCCCCTGTCTTCCCCGAGGCATTGTTCTCCCTTAGTGATCACTGCTGCTTAGGAATGGGCATTGCCTCTCCCGTGCCAGAATAGCCCCGCCAGGGCCCTCCGGCTCCCCACTGCCGTGGCAGCAGCAGCTGGAATTTGCTGGGGCTTATCCCTGCCAGTCTGGGACAAGCTGGGGCTTGCCCCTGCCGGTCCAAGCCGGGGCGGCACCATCCTCAAGACTGCTCTGCCTTGTGTAGCCGGTGTAGCCTGTGGCAGCAGGGCCGCCACGCCTGTCTGTTTCCTCCCCTGTCCTAATTCTATTGGTTACCTCACCCGTCTATCCCCAATCCCTGGTTTTCTATTGGATCTGGTCCCTCATTTTCCCCATTGGTCACGGAAGTCACTTGCCCTCCCGGAGCCCTTTTGCCATCCCGTCTCAGTTCCAGCACCTTCCCCTTCGGACCCTATAAAAGCCTTGTGATTTTGCAATAAACAAGTTTTCGCCATGCGTCCCGTAGAGTAAATAGACCTCTGTCTCTGTGCTCCCCAGCTCCGGAGGACTGGCGGGAACCATCTCCTGTCCCCCCCAGTGCCATATATTTTTCTAATGATCTATTGCAAAATCCAAATATAAGTGTCTTTAGATCATGCTTGCAAATATGACCTGCAAACAAAGACAGCTTTAATGCAGATCTGCAACTTTGAGAATGATCACTAAGAAAAGCAAGAATATTCCAGTTAATAAATTCTGAGAAATATATTTAAGTCAGTACTTTTCAAGTTTCTCAATTAATGAAAAAAATTGTATAAAATGATGTAGTTAGTAAGTCACAGATGATGTCAGATTCCCCAAATAATTTTTCATCTCCTGGAACTTTGTGCAGATGCTGAGGCTTTTTTTCTCTGGGGCAGAGCAGGGTCCCTTTACTGTGGCCGGGAAAGTGCAGGAATGCTTGGGTGCATACACTTGGCTAGGAAAGTTTTATGGTTTTATAGTTTTAATGGTAGACATACTGTGGAAACAGCTGCAAGATTCCTATTCTAGGTTTCATTTTCCAAAGCTATGCAGCAGTTATTTTGGCATCTTACACATCTGGCCTTTAATCGTGTTCTCACAGCTCCACAGTGTTTGACAGACTGTGTGGTAGAGCCCTTGCATTCACAGGATCATTCACAGTACCAAACCACAGAAATATTTAGTTTGGAATGGACTTCTGGCAGTCATCTCAACCAATTTTCTTCTCTAAGCCAGGCTAACTTCAACTAAAAATCCCATTAGAGTTAAACCTTTATCTTTTAGAAAAGGTGATTTTTTTAGTCTGGCAGTTTTACACCCCAAATGTAGGTTACCAAATACTCCATTCTCAGGCAGTGTTGCCAGCCTGCATCATCACTTTACTAACTATAGTCATCTGTGTAAAAAGACTTTTTCAAATCAGTGTGAGAAACATCTACAGTTCACCTACTGTGGCTCTGCAGTCAACGATGAGGGGATGAAAATCTGGCATTATTTTGTTTTAAAATATATAGAATTGACCATAGTTGCATATAAGACTTCAGCCTAAAGACAGTTCTACTCTCATCTTGCATAATAGTAATGTTTTATAGATTCTTTTTAAAGATTGTTATGACAGATTCAAATTAGACTTGCATACAGTTAGAGAATCCTTATCAAATGAGATACAGATACACTAAGACATTCAGGAGAAACAGTTCAAACTTCTAGGGCAGGATTTATTTTTATAGCTTTTCTCCTGTAATCAAAATCAAAAGACTGACATTAAATACCAACACTGTAGGAGGACTTTGCTTCTCAGCTGGGAATATCTTATGTATCTGATTTTCAGGTCTGTTTAAACCCAGAACTGGTTAATTTTGCCACTCTTTTTATCCACTACTCTATGCAATTTTTGTTTATCTTTCAGAAGTCTGCTCTGGCAGTATTTCATGAACTGTTATACAATTCTGACACTCTGGGCTCCAGCTAATCAATGGCTTCACTTCTGTCCTGGCTATATTTGTCGGTGGCTTAGAGGTATAATCACTAACAATGCAGTGGAATGATTTGTAATCATGTAGTTATTGTCTCAGATTTGGATCAACTTTCAGAAAATCTGCTCTTTAAAGGATCACAATGGGATATATGAATAGCCTGTATCTTAATTTCATAGAAAATATCAGGATAGCTTTCTGTAATAGGAAGAGTTGTACAGTAAAACAGGCAACTGGTGTGTCTAAGCCCAAAAGATGCTGCTCTGCTGGGCTCTGAAAAGCCAGATGGTTTTATTAGTCTTGCCACTCACTGGAGAAGCTGCTGATTCTGCCAGTGTTTGGGTAATAGCTCTGGTCCACGATCTGTTGGAGCTATGGCACATCCATCTGGCAAAAGGTTTAGCGCTGCACGAGAGCTCCAGTCTCATTAACAAACACAGAGCAGCGTGCTCTGATGCCAAAGACAGATCCTGTCAGAGCTGCCTTCCCAGCAGTTGATCTGTGCACACATTGCATTGCTAACCTAGCCCCCCACGCACTGTGAACCCACATAACAGTGCGTGTCCATTCATCCTCTCTGGAGGTGAATGGCTGCTGATTCTGAAAACTGCTAAGACAGCAGTCTTAAGTGTACATAAAAAGACTCACCCCCTGAATTTAGAGACAGACGCTACCAATTTATATCATTTGGAGGAGAGTTTATTTATCTTGTTTATGTGTGACATGTATTGATGTAGCCACCTTGAAATACAAATACAAAGCTAGCTTAAGAATTCTTAGTCAATTCTGAAGAGTTTCTAATGTTTTTTAATTTATAGGGTCTATAGAGTAGAATGTGTTGGTGGGAAGTTAAACAACTTAAAAGTTGTCTACAAAACAATGGGGGGCTGGTGGAAGGAATGGGATGAGTAAATCAATGTACTTTTATAGATGAAATATCTTAACCCATTTCCCTACAAGTAATAATGAAATTTAAAAGCTGTTACTGCACTGTAATAAAATGAAACAATAGCAGCTGTTAAAAAAGTTATTAATTTTCTGGAACATCAGAAGTTAGAAATCATAGGAGAATAAGTTATCCAGAGTTTAACTGCTGGAGAAAACACAAACAAAATGCAGTTTGGATGATGATCAAGTTTCTCTGAGAGGGACTCTCAGCAGTGTCATTGTGACTGAGAGCTTTCTGAGCTTTCTTAAAAGCTTCACAGGCGTCTGTACAGGGCCCAATATGAAGGACCTATCCCCTAACAGAAATCTTTGAGTATGTAGCTCAAAGAGAAACAGTCATGGATTCAATAAGCTGGTCAACATGTGAGGTTTTTTAAATCTAGCCTATGCCATTTGACTGGTGACAGAACATGAGTAGTTTTTATCAACAGATAATTTCATTAGTTGTGTCATACAGTTGGAGAACTAGAAACATAAATCAAGCAGCCTTACAACAAATACATGTAAAGGAAAAAAAAGAAAAAAGAGCAGTCATAGCATGGATCTTTGTATTGTACAATTATGCCTTTTTAAAGGAGAGATTGTGTTGAAACTGTCATTTTTGGGATTTTTGGTGCTCCAAGTCATATACAGTACTGAGACTGACACTACCAGAGACAGTCATTTAATGACAGACAGTCACTGTCTGTTCAGTGTAGACACTTTCTGCTTTACTGCTACTTTTCTTTGTAGAGGTGAGAAAAGTGCATGCCAGTAGCCAGCGTTTTTCACAAATGTAAACTTTCCTGCTTTATATTCTTTTCAGAGGATGATGCACTTGGCTGCTCCTGGAAAATTCATTGATCATGGTTTCCAAGGTCTTTGCCATGGTTCCTATTGTAACAAAAGTTAGATGGACAATTGGCAATAATGTGTGCAGAAGATTTAGATGCTTTTTCTATTTCAGAAGTTATTTTCAAGACAACTGTGAGAATTATGAATTTATTCACTCTCCACTAATATTTAAGTCTTTAGTTGAGTGAATAGTAGTGTGAAGGTGGTTCCCAATCTATCTGGTGCAAATATTTCTTCCTTGTTGTAGGCTTTGTCTCACAATTGCTCTATCTAAGGAGGTGTTGAAAACCTGAGTGTGCACCACTGCGTGCATGTGAACAGGCTGTCCCAGCTGGCCACTTCACAATTCATATAAATGAATAGATGTTGTGAATTTGTGAATGTTAAGCAAAGTTTTAGAGATTACAAAAGTTCCTAGACGCCCCTTTGTTCTTCCAGGGAAAGAGTGATTAAGAACAATGGGAAAAGAAAACCGCTAGAAATAAGAAGAGCATGTTGAAAAATTTAAGTGTTCCATTTTCTTCCTTTGCACAAGAAATATCCTTATATTTGGCCATATGTATATCCAGGCTAAAAATAGCTGGAGTCTTTCCTGACAAAGAGGGAGAAGGTTATAAACTATATGTATTGGCTGTCCAATAGCCTTACAGCTACACGGGAATGTACTTGTGTGGTCTTGGCTGTGACTGATGTCATCATGTGTCTGTACAGATGCCTGCCAGGTACACTGGAAACAAATCCACTCCCTGCTGTACTAATAGCACTACCCTTCCTGCACAGAGCCCTAGCCAGCTCTGAGGAGCTTGGAAGGCATTTTTAAGGGAAGTCTATTGATGATGTCACTGAATAAGGGATGTGCACACTGCAAGGCTATTTATGAATAATGTACATAATGTCTTTTTCACCCTTATAACTGGAACAATATTTGAAAGCTCTTGCTTTTCATCCAACACTCTTTTCCAGCTGCTTCACTCCCCAAAAGCTTCCTCCCCTGATTTTCTCTTAAGAACATGGCACAAGTGTTTTCTAGCTGGTTTTTTTGTTTGTTTGTTTACTCCACCTATATGATCTCTGGATGCTGTCATACCTCCATCACCATTATTCTGCCCTGTGTTTCTAGAGACAACCCGCGGAAAGTTAATATACTCATGGAGCTGTGGGTTGTTTGGCCAGTCTCCTTCATGCTTCATGGCCATGTTTAGGGTATGGACTTCTGTATTTCATTCATTTTACTTCCAAAAGCAAGCTTAATTACTCTTCCCCCCCCCCCCCCTCCCTACACCCCCACCCACCCCCGAATGAAATTCTGTTCCCATCAGTTTCAAAATTTTGTGAAGGTTGTGCCATAACAAGAAAGAACAGGAGATAATAAAAGCTGGAGGACTTCCCTAAGCATGATTTTTTTCTCCACGAGGATGAAGTGGAACAGTTTTCATAATGCTAATGTGTATAAGCTGTACCAACACTGGTATGGTGATGCTGGAAAACTATATCAAACTTCTAAACAGAAACATATTTAGGATTGTTAGAAAATGTAAAGAAAAAGAAACTAAGATAGCAGTGACTGAGACAAGATAATTAAATACATAGGCTTTTGCAGTTCCAGAGAATTCAAGAGAACTGTCTACCTGCAGGAGGAGAGCTTCAGGTTTGGTTCAATCAGTTGTTTTTGTCTATTTTTAGGGTATGATATGACGTTGCTGATAGAACTGCTGCGAAAATGTGAGTTTTTCTACCACCTGTTTCAGATTAAACAAGAAGGATGTTTGCTTTTTTTAGTAATGAAGATAGAAAATAGTGGAAGTTTTGCACGTAAATTGAGCTGCATTCCTACAGTTGGGTACTTCCATTTTGGAATATCATTTCAGACTAAAGTGTTCTTTCACAAAGTCTTTTTCACACTCATTTCAGAAGATAGCTATTTTGCCAGAATTCATCTTCTATCTATCTATCTATCTATCTATCTATCTATCTATCTATCTATCTATCTATGCATCCATTCATCCATCCAATGGATTTTTCATCCCAGAGAAAATAATAATGTAGAATTATTCATTAAAACTTGTGTTTGTTTCTATCTGTGGGTAAAAACCTTGATATTTTTCAGAAAGTTTTGCCTATTTCCCACATCAAAAGGGTGTATTTAGCTACTGTTCATATATATCTTTTCCAAATGTATTGGGTTTTTTCCTTCCAAATTTTTCCTCACGTATTTTTAATAAGTTTTGCATAAACAATTTCATGTTTAGCACTTGCCATCCCCATCTTCTCAAAGTTTCTGATATACGTGAATATTTTGAACTCCACTCAGTAAGGCAGACCAGTCAATTACAGAGTAATATAAATCCCTGAAAACAAACTAAAACATACCATCCCTGCAAAGGAGACAAGCTGAGGGTAAAGAGGTTTAAATTTGGTCCTTCATCAAGAAGACCATACCTCTGTAAGAAATCAGATTAGACAGGAAACATCCATAAATGTATTAAGTCCTGAAATTCTAGGAAAAAAATCACTATGTGAAGTCATCTTCTAGACCTTATATCCCACCTCTGCCCTTTTATTCTCCTGCACTAGTTGCAATCCCCAATAAAGGAACTCAATTAGGATTGATAATTACTTTTCTGCACTTGCTCCACTAATATCTGCTGCAGTGTGAAAGGTGCATTTTGTCTCACAGACTGAATCAGGAAACATAATGTTTCTGTTTTCTTTTCCTTTTTTTTTGCCTAGAACACATTAAGTGAGGAAAGTTTTGGCAGGTTAGATAATTGGATGCAGTTTGTCTTGGTGCACTGCAATTACTCATTCTGTGTTGAAATGAAGACTTCAAAAGATGAAGGGATTGAGTGTGCACTCATCAAGTTTGCAGACAACACCAAGCTGAGTGTTGTAGTTGACACACCTGAAGGATGGGATGTGATCCAGAGGGACCTAGACAAGCTCAAGAACTGGGCCCATGGGAATCTCAGAAGGTTTAATAACACCAAGTGCAATGTGCTGTACCTGTGTCAGGGCAACCCCTGGTATCAATCCAGGCTAGAGGGTGAACAGATTGAGAGCAGCCCTGCTTAGAAGGACTTGGGGGTGTTGATGTTGAGAGGCTGTACGTGGCCTGGTAATGTGCATTCACAGCCCAGAAAGCCAAATGTGTTCTGGGCTGCATCAAGTGCAGCGTGGCCAGCAGGTCCAGTGAGGTGACTCTGCCCGTCTACTGTGTCCTGGTGAGACCCCACCTGCAATGCTGCATCTAGCTCTGGGGTCCCCAGCACAAGAAGGACATTGGTCTATTGGAGTGAGTCCAGAAGAGGCCACCAAATTCATCAGAGGGAGAGAGCACCTGTCTTATGAGGAAACACTGAGAGAATTCAGATTGTTCAGCCTGGAAAAGAGAAGGCTTCAGGCTGACCTAATGCTGGCCTTCCAGTACCTGAAGGGAACCCACAAGGAAGATGGAGAGAAACTTTTTACAAATCTTGTAGTGACAGGACAAAGGTTAATGGCTTCAAACTGAAAGAGAGTAGATTTAGATTAAATATTAGGAAAGAATTCTTTGCTGTGAAGATGGTGAGGCACTGGAAGATTGTGGTGCTCCATCCCCAGAAGTGTTCAAGGCCAGGTTTGATGGGGCTCCGCTCCGAGCAATCTGGTCTAGTGAAACATGTCACTGCTTGAGGCAGGGGGTTGGAACTAGATAGTCTTTAAAGTCCCTTCTAATCCAAATCATTCTATGATTCTGTGATTCTGCAGTTCTAAGGCTTTGCTCTGGTGTGGTCAGCCTTTGCAAACTGTTTTGATGCTTATTAGGTTTCTGACTCAGAGTAAAAAAACCCCAGAATTATAATAAAAAAACCAAACAAACAAAAAAAACCCAAAAAACAAAAAACCAAAAAACCCCAAACAAAATCACAAACAAAATAAACACCAAACATGAAGAAGTGAAAAAAAGAAAATCTATTGAGACAGGGCAGAAAAGAAGAGAAAAGGCCCATGTGGTAACAAGCAACTTAAGCTTTTCTTAGCTAGTTTACACCCAGAACATTTCTTTGAATGGCCATGGTAGCTGTGATACTTAGTATTGTAACATTTAGGGATGCAATAAGTCCATGTGGCTCATATAGATTCATTCATTTATCTGTCTAGCTTTCATAACATATAATATTTTTACCCTCTAAGTACTTGCATATCTACTTTTTCTTCCCCCATTATGTTCCTGAATAAAGCATATACTGCTATTTTTGGTATTAAGAGACTACTCAGTGCAAAAGAAAAAAGTGGACTACCTTGGCGTATGTTTATTTCATTTGTCTAATTGTGTGTATTCTATAAATTATTCAAAGAAGTGATACTAGTGGTTCAACAATAGCTCTGGTTCATCAGGTCATATTAATGATTTTGGACTATTAGGTTGGTGAGATGCCCAAGTACAACACAGAGTGAATTTATAATCTATCATTCAGAATAATCCCTCTATACACAGTGTCAAAGACCATTTGTAAAAAAATATAATCGTCAGTGCACACCCATCCCTGGAGTCAGGGGTGAAATCTGGGACCTTTTTTTAAATGTTCAATTCTCCTGTCATCCTCCTCCTTACTGCTCTGATGATTGCAATCAGGGGCTACACATAGGCAGCCATTTTGTGTATTATCTGTTCACTTCCCCCACGCTTTCAAAGTGCTCCAGGAGGATTTTTGCTGAAGGTTTTCCAATCACCTTTTTCTTCCTTTTACTGGTCTGTGTAGAAAATATCTATAATGGGGTGCAATTGAGAGATTCTGATTGTCCCTGCATTCAGTTGCCTAGGAAACAGACTTGTGGATATCCAGCTTTTGCCTTCATTACTGAAGATGCCATTTACAGTTGATTTCCTCCTATGTCTCCTTTGCTGTGTACATTGCTTAAAAGGAAAGGACAGAATAAAACTTGTTCTATTGTTTGATTTGCTGTTTTAAGGTGTTATCTGTTTGGAGAATATTTGGATTATAGATTCTGAATACATTGTTCATGATGGATAGCCATGCCATGGGCAATAGAGGTAGCTGAAAATACTACACAAAATTATTTCTTTCCTTTCCTTTTTTTTTTTCCCCTCCCCTTCTGCTTACTGGGAAAGAGTCAAATGTAAAGCTGGTTATATTCCCTCAAACTCTCAAATCTATTTATACCTGTGAAACATTATCATGATATTAATTATTCTACAGTTCAAACTGGGAAATAGAGGTATAAATGTGAGCAGATTTGTTTCCCTCTATTCACTTACTGTGTTCTTATGTACACTGAAGTGGAGGAAAGTATTATTTTTGCTGCTGGGATGTGTCATACCCTGTTGAGAATGGATCTTAATCTGTCTGAGGACTTCAACCCTAAAAAGCTCAAATCTGGCATCTTTCTCTGAAAAGGTGTAAATGGTGATTCAGTCTACTATTTAAGTACAGTACAAATTTATTCTCAGTAAAATAAAATATATTAATCATTAAGGCCTCCAGATATTCATTTGGATGTGTATTTTTTTCTTCTCTCTGTTTCCTTCTCTTTGTTCTTTTCCTTTGTTCTTATTCTTATTGTTTTGGCTCCTTCTATTTCCGTTCTTCCTCTCATCCATCACTTTTATCTTTTTCATCTTTTCCCCTTTATCTGTCCCTCTTAATATTTACTCTTTCTCTGTTGTAACTGTTTTTCTTTTACAGTCTTCCTAGCCCCGCCTCCCTTTTCTTCACATCTCAGGAAGTATCCCTCTTTTTAGAAAGATAACATATTTAGTTTCAAAGTCACCTCCTGCCTATTCTGGTTTGAAAATTATTTATACCAGTAATAAAGAGTCCTGAAGGGCTGGGTAGCAGTAGAGAAGGTTATCTATAGGCTGGAGAGGAGTAGAAAAGCAATAGGCATTTCCTTACTGTCCCAGTTTCTTTTCATGTACATCCCTTACTTTGCCTCCCCCAGGTCTGGATAGATGATCCCAAGACCACCATGCTTTTTCCCCTGCCCTTGCTCCTGAGTTTCCCTCAGTTCCTCAGTTGCAGACCTCCTTCCTTGCTTAATTTTTTTTCTGACTGCTCTTCCTTCCCCTCACAGTTCACTCGGTGCAGTTTACACAGCCTCTCTCTGCCTTGCCTTCGTTTTCTACAGATTGTTCCTTCCTCTGATTACTTCTCTGTCCTTCTGACCCCAGGATGACCACAGTGTCACCCTGGCTCTGGGGTTTTTTTGGTTTGGTTTGGTTAGGGGTTTTTTGTTTGGTTGGTTTAGTTTTTTGTTTATTTTTTAAGGTATTTGCCTCAGTGGTGTTTTTCCCTTTTCTTTCCTCAGTCTCCTTTTCTCCTGTTCCTCATCTCAAAACAACTTGACCTGCCTCATTTTAGCATAATCAGCTACTCAAGCTGTAGAATTGGACAGAAGTTGAACATTAGAAAAAGAAAAAAAAAAGTAAAAAACCCAAAGTGACAAAACCTGCCATTTATAACAAGAGAACTGGCCCACAATTCAGAGAGAGAAAAGAAAGGAAGAGCAGTGCCTTTTCGATGAGTCAGTGCTGGCAGAGGAAGGACAACAGTGACAATGATCTTCGGGGTCTTCCTCCTTAATTCTCCAGCCTTGGGTCTGCAATTCCTGCTATAGTTCTCTCTCCATAAATAAAAGCTGCCTCAGATATTAGTACATGCTTACCACTGCCTGAGGAAGCTCAGACAACAGATTTGAGGGAAGGAGAATGAAATCATGATCAGAAATTATGACACACTAATGGAAGTGGGAGAGGAGCTGGGTATATTTTGTGTTCTTACACTTCATCTGCAGGCAGTGCTTTGCTCTGCAGACATGGAGGTGGTAGAGAGGGATGAACATTAATTTATTGATGTTAATTATCAGCTGTAGCTGATGGGATTTTTTTTCATTAAATGTTTTCTTGGTTTCATCAGAAAATGCTAATGGGTGGGAGCAAAACCAGAGGTTTTCATAGGAATACATCTATTTCTAACATACTTCTATTGGAAAAGCTTTTCCAGTCTAGGTGGGGAGTTCTGTCCAAAACTCTCAAAATATACAACCTGCTCCACTATAAACACTACTTTGGTTAGAGACTTCAAAGAAAATTGTTTCAACTCCTTTTTTTTTCTAATTGAAACATTGGTTTGAATCTGTGTATTGTATAGGTCTGGTGGATACCTCTGTCATAACAGCACTGACTTTAGTGGGGTGGCAGTTCTCATTTTCATAGTAGGCCTTGATTTTACAGCAGGATTTCAGATTTACTTTTTATCTTGAAAAGTTTCAGGAGATGGGGAAAACTTCATTATTATACAGACACATCCTGAACGGCAAATTTAAGAAACTTGACATTTATCTGTCTGCTCTTCCTCCTCCACCCACAACAAATTCTTCTTTGGCTCTGAATACCTTGGGCTCTTCAGGACCTCCACAGATCTCCTGAGGGGGACAAACCAAAGAGGCACCAAATACATAGCATGAGAGGCAGCCTGACTAACCGGTTTTTAAGAAAGTCTTGACTGAAATCTGCAATAACCAAGTCAAAAAGACATACTTTCAGTAATAAAATTAAATCTTTTCTTCTAGTTGTGCTATAATGATAATTGTTAGAGAAGCTCTCTGCTTTCTTTGGTGGTGCTTTTTACCTTGAGGTGGGATGAATCAAAGAGCCAAACTGAAAGTGCAGTCTCTTACCTGTAACCTACGGCATCCTTCTGCTAGGTGGAGTGGCCATGAGCAGAATAGACATAATAAACCTCTGCTCTCTTGTAAAATTGAGTGGGACTGACATTTTAAGAGGTAACCGCTTCCTTCAGCAAAGGCTTGCAAACAAGTTATTATTGTCTGAATGGAACTCAGCCTGAAAAGGAACCTAACAGCTTGTAAAAATGCTCACAATAACCGAACCTTCTGGTCTGGGACATATGAGGGCCTTGCTCAAAAGGTTTGTGAGGGATAAAAAAAGGAAGAATACCCTGTCCCTTCCTCCCTATTCCCCTTCATTAGGGAGATTTTTCGAGGATGACTGACTTCGTTGCAGCACTTGGTCGGCAGGGTACAAGAAGCTACAGCCTGACCTGCATACATGAGCATCCATGTCTGTGGCTCACAATCTAGCAATATGTGTGCTCCCTCATAAGCTTGTGCTAGCCACCAGCACCACAGCTGGAAGAAGCTGGAAGGAAAGGCTCCTTCCACTTCCTAAGAAGCTCATCACTTGAGTCTGTTCAAGGCTGGTCACAGTCAAGTACCACATTATTTTGCTGGATTAGGCTGTGGGGTTATTACTAACAAAAGAGAAATAAATTTAGAATAGGATGGAAAACAGCTTGCAGTAAGGAGATTCATGACTTACATGTTTTGTGAGAACCCTGTCTGCAGTCATGACCTAAGTTCTCACCAAACAGAAAAAAACGGTAAGAAGAGAATATTCTAGTAAAGGAGATAAAGTGAAAGGTTAATACAAAACATACTAGGTAACATTTCTGTTCTCTTTGATGAGTGCATTAGGGACTAATTTCTCTTTGAAAATTTTGGGGATCTGGGTCTGCTTATTGAATGAGTCTACTACATTAATATTTTGTTTTTGTTGCTCTTGCCCTTCATAGGTTTTATGTTAAACCTTGATAGAATTCCATAAATCCAAATATATCCTTCCTTAATAGAAATCAGTAAATTGGGTTTTTAAGAAAAAAAATTGTACAGTTTCTCTGTCTTTCTGTGAAGAGTAAGAATGTTTTAGGTTTCCTCAAAAAAGCCATATGTTGCCCTATAAAGCTTTGAATTGGAAAAGCCTCCATTCAAGAAAACATTTAGCCATATGCTTGACTTTAACTTTAGTCATATGCTTAAAACCTAGCATGTGCTGAAATTCTTTCCTGAAAAGGAATGGGTTTAAACACTTGTTTATGCTCTTTCCTTCACCAGAGCCCTATATATTATCCATGAAATTCTGCTGCCCACACCTACAGAGTTATTCAACTACTCATATTCTGGTCACTATTTTTAAAGCAATTTCAATGATTAGGATGGGTCTCCATCACTGGAAAAAAAGTAAGAATAGGAGATCTGAATTTTCTAGATATTATTGCAACTCTTCGCTCTCAGCAAATACTAGTTCTTGTTGCCTACAGTGCTTATGTAGTGCTCCAGTATCTTTTTGAGAAACCTTGTTAGTGGCTTACACAGTAAAATAGAATTTTTTTATTTCTCTTACCTTTGGATTTTGTGGTCAATATGTAGGCATTTTAGTAGGTGATGGCTTAGTTTAAGAGATCTGAAATGAGTTTGAATTACTTGCAATTTTGGAAAAATTACATTGACTTCCCTTATTTCAGGCAAGGGGAATCACAGAATCATTAAGACTAGAAAAGATCTTCAAGCTCATCTAGTGCAGCCTTTGACCAACTACTACCTTGTCAAAAAAAGTCCAGCATTAAGTGCCATGTCCAGTCATTTCTTGAACACTTCAGGGACAATGACTGCACCACTTCACTGAGCAGCCTGTTCCAATGCTGGACTACCCTGTCAGTGAAGAAATTCTTCCTGGTGTCTACCCCGAGCCTCCCGTGGCAGAGGCTGAAGCCATTTCCTCTTGTCCTGTCATGCATTGCCTGGGAGATGAGGCCGACACTCACCTTGCCACAACCTCCAAAAGTGTGAATTGGTAAGAACTCTTCCACAAATGTAGATGCATTTCCCTATTTTATTACTTCTTCCTTTTTTATTTTTCTTTTTTTTGGAAAGTGAAAAAACCTTGTAATGGGCAAGGAAAAAAAACAAACACCTTCTTTTTTCCAATCCATTCTCCTATACATCAATAATGACTTTATTAATAATTAAAATCCTGCCTGAAAGGATACATCACTTTTATCCTTGGGTAATTACCAGAATTTAACAATTTTCTTCCATGTTTGCTAAACTTAAAAGAGTATAGTTTGAGAAAGAGATATCTGCAGCAGAGTGGGGAGAGCAGCAGGCTGGCACACCAATCCCTTTATGAATGGGATTTGCTCATGCACTTCCTGCATCAGCCCAAGTATAATGATCAGAAACTACTGAGAAAAATTCTCTCTTGGGAAGTCAAAACCCTCCTATTTCCTAGAGGTCTGACATTCCAGCATTGAATTTATGCTTCATTATAATTAGAGCTGCTTGCACTCTATTAACAAAATACTTTGTAATTTGTATTTACTTCGCTTTAGAAGACTGTGGTTATTTCACACACTCTCTTTTCCTTGTTTCCTAGGAGATTATTAAAACACACAATTGAGCACTAATAATAACGTAGTATGTATTCCAGACATTGAAACACACATGCCAGAACCACTAGGGGAAATAAATCACATCTTAGTATTCAGTCTCAAGCAGCCTACGGGTCTGTCACTGCAGGCATATCTGCAGACGCCAGAGTGCTCTGCTTAGAGTCCTCTTGGCATAGAAACTCCAGCTGACAAACTCAGAAATACAGCTGACACTCTGCATATGCTGGCTGTATATGTGAATGGGAAAATGAGGCTGTTGTGCTCTGCACAGAGGCAGTTATGGGCAGCTGGTGGCAGCTGACCTAAGGGTCTTGCTAACCAGGCCTGAACCTGCATCCTGAGAGGGAGTCAACATCAGCCCCTTGCTCAAATTCTTAGAAGCTCTGCAGGGTTTTCCCAGGAGCCCTTTGCCTGTAGACAATTGCTGGGAAGCCTGTCACGCCACATATCTTAATTTGAAACTCACATAAGAATAATGTAAAAATAATGATATGTTTTCTCCAGGCAAATTTCAGTGCAGTGACATGGCTGTTTTGTTTATCTTGTTTATAAGAAACTGTTACTACCTTCATGGAGAAGGTGAACTGAATTTTCACTGGTTTCATCTGGGTTCCAGCTAGGACTGGTGACCTTTGTGCTATGGAGCTCCCTACTGGAAGAATCTGAATAAAGGAGAGGGAATTTGTGCATGGAAGCTACTCTGAACTCCCTCTGAACTAACCCTGAACTCGATCCTGAACTAACTGGAGGTTTTTTCAACTATCCATATCTGATTTCCTTCTCATTTTAGGCACATTTGAGTTTTCATATGAATCCAGCTTTAAAAGTAGAGGACTGGATCCATTTCCTTTTTATTTATTATATAACTTTTCTAATCTTTGTCTCTTCACAGTTTGCATACAATGTATATGACATGACCTGTGTAGAGCATTTGCTATTTTCAGTCCTGACTCAGTCTTACTCAGGTAAGTAACCTAATTCCCTTAAATCAAAGGAATTAGGTGAATATTTAGCTTTAGTCTGCAGTGCATTCCTTTACACTGAAGCCTGAGTCTGTGGTGAGGGCACAGAACAATTCACACAAGTGATAAAAACTCCCCCAAAATAGCCCAGGAAGGCAACTGCACAACTGCTGCTCATTTCCAGTTAGAGACTGCGGTAGCAAATTAGATTTCCAGCACAAGTTAGCAAAATAAAATATTTCACTTTGTGTTATGAAACAATATAGAAATCATGGAGATCTAGTTTTTATCTTATAAAAGATGTATTCAAATCTAATGCATACCTGTGAGTATAGAATAAAAATGTATTTGTTCACACTGGGCTAAGCTGAACAGCTGTGTAAATTAAATGCTGGCCTCTTCATCATATCTCAGCATGATGCAGAGATTTACCAGCATAAAAATCTGTTTAAGATGCCTGCTTCTAGGCTTGACAGAAGTGCTAAAGCATTTTACTAGAAAGAATCTTAATAAGACCAAAAGTAAATGCAGAATTGTCAGACAGATGGAGGAATCATGCAGAGGAACAGACAGACAGCAATGGGTAAGAACCTATACAGAAGGGTGAAAAGCTAATTTTAGTTGAGTGTATTCTTTTTGCTTTGTGGGGTTTGGGTTTTTTCTTTTGCTTTTTCAGAACATTTTTGTGTTATCAAATGTGCAACTGGCAATTACACTCCCTGTTCCTACTAGAAATAGCTGGAATGGTTATTGTTGTTGATATTATTCACAAAACAGTAGGGCTTGGAGTCAGCTGGGACTCCCACTGTGCAAGGGGCTATAAATGCATAACAAAAAGATAATTCTGTCTTAAAGTATCATCCTATTTCATTGTGTTGAGAGTGAATCTGTGTTAATACAATATCCCTCCCACCCTGTAATGCTGAGTTGGGAAATCTAAATCTGTGCTGATTTTTTCCATAACAAGTAAGGATAAGAGACTGGAAGTTTCGTTGCAACAATGAGAGCCTTTGGCCCTGCCTTACTCTGTATGTCAGCACAGGCTCTTTTGACTTCTGAATTGGTCTGAGGGTGATATTTTAGATTCCCCCAATTTAGTACTTGTTAAAACTAGACATACATGAATAGCTAGTGGGCAGAGAGTTATGCAGGGCCAATATTTCAAGGCAGTTGCACCTCACTTTCAGGATTGCACTCAGGCTGGAGGGGAATTCCTGCAAGCTCAAGCTGCTTCCTCTGGCATGCACTAAAAAAGATACTCTCTTTGCCTATCATGGACAAGTGTTTTTTACTGGATTTCATGTCACAGGAAAACATAATCAATGAGCCCTTCCACAAACTTATGTTAATTTTGTTAATTTGGGAAAGGGAAGGAGAAAGGGAAGAAAAAAATTCTCATTAACATATTTCCATAGGGTTTAGTTAAGACTATAAACTATACATTTTACAGAAAACAATTTCACTTGACTCAAAGTGACTATATTTTAAAATATTTTGATGCCACTACTAAGCCAAAGAATCTGTTGTTTGTTCACCTGAGATTTCAATGTGTTGTTAGTAACCAAACTTGCTTAGAATAAAAATTAAGTTTTTACATACTGCACATTTTCTTCAAACAGATCATTTAAATTTTAAAATTACTATAGGGTTCTTCAGGCCCAAAATCTTAACCTTTCTGAGAGGAAATACAAAGGAAAAAAATGGTTTCTAACTGATAGCTAAAATTCTGAATACAAGTCTTCAAACTATATTTGGGCTTTCCATCTTTGGACGAGAGAGCAGAATTAACCAAAAGGTGCCATTTTCCATACAGCCTGGCTTTTGCTTCTTTATAGAATCCCAACAAAATGTGGAAAATCACATCTTTGAAATAATGTATTTTTTATCAACTGAATATCCTGAGGACTCATTCTCAGTAACATTGAATTATGAATAACTTATACTTTCTAATATTCCCTGAATCTCCATATTCAGTGCCTGCATGGAACCTGAGCTCCTCTCTTTCATCATCTGGGTTCCTTTTATTTCCTACCACAGCAGTGCTGTACTCAGAGGGTCTGGCATGGCACTACCTATACACCCATCAACCTCTATGGATTGCCAGAGCACCCTGCCTTCCTCAAAGCCTTTCTTGGGAATCCATAGCTGTGCCTGGGAACAATCAGACAATGTTCTAATGCCAAATAGAGAGACAGAGCTGGGACACAGCTGACAGACCAGGTCCGAACACTTGGAGGATATGCACTTGCAGCTGCATTCCCAGATTATACTTTGGAGCTAGGAATGGCTGCCACCCCCAGTACAGTGGAGTCTTGAGGAAAGTAAGTAGCTTAACATTGCCTGTCTTTTTTATGCCTTACTAGAAAGGTAAAAGAATCCAGCAAGCCTTCTTTATTTTCAGTAGGTGAGTTGTGACTGTGTCACTTCAGCAGATACAGCTGTTGGATGTGCTCTCACCAGCCTGCCCACAGCACCGTGATCTGTGCATTGGGTAGCCCTGCCCCAGAGCATGTATGGGGACTGTGCTTAGCCTGCTGCAGATGGAGGGATTGAAGATGAAGGAGGAGACATTTTACCCACAGGCTTCTTGAATCTTTTTTTCTACATACTCACAGAAATCAAAGGAACCCAAAGTGGCTCCTAAATACTATCAGAAATGCCAAACCTCCAGCTGTGCTTGCTTTTCATATTGTTGTTTAAAAGTAAATAATTGCCATGTGAGAAAATCATTCCAGCATTTGATTTTTTTTTCTGGCTCCCCTGCCATACTCCTGCCCCTCCTGTCTCCCTTTCTTCTGCTCAGCCCCTAGTCCCACAGGCACACATGTTCTAATTTGTCTTGTGCGGCAAAAGTGCTCAAAACTCAGCAAAAAAAGCTTTCCCCAGCAAGCACAACCCTGCAAGGTCACAAAGCTTCTTGTTATCGTGCTTTGCAGGTTTCTGTTTCTCAAGTGCCCAGAGAAGGAGACGTGCAGATGCCAAGAGACCTGCACTACTCAGCCAGGCAGCACCAGCAACCAAGCAAAGGCTTCTCCCAGGCAGCAGCTATTGCTGCTTCTTGGATGTGCTTTCCAGAGAGCATTTCACAGCTCCGGTGTCCTTCAGACTAGAGAATGAAGAAAACTCTGTATCACAGTGCAAAGTTTGTTGGTGCTTTTTCATTTTCTGGTTTTTGACTAGTGAGCTTACAGCCATAAGCTGTTTAGCTGCACCAGCAGGAGCAAAAGATGAACTAATTTACTCCACTTCTCAGTGGTGATGCTATTTAGTATAGGCATTCCCTAAAAATGTCATCTGATGATGTTAAATAAAAAAACCCTAGACTTAGCCATTCAGCCAGGCTTCCAGCACTGCAGCATATTGGGAACTTCAGCTCCTACTGAGGCAAAGAACCACAACTGCAGTTTTGCCTTGCAAGTTCCACAAACAATAAACTTCTATGTGACTAGTGATTAGGATATTTCTTTGTATTATTCTTATTCTGCTAGTGTCAGTATCTTCTGGGAAGTACAGAGCATTCAATCTCTTGAGGTCAGCATCTCCCAGCAGGTACTCAGCCAGCTACTATAATCACCTTTACTACTTATTGTATTTGTTAATGGAATTTGACACCTTTGTCTTCTGGCTTCAACTGCAGCTTACATTTATACTCTGAAAACACTGATTAAAATACTCACCTAGTAATTTTCAGGATCAGGATGACATTTTGAAAAACACGCATTGCAATTTGATCTTGTAGTATATAAACTCATTTGAAAACCTGATTCAGCAAATAATTTAAGCCCTTACTGAAGTGTCATTGAGTGACAGCACAAAGAATTATTTCTTTACATATATTTGCTCTATGGCATTATCATGTAGCTTTCTGAAAGGAAAGTGGATTAACTTCAGTTGTTATGATTTATTATTTGTTCAGTGCTGACAGTACACTTCAATGGAACTTGAGGAAGTGCTTAAAGTTAAGCACATTTTCAAGTACATTACTGATCTAGGGCCAAAAAGTGAATCTGAGACTTTTCTTGTTGGAAAGCAGAGACATGACACCAAGGAAGAGCATTCTTTAATATTCCCTTAAGCAGGAAACACTGATTAGACTTGTGCGTCTATTTTACAGATAGAAGAGTTGACTGTCAACCATTTATCATTTTGATATTCCAGTGCCAAAGAAAAAGTGTATCAGCTGTTCATATAATATGGTAAATGCAAATTTAGGAAAGTGGCCAACGTGACACACTTATCTTCCCAGAGAAAGATGAAAGCATAGAATGTAAATACAGCACCTGGGTCTTGCAACCCCCAGCCCAACCTGATGTCATGTTCCTGGAGGGCTTTGCATGTTCTCAGAATTTTTCCTCTGGACAGAGACAAGGATATTGTCGTCTCCCAGTATATAATACACCAAAGAAAAAGGTCTAAAAGTAACAGACTTTCCTCTTCACAAAACTGCTTGTTAGTAGTGTAAACATCCACACCAGATACTATTATCATAGGACACCACTGGGTAACTCCGAACTGCTGTAGGATGCGTGTGTCTTTCCTATTGCTGTGTAAGGTAGCTCTTAATGTGCCCTCTAGCTAGTGTGACTGCTCAGCAGCTACTAGGAGTAGTCCCTAAATTAATTAGTCTGGGATTGTATATTTGTCTTTTTTATTACATTCAAGAACAGAGTCTAACTCAATAGAACCTTGTCCCTAACTGTAGCCAAGAGGCTCAAGAGGAACAACAACAACAATAATAATTATATGTTGCCTAAACATAATTCTGAAACATCTGTGGCTATTATAGTCCAGAAGCTATAGCCTGAGAGAGGCTTTTTCTGGAGGCAATACAAGGAGACTCGCTATGGCTCCTGAAAACTCTCTTGGAATGTAATAATATAAATGAGGAAGAAATATTCTATGGGGAAAAAAGTGCTCAAGGCAACAGTAATTATATTGCCAAATATAGCATATAGAATCTGCAGAGTGAGAGTTTCACATAGCAAGGGAAATGTAAAATCATACTTGGGGTGTAACTAAATTGTAATAGGAGGGCTGGTGGGAGCATTATTTGAGGGAATTAATATTTAATCTCTGACTAGCCAGAAGAACGAGAGAGAGTCTGTTTTCCAAGTTGTATTTTCTTTCTTTGTGCAGGAAACTATCAGTATATGTTTGTGTGTTGAAAAATCATAAATAATAATCTATCAAACCCCCCATAGAATATACCTGGAATAATACAGTCCCTATCTCCATCTTCCCATTTTTCTGACATTCCTAAGCTGGTAATATGGGTTTTGGAGAGTTTTTCTGGGTAAAACTGAGCAGGGCTTTGTATTTGTTGGAAGATCAGTCCTGTCTGCATTATAGTGTGCTGTACCAGGAAGGGATTTGTAAAAATCCTCTCCTCTACCAACCAGCTGAGCAGGGCTCCTCTCTCCCTGTTAATCTCATCCAGCCTGAGCATTGAACCACTGCAGCAGGCACCCAAACACCTCTGCCACTCCAACAAGAAACCCTGACTGCTGCTACTGCCCTGGATACCTTGCTTCCCCCTTTTTCATTTTCTCATTAAAATGCTTTTTTTTTTCCTAAGTCTAGCTTTCATAATCCTTTCTTCTCAGGTATTTATCCTTCTCTAGGCATAGTATTTGTGAACATGCTTCAGACTCACCTCACACTTCAGCTACAGTACCCATAGTGTCTACAGTACCCCATGAACAGTCCCTTTCCCATCAGAGATCAAAATGGGAACAAGTAGCATGAACATGTGCTTTCACAAGCAAGACATGGCACTGAGCCAAGTTATGAGGGCTTCTCCAATGCCTCTAATATTTTTGAATCATAAAACATGCATAAATGTTTTTAAACACAAATAAACACAGACAAACGTAAAAAGAAAGTTATAGTGGACAAAGATTATGACGTTGCAAACCAGGGAAAGCAAGCTGTTCTGTGCATCAAGGAAATAGAAGAACCTTTTCTGACACAATCAGATGTTGATGGAGATACAAGGACTCCCTGAAACAACACTTCAGCCTTGGCCATATTGACTGCTACCAATGCTCTACTCTGGCCTCCAATCAGGATTCATGGAGACACACCATTCATGATGCTGCTGCTTCCTTTGAGAATGCACGCAGAGTCAGTCTCAAGGAAAAAAAGACGATGCAGAAAGAACCATTCCTTGCCAATATCACCAGTGCAGACTTTCCGCTGTGCCTGTTGTGACTGGAGTTGCCTATCCTATATTGGCCTTTTTAGCCACCAGCACGCTTGCAGCAAGTGTGGGTAGTGCTCTTCCCAAATCTTCATTCATGAAGCCTAGCCATGATGATGATGATGATGATGAGATGTGGCACTTAGAGACATGATGTGGCCCTAGTGTACTTTGCAGTGTTCGGTTAATAGTTGGACTTAATGATCTTAGAGCTCTTTTAAAATGTAAATTATTCTGTGGTACAATGATCCATCAGTACATAAGCAATGGCTCTTTGGTGTGAACTCTGACATTGCAGCCACCAGCTGCAGCAGCACAAACAGGTTCTTTTAGTGACATCAGCTGAATGGCAAAGATTGTCAAACCAAGGTGGTTGCCACTGCCAAAAAAGAGGGTTTTTTACACAGGTGCTCAGTACTGTGACAGTGTGAATGGAAGGAGTAATTCAAATCCATTTTAGATGATGCAACAAGCTAGTCCTTCTATGCCATTTTGCCTTCTAAAAGGTAACTATTTTTTATGGAAATAATTTAAAAGAAAATTATTCCATATAATTGAAACATAAAATATAAATTGGAGCATCCACAAACTGAAACCAACTTTAAATTCAACCAGAAGTTCTTGGTTAAAGAATAATTCAAAATTTGGAATTCAGAATCAGATTTTAAATAAAGAAAAGAATGACAAAGAATTAAAGACCCTGTTTGTCAAGAAACACTTGCAGAGTGGAAATTACTTTACTGCAAATGTTGGTATAGAAGACAAGTGAAAGCTAAACAGATCAGAAACAGAAACAATTAGTACAGGTTGGTTGATTGGCGAAGAAATACTAATGTTCTTAAGCTGTGGAGCAGAAATGAATTGTGGGAATAAATCTGTCTATCCATCAGTTTGAAGGTTGTGTCTTTAGTAGCTATTTGGCAGAAAAAAATATATTTCACAGGGATTCAAATTTATGTTCTTTCTTTTGTATTTTGTAATGTTTTGTTGTCTTTCAAACTCAGTGAAACCACATACATTTTTATACTGTCATTTCATTACTAATGAATGCAAAGGCTCTTACAGCAGAGCTAAATAGCCCCTCTGTCCCCCACTGTCCCCCACTATTGTAGTCAGCTACAATAGAAACTCTCTGTGCTGGATCTAAATTCTCTTCTGCTTCAGGTGCCACTACAAAAATGTAGTGTGTAGACACAGCACTTGTGTGATCCTTATCTTCTCTCATTTGCAGAATTCGGGGGATCTTATTTATTTATATCTGGGGGATCTTTTATGAACAGTTTTTAACTCAAATCCAAGATAATTCATTGTCTGACGATTTCTCAGCAGAAGGTTTTTTAAATGCCTTGTTTCCAGTTCTCTGTGTTGTTCCAGAGTCCACATATTTTCTTAACAAAGCAGTACTCATTGAAAGCAGTAGACTGTACAGTATAAATCCTTAGGGTCACATAATTCCACCTTGTATATGGTATTTACCATAGAATAACTTATAGAAAGCAAGGAGAGAGAAATGCATCATTTTAATCCTCCAAAACCTTCATCTATTTTCCTTCACTTTCCAATATTTTTTCTCTGAAATCTCCCTGAGATTATTTTCTGGACTTCATTTCTTCACTTTTCCCTGTGTCTGCTTCTTCTCCTACATCAGCCATTTTTCTCTGTGTCTACCTTTTGAAACTGCTTAGGTTTCACAATATCTCTACTCTTTGTCTCAGACTTTCCCCACAAAAGTAAAAGACAAGGGACCAGGGATCACTGTGTCCAGACAAGGTATTCAGAATGATCACTAACCCCTGGCAGCATCTGAACTAACCCTGGGCATCGCTTGGGTAGTACAAGCCAAACTGACAATTGAACAGGAATGACGTTGGTGATTGCCTGAATGCTTTGGGTTTATTTGTCCATTTGGATAAGCCTCTCAGGCATGTGGTGTGATTCTTGGGGCTGCCCTGTGCAGTATCAGGAGTTGGGACTTTGATGATCCTAGTGGGTCCCTTCCAACTCAGAAGATTCTGTGATTCTATTGCTGTTGACCCAGTGCCACACTCCTCACCATCAGCTGACTGCATCATCCTTGTAAGAGTTTTGTCAATTAAGTTTAGAAAACGAGAAGGAAATGCTTTGTTTTGTTTTACTAGGAAATGCAAAGCACTTCTTTTCTAACATTCTTTTGTAACTTTAATTTAACCTATGTTGTTAAGGTCAAACATAACAGCTAGTTTTGTGGTACACATGTAATCCAGTTTCTTCTCAGCTCATAGTTGAGAAGCTATTCTGCAAAAGACCTCTCTTAGCTAATCTATGATATCATCGCTATTTTTTCTCCACATTCTAAAAATGTCTTTCAGAAACGTGATGGTTTAATTCATATTTTATTATCCAAATGTTTATGGGAAGTATTCCTTTTCTAAATGAACTCATGCCAAATAATTTATGTTGTTTCTCATCTCTTCAGAGACTTTCAAATTAGTCATCTTTTTATTATTCACATCATCCAAATTAACTTCACAGTTTTATTGAATCCAGTGATAGGCTCTGGGGGCTATGAAGCTTTTAATGTTCTAAACATTATTTCTAAAACTTTTTACTGTTCTGAATAACATGTTAAAACAACTAAGCAAGATGGAAAAGAAAATTAATATGCTTAACTTGGACAGAAAGTAGGAGTTTATATTTCACTGATCATTAAAAGAAGTTGTTTGCTTTATACACTTATTTATTACTGCCACAAACACATTTGCTAACTAAATCATTCTTGAACTGAGGTGGGATTGTTTGCCTATAAAAATTGATCTCTTCTAAATTCTCAGACCTATGCATTTTATTTTTTAAGTTAGAAAGAGCAAAAGAAAAACTGAATCAGTAAAATAAAACTAAGTTGGTAACTACTATGATGTCAAATTCTTGATGGTAATGATAATTATAGAATTCCAGGTTTCACAGCTCTGCCAGACTACAGCCACATTAATTGTATTTTTTTTTTTGAGGAAGACAATTAAATAGCTGTAGCTTTAACTGGGCATTTACTAAACATTTTCCACTTCTGTGCAGAGAAGGATGATTCCGTGCAAGTCTTGTGCTTTCTTCATGAAAAACTAAAACTATACCAATTCATGATACTTTAATAGATCCATGGGAGAAAAAGTATTAATTAGCACAAAACTTCTAAGGGATTTCAGTGAAACAATTTAATAATACATTAACTTTAGTTTACACATAAGGAAAGGGGACAGTTTACTCTTTTCATATTTTGCTGCTTTCATAGTTCATACATTTTTGAAATAAGGTGTTACTGTACATCCAGTACCTAGCACAAAGGGACATTGACCTTAGTTGGGGCTAGCAATACTGGTTAGTGGTAGCAGCCTTTGTGTCTGTGATTGTTGCTGGGCATGGAAAATGCAAAATGACTCTATAATCCATGAGGCCCCTTCTATGTTAATAAAACATGCAATGGGACAAAGCAAAAAAAAATGACCCCTTTACATTCTTATTTCATGTCAATATTCCAAAATGCAGAAATTAAATATTGTGCAGCTATTTGAAAATTTTTATTAGTTCCTTTAGCATTTTAAAGTATGATATTTGTTGCAAATATCTGGGGATGTAACTTATAAAATTAATAATATTTGAATATTCAAAACAAAACTAAGCAGCAGTATCAAAACAATATCTTGTTTACTCTACTGAAACAAACTCTTTCCACACTGATACAGTATTCTCAGCAGCTGTTTTTTGTCTTGTTTTTTATTTTTTAAATATATTTTTGAATGAAAAGAAACCTTTTTTCAATATCTTTACACTTAACCATATAAATTTCGACTACATTGTAAGTACATGTTGCTATTTTGTGTACATTTAAAAATCTTACATACATCACATAAAATATTCTGATTTTCCACTCTGAGCTTTCTGTTTCCATCTCTAGTCTTGAGTTTTAAAAGTGCTGTTGGGTCCATTTTTCTCTAGGTTATATTTTAACAAATATAATTATATGAGGCATATTCCCACAGCTTTACAAACATTAGATAATGTGTCATTGCATTTTGTTTGTCTAGTGGGTGAATAAAATTTTACAGTTATAATTTGGAAGATTATGCCACAGACAGAAGAAACATCAAACTCACTTAAACAGAAAGTCCCAAGTGTATCAGAAGCTGTGATTTCTGTTTACATCTCTTACCAATAGGCCATCTTGGCTTTGTTATTCTTTTTCTTTAGTAGCAACTGGGCCAGAATTAGTTAACAAAGTAGCAGACAACTAAACATGAAGCCCTTTTTTTATAGTTGGTTGGAATTTGACATTACCCTCAAAGGCATAATTTTTTGCTTGGATTGATGCAAAATCCAGGACTGACTGTGCAATATTTCATTTTAACACTTCACACTCATTAATCAATGTGACATCAACAGCCACTTTGTGTTCCCCAACATGCTGAAGCACTCTTATATTTTACAATAGCATCATTTGGCACTTCTCACACTGTTCAGAAACAAAAGCACTGACAAGCTGCTGCACTGTTGTAAAACATCAGAATGGTTCGTATTTGGAGGCACTCCAGAGGGTAGGGTGAAATGGATTTGAAGCTCTACCAGTTATACTGACAAACAGACCAGGATCTCCCCTGATAAATAGAGGTTAAACTGCAAAAGGCAACGGTTTATCTGAATAATCATCTTAGTCACTTAGTACATTTGAATGTAAAAAGGAATTGTTTGGGTACTTTATGATGTTATCTTGCATGCTGTTTCCAGGGCTTTTGCTTATTTTCTGTAGTAAATACATGCTAGTATAGTATGATTTACTAGTAAAGACATGGTGCAGTTTCTTATTACCCCTTTCATGCTAGGTGGTGCATTTCCATCCTGGAGATCACTCAGAAAAGCAATAGGAAAAAAATCCTCTCTACATATTCAGAAGCACCATGAGGAACCATGCCTGCAATCTGTGCTCAGCTTCTGATTCATACAGATGTGACCTCTAGGGTATGGCAAAGAACTGCCAGCTTTCAAGGAAAACTTCCCCACCCTGTTAAATGAGACTACTTTAGGTTTCTTTACAGGTACATATAACAGAACCTAAAAAGATTTGTGGCACTGCCATGTGTGTGTGGTGACAGCCAGTCCCTCTGTAATGGCAGGCAATGGACTGAGGATACAAAGCCAGAATAAGTTAAGGAAGTTGAATTCTCATCTGCTGTGGTGATACACTTATTATTTACTGCATTTGGCTTTTATAAATAGCACTTTATGAATATCATTGTGGTAGATGTATAGCCAGAACCTTGTCCAATATGACAGGTCTTTATTTCAATAATTTAATTCAATCATTTTATTCTATACCATCTTCAGAAAGATTGTTTATTTCCAACTTGTTAAAAATTGTAAGAATCAACTCTCTGTTTCTCAAATTCTTACAGGTCAAAAATTCAATTTGGGCAGTGATCCAGAACAATTTTTCTTTTTCATTATTAGAGTCATCTGGAAAATGAGCCTGTTGATTTAATATAGTATAGAAAGAAAGAAAAGAAAGAGAGAAAGAGAGAGAGAAAGAGAGAAAAGAAAGAAAGAAAGAAAGAAAGAAAGAAAGAAAGAAAGAAAGAAAGAAAGAAAGAAAGAAAGAAAGAAAGAAAGAAAGAAAGAAAGAAAGAGAAAGAAAGAAAAAGAAAGAAAATAAAGAAAGAAAAAGAAAAGAAAGAATCCACAAAGATGAAATTAATGATGTATGATAAGAATATAATATGCAGTGTTGCCAATACTTCTATTTACAAACACAAGGATGCTCAGGAGTCTGATGGCTAGCTCACATGGAAGAGAATAAAAATTTCAGTTTTCTTTAAGGGCATGCAAGTGTCCTTTGGACCTGTTGCTATAAGGCATTTCTCTAAATGTCTTTCAGGTCTGGAGGAAAAAAGGAGGGTAAAATAATATTCTGTAATTATAAACATGGTGAAATACTTAGTATTTACAGTTTATGGCTTAGAATTTCACAGTAGGATAAGGACATAAATATACATGATTAAAAAATACTTTTGCTCTGAATATGATTTTTCTTTTTTTTCTATTTGCTGATTCTACCTATTAGTATGCTTTTCTCTGAAGAACCTGTTACTGGTCACCTTTAAGAAAGAACAGTAGATCAGATGTATCACTGCCTTGATCTACTGCAACAAATTTTGTATTCCTACTTTAAGTTCAAAAGCCACTTGCGTTTTGTCATCAGAGGGGTTAAAACCTAGCACATTCTTACACAGAAATGCATGTGATATAATTTCAAATGCCATATGTGTTTAAATAGATTTCACACTTTAAGTGCAGTAGAATAACACTCAGAGAGAAACAGGGATTTTTTTTTAAGGATTTCATTTGCAGAGAGGTCTGTTTGTAAGATCCTAATCCAGAAGAGCCTGGAAAGCAGTTTTGCATAGTTAATGTACTGCATGTGAATGCATCTGCTAGTTTTGAAAGACTATATAAATCCTCCAAAGTAAGACTCTGAAATTGCCTAGGTGACAGAATAAATCCATCCTGTACCAAAAAAACTCCTAACACTTTGTCTCCAGCTGCTTAACCTTAGTTACTGCATCATGGTTACTGTGTGCATTCCTGAGTTTATATATTTTTTTTTTCCAGATATGAAGACATCTTGAAGTTATTTTTATTGGCCATCAATTTTCTCACAGGATCAAAATATCCCAAGCTGATTAGGTATTAATGAGAGTTCATTAAGTTTCTGGCTCCAGAATCCTGAACATCTGTAATCTTGTAACTTAACGAATTTTGAGCACCGATTAAATTTTTCTTTGCAATAAAGCTTATTAATAAATGATTGAGAAATGTAATTTTTCACTAACTGTATTATTATTTCTTAGACCTAATGTTGCATTATAAACTGACTCTTCAGAAAAAGGTAAACTGATGCACGTACTTCAGATCTTGCCTTGCATTCTGACATATGGTTCTGCTTAAACATGCCCATGTTTGCAACCTACAGTTGACATTTTTGGCACTCAGAATAGTGTCTTGTAATTATGCTAAGTCTAGAAAGGAGGATTAGCTTTTATAGCAGAATTCATAAAATTAAAAAAAAGTTTTAGTCAAATTTATTGGCTGCAATGAGCCCTCCAGAATGTAGACGTCTGGTCTGGTGGAACTCAATAGATTTCTGTTTGCTGCATGTGCTTGCGCATGCGTACACACACACATACACATACACACACACACACACACACTCCCACACTCCCACACGCACACACACACACACACACACACTCACACACACTCACACACACACTCACACACACACACACACTCACACACACACACACGCGCACACACGCGCGCACACACACACACACAACTCTCACACACACACACTCACACACACACACAAATGACTATTTTGTGAACGCATTTGTGTGCAATAAAATGTTAAGTACATTCACACTTAAAAATCAGCTTTCCCACCTGCAGTGATTATTATCAAACAAGATTCATTTGATACGTTTTGAAAGCCTTTGTCTGCCTCTTTCCTCCCCCATCCCTCTCTGTCTCTCTTAGAGTACACTGTATTGGTTGTATCTGCTGCTTGGCAAAACCAGTTTTTTGAACACTGTCCAGGTTTTTCCATAATTCTCACCCTGGTGCAGAGTTGAAAGTGTGTGAGCTGAACTGTCCTGCAGTATGCTGTGTGTAGAAACCATCACTTATCAGTCATGAAAGGCGCATTCCTGATAGCTGAGTGTTGGTATGAAATTCTGACTTTTATCTCTGCACAAAAAGGGAAAGGTTTCATTTCAGTTAGCAAACACCAGGCACCTATTTCCTTTGCAACAGCCTGCCTCAAAGTCCACTTTAATTCCTGATGATTCCACTGGAAGATCAAGTTCACACACATCTATGAAACAAATCTCCTCATCCTCAAGGATCCTCACCCCTTTTTGAACTCTCTTAGGAATGAAAAAGCCAATAGAAACCGAGCTGCCATGCCTTGTACATTTTGAATACAAACATCTGCAACAAGTCGTGTTCTTGCTATTATGGATTTTTTCTTCTTTCATCAGTTTACTCTTCCAAGTGTCCCTCTTAGATACTGTAAAACAAAAGCAGGATGATTACCTTGAGTTATCATAGCTAAGCATGAAATACCATCTCTCCCTCTGGGAAATAATTAATTCGCTATTTATGACACAGTTTAGAGGAAAAGTTCTAGTTCTTTCAAGGAGTAAAAGCCTTCTTTCATTGCTTGCCTGCATTAGAGTAGACTTTTAAAGAGTGATGATTTCATGTTGTTGTGAGTAGCTGTCACATACAGTCATATTTAACACCAAACAGATGCATGCAACACCCAATCTAGGAACGTCCTCACTCTGGGATCCCCTGTAGCTTGTCAAGCACGGCTGGCATCTCCCAGCTACCCTCTACTTGTGAGCCTCTGCCTTTTCCATGGCCTCTTCCTTTTTGATGGTGTGCACAGGAAGAAAGGCCAACCAGTCTCCTCATTTAGATAATTCATTTAACTGTCTGTAATGAGGTGGGTTTAATCTAGGTCATGGTTTCTAGCTGGAAATGAATGTAAAACATTGAAAAAGTTGAAATAAAACACCTCAAGAAGAGGAATACAAGAAAGAAGTACTACTCCAGTGTCATTCCAGACAGGGGAATCCTATTCTCCTCTGCTGCAATTGTGCAGTATTAGGCAATCATCCTGGGCAGTGTTTTAATATCAGATGGTATTGTTTAGATTACACCTAAATTTAATCTCTAAAATATGTTTGTTCAATCCAATTTAAAGACTTTGTTGCTGTCAGTAATCAAGGAGGAGATACAGACACCTTCCCAAGTGATTTTTTCCCATTTGAAGGTAGATGTTTCAGGAGAGGACAGACAAATAAACTCCTCAGAGATAACTGTTGACACAGGAGAAAGAACATTGTCTCATGCAACTACTTCACGCTACTTGATTAAATTTTAGGTTGCTGAAGTTAAGCAAGTTAATTTCTTCCAAGTCTGTGGATCCTATATCTCTAAAAGTACAGGAAACTAAGCACAGGTCTGTTCAGCCTTGAACTATATCCTGTCACTATGACTATTTTTAACATTAGTTTTGCATTGGAAGCTAATAAATGTTGCCATACCTTTACTCTTAACTGTATACTACATGTGTTGGGTTTTTGTTATTTTTTTTTCTCCCCCTGTAAAACTGCTAAACATATGCTCAACCATCTGGTAAGAAACAATCAAAACCAAACAAACATGTTGTTTGAAAGTTCAAACAGACAATCAGTCACACTTCTTCACGGATTTTATATACAGGCCTGAATAACGACACAATAATGTAGAATGAAACAACAATGTAAAAATTAATTAACATGCTACACTAGGTAGTGTAACGCTCTCATTCAAAATAAAGATAGGGTAAGGGAGAGTTTCTCTTCTCTTCCTGTCCTCTTCTGATTATATTCTAGCTGAACTGTTTTGTTCAGATTATTAGTATTACTAGTCATATATTACCTGTGTCTTCCCTGACTTTCCTTTCTCCACCATCTCCTGATTTTCCATCACACTGGAGCAAGTATCTTAATTTTCAAGGTTCTGTGCTTCCTGGCACCTCCTTATCTTTCATCACTGCCATTGTACCAGCTTCCTTGGTACTCTGTCCTGGGTCTCCTGATAGTCTTTGGTCATTTGGGAAGCTCTCAAACATCTTGCAGTCCTTTACACACTCTTTCTTAGCACAGAAGAATCACTCTATAGATGCCTGCGTAAGCATGAATGTGTCCTCTGAGTCAGCATTTTCTATTCCAAACTTTTATTTAAAAAAATAAAAGAAGTTTGGTGGGCTCCTGTGGGATGTGCCAGGCACTGTGGCCATACAGACAGAAAATCAGCAAAAATAAGGGTAATTAAAACTGTACTAGTTGGTGTCTTCCATTTCTCTACTTATTTCATTAGGAACAAAAGAGATATTAGAGCAGGCAATTCCATCAAACTCTCGCTGGCTCTGCTTCTTCTAGGTTAAGATCCTGGCAAACTCTGGTAGGGTAACATATTTCTATTCAAGTAGTTGCAAAAAAATCAAAATAGTGCTCTTACTTTTCTTTTGAGAAGTTGGGATGTACAATGTTGGGGGTGGTCAGAACTTGAAAAGAACAAGGAAACCAGTACAGGAAGGTGTGTGGTGTGTGCCATATATCCACTGCTGGCTCACAAGAACAGCAGATTTAGTTTAAGGGCATGTAGTAAAAAACCATAGACTTTGAATGAAGAGCATTAAAACTGAAACAGACCCAGGCCTCCTAAAGTCATTAAAGTGCAACATAGCTTTAGGAAGGTTTTATTCCTGTTGCTGAGAATGAAATGTACACCAGTAATTTCACACCCTTCTCTAAATATACAGAGGCCAGATAAATTTTCTCCTAGAGCAATCCCATTCTATAGCATTTGGCCCTCCTGATTTATCAATGTAAGCAAAGTAAATATAAGTAAGGCTCTTACAGGAGGAGATTCACACTCTGTTTCTGCCACTGAGAAATCAGAAAAGCAGACAGAACAAAAGTAGATTTATTTTGGCTCAGTTTGGTTTTTAACACTTTGGCCTTGGAGTTGGTAACCTGCCTATGTTTGAATCCCCATCTCCACCTGGGTGCCTGAATTTTGTTGTCCTTTGATGTTCCCTTGGCATGTGCTGCCTGACCAGGTGCTGGTACTTTAGGTCTGTGTTCTCAATCTATTCCTTCCTTTCAGGCTCATTACTAATCCTCACGTTTTCCATGCCTTTTCTGCCAGCAGGCTGGGGAGGACACAGCAATAGGGCAGCATCTAAGAATACAGCTGTCAAAATGATGTACTAGGTGAAAGGCAAGCATCGACAGTCACAAACTCCCTTCCTCTGCTGTCAGCCAGGATGTTACAGTCTTTCTTGACTAAGGGAGTGTCCATCAACATGTCCATCAACAGAATGGAGTTACAACCTGAGAAAATCTCTGCTGGAGACCAGAAGGGGTAGAACAAAGTCTGTGCTGTTGTGATTTCCTGTTTGTCACTGGCTGCTCATATCAGAGTGAATTTGTCTTACACGAGTGCCGCAAATCTCTTTGTGTAACTACAAGCTAGGTAGAAACTGGTGGTGGTCTTAATCTTTCACAAGCTGTGGCTCTGTCTCAGTTTACCCAGAATGGGCTCTATGTGTGTGTAGACCAGGGAGCTGGTTAGATATAGCCCAGCACAGCAGGCCAGGGTGGGTAACTAGTCAGTTTCTGGAGTCCAAGACCCAAAGTAAGCTGCTGAAAATTCACTGTAATAAGGTATTTTTATTCTTCACCAGAGCTTTACAAAGAGATATGACCATGATAAAGCTCAGTACCATGATTTCTACCAATCATTTCCTGGTGTGTACCAAGAATTTTCTTTTCTCCACTTTTCACCTATGAAAATCATGTTAAAGAGATACCATTCATCTCTGAATTCAATTTTCACATTAGCAAGTATTTTATTTGGTGTTTTTCAGGTTTGGGGTTTTTTTTAAGTTGAAGATTATTGCCAGTATACCTAACAACTTCTTTAAGCAAAAAAATAAAAAGCCCAAAGCTCTGTAATCCAGCAGCTTGCAAAACAACTGCAACATGATTTAAAGTAGCCTGGTCTTGCAACTAGCATGAGATTAATTTAAACATTATTTATTTATTAACTTTTCTGATTTACTTACCATGATTTGCATATAATCTAATATTATGGAAACTCTTTGAAACAACAGTGGAATTCTTTCTTTATCTAGACGTATGGTCCCTCCTCCAAAGTGCTTATCTAAGAAGTAGACACTGAATACCTCGCAGATACTAATGACTTTCTCTCCTCACAACCTCCCTGATAGAGAGTTATTGCTTGATTTACCTGTGGGAAAATAAGATTAAATAATTGGCTCCATGTCAAGAGGAAGCCTGTGGCTGAGATGGGACTAGCACCCAGATATCCTGAGTCACAGACCAGTGTATTAACCACAAGCCAGCTTTGTTGCTGTCAGACTTTTCTTGGTAGCAAGCCCACATTTCTGGAATGTATTCCCTGCAGATATGCAATTAAGTATGTACTTGGCTACTTTTAAAAGAGCTGCAAGTCCCACCTCTCTACCCAGCCCTTCCACTTTCTAAATCCCCACATCTTAGTTTACTAGTAAAGCTACAGGTGGCCGAGAGGCCAGTCTGGATCTATTTTTATGGTGGCTATGTCTTACTGTAGACCTGAAAAGAAACTAATTTTTACAAACAAATAAGTTGAATTGAAAGAAATGAATTTTGATGTCAGAGGATCCTGTCATTATTTTAAGTGTCAGCCTGTGGTGGGTGTTGACCAGATGCAGGATCAGGAGCCCATCTGAACTCACACAGAACATGTCAGTGTCTAATAAGCAGCTTCTATCAGTTTAAAAAGAAATATATCCTTGTATTTTCATAGGTGTCAAAGTAACGGTCATGATAACTTTACTTAATTTTTAGACGATTTTTATTCATGGAGGATCATTTTTTGCATTATTTTGATATTTGATGATACGTTAATCCCCTGGAGATAGGAATATTCACAAGATTGAATTCCTGCTCATCATAATCTGTTTGGTTTTTATGAGAGAATAAAATAATTTGTTAAATCAAATGTGTATGCCCCTGTAAGATCTAAAGTGTTAATTTTTACTTCTGTGCACAAGGAACTAAATATACTCCTGCAGTTGTTGTCCAATCAAGTCTTCCTATCTGCATGGAAAATAATAGCATCTTGAAGAGAATATAAATTGCTACTAAACCCTTTTAGACATGGAAGGTAATGTAATAGCTTTTGAATAATTGTTGTTCAAAATATCTGAGACTAGTTGTCACACTACTCAGAAAACATCAGCATGCCAATCTAAGCAACATTTGGTTCTAACCAACCGCATTCTTTATATTCTCTCTACTTTAAAAAAAAAATTTTCATCCATAATTCACAAAATTAAATATAGAGTCTGAATAGTTTTATTCTAACTTATATTGATAAAGATAAATAATTTTTGGGATCTGCCAGACCCTTCAGGCATCTTTACCCCAAGTACTTTTCTCAAGTACCCAATTTTATAGACAGCACCAAAGATAAAACTTCATTAAAAAAGACAAGTGTATACATGCTTATTGCAGGCCTCCTGTAGGCACTGCTGTATTTGTAAGCAAACATGTGCATGCATACAACTTACTCACAGCACATCTGCCTTCTGCAAAGATCACATAGAAGAAAATATATTTAGCAAGTAATGAGTAGCCTTCCTCTGCAGCTAACATAGCAGCTTCCATCTGTGGTGAATTAGAGGTTATTCCAAGAAAAGATCCTTTTTGTCAGAAGAAATTAGTTTGGTGTGCTGTAAAATCAAAACCAGAATGAGATGTGATCGTTGCTGAGTGGCTGGGTCACTCCTAATGTTGCCTTGATTCCTATAAACATGAAAAGGAACTTTGAAAAAAGAGACATAACAGCTCTATGCAACTGTGCTGCTTTCACTGTCATAAGCTGATATTTATCAGACTTAGCCCAAGACAGCCTAACCCAGGTCAAGGGATGCTGGAAGGGCACAGTCAAGTCTGCCGGTTCCACTCCTGCAGTGAACAGGCCCAATATTTGTGTGACAGTGAAGTTCTGGACCCAGGGAAGCCAGTAGCCAGAATGCTGTTTTGCAGTGTCAAAATACAATAAATTTTGGGACACTAAAGTTTTACATGAAATGCCTGTTTTTAAAATCTGCCTTTAGATATTGTAGCCAATAATATTGGTAGATCTTTAGCACAAACTATGTAACACTACTTAGGTTAAATTTCTGTGATTCTGTATATATACATCATTTGCCCAATGGCCACTTGTTCTGTAGTACTGAATCAAAAAGCGTTTAGATAACATAAAATATGAACATTGTTAGCATTACTCATATCCACAGCTGATGTAATGTACAGTTACAGCACTTACCATAGATTCCAGTTTTAGCCATTTTGAAAATATGTTGCCTGCTTTTACCAGGGCAGAAAGATCTGGCTGAGCTTACAAGACAGCCCAGGAAGAGTTTCCTGAGAAGCAGTCCTTCTACAGTCCCTTCAGGCATTCTTTAGGCCCTGTGCTTACCCCACAAGCCTAATGCCTTTCTTCTCTCTCTTTGTCTAAGAATTTGCAAAATCCCTCAGTGGAGCTTGAGTTCTTATTTTGATCCCCGTAACCCTATGTGGGGCAGCTGAGAGCTGCATTGAGTGTGCCTGTGAATGTGAAAGTCTACAGAAAATATTTTTGCTAAAATATTAAATTAAACTGTGAGAGAAACAGAGTTCATTATTAACATGAAGTGCAGTGTTCATCTACAATTCAAAAAGATTTCCATGAAGAGAGCAGCTGCAAGCTCAGGTCCACTGAGAATATCAAATTGAAATATTTTAAATGGAAGAGATGCATTACATAGTATAAAGAGAAGGATTGTCACAAAGGAAGGGGTATGGACTTGTCGTTAAAACTGGACTTATTCTGGGAGCTGTGTTGAACACTGATCCCTGACACAGAAATTTGGTGAGACCTTGTCCATGTCACTCTGTCTCCCTGTTCACCATTTTTTCATGTGCAATGAGAGCATCTCCCCCACCCTTTCTGGCACATCAGCTGTTTAGAGGAAGACATAGTCCTACAAGTATCATTGGTTTTTGGTTTTTTGATATTTTCTTTTCCAAATTGAAACAAAAATAACAATTAAAATATGAATAGTTAAAATGAAATTGAAATTTTGAATTTTGCTATTAAAATACAGATTTCCTCTTTCCCTATTTTTTTAATGAAATTACAGAGTTAGTTGGATGGTTTCTCTCTTATGGGACTTTGTAAGTCTACAGGTTAGGCCCAATAAAAATTTAAGAGGGAAGGGGAAAGGAAGAGATGATAAAACTGTAGTTTAAATATATTTGCTAATGTATTTAAACTACATTTCATCATGTTAAAATCCTGTGGGGTTGCTAATAGCATATTTGCACATGAGAGGAAAATTTTATGGATTAATTTGGACAGTGGTTTGAAAATGCAAAACACATTAGGTAGTGGGGTTTTCAAATATAGTTGGTGGTGGTGGCGGTTTTTGGTGGTTTGGATTTTGTTGGGTTTTTGTTTTGTTTTGTTTGCTTGGATTGTTTTGTTTTGTTTTGTTTTGGGGTGGGGGTTTTTTGGTTTTTTTTTTTTGTTGTTGTTGGGGTTTTTTTGGAATGCATTGCCTGAGCTTCTTGGGGGAGTATTAGCCTTCCTAAAGGTGAAGGGAACCATAATATCACTTTGAATATGACACAAGAATGAAGGTGAATGTTGAACTCATCCTTAGCAGTTGGTTCAGCAAGCTCTCTGCAACAATGCCTCACAGTGCAACCAGAAGTACAGCCAAGGTGCGATAAATATCCTTTGGATAGCTTTCACTGGCTTGTCTGGCTGTGGACTACAGTGAGGCCAGAATGTGGGCTTCTGAGCCATGTTCAGAATCCCAAAGGACCTTCAAAATCCCATAGAAAAAAAATCTTGTTGCTACTGCTATATTAGTGGCTGCAATAAATCTACTTCTAGTGAACTTACATATGACAAATTTACACCTTTGTCATGTAAATACACTGCATTCATTTGACATTTCACCTGAACAGGATATTTTACTCCCAGGTAAACCTTACATCACTCTTGGTGAGTTGCCCAGTCCTGTCCCTTTAAAGCCAGAAAGAAATAAAAAAAATTAAAAAGTATTTTACAAAACACTTTACTTCCAGAAGATCAGCATAAGCATGTGGTGAACTTTAAACATGAGCTTGAGTTTCCAGCATGTGTTTAAAATTAAGGGCTTTACCCAGCTGTAATGACGTGAGTCAGGAAGGAGAAACCTGGCCTTGAGTAAACAAGTTAGGTTATGTTCCAGCATGATGTCAGGAGGGATAGAGTTAAAATCTGCATGTGAAAGCAGCCAGCAACCAAGTACAAGATATGCCTTAAAGGTGTCAGGTCAGCATTTGGGATTTCAAGTTCTGATGTGGTTTCCCACACCCTACACTGCCAAGCACCACTTTTTTTTTAATGGGAAAAACCTAGCCAGAGATCTTTCCTAGACTATTATAGAACTTGAAAAAGATGTTTGCTAAATATGTATGTATACATATAATTCTAAATATATAACCATAACCCTAACTATACATATCATTGGCAAAGATATACACAGATATATAAGTCTGTACCAGAAATGGTAAAAAACCTTCTAGTGCCTGAGTCAGCATCTAATTTATCAGCAGGAAACTATTTGTGAAGCCGGGAACTACCAGAAATGAACCTGAGGTTTCTGAAAGCATGTATGTCTAAGGGCTTGTTATCAGGTGTTAGAAAGCATCCAGAAATTACCTCATTTGGCATCTTGCATTTAACCATGAGTTCAGAAACTTCTCCTCACAGTAGTCCAAGGAACTGCCCCTTGTCAGAAAACAAGTAACCACTTATGGTACAATCAAGCATAACAAGAAATTTAAAATATAATAATAGCATTTAAGTCCAAATTCTACCGATTTATGTTCCACATAACCCTAAAACTTATCCTGTGGTTGAAGGAATTGAGTGTTGCTCCAGGTATGCCACATATTTCTAGTGTGACCGGGAGCAGACAGGTATTCCTCTGCTTCCTACATCGAAATAGTGGGGAAATCAGTAATCATCTCACACATAATCTATCTGTGTAGGGACTGCCTTCTCCTATTGTAGCATGTGATGTAATGAGACCTTAATCAAAACAAAGGATTCTAACCTCTGTTGTAACATACTAAAATACTGTGTTCTAAAACTGAATCTTCCCTGTTACAGGAAGTCTGTCACTTTGCAATTTCTTTCTGAATTCTGAGCAGTGACAAGAAATCAAAGGGCATAGATTTCTTACCAAAGAAGTGTTCTCTAAGTTTCAGATTAGATGTATTTGTAATAAAAATCATCAGAAATTTTGAAATAATATTCCAAACTCTCTTTTTATAGTCCAAATAGATTAGCTGAAGTAGAGAAAGGTCATTCTAAATCAAGGTTAGAAAAAAAAAAAACCAACCAAAAAACCAAAGAGCTTCCTTATGAAATTTTGTTTTGAAATATTGGCAAGATTTTATTTTCACTCTCCTCATCAGAAAATATGAACTTTTTGCCCACAGATACATTTGTCTCCAGGGGAAAAAACAAATGGAAATGTTCTAATGGGAAAAAAATGTTCATGAGTTCATTCAGGACAATGCTAATATAGCAAATCTGTAGTTCCATAATGCATAAAATTATATAAAGCATGACTCCAAAAGTCATTGTAATTTGGCAGTTTTAGAAAATCAAATAACATTCTAGTAAGTATATGAAAATATTTCTCTTTGCTCAACTTTATCTAATCCTTTGGAGTGTGATTTATTCATAATCTTTGAGAATACTTTTCTTAACTCTCTTTTCTGTTCTTTTCTATTGGTACTCAAAGTGGCTGAACACCCATAACGTGCACCCTCTTCACTGACATGGAAGAATTCCTAGAAATCTTGTTACTAATAGAAAGCTTGCATATGGAACTGGATGTTGGTCACTGAAGCTAGAGTTCCACCCATCCATCCATCCATCCATCCATCCATCCATCCATCCATCCATCCATCCATCCATCCATCCCACCTAGCTTTAAGTTGTAAAAGTGATATATCTAGTCAGAATTACTCATTGAGGCTCCATCGATAATTAATGAGGAGACATAGGTGCTTACAAAGGGGTATTTGTCCCATTCAAAGACACAGGTCAAAGACAGATGGGATAAACTATGCTCTAGTGATGCTGGTCTCCTTTGACCACAAAGCATGAAATTAGATGTCTAATTTCCACACAGTTAAAATTAGGGTGGATAAAAGTCTTCTTTGGTCCCTAGTCTGTGTAAACACAAAATGTAAACCTTGACAGAAAGAAAGTAAGAAGAGGCTATGCACCACAGGATTCCTGTGGGACGTGTTTTCTGTGGCAAATTTCTACCAATAATGTCTGATTTTTCTGCACTTATTACATCAGTATGTTTAGCATCTGTTGAAGAGACTGTGTCTCAGGAACCCAGGAAAGAGGTGCACGTGGCTGCTACTGGGAAGGCAAATGATGATGTTCTTTATGTCACTTGTTACTGTACTACATGGCTTCTGCCATTCAAAAATTCTGCCCTTCAATATTTCTCCAACTTTGGTAGCAGCTGACAGCATTTTTGCTCCTTATCTACTGGTTTGATGGATTCTTTGAAAACAAACCCATAGAAATTCACTGACAGTTTTGCAAGATCCATATATTCTGTCTCTATTTATTGTAAACAGCTGGAGTGAAACACTTCCAATAAACATGGATTTCTATATAGCAGTGGTAACAAAGCACAAAGAGAGTGATTTTCTCTTAATGCTGAACAACTGATGTTCTTCCTACTTCAGAAAATAATATTCTTTATAAGCACTAATTAAGTCTTTCCAAATTAGCTTGGGAGTCAGCCTTACAAATTCCATTCCTTTTGCTATTTTTTTTTAAGAGCATGCCAGGAAAGATCTCATATTTGCTATTCTCTTATCCATTCCTCCTATCTCCATTGTGAGCAACCACTTAGGGGATTCACTTCATCAGATTCCACTTCAATCATAAGCGGAGATACTGGTAATTTGCTGCACATGCTCAGAATGAATCCATCTCTCCAGGAAGATCTTTCATGTGGCTTTTTCTCAATCAGCTTTCAGATTGATATACAAAATGTCACAAGACTTTAGTCTTAAGTGCTTTTTGTCAAGAGGAGAAATGAGTCTTTCATCAGTTTTGGATATGTCATGTTCAAGTTTTAGTGACCATTTTTTCCTGTAACAAGGAAAGTAAAAAGGCTTTCTCCCTGTGTTTATTTCTATTATTCTTTTTCATTTTTATACTGTTGTTCAAATTAGTATTATCTGATTGCTTTCTATTTCCAACTTATTAAAAGTAATCGAGCTCCTAAGGGATATCCATAGTTTGTCTGTTCTCAGGGTGAAATATGTATTTTGAATAAACTTTCAGAATTTTAATTTTCCTGTTTCCTTAAACTGAGTTAGATTTTGAATTTGAGTGGGGGGAAAAAGAGGTAACTTTGCATTTTTATTGTATTACAGAATGAACTAAAAAGTTAGACAAAAATATTTTGACTTCTAGGTAAAGCAGAGATACAAGGCTTTAAAGTCAAAGTATTTTGACTATTTTTCTTTGGTTTTAATCAGATCCCTCCCCTTTTCTAGATAATGTTTCCTCAAGCTTTGAATGCCTGTTGTCATACCCAAAATCTTTATCCCTGGAAAGCATCTTATCCAGGTTTATAACCACTTTTATACCCATTACAGCTAATTCTATTCAGATTTTTTTATAATATGTTATCTATTTGCTAGTGCAGGAGGCACCACAGGGAGTAGAAGGAAAAGTGAGAAAGGAGGGAAGGGGCTTTACTTCTCCTCATCCTCCCTCTCTCTGTGCATCAGCATTATCCTCAGGTTTCTCTCTCCTATTCTTTTCAATATCATGCTCAAGCCGTAAAATTCCTTGGGGACTTTCTCCTTCTGTACTCTTCTGTTCTCTTTTAAATATTCCATCCCTGATCTTTGGTTAGGGCTTCTTCATCCTCTGCTGAAATAATTGCCAGAGCTAAAATGGGTCCTGCAGGGCTTCTTAGCAGTGATTGCTGCCTCTGAGCAATAGATAGAGCAGAAAGGAGTTTAAGCCATAAGTTCTTACCATCTTTCCTATGTGGCTGAGAAATTAGTGAAAAAGAGTTTAGATTTTCTTCAGTCATGGGATATTTGGGACAGACAGAAGAGTAAATGACAGAGTGAAAGTGGTAAATTAATGGGAAATACACTAAATAAAATGGTGACAATTAATCAAAGTTTAAAAAAATGAATAGAATAAAAATATAATAGTGACATATACAGCACTGAAAGTGACTATGCTTTGTAGTCAATGGATAACTGTTTTACTGGCTAAGAACATGGACCTCTGCATCTGCAACAAATGATGAGTCAGGAATTTGGCTTACATAGAGAGAAGGCTCCATGGAAGACAAGGAAAATGTCAGTGATGAACTTCCCAGACTTCTGCAAGGGTTGTGAGTAAAATGGAAAAGGCTGCTTGCCTCCACCTACCACAAACCCACTGCCATCTTGGACACCATCCTCCTTCCACTTAATGGTTATTCCACTTCCAGAAACAGGTGTTATTACCATTTTGCAGGTATCTGCACCTCTGACAGTGAGATATTTGGTTTGAAGGTGACTTTCTTTTCTTTTAACTGCTATTACTAACTGTAAAGCAACCATAGGAAAATATAAAAAAAAGGCAGTAACCTTCTTTAACCTATAGAAGCCTGTTTGAAAAGCATGTGTATGTCGGCACTGATCTCTGACACATATCATAAGAGCAGGCTGTTGGAAGGTTGTTTCAATAACAGAAGGCTTGAGGAAGCAGAGATATCCGTCTCCTTTCTCTGTTCCTCTTAGGGTTTTCCCCAGCATCTGGCCATTGAAATACAGCTCATAAAATTGAGGGTGTTTATATTCCCAAATATTTTGGAATACCAGGGTGTAATGACAGAGTAGCAAATAAATTGACATGTGCATTACTTGCTACAGCAGCTGCCACTACTTCCAGCTTCTTCCAAAGGGGAGACAAATTTATTAAGGCAGAGATAAAATTAAGACTTTATATTGCTTAGTGTTAAAATGAACATGCTAAGGTAAAATTAGCTTGTAAGTTAGTTGCTAGAAGGATGAAATCAGTCCCTCAAAAGTCAAAAACTCACAACTGGAGTTTTACTGTGAAGCAGTCAGATTCATAGGAATAAAATAAAAAAAGAAAAAACATAGACATTTTATTAAGTTCACAAAAAACCTAATTTGTTGAGGTTTTTTATAGCGCTACACTTCTATGTCTCTTTACACTTATTGTGGCTATAGTGGATGTCTAAAATAAGATGATAAATCAAAATGGTTGAATTGTATCACCAAATACCTTCACTAAGTTGTAAAAGGTGGTATGTTTGCTTAAGGGTGATTTCTTTTCTTTTCTTTTTTTTTTTTAAATTTTGGCAATGTTTATCTGGAAATAGTTGAAGCTAAAAATTCCTTCTAATTCTAAAATAAGAATTTCCACATGGATTTTATCAGTCTAATTAAACTGGCATAATTTCCAGTTACATGGAAAAGTTGTGTAGTGTGCTTACTTTTCCATGTATGCAAGTCTGTAAGATCCAGAACATGTTGGAAAACTTTTCAGAGGAAATGGCTCTATCTGACAAAATAAATTCTGCAGATGTCTTTTACCAAGTAGTCACCAACCCAGGCTGTAGCTTTAATATGGATTAAATTAATTAAATTATGTGGGGTAAAATTCATCTCAATTATCTGTTATCAATTAAAAGTTAGATGTCTAGCCTACCTAGTTGTTTTAAGTGCACTCTCTAGTCAATGAAATAAGATGGGCACTATTCCAGATGGTGACTCATCCTGCTATTTTGGGGCACCTGCTTTAGAATAAGCTGAAAGAACCTCTGAATGTGGATTTCTCCTGCAACTACAGATAGAACTTGTTTGCAGGTCTTGAATATATACCTGAGTTTGAAGGGACCAAACATGAGCAGGAAAACTGCTACTTTAGTTTGCAATTTAGCTCAGATAGCTAAATAGGTAGATGGATCATCCTAAGAAACATAAACTTTATCTATTATATCTAATGCACGCACAAAAAATACAATAATTAATTAAATTACTATATTCCAAAGAACTGAGACAGTAACATCTCAAAGTTTGTTGTTTTTCCTAGAAAACAGACTGAAGATACACTGTATAGCCGTATTCTTCCATATTTTAGGTATTTAGAACTTCAAAGCACTGTTTTCAGATTCTGTAGGATTACATTCTTAAAGGACAACAGACTTGCTGAAGTTTATCTTTGGCTTTTCCATTTATGAGCTACAACAGAGAAGAAAAATCACAGAAGAGAAAAATTCCCCTTCAACACTTGCTTTACATTTTCAGAAATTACAGCTTTGATGTGATCTATGCCACTCAAGGACTTGTAAATGATGTGGAAAAGACAGCACATAGGGAGCTAATAAAACTGTAAATTATAAAAACTGACTTGGAATGGTCAAACATAAAGCTGATTGTAAACAGTTGCAGTTAAATAAAACAAAGCAAATAACAAAACAAGTTGGTTAAATAACAAAATAGCAAATGAATAAATGCATGTATATGGGAGAAGGGAATAACCCCACACAGAAGTGCAAGTGCTGTAAATTAGCCTGGGACATGGATGCACAAACTCCTGAAAGCATTGACTTGGTATTCAGTTGGAACCAAAGGGCAGATACAGACTTGACCATCACTGCTTTGCCAATGTCTCACACACTACACATTTCAAGTCATTCCCTTTCAAAAATATATTGGAGCAGTTGCCAGATATCGGGGAAGGCCAGAAGGTATAGAAAAGAGGTGACTAGAACACATAGCTAAATAAAATTCTGAAGATATGAAGAATGTGACTGGAGAACAGTGGTAAAAGAAACTAAGGGGTTACCAGGTGGCAGGTTGAAAACAAAAGAAAGAAAAGCAAATGCTTTATGGAACTCACCATGGCATGATGTTGCAGGGTTCAAAAGTACAAACAGAGGGGGAAAAGGCAAGAAAATGTCATGGAAGACAGTTCTTGCACAGTCTTTTAAAATCAAGGGCTAGATATAGTTTCTATTTCAAAAGTTTGTGAACATGCTGACTCTCAAAATCTAATGCATTAAGAATCAGCCTACATCTCCTCTTTTTAAAATGCTCTTTCTTTTAGGCTTCTATACAGAGCATATTGGGTTAATCATACCTTTCCCTGACCTGTGTTGCAGTTCTTAACAGCTCACACATTCTTGCAAGTTGTATAAATACAAACCTCTCCTTCTGCAGGTCATTAGACATAGCTGATTTATATGGCTGCATACAGATTCATTGAAACAACCAGTTTTAGACCATATTGAGTAGTATTACACAGCACTTTGTGAATTTCTAAACCAAAGGTCTGCAGTAGTGGTATTCTTTCCCTGGTGGCATTCCTACAAGTGCAAGGAGGATCCTAGAGAAGATCCAAAGAAAAGAAAGGTCCTCTTTTACAGATATGTCTCCATTAAAAACTTCAGCTCATCTTAAACCATTTCTTTCTCACACAGAAGTAGTAATTAACCTATTTTTATGGGGTTTTTTAGCGTAAATGTCATGCACTACATCACATTTGTAACTTTTAGAAACTTCATCTGTCATTCTTGGGCAAAATCTGTAGATACCACATGGGGAAAAATAACTTTCAGCACTTATATTTTTTTTCTCTTGTTGTAAGGGGTTATTCTGAGTCAATACAGCACAAACACAAGTACACACTCTCAGTGGTTCTAAAGAGTAGGCTATAGGCTATTGCTACTCTCTGTTGTATTATGAATTCTTGAGCAAGGGTTATTGCAGTTCTGAGTCTGATGTAGGACCTATGTGCAGAATATCTTATCACCTTTTAATGCAAATTACTTCATGTTTCTTACTGCTACTGGTATTTGTCAGGGGTATTCCTAGCACTAGGACCTGTACAGGCCTAGAGGAAAGTCGGTCAATCCTTAAGGTAGAAAATATAGTTCAATGTCAGTGTTATCAAAACCAAATAAATTTTTATGGAAAGGTGAATTTTTGTGGAAGATTGCGATCTCTTCAGCAAGCTTGCAGCCAAACATGCAGTAGGGGTTTTTGTCAGATTTATACTCAGTTTGAATACTTTGGTATATTCAGTAAGAGCATTATACAAAAATAGTGCTCTTCTAATGGGTTCAAAATCTTCAGGGCAAAGTTGCATTATGTCTAGAGCTACATTTTACATGGGCTGCATCATACCAAAGAAGTCAAACAGAATTATATACTGGTATTTCATTTAAATGTTAAGAAATCCTTTAGGCTAACTATGTAAACACAGGACTCTGTTGATGTAGTTTTCATATGTACACAGAATTCAAGTATAAACATCTTCCTTCAAATACAGGGGCTGTACATGACAAATATGTTCTGGATTTTTGTTATCAAGTTATTGACTTCTGAAAAAGTTCGACATTAGCACACTGTATATCTATGCATGTAATACAGGAATTACTTGCAAAAGGGCTGCAAGCAGGACCCTGGCAACTACAGGCCTGTCAGCCTGACCTCTGTGCCTGGCAGGGTTATGGAGCAGTTCATCCTGAGTGCAATCACACAGCACCTTCAGGGTGGACAAGGGATTAGACCCAGCCAGCATGGGTTTAGGAGGGGCAGGTCCTGTCTGACCAACCTGATCTCTTTCTACGATCAGGTGACCCACCTGGTGGATGAGGGGAAGGCTGTGGATGTGGTCTATCTGGACTTCAGCAAGGCCTTTGATACTGTCTCCCATAATATACTCCTGAAAAAGCTGGTAGCCCATGGCTTAGACAAGTGTAGCCTCTCCTGGATTAAGAGCTGGCTGGAGGGTCGGGCCCAGAGAGTGCTGGTGAACGGAGCTGCATCCAGCTGGCGGCCAGTCACCAGTGGTGTTCCCCAGGGGTCTGTGTTGGGTCCAGTCCTGTTTAACATCTTTATTGATGATTTAGATGAGGGGATTGAGTCCATCATCAGCAAATTTGCTGATGACACCAAGTTGGGAGGGAGTGTCGACCTGCTGGAAGGCAGGAGGGCTCTGCAGAGGGATCTGGATAGACTTGAGAGATGGGCTGATTCCAATGGGATGAAGTTCAACAAGGCCAAGTGCCGGGTCCTGCACTTTGGCCACAACAACCCCCTGCAGCGCTACAGGCTGGGCACAGAGTGGCTGGAGAGCAGCCAGGCAGAAAAGGACCTTGGAGTACTAATTGACAGGAAGCTCAACATGAGTCAACAGTGTGCCCAGGTGGCCAAGAAGGCCAATGGGATCCTGTCCTGTATCAAAAATAGCGTGGCCAGCAGGACCAGGGAAGTGATCCTTCCCCTGTACTCTGCATTGGTGAGGCCACACCTTGAGTACTGTGTTCAGTTCTGGGCCCCTCAGTTCAGAAAGGATATTGAGATGCTGGAGCGGGTCCAGAGAAGAGCAACAAGGCTGGTGAAGGGACTGGAGCACAAGTCCTATGGGGAGAGGCTGAGGGAGCTGGGGTTGTTTAGCCTGGAGAAGAGGAGGCTCAGAGGTGACCTCATCACTGTCTATAACTACCTGAAGGGAAGTTATAGCCAGGTGGGGGCTGGTCTCTTCTCCCAGGCACTCAGCAATAGAACAAGGGGGCATGGGCTTAAGCTCTGCCAGGGGAAATTTAAGTTGGATATCAGAAAAAAATTTTTTACAGAGAGAGTAATCAGGCATTGGAATGGGCTGCCCGGAGAGGTGGTGGATTCACCATCCCTAGAGATCTTTAAATGCAGATTGGACGTGGCGCTGGGTGCCATGATCTAGTAAATGAGCTAGAGTTGGACCAAGGGTTGGACTCGATGATCTTGGAGGTCTTTTCCAACCCAATCGATTCTATGATTCTATGATTCTATGATATATTAGTAAAGGCATATGTGTGCATAAAAATGTCTATATCTACCCATAAGCAATGATTCCAAGGTTAGACCTGTCTTTTTAGAGATTTGGAAGGAAGGGAGGAAGGGAGGGTGGAAGGGTGGGAGGGTGGAAGGTTGGAAGGGAGGAAGGGAGGGAGGAAGGAAGGAAGGGAGGGAGGGAGGGAGGGAGGAAGGGAGGGAGGGAGGAAGGAAGGAAGGAAGGAAGGAAGGAAGGAAGGAAGGAAGGAAGGAAGGAAGGAAGGAAGGAAGGAAGGAAGGAAGGAAGGAAGGAAGGAAGGAAGGAAGGAAGGAAGGAAGGAAGGAAGGAAGGAAGGGAGGGAGGGAGGGAGGGAGGGAGGGAGGGAGGGAGGGAGGGAGGGAGGGAGGGAGGGAGGAGAGCAAAATTTTCTGCATTGAGTTTGCTTTCCTAAGATTTGTAAATTCTTCTAATTTGCAGTAACCTGGGAATACAAGTTAGGGATATGAATAAGGCTTCAGGTCCACAGTTTAGAAATAGTTGGATAAGACCTGAAAGATGATATTTATACTATGGAATCTAGAATGAGACAGGGGAAAAAAGCTTTCCACCAGAATAATTTTCAGAGGCAGATTTTCAGAAGGTGAAAACAGGCACCTGGTGAAAAAATTTCATCTCCCTGCCTTAGTGGAGGCTGATCAGGTGCTGTAGCCAAGAAAATGTACAGCCTTTCCACCCAGGCTAAGGCCAGGTCTTCATGGAGTTCTCCACAGTTCCCCCTTCCTAAGACTCTGATACTCCAAAGTATCTGCAGGTCACTGGCTTGGTTCTTGTAGTTACTTCAAGAATTGGAGCCATGTCTTTTATCACATCTGGTAGATAAGGAGCCCTCCCTCCTTTATGGCTGAGGCTGGAGCTTTGGTCAGCCTAATACGTTTGCACACAGTACTTTTGCTTGCATTGGCAATCAGTTTATTCTGCCTCCACTAAGTACTTCCCTTAGTTTATTTACGTGAATAAGGATATAATCCTGCTGTATCACATATATATCTCTTCTGATAACAAATCATTTCTATTTAAGGGGGTAAAAACCACACAAGAGCTAGTGTGAATGTATTGATCTATACCCACATCTATCTTGACAGCTATTTATCTCCACATACAGTAGTGCACATGCTTAAATATTTATATTTTATATATATATATTTATATACACATATATATAAATATAGTCATGCATATGTGTGAGTACATACAAATAAGTTCCAGGTACCTAGTGTTATTGCAGTGCATAAGGACAATACACAATTTTTCAAAATCTCATAATGTCATCTCAAAATGAAGTTTCCTTCCCACCCAAAAAGACAACTCTTTTACTATGGTCAAGACAATTTATTAAGAGCTATTCCAATTCAAGACTGGCTTATTCAAGAAAAGGTTGGAATGACAGTATTCATCAAAAAGAGTGGAACATCCCTTATTCAGACTTTTCCAAAAAGCCAGTGCAATGCACAGTAAAATTTCAGTCTAGAAAATGAAATTAATTAAAAATGTCAAAAATATATTGGTGGCTGGGGTAACCATAGTACCTACTCCAGCCTGAACTATAATTATTATTTATGTAGGATATTGTAAAACATCTAAGCATTTGCTACAGATACAGACTAAAGGTACTACTGAAATGCAGCCAAGTCTGTAGTGGAACATAGCACCTGCTGTAACAGTGTGTTGTACAATGTTCCATGGAGATGTGTTTGTGGAGGATGCATATGTACATATGCACATATACACACATATGCACAAGTTAATGTTGTTATTAATATTGTATTCACATTTTCTATATGTATGCAGCATAATTAGAATTGAAAGTCCCAATTACACTGAAGTGAAAGTCTGCTTATTAATTGACAATAGGCCTCAGCTAAGTAGCAACAAAAGAAGTGCTTTGTTTGGCAACCTTTGTTTAAAAGGTCTTTTGAAAACTCTGTAAGAATACTATGAATAGAGATTTAGCAAACCTTTAATCCTCTTCAGGTCACATATGTGCTAAAGTGAATAATACTGTGAGGTCTTTTTCACCTTTTGAGTTCTTTTAAGCCAGTAACCTAATTTGAAATAAGATAAATAAAAGGCCTAAGAAAGCTTGAAAAACTCTAACTTGTACACTACCGTCTTATTTATTCTGCTGGAGTAAGCCAAAAGATGTATTTCTTGTTGGAGAGATGTATAAACACTCAATATTTATAATTCCATTCATAATTTGCTCAGTCCCTGACAGTTATTTCCCTTTTATTCACTTCAAATGCACTGAGAACCTTAGAACACTTTTTTTCATTTAATGCTCCTGTTCTTTTGTGAGTATCAGTGTGAAAATCTTTCCTTTCGTGCTACAGTCCCTTTTTCCTATTCAACACTAGACTGCACACGATAATTAAACCTTGGGGCCTTGGAGATTTTGGACTAAAGCTGAAAGAAATGCAGTAGTGAGGCCTCTTCTCCCTCAGTCTTCCACCACTTGCTGTGGGGATTTTCTTTAGTTACACATGGCTTCACCGGTAAACAACCTTGAAAAAAAAAATCATGGGCAAGAATTGAATTAACATCTTAGTGTTTCTTATAATGAACGAGTTTACTTAATTAGATGATAGCAAAAAATATGTTCTAAAACATGACAGGGCACAGACTGAAGGCTCTGTTTAGGCAAACACCCATGGAGCCACACCAGGGTGTTTGTAGAAGAATAGCACCCCAAGCAAGACTAAAGTTGCAATGGGAAAATGCTGAGTTTCAGCCCAGATCAAGGTACTTTTTAAAATCAATATAAAGAAAATTGTAAAGCTTTTGTTATACTTATTTTATAAATTAAGTTCTTCAAGTGACTCTGTGATTTGAAACAAGCATGTGAGCACATTGCCTAAGGTGTAGGTCTGCAAATTCTGAGCAATGAATTTGCCTCTGAACTAGGTGAAAAAGCCCACTAATTAATTCAACAAGCAAAGGACAGAGGGCCACTGAATCCAATACCCCAGCCAAGGGCCAGCCCATGGTGAGACCCCCCCCTCCCAGGCACCCCAGGCAGTTCTAGCCAGGCTGCCAGGGCAGGGAGGAGCTGGTTGCACCCAGGGATGCTCCCAGCGTCAGATCCGGGTCAGATCCTGCTGGAAGAACTGGAGAAAAGTGGAATAGGCAACGGTTTTGAGACTCTGCAGTAGCTGGAGATGGTAGGAAGCAAGGGAGTGGGCAGGATGCAACAGCGTTTGAAACTAGCTGGTTTCTCGAGGCTCAAGTCATTTCTAAATGAAAGTAAGCATGCATAAATGCCTTGCATTGTTCCTGGGATCCTACCTCAGCCTTCCTGCCAGCCCCACCTGTAAGAAGACGTGGGAGAAAGGGCAATGTCCAAAGAAAAATGCTATCTGACACAAATACTTGCAAGTCTCCTGGCATTTTCTTATACTGTGTATGAAGACAGACATACCATAATATGAAGGGCTTTTTAAGCATGCATGAGACTGCATAGTGAATTATGCTAACATCAATCATAAATTGTTTCCTTTCTCAACATTGAAATCAGTATAATAGTAAAACACCAGCTGCTTCCAAAGGCAAATGCATTGTTTAAATCAGAACAAATTATTTACAAATAGGTTTCAATAATCAGAGTCTGAATCCTGCAGCATGTGAGCAAAATGTTTCTGTGCAGATCTATCAGCTGCAACATGCACTTCATCAATTATGCTGAGCAACCTGGGAAGTCAGTAATTGGCATTCTCTGATCTACCCTTCTGATCAACTATAATGATTTCTGGAACTCCATAAGAAAATCCTACATATTTTTAGCATCACAGTACAAGCAGGGTTTTGCATATATTAATTCTTTTTTTTTCTTTTTCTGTTTCAGTATCCAATGCTTTACAGGAGGTTTGCATTCTTCTGCAGATGTTTATCTCCTAAGGTGTTTTTATATACCACTGCCTGCCATCCTCTCTGCAGAGGCAAACACCAGAACCATAAATATTATCTCCAGTAAACGGAAAAGTCTGCTGCCTTAACTGCGAGCATTTAGATTTAAAAGGGACAGCTGCTTAGCTGGGCTCTTCTCTTAAGGAAATTAACTTTTTATCTCAAAGACAGCTAATTTAGCTCTCACCACCTTTGCTTTCACTCCCAAGTACCTTCTTATCTTGGGTAATCAGGATACAGGGATTCCCAATCTATCCCTCTTTATAGCTCTCTTTCTGTAGTGTTACTGTTTGAACTTCATACCCTGGATTAAAGGGCCAGCACACCAACTCAGGAAGCAGTTCTGAGTATGAGGTAAATATGCAAGTTACTTAACAGCCCATATATGAACTCAATTACATCCTTCATCTCTTAAGATATGAATAAAAAGGTTTGACTTTGATCTTGAATTAGGCAATCTCTACTTATAAATCAATATAGCATGTGATTTTATTAGAAGCAATGATTAGTGGTTAATATTGCAATGAATACATGGCTGGAAAGCTTTAAAAAACCAGTACCAGGCTGGGACATATTTATGACATATATTACCTGAATTACATGGAGGAAGTTTGGATTTTTAATCGAGGATATGCAAAAGCTGTTTCATTAAATAAGATACATGAAAATATTTTGCATATAAATCATATACACGAGTCTTTTTTCATTACTCCATCCATTTATTTTAATCTAATTTCAAAACTAAATCCAGAATAAAAGTGATAGTATTTGCATACTAAAATCTAGAGGCATATGTGTACATTTAAAAAGGAGTACGAGTAGACACCAGAAGTTATTTTTACTGTAAACATTCTTCGTATGTTCCCATGTAGAATGTAATGTCTGCATAACAACTTCTCGAATGTCCAAATTCCCTCCTATTCCCATAGTGCGGAACAGATGTTGTCCTACTTTTTATAATGTTAATTTATCAATCATACTTAGACTGAATTATGAAATCAAAGTGATTGAAAATGTTATTTAAGCTTGGATTCTTCTTCTGTATCTTTGAAACCTTTTCTGACTTCTTTTGGAGAGATCATTTGTATTATTTTTCCCTGAGGTGCAAGGTCAGAGTTCTCATTTGTAGGTTACAATGTAACCAATGCAAAAAAGTTCAAATGTATAAAAGAGACAACTTAAGAGAGAGAGCTGTGCATACTACAGAAACTTGAGATCCATAAATTCAACCACGCTGAGAAGAGCTTTTTGTTTAAAACATTGAGCTAAACAAAATGCAATTAAGGCTACCAGGACAAATAGCGTCCCTCTTGAGATTCATAAATACACTCATGGGAGACTAGAAATAAAGAGAAAAGACCAACATAATTCTAATTGTGTCTTGCCTAAGATGACCATTTAAGCAGATAAGTTTTCCCATGGTAAATTAGTTGGTCCAGTTCATGCTTTTTCTACTCTTACTTAAGCAAGTGAAGTAAATGAGAATTTTCTATGAGTAAATCAAGGCACTGGGTACAGATTTTTTATTCTTTGATGACAAATTGTGATCTAGATTCTTAACTGTATTAAGAAATAGTCCAACCTCAAAATAAGTCTCATAAAGTCATGACAATGCTTTAGGAGAACATGGTTTCTGGCCTTAATCTAGCAAGATTGGAGAAATTTAAGAGATTCTAACACACTATGTGTAAAAAACCTGGATATTTTTACTGAGATGTCTTTATATTTTTTATGCTTTTAAATTTTTTCATATGGAATCCTTCAGGAAATTTGTGTGGTTTGCTACTTATTTCTTGTCTAGTTGCCACCTAGATTATTTCACTTTGTCATATTACATCGTATGTTGTTTATTTTTTAAAAAAACCACTTTAATAATAACCCTAAAAATCTTATGTTCACACTCACTAAATCCATTCTGCCTTTAAAATATGTTAGCACCATCATGACCCATAATGGTTGTTCTTAGCAGTGAAATAATCACCAGGAGAGGAACTGGAAATGACAGGATTTGAAATGTGCTTCCCTCAAGCTCAGACGGGAAGACAGGAGGAATCAGCTGTGAACCAGGGGCATACTGGTTCAAACCAGAGCTTATGTGCCTGATGGAGAACAGTTCCACCCAAATGGAGTTAGCTGAGAGTTTCCACTGAAATGCTCTTTGATCAGGAGAGGTTAGCTCAACAAAATCCAAACTTACCTATTTCACCTTTCTCTGGCTAAGGTTCTGGCTTGAGGATGAAGTTCTCCAAAATACTACTTTTTTGAATGAGAGGATTTCTTCATAAACAAAAATAATGTACCAGTTATTGACTTCATCCAATGATCTGGGAATAAACTAGATTTTGTATAAAAATTTTTTTTACCTCACCACACTTGATAGTTCATATGAACCAAGTCGAGTAAGAGACTAAACTGGGGCACAGTAAAACCAGAATTTCTCCCAGCTTTATCTCCAATCTCTTATGAATATTTATGAGAGTCACTTATTTTATCACCCTATGCCTCTGTAGAATGCCTCAGATAAACACTATGAGACAAGGATTTACCCTGGTAAATAAAGATGATAGAACTGATCACTTTTGATGGAAACCAAAAGGAAACATTATTCTAGTTTCTTTTTCAGGATTATTCTCCTGAGATTTAGGACTGCTCTATGGATGTAGAAGGCCATATGTCTGCTCCTATGTCAGTAGAGACTGACTTTCCTACACAGACCATACAGTAAAGTTCCCAAATTGTTCTGTTCATGTTCCGGACACTCCATAGCATAGCTCAGCACAGATGTTAGGGAAGATGTTTCACAAGTTTCTGGATTTTTGTCCCAGGTAAACTAATGAATTTATGACTGCAAATATTTGGGTCTTTGAGCTATACAAGCCCAGATTATTAAAGTATGTAGAACTTCATTTACTGTACTTACTACGAAAATTGCAGTCAGTATTAAACAGTTTCTTCCCAAACAGAAGAACGTCTTTGAAAATCAGTGACAGAACTGGAATGGAACTTTAATTAGTTGAGTATAAACATACAGATAAAGTTTAGGTGGCTGTGTGACATGTGTGTCCTTGTAGATATGTAGTTTGAGTATTAGGACTCATTCATAGCAAAAATGAAAAAGTTGCATGCACCCCATAGTAATGCATAAAAATAGTCTAAAATTGGAATCAGTGATAAGAAGTGATTACCTGTAATCACGTGTGCTTTTTCTTGGTTAGTTTTCCACAACTGACACAGATGATATGAACAGATTAATTCACTATCCCATTCAGACAGTATAATAGAAGGCTCCCTCCTAGCGTTTTTGCTTTGGAGAAAGCAATTATCATCGACTTTATTTACAACAGCATAAATTAAGTAACTTTGAAGAGAAATAGAGAAATATGGAAGATTTTCCTCTAGTGTGGACATACATTTAAATTTCACCCATCTTTTCAAAGTGTTTTCTGGATCACTTGAAAAATGACAAGAAAAATGAGAGGACATTTATAGCAAGATAATGAATACACATTAACCATCTGTCTATGAAATCCCAAGAGAGTGTGACACAGCAAGATGAGGTAAAGAGTAAGCCCCTTCCCCTTCATTAATGGCTGCCTTACGTACTGCATCAGGCCACAGTGTGAATGCAACAGCTCTGCAATCGGATTTCTGCTTCTGTATGCATGGCAATTACAGAAAATATACAGATCTGCTTTCTGACTGCGTGTTACTGGTGGCTGGATGGCTGAAACCAGTACGATGATGCTAAACTCTGGATAAACTTCTAGTAAAGGTGTTGTCTTCCTGTCAGGGAAAAAAAAAAAAAAGAGGAAAAAAAAGAAAAAAGTGTTAACAGTTTGATTAATTGTATTTTAATACAATGATGCAATGATCAGGTAAATGTATCTGCTAATGGCTTTGGATGGGCTGTTAGGACAATGTCTGAGCACAGTCTGGCTATCACATTTTCTCCTAGATCGCTGTGATGATTTACATAAACATTTCAGGACGTTAGCTCTTTTCTTCTACAAATCAAGATAGGAAATTCAGTGTAATGATCTGACAATTGGTGCTGTCTCTTTAGTCTGTTTTGACACCACTTGAACTAAGGTATTGCTGGTCTCAGACTTCATCTAGTCCTCGAGTAAACCGGACTATCATCACAGAAAAATTATTTCAGTCATTTTCTCTGGCCAAGAGACCACATATTCATCAGAGTTTTGAATCTCTCTCAAGGGCTGGTTGTCATCACACAGGAAAACAACAGGTCTGTCTGCCCGTGATTGGAGAATCTGATGGGAATGATATACCCTGTTTTACCTGCTGGTAAAACACAGCCTGAGGCTGCCTCTCCCTAATCTATGTAGACCTTTGACTATGGGGAAGAAGCACCTTTAGTGGGCAATTTCTTGCTGCACAGGGTAGAATTTTTCTGCTTCTCTAAGTGAAAACTACCCATTCAAGACTCATCTAACCACCCACATAACACCCACATAGGCAACCCTGAAGGACAAGTCACCTCACCTTTGCAAGAGATGCCAGAAACAGGTGAGACAAATCACCCTTCAGTTTATTGACTATAAGGATAACATAGATGATTAGCACAAACAGCTTTAGGTATGTGCCAGCTTTAGCTGTGGCAGAAATTTTATTGCTGGTGTGCTTCAAACCTCACTTCTCTATCCCCTAACTCCATTTGCAGTTGATTACTGGCTGAAATTCTAAGGAGTATAGCATTTTGAAGGGTATAGTACATTTCCTCATCTTTGCTTTTGCAAGAATAATATGAAGATTCCTTGAGTTACAAAACAGCAAGAGTCGATAGTTCAGTGATAGGGCAGTAACACAAATAAGCAGACCCGCCCTCAGTCTCTAATGCAGTCTTCTGCTTAGAGATAGGCTAACGCTTCTAAATCAGTTTGATCTGTCTTCTATTAATAAACTTATCAGTAATACATCCATTACCTGATTTAGTTGGTATGCAAGAACTTAATTATGCAAGGAAACAAGGCATGATTGTGTTACAGTGAGATAATGCACACCTCTGATGTGGTGTGAAACACAAAGTGGAACCAAGTAACTTCAAAAGCCTGAAAACTATGTTAAGTTGCAACACTGCATCATGTGGTTTCAGACAGGGCATTGAAAAAATAATACTTAGAGAAACCTTTAAATGAAATTTTTAAAATCACTAAATCTATGTAAAGAGGCTACTCAGTTATTCTATGGCAAACTCATGTGCTGTAATAGCAGCTGTGCTCTGTGTTTTAGTAATTTTTTTGTTTCCTAGTGGTAATTTCAGTGAAGGAATGAAAGAATGAATGAATGAATAAGGAGTGAATCATCACAAACTTCACTGATTCTGGCTTGGAATATCGAAGCTTCCAGGCAAAAGACGTTTCTCCGTTCCTTCATTGTCCTTAGTGAATTGTTTAGCACATCAGTCCTGTAGGAAAAACAAACAAATCCCCCAATCTCAAAAACTCAGTCAAATTCTCTCCTATCCTATCCCACAGGAAGCAAGAGTAAGAAGGAAAAACATATCCAAAAATCCTACCACTGCACCTGAGAACAAAACCTTTGGAACTGCTTCTTATACCCCTGCAGCAATATGCTGATTTTATGCATGAGCATCAAAGTAGTTTCCAAAAATAAATTAGTGGATTTTTGCAAAAGCACTTGAAATTATTATTTCTTCCATTTTATTACTCATAATGGGCAGAGCCTGCAGAAACTCAATGTCACAGAGAAAGCCTAATATAGTGCTAAGGTCCCTGGCTCCTAGACCTGGGAGAAAAAGCTATAAGACCATTTAAAATCCTGCTGTGCTGTTAGCAAATAGCTTATTTCACTTTTGCAATTTATTTTCCTAATTTAGTAGCTAGAGGTCATATGTTTAAACAAGCTCCTAAAGGCTTCTGTTCTATCCATTTACTACAAATTTTGCCACTGAAGCAGCTGCAGAAGTTAATACTATCCTTTCTTCAAAATATCCTCCTACTTGTAGAGACTAGGCATTATATCATCAGTGGAAATGTGAGGATGCTGAGCAACTCTGACAAGGAACCCTGGAAAGTAGCAGTCATGGGAAAGAGAAATCTATTTTTACTTTTGTTGTCACATTAACATTTTCAGCTCTTCTGCCATGGCGTGCAGAGTGCAGGAAAAGACCCCAAAAGAAACCGCTGATGTTCAGAGTTTTGGTCACAGAGGTAGGAGCAGCAAAGGGATGTCTTCCTGCTGAAGAAGAGGCTGACCCTTTGACCTTAGCTGTTCCCACTCACATACAGATATAGAAATGTAAGCTACTCAGCATGATGCCAGTTAATTTAAATTACCTAACATCCCAAAGGGCAGCTCCCTGCTGAGGAGCCTTTTCTTTTCTTTTTCTTTTGACCTTCTAGTACAGAGTAACTTTTCACAAGGATAAGTCAGATGGTCAGCTTGGAAGTATTCAGTTTCTGTGGCCTTTGGAGGTTCATGAAAAAGGTCACCTCAGACTACATTCTGCTGAATAAGGAGTTGAAAAATTGCTAACTTATACTGAATGGCCAGATCCTCAGCCTGTGGAAAAAGAAGTAGCTGCACCATCATATCCATCTCACTTTCCCAACTGAGTTATACAATAACCAAAACTAGATGACAGATTTCTTTCATCATGACTACAATTTATTTAATTACTTTTCATATAAGCAACTATGGTGCTGTCAACTCACAGAACCTGCACCATTTTAACCAAACCTCTCCAATAGTTTCTGCTTCCCTGTGTTAGATAATGCTGTGCTTTCTGGTGTGACAGCACTGAATTTGGCCATTTGGGTCATAGGGTGGAGCAGGGCCTTTGGAGCCCTAGTAGTGCATCCCATTGACTTGCTCTGCAGCACCACAGCATCTTCCCTGACCTTCCATGGCAAGCTTTTGTCTGGCACATTAAAGGCTCTCAAAACCCAGGAATACACTGAAAACATAGAAATTCTGGTCATCATTACCAGAAATATTGAATGGGAGAGATTAAAGAGATTGTATGTTTAGGGAGGACCTGATAGATCTGTCTGAAAGGTATATAAATAATGAAAGCAATACAAACTAAAGGGCTTATAAAAAGTATTTCCATTTTGCCCATAGGAACTTTGCATAGGTATCACACTGCATGCACAATGTGAGAAATAGTAATGCCTTCCTTGAATAGACAAATGTGAATTGATCAATTAACAAATCAAATATCCTATGTGTGCTGTAGGCCTACATTTAGCTTTCTAGATCCTTTCAGCTCTGGGATTTCTACTTTTCTTTATTTTTCCTATTTACACATGTTTCTGTTTACACCTTAATCTCCCTGAGCCGCCAGTCAAGACACTGAGCAAACTCAGCTTTGCTTGAATAGCTAACCTCCACTTCTTGATTATCAGCAACCTGTGGGTCTTACTGTATGACATTAGTTTGGTGGAAGATGATGGTTTGTTCCTTATTAGTCATGTGTCTGGCTCCATACTCTGAGCTGGTGTTGTTGAAGGGCTTTACAGAGTAGTTAATACACCTCTGGGACCTCTTTTGCTGCTGCCAGGTGCCTCAGGCAGCCTTGGTGCAGCTTGAACCCCAGGAAGCTGTACCCCTGACACCTTCTGGAGCTCAGTTTTCCACCACTGAATTCTGCAGAGAGACAGTGTTCATTTCAGCTGAAGTACAGAAAATAATTTAACTTGGTTTTGTAAGGTTTCTCTATTTTAATACATTTTATTTGTTAAGAAAAAGTCTCTTTCTTTTTCAGTTAAATTCCACAACAGTCCTTTATCGTCTTAGCAGGGCCTCTGGAAGGTGTTAGCTAGCATTTGGAGCTCCTACACAAATAAATCCTGAGGGGTTTGAGTCAGACAGCAATGCTATCTTTTTTTGTTAAGGATCCATGTGGCGATTTCTTCTTAGTGGGCTGCTGGGGACTGGTAGTATGAGCTATGTACATAAAGCACATAAAGCATGCTTGTAAATTTCTGCTAAAAATGGACCTTTCTTCCAGTATCATTATGTCTGTTAACAAATTAATTAAAAAGATATTCTGATTAGTCATATGAACATCTTTTTTGCTGGAAATTATAACTTAAATCATAGCTATCTACTTTCATACTTAGTTAATATCCTAGTAAATAAGATATGCTCCCAGCAGCAAGGTGGGAATTGGTAAGAAAACCATGAGCTTTGAGCCAGTATACCCAGTTTTAAATTTGGTGCATGAAGGTGCCAGAAAATTTTCCTTGTGTGTCACTTCAGAGAAAAATAAAGGCTGTGTTTTTTCCTTCTCTGGTCATGATCTTCTATCAACTGATACTTATCAGTCAATTTGTGTCTGTCCCTGCCTCCCACTCTCTATATTCCATTTGATAGTTTCAAAAGTTTTTCCCTTGAAAGGACCAAGCATAGCTGACAAGAAAAAGCTGGACCTGGGGCATTCAAAGGAGAAACTGAGGAGACTCCTTATAATGATATGGATTCCATATGAATTATAAGTATACTCTGAATATATCTGTTGCTAAAGCTCTTCCGTTTGAGAAGGGACCTCTGGTCTCCTGACCATGGGATGTCTGCAATGGCTCTGCCCATGGCTGTCCCCATTGAGACTAGACTGGCTGCACTCCAGCACATCACTTGACCCAGACCACTTCTGTTTGCCATTTGGCACCCATCTGTTTCCTCAGTTCAAAGTGCTTGAAGTAAGGTGAAGACTGCATTACAGCTCCCTGGGCAATAATCTATATAACCACAGCCAGTCTTCTCAGAAGGAATGAGCTGGTTTAATCCTAAATATAGCTCAAGTGGAGCAGGAATGAATAAACATAGAGCATGGATGGTCAGGGAAGTGGTACCCATGTGGAGGAAGACAAGGAAGGAAATTACTTGGCACTGGTATTCATACCTGTGCATTTCCTCTGCTCAAAGAACTTTCATTTGATCTGTGAGGGTCCTCCAAATCTGAGCCCCGGGTGGCCCAGCAGTTTGCACACACAAGAGTAATTTAGTGAGGTTCAGCTGGGAATGAGCAGAAGTAAAATCATAAGTTGCTCCAGCACAAACTAAAGAAGCCGAGAGCTGCGGTCAGGGTTTGGCACAGCTCACACATGCTATGGGTCTGCACAGAGGGGGCCTTCTAACACCCACTCACCAGTGGGTTACACCACCTTGCTACAACAATTTACATCCCATTTCAGAGCCCTAAGTTGGCTCTGAAGTAAAGTTAAAGTTGAGTTCAAAGCAACACAGCTGCTTCCAGGAGCTGCTGTGCTTGGGGCAGGACTGTCAGGGAGAATAGTGATTTCTCTTTGAAGTCCTGCTGCTAGATGGATGCTGATTGTCTCATGTTACTGTAAGCATTAAGTGACTTAAAAGTGAGCTCTCAATTTACTTAGTAGAGGACAACAGGCAAGGCAAAAATATTTGTCAAGAATGCTAATGACTTTTATGTAAGGCCCAAAAGTCCAGAAAACCAAAGACTGCAAGTAAAATTGATTTCTAGAAATCATCTTCCAAGAAAACACATATACTGACACTGGGTAGCAATCATATTATTGGGAAGACAAACAACAATACCTAGGAAAATTATTTTCTTCTTAAGTGAAATATAAACCATTTGATGTCTGGATTTCACAAACCACAAAATTTTTAATTTGATATGTACATATACACATATTTATAATTTTGTACATTATATATTTATAAGTTTATGTATAATACAGAGAACATATTATACATAGTATTTATAATTATTTACCTAAGATTTAACTGAAAACAATAATAGAAAGAAAATACTTAATAAACACAAGGCATGGCCTTTCAATCTGATCTCCTCTTATTTTGTCCTCCTGATCACTGGAGTGCAACAAGACTATAGCCAAGACATATTCTAGAGTGAATAGTTTGGGGCCCAGGGTCCACAATTCAACTATGACCAATTTAGGAATAATTCATTGCTATTTGAGCTACTCTGTGACACATTTGGCAGCTGGGAAAGTACAGAGCAAGTAAGAGTGATCATGCAAGGAAGTCTGAGGTTGATCACATGACTGATAAGATTCTTATCTGCCTCCGTGTCTGAGACTGGATGGTACCACTTGCCCATAAATTAGCTTCCCTTTATCAACATGCACCACCTTAAGATGGTTGCAAAACTTTATTGGAGGTTCCGTTCTTCTAGCTCTGTCTCTGAGGCTGCTGAGACTGGCCAGAAGTACACAGCACAGTGCAGTAAGTTATGCAGTATGTAAAGGTGTATAATTTATCTCCTGTTATGAGTGTACTTGCAACTACAATTACACCATACAAATAATTTTGCTTATGATATGCATCAGCCTTTGTAAGGGAGAATAAAGCAGTCTGAAAAAATGTTTAACGATATCATGGTGTATGACATTCTTTGTAGTCTTCGCTATCAGAAATGTTATTTGCTGGCAAAGCATGTGTGTGCATCCTGGTTATATATTGGTCATACAAAATATCTTCCTCAAAAATATCTAACAAGAAATAATTTCTTTTCTCATCCATCTTGCTAAACTGCAGAACTGTTAGTGCATACATTGAGTTCATTTAAGCAATGACAAAAGTTTGATTTTTCTGGAAAGATCTAACCCTAATGTCACCACTTTAAACCAAAGTGAAACCTTTTGTTCCATTCTTTTGCACTGCATACCTAACAATTTTTTATACTGCATCTTTTATATTGTGCCAGTCAAATCTTTCTCTGTGAAAAGGTCCCAAAGAAGTCAATAGATACTTGAAAATTGAGAGTGATCTTGACTAGAAAGAGATTGCTCCAGATTTTACATAAATTGAAAATTATATTGAATATCTGAACTATCCTCAGGATTTTTTATCATCACCCCATAGTATTCTATACATAAATTTGTCAATGGTATAATGTAGCTGCATAGTGTTATGAAATTATTATTATTATGAGGTGAGGGTGGTATAAGGATTAGTATTAGACAGAACTGAACTGAATCAGAAAACAAACTTTTCAAGGAGGGACAGGTGGTTACTTGGGCTTGCAAAAATTCTTTCATCAATAAAGACTAATTCTGAATTAGAAACACAATTTTAATTTAGTAATTCAGGAAAAATTAAACTTGTAGCAATAAAATTTTTATTCTGTATCACGTACACAATGTTCTAAAGACTGGCAGTTTGAGTATAAAATCATATGCATAAACACCAGGAGGTTATCTTTCTCTTCAAAATTGACTGGTTTTGTGCAAAATGATGTGATTGATTGAAATATAATTTACTTGGCTTCAGATGGATGTTCTTCCTCCTGCTTTAAGTGGTCTCAGACTAGTGGTGATATCTACTGAATGAATTTAACTGTGGTACATTCCATATCTTTTAGTACAGTTTCTGAGGTGATCCTTGATTTTTATGAATTCTGATCTTTACCATGTTGAATAGAAATTCTTCCTAGTATACTTAAACCTCCTCAGGACACACACTTATAATCCATGGAAAATCTCAGGCTTTCATCTAGAAAAATTCCATCCCTGTGTGATAATTGAGCAGCTAGCTACTAGAGCTATATGGAACTGTTTCCCTCTAATAAGCAAGCCTTCATCACCCAAAAGTGCAGTTTGTCTTCTGAGAATGATGTAGGAGGAAATATAGTCTGAAATGATGAGTCATTCCACTGGAATGGCCTCTGAAGACTGCTATGAAGAAATATGTTTAATATTGCTATAGAATAGCTAAAATATAATTGAAATAGTCTTCACCATCTTTCATTTAAGTTCCATCAAGTTCTTTTATGGATGTGGGTGAAGGAAATAACAGTATTTTCCAAACCTAAAGTATTGACTCAGATCTTTACCTCAGGCAGAGAAAAAATACTGTACTTCTCTGGGATTTTTACTCTCCAGCAAGATGAATGGATGTGTATGTGTGCAAATATGTGTGTGCAAGAGATAAAAATCAAGTTGCAAAGCAAGCCAAGGTTTCCTGATTATTCACAATAACATTGCCACCCTGGAAGTGCACTGAAAGAGCCTTTGGAGGATTCTGAGAAAAAAGCTCTGGGACCTTTGGCAAGTAAATGGCCTCTAGCTGCTTGAAACTGTGGTTTTGAAGAGAATAGAACTGTGTATATTTTTATTGACAAAGTAGCATCAATATTTTCCTCCAATGGCAATAACCTTCAAGACCCTCAAACTTCCAGACAGCTACTGAGATCACAGATGAAAACAGCTTTGTGAAGGGTTTCCCACTTCAGTTACATGATTGCGACTTGGTTGTGTGCTGAGTGTTGAAGAGACACTGATCTGCTCTGCACTTTTGGTTGAAATATAGTTCTAACTGAATATTGGTCTTGATGATTAATTCCCTTGCAAGCTGTTTGTTTAATAACTTTACCTAAACCCTCATTCAAGCAATGTTGAAAAACAAAGCCCAGAACTCTTTAAATAGTACCAGAGATATGTATTTCCTTTAGCCCTAGGCACAACAATGATGTTTATTGTTCATCTTTTATGGAGTTTGGTATTAATCCCTGTATGTAATTATGATGGTAATATCCTGCAACAATGTACCTATAACAACTATAGCAACAATTACTACTACTACAGCTACTACTACCACCACAATTTAAAAAAACCTCTTTCAGGATTTCCTTTCATGCTGATTGTTTGAATGAAGATTAAGACAGATGAATGAGGCCTTGCCTACATGGAAAGATTAAAATTTACTTAAGTCCAGGTTCAATTCCTCTGACAGCCAACAAAGATACAACAGGCTTCCCTGGACATTCACTAATCCAAGCTGTCTGACATACCTATTTAAGTGTAAGATGAATCACCCTTTTCTAATATTTTATTTATTTATTTCCATTTCTTTTTCAGGTAAGATGATAAAATATCTAATTTTAAGAAATCTAATCCCTGCATCAGAACTGAGATGCATTATGAGGCATGTACATTCCCCAGGTACTGCCTTGAGGTGGCCCAGTTTGGGCTGCCAGCCCTGGGTCCCCAAGGGGCTGTCAGCAGCCAATCTGTTTGGCCAAAAAAGACTGTTTCTGTATTTTTACAGTAGGCAGTCATTAGAAAAAGCTACAAGTACAGACCAAGATATATGTGCTAAAAATGAGGAATCCCACATTTCCCTTGGGTAGTACTTGAAATCCTTATGACTGGACTTGAAAAGTGGTGTCACAGTCCTCTGCCAGCATGACTCCTGTCATTCAGCTGGAAAGTGAAATGCAATTTATAGAATGTCCCATGACAGAAGAGATGCAATATTCAGCAGAAGATGAGTCTAAAGGGTTGACTTCATTTCAACACATTTTTTGAAAGAACTTATGTTACCAGACACATTTTTAATGGCATTTCCATTTTGTGAAAACAATTAATAAAATAATGAAATAATGAAATATTCAAACAGAAGCAACTCCCATGGGAAGAAATTTTCATATTTTAGCAGCTCTCATTTCTGCAGTGCATCTATTCCATGAAGATCTGGGCTAATCTAAGTATTTCCCCAAAGTCTGGAAGAGTTGTAAGATTAACAGTCATATTTAAAAAAAAAAAAACTTTTTTGTCATAATCAATACTCATCCAAATAAAGTGCAGTCCAATTATCCATCTTCTAGTAGCCACTCAATCTTAGACCAAAGCTTAGTATTTATTTGGATTATGATTCTGTAGGTCTATGATACATGAGGACACATAAATCCCATGGTTAGAAAGGAAATTCTGAAAGCTACACTCTGTATTACATTTACTATCCTTATTTAGTTCTGAAACTTTTTGAATTATCCTTAAAAATCTCGTGGAAAGTTGAGATTGTTTCAAGGACGTCCTATTTTCTTTTTACAAAGCAAGGTCTAGAGTCCAGTCATAAAGATTTTGAATTCCAGCTTGGTATAAAGCTTACACATTCTCTCAGTTTATTCAGTATTCCAGGAAACTGATCCAGGCCCAAATTGGAAACACATTATGTAACTGTATCTGGCAAGAGAAGAAATTAGATTTATTGATTAGGTTTTTTATCAAATAATACTTCACACGGAAGTGTGAAGCTGTCTACAGGGCATGCCTGATTGCAATCACAGACCATTAACAAAGGAATAAACTGGCTTAAGCACATTAAAGCATTTACAGGACATACTGAGCAGTGTTAAAATAAAGGATGTCATAAATTGTGTGCTACAGCACTTTTCAAACAGCTAAATCATCTCTGCTGTGAACCTTACTGTACTTTAATTGTCCAAACTGTGTTGTTATCAGTCTTTCTATAGGAACAAACTCAAGCTTAGCCAGAAGTTATTGCAATGTTCAATAATTTTTTAAATATTTGCCATTGCCTCAGTTTAGATAACTGATACTTTGCCTAACGAGAAAATGCAAAAACCCAGCACATTTGCCTAATGAGAAATTTTCAAGCATCCCTTCTGTGCTGAAATTTGCTTATCCATTAACACATAAAGCGGGAACAAACCCGGGCTAATTACTATTTAGCTACAGTTTTATAAATCCTATTTTAATGAATTTTATTGAAAAAGTCACTCAGAAACAAACACTTTCTCCTTGCACCCCATCCTATTTGGTCATGTGGCAACCACATTATTGGATTGCACATATTCCTATTTCAATCTATAGGTGAAAGTTTTATTTTCTTAGGCAATTTTATTCCTTTCCTGTGTTTCTGTCTGAAAGATCTCGGCAATGCTCCAAAACTGTTATCATGTTTTAAAAGCCATTTAAAATAGCTCTCTATACAAACACTTTAAACCAGGAGATCTATCATTATTACTCTTTAGTAAAAATAGTTCAGCTGGTGATAGCAACTGAGGGGTGAGGCCAGAGCTTATGGGTAGCTCTAACTGCACTTCAGTCAGTTCAGATTTTGATAGTAGTAAGTCTGTTGTTTCAGAGATTACAGGTTCTTGCCACTACAGTTAGGAAAAAAGGAGCTTGAATATGCTTGGCCACATATTCTTGCAGTCACACTTCCCCTGCAGACACAGCCTGGCTTCGACTGCTCTAATGGTTTGCAATACCTGAGCTTGCACGAGCTGAGAATATATTTTGCTCTCAGTTGCCTTGGAGTATGCGTGCCACAATATTCACGTGGTACCATTGTGTTATGTTACTGTTTGTGAGCTCTACTTGGTGTGTTGTTCAGCTCTGTCAAGAGAGGAACTTTGCAGCTTATAATGCTTTCCTGTCAATGAGGTTTTGGGTTAAATATTGTGGGTAGCACTTAAAAAACCAGTTTTTACGGCCTCTAGATTTCACCATTATGTTGTAAGATTTACACTATTTAACACTACTTACAAGTAAGTGGGTTATTCCTATTGTTAGGAGACTTAAGAAAATAATAATAAAAAATTAGAAAGAAATATGTTTTTATAAAATTATATAATAATTATATTTATAGAAAATACAAGAGAAACAAAATCAGAAACATTATTATTAAGAATTATTATTATTATTGGCATTATTATATTAATTATTAATTAACAATTAATATAATAGTATTGATAATGTATTCCAGAAGGTATGTCTGACACTATATTTTAAAATTCAGAGTACTACATTAGGACACTATGCAGTCTGTTGTTCTTTCAATGGATGAAGAATCAGGAAACGCCACAGCTGTTAAATAGGAGCAATAATCTATTCAGTTACTGAACAATAAATAAAATGCAAAAGAAATGCAGGTGAATATTTATATCTAACTAAAACTATCAGCTGGAATTATAGAGATGCATACGTGTAGATCTGGAACAATCCTATGTATGCTTCGGTAGAAGTAGAATGCAGAATCGCAACAGTTTCGAGGAAAGCGTCTGTTCTACTACTGATCTTTATTTTTGTATGAAAAAATATTAATATGATTGTATGCTCTTGACTGAGTACCAAAACTAAAATTGTTGAAATGAGTTATGGGATTTCATTTTGGAGCCAAGAGTTTAAAAAAGGTTACTTATCAGTCACCCAGCAGCTTATTTAGTTTGTCACTCATCTGCACTGAAGTCAGTAGTCCAAAATCAACATACTGCAGCTGCAGAATATATACAATATATGCCATTGGAGGGGGAAAACATGTGGTAAGTAAAATGATAGGTATGATGATCAAAGTGAAAATGAACAATAGATTTTTATTTTCTTCTTTCCTATACTGATTCCAATAAAGAGGAGTTAGCACTGTAAAGTGGAAAATGTTTTCACCTGCACATTTCCCTTCTTCATCTCTATCACTGCACCTGTGAACATAAAAAAGATGATGGAAACTCTTGCGTTCTTTTAAGAATGTTGTTCTTTATTCCCTCCTAATAGGGAAATTGTGTGAATGCATATACTTCTGCATATATTTTATTGCTCCCCTATATAGACATATATACACACAAGCATATACCCTTTATGTACATTGAGAATGAAAGAAAAAAGAAAATGTATAAATTAAATATTTGCATGCTTATCTGACTGATAAAAATAGCAGTTCTTTCTAGTGAACTTTTGTTAGATGAAATAAAAGTTTAATTAAGGGAAAGTATGCAAAGACATTCTCATATTTTAAATGTCTTATGAAGATTATCTAATTAATCCCTACAACTTCTCCAAGTCCCTTTGTAATATTTCTCTATTAAGATGTTATTTACTCCCACTTCTAGCTAATTAATGTGGATGCAAAATAAGAACAGACCAGACCCCTCTGGTTCATCTACCTGCCCCAGCTCATTTTCCTGCCATCTATCATCATTCTTTATTTATAGACCTGAGGTAGTTTTAAATCCACATGACTTTGGGTCCCTTTATGAAAGATATTTAGATAAATAAAGATGCATAGGTGAGAATTCGAAAAGACCTTTGCCTGAGGTAAGAACCTGCTTTATAAATACATAAAAATGCTACATGTGAGAACAACCTCTGTTCCAAAGAGCTTTAAGTTTCAGCTGACATCACCTCCTTTTTTGACAACTTAACATATTTTTCTCAGTTGCGTGTTCTTGTCACATATTTGCAAAACCATTTCTTCTTTCTCTCACCTCCCTTTACCAATGCAAATTCATTCAGTTAGCTGCCTGTCCTGTTTTCTGTGGTAGCCTTTAACATTCACTCTCAAGTGACTGTCCTGCTAGATGTCTGATCAATTTAATTTTTGCAAAGCTTCGTGGTGATTCCCATACAATTAACTGCATGCAAACCTTTCTTTTTCCCTCTGAAGTAATGTGTAATGAAGAATCACCATGATCATTTAGCAAGACAGGCTACTAAAAAAATAAAAAAAAATAAGAAGAAAGTAATGCCATATATAGTCTGCATACAAGGTACTGGTCAAGAGAAGGATAGTTGAAAACAGCCAATGAAAAAGCTGTATAAAAAACTGAGCCTGTATCTGCACTGAGTTTTACAAATAACCAAAATGACCAGGTCATGCAGACCCATCCTTTTGGACCTTCGTGGTATGCTACAATATGAGTGAAAACCAATTGTATCACACATCTTATTTATCTGTGTAACTTTGAAGTACAAGCATCCTAGCCCATGGAGCTGCCACTTACTCTGCTGATGGCAAAATGATTTCACCTTAATACCCAGACATAAAAGAAACCCCAAAACCATAAACCCTGAAAGAAGACCAGATCATTTCTAAAGGACAGATAAACATGTGAAACAAACTTAAAAGTAAGTATTATCAAGTTTGTTCCCCAGCTAACGTTCTCCATGTTAGACTGTAGTGGGAAGACAGGGTTTTGTAGAAACAGAAACCCTATAGCTCCACCTTTGCTTTTGCTCCCACCATCATTCCCCAGCTTGCCCCTGGTCCCCTGACATAGCTCATTTTCATTGGAGTGGTTCCTTTGCAGCTCACATCACAGAGGTGTCTCCTTTAAAGGGTTTGAGGAGAGGCTATCACACAAAAATGACTGTAGTTTCAGGCTTCATTAACCTTTTGTGGATTTACTACTGATGGCCTGGTAGGCACTCTGCTTACTAAACCACTTCATTTATTGGATGCTGTACCAGCTAACACAATGAAATAGGTACCTCTTTCAGAAAAGTTCAGCCTAGGATAGAAGAATAAATGATAGGTGGAAGAGATGCAAGTGATTCATAGAAACACATAAAAATATTTTATGTGGATTTTGTTTCCTGAAATTTGGAGTTTGATGGCTTCACAGCACCTTTCTGTTTCTTTCTTTCTGCTCTTGAAAGATGGTAGTGTACGAACAAACAGACATTACCTTAGGTGGACTATATAATGAGAGTAACCTCAGAGCTTCTCCACCTCTCACCAACAGTTAGATGAACTGGACTGTCTAGCCATATAGATTCATTTTGTGCTTGTTGCTTGCAGGAAACTCGGCCTCACTAGGTTGCTCAGGTTCATGCCTTCCTTCCTTCCAGTCTGCTGGAAGAATTTTTACAAGCTATCAGCAGAAAAAAAAAGAAATCCCTAAAACCAGTAAACCAAACTTCAGCTGTTTTGTAATGCATATTTAACACAGAACTAAAACTCAGGCCTCAGGACTTCCAGTTTGAATGGGTGACCTGCCCAGTCACAGCTGGTGGTCGCTGGAACGCAGAGATGCTCTGTCTGGATATGTCACATAATAAGGCAGCTTCAGCCAGCTATCGGAAGTGCAGCCAAACACATGCTCATGTCAAAAATAGAAATTTGTCTGAGTAGTGTGTTGGCACTGCTTTGACAGGTATACGATTTATAAACTATTCCTTGAGGGGAAAAGGAAGGCAAATTGTTTAAACAAAACTGTCGGTACTTTCATCACCCTCTTTCCTGGGCAGTGTTTTCTGACCTGTGGCTGTGTTCCAGCACTCTCTGATACCAAAGTACTGTTGAGAAGCTTCTGTCTCTGAACAAAGCCGGGGGCTGTGTTCCTGGAAGTTATATTATAACTGTAACTTTGGAGAGAACTGAACTCCCCATGGCTGATAAAACGATATGCTACAATAAAAAGGGAAAGACATAGCTACATTTTGGCTTGAGTTTCCCAGACTTGGTGCAGTCACCTGCAGTCAGCAGAGGCTGTGTGTATCACCAGCGTACACCACCAGCTTCAAGTGTTGTCTTGAGGAGGAGAAGCACATTTGACCTTGCCTGCTCTTCACACACATTATCCTCTGCCTTCCTGCAAGTGCTGGTCTGACTCAATGGGCTCGCACCTGCACTCAGGTATGACCAGATGCCGGCAACAGCCACCTGGACCTTCACCATTCAGGAGCATGCTTCTGGAGAGAGTCAGAAGTTGCCCTGGCATTTGCTGCAGATGGATTTGGCTTATCTTTCAGTTGAGGGCCTTCACTGCATGCACACATAGGAGCTGAGCTAAAATGACCATAAGAACTTCCTTTGACCACAGTGGAAGAGAGCTGGGAGCTAGAAGGCATGGTACATCTCCAAGGAGAGCAGTAGAACTTTTCTCAGCAGCACTGAGACTTAGAATCCAGGCAGCACCTCATTTCCACTTGGCCTTGAGACTCTTGGTTTTGGATCCCATTGTGTGAACCTTTTTTTTCCTCTTTCACGTCTCTTTGGTGGTTTTCCAGCACTGCACAGCAATGCCTTAGCAGCAAAAGAAGGGGTGGACCTGAGTGTCTGCTGAGGAATGGACCTGGTTGTTTGCTGACCATTGTGCTGCCTCTCCAAGTCTGTTTGTCTCTTGGAAAGGGTGTGCAGGCACACGGCCATGGGTGATAGGAAAAGCCAAGCCCAGAGTGTGCTTGCGAAAGCCTTGGCCTCTACTAAGAGTGAGAAATGGGCCTTCCCTGAAGAAGTGAACTGAGTCATCCTGTGATTCTTTCACCTCTCTCTACAGTTAGTTGGAACACAAAAATCCACAAACCTGCAGTGCTTCGGGATGCTCTTTCACAAGGCAAAATGGATACCTCGGAGATAAGCAACATTATGCTTCATTCCCCAAACAAACACATCTGAACAGCAGCACTTGTAAAACGTTGAATTCTATTCTCAAGGTTGCCTACTGTAATTCCAATTGCCATCAAAGGGCTTTTAACATTTTATCTTAGTCAATAGAGATAAACATTTTGTGTCAATTTACTCAATTAAAATGTGGTGCATTACAATAACAATTAACAGCTCGGGTCTCTGCAAAATCCTGTTTACTAAACCTGTTTTCTACTAATCTGTGACTATTCTGAGGCTTGAAGCTTGTCACCTTGTGCTGCACTGCCCTCTTTGGCCTCTTTCACACTGAAAAGTTAGGTTGTTTTAGAAAACATAATCAATTTGGCATGTCCTCTGCTTCAAACATGCAGCTGGAGACATCCACAGAAAATTAAGAGATATAGGTCACAATTTTCCAAAAACACAGAAGAGATTTAGAAGTCTTTCATCAAAACTTAGACTTGTAGATAGCTTAGCTGCAACACATCCTTACTCTTTAACCTCAATAGCACTTTTGACTCTTGGTCCACCAGCTGCTTGAAAAGCCTCCAGTCACATTTAACCAGTATATCATGTGTCTGTTACCTCTGACTGTAGGATTATTCATGACAAGTAATATGACATAAAGCAAAATTAATTTAATCTACCATTGGATAGGTTTAACACAAGAGAAGAATACTAATTGTGTCCTGGAGCTGCCAGAATTTTATAAATTACATTAACCAAATACAAGGATTCCAACTTAAGGGCAAAATCTTTACTAATCTATAACTTCAATGGCTATGATGTGAACCTTGATTAAGAAAAAGCTGTGATTTAAAGGAGTATCTATGGCTACATCTGATTTTAATGAAGTAGACAGCCATATTCATAAAACCTAACCAGTCGCTATCAAACATTATCACTTGATTTGGCTGCCTGCTCTGAAGGGGTGGACCATGTGGTCATGCCAATGACTGCTCAGCTTCAGGGATAAGAGTGTAACTAAAGGGACCTACTACTTTAAAAGTATTTTAAACTGTAATCCATACAATTTTGGTTGAAAGTCCCATGTGTGATTCAGGAAGACAATCTGCCACACGCAGAACATAATGGTATTTACATGGGGAAAGTAAAACACTCCAAGAAAAACTCTGAAAAATCAAAAGGTGATAAAACCAAGGAGAAGAGATGTGAGTTGCCAAGAAGTCATCAGATCAAATTAATATAAAAGATGCTTAAGTCTTCCACTCAGTTTAAATACACATTTTTAGACCATGGGCTAGTTAACATGATTATATACATATATTTATATCATCAACAGCAGGAAATTGCAAATTACAGCTAAATAGGAAGTAGCTGATTGGGACAGAAAGTTAAAAAGCAAGAGACTTAGTGTCCCTTAGCCTTTATCTTAGCAGCTTAGTTACACATTCAAATATTCACAGTTCCAGAGGATCTGAAGTATAATTCAGACATATTTAATTTAGCCAGCTTCACTCTTAAACAACTTTATTTGCATCTTCTAAATGGATTAATATCTGTAGTACTCTGTACTATCTCATCTATATCTAGGGCAATCTCTTTTATTGAAAAACAAACAAATAAATAAAAACTCCATAAAAACCTTATTCATATTTTCACTTGCCATTTCTTCTGAGAACTTCCCACCATACTGCTGTGGCAAGTTCTGTATATTACCACAGTATTGCCACATTATTTTCTACATCCCGCGTAGCTGCAAGGGGAAATAATTCACATTGACTGCAGATCCACAGGCTAACATGTGCTTAGCATTAATGTAAAATCAAGGACACATAAAATCATATAATATTAAACTTACAGCTGATTTCCAATGTTAATTAACACTATATGTGCCTAATTTACATTGAATTAAAAATATCTATATAAAAAATGTGGAAGACACATCTGAGCATGTATTTGGACATATACATGCTAACAGAAATCTATACATGTGCATGTATGAATACATACCTGCATATGAAAAAAGTGAGGCTATAGAATTTTACTAAAAGCCTCTTAGCTGGCTGCATTGTTCAGCGTTTTGCCGAACTCTACTATTACACATGAAAACCCAAAAGACAGTGGATTTTAAGGGAGGAAGGTTGGAAAAGTGGTTAAGGCCAGTTCTGAATGAAGGAATGCCTCAGGGTATGAGATTCATTTGTCTTTGTACTAATGGGTTTATGGCTTTCTTTTTAAACAGCCAGCTGGGGCCAGGGAAGGGGTGGGGAGGTGAGGAGGAATCGCTAATCCCGGCTCCTGCCCTCCCCATCTGCCGTCAACCAGAGAGGGGCTGGAGGAGAGGGGCCACTGCCTGTCCCACTGCCTGCTCCTCTTCCTGTAGCCTGCTGCCTGTCCCCGCTGCCTGCGCCCGCTACCTTCCCCCTCTGCTGTCTGCTCTGCCTGGCCCTCTGCCAGCCCCTCTGACCCTGCTATCTGCTCCTCTGCCTGTCCCTGCTGCATGCCCCACTGCCTGTGCTGCCTGCCCCCTCTGCCTGTACCCCGCTGCCTGTGCTGCCAGCCCTCTCTGCCTGTATTCTGCTGCCTGCCCCCTGCCTACCCAAACACTGGACAATCCCGGCACCGAGCCACCAGCCGCGGGAAAGTCATAGGTCAGAGATGTGCAGGACACAAGATGACAAGTGGAGAAGAGCATCTGTCTGGTGATTTGTGGCCGAGGGGGTAATATATGAAACGCTAATGTCTGCCAGGTCATGGGCGACACTGTAGCATGTTCAGCATTCCTGGCCTCAGCTGAGGTACCCTGGCTCTGCACAGGAGCATTATCTTCTGATTTTCACATGTTCCATCCCTACATTCGCAGAGGGCCAAACTCACCCTGTTTCAAGCATTGCTCTGCCTGTGTAGACTGTATGCATGCTGTTCTGCTAATCTGCATGAAAGTGCCTGGGTATGGAAGGGAAACAGCAAGACATCTTATCTTTGAAGGGATCTTGAGGCCTTTTGAGTTTACTGTTGTTGCAGTCATTGTTTAGCATATCCTTGAAGGTTTGGTCTGAGGGACAGCTGGTGGGAATGCAATTTAGGTTGTTATAATGCAGCAATTATTTAAATCTACATCAAGCAGGAAAGCAGAGGCAGAGCGAATTTCCTCTGTTAAAAGCGTTACAATATGGGTCTTTCTTGGGGAAGATAAAGAAAAAAAAAAAGGGAAAAAAAAAAAGAAAGAGCAATATAATCTCCAGAAAGAGCATCAGAAAAATAAATTCAAGTACTTTCAGACCTAGGAGCAAATTTTTGTATTGCTGTCTACAATTGTTCAGCTACAGTTTAAATCTAGTTTATTCTTAAAAGTTCTGTGTGTGAGAATGAAGTGAAAGAGAAGCACACATACAACCCCCGTTTTGTCAGGGGGTGACTGGCAAAACCTCTGGTGTAAACATAGATGTTCCCGTACTGTGTTTATTCGCTTGGGGAGGTCTCTTGCTGGTATAAACCTGATGTTTACTAGCATGGCATGTCAGTGCAATGTACTTGCAAACACTAGTGCAATAGTAGCAAATCACATCCAGCACAGATGGAGCCTTGGACTAGCCTTTATAGTTCGGAATTAGAAACGAGGATGCCACAAGCAGCAAGAGTATCGCCGTGCAGACCATGGTACAAGGCAGTCACAGTCCAATGACTTGTCATCTCTAAGTCACACTTCATTGACAAAGCTCAATACAACTGCCCCACCAAAAATTTTGCTATGAGTTGCGCAGGGCTGGGTTGCAGGCTTCTGCACCTCTGCCTGTGATCTTGGCACTGCAGAAACAAGCCCGGACCATGGCTGAGGTCTCCTGAGTGTATTGGCTAGAGAAGGATAAACTGTCAGCAGAGTACCAGCAAGCAGGGAGAGCAGTTGGATAGGGGGCAGTGAGCACAAGGAAGAGTGAACCACTGGTATTTTTCTGAATGGAGACCTATAGCCACAGTAGAAGACACAATGCTTGGCCTTGCACAATCAAGCTCAAAGAATATTGAAATTATGTCTTTCCTCAGTGCAATCTATCTGCTCTACCTGGATTAGAAAATGTGTGGAAGGGCTACCTTGCTGCAAAAAAGTTAGCGGATCCTACCAGTGCCCGGTGGAGCCTGTGCACTGCCCTTGTGTATGTACTTGCCAGCTGAGATGTAATCCCTACCCAAACCCTTCCTGAAGGCCAGTAGCTCTGCTCACTTCCTCTTGCTGGCCAGGAGCCAAATGCCACAATTTGGATAAAAGTATCAAGGAAGACCTCCTATGGGGCTGCTTACTGAAACGCAGAAATATCACATTGTGAAGCAGAGAGAGCTAGTTGCTACCAGATCAGCAGCACATATCTGCTAATGCTGCACATTTCTCTGCATCAGACATCACTGACATTTTATCCTCTGGTTTGTAATAACTCTTTCAATGCCACATGCCTGGCACAATTGTTTCATTAGCATCCCCCATAAACAGATCAGGTGCAAACACTAAGGTTAACATGTTAGAGCCCTTTCCAGAGCCTGTGGCATTGCTCACCTGTAAAAAGTCTAGCAATCTGCCGATTTCCACTGGCATTCCAGTTAAATAACATCCCAAGCGCCTCACCACGAAGGGGTTAACACTGTAGCAGCCTTTCTTGGTGGATCAAATTCTCACAAGACAAGGCTCTCCTTGCTTTGTTCTTTAGTGGGATGAATTCAGCAAGAGCCTTAACACTGGGTATCTGTCGTCCTCCTTCCAACTAGCACCCTTGCTCTTCTCCCTGACTTCAAGGCAGCACAGCTTCAGCGGGCTCCCTGTCTGCATATCGGAATAATCTCACCCTTTCAGTGTTTTCCCAGCGGCAGCTTCACACTAGTAGGCTTTGCCCCTGCGGGGCCCCGGGTCAGGGACAGCAGCAGCCACCACCACTTCTGTGCTGTCAGGCAGGACAGAAAGAATGTGCCTGGCCTTGTCACAGGGGAGGGAAGCCTGTGCTCCGCAAGAAATTTGAACAGATGTCACTAAGCTGGCTCAGAAATGACTCTTCAGTTGCTAGTTATTGCCCAAGCAGTCAGCCCAAGCATCCAGTGCTCATCCCAAATCTCTTGCATACTAACAGCTTCGCCTTTTGTGATCTGTATACACCTTTGGCATCTTTATTTAAAAGCTCATTCAAATATTATGTGGAAATGCTTCAGATCATTCTCTGTCACTGGGTAGTGGGATAGCCTGCAGATGTACCACTGATCCCTGCCAGCCCCAGAGCTGAATGGTTACATCCAGCTCCTCACCAAGACTGCTCTCTGTGACTCACTCTGGCTTCATGACATTTCTTTGCTATTAAAGCCACAACAAGAGAAGTCCCATGCTTACAGTAGTCAAAAGTTTTCCAGTGTTTGTCACTCACAACAAATTGCCTTTGGTTGAAAATCCACCTGTCTTATCGCATGTCCTTAAAACTGTAGAATTTTATGATGTCTTATCCCTGGAAGTCTTCAAGGCCAGGTTGGATGGTGCTTTGAGCAAGCTGATCTAGTGAAAGCTGTCCCTGCTCATGGCAAGGGGTTGGATCTAGATGATCTTTAAGGTCCCTTCCAATCCAAACCATTCCATGATTCTGTGATATCTTTGCACCTATGCCAGACATAGGACGCTCTCTGTGGAGCACCTATTGGTAAACTGAGCCATAGCTGAGAGTGGAAGGTGCTTGGAATATACTCCAAAGCTTCAAGGGTATCAGCACATGGCTGGGGTCCTGGAGAGGCTCTCTGACTATGCCAGTGTGATCACGAACAGAGCATGGAGGTTAATGCTTTCAACAGCAAATACTTTTAAAACTGAAAATACATTCAAGTAGCCATCTGGCCACATATCTGAGAAGTTGCAACAGAGATTGTTTATGGACTTTAAAGAATATGAAGGTTTACAAAGTTGAGGATTTTTTGGGACCCTACTTTGAAAAAACAGACTGCCAGGCAATTTTCACATATATGCCCCCATGAGTAACAAAATATGCTCCAACTCCCTGGTCAAAAGGCACTGACAATGCCTACAATAGCCCACGTTCTTCTAGGTAAGCAACATGGGTTGTCCTCAGAGAAACAGAAGAAAGCAGGTGCACCAACTTACCCCACAGAACTGCACCAAGTTGGCAGAGCTGTGAGAGGGGAGTGGACAGTCCTACTCCTCCCTTCCATTGCCTGCTGCTCATCTGTACTACATCAGGAGGGTAGGTCTATGTCCTCTTTTCGGCCTGCTCAGTCATCAAGAACCTGTTCAAGCTCCCTGGTATCAGACCCCAAAGTGTTTTGAACTGCTTTACTCTCTATCAGGCAGGGGGCAAATGTAGAGGCATGTAGCACTTTGGCTCTGTACTGAAAAAAATGATGAAGAAAACATTTTGGGGACCCTGAGTCATTGGTTTGAAAGGCACACATCTAAATGTCTTCTAGCAGCAAAGCCTGCTTGAAAGAAATGGGGCAATAATCACAATCGTGTCATCATCATTCCTTTTGAATGCCCAAACCCTTTTCCTTTTGCATCCTTCCTATTAGCATTCATTTGCTGTGAGCATTTTTGAGAGTTTTAGCAAAAAACAACTTACGGATTGGTCACCTTTAAGAAATATTTGAGTGTTTTAACCTAATGTACATTCTGAACTCAAATTAAAAGTGTTTGTCCCACATAAGCCTGACAGAAGTTCATGGTGACAAAGTGTCCATGACTAGCCACATCCTATTCCCAGTACCAGCAACCAATGGCTTATGCAGAAGCTGAAGATTACAAGAAACCAGATGCAGAATTATCTGACAAATAATTCATGGGCTTGAGTAAGTTTAATGACACACATTTCATCCAGGTTTAAATCCAAGCCTGAATCAAGCTAAAGCATTACAAATGGAAAACAACAATTCCTCTTTAACAGGAAATTCCAAGGTTTCAGGCAAAAACATTTTCACCACCTTCAGGAGAAAGACATGGTGTTGTTAAATTGGCTCCTTAAATCACTGTCTTTACTACTCAGAGGTGCATTTTTCAACAAAAATGCTCTTAAGGGGGTAAAAGAAGGAGCTCTTATGCTTCAGCAAATTCAAAATCTTTCTTTAGAGTCCTGGAATGATCTAGACACAATAATGTGAATATCTATTTTTTCGTGGATTCCTGTAACAAGCAACCCAAGGCTTCCTTCAGGTCCATCAGCTGAATATACCTTGTAGTCTCAGGGACGATCAATTCTGCTCCCCAGAAATAGGAAGCTGGTTCTTGAAGGGGTCAGATACCACACCAAACCTTTGTTTTATTTGCATTAGGGCTTTGCCTCTGTTGGTTCTGCAGCATTTTTATCTCCTTTTTCATGAATTGGTCCTGATGAATTTAAGGTTCACTATCATACAGACTACAGATTTAGAACAAATAGCCCTTTCATTTAGTTAATACCAGCAGCATAGCTATAAAGCTGTAATAGTTTACGGCTTTCAGGACATAACCTGCAACCACAGACAATACAAATTATATTACACTGTGTTTTATTGCTCTTTGAGGCCCACTAAGAGGCTCGATGCTGCTTCATAGTCCAGAGCAGCAGCAGCTCTTTACTGTTTTTAACACATAGCTGAAAAATACTCTAATTCTGTTACAAAATGATGTGTTCGTTTTCTTGTAAGTCTGCCCTCAAAACTGCATGTAGTTCACTTACCACAGGATGCAAAGAGCACTCCCTATGCAATTAAAGAAGAGGCATAGGGAGAAATGCCGCCTTCCACACACATTGTCTGCAAAAAATGGTCTCCGTTTTGAAAAAGAAACAACAAAACCCCACACTTTGATAGTCATTTGCAAAGACATGACATCTGAGAGGGCAAAAATCTCGGGAATGGCAATTCCTTCCTAAAAGGCCCCTTGTTTTTTCAGGTTGTGTGTTCAAATGCTGGAGGAATCATAAAGGCTACTGACACAGCTTCTTAGCCCTGCCCCTTCCTCCCTAGGCCTAAGGCTGGGCGCAGAGGGGAGCAGAAAGGAGTCACCATGTTTTCTTTAAATGGAGGATCTAAATAAAAAATGAAGGTAATAGAGCTTCAGGAATTGCAAAGGACCAGAGGGAGTGGGCAAGTGCAAGCCAGCCTTGCCTTTTAAAACATGGAGAGGCCATGTACTTGTTCCTGCTGCACCTGCTGCCCGTGCAGTTCTTGTGTTTATGGCAGAGGCCGGCAGTCCGATCTGCATATCAAATAGCTGATTTGTAGATGAGGTCATTCATTTTGTGGTCGTATGTTTGCTGTGGTGGGGATGGGCTGTTGCCTAGCAGTGGGCCACAAAGTCCCAGCAGGTTTCTTGAGTCAGCAGCCATCCTCCACTCCCCTCACCACTACCCTGCCCTCATTGCCAATTCAAACCCAGTTTTGACCTTAATAAATAAAACTCCGAAAGGTTTGACTTGTTCTTAAGTTCAAAGCATGGGTGATGTGCTGTGAATTGACAGCTTCCTTTGATGCTGCATTGGTTTGGTGACTCGATAAGCAAAATACAGATCCAGAAACCTTGGTACCACGTGAATGGAGGCATGACAGATAGTGCCTGGCTGCAAAAACAGTCTCCAAGAGGCTGGGGCTGCCTTGGTGCGTGGGTATGCTGCTCCACTGTTAAAACATGGAAGAGGGGATTAAAAGATCAGCACCACATTTATTTAAGCATTTACACATGTCAGAAGTGGTTTTGTAAAATTTAAGCTAGTTTTCGTGTATGACTCTATGGAATCAATTATGCCTTTCCTGTTAATTTTGATAGCCACTTCACACTGGGCAATGTTCATTTGAAACACTTTTTTTTAAGAGGAATTTTCTTCTTTCAAAAGCAGCTAAAACTACTTACTTGTAGTGTACAGCACATCAAGCTGGTGAAAACAGAAAAAGAAATCAGTCACTATTTCAAATTAAAAAGAGGAAAAGAAAGCAGGGCAAAGATGAAAACACTGGAGTACAAAGCTGCCTTTAGAAACTACAATATATATATATGTTGTCACCAATTGGTGTTTGATAAGTTGGCAGAAACTGCAGTTTAAGTGCTTTTATTTTAGGAGTGATCTGCTGACAAAAGATACATGTGCAAACCATGCCATTTCGATGAAGGAGTCATATTCAGTTTTTGCAAAGTACAATTTATTTATTTTTTCCAGATTATAATGTTTTCTAGGAGGAAAGGACTACAAAGACCCCTCAGCCCTAAACCAAAACCAAACATCAGCACAAATTGGAGCCTTGATAGCTCAAAGCAAAAGCCTCACAAACATCTATTAGAAGCAGGAAATGTCTAATGGAAAACTTACAAACATCTGATACATGAAAGGGAAGGCACAAAACAGGAAAGCAGAGGCATGAGCAGCTAATTGCTGTAGATTCCTCACAACGTTCGCTGAAACACAGCAAGGCACATCAGCCAGCTTCATAGCACTGGGGTATACAATCACCATTAAAGTATTAGTAAGAACACTTGGAAAATAAGCAGTTAAAAAAATGCTAATACTAGACAGAATGAAGTTGACTATGCTTGTGACTGAGTTTACAAGGATGCTTTGAAGGTGGCCAGAGGCATCATGGCATGATGCTTCTCATCTAATCCCAGTTATGAAAGCTTGAAAAGAGAATAATTTTTAAAAGTATGATTATTATTCACATTGAAATCTAGGTGTAAAAGCAAGGTATATATGTTGCCAGCTATTGCGTACACATCCAAACTTGCAGGTGAAACTTGCATTTAGTTTTGATAAGCTCTGGTCTAAGCAAAATGTGAAGTTTTGAGCAACAGCAATGCATTATGCTGGAGCATGGACAGAGCACCTATTCTTGCCCCTTGTAAATGCTTGCCGCTTGTCTGATTTGAATAAAGTTATGCCTACTGCTGTCAGAACTGAATTTGGCTCATGGTCTTCATGCAAATTGCCTGTTGCCTGAATGTGTGCACCATATTAAGAATGCAAATATGTTTGGACTAGGTGATTGTTCCTTTATTTGCTGTACACCCCAATTCACAAGGAGCTGAATCAGAGTAGTTCTGGTGTATGCAAGAAGGCAGACTCAGACAAAAATACATTAAACTGTTTGCAAATAAGTTAATGATGTCAAAAGATCTGATCTTAACAGTCACCCTTTCTGTTGTTATGTATGTGGTTTCTTGACACAGCCCACAGAGAGAAAAAAAAACCCCACATTTAAAAAAAAAATTAGTAACTCTTCAGGACATGAAATGAAGTACCTTTTCACAAATACTGCAAACAAGCTTATGTCCAGGATTCCTATCTCCAATGCTTTGAGCTCTGACAACCAGAATGTATCATTTTAGCTTTATCTGAATTTCAACTCAAACATTCTGAGAAGTTAATCACTCATATTTGTCTATTGGACAGGCATCCAATATTGAGCTAAAGACATCTGGAAATCTAAAAAACAATCCCTCATTTATAATTTGATCAAATGAATGATAACCATACCCATTAAAAATGTATATCCTATTTCTCATTTGAATTTCTGTGATATACTTTTTCATCCCTTCTCACTTCCAGCTGTTATTCTGGAACTTTGCCAACCTTCTGAGGCACTTAGGGGAAAAAAATGTTAAAACATTTGAGAAAGGAGAAAGTATAAAAATTCCCAACAAAGTAACATTTTCTAGATTTCAGAAATAAAACCTAGATTCAACTACAAAATTAATTTGGTGAAAATGCAAATTTTTATTTTGTTTTCCATTTTTACTGCTCACATTTAAAAAAAATATTTTAAATTATATAGAAGGAAAAGCCCTGAAAATGAATGATACCCTATGAAAGAAAGAAAGAAAGAAAGAAAGAAAGAAAGAAAGAAAGAAAGAAAGAAAGAAAGAAAGAAAATAAAGAATAAAAAAAAAGAGAGAAAGAAAGAAAGAAAAGACCAAACAAACACAAGAAGACAAAACAAATCCAAGATAAAAAAAAACAAAACCAAAAATTTTTTGGGCATATTTTCAGAGCATGCTATTCTTTCCTGTGGGAAAATTCACACATTCCTTACACTACAATATTAAGTTTGAACTTTCAGTCATTTAATTAGTTCTCAATTCAACAAAGCATTTAAGCATGTTTTCAAAGCACAAAGCACTTAAGCACATTCTTATTCTGTCCCTGAATAGGGACAGAGTGCTGAATCACACTGGGAGCTCTGAGACCAGATCCCAGGGCAGCCTGGCAGGGCCACAGAACTGCAGGGCTCTTGCTGGTTTGATTCCCCAGGAAGGGGGTATGGTAGTGATTACATCACACCCAAAATTAAAACCAGGCCTACTTTGAAAATGCAGAACTTTTTTCCATCCTATATAATGTCACAAATTTATAATACAAAATTGAAAACACACGTATGCCATATGAAATAAAAAGACAAAAGAATCTGTTGGGGGTTTATATTTGCCCACTTTTCACATGTATAAAAGAAATATATTAAATCATAATCTGATAAAGCCTTATGTTATAACTGTGCCAGTAGACTTTCACTGTGTTTTGGAGATATGGGATATGAAAATGTAGGTAAATTCAATTGCACACACAACCAGACAAAAAATATACAAAATTTAGACTTCCAAAATCTTCAGCTGCAAGGTACCTGAGGGATACATGACTACACAAATATACATATACACACACTCACACATGTACAGAGCTCAAGTGAATCACAACAATGTCTTAGAGAATCAAGGGAGAAGATGAGACTCAAGGGAGAAGATACTAGGTGTCAAAAAGATATCACATGCACATTTTCAGTTAAATTAACAATACAATTACCTAATCAGGAATATTTTCTATCTTTTACATTGAAGTTTATACCAAGAAGTCTATTATTTGAAACTATGTTTTTCCTTTTTTACGTCATCACTGGGGGTTCAGAAATATTTTCAAATTTATATTATATGCTAAAATAGTAATTTGGTATTTCTGGTTATTTCATATGATATTTGTGTCTAAAGTAAGCCTGTCTGAAATTTAAACACCCTTTGTTTTTCTTCCAAGACTCCCTGTGATCTCAGCGAGGAATGTAGGCTTAACCTAATTCTGGGTAGCCTTTTCATCAAACACCTTTAGCAATGCTAGAGGTAGCAGTCAGTTCTCTAAAGAGATAAGCACTTAGCAATTGAAGAAAGCAAAGAATTAATGGGATCCTTAAGAATTTGGGACCTGCCTCCCAGCCACAATGTCATATGGTCTTATGCTGCTGTATGCTGCTGTAATGCCAGAACAGCAAAATGTTCAGTTGGGCTCCTTAGATTTGTATTTACTTTCTGCATGGCAACCCTTTAATTGTGTTTCTTTGTATTGTTTCTCTGTAAAACTTTAAGGATTGCAAATCTTTCTTACTTTCTACATATTGTTTCCAGTTCTCAAGAGCCAAATTCTGAAAAGAATAATTATACACTGACCATATCAGGTACCACTCAGACTGAGCAAAAATATCATGAAGCAGATAAATATTGCTTTATATTTTCTAAAAATAATTTTCTACAGTGACATTAAATATATATATATAAGGAAACACTGTTTGCAACTCAAAACCAGGGATTTCTAATGCAACCAGACTGAAAAAGTCTATTTACCAAAATTTAAATCCTCTGTTTCATTTTAACAAAATGGTAAAACCCTTTTTTAAAAGAAAAATGTTTTAAAAGACTGAGAAATTCTACTGCCCAATGGGTTTTAGCACGAATAAAAGGAATCCCTGTATGTTTCATCTATGTAGGGCTGCTAAAGGCTGAGGAAGGGGGAATTGTGCTTACGCAGAGGAGGACGCCCATCATGCATTCGCGAGCGGGGAGATGTCAGCCATTTTTCTGCACACTCTTCCCCAAACGCAGGCTGGAGCTGCCCTTGCTCCACCATGTCAGCCCATCTGCTTCTCTCCTTACCCTGAGAGCGCCTTCACTCATGCAAACATCCTCCGGCTCACTACAAGCATATTGAAAAATGTTTTCATTAGAAGAGAAGCAAATGAGGAATAGGAAAAAAAATCATATTTTCCAAAGAGGACAAAGAAATGTGAAGCGCATCCTGCCTGCCTTGCTTGAGAGAGCTGCTCTGCATTCAGGGGTTAGCCTGGGTGGAGAATGATGCTGTTGTCTCACAAAGGACTCATGTTGAGCTGAATCTTTGATTACAAGACAAGTGCCTGCATTAGGCCCCTCATTGCGCTCACACTCTGCTCCTGCCATTTGTACAAAATTTCTGAGTGATCTCTTTGTGAGTACAGGCCCCAGCTGAATCAAAGATGAGCTTTGTCCTTACCGTGTCCCCTCACCTTATTTTTCCATAAGCACCCCTTTTTTCTTTCCCTGTTCCTCTTCTCTCTGATCCCCTTCTCCCTCTCTCCTTTCAGACCCTTCATGTGCTTAGGAAAATGGACTGCAGTGGATCTAAAATAATATCTAATGAATGGTAAACCCTGAAAATAGATGAAGAAGTGTCTTTTGGAGTCTTTCAGATTTCCCCCTCAAATTCAGTCATGTTCCCTACAAAAATAAATGCATAACCTCTTGGTTTTCTTAATAGGATTTATGCTTGTTGTCACTCTGCACACCCTGCCACGCCAGAGAGAGGACTCCTGAGCTGCTGCCGTAACCATGGCCACTCCTCATTCACCACTCCTGGCAAATTTCTCCTGGTGTAAAAGACAGTGGGAAGGAGAGATGCACCAGCAGATGCACAAACATGATAGCCCTGTGTCTCAGGAAACCATCATGTGCCTAAACCCCACTGAATTTGTAGGCATTATCTGAGAACACTCTTTTAGCAAAATCACCTCTCAACATTGCAGCATGGAAAACAAAGCAAATATATAATCAACCAAGATTAAAATCCAGCCTCAGTCAAATGTCACACGGGCTTCATGCAGGCTCTGGAAGCTGGATTTTTTATGCATCTGCCCAAATTGAAAAGGTTATTTCTCTGTCTTCGGGATGACTCTTGAGCTAAAGAGAGAGTGGAGGGTTGCTGCCCTGAAAGAAGGGAAGTTGCTAGGAGATAAGTCCAAGATTTCAGACAGCATTGGTCAGAGCTATCTCTAATTGACAGCTGCTTACCCTAAGGGTCTAATTCTAACCTTGAGACCAAAACCATAATGAGAGGGCAGCTTTCCTTCACCCCTGTTTTCTAGCCAGGGCAAGGAGATTACTGCAGGTCTGTTCTCTGGTTTTTGTTATGCTTCTTTTCGTGGGGCAGCCCTGTGAGGCTCAGAGCCTGCTGTGCTTTCTGAGGCTATAGTTTGCATCAGTGAGCTCTGTCTGATTCATACCACCTGAATAAACTTGCTCTTACAGTTAAGATGGTCTCACTTTTTTCTCTTTTCTTTTTTCTTTTTCTTTTTTTCTTTTTTTGAAAGGGGGAAGGGTGAAAAGAAATTCTCTTAAACATAAAACAATTTAAATACTTATTTTTTAAGCAGATACTTTAGTGTGGTTAACCCTTTTTCAGGGGGACTTAGACTGTAATTCTTAGTTTTAAATCAAGTCTGTGCTGTTAGCAAGTTGCTGTTATTTAAGACTCAAAACCAAACACAGAGAAACATTCAGAGAAAAGAGATTAACAGAGGCAGGAAAATAAAGTGGGGTAGTTTTCAGGGGTTTTTGATTTGTTGGATTTTTTTCTTCGGTTGGTTGGTTGGCTTGATTTGTTTTTTTTTTTTATTTTGGGGATTTGCTTGGTTGGTTTTTTAACTGACTAGGCTTGTTGGGATATGGATTTATGAAAAAAAAATCTGAAAACTTCAACTGGTATTTTGATTATAACTTACCTATACATGTGGAACAGTATACAAAAGCTCTAAGACAAATTTCTTTTTCTTAGTGGTACTAACAAAAATCTGGTCCTTTTCCTCTGAATTCACTGGAGCATCTTTGGACTTATACTAGGGTGACTTAAAACATACTTTGACTAAGTATTTCCAGGGGGGAAATTAAGAATAGAGAATGCCATCACATTTAGTAACCATGGCAAAAGAAAAAGAAGAAGAGAAAATAAAAAAGGAAATAAATCCAAAGAAAAAATCTTTTAGAAAATAATCCGATGAACTCTTGAATCTCAGTCACTTTCCTGTTCAACAATACAAATTACTTCTGCAAATTTTTTCAAGTAGGTAAGATCAAGTAAAAATTTGTGTCTTTCAAGCAGGAACCAGTTCATAAATGCAAAGTCATCACTCTAGGGAATTTATCTTACAGACATTGTGGGGCTAAGTCCTCCATGGCTGAAACCATTTCCCATCCCTTTGCATAAGAGCAGGTAAGCAAGCAGGCAGCAGAAGCAAACTGCAGCTTCACAGTAACAGAGGGAGAGGATTTTCCCAGCCCCTTCAACCTCAGCCTCAAAAGTCTGCCAGTTTTGGATGGCATTTTGGATATAGAAATACCTACCCTCAAGAAATGCACTGAGACTACCAACTTTCTCCATGAAGACTGACTGCTAGCACTAATGTTTTAAAAGTTAGCAGTGTGGTCATTTGGATTGTGTTATGGTATTCTTGTTCTGGAAGCTGAATCCAATGGGCAAATTAATTTCTGAGGGAATAGCTGAATGCCTGCCTGCCATCCAACATGGATAACAGTGTATCGCACAAGAGTCAGAGGGAAGTCAGCAAGGGAGGCTGGACAGTGATAAAACAGCATAGAGGGAAGCTCAGGCTGTGGCATCTCTGCTCTTGAGGGAGTGTATCAAAAACCCCAATATCAAAGGCCCTTAGAAAAATAGCCATGAATGGGTCCCACTAAATGAACTCATAGAAAGTGTTCTATAGAGTGAGCAGAGACAACCAACCCAGTAGTGCATACATGCACAATGATAACTGCTGGAAACCAGTGTGCCTCATCTTCATTTTTTTTCCCTGTTTAAACTATTAGGCATATTTTCCTAATATACTGAATCCTCTTATGTACTGCATATGATTTCTGCCTCTGGAAGTCAGAGACTTTTATATCACTTAAGTGGAATTTGTATATCCTTTATGCTTCAACTAAAATGAAAAATATGGTTCGGTGGCATATTTCTAGTAATGTCTATTTCTACAGTAACTTCACTTATTATTTAATAAGTTGAGTGTATTTGAAAGCTAATATTTGTACTGTGTCTGATGTGCAATTCAAATTTGTGCAGCAATTGCTGCAAGAATATTCACAAGATTTTGTTCCCTTGTTCCACAGAAGAACTATTTTTTCTTAGCACTGTCTTGGTAAAGTTACCTAAAATATTTGTTTCTCCATCTGAAACAATAACAAAAATCAACTTCTCTCATGATAAATTGTGATCTTCAGAGTAGAAAGCAAAAAGAGCAGCAGCACAGAAAAAGAAAACATGATCTTCACAGCTTCCAGAAGTACAATATAAAATTAGGTGAACTATCCCTTCTAGGGGCATAAAGGAGTCTAAGGTACCTAAGCTCTTTGCATGTGTTGCTGAAATAGTTAGGAAATATGCCTAAATTTTTATCTTGCTGTGCACTTCACTTTCCTGACCAGGCAGGTTGACCTTAGGGGGAGAGAGAGAAGATGCTTTGCAAATGAGGCTTGCAAAAGCTACTGACTTCAGGAATAAGAGGAAGAGATTGGCAATCTCAGGAGTCTGCAAGTCCTTTCTTGAGCCACCAGCATGCAGGCATTTTCACCAAGCTGGTGTCAGGACTGGGCCATACTTAAGGGTCATACTCACCAGCTGGTGCTGATGAGTTACCCCTTCACAGCCCCTCATTTGTGAGCCTCTGAGAGCCTTTTTCAAGGTTGTCTAAAAAGATTTTTTAAAAAACACAACTGTATTTAAAATATAAATAAATAAAGAAAAAAAAGCAGTGGAGAGGGTTTGATTCTTCTCCTTCTCAAACTAGTGAGATTACCACAAGGGTCTCAATTTACATCTGTGGAGGTACACCACAGTTTCAGGATGAGACTATTTTTTCCAATATCTGGTCACTGATAAAATTTTTTTTTTCATTTTTAATAAAAGAAGGTACAAACATCAACAAACTTCCAGGAATAAATCTGTGCCTGTTCAAATCAGGAAACAACTTTTCTTTTGTACGTGGCAATGAGATATACTGTGAGTAAAATTTTCCCTTTCTACAAGTTTTCAGATATAGAATATCTTCACCTATTCCTTCCAAAATCATTTCTAGCATACTAGATATGTGACACATTAGAACAAAATAAAAAAGTCTCCAAGTCCTGGCACCAGGACCAGCCTCCGTCAGATAATTAGCAAAAGAAGCTCTGGCCACAGATCATAATGATGTTGCTCTCATCTTCAGTAGTGAATAAAATATTTGAATGCAGTTTCCTTAGGTGGTATTCTAAAGCTCTTTTCCATAGCAGAGACAATTTTTTTTGTTCTATCAGTCACTGAAAATAGTTTATGCCTTTCACAATATTACATATATTATTACATTTACTCTTTTCTTTTTACCAGTTCCTAGAAGTCTTCCTTGATGTGCAACACTATGTTTTGAAAATCAACATCTTGCTTCCTGCCAGAGCCAGTAGATATGCCAGCCGGTAATAGCTGGTTTCTATTTTTTTCTCTTTGTGCTAGAAGGGAAAAAAAAAAAATGCTGACTTTAGATCTTAGCCTATCAGATGAAGACTTACTGGTGCATTAGAGGCCTATTCAAAACAGGGCTTTTCTTGCAACAGGAGCTCCTAACAATTGGTAATGAGGACAGATTCCGAATTGTTTGTGAGCAGCTGCTTAGTAGGTAAGAGCTTGTTTGGATTCAATTGAACAGTGTTTTTAGAAGCAGTTACTGACCCCTGACCCTTCCTACAGACTGGGTTGATGGGATTAGGGAAAGCTAGCGTTCAGCTTACACTTGGCTGTAACAAGCTGGCAAGAGATAACATACTTTTTAATTATCAAGTTACACCTCTGCCAAAGTTTGTCTGTGAATTTACCAAATGGGTCAATGAACTATAAGAAATCAAGCTCAGTTATGGGATAATAGTTACATAAGAAAACAATCTTGGTGGAGATATAATTAATACATGGATTTTTTTTCCCTCTGTAAATATTTCACATTTTCAAGTCTTGTTCTACATATGTTGTGTGTGGTATTTGTACCAATGCAGCTTAAGGTAAAAAGAGACACGAATTGCTTCCAAAAGCTGCCAAAAAGCTAGCCAAGGGAAAAAAAACCCCAAAACAAGGATAAAACAAAACAAAGAACCCCAAGTATGCAAACCAAGAAATTTAAATTGAAGCAACAAAATAAGTAACATTAAAATTTGAAGCTAGATTTGCTCTGCCACTCTGAGGCTAGAGCAATACAAATACTTACTATTGGCAAGAATCCAACTTGCCTAGCAGTCTAAAACCATAAGAAAATGAAACAATTGTGGTATTATTCACCTGGAACAATCAAAGATAATTTCTGACATAATAATTAAAAAAAAAATCAAAGGCCATAGGGATTTTGTGTCTTAATTCTAATTAATTAAAACCAAAATTATAAGACTTTATTTTGAATGATTCTTTCTCTGTTCTCTTTCAAGGCTGAAGTATGAAAAATTCTCCAGTTCAAGTTATTTAGGGCCCATAGCTTTCTTAGTTCTCTGCACTGTTAGTATACATCATGTCTGTTACGAGAGCAGTCAGTTCTGGGAAATTCTTAGTGCAATAATCATAAAATTTATGCAGACTGATCTTTTCATGGACTAGAGAATTTATCGATAAAATAAGTCATAGTGAGCAATACCACTTCGTGAGCAGTACAGATAGGTTAAAAGCCATAGCACGGGTTGAAAGGTTGGGTGGATTTCTCATTGTAGCTGTGCTTTCTGTTGCTGAAGGGATCTGCAGACCCAGCAAACTGCTCAGAAACACGGGATTTCTCTGTCAAATCTCTCTTATATCAGGAATGGGTGTTTCAAGATCAAGTTTCATTTCTAACAACACCAAATTTCCTGTCTTAGGTGGAGCAAGCTCCATTGTCACTTTAAAACATAAAGGATGTCTAGGAACAAAGAGCAACTTTGGCCTGTGTGAGACACACCTGCATCCAGGAGTCTTTCCTTTATGAGGAATGTTAACCACATACCACCATTCCATGAAGTGTCTAGCTACCCTCTCAGAAATAGCTTTATGTTTTCTTTCCTACACCTCTTTCAGAATGTGGCTTGTGAATCTCAGTGTTCTAATGGTCAGACATAATTTATTTTCCATCCTAAAGCTATTATTAGCTAGTCTATAGCCATTAGTTCCTTTACCAGTAATGCCCTTTACTTTGAATAGTGTCTTCTCTTCCCAGCTGTTTACTTCCCTAATATGTTTATGCATGGCAATCACTTCTTGCCTCAAAATTTGTTTCGCTAAGGCAAATAAATCAAAATTTTAGGGTCTTTTAAAATAACTAGTTCCTTGTCTTCCTGATTTTTCCATAAGCCAGTTTTAGCCTGTTTCCATTTAAATTTTTGTTTCATAACATGAATATCCAGAATTGTATGCAGTGTTTTGAACAACATCTCACAACATCTCACAATAATCTGCTGCTATGTAAATACTTGTACTCATAAATCTCAAGATTACATCTATTAAGCTGCCACTCTGCTGGTCGCCCAGGTCCTCCTCCCACTGGTTATTTAAAAGTGATATCTCAGTTTATAAAAGCAATGTAGCTATTGAATTTTGTGCCATTGAAATTCATCCTATTTCTATTACTAGAGTCTTCAAGATAATTTTTTTCTTTTTCTGTATAATAATCTAATAATGTACTAACAATGTAAGTGCAGAGCACAGAAGGAAAGTGTAGCAACAGAAAAGGTGTGTGCAGAGACCAGCTTTAGTCTAGCTTTAGTATATTGAGGTTGGTCTCCTTAGGCTACCTAAGTAGCCAAGGGGAGGAGAATAGCTTATCTAGGAGTCCAGTTGGAGCAAGAGTTTCATCACCTCATAGGAACTGTGCTTGGTGGAGTTCATCTGTCATTTGCCACAGGAAGATCCTAGAGAAATTATTTCCACTGGAGCTAAGTCAGTCTTTGTCAATACCCCAAGTGTCTCTTTAATTCACTTTCTTTACCATTATGCTCATATTTTTCTCTCTTACTCATTCTGGAAATATTAAGCAAGATTAATACACACACACACACACACACACACACTTCAGGAGGTTCTACAGTAGCTTTCCTCTAGCCTCACACTTCATGTCTCAGCCCAGTGCTGGTAACTTTAAAGGCAGCCCCTTCTGTACCACACTGCTCCTCCATCAATCCCAGTTTCTTCAGCACTCAATTTTTGCAGTGTTAGTGTTCACATTACCTGTGAAAAAGTCCAAAACAGGCATCAATATGTAGTGAAGTATAATTCACCTATGATAGAATAATATTATAAAGTTCTTGAAGTCTTCAGGTCTAATTTCACCAAAATTTGTACTGCCGAAGTTAGGCTAAAGGATCATGTAGGTGCCTGGATGACTGGCCTTAATGCAGACCTTGCATTTGTGTATTCATGTGATGAGGACTGACACCTGGTTGATAGATCCATTCCAGCAAATTATCATGGGAATTTGGGTTTCACTCACCTATTCTTCCAAATTTGTGAGACTGCAGGTTATCTGAGTAACCTTGATTTGAGTTGAATAAATTATTTGGGTATAACAGTCACTTTGCTTGCAGGTTTCTCCTTTCCCATTTGCTTCTTAGTGTGTAATTCCACATTCAAACCCATGAATCTTGTTGAAAACTGAAACAATGTTTTAATTTTTTTGTCAAATATAAATTGATTCAAATCAAATGTGGAAGCTTCATGTGTACCTCATCCTCACTGCAGGTTTTCAACTTCCTGCTTTTTTCTCCATCTAAGGACATGTCTGAAGAAAACTTTAACTAATTAGTCTGATATCCTTTATGAGGTCAGATTCAGTTTGAGTTTTAGCTAGTCCCACTTTTGCCAAGTCTCACTTTAGACCTGCATTTCTTGACTTCTAAGTCATAGTTTTCTTTGGTGATCAGTCCTTTTTTCCATTCCTTGTAGATTCCCTACTTATGTCTAATGTCAGTTTCAAGATGGTTATTCTTCCAGTTAGGTCTGGAAAGTTCTCATACTACATTTTTTTTTCTCTTTGCCTGGCATACAGATTCCAGATAGCTTTAGCACATCTGACATGGAGACATTCCAGTCTGTCTTCAAAATCTAATCCCCGAGTTCCTTAGTTCAGTTGGTCTCCCTAAATATATACCTTGGGTTGCATCCAAACTCAGCAGCTTGTGGACCCGGCACAGAGCCTGTAGTCCCAGTTGCTTGATCTTCAGATAGGGCACAGTGTCACAGTGAGGTGCCTCTCCCTCCTGACTCATGGGCCCAGATTTCCTTCTCATCGAAAGCAAAGTTCAGCAAGGGAAGGGAGCAGACGTGAGCCAAGGTTTTGCCCTCATTTGCTTGGGAGATGGCCAAGGCATATTTCCATATTTGGGAGCTCAGAAGTACTCCCGGCTGTCGTTAGTTTAGATGAAGTTCTGTCTTTTTGAAATGAGGAACTTTAATGGATTTTAACTGCATTATTTTTTCAACATTTTTGTTTGTTGTGTTTTTTTAAAAGAAATTAAGTACTGCACATTGAAGACTTTGCTACTAAACAACCACCTTTATTCAGGTGGATGTACCAATACTATTTGAGACAGAGAGAATATTATTCCTCACAACAGGATAATTTTCTGATGTGCATATCTTTCCCCGTTACATTTATGTTTCCAACAACAGTGAAATAATCTTTTCTTATGTCCAGATTAGATTCTGGGATCAATAATAGACGTATATCAATTTCCCAGTATTCCCAGAATATAGTTTATCCTATTTACTGCAGCTGTTTTTTCCCAAACAAATACTGTTTCATTTTATTGTACCTTGTTTCTTTATGTATTATAGATATGCATTTCCGGAGAAACACTTTCATGTTATTTTTTGTCAGCAGGTTACGTCCACCACTACAATCACCATTACTGAAATTGCATTTAGTGTTCCAAAAATACATGTTCCTCTGCATTGTTTCCCACGATTCTCCATTACAGTAAGAGCATCTTACCAACTGCACCTGATTCTACATCTAAATTGTACTCTACACAGTATTTCTGCCAACTGTATCCAGCTGCTCATATTGATATCAACCTTTCCCATGACTACAGGGATTAAGACCTTCATTGTCCAGTAGTATCATGAAGAAAATAGTGCTCCTGCATCTTGTGAAGGGGATTCTGAGCCTGAGTTCCTGTACTGTTGTGAGGTGTTGAGATTCTGCAGAAACATCTATTTACAAATATTTACTCTCCATCTAAGGCTAGCCATGCCCTCGTGAAGAATTAAATTTTGCATCAGATTGACATATATATTTGTTATCAATTATACAATGTTATATCTTCAAGTTGCAGTGTGGATCTCTGCATCTCTCTATGTAACTGGGTATGAAGAAATGTGAAATAATAGCTAAGGGGAATCTGTATGATATATTTTTTATTGCATACAAAAAGTATGTGTATCAAAAAGATGGTATGGAAAAAATGAGATTAATAAACAACACAAAACACTGGATAAGATGCCATCTAGCTTCAAGGCAAGGACATACATTTTTTTTCTCCACATTCATATTCATAGGAAACATGATTTCTAACCATAAAAATATGAAAGAATTATACAATAATTCTTAAGCTATGCTGTTATATAGCAATATATTTTGGAAATTTGCTGGACTACTAATATAGAAGCACAATTTATTAGATGCCTATCTTATTTAAAAAAAAACAACACAAAAACAAAACAACCCCAAAAAGATTTGAAAGTACTAAACCTATCCATGAAATCTAGTCATTAGTTTGTCTGAATTATTTTTAACCTTTGAAAAATCAAACTTTTTTCTGCCTGAAATGTGTAGAAATGGAAAATCCCATCATAGATAAAGGTACTAAAATGAATTTAATTTTTTTTTTGTTATCTACCACTATCCAAAAATGTTTATCTATACATTTCATTTAACTAAAAATATATATTTATTTTTCTCTTATAGTTATCATTTTATTTTAAAAGCTGAAGAAAAATGTTAGAAGTTATGTGAAGCTCTACATCTATGCAAACAAATGAAAAGTCTCACTATTTGCAATGCTCCCTATACAGCTGAATTAAAAATGGCCAAAGACTGTTTCTGTAGAAAATTTCTGGAGATTTTGTATTAGTGCAGAATGTGAATTCTAATTATTTTACATGTGTGTGGGAGTCAGACTGGTCCCACTTCACCAGAGCACATTAGAATGTGCTTCACTTAAAGAACTGGTATACCACAATGGGAATGTTTATTTGCCTAAAATTTAGCATATTATTTTTTTTCAAAAGCAGGTTAGCTCGTGAATAGTATTAATATCTTCTGTACTTGTTTACAATTTTTAAGTCTGTATCTGAAAACTTTTTAAACTTTATATGGCTTAAAGTCTCTGCAAGATGTAATGGGCAAAAAATTAGTTAAATCATATAAATTATAATGACAAATTATATAAACTTAGTTTATAAAATGTATTAAACTTCAGAGATGACAAGTGATTTTTTTTGTGTTGGTGGTATAGGGTGAAGCATCTTGTCATACAATATAACACAATAGAAAGTTTGAGCTAATTACATGAATTTTCTTTTTCTTTTTTTTTTTTTTTGCATATGCACTCCCCCTGAGGTTTGCCCTTCACTCTAGTTTAAAGTATCCTCATTTGGAGGTCAAATTTTCACACGTAAAACCTACTGAAAGTTGTTTACTTTTTGCAATATTTTACATCTACTACTAATGCAGTAAATGGGGAGGCTGAAAATCAAATGGTGTCATTAATAGTGACAAGAAAGCTTTTAGCCAAGTTCCCTATATGGTGATGGATATTGTTTATCATATTTTACTTGTTGCTTTAAACTTCCTCTGTCAGAATGAATCACTACTTTAGGAGAAGAGGAACCAGATGACAGACAATGTGATTTGTCCACCTGTAAGTTCTCTTAATCCAAAAAATATTGTGGAAAAAAAGAACAAATAAGGGCATGTCTGTTTGCCCCAAAACTGTACTGGTTGTACTCAGGTATCTTGGAGAATATTTTGGCTTTTATAGAATATACAGTGAGCTTCACATTAATACCAGGGTTAAGCGAGACGTCTTTTAACCATATAATTAAAAAATCAGTAGTTGATGATTTTGATTTGCTTTATTTCTTTCTCGAATTTTTCCCCCTCTTCATAGCAAAGCTGTTTTACACAATCAAAACACTACTGCAACCACTGCTCTGCCACAACCACTCCCTGGCGGCGTTTTTTGAGTTATTTATGTGTTTCTGACCCTTGGTTTTACCAAGCAGTATGAATTAGCACAATGAAAAATGTCAGGGAACAAAAAATCTGTGAATTTATGGTTGTTTTTTTAGTTGAACCAAAAGGCCTGTAGTCGCAACAATAAGTGCTTTAAAAAAAAAAAAAACAAAAAAGGAAAAAAGTTCTTACAGATCAAAGACAGTATTTCTCATACCTGATCCAAAATATTTTTAACAAATGTTTAAAAAGTGGTATAGATACATTTCAAAACAAAACTTCAATTTTCTAGAACATATTTTTCAACAATTTCACTATGTACATATTCAAAATTAAATGCTTATACTCATTTTTTTTCAGCCATTTTCCTAAAACGTTGCAAATTTGAATTGTTCCTGTATGAACACTTTTGGCCAGTTTCTACTGCAACTGACACAGGAATTTTGATAAAGAAGAACAAATTCCTCAATTTCTAAACCTGAGATGAACTTGAAAAACACATTTTAGTATTCTTTGTTTACTTTTGGGGGTTTTGTGTGGTTTTTTTGGTTTTGTTGTTTTTTTTTTTTTTTAATTTTTCACTTTCTGTGTGTTCCTTTACTTCCTCATTTTGATTGATACCAGAAACTTTTGTGGATGAGAGATGCTCTGGGTACATGTTAGTGTTTTAGAGAGTCCCAGAATGGCTGAGCTTCTGGAGATCATATAATCCACACTACTCCCACCCTGCTAAAGCACATTCACCTAGCACAGGTTGCACAGAATCATGTCAAGGTGGGTCTTCAATATCTACTGTGAAGAAAACACCACAACCTCTCTGGGCAATCTGTTCCAATGCTTGGTCCAACTCAATGTAAAGAAGTTTGTCCTTATGTTCATATGGAATTTCCTGTGTTTCAGTTTGTGCCTGGTGCCCCTTGACCTGTTGTTGGGCACCACTTAACGAAAGCCTGGCCCATCCTCTCAAAGCCTGCCTTTAAGATATTTGTATGCACTGATAAGGTCCCCTCTCAGTCATGTCTTCACTGGACTGAATGGGCTCAGTTCCCTCAGCATTTCCTCATAAGAAAGATGCTCCAGTCCTTTAATCATCTTTGTTGTCTTCCACTGAACCTGCTCCAGGAGCTCCATGTCTCTCTTGTACTGAGGAACCCAGAACTGGACAAAGTATTTCAGATATGGCCTCACTAGGGCTGCGTGGAGGGGCAGGATCACCTCTCTCGACCTGCTGGCAGTGCTCTTCTAAAGTAACCCAGGATACCTTTGGTCTTCTTTCCCACATGGGCATACTGCTGGCTCATGGACAACTTGTTATCCACCACGACCCCTTGGTCCTTCTCCAGAGAGCTACTTTCCAGCAGGTCTTGCCCAGCCTGTACTGGTGCCTGAGGCTGTTCCTCCCCAGGTGGAACAGCCTGAATTTGTCTTCATTCAGCTTCAACACGCTCTTCTCTGCCCAACTCTACAGCCTGTCCACATCTGGCTGAGTGGCAGCATAGCCTTTTGGAGTATTTGGTGTATCTGTTTAGTTCAGGTAGGGAAAGTATTTTTGAAATACATCTCCCAGGAGCCTCTGCTCCAGTTCACAGCATGCAGAGGTTTCTGAATGCCAAGCAGAATTCATTTTGCATGAAATTAACTGGAAGATATGCTCCAGAGGTATACCTACTGCTCTTCAGCCACAAATAGATATGCAGGCTATAGGATCAGAGTAGAGTTAGTCTAATAGCAAATAAAAAGTTCTTAAAATGTGTATGTTAGGTTCCCAAACCCACATATTTTTGTCTAGACTCTGCTTGTCTTGGTCCATTCTGCTTGCTGAGACAGACATAGTCTCCATATGTTACCAGCTGTATTGAACAGGTGACAAAATATCATGGAAAAAATTTTTATTGTAATCAATAGCAAAATACCAATTCATGTCAGCTGATTCCTTCTTGAAAAGCTCTTTTCAACATATATGCTGCTAATTTTGCAGAAAGAGAAGACGTAGATAAATAACATTGACTTTTGCAGTCAAATTCAGTATGAATTCAGTACAGGAATTTTTATGCTGTTCACCTTGAATAAAGTTTAAGTGGATGCACATTGCTATGTTTCTCAGTGCTAGTGTATTGTCCATAAGGCTATTCCAAAGTAGGACAAGCGATTATGTATAATAATGGCTCAAAAGTGATTTTCTTAGTAGAGCTAATATAGGTCAAGTAATTTTTGATACTGGTTAAACATTTGCCTTAGGGTGATGATGCACTGAAACTTGTTTATTAAGGTCCTGCACACAAGGATTTGTAAGTGTGTGATACTGATTTACCCTTACATATAAAATCCTACATAAGGAAACATTGACTACTTGCTATTTGTCCTACAGAAGGGAACTGAAGGTTTTGCACTTGACATTTGTGTGAGCAGAAATAGGCAGTGAATGAAATATATATTCCCAGCTACAGAGAGTGTCTTGGCAAGGAAGAAAGAGGCTTTCTCAGGTTCAGTAACAAAATAGATCTCGAAACATCTATTAATAGATTTAATAGATCACTTAGTTTAAAACATGCCTAACCTACCAGTTCTACTCACTTAGATCAGCCAACTGATTGACTCAATCCACTAGAAGTAATTTTGTTTACACTTTATGTTGCCCAGTATAAATACAGTTTTTTGAAACATTCTCCTGCTATTTAAAGTCTGTTTTTAATTTTGAAGATATTGCAAAGTATTTTTCAGTTTAGCAGAGATCTGTCTTCATATCTGCACACATCCCTGTAATTTAGAACCAAAAATACAGTTTCATTGTACGTAATTTTTAATGTTGTCCATCCTGCTGAGCTAATACAGCTAAGAAAGAGTGAGTTGAGTCCTACTTGTTCCTATGCAGAAATAACAGAATTAATTCCTGTTAGAGGTCCAACGTGTTTCACCTGTGTAAACCTACAAAGGCTAATGGGGTTGCACAAGTGTCAGTAGAGGTATAATAGGTTTAATCAAGCATAACAGAAAGTAAATTGCTCTGCAAAATCCTCATTACTATAGATGAAGTGCATCCATCTGTCTTAACTGTTAAGCCATAAGCTGTCTGGGCAAAGGCAGTTCCTACAACAATAATTCTCTCATTTCAAGTGAAACCTCTAGGTGACATAGTACAAACAAGTAATGATTGTATGATAATAACCTGGACTGACTACTAGACAGAGTATTAGTTTACTCAACAAAGCTCTTTAGGTACAAACTGCCTACAGGTATTCTAGAAATTGCACTGAAACACAATCAGTGAGGACAGCAACTGTATTGTCAAAGAATGTTGAATTATGTAGCCAGGTTCAAGTATACAGAGTTAATAGTCAGTATTTTTTCCCCAAATGCATAACACTTTATATTACAAAACGAATAACCTACCAGCTCATATTCAAACATTTTTAAAAAGCTATTAAAATATCATTATTTGGTCACCATTATCCTAGGCGATGTCTAGGAGAGTGTGAATAAGATTGACTTAAATAAACTAAATCTCTCTGTTCATCACTTTCCTTGAATAGTGTAAATAACAGATTATAGTATACTTGGAGTGAGGAGCCACAGTAGACAGTGATATCATATTATGACATACCATGACAATGCAACAGGTTCTGAAGTATAATCTGAGAGCAGAGATATAAGCTCTTGGTTATGGAGAAACCATATGTTGCATTTTGTTAAGGCTGGCAGCAATTATGTCAGATTTTGGCCTCCTGGCATCCCTGCTACACTGAAACTATAGTTCTATATAGATGGTAGGGTTGAAAGTCTGAAGGACCACTGCAGTCATCTCTTTCAATAACCATAATGCAGGCAACAAAGGCTGCCCTTGATTTTTCTATTTATGCCTTCCAGATATGGGGTTGCTTAGCCTTTCCTTTCTCAACATTGTTGAAGTTTTACTCCCCACAAGGATATTTCTGCAATAAACACATATAATGCTTCTCTTGGCTTAACTACATTTCTTTGGTAAAACTGAGCAGATTGAACTTGTTTTCACTTTAAGTCTACTCTGGTGCTGTAAGATCCCCCTGGAGTGCTGAGTCCAACTCTGGGTTCTCCAGGTAAGAAGGACAAGGACCTGTTGGACCGAGTCCAGAATAGGGCTGTGGAGGTGATCTGATGGCTGGACAACCTCTCTGATGAAGACAAGTCTGAGAGACCTTGGTCTGTTCAGCCTGGAAAAGAGAAGGGTGACTTAATTGTGGCCTTCCAGTACTTAACAGGAGCCTCCAAGAAAAATAGAGCGACTTTTTACAAGGGCATGTAGTGACAGGACAGGGGGGGAATGGCATCAAGCTGAAAGAAGGCAGGTTTAGAATATATGTTAGAAAGGAATTCTTGAGGGTGGTGGGGTACTGGGACAGGCTGCCCAGAGAGGTTGTGGATGCCCCATACCTTGCAGCACTCAAGGCCAGGATAGATGGAGCTCTGAGCAACCTGGTTCTTCTGGAAGGTGTTTCCTGCCCATGGCTAGGGCGTTGTAACTAGATGATCTGTATGTCCCTTCCAATGAAACCATTCTGTGATTCTAAGATTGTATTCAGGTAGTGTTGATGCTATGATGGTCTCGCTATATGACAGAAGAAATGCGCATAGAGGGAACCAGTATCCACTGTTGGACCAATTACATAGTATGATAAAGATGAATTTTCCAATATTTTCTATAATTCTAATGACATTTCCTCAAATATTTCCCATTTCACAAATTATTAACATAATTTTTCTTAGCTATAGCTCCAGTACTAATTCTAATGGATACTCTCCAGTTATCCAAGGGACAGTAACTAACATTTTTTGTCAACATGTTACTTTGAGAGATCACGTTAAGCTGGATGTCCTTGGTGGCTCCCAAGTTCTTTCTGAATTATTCTTATGTAAATGGATTGCACTTAACTAGCTAAACAATTACTGAATTCCTTTCTTTTTTTTTCCTCTTCTTTGCTACATTTATTTGATGACATTTGCAAACTTCATCAGTAATGATTTTCAAAGTTGTGCAGACTGTGTTGAGGAATGTTTTAAGTACTGTAAATCTCCCAGAAGTAACAACTGCTTAATGATAATTCCTCATATAAGATTACAATTTAACACTGATCAATAGCTTGTTTCCAATCTACATGGCATGCTAACTCAATTTTATATAATCCTGAATTTATTTACAAATAAAATGCCATGCAGTCCCAATCCTGGAAACAGGTCTATTCCATCAGCCTTTTTGCCTTTACAAACCACACTTCCTGTCTAATCTGAAAAAGTCTTCAAGTTAGGTCACATCTGCTTCCCATCTTTATTGGAGTTATTTGTATTTCCTTTCCTTAATTCTTTATGAATCAATCCTCATAGCAGATTTTCCATTATTTTAAAGATCAATACTGATTTGACAGACCTGTAATCACCTGTATCTGCTCATTTATCCTTTTTGAAATATTCACACAGCACTGGTTTTGTCCAGGCATCTGCATTCTGTGTCAAAAGTTATTTTAAGATACTTGTAGTGTTTTAAGAGGGCTGGATTAATTCTTTCAGAACTCCTGAATGCAAGGTGTACAGATTTGTTAATGCTAAATACATATCTTTCATAGCCTGCAACTGTGGTTTTAGGGCATGCCATAGAAAACTCTGTAACTCATCCCAGTAAGATTCCTTTTAATATCATTCTTCTGGTAAAATTATTTATTTTTCTTACAACCTGAACTGTAATGTGACCCATGACCAGGCAATGATTCAGACAATGCTTGTTGGTATGGGCTAAAATCATGCAAGGGAATATGCTTAAAATGAAAGAGCTATAGAAAATTACTCACCACTGCTCAAATCTCTATCCCAGCCTTGTTTTGTTTATCTGTATAAACATAGCCCTTGGGGCTGGAAGTTCTGGCTGAAGGACTTCAGTACATGGTAGAAACATAAAGCATGGTGGCACAGTGAGTTCTAGGAATGTGGTGTCCCTTTTCATCCTGCAGTGACTCTTCCTTAGCTATCCCTCATCACACCATTCTTCTACCTGCAGATCCTGTGTGTCTTTCATAGATCTGTTTGGAGAGGAAAGGAGAGGAATGGTCATGTCTTCAGTTGGTCCACTATACTATTAATGGATCAAGGAGACCATGCAGGTAAAACTGACTTGTGTATGGCCAGCAGAAACAGGCAATTTGTGGCCTGTGTCCCAGGCGTGGATAAGGTAGAGGGTCTCATTGCCCTGAGTACTGCAACACCACGGTGGTCTCGGAGCAGAAGAGTTTGAGGGTTGTTTGTTAGTATTCAGTTAAAACCAAGAACCACTGCTTATGGCAATCTGTTTATTTTTTTAAGCTAAGCAATGTAATCCTCAGACTTTGGGGCTTTTTTATTTTTTTTTTTAAAGAAGTAAAATCAAGAAATACTCAAATCAGTTTCATAAGTAAACCCCTAATCCTAGGGAAAATAATATAGAAGAATTTACCACCACCAACTGTGTGGTAATACAGTTGATCCTTCTTACGTTGCCTGAATATGCAGGATGACGGTTGATCTTGCACTGAATTTTCTCTCTTGAAAGGAAAAAAAAGGCAGTATCAAATGTATTTGCTTTCTCTTATGAACTTAAGATTTTTGTTTTCCTTTAGTGTAGGAATTTATTGTTATTCACCTAGCAATCATATCAATGAAAAAAAAAAAAGAAAAGATACAACTCACCTGAGACTTCAGAAAATTTTTCTAAGCAAAAAATCACTACCATTTTAGAAAGCATTACTGATTAAGAGGCTTGAGTAAGGGAATGATGCCTTCATCGGGGCCTGACAACTTATAACCACACAGCTTTAGGACGGCATGTAGCAGCACAGCTTCATTGCACTATCTTCTTTTTTAATGGGTAGCACTTTTTAGACACTTGTAAAAAGGACTGCAGATCTGTAGCCTGCCATTAATCTTTTTTGTCATCCTCAAAATAGTGAACATCTTTTCACCTTGCAAATTGGCATAATCTGAATGTGGAGACTGGCATTCACGCTGTACCCTGCTGACAGTCAGATGTTGTCTCCCCTTCTCCAGAGTTTCCACAAATGAAACTCTGGAAAATGAAATGCATGTCATATGCCATACCCGAAAGGCTGCAGGAAAACTCTTGCCTCGATGTGGATGCATATTTAATTCAAATTTAACATACACTGTTCATGGTCTTTGGAGAACTGAGGCTGAATAACAGGCTCGGGAGAGGAAGCATACCAGTCAGTTGCATTACAAATTCTTTGTAAGTAGCAGAAAAGGATTAAGCTTTCACATCTGAAAACAGCACACATATATAGATATACAGGCTCTATTTGATACAGGGGTCTTCTGAGATAGAGTGTCTTAATGTCTACAAAACATAGTGGGGTTCTTGTATGAAAAACCCCCAAAGTTTATAGTGTTGTCCTGCTCGGCTGTGAAAATTCATCTTGGAGGAACAAGTATTTTTTCTCCCTGATGGGAAAAGAAAGAATGGGATTATCAGCATGCCTTAAACTGTGAAATTTTGATGGAAAGATGGTGTTACCTTCCTCTGCATAAAGAGGTCGTTGATAAGGAAATAACGTACTTGCTGTAGTTTTCTGAGTAGCTCTGGAAACAAGAGATGAATTAAAGAACACTGCAGGGTCAGTCTCTTTGTTATGAAGATGATTCTGTGATTGTTAGGTTCTGAATAGGAAGATGTGAAAGCTAAAAGAAAAGTCGAGCAATTTCTTATCTCCTATCTGTCTTGCTGTGAGAGATACTTTGTACCCTTCAGAGTGTGGGAAATCTTCAGTAAGTTACTTATGTTTTCTTAAAGCGAAGCAAGGGACACTCACTGATGCTCAACACTGCATTCAGTGTAGTGTCTCTAACCTCTTTCATCACCGGGGTCTTGGTTTGATGGCAAGTTGAATATGAGTCAGCACTGTCCTGGCGGCCAATAGGGCCAGCCCTGTCCTGGGGGCATAAGGTCAAGGGATTGGATTGTGCCACTCTGCTCTGCACTGGGGCAACCTCACCTTGAATATTGTGTACAGGTTTGGGCACTGCAATATAAGAAAGATATTAAGCTCTTAGTATACAAAGGAAGGCAATGAAAATGCTGAAGGGCCTTGAGGGGAGGCCGTATGAGGATTGGCTGAGGGCACTTGGTCTGTTCAGCCTGAAGAAGAGGAGACTGAGGGGAGACCTCATTGCAGTTACAACTTCCTTGTGAAGGGAAGAGGAGTGGGCACTGATCTCTTCTCTGTGGTGACCCGTGACAGGACTCAAGAAAATGGCCTGAAGTTGTGTCAGGGAAGGTTTAGGCCGGATATTAGGTATAGGTTCTTCACCCAGAGGGTGGTTGTGCACTAGAACAGGCTCCCCAGGGAAGTCATTACAGCACCAAGCCTGACAGAGTTCAGTAAGCATTTGGACAATGCTCTCAGGCACATGGTGTGAATATTGGGGATGGTCCTGTGTAGGACCAGAAGTTGGACACAATGATCCTTGTGGGTCCCTTCCAACTCAGGATATTCTATGATTCTAGGATTTCTTGTGTGACCTCCATGTTCAGGGCAAGATATTCACAGATCCTTAGGAAAAGAGCTTTCTGCAGAAATGGCTGGAAAATTCACATTTTATTCCACCATATTGGCTTCAAAGTTCTGCTGCAAGGTGCAAAAGGAACCATTGCTGTAAAGACTACCATCTTTCTCCACCAGTGAGCATCTCCTGGGAATCTGAGCTGAGAAAGGGACTCTGGAGGATGTCAGTGAGAATAGCCTTAAAAAGAAAGAACTCTCTAGACAAGAGCCATACACTCTTGCATGAGGGGGGGCGGGGATGGAAATGGGGTCACTTATACAGTTATATTATGCAGCCCTTTAAGCCATGGAGACTTCTTCAGAACATTCATTTCTACAAGGGAAGGCTACAAAAGTGAAAAATATATAGAAATAAACTTCATCCAGGTGTTTAACAACAAGGATTTCTATTTGCACTGACTTCTAGAAGAAAGTCACTGCAATAAGAATTTGGAGGAAGAAGGGTAGATACAAAAATAATGTCTTTAAAGAATAATCTTATAAGTTAAATAATTTTCTTCCCAATTAAACAAGATGGGAATATTTTCCAAGGAATATTTGAAATAATAATTATCATCTTCAAAATTAGAGGACCTTATCCTCTGTACTTCTTAATAAAGCTACTTTAATTTCAGAGCTTGCAAAATTCACATGTACCCTAATTGGAAATGAAAGAGAAAGGAACTTAATACAAAAAACTTTCTGAGATCCTTTTGCTAAAGTTCTGTCAAATACTCTTTCTGTGTCTTGAAGAAATAGGATGATTATCTTTCTATCCAAATCAGATGCAGACCCTGAAGAATTGTGTAAAGGAATTTGTCCTTAATAACCAATGTATAAGTCACTGGGTTTGTTAAAAATTATAAATGGGTTCAGATCTTCCTTCTTGTACACCATGTAGTGCTTCTCTCTATATTCCCACTATAAAATCTTGACTGTCTAGGCTTTTGTTTTCAACCTCTCAGCTGAAAAAATGTATTTCAGATTTAAGCTGAGCAAATTTTGGGTTCCAAATTTTGAAACCTAGACCAAACTTGTTACAAAATTTCAGGAAACACTGGTTTAGATCCAGAAACAATCTCTAGAGCCAAAATGACAAAAACCACTAGGATTTTCAGTAAATGAAAAAGAAATAAAAGAAAACTTAATACTAAATTTAAACAGAAAATAAACCCACAGTTCCAAGATTTCAGAATCAAGTGGGGAGTTCTGTCTTCATAGCAAACTAAATTATGACAAAATTCTTACTTGTCCTCTCTGGCTCTCTGCTCCTAATCTGTTTTTGTTTCCATTACAGAGGTGTCTCTCCTTAGGATGGTCTGATAATGCAGTACTATACAGTTAATTCCATGTACTTATGAAATTCCCACTGAATCCAAGGCAAATTTAACATTAAGGCTGTGAAGTGCTCTTGGAATCAGATGAAAAAGGTAAAGAATGAGGCCAGGTAGCTTCCATCCAAATGTGTAATATGTACTGGAAACACATGTCTGGTGAGCTCCTCCCACTATATGATTAAAGGCTGTGTAATTTTTAGCCTGATGGATTCCTTGATGTCTATGAAAAACACAAGACTTTTTGCTTGATAATACAGGACATAGTCCTGTGCTGAGGAAAAATAACATCTGTTCTATCACTGGAAGTGTCTTAAGATGGTAAACCTCCTCCAAAGCTTTTCTGCTGAAGATTCCTTTGAAGAATCTTCTACTCTGTACCTGGGTGTCTTTTTGTTGCTGAAAAGGGTAGTTTAGAGAACATGTTCTACACAGATCTTTCTGTTTGATATTTAGCTGTGAGCTGGGAAAATCCTGTATCTGCAGGCTTTTAAAGCTTTTCTCCTGAGATTCCTGGGGTTTCTGGTTCAGTCACCTTCCCTGGAGGTATTTAAAATACAAGTAGATGGGATACTTGGGGACATAGTTTAGTGGTAGACTTGACAGTGTTAGGACACTAGTTGACTTAGTGAAGTTAGATGTCTTTTCCAACCCCAATGATGCTATGATTCTATGACTGGAAGCAGCAATGAAAGGGTAGGAAGGACAGACTCTAAGGATGTCCCTGGCTATTTACCCTCTGATAAGTCTGGTACGAGTATTAATTTCTCCTTTTGTGGCCACGGTCTCCTTTGGAAAGACTAGCCAATGACATGCAAATGTCATGAAAAAAGCAGGATTCTACAAAGCAGTGCATACATGTGTGGGTAAACAGTCAGATTAAGCAAATATTTTTAGAATTGTAAAAGAAAGGTAGAAATTTTAAGTTAATCTTCTTTTTAAAAAATCAGTTGAGTCAGGTACAAGGAATATTGCAATCTGAGCAATGACTCCTAAGAGTTGCAGGTCCTGCCTAAAGCATATCTGTTCCTTACTGGAAATGTTCTATGTAAATGCTTTCCATTCATATATTAAAAAAGAATTAAAAATAGAAATATATATATTTCTCACCTCCCCCCCCCCCCCAACGTTTTTTGGCTCACTGTGTTATAAATAGTCTTTTATTTGAATGGGTTTATTTTTGTTAATGCTTCTCAAGACTTCCAAAATTCCAGCTTTACTTAATTGCAGTCCTCTGCTTCAAACTACAAAATTGGACATCCATAACTCTGTCCTTCATGAAATCTACAGATGTGTAATAAAATTGAGGGAGGATTGGTTAGTGACATGTTCAAGACCAATACACATCAACTCAGCTACAACCCAGTCTTTGTCAAGTGAAAAACCAAAGGACCTTTTATAAACAGAAAATACTGCACTTATTTTTCTCCTTTTTCTTATTTTTTTTCTTTTTTGTTCATAATATCAGTTTAAAAAAAAAGGATGCTTATTACTTTTCTGATGGCTATGCATTATTTAGCTAAGAAATAATTGCAGGAGGCATGGTAAGGAAAATTGCCCACAAAGCCAGCAAAACTGCAAGTCAACCTGCCGTCCTCAGACACATAATCATCATTAATTTTAATGAGATGTGGGAGTATGCAGTTTAGCAGGAGGAGGAGAATGCAGCCACTTCTCAAAAACCTACATGGCTGGTAGGCTAGAGGAATTTTACTAGCACTCCAGATCGATAGTGGAGATAGCAGTCAATATTAGTAGACCTCACAATCATCATTAATTGAAATCTCTCAAGATTCAATTTGCATAACAAAGCAGCTAGTGGCTTAATGAAGAATGTAATATCTTGCAATCCTGACCTCCTGCAACATCCTTTTGGACTAAAACAGCTGAAATAGAGGCTGCACCCTCTGCTGTAAGCCCTTCTCTGTATTTGCAATGCCATACATGTGCCATACATATATGTATGCATGCTCCTCATATGTCGATATACTGTAATGCAGACAGAAACCAGAAATTAAGTATCTGAATTCCAATACAGTGAGCCAAGAAACTTTAAGTGCAGCAGCAGAAGAAAACGACAGAAACCACCAAAGAGTCTCATTTTAATCAGAACTGAAAGTAAGGATGTCAGAAAAACTACGTAAGTAAAAAGGACTCTTCAAATTTCAGATGGAAAATTTGAAGATTAATAAAAGATTTTTGCACTGGAACAGCTCATATTAAAGTTAGTTTTCTGATTTACATATTTCTCTTTCTCTCTCTCTCTTTTTTTTTTTTTTTAAATAGGGTGAATGAAGAGGTATTTGAAAAAGATCAGGGAGGCTGACATAATATGAATCATTTGCTATTTGTCAGCCTAAATGTGAAGATGATTGAAGTTTGTAAGTGTTCTGTCCTGCCATATGTTAGTGTCTGTGTAAACGAATCTCATGAAGATGATAGCAATTTTCTGGCTGTAATGAGTAAGGGGATTGGGAAATTGGTGGGAAAATTGTGGGATTAAGGCCCATTTATGCCACAAAATTGCAAAGATCTCTCAGAGCAAAAGCAGGAAGGCAGTGGCTAAAATATTTGATTTCAAAAATCAGTATTTTTTAAAAAGGCTAGCAAAAATGCTTCCATTTCTTACAAGGCAAACCCATACTCCCACAGATACATTAGAAGTTAGTTATTTTCACCACAACATTTTCAATCTCCCTATCCTCCATATGAAAAACAGTTGTGAGTGAAAATCCTCAAGTGCCTTTTGTATTCCTGTTTTCTTAAATGCTTTCTGCTATTATTTCATATGGGAGAAGAAAGTATAATGCCCCTTGCAACTCTCTACCATCTCTCATGAATTATTATATTTTATAGTGATAATAACATATAATTGTTCTCATGGCAGTTCTGCTTGAAAACTTGAAGACAAATATCTGATTACTCAATCTGAGATAAAAGTAGAAATCCAAAAGACTGTGTTTTTACTTTTTAAAATTTTATATCTTGCTTCTTCTCTTCATGTATTGAAGCTTTCCACAACTTTTCCCATTCTATTTCACGATTTCATTTTTTTTTCTCTTTCATCCAGTCTTTATGCTTCGCCTTGTCATTCTGTAAGAATAGGTGCTACATTGGTCCTAGTTCACATCGCCTTTGATCTCTCACTTGTCTCTCTTACAGATTCTTCTGAGGTGGTTTTTCACCTACCAAGATTAAATATGAGAAGTAGCAGAGATGATTTTCTTGAAGTTGAGTTAACAGAATTGGGTTTACTCAGATTGAAAGAATTGTTTTTAATGCTATTGTTTTCCATCTTCTCAGCACAAAAAAAATCCTTTAATAACTTTTCTGCAGAGAAACCAAGAAAGCTGCTATTCCAAAAGAGCCAGTACCCCAACAGATCAGGTGCTCAGTGAAGCTGATCTGTGGGAATGAAACAGCAAGGTGAGTTCAACCCATTTCCAGTGAATTCATAGTTCAGCAGTTTTCTCTGATACTTCTTTATGCTAGGTTTGACCTGGAATTTCTAACCTTGGAACTATTTCTGATCAAAGACATGCATATATATATATAAATACATATATTTTTTCCTAAGATTATCAGTGAATCAACATTGAGTAATGAAAAATTGATTTTGACTTTGGGTGTACACTGTATCCTTTTTCTCATGTATGCTATGTATATTTCAATCTAATGCTTGGCTGAATGATAAAACTAATCTCCAAGAGCTTAATGTCTTCAGGCACATTTTACCTGAGACTCAAAAATTACCGTCGCATTTTTGAAGGATGCCAAATCATATTCCTAGTGTTTTTCTACTTCCTGATTAGTGGGAAAGAACTAAGAAATGCTTAAAAAAAGGGGAAAATTTATATAAGGCTGACTTGATTTTTCACATTTTGAAATATCCTGTTAGAGTATAGAGCTTCATTAATTTAGGACAGGACAGCCTACTTGTCTCTGTGGACATGAAGTACCATGATTCCAAGCAGACTTTGGGGAGGAGAAACAAGCTGGCATCTGTTCAAATATGCATTAAAAGAAGGGGCTGCCAAAAACTGGAAAATTGCAGAATCTACTCTAAGGGTAATGATAAGGAAAGGAATTAACTATTTTGATCACCATTATTCTGTCAAAATGATGTAATCCTTGTCCTTTAAATGTTTATGTTGGGAATAAATGCATGAATTCCCATTTTTATTCCTTTTGGTTCCTACTTCAATCTTTGGTCATAGAAATGAGGTGAGATAAAATTGTAATGACTAATATGGTCCCAAAGAAAAAAGCAGGCTGTTGAACTTGTTTAGGGAATGTGGATTTCTTTTCATCAAGAGAATTTTATCTTATTAAGTTTCTTGAGTAAACTATAGGCACCAGTTACTTCCATTTTGACTACAAAATACAGGTTGGTTAGGAGTACTTTAATTTCTGTGCAAATAGATCACGGTGTCAATGACAATATCCAGCACCACCCCAGAATACATTCAGCACTAAGAAGAAAACAAGTTCTAGAATGAACTCCAGCAAAGATTAATATTAGACATACTTGCAGATTTTTTTAAGCACTTTGTTGACACCCTTTTGTGGTATTGTTTGCTGACTAGATTTCAAAGCTTATCTTAGTTTTGTATAGCACTTTTTTGTATTGAAAAACAAACAGAAAATTTGGGGTTTTTTCATATCCTTTGTATGTTAAATATCTTCAACTGTTATGCATCAGAGGCTTGAGGATGCATTTATGATCTACTTTTTTCCGTTCCCCATGAGTCATGCCAACTACAGCATACAGTGGGGCTGCAGGATCTTGATCTCCATGAGGTACTTTTTGGCCTCTGATATCATAAGATTACATGAAAGATCTCACCAAAGAGCCTGACCTGCCTGGAAAACAGATATATAAATTATTTACTTTACCTTTCTTTCAATACAAAATTTATAGGTTGAAAATAGTAAGGGTCTGACTAACGTGTATGTAAGACTTTCTTCAAGTTTAATCAATATTTCTGATATGCAAATTTTATCTACAACTAGTTCTAACAAAAAGTTTGTTCAAATGGGGCAACTAAAGAAAAAAGATAACTCATAATAGATGAAAGATTGGAAAAAAGCAAAAAAGAAAACCAAACCATGCTAAAATAACTTTTTGGGCAAAAACCAATTTTTACATAAACTTCTAAGACATTTATGATTAACACTATTTTTCATCAGTGACTAGATGTAGTGCTCACTCCAACAATATTAATGCTACTTCCTCCATTATCTAAAGCTCAGGCATTAATTTAAGAGGATGCACGAGCATATTACAATTATCAATATGATAATGTAAAAATTTCACTAATGAAATGAGTTAGCATTGGTAGACACAAACATTTCTACACTTCTGAATGATCCCATATTACTTCACAGAGGGCAGACTGAAGCTTTTTGTGTCAGACCTACCATGTATTTTGATGCTTTCAAAATTTGAAACTGGCGTCCCTAATTTTAGCTTTTTTTTTCTTAAATGGGAGTAGTTATATTTACAGGTAACTTTTGTTAAAATTTAATTTAGTTTTAGTTGAAATAAATAAGTAAATAAATGAAATCCTTAGCCTCACAAATCTGCCTGATCAAGGCTTTAATATGGTAATTTACTTAGGTTTTAAAACAGTCTTCCTCTGGACTATATCAGCTGAATTGTGCAACAAGCTACATACAAGGCCTATTGAATGAGAAGGTGTAAAAGCAAAATAGAATCAGAATGAAAAAGTGAGGTAAAGCCCTCAATCAGTATAGCAAACAGTAGTCATTGCATAGACATTTTCATTCAGAGGTCAGCCCTTTTGTATTTTACTTTCTTCTCCTTTCAGTCTTTCCTAGCAAAAAGAGCAAATTACACTCTATCATCTGTTAGGGGATAATCTGCATATGCACAAGCCATCCCTTTGGAACTGTATTTCCCATTATTTTAATCTCACTTTATTCACAGATCTTTATATCATGCTTAATACAAGTTCTCTTTTTAGTGATCAGCACAAGGGCAGAATTTGTGCCTTGCTGTGAGGCTGGTAACTGCAGTGAAACACTGGTTGGGAATTACGTGTCATCAAATATTCTGCACATGCTGCAAGAAAAAAAAGAAGAGATTTCTCACAGGAAAAATAAAAAGCACACAACATTAGTAAAGGTTCTGAAGGTTTTTCAAAATGTTGCTTTGCCATTTTTCTTTTGAAAAATACAATAACAGGACACCAACCAGCACACAATTATAAAATTTTGTCAATAAGTTTTCATGAACACATGATTTCCTGTTATGTCATATTAAAAAAGTTCATCATTCAGTATGTACTTAACTCTGAAAAGAAATCCAGTTGCATGTTTTAGACACATTAAGAATCAACTGGGATTTTCTGCCAGAAAATGTGAGGGCTGACAATGAAGGTGTCACATCAGTTATGCACCTAGAGAAAAAGTTTTAGCAGCAGAAAGTATAGTTTGCTGCAATCAAAGCAATATAAGTATAGAGTCAGCAGTTTTCATTGTTTTTATATCAGAGTGGCAGCAATTTTAAAACTTCCAATCATAAGTATAATACAAGGATTGGTTTTGCCTGTCATTATTATACTGTCACTTTGTTTTTAGAGAAGAGGTTTTAGAAATCAAAATACTTAAAAAAAAAAAAAGCACCATAAAACGTTAAATAGATGGCTCTGTTCTGGATTCAGAAGGGTCACTGCTTTGAAAATGGAGTGGCTTGAAAGTGCTCAAAATTTATTGTAGTTCTTTGACAGTTTTCTCTCAAGGACAAGGGAGATGTTGACATCAATCCAATTTGATAGGCAGTGATTCTCCACTGTACATGGCATTAATTAATTCTCTTTTTAGCAGGGTCAACAATCAGAAGAAAGACTAAATAAATCTGGATTGTCTTGTGGAAATCAATGAAGTAGTATGGGGGAAAATAAGCATGAGAGCAGAAAGAACCCCAATAAATGTAGTTCATTATTAATTTCATTTAATTGCCGTGGAAAATAAGAGCCTTTGAACTTACTAAGCCATTAGCAGAAGACACTCAATGCCTGTATTATAGACAAGGGTGATTAATACTTAAGTGTTTCTCTGCATCCTGAAGACATATGAAATGATGATTCCACCACTGGGACTTTTCACCACTGGCCAGCAATCGAACTGTTCCAAAAGATCAGGTGGGAGTGAGGAAAAGACATGTTTCCTGGAATTCAGAGTTAAAACAAGGCTTTCACTTTGCAATTAGTTTCCATACTAAAAGATTCTGTGAAAGAATATCTAAGCTGCAAATAAATTCAATTAGCTGTTACAGCTCCTCTTAACACTTTTGCTACCTGTAAGGAAATACTTGTCCTTCTTTATAGCTTCACTATAGCTACACCACTTACTTTGGTCCTCCTTTGCCATTCTTCAAGTGCTGGAGTGGACCTGATCCTCAACCCATGTAGATATTCTTAGACAGAGTTGTGATCTGGGCCCTAGAAATAAGGTCTCTCTCATTCTGTAATCAAGATGCAACTGTGGAAGACAAGGCACTACATATGATTATCCAGTGTTATTTTTAAATTTGGGACACATGGTTATAATGAAGATATTCCATTACTAGTGAATGTAGACTTTGAAGAAAATTTATTTTCAAATCCATGCAAAATGAAGGAAAGTTCCTTATTATTTCATGTGGATCACAAAATAATTGTCAGTAGGCAAGAACTTCTGCCCTTTATATGCAACTGCTACTGGTATGAAGGCGAGGAGTTTTAAACTATTAAATTTGATTTCTGATGCCACCAATCTGCTTTTATGCTCTTTAAGTTATTCAGATTATTAAACTGAATCTATTTTAAATATTTTTAAATTCATAATTGTGAAAGAATGCTAAAATGGACCTGCAAGGAGGACGGTGCTGGGGAGCAGCTCAGACCAGACCAGCTACATATATGAAAGATTTTTGTTGTCAAAGTTTAAAAGTTATGTGTTTACTGTACTGTTCTTGGTTTGGAAAGCTTTATTGTATGGTTGTCCCCCTGCTTGGTTCACCCCTCACGATTATTGCCCTTATAGCTTTGCCCCCGGTTAGGCACCGTGTTGCTGAGGTGCAGAGCCCTCTTCCCAGGCTGGGGCGGCGTTGCCTGGGCATCATCCCTGCCTCGAGCTGCCAGTGTGGCTGCTGCTGCCGTGCAGGAGTGCCCAGGACCCACTGGGGGGTCCCCTCAGGGATCCAGGCTGCTTCTTTTCCTTTTCCACCCCTGCCTTAATCCCTGGTTCCCTATTGGTTAGTTTTCTGGACATTTGATAAGTTGTTCCCCATTGGCTATCCGGTTGCACTCTGTCCCTACCCTTACCCAATCCTGTACAAATTCCGGAACCTTCCTTCAGAACCCTATAAATATCTGTGTCACCCCTCAATAAAGATCTTTTGTTTGTGCCTTCATTTCATCCAGTGTGGAGTGTGCGTTGGGTCATTATCTTCCGCAGTCAACAGCTCATCACATAACTATTTCATATGTCTTTAGGTCCATAAAATCTGAATTTGCATCTGAATGTCTTTAATGTTCTATTTCTGTATTATGAGGTATTAAATTTATTTGGATAAATACAAAATGTTTCTCAATTTTTTGTCAAATCTGTAGTTTGTGGACACAACACATTCTTCTTAGGGAAGTTAAACAAATAGGCCCTATGTAGAAGTTTTTCAGAAATGAAAGGTTTCCAATGTGTCAAAAATACCACAGATTCACTGCATGATATCAGTGCTAATCCAGAGTTTATAAGAACAACAATCAAAAAAGAATAGCTATTTATAACAAGAAAATTATTTCATGCAGAGTTTGACAGTCCACATTCACTCTTGGTTCATCAGATGGCAAACCAGTGGATAACACAGGAACATATGCGGTCCTTCATCTGTACTGCAGGGCAAAATTTAGAGAAGAACTGTGATGCATGTGTACAATTAGTAATGTAATTTCTTTGTTTTATTTCCATGAGTAGAAACATTGACATAGACCATCTAGACTAAGTGTAGCCTAATTGGTGAATTACCTTTTTGAATACAAAATATGGGAGTTAATAAGTAGCTGAAAGAAGATGGGAAAAGACCCATTAAGCTGCCCAGTTTTATTCTTTTTCTGCTTTCTTAAATTTTGGTCTATTGGAACCCCAGAATAGTGTAAAGGTATAAACTAACACATTTTGACCACTGTTTACATTAAGAAGTTTGTGAGCCTTGGACTATGAAAAAACTGAATTTTCTGCATAAAAAACCCCCAAATCATAGAATGATAAAATCACATCCCTGCTCAAAGAAGGATCACCTACAGCAGGTTAGGTTAGGTTTTGAAGATTCCCAAGATGGAAACTCTACAGACTCTCCAGGCAACCTTTATCAGTATTTGATCATGCTTGCAATAAAATTTCTTTTCTTACATTTAAATGGAATTTCCTGCATTAGGAACTTGTGCCCAATAGCTGCCTTTGAGATAGTCCAATAGCGTAAGGAATGTAGAAAGACTGTTGTTTGAGAGAAAGTATTTTTTGGACCAAGATATAAGAGGTTTATAAAAGGAAAGCCATAAACATATCTGTGATTCAAGCCGAATATCTACTTGGGTTTATTTAGATATTTCTACAAGGCCCATTTTATAAGTTTTAAGTGTATGTGTGTCTACACTATCATAAAAGTCAGCTCCTTTGTTTATTCCAAGTTCCAATCTCTTCATCATACAGTCTGTCTATGTACAACTTCATACATAAGCCCCTTGTCTGTGTAAAGTGGTTAGACTTTTCTTGGATAAAAGTCAGTTGCAATTCTGAGAACATTTGCTCTATTGGGCTGTAAAACACTTCTCACATTATTTCAAACATTTTGAACTGTGAAAACAAACAATAAGCCAGACAAACTACAACCAAAACAAACAAGTCCCCACAGGTGGCCTAGGAGAAATGTGTCTCAAGTAGTACACAGTTTAGATGCAATCAGTTTGCTCTTGAAGCAGTTAGCATTAATGTACCTGGGCATGAGTCATTCAGAATCAACATAGTTTGGGGATCAAGCACAAACATCCTAAGCAGGGAAGGTGTTGCTGTAGAAATACTATATGTTCAGAAAGCTTTCAGATCAGGCATTTACAGTTCCTGCTGAAGTCAAGAGGATCTTATGTTCTGCAGGGAAGACAGACCCAAACAGGACGAGGGTAGGTCTTTTGTGCAAACTATCACATCCTGAGGGCTGTATGATTGAGGCAGCAAAACAGTAGAGAACGAGAAAGATTGAGGAGGAACAGTTTTGAGATATAATTCAAGGTAACTCTGTTCCTATGCTCTTATCGCCATTTTTGCAGGTTTTCTAAGGACAATAAATTTTAGTTTTATGTAATGACTTTTTGAATGTCTTTTTTACCTGAGTAATATTGTCAGTGAAATATTGCTCAGTTTCAAAGAATCTGAGACTCAACTGTTGTTAGCTGCGGTTACTCCTGACTGATATGTGCATGGACTTTACAGTCAAAGACAGGTGGGTTTTCATTTGAGACCCATTAACATGCTTGAAGTGCCCCAGAATAAAGACACTGTGAAAATGAAACATTGCAGTTTCACCACAAGACAAAATGGTTAGTGTTACAGTATACCTCAAACTCATATTGCCTCCCTGATTGTAAAAACAATTAAGCCACGTCTTTCCAGTGGTTTTGCTTTAGTGCAAGGCCATATGCTAGTTTCTGCAAGTGAAAAACTTACACGTTTTGAGCAGTGAACTCAAGGCTTATATGTCTGCAAGGTCCCAGAGGAGCCACACTTACAAAGTCATCACAGCACATGTCAGGGGATAATATATCCTTCTCTATTCCCAGAACTCTGTTGCTTCAGAAACGTTTTCAGAGAGATGAGAAACATGGCATTGTTGCCTGAGAAGTTTGTGAATGGTCTGTTGTTTCTAAACTTGGAATCTTTAAACCTGACTTCAGTACTTGTCTGAGGTGCCCAAGTTAGGGATGGACCTGGTTGGGTTTACTGAAAAGTCATCAGAAGTAAGCAGCTGGAGATCTGATCCCTGTAGTGCTTTCTTGTATGCTTTTCTCTCACACTTTATACATTAACTGGAAACAATTCTAGGTTAGCATCATGTATAGGTAGTTACAAGCATGTGCAGGAACTTTTTGAGCTTCATTGAAACCTGCCTGTATCACTTGGGTTTAAGTAGAATAAAAATTCAAAAACTGCAGATTCGAGGAAACTCAACTTTCAGCTTTCCATAACTCTGCAGAATGAAGTATCCAGGGATGTTTCTCATAGGAGTTTCAGAGGACTCAGAATTGCACATTCATATGTTTCTTGTATTTCAACCATGTCCTAAGGTACTCACACAAAGCTGGGGTCCTGTTGCATCTGGTATTGAAGAACATCCCAGGAAGGTATAGCGTATATACTGTATTGCTCTGTCTGTCCAGCCTGTAATTAACTGTTCAACTCATCTACTAACACTTAATAAATCAACAGGTCTGTTAATTCCTACGTGTTTCTAGAATTGCCAGATTGCAGCAACAGCTGTGTGAAAGAAATCCTAAAAACAAAGGAAGCCAAATGTCCTTCCAAGTTCATTATCAAACTTCAGAGTAACTCTAAAAGCTCTAAAAGCTACCAGAAAAGTGATGTCATAATAATATTCTGTGGTGTCTTTACTAGGTATGTGTAGCTACTCATAGGACTGCAGAATGATGCATCATCATTAGTTATTACTTGGATTTCAGAAGAATCCACAGTGTGTTAAATGCTTCCACAGTACACATGAAAACCTAGTCCATACCCAAAAAAGGGGAAAGGTCTAAGAGAAGAAGGAACTAGAGTGAGATATTTTACTTCTTCTTAGATATCTCTAATACTACATGCACAATCTTTTTCATTTCTTTCACAAAGAATCTGAGATACACTTTTACTGGGCTCTTTTTCATTTATATCCAGTCTCTTTCTTCAACTTGTGTTCACTCATGGGATAAATGAGACCAATAAGCAAAATGGATTAAATATCATGGTCTGAACTCCACTAAAATCAATAAAAGACTTTCGGCTAACTTCAGTCGTCTACAGACTATGGTTTAATCAGCCAGGTGCATTTAAGTGTCACCATTTCCTTGAAATTAATTTTAAATATAGATAAAGAATATTTTCCTAACTGACACAGATTCTATTTCTGGGACATCCAATCGTGGAACACTACAGTCTGAAATACCTCCCTAAAAAGAGATGAGTTTTTTCTGCATGAAAGAGAAATTGGAGTCAGGCAAGCATAGAGTTCTGCTTATATTATTCAACTTTGTTCAGTAATATCAGCTCTATCTGTCTCTGATTTCTTCAGAGTATAAACTGCCTATCGCCCCACACTTCTAAAACAATTAGCACTTTGCTAACACTTTGAATTATTAATATTATTGATGTTATTAGTATTAATTCAAAACAATGGCAAGATAAATTTGGAGTCCTTCATACAAAAAAATGAGGCATATGTTTTGACTGTCACCAGTGGAACCTTTTGCTATGTTTGTGAAGTATACTATTGGTACCAGCACAAATACCAATACCAGTGCTGTCGATAATTGTTGTCACAGCCAAGTGTCACATCTGGCAAGTGAGAGCAGATCTCAGCTCTGCACATTAGGAATGGCACATTATTTAATTTAATGTGTTGTTTCATGTGCTATGTGAGACTGTAAAATTGTAACTAAACTGTACAGAGAATAAATCCTTCATCTCTGAGTGCATTCTTATTCTGCAGAAATCGCCCCAAAGTCAGGAAGCAATTTAAAGACCCTTAGGACTAAGTGAATTTCTGAATTAATAGAATGAGTTGAAAATGCAGGACATCTTCTCTCCTTCCCACTAGCTAAAAAAAAATCAGAAACTCAAATAGATTGCATGCTTGGCACCTTCCTTCCCTGGTTGGAACCACTGTAGCCCAGTTAGTCCATACAATTTGGTGTGTTTTCTCAGGAATATCAGCTGAAACAGGCATGCCTGCCTGCAGTCCTTTGGAAATCTGAATCACATCTGACAGATTTTCCTCTGAAAAAAAAATGTGTGTGGGGTGCTAGTTGCCAAATACCTTATTTACTGTTTTCCTTATGGAAACAGGAAATCACCAATATGTTTCTTCTTTTTCAGCTTGATCATCTTCTTCTCTCATTTTGTGAACCAAAAATTATATCTGTCCTCACTCTACTTCTAGGATAAAAAGTTCCTGTATGAGTTTATTTCAAACCATGACCAGGATAAGTAATGGATGCCAATAACATACATAGACTCACATATCTATCAAATGTCATACTAAAATCCTACAAATAATAGTTTCTCCTTTTTGTCACTCATAAAGCTACAACTTATGATTTTGTATCTGGAAGTGCAAGAAGGATATTGCCTTCTCTCCTCCTCTTCATGCTTCTTATCTCCTTTTGCTTTGGCAGAACAGATTTTGGTAGTTTTGGCTTTAGTTTTAGCTAGGCCTCAGTTTAGCAGGCCCAGACAGTCTGATGTAGATTAGAGGGAACAAGCACCACCTGACTTAAGCAACCAGAGATATATTTCATATCATTTTGAAGTCAAATCAAGTATAAAAGATGGTGTAGGAGGGGCCTTGGTCAGTCCCTTTCATGGCCAACACGGAGTGAACATGTTATCACCATGCCAGTAGCATTGGGCCTTGCCACCACTTCACAGCTCTTTAGTTCGGGAAACAAACTTTTTCTTTGTAATTACTTTTTCTCCTCTCTTGCCATGTGTCCATTGGGGGCAGTCTGTTGGGGTGTTTTTGAGGTCTGGGTGGTTGGAATCTGTTGTTGGGTGGGGCGACTCGGTGGTTGTTGGTGGTGGTAGGTTGTTTCCACATTTGTATATATATGTGTTATATCATACTCTGTTTTTAATTGTCTCTCTTTTGTATAAAAATAAGAAACTTGGCGTTTCGGGTTTTGTTTTCTTTTTTTTTCCCTCTTCATTTTTTCCCCTCTCTCCTTCTCCCTTGGTGGGGGGGTGGATTCTCTCTCTGTGTTGGACAGTTGGCATTTTGCCAGCTCAACCTAGTACACAGGTACAGAAGCCTGAAAGAACAATACATTTCATTTTACACTCTCTTCTGTCTCATTCTACAAAAGCATCTTGCTTATGCACCTTGAATCTTCTGTCTATCTAATCTGAGGATCATTTCACAGCTAGGAAACTATGACTCTTAGAAAGGAAGAGAAATTGAATGTGTTATATGTGGAATATAGGGGATAGAACAATATTAGCACATTGTCACTGTTAGTATCCTTGCTTTCTTGAAAAGATAGTGTCAATGTCTACCTAAGATGGATGAGTCAAGCTCAGTGGGTGTGCAGATGACAGTTCAGGCTTATGTGCACCAACCACCTTTTATTCCGTATTTCAGTCTCATCTCTGGTCTGCCAGTGTAGCTGTGGTTGCAGCTTCTGACACATCCTTCCCCTTAGACAATTTTCCCTTATGAGGTCATGCTGCTTCTGTTCAAAAAGACATCACAGAGAGATGTCTTCAGTCTTTCTGGAGTCCTATCTTTGCCTATATGTGCTTGTAAAGTCCTCATAAACTGGAATAGACTGCAGTTTTCACAAAACCTTGTGCAAGCAAAAAGCCACTCTGGAAACAGGGTGCAACATAATTTTTATCTTGACCAATTACTGCAATCTCATACTGGCTCCAGTTAGTCTCTGTCACTGCAAAGCAATTGCTGACAACCATTCAGTAAATTTATGGTCAAATAGAAGATGACCACTGAAGTTGCCAGTATCAATTAATGGAAGATCTAGTGGCCAGTCTCAGATTTGTCCTTTGATGAGTCAAACAAGCTCCAGCCAGAATCTGGATATTTTATTTATAACCATTCAAGGCTAGCCTGAAGAAGGGAATCCTCCCAGACTTCTTAATCACCACTTTTTAGACTACAGGTCTCATATTTAACAGCACTGAAGGAACTATTGTGCTAAATAGCATGGCATCAAATGTATGTTTCCTATTGAAAGATGCCTGTGTTGTAAGCTGCAAGTAAGGGTTCTGCCAGTTCTATTCGGTGTTCCTGTGACTGAGCAGCAATATAACCCTATAGATACATGTCCCATAGACAAATATTGAATTACCCTATTACAGTGTGCCTTCTTAATGAAACATTAGCAGCTTTGGGACTTGACAAGTTTTATCCATGATTACTTCAACATAGGTAATATGAAGAAAGCAAGGTGAAAGACAGAAATTTGTTTTGATATTTATTTTAATTCCATAATAACATATCTGTTCTAATCAGAGAGGTACCTTCCAGGCAGATGTTCAAATCACGCGGGAGTTCATATGCCAAATGTAAGATTCATGGGCTCACATGCTAATGAAACACTCTTTCTCTTTCCATGCCAGAGAATAAAAGCACCAGCCCTTCAATGGTGAAGCTGAAGTTACAACCTTCCTTAGCTGTAAAGGTTAATTCCTGTGCGATTCTTCAGAGATTTTTTTTCACTTATTAATCAAACAATTTGTGTAGATTTATCCTTCTCATGCTGTAGTAAAGCTTTTTTCTCCTCACATAGGCAAAACTCACAATTTGCAAGTCTAGGGTATATGCTCTGTGGAGCATTTTCATTCTGCTTCTGATGAGGCACTAAACAGAAAACACTTCTCCTAAACAAATGAGTATTGGCTTGGTTATAAGAAGTGACATTTCAGTCTGCCCTAGATAATAGTTCAAGAGTCAAATTAGTGTCAAAAAATAGCAAGTTGCTTCCCTCTATATAATAGGTTTTTGGTTTTGTTTTCTTCCATTGGCAGGCAAGCTGGCTGAGATTCTATCTCCACCATGAAAAAGGCCTTTATTTTGTGTTATTAAATGAAAGCTGAGCTTATCACTGACATCACAGACTAGTCCTAATGGCTTTTACAATGGCCCTAATGGCTAGCTTGAGAGACTTCCTGGGCCACATTCTCAGGCCATATAAACTATTGAACAACTGGATGCTCAATTTTTAGCACTTCCTTTACATTATGTGTCATTTTCCACCCAGTAGTAAGGTGCAGCAGACACTTGTTTCCTGTGTCTGAGATCTGGCCTCATTATTTTCATACAATTAATAATTTTTAAACAAGTTTCTGTTTGAAACTTCAAACTTCATGTTCAGTAGGTCAGATCCAAGGTGTTCATGAGTACAGCCTGATCTTCTTGCCCATCTTTGCCTACACCTGTGTGTATGGCTGTGCCTGAGAGGGATTTAGGAATTACCCCCACCAGCTTATCATTGGTTCTGTAGATCCCAAATTACCTTCATTTTCTTTGAATTTTATGGAAAGGAAATAAAACATAATAAAATATTGTTCCCAGAAGGGCAGTTGTGTAGTATAATCTGCATTTCTCTTCTATTTAAGACTGCCTCAGGAGGACACTATGTTGCCAAGGTTATACAGCTATAATCATCATGTATTTATGCAAAATAAGAACTATGTAATATTGCAACATTAAACATGATGAGATTATTAAAAGGAAAATGCAGATGAACATAAGCCTTTTTTTCTAATACTTCCTTTTATAGGAGTTCAAAACGAAGCTGTAGCCAAACACCTGCATGTATCCACTTCTTCATTACTAAGACAACTAGTGTCTCTGTACATTTATTAAATATATAGATTTTTACGTCACAAAACGTTCTTTGTGAGAAATCATCTGGTTAAATAAGATCTCAAGGATCTGTATTTTATAAACACAAGTCATCAAGAACTGGAGAGTTTATAGCTGGAACCAACCACACCACAACTAGTTGCTATTTCAATGGATTAACTGATGTGTGCGGTATCTTGTAAAAAGCATCAAATGTCCTTAGCTCCCAATTAGTCAGAAACAGAGCCTTGGACTTTTAATCTTACTCCCTAAAAGTTCTTCCTGGAAGGATGAGAATCAGACCACCAGATTCCCTGGTTCCTATCTATGCTGGCTCCAGGGACAGGAAAACATCCCTCTCTGCTCACCAGCTTGGGATGTGGATAAAGGTCCACACTACTCTTGCTGCCTTGCCCATGTAGGAACATAGTAATGTGCAGAAACACAGGCCAGCTCCAGATTTAGACAGTTTCATAGTGTTGCAGAACATCAGAACATATGTGCTGAATCAGGTCCAAACCCACTCAGCCTGTTACCCCATCTCTGGCAGGGACAAGGTGGGTGCCTGGGGCAGGAATGTAGAGGCATGCATGGATAATTCCCCAAACAGCTTCCATCAGTTGAACCTCAGGGGTCTCCTTGTGCCACGTTTGCTTTCTAGGTGTTTCCATACCTGGATTTATCTTCCTTTTTCACTCTGCCCTTGAATCTAAGTGAGCTTTGAGCACCAATAACATCCTGGAGCAGCAAGTTGCCCACTTTAGTTACATACAGTGTAAAAAAATATCTCTTTTGTTTGTGTTCAGCATACATCTTACTCGTTTTAGTGGATCACTATTTTTTCACTGGAATGAAATGGTGAGCGAACCATCCTTATCGACCACCTCAACAACACTTGTAATTTCCTAGGCATTTCTCCTACCCCTCTAGAATTGTTCCCTTTCCACAGCAATGTCATCTGGTTTATTTTGTTCTTGACCCCGTGGAAGCCTTTGCACTCCTTTAGTTATCTTTTTTGTTTCTCTCTTTTTTTTTTTTCTGGCACCTATTTCAGATGGGGAGGATCACAATATTTTGTAAGTTGAATATAAAATCTGCCATGTCTTGATGTTCCTGAGAACAGAAAGTGAGGAATCGGCACTTACACAAGTCTCAGTGTCTCCATACAGATTCTATCAGAATTTGTTATCTCATTTTCCCCAAGCACTTGTTTTGCAACAGTTTTGGTTGCCTTTCAGCCAGGTGTAACGTGATTCCTGAATGTATATTACTCCACACACCCCAAAAACCAAACTGAGATTCCACATTATAATTTTTCAAGTTGCAAAGCTAGTTTAAAACAGTCTTCCCCATTTGTGTTGGTACTCAGATGTGGCAATTGTCTGGGTGATCATATTGAAAAATGCTTCAGTGGAATGATCTAAGCGAATAGACACTATTTTCCCCTCCCTTCCTCAGGTGTTGCTTTTCTTCGTTTATTAACCTACATCACTCCAGCTGTCAGCAGCAATACCAATGAATGAATTAGACTTGCTGAAGGACTGATAAGCTTCCCACACCAAAGGTGGGGTGGCAGAGAAAGGAATGAACAGGTGAGAGGAAAAAAAGGGGATGTAACTTCTTAAACTGACTTCCTACCAGCAAAATCCTCATATAAAACCACTATCTCAGAAGTGATGAGTTGCTGCACTGATTTCATCAGTTGTGTTTTTCTCAGGTAGGGATTCTGCAGATGGGAGGGATTTTTTCTAGGGTTCCTGGATCCAAAGGTTTTATGTTTGTGCAGGCAATGATGCTCCGAATTGTTTGTGATTTCTTAAGTATAGGGCCACTGCCTGAAACATCTGCTTTACAACATCAACAACACACCATACCCTTCCTCTCTTTAAAATAAAAATAAGTAAGCGGATTGAGAGATAAGAGCATAGAAGAATGGACAAAATGGGGATGCTAAGGAGCAGTGCAGTGGCAGGCTGTTCACGCAACTGGAAGGGCAAGCACAGTTTTCAAAGTACAAGTCAGGAAGTTTAAGAAGACAAGATTGGAAATATGAAAATAGGAAAATGCAATTTCAAACTCCCAGTGACACACTTAAATAGATTCTGCCCTCCTTAAACTTTGGATTTGCTGCAGTTTACATCACTAATCCTTACATTCCTCACATGCCAATCAGGCCTCTTAAGGGGGCACTCGGGCAGGGAGGTGGTCTGGGACTTGCCATTTCCGATAAGCAGAAAGTACTTGCACAGATACTGTATCCAATGTGCCTTTGTGGCTGTCAGGCAAACAGCAGCAAGTTCTCAACCAAATGCACTCAGCCAGGTCCTTTCCCAGTGCCAACCTACACCCTTCCTGATATCAGTTTATGCTAGGGAAGTTCTGGTCAAATAATTTTCCAGTTGCCTCAAAAGCCTTCAGTATGCAAAGAATACTTTGGAATATTTCACACTCAGAAGGCGGTTGTTTGCTGGCATTTTTAATGAAAATTTCTGTCATAATTTAATCTATTAAAAATATTTGCCTGTTTATCATGGATCACATGTGTTTTGAATTACAAAAAAAAAAGCCATGGAAGTGCTAGCTCATGATTTATTTCAGTACAAAAGCTCTCAGAATAAGCACATACTGAATCAGTTTGTCTATATGAATATTCATAGGTTTATAGCACACAACACCAAAAGAAATTAAAACAAAAACATTTAATGATTGCTTTAACACCCCTTTATAACCTAGCAAGCTAAAACTGCAGAAAACTTTGATTTGTTCAGATAACCAAACATTTTCCTTGCAAGCACATGTTCTTTGGGAAATATATCAGGTTAAAAGAGTTTATGTTAAAAAAAAACCCCACGTCTTAAACAAAGGTTAAAAATCATACCATGAAAAATGAGATCTTTCTGGAGCCCAGGTAACTAAATATCAGAGGAACATGTTATCTTCATGGAGAAAATCTGAGCTTTAAGTGAAACCAGAGGGAAGCGGGTCACTCCGCATGACCCTGCAGGCATGCTAAACAAGCCTAACTCCATTTCAGACCCCGTCATTGACTGCTGCAGCGAGGTGCTTGAAATGGGGCTGTGTAGCTCGACAGTATTGTTTTCCGTCTCCATTTTCCACAGGAAGCCCAGATGAAAACTCAACAAAGAGAAATATAAGTATTTGCACTTAGATTTTTTTTTTTCTTCCTCTGGCATTAACTATTTGAAGCTTTGGTGTTTTGATAAATCAGTGCAGCCACTGTACCTTAGTACATACTCATGATGATTAGCTCAATTAGAACTAAAAGTATGCATTAGTTACTGCAGTTAGGAGATTTTAAATAATGAATTTGTTCCTATACACTTGTACAACCTTTATGTTTCTTTATACCTACATGTTTGTCACATTTATATTTTATTTGGTTTTCTTTTATTTTGTGGTTAATAAGATTTATTTCTTAATTTTGAAAGGGTTGTTTTTTTTTTGAAAGCTTATTTTAGTTGCTTCTTTGATTGTTATTTGCTTTTTCCCCCGTTTTCTGTCAAATCTGCCTAGAGTTTAAGGAAGGAATTTTTAAAAGACAATGTTTGTAGCTTGCAAAAAATATTTTATGTTAAACATTTATTTTATTTGTAGCCAACTGTGAGACTGAAGTAACATAATAAAAGTGTATAAAATACCTGAATGCAATTTACCAGAGTTCACTATTTACTTTGCCAAGATTCCAAGGATATCACTCTTCTTAATTCTTTTTTTTTTCCAAATTGTTTTATGAATGCAGCAAAAAACCAAAGACACTTTTTAGCACATTGAAATGTTTCAAATTTAGAGGCAACCTGACACTTTGTTGTATTTGACTTGTGAAGAAAAATTATGTGAAAGCAGAGCGAGGACAGGGAGTCAGACTAGCTTGCTGCTATTGTATGCATGGGTGCAGATGTAAAGCTGGTTAGAAACTCACATGGCCAAGCACCTACATTCAGTGGAGACAACTGCAATAATGCTAGTCACTACATTTGGTTAAATGCAACACCGAGGTGTAAGAGAGTCTCTCTAACAGAATTTAGAGAAGCATTTGCAGCTGCAGCAAGGTATTAACTCAAGGCAGGAATCAGATAAGACCAGCAAAAAATTATCAAAAGGATTCAATCACTGTGATAATTTAATTATTTGCTTTGCGTTCTTTATGTTGTTATTCCAAGTGACTGCAAACCATTTGAAGTACATAATAAAAATAAAAATTAAAAAATTAGGATCTGCCCCATTTTCTACTCTGGCCCATGGATCTTAAAATCCTTGGTCCAAAGCAACTAAATGTCAGTTCTCATAAGAAACCCAGTTGCCAGATGTTGTAACAATTGATGGTCCAGATGACAGAGGTCGCCATTTGTTTTGGGCAGCTGTCCTTCAGTGAGTGGTGCCCTGGAGGACCCCGGGCAGACGCCAGATGGCTCTGGGTGGGTGCCCCAGCAGCTCCAGAGCCACAAGCTCCTGGCAGGGTCTGGGGGGATGCAGTAGATTCCCAGAAACATATCAGTGAGGGGAGATGGGATTTAAATCAGAACCTTTGAAGTCAATATAAGTTAATATGAATGAATTTGAGGCCGAGTATAATAATTACTGCTGTGAGGGGATGGCAGCAGCAAAGTTGGGCTCTCACAGAACATCTAAATACCCTAATCATTAAGCTTTCTTGTGACCTGTATATCCTGGGTTAAATTCATATGAAGACTACAAAGCCCACAGGCTAAATTATATATTTTAGGACCCAGCTAATCAGTCTCGCCTAATAAAGCTACAAGAAAATGCATGTTCAAGCTGACATCACCACAGACAAACCATGTAAAAGTGCACTGTAAAACAATGAGTCTAATGCTCTCTGGCCTCAAACTGGGATGACTGGAGGGGGATCTGATAGAGAAGCTGTAAAATCATTAGTAGAAAGGAGAAGGCAAATAGGTAACAATTGGTCACTGTCTTTTCAATGCAAGAGCTAAGAGTCATCAAAGGGAAACCAGCAGGACCAAGATTCACAAAAAACCAAAGGAAAAACTTCCTCACCAAATGTTGATGTAACCTGCAGGACTGCTTGCCGCAGGCCAGGGATGGAACTAGAGGCTTATTAGCATCCAGAAAACCCATTGCAGGCAAGTCTGTCAAGGTGACTGAATAAAAAGAGTCATGTGTTTCCTTTGTACTTATATTCTTCTTCAGTTTATTTATTACAGACTCTGTCAGGTACAGGCTCGTGAGTTTGGTAGTTACCTGACTGGACCACTGCAGCAATTCTCAAGGTCTCACCTTTAGCATGGTATAATCACAGAAATCTGGAAAGGAAATGCCTCTTTTTAAAAGGGTTCCTATGAATTAGCTTATCCAGATTAGATCAGCCTAAGGAAAATGTCGTAAAGCCTCATAGCTGACTGCTTGTGAAAGGTGTTTGGAGATGTGGTGATTTTCAGGTTGCTTTTCAGTTTTTCCCCCTCCCAACAGAAAAAAACAGGCAGTTATGGAATGAACATAAGCTTGTAAACAACAGATATGCTTTAGTTCCTTATCTTCTGTGACTGTGTAGAAGCAATCTGTTGGCCATTAGAAGCCTCAGGTTGAAAATTAGCAGTTATTGTCCTTGGGAGGTAGGTTGCAGTCCTGGTCCCCATTCTTGCATTCCTTTATTTTCCTGGGTATAGCTATACAGGTTAGCAGTCATGTGCCATAATCTCATGCTTGCTGCATGGCAGTTTCCAAGGAAACTCGCAGGCTGCACATGCTAGGAGTGATCCTGAGGGGATGTCAGCTACAATTGCTTTGGTGGATGCTTAGCTTGGAGTGGAAGCTTACCCAGAGCAAAAAGTGGGTTTTCCTTCCCAGATTAGGAATTGAGCATTAGAATATGCTTAAAACAAAGCACTTTTTTTTTAGATAGTGATGGGAGGGTAAGATTCACATTAATTTAATTTCTTTAGTGTACTTTTTTCCAAATCATATTCCACCTACCTATTTCTATAGCCTAATTGTGATCTGTAAAAGCTTGACACTCTAACTGACACTATTTTGCAAAGACTAGTTGAAATGGCAATAACCATGTAAGGAAAAAGGGGATTATGAAAACACATTAAGTAGAATAAAATAACCTATTTACCTAGAAAGCATAGGAATTTGAAAAAGGGTACTATGCCAAAAAGGAAAAAAAAATAGTTTAAAAGACAAGACAAAGATCCAGTCTCGTAATGAAAGTAGCACCTGACATCTGCATATTACATGTATCCAGTACTATCTGACTAGGCTGGATGTTACCAGGCTACAGCTTTTCAGCCTCTGAGGTTAATCCTGCCCATACTGCACAACTCCTCTACAGCCCAAAGAGCATGGTTTAGGTTTACAGGGTGTCTGTCCATGTACATCCTGTTCACCTACTCATTTCTCCTGAAGTTACACGGAACGTGTATTTGGGAAGAAGCTTACAGATCTGGTTTTCTTTTTTCTTTTTCTCCTCTTCTTTTTGTTGTTGCTGCTGCTGTTGTTGCTTTTGTTTAATTTTGAGATTTGGGCAAACAATAATTTTGGCCCCCCAATCAGAGATATAACACTGTGAAATGTAAGGGCTCTGACAAAGAGGAGAGCCTACATGTATCTTCTGGCTGCCAAATACTGAAGGAATGTGTGAAAGAAACCAGCATATCTTTTGATAAAGATTTTTATTGCCCTTCAAGAACTGAATCTCAGACTGTAAAGCATCAGAATTTAAATCCAAACATTTTCTTCCACCATGTAATTTGAGACAATGAACAGAAAAGCTGGGTGATGATGAGGAAGGCATGAACAGAAGGGAGAAGGTCAAAGCCTGTGTCTTATTCTAAAAAGAAAAGTAACAAAAAGTAAATAACTTCAGCCAACTCTCTGCTTCACATTAAAATACACAGAAGAGAAAATAAATGTTGGAAGAATAGAAAGCTACTAGATGTTACCAGTTATTTTAAACTGTTTTAAATTAGATAGGAAATCAGTGCCATATTATCACACAAAGTATACAGTAGAGAAGGAAACACAGAAACACATCCCTAATTTTACCAAAATGCATTTGTTTCATAACAAAAATATGTATAAGAAAGAATGCGTATCCAATCTGGAAGAATGTTAGCATTTAACACTCTTTTCATCTTTGTGAAAATACTCCCCTTCTGGGATCTTGCCAAGAAAGAGATTTTGACAGGCTGACTTCTTCCAGGGAGATACTTCATGTCTAAACCCAGCTTCAGCTGTGTGTCTCTTTCTTCTAAATAGCAGATAGTGTGAGATTTTGGGTTGCTTTTTTGGTTTTGGCTTATCCTTTCTTCTTTTTTTTTTTTTTAAGTGGAGGTCATTATTTGATTTTGAACAAGGACACTGTAATATGTAATGTGGCAGATCTGAATTCTTCAGGTATTTGGTAGCTATAAGTATATAAAGAGTCTGCTCACTTTTATTCTATAAGCAATGGCAGAAAAATCCTTCATTTGTAAGTTTACGAAATTGCAAAATGGAACAAAAAAGAAGAAAAATCTCCTTTGTGCCATTTCCTCCCATTTACAACACTGAGACAAAAAAAAAGTTCGACAAACAGGAAGTTGCTTCGAAATTATAGCTTCTTCTATGAAGCTGAAATTCTTGGTTGCCTGCTCTCTTTGAAGAAGAATAATTGAACAGGCTCTAGTTACAGGGGCCAACTCTTTTGAAAGCAGAGCTCTCTAGGTGAAGGTTATTCTTTACTCAAGGGTTAATCAGGGACCTGGATTTCAGTTTCTATAATACTGCTAGAAGGAAAGGATTGAAAACAAATTCCTTGCTCAAGATTTCAGTCTCCAGTGTTGATTGGCACTGATAACAGGTCCTCTGTTTTTTTTTCTCTTTATAATGAAAGCATCATCGATTATCTTTTCTTTTTAACTATTTGCTAATAGCATCTACTTCTAGATAGTCTAATAATCAATAAAAAGTCAAATACTTTGATCTCTAATTCAGCAAGTAACCCTAACCTGTGAGCTGGTTGTGCTTGTGGTGTGTTGGTGCTGCATTCTGTTACAGATGAAGACAATGGGAAAATCTGTACATATAAAGAAAGAGTCCTTCTTGGATTGCAGCCTGAGCCCAGATATTTTTTCCCTGGCTTATGGAAAGATCTGCAAGTCAACTGCCATTTTAGGCACCCAGAATGATGAAAATGCTTATCATACAAAAAGACAAAGAAACAAGAAAAAACAGCCAGGATGGATCAGAAATAACCTAATAATCTAATGGCAAAAAAGTGGAACCAAGGAGAGTTAAATGTACTGTGGGAATTTATTTGTGAGGAAAATCTGGGTTTTGGTCTCATGTCCAGAAGGGGATGAGGTGAGGAAAGATACACTGATACTGGCAATCTGAAATGAGCTGAGGATACAGAAGAAATTGGTTCTTAACTGGGTCTTCTTGGTGTCTTTTACAATGTCTGCATCTTCTTCAGTCAGACAGAAAATATTTTCAAAATTCAAAGCACTGACTATTGAAAAAGTTCACAGATGATGCAAAATATTTCCCCGTCGAAAACCTGCAACCCCACTGCACTATGTTATTGCCTTCACTGTCCTAGGACTCTAGTAGAAGCATTCAAACAACAATTCTCCAGGTAGTCAGGTAAAGCAGACTGTCCCTGCTGGCAAATGTTTTCCTAACTCTATATCTAAAAAGAAAACAGCAACAACAACAAAACCCTGCAAATAAACAAACAAAAAAGAAACCAAACAAAAAAACCCCTCCACCAACCCCCCAAAAAAACAAACAAACAAAAAAAGAAAAACAAAACAGAAAAAAATCACCAAAAAACACAAGAAAAAGAGAGGGGGGGGAATGAAAAAGGTGAGTAAAGAGAAGTCCTTGATTCATCCTTGACAAATGAGTTTTCCTATCATTGCTACCTAGCTGTCCAGCTTAAGGTTGCTACCTGAATTTCTAAACAGCAGATGATTTGGCTTCATCTGAGCTGGTGTTGTTACATCTATCTACTGGTTGCATTTGTCCAGACTATTTAATTTCATAGAACATAGTGGACACTGCTTATTTTAATGTAATGCTTTTATAAATACTTTTTGTATTTTCAAGAGTGGCTGCCTGGCAGTTTTAGCCATTTTTCTTTCCTTCTGCATCACCAGAATTCTCTACTTCTGCCTACGAGTCTTTCTCAAGGATCTGCATAAGGTTCCAAAGACAGCAAGGAAGAGAGAACACGAGAGCCCCAGTCAAACGCAGTGATGTTACTGAAACACATTACTCCATGAGAGAGTAAGTGCAATACTTTGGTCTGTAGTCCTGGTTTCATTTATTCCATGAGGTGGGTTCTTTCATACACAGAGAAAGTGAGGAAAGAAAATGGCTCCCATAGGTTACCGAGTGCTTCACGAGAATGGAGTAACATTCCTGGCTTCCACTGATCCTGCCAAACTACTCAGCAGCATTTCTGAAAGAGCTCAACACCTGAAGGAAGAAGCCCTGAGCAGCTTTTCCGAGGTCAGAGGAGCAGCCTTAGAGCTCACGTTAGCGCTCCGGGGTTCCCGTTCCCAGCTGTCAGCATGGCTGCCGAGCTGTTCGCAGAGATTACCTGTGGTTTGCCTCCTTACAGTCTTTCCCGCTGTCAGTCTCAGTTTTTGACATCTCATTTAAAATTAGTTCCTAATTTTGAAACCTGATCTACGCGAGCGCCGCCCGGCAGCTCCAGCGAAAGTCTGCCTGCACGGAAGGGCTGGTGGGACAGCAGCCAAAGATCGCAACTGTTCGGGGCCGGGATGCTCGCAGATTTGTCCAGCATCCAGCTTTCCGGGGCTGCCCCCTCGGCGGAGCCCCCGAGCGATCCCTGGGCCCGGGCGCCCTCTGCTGCCCCCCGCCCGCCCCGCCCGGCCGCGCACGGACAGCGGCCGTCCGGCTTCCAGTTACCCGGGCCAGAACAATAACAGCGCATCTGTGAATGGCAGCTTATCACGAAACCAAGGCATTGGTGGAAGCTGCAAGAGGAGAACCTCCCCCCGCCTCTTGCACCATTTTTTCACTGTTCCCAAAACTATGAGGGGACGTGCAGCTGGTTTTGACCCTGAAGAAAAAGCTGAGTTATCCGATAAAAGCTCACAGGATGAGAAAAAAATCTAGTTGGCTTTTTTCTCACAGATGTTGTCCATGTAGGAATTTCCTTATGTAGGACATAAGAGTGTGTCTGAGTAATAGGCAAGTAAAAAGTCACTCAGAATTTTTTCTTTTTCTTTTTTTTTTTTTTTTTGTTGTTGTTAGAAACCTTTATTCACCCACAAAATACGAGCAATGGAAAATTGGGTGAGCAGAGACTGTCATAAGCAGTACTGCATCCTGTGTGCCAGAAAGATAGATATGCCAGAGAAGATCCAGCCCACTGCAATTCCATCTATACTGGGATGTGAGTGCCTAAAATTAGTTCATGTTAAGAATAGGGTTACAAATTGCTTAGCTCCGCAGACACAAAATTCATGAGATTCTTCCTCATGACTGAGACTGCCATACCCTTACTTGGTCACAGTTCAGGCGATATGGGTGCATGTGTCTACCCAAAACCCTGCTATACATGAAATTCAGTTGAATGCATATAAAACATCTGAATCAGATCAGAAATTATGAAACATAAGAAAACAAAAGCAAACCAAGCAACCAAAAACAAGAGCAAACCCTCTAATTTAAACTTTCATTAAGTTCAAAATTAAGGCCTGTAAACATATTTGGTTGAAGTCCCAGGATGTGTCTGACCTCTCATCATGGTCAATAAAGGCTAAACAACAATCAGGTATTTCTAGCATGGAAGACTTTTTGTGCATATTGCTCACCTAAGTATTTAGATCCATCTGGGGTGACATTGTGTTTTTTCTCATTCAGGATGTGTTCATCTTATCTGCTGTTCTCATGTGGGTATATTGAATAAGTCTCAACATCGATCGTCTTGTAAGGCACAAATTCAGGCAGTCAACCTGAGTCCCCAGAGACTGAACCTCTACAGGGTCTTCCACAACTGCAATGGAGAGACTCAAGCAGTGAGTGCAACCATAAATATGGGGTGTTCCTATAGATTTCAAAACTGTCTTCCTTTTGTATTTCCAAAGAAGTTCAGGACAGTGACTAACTTCAACAGGCATAGTATAATTACAGTTTGGAAAAAACCTCTAAAATCATTGAGTCTAGCCAGTAAGCCTGCACCACCGTGTTCACCACTAAACCATATCTGCAAGTGCCACATCCACCACTTCCTTTGCCTGCTCCAATGTTTGACTTACCCTTTCAGTAAACAATTTTTTCCTAATACCCAATCTAAACCTTCCCTGGCACAACCTGAAGCCATTTGGTTTTGTACTGGCACTTGCTACCTTACCTTTCATGTGGACGTCTAAGAATTCATACAGACAAGAGAAATCTTGCTTTTGAGTCTGCATCTCTAGACAGGATCTGATATTACAATGCAGACAGTACAGGAAAGATTCCTCACCACAGTGACAGTAATGACCTCGGTCCTGGATTGAGAGGATGAATCTTAAAGTGTGCTGCTGCAAACTGCCTAAAATCCAATTGCTTGGGATCTTTCTAAACAGGGACACTGAAGAAAATCAATCCAAATACACTAGAGGTGTAAATTTAAAGTGTTAAAACTCACTCTTAGTGTAAGTGTAAAGACAATTTAATACTGAAAAAGGGGATTCTCAAACAAGCTTAATGAGGTTTTGATAATCCACTTAAAGAAGTGAATCTTTCTTGAATTTTCCCTATGGAGAAACCCCTAATCTTTCATAATAAATGCAGTATTGCTCTTCTTGTTTGCATAAGTTTTATAAAGCTCATGGGGTCAATGCCCAAATAATGTCCACCTATCTGCTGCTCAGCAACACTTAGTTACACTAGAGGTTTTTTGAGAGTGTGCAAACTGCTGTCACATTTGATTCTCTCCATATTTTCCCATGGTTTAATTAAAAAGCAAAAAAGAAAAGGGATTTTTTTTATTTACATACTTTTTTCTCCTGAGTTGTCGGCCCTTTCTAAATCTGACAATTCCTTAAGACTGATTATTGCTTCTCCCTGCATGTGATCCAGAAGCAAGAGCTTAATCTCAGGACAGTGTCATAACGAAGCAGGGTTCAGTCTCATTAAATGCAAGAGCTGTTCTCATTCCCATTAGAGCTTGGGTATTTAGTGCACATATCAAGGAAATGCAGGACAAGGAGTCATTTGTTTCTTCCTCACGAGGTTTTGAACCCAATTTTCCCACTTGCTCATAGAGTGCCCAACTCAGCAGGTTTTTTTCCCCTTCAGGAAGCAGGAGATATCCAGCGCTAAGTCCATCTATGTTGAATTAACACATGCAGAGAAAAAGCACTTAGTTTTGGGAAGCCGGGGGTTAACGGGGAATACGAATGCCTCGGTAAACCCCACCATTCTAGGGGTTTTTGATGCTGGGCAGAGGAGGGTCCTGCCGTGTCCCGCCGTGCCGCCGCGGGGCCAGGAGAGGGAGCCGGCGGCCCCGCAGCCCGCGCCTCCCGCACGGCGGTCCAGGCGTGTTCCCGCCGGCCCCTGCAAGGGTCGGGACTCGGGGAGGGGCGCGGCGGCCCTGCGGGTCGCACAGAGGGTGTCGATGATGAAGGTTCGGCTGCGTGTCTGCCAGGAAGGCATGGGATCCACCTAGACGGGGCAGCAGAACCATCACTGTCCACAGTCTGGCAAAGCTGGTGCATAGACATTTACACTTGGAATGTTGAGGGCAGGGGCGAGGGAGAGGGAGAAGATAAGTAAAGGAAGAGAAGGCCAACAGTGAAATCTAGAGGTTGTAGACTGGCTTTGTGCTCCATCCCTGGAGTTCAAGACAGAGATGGATGAGGCTCTGAGCAACCTGACCTGGTGCGTAGCATCCCTGCCCGTGGCAGAGGGGCTGGGACTAGATAATTTTTAATGCCCCTTCTAACCCAAACCATTCTATGATACTGTGATTTTAAAGCAAAGGGTACGGGGTGACATGGACAGGGGACACCTTGGAAACAACGAAACGGGGTGGAAGGGCCCTGCCTGCAGCACAGGCAACTTCCATGCATTGGCATTGGCACACAGGGAAAGCTGTCACGCCCTTCCCGGGAAATCAACACAGGAAAGGCTGTGTCCAAAATGCCTACACCCTGCACCAGGGGAAGCAAGCATTTTGACTGCAACCACAGACAAGTGGCAGGAGGGCTCACCCGAATGGAGTGCTGAGATGCAGGGGTACAGGCTCTTAAGAAGGGCAGGCAGGGATGGTGAGGAGGAAGAGTTGCCCTTTATGTGAGAGAGAAGCAGGAATGCACAGAGCTCTACCTGGAGACTGGTGATGGCTCTGCTGAGAACTTTTTGTCTCCTGAAGGGACAAAACAGTAAGTTCCTTGTTGTAGTGAGGAACACAAAGCTGGGCACAATACTCCAGGTGTAGCTTCGGCAGGATCACTTCCCTCGACCTGCTGGCAAGATTTTCTGTAATGCAGCTCAGAATACCATTGCGGTTCTTTGCTGCAAGGACACACTGCAGGCTAATGTTATATCTGGTGTCCACTAGGACCCCCAGGCCCCTCTATGCAGAGCTGCTTTCCAGCTGGGTGGCCCACAGCATACACTGGTGCACAGGATCATTTTTCCTCAGGTGCAGGACTTCTCCTTTTAGAACTTCAGGAGATTCCTGTCAGCCCATTTCTCTAGCCTGTTGGGGTCCCTCTGGATGGCGACATGACCCTCTGGTGTACCAGCAGGTACTGCTGACTTCCTGAGGGCACACTCAATCTGCTCTATTTGACCCTTCTCTGGGGAGGGACTGGGTGATCTCCAGAGATGTCCTCCAACTTCTGTGATTCTGTGACACTCAGCAGTTTTCACACCCCAAGTAAATTACCACAATGAATAAAAAAGGGAAAAATACAGCACTAGCATGAATGCAACGCTGCATGAGTACAATCAATATTCATCAAATAGAAAAAGCAAAAAAATCAATAAGGTAAAAATTAAAAAGAAAAAGAAAACTTCTCTTTCAATAAACAGGCACAAGTGATCTCCACTGCCACAGACCATGGAGTCTTTCTTTCTCTGTGTAGGCTTTCAGATAATGGATCCACATATACAGTAGGCAGAGTTAAGACTGCAGGGACAATCATTCCATAGTTGTTAGGTGAGTTGTCTTCAAGATCTGACATTGTTTCCATATGGTGTCTTTCCCTTTATGTGTATAATATGCTCCTAATAAATGTATAAGATGAATATCTATATATACTCACATATACATTTATACAAATATATGCATTCCCTCCTGGGAAGTGTAAATATGTCCTCAGGGTTGAACAATAATTACTAATAAATTGCCATTGCTCTCTCTGGGAGAACAAACATCTAGGAAATCAGCAGGAAATAGATAAGGCAGATATTTCAGTGCTAGTATGTCTTACATAGATGTTCTCATTACAAATTTTTATTAAGACAATGCTGACAGAAGTTCAGGACTTGTCTTTTTCATGAAGTGAATTCTAGTTTTCTGTTGCATGTTTGTAAGGAGGTTAAACACAGAGAAGTTTCACAGAGGAAAGGGGGGTAGTGTGGAGCTCCCTGTATCCACAGGTCTGGTGCCCTTCCAGCTGCATCAAGGACCATGACAGGGCACAGAGATGGTGGATGGTGTGGAGCTCCCTTCATACACAGCTGTGAGGACCCTCTAGCCACCTGTAGGGCCATGATGTGGTACAGAATGAAGCTATGGGTGCTTCTTTGAATGCAGGTTGATGTCCTAGTACAAATTGCAGAGCTCTCCAGCTGAGTGGTGGAGGAGGGAGAATACTGGCATGTGTCTCTGGGGGTGTGACTGTCAAAGACAGAAGAATCAACAAATGGAGCATCCATCTTCTGTTGACATGGGTAGCCTCCCTGCCTGGGGCTTTGCCAGCCTCACACCAGGACTGTCCATCCTATATTTCCCTGGCAGCCACAAAACACTTGTCCTGGGCCAATCATGTCACCAACCCTACTATAACATGGACCCACCAACAGCATTGTTCCCACTGTGTTGTGGCCACTGCATTGCTAGGAGCTCATATGGGGCCCAGCCCTTGCCCAGCCAGGGAAAGAGTGCAGAGCTGTCTCTTCCCATGGTTGTGGGGAACTTCGAAATAATTGTAAGACTGTGATGGGGTGCCTGTCTGCCTGTAGAGCACCGGCAAGTGTCTGGCTGAGTAGCAGAGGAGGGAGAAGACAGGAGCATGCCATAGTCTGTTCACAGACCTGTCCAGACATCCATCTGCAATACACAGAATAAGCAAGGGAGGAACAGCCTTCCTCCATCCCCACAGGCAGACCTTGCTTTTGTGCCTTCCCCACTCCTCTCTGCCGCCTTCTCTCAGTCATTGTTCACCAGTGTCCTCCATGGCCATAGTAGGCTGGTACAGGTACCCATCCAGGCACCACCAACATTCTGCTCCCTGTGACATGGCCATGACAGCACCAGGGCTGGTGCCCAGAGCCAGTGCTCCATCACTGTGACACAGCTATTATCTTTCTCCATTCTTGCATAAAAATAATAATAACCAAACAAAAATGGCTGGTAATAGTGGGATGGGGAGTTAAATAGCTGTAAGAGCAATTTAAAGAACTGCAACACAGCAAAGGTTAATGTGAATTAAAAGCTGCAGGTCTTACCCACTACCTAATTTTAAAATTCTTTGTGGTAATTCATCTGAGATGTGTGAGAATAAATGTTAATTCTGGAAGAAATATGCTTGTTGAATTGAATAGAGGTAATATTTCGCACCTTTGGAATTAAAGATGTCCAATGCTAAAATCCTGAACACATGAGTGGTTGACATGTTTCAGGATGTTTCAGCTTAAACTGGGAGACTTTAGTCTTTCTTTCTCCCAAATGAAGATTATTCCAAGAACTGTCCCGTACCACACAGTTTGGTTAGGCACTAGAACAAAATCCACCACAGACCATTACACTCTCTTTAATTGGCAGGACCAGAGGCAGTGGGCACAAACTGAAACACAGAAGCCTCTGACTGAACCTAAGGAAACAAGTTATTACTGTGAGAATGACCCAGCACTGGCACAGGTCACCCAAGGGGGTTGTGGAGTCTCCATCCTTGGAGACAATCAAAAGCCATCTAGGTGCACTTGAGAGCAATTGGCTTCAAGTGGTCCTGCTTGAGCAGGGGGTTTGGAGTAGATTCCTTCCAGGAGTCCTTTCCAACCTCAGCCATGCTGTAATTCTGTGATATATATGTATATTGCAGATTAAAACAACCAGAAACCTTCCATTATGCATCCCTATATAATTTCCTCAAACTTTTAACAATTTACACTAAAAATTTCCATGCTTTGCCTTAACATTGAAAATGTTTTCCAAAGTACTGCAGTTATTTGTGACTTCAATATTATGCAAATATGTTATGGAGTGCAGTGGCTTTTTATGAGAGGGAAGATGGAGGGAGTAGCGTTAGGAAAATTTTAGCAGTCATCAACTTCCATATTGTAGTCTCTTATGAGGCTAATGCAGCTATGTTAGTACAGGTTCGGTGTCAAAGTAAGGCTGTCATGGTTTAGGAATGATATTCTCTAATTCAGTAGTCCTGCTAAAACCATGCTGCCACTCACTTCCCTCTTCCCCTCCCCTCTGGTGGGCTTGGCCTTGGCCAGCAGTGGGTCTGTCTTGGAGTCTGTCTTGGCTTTGGCTCTGTTGAATGCAGGGGAAGTTTCTGAGCAGATTGTCATAGAAGACAACCCTGTATATTCCCTCAACTACCAAAACCTTGCAATGCAAACCCAGTAAAAATTAACATAAAAATGCCTAACTCTTATTAGATAATTGTCTATTATTTTGATATCCAGGAAATAGCTGATAAAAAGTGTTAATTCTGCTGCAGTATTAATAATGGCCACAACATATTCTGTAAAAGATAACAGAATTATGTTCCTACAGTTTCCGAAGTGACAGGTGAAGTTATCTTCTGATCTCAGGTGATGCCAAAGGGAAGAATTTGGCCTTATTTTAGAGAACTGTCTCAGGACCTGAAATTCCAGATAGTTTATATAAATTTCTAGTGTGCAAAAGTCAGGAAATGTACTCATAAAGTTAGGCAATGTGAATATTTCTTCAACAGCATCTATTTTCTTTTGTACATTGGTATGCTCTGTTACAATGCCAAAGAAGACCCACAGTGTGAGTTCTTCTGAATTTCTCATGCAGTAAAAATATTGGTACTGTGTTGCAGTGAAGTGAGATGCTGTAGCTAAGTGGTTAAGAAAATGTGCAATATATTCAGCAATGTCAGCCTGTGCCCTTGCTCTCTGTGAGTTCTTGTTATATTTGTTTCCTTTTCCCTAGCTAAACCATCTAGGAAAACTTTCTTCTTCATTTCGGCTGGGGAATCAAAGAGGACTGAATTTTTTGCTAGCCACATTGTTCTTTTATCTGCCAGTGGCTACTGAAATTGGAAACATTATGCATCATAACACAGCAGTCCATATAGCCTCAGGTGAACATACATCCACAACTGTGAGTCTGTGTATTGATTTTATTTCCATCCTGTCTTGAAGGGCTAGCCTTATATATGTCAGCTGTCAGGGACCTCAGGTGATAATGACTTGAACTTTGTGGGTTTCTTATTAAAAGCTTGTGGCACTCAGAATGTCTTTTTGAATTTAATTGATATATTGCCAAACTTCTTTCATCAAATATTGCTGATTTGTCTTACTGAGTTGGCTACTGATGCAATCACACTGTACAAAAACAAAAATAAAATGCGTGGTGATATCTGCAGTAGTGTGTGTGTATTGAGTGCTCTGGTATCTGGTAGCATGCAACATAGATATCAGTGTAAGTCTCTTTGTCTGTCTATACTAATAAATAAAACAAGGCTAGAGATCATTGTCATAAGCCTAGGGCTCAAGGGTCTTAGGATTATCTTCTTGCCCCTGTTATTTATCTGGGCTTTTTAAAAAACCCTATTTTTTTGTTTAATTTCTTTTTTTGCTTGTAGGGTGTGAAAGGACATGAAGACTGTTATCTACCACAGTGATGTTTTTATAGCATGAAACTGTGGGAATGTGTTGCATGAAGTGTCTTGTGGCAAGAGGAGTGTTTGAGGGTACAGTGTTGACTGCTGCAAAGTTAAGAGTGTGTAGGGTGGGGGACACACAAGCCACTGCATTCATCTCCACATGGCCTTTCGGGAATGGTCCTGGCACAAGTTATCCCCTGAACCATGCCCAGTCATTGTCTCAGAGAACTCTAACTGGGACAGGCGAAAACCCTGCCAGGGAATATGCTACCAATTATGCACTGAAGAAGACTTGCAGTTCCAGCCAGTGCTCAAAGTCAGTGCCTGGCAATTTTTCATTTAAGAGCATAGATATGTCCTGAGTTTTTAAAGAATGTCTTTCAGAAATGTTATGGGATTAGGTTATAAAAAATTCTCTTGCATCTAACTTTTCCCAGTGCCTCATAGACTATACATGAAGCTTTCTAACTTTTGCATTGTTTTCTACAGTGCAGGACTGTGTCAGCACTGCCAGTTCAACTCAAACCAGTAGTGTACTTGGTCAGTGCTAATGTCTATTATTATTTTTGCTCTTTTTTCCTTGAAAAATTCAACTGCCCTTGCTGTTTGGAGGCATTTTTCTAGATCTGTCCCCCTTAAGGATGCCTCCTGAAAACTGGACTCTTTTGTCCCAGGGACAATCCTAAATTCAATTATGGAATATTTATTGTCTATAAAGTTACACATATTGTTTTCAGTTCTGAATATGTGTTCACTCTTTATTCAGATTTTCAAATTTCTGGATAAAATGAAAAAAACAAATCAAAGCAAAATATTCTAGTAGTTTTCACTTATTATGTAGTCACGGTATAATTTTTTTATAACCAAAATGGAACGTAACTAGACCTCAGGCTACTTCTTTCTTTTACTGTAAGGGTCTTCATAGGACAGCTATGATAGAAAGCTATTAGATTTACTAAAACTAGCAAATTCAATCTCCACTTACTAATTCTAGTGATGAGATACAAAAATCTGAATGTATTTTGCAAGAAATGAAGAATCAATAGTTGTTTCAAACACAGTAGTGCAATAGTGCCTTTAAGAACTTATTAAAGATTGATGCAGATTTAAGTAAATACAGTTTGCCGCCTTTATACACAAACACATACATAATTAAGTAAGATATTGGAATGCCTCCAGTGTAAGTACATGTGAAAAAAGGGGTATGGAAAATATTTATAAGTGATGATTTTTCTGAAAGTGAAATATAGTAGTTACTGATGATATGACCTCTTTTGTAAAATATGTAAAATTAAATGAATTTAGAACATACATGTAAGATTAGGTTTATAGCATTGAATTTTATATGTTTTGCATTTAAATGTTTACTGTATATATGATGCTATTTTTTCCTATATTTTTCCATAAAATAGTGCTATTGCATCAATAAGAGGGGAAAATCTTTAGGTGTCTGCATAAGTAGTAAGAATGAGATCCAGAGGTCAAACCTTGTAAATAACCATGCTCTGACCTAAGGTAGCAATTTGATTCAGTAAGAAATTGATTAGCTGATATTTCTGTAGTCTCATTCTGTGTGGAGTTATCAAAAGTCTTGCTCAGCTGCTCCATGCTTTAGGCACTACTTATAACATTAATGTCATTCCCATATCTCTTATCTTCCTACAGGTAGAATAGTTAAAAAAATTACTTCAATTTCAATTTTTTTTCTCATGGCTTTTTCCTATTTTTCCTCTTCTGGTTTTGCTGTCTACGTTATGATTTTGCTTGCCTATACAAAAAGAAGATAAAACTCATTGTTTTGCTTAAAACTGCAAGAAGCTTTCTGGCACTTTGTACTTGTTTTCCTATTAAAAAGCCCTAGGGAAACTCTAAGGCTAATTTTTGACCATAACAACAAAAATTCTGCTTTTTACTGTAATAAAGCATGTGATTATCTTAGAAACTCATGACTCTGGGGATTTAGACTTTAGGACTAAGCACTGATTATTACTAGAACTCAAGATAAAACTAAATCTGCTAATTTAGAATCAGTCCTGCCCTTCTAGAGCTGCAGAATAAGACCAGTAAGCTGAATATTAGGCAGTATAAATTACAATGGTTTTGCATATATACAATTATTTAGTTTATCTTTTGAAATGTCTTTATCTTCATGAAAGAAACTGCAATTAGTATTTAAGAAAACTTCATGGATAAGCCCCCTTGCTTGCTTCCCCACAATAATTGTGGATTCCTTATCCTGTATGGTCTGTTTATGTTTCACTGACTGACTCCAAGCCTGTCCTTACATATCAGGCTTTTCTGTTTCAGCATATTCCAGGATTCTGCATATGGGAGAGGCTGAGCCTGAGAAACAGCTAAATGTGCATCCTTCTGATGTCAAATGTAAACGGGAGCGGTCTTGCCTTGTTTACTTTTAACAAGTCTTGACAATGGCCCCTCGCAAAAAGACAAGGTTTTCTTAGTAAATGTGTTCGTGAAAAACTTGTTTTGATTGACAGCAGTGACAATACCCCTAGGGGATATCATTCTATAATGGAGCTCTTGCCTTCTTTCCACACAGAGCAGGAGTAATGTGTGCTGGGGCACCTTGTGGATGCTCCTTTCTTTCCAAATAACTTTTAGTGCTTTGTTTTGGTTTGTTTTTTTTTATTTTTTTTTCTGTTTGGTTGATTGGTTGGTTTGGTTTTGTTTCTGTTCCTCTGAGTTTCTAGAAAGCATAAAGGCTGTTAAAACCTGCTTTGGAGAGATTCCTCTGAGGTGCTAGAAAAGGTGTAATTGAGATAGTTCTGTCACTTGCACATTTGTCTTTTTCTCATTTAATTAGAACAAAATTCCTACTTGCAGGTTTATCTTTTGCAATATACATTAGTTGCTTATTCTTGCAATGCATTATCTCAATACATTATTATCAAAGTTGACTGCTGTGTTAATCTGTCACAATAAATATAGCAATGATTTTATTATTGTTTCTGTTAGAATGTGTTCAGGGCAGGGCTGCAACATCTCTACTTCTGAACAAAAATGTCAAACATGAAATCCTATATGACTAAAAAAACACTGCATAAGGCCTATGTGTGTGGATGCAGTACCCATATATGTTGCACAGAATTGTATTTATACTAACATGCTGTAATTATGATGAAAGTTCTGTCAGCATTTCCAATGTAATCATAATTTTCAGGATTTATTACACAGCTATAGGATTACATCCCAGATAGAATTTGCAAATGAGACCTCAGCCTGGGTAGCAGATTCTTCTACAGATTTCTTTTTTAAAGAATTGCTTCATAATGTATACAAACACTATAAGAAACAGATGTTTGTAAAGTTTTTATTTGTGCTGCTGTGATTAAAAACTAGCACAGGTTTAAGAATTTTGCTTTAGAGAAGTACTCAAGTTAAAAAAAAACGAGAAAAAAAAAGAGCAATGATGTATCTTGCCCAGCATAATCTACTTTCTTTTTTTTTTTTTTCAGTGTTTCATGGTGTGTTTTTTTTTTCTTTTGATAGTGAGGAAATATCATGTGTACTGTTCTTTTCTTTCATTATTCCAGGCTTCTAGGGAACAGAGAACCACAAGCCAACTGATATACTGCAAGCCTTGATGATGTATCAGCAGATTGAAAATAGCCCACCCATACGGTGGAGAGGTTTCTGCTTCCAGGAGCAAGGCTAGGAAAGCGGCAAGCAGGGCTCCCCTAGGATCAGGCCCCTTAGAAGCGAGGTCGGCTCCTCCCGCCCCCAGCCCGGCGACCACCCCGAACGGAATAAGTCCACAGCAGCCGGGGATCCATGAGGAAAAGCCAAGTTTATTGCCACACGCTGGCTTATAAGGAGAGCATGGGAATTCCCCGGATGTAGGCGGGGAAGAGGGGCGGAGACGGGGCAGAGTAACACACTTCATTGGGTGCATGCAAACCAAGGTAAGGAGGGAGGGGAGGAGCGGCAAAAGGACCAATGGGAGAATGCGATGGGCGGGGAAAGTCTACCGTAGGGCTTCCAGCACTCCGAGGCAGGGACAGCCCCCGCCCGGGCTCCAGCGGCACCCCGCGGGCAGCCCCACAGGCAACCGCCGCCATGGCCGGATCGGGCCAGGACAGGGGGCTGCGACCCGGAGGGTTTTGTGGGAAGAGGAAACTTGGATAAGGAACGACTAAGGGAAAAATAACCAGGGTAGCCACATTAAGGGTATAACATTTAGACTGGGGAAGCATCAATATAGGGTGTGAGCTTATTAGAGTCCTTATAAATCTCTCGCAGAGCTTCCATATTCGGGGAGCCGGGTTCCTGGACTTCGGCGTCCTCTTCTATCCATCTCTTGTAGTATTTTTGCCACTGTATAAACCCTGGGTCTCCTCCGACAATGATGTTGGAATTGCATGTGGTACCTGGTTTCATGAACATTTCAACACTTTCCAGACTTTGTAGGGAATATGATGTGTGCCTGTTGGAGTTTGTATTTATATGATCAGAATCTGTTTCTTTTTCTGGTGTTCTCATAGCTGATGGAAAGACTCTTATTCAGCTGGACATGGACTGTGAAAGGGTTTCACCCAATAGAACTCTTTATCTGATGAAATTTAGGTGAGGGTTTGTTTTCTTTGACAGTTACTGCACCTGCCCAGAGCAAGTGGAAAAAATATAGAGAATAGCTTTCTGAGTACTGGCTATACTACCGTGGGACAGTTCAGCCTGGCTGAGATGAGTTAGCTGAAACCTGCTCTGGCTGCAGGGCAGTGAGCTCTATAGTGTCTCCTTTAATCCTGGTTCTGCAGGTATGCAAATCCAAGAACCTCTTGGTGGACACCCAGTTCTTTCTTTATGCTCTGAGGGAAAGGAAGATTGAACCTTCTTGGAAAGACTTTTTTGAACCCATTGCTTGGTTCAGCACAAAGTGTTGTGTACACATTTGGAGAGGAAATAAATGTCCAGTTGCTCTCAGGCTTTTCAGGTATGGCTCGGCACGTCAGGCAGAACCAGAAGCCCTTGATTTGATGCAGCATGCAAAGAGCTTGTCCTGTTGCAGAGCTAACAAAAGAAATTATCCAAACCATAGCTTTAGGGATAGACAAAATATTGCATGGTCACAACTAGAAGTACAAATAAACAAGTGGTGCTTCCTTCTACCTTCTAGGCTGGTGTTATGCACAGCAAACCTTCCTTCAGTTCTTTCTTTGCTTTTCATAGAGTCCCTACTGATCCCTGCTCCCCTCCTTTTTGCTCCAGGGCAAGGTTGTAGGGCTACTTGACAATGGATTTATTCTCATTTATTTTTTCCCACTTTTAAACTTAGGCAGATAGTTGAGGTTTTAATTTTTTTATTCTTTAGTGGATTAAAAAATAAAATCATTTCCCATTAAGTTCTAGATACACCAAATGACCCATCTCATCTGAAAACAGTATGGGTGAAATTTTACCTAAAATGAAGGCAGATGAATCAAGATTTTTTGAGAAGAATGACGCAGACCTGTTGCAACAGGTCCAGAGGAGGGCTACTAAATTGGCTAGAGGTCTGGAACCCCTTGTTGTGGCCTTTCGGTACATAAAGGGTGCTTGTAAGAAAGATGAAGAAGGACCTGTAACTGGTGTCCCAGAGAACCTGTGGTTGCCTCATCCCTGGAAATGTTCAAGGCCAGGTTGGATGAAGCCCTGAGCAATCCAGTTTAGTGAAAGGTGTTCCTGCTCATGAAAGGGGATTGGACTAGATGTTCTTCAAAGGTCCCTTGCAGCCCAAACTATTATCTGATTCCAAAATTAAGAAAATCAGAGTTTTCATTATGTAATTCTGAAATTAAAGATTCTGCTAGTTGAATATCTATCTTAGTTAAAAAAAATTATTACATATTGAAGAATCATATCAAGTTTCTCAAATATCTTTGTTTCAGCAAGAAAAAAGTTTGACCTAAAACATTCCAATGAAATAAATGACATGTTCCTACTTAGCAGAGTCGAAGCTTGAACAAAATGAGCTTTAATAAAATACAAATTTTATTCTCAATGCAGATGGAAAGGTCTAAAAAGTAAAAAGGCAATGTAAGTGTGTCAAAAAAGATTAATGCAAAGCTACAAGTGAGCATTGTCAGACTGATCTTAAAGTATTGTCAAGATTTCTATCCTCTTTGCATACAATTACTTACACAGAGAGAAGCACAATATCAGAGAGGTCATACTTTAATCCAGAGTTGTATATAAACAAGGACCTTTGAGGCTGGCCCATTATTGTCATTTCTGGTACTGATATCAAATGATGGTTTACCAAGTGATAAACCAGTAGGCCAACAGGAGCCAGGTTTTTGTGGAATGTCTATATGATGAATACTTGAAACACTAGAGGATAGCATAAAAACCTTCTGATTCTTTATCATAAATATACACACACACATGCACACACACATGCACAGTTGAATTAATTTAAAAAATCTCAAAAATAGTCCTTCATATAGCCATGCTATGTATAAATGTAATAATAATAGAATATATTAAGATTCAAAAATGTAGATTTTATAGACAGTTTCTTTCATGCCATTTAATGCACTGATAAGCTCCTTTTATTTTAGCTAAGTTTTAACTGAAAAGAAGGGGTGGAAAGCATTGATCTCTTCTTTATTATAAGCTTTTTAAATTGAAGGTTTTTACTGTCATATAGCATGAGAAATCTAGGATTAATGCCCTTTAACTAAAACAACACCACAAATTTGCTCTGATTAGCTCAAGAAGAACAAACAAAGCACAGTTAAGTTTTTGAGGAAATAAAGTTGCTGGTGATTACATTGAAACAGTAGCCATGAACAAAGCACAAACATACATTATTATCCATACAACAGAGATGTTTGTAGGGTGTGATTCATGGTGATATCTCAATATTCCAGGTTAGGATCTTGAGATCTGGCATATTCATTTATGTAATCAGTGTGAGTGGAGAAGGGATAAACTACCCTGACAGTGAAAATTGACCTTTAGTTATTCTCCTCAAATCTGAACCATCAATTTGTCAGCCATGGTATATAAACCAATTCCTTTCTATCTATACTAAGGTGCAGCAAGCCTTCAGTTTGGAAAAATTAAGGTGAATAAAGGTCATCAAACCTCTTTGTCTGATTGCAGCCAAGCAAATTTCTGAAAGCAAGCAAGAATGCTGCAGGCATATTGGTGATTTTTCCCAATGCCATTGAGTAGAACCTTCAAATTCAGTGCAGTCATAGATCATGGACCTCACTGCACATACACATATACACACACATACACACACACATTAAAAAAAAAAAAGAAAAAAAAGAAAAAAATGAGAGAGAAACACAGATTTCAATGAGACTATTCCCTCACAGGACAGCCAGTGATTTAGGATTTGGTTTTGTTTGCCATTTCATCTTTTTAGTCTTTCAGTGTCTCCTATTTTATAACCTCACCCTATTCTTGCTTTATTTTTATACATTTATTATTATTATTCTATTTATCTGTACTTAAGTAGTATAAGGGCAACCATAGAAAAGCTCTAGGTGCACATAAAATTAATTAGATTTACAATTCCAAATGATGGCCGGCAAACAGCATAGCAATAATCCCATAGAGAGAACAAATTAACTCAGCTAGCCAATAAATCAGAACAAGAGAGCTGTGTTTTCTTTTTCACCTCCATGAAATAAAATCTGAACTTGCTCAAGTGCTTTACCAAATAAATGACTTTTCAAGGATGCTCAGAAGGTCATGATGTTTGACTGAGTGGTTTGTTTCTTCCTTTTTTTTCTTTTTTTTTTCCCCCATAAAGGAAATAATTAAACACGTCTGGGTTTTGTGTTTGTAGTCCATCCCAGTAGGTATGACCTTGTCAGCTATCAAGACTGAAATTTCTCTGTTGTCACTACTTCTATTTATCATGTTCCATCCAAGAAAATAGCCATCTATTTATTAATTGGTTGAATCACTATTAATAATTACAGTTGTGCTAATGGTGCCTGTTACCCTCTACAAGACAATGGGTGATGAGTAAATGCATACTGCAACCAGGAATGGGTGACCAAAAGCTAATGTTCTGTGTCGAAACACAGGGCAAAAAAATTCTTTCTCACTGTCTATTAATAATGGCTTGTCATAGTCCCTGATAAGCTCTTGGTTAAAGGGACCATCATATGGTTTTTTCACTTAAGAAACAGGGCCCTGATCTAGTTGACCTCTATATTCCAAATTTACCTCATCTTGTTTTAAGTTCTAAGTATCCTACATCTCTTAAAAGCATGTCTTCCCAACATGGTGTCCCTCCTATTTCGTATCCCAGAGCAGAGAGAGAGGCACAGATATCTGCAGATTGCAATTCAGACTTAATGTGTGTCCAAATACCAGCATTTTTGTCAATTACTATTTTGCACTAGGTGTTGGGAGTTAGAGAGAAGAGTCTTGGTTTTCCTCAATATAAATGTTACTACTCGTGAGAAAAAGTATAATATGTGCCATGGAAAGTAATGTAATGAGCTTATCTTTTTTTATAGCGATTTAAGACCTAGTAGAATTAGTGTGTCTTCCTATAGTTTATAAAATGAAAATTAGAAAACAAAGAATTGATATTAAAGGCAAAAGTGCCTTTTCATTTTGATTCAAAGCAATTGTAGTAAATTTGAAAGACAAAATTTACCAAGGTTAATAATAAAAAGTGATAGCCAACACTGAACTCTGTTTCTGCCTGCATGGGTGGACTGTTATCCAACCGCATCTAGAATATGATTAAAAACATAATTTGACTTTGAAATCCAAATGTATCTAGCACCTTCCTCCCTAGAGGATCAAACCAGATGTGCCTTGTTTTTATCCTGCTGGCAGCTAAACATAATTTCGTAGGTAGACATCCACTGAAATCCTGTAATATCTTAAAAAGTAAATTTCATCAGGGTAAACACAGTTCTACAGCATTAGACCAATGAAATTTTAAACCCCATCTCACAAAGTTATATTTCCATAAGTGGAAAGCAGTTTTTATTCCTTTTTTTGCTGCAAATTTTGTGAACATATGGTGTAATGTGGAAACATGGATAGTCAGAACAGTTAGCAGTTGCTGTGGTACTGCTGGCTTATTTCCACTTTACAAATTCATACGAAGCTAAAATATCACGCTGGTGACATATGCTTACCGGCTCTCCATTTACTGCCTGCAGCTATGGGCTCCTGTATTCTAATGGTAATTCTACAATCTGTTCACTGACAGCTCAGGGGGCCAGATGATATGCACACTACTGACAGGGACATCACTTTCATGAAACATTTACTTCTCTGCACCTGAATATTGGAGTAATCATATAGAGAGTCGACACACCATGAAATAGAGTTAGACTGAAGATTCTGAGAAGAAAATAGCAGACTGTCACTCAAAATAAAGTTCATTTTATACCCAGAAGAGCTAGGTTAAAAGACATTTCCATACACTGAAAATGGTTTCCATCTTTAAAGCTGCAGTTTAAAAGAAAAATATTTTCCCTGTATTTTTCTTCAGTTGCTCAAGGAATAATTACACTCTGAGACCTGTATTTGAGAAGCTTGTACTTGTCCTGCGCTATTGAAATGAAGTCAGAATTGCAGTGGGTGGATGAGCACTGAAAATTCAACCCTGCCACATTGTCAAAAGCACCACCAAACTACCCCTAACTTCATTTTATTTCCTGCCAGGTTGGCTGTGAGGTTTTGAGCTCATGAAGGCCATTTGCACAAAGTGATCTCTCAGATAAGATCTTCCCACCTTACTGAGGCAGTGGCACAGGTGCAACTGAGCTTTTGGTACTGGATCAGTGCCCAAGGAAATGTATAGCCAGGATGGGATTAAGTGGTTGGTTCTGGGGAGATACATCCATGAGCAGCTAAAGGAGTCAAAGGATTCACTGTGGGATTGGGATCAGCTGCTCAGAGTAAGAACTGCTGGAGTGTTCCAAAGCAGGCACAGGCAAGGTTGATAATAAGCACATTCAGGTGAGAGCTGGCAAAATGCATAATGTGTTGCATAAATGTTGTATTTTACAAAAACGGGTAATGAGAAATTCCAAAGCAAAAAGTTAATTTAAATATGTGAAAATCTGGGAAAAGTGCTAAAAGGCCAGATAATATCTTGTCAATCTTGCCATTCCCACCAGAAGACAACAATCAGTTACATAATACTACAAAGAGGAATAGAGCAGTAGAATAAAACAGAAATTATTCCCCCGCTAATAAAGACAGGATAAGGATAAACATAAAATGTGTGAGCCACCAGTTGGTAAGGTTGGAAATCACCTTTCCAACACCCACATTAGCTGTGAATAAGAATACTGTGTTGACGTTAATATATTTTCCATGTTCTGGCCTTTGTGAAAGTAATTATGAGCAGAGATGGCACTGGACAAGAAATTTAAACTTGCATATTTTGAAGTCTTTCCACATTAATGTACCACTGAACATGAAACATCACAAGAATTTAGAAGGGAAACACACACAAAAAAAATAGAGGTTGTTGAGAAGTAAAGCTTGTGATTGTTACTGCTGGTGATCAAGAATCCTCCCTGTCAGTCCCTTGTGATGGTCCATTGAAAATCTGAATTTTGTGTCAGTAAGGAAAACTGCCTTGACTATGCTATATTGGAATTACCTTATGCTAGAACAGTGAAGTCTGGTTAGACATCATCATAACAATGTCTTATCAAATATCCATGTATGTAATATAAATCTTCATAGCTACTCCTCTAATACAATGAAAACCACTCCTGTGGTTATTTCAGCCCTTTTCCAAATTCTGATCTTCTATGTATCTCAGTAGACAGATGAGTAAAGCATAGCTGATGCTATCAATGTCAAGTTATAAAGAGTTTGTTCTATAATACCTCATGTTTTTAAGAGTTTCTCTCATAGAAATATGCTCATGTTGAGACCAAAGAAAGGCTACCACAGTTTTCTTTTGGGGTGATTTTTTGGCTTGTTTCAGAATGACAACTGTCATTAAATTATTTTGCAATGATTACAGGGATCATGCCATTGAGATTGAGAGTTTTAGGTTTAGACAATTTCCATTTGTGTTGTAAAAATTTAGTACAAGCAATGTACTTTGGATGTACTCATATAAGCTTTTGTTTCACTAAAAGGTATTAATATGTAAGGTTTTTGTATGAAAATGCTTATTTTGTAGACAACTGAAATGTCTGGGTTTAGTTGTTGGAAAAAACCCAACAACTTTGAGGAAACAGGGAAGAAACATTTTGGCTTAGTTGAACAGAGTTTTTTTTAAAATGAAAATTAATTGGAAATATTAGAAAAACAACTTTCTATGGTTGTTTTTGTATTCTCTTGTTCAAGTGAGAATAAAGTATACAGAGGAATAATTGAAAAAAAATTATTTTCCCCCAGAAACTATTTTTGTTTTTAATAGCATACCAAAAAAAGTCACAAGAATACTTACAAGATTGAAGGATACCTACTTCTTAGTCTATTCCAGCATTTCAGAGAACATATATAACATCTCCAACTAAGTATCGTAGTTGTGTTTTATAGGCTTACGTGGAAAATCTTTTCTGCTTATACAGTAACAGGAAGAGCTTAAGTCATGGAGGCTGCTACAGAATGTGTGCACCCATTTTATTCTTTTGTGGAACAATTATTTATACACCTCTTGTTTTTATTTATCCAAATTTACTACAGTATCTTAAAATTTAAAGACTGCTTTCATTTTATTGCAAAATATGATATGCTAGAATCATAGAATCAATTGGATTGGAAAAGACCTCCGAGATCAAGTCCAACCCTTGGTCCCCTTTGTGTGGGATGATAAACAGGAGCACAAAATCTCTCCACTATTTTCCCCCATTTTAAGTTTCCTCAAACACACTGCAATACAACTTTTTCTCAGAATTGCCTGAAGCACATTTTTGCAGTACTTCCTCTAGAGTGAGGATGCCATAAATGCAGTGGGGTCATGTGAATACCATGTAACTGCTGTCCCAAACCTGGAATGAAGGGTAGCAGTGTGACTGTATTTTTATGAGAAAATTTTAATTAATGTTACATCTCAAGTGAATCAGACTTTTTGAAATTCATCCTAAATTTAATAGAACAACATGCTGGAGTATAAAGTGTGGAAAATAGGATATTGTATTGTGTCATTAAGAAGACTCAGGTGGATTTTGAAGAGAACAGCTCTCTTCACTCCGGTATCCCTGAGACATTGGGGGAAAATAGCTTTCTACCCAAAATATGCAGACTACTTATATTTGAAGCCTTTTGCATTTCAATTCTAAGCTTACACATATTCAAACCACGAAATAGTCTACTCAGCAGGATTTACCATACATGAGTGAAGTAAGTGAAAACTCCCTGCTCCATGGATTAACAGTATGTTCAGTACCCTTACTTTTGAGTTCCATACTCTGCCTATACTCACAGTACCAAGTACATTTTTATTAGATACTCACCATTGATTATTTATGATACAAATATAAAATATTGTATTTCCTGTCTCCCTTGATTCATCTTTCTGTGATATGGAACACACTTTTTTTTTAGGATCCTCTTGTTAATCTGTTGGAGTAACTAAAAAGAAAAACATATGACACATAGAATAATGCAAGGGCTAATCACTTTACCATGGATTCTTGGAAATCTCAGAGCAACCCAGCTCTTTCGCTTGTACCACTTCAGGCCTCCCATAAGCAATGGAGCTGGATGGTGTGGCATGGAGTTAAAGTTTGTTTGCTGTTCTGCACCTAATACTGTGCTTTAACGTGTCTCTGCTCTGAATATTTGTCACTGGTAGTGACTTTTTCAGGTGCTTTTGCAGCACTGGAGCTTCACAGACTGAAATTGAAGTCACTCAGGTGCAGCCAGCAGTGGCTTTTCCCTAATGCTGTCTGATAGCAAGTCCTGCCTTGTGCCTCTCCCCTGAAGGGGAACTGATGGAGTTGCTCCACCCCAAAGGGCAGACTTGGCAGCTCTTTTCTGCTTAAAATTTTCCCAGGTCATGCTTGTGCTAGCAAATTCCATGGACGGATGGCTTCACATCAGTGCTGCTCTGAGGCTTCCTTTCTAGCACTCAGGCCTTAGTGCCTGGACAGTGAAGCTTGATGGTGGTGCCTCATTTTCAGTTTGCTTTTTAAGATGTATGTTCTGGAGTCTCTGAACCTATTAGACTATTATCACTGCTCTTGAGGGTGAGAGACAGGCAGTGATCTCTTCTCTGTGGTGACCAGTCACAGGACCCGAGGGAATGATCTGAATTTGTGTCAGGGGAGGTTTAGATCAGTATTAGAAAAAGATTCTTCACCTGGTTGGAACAGGCTCTTCAGGGAAGTGATCTCAGCACCAAGCCTGACGGAGTTTAGGAAGCATTTGGAAAATGCTCTCAGGTCCATGGTGTGACTCCTGGGGGTGGTTCTGTGCAGGGCCAGAAGTTGGACTCCTCATGGGTCCCTCTGAACTCAGCATATTCTGTGATTTTTTGATTCTGTGATTTCCCTGAATTTAATGCTGGGCATGAAATACCCTTCCTTATTGGGGGAAAAAAAAAAAAGTGATTCTATTTTGACAACACACATCAGAAAGACACTACAGAATGGTGAACTCCCAGACTGACTTCTGCAACCAAATTCAATTTGCGTATTTGGGTAGAAAACAATAATAAAACAAACTACGCTCTATTAATTTATATAAGCGCCTCTACTCTACAATTAGCTCTTTGGCTCTAATCTGTGATTCTTCCTTTTCTCAAGCCAAAAGTTGAAATTAGGAGATGCTTTTACAAACTCATATATTCTCTTCAAACCTTTTTTCATCATGGAACAGAATCGATGCACTTTCTCCAGCATTCCACTACTTGGTTCACATCTTCACTTTGATGAGTCAAGCCAACCAGACTGTTCTGGCTCCTCTGGATAGTCCCATTGCCTGTTCTGGAGTTGTATGGAAGCTCTGGGTAGCTCCCCTTCAGTCAGACCCTTCACTTCCTTTGAAACACCAGCTGTGACAGTCCCAAGCATCATTTCTGCTTGTCTTAGAGTTATTTTTCTGCTTGCTACTTGTCTCTAATCAAGTAAAGACCAGGTTGCTGGCTGCCCAACTTTATCCTATAACAGCAGAATGATTCACAGGACTGAGCTCAGTGGGAAGGAGTCATCTATATGCATGTCTGTTCATGTTTAGAAAACAAAAAATTTGTGTTGTCCAAAACCTAAATCTAGAACTGATAGCAACTAACTTGATTCCTTGAACAGCTGTTTTGGCTTTGCATTTCTCTAGAAATTGCTGTGAGGGCTTAAAAGAAAGATGGTAACTACTAATGGGCTGAAGATACTAAGCAAAATGAGAAAAAAGACTTGTAATTAGCTCCCACCCACAACAACAAAAATCAAAGCAATCAATTCCCCCAAAATTAAATATCCTGCTTCTGTGTCTGCCTATTACTGCCTGCTTTTTTTCATGTTTTGCCCTCTTCGCCCAGCAAGAGAGACACACCTTGCCTTTCCCTGTATTAAAACATAATTAACTCAGAGATGATAAATTTTAACACAGTTTTAAGAAGTCTAAAAGGAAAATTTTCTTCTTCTAAGATCTGTCTTTACCTTTTTTTTGGAATAGGTCCCCTCTCCAACCATTAGCCAAGGAAGTGTCGAGTGCCAGCTCAGAGAGCCCTGACTGGGTTGATTCAGATGGGGAAGGGCTGCTCTCTGTGCTCAGAGCCCAATGACTTCCCTGTGGCCTACACTTACGGCTCACATTATGGCTCATGCCAAATGTGGCAGGGCCACCGAATTGCAGGTAGGTCAGTCCAACCGCCTGTGGAATTGAGACCCTCTGCTGGTGTGCAGTAATCCCAGACCAGCTGCAGTGAGAGTGCTATCAGTTTGTAGGTAGACTCCATGTGTGGACAGCAGGCTTATTTCCATATGTCAAAGTAGCACCAAGATTTTAATTTGAAATGTAATGGGTATAAAATTAAATGCCAGTAGATTTTGATGGAGCAAGAAGTTAAAGTAATTCTGGGACCATGTGGCCCCTACAGAGACATCCAAATTTATTGCAACTCTGTTAATTTCATTACCAGTTTTTCTACAGAGAGAAATCATTTCAGATTCTGGGATAGTAGTTTAAAGAGGGATAGCTATTCTTGCAACCCTGTGAACTGCATGTGTTTAATTTAGAACAAGAGCATATTTTGCAATTAAAACTAAAATAAAATAAGCAAACTCTGAATAAATTAGAATTGCTCTAAAATGTGAGTAATCCTATAGTGAGTTAGTCAGGCCTGGAGATTCCAGAATGCTTCCGTCTACAGAGAAACTAACATCAGATGTGAATTTTTATCCTAGACTGGGTAAGATCTTGAGCAAGGTTCTTAACTTCTCAGCTACACTTCTCTTTTATTTTTTTCTAAACCTTTATTGTTCCAACAGCTCATGCAGTAGATGGCTTTGAGACTTAGAAAGTTAATGTTTTTAAATAACTACTTATAATATAACATCATAATTTAAGCATTTAGGCCTTGAAAATCAGTCCCTTTGGAGCCCTTGAGAGAAATGTTATATATATGCAAAAACGCAGATGTTTGTAGGAGCAGCATGTACATGTCCGAGAGCAACATTTGGCCCCCTTAAGTCAAATGAGAAAAACTTTCACGCTTACATACACACTCACAAACCCACCCTGCTGTGAAACAAAATATCTTTTTCTGATTAAATGCTTACTCAGTCTGTCTCTACGAGTGACTGCAATAGTAATAAAGCTTTGATGTGGCATAGATTAGACCTTGAGGACTTTGTGGTGGTGCATTTCTAGATAATTATATAATCAATAAGACTAACACTTATCTCTTACAGAGGAACTTTTATTTCTGGATTTTAGGTTTTCCCAGCCTGTAAGGTTTAAATCTGAAAACAAAACAATTTAATCTAGTGGAAAAATGCAGTTAATGCAGGGAAATGGACTTTCTGCTGTCTTCTATTTCTCTTATGAAATTGAAATTATGGGTGTATTACTCTGTGCTTGCTACAGCAAATGGAGGTGATCCTCAGCAGGGCAAGCGTGAATGCAGAGAGAATGTGTAGAATAGGGGTAAGGTCACGTTTACAAGCTCGAGGCAGTTGTCCAGAGTACTGCATCACAATGGACGAATTGTGGTTTCTGCTGAGGGGCAAAGGAGCAGCAGAGAGGTGGAGAAACTCCTATCTCCCTCAAGCCTGGATACTTGCTGAAGAGATTGTCAGCATCCTGCTGGTGATACTTCCTGAGTCCCAGTACTCCAAAGTGCCTGATGAGTGTGTGAGTGGGGAAGTAGTTTTTCTCCCTTGTCTCTCTTGTCTCTCTTGTCCACACCTGTGCTACTGAAAATTTAGGGGTGGTGTAACATCGCTCCCATATATCCTGTGGAACTCTTCCTCCCATAGCATCTCCCAGTGTGGGTTGCAGAACAATCTCCTGAAGGCAGAGGAGGTCTCAGTGTAGTCACCAGTGTTTTCCAGAAAGCTGGAAAGTCATCAAGAGATGGGCATTTTCCTGTCTGATACCTTTCTTAGCTGATAGCTCCTTTGGCACTCCTGTGAAATTGGGAAGTTTTGTTTGCATGTTTTCCTGCTGGAGAAAGTCACTTTAATTGATGATTGAAGGCAAAATTTGGCAGCTTTGATACTTGCAAAACCAAATTTTGTAAACAAAGCTTTTAAATTTTCTAAGCCCTACACGTTAAAATGAAAGGTTTCAATTCAAAATTACATGCTGTGTCTAAATTTATCTTTGTTCTAAAAGAATAAAACAAAAAGATAAAAATATGTTTTTAATTAATTAAAAAGGACGACAAACCTTTCAATTTGATCTGGTTAATTTTTTTCAAACCATTCACACACTTTTTTCACTAATTTTGAAGGCTTTAGATAATGTCATAGTTAGGAACGTAGCTTGCCCAGCTCTGTTAAGAAACAGTATATTAAAGATCCTTCCAAGCCCTTTTCTCTAGGTATAGACACTTCCCAACCCCAAATCCATCTCAGAATTAAACCCAAGAAAGCATTCATCTCATCTCCCCATGCTCTAATTTGTCCCAGAAAAAAGTGAGGCCCCTGGTGTGGATGTCCATCTGCCACTCTGCCCTGGTTTGGCCTAAGTTCAGAAAGGGTCTGGGCATGTTCCAGGCCTCCTCAGTGAAACCCCTTGGAGACCACTGGGTTCAATGTGAGCTGCGACTTGGGCTAAGGACATTAACAGCACAGGCAAAATGATGACTGAAAAATTATGATAGAATGTGATGAATGTGATTATATGGTACAATTATGATAAAGTGATGTTAAAAGAGAATTATGAATGCTGTCCTTCAAGAGTGAAACAAACAGTTCAGTCACAACTCATCAGCTCTTCCTAGGAGACATCTTAAACTGGATGTTTTGACAAAATATCAGTAATGTGGTTATTCTCAGTGACTAGTAGAGACCCTGATACAAGATTTTTTTGAGCCATCTGGTTTTTCCATTGGAAAAAAAATAGTAGATAATTTTATCTCTATTACTTTAACAGACCACTAATTTGTTTTTTATATAATTAATATTGGCTCAGCACCAGTGAAGCTTTATTAAATTTAGAGAAAAAAAATCTTCTGGCTTAAGAAACTGAAACCCACTTATGGATCAAGAGTTACTGTTATTATACTTGAATTTTCTGCCATTGGTTACAAGCACAGAATAGAATAAAAATATTTATAGATATGGATTGCAATATGTAGTGAAATTCAAACCAGAAGAATTCCTGTGTGTATTCCCCTGCCCTTTAAATCATAATTCAGAGCATCTGAGTAAAAAGTATGTTTCCTCAAAACTGAAACTCCACTAAAAGGAATAGGGAGGAGCAAAATGTGGGATTTCTCACCACATAAGTTTAATTATAAAATGAGGTTGGTTGTTGAGATTTTCTATGTTGTGAACAGAAAGACTATTCCAAAAGGTGACTGCAAATTACAGTAAGTTTCTGCCCAGAAGTATCTCAACAGTGGCCTCTCACTCCTCTTTGACTATGGAAGAAACTAAATTCAATTCACCTTGTTAAACTTAAAGCGTACCCCTCTGTTTGTCTCTTTTGTCTTTATATGAAACTGAGGTAGAATAGCCTTTAAAATGTTAGATGTCAAGAATTAAGTTGATGTAAATATTCCCCAAGACTTCCACAAGCTGCTCAAGTAATGACTTGAAAATTGCCAGTTATTATTTGGCGTTCCATAGGCAGAACTTCTACTAGCTTTCCTATGGAAAGAACTTGTTGGAATAGAAGTCCTGGTGGTTTTATTTTCTCTCTCTCTCCCTCCACACCCCCTGCCCCTCTTCTCACCCTCCCTCCCCCGTCTCTCCCCGCCTCCCCCCCGCCCCTACTCTGGATCTAAGGAATTTTGTACCAGTCAGATTCTTAGATTGCTGACATAAACTGCCAGAGTAGAAGTTTTGAATACAGAATAAATACATCAATATTAAAACTTCAAAGAAATATGTTTTTTTTCTTTCATTCTGTTACTGTTATCTCATTTTCCCATGGGAATTTTAAAATAATCTTTAAAAAGTGATATGCACAATTACTGAAAATGATAATTAGTTACAAAATGCTAAACCAATTCTCAGGAGAAGCTAGAAACTATGCAAGTAGGTATTTTAGGGATGAATATGCAAAGTAATCATCCAGGTTGCCAATCTGCAAAAATCCCATCAAACCAAGGGTCAAGCTGGAAAGTACCTGTACACCTTGGTAAAAGGAAAGGCTGGGGCCCATATCTTGCCAAACACCAAGTGGGGTTATGAGTTACATCTCATCTGGAAGAAAGAACAAAACTAGTTCCAGTTTTCACAAAGAAAGAAACTACTATTTGGAACTGAAAACTGCTCGTTCAGAAGGAATATATTTTTAGTTTAGATTCGAATATATGAATTTTGTGAATTTCAGGATGCTAATTGCTAATATTGATTCCCTTAATTACACATACTGTTAAAGAGTTGATATTATAAAAATATGAAAGATTTTTCCTGGCCACCTAACACACATAATGATGCCACTTTATTGTGCTCTTGAAAAAGTCTATACTTCTACTACTACAGCTTTCATCCTTGAGCTGTTTTATCAAGATATAACAGTATCTGTTCGCTGTAGCTGCCTGTGTTATCAGTGGAACAAAGATGAGAAACATATACTGCTAGCTAGCTGTTGCAAATATAAGTTCTAGATAAAATCAAAGTCAAGTGGAAATGCAATTATATTACATTTATTATAAAATGACATGAATGATTCCATTCTTCTAATTATGTTCAAGCTCACATAGATGAGGGAAAACATCAGAAATGATCATGAATGAAGAAAATTGATTTCACACTAGACTAGGGAAAAATTCAGAGAAGGAATCATAAAGAAGGCATTGACAACATCCTTATAAATGAGAATTTTCATGAGGACAAGAATTTGAACTGCTATACTAAAAAAAAAATCAGGTGTTCACTGAGCAGCTCACCTGATTTTGCCCTAGGTAGTTTAATCTGCTGCTAAAAATGATTCCCATGAGATCTAGCCTTCTCAATAGAAATTGTTTAATTAATTACTAGAAAGATGATATTTTAATTAACAGTTGAAATTCTTCGGGTTGGGTTTCCCAGGAAAATTGTAATACTTTTTACAAAGGACCTTCAGCTGGCATAAGAAATGAGTTATAACAGCTAGAGTGAGGAAGGACAATACAAACATAGTATCTGAGTCCTGGATCTTTTTTTCCCCCTGTAGATACAAACCACAGTTCATCTTAAAATGGAACAGAGAGACATTCTTGCACACACCCTAGAGGTAAAGCCTCCTGACACGTCACCTTCATCACATAAATCATGGGCAAATGTCTGAGCTTGCAGTGTCCTTCACAGTCAATTTCCATCTTACCTTCCATCCTTAGCAGTAAGATTAAACTTTAAACTTCAGTCAAATGACAAGGCCCTACCCAGCATTTAGTCTTTTCAGAACTTTCATTTCTGCTTTCTCCTTCATGCCCATTACAGTTAGGATGAAGTTCTCACTTCTAGCTTTTCAATTTCCTAATGGAGTGCTTTTGTGCTAGGATACAGGTTTACTCCTGCCCATGTCCTTTGTATGTTCCTTGAGACAGAGAGCATTGTTTCCTGGGGGTAGGTGAAAAGTATTGCGCAACAGAAGTCTGTGCCTGCAAATGGGCCTTTCTGCTTCAGATTTTGGTTCCATGGTTGCTTTGATAGCACAAGTTCAAGAGGCTTATGCTGCCTGAAACACCACAGTTATATTGTTCTGGTATTGAAAGTTTTTGCATATGGCCACCTCAGCTATGAGTAGGGGCATAATTCAAGACAAAAATGTTATATAGAGTAATGATTGAATGCAAAAAGAGAGGAACAAAGCAACAGGAGGAAGTAAAGTTTGTACTGGTTCTCACAGATACCAGTGAACACTGCCTAGATCCCTAAAAATCAGCTTTAATTATCTTTATATTTCTATCAGTTTTCCATGTCTAAAAAGCTGTTATTACAAAGACATCTTTTATCTACATGTGGATTGTCTGAGTTAAAGGTTACTGACTTAAAGGCAGTGACACCAGTTCATGAAATAGAGATATGAATTAGTTGCAGACAGATATTGATGGATACATATGTATATGCCTGTAGAAAAGCAAGAGATTATTTTCTCAGTGACTTCTTAGATAGCATAAATCTACTTTCATCATTTCATGTTGTGCTCACTTAAGTACATGCACACTGGTGACTTTTGCATTACCATGAGGTATTCGCTGGCTATCTTGGGAGCTGGAAAGTACTGTTGTGTGAACCCTTTCAAATTCATCAACAACTTAAGCTGTTTGAGAATGAAAATAAGCATGCTTTCTGTACTGCAAAAATACTGTCATGATGCCTGACATTCAGCCTAACTTTGGCATTTCCTGACTTTCAGTGCCAACATCTATTGATATAATTCGACTAGTTGCAGTGGAATTGTGTCAGCAGAAAATATGGTCCTCAGTGTTTGACATTACAACTTCCACCTTGTTTTAAAATACTGTTACATTTAACTTTTTAGACATTTTAAAGGCAAGAAAGAGAGGCATACACATGAAGACAGCATGGCTGAAAGAGTTTTCAGCAGAGTTTACCATGCCAGTATTTCTCTCTCTTTTGTATGCTGGGCCAGCTTTCCCAGATCATGACCAATCACTCATTTAATTGGTTCTACCCCTCATGCTCCAACTTACTCTCAAAACTCTTTATCCTTCAATATAATTTCAAATAATTTACTTCTGTTTGTTCTTTTGGTTTTGTTTTTTGTTTTTTATTTTTTTTTTCTTTTACTGCCTTGGAGTTTACCATTCTAGATAATTAACTCTTCATTTCATATGGCACAGCTCCTTCTAGCCATCCCCACAGGTTCAGACAGGAAGGGCTGGAGGCTGTTCCACTGTGCTCTACTTTTCCTTCTCCTGCCTTCAGAACTGAGGTCTGAGAAGCCATATTACCAGTCACACACTAACTAGTAACTAATTATGATTTTTTCCTTTAATTGTGTTGATTTGTATCTAAATCTCCTTAGGTGGAGTCTGAAATGAATAGTCATACATACCAAGATCGTAACAATAATTTCCTTTTTTTTCTTTTTTGAATGGGGCAGTATTGGTGTTTTTGAGGGTTCATGCCATCATGATCTAGAAAATAATCAGTTACAATCTAGACTTTAACCTAGTTTGAGGCTTTGTCTTTCCCTTTTTGTCCAAAAAATAGCAAATCCCCTCCATTGTTTTCTGTTGTTGTTGTTGTTGTTGTTGTTGTTTTATCTTCCCACCTAAGACCTGACTTGGAGTAGTCCTAAAAGACAGTCTGAATTCCTAGTGTTTTCTTGAGGCAACAGGCTTTTTAACCTGAAGTATTCTATTAGCTCAGAAGATATCTCCAAGCCTTTTGATTAAAATGACATTCATCAGTTAGGGCATTATAGCATATGTTGAGGTGAAGAGCAGGTAAGCTGATTGCTGTAACTACTCTAGTCCACAAAATAAAAATTGAACAATTTGCTGTAATTTAGAAAGATGAATGTGATGCACAAAATTATATATTTTATTTGAAGGCCAGATTGCATGTCACTAATCAGGATTTAAAATCTGAATGAGAAGAAATTGCACCATAATTGTTTTCTCATAAGAGAGCAAAGAGGTTGTAAAAGCACCTAATATATGTCTTTGAAGATTTTGAGAAACTGTGAGTAGAGCTGCAAAGCAGCAAAGGAAAGCTACAGCTGCTCTTTATCTGAGCCTTATTAAAATAAAAACAGTTTTACAATTCACTGAATCCTTTTTTCATATAAAAATAAAAGATACCAAATATTTCCATATGCAAGTGTTCGGAGTCCAGTTCACCTTCAGTAAATTTCGTTGGGTTTCAATGAACTTGCACCATAGATGAATGTTGATTTTGCTCTTTTCAGTTCTTTCACACATCTCTTTATCAGTCTGAATTTCAAGCTTTTAGTGAAAACAAATTTTTCCCACTTTTAACTTTTAGTTGGAGCCTAATGAGGCCTCTGTACTTCTCCAACAGGAAAGATGCATTGCAGAACACTGTCTGCCACCTTCATTTACCTTCCTGTGTGTAGTCTTTCTTGAGCTACTGTATTGACTCTGTGTCTCAGTGACAGAAGAGCCCTTACAAACCTTAATGCATCCAGACCTAGATGCCTTTAACAAAGCATATATAAAAAAATAAGAAAAAAATGTGTACTACATGGAGCTTTCTGCTATTTCTGCTAAATCTGCTTTATTGCCAGGACCCTGGCAATGCTCTGAACCAATTCACAGAGAAGGGAAAGAGATTTTTACTTCTAGTTCTGCCTATCATTGTGATATTGAGCAAATCACTTTACTTCTCTGTTTTCCTTTCTCTTCTGACATTTCTCTGACTTCCCCTAATTGTTTAGAAGATGATTCCCTGTGTCAACTATTTATTGGCTTGCCATATTCAAAACACTTGTGCATTGAACTGGTGGAAGTCCAAGAGCACATGGAAACATTACCATCTGAGCCAGATTCCAGCAACAATTCATTCAGACAGATGGGATCTTCAAGAAGTCCTCACCCATTTTATGCATTGGCTTACCCTTCAGCACATTGAACTCAACTGGGACTCTTACGACTACCCTAATAAAATGTAGTAATAAATAACAAAAAAAATACAGTAACAAACATGAAAAAACTTAATTTCTCTGTCTTTTATTCTTTCTAATTTCTTTCTTCTTCCTGCATTGTGATAAATGTTGAGCACTGGGAAACCTCAACTGGGGGTGTTTGTGTTTGAAGCAGTCCTTGCTGTAAGGACTTTTTTAGTGAAAGTTTTTTTGTCTTTTGCGCTTTGATTTGCTCACAGTGGAACTGTTCCCTGATCTCAGGAGTCTTAGGGGAAGTAAGATAGATATAAATGGCCTTTTTGACTTTGTTTTGGTCTTGGAATCATGCTTATAATTATGTAAGTGAATTTCCTTTGCCTATACATGGAGAGATCACATCACCAAGTTCATACTTGGCTTATATATGGCGTCTTCTGTCACTGACTATTTCCCTTGGAAAATTGGACTACATGCTCCTGGTAGTCCTTGACAGAGCTGTTTATAAGATTAAGTGCCTATATTATACTCCATGCAACATTCCCTCTCCTCTCCTTTTTAACGGTCTTTCAGAGTCAGAGAGAATGAAGTCTTCTCCATGGCCTGACCCAGTGAAACCAACACAAAATATACATATATAATCTTTAAGCAGAAATCTATGGACATGTATCACTGGTCTGCATATATGATCCACTGAAGCAAAATTCTCCCTATTCAAACTATTTCAGGGACAGTAGACACCTTTCTATTTGCAGGAGGAGAGCCCTGAGGAATTTAACACTTGTACTGATTCCTTTCGATTTTCCTATTCAAAGGAGAATATGTATATGTCTGCAGCCCAGAGGAAAGGAAAGCTGATGTATCTCTGTCTGAGAGAAAAGAGAAACATCTTAAAAAGGTAATTTTGAGAGGAAATATTACCTTCTGACCACTGTCACAAAATAAGTCCTATTTAATCATCCTACAGACATCTGAGAGAGAAAAAATGTCTTTAAGGTTATTGTGACATTTTCCACACCACTTTATAAATAGGTGGTGGCACTAGTTCAAAAACAGTATCTCTGACTTAAGGAAATCAGTTCTGACTGGCTTCATCAGCTTAGAGCTGTGAATGTGCTAAAAACCTTGAAGAAAGGATATTACCATTAGAAAGAAAACTATTTAGAAAAAATCTTGCATGGGTAATATGGGGAGACAAAAAGATTGAAAGAGAAAAAGAGGCATTATTTCTTTCTAGTTCTTGCTTTCTTCTGAGACTTACTTTTTATAATGAGAGACAAAAATGTTTATATGGAAGTTCTTGACACACACATCCTTTTCCAATAAGTTATTTTGTGAGGAATTGCAGATATACGAAGCCTTTTTCATACTTCTTTGTTGTTTCATACTTCTTTGTAAGATATTAATTTTCAGAAGGGGATGGGTTAAATGCAGAAAGAGGTGGAAAGTAGCTGGAAAAGTACATCTGAGGTAATATCCATATTGTCAGTGGTATGACTGCAGCCTGTGGAGATGGACTCATGTTAAATACCGGTTTGAATGCCTGAATTCCCTTATTGCTGCAATGACTCCAGTGCTGAGCTCAGGAGGTCCCTGTCCACCAGACATGTACCGAGCCTGCCTCAGTACACATGCCAACTGCTTTAAGCTAGCACAAATTACTCTCCACAAGTTGCATTGTGCTCCTAATTTCAAAAATTTTTCTTCTTGGCGACATCATGAATAATGTATTAGAAGGAAAGGAAAGGGTTCCCTTTCAATTGTCTGGCACAAACCACTGCAAATCTTTCAGCTGAAAATTCATAAAAATGTAAGAAAATATTAATTTTCAAGCAGATTCTGTATCAGCTGTCTTTGTGTCTCACAAGAAGATGAGGCAATGTCATGGGGACTACAGCATGACAGAGTAGATCCCATAGAGCAGATGGAACTGAAGTGAGAATCAAGGTAATAACATATAAAAAATATAACTCTTGGAAGTCACAAATGAACCAAAAGATAATGCATGAGCAATTGTTTTCCAGACATTTATATTGTTAGTTACAGATCAACATGTATATTGAGAACAAAAGACTGAAAGAAAAATCAAATCAGTTCTTCATTCTGTTTGACAGAGATTCCGAAGTTCAAAATTTGTTACGTGTAACAAACTTATATTGATTATAAATATTCAGAATGTGACACTCAAAAGAGGAAATTGGAGCAAATTCTAAGGCTACTGAAATATCGAAGGATATTGAGTGATATTTAGAATCTGATCTATCCTCCTCCTTCCAGGTAAAGTGGCCCAAAGCTCTGTGGTATTAACTAGTGGCAAGGGAGATTTACCATCTCCAGTCTTCAAAGTACACAGTGCCAAAAGAATTTCAGGGGGTCTAATGAAAAAGACAAATCTAAACCAGATCAGAAATTGAGTATATATTTGCCTCATCCCCTTCCTGCCCAGCTCCACACCTGTCACAATGCAGGCTATTAACCTGTCAAATACCACCTCTTCATCCCTCATTATTTCAGCACTAGAAATGGTTGTAAAACTCTCCAAATGCTTTCTGTTTTCAAAGTAAACATTTTCTGCTGTGTTTGCATCTTATGAACTGCTCAAGCCTAAACCACCACAGAATGCCCATTTTAGAAATTGCCATACTTCAGAGTATGGCTTTTCATAAAGCAAACTAAGATTTACTGTAAGTTCTATTCTCCTTGGTTATTTTGACTGTCTTATGATACTGGAGTACCTTTACACATTTGCCATTTTTCTCAGTCTTCCAGAAATTTTCATATACTATGAAAAATTATTTCACCAGTTCAAATGGTGAAAGGTCAGGAGTAAGCTTTTTCTCCCTCCAGTGCCAGGAGGCCTATACAAGGTGCCATCTTCAGTATGAGGAATTGTTTAGTCAAGGCAAGCTTTTAACTTAGGTATGGGATGTTTGACAGTGAGGCTGAAATCTTAATGGAGAATCATCTGAGAAAGACCATATATGGAAGTTGTATCAGGAAGAGGATTTCTTTATGAATGTTTGGAGAATATGGGACTGAGATGTAGACTAAGCATGTTGAGGGAGACAAACATCTTTGAATTACTGAAAAAACACCTAAGACTCCTAAGAAGTCATCTGAACAAGACAGACTCTCAGAACTAAGTTTTAGTTCTGGTTTTGGCTTACCCACACCCCCCTTCCTTCCCCATCACTCTGTCCCAGCAGTTCTAAATATATCTCGAGCTATTTAAGTCAGCTCTGTGTGTATATGTGTGCACACACTATACTTGTCATCAAGAAATAACAAAGAAACAGCAACAAATGTCAGCATCACTGATGTAGATTAGACATTGGAATAGCCTGCAATATTCCGTTTTCCCTTGGCAACAACTGTGCCAAATCTGTGCTTTGCTATGTTAGCATGTCCAGATCCTCCCAGCCAGAATCTAAACTCCATCAGAGTCCAGCAAAGCCAAAGGCATCAAAGGAGTTTTAGTTTGAGTTTCAAGTAGCAGCTTGGGATGGAAACTGGTAAAGGTTTGCAATAGTAACCCCTGTACAACTTTTTCTTTAGCCATTTCTTCTGCTATGATAATTAAAATATTAGACAAATAAGATGGATGTTTGATACGAATTCTGGAACATTCAGATTACTGTTTCATTTTTTGTTGTTGTTTTGGGTTTTTGGTTCTTTTTTCTTTTCTAATTAGCTTTGTTTAACAGGTCTTGGTAAGTTGTTATTTTTCTTTTTCCTGGCTTCCATTAGATGTGGATTCTAACATTTTTCCATTTTACTATAAAAACAATTAAGTCTCTGGCACAACTGCTTTTCAGGTGTCTTTGAAGAGCAGTAACACTATTCTTACCTTATAAAAATTACAATGACTTGTATAGTCTGGAGTTGAGATGGAAACAATACTTGTTTTTACAGAATCCTGAGGAAAACCTATATCTAATAATGAAGAAAGAATGTTTTTGGGACATTAAAAGTGGCTAGAGTAGTGAGAACAGTGAGATAGGGCTGCATTTTAAGGTAAAGAACTTTTCTGATCAAAGGAAAAAGGAACTGAAAAAGAACAATCAATTATAGTTAGTGTTAAAATATTAAATTAATGAATTGAAAATTTTGTAGCTACTTTTTTTCTTTCTCCACCTGATTGATTGTCCTTTTGAGCTTAGGTTGGGAGGACATGCCTGTAATAAGTGCAACAAGAGACTGTGGAGTGAGTAACTCTAAACAGAGAGTTTATAATAAACGAGGATGAATCTATGAAGAAGTCCATTGTTGGGATATAAGATCATTACTGGCAGAAAGCCTGTTAATAGATACTTAACATATATGTGAGAATGACAAGGACTAAGAAAATGCAAATGATAATTGAGAACACAATTAAGACAGGAAAGATTTACCTTAAAGAAAATTTCTTTATTCCCACTGTTTCATTATACTTCCCAAAATTAATTTGATAAACAGGATTTTTTAAAAATCTGTGTTAAAATGTATTTTCTTGGTGCATGTAATGGAAATTATGCATCTCTTTGGTTCTGATAGGCTGCAGTAAAGATAAAAACATATCTCTGTCCTACATCGCATTATATCTAGTCCCCAAGCATGTTTTTATGTAAACTAGAACAATGTCAACCAGTGAGCAATTAAAATATCCAAGAACATGAGTGTACAAATAAAAGAAACAACCTGAGTTGAACTCAATTATATTCTAAAGCGGAGGTTAAAGTGACATTTCTGGTAACTTGGTGCTTGCATTTTATTATTTCTAATTTAGCTATTATTGTTGAAGTTGTCCAAAGTCTGCAAATAGTAGTGATTTGTACCTGACAAATTTTTTCTCTGTTGTGTGAGATGGTCCATCAGGCGTGAGTCTTTCTGCTTTACAGCTGCTTAGACTGAGCTGAATCACACCCTGCAAGCACTCAGCTCCCTCCACTGACTGCAAAGAGATATTGGGGTGACAAGCATTGATTCAGACACCTCCTGCACAGATACTGAAATGAGTGACACCCCACATCGTGTTACGCAAAGGGAGCACACAAAAGGCATTACTAAAATCTTCCAGACCTCTACTGTCAGTCAAATCTAAATATTATTCTTTTGAAGTGAAGGTGCACCGAATATTCACTGTGTTTGGGAATAGTGATGTGCAAAATGGGGCAATTTTAGAGCACCCTTCTGGGTTCCATGTGCCCTACATAACAAAGTGTATTTATTGGAAATCCCATTCAATGATGAAAGCAGACCTTTCCAGTATTGCACTTATGTGCTCCCCTGAGTATAAAACTTCTTTAGGATAAATGAAAATTGTTACTAGGTTTTCTGTGCAAGGATAAATCTGATGAGAAGGCAGTGGTTGCCACTGCATTCCTTCATTGGTCACAAAGCTGGCAAGTCCTGCAAAGGAAAATACTATTTTGAGATAAAACTCATTCAATCTGTCTAGTACAATGTTATGGGTTTAGCCAGGTAGGCCTAAAATTTAGGTTTTAAAGTTCAGACTAGGCCTGGAATTGTCAGCTGACTTGAGCTGGGCTGGGCTAGCTAACAGCTGATTTCTTCTAGCCAGTAATGTTTTATTCCATACCATATTACGACATCATCTCAGAAGGGGTAAGAGCCGGTGTGTGGGAGGTGATAAGTCAGTTCCTCCATGGCCGAAGTACAAGCAAGATGTGCTAGAGTTGTTTTGCTGTGCTAGCCTTTGCTCCTGCTGCTGCTGCTACTTGCCTTTTGTTTGAGTTCAGGGAAGTAGAAATATTTAGTTGTTACGTTCTCTGTTTCTTGCTGAGTCTCTTTTGGGGTGCTCATAGATCCAGAGTGAGACATCTGTTTTTCGTGGGAAGTAGAAAATTGTTGTTTTACCTAACTTGTGTGTGTGTTATATTGTAATTTTCTCTTAATTTTCTCTTTTCTGTATAAATATATGTAGCTAGTTTAAGCATAAACTTAGTTTAAGAGGATTTTTTTCTCCCTCTTTTTCCCTTGGCTGGTTGGAGGACGGGGGGAGGGAGAAGGGGAACCCTTTCTCTCTGTCTTGGGCAGTTGGCATTTTGCCAGCTTAACCCAAGACATACAACCATCTTTCGTTAAACACAGAGGGATCTGTTGATCTTCCCTACAGTAAACAGAAAGTAAAATTGCAGCAGATTCACACAGAAGAGGGGCATTCCAATGGATCTTTCAACTAGAGAGACCTGGTGCTTGTCCAGGAATCACTTTAAAAATAAAAGTATTTAATGAACAGAAAAAAATAATGCTCTGTGTGAGGTTATTTTACAGAAGTATTTTGATTCTGGTGCTAGAAGGAAGCAAAACAGCTGAAAAGAAAAAGCTCACAATGAGAGCAAGAGACTTTAGTGAGTGTTATACTGATAAATCTCAGCAACTCACGAGACATCTTTCATTCTATGTGTTCAGGTTTTGGTTCGATTGCTTGGTGTTTTTTGTGGTTCTGTTTGTTTGTTTATGTGTGTTATGTTTGTGTGATTGGGTTGGGTTTGGTTGAAGTTTTTTTAAATTCTGTGAGGAGTGATCATCTTGATGTGAATAGGGTCAGTTTAACAAGAGAAGGGCCACATTTTCCTTAAATTTCAGCTTTGGCTGGGGATAGTCACAAGCCCAGGAACATGTGCAGTATTTGCCCACTTCATGGAATAAGAACTAGCAGAAAGGTCTCATCTAGGAGAGACATCCACTCTTTCGTCAGCTTAGAGACTGTGAGAACACAGGCCTTATTCCTTCCTTTTCTCATAAGTTCGTTACAGCACCCAGCTGGAGAGGAAAGGGGTGAGCAGGTACAGCCACCACTGCAGCTGTGGAGAACGGCTGCTTTCTAAGAGAGGAGTATCAACAGAGATGGAGGCAAGAATGGACTCTTCATTGTGTCAACAAGAAAAATGGCAAGACAGGATTAATTTCAAATAAAATCAACTAGATCTTCATTTGAATGAAGAGAGAGTTAAAGCACAGAACAAAGTGAAGTACTCACTAAGATTAAAACAATGTTAAAAAATATCCCTTAAGACTCAAATGAAAACCCTATTCTGTCCAGACTCAAAGTCCTTGATTTAAGAATCATTGGTATTTATTTTTGCATACCACAAGACATTTATTTAATTAGAGAAACATGTTTTCATTGCATTTTGAGTCAGTTAAATGGATAAAAACATGGGTTTTATACATTTTGAGGGTATTGCAAAACCTCAAGTCTCTCTGGATTCTCTGATCTTTACCCCTACTAATTATGTACTTTGTTTTCATTGTGAATGCCATTTAGATTCACAAACTCCTTTTATTCCTTCACTTCCAGTGTCAAGTAGCATATGTGCACAAATGCCCTGCTGTTAGAAGCTTTTCAGTGCATCCCCTGCTTTTTCACATTGAACCAGTAACTTTCTCTTGCACTCATCAGATAGATGAAGTCCTATGGATCAGTAAGAAAACCGTGTAGGTTGACTGTCCATAAGGGGTCATGGTGATCTCCTCCTATTATTTTTCCTGCTTGATGTGGGAATGGCCAAAGCTTCAGTCTGTCACAGTACCTGTGCTGTGTCTTTTCAAGCAGAAACAAAGCCAGCCCCCACTTGCAGGAAATGAAGGAACTAACTACATGCCTAATTTGTATGCACCCATGTAGCATTCAGCCTTGCAAGCTCACAGGAAAACTTATTGAAACAAATGCCTGCCATTTTCTGTATCATAAATGTAATATTTAATTTGCACTAGTTGTTTAGACAAATTTTATTATGTACTTCTCTTATATAAGGTTTTAATAAGCTTCGATGAAGAGCTGTACACAGTACATAATGCATTCACTGATAGGTGTAAAATCTAAGATCGGAGAAGACAGTATATATTTAAAGCAGTGTCTGAGACATTATGTGTAATGAATCCATTACACCACACACACACCTGAGGCAGAGTTAAGGATGCTCACAAATCCTGCAGTGTGGCATTTTTGAACTTCTGTGTGCTTAACCGTTCAACCTTAACATTCCCTGAACATTCTCCAATAGAATATCTGTCAGCCCACATAATCAGCTTGCAAGTTACTCCCACAGAGAAGGATATTGTGGATTGTCCTCTTCCAAGAGACATTAATTAATGCATTTTCATTTTGAAATGCACTACTTTCCAACATGTCCTGATGAAGATTAAAAAGCTTTAAATCTTCTTGAAGCAAGGTTCCCCAGGAAGCTAAAAAAATACTATCTACATCCCCTTTCTTAGGGGCTTCTCTGTTTTGCTCTTTCACTAAAGCTATTATGTACATCTTGAATTCTGGGAACACATGATACTGTGGAAATACAAGTAATTATAGCATTCTCTCTCATTTTTACCAACTATTATTTTCACTTTTGCTCTTCCTTTCCCTTGTCTGTCTTTATCTGCTGCAAACATCACTTGCAGCTTATTACTTGCAGAGAAAATGCCAGCTGAAAATTGGTGATAAATTGGTGAGATGTAAATGATTGCATCTTGGGGGGCCCAAATTGCAGCTGTTTGGGTAGCCAATTTAATCTGACTTCTTACATGTTCAAGAATGCAATTCTCAAGAATTTTGATGCTTTTGTGCAAATTTTCTCGATGAAATTACACCTATAGTGCACTTTTCTCTATTAAAAGCAGTAGAATATAAAAATGTGAAAAAATGTAGCATTCTGATTAGCAAGAAGTTTTGAATGGCACCACAGACTTGTAATAAAAGCTTACAATTGAGAAATTAGAGTTGGATTTTCGTTATTGAGTCAATTTCTAACATCCAGCCCACAAACCAGACCAACAAGGCTGGCATGTACATTCAAATAGTGATATTTTATATTATGAATGGATTGTTTCTTTTAGAATTATTTATGAGTACGTAGTTCTTTGAAACAGAAAAATCATTTGCCAGTGCAGTTTAGATTTTTGCTAAGCAATAAAAATCATAGAAAAGCATTGTGTCACCTTTTAATTGTTCTGTATCTAATAAAGGGATTGTATTTCCAAAACCCTCTGTTTTCAGAAAAATGGCACTGGGGAGAATATAGTAGGTGAAATGATGAAGTTAGCTTTACTGTTATGCTCAACATTTATAGGTAAAAATGGCTTCAGCAAAAGAAGTTCAGCTGAGAAATTTTAATGTATACAAGTTTGTGGGCCAAATTGGGATCCAGAGAGTTATACTACAGATGAATTTGACCACCTGTGTTCATAAAGCTTTCAAACCCTAACAAATATAAGTAGTAGTAGACAAAGATTGACTACTGCAAGCTGTAACAGCCCTAAAAGCAGCTCTTGAGATTTGATGTATCAGGTGACATTGTCGCCTGTATTAATTTCATGCTGCTTTGGCTGTGCAAAGATATCCACAGCTGGGCAGAGGCAAACACCATCAAATGGGAACATGCTCCTCTCAAACAGGGTCCATCTGAAAAACATCATACTGTCACAGACAACAGGGTGTCAGGCTTGTAGCATGAGGTCATCAAAACTGACCACTGGCACCCTGGCTGTACTCAGGATACTGCCTCAGAGCTGGACAGTGATCAGTTATTTGACAGTACCCATCAGACAACTGAGTGAAATGAGGCTGTCACAGATCAAGTGCAGAGGGGCAGGAACTGGGCAGTTAATGTTTCTGCCTCTTTTTGTCAGGAAAACTGGTCATAATGTCTAGTGTTATTATTTATCCTGAAGGAGATTTTATTCCTCTTGCTTAAGGATTCAGGAGTTATTGGTGGGGAGTAGATGTTGATGGGACACCTCCCCTAATTGCCAAGAGAGGTTCCTCAGGGAAAAGATGTTTTGAACATGTTAGCATTTTCCTCTAAAGATGAATGTGCGTGATTGTTTTAAAAGGATTAAATTGATGCTCTTTGATGTATCTTTACCAGGTTTTATGAAAGCTTTGGCCAAACAATGCCGGTGATAAATTCATTATGGGTGATAAACTCATTATAGTGATAAACCTGGTATGGGTGATAAACTCATTACAAAAGAGCCCTAGTATGGTGAGGCTGATACAAGGCTTTCTATCACTGTCAGCAAAATTGCAAACTATAAAACTTCCTCTCACATAAATGATGATCTTGGCACTCTCCTCTCTTCCATCTCCCCCCATTTAAAGAGTGAACTTAGATACTCACAGAGTTTCAATTATTATCTTCAATCTCACAACTCACAAATACCTACATATTCTTATTAACAAGTCCAGGTTCTCAGGTGGTTTCTGACATTTCTTCATTAGAGAGGCAGACCAGGAATTCCCTCCCTGTCTTTCCTCACTACTCCAACACTGTTCTTCTCCACACAGTCTTACCAGACCTCCTCAGGTGCACAGTCTGGGGGGAGAGTTTTCCTTCCTCTGATCTTGCTTAAGGAAGTGCTATTTGGTCCCACCATCACGACCACCTTGTTCAGACCAATATCCAGCTTCTCCTACTGTTGTACTAAACTTTGTGGTCAGAGCATCGTGCTAATAAGGCCAAGGTGGTGGGTTCAATCCATGTATGGGCCATTTGCTTAAGAGTTGGACTTAATGATCTTTGTGGGTCCCTCCCAATTCATAACATTTTGTGATTACAAAGCAGGTCACAATGCACCAATTCTAGTCAGTCAGATCTCTAAATAGAAAATACCCTCTTGAGATCCTTTACTGAAGATGCATTTTTCCACTAACTTGTAATGGTCTAGACGAATGCTAGCACAAATTTCTTGCAACACAGCTTTTGCTATAGAGTCTTCAAAAATTAGTGATGAAGATCTTTCCCTCCATCCCTCCAGCACGTGTAGGATAATAAGAGAAGGATCAATATGGCAAGGAAGGTCATGTAAAGCAGAAATGTAATTGCATAAATATGCATCAGGAAAATGTATTACTTAAAAGAACTTCTTTGAAAGCCTGGAATTTCTAGATGAGACACGTAGTACAGACTGCACAGTCAAGTGGCATTCTTGACTGATTCATTAAGTTTTTGCACTTGGTGTCCTCAGCTGAATCCAAATCTCATGTTCATTTCCATTCTCAATGTCTTTGCCCATCTGAGACTTAGGTGTTTCTCTGGTCCCTATCTCCAGGACTTCAGACCAGGTATTTACTAGAATGTACAAGCAATTGAATCTTGAAGAAACCCTACAGTCAGTTGAGATCCAGACCTTTTTAGCAGCTGTAGATGCTTTGTCTCTCTTAGAGAAATAACAGAAGATACTTAGTCGAGTAAATAAACCATCATATTTGATAGCAAACATACACCATTTGGTAACTCTGTCCCTTGGTAACATGACAGAAGTATATTTTAACAGGATTGAGGAGGCAAGATTGTGATGATTTTATTTTAGTGCCAAGTTGGGGGTTCTGAGGGATAGTTTAGTGATAGCTGAACGGTTCAGTGTCACACACACAAAAAAAATTCCCCCTGGTTCTGTTCATTGAGCTGTTCTCTGCTAAATTAGTGAATTAAATTGACTCAATAAAAAAATCTTAAACATAGCACAAATAGCACAAAGTATTTGTGGGAGCCCACTTTTCCAGTGTAAAAGCAGGACAAGGTGATGGGGAGAAAGCAGTCCTTTTTAACAGGTCCACGTACTGTTGAATCAGGCAACAAGATACGAGGTGGAGATTTAGATAGAGAAATTTAAAGAGAAAAACATTCAGAGTTAACAGGACCTCACTACAGGGTAATTTTTGCCCTCGGGGTGTTTTGTTTCTAAATGTTTTTATCTTAACTATTACTTTTGTGGTGATATTGCAACAATATTTGCAAAAAGGATCCTGTTATGCAATATATTGTACAAATCCAGGGTGATTATCTCTGTTGTAGACAGCCTCAGCCCGATGTCCTCAACTGCAAATACATATATATGGAGTGCAGCATTAAATATGTCTTTATATGCATCACTACAAGCTCAGAGCTGAAGTTTTGCTTAAAAAAAAATTGAATTTCAAAAAGGAGAAGAAAATAGCACTTGCAATAGTATGGCCAGCTGGTGACTGTTTCATAACAAGGTCCTTTTTTCTCCCTCTTTTAAATATAATTTACTGGAACTTTACTTAGAGGTGCAACAAATTAGCAGCTATTCATTTTGTAATGAAGGAGGCCTCACGAAATCTGAGCTGTGAATAGGCAATCAGAATTTATTTGGATATAAAGGGTTATTTACTAGGCTAATATTTCAATATTGAACTCCATACTGCTGTCAGTACAATCATAGAACATTTTCTGCAGTTATTTTAAGTTATGTCATTGCACTGCCTCTGCTTTTGCACAATACCTGTAGCTATTGCTAACCCCTGCATGAAAGACCATCAAAAAGAGATGAAATAGCTCTTCTTTGCATAATATAGATATTTAACTCATTTCCCCTTACGTCTGAATAAGCACATGGAAGCCTTTATTGTACTGGAACAAAGTCAGTTCTGAAGATTCAACAATATGACTACATGCAAGCTTTACTTCAGTTCAAATAACAGCAATTAAGAACACCGAATAATCCAGCATTTGTTCATTTAAAGTAACTAGAAAATGTCCATTACTACATCAGTTCAAACTGCCCATCTATGTGCCTTTTAACACCCAAATAATTTTGCACTTCTATTCCATCAGTTAACCTGTAGGTGGGCCACCAATAGCTCATTGCTGTAATATTTTCTATTATGTCCAGAAAATGTTTCCCATTTGGCAGAGTACTGGTGATGTTGGTTGGAAAAAAAAAAAAAAGGCTGAGGCTTATGGATTGTGACTTCTTCTTGTTGCCATGCCTCTTCTTTGCTCCAAGCTTCTTTCTCTGTGTGAGCAACTCTATTATTTTGAAGAAATGGTTGCCAATTAGATGGGCAATTGATTTACTGTGGCTGAGGTTTCTGCAGTGGTTTCAGATGAAATTTGTGTGACTGCAGAACACAGTGTATATGGGCAGTAGGGACAGCAGGTTTGCTGTGCCCAGTCTGCTGGGGAAGCAAGGATTCTAAATACTGGACAATGGTATAAAACTTTCAAAATGCTCAAGGGAGTTTTTAATTATAATCTTTTTCTCATTTCACAAAGATGTGTGTGGGAAAATGTAGATGTATGAGACCCCCAAGAGCCTTTCTGGTGTCCGTGTGCATTCTTTCCTTTCTACGGATCATCTGTGCTTAATAAATCAGTGACTTTGTGTGCAAAAGTATGTAGCTACCTAGTTTTGGAGAAGTAAAATTTTAAGTACACAAATCTCAGTTTCTAAGAGGAACCTATGCCTATGACCAATGCAGTCATCTATAAAATAGAATCAAAGTCTGAACTAATCACACAAATTTCACTTAAACCATTGTATAAAAATGGATGCTTCCCAGGGTTAGGAGACAGGTGTCCAAATGATCTTAAAGATCTCTGGAAGTAAGCTTTTCTCTCCAGCACCTACAAATAAAGTCTTTAGTTTCTAGTTCATGGGGGAAGGAAGAAATTATGCCCTTTTGGGGGTTCTGTGCAACAGGTCCCTCCCTACCTCCTGAAACACTTCCGCACACTTTAGTGCAAGAGAGATGTGATGTTCTGTATTGTTAGTCAAGCCAGCAATAGCATGGCTGGGGCAGCACAGGGCTCCTGTGGGTGGTAGATTTTCTCCCTACATGTAGTTTTATCAGTCTGAACAGCTCTGTGCTTGCCTCCTCCAGTTTTCCTTCTAGCTCTAATTGTACTTTAGCCTGTGGTTCTCCATACTGGTCTTTTGTTGCAAGATAATTATTTTAACTGTGCTGGAGTCACAAGGAAGAACTTACGTGGGTATTAGGTCATGCATTTTCTTAGCAAGTTATATATGTTATGTGGGCATATAACATATCCCCATGAGCAACAGCCTTACTTCTTGCTTGTTTTAATTACTAAATAAATTAACTATGAATATCAAGCAATATCTTCAAGCAACCAATGTACCAGGTGAGAGAAAATATTCAGAAGGTATGAAAGAAGTGAAAATAAGTTGGACATGTGCTTAAGTGTTTTGCCACTTTTGCTGAGACTGATTTTTCACAGCTATGCAAGTATATCACTCTCATTCATCACCCTGCCCTCACCCAGGCACTCAGGGTCCTCCAGAATAGGAATAAGAGCCCTAAATCCCTGTCAGCCAGCTGAAGCTATGCACTGGGTAACAAATTTCGTATGTCCCTAAAGGTGGCCTCAAATAATTTTAATAAATCTTTAGCAATGCATTTTCTGTATCTCAAATACATAAAAGGCAGGCAGTGCTATTCTGACTGACCCTGACCCTTAGGTATTTCCTCCATGACAGTAGCAGGATTGCTGAGGAAGTAATATACAGCAGCTGAGACTAGGAGAGGCAGAGCCTGGTCGTTCAGTCTTCCTTCTGGTGCCAATGGTCGTTGCCTTCACAGCCACACTTGATTTGCAGTGCCCAGGGGAGAGGAGGCAGCTTGCCCGCAGGGTCCAGCCCAGCCCTGCCAGAACATGCTGCTAGCACAGCTCATCTGTGGATTTAATGGAGCTGCCTCTGTTTTAGACAGAGCTTCTTTACACCATTGCTTCTGAGCTCCCCCTTGGAAATTTCCTTGTTTATTTTTTACATTTTCATTTTGCCAAAATGTTAAGGCAGTGCTTCACCTGCTGACTGGGTGTAACAGCACTGCAGCAAATGGAGGAAAATAAAAAAGGTGCTTAGCTCAGCTGAAGTCCCTTTCTTGCTGCCATAAAATTAATTGTTAGCATTATCTAGCTGCTTTCTGGAGACCATCAACTTACCTGCTACACAGACTGTAACGGCAGTAACAGCAGCTGGACCTGACATATAGCCCTGCCCTTGGTGTATTAAATCATTCTGATGTAATGTCTCACAAACCACATGACTCACCTAGTAAACCTTTTCAGGGGCATGTGCTCTGGCAGGAGGAGAAAGCTTGTAATGAGGCCAAATGTGTAGAGGATAAAAGGAACATATTATGAAAACAAGCTATTGAAGCCATGCATGCTAATTTGAGGGAATACATTTGGACATGTAAGAGCTTTACTGTTTCTGTGTAAAATATTTCCAATTCCTTACTTCCAATTGCAAAGCTGATTGAGTCAGCAGCAGCTTGCCACTTGCATTCCAGGTGGCGTGATGTCTCCTCATGCACTAACTCATATAGGTCATTAATATGCTAAATAAGTTGTAGCCAATTGGCTCCCATGGTGACAGCTCCAAAGGCTTCATGAATAATCAATGAAGCACCTGGAGGCATGAAATTTTCATACAAAGAGTTTCTAGACTTTTGCATTAAGCTCTGAGCAGGGACAGACAAGTGATAGACATGACTGGCACTTTGAGGAGTCTCAAAAATAAGAAGTGTTATTTTAAAAGAAAATAGCAATCTTATTAAAATAAGAATAAAACCAAAACTCCATGTCCTGGAGCATTTCTAAGAAAGGCACCTTACGTGATTCCCTTGCCATCTTTTGGACAGAAGCATGTTTCACAGTTGTGAGGGCAATTGGGAATACTTCAGCTACTGTATATAATCTGCAATAAACTCATCACAGAACAGTAAGTTTTCACTGACAGAATTAAACAGTTCCAACTTTAGAAGATTAATAAATGATGACTGCTTTTTTTTTTTTAACTGATAGGCCCATAGAGTTCAGGTGTAAAAATCACATGATCTGAGTAACACTGTCAATTATTATGAGAAGGGTCTCATTTCACCCACTTAAAAACATGTGCCTTTATGACATTGTTTCCTTTTTAAGTATCAATGTATTATCTCATAAACCCTTTCAGAAAACTTCATTACTGAAACAAGCAGACCTCAGGCAGGACATGTTGCACTCTTTGACTGAGCAGTCCAGAAAATTAGTTAAGCATACCATAGGGACTGGGAGGATGGTAGCTTGTGTCTTACATGTTCCCAGTGCTGGCAAAAAAGAAACTGGAGATGTGCTAGGCAGTCAGGATGTGTATAGAGATAGCTGTAAAAACTGAGGCAGCTCCAGGATTTCCCCTTCCACATGGAACTGCTGTGCACAGAAGACTCCCTTAAAGGAGTCTAGTGCTGGAAGAGCTGTGAGACCTCGCCCTTCCAAAGCTTTGCCCCACTGACAAGTTCTCTGTTGTGAGCATTGGCTTCTCATGCAGATGCAGTAGGAGGAGCAAGGAAAAGTGCCAGTACATCATCTCTGCTTGACATATTTTTCCACAGAACTGCTGAGAAGACAGCAATGGCCCCAGCCGCTCCTTCTGGCACTACTATGGGCAGTTTTCCAATCCCTTTCTACAAAGCCTGCAAATTAAATGTACTTCAGTCTCAGCTGTGTTTGGGGTGTTTCAGATGAGATCCTCAGCAAAATATTTGTGTTCTTTGCTATCTATTCTTACATAAAGTCAGTCTGGGTCATCAATAAAAGAGTTGGAGAGTTCAGGCTGTGGAAATACCATGAACACCATCATGACACTCATGTATCCAGAGTTTTGCTGGTGATGAAAATGTATAGATGTTGGAGTTAATCAGAACTGGCACAGCTAGTGTTAACTTAGAAATCTCTTGTTTTCCACCTTGAACGCTTCTATAAGTAGGAAAAAAGAGCATAAGTATATTGCCAACATGGCCCTACATAAGCAGGGTCAGCCTTTAATTTGGATAAGTCAGGTCTGTCCCCATCAAAACTGTACAAAATTTGCTAGAATCTTTCTTTGTTGTCTGTTTAGTAGTGACATGTGGCAATGGCATAACATCAGAGAGGCAACCTATAGGGTTGCTAGAAGGTACTGTTACTAGAAGGTAATACCTTCAAAGGTATTTCAACAGATTTTTCCCCACTATAGTTTAACAGAGCTCTTGTTCATTTGTGTGCTCACACAGCAACTGTGCTAGTTGACCCAGGAATGAAGTGATAGGCAAAAGTTGACTTAAAAAGAGGTACAAAAAGAGAAACATAAGGTCAAAGGTAATGTTTTCTAAAATAACAGAACTACATATTTTAATTTTTAAATATTATCCTGATAATGAATAACTTACACTGTTCCACTTTGTACAATGTTGTTCATTTAAACATGTTGCATTATATGCTCTAACATACAGAAAAAAATTCCCACATGAAAGTGCACACACATTCCCACGCACACATACCAGTCAACCACACAACTTTTTTTTTTAAAATCAACCATCAGCTAAAAAGCATTGAAGGTGTCTTCATGTGTCTTGGCTTAGGCACAAATATCCTGAAATCCTCTAGCTCTTTTATTCTTAAAGAAACAAAGCAGAGATTTTCATCATCAATCTTTCATGGAGAATCTTAGAATATCCACCACCAGGAGACTAATGGCATTGAGTTCTGAGGTCTCCTACTGGAGGGAGAGAAATTGCCATCAAAAAGCTATAAAAGGAGGAATACTCTTTATAAACAGAAACAATTACAAAAATAATACTTTTACTCCTTTACTCTTTGGAGGTGAGGTGAGGTGAGAGGTGTGCTCTGCACTGAAATGTGTCAGAAAGGCGAACCTCCACAGCTCAGCTCCATAAGCTGTAAGAGTTTGCTCAAGTCCTCCAAAAACAGTGATTTCCAAGGCAAAACACTTCTACCAGACTGATAACTCTGTTCTTCAGGAAGTGAAACAGTGCAATAAAAAGTACTAATATAAGTGATTCTCACATTATTTTCTTGCAAACTTCCTCCACAGAGCATTGTATGTTACTGTAGGAATACCTTGTGTCTACATCTTAGGCGAAGAGAACTTGAGGCAGGTGAGGACTGGGCAGCATCGTATCACTATATATTTGCCTTCATAAAAAGAGTGATTAGTATTATTCATCCTCAAAGACTGTGTTATGAGATCTGGGAAATATGGCTGGTGAGTCACAGAGTGTCTATACCTGTACTGATTTTGACCAAGATAGAGTTGTTTTTTTTTTTCATAGTAGGTGATATGGTGCAATGTTCTGGATTTGTGATTAAAACAAAGTGTGTTAATAACCCCAAGTGACCAAAGGGATGTTCCATACCATAAGACACTGCTCACCAACAAAAGCTGGATGAAGAAGGAGTACGGGAAGACATTTGATATTATGACATTTATGTTCCTAAGTAATAACTACACATGATAGAGCCCTGCTTTCCTGAAGATAGCTGAATACCTGCCTGCCCATGGGAGTTAGTGAATTAATTTCTTGTTTTCCTTTACTTTACTTTTTCTTTACCTATTAAATGATATTTTCTAACTTTTACTCTTCTGATTCTCTCCCTCCTCATCCCATGGGGGAGTCAGTGAGTGGCTGTGCAGGGTTGAGTTGCCTACCAGGGTTAAACACCACCACTACCATATCTCAGGAACATCTTGGGGCCATTGGAAAGCTCCTGACTCTGAAGATGAAGAATATTTTTTTCCTCTTGGGTTGCTCTCCCCAGTTTTCCACAGAGCAGTGTAGAGCAGATAAACCTTAAAAAGATGTCTTCTCTCATGTCTGCTTCCTTCAGGTTTGTCTGTGTAAGATTTTCCTTTCCCCAATTTGCTTTCAGAGTTCTGTGTGCCAGATTATTAAGCTTTGCAGTTTTGTTACTACACCCAGAATATACAGTTTGGAATCCTCCACTGATTGCATGTTTAAGAAATTAAATGTCACACTGTATATAAATATCTTTCTATCTGAAAATTAAGTGCACAACTTAAAGGACAGTAAATACTTGCAATGACTGATGCAAAATTAGGAAAGTGGTGAAATTCATACGTGGCTTATTATGACTATACATGTTAAGATATGTTACATGGAATAGCTTCAATAAAGGATGCTTGTTTCTGTTTAAACTTAAACTCTACATTATGTGAAAGAATCTTACATGAGATAATTACTAAGGGGGATAAAAGCTTGACTTTGACATTTTCAACATACATATTTCTAAATTCTGTTAGTCATTTGTAGTATCTAAGCAGCTATAAAACAGATTTGTGGCATGTCTTCTGACATATTTTATGTGTTCAAGTCCTCTGTAAGAATAACACAACTACTTGTGCTGTTTAAAAGGCTTCCTGGATCACTGCTGAAAACTTGCCCTCAGCAAAAATGCCACTGAATTTAGTTACACTAGAATTTCTTCTCATATATTTGTAAAACCTGCTCTGATTCCCCTGCTATGGGGAAGTCTGAAGATAACTGTGTCAGTTAATTTGACTGATATTTTAAAAATATATCTGAGTAGAAGAATTTTCTCCCAAACAAAGAACACTAATATCTTCTGTGTTCTGCCAGGCTTGAGTCTTAGGATCACCTTGATAACACCTTGGAAGGTGCAACTACCAACTCTTCCACTGGAGCTGGGACTTGGCTGGGTCTGTATCAGGACAAGGCCCAGCCATTCTCACCCAGAAGCCACTCCAGCAAGTCCACCAGCCTAAACGAGCTGACGATCAAGGCAGCGCAACAGTGTAAAAGTAAATAGCATGGATCAGTAGTAGTGAAGACCAAAGCACTTCTGTTGACCTTGACTAGGTCTGTAACTCATTTTCCCTGTTATAAATAAAAAATTGTTTTATCCTTTTTAAAGTTTTGATAGCTTTGGATAAAAAGCATAGAAGAATTTAAAAAATAAGCTGTATTTGATGTAGAAATGCTTTTTATCCTGAGAGAAATATGCTGTGTCTACTGGGTTTTGCTGTTCTCATTGCTCCCCTTGGATCACTATTCAGACAGAAACATAAGAAAAAGAAGTGCTAAAAATGTAAAAATGCTTAATCTAAATTCAATTTTAGCAAATTTAAAGAGAATGTATCAGAAAGTAAAACATATATTGTCATGGAAGGACTTAGTCTGCACAGTTGTTGTGTTCCATCATGAGGCTGCTAAACACTAAAGCTACCATATAGGGTTGGGAGAATTTTTCTGCCTTTACATTGAAAATAAGCTTCCCAGAGTGTAAATCTGGGGCTCTGGGATGTCCCTGTGGCCAAAACTTCAGAGATTACTGTCCACTTCCTGTAGAAATTTCCTAGATTCACAGATATTTTCAGTAATTGCTGAGCTGACATTGCAGGTTCACCTAAGTAAGAAAACCTACAGACCTATTATGAAAGGTACTACATAAAAAAACTGGTCAAAACAACAATCTATTCTCAGGCAGCATCACGTCATCACGAACACCTTTGTTCACCAGGTAGTACTGCAATTTGATGTGTTCCATTTTGATTAAAACCTCTCCTGACTCAGAATAGGTTTCTGCTATCAGCTAGCAGGATCATTGCTGCATGTTTAATGTCTGCCAAGTACTTCATTTGTGGGGTTCACAAAGTAAATATTAAATTTTGCATTCCTTTGCACATAGTAAAGCATGTTTTTCTAGGTACCTCACGGACCCAATCCCACAAAGAGCTAAAATTTCATTGAATTTTCCACTTTTATGTGGAAATACATGGGGAACTAAGGTAGGAAGATATCTTCTATTTTCAGGCAGTCACTGTTTGATGTGCACCTGCAATGTGCATGTCAACATCTGAGTTATATTTCTTAGGTCCCCTTTAAATTAATGCAAGAGAAATAAATATTTTAGGGGTCGAGTTCATTTGATCCACCCTAAATGCATGTTTAAGGATTAGGTCAGTCATTCTTTAATGCCTTTCCATTGCCTAAAAATGGCCAAGATTGAATAGTTAAGGTATAGTTGTCTAATTCATAAACATCTGCATGTGGAAAGATGAGTCCTCACTTCAGTGTTCAGCATATCTTGTTAATCAAAATCACAGAAAAATCAATGAGATGTGGATATGTGGATGATACATGTACTCTATTTAGAAGGTGGTTTCAAAACATCTTTCTTAATTGCTTATGTAATCATAGTAATGCTATGTTTTATTGTGATTTTTTCAAACATCACTATAAATGATTGTGAAGCAATATTTGAGCCTCTCATAGCTATAGCAATTAAGCTAAGCAGAATTCTAAATTATAGAGGTATATTTACAAAAAATGACAAGAATATTCTAGAGCTTTATCTAAGGTACAGAATATTCCTGGATATCAGCTTATCCAATGGCATAAATACTGCTTTTACAACTGTCATTTCATGTAAAAAATCCTAGATATGCTTATCTAAGACTTTTGTCAGTTGTTTGTCATCATTGACCATTACAATAAATGCTATTTAAAGTCTCCTAATTCTGGAAAGTATTTAATCTTCTAAGTTTCAAAGGGTAAACAATGTCAAAAGAGGTATTGGAGACCCTGACCCTGGTAGCAGCTTCTCTCAGAATCTGTTACTGGTTTGTTGGGGGTTGTTTTGTTAACACCCATATCTGAGACATGAGGAAATGGTGTAGATCAGTGGAAAGATCCCAAATAAGACACTGAACTGGTTTGATTAAGTCTAGTAGTTTGCATGTAGAATGGCAGCACATCATAGGCTTCAGAAATCAAAGTAGTCAGAGCTGTCATCTCATTTGCCCCTCTGCATTTCAAAAGGTCTTCAGTCCCTATTCATCTTCAATACATGACAGTTCAGAAACACGATGTTTTTTGTACCGTGATTTCCGAACTTTGTCCTCCCCTCTATCAGTACTTTTTGCTACCTTTAAGCAGTAAACACCGGTCTACTGTGCACAGGTTGCTTTTTTGCATGTGGAAATGGAGACCACTACAAAATCCCTCTGCTGAAGGCCAGTTCACTGCCACCTACCTGCAAACAGATGGACCCTCCATTCCCTCACCTTATTATGAGGACAAACTGTGTGTCAGCTTCAAATAGACTGGCACAGTGTGTGGCCACAGCTGGAGAAGCCTCTTGAAGCAGTTCAGGTGCCAGGAGTTGCCTCCACGTGGGGCTGGAGGTCTGCTGCACTGGCATCCAGCCTGAGAGAGCAGCTGTGCTCCCTGCTGCCTGCACATGAAGACTTGGTACTTCAACCTGTGCTTAGCTGCCTTAACACTTTTTCATTATGTGCCATGTTTCAAACAGTAATATTTCACCTGTAAGAATAGCTGGGGGCATTGAATCAACATTTTCAAATACTCATATATGTTTTTGTCAAATTCTGTAGAATCTTCTGGCATCCTTTAGTGTCCAATGACTCCATATCATATTTGTTGCCTGTTCTCCAGACTCAACTGTGAATTTAGGCTTTGGGAACCAGAGACTAGAAGGAGTTTATTGCCACACTAAACACCTGCTGACAGATGAGACCCCATCCACAGAGGACACAGCAATGCAAAATTATTGTGAGGCCTCTGGAACCTTCATCTTCTCCTCTATTCTGTGTCATACAAAGCCTGCTCTCACCACAGCCCCTCTCTCACCTATTTTTCTCTCATGACTCTCTGACCCCTGCTTGCATGCATGTACAAAGTTGTTTTCATCAGCATTTTTCTATCCAGCCCTAGTTGTAATTCTTGTTTAGAATGGGATTATATTCCACTTTTTAGTGGAAACAGAGAGCATATAGTGAGCCTATTCTCAGCGGGAACTGTGGGATGGTACAGGTGCATAGCCCACAATTGTGCAGGGGGAGCCCATAAGCACATGGGGACATATTCTGGTCACCACTGAAGCAGCCTGGCCAAGCATGCTGAATTAAGGTATAATTTTCAGAAATATTTAGTTCCAGATAATAACTGACTTGAGAGTTTTATAGGCTTTTAGGATTTGGCAATATTTCATTGGCTTTTCACAGTGGCAGTATAGGTCTGTACAGGGTTTCTGTGGCCAGGTTTTGGTGATGGGAATGCTACAAGGGTGGTTTCTGTTAGAAGCTGCTAGAGGCTTTCCCCGATGTCTGGTAGAGCCAATGCCAGCTGGCTCCAGGATGGACAGGCTGCTGGCCAAGGCTCAGCCTACCAGGAGTAATAGTTAACAACTCTGTGGTAACATATTTAAGAAAGCATAAAAAGTTGTTGGGCAGATAAAAATTGCAGCCAGGGAAGGACCAGAGTGAGAACATGTGTACAATTCAGCAGACACAAAGGTAAGTGCAGAAGGAAGGGATGAGGTGCTCCAGGCACTGGAAGTGAGGTTTCCTTGAACCCCTGGTGCAGCCCCTGGTGAAGCCGCTGTGCTCCTGCAGCCCATGGAGGACCATCGGAGTACAGAAGTCCATCTGCAGCCCATGGTGGATCCCATGCTGGAGTGAGTGGACGCCTGAGGAAGGTTGTGATGTCATGATGGAGCAAGATCCTGGCAGGGACCTGCAGCTCATGGAGAGAGGACCCCATGCTGGAGCAGGTTTTCCTTGTAGGACTCGTGGTCCTGTGGGGGATGCATGCTGGACCAGCTTGTTTCTGAAAGACTGCACCCCATGGAGAAGTGCCCCACAAGGCAGTAGTTTTGTGGAGAACTGTTGCCTGTGGGATGGACTCACACCAGAGAGGTTTGTGCAGGACTATCTCCAATTGGAGGCAAGGGAAGGACCCCTCACAACCGACCATAAACCCCATTCCCCATGTCCCTGCACTGCTATGACGGAGGAGATAGAACTTGAAAGGAAGGGTAGAACTTGAAAGGGGGGTAGGGTGAAGGTGTTTTAAAGATTATTGTACTTCTCACTATTCTGCTAGGATCCAGTTAGTAATACATTTAATTAATAACTTCACTTTGAGTCTGTGTTGCCCTTGATGGTGATCAGTAAGTGACCTTTCCCAGCACTTAACTCATGAATCCTTCATTGTATTTTCTCTTCTCTGTCCAGTTGCAGAGGGGAGTGAGAGAGTGGCTTTAGTGGATACCTGACATCCAGCTAGGGTCAACTCACCATGAGGTCACTTTTGTTTTACAAAGATGGCTTCTTTGTCAAATTTCTAAATCACAATGGTGTAAAAGATGCTCACCAGCATAAATTTTTAGCATGAAGAACACAATATGTTTCCTTCCAGTCTTGTTCTCAGACATAACTAAATTCTGCTCTGACATTCACTCCTCCCTTACCTTTCTCCTTTCTGATGAAACAACCTACTGGAATTTGCCATTTTCTGTGCTTGATGGAAACTGTCAAACAAACCTAAAAGAGGCATTATTATCAACAGCCATTATATCCAAGACAGCTTACTCCAGTAATGAATAAATATCCGTTCTCCTTCCACCCACATACACATACCTGTCATTAGTGACAATCACAAACCATGAGACACATTTCCGTGGGCAGGAGCTTAATTATTTCCCTCAGTTTCCCCATGCATCCCCTTAAAATCTTGCCAGTTTAATCAGCTGTGTCTGAGTTGGAAGTCACTGATTTAGAAGGAAAGATCTTGTTAAAGGGTCTTTTAAGAGATCAGGCACACTGCAGGTGTAGAGTTAAAATTAATGGCATCTGAGCTGAGGTGTGCAGTAGCTGAGATAGCTGTGACAGATGTAGTGCAGCTGCAGATTACACAGTGGTGCAGTCACCCTCTGTCACGTCTCTGGGATGTGTTTCATCCTCAGGAGCTTCATTTGTGGAGAGAAAAAGGGCTGATGGTAAGCCTGTCCTAGCAGTTGCCAAAAACATATGAGATTGAGAACTACCCCTAGGGTAATGCAGTTTTCTAGCAAGGTCTACTTGCATTACAAGGAAGGAAAAAGCCCTCAATGTATCTTTAATATTTAGCAGTTGCCTTGAATTTGTCTGAGCACAGTGAATTCAGTGATTATTCTGGGCTGGCATACTTTCTCTGGAGCTCATTACAGAGCTGGGCTGGGTCAGCAGCAAAGATGTGGCTTCATGTAAAAACTTGAAACAAGGGAGGGCAGAGGGTTTGCAAGCCAGCTTGAAAAAGGCATTCAATGCAAAGAGGCTACTGAAGAAGAAGCTGAAGAGACAGTTGCAAAAGAATTTATCACATAAAATATGTGCAATGCTTCACAGAGCATGTGTATGTAATATTCATGACTGTCTATTAGACACAGTATTCCTCTAGATTTTGAAGCTGTCTGAAATCTGCCAACTTTCAAACCACTTAAATATAATAAAGCCTGCACTGATTATATCATGATTGCTGACATTTGGTGTCTGTCAGTCTGAAATAACTTTGCCTCCTTGCTGTAATTTCCTCTAAGAAGCAAAGCAGAGTCAGTGATTTTCCACAAAGCATTCTCCAAACAGCTTCTGCCTGGATGTCTTGGTGGTTTCTTTCTGAGGTCAAACACTCTTGCCCAAGAGCTTTTCTTTTCTCCTCACTTTTCACGCATTTGTTTGTTTGGTACTTCTGTGTCTGATGCTCTTGAGTGACAGACTGGAATCCTACCTTTGTATAAAAGAATGTTATTAAAAATATTAAGAAGATCCTATTAATATTTTATTAGCATTTCTTTTCTTCCTCAGACTGAATGACAGCTTACCCAAGATAGCTGATTTTAATTATTTTTTTCAACCTGTATTCCTCTTGTCACTGTCTCTTTCAGCATCAATCCAGTCAGATGTTTTTCTTTATTATTACCATAAGGCCTCAGCAGCCTGTAATTACTCTAAAGAATTTCTTATCTTTTCTTTCTGAAGCTTAGATTTTCTCTTCATTTTATTTTTTATTAACATATTTTGGTAAGATCTGTAATTAACCTTGCAGCTGTTGATATTCTTCTTGAGTCTGTAACTATTACACTTCATGTAGCTTCTCTCTGTTATCTCCTGCCCCTTTTCCTGTGTGACTCTTGGTGAAGGGCTGGTTACAGTAGTGATATTCCTGTCTTCAAAGCAATAAGCAAAATTTATACAACTAATTCTTTTTGGAATTGCTTTGAAAAATACATTTTTAACACTAAGATGATTAAAATTCTGCTCTTAGTACCACACAGTGCACATTTCCAGACATTTCCAACCTGCAGTTTTCTAGTATTTGCCAAGGACAGGTGATGCAGAAGACATGGCTGCATGTTGGTGCCCATGTGGCATCCCCTGCTCCCCAAGAAGGGAAACAGCAGGAACCCTATATCAAGATTTTGTCTAGGAGGGGACCATGCCAGTACTGACAGAAATCAAATGTAAATAGTTGCATAGATGATATGACTACACTGCATTCCCTGGAAATGGGTCTGTGCCTCATATTCAAGAGATGGAATTACAAAAGTAAGAGAGAAACTATTTCAGTTCTGTAATGTAAATACATAATAAGACTACTCTTGAGGTACACTGCCTTGTTGTTAGAAATAAAAGGCTTCTTTCAGGATACTGTATTAATTCCCAGAATTATGATTTATGAGGAGAATAAATCCAGATGCAATGTTTCCATGATAATTGTCCTTTCTTATATTTTTACAGAAGTACACTTCTCTTGGGGAGACTGATTGACATCATGTGCTTGTAACATCTCTAAGAAATTTATTTTTGGAAATAAGAAACTACATCCAAACAGAACATGTTAGAAACATATTTAGTGAAGGTATTGTTTCAGCATTTTAAGACTTAAATGTAACTTTTCCCACGGACTCCTGAGAGAAAGTTGGTCCTCCAGTGATAGAGAAAGTGGGTAGAAGTTGCTATAGATACACCTATAGCCTCAGTACTCTCCTTGAAGGCTTCTACAATGACCTGCACTGTGACATGCAAAGGCCACCTATTTTATTAGTCAAAGAACATTCAGACCTTTCACAACCTCATGTGTGAACTCCTGAGAAGACATTATGGATTTTGAAGTGATATGTGTCATGATTTTGTGTCCCTAAGCACAAAGGCAGAGCTGAAACTCCAATTGTTTTATTTCTCCTTCTGTAATACATAAAGAATATGCAGCTGTTTGTGTGTTGATTGCCTCCTAATCTTTAGAGGTTATCATAAAAAAGTACACAATATAAAAGACATTCCTAAAAGTAGTTGTTCGTGGTACTTTTTATGCTAACCTAATTCTTGTTTCACTGGTTTCAATATCTTGTAAGAGTTCTTGGTAAGGAAGATCAGAACTGGGAGAAATTAGAGCAAAGGACAAAAGTCACCTTAACTACCTTCAGCTGTTTAACTGCAGTGAAATCTGGTGACCTGAGTTCACCACACTGCTGGTGAAGAGAAAAGGGCCATTTCAAGGAAAAGTTCATCGTATTTTAAGATACATACCTAAAACTGACAAGAGAATTTGCTTCTAAAGATACCCGTCTTTCTCCAAGGTTTCCCGTATGCATGAGAAGCACAGATTAAACATTTTTTAGCAGGAAATTTTTACATGTGGTGAGCCTTTATCATGCAACTGAGAAGAAATGTTGTAATTTGGTTGGACTACTTCTGCCCAAGCACTCATATGAGTGATATTTATATAAAAACAAAGATCTCTCAATAAACATCTGTGAAGTCCTTTGAAGTGTCCCAAACGGTGGGGGGGGGGGGGGGGGGGGGGGGGGATAAACAAATGTTCCAAAAAAATATTGTAAAAAACAGACAGAACAAAATCCAAAAGCTCTGTTTTAAACACAGAAGCAATCTGAGCATCATTTGCTCTACTCAGCAGTTTGTTTCAATGCACACAGTCCTTAGGACTATAAAAGAGTAATATGTAAACTCTCGTCATATGTTACATCTCAACATGTGTCAGGCAGAAAATTCATTAGAGTCTGGTACTTTCTTACTGTATCCTAGGAAACAGGAGTCAGTTGGAAGTCTAGCTGTATTCAGGTTCATGGTAACCCACAGTGGAGGTAAAGATTTTCACTATCACAGCATAAATGTAAGTCTACACTAAACTTCATCGCATGTTGCTGTTCTACTAACAAATCTAGCTGCTCTCTATCTCTCTTAATTGGTTTCTCTCTATAGATCTTGTCAAATGACAGGATGTGCTGTCAAACATTTGAATTCTCTCCTTTAGACTGGACCCATATTAGATGTTAAACCATGATGTTCAGACACTGCATTTTTTGGTATCTGGCAGTTCTCCCATCTTTAGCAATGGCATATAGTGAATGCAGTGTCCTAGAAATTAAAGGACATTCTTCATGTCAACTAACAAGAATTAACCTCTTAAAGAAAAATGCAACAAGATGAGGAATTCTGAATAGTAATTAGGGTAAATGGCATGTACTTCTGTCTTGCCAAATTCCTTCTATATTATTCTGGTTATTATTCCAGGTACCTTTGTCTCTCCTCTCCAAAATTCTTATCTGTCAGAAAAAGCACTTTTTCCAATTCAGGCAGGACCCTTTTTTTTGCCTGTGTTGAAAAACATTTTCTGCTCAGGTACAAATTTGTTTTGAGAGCAGTCAACATCAGTGAAAAAATTATCAGAGCTAATAGTTTTGGCATTGTCAGAAAACCAGGTACAGTCAATGAAATTATCACGTAGCAGGTTGAAAATTAACCAACGCAAGTACTTTTTTGTAGTGCATAATTAAATTGTGGAATTTATTGTCAAAGATTGTGGTGAAAGCCTGAAGAATAAATGTTGTTTTTTAGGAAGAAACTGGGCAAATTTATGGAGGACAAGTTCATTGGAGGCTACTCAATGCAAGGGTCAGATTTGACCATTCCTTGAGCCCTACTGACAACAGCCAACAGTAATTTGCCAGAGTGGGTGCGTTCTTGTTCTGCCTCAGCATTGTCAGTCCTATTTTTTTGAATTCCTTTAGTGTTTGATGAAATATGGCTGTACTGAGATATGCTTTTCTTTTCCATCTGTTTTTGCAGACAGACCTTTCATTAGTCTAAACCTCTGCACAAAGCACCTCTTATGTACAATATGATCAGCTTTGTTCCAATCCATCAGTTCCCCTGTTTTTGTAATTATACAGTCTATTAATTGAAGCCTTTAGGCTCTAGCCTAAACTGATTGGAAAGATTATATGCTAGGTATATCAGTAAAGATATAAACAACACTATGAAGTCTCATGCTTGAAAAGAAGGCACAACTCCTCTATTTACCAAGACTGAAAAAAATTAATTGCAATGAAAAACAAAAATCACACTTAGACAGTGACAAATTTCAAAGAATCAGAGGTGGAAAACACCAATAAGTTTTTGGCTGCAAGGCCAGTGTAGACTCCTTGATGTTCATTCTCCACTGTTTCAACCATTTCTCCTGGTGAACCGCTTTGCTTGCATAAAATGAAATGTGAAAGAAAAAAATGAAGTGCTCAAAGCCATTACTACACACACATTCCAACATTAGTTAGTGGGTTTGGAAATATAGTTTTATCTTACCTATTTGGCAAGAGAATTCCTTTAAAAAGTTGAGAAGTGGATGGACACCAAGACAGCTTAGTCTGCTGAACCATGAACTTCATTTACCCGACTCCAACTTTCAGAGCCATAAGAAGACATAGTAGGCTCTCTGAAAAGAATGCTGTTGTCGAATTTTTCCATCACCAGAACGGCAATGACATTAATTACTTACTGATTATAATACTGACTGAATACAATAAACTATTCCTTTATGTAGCTTTTGTAAATATATGTCATTATACTATTTCATGCCTCCTAACTGTTCCAGGTTTTCTTATAAAAGGAAGCACTAGATAAAAGAGCTTAGCTTCCAAGGAAGACCCTGTAACATATATATTATTATTTCTAACTCTGAGATTGATCACAAAAGCCCAGGGTCCCAGTTTTTGGAATTTCTATCCATCCCTGAAATGATAAAGTAGAGTCTCTCTCACAAAGACATTGCAAATTCCTGTGAAATGCAAAAATTTGAGACAGATGGAGTCCATAAAATTCAGGTGAGTTTTCAAGATGATGGAGAAGAAGAGCAGCAGAAATAAAGCCCTGTGGTTATTAACATTAATTTTGCATGCAACTTGATGATTCAAATACTGTTAGGTTTGTTTGTTTGGTTTTTTGATGTTATTTTTAGGAGATATTTTGGGTTTCATTTTTAGGGTTTTTTGTTTGTTATAGTAGATAAGTACAGTTGTTCTGCTGTGGTGCACTGGTGAGCCTGGAGTAGATACAGCAGATGTGTTGAGTTCTGAGGGAATCCAGACAGAGTGGTGGTCTTCTGGATTAGATCTATGATTAGATCTTTTCTTTGAAATAAAGCTACATTTGTGCAGTTTCACTCATCCATCTGGATAGCTTGAAAATAACTGGTTTTGCTTCTAAGTGTCTTGTTATAACTCTAAGTGTCTCAGAACTTATACTCTATTTTAAGCCTTTAAAATTTAATTTAGTGTTCATTAAAGGCCTCTTTCTCAGTCTACTTAGCAAAATATTATTGTCTGGTTGCTTTTGGAAATTCAAGGATCATGACAGAGCTCTTACACTGCCTTCTGGAATTTCAGCCATTTTACCTAACAGTGAGAAAAGAAATAGATGAGCTGCTGCAGAGGTTTTTTTCTATTCTGTATTCTTGCTGATATAGGGAGATAGATTCTGGTTTTGTACACTTAGATTGAAATCCAATGTGATCTGTGATAAAACAATTATTCTGTTTTTACCCTGACTTAAACAAAGCCAGAATTTGTAAAGATGGATGTCATTTTGGTTTATGTTTGGTTTTTACAAGCTGCCATGAGTTCCAGTCACATGTTCACTACTGTTTTATTATTGTTCAGTCCCATGATGTTTGGATTTCAAGTTAATCATGCTATTTCTGCAAAATAATAGTTAACTTCTTGCCTCTTTCACCAGGGTCCAACTCCAGAGACCAACTTCACTAAATGTTCTCCATACCAGGGAGAAATTTATTTCCATCAGAAGTAAACACATGAGAAAATAAAGTTAAATTTACCAGAGACATTATTTCAGACCATCACAAAAGAAATACTTTATCTACTCTATATATTGCTTTTCTGAGTTGCAGTCATTTTCACTCTTTTTCAATGTTTGTTTTTTAAGCATGAATCCCTGAAAAACAAATGTGAATTTTCTGATAATGTCCTTTTCTTTCTTAGTTACCTTTCAAATCTCTCAAGAAATCCCTCCCAGACTGCTGATAGTCCACACACTGAAAATTACTTTGCTGGAAGAAAGATAGCTGTCTTTATCTTAAGTCATCCTCTAATCCCTCTTTCACACCTTTAGTATTTTAATAGAACCCTGTTTTGGCTTCATGGATACTTCATTTGCACTATTACTCATTTGAAAGTGAGCAGGTTCCCACAAACTTTTCACAGGAGTGCTGGTAGGTGACAGGGTGCAGGCAGAAGTTGCATGCTCCCAACTCTGGACTGAAAAGCAGGAAGGGATAAAGCCAAATGAGGATGGAGTTGAAGTAGAAACATCCCAGTGCTGTAACATGCTTTCAGTTTGAGCACTTCAGCTGGACTCCTTAATGATATGTTAACAGTTCATTTCCAGGCTGTCTTCCTTACATTTTCTCAGTAGAGCAACTATGATGACAGCGGATTTTTTTAATATGGATCTTTGTCCATTGTGTAGTGGACTGATGCACCTATTATTTTCATCTGAAGATCTTGTATCTGCATTTTTAATGGTTTGGGGATTCCAGTTATTTCGTCTTTTTTCCCCTTTTATCCCAAGAAGCCATCAAAAGATAAAAAAACCCCAAACAACTAGGAGACAGAAAAAAATTATACTCTAAACATGTGTTATACATGATAATAACAGCTGCAGCCCTGTTGACAATATAATACCACCACAATCCCCAGGATATAATTCAGATACTGAATTTCAGACTGTAGAAGAATGGCACTTCAAGATTCTTGTAAAGAATTATGTTTGGAAGGGAAAAGAAAGTTTAAGTAAAACAGAGGAAGTATGCTGGTGGTCCAGTGCAGAAACCCCAAATACAGATTGTTAAAAAAAGAGAAAAGTTAGTACACTCACAATAAACACATTTGGCTGATATGCACATTTTCCCCACTGTTATCTTAAGTTTTCAGGGTTTGTTTGTTTTTAGTGCTATTAGGAACTGAAGTACATGGTGAAGGCTGTTTCTTTTGTACTGATATGATGTTAACAAGCAATGAACACATGCTAGTAGAGCAGTAGCAGGAATAAAAATAATATCAATGGCAAATCTAGTCCCTCCTCCTACAAAAAAAAATAGAATAAATTAAACCAATTTGTTTACATTATGATATCTGCTTCTTCACTTCTGCTTAACCCGTTAGTTTTATGGGATAAACAGATCTTGGGGGAGATAAGAAACTCTGCATTAACTCCTTGTGTCTAGCCATGTATGCTGTGTCAAATCTCCTCATTACACTTGCACAGGAAGAACTTGACACAACAGCAGAGGCCTGTCTGGGAGCAATGCCTGGGTCCACAATGCTGAGCAAGACTAGCTGAAGGCTCTTCATGTTACTTGCCTCCTGGGACAATCTCACAGGGCAGATTCACATTCCCAAGGGAAAAGTTCAGTCTGTTTTCCATAGAGCACTTTAAGCAACATCTTCTTATCTTGAGAGTGTGCCCTGCTATTCTGTGTCTGATCTGATGACAGCTCTGTCACCTGCTCATCACAGGTTGGTCTGAATTCCCCCATAGAAAGGTTCCATTTACCTATCAAGAGACAGGCAGAGTTTCTGGAAATCTTTGTTCAGCCTTCCACCAAGGGATGCAAATCCATCTGATGGGATTTGTATCAGTGTCTTTAAACTCTTACAAAGGAATGAGCTCATAGCAGAAGGTTTGTGTTGGAGCAGTGGAGGCAAACAGCCAGTTGTATTGACTCATTCGACCTATTATCAGTTCAAGTTTAAGATGAAGTGAATCACACCATGGAAATAATATATGCTGAATGTATTGTAAGAAGGTTTGTTCAGACACTAACATCAACATTTTAGGTCAATGGTCAGATAGATCCTCTGCAAAAAGTTAGGCTTCAGGAGGATCCCAGAATTTGTATCTTCACCAAATGTAGATGTAGCCAGTTCTAGAGATTTACCTCCAAGTTTAAGCAACAGAAGTAGCAACACAGACTGAGACAGGTTTAACAGTGTAATGTCTCTGTGTACAGCTCACTGCTGTCTCATCAGTGAGGACAGTTTTTATAGAGCAAGTGAAAACAGGTTCCAAAATGCTCCCAGGCAAGAAAGAAACTGATATTCATTTCCACTGGTGAAAATAATGAAACAGGATTGCGTGTGACAGAAAATTAACACCTCAGTGTCAAGCACTAGGCTCAGTTTGTCCAGATCCCACCGACTGTCAGAATACCCCATGTGAGAAAACACTTTCCATATGTCATTACACATAACTCTCTGCTCATTTAAGTTCCATGGAACAATTGAAAGGGTGAAAGAGAATAAAAGGAAGGAGAAAATTCACTGAAGGTTTCTTTTTTTCTACTGTTCAGGAAAGTCATAATATGGGTCAATTTGCCATTAAGAGTACCAGAGTAAGAAAGGAACAACTATAGACACCCACAATCAGTCCTGCAATAGTGGTTGAACAAAATTTGGCATATTTCACACAGAAATGGACTGTCAACACTCATATCACCAGTTCCTGCATTTTAACTGAAACTGACTTGGGTTAATTCTCAACCTACTATACAGACCTGTTTTGGATGATGCTGACCTGTTGTGGTAGTTTTGGCTTCAGTTTCAGTATAGGTCCCATTTAGGCCTCAGTTTTTAGCAGACCTCAAAGGATGTGACACAGATTAGTGGCGACAGGCATCACCTGACTAAAGCAGCCAAAGAGGTATTTCATATCATCTGACATCAGCAGGAAGTGTCGAGGGGTATAATAAGCAAGGAGGGAGGAGTTTCTCCTTTTTTTCGCTTCCTGATCCTGACCAGGAGGGTTCCTGCTGCCCTGACTGTGGAGATTAGGCTGTTCTGTGCTGTTGTTTGCCTAGGGAGGTGAACATTCTCCTGCTAAGCTCTCTCTCTCTCTCTCTCTCTCTCTCACTCTCTCTCTCTCTCTCTCTCTCTCTCTCACTGTGAGGTTTCACAAGGGGGAGTTTTGGGAGGTTTTCTGGGATTTGGGTGGTTTGGAAATCTGGGTTATTAGCTGGGCAATCTCGGTGAAGGTGTTGTTGTTTCCTTTCACTCTGTATTATTTCATATGCTGCTTTAAGTTTTCTTCTTTTCTGTATAAATATAAAATCCTCACCGTGTTCAAAGCTTCATTTCTGTTTTTTTTTTTTTTTTCCCTCACTCCTCTTCTCTGGGAGTGGAGACTGAATTTTGTATTAGGCAGTTGGCATTTTGTCAGTTCAAACGATAACACCTGTCCTTTCTTTAAAGATGGGCTCCAGGAAACACCAGAGAAAACAAGCAAGATACTAATGGGCAAAGATCCCATGTTCGTGTGAAAAAGATTGGCTAATATATGCATTTGTTTGCTAGAAAGCTTCCCCAGCACCTCTTTGCATGAGTGGAATTTCCTCTACAGATGGAGGAGATTTTCATCACAGAATAAATCTGTGGGAGTGACCATGATCTTTCTGATAAGCAGCACTGATCAGAAATGTTTTCAGGAAATATTCAGCTTCCTGAATGGTTCTGATATAATTTGACAATCATTTTTACCTGTGATAGTAAACCAACATTTTAATCAGTTACCTTTTTCCTCTGTGTTTAAAATCTGCTCCTGACTAGAGGACATGGCTGCATAAAAAATGTGTGTCTCTTCACACAGAACTACAGTTATTACCACCATAGAGAAGGCACAGAAATTACAGGAAAAACCTCCACCTATCTGATCCTAAGTCCTTCCTGATTAGTGCAGTAAGTCACACCAGTATAAGGTTATACATACAAAGCAATAAAATCTCAGCTTACAGGTGAGAGTTGTGGGCAACTCTATAGGTAATTACACTGAATCTGAAAACAGTCAGAAAAGATTTGATCGGTACCTGGAGATATATTACAGAGGAAATATACAGTTCTTTTTAAAATAGGGTTGGTGGGTGGCCTTTTTGGTGCTTTTTTTTGTTAGTTTGGTTTTTTTTTTTAATTCTTTTTCTTTCTCTCCTCAGTATTCGCCTTTTCCCCCTACTCCACGGTGGTGAATGTTCTTACTGAAACACACTTTCTGTCCTGTTGGCCCACACAGAGGAATTCCTATGGAAAATAAAATACCTGACACACATTTATTCACATGTCATCTAGGTCAAGCAACCCAGACAGTCATAATAAACCAAATTATTCTCTTAATTCTCAGAAACGTCAGCATTTTGAAGCCATGTAGGCTTCTTTTGTGCATGCCACCTATATAAATGGATATTTTTTATTTTAATCTGAAAGGCTAGCAAGTGTAAGCAAAAATATTAATTATATAGGAAATAATTACATGACAAAGTTGCTCTTATTCTTTCATGCTACTTTGACCTCCAGTAAATATTACTCTTCAGTATTTATTTTGCTTTCATTGGTAGCTGAGCCTGAGCTTGGACAGAATGGACTGCAAAATGTTGCCAAGACATAGTAAATTCAAACATAAATCATGCTTGGGGAAATGCTCAGGCAAGTTTAAGCTTGTCTTTCAAGGAAGAAGCTTTAAAAGATTGAATTTTCTGAGAGTAATAATAACTGTCCCTTCTTGAATTATATTTCCATTTTTTCCTTTATTTTTCTTTATTTTCTCTTCTCATTTTTTTCTCTTTTTTTTTTTCCTCACTGAGAACAGTTAAGTTGCAAATGTTATGCTTTTAGGGAGCTTCTGGAAATCAGTATCAGAACATTATTTACATTTTGAAGCCAAGCTATGTCTGGAGAATTTCAATCACATCACTTTATGAGATTTTACAAAACGAGTGCTGAAAAGTCTTCTGTGGTACTTTTCTTTAAAGCAGAGTAGAGAGTAAAGGAGAGGAGAAAACTCAGAAAAAAAGAAAGAGAAACTTGGCACTGTAAAAGTATGTTTCATTTTTGAGAATTAATAATTCCTCAGTGCATCTGTCTTAACATGATATCCTTGCTGTAGATTTCATTTATTATAGCTTTATATATAATCTATGTTCTGATTCTGAATTTTATTTCACAGAATCCATGCTTAATCTCACCTTTATGAAAAAGAAATGTTAGCAAGTGGATAATAAGATATACAAGTTATTCTCCAGAGCTGTGGAAGGTGTTTCATGCCTCATACACAGTACAAAGGAGAACAAAAACTTAGGTATATTTATAGCAAGCATGAAAATCATGAATCGGAGCTAGAAGAAATGAAGGAATGGTCTCAAAAATTTAATTTAAGAGGGGAAATTTGCAGTATCATGTTGACAGATGTAAAAGAGATGCAACAAAAACTGCTATTAAATTGTTGGTTTAACATAAAGTGATAATTCTAACATGAGGAAGTTAGTAATAGACATGGCAGATCATGTAAGCACAGCCTGTGCCACAGCCACCCATCATCATTCATATTCTTTGTGTGAAAAGAGTGGCTAACCACTCAGTCAAACAGAGACAATAGTTTGAGAATGTCCAGGTGCTTTGCCATTCTTAAAGAACTTTCACTTTATATTTTATTAAAGTTGTTTGGCCTTCTAATGGAAAAAAGTTAAATGTACAAACCACATATGCTTCTTAAGTAACCTTTCCAATCTCATTTAAGTCAATGGAACTGCATGGAGCAATAAAAAGTACAATTTGTCTTTATATATTCTTCCAGGAACAACCTATCGAGCAGCAGAGATGAAGTCTCAGCAGACAGTAAAGTTGTACGTATTTTCCTGGTAAGTCCTGGTTGGATGGATTCAAATCAAATCTTGTTGCTTCTATTTTTTGCTCTTAAAGTAATTGATAAGCATTTGTGACTACAAATATATTAAAAATGCCCATATCTAAGAATGAGTTAACTTTTATTGAAGACTGATAAAAACTAATCACTGTAAGTGGATGCGGGTAAAGGTTAGAACAATGGAAATCTCAAGACACCTTGCACAGCCACATCCTCTTGGGAATTCAGCAGTAAATAAAATTAAGCAATGACTGAAAACTTGACTTAGTCATGGCAAACTCCATGGTTGCTAAATCTTGTGCCAGCCACTGCGGTCACACAAGAAACCCAGATTAACTCTATAAGGCATAAAGAGAAATCCTTAACTATCTTTCAAACTAAGATTAAAATACATCTGAGCCATTATAAGCACAAGATGCATCTAACGTCTTCCCTACAAATGATCATAGCCCCACGACTGACCTAACCCCCTTCCTTTCTCCCTAACTGACTTAAACCTAGGGATACTCTTTCTACTGGCCCTATCATGCCTAGCAGTCTACTCAATTCTGTGATCTGGCTGAGCCTCCAACTCCAAATACACCTTAACTGGCACCCTACGAGCAGTTACACAGACTATCTTCTATGGAGTAACATTAGCTATCATCTTTTCATCCGTAATCATCTTAAGAAAAAACTACACCCTCAACACCCTTGCCACAACTCCAGAACCCTTATATCTGATCTTCTCTTCCTGACCCCTGGCAATGATATGATACATTTCTACACGTGCCAAGACAAACTGAGATCCATTTGACCTTAGAGAAGGGGAATCTGAACTAGTCTCTGGATTTAACGTAGAGGACACTGCAGGACCATTCACACTATTCTTCCTAGATGAATATGCAAACATCATGCTCATAAATACACTCACTGCCATTCTGTTCTTTAATCCTAGCTCACTAAACCTCCTCTAAGAACTCTTCCCCTTAGTCCTAGCTACAAAACCCCTACTCCTCTCTACAGGTTTCCTTTGAGTACATGCTTCATACCCTCGATTCTGCTATGACCAGCTCATGCACCTCCTCTGAAAAAGCTTCCTACCCTTGTCACTATGCCTGTGACAGGCCAGCCTACCAGTCTGCTGGATTTCAGTCAGGATTTTCCACAAGTTCATCTGGAGCAGGGAAGAGAGTTCATGCAGCTACACCTTTGGTCCATTCTACCTTTCTTTGTAGGTGTTTGACAGTCACAACATAGATTTGCAACATTATTGTCTTCAAAGTTTTTTTGTCTCACATTAAGTCTGTAGGTTTCTTAGTTTTCTGACCTATGATTCACTAGGTTTGTTAAATTCTTCCCTCAGGTACATACAAACCATAAAGCTGGAAAACAGCTCCTTTAGTGCCTAGGTTGTATCACAGTCTTCCCTGCCTGTGTTGCCTATGAGAATTCACATGGGATTGCCAAATAAATATGTAATTCAGGTATGCATAAACAAAGTGGCAGTTTTGTTGCTGATGGCAGGAAACAAACTTGGGTTGGAGGTAGGTTATGGATAAGTACATCTTGTGTGTGTATAGGTGATAATTCTCTTGATAATTTTACAAACACATCTGAAAATGAGATCCTGATCCTAGGTGCCATCTTCTAACACTACTGGTTGCCACCCAGCTCCTGGAAGCATGACCACTATCACCCAGGCAAGTTCTTCTGGAGGAAGTGCCTCACAAAAGAGATGATCACAAAAGTTCATTGAAACATATCTCAGCTGCCAGAATGCAATCTGTGCAGAGAGCATGTTGCTACCTCATTTTAAAAGAAGCAGAACAGAAAAAAATGGACTGACAGTTGGTGTTGGTAGTCCACGGTTCCTTTCCTATTATTTTTTTCTGCACCTTGAGTAGGAAGCTACAGAAGGAGACAACAGCCTTTCTTGTGACAAGTCCATCTTTTCCCACTCTACTTTCCCAAAAGAATTCTCTTCATCCACTGTTACCTCCAAGGAAGAAGGTACTCCTCTATCCCATGGATCAACTTTTTCATATGCGGCCTTCACGAGAGCAAGTATAGGCATATGTACTTTTTTTCCTTTTTTTTTTTTTTTTGTGTCAACAAGGTGCCTCTTCAGCACACTGGTTAGTTGGAGAACGTTTTTCTTTAAATTACGGTCAGGCTGATCACATATATATTTCTACATCAAACTGGCTTATTTAATTTATTCCTTATATACATGTTTTTAAATATATCTATCTTTGATGATAAACTAGTCACTCTGCATGCTCATCAGAGTTTGGGGTCCTTACATATTTTTTCCTCTCACAGGTACAGTGTGGAAGACAGAGTCTCAGTGTCTCACATGTAGTTAAAAAAGGTATAGGAGGAGAATAACTGCTGAGAGGATCTTGCTACTTGCATAAGGCATTTAACTGGCATTATAGAGGCTTTTCATTTTGCATGCTTGACTCTGTTGTAACACCACAGATATTATAGATGAGAAAGACTAGGCTCACAAGAGTAATGGATGCTTTAAATAGTTTATTGCATAGGTGTGTGAGGGGAGAGATATGTGAATTCATGTATTTATTTCTTTAATAGCTGTGAGAATTGGGAGAACTAATTTATACTTTGTGTGGTGTTTTATAGTAGGGAAATATGAGAGGAGGACACAGGAGAAACATAATTCATATTTCTGTATTTTATGTGGAGGAGGTGTTGGAAGGTAAGAAAGTCTATCAATATTTTAGCCTTTGTCTCTGTGAGGAAGATTTCAGAAGGACACTTTTGTATCTTTTATGTCATATTTGTCTGTGTTGCGTTTAGCAGCTGTTTTGATGACCATGAGGGTTCAAGAAATGCACTTCTTGCTATGAATTTCTGGCCATAAGGTTTCTGTCTATGCTTTGTTAGCCATGTACAAAAATTTACTTTAGCACTGAAGAGCACTAAAGAAGGCCTTCCAGCATGTGTGGCGTGAAGCACCTGAATACAGAACATGCCACCATGAAATGCATACATGGGACACTTCACCACTACACACTGTGGTAGGACACAAATGTTGAAAATGTGTGGGCTGTGAAGGCTTATGTGCAGGAAGACAAGAAAAAGGGTTGTGCTACAGCTGTCAAAGATTCGTGTCATTAACAGCCCACATGAAGAAAGCTAGTCCTCTCCAGAAGCTGAAGTCACTGAACAGTACAGATATGAGATGCTCTGACTGCCCTGGGGAACACAGTTTCTTCCTGGTATGATAGTGAAGATATACCCTAAATGTCTTGTAGGTTTTCATGTTATGGATGTATGAAATGCCTTTTATATGCTTGTGTCTCAGGGATTCTCTAATCTTCACTCGGAGGTCCTTGAGAAAACATGAATAGCTCCAGACAGAGAAAGTGTGAATTAGCACAGGAAACATGAAGCTGCTCTCTTTCTCCCTCATTTCTCATGCATAATCATAATTCAGAGAGTGGGGAAAGTCAGTAGAGACAGCAGCCTTCTTTTGGCTTTAAGTCCAGTTTTCATCAATTTTCTCCAAATTTGTTATTGTATCTGTCTTAGTAATATGAGCTGAGAGAAGCTATAGAAATCCATGAGGGGATGTTCTTCCAAAAACATTTTATTCTTTTAGTCTTTTTAAACAGCTGGTTTCTTTCTGAGGAAAAGCTGACAACTACACCAGACTTTGCTGAATTATGTATTGTACATTTGGGGAGCAAGCTGTAATATGCAATGGAGTGAGCAGAGCTTTCCATATGCATTTATCTGAGGATAAGACACAAATCTAAGTCCAAGAGGTGATAAACCCAGTGGTTTGTGTTCCAATCAGTTATAGCTGTGCTCAAAAGTAATACCTTGTAAGTGCACATTAGGGGCAATGGAGCACAAAATTACACATGCAAATGTAACTCAAGACACTGAGCCTTGTTCAAAAAGGATTCTTCTCTTTTATAAAAGAGTACTAAGGAGTAGAGCTGTTTGCAGGGTTATTGTGCATTCTGTCTTCTGCATTTTGACTCTTACTGACAAAGATTGTGGGAAAACGCTGTGAAATGGACCCCAGAGAAAGACAGCACTGAAAGGCACCCTGAATTCTACAAGCTGCATGTATGAGAGACTTCTTGTTGAAGTCTAAAGTTAATGTGTTTTCTCTGTATGGTTTTGAGTTCAGAAGGGTGCTGTACCACCCATGTTCATTCCTCTCCTGTGTGTTCCCGCTCCAGTTTTTCCCTAATAAGCCACAGCACCGCTGAGATGCCAGGGCAATTTTCTGGGCCCGGCCAGCCCCACCCAGGCACAGTCCTGGCCCCGCCTGGACACAGACCCTGCCCACACTGCCAACGCAGCCAGCACTGTGGGTGTCACTGCAGCACAGCAGGGTCCAGGACTCTCCAGAAGGTCCAGACTGGTGCAGCGCTGACCGGCAGAATCATCTCTGCGCCTCTGCTGGCACAGCCACTGGAAATGCACCTGCTCCTTCTGCCCATCCTGCCCCAATATCTGAGTCCCTTTTGGCCAGTTCTCCTGTCACTTGATGAGTGTTTCCACATTGGCTATTCAGCTTGTCAGTTATCCACTCCACCCCTCTCCTTGCCCTATCGTATCCAAGTTCCAAAGTCCTCCGCTCAGACTCCCTTCCTCTTTCCAGGACTCTGTTCTTAATGGATGTTTAATGGTTACTGACACACTTTTCACCCAATCCCCTTTAAGTTTCCACTCGGTTCCGAGTACCTCCCCTAACAGACCCTTTATAGGTCAACTCTTTCATTAATAAAGTGCTTCTTGGTCTCACCCCTATGCTAAGTGTGGAGTGTTTACTGGGGAGCCATTTTCCCTCAGTTGGCAACCGTTAAAAGATAGATAGTTTTCACTCAGATACAAGAATGAGGTATAACAGTGTTGTAGGACAACATTGAACCACATTCTTTGGCTAGAAAAAATGTTTCTAATTATGAGGATACCTATTATTCTGTGGAGGTTAGGCCTTGGCATTAACAATCAGGTTCCTGAATATCAATACCAGCTGCTCTTCCAACAAGATAATATTATACAGGTGTCATGGTTTCACCCCAGCTGGCAACCAAGTACTATGCAATAACTCTCCCACTTCCACATCAGAGGGACTAGGAAGAGAACTGGAAGGTAAAAATAGAAAATTTGTGAGTTGAGACATAAACAGTCTAATAGGAAAAGCAAAAGCCACACATGCAAGGAAAGCAAAAGGAATTAATTCACTGCTACCCACAGCCAGGTAGGTGTTCAGCCATCCCCAGGAGAGAAGGACCCATCACATATAATTGTTACTTGAGTAGACAAATGCCATCACTTCAAATGGCCCCTCCTTCCCCCTTTCTCCTTCTTCCCCCCACTTTATACACTGAGCATGATGACATATGGTGTGGAATGTCCCTTTGGTCACTTTAGGTCACATGTCCTGGCTGTATCTCCTCCCAGCCTCTCATGCAGCCACAACTTCCTTGCCAGTGTGACAGTACAAAAAGAAGAAAAAGCCTCGGCTCTGTGTGAGCCTTGCTCAGCAATAACATGTCTATATTATCAACCCTGTGTTCAGCACAATCCAAAACACAGCCCCATGCTAGCCACTGTGAGGAAATTTATCTCCAGCCAAAACCAGCACAAAAGGTTACAGGCTCAGTGTCTTCATTCAACATCAAAATCCCAAGAAACTGCCGAAAGAAATGCTTATGTCAATATCCCTACATAGGGTCACTCCACCTGAATGATAACCCAAGCACTTGATACATTGCAAAATTTAGGGCAATGTATTTGAGATAGTTGTTAGGTTAGTAGAACACATCTATGAGCCTCAGGTTTCTTCCATTTATACAAAAAGACTCACAGCGTATAGTTTCCATACCTTACCTTCTACACAGCATGATTCCCTGCCATGAAACATCTGGCTCTGAACCTCCTGACTCTAATTAACATTCTATTTCCACAAGCTATTTTCCCTCACCTAGGGCATTTCTGAAATAATTTTCTACTGCTCAGTAGTAAACATATGTACTTAATACTTATAAAGGTGTGTGGTAAATTCAGCCTCTGGATATTCCCTTGATAGGTGCTGTTCAGGTTAAGCATCTGCTCTGTAGGTGGTTAATTAGCAATAAACAAGTTGTCTTCTGCATGCTAGCAGCAATAATATGGTAACACATTTCCAAAAAAGAAAGAAAACCAACCTATTTCTTAATAGAAATTACTCAATATTGGGAATTTATTATTACCAAAACCTTCAGATGGTTGTAATGCTTATGTCTCAGAGTGGCTGTAGGCTCTACCCTGAGCAGTAGACCACAAGCCCAGTGTTTTCTTATTTACAGAAGCTGTCTGTGTTCACTGAACTAAGAGCACACCTGAATCTCCTAAGAAAGGCAAAAAGAGAGTGGATGATTGACAGCAAGATGGGAAAATGGTCCAAAATATGGGTTCAATATGAACAAAAGCATTGAAATGAGAGGAAGGAAGACTAACAACAGAAGAAAGAGATGAGATACTAACAGCATCAGGAAGGAGATTGAGCCTATAAGAGCACTGGTCTAAGTGGATCTGCTCTATATCAAAGAGGAGATGCTGACTCAGAAATATTAAAATGGTAGAATCACAGACTTATTTTGGTTGGGAAATACCTTTAAGATTGTCAAGTTCAACCATGAACCCAACACTGCCAAGTCCATTACTAAACCATGTCCCTAAGTTCCATATCTACATGTCTTTTAAATACCTCCAGGGATGATGACTCTACCACTTCCCTGGGCAGCTTGTTCCATGCTTGATAACCCTTTCTGTTAACAAATCTTTCCTAATATCCAATGTTAAATGTCAGGAAAACATTAATTCTCTATTCATTTTCTTTGATATTGCATTTGGAAGTGGATACCTACTAACTCAGAGGAGTTTTCATAAAAGAATAAGAAAGATTTGGAAGGCCAGTATCCTCAGATGCATCTAAGTTCTACAGAAATATGAGTCACCAATAGGAAAGCAATTCCTGGCCGTAATCCCCTGTACTGCCATGGAGTTGTTACCTGGATAAGGCTTCATATATGAAGACAAAAGTCACTAAATCTGACAAAGGAAAAGGAATATCAAAATAATAGATACACAATTTCACATTTTTTTTCTGATTTTTGCCTTACAGAGAGAAAATTTGGAAGGGTTCATCTTAGAAGCCACGGGACAGCTCATGCAAACTGAGACAGATGTATGGGATTACACAACAGAAATCCCACCTTGAAGAAACAGCATGAAAAACAAATGATCCTCACTGGGTTAATGACATTTCAGTATGGTGAAAAGTATAGAGATGAAATTCTGCTAGATGGAATAGTTGAAGCAGATATTTAACAGGCCATGTATGGAAAGATACAGTTTGGGCCAACACATCCTCTTATCTACTTTACCTGGAAAGGCAGCAGTAACAGTCAAAATACAAGTTCTTGCTCATGCTTGGGAACAAGCTGAAACAGTACATTTATGAGGTCTTCCCTTGTAGAACCTGAGTTAAAAGAGAACATTATTACCTGGGATCATTGAGATTTAGGACCAAGTAAATAAAAAAAAATTAGTTATATAATAGTATAGCAGCATTAGTAGCGATAGTTTATAGACATATTTAGTGACTGAGATTAAAAGAAAATCCTATTTTTGCTTCAGATTGAATAACTGTTTTCTTAGTGTATTTATGTATGTGTGTTTTTATTTTAAGTACTAATAAGCAAAAAGAATTACATTATGTATTGCTGTGATTTTCTGAGCTGCCTGAGATTATTTTGTAATAGTGAAATTAGGTCCAACCATTTCTCCATTAAGAGTGGAGTGACAGACTAGAAACCTCCTCCTGCTCTGGGGCAAGCAAGCTGTGTCAGGGTCTTGACTCTCAGGGAATAGCTTCAGGAAGATAATACCACAGTCAGTCTGTAAAAAGACAGAGAAGTCCTTTGACCAGTTCCCACTTCCCCCTGAGTACCTCCCGCTTTTCACCTTTTGTTGCTGCCATTTTTGACACATCATCATTCTGGAAATTGGAAACCAAGGCTACCACAGTCTAACAACATGTCTTGCTCCTTTGTGCACCTGGTCAATAGCCTCTTGAATCACTGAACTCCAGACACAGATGGTTTACATAGCTGAAAGACTTAAAACACTGCAATATGATCCACAACCAGGATTTGGTTCCTTAGGAAGAATACATTACTTTTAATTTGTCTAGATGACTAAAATACCCTAATAAATTTTAAAAGTCCATTAAAATCTACTTAGAAAATATAAAAATTCTGAATCTTTGTTTTCATGAACAAAGTTTTGGAATACTAATGTATTCCATAACATTAACAGAAGAAGGTTTTGTTACATCACAACAGTTTTTCTCAGGCTGCATTTCCTGGACATCATTAGAATTTTAGAGTCAATAAAAGATGTTGTGAGATTTACTGCAAAGCATTAAGCCACATTTATTCTGCTGTTCTTAGAAGCTGAACTGGTGGAGAGGCACTTCCAATAACACTGTAATCTGAACTCAACTCCCAGTTTCATCACTGAAAGTCATACAAGTGTATTAAATGAATAAATGTCTTCCTGACCCAATTACTCCTAATGGAATATACATAGTAAAAATCAATGTCACCATCTTTTGAGTGATGCACTCAGAATACTTCAGAATTGACCACTAGTGGATTCATTCATTTTCAATACTTTTGCCTACTTCTCTAACATTTGCCTTTGTGAATTATGGTAATCTATTATCAGTGGGTAAGCAACATTTTCCTGCAATCTATAAATGAGTAAAAAGGAGATAGGACAACTGCAGTACAAGCAAGGTTACCACATCAACTTCAGGAACTGGTCTGAAACTGTTCACGATGTTTGCCAAAGCTGGAGATTGCTTAGAGTAAGGAGAATTGCCTTGAAACAAGCTGAAAAATGAGCTCTGATGACTTGTTTTCAGGTGTTTCTGCCCTTTTCACTTGTGTGTCAGAACTTATGCCAGGCTTTTGAGGAGTAGCAGCACTACCCACAGTGATTTCCAGCTCAACATCTGAACTTACATTGCATGGGCAAGTCAGTGTGGACAAAGACACAGAATCCAAAGGCGACTTGCTAAATGCGAATTCTAATCCTCCTACATTACCATTCTGACAAGGATGGCAACTTCTGGCAAACTACTGAAACATTAAGATAGAGATAAAGACCACTGCAGAAAAATTCACAGAATTCCATCTAACAGACCCCTAATTCTTTCTCTTCATGCTGGCTGAAAGCTGTAAAAGGACATTTCCAATTTCCTCTAGACACAAACACTTGTAGTGCTGTGGATCAGCTCCTTGGATGTTCACTTCATCAACACTAATCTGCAGGAGCACAAACAGGGAGAGTTCTAACCAGGAAACGCAGCCTTGTGTCCCCAGTTTCAGACACAGCTTTTCCCTGCTTTGGTTTTGCAATCACTTTTGGCTGATATGTATGACTTTAACTTCAGGAATACTGTGCTTCCAATGGAGAAAAGCTTTCTGAATGAATAAATATGAATAACCTTATTATATAATTACCACATTGTTTTTATATATTATTGTTTATTAATTAAAAGTGATTTTCACTTCAAATTATTGATGCTGGACTTTCCTTAGAGAGGCAGAATTTGATTTTATTCACAGAATTTATTTTATTTACAGTCAATGTATAGTTTCATCCACTTGTCTTGAGATATTGCAGGGAAACTTGCAGGACAGAATTTCACTGCTCCAAGTCTTTTCTGTTTTACTTTCATTTTCATTCTTTCTTTCTGTCCCAATTCTGATATTCAGCAGTCAGACCTCATTAAAATCTTCAGAACATTCATGCTGTTAAAGACATACAGATGTTGATACTGATGTCACTGTAGTCAGGATCTGAAATTATACTTACAGGAAACATTCTTGAAGCTGATGAGTACTGCAATTTTTGCAGAAACTTTGAATGACTTGCTGTTCTTAGGGAATTATCATAACCTTCTAGCTTTTTACAGGTGTTTCATATTTGTCAAATAGTAAGCTGTAATTCATACAACATACAATAATCTTTTCAGGCAATTCACATAATTTGCGACTCTAATTGTGACTTACTTTTGTTAGATACAGCCAGCATTTGGTAACAGTTAAAAGCATATTTATAGATAGAGGGGATTACATCCCTTGTTACAGGATATTTTCATAACCATAAAGTGTGTGCAAATAAAGATCTGAGCACCCATTATCTCATGCAGGAACTGAGCTGCTGGACTAGGAATGGGAAATTCATGCATGCAGAGAAAAGGACAAACAAAACCAGTTCATCTCCACAGATTAGCAGCAAGATTGCTTAGATAGAAGAGGACCTGAATCTCCAAATCCTACACCTTGATGTATTTCTATTTGTTGGTTACTGAACGTGTGATGAGAATGTAATGGCCAGGGACCAAGAAGCAGAACTTTATAGACTTTATAGTCAGTGGATTTATGATCAATGTTAACTGCACATATAGTGGAAATAATAAGAAGCTAACTTTATTCCTCATTGTGTAGCTATGAAATCCATGTGTGAAAGGGACTAAAAAAGTTATAATGTGAGTTTTTTCAGAATCAGACAACTGCTTATTTTTTTCAGACAAGGGTGCGCTCTGCATTAACTGCTAGTCAAAACAAATTTTCCTCTGGTATAAGATTGTGATCTCTTTCCTTTCTCTGTGTTTAAGCATTTTAAATAGTTATAAACAGTGCTTATTTGATTGACTCTTAATTGCAGTACCATTGCAGAATCCTTAGAATCTGTCCAAGAATAAGATGGTATAAAATGTAAAATATTGCATCACAGAAGAGAAAAAAATGCACTACAGGATATGTTACTTTTCAATTTCAGATATGCCATTGTGTGTTCTAAAAATATTGTTTAATTAATAACAAACTTTGCCACATGCATGAAAACCTCAGAGCACAAAAGTCAACCAAAGTAAAATCTTATGTACAAACAGCTATTGAAGTCTCAGAATAAGAGGAACACATACTTCAAAATTCAAATAGCTCTGTAGATAAAATATAGAAAAGCAAAACTGAAAAAAAAGTGATGGATGCAGAAAGTGGAGATGGAAGCTGGGTGGGATTTAATGCAGTGACACAAACATGGTATGCATGGTATACATGGTAGTGGTGTTTTGAACAGTGGTAAGGAAATCATTAAGTATACGGTAGTTTTTGTCTCCTCCTATGAATGACATAAGATTAACAGGAATATGTCATCCTAAATGTTATTGAAACACTTATTGCTTTTTGGCAGTGCTGGTGTACATCATATAACATGCAATTGTCAGTGCCTCAGCAGTGTAATTGTGAGCACACTTCAGCCATGGCTCCTCCAGAGCTTCCTTAGCTTTTCCTTTTCTGCTGCTGAAGTGAAGACTGTGTTTTACTAGCAGTCATACGTTTATTAATACATACATTTTACCTGGCAGTTAGTTCTGACAGTCTAATTAATTAAATTCTTCTGTTTCTCTAAATCTCGTAATTTTAAGCACATTTTAGTCAGTTTTTTAACTCAAGCTCATCATTGTACTTCCCAAGCCTTTATTTTATTCTTCCCTCTTTGATGGTTTGGTTCATTTCCAGGTTAAACTCCATGGTACAGAAGCTCTCTTACTGTACATGTTTGCTCAAAGGCACCTGAATTCTCACTGACACCTCTAGGTACAACCACAATGACAACACTAACCCACTGGTGTTGATCCTTTCTAAAATAAAAAATTAATTTTAAAAAGCATACTTGCAGTTTTACTCAGATGTTTGCAAATTCAGGTTTAGTTTTTACTTTTTCCCTATCCCTTTCAATATGAAATGTTTGAAAATTAAAGTAAAATACAACTGCAGAGTTCTTGATACCTGGATTATTGGAGTTAATCAATAAAGCATGGGATCCACTCTGTCTAATTAGATTTGCACAGGAGCTTCAGGTGTGCTAACAAAGTGCCAGGACTAAAACAGATGAAGATCTGTGTCTGATCAGTAGATATCCACAAGAGAAAAATCTGTTGGCGCAATTTAGACAGGACAACCTCTCTGGAGAGAGTTCAAGAGCATTTGCCTCTGTTGATTATATAGGATGTACTTACCTGTGGAAGGTGAGATTTCAAGGGAACATATGTACCAGTTTATTAGATGTGTTTGGGACAATTGGCTGTCACTGAAGCTAAATGACAGAGCACAGTCTGTGTGCAAGCTGCAGTCAGCTCTCTTACACTCCAAAATGGGGTAGCTTCCTTTAAAACACCAATGGCAAGGTTTCATCCTACCTAGGTTGTGCCATCATGCAAATTCTTCAAGGGCGCTGTTTGAAAAAATGTTACACATTTGAGGAAAATATTTCTAGGATCATTTCAACTATTAAAATATATAAATTGTTAAGTCATGGTACTTAGTTCCTGACCCAGACTTTTTAATTTTCTAGCATAGATTTGTCCTACATCTTCAAAAATATGGAGTAAGTTAGTTCGATAAACTGGATCCTACACAGAAAGTATACCCCAGCCACGTCTCTGAAAGGGATACTCTCTTTTTGGCTACTGAGGAAAGACAAGAAAAAGTATGTAGGCTGAAACTTGGAAAATGAGGGGAGTGCATTCTATTTATATTCTTTGTACTGGTATTTTGAACACTGAGAAATGGCTGCTTGGGCAAAAATTGGTTAGCTCAGATCATTGCAAAAATGAGAGTAATAAATCTGAAGTATTTCTTAACACTAAGTGGACATATATTACATTACAAAGAAATTCCAAGGAAAAAATAGGTTTAGCAGATTTCAAACAAGTATTTGACTATCCAGTTATACTGGTTAACATTTAAATGGAATGCTGGGAGCAATATAAAACTCATGTTTAAAGTTGTAAATATATCTTAAATTTTAAGATTAGCATAAGATCTTCCTGGCAAGTAGACAGGGACAGATTATCCCCCATGTGAGTGCTGTGGAATTTCCTTCATGTGTTTTTGAAGCATGGCAAGACTGAAGAAGCCAAGATTTTCTGCACCTCTCTTCTCCCCAAATGGCACTTTCTAGGCTTGCAAATTCAGATGGAGTTGATTGTTTTTTGCTGATTATTTTCTCCACACCATTCAGCATGTACACTGAGATTTATGATTTCTGGGACTCCTTTCAGTTGTCATTTTCCTTGGTTTTATTAAAGTTTTAGCTCAGGGACCATTGCAATATATGTTGCAATCAATACATCTTCAGCTCTTTGCTCTTACTTTACCAGAAAAGTTATATTTCTATGTTTCAGTCCCCTGACTGCTAGAGTGTTTGCTTATTTTTCCATTGTTCCCTCTCATTTCCTCAACCAACTGATGTGTTTCTGCCAAAGGACAAGGGGTCATAGGGAGCTAACAACAGTCTCCTTTGGAGCAGCACCACTTGCATAGCTTCTGCTGCTTTAAGGAAAGACATGCTCAGGTAGTTTGCAGCAGAAATAGTGATTTTCCCCATAAATAACCCCACATTCTCTTAGCAATTTGCTGACATATATGAGGATCTGCAGCCTCAGCAGATAAATACTCAAAAAAATGTTAAATTCCAAGTTTATCGCAATAGCTTCCTGATTATACTGCAAAGAAGCAATGAAAGGATCCACCACAAGTTTTAGAATTTTACCCTAGGATTTGCAATAGGTGCTATGGGCTTCCTGGTCCTGTACATTCTCACCTTACATGGATAGACTAGAATACATGGACCAGTAGAGGATTAAAGACAGAAGTGTGGCAGGAGCTGTCACTTTGGACATTTAATTACTTTGAAGTGCAGAGGCAGGGAAGAAAGGTCTCTGAGTTTAAAAAAAAAGAGTAAAAAAAGTGCAGGAGGCTTGACAGCAATACTGGAAATTCCACCTCCTGACACATTTACCAAGTCACCTTCACTGCTTATGTATTCAAAGACCAACTCCAGTAGTTGGTAACAGCTTCTTTTCAATTCATGACATCTAATTAAGCACTTTGAAACATATTTGGAATCCAGGGGAATTAGAATATGGAGCTAAAATTTCAGCTTGCCCCTCTTTGTACTTTAATAGCAGTAATGTGACAGCTTTGTTTGGCATTTCTACTTACTGGATTATTCTAATGTGTCCATACGCACGCTTATCCTTTTTAAGTAGGTGAAACAGAAAAAAAAATCCAGTCAATTCTATTTTCTTTTGGGTAAAATCTTGGGCTTATGATGAAGAGACAAAGCTTCTGCAATGGATTCAAATTCCACACAAGAGCATTACACACCTTATTGTGGGGGTTTACTCTTGGCTGCTGCAGTTTCAGCTTCTCAAAATGCATCATATCCCTGAGTGCCAAATGCAGTTGTCAGCATTTGCCAATTTTGTGGATTTACAGTGAAAGAAAGGGGTGACAGCCTGCTGACCTGCTATCTGAAGGAGAAATTAGAAAATCACCAGCTGGTGTCAGAAGATGTATAGCTGCGGAACTAAGAACCTTGGAGATATCTTGAATAAAAGAGTTACCTGAATGGTTGAGAGTTTTACAAATCAGAGTTGATATACAAAGGAGCATCTTAAAATCACTCTCCTGATTTACAAAGGTTTTCTGGCCAATAAAGGCATGTGCCCTGCACACTGTAAAATGCAGCTGAATAAATCATAGAATTGTAGGATGGTTTCAGTTGGAACGGATCTTAAAGATCATCTCATTTTCATCCCCTGCCATGGGCAGGGACACCTCTGACTCAATCAGGTTGCTCAGAGCCCCATCCAGCCTGGCTCTGAACATTTCCAGGGATGTGGTATCCACAGCCTCTCTGTGCAGCCTGTATCAATGTCTTATCACCCTCAGAGTAAAGAATTTCTTCCTAGTATTTAATTTAAATCTATTTTCTTTCAGTTTAAACCCATTTCCCCTTGTCCTATAAGCTGTGAGTGGCTGTCTCCTAGAAGGACTGAGACCTACATGTATCACAAGGTAATAATCTCATTTTTTAGGGTATCATCACCACCAAAAAACAGCAACAAAATCAACCAACAAACCAACCAACCAAACAAAACCCATAACCTTCCCAACAAACAAAAAAAACCAACCAAACAAATGACCAAAAACCCCAACAACAAACAAACAACAACAAAACCAAAAAAACAACTAAGCAATCAAAAAAGTAATAATTAAGGACCAATTACGGCCTGTAGGACTTTTTCTCAAATCTGAGTTGCATTTGATTGCTTTGTTATTACTCAAATGTCTAAAAATATGAAATGTGTAAATAGTAAGCAAAAGGCTATGAAAATGGAACAGAATTCCTTAATACTATAGGTAAGGATGTATCTCAACCACCTTAGATATTTAAAAGTTCAGCTGTCCAAGTCTAAGGTAAATTCCAAAGGTAGTGTTATTCTCTGCTGACACATATTTCTTTCTCTCCATAATAAAAAGAAGACCTGTTTGACCAAACTTGACAATTAATTTGTAGGCGGCTAAAATTAGGTGAGGAAAATCCCACTCTGATTATGCTTGTAAAGGAAAATTAGCATCTATTGTACTGTGGGGGACTGCTGTAAAAACAAAAAAGGAAAAAATTATTTCCCATGGATAGGTTCAAAAGAAAAACACTAGAAAACAAATCATGTGTTTTAAGGATTTTACTTCCCTTTTCCAAAGGATTACTGGCCTCATTGCTAAAGTTAGGGGCTAGAAGCATTCAGGGTAATAAAACAGTGTCTTTGACCTGGCAAGTATGAACATATTAAAAAGAAAGTGACCCTTAGAAGCCTCATACTTAGATGCTGGAAGTGAGAACAGATTCATGAGTTAAATGAACAGCATATACCAGAGTCTCTTAAACCTCACTGCTACCAGCAACTCCCTGAAATACAGTTAGATAGCTGACAAGTTAAATTTTTACTATTTTAACAGTTCTTTATTTTTTTTCTACATGTTTCTGTTCCAAATAGGTTGCTTTAAAGAGATTGTTTCATCTCTGGCTATAATTGCTATTGCTCCCAGAGTGAGGAGACATCCAGATGATGGATATGCCAGAGGTGCTGGGGTAATTGCTGTCAGGATACATAGGATTTCAAGCTCTAGGTCTGGCCTGGAAATGGGAGAACCGTGTGCAGTTGAAGTGATGATCAGATCTCAGGATGGGTTACACTGAATGAGACCAAAATGATGATCAAGTGATAAACCCCTCCAGTTTCAACTGGAATGTCAGTAGTTCAAGCACACAAATAGATTACAGTCTAGTTCTGAGCTATTTTTTTCCCACTTAATATTGAGACTAGACACTTTGCAAAATGTTCAAAGGTAAGCACAAGCACTGCCTGACACAGAACTGGATTTTGGGTGTCTTAAATGTGCATAATGAAATATAAATTTAGAAGTCTTGTCAGACTGTCAAAGTGCTTATTGATAACAACTACTTAGAAGGACATTTCCAGCTGAACTTTCACTTCTACATGAGATCTTTCCCTGCCATTTTATCTATCATAAATCCCTCTTATGTCACCCACCGTGATGAAACCAATGTGAAGCATGTGGAATCATTGCTTTTTCTCCACATGCTTTCTTTGCTATTTTTTTGATATAATTTCCAAGGCTTTTACTTTAATGACAGTTCCAAACCACTTCCTGTACTTTCATTAATTGTGCAGTGCAGATCTACTCTTGGAGATGTCTCCTCTTATTTGCATGCCAGCACAATGTTAGGCCCTTTCAGCCTGATTTGAATGATTGACAATTTTAATTCTTTTTAACAGTCTGGAAAAACTGATTTGACACTGTGGGTCTAGCTACTTTCTTTTCAACACTGATAATTTATCAAATGAATTGTGTTCTTGTACATTTACTGAGATTAACAGAAACTGGAAGTTAAAATTATGTAAATCAGTGGCAAACTTACTCTGAGTATTCACTTAAACTATTTCTTAACTACATTTCAAAAGTAGGCTCCATGTGCTACATTTAACTGAGGTATAACTTATACAGATAGGTATTGCATTTTTACTTCAAAATAAATAAAAAATCTACCTCTGACATACAGCTAAGATTCATGGAAAAATCAATACTCTAGCAATAACTTCCTTCACGTGTCTTTTGTGATTACTTTTCTCATTCTTCTTCATTCCATACAACTATAAATGGAAGTGAATTAAAAACAAAGTATTTTCAATTACCTCAGGATAAATTTCAAAATCAGCATTTAACTGAATTTACATTGAAGAAAAACAGAAGAAATGCAAAGGTAGTTAATTACTTTCATGTGCTTTATTTCAGCCTTGGTTTTTTGTCAGCAGCAAGGAGGGTATGGTAAAGAATACAGTGATATTTTGAAATATGGAAACAGACATTAAGTACTTATGGGCTTGCAGAGCTGCTCTCTGTGGCCTTCCTGTGCTAAATATGAGCTCTGTGTTCCTAAGCAAGTAGGAGATGACTTCCTTGCTTTGCACTGTGGCTGTTCTGAAACTAAACAAATCTAGCTGGAGTAGGACTTAAACCTTTTCTGAAAATTCCTACTCATGAAAACCAAAACACTTTTTATGATGGATCGAGTTTCAAGGATTTTCAGTCCTAAAGCATGAAAGGGTTTGTTTGTTTTTTTTTCATTTTCACATTTGTTATAACTTTTATCATTTGATAAAGACCTTCTATTTTACAATTTCATATTGGCTTGTTATTGGCTTGTTATACATTCAGTTATAGAAAAGAAAAAACAACTCATTTTGACATGGGACTGAAACCAGTTACATAAAAGTAGTTTCTTTTCCTGAGTGTTATATATGTCAAAGTTACTCAAAATTACTTTAAATTACTATTACTTTAATTTCCATGATATTGTACTGTGAAAAAATTTCCTTTTTCTTTTTTTTCCTTTTAATCTTAATTTAAATTGAAATTTCATTGTTGTTTCACGTATTTTTCATTTTCATCGAAGCCTCACTTTCAGGCTACAATGAGGCAAATATGAAAATTTAAAATAAGAAATCCTTGACGATGTTAGAAAAGGGAGTTAATATATAACTGCCTGAAAGAGAAAACAATAAAATAACTTCTTATGAAATTATTAATAGAGAAAAATACTGACTGGTGAAGAAAACTAACCAAACTGACCACCTAACTTCCATATAGAAGTCATGTGTTATTGAAGGACCAGGTGAACATTTTAAGACAAAATTTAAGAAAAAAACTTAGTGCATTCTCAAGGAGGGCTAAACCTACAAAAGTGATGAGGAACTTTAAAGGGAGAAATTGCCATGTTCCCACTAACAGTGCTCTACTAGGTCTGCTGATCCAAGTAAGTGGGGAATTGGGTCCATCACATTCAGCACTTTCAGGCAACATCTCTGACCAACATCTACCAAGTATAGAGTTTGGTATTTTGAAGACATGCAGATATGGCACACAGGGACATGGTTTAGTGGTGGACTTGCAGTCCTACATTAACAGTTGGAGTCAATGATCTCAATGACCTTGAAGGTCTTTTCCAGCCTAAACTATTCTATGACTCTATGCTATCCCAGAGAGCACACACCCAAAGGCAAGCAGCGAGGATAAGTGTATTTAAGCCTTGCAACTGGTGGCTGCTGTGGGCCAGGAGGATGAATTCCAGGGACACGCATGGTATAAGTGTTTAAGGAGGCAGAATAGAAGTGCACGGGGCAACAGGCTCCCCAGAAAACACAGCTCAGTTAAAAAGTAACTCTCCAGCACAAGAGGAGGCAATTGCAGAGACCCTGTGAGCATTCCATGCTGGGAGTTTGCATTTCCATGTGTTCGCTGTTACTGTCAGCCAGCTCACAAGATAACGCTGACAATATGGTTTACTCTGGGATGCGATCACCCTTCTGAGTGGCACATGGACTCATTTCCTCTAAGGAGTTGCATTTTCTCCTTATCTCTGTGGTACTGAAGGAGGTCTCTCCCAGTGCCTGCTGGGCTTCCAGTTCATTGCTATGTGAGCAACATTTCCAGCATAATGGATATGGGCAGTTGAGTCTCGTCTCATCTCGGTGTAGGGTCAGTTAAAAGACACACAGCAGAATGTTTTGAAATGGACATCTGGCATGCAGTAAATGCATTTAGGAAGCAATAAACAGCTCATTTTAAATGACTTCTGCAATTGGTTTCAACACAAGCAGTTGGTGGAAAAACAAGCTTTTAGAAAGGTCATTTATTGCCATATATAACCCATCTCTTCCAGTTAAATTGCTTAGCAGTGTACAAAGCAGATCCCAGCCCATTTCTGGTCTGATAATTAATAGAGTCTTCTACTCTAGCTGGAGCTGTACAAAGAAAGTCAATGTTGTCCTTGTTATCCTGACTTAATAATTCATCATTTGAATTGTCAGTGTGTCTTTGAAAGAAGCTGATTGTTGAAATCTGAGTGCAGTAGATGTGAAATATTGCATATTGTATCTTCAAGATGAACATGGAACTCACATACTTTTTGTCAGTAATAGATTACTGACAGGTCTTGGAGAGGAAGAACATATTTTTGATTGTAAGATACAATAATAGAATTTTCTTGCTGATATTCTTTTCAAAGACTATAAATATAATATGAATACTAAAGCATTTAGTTTTCTAGTCCTTAAAATATTTTTTCTTCTTATTTCTGATTGGATACAATAAATTAATGGTGTGAGCATTACAAATGTAGGTTTCCAGTGATGAATACTAGAATCAGATTTCTAAACAAAAAAACTGACACTGATACGTGACAAGTACACCACAATAGCCCTGAGTGAGGCTATTAGTTAGTTCCTAAAATAAGGAAATATATTTGAATTAGTAAGCTGTGACTTCTAGAGAACATTGACTCTGCATACTTCATATTCAAAACTGATTATTTTTACTCCTGAAAATCAATGTATTTCGTTTGATTTAGATATATCAAGCCTGTACTTATCTAAATGAATGTAAGTAATTAATGTTTCAAGTTGTGCACAAAAATTGCAATGCTCCAGATCAGGCTATTCTGATTTTTTTGCCTGTAAAAATGTCATGAAAAGACCTCAATGATATGTTTCAGATTAGCATTGTATTAACTGTAAGGATTATGGTGTCAGCAACTGTTCATGAATGTACTTTGAAGTGAGTAGAAACAGGAAAACCATAAGAGATTTTGAAAAAATTTTATTATCTTTAGGGAGAAAATGTAGTGTGCAGTCCTGACTGGGCCTGACCCAGAAAGAATAATTTCATTTTTCCAAAAATGTCAATATTCCAGATTTTGTTTTCATTGTACAGAGCAAGGAAAAGAGTACTTAACATTTTGATTAAAAAGCCAGGAGAGTAAGAATGTGTCACCATGCTATCAGCTTGCTCTGTCGGGTAGTGTAAGGAGGACTGCAGTGTTCCCAGACAGCCTGGCCCAGCAGCCAGAAACTGCCTGCCATGCTCCAGCCAAGTTTGTGCTTCAAAGATCCATCACTCCCTCTAACCTGAGCATCTAGGGTGGGGGAGCCCTGAGAGAACTGCCCTGTGCTGATCCTATGTTAGTGTTTTCCTGTGAAATAGTACTGGATGATGTAAATTTTTAGTGATGAGCGGGAATATGAAAAAGAAAGACAAAAGCTAAATCTCTCTGTGTCCTTCCCCCATCCACCAACTTAGAGGATATTTCTGCTGAAAGAACCTGTGGAAAGGTAGTTAACTGTGACCTTAAATGGTCATAATTAGTTTCTGTAACTTAATGAGCTACTGAAGCCAGCAATTCCTGCTGTATTTCTTCAGAAAGTGCTATTCAAAATCATCTGTCTCTGGATCTTGGCACAGCCTCACATGAGGTATGACTGTGCTCATAGCTTGTAAAGACACAGCCAATCTGAATCTCATTAATTTACAGAAAATAACATCAGAAAGTCCAGAGAAGGCCAATCAGTCAAGCATTCACTCAGGTGGGGACAAGCCAGTAGGTCACTTTAGGACTGTTAAACAGACATCATCTCTAGTTCAGAAGTCCTGAGAGGCTCTTATTGCTGTGAGATGGAGAAACACTCTACACAAGCATTTCTCTGAGCTAACAATGGCTTCGTGATCCTTTTGAACCTAATTGACATGGGTCACTGCACTAGGTGGAGTTGCTATCTGACCTTCTATATAGGTTCTTGAGCAGTTTCTCTAGCAGACATATCTCTGAGTGTCCAACTTTGGACACAAATATGAACCTACCATCAGAGCATTTGAGTTTCTGATGAACCTCACAAGAGCTTCAGTGGGCCAATGACAATATTTAAGCCAGCATAGATCAAATGACTAGCATGCATACAAACAGATTAGCCTCCTTTTTCCTTGCTTACTCCTTAATGTCACAGCTTCATCCTTTAATATTCACAGCCTGCCATGCAGACTGATTAGACACACAGCTGAGATGGAGCATTCATGCTAAGGCCCTTACAAGAGGTTAGCCTTGTTCAAGAGCTGGAGACTGCCAGTCAGGGGAAGGTCACCTGTCTTGCTGAAAAAGGTAAGCATTTCATTGAACACAGAGTTTTGACAGTGCCACATGACATGCCATGACTTTATCACACCTAGCTGAAAGTTTATATGCATTAAATCATCCTGCACTTTTCCCACTTAAAGGAAGATCAGTTTGGGTTGAACACCTTTCAGAGTGAAGCCACTCTAAGTAAGATGGATATTTGTGACAGTAGCTCAAGATTCTTCTATCTTGATAAACTAAAATTTGAAGTATCAAGAGTGCAATAATTAAATAAGGGATCACATCTGACCATCCCACCACCTCTGAAAGTTTATGGCATGCTTATTTTATTTTGGTGCACAGCAGCTTTTTTTAATATAAAATATTATATAAAATTGAGCACTATTAGAAACATAATTGTAAAAGAACAAGATGTGTTTTTATAGGACTGTTTTACTTCTTGCAGTCCATTGTCTGTGAGAGCAGCACCTTGATTTCAATACTTTATTCCCAATACTTTCAACAGACTCTTTGAAGCCAGAGAATTTGGGGGTAATGTGGGAGCTGGCTGACTTTTGTCCTTATCTAGGAAAGGGACTACATGTATACACATATAAAAACATACATATATGTATATACATAAACAAGTTGCATTTAATTTTCAGATATAACTGTCAACCTAAAGTATTAATAGATAAGATTATCTGAAGAAGTTATCAGCACTGTGATGATTCTGTGCCAAACATTTTCTTGGCACCACAATGATTTTAGAAACCATTTTGGTTGGAGAAGTGCCTGATTGTACAGACACTTGAGAAAATGGATGCAGGTGAGCCAGGAGTGGAATAGATCTGCTAAGTACAGCAGGTGAAGGAAATTGAGTTGCAGTCCTCCCACAGCAGGTTCTCACACTAACAATAAAGTAGAAAAAATGAGTGCAAGAATGAAAAATGCAACTCTGTTTTTTCTGCTCTCTTAATTCATCCACATTATGCCGACTCTGCTATATCTTATCAATAAACATTCATTCTATGCTTGAAAAATCAAAATCTTATCAGTTTGATTCTACTAGGCCCTGCTGTTGCCTAACCATATCTGAGCACCAAGACAGCTAATAAATGCTTTTTATTCAAAAAAGCAAAGATTTTAAAATCTACCTAGGTCATTTGAGGGGGAATTTTCCTCAGAAAACTGGCCTCATTCCTTCTTTAAAAAAGGAGTCAAGGAGACGCCTAACTGTTATCAGAACTACAAACAACCTGAGCTCACTATCTGCACATGACAACGACACACGAAAACAAATGTCATTTTTCAGGCTCTGAAATGCTGACCAGAAAGATGGGGAAAAAACTTTACATACGTAGCAGGAAGGTTGATGTGAAATCATAGTTCTGAACTGTTTTCAGAAAGGAAATTAAGGTATCTGGTTGTATCCATAAACCTTCCAAGGTGGTCAAGTCCCACTTTTTTATAAACAGTCCAAGCAAAGAGTGAACTTGGAGAAGAAGTTCAGCACGGGAGATAGGCATGCAGGGACACAGACTTCAGCAAGAAACAAAGCACAGAGAAAGAGGGCTTTGTCCTCAGTCTGATCCATAGAAAGCTGTCTTCCCTCAAGAAACTGTGCTCTGCAAGGAACTGTTCCCTGATTTCACTCTGACCCCTTGGTCAGATGTCACAGTGGTCAACATACTGAAAGCATCTCAGTGTGTAAGAAACAAACTGAGGATGCAACAAGAGTATGAGAGAAGACAGTAGTATTGTAGTGCTAGTTAATAATTTGATGGTACTCACTGGTGTTATGAATCATCATATTGATAGTCCAGGATGCTGGACACATTGGCCTGTGCAGGGACACTCAGACATACCTGGCATTCACAGACAATGGGGTGCTTCTGGCCTACGGTGGACGTAATTAGTATAGGTTATCAGTGTCTCAAGTCAGGTATCTGGTTCTCACTTAAAGAATGAAAATGAGCCCCTACCATTTAGTTAAAAAAAAAAAAGTTGTGTAGCATTAATCAGAGAAGTTATTATAAAAGGAGACAAGAAGTAGTAGCTCACAGATTTTGACTTGTTGACTCCAACACAGTGATTCACACCATCAGTATCTGTGAGCCTGGGTTTTCCAAGAGCATCAGATCCAGTAGATCTACTCAGCATAGAATTAACTCAGGTGGAGAGCAGTCACCTGGCTGCAAAGAGCAGAAGTTGTGGTCACTTTCTCTCTCTCTAGATATATAAAAAGCCAATGGTAGCAGTAATGTCTAATTTTGGAAAAAGATAGAAAGGATATAGTAGATCATTCACCCAGGAGGAAAGCAGAGGATGTGGGTATCCCAAATGATAATGAAGCCTGACACTTCATAGACATTTGCCTCATGCTGTAGAGGTGTGCAGAGTTACTACTTGTCTTTTGTTTGATTTTCCTCTGTTCTTCAAAAGAGTCATTTGTGATGTTGCGAGTCCAAGGACTCCAGCTGTTGACCATTGTTGGAAACTGTAGCAATGAGACCTCTTTCAGCCTAGAGAATTGGTATACAGTGTGATGGTGCAGCTTATCAGCATTCCCCATCCTTACATGCTCAGCAAAAACCTTTGAAACCACCAGTCAGTCACAGCTGAGTACTTTGTGGACACTGCTAGCAGCAGCTATCTTGCAAGCTTTGGTGCTTTAATTCATTGAAACAGTGCATTTAAATATTGCTGCTGCTGTAAATCAAATCTGAAAACATTGGTTTTTTTATGAGAGATTCTTATTTCTCTTAGTTGAAAGCGCCTTTTATTTTTTTTCCCTTTAACTGGTGTCAGAGCTCACAGGGGGATTGCTCTGTTCCTCCTTTGGTCTTCAGGAAGGGCACAGAAACAGTGGGTCTTCAGTTCCTCTTTTGAGAGTTACTGGGGGAAAGACAGAGGAAAGGAAAAGAGAAGCAGAGAGCATAGTAATTAGAATTAAATGCTGGCACATATGATTAATGTTATTTGTATAATAGCATTTAACCAACAGCAGCACCCTCATAACAATATGTGGTTTGAGGGAATGTTGTGGCAAATGTAAGGAGCTGCTGTTGGTGGATAAAAATGTGTTTCTGCAAAAAGGCTCTCTACATGATTCATGTTTTAGAGTTGCAAAAATAACAGCAAGTTGGGGGGAAAATAGCTCCTGGGTACAAATACGAGACTGCTGCTGAACCTAGATGGCACCTTTATGAATATTACAAGGACACTGATATCACTGGTGTATTTTCTGTATAATAGCCTTCAAATTGTTAGTAGAACTGAATAAAACTAGCTGCAAGCCTTGTTTCTCTATCTGTATCCTACTGTAGTAACTAGATCTTATAAAAATCACCAAAATAGTGTGTTAAATGTTTAAGCCTGCAGATATTTTGGTGAGAATTATCTTTCTGTAGTAAAAAATGCAGTAAAAAATGCAAGCATAAAGAAAATTGTCCCAATTTTTTTCCAAAGGCTAGAGAAACAGACAGCTTTTATTCTAAGTGCTTTTACTGCTGTTCTTCTGCAGCCTACAGGAAATCAGGTCTGTGAGGGTCACATCCTTAAGTCATTTTTCTGTGGTCATCTAATGATTTGTTCAAGTCACTTTTCCATGCTTATCCTGGGGAACATTAGGAATGTTCTGTTACTCAGGCTGTGGCTCCAGCTCTACAGAGACATGTATGATATGCTAAATTTAAGCCCCTCCAAGTCTTGCTGGTTTCAAAGAGATTATTCATTTGAGCAGAATAGTTTACCAGTGTTGTCGTTTACCCTGACATGCAGCTAAATACCCAGCCATTCACTCACTCACCTCCAGTGGGATGGGGAAAAGAATCAGAGAAAAGGTAAAATTCATGCATTGAGATAAAGACACTTTAATAGGACAGAAAATGAAGGGAAAACAATAATAGCAAAAGAATACACAAAACGAGTGATGCATAATGCTATTCTTCACCAGCCACTGACCAATGCCCAACCAGTCCCTGAACAGAGGGCCATCACTCCCCAGCTGACTCCCCTAGTTTTGTTGTTCAGCATGACACCATGTGGTAGGGAATATTCCTTTGATCAGTCAGGATCAGCTGTTCCCTATGTCCCCTCCCAGGTTGTCATGCAACCCCCAACTCCTCACTGGCAGGGCAGCAGGGGAAGCTGAAAAGTTCTTGTCTTAGTGCAAGTCCTGATCAGCAACAACCCAAACATTGGTGTGTTATCAGCTTTTCTCTCATCCTAAATATAAGACACAGCACTGTTCCAGAAAGAAAATTAACTCCATGCTTGCAAAAACCAGGACAGCCAGCTATAAAAATAAGCATGGCTGAGATATATATTCAGGATTCTTAAATATAGTTGTTGTGAGCTACTATTATCTACATATTTGTTAAACACCTACAATTTGCCATCACTTGGCACATTAAAAGAATGTGAGGTTTAAATCTATGTGCCATTAGGTCAAAGACAACATTATCATTGGCTCCAGTGAGGTAATTATTTCAACCTTGCAACATGAAAGATGGATCTTAAAATAAAATGCCCCAGAAATTGTAACTGTACTTGATCAAATAATAAAAAAGGAAGAGATATTGAAATTGTTTGCCAAATGGCATAAATTGTTACTCACAATTACTGACATGAGTTTTCTTCTTGGAGGCTGCAATCTTTATTTAAACAATTTTACAACCTTGTGATGTTCTGATATAACAGAAACCCACATCAGGCAGGGTTCATTGGTGTACCTCTGAACACAGGTGTGTACTCATATGTGAAAACACCACAAGTATAGGCAGACAAGACACTAGAGATGGTGTCTGGAGCAGGGATAGGAGTGTTAAAATAAAATATTACCTTCACAGAAGCAAGCAACATGGTTTCATCTCTTCTGTTGTGTACAGTTTGACCATTCTGCAGTAAGAGTGAATTTCCAGCTGATATTACTGACTGCAGCAGACTCATTTTGGGGCATATGTTCCCTTCACCATCTTTCAGGAAAAAACAGCAAATTCCAGAGGTTAGAAACAATAAAGTCATTGAAAGCAACACAGGTTTATAACAACCTAAACTTCTTTGTCTGCTGGTTCCACCCTCTCTTCCAACCCTCACATACATGGATCATCCCTACACTGGTCATTTATTCATTAAGAATTCACTGCAATGGTCATAAGTATGAATCTTCAGTTTTCAACCATATAGGGTGACAGCATTTTAGGCAAGTCTTGGCTTTACCTGATCTTTTTATTAGATGTTCCAATGACAATGATTTTAGAGAAGAAGGTTATTTAAATTTAGATGTTTTAGGAGCAGGATTTGAAGTAGTATTATTTTTAAAGAATAATCTTCTTTTAGTGTAAACTAAAATGGCTAATTTTTTTTCTGTGTGCATTTCATCATTTTGGGCTGTTCTACCTTCCACATTCCTAACAATGAGCTTATACGATGATATGAACATCTTTTATTAAATTAAAATTTATTTCATAAGAGGCATAGGCCCCTGAAAAGAGGGTTTTTTTGTCTTGATAAATTGGATGTTGTGACTGAAAGCTCAACTAAATGCTGGAGAACTGATTTTATTTAGAGGATTGTTAGCTTTCTGACAGTAAGTAATTTGATCTGTGGATTTTTTGGAATATTTTAATTACATATGATAATTTATATTTTCTTTATTTATTGTGGTGTCTAGTAGTCTAATGTTGATGGAACACTAGTGGTATACTGAAATTTTGATAAAGTTAACTCTAAACCCCTAATTTGGAATGCAGATGCATCATATGATATAGTTATGGTTAACAACTGTGTTAAAAGATCTGGTTTAAGTGGATCATGGAGGCAGTTAAATGCCACCCTGACACCTGATCCCATCAGATCTTGGAAGCTAAGCAGGGCCAGCCCTGGTTAGTACTTGGATGGGAAACCTCCTGGGAATACCAGGGTGTTGTAAGTTCTAGTCCTGAGGACTTCACTGTCACCGTCAAAGCTCGCTTGGCCGTGGCAGATGAACCTCAGGAGTTAAAGGGTGGGGCCAGTTCTGTGCATGCTGTGCCTCACCTAAAAAATCCACTGCACAGGCTTGAAGGGCACACCCATGTGGGTAGAGCCCTTCCCAAATCTTCCTTCACGAGGCCTAGCCATGATGATGATGAAGTGTATCATGGAAGGAGTTTCATGATGGAGAGTGGGTTGCTCTCAGTGAAGATTTATTGTGTCCCCCAGTCTTTATTGATATTGAGGATTGAACCAGCAAAGGTTCAGGACCTTGTACTTGACCTTGTGATCATCAAGTTTGCACGAATCCACTCCTGAAGCCTATAAAGGACCCATAGATGGCATCCCTTTCCTCCAGCATATCAACTGCACCACTCAGCTTGGTCTCATCTGCAAATTTGCTGAGGGTGCAGTCAATCCCCCTGCCTACACAGCTGATGAAGGTATCAAGTAGTAATTGTCCCATCCTGTACTACTGAGAAACAACCTCTCATTACTGCTTTTCACTTGAACATTGAACCATTGAATGGCACTCTGTGGACATGGTCAGTCAGTTACTCATCCATCTAAAAATCCATCCTTCAAGCCCATATTTCTCCAGTTCAGAGGTAAGAATGTTGGGGGGAATGTATCAAAGGCCTTACAGAAGTCTATGTAGATAACATCACTTGTCCATTGACACAGTCACTCCACCAAAGAAGGCCACCAGATTAGTTAGGACTTCTATAGGGTGGGCCTATGAGTTTTCGTGTTTCTTTAGTGGGGATATCACAATTATATGTGTTAGACTGTCATATTCTACTTTATGAAGCTTGAGAAGGAAGTAAAAAGTTCATATGGTGGGAGTGTGAGAAAAGATTGCAGGCAAGTCATACAAAAGGACTTTGCTGATCTTAGTAGGAAGAATAAAAAGAAAAGCTAAATGTTTATTCTGTTTTGATTTACTGTCTCTCTGTGTTTTAAAGATTGCCAAAAAGAAAAATATAGAGTGGTATAGAATTAGATAATTACATAAGTCCATGTGTGAACTCAATTCTGTCACTGCATAATTCCTGTATATTTGTTATTTTTGCAACTGTGAGCTTGTAATGCAACTTTCTGTACTTGATTCTGGATGGTATGTTAGGAATTTAGTTTCTGTGCTCTACAGAGCATGAATTAACCAAGTGCAGCTGATTTAAAACTTGAAATTCAAAACCTGATCATACCTGGAATAATTATGACAGGAGGGATAAAGACACACCTTTGACACTAGGACAACAGCCTTTTAGTTATCCAGTTCCTGCTAGAAAGCCAAGCAATATACTGACTTTTCGGTTGAAATGATCATATGAATAGCTTCATATAAACACACAGAGTATATGTCACTGGAAGAAACTGCTTCCTTGTTTTAACTGGTGATGGTTGCTGTTGTAAAAGTAAGCTGTGGCAGATACCTGTAAGGGAAAAGCAAACAGGTAAAGTCACAAAATTTTATACAACTTAAGCTTTTCCATCAGCATATGAGACTGATTGTAGGCATCACAATCTATCCTATGCTATATGAGGAAGTGACCTTTCAATTAATTAAAAAAGGCTAACCTTCAAAAACAACAAATATCTTTCAAATTATAAATTATGAGATTAGATTGCATAACACATCAGCACAGGGAATTGTTAAAGTCAAACTTAGGTAAAATTTCTTTTCTGATTCCAGTAACATGGCTGCTCAACAGTCAAAATTAATTACAATGTCCTTTCTTTTTCAGTCAAAAATCGAAAGGTTCAGGACTTGAACTTTTAGGGTTGGGGTCTAATACATAGCATATTTTATACTTGCCTCTCTATATGATAATTGTTACTGATTACAAGATAAAAGGGTGGTGGCATCTCATCTCTCCCAGTAATTGTCCTGTAGGGTAATTCTGTGGTGTTAAGTGCTTCTTGAGATAGATAAGGACAGTAGAATACAAATGTGCTCAGGATCTGCCCCGAACTTTGATTACAGTTTCTGGTAAGAAACCAGACTTTCTGGCTTCATTTAGATGCTTTTGAGTACTGTGCTGAGAGCAGTTGCATTTATCTACTTTATTCATTTAGAACTTACTTATTGCTTCTTATGGTACTTGATTTACTTGAAGAATTTAGTCTTATAAATATTAAGAGCTTGTACATATATACTAATGTAAAAATACTAATTTTATTTTAAAAAATATAATAATAATGCAATACATAGACCTGAAAAAGAATGAAGAATGTATTGGGATTTTCTGCAATAGAGTTAGTGATTTTCATAGTAACTGCTATGGGGCTATGGTTTGGATTTGTACGGAAAACTGTGTTGATAACACAGGCATGATTTAGTTACTGCTGAGTAGTGCTTGCACATAATCAAGGCCTTTTTTGCTCTTTAGACTTCCTGAACAGGTAGAAGCTGAAGGTGCACAAGAGAGTGGCTGGAGAGACAGCTGGGGCAGCTGGCCCAAAGTGACCAAAGCAATACCCCACACCAAGAGATGCTGCACTCAGCAGTAAAAGTCCAGGGAGGGAGCAAGAAGCAGGGGACATTCAGAGAATTGGCATTTGTCTTCACATGTCACCATTATGGATGATGAGACCTGCTTTCCTGGAGATGACTACCTCCCTGTGGATTAGAAGTACTGAATTAATTCCTTACCTGTTTCACTTGTGTTCTTGGCTTTTGCTTTACCTGCTGAACTGTCTAGCTCAACTCACCATTTTTCATGTGAAAGTGACTGAGCAGCTTGGTGATGTTTAGCTACCAGCTGGGGTTAAGCCTCACTACACTAGAACATTAATTCTCCCTCTTCTTCTCTTTATCAGCACTGGCTCTAAATTGTGCAGCTGTTGTAGTAGAAAATGTGTGAAATTTCATCTTTGAACCTTGTTCCATGAATTACTTTAAAAAAAAAGGACTAAACCTTTAAATTTGCATAATGAAATGATTGAGGATTATTAAAGATGCTTAAGCACAGACCAGTTGCACAGACCTGGAATGTGTGTGTGTGTATTCTGTGATCTGTCTTCAGGCACAAGTAGCCATGGTTCATACAGCCCTGAGGTGAGAGACACCGTAGGTATTTCTCAAGGAAAGGTGTAAAAATTGTTAGGAAATGAAGAAATACTTCAGCACTGACTCACACAAAAGTATTCAGACCATGTCAAGAAATCAGAATACCTTGAAGATGTTTGGAGTATTTTAAAATTTATTCTTGTGTTTTACTGACAGAATTTTAAAGAACAAAGAAATTAATGCTTTCCTGAAGAGAAATATTACCATTGCAGTTTTGGAGAATTCCAGTAAAACATTCTTTATCATCCCCACCCAAAATGCAATTCCTTACCCAAGCAGATTTACTCTTTCTTGCAGCTACACATAGTCATTTCCAATATGATTTCTCTCTGGTTTGGCCTCTGTAATATTAATTACAACCATAATTACATTGTGCCTTCTGACCCCAGTTTAACATAACACATTTCAGTTCACATGCTAAGTAAAATATTTAATCACAAGTGTGCTGAGGGAGGAGCAGGTGTTCTCAATATCTCACCTCCTAATGCTTGCCCTATGGCTGGTTTCCTTTTACACACCCATTTATTACAAAGCTGATGGAACTCACTGCTCCCACCTCTCCGAGCTTCTTAAGTAGCACCTCTGGCATCAGCATTATTAAAAAATGAAATCAAATGTGAAAAAATAGGGCAAGCAGATGGTCATAAGGACTTGGTGCTATTTAGATTACGCAACTCCTTATATATGTCCTTGCACTTAACGATGAACGTTTGGTACCTGTAAGTATGTAATCACCTGATCTCATGTCATTATTCGTTTTAACAACGCTTAAATCATGGTTCCTGGGCCTGCAAGAGCTAATCAAGGGATTTTACGTAATAATGTGAGAAATGTACTTGAAGAACTTGTGTCATTCTGTGTGGGAAGACAAAGCATGGGTCACTTTCTTTTTAGCAAAGAAGAGCTATTCAGTCAAAAGGTAAAGCTGGATTCTTGTTCTGCATCTCTGAGGTTCAAAATAATGAAAATGAAGCCCTCTAAAATTTATTAAAGTCCAATGGAGGCAGAAACTTGTTAAGCACAACTGACATTTTGATGAGAATTCTTAGAAATTGCTACTACTTGTATGTTTGCAATGTACTTTTAGAACTTTCCCAATGCTGACTTATGTTTTAAGGTCAGAAATGAGTGCTATCCCTTATACTTCTGACCTACAACACAACACAAAACAGAAAATATTGCTTGGTAATACCTGAATAAAGCCCATAACTCGTGGTCAAGATTGAGAACCTGTCTTTTGAAGAACAATCCAGTCTTTATTTGAAGACATTAAGAGATGAGTAATGCGTGAAATGCCTATAAAATTAACTGCTGTAAGAAGGTATTTTTATAAAAAATTCTTGTTAATTCAAACTACTAAATTGTATGTTGTCTGTTGGGATGAAGAGCCTTTTTCACTCAAAAACAATCTCTCAAAGGCAGTACTTGTACACTACAAGAAAGTCACCTCTTAACCCGCTGTTGGATACACGAAAGAAATCAAACAGCTTTATCCTCCAGTTGAAAACATGTTTTGCCTGAATGTGGCTGGTTCTTACAACTCTTGTCAGCCTTTTCTAATAACCTTTAGCACAGACACCAGAACTGACAGTAATGCTCTCATTAGTGCCAAGGAGAGCCTCACTACTACTGCTTTATAATTTTCCTTGTTTCTACTTCAAAAGTTCCCATGGGGTCTTTCCACACTTAATAATGCAGGGAATGGGTGCTCAATTGGTTGGCTACTGTGACCCTGTATCATCTTCTACATCACTGATTGCTAAAATAGAATCTTGCCCTATAAATGTGACCAATTTCCTTGTAGTTCAACATATTAATATGTGAGTTGCTAAGTACTATTTATAATGAATCTCAAAGTGCTGTGTAGAACTGGCCTTCTCTTAGCATTATTTACTGTTCCACAGATTTTTCTTCAGCTGCTAATTGTCTATTTTGTTCAATTAAGCATCAATGTCCCATTAGTTACCCCTCAGACTATTCCATGACCCATCTGTTCACACCAAAAGGAAGTTGCATTCATCTTAGTCGTTTTTCTTTCTTAGATTCATCTATTATTTCTATTAATATTCGTTTGTGAAATCTGAAGTCTTTCTTCTTTCACCCCAGGAAGCCAGTCTTCATTGCTAAGACTGGCAAAGGCAGTGATTATAATGGGTGCAAATCTGTTTTGTTTATTTTTATCTTGCTTTTTTCCCTTCTGCAGCTGTTTTAACTGATTTGGGAATGACCTGCAGGCAGTCAGCAAGCACCCCCTACCCCTATTCATCATAACTTGTCCCTTCTTTTATTCTGTCTCATCAAGTCCACTAAAGCATTTTTCAAAGGATCAGTCTTTTTATTTCCAGTATTTTCCACATGGCAGTGCAGTAATAAGGCTGGCACAGGACCCACTGCTGGGAATGAAACTTGTCCTAAACCCACTAAGCTGTTTTCACAGCCCAAAGCTTAGCCAAAAATTTATTGTGAATTCTCTCTGCTATTCCATTATCTGCATAGTTTACTGTATCAGGAAAAGTCTTTTCCCTCACCAGGGAAAATGGCATAAACTAGGAGAGATGCTGCTTTGTACAGCACAACAGGAGTACTTGGAGAGGTTCCATTTCTGTCTGTAGTGTAACATTTTTTGTTTTAGCCAAGCAATGTATCCTTTTACTAGACCTTAGCCACAAAGGAATCTTTAAACATCACACATGGGCTACTGAGAAACATTTGACCATGTGTCAATATTCACATTGCAGCATCTTGCTCATATGCTGATGCTTACAGACTTGGCTGAGCTGATGAGCTGATACTGCGCCCAAGCTCAATGCATCCTTGCCTCTCCTCCTCAGCTGTGGTCACAGAATGCCTCACCCTTCGCAAAAAAGATAAATAAACAATAAAAAAAAACACCAAACCAAACCCCCTCAAAAACAACAAAACCAAAGCCAACACGCCAAAACCAAACAACAATCAAAAAACCCAAACCAAGCCACACACCCCCCTCCCCCCACCCCCCCAACCAAAACAGCTAAGGGGTCTTTTTCTCTTCTACCAGAAACTGAAAAATTCACCTGAGAGAATTGCATCCCTGGTTTTGAGCAAAGAATTTGAATCCAAATTACAATAGATATTTGTAGGAGTCACCTTTTGTAAGGTTACTTTGTGGGTTTTTTAATGTCTCTTTAAGAAGGGGCTGATGCTCACATACTCATTTCCAGAAAGTTTCACTCTTGATTGTAGCAGGACATCTCCCTGTCCTTCCAAACAGTAAGACATTTGCAGTGCAGAAGAGTCCAGAAGTGTGCAACAGAAAAGACTAATGCTCAGACAGGGAAGACTGAACGGAAAGAAGTAATGTGGTCTCTGCTGCGGGGGATGCTGATACATGTTATCTGAGGGGTTTTATGGGTAAACTGCAGAAACAAGCATGCAAAGCAGTAATTTTGGAAACGCTGTAGCAGCAGTAGGTGTCTTCCTTCAAAATAAGGTTTTGAAGTAGAGGAGGTACAAATGCCTGCCTAAAGCCTTTACTTGGGGTATTCAAGTATTGGGTATTTTACCCCTCTGTGCTGAATATTTCTCTTCATCAGCATTAAAGTGACCCTTATTTTGTGTGCAGGATTTCTATTACTGTTTTTTTTGTTGGTTTACCTTTTAACTAATTCTGAGCTCTGGATGTTGTTCTGGGTTTTCGGGATGGTTATAAGGTAAGCACTTGCAGAATCAACATGGTGAGATATCAACAAATCCTGTGCTGACTCCAACCTCAACTAAAGCAGAAGAGCAGGTCAAGAAGGGATAGTGGATCTGCCTCACACTGGGGAAAATGATGATTATGAAGGGAAAGTCCCTCCAGCTGGGATGCGTTAGGGAAGAATGATGTAAGGATGAGACTGAAACAGATTTTTTTCCCAAAGAAGGAGTTGAGACATAGAAGGAAAAAAAAAAGCTTCTTATTGTGAGAAATCTTTAAATGTTGCAAAGCCATAGTAAGGCCCTAGGTAAGAGGATCTCTCATGATCACAGAATGACTTCTGACAAAAAGACCTTTTTCCTCAGTCTGAGGTGGTCCAGAGGTCAAAGTCTCTCCTGTCTCTGTAGTCCTTAAATGGTTCTTACTGCTTGCTCTCTCTTCACTCTTTTTGTTTATCCCTAATGAAGCCATCTGGCCCAACTTTGACAAGGCTGCTCAGTACCTCACTGGGTAGGGCCTCATACTCCCTTATTCATGTCAGTCTTTTTTTTTTTGTCAGACACCATTTATAGATTTTTACTCTTGTAAAACTACAGGAGCTTGGAAAAAATAACTGGGTTTAAAAAATGGTTTTGCTATTGTAATAAAAATAGCAGACCACAACAATAAAACCACTCATCTACATTAATTAAATTATATCAAAACAGTAATGTTCTGATTCAAATATGGGGAAAGGGGAATTTAAACTTAGGGCTGAAAGTGTCTGCGTCCAGACAAGCTGACTGAGACTGAGTTAATTCTTTGTATGGGAGAACCAGAAGCTCTTTTAAAATGTCTCCAACTTTGAACTAGAAGCAGATCTGACTTTCCTGGATCTTACATTCTTAAAATGGTCCTTGGTGTTTTGACCTTAAGCCAACTGTGGGTTTAGTGGACCTTGGAGTGCAGCAAGTTTCTCCAGCACAAGTTTCCTACTATATCTCTTCCCCTTCTCATAACTCCCTTCACTCTTGTCACTACTGACTGCATTTGTAGGGGTAAATAAAACTTCCTGGGGCTGCCCTGTTGGGCCTAAGGAAAAATGGTATGGAAAGGCTCATGTCCATACAGTTTGACTATCTTAACTCTTCCCCAAACTGCACCCTTGACCTGGATACCCCTTGATAGCATTACTTGGCTGAGACCAAATCTGCATGAAACATTTCACAGTATGAATGGTTCCATTCATTCTGTGCTCAAGCCCATGTGCTGACTTGATTTAGTTTATTTATTAGTTTAGCTGTAACCATTCTGACCATATCCAATTCTCTATTGGCTTTTTTGACTTCAAGTAAATTTGGTTTTATATTTTCAGCCTTGGATGTGAAGTTGTGTGAAGTAGAATCCTACAATCTATATTAAAAAATAAAATAACCAACACACAGTAGACACAAACAATAAAGCAAACCAACCAACCAACCAAAACTGTAGCCCAAACCCCTGACTCATGTAATTTAAATTGTGGGGTTTTGTTTGGGGTTTCTTTGTCTGTTTCTTTGCAGTGCTGGACTAATGGTTGCACTTGATGGTTTTACAGGTTTTTTCCAACCTTAATGATTCTATTATTCTATGATTCTGTGAATCTTTAAAATTTAGATTGTGTAAATCAGTTGAAAAGAGGTATCCAACTATTCTAAAAAATTAATTAATAAAATAATAAATTACAAGTGCTACATAAGGAATACACCTAGTTCTGAAAACGGGGGAAAAAATTACTATCTACTATATGAAGCATGTTAACAAAAAATCCTAAAGATTCATGTTTCCCTGGTTAGCCTTTGACCACTCCAAACTGAGTCATTCTTGGTTAAAAAAGATGGAAATTGTCACACAGGAATACAGCAATGACCCAAACTTCTTTCTGTCTCACCAAAAGTTATTTTTAGGGGGGAGATTCTTATCAGATGCTGAAGTTGCCCTTTCCTCCTCACCTCTAGAATTGGCTTCAACAGTGATATGACATCTAATAAATGAGGAGTTGGACAAGCCCAGGTGGACAGAGGTCAGCTTATGTCATGAGTCGAAGCTTAATATAACTAAAATTGCTATGACTTTGTTTTTAAAAAATATCTAGATATTTTTCTCCCTAGCCTACAAACAAAATCTTGCAGCACAGAGTCCCCTATGTAATTATGTTTTCTATTTAAACAAATATTGCTGAGGGATTCTTTTTCCTTTTTAGTTTTATTATATTCTTGTTATTAAGACTCCAGCCCTGATACTTCCAAAAAGGAGAAAAAATGTGATAACTACCTTGCTGGGTACAGATGATGTGTTTTGAAACCCTAAAAGGCTCAAGAAAGTTGATCCATATTGTGGGGCCAATATTTCAATGGTGGGTTAGAGTACAAAACCCATGGAACTACTGTTTCCTCCTGCTGTGCAAAGCATGGTAGCTGTGAGCCTGTGTGAGAAGTCTCACAGTTTGTTTAGTATTTATTTTGGGGGTGTCTTTTCCCTGAAAGATATCTTGCCCTTAATTTTAAAGACTTTTTCATAGTCAGTGTGTCTGCTCTAGAGAAAGGTGATGATTGATTTTCTTTCACCTAGAGCTTTTTTTCAGTTCAGCATTAGACAAGCATCCATCAAAACTAACCTGCATGTTGCCAACACAACAGCCCAGGATCAGTACAAGTGCTGAGCAGCTGGAGGCATCTGGTCCCTTGTCTGTGGTTTCTAACCCCAAGTGGAGGTGATGAAGAGAGAGTGGGAGAATTTCCTATCCTGAAGCACACCATACCCTCAGACATTTTGGATCAGAGCAAATGTACTCCTCAAACCTGTGTCCCACTTTGTCCAGGCACTGCTTTATTTAATATTAGGCTACTTGGCTTTGCAAACCTGCTTTGGGAATTCTTTGTGTCCATCTTCACAGAGAAGGTGTGGGAGCACATCTGCTACACTAAATGTTGGATAATGCTTCTTAGTTTATGAAGCACAGATCTGAAGTGACATGATTGTGACAAATTTCTGTTGTGCTGTGCTCTCGAAATACCAATGCAAAATTCACAGCTGATGAAATAAACAAGTAATAGTCATTAAATAGATGCTGCTTTGAAGAATAATAATGCTGCAGAACACTAGTAAGAGCTTTGACTGTCATATGAAAATGCAGAGTTTAACGATACAGTTATTAAAAGCCAGGTTATATTTTCCATCCGTTTTTATTTGTGAGGTCTCCTTGAAATGACTTATAAAACTTGGGAACCCAGGCAGCTTTTCTTTAGGGAATATAAAACTATAGCAGCTGATAGTGGTAAAATAGGTTATATGGAGCCTTAGAAATGACTGCTTGATTTGTCCAGTATTTATTGCCTGAGTAATCTACAGAAACAGTAAAACAGAAAAGCACAACTTTCCATCTGTGCTGCATTATGCCATACATAAGAACTATTTTTCATTTCAAATGGTGTTAGCCCTGTAGGCTTTCTTGCTTTGATATCCTATGCTACCACACATGATATGATAGAGTATAAACAGACTGACTATAAATCTGAATCTTTACAGTTTTGAAAGCTGAAATATTCCAGCACTCACTTACCACCAAACGGGCCTCCTAAAGTGTAGCCTGGGTCAGGTGTTTGGATTTTTTTTAAGTGGAGGCAAAGGTTGTTACACAGAAACTAGAAGCCAGCCAGGAAAATAGAAAAAAATAATTATCAAAACCAAGAAAACAAAATAAGAGTCCCCATCTAGTATACAAGGTGTACAGCCCAAAAGCTCATCAGAACATAAGGGAAAGATTTGCTGTTTTTAACAGATGGCTTTCAAGACTTAATTGCCCTTTATTCTCCAAATCTCTGCTCTCAAGTTTGTACACCTTATGTCACCAAAGTTTGAGCCTGTGTGACACTGGAGGAACACTCTCCCTTTACCCATTTGAAACCAGAGAGAGAGAGCAGGCTAAAACAGATGAGCTGATAGCCTTAAAAGGGGTCAAAGCTGTTGTTTAGCTGGAGGGATCAGTTTTAGTTTGGGTTTTTTTTTTCATTCTATGCTATTATATTTTTAAGATTATAAGTTAGAACTCGTATCATTAACTTTTTGGCACACAGTGAATTTTTTAAATTAACCAGCTCAAATTATTTCAATATTTTGTTCAGTTTTTCTGACTTGAACCTTACATAAGTTGATAGAGAGATAAAATTGGAAGACTTTCTGGCAATGAGCAGCACTTTGGAGGCCCACTAAATCCTTCAGACTGGAGTGAACAGGGTGGAAGGATGACTGTCAGATATTCTGAATAAAAATTTTCTGTTTATATAGATAGAAATCCACTGCTGGTGACAATAAAATCTGTGTATGAAGCTTAAATTAAGGAACTACAAGAACAAAAAACCCACCTTAGTTTGACACTTTTTCAGCAGAAACAAACACAACCTCAATAAATCTCACTGGCAAAAGGAGGGCAGGAGATGATGAAATCCAGATGGTTTTTCTTCAATATCCTGTAATTTTCTTGCAATACTTTAAATGCTCTTACTGGAGGAAACTGAGGAAGGGCAGGTGAGGAGGCTCCCAGGTTCAGGGGGTCCAGGGCGGTGGGCACAAGGTAGTCTCCCAGTCTTGGCTGTGGCAGGGGATCATGAGCCTATGGCTGAGAGATCACACTGCATGATTCCCAACCACCTCCACAACATCCCCCAGTGCTGGTGGGAGTCAGATCAGCTGATCCACCACCATCAAGCTATGTGTATGTGTGCAACAATCCAAATACACACACACAGATAGACACAACCTCACCAATACAAACCTTCATGTTATTACTTAACCAAGAATCCATGTGCTCAGGGGGGGAAATCCTAAGAAGACCCACCAGAAATGCATGGAAAAGCTACTGCATATTCTTACAGATATGCAAGTTCTGGAAATGTTGAAGTTTCAGGGAAGACGAAAAAGAAGCTGTTATTGTGTCTCCTGTTCATTCCTCAAAAAATAACTTAAAAAAGTGTGTTCCTTAGTCGTTTGTTCACCAAAACTACATTTATTTCTATCCTTAAGAACTACATTATGTATAAATTTCATTATACTCTTACAAATGGAGTTGTTCTGAACTCTAGAGTATTTATATATATACGTAAAAAAAAGAAGAAAGGAAGATTGAGAGGTTTCAAATTTTGTAATAATTCAGTTCTTAAATAAAGACATTTCTGGGGGAAAAAGCAGAGAAAAATTACATGCCTATATATAATCATTATAAAGTAGCCCAAGGGGATTACAGATGGATGTAGTGTATACATTATAGGTTTACTGGAACTACAGTTGCTAATATTGTAAATTAAATTTAACTTGAAGATTTTTAAATGAAACTATTTGAAATTTTATATAGATAAAATGTTTTGAATGACTGAAGTGCAACAGCTATGTCATTTTAGATTTCTCTCTAAAAATCTTTCAGTGTTGTAGAGACCTAGAAGATGAAGGGACTAATGTGTACATCTCAAACCCAATAACTGGATTGCTGTGGAGCCAGACAAGGATTGTTGTGAGAAAGAACAGGATGTGGCCGAAGAAGGGAGCCATACAGAGGTAGGGCGGCATTTTTCTGGGACAAATGTCCTGTCCAGTGACAGGACAGGAATGAGGTCAAAAAGCAGTCATAGGCTGTCAAGCAGAGGCAAACCTGTAGAGGGGAATCAAGACCACCAAAGACCCCTGAAGCTCCCCAACCCATTTCCAGAAAGTCTAGAAGAATGGATTCTGCATCATAACTGATTTGCCTAGAAAACAAGAAACTTATCTCTAGTGCATGGAAAACTTATCTGTGTAAAGGTAACCCCAAAAAGTTTATGTGCCCCAGGTCTCTTGACACTCCACATCAGATGGAGCAATGATGGAGCCAGGACTAGTGATTTTCTGTCAACCCCTCTTTAATTCATCTCTCTCTTCCTTTTCACCCTACCCCATAATTTGAAATTCACTGCTGCGTGCTTAATGCTAGGAGATAAGGGAGTAACTTTTATGAATTTCCATTCCAAGTGTATAATTTACTAATACAACTTCTGTAAGCTTTTACAGACTCTAACTTTTGTCATTCCTTTAAACCATGAACATCTATGAATCTTGGGTGCTCACTTCCACTTAAGGGTGGGATGCCGCATATTCTCATTTTATAAAAGAAGGACAATTTTTTTGTCATTTTTGCTAAATTCCCTTATTTGCTGTCAGGCCTTGAGTCAGCAGGAAAGTAGTCTATTCCCTCCTTCCCCAAGTTTCCACCAGCCACTGTTTCTGAATACTTCAAGCATTATTCTTGAAACTGGCTGTATCACAAAAGACTTTATCTCAACTATTCAAACCAACTAACCATTCTCTTAAATACTGGCCCAATCTCAATTCTGCAATCGCTTACTAAAAAGCTATAGCACAGCATCAACTAGATGCAGGTGCCCTCACAACCCAATAACCTCCTTCTTTTCCTTGACAGTGCCTCATGGTTTCCATTGATGCAGAGAGTACAACAGAGCTTCCTGCATACCTCTGCATGGAGACAGGCAAAGTCTGTAACTTCCTTGTAAAGAGAAAAAAATAGCTTTCTGAGTCACATAGGGTATGTCAAGGGTTTTTACAAACAGTGGTGTCACAGGCAGACACCTGACTTTACTCAATTGCTTGCAGATAATTTGGTGAGGGGAGGAGAGGAATTTCCAGACTTGAATTAGGTTTTTGTTTTGTTTGTCTCATCTGCTGAAGCTGTGTATGGTTAGTTGGCTTTATTTCAGCGCATGTGTCTACAGTGACTGCTTGGGTGCTCCAGAACTGGCCAGGATTCCTCTTCCATCATTGAGACTGGGGACACAGTTGAAGCCCATCTGCAGCAACAGGTGTCACCAGCCTAGCATAAGGGACCATACTGGCTGGGGTCCTGCCAAGCTGGTGAGATAAACAAGTCTTGGTGAACATCCCTGTGGTGCATATGAAGGGCACAGGCCTCACTGCTTGACAATCCTTCTAACATCACTCTAGGAAGGGGCCTACACCCAGCACTGCTCAGGTTTAGTAGCAGCGATCAAGGAAATGAGGAGGAAAATGACTGAAAATTTAATGATCATGAGAATCTTGCTCCTTCCTATGTCCATTCACCTACTGACACCAAAATTTACAGCTTGGATGGATGTAATTCAGATAGTCATTGCCACTGTTTCAGGAAACACACTAAAGCATCCCAGAGTGAAGCAATATCAAAATCATATGTTATGGTTAATCTTTTCCTCAGAAAAATTTCTTCATTATTTGAAACTGCTGTCACTGTTACATGACAAAACTCTGGAATGATCCTCTAACTGTACTTTTCAGCTTTCAGTTCCACATCCTTGTCAGAAACAGAATTTTTCCACTCAAATCTTTCTTGCCCTGCAGTTTCCTTAGTTAGGATCACTATGGCACCACAAGCCCAGCAGTCTATGAGGACAGGCGTCAGTTGCTCAGCCTTTTGCTGATCATCTCACAATAACTTGCCTTATGAACTGTCCAACCTTCACAGATCTTTTTAAAATCAATATTCTCTTGAAACAGAGAAAACATTTGTGACATATGAATAAGACTAGATGGGAGTCAGTAATAACTTTTCTCTAGAACTGAAATGTAAGATTTCACATCAGATCTAAACCAGTAATACTTTAACTATCCAATATGTATTTGACTCAAGGTATTACTGAAAATAATATGATAAATATAAAATATAATGTGATGTCACCGAAACAGATGCACTTCTAATTTTGATTCTAAACTGATAACTCAAAATGCAAGATATTCAGATAACTCAATAAGCAATTAGAAATCAATCAGTAGTCAATACAGCACCATTAGCACAAAAAGGGGTGATATAATAATAGTTTACATATTTTGCATTTATGAAGTATACATATGCTGTACCCATTAAATTCGACTTAAGTTACTTAACATTCAATTGTGCATTTTGTGGAGTGAGTCAATTGAGTGACTCACTAGCCCACTGCAGTACCATATGGAAAACTTTTCCTCTCCGGAGCAGATGGAGACTAAGAATGTCACAGACAAAATGTGTTTTGTCTCTGGAGAAAGGATGTTGGCTGCTTTGTTCTTAGACTTTTCTACATGCTGAGCCTTCTGCTCACATTGGGAGTTCTATATTTTGAGGTCTCATGGATATTTCAGTGTGTCTCTGAAATGCTGACCTGCAGAAGACAGACAAAAACAGGATATTCAGAAGCCTGCAAGTAAAATATGACTATTGCTGTGCAATCCAAGATTTAAGCAGTGCAAGAAAGCAGAACAAGTCATCACCTTTGCCATCCTTTAACGCATAATCCTCTCTGAGGGAGGCAAGTGCCTTCCATTTCCCTGTGGAAGATTGAGATGAAAGATGATTGAGATGACGCTACAGCTTTGCAGGTGACTGAAGCCACAAACCCCCTATTTTCTATTTCCTCTGGCTCCATCTACCTAGAACTAATATTTTTTATTTCCTCCTTTCACTCTCCCCTTCCCATCCCCCTTCCTGAATCCCTTTTATACTCAGTTTTGCTGCTGTACTTTTCCTCATTTTTCTGTCCACATCCTTCTCTGAGTGAATTCATCTGAAAATAGCAAAAGGAAAATACCAAAAGACATTACAATTTTACTTCCTTTCTTAAAGAAATATAGTTGGGACCACATATATCCACCCTAATTTTGTAAGTCAACAGGGATATCAGGTATACGAGTCTGGTTCTGCCAGTTGTTAGTGGGCAAAAAGGCCGGTCCGCATATGCAAAATTTAAACTGTTTTCTGGCAGTATCTATCTACTGCATGCTGACCACGTTGGAACTTCAAGAAATACCTAATTTAAATGCATCCAGACTGGGTGACTATGAGTTTATGTGCAAGAAATCTGAGCCTACACATGACTAAGTAGAATATAATTTTTTACAGTTATTTTTTTACTATGACTCCTAGGTTCAAGAGCATGCATTTTCTATTTTTGCAGTGCCTATCACAGTGAGACCCGGTCTAACTAGTCTCATGATTATAACCATTCTATGACCCTTGTCAGATTCAACCCCAGATGAGTTTTTGCTTTTCTAACCCTGACACTGCACACTTAGACAGTGCCCCTGTATTCCTCCTGAGTCAGATTCCTCCTATAGAAGCACTATCCCTGCTTCTGGCACCTGTTCACTAGTTTTCAATGTTTAATTTTAGAGAAGAGTTTTTTGCTCATCCATGCAGGTCTCCTGCCATATTTGCTTGAACATTCATCAGGAGGAATAAAACTCGAGCTTGGGGAAATGATCCTTGAAAATGAACCAGCTCTTCAGGACAACTCTTCTACCCTGTTTCACAGTTTTCAAGGTCTCTTCTGCCGGTATCACCCTGTGCCCTCTTACTGATCCAGTCCATAACCTCTTCAATTGGTTATGAGTCATCACCATGTGCACTGCCTGCTTCTTTATTCCTAGTTTAGAGCCCCCCCCAGGCTGGCCAGCCTGATGACAAATATCATTTGCCCCTTGGTACTTGCCGCACTTGGTCATGTGGAAGCCATTTTTATCTTAGTCCTCAGAGAGAATCCCGAACTTGTGAAAACCCAAACCCTGTTGTTAACATCGACTGTACAACTCTTTTTTGACCCACAGAGTCCATCTGTTTTTCATCAAACCTTTACCCCTCAGTGGAAGAATCAAGGAGATACCACCTGTACCCTTGGCCTTCACCTCAAGCATATCTCACACCTGTTACAGTCCAGGTTCCCCTTACAAATATCATTGGTGCCCACAGGGAAGAGCAGCAGAAAAACCTTGACAACCTGGTGCCCTGGATCCAAATGTCTGGCAAGCAGTAAACATCCTAAGAAACCAGAAGATGGTGACACCCATCCCCTACAGCAAGGAGTTTGATGCTGCAGCAAGACATAGGCTCAGCCTGTTGAGCTGCTTCATTGGACACAGCTCTCAGATCTTCATCTGCTACATGGGCACTGAACCTCCACTGTAGCTGCAGACTTGCAGATGGCACAGGAGTTAAGTTCCTAGTATGAGAAGCCAAAGGATTCTAACCTTTACAATCATAGAAGACTTTGGTAAGCACAAACTTGGTCTACTCCCTGTTCAATGCAGTTAGACCTTCACAGTAGAAGAAGATACAGTCAGTACTTTTCTCACCATCTCTGTTGCTGCACTGCCTCCTGACCTTCTCCCATAGCTGCTGTACGTGGCTTCACAGACTCTTCCCCAGTGCACATTTCTTACAAGCAAGGAGACTATGATCTTCAGCCCGAGAAAGAGAACCAGTCATCCCTGTAGCCCCAGGGATGCATCCTCCCTCAGAAGCTCAGTTTGAGTTAAACTCTGGCACATCAGGAAGAACTGCTTCAGCAAATGGTGAGGACCATGGTCTGTAGCACTTCTCCTTCATCACCATCATCATACATATACACTGTATACAACAAAGCCGCCCTTACCCTTCTCTGCCTCCTTCTGCATGGAGAGTTACATAGGACTCTCCCTAGCACCCACTGGAAGGGTGCTTGGCCCTTCAAAATCGGGAGTTAGCTGCAAACAGAAAAGCAGCTTCTGATCAAGAACATCTTGCAGAACTTGTTAGAAGTAATTAGAGCATGCTGGACAACTCAGCACACTGTAGTCATCCTTTCCCAGTGGTAGTAGTCACCCTTCAGTTCCTCAAAAAGTTCTTAGGAGAAATTTCAGGAAGATCTAGGAGCAGAAACCAGAATCTGCTGCACAAACTGCTGCATCCATTGCTTTCCTATTTTAGCTGTGGCTTTTGAGGTGGGGTGTTGACTGCTGTTCTGGGCCATCCAACATGAGCTAATTTGAGCGATCAGGCTATATTTCATTACTCTGATTTATTAAATTTCTGAAAAGGGACCTTCTACAGACTGTCTTCAAAATATACAGCCTTCAAAACTGATAGCTGGGCTTGTACTGAGTCTCCCAAAGTTTAATGAGGCTCCACATAGTTTATTAGCTTTAACTATGCTATTGCAATTCCAAGGTTAGAAGTTGCTACCTTATGGTCAGAAACTGTGGGATCAAGGTACTGCACCTGTTGTAAATTTCTTTATCTCCACTAAGAGGTAAATCAACAGCAATTCACAATTATTCTGCACCTGGAAAGCATGGTTTCTCCGTTGTACATGTGAATGACAGATTCAGTGATGAGACAGGACCAGACTGAGCCTTCAGATTTCACTTAAGTCACTGTCATTCATACATTTGCAACAAGAGAAAATGCTATCTATGGTTAATCAAAATATGCTTTCAGAAGTTTTCTTTTAGCATAAAATACTATCAGTGACATCACACAGATCAAAGAATTTTACACAAAATCTGCTAATGAAAGATCCAGATTTCAAGTGACCACCGTAGTTGCTCAGGGAGGGCAAGCTTTAAAGACATTACATTTGTTTGTATCGTGTGAGCCAAATGGGTCAACTGATGTCAATTAACTTATATATTTTTATAGCTAGACTTTTCAGTTGTAATTTTAGTGAAGGATTGAATAAGTAGAAGTATAATATATTGAGGTGTATAACTTAGTGTCATGCATTCACGTGAGCATTACAAAAAAACTGTGAGGAAATTATAGGATGCAATTATATAAAAACAAGAGAAATCAAAAGTCTCTCAACTATAAAATTTTCAACCCATCATTTCCATAGAGTACTAAAGTAAACACTTTTTATAGTTATCCAGCCACAAGTTTACACTCAAACCAGAAAGGGATTATTCACCAGCCATGAAAACATATCTGATTAAGGAGTATGTTAAAGATGGAAATAGGAATATGATTGCAAATCCTCTCAGATAAAAAGCTATAATCCCATTGGCTATTGAAATATTGGAAGAACAAAAAAGAGACAAGCCAGAAATCTGTAATATGATTCACAAAACAAGAGTCTCAACATCTTCCTTCCTAATTGTCTTTATATTCTTCCTTATTGTTAAGTAATTGTGAGATGCTATTTCAGCAGCTTGGAGGAAGGAATTGTCATCACAACCCAATCATAACATGGACAATTATATACAGTTGTACTCTAAGATAATGTAGATTATTCCCCCCACTCTCTCCTGGGAATTTAGAACTTAATTCAAGTGAACATTAAACCACAAATATGATAGACATAAAGCTAATTTGTGATTTATGGGCTTTAGATAGTGTTCTTTTCCGCTTTGACATTCTTTTTATTTACTGCTTATTTATTTGGCTCCAGTTTACTGTTTTACACGTTTTTATTAAAATCCTTATTTATGTATGACTGATACAATTAGATGAAAAACTGTGGGCTTCAGCAACCTTTAATACAGGAATTGGTTTTTCCAAAGCCCTGTTCTCTTTAACCTCTTCATAAATCACTTAGATGCAGGACTGGAAGGGATACTAAGCAAGTTTGCAGATGGCACAAAACTGGGAGGAGCTGGTGACTCGCTTGAAGGCAGGGAGGCCCTGTAGACAGTCCTCAACAAATTACAGGACTGGGCAATCACCAGCCATTGAAAGTTCAATGGGGGAAGTTCCAGATTCTGCACCTGGAATGGGACAACCCTGGATGTATGTACAGACTGGGGAATGAGATGCTGGAAAGCAGTGCCACAGAAAGGGACCTGGGGGTCCTGGTTGATGGCAAATTGAATCTGAGTCAACAGTGCCCTGGCAGCCAGGAGGGCCAGTCCCGTCCTGGGGGGCATCAGGCCCAGCATTGCCAGCTGGCAGGGGCAGGGGTGTGGGGGTGAATTGTCGCACTCTGCTCTGCACTGGGGTGGCCTCACCTTGAATATTGTGCACAGTTTTGGGCACTGCAATATAAGAGAGATATTAAACTCTTAGAGAATGTGCAAAGGAGGGTAATGAAGATGGTGAAGGGCCTTGAGGGGAAGCTGTTTAAGGAATGGCTGAGGGCAGTTGGTCTGTACAGCCTGGAGGAAAGGAGACTGAGAGGGGACCTCATTGCAGTTACAACTTCCTTGTGAGGGGTAGAGGAGGGTGAGTCCCTGATCTCTTCTCTATGTTGACCAGTGACAGGACCTGAGGGAATGGCCTGAAGTTGTGTCAGGGCAAGTTTAGGTTGGATATTCAAAAAAGCTTCTTCCCCCAGAGTGTGGTTGTGCACTGGAAAAGGCTCCCCAGGGAAGTGGTCACAGCACCAAGCCTGACAGAGGTCAGGAAACAGTTGGATGATATGCTTGGGCGCATGGTGCTACTTGAGAATAGTTCTTTGCAGAGCCAGGAGTTGGACTTGATGATCTTTGTGGGTCCCTTCCAACTCAGCATATTCTTTGATTCTGTGATCCTGTGAAAGTAGAACCAAAATTCTGGGAACATGCAAGAGCATAGGAAATCCATGAGAGATTAAAGCCACGGTAGACTTTGGAGGAAAAAATTGTCATCCAGGACCTGCCTGCTTGCATTTGCTGTCAAAGCCTGTTTCAGACAGCATACACAATTATTTGCTTTTCCCTAAATATTGTCTCCTAAAAATTTTGTTTCCATGTGGTTGAGGTCGAAAATCACTTGGGAATGTATGAAATTTATTCTATCAGTCCATTCACTACAGGTTTTTAACTACAGCTGGATTTGTTGGAAAAGAGAATATGGCATCGTGTCACTGCTAGTTCGTAGCCAAGCAGTGCTGTCTGGGAGCAGAGGTGGGGCAGAGCCCAGATGCTGGCTGTGTCTTGGACATGCCACTAGTAGATGGTGTTATTTATTCAGAGAGCATCTTCATCATATCATCTCCAGGGAAAGTTTGTTAGCTTTGGCAGACTTCTCACATCCCTGCACTTTAATCTCCTGATATAATTTGATGACAAGGTCACTAATGATTCACATAGGCAGGACTTTTCCTAATACTTGGCAAAAGTGCCAGGACTTCCAGAGGAATCATTCTATTAATACTGCAAATACTCCTTAAATTAAAACCATGAATGACTGGGTTAAAAGTATCTTTTAAAATTCACACATCTACTCACTAAGTTCCATTCTCATCTCATTATTGAGTTGTCTGCGATCAACAAGGTCCTGTCTGTCCACCCTGGCTGGAAACATTTCTGAAACAGCTGACAGCAGCAGAGACACTGTGGAGGAGTCTCCCTCTCTTCAGTGAAAGAAGGGCTGCCAGCCCAGATTTAAATGACTGTTTTTCATGTGTGAGAAGCTAGGTGAGATGAATCCCCCCTCCAGTGCTCAAATTAGGAGTCACAGCTATTTCATTCCTACCAGCTGTAGAGGAGGCAAGATCTGGCAGTCCTGGATCACCCATCTCACTCTTAAATTTAAACACTATATTAGTAGCAAGACCTAAATTAGGCATGTAGATTAGGTGGTGTAAATATGGTCCCCAATCATAATTTCATGTGCTTTTAAAGTGCCTGGAAACACTTGGGCTTCTTTCCAGACTGAAATGTCCAAATAGTATTGCATTATAAAGATATCATGAATGATGTATAGCTGTGTATCACAAGTAATACATAGCATTTTTATCTATGTTTATTTTCTCCTGAGTTTTATTTGAATGTCCCCAGAAAAGCTGCTGACATTAACCACAAGTGACCAAAATATGATTACACCACAGTAAAAAAAAAAATAGTTATTTGTGAATATTCCCATTTTATCCTCATTCTCATTGTTGAAAGATGTTATGAGAACTATAAAGCAGAAAAGATTGCAGTTTATGGACCTCAGGAAAAATGGATAGATATAAGTCCAAAAACCAAAATTGTATGTCTGTTTTGTCAGGTTTTGTTTTAGTTTGCAGTTTTAAGCCTTTTGTTGAGATTTTTCTGTTTGCAACAATGATACAGTTATTAAATGAATAGAAATCAATGCAGAGATGATTCGGAAAGTACATTGAAAACATAAGGCATTTAGCTTTTTTAATAAATATAGACATTATTAGTGATTCTGTGCATCTTCATTCATATGAGACTGTGGAGGAAGATGACTTACATTTGAAACTATCCTGCTGTCTGTTGCATAAATTTTCATTTTATTTAAATGCAACTGAAAAAGAACATTTACTATGGACATTCTCTAGACCTTCCTGAACCTCTGGAATTGCTGGTTGTCTCTCCAAAGGAGGAAAGAGAAATGCAGCCAAGTGAGACAGAAGAGGCTGAAAGTCTTACCTCTCCATATGTGTTTATGTGAATACTTTGTAGGTCAGGACAAAAATTGCATGTAGCCTAGGTATTACTTTTTTTTTCTGAAAGGGTATATCACTCTCTTACAGACAAACTGATCCTTAAAGATAGACCCATTGAGTGACAAGATATAGAAATCTCTCTCATATCTTCCATGTTTCATGTAAATTTAACTTCGCAGAGACACCAGAATGTCCTTTATTTTTTGCATATGACTCATAATAAAGTTGCACCATTCATTCAAAGCTCCTCCATCTGACCCATTCTCATGCCATTTCCACTAAGAATCTTCCCTTCATTGTCTCCAAGGCAGCTTAAATAAAAGCTTCCAACACTCCTTTTAGTCCTCTGGAATAAAATACGTACCATAGAAACACACATCCAGTGCAGACTAGGGAGTGTTGTGCAGAGTTTCCACTAGCACAGAAACTCCTTAGATTATAGTTTAAACTGACTCTAGGAAAATGTACTTGTAGATGCCATATGGCAGAAAAGAGAATTCCTCTGTTTAGAAATGTCTTTGAAACAGAATCTTTGTGGGTTGCGTTCCGCTATTCTATCATAGAAAGACCAAATACAAGTTTTCTCATAGACAATTTCTTGATGAAGGAAAAAGCTGTAATCACAAGTTCAACAGTTCATGGATACTCAAAGTAGTTAAGCATGACTTGGGATTTACAGCCGCCATGATGTCTGTAGTCACTGCAAAGCTAGACCTGTGAAGTCACACAACACAGTTAACAAGCTGAGAGACCTCTGAGAACATTTAGCAGGTGAGAATCTGACAGCTTCTCAAGGTGAGGCCAAGAATAAGCAGTGCCACTAGAAACCCATTTTAGTAAAACTGAACTACAAGTTTACATGAAAGAAAATATTCAAGGCTATTTTTATTTTTAATTTTTTTTTCCCACAAAAATATTGTTAGGGAAAAAAGTACTCTTTTAGAACCCACGAAAACAACAACAAACAAAATACTTTCATAAAAAAACATTTGGGAAATATTTTCCTGTCTGGTCTGGTATGAAAGACCTTACCTTACTTGATATGCAAAAGTGAAATAATCACTATTTGCTAGGAAACATTTGATACTTTTTGCTATGAAAACATTAAATTTAGGTGCTGTGTAGGTTTTCCCATATATATTCTGGCATTAACTGCCATAACAATATCTCTAAGTGTAGTCATGTTTGTTCAACACTGTCAGTTAGAAAGCCATGATCCACATACTCTTTTTTTTTTCATTTTAATAATTCAAGATGAAATTTCCCATGCTAGAGGTCTTCTTTAAGCCCATTGAAATTTTTAAATTTTGAATAAAATGTTATAGATGTTTTTGAGACCATAGTTGTTTCCATGCTGAGAAATTCTTACAAGCTTTTTATTGAGAAGCTGTATTAATACAAAACTTTGAAGCATAGACCAACAATTGACAAGGGATGTGAATGTTCTATGGGTGTCAGAGGCGCCATACTGACTTTGCAGCAAAATTCAGTGCATATTGTCCTTACTAAATATGTAGATTTATAGTTTAGTTCTTCAGACTGCATGTGGATCACGCCTCTGAAGCAAGTGAGGACAGGCTTTTCCAAGCTGCAAGCACCAGGCAAGCAGATCCCTTCCCTCACTGTTGCTGTAAAGGTGCAGAATGTTATATCTTCCCTGACTTCAACTGAACAACTCCCCTCACGGAAAGAATGGGTCAACTGTTTCCCTTGCTTCATTGTTGGAAATCACTCAGCCATTTAAAATTTAAGGATGGAAAGAAAGAAGCAAGTAGCCTGAGGCATATTGTTGATCTTTGATTATTTGGGTTAAAAAACAACAGTTACTAAGACCTTTCAAAGAAAAAGGAACTGTTCTGCATAGGGACAAATCCTTGTTTTCTGCAAACATGTAGCATCAGTGACTTTCAATAACAGATTTTTCTTAAAGATAAAATATATTGGATTAAGGTTAAACAAAACACGTCAAATTTGTTACAACTCATTAGTCTTTCCACCTTGAAAATAAAACCAGATCAGACCTCAGAGCACAACTGGAATTAGAATAAAACATTTTTAAGCATTGCAGTTTGGAGAAAGTGTCATTTTACTGTGTATTTAATGGCTGAGTAACAAAAACCAAACACTGGAAGGAAAGCTGTTTATGCTGTGTCATATGTCTAACCAAACTGGAAAACATAATAACAGTGTTTCTCATGAGATCTTGTCCTCATGAGATTTCCAAATTTGAGAAAGTGTTCAGAACAGTATATGAAACCATGAGTTTCCCTGTATCTCAAAGGATTTGAAGATTGCCAGTTATTTCTAACATATGTCTTAGTCTATTTTGTTATGATCTCAAAGTGTTTAAATTTCTTTTAGGTTTTGTGTTTGGTTGTTTGGTTTGTTTGTTTGTTTTTTGTGAGAGTTTAGAACTGCTGTTCATGTCATTGTTAAGGTCAGAATGTTTTATAATGCCAGGGAGTGCATAATTTCTGAAAAGATAGAGCATTTTATTTGTTTCTAGGAATAAAATGAGCATGTGGTGTATTTGGTGTCGAGCTTCTAATCATGTTTTTAAAGTAAATTAATCCTGACAGAAAGAATAGTTATTTCTAGAGAACTGAGAATTTGTCCACACATCCCACAGCATATTAAAGAAATTCTCCCATGCTTTGTTCAACCTATTAACCTTGATTTAAACTATAAATGTTAGGTTTTGGAGCAATCTTAAAATCACTTGCAATTATAATTTTTTTTTTTCCAAAAGCTACCTGTGATTTCACAGCCAAGAATAGTGTGACTCTACTCTGAAAATAATTGTCTAAGGTCCAAATACCAAGTGCAAAGCAACTGTATTGAAATAACAACAAAACTGACAATGGCTCTGGTCTAAGGACCCAATCTCAAGGCCAAAGGCTGCAGGTCAGGTAATATGCCTGGGGTCTGTAATTTCTTTTTTGGCCCTTTCTGATAAACTCCTGATCATACCTTTCAACCCTTTTAGTTCTCTATTTAAAATGCTTCCCTATTCCTCAGGACTTTCAAAAGCTGCTTCTGAAGACCATAAGCCTTGTACCACTGGTGATGATTAGTCACACCAGTGAGTCCTGTGAGGTGCTATTTCTCTAGTATCTGCTGCACTGAACTTCCAGAACAGACAATTTTTTGTTTCTCCATGAGGCACAGTTGCTAAGAATAGGAGGAAGATAGGTAGATGTATGGGACAAATGCAGCCGTATAAACCACTTTTTGTTGCTTCACAACACCTAGAGAACAGGAAGAAAATCATAATAGAAAGACAATGAACTGTGTAGTGTAGTTGATGTGGTGATAAAAGTGTTGCACTGGTATTGGATATCTTGGCTTCTCTTCCTGATCCAATGTCATCTTCCAGTTTTCATCAGTTTTGCCAAGTTCAGCTGTAAATTCACCATGGCTTGAACTGCACAAATCCGTGCTTCATATGCTTCTGAAGGATCTCAGCCCTTGCTTAACCCAGCCAGAAAGAGTCTGGACTCCGCTTCATCTTTTGGCAAAGAAAATCCAGAGTTTTTAAATATACAAATCTTCTCACTCCCAATACCCAAATGAAGTTTCACCAAGAAGCTCCACAATTTTATAAGGGGACTACAAGCCATTCTTCCAAATGATACTACTACTTTCTCTTTTTAGTTAGCCTTTTCAGCTTTTCTGCAAAGCTTTGTTTCTCACCTTCTGATCTTGTCCTCCCTCTCCTTTCTCTGCTAGACTTTTCCTCATCTGTCTCTGTCTCCTTCCTTCCTTCCTTCTTTCAGAAGGGATTCGGGTCAGCACTGGTCAGCCATGCTTCCTCGAGGCTGATTGGACACTTCTGTTTCTGTTTGACAGATAAAATTCCCAAAGCTCCTAGTTAATTTTAGGGTGTCTGGGGGAGGAAGGAGCCTGGCACTGAACCAAACACACATTTAAATGTGCCAGAAAATTACACAGCAGTCAGAAAATTGCCAAATCTGCAATTTTATGCAGCCCACAAATTTCTAGAGGTCTTGATTATTATCCAGAGTTCAGTGTTTTACAGGAAGTGCAAGAGGTTATATTTCCAGTGATTTTTAAGTGACCCCAAAATGATTACACTGGAAAAAGTTATACCAGGATTAACCATTTCATTGATAATTTTATCTATTTCAAGAGCAGTTAACACAGAAAAACAGCTTTTTTAATGCAACATTACAGTTTTGAAGGTGATTATTCTTAAGGTTTATATCAACAACAAATTACCTAAACAATAGTGGATCTAATGCATTTTGCCTTGTAGGAGACGCAAACTGACAATTCTTTCATAGGAATGTGGTTTTACGTATATCTCCATAACACAATGGTGATCTGAGAGAACAATTGCTTACTAAACAAGATCAGTGCACGTTATTCACAGATAATGCTAACAAGACAAGAATACCCAGCTGCTGATGTGGGAGAATGCTTACCACATGAGGAATGGAAAGACCATTTCATAAAATGGCCCTCTGATGAGGACAGCACTGAAGAGCAGCGTGGACCAGACCAGCTACATATTCTTACGTTGTTTAAAAGTTACATGTTTTCATTGTATGGGTTTTAGTTTGATGCCTTGAGAGACTGCAGAAAACAGGACTCCAGCCAACCTAGTGTAGGATAAGATAAAAAGGTTCTTTTAATGTCCAGGCCTAGGGTCTTCAGGAATACCTGTCTCTGTATGTGTATGTGTCCCAACACTGGTTTCATGGTTTTAATAATAATCATCCAGTTCTCTGTTGACCCATTCCCTGGGTCCAGCCCTGTCCCACCCCTGGCACACCCTGTCAGGAATGGAGTCTGGGGGAGAGTGGGACCCTCTCTTCATCATTCTCTTCCTCATATCACATAGGGATCTTGAAGGTGTTCCAGTATTCTGAGCTTCAAGGTTGTTGGCTTATGTTTATGTCTCATGGCACAGGCTTTGAGATATTATTCAGCCTTCTCCCTTGAAAACAAGACTAAATAGCTAAAGGAATTTCAATGGATTGATATGGATTGGGGGTTAGAATGCATAGACATTGAATTTAAGTTGCTAGAAATATTAAGTACACTAAAATCTACACTCACTACAGTTGCCTCTAAAATCCATAAAAATTAAAAAATCAAAAAACTCCTTAGGCATCAAGTTCAAAAGATTTTGCTGTTATCCCCTCATGTTATTTCCCCCTGAGGCTTTGTCCCTGATGAGTCACCATGCCACTGAGGTGCGGGGGGCTGTCTCCTGGTCGGGACTACCCCGCCCGGGGGGCACACCTGCCCCGTGCAGCCAGTGCAGCCACCGCTGCGGATGCTGCTGCTGCTGCTGAGCGGCAGCATCCAGGACCTTCTGGGGGTAACCCTGGTGGGTCCGGGCCAGGGCAGCGCCCTTTAGGGATGCCTCTGCTTCGAATTGCTGATGCAGCCGCCAGCACCACGCCCACCCCTCCTATCCATTTCCACCTCTACCCCAATCCCCAGGTTCCTATTGTTTAGTTCTCCTGCCACTTGATGAGTTTTTTTGCCATGGACTACCCAGTTGCCAGTTACTCAGTCTGTCCCTATGCTTACCCCATCACATCCAAGTTCCAGAACTTTCCCCTCAGAACTCCATAAATATCTGTGCGTTCCTCAATAAATACTCACTTGTGTGCCTTCATTCAACCAGGTGCAGCATGAGTCTTTTATTGTCTGTCAACACTCGTCATGCTGGCTCTTGAAAAACAGAAAAAAATGGATGTTACGTTGTGACTGGTCTTATAATTTGCTCCACTGTGCATGCACTCCAAGGTTCAGGCAACAGCTTGTGAACAGCCAGTAAAAACCTACTGAGAGTGACTGTGCAGGTGACTGTATAGAGTTCTGTATCCTGTTTCGCAGCATAAAACCCCCACACCTCTTTCACTCAAATACAACATTAAACAGAGTGGAAAATGACAAGCTTGCAACATAAATTCTCAACATTCAGCTCCCAAATGAAATGTTGGGACAGCTGGGGTGTCAGGACAATCCAATTTCCTACTGTGTGCTGCCTTTACAGCTTAGATAGAATTGCCAGAAGTACGTCCCTACAGCTTTGAGGATATCTAGTGGAATCCCCTCTATGGATATTGCAGAGGCACATCATGCCTTCTGTCCCAGTGAGCAGAATGTGCTGCTTGCATTCAGTGGAAAAGGAAGAGAGATACACAACTGTGCTTATGCTCTTCTGTGCATCCCATGGCCCTGACCTCTCCAGGCACACCCAGTATGATGTGGCTTTGTGCTGAGATGGAAGCTGGGAACATGCAGCCACCACTGAGGGGTCTTATCAGGAAGGATCTGGCCCTTTCTCTAGGAAAAACTCTGAATTGACTGACTTTATGCTAGCCTGCAAAGTGAATTATAAAGAGCAACAAGACAGGCTAAATAATAAGGTTATACCACACTAGATTTGCAACCCAGGAGGCAACTTGAGCTTCCCAAGCAGGAAAAGGAGTGAGGATGAAGTGGTGGGAGCAAGTGACCTCCTTACCTTGCTAAGGTCCCTGCAAGCACTTACGTCCTGAGTGTATGAGGTCTGTCATATACACTTATTTTTTTATTCTGGATTCAAGCTGAATTGATGACTTCAGTACTGATACATAGACAGGGACTGCTTGAGGTCTTCCACTGAGCTCAGGTCCCCTGAAATGAAGAATGTCCTGTGCGTATTAGTAAACTCTTAAGTATAGTTAACTTCCTGTATAATGCTTCCTTGTGCGATAAGCACGTGTGCACAGCATGAGTGTGAGAGGCAGCACTTCAAATACAAAGTCTGGTCTTCAGCATGTGAAGTTGCTACATGAAGAGTCATTTTTGGCCTAACCATCTTGAGAAAATCTTGCAAAATAACCACTCGCTAATTTGTGTTATTTAAGAGGAATTAATACAAAATTAATCAAATGATTGTTATTCACAACACTGGTATTATCCACATAATGAAACATCATCTCTCTTATCTATTGAAACACTTCCTAAGCTGATATTCAAGAACAGCATAAAATTTGTATTCCTAAGCTTAGTTTCTCTACTCTAGTTCTCATTATATCTTACAATCATATATCAACTTAAAGTTTTGTTCCTTGACACTGGAGAATTTATGATGACTGTGAATTCTTTTTATAAAAAGAAGACTAGTAAAATTAAGCAATAATCTATAAGCATGAGAAGGTTACAGTTTTAAATGTCTCCTGCTGTGAATTGAATAACAAGGTAAAGGTTTTAGCATTTATAAATGTCAAGGCAACACAGATGTTCATTTTAACAGTATGACACATGTATTGCTTATAAACTTATTTCACTTAAACATTATCACCACTATACTATACAGATGGTTTTGGTATTCAAATTAAAATTTTAAATGGTTCTGAATTTTAAGGCTTTGTTGAAATAGCTGATAATTCTGCTAAAGATCCCTAAACCCAGGAATTATAGTAATGCTATAAAAGAGTCACACATTTACATGATATTAAATCTTTCATTGAGAAAAGAAAACCCTAAACTATTTGACTACAGCTCTTGATACTGTCTCAAATATTCTGATTATAAAGCTCTACAACTGGAGCTGGACAGAAATGTCATTTAGCTCAAGCATTATTTTCTGTCTGCTTGCTGTCAAGAGACCCAGGAAATGCTAGAATTAAATGGTATGGATTCAGACTGTCATCAAGATACAGTGCTTTCAAAACATTGATGAAATGAATTTATTAAGCCAGAAAGAAACGAGGTTGAAAAAGTGAGAGATGTCATGTCAGCACCTCCAACTGGGAAATAAGACGTGGACTATATGCCAGTTTATTTCTCTGATCAGGGACCCCAACATTTTCCTTCCCTCTCCCTCCCTCCTATCCTCCAATCTGCTCAGCTGAAAAGAAAGATGAAAATGAACCATGGTGGTTTCTTCCAGGATGCCACTGCCATTTGGTGATCTAATTAGCCCCAGAGGGCCTCTCAACAATTTCTATCAGAGATAGAAAAGATTTTCTTCCGTCTGCTAGAGACAGATAGGAGACATTAATTATGCGGACAGTATCCGAGAAAGCAACAGTCATTCTCAACTGAATTGACATGCAAAACAGTCATGGAAATTGTCACATTGTAACAGCAAATGGCTATGGCAGGAGGAAAAAAACCAACCAAACAACATCCAACTTATTATCATAAAAGAACTAATGAAGAATTGGTTTTGATGTACAGATTCTATAAAAGTACAAAAGATTGTACATGATATTTTCTTTTTTATTAGATTTGAGACTTGAAATAGAGTATTTCCAGAGCTTCTTAAGAAAAAGTTATTGTAATAAAAGCCAGACAAGGATTTTTGAAGCTTTTATTTGTACTTATTAAACTATTAGGAAACAAAAATATGTTTTAACCAGCCATAAGGAACATGCTTATTTCGTGGGACCACTTTCTTCCCTACCTTGAAAGACAAAAAAAAAAAAAAAAAAAAAGGGAGTGGCAAAAATGCCATGCTCTAATCATCTTTTTTTCAGAAGAAAATTCATGTCTTAAAGTGTAAATTGAAAATCCTGGGAGAAGAAGAGAAAAGTAAGAGCTGTAGGACTATGAAACCTGCTCCATTTTCTATCAGCACAAAATTGGTCAACATGTTTCTTTCAGAAAAAAAAGGCAAAAATAAATATAATTTAGGGGCGGAATTATTAAAGGAGGAATATTAATAAAAGAAAACAAGGCAAAGACAAACCTCAGTTCTACAGAGTACTTAAATGTATTGCAGACAGCTGCATAATTTACCCAGGAGACAAGTGTCACACGGAGTTGTTATCAGTACCACAGTGAACTCATTTGAAGCTGGCTCCAGCCCCCTGACACTGCAGCACTGCCCCCATACAGACACTCCACTATTACCTGTGAGGAGAGTCAATCATTGGAGAAAGCTCTGTGCTGTGTTATCACTTACCTTCACTGGAGCCAGTGGGGTGTATGTACGTGCAGGCAGGCACTTTGCATTCCTGCTGCAACATGGCTGATGCCTTCAGCAAGAAGGCTGTGACCTTAGTCAATGTCAAGGAGCAGCATGTAGTACACACATGATAGAATGTGGATCCATGTGCTGAAGAGAAAATCACAAAATTATGCACTTGATAGCTGGCAAACTCTCGTTGTTTGGAAAGGGCAAGTAAAAGTAGCATAGGAAAGCTCACACTTTATAGCAGAGTTCATTTCTCTCCCATGAAGCTGCAGAATGCCAGAGCTTTTCAGCTTCAGTCAGGAATAAGTCTTTTAGGCCATGGGCAAACAATCCCTGTTCTTTCTGTGCCAAAGCACATGGTTAGGTCCCTGAGAAAACCTGGGAATGTACAGAGGGCTGATCTCTCCTGCTTAGTCCTTACAATCAGTGGGATGCAGATAAGTGGATTTCCTCTTCTCCCCTCTTTTGAGTAGTAAAAAATACTTTTGGTCCAACCTCTGAAAATTTTCTCTGTTAGCCAAAAGAGATTCAAGCCAACATTATGCATAGCATTGCTAGACAACAAGCTTTATTCTGTTGAGATGAATTCTTCCCTGTCTAATCTTAGGGTCTTTCAGGAACACTCCTGAATTCTCAGGAAGAAAATCCCATTATATGCTGCACAACCAAGTCACATTAATTCCACTGTAAACTGTGTTTGGAAAAAAGGAGAGTTTACCAACATGATATGCCTCGTGGGTCTTTCCTGATAAAGAAGCAACTTTCCCAGTAAGTCAGATATTAAGAGGATCAAGTCAAAACTGTTGAAGGTGACTGCACAATGCCCACTGTCACTATTTTACTGTTTTTACAGTAATTATAAATACCTCACTATTTGCACAAGTATCTGTTGTCAATCAGACCTCACAAAATGGCATAGGTACCTGTAGGTTAAATCATATCATTTCACAAGTCACAGGATTTTATGATAACATATCAAATACTTTCATGTTACCAACCAATCTGTCATCATCACTATCAGAAACAGATTCTTTTTCAAATTAAGAGAAGATGGTAAATGTAGTTAAAATGGTAATGCAACCAGTGGAACTATAGCATAATGAAGTCAATATTGTACAGTATATACAGATTGTACAGTATATACAGATTGTACAGAATATACAGTGTGCTTCTTGCTTGAGGGAACTTTCTATGGCTAACAACCACTAAAATAACCCTCTTTTCTTGGGAAATAGGCCTCATCTTGAAAGGTAAGGGGTTTTGCAAATAATTGTCTGTGCATAACATCAGGGCCTGCTCAGTCCCAAGTCAATGGACCCTAATGCCCATTGACCATTATCTGTAGTCATCAATACATCTTGCAGAATTCAGTTCTTTCCACATGGTGTGTGGCAAGACTAACATCCTGGTCTAGTTAAGCACTTAACTAGAAGCACCTGAGCACAGTAACTAGTTATATAGTGAAAACTGATCAACAGTTAAGAAATCTTGCAGATCAAAGACCTAGTAGATTTGTAAGAATGTGATGAAATTTTTTTCTGCTTAACAAGCATCCATGGGTGCAAATCTGTGCTCCTTTCACTCCAGACACTGCTTTTTCAGAAATAGGCAAGTGTTTTACAGCTGGAGCTGATTCGTTTTTGGCTTGATTTTCTTTTTACAGAAAGTAAATTTTGTTTTAATTAACAGCTAATGGAAAAGAGTGCTTCTTATTTTTAAAGAGAGACAGAAAAACGTAGGGCTGCTTTCAGTCTGCTGTGATTGTAACACAGCATTCATTTGTCAGAGCTGCAGGGAAGCAAGGATGAAATGGTAGTATGTAATACCAGTGTGTATGCCACAGATGCTACCCAGGGATTCAGGTTAATTACATACCAGGCATGCTTAGAGACCACCCATGTAAACCAGCTGTCAGGATGGAGGCTTAAAATTTTTCCCTTCTGGCTCCACCATTGCATGCTGCCCTCTTCAATTCAGAATAAATCTTTTCATCCGGGCTGATTTACTTCAGTGAGAATAAGAAACTTAGATTCACTTATCTTCACTTTCTGAGCCTTGCTGGCTTTGAAACTGCTCTTCTCCAATCCCTACCTATTGCTTCAATTGTCTGAACCTGAAGAATTTATTGATGTGGATGGATAAAACTTTCCAAGTGCTGTACACATCACTGCAAAAGCCAAAGGAAGAAGGTATTAATTTAAAAGAAAAATTAGTAACAAAGACCCTCGCTTGTGTGTGAGGTCATCTACTCAGCATGTGATTCACTGTTTCATTGCATGTTTGATGTTATTATACAAAATATTCTTTACTTACCTTCACTATAATACTGAATCATCTGAGATGCCACTGAGGTAGTCCTGTTATGTTTGTCTTAATTTTGCTATTCTAGGCTCTTCTGGCTTATTTGTTGAACTGTGATGGTACTTCAGGATAGGGAGGACTTGGTGCTTTAAAAAAAAAAAAGGCATATTATGAGCATTAGTATGACCATAGGTGACAGAGAGTAATGTGATATATTTTATATTTGATTCTTCTTACACAGATCATGAATTAGGTTTAGTTTCTTAAGCCACTCCATAATCATAAATTAAAAAGGTGATAAAATGTCCTTCGCTTTAGAGATGTCAGACGAAAATGACCATTATTCTTGAGATAATTTTATTACTAAATTGTTGTCCTAGTATTGCTATACAGTAAATACAATATTTCAAGAGGGTGGTTACTGCAGGCTGGATATTGTCAGGCAGGTTTTTCTAAAAGATTTAGTAAACACTGCAATGAGTAGTACTAATGGATACATTGTAATGTTGATAATCTCTTTTTGCTCAGTCTATAGAAAAGAGGTTTGGTTTTAGATACTGCATGACAAACTGCCTGTAAACAATGTCAACAGTCAAGCAGCAGTCTCTAACACTGAAAACACTGTGCAGACTTCCACTCTCACCCTTCCATTCTCCCACTGCAATGTCCTTTAAGTAGATGTTGCTCCTTGACTTCACTTTACTTTGCTACCTCAATTATTCAGCAGGCAGTCTGAGACCTAACTCTGGCCTGAGTAACCAACATTCATATTACTAAAGATCCTACTCTAGCACTTATATGTAATTTGAGTAACTGCTGGCACTTGAAATACAATCCATGGCCCACAAAAGCCTCAGGAGAGAGTGTCACTGACTGTAAGAGGCTACAGAGTAGGCTCTTAAGCACCGCTATGTGCATTAACTCCTTATTGTGGGATATATATGTACGGAAACTAGCGCCAAATTTGATGGTAGATGGTGATGGTCTTCTGAAAGGTAGTTGTCCTGAATTTCTGGTGTTTTTCACTCATATCAATAGCATAATATCCTCAAGACTATTAAAAGGCAATGCTAATAAAAATTGTATTTTAACAGCAATTGAAAATAGTGATATGAATAAATTTAGAATCATAGAGTCATAGAATCGATTGGGTTGGAAAAGACCTCCGAGATCATCGAGTCCAACCCTTGGTCCAGCTCCAGTCCATTTACTAGATCATGACACTCAGTACCACGTTCAATCTGCGTTTAAAAATCTCCAGGGATGGTGAATCCACCACCTCTCTGGGCAGCCCATTCAATGCCTGATTACTCTCTCTGTAAAGAATTTTTTTCTGATATCCAACTTAAATTTCCCCTGGCAGAGCTTAAGCCTGTGCCCTCTTGTCCTGTTGCTGACTTCCTGGGAGAAGAGACCAACCCCCATCCGGCTAGAACTTCCCTTCAGGTAGTTCTAGACAGTGATGAGGTCACCTCTGAGCCTCCTCTTCTCCAGGCTAAACAACCCCAGCTCCCTCAGCCTCTCTCCATAGGACTTGTGCTCCAGTCCCTTCACCAGCCTTGTAGCTCTTCTCTGGACCCGCTCCAGCACCTCAATATCCTTTCTGAACTGAGGGGCCCAGAACTGAACACAGTACTCAAGGTGTGGCCTCACCAATGCAGAGTACAGGGGAAGGATCACTTCCCTGGTCCTGCTGGCCACGCTATTTTTGATACAGGCCAGGATCCCATTGGCCTTCTTGGCCACCTGGGCACACTGTTGGCTCATGTTGAGCTTCCTGTCAATTAGTACCCCAAGGTCCCTTTCTGCCTGGCTGCTCTCCAGCCACTCTGTGCCCAGCCTGTAGCGCTGCAGGGGGTTGTTGTGGCCAAAGTGCAGGACCCGGCACTTGGCCTTATTGAACTTCATCCCATTGGAATCAGCCCATCTCTCAAGTCTATCCAGATCCCTCTGCAAAGCCCTCCTGCCTTCCAGCAGGTCGACACTCCCTCCCAGTTTGGTGTCATCAGCAAATTTGCTGATGATGGACTCAATCTCCTCATCTAAATCATAAATAAAGATGTTAAACAGGACTGGACCCAACACAGACCCCTGGGGAACACCACTAGTGACTGGCCGCCAGCTGGATGCAGCTCCATTCACCAGCACTCTCTGGGCCCGATCCTCCAGCCAGCTCCTAATCCAGAAGAGGGTACACTTGTCCAAGCCATGGGCTACCAGCTTTTCCAGGAGTATATTATGGGAGACAGTGTCAAAGGCCTTGCTGAAGTCCAGATAGACCACATCCACAGCTTTCCCCTCATCCACCAGGTGGGTCACCTGATCATAAAAAGAGATCAGGTTGGTCAGACAGGACCTGCCCCTCCTAAACCCATGCTGGCTGGGTCTAATCCCTTGTCCACCCTGAAGGTGCTGTGTGATTGCACTCAGGATGAACTGCTCCATAACCCTGCCAGGCACAGAGGTCAGGCTGACAGGCCTGTAGTTGCCAGGGTCCTGCTTGCAGCCCTTTTTGTGGATTGGGGTGACACTGGCCAACCTCCAATCATCTGGGACCTCGCCAGAGAGCCAGGACTGTTGGAAGATGATGGAGAGCAGTTTGGCAAGCTCTTCTGCCAGCTCCCTCATCACCCTGGGACGGATCCCGTCTGGTCCCATAGACTTGTTAGGATCCAGCTGGCTCAGTAAGTCAGTAACTATATCCTCCTGGAATATAGGAGGGCTATTCAGCTCCCTCTCCCTGTCCACCAGCTCCAGAGGCCAGTTGTCTTGAGGGCCACCTGTCCTACTGGTAAAAACTAAGGCAAAGTAGGTGTTAAGTACCTCAGCCTTCTCCTCATCTTCCTTAACTATATTTCCCTCCAAGTCCAACAGAGAATGGAGGTTTTCCTTGCCCCTCTTTTTGTTATTAATGTATTTATAAAAGGACTTTTTGTTATCCCTAACTGAATTAGCCAAATATACTTCAAATTCCACTTTTCTTTCCCTAATTTTTTTCCTGCATGACCTAGCTCTATCTGTAAATTCTTCATAAGTAGCCAGCCCTTTTTTCCATAGTCTGTAAACTTTCTTTTTATCCCTGATTTCTTTCAGAATGTCCCTATTTAACCAAGCCGGCCATCTTCCCCTCCGGCTGGCCTTTCGGCCCACTGGTGTAGCCTGTTGCTGTGCACTCAAAATTTCCTTCTTAAAACATGTCCAATCCTCCTGGACCCCCTTGCCTTTAAGGTTTTTTTCCCAGGGTATGCTCTGAATCAGCTTTTTGAATAGGCCAAAATCTGCCCTCTGGAAGTCCAGAGTAGAGGTTTTAATGGTGGCTCTCCTTACATCCCTGAGGACTGAAAATTCTATTATTTCACGGTCACTATGTCCCAGGCGGCCTCCAACCACTACATCATCTACCAGCCCCTCTCTGTTTGTAAACAGTAGGTCTAGTGGGGCCTTACCCCTGGTAGGCTCATTTACCAGTTGATGAAGGAAATTGTCCTCTATACACTCCAGGAACCTCCTGCACTGCCTCTTCTCTGCAGTATGAAGCTCCCAGCAGATCTGGCAGGTTAAAGTCACCCACAAGAACAAGGGCTGGAGATTTTAAGACATCCACCAGCTGGTTGTAGAACAATTCATCTCCTTCATCATCCTGATTGGGCGATCTGTAACAGACACCCACAAGGATGTGAGCCTTGTTGGCCTTCCCCCTGATTCTGGCCCACAGGCACTCAACCTTGTCACTGCTTACCTCAACTTCAATAGAGTCAAGAGACTCTCTAACATATAAAGCCACCCCTCCACCTCTCCTTCCCTGCCTGTCCTTTCTGAAGAGCTTTAGAAACTGGACACAGTTGATGAGAGACATCAAAAAGGTAGGGCTGAGGAAAATTCATTCCATGTTCAGTGATCAAAATGAGAGATTGAAACATGTAAAAACTTCTCAATCTCACCTCTGCCTACAGGACACAGAGCTCTGTTTGGGAGGAGAAGCTTCTATATTCACTGTCTAGAGTTAAAGCACTTAAAAAAGAAGTGGCCCCTAGGAGTTAACATTATAGCTTTATTTTTGCCCAACTCTTTCTTGACCAAACCAGGAAGGGGCTGTATAGGATCAGACAGAGTAACATTGCCTTGAGCTCATATGCAGCAGGAAGGGAGGCAACCTATGGAAGAAGTGACTTCGACAGGACTAGTTAAAGACAAGGTTGCATAGTAACACAATAGTGAAACATAAGTCACTAACAACATTCAACTATGCTTCTGGGGGAAGTGGAGAGTTTATACCCTTCTTGACCCACTTAATATACCTGTTATAACTCCCTCTCCTCTCATTCTTGATATATGACCACAGCCTGTCTTATGCTTTCCATGAAATCAAGACACAATATAACTAGTCTATTGCATTTATGACTTCTCCAGGGACACCCCCTTGCCATGGGGGAGAAGCTTGCGTGCCCTCATGAGGTTGAGAGCTATGCTGGAGGTGGTTTGTGCTGCCGGTAGGGTCTCTCATGCCAGACAGGTCTCAGCTGAAGGGTCAGACAAAGTGTGTCCACAGGCAGGATGGGCTCACTAGCTGTCTGGCAACCATGCTAGGAGAAGGGCAACTCCAACCTCAAACCCGGGCAGCTGGAGCTCACTTAGCCTTGTAAGGCCATCCATCTAAGAGAAGGATACTCTAACCAAATCTACATCCTGAGGTATTCACTGTCACTGTCCAAGGTCTCTAGGCCGTGGCAGATGAACCTTAGGAGTAAAGGGTGGGGTCAGTTCTGCACACGCTGTGCCTCACCTAAAAAATCCACTGTGTAGGCTCGAAGGGTTCACCCACATTGCAAAGCCCTGTAGTGACAGGTGAGGGTCGAAAACGGCAAGTGATAGGAAGCAGCTGGAAGCCGCAGGCCCAACCCTGCATGCAGGCGGTTCAGGGTATTGGTCATTCGAGACTTGACCCCGAAGATGACAGTCTCTTGAGGCAGTATCCTGAATGATGAAGCAATCTTTTCTATGGACAGCACTGCTTGCTCCACACAGAGAGGGGCCTAGCAAAGGTGGCCTAAACAAAGCTCATCTCCACACCCGGTTGGATAACCACAGCCAACCGGCATCTTCCATGTGGTCAAACAAAAACAAAGAGATTTCAAAGGCATACTCCTGCCTGCAAAGGTGTGCTCAAACTAACACCCGCATGTTGGAACATCAGAACCATGTTTGATACTGGGGATAGTGGACATCCTGAGCGTTGTTCTGCTCTAATTGCCCACGAACTGTCACTACTCAACATCGACATTGCTGCTCTCAGTGACGTTCATCTTCATGAGGAAGGCAGCCTTAAAGAACATGGTGCCAGCTACACACTACACTGGTCAGGCAAACCCAAAACCAAAAGACACCTTTTGGGAGTTGGCATCATGATTAAAAACTCCATTGCCTCCAAACTTGAAAATCTGCCGACAGGTCATTCCGATTGCATTATGTCCTTACGCCTCCCACTACACAATAAACAACATGTTGTTCTTTTCGGGGTATATGCCCCAACTCTCCAAGCTGACCCAGCAGAAAAAGACAAATTCTACACAGACCTGTGCCGCCTCACCCAAAAGGTTCCTGCAGATGATAAGATCATAATCCTTGGTGACTTCAATGCCAGAGTAGGTAAGAATTCTGAAGCCTGGAAAGGAGTCCTGGGCAAGCATGGTGTTGGAAACTACAACAACAACGGACACCTCCTGCTAGGGTTTTGTGCAGAACAGCAGCTCACCATCACCAACACTATCTTTCAACAGAAAGACAGCCTGAAGACAACCTGGATGCATCCTCGAACCAAGCACTGGCACCTCATCGAATATATCTTAGTGCAACACAGAAATGTCAGCGATGTCCGTCATACCCAAGTGATGCTGAGTGCAGAATGTCAAACAGACATTGTGCGTTGCAAACTTAACCTCCGCTTCAAGCCCAAACCTAAGAGTGGTGGCATTCCAAGGAGGAGGCTCCAAGCCAGCAATCTTCAAACAGCCACAGTGAGAGACAGCTTCCAGGGCAACCTTCAAACTAGACTTAAAGATAATCCCATAGATCCCTCTCCTGAAGCGCTTTGGCAACATATTAAAAATTGCATTCTGCAGTCCTTTGAAGAGTCCCTAGGGTTCTCCTCCAAGAAAACAAAGACTGGTTTGATGAAAACAATCGCTAGATCCAGGAATTGTTGAAGAAGAAGAGAACTGCTCACCAAGCACACCTTGCTCAGCCATCTTGCCATATAAAAAAAGTCGCCTTTCGTCTTGCATGCATTAAGCTCCAACAGAAACTCCAAGACATCCAGAACAAATGGTGGCTCAGCCTAGCAGAAAAGACGCAACTATGTGCAGATTTGGGTGACCAAAGAGGATTCTATGAGGCCCTGAAAGCAGTGTACGGACCCACACACCAGGTTCAAAGCCCTCTATTCAGCGCAGATGGCCAAATGCTTCTCACAGATAAAACCTCCATCCTGAACTGATGGTCTGAGCACTTTCAGACTTTCTTCAGTGCCACCCGTGTAGTCCAAGGCTCAGTAAATCAGCACATTACACAACAACCAGTGAAAAACTAATTGGATGCAGCCCCTACTATGGGAGAGACAGTTAAGGGCATACAACAGGTGAAAACTGGCAAGGCAGCTGGGGTTGATGGAATTCCACCTGAAATCTGGAAGCATGGAGGTCAAGCATTCCATGCCAAATTCCACAAGCTTGTTGTGTGTTGCTGGGAACAAGGGGAATTATCATCAGATCTCTGTGACGCAGTCATCATCACCCTGTACAAGAAGAAAGGAGAAAAATCAGACTGCTCAAATTATTGAGGTATTACTTTGCTCTCCATTGCTGGTGAAATCCTTGCAAGAATACTTCTGAACAGATTAGTAACCCACAAATGTAGAATAACATCTACCTGAAAGCCAGTGTGGTTTCAGAGCCAATAGGAGCACCACAGACATGGTATTTGTTCTCAGACAACTGCAAGAGAAGTGTAGGGAATAGAGCAAAGTTCTCTATGTAACCTTTGTTGACCTCACCAACGCTTTCAACACTGTGAGCAGAAAAGGCCTGTGGCAGATCTTGGAACGTTTAGGAAGTCCCCCCAGTTTCCTCAAAATGATCATCCTGCTACATGAGGATCAGCGTGGACAAGTCAGATATGGCCGTGCACTCTCTGAGCCCTTTCCAATAACCAATGGTGTGAAACAAGGTTGTGTTCTTGCACCAACTCTATTCACAATCTTCTTCAGCATGATGCTCCAAAGAGCCACAGCAGACCTCGATGAAGAAAACGGCATCTACATCCGATATCGTACTGATGGAAGCCTATTCAACCTAAGGCGACTGAAGGCCCACACTAAGACCCTAAATCACCTTGTCCGTGAGCTGCTTTTTGCTAATGATGCCACCTTCGCTCATACAGAAGCAGCTCTGCAGCTCTTAACATCCTGCTTTGCAGAGGCTGCTGAGTTTTTTGGGCTGGAAGTCAGCCTGAAGAAGACAGAAGTTCTCTACCAACCTGCACATCAGGAAGTCCTCCATCATCCTCACATCACCATAGGCAACTCAGAGCTTAAGTCAGTCCAGCAGTTCACCTAACTTGGAAGTATCATTTCCTCAGACGGTAAGATCAACAAAGAGATAGACAACAGGCTAGCAAAGGCATACAGAGCCTTCGGAAAACTCCATAAAAGAGTCTGGTCCAATAAACACCTGAAGAAAAGTACAAAGATCAGTGTCTACAGAGCCATTGTACTGTCTACTCTTTTATATGGATCTGAATCATGGGTCATCTACCGCCACCACCTGCGGCTTCTCGAACGCTTCCATCAGCGTTGCCTCCGTTCAATCCTAAACATCCACTGGTCTGATTACGTGACCAATGTGTCCATTCTTGAACAGGCAGGGGTCACCAGTATCGAGGCCATGCTGATGAGAATGCAGCTGTGCTGGGCAGGGCACATCTCCAGGATGGAGGATCACCCACTGCCTCCCGAAGATTGTGCTCTATGGTGAACTCGCCACCGGCTACCGCAAGAGAGGAGCCCCGAAGCAGAGATACAAGGATTTCTGAAACAACACCTCAGCCTTGGCCATATTGACTGCCACCAATGATCCACTCTGGCCTCCAGTCGGGATTCATGGAGACACACCATTCATGACGCTGCTGCTTCCTTTGAGAATGCACGGAGAGTCAGTCTCGAGGGAAAAAGTCAACGCAGAAAGAACCGTTCCTCACCAATATCACCTAAAGAGATGTTCCGGTGTGCCTTTTGTGACCGGACCTGCCTATCTCATATCGGCCCTTTTAGCCACCAGCACGCTTGCAGCAAGTGTGGGTAGTGCCCTTCCCAAATCTTCATTCATGAAGCCGAGCCATGATGATGATTCCATTTATGATTATATATGTATAAATATGTACAGTATATAAGGATGCAGTCCACCTGTCAATTATAACAGCAATAGACCATATTTTAATGGAGTAGAGGCATGACCTCCCTACATTACAATCACAGTCCTACCTAGCCTAGCATCCAGCCTCTCATGGACATATTTTAAGGTACTGGAATCCAGTAAGGCAGGACTTCAGCTAACTTGGCCTGAACTCTAGACTGTACAAGATTTTGTCTCCCATCTGAGAACGTTATAATTACTAAGTTTTGATCCCAACTTCTGTGGCTGGCAAGAGGCTCCGCAATATAACCCTATGCTGTGAAAGATATTCCTTACTGCCCCTTTTGAATTTCTTATCTCCAAATATCACTGATCATTCCCATTTTTCCCTGTCATTCAAAAGGCACAGACAATTTCTGACAAATTCTTTAAATGTACTTTAGCTATATTTGTGGATATGATTTTATCTTGAATCTCTAATTAGCAATCTCATGCTTTTCATAGAAAAATTCTCCATGGAGCAGGGACTCTTGGGGATGTGAAATGAGCATTACTCTAAATGCTTCTGAATACATCAACCATAAGAGTGAAGCTCATCCTCTACAACTCAGACATGCATTTTAAATTGACTACTCTGTGATGGATTAGATCCAATAGTAAGAGCACTTTGTTACTTGGTGGCCTCTAGCCAGGTGGGTAGAAAATCTTCCTGTGATGGAATGAAAATGTTGAGTTTCTTCAGTTTGAGGGAGAGGGGCTGAACCAAGGTCTTCTCTTTCCTCAACATGTGCCTTACTGGAGTGCAACTACTGAACGTGGGATGTACCAGGCAATTTAAAACCTATGTGATATAGAGTCCTTTCTTGATACACAGCTCAGTTCCTTGATGTCTACAGAACACAGCAGGAAAAACTACATGAAAGAACATAACTGATTTTGTTTGTTTGTTTGCTTATCTATTTATCTATTTATTTATTTACTTCACTTTTTGTATTTAAAAATACCATCTATAGTATGTATGGGCTTTAATACTTTCACTCTATGGCAGGAGTGCTCTGTAAGTGTCTGTCAGATCAGGTCATACACTGAATTTACATGTAGCTGTGGGCATATCCAAATCAGGAGTTTTAGATGTCTGGAGACCATTCGTGTCAAATGAAAAGCATCTGTGAAGAGCTGGTGCCCCGGGAATGAACAAGGATCAGGAGGAGACCAGGTTCTTTTCTCATAGTTGCATAATTCCAGTTTGTCATAGACTCATCACTTCAGCACCTTCCATTGCCTACCACAACCTCCAGTGTCATCTTACAGCACCTAAATCTCCACTGCTTTACAAGCTGCTGTCAGGAATTTAGTACCTTAAGGCTGACTTCAACACCTTTCTTCTATGTTTTATGTTTTTTCCAGTTTTATAGCCATTACACAACTGCAATAAATGGCAACAAATCAAGTGAATGACTTAAAGCACTGCAGAAAAAAATCCCTTGTCTGCCTGTGCTGCAGTCTCAAAAAGAGTTAAGTGCTTATTAGGGTAATAAGTAATACTTTGACCTGCCAAGCAGCACATTTTCTTGTTTTTCTTGTTGACTGCTTAATACATACAATATAAATTACTCTCCTGTAAGCTCTTTTTGATTAGGCAATCCTAATAAACAGCACATGATTTCAGACTCAAGCCATTCCAGATGCAGTTCCCACTTGTCTCAGTGTTGTCAACAGATCCTTGGGGAGCCCCCTTTCCTGCACCATGAAAATAATCAAGCCTCCACCCAGTTCTGGATGCTCATGGTGTGTCATTATTTGTTTATGCAAAGCCTGGTTGCTTCAGTTTTTATGTCAATGGTCTTCAAACCAGGCTTTAAGTTGAAAGGTACCCACAATACTGTGATCAAAGAGTTAATCAGGTAGGTCTTGATTTTCTCTTGGATTTATCCCTTGGATCAGCCAGTGAACCAATGAGCTCTTTTGTACCTTATCTTTTTTTAAAAACTCCTGGAAATTAATTTAAAAAATATTATATAATATAAAAAGCATTTATGTCCTGTCATCAGTTCCTACTCTCCCATCAGTAGCACAAATTAATCAAATTAACCCTAAATAGAAAACACTAGACCCAAGACAATTATTGCAGACAAGAAAACAAACACATATAGCTGGTGTGAAGCATGTATACAGACTGGAAATATTTTCACCTCAGCCTGTCATGGAACACAAAAAGCTTTTTAAAAAAGTCTGATTTCATTCTTCCCTCTAGACCCCAAGACTTCATTTCATATTTGTTTACAAGTAATTGGTTTTCACATTTACAAGAGGAACACAACAACCAGCTTTGATACCATGTGAACCTGTTGGGCTGTTTGTATCCTAAGCATGTGCCTATAAAATATAGCTAGGGCCCAAGAGAAGGCTCAGTTGTGCTGTTCTTAATAATTTCAGCCAGATGACTAACTGTGCAAGAAAGGTAGGGGTTTCTGTCTAAGAAAAAAATCTTACTGCTTTACTTCTGATGACCAAAATGTGTGGGTGTTGGTAGGCAACTGAAATGACAAGGCTTGGTAGCCAAAGGCATCCTTCTTAATTCTCTTTTTTACCTCTAAGTATTTTTCTGATACAAAAAAGAGCTTCATTCCTCCTCCCCTCTGGGCAAAAATCAAAGCATTCTACTTTATTTTAATGGATAGTTTATCTGTCTCAATTTTTCTTGTCAGGACTTTCAAGATGTTTGCTATTTGAGAGAAAGAAGTGAAGAAGAGAGTGAAACAAGGTAGGAATAGAAGTGTGGGTGCAAAAAATCAACTTCTAGTGACATTTAATAAGAACAGCTTGTTTAAGTGCTCCTTTTATCTGCACTGTTCTCCCTTGACCCAATCACATTTCCAAAGTCAGATCCAACATTTTAGCTGTGCAACTCATATGACCTTTAACTGGATCAGCCTCCCAAGACACTTTGAAGATTTAGATATTGCTATTTATTTTAACAGTGGAAATATTGATATCTTTAATATTTAAAAAAATGTTGATAATTCAAAACTAATGTTTGGCTATCAGATTTGACTTTGTGCTCTCCCTTAGGTCTGGGGTCCTTTTTTATGAAAGTCAATAGTATATATTGCCCCAATCATGTCTATTAGTTTCATTCATTTGTCAAAAAGAAAAAAGGTCCTAAAATCACTGTTGAAGAAATACTATGTCTTTTTTTCTAGTTCTTTTATGATCTGTTTGTTCACCTGATCTAAAACAGACTATTAGTATAAAACTCCTCTTTGTCTTCTTTGGTCTTTTTAAGGACTCCTTTACATATCACTGGCTAAATCAATCCTCCAGGAAGGCAAATGTGCACACTGAGATCATGGGACACTGTCCCTATCCTGATGGCCTCTGTCTGCCCAGGAGAAATGAGAACCACATTTCCTCCTGTGCCCAGAGACTGTAGCAGCGGTGTACTGAAGGCAGCTACCCTCTGGCTTTGCAGTGTTGGGATGGTACAAAGACAGAAGCCTACACCCAGAATCTTTTTTATAACACATGAACACAAACGGCTGCCAAACTATAACCTCAGTACCCTTAGAAATTCATTTTGCTGACTGTACAGAACTGATCATTAAACTGTCACCTCCAACCAGTGTCTGTGTTGCAGTACACTGTGTAACATGATTTTGGGTGTTTCCATCAAAGCTAGGCTTTGAAAGGAAAAATTTAACATAATACGGAATTTATATTGCAAGTGGGTCCTTCCACATATCTTTTCCATTGTCTGACAGATGATATGTGGTCACTTGTAAAACATCAGGTTTAAGGCACATTGTGTTTCTTTGCTGTATAGAATAGGGGCACTATGTAGGGGCCTGTTGTCAATAGAGGCAACATCTTAAACTAAGCACAGGTGTAAAATACAGTAGATATTGTGAGATAATTGAGGCTCCTCTATACATTCAGGTTAGTGCTTTAGTTCAGTGCTGAACTGGAATAAATTTAATCATGAAACTGAGCTCTATTTAAGTTAATTGGGTCATATTAAATAATTTAGAAATCCACAAATTTCTACCTCAAATATAATGGATATTATAGGATAAAATTACTATTTATTGACTGCTTTTATAATTATGCCTCTCTATTGATTTTGTAACTGTCCAGATTATTAACGTTGTATTGAAATGCACAAAAAAATTCTTAAGTCTGGTGCTGATGGTTACTTTTGTTCCCTGCTGATGGCCAGGCTGTCTATAAACACATCTACCTGCTTAGGTGAGGAGCACTGAGTTTGTGCTTTCTCTGCTCTAAGTCAACAAGAGGTAAATCAATACCAAAGCTGTTTTGACATGTCCTCATGAAATTTTCCTGGAGTTAATATATCCTGCCTCTTCAAGTAGACTATCCTGACAAGAGCAGACATAGCTTGTATGTGTGTGTGCTAATCTTGGCAGTAACACTGAACACCCATATACTGATGAACTCCAGCAACTTGTACCCTTATACAGAGAATTTATTACAAATGTTGTGCTTCTTTAAGCACATCAATGGTGCTTTGAACAGTTTAACAGTTACCACTTCATTGATAACCTTCTCAAAAAGAAGGAAGAAAAAAAACCCCAAAGATTAAAAAAATATGAAACTAAATGAAAATACTAAAATTTTCCTGTCTGGATTGCCTCGGGCTGGACTTAAAATTCCATTACTGATATTATCTGTTAATCAGTTAATCTTAGATCTCCGGAGGGAGGCTGAAACTCCAACTTCTTTTCTAGATACTTTAAAGGAAAATAAATTAGGCTGTATAAAAGATACTCCTATAATCACATTAACTAAAGAGGAACAGATCGTTTTTAAAAAGAAAATATAAAAGATGTCTGAAGGATTAAAACTAGAGTTCAGATTATCTATGATAAATAAGAATTCTTCAGCCAATAAATAATTGAAAGGAAGCAGAACATGATGATTCATTTACAAGTCAGGAATTTAAAAACCAATTCTCCTACGGTTCTTGCAGGACAAGAGGACGCACACCTCTAAGGAAAGCCACATCAAACTTGGCTCTTTGGCTCACTGTGGAGGAGTGGGATGTTTCTGGGTTACTTGTCCAACAATTGACGAAGTTTCAACAGTGAGTCTATCCTCACTACAGAATCAGTCAGTGGAGAGAGATTTCTCTGTTTGTAACATGGAGATTTCAATCAGGCATCCAATCTGCATGTGAGCCATGGCTCAGGAGAAAAGGAGTCAGCTTTGGTCCATGCAATCCCTTTAAAATATTCTGTTTAGCAGATTCAGACTCAGGTTTGCACCCATTATAATGATTTCAAATGGGTGATGATGAAGCACTGACACCAAAACAAGGGTGAGAGTCATTGTTTTCTTACTAGAGTCATACCTGTGGTTGAAAATAACATGGACACAGTTATGAGACAGGGGCTGCACAAAAGACACAGATTTCTTTTCTATAAAAAGCTGAGACATTTGGCAAATGTGCATGAAAAGTGAAGTGAAATGAGATAAAGATGAGTCATTAGTAACAGCTGTTGTACAGGCATTCTGGAGCCCATAGGTAGAGATGGTGAAAGAACAGTCTCATACATTTAGGACTTGTCTTTCCTTCCCAAGGACTGCAGTTCTGATAGTGGTTTTTCCCTCAGCTCAGCATTTTTAGGAAGTATGAGTAGATTTATCAGTCACTGTGCCAGTGCTTGCTTTTTCTTTATATGAGCTTCCTTCAACATCCAATCTGTCTTCAGGCAACTGCCAAAGAGGGTTTGTTCTGCAAACTGTTCAGCAAAAACAGCCTCCCCTGATACCAAGAGACAATCTTCCAACTTGCCTCTACATGTCAAAGATTCAAAGCTGAGTGACAATGAAAAGAAAATTTTACTGAAATTGAAAAGCACTAAAGCTATAAATATTACTTCTCAAATGCATTTTTCCTAAACCAGTGTTTGCGCATCTGTATTGCAGTCCTTTTGGTATTTTTCTTCTATGCCCCAGCTAGTTTAAGAAAATAAAATAAAAATGTTTCAGCAGTAAATCATATCTTATTCTGTCACTTTTATTGTAACACTTATGAAAAATTCAGGTTTTTCATAATTATGTCCCTAACGATACAGCTTTTTTCCCAACCCAAAGCCAAAAATAAGGAAAAATTAGACTAAAAATCTAGCTCTACTGTGAGAACTTCAAAAGTTAAATTTCTCAATGTTGTTTCTTAATCTATCCATGTTAGTTAAACAAGTTAAAAATGGAGGATAAATGAATATGGAGCCAAACTCAATGTATGTTGATGGCAAAAGTATCTGCAAGCTTTACTGCTGATAAAAGAAAGATAAATGTAGGCTTTAGATTTCTATAAAACCTGAAAGAAAACAGGCAGCTCCTAGCACTGATAAGAAATAAAACACTTGTGCCAACAGCAGTAACAAGACAGCAGGCACCACCAAGACAGAAAGAGATAGGTTGGCAAGCAGAAGTAAGAATGAAATTATACAGAACTGACTATGGTGTCAGGACGAGAGTTTGAAGACTTCCAGCTTTCTGCTGTGTGCTCCCTCCGAGGGGAGTACCTGACCCACAAGAGGCTGTGGGGCCACACAGGCACCCTCATCAGACTCCTTTGCTTTCGCCCGTCTTCCTCGTGCTGCTTCAGGTGGCTCAGGAGCTTCCCAGGGTGTTCCCCATGGGAACCACAACACCAGTATGCACAGGGCACCTAGCAGGCTATGCTGTTTTTTCCAGAGAATGGGCAAGAAATTACACAGGAAGGTATTCAGGCAGTGTGAGGGTATCAGGCAATCTGATCAGATATGCCAGGCCAGATTCCCAGCTTTCCAAAAGCTCATGATGGAAGCAAGAAAGCAAAGGAAACTTCTATCAGGATAGGACAGGTGATATTTCATGGAAGAGTCACTTGCAAGAGCAGCAAATGACTTTTTGGGACAGATAAATGGGTACAGCCTCTGCAGCTACCAAGTTCCCAAAGTGGGTGCTCACCCACTCCAGCAAAATTCTAATGGCATTGCTCTAGGTTTCAAGAATGACAGTTTAAAAGATATTGCTGATAGTCCATTGCCATTGTAGCAGGTCTGTTTGCTAACGATGAGTATCACTTGCCAACCCATTTCTCCAGGCCAGCTCTCATTCTTTACCTGACACGTGAGCTCCAGATGCCCTTTGAAAAGCCAACATTCCCAGGTGTTGCATAGAAACGTATCTATTTAAAAATTATTCTAGACCTTGGTGGAACATAAGAAGCTCTGTAAATCCAGCTTAGGATGCTTCATTTAAGGTGGGAAACTTTTGACATGCTGAATTTGGAGCCCTGTAAGTCATGAACCAAAAATAAAAATGTAACTTTGTTTTCTAAATTTTCTTGTTTTTATCTCAGACAGGTCTACAAGACAGAAAATAATGTCAGAACCAATGAGAAGGATGTTATCAAAGTAGGCTCTGCCTCAGTTATCAGGTCAATACCAATAGTATATGTTGGAGAAGTGATGAAATAGATATTACTGTTACATGGATTGCTAGTGACACTACTGTCTTATAACAGCAGTAACCTTCAGATTTTTCCTGCTATAAAAAACAAGAGATAAAGGAATGATTTGGCTTTCATATAATGTGAGTTAAGTTGATAGAAAACTAGGTTTTACTTCTATATCCTGATTATGCTTAATTTACAATAGAAGCATGGAGGTAGAAGAGCATAGTTTGTGCCTGTAAGCACCTCAGTGTTAAATGCTGAAAAACTCTAATTTGTAGTTCATTTATCACATGCAGGTTGAACCCCTGGAATACCAGGCTGTATAGAATGAGGAAATCACTAGTTTCTTCCATCCTGTCTTACAAAGATATTCCCAGAGAAAAAAAATTAGTGCTTGCCGTCATAGAATAGAGCTTAGCTTTTATTCTGTAAAATGCATTATTTAAAGTGTTTAATCTCTGCCTTTCAGAAATATCTGTTTGATGAAATAAAGAAAAAGTCCCACACAATACATGTGCTAATGCTCAAATATATTACGTAGTATTTTTTGCCACACTTTCAGAGTAGGAATGTTCATATAACTTTCTGTTCTGTTTGGAGATGGTCAATAGCCTGGAGGTGTTTGGTTTCAGCATCATTTCTAGTGTAAACTACAGGGTGTAACAGAATGAAGCCTGTAACAAATTTCTGGCCTTGATTCCTATCAGAAACTGGACCAGACTTATGTCCTCACTATTCCTTTGGTGTTGCAGCCTGCTCCTGTAGTGCTGGGGTTCTGCTGTAAGAGCAATGCACTACCTAGTGGAGACGTTGTGGAGCAGGTCTTTCATTAGCAAACTGTGCTAACCTTGGCCATCCCTAGTGTCAGCATGCAAAAGTCTTAGGTCTTTGAGTCTTACAGTACTGCGTGTGCTCCACACCCTACATTAACAGTAACGGGTATTGTGTGCAAAGACACCAAATACTACTGTTTCAGAAATTATAAATCCACTGTACTCTTTCTGGGAGGTTCCTGAACTATTCTGAGAGGGGTATGACATGACTGAGCTTAAATAATAATTCCTATTTTAAGTATACATGATTCTCTTGTTTCTAAAGATCCCACATAAAACTGGCAATTTTGTTCATTATGCATATCAAGTCATAGCATAGATTATTCCTTGCTCTTCTGACTCCTTAATCAGCTGTTTTTCTTTTCCTTTTTCTTTTTCTTTTCCCTTCCCCCTGTGCCACTGGGACTACTTATTGATTGAAATCCATAACCTGGCAGGGTGTGAGAGTGTGCAGGCTGTAACGTTCCCAGGCTTCATTCACCATGTGTCCCAGATCCCTGGGAGAGGCAAGGGAAGCCTCACGGCCTTGTGAGCAGGATGCAGCATCCCAGCTCCCCAGCTGTCACTGTACACTCTGACTGTCACAATAGTTTACAACAGATTAGAGGAAGTGCCTTTGACTGGCATATTGGGAAAACCAGTTGACATCAGCATAGTCAACTAGGTAGACCTAAACCTGCTTGCTTCCCAGCGGTATCCTTTGTTTGATTAATGAATGGTGTTAGCAGTTAAAAGCAAAGCAGACGATGAGTTTAGTGCATCCTTTACAATCCAATTTCATCTTTTACTAATGAAGAGTAACAAGAAACAGATAAACCACGTTGACAAGGAGTAGAGCTTGTATATCTCCTTGGTTTCATTCACACAAGTCCTAGAAATGTGTCTGCGGGCAACCACCAGACTAAGATATATTTGTGTGCTCAACTCAATTAATAATTTCACACTTTTGACTCAGTTTAGTGTTCTCTTTATATTTATCTAGATATTTGAACCAGATAACTGGCGAAAGACAGCTTCAGATTCGTTAAGTAGGCAAATATACAAACACACCCTGCCATATCTGCCTTGGGTTTTCATGTGAATGACACATGACAACCTGACCAAGGCAGAGGGATGTAATGATTTGTTCTTTGTGAAATTGTTCACAACCATGTTTGTGTGAAAGGTTGTTCAAGTAAATTAGTTTCAGTCAATAGCATTGCAGAAAATCAGGTAAAGTGCTAAACAGACAGGTAGATCCAGTCAGCATTTTATGTATTTTTACCAAATCTCTGGGAAGGGTCAGGGGATCACATTTCCCCTTCCAGCAGTAAAAGCCACATAACTCCTCTTGGTGGCTTTGAAACTCCAGTTCTTATGTCTCACAAAGTGCAGGGTGGGGTCGTGTCTTCAAGTCATGTCTTGTGGGTGCAGCTCAGGTAGGGGGCAGCAGGTTGGATTCAGGGGAAAGAAGTCCTTAGTATTTCAGGCTCAGTGGTGTAATTTTGACTGTCTGTGCCCAAAGGCTTGTCTAGTTTTTTCAGAAACTACCTTTCCCTGAAAAACTTGCCCCTCTTGAAAATATAGATCTACAATGTTACTTCTGCTATGTAGACAGTGTTTACCTGTATAAAAGAGGTGATCAGTGAAATGGAGCACAGATTTTGAAACCGTGGCTTAGGGTTGGACACAATAAAGGGTAGATGGGTGTAAACATCACACAGTACACCCTTGCACCACTTTTAAGTATGTATTTTAAGGTGAACTAGTAAAGAAAATGAAAGTCCTTGATAGCTCTGTTTCATGGGCACCCTACCTCTCCACGCTGTTCACACTCACGGACCTGAACCAGCCTTCTCTTCTGCCATTTTCACCCACAGAAAAAGTGTTAGCCATAGTGTCAGCTTATATCTAATAACTGAAGTCTCTGGGGACATAGAAATCAATTCTTGGCTCCCAGTTCAGCAATATTCTGTATCAGCAGAACTGTGTAACTACACTCTGATTACAGTGGTTATAGTACAAGTTAGTTAACTGTTACCAAAATGAGGGGGTGGAGAGGAAGACAAGCCTTTCATCTTTTAAGTCACACTGCACATTGTTTCTATCAGTGTTCTGTCCTGCTTGAAAAAAAAAAAAAAAAGAGAAGAAAAACCAAAAAAACCCCCCCAAACAACCAGGAGATGTTACTGTGCCTGAGCAGGACGAAGAGGAAAGCTGTTAAGGTATGCAACACAACAGAGCAGAGTCCAGATTCCAGATTCACAGCTTTGTAAAGCTTGTTGCTGTTTATCCAGGAGCTTCTCTTTTCTTTTTTTTTTTTGGGGGGGGGGGTGTTCGGGGGGGGGGGTGGGAGGAAGTGGTTTCTTTTGGGTTTTCGTTTGTTTGTTTGTGTTTGGTTTTGGGTTTGGGGGTTTTAATAATTTTTATTTTATTTCAGTGAAAATAATTCCTGCTAGACAAAATCAAAAGAAGGCTGCCAGTAATTGACATTTTTTAGAGGGAAATTTGTTGATGTTTCAAGCTCTACCTGTCAAGTCCTGCCTAAAGACTTTCTGGTTTTCTAGAAATTCCTGAACATCTTTCTTCTAAGCTGTGAAGAAAATGTCTCTCTGGTTGTCACCAACATGACAATATGGGACAATCACTCTTACAGTAATGTAGCTCCAAGTGAACTTCAAGCAGGCTTTTATCCCAGAGCATGGCAAAGGCAATGAGCTGGGGAAGATGAGTCCGTTGCATTGAAGACAGCAGCAGCAAGGACACCTTGTGATTTAGCTCTCCTGGTTGCAGACTAAAAATATTTTTTATATCTTTCATATTAAATTATATGTAAGGCCTGCAGCCCTGGGGACCCCCACACTGACAAACCTTCAGAGGGATATGGGATGCTGCCCCAGATCACAGGCAACAGGAATGGTAGCTGGTAGCAGCCCAAGGTGCCCTAGGGGGGGTTGTGTGCTGATTCCATCTGACTGAGCATCTCCTATCTGTCTCTGCAAAAAGGGATTCATGGCTTCATACAAGTGGGATGTTTCTCATTTGCTGTACCCAACCCTATGAAAGATCTATCAAGGTGGGATAGCAACATTAGTGTGTGAAGCATGATGAGAATTTTGCAAAATCAGAACTGTAGTGTTTAATGAAACAATCTTATTGATATTTGCAAATAAACCCAAATATTTTAAATTCACTTTACATTCAGGAGACTATATTACGTGAAAGTCCTTAAAATATTCCATCTTTTATACTGATGCTTCTATTCTATACATTTTATATTTCAGTTGCAAGACATGGTATTCAATTAAAATTGCAGATATCCACTATTTGAACAGAGGAATTACTCTCCAACTCAGCTGAGAAATTAATTTCTAGAATCAAAATAATGACAAAATAGTCTATCCATAATTGCAATATACACACAATATACATTAAATTGTCCATTTATGTTTGATTTAATATTTTTTTCCTTTTCAAATTGTTTTCACATCCAAAGGGAAGTGACTGAAAACTGTGCAAGGCTAGCCTTCACTATGACTGTTATACACCCATAATATATTCATAATATATTCCAATCTTCTTTGGTATGACCTATCTAAAAATTATGCAAAGTTCAGGACTGGAGTCGAACCTTCACTAGTCCAGGATAAACTGTAAAGCCCTGTTGAGGGATTTGACCAAGCAGTTCCAATTAATATCATAATAAATCCCTATGCACAGATTTAAAAATTGAGCCCTGAAGGACTAACTTGTTTGCCTACATTCTTTATTATTATTGTTGTTGCATCAACAGGATTTGTAGAAATAGGTAACATCAGTTCATCACTGCCACCACCTGGTATAACTTCTAAACTCTATATTCTTGAGTACAGCTATCAGAAAGGTAGCAAAAGGGTTAAACTAAGAAGCACATCTTGGGGGTAATCATCCTAAGCCAGTGCTTTAATGTGAAATGGAAATGTGAGGGCCCACACAATAGCTTCTAGTCTGCCTAGAGTGGAAAGATAAGACCAAACCTCCAGAGATGGAGGTGGCTTGAGTTGATTCTTTTTTTTTAAGTGATTGATTGATCTGGTTGTGGGTGTTTTACAAAGAGTAGACTGACATTGGCTAGTGTGGGTAAACCTGACTAGAAAATAATAAACAATAATAAGACAATAATATTATGCTTCTGATCCTTATCAGTCCACCAAACTGCTCAGCAGTTCAATATAGTCTCTTTTCATTCCTCTGCATGTTGATAACCATTTGCTTTCCTGAGAAAGAAGTTTAGGATTAAACTATTAGCTGATGGACTATCCCTTATTTCCACTACCAACATTTTCCTTATCTTTCTGAGACTCAGATGAATGTCTTTGTGCCATTTTTCTCCCAAGAACACTTTGTTCTTCTCCTAAATCTTTAATCCTGCTTTACAATGCCACCTTTTAGTCATGTACTGATTCAGTCCTTGCCCAGGTAGATACCTGCCTGTTAATCAGCCAGTGCCAGGAAATCCTGAATGCCAGTGGGATTGGAGGGTACTCACCACAGTGCAGGAGCTGGTAGGTGGCAGACTCACACAAAGCAATGTATCCCAACACTTTAACACTAGGTACTTCCATAAATGTTGCTATGTTCTTCAGGTGTGTGGTGTTTTCATGTATAAGCAGGGAATTCCTGAGGCAAGTGGGAAGACTCTGCATCAATGCTGACTGGGAACTGGATATTAGCTTTAGGGTTGACTTCCCTGAAGGAGGATTCCTTGCTGCAGGCCATTTCTGCTGTTCAAGGACTAGCACATTTCATACAATTTTAATAAGTGTCATAAAAAATATACCATGCTTTTAGGTCACTGGTTTCTTCTCTGGTGGAAAACTGCAATGCAAGATTTCCTGCAAGCTAGTGGTTGGAATGGAAAGTCAATATAAATGTAATAAATAAGGGAAAATAATCTGAACAGTGGAAAGGTGGCTGAAGTCACTGTTTTGTAGATGGTTTTATTTCACACACACCCCCCTCCACCGCCTCCACCCCCCCGCTTCCCTTAGCTTGGCACCTTTTATATAACTTACATTATCACAACTGTCTTTGTGCCAGAAGGAGTGAAGTACTCTCCTGTTCCAAGCTTCTGCTCCTTTAGATAAGCCAGCAATAATTATTTCTGAGTGAAGCAACATTAACACTCACAATGGAGCCTGAGTCCATAGCTGTATTCCGATTTGGAAGTCATTTGTCTTGGGATACAAAGGCCCTGATTCCCCATAGTACCAAACTCGGTCCTTACAGACTCAGAGTTATACTGGTAAACCAAACATCTTAAATCCAATATTATAAATCTGTCATCATGGTTTTATTGTAATTCCATGTGGCTAAAACTCTGCAGTGAGAATTATGCACTGGGAATAAAGCATAGATGAAGCCTATCTCCCCATTTATTTACAAATGAGAGACACAGTTGTCTGCTACCTTTACAGGCAGAAGGACTACCTCAGTAAGTCAGAATGTTTTGCTGACTCTTTGATATGTACGGCCCAAAGCTTAAATAAGACACAACAGAGGATCAGACAAACAAAGAGGTAACAACAGGTAAGAAAGGAAGGGGTAAGAGGCTGAAGGAAAGGGATGAGATGAAAAGCATAAGAGGAAAAGGCAGGTCTGTTGAAGACCCTTTGCCCTGTTTCCTACAATTTTGTAATAGATAATAGAGGGTCTTGTTTTAGCAAACTCCATTTCATACTACACATTTCCCATGTCTATATATTGAGACAGTTAATGCTATTATACTGATGGAAAAAATGCAACACAGCAGAAATAAGGAATACAAAGCATTCTCTAGCTTTAGGTCAACACAAGGGAATGTATTTATGCTTAAGTAAGACAGAAGTTGTCATTTAAAGGTAATGTTAACTGAATCCCTATCAAATTATGAAAAACAGAAAAATAGCACAAAAGAAAAATGACAGACAACTCTAAAGAAAAATAAATAAGTTAGTTTCTCTGCTTCAAAGTGTTGTGCGAAAGTTACTTACACTGGCAGATCATGTGGTATATTTGTCTCAATCTGAGGAAGAGTGGTATCTGTGGAGGATATGTCATGGTATACCTATCTTCTTATTCCATGATCTGTTAGCAAGTGCAGCTCTTCTAGCTGATAAAATGCAGCATTTCTGCTGACCTCTCCCACTGAGGAATTCAGTAAAGCCACACTGACAAGCAAAAGCATATTCTCATGTATTGTCACAAAGAGGTTCAGACAGCAAGTAACCCTGAAACAGGCATGTCCACCTGGAGCGAGCTGGACATCTATTGAAGACATGTTTGAAAACACAGCATGGACATACCTACCTAATCATTCACACTCATGAATAGGTCACATTATACTGCTCCTGTGAAATGTAGCATTCTCCCCTTCCCAGTTATCCGCGGGTGTGCAATTAGAAGTGAAGTAGGCAGACAGATGTTGAGCAAGCACAGAGACGTCACCATTCATCATCAGCTAGCAGATACTGAACTTGGCTGACTACCCCAGCTTAGTCAGATAGTTTGGCACACTGTCTCTCAACACTGGGTTTTTCACTCAGGATCTTAAATTGTACTGAAATTTCACTCTGTAAATCATGCAAAAGGGGGGGTTGGGATTGGCTTCACTTTTGCCATCAAGCAGTTATAGGAATTTCAGATCTTTTACAAGTAGTGTTGCTGCTCCATTTAAGTGTCACCTTTCATCTCAAGATAGCATCACTGCCTATTCAAAAGAGAAAAAAGCATTTGGCCAGCTATTAAATTCCTTTCCTCCATCCTGCATGTGCTTAGTCTTGCATATGAAGCATAAAAGGCAAAACCAAAGGTCTAATATATGTGACCATAAGGAGCTTCACATGCCATCTCTGAGTAAAACATCAAAGACTTGGGAGCAGAGAAACCTGTCATCATATGTGGTATTTCTCTTGTCAGTGGCAAAGCTGTCTCTAATGCACAGCACACTTAGCAAATCAAGACTGCTTCAGGCCAAATTTGGGCAAAAGCTAAAGCTTTGCCTCCCATGGGTTTTATCTGGAGCTGCTGAAACAAACATTTCTACCTCCCCTCCCTCAGAGAATGGAAGATTGCATTTCAGAACATTGTTTTCTGTAGACACTTATTAACCCTGTTGAATTTAGAGCAAGGGATTGCATTCAATATCTATAGATTAGCAGTGCTGCAGTAATCCCTAGGCCTTGGTCAATTCGGTCAGTCGACTAGGACTTGCTACACAGAAGTGCCCTTTCCAGCAGTCATTGATATGCATGCAAGGATGTGGGAGAGGCAGGAGAGAAGGTTAGCATGAAGTCAAGTGTTTATACTTTACAGGAAATTCCTGGTGAGGTGATGGCACTTTTTATCATAGCCAGACAGAGTCCAGAGTGTACATCATACAAGAGTACACCAAATCAAAACACTTCACTACATTGGAAAATAGAATCCATTATTCAGTGACTCCAAATAACAATAAGATTTGCCTAGGCAGAAAAAGAATCAACAAGTTCTTCCAAGCTGATCTCCTCCAATTAACAGTAATATGATTGAGTTTCATGGAACATTTGTTTTCTCTCTTCGCTCATCCTTTCTGCTCAGAACTGCATGTGTTTTGACATAGCACCTATATTCAACAGGGAACTTCTTTCTCCAAAGCATGTCTCTTGCACTGCAGCCAAGCTACGAAGACACCTATTTATTCAGAGTAGAGCTTGACATTTTTGTGGTTTTGACATTTCCTCATTTTGTTCTCCTGATAGCTTTCATTCAGTTTTGACTTCAGTTTCTGATTTACAAGCAGAGATGGTGTACCTTGGGAAGACCCTAGAGTGTCCTTTTTCCAGCTGTCTACCACATTTCCCCTCCAGCTCAAGACACCTGCATAGCAGACACCAAATTACAACTTCCACAAAATAAATAATCAACTGCAAGGTATTGTTTTTTGTAATATTCCATTCTGAAAACAATGGCAATTCAGAACTGCTCATTCAGGACCTGTCTTTTTTGTATGTGAGTATAGACCTCCAAGAGAGGTATAGGGCAGACAGCTGAGGGCAGGATTAACTTGAGTTATTTCCAAGGAAGTTTTGACCCTTTAGGAATCAGAGCTCACTGAAAACCAAAGTAAAATATTGGAGTGTGTAAAATTTGGTCCTTGCATTTTTAAGGGAAATGCTTTTAAGGAACTTGCTCCTAGAATAACCTGAAACACACAAGATAAATAGGCTTGTATATCAGTAACTGCAATTGTGCCTCTTTCTTTACTCATAGGTTTCATAAGATGAGTCCAGTGGTTAAATACTAGAGAAAATTAATAAGGTCCTTGATTATGCAATTGATTTCCTGGTGATAGGATGTGACTGGGACAATCTATCTACTGGGGGCATCATAACTCTTTTTCATATTGAATTGGAGTCCTGCTATAATTCTGAAATAAGAGTACTTTAAACCTAATCTTTCAGTCATCCATTCCTCTCTATATGCTTTTTCCTGTCTGAAGACAGCTTTACCAGGCTCTACCTGGAGAGGAAACAGGCTAGAGAAAAAAAGCATCTGAATGTCATCTAACTATAGAGTTTCTTCCCATAGACTACCTAGTAAGCAAGCTGTTCACTTGCCCAGTTACTAGTTCAAGGCACAAGTTACTGACATGTGTCCAGCTAGACTTTGTGCCAATGACCACAGTCCTCTGGACTTGGCTGCTCAGTCAGAGCTTAATCTACCTAACTGTGGATTGTGGATCCACTTTGTCAGCTTTTCTATAAGTATGCTATGGAGACAGTATCAGAAGTCTTGCTAAAGTGATGGTAAACAGCACTGACTCTTCTTCCATCATCCACCAAGCTATGCATCACTTCACTGGACAAGAGTATCAGGTTGACTCAGCATGATCTGCCCTTGGTAAAGCAGGCCAGTGTGAGAGAATACTTCATATGAGTAATACTAAGAGAACATGCAAACAGACAGAGTGAATACTAAACACGGGCACATAAATACCTACAAACAGCTTATATGTGCATATATACTCAATATTATTTTTGCTGCAGTTAATTATAGTTATATTCATTGCACTCTGGGAGTCATAGTGTGGTATGTTTAGTGTATGCTCCAAGACTAATGCTTGTTTTCTGTGAGGAAGTTTATGCCCTACCAGACTCCTCATTGACATGTGATGGGCTTAGGTTCTTCATATAATACACAGGGAAAAAGAAGCACTTCGAGTAGAAGAAAAAAAATAAATAAGAAAATAAGAACAGAATAAATATGCTATTAGGTAATGCCAGTGGCTCATCTTGTACACTATTCATTCAGCTGCAGTAGGACATGATATTTAAGGAGACCACATGGGCCTGGCTGTATTTGCACTCCATTCCTCTCACATTGCCTCTGCATCTCAAAATGCTGTATTAGGGAAATTAAAGTGTACAACCCTTCTCAGTTCTTTTAGCATCCATGTCTGAATGTGATGTCCATAAACCTGTCTAAATCCTTCTTGGCCCTGCCATTACTATCTGCCTTACAACCTCCTGTAGCAATAAATTTCAAAAGTTCTCCACCTACTGTGTAAAGATACACTCTCTTTTATCTCTTTTAAAATGATCCCTTCCTAGTTTTATTGTTTCCTAACAGACACAGTGAGAACTGAAGTAACAACTAATTCAGGTTGTCCATTTCCCTTTTGATTCTGCAAACTTCTCTCATATCCCCATGCAGTCTTCTTTCTGCTCTCCAGACTGATGAGTCCTGAGAGTTTCAGTTTCTCCTAACAAGGCAGTGGCTTCATCCTCTTGACAATTTTAGCTGTTTCTTCTTGTGCCTTTTTTTGAACTCCACCATATTCCTTTGGATACACAGTAGCCAGAACAGCAAAGCCAGTTATTTATAGCATCAAAATGGTGCTGTTTAGTTCTCAGTATTTGATCTGATGATGCCCAGCATTGTGATGACTTTTTTTTTTTTTACTGCAATTGCTGTTTCCAGAGAAATATCAAACTGACTCTAAGACCTCTTTGCAGAGTTGAAATTGTTGGCTCTGAGTCCTGAGAAGAAAGGCAGGCTGATGAGCCAGGTATGATTCAGAGGAAAGCTTCATTAGAAAGAAAACAATAAAAATCAAGACAAGACAATATGTACTGTCCTGACACTCGGGACCCAAATCCATTCACATAACCCTGTAACTTTTCCACCTTTTCTTGCTCATTCTGCTTAGCAAAACCAGAGGCCTAATCTGTGCACCAGTCCTCCTTCAGACATCCAGTTTCCCCATTTTCTTATTCCTCTTACCTGTTTGCCATACATTCCACTTAACACAAGCAAGCTCTGACACCAGGAAACATAACCAATGAATCCTCCATACCAACCCTAAAGTTCCACACAATGTCCCCTCACTACTCACTCCTCTTGTCAAGACTCCAGCCATTTACTTTATCACTTGTTCCAATTTCCAGCTGTACAATTCTTCCTTCATTTTTACCAGTCCTTTGGGCCTTCCCAATCATGCATCTCAGTGCATGATGAAAAACTACAGTGGATGGGTAAAGAGCATGCAGTAAAACATCATAGGAGCCATTGGTTGCTGCCTTACAGATCAGGAAGTTAGTAAAAACCAGCTACTCCATGACAATTCTCTGTGTTTTTCCAGATCTTGCCTTATATGAAAGAACATTGAAGATTGTTTTCACTTTTTCCATGAGAAAGGTGAGTTGCCTCCTATGTGTTGCAGAAGTGTGAGCCAGTAAACCCTGTCTCTGCCTGTGTTTGCCTCTGTAAATAAAGTACAGAAAATATCCAAAAATGGGTCGAAGCCACATTCACACTGTGACAGCTGAGTGGGCACGGACCCACACCTCCATAGGAGACATATAAATGAATCCTTTAATAAGAGTCAAATCTGCTCCTATAAACCCTGGGGAAGGGGTGGTTACAAGGGTGTGGACACATGGTATCCTAGCCAATTGGTTTAAAGTCCATCTCCTGGGCATGCACAGTCAAGTATCCTTTTCCCGGGCTTTTGCGTAAACTACAACTCCCACCAAGCCCCGTGGCATCCATTTTTCAAGGGGTTACCCCATCTCTACATCACACCCCAAGTGGCTGAGCAGAACATGGCCAGAGAAGTGACCATGAACCTGTTTGTATGGCAGTCTTTTGGGTCTATTTAGTGTGTATTTGGTTCCCACAAAGGCTGTAGCTGGGCCACAGAGATAAGGCTGCTTTTACCTTGTCCTTATAGCCTAACTTGGGATGAGGGAAGCCATCCTGGAAAAGGGGAGGTTATGCCTTTCCTGAGGACTATGTAACATGAACAACAGGGAGCATTTTTCAGGCTGAAATGAACTTGAAAAGGAGCTGGTGACAATCAAGATGACAACACTACCACTAGGGTTAGGAATGTGATGTGTGGAAAGACATCTTCCAAATAGCCTCATTAGGTAGTGAGAAACACTTGTTGAATCAAACAGGGCAAAATGTTACAACTAAGAGAATTTTGCAAGTTTTGACTTGCAACCGGATGTCTGAGACTTTGTCATGATTCTTCAGAAGTCGACTACATTTTGTAATACCTTTTCCATTATTGTGGAGAAATAAAGAAGCAGATGCAGTTAACTAGATTCAGACCTTCATTTCTCAAAGATGTCAAGTAGATCTGTGTATTTACAAAGACATTCTGTTTTATTCTTTTCTTAAGCAGCATTTCCCTGTTTTGGACTTGTCTGCCTCGCCACTGCTTTCTTACAAGCTCTAGTGAGAGGAAAGATAGCCTTGATTTCCTAGTGGTAGCAATATTTGCTTCTGAAGCAGGGACACAGAGCCTCTGACTTGTGAGTGACTCCTGCATGGCAATTAAGATGCTCAGATGTCCACTTTCTCCATGAACACAGTATCTGTAAGGTATAATATCTAATGTCTTTGTGGACTTACTTTAAAATGAGAGGATTCATCATTACCTAATACCGGCACTTACTTCTTTATTGTGAGATAATAAATGCAAAGGATCATGCCTGAGCTATAATTCTCTCTTTAAGAAAACCAGAATAGTCTTGAGTACTTCTGTCAGTTCCATTTTTGTGTAGTTTCTAACTCTTTTACATGTATTCATCTCTCAGTAATCATTGGTAATTATCACCAGGTAATTTAGCAATAAAACTCACAGTAACAGGAAATTATTGAAACTAAGTATACAGGAGAACTAAGAAATGAAAATAAAATTTTAATATATAAGTGAGAAGGATTATTCCACATTTCATGTCTTCAGGATTCATGTGCTTTTTATCACTGACTGCTTCAAGGGACCATGGGTCTGACTCGGAATACAGTTCCTGTGCACGGAGCAAAAGAGAGTTAAAAGCCAGATCTCAATATTCAGTCAACTCCTACTCTTACAGCAGCAATGTTTATTTTAGTACTGATAAATCTAGTGATATTCTAGGTACAGATTATTGATATATCTGATATCACCATAGGAAAAGGTCACATCCAAAGAGTAGAAGAATGGAAAGTTAGGTTTCAACTATGCCAAAATATATAAAATTCAAATTTAGAAAGTTTTTCTCATCTTTATGTCCATCCATTGACACACCCAGAGTTTGAAAGGAATCATTTTGTTGATTCCTCAATTAGATATGCAAAGTACAGCTCTTTGTAAATTCCCATGCACGCTCTCAGTTTATATACCCCTAAGACTGCACCGGTTTCATGCTACACAATAAGTACCAATATGTGGAAAACCAGTACCTCACAGCCAAAGAGCATGTAACCTTTAGAACAACTATAATAGAAAAATCTTGCAGAGAAGAATTTTCATTCAAGTGTAAGAAATTAATTTTGTTTCACAGTAGTAACACATGTAGCAGTTGCAAAGAGATCTATGCACAGGCAAGTTTCAACTGCTCCTTACCAGTGGAAGTGGAAGGCCAGCTGCACAAAATAACATAATAATCATTTTCATCCACAAAACCCCCCCAAAAAACTAAAAAAACCCCAAATAACAACAACAACTGATGCAGCTTGTATTTAAAAAGTAAGACAAACTCTGACTGTTCAGGGCTTTTCCTGCTGTCTCTTTTTCTCTAGATGTGAGGTTTTCTGGGTTTGGATTTGCTTTTTAAGATTTCTTCCATGCAAAAAATGAGAAGGAGGCATGTCTTTATACTGCAGTAAATTTAAGGAAAGGAACGTGGAACAAAGTTGGTCCTTCCTAGTGATTTACATCAAACACCAGTTTGCCATCTTGTGAGTGTGAGTCTCAGCTAAGAGCAGTCCTGGAAAGAAGGACAGATGGAGCTGGGACAGAAGAGACAGCTTTTCCTGCTGCTACCAGAGACCCAGACAAAGAATTAGTGGTTTGGGGAAGTCCATTCCCTCCTCTCTTTTTTAGCCTGACCTAAAACCTTACATATCCCGCCTCAGACCACAGCCAGGGTAATTGGAAAATTTTTAGGCATCTGATAGAAGTAAATAGTACTTTAGACTCTTCTGCTTTAGAACAGAGAGTGCAGCAAAGTAGTTGTCTCCTGGAGCCAAGATAGAGTTGTAATAGAAATTTTAAGATCTAGGAGGACTTTTCTGTTGATGATAACCATATCTTCAAGAGAAAGCAATTACGCGTTCATACCTAGGTACCTTAAGTTTTAATTTCTATGCTTTTTTCCTATGCTTTAAATGCTCTTTAATTATTATGCCAACTTTGTGTTCATGAAAGTAAGAATTGTGCATGTAGTTACTAGTATTCATTAAAGGGACAGATGGCTTAGAGTATATATTAGCACTACTGGTGTAAATTCAGCCAACTGAATATGGATTGAAAGCTATTTACATCCAATACATTTTTAATGATTTCTGTATCAGTTTGATAATGATATCAGTTAATGAGCTGACTGAATACAGATCTAGTTCCTACCTCATAAATTTTTTACCCTCCTATGCACTAATTGGCAAAGCTAAGAGGTTGTCCTAAGAACCCTAATTGAATCTTGATTTTGTTGAGGTTAAAATGCTAAAAAAAATCATGATTAATCAGGAGACTGAATAAAATACAAGGCAGTAGGTGTGAGAGGTTTTCTTAATTTTAGAGAAGATTTTGATACTGTCTCTCACAGTATCTCTCTGGAAAAAATCCAGCTAGACATATGCAGAATGTTGTGGGTGGTCAATTGGCTGAAAGGATGGACTGAAAGCATTGTCGTAATGGGATAACATCAGTCTGACAGCCAGTCACCAGTGGTGTTCCACAGTGCTCAATTTTACGGCCAGTTCTTTGCAATGTTCTGGCAATGATCTGGACTAAGGAGTTGTGTGCACACTATGTAAATTTTGTCAGGTTACTAAATTAGGAGAAGCTGTTGATTTCCTCAAGGGTAGAGAGGCCTTACAGAGATCCTGATAAAATGCACAGGATAATCACTGACTATGTGAAATTTAACAAGAATTAAGGATTTATTTAAGATTTTAACATCTAGATTCTTCACTGACAGTGTAATCCTGGATCCTGAACAGACAACAACACAGAAGGAATTTGAAACCTCATACTTTAAAGTTAAAAAAAAATAAATTAAAAATTGAAAAAAGACAGAGGGAAGAAAGGAAGCACTTTTAATCCTTCCTACTTCATTTATGCCAAAGTATAAGTTTCAAGTCCCTGCTTCTGGATCCTTAAATGATTGATATTACAGGAAAGTCTGTATCAGTTTACTTTTGAATGTATTACATATCTTAATACTTCCACTAGTGCTCAAGTTTTTCCTCACTGAACCTTCTACAGCACTATTCAGAAACTGTTGATAAGGCTTATTGCTAGCAAATAGTTACAAAGAAAGACTGCATTTTTACTTCTTCATGCAGCTGTGTGGAAGAGAAGTCAAAAAATATATTCTAAATGTTTCTTTTCATTGGCGAAAAAGGTCTAGGAATGAGCTTTTCTTTCAGGTGCACTCATCTTTACAAGGGAATATTATTACTTCATGGCCAACATAAGATCTTGCCAGACTTTGTAATATCCCATCATATAATGTGACATGTAATATCATTTATAATATGTGATATTTCTAGTATAATGTATTATTACATAATTGAATTGAAACCTATACTGTTCAACACTACCACAGTTTCTGAATGCTGGCATATCCATTCTCTCTCTAATAGTTAATTATTTGACTCATTTAGTCATGAATATCCATTTTTTGCTTTTATTTTCATTATAATTAGGCATTTATCTTATTATTGTTACATTCATCTCTCAACAGGCTTGTGTACTGCACATTTTGATTTGTCGTATCCTTACAATTTCACAAGTCTTGTATCTCTGTACAAGTTAAATATTTGCATATATATAAAATATAAAATATTTGGAATAAAGAAACATGGAATTTTTCCTCTTTTGCCAGAATACTCAACTGAGGGAGTATCATCTCTCAATTTTATAGTTTTCTAATCAACCACTTGCCCTCCTAAAGTTTTAAACAAAATTTCTTCAGCTTTATTATTTCTTTAGATATTTTTTTGCATCGCTACTCAAAAATATCTCTTCTTGGCTTTTATGTAATTTTTAGTTCTGGTCAGATTTTGAGAAATATAACAATCATCTTCCCATAGTTTCAGATCGACTCTGAAAAATAAAAAGATGTCAATATTTTTAGTAAATTTACGTCAGCTTATATTAAATGTTGAATTAAATATAGATCTTTCCCAACTGAAATATGTGTTTTTAATCACATGAGCCACAATTTTTACAATCATTTACTGTTTTCTTTTCATCTTCACCAGGCAACCTGATTACTTACTGATAAAGTTGATCAGTACCAATATCAATGCGTTCTGAATTTTAGTACTGATACTTTATTAAAATAAAAAGTTGTAATCACAATGGCATTGAACAACAAACAACAAAATGCCTTGTTTTTATAGAACTGCAGTTTGCAAACTTTAATTTTGGAATGCAAAGCCTACCCCTTTAATTATATGTCTATTATCAGGGGATACAACAGTGTATATTAAATTAATGAAATGGATTACCTCAGTTACACAGTGGTTATTAACAGGAAGAGCTCCCAGTTTTCATATTATGTACATCAGTAACTTTAATTGCATTAGGCTGAGCTAGGAGAGCTATTTTAGGAGATACTTCAACAGCACAACAATTTCTGCTGGCTCTTTGCCTGCTGTAACTCAATGTCTAAGGGTTCCCTCACAAATGCTAACTTATTATTTCTGTCAGTCATGCTTTAGCAAACACGGCCTCATTAAAACTACCCTAAAGTGGCTTCAGTTCTGAAAACTCTCCCTTGATGTCTCCACGAGACAACTGGTGCTGGAGGGCTATTTCTCACATTTGAGTTAAGAGTGTTGCAGAGTATGAATATACAAAAGACCAGTTTTGGGGCCAAAAGTAGTAAAAATGATGGACTGTGATTAGTCCATGCTTTGTAGGACAGGATACAAAACTGCCTATGATATTAAAAGTATGAAACAAATTAGTGTTTAAATTATGGTTTGCAAGCACTGATACACAAATGTAAAATCAATTAGCTGTCAGCTGTTGGTTAACAGTGATGCAGTGACCTACCTCGTTCCTGCTGGGAGTTGCGAGCTGAGGTTTCTAATGGGGAAGGTACAGTGTTTCTTCTCTGCTAATAATGTATGACATGCTGAAGCCACTTTATCAGAAGCTCCTAGAAAGAGAAGGTAACCTCCCTGAAACCAGTGGGTGTCAGTGAGATCCCACACTGTTATGCACAAGCTTCTGCTCCTGTGTTATGGTGAGAGGCCCAGGGCTTGTTCTTAAGGATGTGGCAGATTCACACCTCATGTAACTTCAGGGAAGATACCTGTCTCTAGGATGTGTCTGCCTGCACACATGGACAGTATCACTTTAATGACCCCACTGACCCTCTGCATTACAACAGCAGATGCTTGTAAATATAAGAACTTTTCCTACAGAGGTGAGCTTGGTGAAGCTCTCTACAGGTCAAGGTGTGAGAGAAGAACAAGAACTCCATAATGCAGGAGATCTATGGAGACTGAGCATGACTTCTTACACTTTCTTATCCCAAAGGACCTGTGAGCATTCTAAGAAACATGCAAGAATTTGAAATACATGAAGAGAAAACAGCCTCAGCCCAAATCCTGTAGGAAACCAGAGGTGTTTTCATACAATTCTGAGCAAGTGGAAATCCCTCTAAGTGGTAAGACAAGTCTATTGCCTCTATAAACTTGCATTTTTCCCAGTGCCACTGCTTGAACTTCAGCTCCAGGCACTGGTCATACATTTTGCCATCTGACCTAAACACACAGCAGAAAAAAAGGACTGAAATGGGACGTAGCTTTGAAAATGGATGTCACTCTGGGTAAAGTACTGAAATTGCACCCCACATCATAGAGGATGTAAGAACTGAATTGTTTATCTGTAGTTTGTTATTATTTGGCTATGTGGTTATACAAGCTAAGGCATCTCAGTAACTCAGAAGAATTAGTTTAGCCTCACAACCTTGTTATTTTAATAATGTGCAAATGGGAAACTTGAAACTCAGTTCCACAAAACACTGAAGAAGTCTACCTTGAGAAACAGGAAGGATTTATTTAAGTGCTGAAGGTGGAAACTGCAGAAACATTAACTCATCAGTAATTTAAAGCTCAATATCTCTTTTGATTTCTTTTGTATTCTTTAACTAAAAGACAGAGTCTTGTTACTGACTATATAAATACCCTTCTGGCAACACTGAAAGTATAATATATATACATATATATGTTATCTTTTCATATGTACAGATAGTTATATTTAACAGAATACACTTTGTGCTTTCATCAGTGATATAGAATGAAAAAAAAAAAGAAAACCCATAGCAGTACCTGCCACTGTAACCCTCCCTCTCTTCATATCTATCTATACAGCCTTTGTTACAGATGTAGCTCAGTGAGATCTGTATGCAAGGGACAAGTACTGATCCGTTTAGAAGGATGTCAGGATGGTGTAATTTAAACAGTGATATCAAAGAAGGCAGGTCTGGCATTGCTGAGTGTGCATGGATGATGGATGGTGCTCGTGCGTGGCTGGTCTGCAAAAGAGGAAGGAGTGAACCAGGGAGGAGGATGAGAGAACAAAGAGGTTGTGCTAAGGTACTGTTCCAAGGGGAAGGAATGGTGGGAGAGCTCAGCCTAGGGTGAAAGAAGATAAATGAGCACAAGCACACAGACAAAAAAAAAGACGTGAACAAGCTGAATGGGGGGAAAGGGAGAAAGATAAGTGGGCTGAGTGGTGTTGAATGCTGTGGGGTGACAAAACTTAGTGGAATCTGTCTAGAATATGAGAATCTCAGGAAATGCCAGTGTGATGGGCTAACCCTGACTGGACTCTGGGTGCCTATCAAAGGTGTTCTGTCACTCCCCTCCTCAGATGGGCATTGGCTCTCTTGGACATGGGGGAAGTTTCTGGACACTTCTTACAGAAGCCATTCCTTTAGTTCCCCCCATAACCAAAACCACATCACACAAAGTTCATTCCACTCCTCACCTCTGCAAATGACATCCTTAAGAATTATCAGTAAAATCCACATTCATCACAAAATATTCACTCACATCAACAAAAAATAATTCCCCACACCAAATTCACAATAACAGCATCATAATGAAGCAAAGGTGGACAATTTACCTCACCACAATTACAACAGAAATGTCCCATGATCCTTCCACTTTTCACTCTCTAGTTGTGCTTAGTCCATGTTTTGCCTATTGCCTCTTACAGTTGCTATCGTTATCTCTTAATTCCTCATGCCCCATATTGAGCAACAAAAAGGACTGTGGTGGGTTGATCTTGACTAGATGTGAGGTAGCTACAAAGCTGGTCTATCAATCAATTTTTCAGCAACAGGGGGGCAAAAAATAAGATGGAAAAAACCTCATGGATTAAGATAAAAGCAGTTTAATAAAGTAAACCAAAAGATGTGTGAAATCAAAGGAAAACAAGAGATTTATTTTCTTCTTGCCATCAACAGGAGATGTCCAGCAACTTCCCAGGGCTTCAGTAAATGTAGTGCTACTCTCAAAGCCAAAGACACAGTGAAAATAATTGCCCCTTCCCCCCCTCCTTTTTTCTCTTATATATTATTGCTGAGCAAACATTATGTGGCATGGAATATCCCTTTGGTCAGTTTGAGTCAGCTGTCCTGGCTATGCCCCTTCCCAAGATCTTGTCCACCCCCAGCCTGCCAGTGAGGGTGAAATTTTGGAGAGACAGTGCTGATTCTGTGCCAGCACTACTCAGACAGAAGCCAAAGCACTGGTGTGTTACCCAGACCTTTCTAGCTACCAATGCAAAGCATAGCACTGTAAGAGCTGCTATGAGGAAAATGAAGTCCATCTCACTAGACTCAGTACAAGAGCTGTGTTAATGGGATTCAAGAAAATTATGGATAAAATATTGTTTTCCAATGCGATCTTGCACTGAGAGCCTTTGTTAGCAGTGCTTGCCAGCAGTGCCAAACAAGTCAACAAGATTCTAGACAGGTTTTAAGAGATGATTAAATGATCCTTTCCAGTCTTCCTCCTATTTTCTTTGTTTTTAAATTCCATAAGGGAACTGAGGGATCATCGTTTTAAACAAGCAGAATTGTTCCATGATTACATTTTGGGAACCCCAAACTTTAGTTTTTCTTTCTGTTTTCCTGCCCTCTTACTAGTAATTTCCAGTGACATTTAAAATAAATTAGAAGATGACTGCTGAACAATGCTTACCGGGATTTGGGGTGTTGCCATTGTCAGAAATGACAGCATGCAGACTCATTAGGTTTGCTCCAAAAGGGAGTTCTTCAATGTTAAAAATTATGCACGTTTTCCAGGTGCCAATTTTGGCAGCATTAAACAGCACTAAAACTTTTTCTTCAGGCTTACAACCTCTGGCAGAGGTCACATGAGGCCTCTGAGTTTTATCACAACTTTTTATAGTTTATATATGAATTTTTAAACTAAAGGCAATCTACATAAAATCATTTCTGTTCAATGATAGAACTTACTTACCAGTATACAACTGTATTTATGCTGGAGTCAGTGACTGATCTGTTGTTGGTTTCGGTAGGACCAGAACTACTTCCAAGCCTGGCCCATCCCATTGCCTTGAGGACAAGCACCACACAGATTGACAGCTTTCTTCTAAAAACCTGGGCAACCTCATCAATGGTACCTGTTATGAAAAGTCCGTGGCTCAGGGTGATACCTGAACTGAGAGAGCACTATCTAGTGAGGCCAAAGCTGTGTCAAGGTCCATTTCATCAATCAAAGGTTTGGAGGATCACAAGCCACTGCCTGGACCTTCAATCAGAGCCTTGCTTCTTGCTGGAGAAATATCCCAAATGTTACTGTCACTTGTTTGACAGTATCCTTGCTATCAGATCAGGCTATAGTTTGAATTTCTGTGGCAAGAACACAACTCAGACCTGGAGCCTACACTGCATCCAGAACATGGGAAAAATGACACACTAGATAAAAACATTTCACTTCATTTGAGCCAAAGTCCTGTCATGTCTGTCAGCAATACCCTTCCAGGTGGTAGGTAGGAGGCCTGTAACATTTATTTTAAAGGATAAGACATTTTCCTACTACCTTTTACTTTGCACATGTTACAATGTCCAAAGGTATATGTAAATTACAGCTAAGTACATAATAGTTCTGCACTTGCTTACAATCTCAACTCTACTATCGTTTGTATTGTATTTTGTGAACCTTGGAGGATGATAATTCTCTATAAAAATTCTATATAAAACTATAAAACTCAATTCATTTTAATAATATAGACAAAGCCCTGGAAATATCACAGATAAAAATCTTTTACATCTAATGCTTTCACAGCCCTATTTTTTCCCTCTCTGCTCAGTGGAGTAGATAGATGCTCTACACAGCTTTGCATTACTTGAAGATTTGTTGTAGTTTGGAATTATGTAAATTCTCTCCCCTGCCACTAACTACCCATGCCAGTAGTTAACAAAAAAAGTAGTTAACTGCTGATCACTTGGGTGGGGACAGGCTTGTCTCTTTTGTTCTTGGGGACTACACACGGCTGGGAGTTGGGTGTGTGTGCGGGGTTGAGGGAAGCCGACTTGCTGCTGCTGCCTGCCTTGGGACTGCTTCTGGCCGCTCGCTGCTGCTGCCTGCCCCGGGACAGCTTCTGGCTGTCTTGCTACTGCTGCCTGCTCTGGACTGTTTCTGGCTGCTCGTGTTTCTGCTTCTTGGACAAGGAACACAGGAGAAAGAGACAGAGTCATCTGAGAGCTCGCCACTCCTCTGTCTCGCTGGAGAGGGACTGGAAACTCACTCCGCAGCCAGCCGGGCTGTGACATTGACACTGCCTAAGTATAACTTTCCTCCCGGAGGAAAACCTGCTGGGTTTTGTTGTTGTTTTGTTTGTTTTCCTCTGTGGTGCTGGGGAAGTGGTTTGCTCTGGTCTGTTTATAGTTATACCTATACCTACATAGATATATATATTTATAGCAGTTATCCTTCTTGTATTAAAATTCCTTTTTCTTAAATTTGATAAAGAGTGGTGTGATTATTGTGGAGAAGGCCCCCCTCTCCCACCACTTGTGGGTAAACATTTTGGTTTTTTCCCCTCAAACCAAGACAAGATTAAAATATATGTTGAGATCTATACTCATCCTGAAGAATTGTGGTGTGATTTGATCTTTTGAAGGTACAAAGTATATCCTCTGGGTTGTAGTAGTTTATTTTCCTGCAGTAATTTCAGCAGTGTTTGCCTACATCAAGGTATTTGACACATTTACCAAGCCTTTCTCTTTGTGTTTCATTTACTAGTGCTGCAGGCAAATATGTTTTGGAAAATCAGAGTTAGATGCAGAAAACCACTTACCACAAATGAGTCTGGGCTGATGCTTCTATTTGTACATTTAAAATCCATGATCTACTGGAGACTACATACCATAAAGGGGCAAATAGCAAGACACCCTCCCCTTTCAGAAATACTGTTTATTTGGCAGCATGAACCCATTTTTCATAAGATCAGATACTGGAGACTGCAGCTGTCAACAATATTCCTGATTCTCTTTACCTTTGTTGCCTATAAAATGGGACAGGTTGATTACTGGACCCATGTGGCTTCACTCTTTGCTCACCCTTATGCACACATACATACTTGGATGCGGATGTTGCTTTGGCTGATGGTTGCTCTGAGCATGACTGTGCAGTCAAAGAGGCTTTGCAAATCCATTCCCCTAAAACAATCAATGTTTGGCTTCTTAGCTTGACACAGCCACAGAATTGAGAAGAGATTATTACTGAGGTCCAAACAGGCTAGACTGGGAAATGTTCTTTGGTAAAGTGCTCAGTGATAATCATATTCTCATGTGATCAGGAAGGGGCTATCACAATTTTGTTGCCCAAGAGTTAAAGAGCTTATTTTCTAAATCCCTTCATCCTTTCCAGAACCGTGAGACATTGACAGCAAGTCACTTAACTCTGTCCAGTCACAGCTGTGTGGGGTTTGCATAATTAATTATTTATACCAAGGCAGACACAGTAATTAACTTCCAGATGAATATGATATTCTGATCAGAAATGCTTTGCATTTTAGCCGTCCCTCAAGCAAGTAACTGTCAAAGCTGGACTGTTTGACAGAGTGGGTCCTGCCAAAATCCCTCCCAGACATCTGTTCTCAGACAAAAAGAACAGATTCTCAAAGCAGTTCTTGCAGACGTAGCCTCGTTTCATCAGCAAAGAATAACCAATTCACAAATTCTGGCTAATTTTGTCTGATTTCAAGACAGTATGCCAAACCTCACAAAAAGCAAGGACCTGTTTTTTAAGTCGTGGGCACCGATACAAATTGAGTGTTTCCTCATGGAAATCAATGGCCAACACTGATGTCAGGCAGGTGCAGGTTGGGAATGAAGCCCAGGGGATTTGATGTGAGGTGGGTTTGGAGACAGCAGGCAATTTTTTGATTTTCTTTGTTTTGGTGCACAGAAAAGAACAATAATCATCAGCATTACAATAATACTGAATCATTTACTTGCTGTTACTGCTGTCTACTGCATAATAGTAACTCACTGGAATATGAATTTTACACTGATTTATGCTGGGTTTTTTTCCTACCTCTCCTTTCTAGCAGAAATTTATATTAATCACTATGGATTGTGGCTAAACATTCAAAAACAAAGATAGGAAACTATCGACACCCTGAATACACACACTGTAGTTAGACCTGACTGCAAATTGAATTTTGCTCTTGTGATTTCTGTTGTAGCACTCATATAATCATAAGGCTTTAATATTGCTTGCTGGCTGTAATGGAAATAAAAAAAAATGCAAGGAAAATGTTACAGCATAGCAGAAACAAGCCTGTCTAAATGGATGTAAACCTGTTTTATTTATGCACAGTTCACTGATCATATAGGAACCAGGAGGATGGTTGATGGTTTGGGATGTCATGGATGCTCTGTTCAGAGATGACTGAGCACCCCAGGGTCCTGGGAGGCCACACCCTTCTTCAAGAGCAGCTCAGCCTCTGGGGTAGGTGGAAGGCCATGACAAATGGGGAAGGACAGACAGTGGTGAGCCAGTCGCCAACTACACCTTGAAGCACTAATTTTGAAATAGGAATGAGACAAGCCAAGAACAGGCATCCCTACTGCACCACCACTCCAGATACTCCTTAAGATGATATTAGCATTCATTTGACCTTCAGAGGGTTTGTTCAGCTATACTTGTTAAAAAAATGCCGACTTTATATGGTTGTTAAGTCAGATTCTTCGCTGTTTTGGCTCACTGAAACAATACCATGGGATTGTGGAAAGCACCAAAACAAGGAAATAGGGAGGGTAGCAAGAAGCATTTGTCAGATAGGTTTAGCTGTTTTAGCAAGCTGTGTACCCCAGAAAAAATTAATACCAGACACACATAGCCAGACCTCAGCAGCAATGGACAGAAAGACCCTACTAGGAGTGCAGAGGAGACTGTGTGGAGATTTTTTCAATGCAGAAAGTCCTTGAGACCTAATTAGTCAAGGAAGGTTGGATTAAAGGAGTCACCCTACAGGGTCCAGAGAGCATAAGCAAGTTTGTTTACAAGCCATTATTGAATCTGCTGCATGTTTAAATTTTTAGCTATTCCTTAACAGTTTCAGTTGTGTCAATAGAAGTCTTGATGTTTTGGAGTGCTCACCTTTAAGACCAGAGTACAGGTGTACTAAGCACACTGAAGATGTTCGCATTGGCCTGAGAGCATTACAGCCAGCAAACACTCATGCCAAGGACTCAGCAGTTAAACCATGTATTTGCTGGAATACACAAAAGAGAGGCAAAGAGAGCCAAAATGAATAAGCTTGTTTGTACCTAAAGGGATCTAGAAATCTTTACTTCACCATGGGGACCCAAAAGACCCTGGGACACAGAGCAAAAAGCTGGAATGAAGGTCTGTGTGCAGGTTCTGTCACAGCTGCCTAGTGACATTTTTCCATCCTCTGAAATGTGTGACAGTGGTAGCCTGGACTAAGTGGCACAGGGTTTTATTCAGGATGGCAATTCATATATTAGTGTTTCCCAGTCCCCCTCCATGTTACCACATACAATCCTCCTCTGGTGACTGCTACCTTTGACATGCCAAACATGACAGGCATGAACCATGTGGGAACTCTGCACTATTTACTGACTGTAGAACCCGATAACGCATGCCCTATTCTGTGTGGCTCAGCTATCTAGACAGTTAGAACACTTGAAGTTCTCCAAAATATTTTGCAAGGGGACTAAGTATTTTTGATACCACTAGCCTCAATTTCTCATCCACTGACAATATTACAACAAAGGATCATCTATCTAAAACACACTTTTGAGTGTCCAGCTTATAGGTTTCCAATGACGAAATCTAATCATTATTTTCAAGCATTTGACTTTATACAGTTGTATTTCTAATATATTATTAAATTATCTGCAATAACTACTTTTTTTAGAGCAGCTGGTACCCAAATTAATCACCTGGTTTCCAGTGTCAGTCTTATTCATTGAGCTAATTTTGGATCACAATGTGATGGATATAGGACACAGGACACATGCCTAAATGCCTTCTGAAGAGTTCTACTGGAATAAAAGACAGGGGGTTATTTCAGCTTTCATAATCCATGTCTTATTTGGAAAGGAAAGATGGAAATAATTTTTTCTACACTTCTTCACAGTCTTTATGAACTTAACCAATTTTACTCTAATGAAAATAGTTAAAGAAAAGTCTTTCCTGGAATCAGAACTCTTCTCACAAGAAATGCTTCAGGATTATCCATCTTCCCATGGAACATAACAGAAGGAAAAATCAGGCTGCTAGCTTGAAACGGTAAGACTTTTTCACAGTCTGAATGTCAAGGCCTATGACTCTGTATTTATTGACATAGTATTAGAAATCCCAGATTCCCAAAAGCAAGATCAATACATGTTTTGGTTGCTTCTATTTTCAGTATGGGACGGCTAAAGAATGTATGCTTTTGAAATAATATATTGTTCCAAATATTATGTTACTATAAGAATAATATAGTTAACATCATATATGATGTTTGGAAATGCAATGGGTTCGTATGCATCTTTTTTTTTTTGCAGAAAAGGAGCAAAGCCATTCAAAGCAGGAGAAAATAGATGATGACTGATTATTTTAAAGCCTCACACAATAGTGCTTCAGTAAAAAGCTGAAAGTAAAGCTGAGCCATCCCAAGAGAAGGGGCAGAACAATGTCCCAGTATACTAGATATCCCTTTTTTTTTTTTTTTGAATGGTATATAAAGTATCTCTATAACCATTTATCAGTCAAAACTCCTCTTCTCTTCTGGATTTCTTTTTGAGGCTTGCTAAGTCAGCAATTTCAGAAGCAATGTCTCCTGCAAATCACTCTGCAGCTGGCTGTGGTGTGCGCAGCCAGAGCTGATGGGTCAATGAAGTGTATGGGAGAGGAGTAGGCAAGAAGATCCTTTCACTCTCATTTACTCAACACCAGTGCAATGTCAGTGATATCCTGAAGTGTGAGGAAATGATCATCCTCCATGTGACCCACATGGGGGGCAGAAGGAAAGGACATTCCCTTTTCAGTGTAAACATCATGCTCACAACATGATCAACTAAACAAGAAGTGGATGATGATGGCAGATCAGTAATCAGCAGAAGCAGAAAGTCATGGTGTTGTCAGGTAAACACATCAAATTCAGTGTTATATCTAATACACCTCTTTTCTGAAAGCACAGACCCTGAGGGAGCAAGTCTTTGTGCAGGAGAACAGTACTGACACCACTTTATCCGAAGCATCTCTTTTTGGCACAGAGAGACATTTTTTCCCTGTAGAATATGAAAGCATATGAGAGGACAATTAATAGTGATAACTCAGCGGGACTGCTGCATGCAAGTATGCACAGTGCAGTCCCCCATTGCTTCTGGACTGGCATTAGCCTGTCAAATGCCGGGAAATTAAGCTTTCTGGAGCTTTTATTAAAATTCATGGGAAAAGCATGCTCCAAACCTAAAGACTGCATCAGCATGAAGCATCTCGGCCTCCTCTCTCCCATAAGCGCTGCCAGCACATCTGGCTTAGGCTCTAGAGGGGAATGAAGAAATTGGGCGGGTATATAAACTGAATCTGTCAGCATTTACTTGCACGACAGTCTACCATGTAGAGTACGTGCCATGCACAATACAATGCTCTCCAGAGGCTGATCCCTTACTACACCCTGGCTGTAGGCAAGTGCGCTTGCATTCCTCCCCTACATGCCAGTGAAGCACTGCAAACCTACATACAGGGCTTCACAAAGGGCTATGGTGCTCACATAGGGAGGAGATTACTTCTCTTTTTCCATTTATGCTCTTTTGTGGGTCCCATAGCAGCCTTAAATCCCATCTCTTCAGAGACACTTCTGAAAACCCCAAAACTCTCAAATACAGATATTTTAAATTTTGCTCCCTCTCTTCTGTTTATTATGATTTGATTAATTATTAGTGGTTCATGTGAGTTTATGTGTTCATGCATCTGTGAACATATATAAGACTTAATGATTCATGTTCCAGGTATACACATAAACACATATTGCTTTCTGGTAAACTGAACTCCATAATAATATCTCTGATTCTGCATTTTTCTGCAACTTTTTGTGGGCTTTTACAGTGGAACAAACATTGTATAAAGCAACATATTTCTTTGGCATTTACAGTAAAGATGACTTTCACCAACTGAGGGTACAAATAGTGCATTCATGGAAGATAAAAAATATAAATATTGTTATCTTGAAGAGCTCAAAAATATTCATAAGCTCTAGCAAGTACAAAAGATGTCTGTTCCTGTGTTTTCTTTCTGAAGCACTTGCAGCAAGCCCAGCTCCCCATGGTCACCTCAACACAACACCCAGGGCTGAGTGGAAGAGGCAAGTGCATGCTGCTTGCTGAGTGAGTGGGAGAACAAGCAGAGCTCCTGGATATAAATGGATCTGTTATTCCTCACATTTCCATGCTTATGCCTCTCAAATCTGGATTTCTAGTTTTATAAAGTACTTCATTTGCAATAGACTTGGCAGATAATATTGATGTGTGGTAAAAATACCTTTTTCTTGGATGATAATATACAGAAAAACGTGCAGTTATTTAGAGAGCACCTGAAGTTCTCAGAAGTGTCAGCTGCAAGTCTTAGCTAGATTAGTTACAGACACTAACTCCTAGGCAGTGCAAGTATCAATTTCAACTCAGCACCTTGAAGGCTGGGTGCTATGTCTACATTAGGCTGTGGATTGAATGTCGTACCAGCCACAGTGGCTGAGTTCAGCACTGCCACACCTGGCCAGGTGCTCTCTGGTGTTCTCTGTGCTGCTGCTTGCCCAGATGCTCTCAGGGGGTGCTGGAGAACAGCCCCAAGGGCTAATCTACAAACCACCATGACATGTCACTGTGGCCACACCTCCACATGCCCACCAACCAAGCAGAGATGCCAAAGGAGGTCTTGAACTGAGCAAGGGCAACCTTACAGTGTTATAGGCATCTACAGAGTGCGTTGATGTTAAGCAGTAGGTCTCTCCTTCTTTGATATCTGAATCTTCGATTTATTGTCTACGGCTCATTGTATTATCACCCTGTGAGTCCCCGCATCAGACAATAAGCTACAAACAGAATTTCCACTATATTAGAAAATGTAACATTTTGAGAAAGATGGAGTATGTATTATTTCTTGAAATTGAAAGACATATTCCACAGCCTTTCATTTTTGGGCAGCAAACGTTTCGTTTTCATCATGTTAAAGCCAGTTCATTTCTAGTTGCTTTGACTAATAATGCAAAAGTCGAAGTGGCAATTGTTTAAATGAAATTATCAAGATGAAATAATTCAATAATTGCATGATAAATATGTTGTTGAATAGGATATAGTATTAAAAAACCACATTTTTCTATGAATCTGCAGTGTCTCACAGAAAATACACCCTTCATAGTTTGTTGACCAGGTCTGTTCTTAAACAGACAACAAAACAAGTCTCAATTGTTTCCTTTATCACTGTATTTTTCCTATTTGCCTATTCTTGCTGAGCTTTTTGACCTACTCAGCATTGAAACTTATTCATTGTTGCCCAGAAAGCACGAAGTGGACCTTTCCAAAATGAAATGCTTAATTTTTCAGTTCAGTTCTCAATACTCAATATTTCATTGATGAAAAAATAATGGTAATACATTCAGTAAAACTCTTGACTCAAAATGTATGTTTGCCATATTTGTCAGAGCTTATAGAAGAAAAATATTTATTCAATTTTTCATTTTCTTGATGTATGAAAAGAAGTCTTTCAGCTGATTTTTTTGGTTTTTGTGGCATGGTGAAAATGGCCCAGCTGTACCATAAACTGAACACTTAGTCTTGCATTCAGAAATCATCAGCTTGCATTAAGAAGTCAGTTAGTCTTGTATTCAGGCAGCAATGATCATATGAATGATAAATGATTTGTAATGCAAGAAGCTTTTTTTCCAGATCTTTTCCAGAGGTCAAAGAGCTCATCATTTAATGCTTTTCCAAAATTACATTTTCCTTTATAAAGCAGGATATTATTAAAATTTAGTACAAAGTATGTATTATAATAAGCAGAATACAGAATTTATTACTTCTGTCACTTTTTAAGCATATCAACACCTTGCATTGTCCCAGTGGTATATTTTAAGGAGATTTTAATATAAATTAGATATTGAATATGAAAATCTCTCCATTCTCACATTTTAATGAACTTCTTTCAATGCTGTGATACACAGTCAGGATCTTAAATGCGACTTATTTGTGCACTACATTTTGCAAGGCATGTAATTTCTGCACTGCAGTGGGGTTTTCCCTTTGTTAGAAAAAAACAGTTTGTATAGTTTTGCTTGGATAGAGTAACTTTAATCAAACCATGTATGCATATTTTAATTACAGATAAAACCTTCAGATGCCTAAAAGTAATCTTAAAAAAAAACCAACTAAAAAGGAAATAATAATCCTGGAAAATGGACATATTGCACAATTATAATTTAAAAAATAAAGACAGATGGTTTGAATAAGTGGCAAACTCATATTTTCATTGACTAGAAGCCTACGCGTATTTGAGAAAATACTTTGAAATTAATTATTTGCCAAGAAAAGATGTCAATGTTCTGGAGCTCTGCCACACTGTAGCATCTTGCTTGGTTGGATGAATGTGTGAGAGGAAGGCAGATACGGACTCCATAATGATCTGTCATAATTCAGAGCAGTGGGGTAGATTCAAAAATAAAGTCAGCTCCAAATACCCTGGAGGAGCCAGTTTCACACTGCAATATGTCAATAGTTTGGGAGTATCACTTTATCTCTAGTCTCACATTCAGCCTCACTCCTCCTCAATCTAGTGATTTTCTTTGGAAATGCTTAATTTTCATTAACCCTCTGTGGAATTCCATTTATTAAATAGATTTTGACCTGGTATAATGAAACTGAGTGTTTGTGGAGGGCCTATGGCACCTTATGAGAGCTGAGATGAGAGAACCTGAATTACAACCTTGCTCTGCTCCCGATGTATCATGTAAGCTTGGGCAGTGTCTATGTCCTTGCATTTTTCTCCAAAATGATGATAACAATATTTATCCATTTCCCAGGATTATCAGGAAATTTCAGTATATCTGGTGATGTTTACAAAGACGCCAATCATTAGATTTGGGCATGTAAATTGATAAAATAATCTTATTCCCCTTCAGAAAAGGGATGTAATCACCTGCCTTTGTACTAATGGGATTTAAGACCCATACTATGCTGGACTGAAGCTTTTAAAAGGAGTCCAGTATATTTTGTTCAAGCTGCAAAATAAGAGATTTATCATGTACAATGTATGGTTTCCTTGTAAAAAGAAAACTAGTTCTACAGTTTAATTTGGTTTACTTCAATTGTCTGGGTACTATAGAGGTCTGTGGGTTACAGACCTTTCTTTTGGATATATCGACTACTGCACCTCTACCCAGCAAAGTAAACCCCATTGCTATCAACCAACAAGTGTGCATAAATGTCTACAATACAAATGAAAACTTATGAAAGTAGCAAAGACCTTACTCATGCTACCTGCAGAACAGTCAATACTGCATATCATAGTTTCCTGTAAATTGCTTTAAATTATAAATAAAAGTATGTGCAAAAATAGATGAATAAATGGAAAAACCAGTTTTCTGTTCAGAAATGTTTGACATTTTGATGTTGTAGCAATACTGATTCTATACAAATGATTATTTTACAATCACTTTAGGAAAGCTGGAGGCTACAGTGGTTTCAAATCCACATATGTCCTTCTCTTATTCACCTATCATTGAGGGCTAGATGTAGATTGGTAGTCAGGCATTCACATATTCTTACACAGAGAGGAAAAACTGGGAAGTTTGTGAAAGGAGGGTTAGTAGGTCTGGGGCATGATCCTGGCTAGAAAATAAAACAAAAAGTTGCAAAATACTGGGGCAGTATAGGGCTATGTTTTTCTATACTCTCATGTACACAGAGGGTTAACTTATTACTCCAACACAAATGCAGTATATATCTCAAAACAATAATCTTGTAATGAGCAGCTGCTTCTGCTGATAATAAAGATTCTGAAATTCACATGCATAACTCATGAGGTGAATGAAAAAAATATTTAGAAAAGAGCAGTTTGTTTTAGTAACTGCCAAACATGGTACAAAAAAGGTACCCCAGGATTTGTTTGTGAATGACCACCGACCTTTTCCAAAATGTCAAGTGTAGACTGGAAAATGTCTAATTTAATGTCCTTTAATTGCATGCATGCAAATCATGGGCTTCTCTTGTTCTGATTTATTTATTTATTATTATTTGTTTCAGTGTGACATTCCTCCTTGTAAGCATGGAAAGCCATGTGTTCCCATTGACCTTTGGCTTTAAGAGAGTTTGAGATATTTCATTGACCCTCCCCCTCGACTCTGGGGCTAATATGTCTCATTATCTCAGTGTATAAAATGGATTATTAAGTAGACTTAGATGAAGCAAACAGGCTTCCACTTGTCCTTTTGAATTATCTCAATATCATTAATTGTTTAAAACTGACAATGAGGTCATTCAATTACGGTATTCTCTATACAGTCTGTGCTTAATGTCACATTGAGGTTGTTATCCAGAAAGGAGTGGGTTAAATTATCAGTATGCTGTTGCTGCTGTGATCCTAATGTAAATGAACATTTGGTGGTTTATTTTTTCCTTAGCTGTTGGTTACTACGTTATTAGCATATTTGATGTATTTCTCAGCTCAGTTAATAAGCAGTTCTGAAGGCAAAAGATTGATGTTTTATAAGGCCATTTATAGACTGTTCTGCCTTGTAACAATATCTGGAAGATGTCTATGCACTATTATGACTAACTGTCTTTGGGTTTAGGCCATATGCACCACTGACAAAGCTTAATCTGTGTTCCTGTCTGCTGCTTAGGTGTTTTACTACTAAAATTATGACCATCCTGTGAATTCCAAACACTCCTTCTTTCCTCTCTAGCTTCTACTGAAACTAAAATATGGCTTGATATTGAAGTGTATTAAAGCATTTTACATGCTTCAGGTGTAATAAAATTATCTAAATATCATTCCTTGTACAAAATACAGTCAAAGCTATGAAGTACATATCAGTGAGTCTTCTAAAAGAGTTCTAATAAAATATTAAGGAAAGAAAATATGGAAATTCAGGAAATACAAAGAATTGTGTTCTTATTAAACCTAGTGCATAGACTAACATGGAGAAGCATATTGGTGTAAAATATTCTGATGGAAGAGCCATTGAGATGACCATAATGGAAGAACAGGGAGTAGGCACTGCAGCTGACTGCTCAGAGGGAAAAACTGTTTTCATACATGGGCACAGGAAAGCTGTGGATGGATGTGCAAGAATTTTTTAGGTGGCAACTGATACATGATGCAGAAGCAGCCCTAGGAAGAGCTCTTCTGGTCCAAGAACCAATCTTGCCAGCAGACTTTGGCATTTAGACACTTTCAAACTTTTCACAAACTCTACCTTACGTTAGGAAAAAGCCAACCTGTGGAACTCGGCCTTTCAGTTCAGAAAAACAAATTCACTTTAGCTCACCAAGTGCCACTCTTCTGTCTATTATACTATTGACTTTAGTGCTGTTGTAATGCATTAGGATCCTAAATAGCTTTCAAATCCATATTTGAAATCTGTCCCTTTGTTTGAGTTGTGTCCCAAGTATTGTGATCAATATAGTTGGCATTGAGGCTTTCTAAATGATGACAGTGCCTTTTGATAATGACTTGTAAGGTTTCAAATTCTGTTCTGGGAAATAAGATTCTTCAGCCAGTTTTGTAAAAATATACTTTTGTTGAGACAGTTTGTCTTCAGATTGTTCAAAATCACTTTCTCCTCTGCCTTTTACCCCTTCCTGTCTCTGCTGTTTCAGTAGTAACCAGAAAAAATACTTATTCTCACAGAAAACTTGCAGGTGAAAAAATTTATCAAAACTGTTATGTCTGTGTAAAACATTTTATCATTGGTACAGCAGGGTATTTGACAAAATGACATTTTCTCTACACTCTTTCAACCAGACCACATTAACAAGTCTTCCACAGATAAGCAATATATATCCTGGTTGTTTGGAGTTTTTTTTCATCAAGCTGGGACACTACATGTATTTTGCCAAGCTTCTTGGCAGCTAATATTTTTGTTAAATTGGCTAGTACGTCTGTCAGTCCTCAGACAAAGCTAATTTCCCACCCTGAATCTTTCAAGCACAACCTTTTGTAAAAGACAAAATGTTGTCTCTACCTTAAAACATAAAGGATCCTCGGGGCATTGGAAACTAATGTGCAGCTTTAATGCAAACTTCTCTTGTGAGGGTTCTCGGTCCTTGTATGCTCTGAACAGCAGGAGGAAGAATACATGAATATAAATGAGCTGCACAGCAGTATTCAGAAAATGGAACTATAAGAGTTAATGAGATGGTGCCCTGCTGCTGGACGCTTGCAATGTAAAAATTTTGATGGTTTTTTCCAGCAGCAAGTTTGAAAAACCTGTGCAAAGCTAGTGACTGTGGAGCACCCCTAACTACAGAATGGTGCCTCTTTCCATGTGGCCTCTCTACAGCCAAAGAGCCTTTGATATATCTAAATTTAACAAGGGAGAAAACAGAAGGATTACTAGAAATCATTGACCACAGAGGTACCAAGTAATTGCAATTAGCCATGTATGTCTTTAAGACTCATTCTGAGCAGCAGAACTCAAAGAGAAGGTTCGCATTTATGTCACTGTTGGCCACAAAGGTGCTGCCCCACTCCAGAGACAACAGTGTGCATCTCTTTTTCACAGCCAGTGGTACTTTTCCAAAAACAGCCACCAACCTAAAAACGATTTCTTTGAGCTACTGTTCACTGTATGTCTAGCACAGACTAATCTGACCTACCTCTTCTGTGCCATTCTGCTAATTTACAGAATTAACAGGATACATTGCAAGGCAATAATACACGTGCTGTGCAATGAAACAACTCTCTACAGCACAGAGAGTGTCCTCTCACTGTGCTTGGGTGAGATGCGGAGCTGCTTGGAACAGATGATGGCATGATGGATTTGTTCTGCCCAGTCATGCATGTCTCTACTCTTTCCGGAGTTTCCCAAACCCAAGAGACCACTGTACTTAGGCAAGCCTCCTATTCAGCAACACCTGAATACTAAGAGTCATGCATCTGAATTTCCCTCAGAGGCTGAACCTGAAGACCTCTAAGAGCCTATATTCTATGGTCATGTAGGATGCCCACAGGTATTACACAATTTGTGATAGAGAGAAAGTTGCATGCAAGAATTTCACACCCTTGTTTATCTACAGGAACAGTCTGGTCTATTAAACATTATTTTAAAAGCTTTGGGCCCGTAATCATCAGCAGAGTGAAGACCAGCTAAGCATGGGGCTTGTTTGTACATGTTCAGTGATTATCACCCAGCTGGTGCATTTTTCACTCTTGGTATTAGAGAATTAATAAACTTGCTGAGTGACAATTCCAACCTCATCTCTAATGAAATTAGCTTCCCTGGAAGCAAGTGATGAGCACAGTTTTGACAGGAGTTACCAGGTGTCACTGATATGTTTCTTTTCTAAGGACTTGTTGATATGCAGGAGTAGTCCAGAATAGTTATTGAAAAATAATAGTAACAATAAAAAAAAGCCTGGAGGGACATCTTATTTTTCTATGTCTATGCAGATATTGAAGGTCATGTGCAGGTGTGGTGGTTTTGACTTTAGTTTTAGCTAGGCCTCAGTTTAGCAGGCCCAGTTAGCCTTACATAGATTAGGAGGGACAAGTATCACCTGACTTAAGCAACCAAAGAGATATTTCATATAATTTTGACATCAAATCAAGTATAAAAGAAGGTGTAGGACGTGCCCAGCTTTTTCCCCTTCATGGCCAGGTGCTGAGCAGACCTGCTATCACTGTTGCTGGGGTTGTTGGGCCTTGTCACCACTTCACAGTTGTTTGGTTTGAGAAGTACTTTTTTTTTTCTTTTGTCGTTAGTTTTCTCCTCTCTTGCTGGGTATCCTCTGGGGGAACTTTGTTGGGGTGTTTTTGTGGGCTGAGGTGGTGGAAGGTCTGTGTTGTTTGGGTGGGTGACTCGGTGGTTGTTGTTGGTTTTTCCACACTTGTATATATATGTGTTATATCATATTCTGTTTTTAATTGTCTCTCTTTTGTATAAATGTAAGAAGCTTGCCATTTCAGGCTTTGGGCTTTTTTCCCTCCTCCCTCCCTTTCCCTGTGGGGGGACTCTGACAGACTATTGGGCAGTTGGCATTTTGCCAAACTAAACCAAAGGAGCAGGCCAGTTTGCCATCCATCTCTCGTGGGAGAACTTAAACTCAGTATGCTGTAACTCTTCAACTACGGGCCCAGTTCTTAGCTGAATACCAGGATCTGTGAAGGAACCTGCCACATCAACTTGTCACATAATCATGGATCTCCTCTGTACATTGCAGACCTCAGCAGCTGCAACTTTGCAATTCTCTATTCCTGATTCTCTGTATTTTGCTTCTTGTTTCTGTTGCCAGAGACAGCCTGATTCTTAAACAGTACTTGAAGATCCAACACTGAGGTGAATGGTTTCAGTGCAGGTGCTAAGATATGGTGCATTTCTTAGTGAAGAATAGCAGTGTAAATCAATGATGAATAGCTACTGCACTTTCAATTAATATCTTGACTTATTTCATAGTGATTTCTCAATGAAGATAAATCCTAAGGGTATGACCATCATTCAGTCTTGGAAGAAAATATGTATTGCAATTAGTTTTGTAATTTGAGTATTTTGCCTAATCAAGATCTTTAATCTTCCTAAATAGACTAAATTCACAGGACAGAAGTGATTCCTGTAAACCTGCTAATAACATTTTGGCTGAAATGCCTGAAAGAGATAATTGCCTAAAATGCTTCTTGTGACTATTTCTGTTCAAAAACCAATTTCCCTCCCAAACACATTATCTGTCTTGGTGCACTTCAGAATGATATACAATTTTGGAACCTCTGCCTTGTTTGTTGGAGAGATTTGGGTGATGAAGAGTATAGCTTTGTTAATAGACTAAAGAAAATATCAAAATTTGACAATATCTAATCATTGTTTCTAGATGTGATGCCGTGAGAGACCCCCAACAAAGCAGGACTCTGAGCCACTTTAGTATAGGATAAGATAAAAAGTCAAGTCCTTTAATATCAGGCCGAAGGCCCACAGGAATACATGATGACATGCATGTGCTCCCCAAGCTCTAGTTTCCACGGCTTTTATAATATGATCCATCCAATCATTACTTTACACAACCCTTGGTCCAGCCCCAGTCCCACCCCTGTTCCACCCCCTGTTCCACCCTCCAGGATTTGGGTCTGGGGTCGGTGAGACCCTACTCTTCCTCGTTCTTTTCTTCCTTGGGCTTTGGGGTTCTTCCAGTGTTCTGATTTCTGGGTCACTCTGCCCTGTGTTCATGTCTTGTTCTGCAGGCCTTCTGATAGTCATCAACATTCTACCTTGAAGAGAGTCTAAATAAGATTAAGGAATTTGAGCTCCCTGTTCTGGGACACGTGTAGCGATAGAAAGACATTAAACTTAAGCTAGAAATATTAACCCATTAAAAATCTACTTTGCTACAGCTACTGTGTTCCTAAAATCTACAAAATGTGAAAGTCAAAAATCAAAAACCCCTTCTGCATCAGATAAAACAACATACTTTATATTTTAAATTTGAATTTGAAAAAAAAATAAAGTAAAATGCCTTGGACTTTGAGACATTGAACAGCTTGTTGCATAGCAATTTCTTCAGGGAAGAAAGATTTTTGAGAGAAAGAAGATGATGATTGTTTCAACAGAAATGTGCTCTTCTAAGCAAAGAGGCATCCGCACTCCCACGACACGCAGACGCTCAGAACCAGGAACAGCAGGAAAGGTTGCTCAGCCAAGCAATGCTGAGTGAAACCAATCAGTGCAGGAGGAGTAAGATCAAAGTCTGGAGGCTGATGTCAGAGTCTGGTTTGTTAAGACTAAACCCTGCACAGTAAATACATTTCCTTGCTAAACCTCTGCTCTTTGGGCTTTGGCACTTTTTTCTCTTTTTTTTTTTTTTCAATGAAGAGAATAACAAGGCCAGAGCTGCAGGAGCCAGGTAAAGGCTGTAGCAATGAGGCTTTGCAAAAGCAGCAGCATCGATTTGAAAGTCTGATGGACCCAGCTGATCACCCCTCATGTGCTAAAACACAGAGGGGTGGAAGTCAGCTGCTGATACGCAGGCATTTATTAGCATTTGATGTATCCTTGAGTATTTCACCCACCCAATCTAAGCAGCCATCCCAGAAGAGAACATGTTTTTTGTGGGCCCTATGTTGTATCAATCATCATTGCTCTAATGCCAGAAGTTCATTTGGGAGAGGAGAGGAGAGGAGAGGAGAGGAGAGGAGAGGAGAGGAGAGGAGAGGAGAGGAGAGGAGAGGAGAGGAGAGGAGAGGAGAGGAGAGGAGAGGAGAGGAGAGGAGAGGAGAGGAGAGGAGAGGAGAGGAGAGGAGAGGAGAGGAGAGGAGAGGAGAGGAGAGGAGAGGAGAGGAGAGGAGAGGAGAGGAGAGGAGAGGAGAGGAGAGGAGAGGAGATCAGCTTTTCCCTAAGGCAGAAGTCTGGTATGCTTTGAATAGTACTGAAATCCACTGGATTTTATGTGTGTTCATGTAAATCATTTATGTGGTCTAAATACTTCCATTTCCTCTTATAGTCCATAGATATTTAAGCAATGTTAAGGAATTATTCACTTCAATTTAGACAGCTTATGCAGGATAAGATTATTTATTCCCTAAGAATACCTCTTTCCTTCCACTTATTGAAAAGGGATGGCAGATACCTGTTTGCTATAGGAAAATATTTACATTTGGTCAAATGAAACATACACTTCTGAAAACAACCATATATACAGGTTACAAATAACTGATTTCTTTGGGGGCAAAGGGATGGAAGACAACAAATCCAATCTGATTCTTCTCACATTGGTGGCAAGCCTCTATTTTACCAAACCAAGCCCTACACATTTAAGATCTCCAAAAGATGATGTTGGAAATCCAGAAGGTTTGTTATATTTTAAAAAAAGAACAAACCCTATCCCAACTTATACAGGTGTGTATAAAAAAAGATGTGGACAGGCTGGAGAGGGTCCAGAGAAGGGCCACAGGACTGGGTAAGCTGCCATATGAGGAAAGGCTGAGATATCTGGGTTTGTACAGCCTCGAGAAAAGAAGGTGTGGGGGAGACCTTATCACCATGTTCCAGTGTTCATAGGTTGGCTACAAAAAAAGATGGAGACTACATTTTTCCAAGGAGTCACATGGAAAAAAAAAACCAAATACCAAAGTGTAATGGGTAGAAATTACTTCTGAGGAGATTCTCATTGGACATAAGAGGATCAAATTTCACAAAGAAAAAATATGCCGTTAGAATAATCTCCCCAGTAAAGTCGTGTGCTCCCCAACTTTGGACATTTTTGAGATTCTGCTGAACAGAGTGCTAGGCTGTCTTTTCTAGACTGTACTTTTGCCAAGAAAAGTTGGACCAGATTACCCTTGTGGTCCCTTCCAAACTGGTATTTTATGATTCTGTGATCCTACGAATCTATCATTCCATGCAATGTTGTTACTTTTGATTTAAAACAGTGTTTCAACAGAGATTTCAAAGAACAGAGCTATTCAGCTGAGAGCAAAAATAAGGATATACTTAATTCCTCTGAACCTACACTATTCTAGTGAAATCCTCCTAAGGTGACTTAGTATTTGAGATTGAGCATTCAAAGCTTCTCATCCAGATTTTAACATAGAAAAGCAACCTGAAGAGTGCATTGAAAATGCAAGCATAGAAAGAGGTCAATGAGAAGCAGCTCTAAATGGCATGGCCCCTTTTTTTCTCAGTATGCTCCCTGTCAGCATGCAGTTAAGGAGGCAGAAGTGGAACTAAGGTAAAATAAAATGAATATTTTTAAACATAAAACAAAACATTAAAGCTTCAGACAAGTGAAGGAAAACAATTAATTCTGAAAACTCTTAAAATACAAAATATAATGTAATGTTTCAGATGGTTAAAAGGAGAGTTAAATTCATTAAGATAGAGGCATATGACAAGGACAGAGGCATAGTTTTTATGTCCAGCTGTCCTGGTTTTGGCAGGGATAGAGTTAATTTTCTCCTTATTACCTGGAACAGTGCTGAGTTTGGGATTTAGAGTGAGAATAATGTTGAAAACACACGGATGTTTTAGTTGCTGCTGAGCAGGGCTGGCACTAAGTAAAGCATTTTTTAGCTTCTCATATAGCCCTGACAGCAAGGAGGCTGGGGATGCATTAGAATGTGGGAGCGGACACAGTTGATACAGCTACCCTGAGTGGCCAAAGGGATACCCTTTACCTTATTAACATCATGCTGAAAAACAAAACTGGGGGAAGTTGGCTGGGGTTGGCAGCCACTGCTCAGGGACTGGCTGGGCATCAGTCAGTGGGTGGTGAGCGATTGCATTGCGTCACTTATTTTGTGTGTTCTTTTATCTTTATCATTACTTTCCCTTCCTTTTCTGTCCTAGTAAACTGTCTTTATCTCAACCCATGAGTTTTACTTTTTATCTCATTCCTTTCTCCTATCCCACTGCAGGGAAAGGAGGGAATGGCTGTATAGATCTGAGCTGCCTGCTGGGTTACACCATGACACAAGCCAGAAAACTAGTTAAAAATTAGGGCATTCCAAATTGTTGCAAGTAAGAGCCACAATGATGACATCAATAAAAGAAAAAAGTCACATTTGAAATCAGGAATTTCCAAGGATAGAAGCTATTAAAAGAACGGTATTCAAAGAGAAGAGATGCAGAGCACATTGGAATCAGATGGTGAAATTTTCAAATACTATCTAAATATATCTTTTGTGAATAACAACACAGCAATGCAGGAGCTTGAATTCACACATTTTTTTTGTTACTCATTGATATTCAGAACTCTGCATAGGAAAACTCCTGCCTTATGAATCTGAGTTATTTCAGGTATGGAGTTTAGTCCAAAATTTCTGACCAGAGTGATACTATCTGCAGTTTGCTCTTCAGTCATCTGGCAGGGGACAATATCAATTTCTCCTTTATGTTAGATAAACATCTATGACGAATACATAGTAGAAATAGCAAATTCATGAACAAGTCATGGTTTGAGGGTAATTCATCTAAACTATTCAACCATATAAAATGAGGACACCTTAAAGATCACAGGTGAGGTCTTTTCCAAACTGCTGGAAGAGAAAGGAGTAACTTTACAGTTGGCACTGTCTTAGTTTTTACTAGTGTTAGCATCATTTGAAGCAACAGTTTACTGAAGGCTGGCAAAACTGGACATGAAAAGTTTCCTCCCATTAAAGCTCCCCTTAACATAACAGAGCCAGAATCTTGGCCACTATCAGAATCACATAGACAGAGAAGAGTGAGAGGGATGAGAACACAGGAAGGGTCCTGCTGAGACACATTCACTGCATATGAAATGGACAAGAAGCTAAAAGGAAGCCTCAGGCCACAGTCTCCTCTCTGGAATTTCTAGAGGTTGTACTGGGCTCATGCTGCCCTTTTCTTTTTACTGGGTACCAGTTCTACCTCAAAAGTGATCTTTGATCAGTAGGATTTAAATGAAACATTGGAGCACATAAATGGGATACTAGAGAGCTTTGTTATCATGGAGCTATCCTTCTTACCTAAGGTTTTTTCAGCTTCTTTGCCGCCTGAGGAAAAACACTTTATCCAGGTGATCTTCATTGCCCATGTCCTCTGAATAAAAGACTGTCTTTTAACATGTGCTATGCAAGGCAATTGCAGAAAAGCAGATCTTAGGTAAAGATTTATTTGATTTTTATTGTTCTAGAGGACGTTTAAAAGCCTAAAATAAGGAGAAAGAAGGTGGGCCAGCACCCTAAACACTTTTGATTATTTAAATTAAAGAGTTGTTTACATGAAAGAATTGTTCTTATGAAAAATATTTAGGTGATAAATATTTAGTTTATAAAAAAAATTGAGGTCCCTGCATTTGTGCATTATAGTTTAGTGCCAAGAATTCTTGAACAGAGTAGATGTAGTTACTTCACTGAGTCAGGGTACTTAACTTGATTCTTTCTTATAATAAAATGGATTTTAGTAGAAGAATTTACATGCTATTTTTTATGTCATCCAAGACCCTTTATTTTGCTTAAAATATTTTAAAGAAAATTGATTCAGGCCATATGAGTCACTGTCTTTGATCAAAAACTTCATTTGCCAGAAAATGTGCACACAAAGTCCTTTGCAGTATGACCTGAATTAACATCTTCTTATATGTGTTTTTGAAAAGATGTACCTGAGAAGCAATCCTTGCTTTTTCCAAGATATGATGTATTATAACAGTTCTTGTCAGTGTTGGCCTAAATTCATTATATAATTAATCTACAAGGAAGACAAAGATTTTAGAAAGGGAAAGTACAAAGACATACCCCTGTGCCTTCAGTCCCATTGATCATTGCTATCACCCTCTCTGTGATTACTTTCCTTAGAAGAGAGCATCATGTTCAAAAATCACCTTGAGTTAAAACAAATGTAAGCTGAAAATAAGAGTTGTACTAGACTAGCAAAAACCAAAATCCAACCCTTTTTTTCAGCAGTAGCATTCCCTTTCCAGTATAGCGGAGTATACAGACAGCAGATGTATGATAGATGTAGAACATGTGCTACTTTTGTGTCTTCCATCACCCTACCAGCAATGACATAGCAGGACAAATTTCAAGAGTTCCTAGGAACAAGGTTGTGAAAAAATGATATAAAATTGCTCTTCTCATCACTAGAAAATTTTCCCAGTGTGCCTAATAATCCATTCTAAAAGATGCATGAAACGTATGGTGCCCATCTTTTCTATGCAGTGATGGCCAAGATGAAGCATGCTTGCTGTTTCAGCAAAGGGCAGCCAACATCCTCTGCAAGCACCTAAGGGGAATGAGAATCAGAACAGGCTGGAGCTACTAAAACACTGTTATGGGTTCACCCAGGTGGGCCTAGATTTGGACTCTGGAGTCTGGACTAGGCTGAAGCTGTCAGCTGACTTGAGCTAGGCTGAGCTAACAGCTGACCTCTTTTAGTCAGTAATTTTGTATTCCATACCACATTATGACATCATCTCCAGGGAAGCAGGAACCAGTGTGGGAGTGGTTAAGGCAGTCGATTCTCAGCCCTCCTCTTGGGAGGACACACGATGCTGTCCCAGGGGGGATGGAGAGGACCAGGCCCACCACTGGCTCACAGGGTACCTCAGGAAAGTAAAATGTGTTGTTCTGGGTCTCTCCTTTCTGCTTGAGTTTGTCTCCCTGGGGAATAAGCTTCTTAAGTAATGTGTAGTTAGGACAGTAGAATTTGTGTGTTCGTTAAGAAGTTGAGGTGGGGAACTTGTTGTTGCAGACTTGTGTGAGTGTATATTTGTACTGTCTTTTAATTGTCTCTTCCTTTCTGTAAAAATATATGTAGTTTTAGTATAAATGCAGTTTGAAGTGTTTTTTTCTTTCCCTGGTGTTAGGAGGGAGGCTTTTCTCTCTGTGCTTGGGGGGGTTGGCAGTTCCTTATCTCAAACCAAGACAAACACTTTTCATTTTAGTATTATTTTATTATTGTTACCTGCAAAGAGAGACATAAAACATCATATATACATGAATCTCTAATAAATCATGGGAAATAGTTGCTTATGAAAGTTTATACCCAGAGTTAATTCAAATTTACTTGGATATGAACGCTGCAACCTGGATGTGAAACACACTTTAAAAAGCAGTCATCAAATGGAACTAACAAGTAATAGTAATGCACTGAAATGAAAGCAAGAGGGCTGCTGGCCTGCCTGGAGATACTGGCATTAGGATCTGTCTTGTTTTGTCATATTCATTAACAATAGGAATCAGGATGACTAAATGGACCTCAGTGGGATTCTCATATTTCAGAAGGATTGATAGAGGGGAACCAGTTATGAGAAATGTATATAACCTGTGTGATGAAGGATTGCTTTGACATCATTGAGACATGAGCCCTGCTCCCCTCCCTGGCTGTGAGAGTCTGAGTCCTTCAGTAATTACTGGGAGATCAGTTGTCCCCATTCCTGGACCCTGGGGATTGACTGCTGGGACGGAGTGTAAGGAAACAGAAAATTACTATTTTTTCAGAAAGTTAATTTACATCAGAACCTATTCTTAATTAATAAAAATAATAACTATTAACAAAGAAAATAATACAATAGATATCTAAATTATTGATTATGTCCACTATTATCCATGCACGATTAACATACATTTTAAGACCACAGGGTTTTATTAAAGATTTGCAAGAAGGTTTATAGATGTGAAGAGGAATCCTAGGTAAGTCTGCCAGTGAATATAAAACCCAGAAAACTTCATAATTTAGATATTGGTAGCTACATGTAAGAATTTGAGTGAATATGAAATTCAAATAATTCTAGGAAACCTTATTTTAATTATTAATCTTTCACTAAATTAATTTATGGTTTTGGCTGTTGCTTGTCAGATGATGTTTTGGTCCCTTAAGCCTTCAGATATATATAATTTATGAATATGTTTTCACCATTTATATATTCACTGTGCATACATGTAAATTGCTAGCTCTGGTAAAATCTATTGTAAAATGATAGCTTAAGTTTCATTTTGCAAAGTGGAACCATTAATTTTACTGTGGAAAAAACTAAGATTGCTCACTAAATAAGACTTACAAATTTCTTGATGGTTTTCTAACAGTTTCTAATCAGAAAGATGCAGTTTACATCCCCTCCACAAACACAAAGCAGCAACAATTTAATTTAAATATTTCAAGTGCATCAACATGGGATGAAAAATGGGAGGGAGGGAGGGAGAAACAGTACATGTAATTTAGAATTATTTTTATGGTGAAAAGCTGTCCTTTCTATTCAGAGAAAAAATGTTTACTGAGAAATTAAAATAATATTTCTCTTATGAAACTAAAAACTCACTTTTGACATTTTCCATAAATCCAAGTTTGAGACTGATGCCAAGAAAGGCATATTTGTCTTGATCAAAACACCACATTCAATTCTGAATCTTCATAAAAATCTCAAGCTCATGAAATTGAGGCTGGCAATTTCACACTATTCAGCAACCCCACTACAGTAAGGCAGTTGACAACTACCCAACTTAAAATATTTCCAGGTATTTAAGCAAGTAAACCCTTTAACAGAAATAAAGCCAGGAAGTCTGTGCCATATCACTACAAAGAACTCAGGTGCAGCTGAGTTTCCAGGTTTATTGATGGCTGATGGCCAGGTGCTGCCTTTGCAGAACCTCTTTGCAGACATCAGCTACAGACAGTTCTTCCCCACGACCAGCCCCTGGGAATCTCACCACAAAGCCAGAGAGCAAGGGGGTAATGCCTCTTTGCATGCTGGGCACTGCGTCTTGGGAGAACACATGCCGGTTTACACACCAGAGGGGAATTCCTGCTGGCTTAAATTTCCTCTGCAGCGTCAGTGACTAGCTATGCAGAAACTGCCAACCGAGGCCCTATATATCAAGCTATCCATTCTGACAGCCAGGTTAGGTTAATCATTAAAACTCTGCCTCTCTCCCTCTGAGGGTCTCCAGGGCTTTGTTTAATGCAGCAGACAGCTGGCACTGAGGAAATTCAGGTGGTGCATGATGAGATTTGGGTTGCTTTTAATGTGGCTGCTAGAATTTTTCAAATAGATTAAGTTCAATTGTAAATCACTCCTGTTCCCAGAGTTGGAGTCTTTATTAGCCCCCCAGTGCTTGCACCGAAAAATTGATCCTTCAGCAGCAACTGCACTTGATGGGGGAAGGCAACACTTTTTGTTCTGACAGCACTGTACACCATCTGTTAATGCCCTGTTGCAAGGAGGCGATATGGTCAAGTGTAACTAGCTAATTACCCAGCAAAATCTAACTTCATTCATTTCACCAACCACATATATTTTAGGGTTTTTTCAGTTTTTCTTGATTTTCTATATTCAAATACTTAACCTACATTATTACTGCTCACCATCAAGGTTGCTGAAGTCTTGAAGGTCACTCTGGCCTATCTGGTTGTCTCCACCTAGCTTTATGCCTTTTTCTTCCTTTGACAGTCAGGTATTTATGTTAGTCTATGATTCTAACACTACCAAATATAATTTTAAAATAGGAGAAAATGCAAGAAACGGGATATGAGCTCTCTCTTCTATACATTGTGAGAAGAATGGGTTCCCCAACTCTAGTCCGAAAAGAACAAGGAATACAAAATGCATCCTACAGGTAGAAACCTTCCCTGCAGCTTCAAGCTCTTGTCATAAATGGATCCCTGCTGCCACTCATCAGCTTGTCACAGCATGGCCATTTACACTGACTGAGGCAAACACAGAACTTTGTTTTAGGACTTAGATACAGTGGTAAATTCATTCTGTGGAGAAAACATATCAGGAAAACTACTGTCCTCAAAGACCAAGATAAAAAATTATCCATTATGTTGAATAAAATTTTTGTGAATATGAGCAAGTGTTACTTACAGATCAAAGGTGCCCTGAAACTTTTGATAGAAAATGATGAAGTGAAAGATTTCTGGGAGCAAGATTCATTTCTTCCCAAAGACACCAGCAGAAATGAGATTTCATCCTGCCATTTGAGGAAGGACTTGTTTTCAAGTGGCTTTTACCAATTAGTGATGTCACATTATTTAGATAGTTTGATATTTTCTATTCTTTTTAAATAAACTTATAAACTCTTACATCTTTGCAAATAATGTATGTTTGTTTCAAACTAGAACAATTCAAACCAAAATTAATTATTTCACTGTAAAAGAAGTCTCACCAGTGCATTGCATTTGGGGAGGTGCATTCATAGAAGAAAACCAGTGGCTAAAATCCCCATGTGGAACTAATATACACTATGGGCAAGCACTATCAGAAATTCCATTTTAGATTAATAGCCCAATGATAACAAAAATAAAGTTTTCTGGACAGAATAATTTCTTTAGGGAAGTGTTAGAGCCAGGTACTAGCTTCTTCAATGTTTGTTTTGAATTCCAGTATGGTTTTGGCTGTGTTTCCTTTTGGGTTTTTTTCCCATAGTATAAAGATTATATCCAGGTTACCAGCTTCTGCAGTGTATATTTTAACTCCAGGATACCGGTTTCTACAGAGTGGTTTTAACTGTAGGGAAAATTTAAGACCTGAAACTTGTTGTTTTGGATATTACACAGTTGGATTGTGTCTTTCATTAGCTTTTGTGTTTTAATTTGTCCTTTTTTGTTCCTCTTTTTCTCCTGTAGGTATTGCCAAAATATATCCCTGCTTTCTGCCTTTCATAATATCCTGAAAAAAGGAAAATAAATCTGTACCATTTGAGGCTTTCTCACAGAGTCTAAAAAAGCCATGTTCTCCAGAAAGATTATTGTGCTTTATATGTTTTTTCTTTATCTTCCTTTTTCTTAAGAAAAAGTATTTATCAATGTACTTGTTACTGATCAACACTGTGAAATATCAAATTATTTCTGTAAAAATATATTTTTTCTGCAAAGATATAATTAAGATATTTAAAGTATAATTAACATAAAATGAGATTCAGTGTTTTCTACCTTATTTAGCCAAGTTTTGTGAACTTGATATGTATTGCGGTTTGAGATACAGATTCTGCAGTCACCAAGAACCTGATGTGCAATGAGTTTTTATTTCTCAGTTCCTGATTAATTTTACTGCTATTTTGTTGTGTGTCTTACTTATTCCTTTGCCTCTGTTTCCATCTTGTTAAAAGGCTGGGATTAATTGTTGGAGGAGCTTAGGTGTCTCAAAAGCAACCAAGTTTAACAACACTAAAGGAAGACATGCAAACAGGCTTTTAACACATAAAAGCGTGATGGAGAAAAACAGAATAATCTCTCTTCGCAGAGTGGACAGGACAAGAGGTATTAGGAATAATTTTCATCAAGAGCTACTTGTGTTAGAAATTATAAAAAACACACATTCTTTGTAACTGTAGGATAGCAAATGCTGGATTGAATTTTTGCCAAGCAAGGTGTTTTATGACAGGTTAAACAAACAGCCCTGAGGAACAGACAGGTATTTCTGATGTCATGGGTCAGGTGGAAGGATTAGGTGATGTCTCCAAGCTGTTCAAACAAGCAAAAAAAAGCTCACATAGAAGAACAGGAGAATTAATTGTATCTATAATCTGACAAGTGTTCAGAGTAGTTCCTTAACTAAAATTGCTTCATTTTGAAGTAGACTCCTCCTTTAGGGTAAGAACAGCTAACATTTCATAGATAGCCTGACAGCAGGGCAGTGGCAGAAGACAGTCAGACATCAGAAGACTGCAGTTTGCCAAGAGGTTAAAATTTATGTCTGATGAGATAAAAATTGTGTCCTTTATATACAACAGGTTCACTGGCAAACATGACATGGCAATTGCATTTATGGAATAGTGTTGTTTACAGAAGTTTGAGACACATTAAGCAGCCATTGGTTGTTCTATGTGTCTTTCCCTGTACCTCAGATGTTACTAAGTCTCTACCCCCTCTTTCTCATTGGCAAATTCACATGATTTATTTGCAGACAGAGGGCAGGTCATATACAAATAATAAAGTGGCTTTTTGTCAGACTCCTGTAGAATCATTGAAAGGAAATGTTTACAATTTCTGCAAATTTCATTTTTAAAAATGAAATCAATAAATAAACAGCCACATAACTACATTGAAGCTCTGACTTTAAATTTGTTTCTATTTTATTTTATGCTTTTGTTCATAAAAGACCAATGAAGCATGGAAAATGCAGAACAACTGTCCAAAACACTTCACTAATGTCATCTATCTTTGCTGTCATTTTGACTTCCCTTCACTGACATAACTGGAGGTCGTTGACCAGACCTCATCCACCTGGGAATCATTGCAGCTTTTTACTGTAAGAGATATTACTGAAAATGTTATTGCAAAGCATTTTCTGGCCAAGACCAGCTTGTCCACTGTCTCCTACTAGGTACAACAAAGACAGTGAGACATTCTGTGTAATGTTATGTGATTTAGTGAGAACTTTGAGCTGCAATTAGTGATACCTTTTCATTTTCATGATTTTTACCCTGCAAAGCTTTGTTAGTGAGAAGATGGAGTAGACTCCACAACAGCCAAACATGAGCTACAGCAAGCAGAAATTTGAAAGGGGAAGGTGGAGAGAGAAGGAGAGGAGAGGGATATTCAAACAATCTATTTTGAGATTTATCCAGTTATAGAATTATTTCTTTATCTTTGATCTTCACTTATATAGCAAAGCTGGTTCCTACTGTTGCTCCTGGCCCTAGCAGTACTTTCTTGCTCATCTCCTCCTCTCAGATGTCCTCATTCAGGACTTTATTTTTCCTGTTTCTCTTCTTGTACAGCTTATATAAGTTTCTTTTCAGTGTTTGCTAAACAGCAGTTTGTCCTTACTAATTGCAAAGCACTTAAATGCTTCTACTGAATTGGACATTAAGGGAACATCACTACACTTCAGAATCAACAAAAGCTTTGAGAAGTAATGACATTTTTTAAAACAAATCCCTTATCTTCCTGCTTGAAATCTGAGGGAAATCCAATTGATAGGGACAATACGTGGCCATCACAAACCTTTAAAGGATATGCTTGATAGGTCTAAGTCTGTAAATTTTGCAATATTCAAGGGTTATTTACAATGTTAGTTTAAGAGCAATGTGAGGCAGTCTGGCTCCTAATTTTCCTTTCCAGACTGCCAGCTCAGACTAGCTGCAGTTTGGGAACAAAGTATGCATAGAATTCTAAGGAGAACCTGAACTCCAGTAATTTCTCTGTGGTCCAAGGTGTACATATTTGGTGCACTTGATCCATCCAAACTGTCAATCCATGCTAAGTGGATTTGAGATTTCTCTCTCTCAGAGGACGGGTGAGATCTTTGTCTGAGCAATTCTTTGCATATAAGCAATATGGATTGAACACAAGTCTTAAGAGGAGGCAGAAGAATGTTCTTTCCTGTCTGCTTAGACATTCCTAATACCTTCTTGGGTGAATTATGAGTGTCTTATGTTAGAAAAGTAGGAGTAATGCATATGTAGACATATAAAACTATTAATCTCTTTTCCAAGTTGATTAATACATAAATTCTATAAGTTAGTTTTTCGTTCTTTAAAGGTCAGGTCACTGCTAAACATTTTTTTGCAGTTACACCCTTTTAACAGAAATTTGAATCAATTTAAATACCAACAAATGTTGCAAGCCAGTAGAACCATTGATTTCAATGGAACTGTACTCATCTGCCAAAAAAAGAAAAAAGGGTTGAATACATTTCTTTATTTTTTTGCATTTAAAGATCTTTTATTGTTTGATTTGTCACACTTTCACAGACCTGTTAGCTGCAATGACTACTAACTGATGTTATCTTACATAGTCACTAGACTGACAAAACTAACAGGGAAATCACCAGCAAAATATGAATGGAAAATTTGGTTACAGAAATGATCTTTATTTTTCAGTCTAAAAAAGAAGATGAAGTCATTGCTTCTGAAGATCAACATTGAAATCCACAGTGAGTCAAGACATGATACTGCAGCACTTAGAAGGAAAATATGACATTATTTATGTAAAGAAGTCATTGGGGACAATCACATAATGGCTGCAGAAATTAATATTAATCACAAGATGAGTTAAACCAATGCCACTTATTATGAAATTATAGAGAGCTATTATCACAATATTTGAGTGCCATTAGTGACTTTTGACTGTAAATTAAGAGATTTTTGATATCACCTTATAGCAGATGAGGAAACATAGATAATTGAAGATAAGATGCCAAAAGAGTAGATCACTTTGTCACCTGGACAAAAATACTTCAGTAAATGCTGTTCTCTGAAAGTCTGAACTCATCAGGGATGCAAAACATTTCAGCTTCTGGCCAGACTTCTTCCAAAATCATAGCCCCACATGGCTCAGTGGGAATTCAGTTCCACTGAAAGGGATTATGCTCACAATTGCTTGCATTTATATGCAAAAGAACCAGGGATTTCTCCAGGAGCCATAGGATTGGCAGCAGCAGCAATGAGCCCGTGGCTGACCCTCCTGGCCAGGCTGGTGCCACCAACAGCATGAGCATGGCTAGTAGTGTGCCCAGTCTGTGTGGGTACACAGAACCCTCATTACAGACCAAGCTGGGTCAAGACAGCAATTAAGAACTACCTTACTCTGTTAATATGTAAACTTCTACTTGACCAGCTTATTTGGTCTATGACATCACAAGAGGCCCAGTGGATATTTGTCTATTAATACAAGCAGGATAGACTGTCTGTAAGGGGACAATCTGTGCAGGGATTGTAATCTTTTGTGGTTGGTTATGACCATATATTGTGATCCTGACATTTTCAGTGTTATTCAATTATTCTTTTTGCCTTTCTGCACCTCCTCAGTTTCCTCCTCACTCCATTACTCCTATTCCTGGATGTTGTGTTTTCTTAATGCTCACAAACATGTGCACTGCTGAACACTGTGTGTGAATTAGAGGAAGCGATTGTTTTTAATGTAATGCTTTTGTATGGTGCTTTGGTGCTAAACATTAGCGTGTAACATCCTGTCTCCAGTCTTTAGTGTATGGGGTGTACTGTGTGTAAAGTAGGATTGTTTTATTGTAGTTTTGGAGTGATAACATTTGAATGCAGAACAGGATAGCTTAGCTATCTCAAAGTTTTCCATATTGTACAAAATTTCCAAGAAATCTGCTCTATCAAAAAGCTCCAGTTTTTTAAAAATTAATTTGATGAGCTATCTTTTATAGCTAGGTCTTTTGCTACTCAATTTGCACCATTATTTCACTGTTTGTTTATCTATCCATCCATCCATCCACCTATCTGTGTCTGTATAAAACAGTCACAGAATCTGGCGACTGCTGATAGACCATAAATCAGTGTCAGCTCTCAACAACTTGTGAATACAAATGTGATTAAGTTTGATACCGTGCCCATCTTTCATTTATCAGATTTCAATATACGGGTCTTTGAGGTCTGTTATTCTTTTACATTTAGTACCTTAACTTTTTGTGTATCAGCTGTCTAAAAGTCTGGGGGAAAAAAAACAAAACCAACAAAAAGCAAAAAAAAAAAAAAAAAAAAAAAAAAACACCAAAAAAACTATAACCAGAAAAAGAAACCAGAAAAAAAGTAAAACAGAAAAATATAAAAATTTGAGACAGAATAAGACCTTTCAAATATTGTTAAAATGTTTTCAGGCTAAGAGCCTGTATCTGTAGATAAAACAGACAAAATAATCCACATACACTACTGTCCCAACTGCCTTTGATAGCGCTACAGGAAGTGAGATTGTGGCTGTGGATATTCACTCTCCACTTTGGTTCACCTGAAAGTGCATAGATAACTTCATTTATAGACTAAAAGGGTACAGGGAAATTCATACTAAAAAAAAGTGTTGCAACCCACCTGCCCAAAATAGCCCATACTTATTTATCTTTTTCCTTTTTGTATATTATCAGACCTAATGTTTAAATGCATGCTACTTTTGAGGGTTTATGAATCTTGGCTTCATTTTAAATATAGGTTTCATCATAGATAATATGTCTCAACTGCTAAAAGCTGAGTATTTTGACTATTTGGCACACTCCTTTTCATTCATTTACTGTTCATCATTTAGCTTTCAAGACAGAATTAAGAGTGGATAGCCTTGACTTCTATATTATCTTCCTTTTACTTTCAATTCCATTGTACATTTGTCATGTAGGTGTTTTTTGGTTGTTTTTTTTTCTTAAATTTTATGCTTGCTGTATGAGAAATAGCAAGTGAGAGCATGAGGGAAATGGCATGGTTCTGAGCACCTGCAGAGACAGAGCAGGGGAAATTCACTGGGTAAAGATGCCCTGCTGAGCATCTGAATTGTAGAAGCAGCAAGAGCTTTTACCCTACCGTCTATTTTGATCCTCTGTTTTGGATTCTCCCTAGATGATAATTCAGAGGTTCACAGAAATGTAATTCCTAAATATTTCACACATATAAATTTATTTTATCCTTCCATAACCCTGGTGAAATAGGAATACATCTCCACTTTATGCAGATGGGAAACTGGATGCATTCTAGATTGTGATATAGTTATAGCTTGGGTGGCAGCTAAAAAACTGAGTCCCAGGTCACTTCTTGTAAGCCCACAAATAGGAAGGCAGAGCCTTCTGAAATATTATTATTAACTGAACCTGCTGAATAAAGCTCCCTATTCCACTCAAATTTCCATGTCATAGCCTTACTTTCTAGACCAGAAAGAGAACAGATTGTCTACTACCCTCAAAGTGCTTCTCGCAAATTTGGTTTTCTGTTAAAACCATGACTGTAAGCAAATATACAGCTTTAGATCCTAAGTCTGTCAAGAAGAAAGGCAGAGAAAGGTTTCCACTTCTCCCAGTTCAATTCCAGTGTGAGCTGGTTAGGCATGTTCGGCATATTTGTTTTCTTCATTCTTTGAAGAATCAAAGTTGGTCAAAGGAGACAAAAAAGCTGTACAATTGCTTTAGGACAGGGCAGAAAATGCTTTAAAAGCCTGAGGACATTTCTTGCTCACAAAATCACAACTGTTTTCTCCTGTTTGGTAACTAGCAGGGACATGGGATCTGTGCCATTCTGTGTAGGGTACAACTCCTACCACCTGCTGGGATGGTGGGCATCTCTCACCTGATCAGCATCCTGCAATATATTCACTGTTGTTGTCAGCACTGTTTCTCTTACTCTGCCTGAAACTCTAAAACAGACTCCACAAATAACATTCTCAAATTGCTTGTTTCTTCCCAATGCTTATAAAGGAAATCCAGGATGATTTGCTCAGACAGAAGCCACTACTGTGTGCCCATATACATTCAATCAGACGAAGCCATCTGATATTTTCACTCCCAATCTTCCAACATGCCTTGAACTTCATGGTTACACTGGCTGCATTCATATTTGAAATATATACAGTAAAATAAAAACAATTCTGTTATTTTAAAGTGGGAAAATGCGTACACAAAATTAAGTTTCTAAATTCCTGAAACTCACCTAAATCAGAAAATAATTGCAGTAATGTGCTAACCAAAAGTCTCAGTATCATATTCAGATGGTTGAGTTTAGATGCCAATGTAGCCATTGCAACCATTTTTCTCAATTGATATTTATAGAACTGACATATATATGGTCTGGCAGTTCAGCACTAAAAGAGCTAAAGTAGAATTAAATTCTAAGACATCAAAATTCATACTGCTTAAATTAGGCATCTATAGGGAGAACAGAGTGCATGTTACCCTATGCCCTCAGTGCAATCATCTATCTTTATTCAGAGCGGTGTGCATGTACTTTAAGCATATATTTGAGACCACAACAGGGTTTCAGTACATCTAAATGATTTTCTGAAAAAGTCTAAGATTAAATGTTTTGCTGAACTGGTATTTATATACTTGTCAGATTTCAAGTTTCCAACAAAAGTTGTCAAAGAAATAACACTGTTTAAAGATAAATAAATAAAATCCCAAAAGCAATAATGGAAGAAGTGCTTTCTCAGCTCTTTCCTAACATGCCAATGGCTGAAGTGTTTTCTTGACACTTCTCATAGTCATTATTTTTTAGTTGTTTTGATTTTGGTTTTGGTTTGTTCCTGGTTGACTTCAGATATGCCAAAATTCAAGTTGAAAGATGATCATTTGGGAAAAAGCATAAACAGCTTAAAAGAATTCAAAGAATGAAAAGGAAACCTTAGCATGTCTTTCTGTGCAGTTTAATCCCAGTGTTAATTTGTAAGCACTCATTTTGCTGGCCTATTCATCTAACAGTTAACTGCTTCTGGCAAGGAGTTTTTAATGTCGTGTATTCAAAGAGATGCAGGGGGTTAATAGCATGAATCCCAAATTGCTATCAAAAGAAAGCTGTGATTATCCAAACAGCAATTTCAATTCCTAGCCAGCCTCCAAACACAAAAGACTTATAACCAAAGATATGCAACAAGGAGACATTTCTATGCATTTAAACATTACATTTAGAGTACACGAGTCTTTTAGTAGTGTATGGTCTTTTTTTCCCAAGAAGACAGCACCTGCTGGCAAGGATTTAGCTCTGCTGTGGTGTCTCGAGTGTGACTGTATTTATGTGCTAAGGAAAACACACAAAGCCGCAAATTAGTTGCTTGGTCACTCACATAGACACTAAAATGTACACGTGCTTTCATTAACAACCCGCACTTTTCTGCTCACTGCACATGGGCTCAAAGAAGCTTGCACCCATATGTCACAATTATTGGTTTACAGTTCAGCTCCAGATGATCTGTTAAAGGGCAGGGGAAAACAGTGTGGTAGGACACCTGATGGACTAAGACTTTTTGTTATCCTATATCTTTTGTTCCTTATATATCTTTTACCTTTTTTTTGCCTTGGCTAACAAGGAGAACTAATCCTGATCCCTGTTTCTGTTGTGAAGAACCAAGTGAATATTTCCTCTGACTTGTAAATTGCTTTCTAATTGTTTTCTTCCTCATAAAGTGAATATAGCTTGGCCTATTCCTGTTACTCTATGAGTAAGAACTAAAATTCCTATTTTCTTTCTGTTAATCTGTTTTATACAAATGTACACAAAGGTATAGCTGTTGCTTGGTCTGACATTCTCATTTCCACAATATTTTGAGAAGAGATGGATAGTGGAAGCACAAAAGAAACTGACATATTTTTTACTATGAAAAACCCCCATAAATATAGTCTATCTGAAGTACTTCTGAGCAGGACATGAAGACAAGAGTATGCAGATCAGAGTGTGGTCAGCATGTACCTTGAGAAAGCAGTCCTGTATGTCTCACCTGTCCTCCTTCAACATAGCAAGTCCAGCTTCTCCCTTCAGGTAAATAACTTCACAGCTTCAGGATTATATTCAGAAGGTGTCTGGGAGGAACAGTAAAAATGGCCAATGTCCTTGTTAGGAAGAACATTAGAATCCACTGAGCAGTAGAGACAGTCAATGAATTGGCTGCAAAAACATGGAGAAACAAATTCACTAACAAGGGAGCTGCAGAAGTTTCTCTTAGTGACCTTCTTACTTGACTGGCACGAGTATGAGGCCAATAAGCTACATTGTACTTTTGAATGCTGTGAGTATCTGAGCCTTTGGAGCATCTCACAGATAGTGGTAATAGGTCTACAAGATTACATAATCTGCCCCAAGCTATTAGCTACTATGAGAAAGAGGACACTGGATGAAACAGATCTTTGGATTGAACTGATATAGCCATTATGTTCATTGGAGGTAGGTGTATGGATCACTCCAACCTGGGAACACATTTTGCTTGGTCTCTTTCTGGAGAATGCTTTTGTCAATATGCATGAGAATATTAATTATTGATATTTGAATATAAAAAAATATTGAATTTTGTGCAAGAGGGGCAATACTCACTGCAGGAGGTACAACACTTACTGCATTATACAGAAAGGCTTTAATGCAGAGATACATGTTCTGGACTTGTTTTCAAGGAGTATTTTGTGTTGGACTTAAGTCAATGAAGACTTCTTTTAAATATTCTAGTCTATATGTGCTGTGAAATGTATTGAGCGTGATGTAGACATTCTCAATCTGATGCAAGTCAAAATTCATAACTTCCTGTGGTGAAGAATATAATCATTCAGATAAACCAAATTTAATCCAGAATCAGGATAGCCTTGTGCTGTCAACTCTGCCAAAAGGCAGATCAGCTTGGGCACCACATCAAGCTACGCTGTTTCTAGGTTCAAGCTGGCTCTCACAGCATCAGCCATAAGAGCTAAATGCTGAATTCCTGTTTGTGGCATGAATATGGCTGAGTCTTATAATATCTGCCTTTTATAACTTTTGCTTAATGTAGCTCTTTCTAAGTGCCAAGAGACTGCATTTTGCTCACAATATGAAATAAGCTGGCAACTAAGCCTCCGGAAGCAATTTACAGCAGGGCTAACAAACTCTTTCTGCCATCAGCAGTTGTAGTAATTGCAGGTACTTTCATCAGCAGTCGTGTTAAATGTGAATACCATCATCAGCAATGATGGGCAGCAGCAGCAGCAGCAGTTAGGAATACCACCAAGCAGCACCCGGCACTGCTGGCTCGCTGCCACCGCAGTTTCACATAGCTGGGATCACACTAACGATGCACATAGTAGTTTGGAAACCTTTGGCTTGTGGTGCCATCAACAGAACTTAAATCCAGCTTCACAGCTTCTATAAAACAGCTTTTTTTGTGTACAGTGGTTAACAGAGCAAAGTCCAATGAAGAAAAGAGATAACAGTATACTTTGTGTAGAGAATTCCTCTCTTTTAATCATTAAAAATTAAACTGAGTAAGAATTATATTCTTCTCCAGTTTAGCAAATACTATGTATTTCATACAATGTTCACTTTCTTGCTAGGGAAGATTTTTGAATAACTGCTTTTCAGTATCTAGATGTTCAGAAAAAAAAATTAATTGTTCATCATCCCAAAATGTAGAAAATCAGCACTCCTCCACCAAATTACAGTGAGGCTAAAAAAATCTAAGGCAAACACATACATCTGTTATAGGTGTCTACCTGTTATATTTGAGGAAGGGGAAGGGCTGATATGGCTACCAATAGGGCCTCTGCCTGACCCCCGGCTCATGAGTGTGGCACAGTTCTGCTGCCTTGATTCTTAAAGGGAAGAGGCAAAAAAAAATTAGCCTTGAGTAACCAGGTCCCCAAATCTAATAACTTTCCAGCTGCATGTTCATGCACAATGGTGTGAAAAGAATGTCATGCACTTCTGTTTTTACTGGATACTTGTTGCACTCCAGATTTGCTCTTAGGTTTATACCGGAGATAGGACTGGATGCCCAATCTTCAACCTCCCTAATGCAGAGCAGAGAGGTAAGGACGAAAAGCTGAATTCAGACTGCTGCATCCAAATGTCAGTCCTTCTTTTTCCTGGTCAGTCATCTTCCAGTTCCTTCTCTTATGTGTTCCAGTAGAAGATCTGTGGAGAGACAGCAGGAACAACATGCAGACCTGGGCTGTGGCATAATAGGATTCTTGCTTCAATCCTTTAGATTCAGCAGAATGCTGTGTAATAAGGCTTTCTCATTTGCTTTTTTCTGTTACCTGCTGATAAGTTAGAGAATTTGCTGCCTTCCATCTTTGTTTTGCTCTCTCTGTCTTCCCAGTAGAGTCCCTGATAGAGTGAGGCAGCTCTGGCACACTGAATCCTGGATCTGCTGGGTGCAACTAGTCTCAGATTGTCTAATACATCCTCCACTACTACAGAAATCATTCCTGGAAGATGCCAGTACAACATAATCTAATGAGAAAGTCTATCGTATCCATCTGTAAGCTGTTCCAGCACTTTCTAATCCCTTTACAGAGAAAATTTAGAAACAAAACCACCACCACAACAACAAAACAAACAAACAAAAATCCAACAACCAAACAGCTTAAATTTGCAGTGCTGAACTTAAAATTTTTTGCCCATTAGCTGATATCTGACCAAACTTTCAAACATCATAAAATTATAAACATGTTCTGCCATACTCTTTTCCTTTTTGTGTTAAGCAATCCCAGTCCATTGAATAGATCACATTTTAAAATGTCTTTCAGTGTTTGCTTTCCCTTTGGGTTTTTTTTTCAGATCTCTTACATCACTTTTTAAATATGGTCTTTTAGCAACACCAGTGGATTCTGGCAGACAATTGATCAGTGCTGAGCAGACAGCTGGTTGCCTCTTACGTTTTGCATTACATATTCCTGTTAATTTGCTTTGAATGACATTTGCCTTTGTTGGTTTTGGAAAGATGCCACATTGTCAAGTCAAAGAGTTCAGCTTCTGATCCTTCATGACCTCTTCCACATGTAAAGCCCTCTGCTTTCAGCTTTAGCCTTGCAGCACAATTTTGCACACACTGAACATCTCCACTTGTGTGAATTCTCAGCCTTTGCACTACTTCACTGCTATAGAAAATGGCAATCTGACATGGGTAGATGCAGTAACATTTCAATTCTCCTCTTTAACTGAATCAAATTCAGACAATGAAATAAAAAAAGCCTGAAAGCCTCATCTAATAGATCAGAAATCTCCCACAATTTTTCTTCCCCAATTCTTGTAGCAGAAAAAGAATTTGATTGGACTAAAACAATTTGTGCATCCAACCCAACATCTTGTACTGGCATCTGATACTGGGCTTGGTTAGACTGATATCATTATAGAAGAACATCATTATAATGAAAAATAATATTTGAAAGTAGTGCTTCTGTTATAAGTCCTTTCCTGCAGTAGTCAATCATAAAACAGAGATGTTTAAGATCATCTTCATGTCAGGAATTGACAGAGTAAAAAATGAAGTTTGAGCCAGGTCTCCCTAATTATTTCAATTTTCACACTTTTGAGTCCAGCATTAAGATGCAGAAAGCGCACACTACCATACAGCAGAGAAAGCTGCATGTGCGTGTTTTTAGATACCTCATAGCGCATTGCAAAAAAACTTGACAGCATGTTTTTCCCTGGACTTTAACTTTTTCTTAAAAGTAAAACTTCCTAGGAGCAATTTCCTGTTTCAATGACTCTTAAGCCTTGTTTTTACCAGGCTTGTTCAAAAGTTTTGTGACTGGCTTTTCAGATCCTTGGTAGTGCAGTGGAAATACCGTCTCTGAGATGAGTATCCAGGACAGTCAGGATCTGGAGATTTACTGTGAAAACCACCAGAGGTGAGTAATTCCAGCACTTCCTGGTTTCCAGATCAGCCAGCTCTCCTGGTGGTGGAATGGGTCTGGGAACGACCTGATAGTTTCCATTCTGACACCCAAAGAGTGAACAGCTTTGACATCATAAGTACAGGAGACCTTTCAAATTAGAACAATTTTTCCAATATTATTCAAAAGTATAAAGCACTGCAACTCTCAGAAAATATGATCATTTCATTCAGAGAATGTGATTGGGAAGAAAGCAGTTTGTATCAAGACTCTGAAAACATTGAGTCAGATTTGGCTTTTGTAAGCATTCTGGAGATAGCTTTCAGTGAGAACAACTAATATTTTTTTCTCTCATCTTCAGAAGCCATAAATAGTACAGCAAATCAGATTACCTGTATGACTCATATGGTTAAAAAAGTGAGTAAAAGACAGAAAGAAGCCATCAAAACCATGCTGGTAGAAAACCCTCACCTCCATGTCATGGTCACTAGAGAATCATGTCTGCAGGAAACTGAAGATGCTGCAGGGAAAGGAGCAACAAATATTCTCTGCAGCAAAGAAAATCCCTCATGCACCTCCCTGTATCTGGGCTTTGTCCATCCAAAGCTGCTCTTGCTCTGGGATCCATGCAAGTTTTTCTGTTCTCTCTTTCCCTTTCTGTTTATCTCAAGTGCTGAAGCTTCTGCTAAAGAGAAAACAAGATTTATTTCTGCAGCAAAGACAGACTGAGTGATGAAAGTTTATTGTATGAATAAAAGAGCTAAGCATTTCTTACTTCTTGGCCAACAAATGAAAAGTAAACAATTATTGAAGAGGATTTATGCAGATGGGAGTCTGACTACAGGTAATGACTCTTTTACTTGTTACTATTGTGTTGCCAAAAATTTAGAAATGTAGCACAAATTTTAGAAAGAAAACTTAGAATAGAAGAAAAGGAGAAAAAAAACATCCCTTGGGATACTGCAAATAAAAATATTGAAAAAAATCAATCCTGCATCAGCAAAACTTTTGACTAGAGGACATACCACTGTGTTTATTGTAAGCAGCTCTGAGCATCTGTGCTGTGTTTATTATAACAATGTCTTTATTGTTGGACTGAGGCCTCTTGGGGCTACTGGTTATGACTACAACTTTATGGCACAAAAGTGACACCAAGAAGTCAACACTACTATATGTTTCTAATACTCTCTTTTTTTTTTTTTCACAGACCCCAAAATTTCTATGCAGCAAACTTCTGGTACTCTTGCTCAGGATGAGTGACATATCACCTCTCAAAATATCTGTGTGAGTTTGGGGTGCTGTGTAGTGGAGAGGAACATTGGGTTATTTGTCCAGCTATGATTTCCATGTATTCCATAATTACTCATTTGCTAAAGATTCAGTTTCCCATTTAGAAATGAACCAATTTCTGCAGATGCCAGACTTCTGGCCAACCATCTGATCCTTGTATCCCACCATACAGTTACCCATATGCAACAATGTTAATGGCAATAAAAATAAAGATGAAAACAAAAAAAAATTAAAACAGATAGTTGAGTTGTTTGACACTAAGGTAATTCTGTTTCCTCTTCAAAGGCAAATGAACTAGAGAGCTCTACACTTCCCATGGAAATCACAGGAAAAACAAATAACTGTTTAGCTAAAAAATTAAACCTGTCACAGAGTCTCTAATGACTGCTTTCTATGAAAAAATCTTGTAGAATATTAGCTCTGCTTAAACAGGCAGTTTCAAGAACAAACAGAGGAACAAGCTCTCCCAACACACCATACTTGAAATCTTCCAGCATCTGGTGCAAAGTTCTTAAAAGCACCTGAATAAGGTCATGCCAACTGCCACTCACAGAGACTTCCAGTGGTCTCAGCCCCAACCTTGTTTAAAAAACACTTTGGGGCATTTCTCCTCACTCTTCTTTCTATTTTTCTTGAGAAAATGTGATGGGAAGACAGCAGTGACCTAGAAAATCAGCAGGACTCTGTCTGCAGTCATTCACCATTAACAAAAAATGTTGTTAGGAGAGGAGTGCATCATGATAGATGTGGAGAGTGACACCCCAAACTCTACTCATCTTGAGGTGTTCCTGGAGTGTGTTTTGAAAAGCTTGGACTACTTGTCTCAGCCACAGTATTTCTGGCAAAGTAAATGTCACTTCAGCTCATGACTGTAGCCACAAGGTGGGAATGACAATAATCCCAGGAAACCAGGAGGCAATATCCAGTACAGCAAGGAAGTACAAGGTGGGAGCTGAAGCACTTTTAACTCAGGAACAACTCAGGACTTGTTATACTTCTAAAGTGAAACTACTTCAGTGAAAGCCTGAATAATGTGTCCCACAGGAGTATATGGGTTTCAACTGCAATTCTACATCTAATGAAACTCAGCCTATAGGTTTAAGATTTTGTCATCTCATTTGGTCACTGTTGGCAATGAAGATATGATTGTCCTTTACTTTGTGAGATTCTTTTATTTCATATGAATCTGTGATATATGAAAAAATAGCAGCCTTCTAAAAGAATGTCCTCCAGTACCCTGACTTCTATAAAGACTTATTGTATTTTCCAGGGATTGTTGCCTGTGGAAAGACAGTTTGGAGGGGGAAAAAAAATTTAAAAATAAAAAAAATAAAAAAAGAGATAATAAACACTGATCATTCTGGAAGTAGATAAGCACTAATAGTGTACATTTAAACTGTCTCTGGAAAATAAATTACCCAAAGAAATAAGGAGGAATCATTTTCAGATGCACCACATGGTTGCATTTTGGTATTGACTAGACTAGTTTATGAACTACATGTCAACTGTTTACGAGTAGGGCTGCTTCTGTATTTAAGTGATATACACTATAAAATTCAAGAGAATTAAAATGCTATCCATGTTCTCTCTTATATATGGGGTGATAGACACTCTTAATTTGTAAGCATTAGCAAAATGAGATGCAGTTGCAGAAAATGTAATTGGATCATCTTTGTATTTTATGTCAGCATGTCTAAGTTCTGTTAAAAGATGTGCAATGCATAGAATACAATCTGACAGCAAACAGAGTAGCTGTAGTAGGCATGACAAATAATAGCAGACATCACTTTTCATTGTCATTTTTTCATAGGCAATATCCAATAAACAGGGAAGGTATAAGTCTGCCTAGAAACTTAATGCTTTTAAAACCTTTCATATGTTATGTCCATAATCACAGTTCCATTTGTAAAACATGGAGGGCTGCCTCTACTTGCAGCTGGAGGAATTCTAATTTAAACAGTTTAATCTTCACTTATTATTACCTTGAAACTTGGAAACACACATCAGAAAATTATGTGAAAGACTAAGAGTGTGTTATATTTTTGAACTCAGTATTAGTCTGTCAATAACACAAGCTAATCATTACTTGAGTTGCTGTCTGCATTTTTAAGGAGCTCATTAGTGTCATCACTAGACACAGTCGTATATTTGAAGATTACTTCAGTCTTTCTTCTGGCAACAGCATGAGTTGTCATCCTTTCATTCACATGGTCTCATTGCTTCAAAATAATTGACTTGATGCAAATCAGTGGTCTGGCAGACAGTTTCAAGTTTGCCATTTGAGGTAGGTTTATCGGATTTTTTTGTATTTAATTTGTGTTTAATGAATACCTTTAAGGGAAAAAAATAATTTCTTTTTTCCTCATCAAATAAGTGCAAAACCCACATAGACTGGTTTTGGGTGGACTTTTGTGTTCCTCTAGCATTACAGTATCTTTTTCCTCCCTTTAAAACATGAAGAAAACTAAACTCATTCCTCTCTAGAGAATAAGGGCTAGAATTTAGAAAAAGCAGAGGACACTCAGAGATGACTAAGTTGAAAAGAGCACAGGGAATTGAAACCTGAAGTTTGTTTTGTTAATTTAGCACCTACTTTTTTGATGAAGGGTAGTCTCCCTGAATGTGCCCAACACAACTGAAATTCCTTAATTTTACAGCTGACTCATAAATGCATGTGTGCGATAAGACCTATACAAGACATATATGCCAATGGCAGTTCAGTGGAAATCCCTGCAAAACCATTCCTGCTCTGAGTTCGTCAAAGGCATAAGGGTGCTCTTTGCTGTAATGCACACACAGCCAAACATTTCCTTGTTCCAATGTGGTGAGAAGCAGTCTCACAGCAGAGGATATCTGTGCAGAATGTTGATGATACAGCAATGACTTAAAAAAAAAAAGGCAAAACCAAACAAAAAACCAACCTATGTACTCAATTTATTGTATTTCACTTGTGAACCTGACAAATCAGAAGAGTACTCAAAGCAGTTTGGGAGTGTACTTCTCTTTTGAGAAGGCACATGCAAATTACACTAATTGAAACACTTATCCTACCACAATTTTATGAGATCTTGAATGACAAACAGAAAAGCAAGCAGGTAGGTAAAAATATTTTATCTGTATTTATGCATTTATCTGTATTTATACATTTTATCTGTATACTTTTCAAGTGCACAGTGCTTTTAACTGGCAAATTTAATTTCTGGATGCCATTGAGAATATAAAAAGTTCTCAGCCTCCCAGAAAAGAGACAGTGGTTATAAACCGTCTGGTGAAAGGCAGGTCCCCAGGCACCAGGCAGCTGCTTTTTACTTCAGATGTCACCAAAAACCAGACCTTTTTCATTCTGCAGATAAGTAACAAAACATTTATATATAAGGACTTGCAGCAGGAATTTCAATCACCCAACATAATATTTACAACTAGAGTATACAACCACTCACTATAGCCTACTTAAAACTGCCTATAAGAGAATTCTGTGCATTAACTTCCTCCTGCTTTTATGATTCTCTCTGAGCTGCTGTGTCTGATTGCTATTGTTTTCATGCCTTTTATTTTACAATCAAGTTATTTTCTTTTGCCTGATATATATAGTTATTGTAGGGCATAACTGTGTCCTCCCCAAAAAGTAGAAACTCAGCATGGATTTAAACATTCTTTATTACATAGAATTAAGAAACACAGGCCTGAATTACCATCTATTACATTTTTGTTAAACTACACAGAGGTAGAGAAAGATCTTGCATGGGTCCCCTGGAACAGAGGCAATCATGGGTTAAAATGGAGTGAAGAGTTTTTCTGTGTATAAAAATACTCAAAATCAGGTAAGAGCAGTAACGGAAATTTTACTTCCTTGTAAAAGTCTGAAATCTGAAAAGAAGTTTCTTCCTGAAATGAATTTAAAAGTATTGACGCTTCTCATGGGATGAGAATTTGAACTAATTAATGAGGAAAAAAATCAGTAAATGCATTTCTTTTTTCCTTTTCAAAAGGTGGTCAAGCACTATGGGCTTTCCAGGGCCAGGCAACCTACTGAAGAGGGATACGCTTTAGACAAAAAGTCAACAATTTATCCAAAAGAAGATAGCTGTAGCCACAGAGTAACCTTCCAACAGGCTTCCCCTACCAGCATTGGATACATCATGACTTTGTTTCTGCTGCTTGTGAGGGTAGAAGGGAATGTCCAGAAGGTACTAGTCTATTTTAGTACAGTTATCACAGTTATGGAACAACTGAGCTATATTTCTTACCAATTTTTGAAAAGCTCCCAAATTACAAAAGTTGTGATTGAAACAGGAATTACTGCTTCATTAAAAGAGGAGGCTAAGTACAATCCAACTGCTGGTGGGGAAAGTTTTTTATTTGGTCAGCAAGTTGATTTTAGACTAATTTCTAGCATATTTCCATTGGTTATTCCTTTTTCATAGCAGTACCATTTAAAAAAACTAGGTTTAACAGTAAGACTTTAAGGCTTCTCATGAAATGAGCCAGTGAAAATGTCAAAGTGTGCAAAAGAAAAATCTGCAAAAATCTCCTAAGAGGCACTTCATTACAAATCTGAAACTGTTTTAGTCAACATGTAATGTGAATGACAAAAATAGGGGAACAAATTATTTCATGTGATTTTAAGAACAGCAATGGCTTTTTAAATTCATAAATGAAATCAATGTAAAATTATATTAATGAAAAAAATTATATAAAAGTTCAATCTGTTAATCTTCAGAAAAGGATAAATAGACTTGGACATGTAGTACATTCTCTATAAAGTCCTTTCTGATCACTACACAAGCCTCACAGAGGAACATTGTTTTGAGGGGAAAAAACTAAGCCAGGAAGACATTTTGATGGATAAACACTGGGGCAGGAGAGCACCACAGAAAGAGAGTAAACACGAGAATGACACTGTGAAAAGTTCTAACCAATTGTCTCATACAAGAAAATAAGAAACCTTATTCCTGACTCCTAAATACTGGCAGAAAATTCCAAATATGTAATTGTGATTACATTTACCTGCACATCAAGAGGTCAGTCAGTGAGTGACAAGAAGTGGAAAACACTGGGGACAAGGAAAGCATAGTGCCAAGAAACATGCAATATCCCATCCAGTAATCATCTTCAGATGATCCAGATGTTAATGAAATTTGAAACTAAAGACTGCATTTATTTTTGCACTGACTCTTCTATTTTCCAAAACCTTCTAAGGGACAGGAACAGCCAGGCGAAGGGGAGCTCAGCTTCCTGGGGGTGAAGTAGCTGGCAGCCACCAGAGCAGCCTTTCACATCAGTGTCTCTGCTCCCCTGAGAGCTCTGGGACCATATCCTTCAATAGCCCCTTTTGGATGAACCCTATGTTCAACACAGTGCTCTGAGTGCACTGCTTCAACACAGTGATCTGAGAAACACTCTGGCCAGTTAGAAGTACTACTGCCTCTGGTCCAGTAATGGATTTTACAGGAAATTATAAAATCTTTCTTTGCCTTGCTCTGCCTGTATTTACATACAAAAATGCTAGCATCAATACAAGCATTTATTTCCTGACTGAAATAGAGAAGAGGAATAAAAGGAAAAAGAGAGAGACAAGGTGATGGCTCTTACCATTTCTTTATAAATTTTTATAAGAAATTCTCTCGTCAATGTAATCAGGTAATTTATCTTCAGACCTGAGACAAAGAAATTACTGAGAAACATAAAAAATATATCTGTGACAGAGTGTAGAAATTTAACAGGAGAATTTGGAGGTACTCTGGAGAGGAAAGAAAAACAGTGATTTATCTATTTTTACAGTTCAGTGCTGTTAAAGTTTCCTAATGCTGAGAAATAAGGCAAAATTCATGTTTATGTTGATTTGAAAATGCTGAGAAGGGAGGCTTTCAAATTTATCATTAAAAATACGTTGAGATCTTGAGATCTTTCCTACAGTCAATTTATTGGCCTTGAAAGTCCACTGTACCTTTAGAGCTTTAGAGTTTTTCCTTCCTAGATCACCCAGATGTGCGCAAGTATCCTGATCTTCAACATAGCTCAGGCTATGCTGCTGTGGAGCCTTTATAGTCAAATAAAATGTTTGGGTCTCAGTGATGGGAACTGGAATGGATCCCAAATGAAAAGGAAACTGGAGCAACTGAGTGAACCATGAAACTGCCTAAATGTATACATTAGATTATGTGAAACACTAACATCTCTTTTGGCCAGTAACTTGACTGCTTTAAGTCTGATACTTAAGCCTGATGTTTTTATTTTTTGGATATGAATAATATTAATTGGGATGGATGGCTGTAGGGTTGACTGGCTTGGGAGGGGAGGGCAGTTGGGGTGATTTTTTTTTTTCTTCTGGATAGAGATTTCCATTGCAAGTCATTTGGCTGATTCTCAAGGACAAATTAAAAATGAGGAATCCCAATCAACTGCTTGCCCCTGATTTCTTTGCAACTGAAAGGGATTAAAAGTTTTGTGGGACCAAACCTTCCTGAAATTAGGTATGGGATAATCAAAAGCAAATATATTCAGGCTTCCAGATGTTCAAAATAATAACCTGGATTCAGTTGCAGTGGTTCCACTTATTTCTGATTAACTGTGAACCTTGCAATAGTTAGAAAATTCAATGTTATGTTATACACATGTCTTCTACATCCAAACACTTCTTATGCTTCCACATTGTTTGGAATGAGACTTAGCACAATTGCAGAAGTCTACTGATATGTAGAGAAAGAAGGCAATCCTAAATAAAATGTAAACAAAATAGATAGAGGTGAGTGGTTCAAAATGGCTTTTCTTAGCCCCTGGGTATCTCATGAAAATAATCAAATCACTTTGTTGTGTAAAGAAAGAATATTGCCATGTGATGATGCCACAAAAAGACCTTTCTCTTTCACTCCCTAAAGAAATAAAAAATTAAATAGATTTCTAATTATTAAGAAAGTTAGGCATTTTTTCCACTGATTTTATGTAGACCTCACTGGGAATAAAATCAATGCCTTTGATATCATTGTGACTGGCAGAGTATGCAGGAAACATCTCTTTTCTCTGGCTTTTCCTGAAGGGCGGCAGTTGACAGCCAAAAGGAAGATCTGTTGTACTTGGCAGAGAAGATATAGGTTTAGTTAGTCATTCTGACTGGAAAGTTGTCTTGGGTTGAGCTGGCTAAATGCCAACTGCCCAACATAATGTTAGAATCTCCCTCCCCTTGTCAAGAAAAGGGATGAAAAAAACCTCTGGAAACTCAAACTAAGTTTATACTTAAACTAACTCTCTATATATTTATACAGAAAACAGAAAATTGAGAGAAAGCTATAACACACACTTATTCAAGTTAGATATAACAATTTTCTATCTCCCACCAGAAACAGACTTCATTACTCTAGACTCATAAAATACTCTAAAAGACATCCAGCAAGGCAAAAGAGAGCATAACAATAAAATGTTTCTACTTCCCTGAAATTAGAACAAAATATGATGTAGCAGCAGCAGGAGCAAGGCCCAGGACAGCAGGGCAGCAGCAGCACGTCCTGTCCTACTGATGGAGACTGAAACAGTTAATGATATGCATTCTAGGAGAGTTTGCAGGCTTTTGACTTTTGCTTTATACCTCTGGTGGGCAGTTGGGGCCCATCCCTCCCCCCGGTGCTGAAAGTGTCAAGCTCTGAAGACGCAAGAAGAGCCATTATTTTGCCCTCCACATGAACCCTGTGCTGATCATGAAAGGTGGGAAAATATTGGGGGTTCATGGTCCGTCTGGTGACACTACTTCATGGAAACAACCCCCTGCCTCGGGGGAGGTGCGAAAGGCATGCTGAGGATATATATATGGACTGGTGACTTTGGTGCTTTGGGCTCTGTTCTTTGCCCCCACAGCCTGTGGATCAAGATGCATTGCTGGATCCTAGGGGCGGTGAATATTTAGCTTTTCATTCTCATCTTTTCTCTTTCTCCCTTTACTCTTATCCTGTCATTTTCTCCCCTATGCATTTTCTCCTCCCCCCACAAAGGTTACTGTCAAAATATACCCTTCCTATATACGTTCTTAAACACAGATTATTTAGTGTTATTTCACTCTAATCTACCCCAAGGGAATTATTGATAAGAACCTGGGTTACCCCCCTCCCCTTTTCCTGGGGCAGGTCGTAACACCTGCCTCCACCGCGGACATGATGGCTACTAAGAGAACACATCCTGCTCCTGTATCTATATCTTAGTTTTGCAACATCTGGTATGAAATATTTCTTTGGTTACTTAAGTCAGGCGATACCTGTCTCTCCTAATCTACGTTGATTCTCTGAGCCTCCTAAATTGAGGCCTAGCTGAGGCCTAAAGCCAAAACTAAAGCTAAAACTACCACAAAAGTGTAGTTAAAAAAATTATTTCCGAAGATCTTATATGTCGTCTTGTTTGGATACCCTATGTAAAATAAAACTTTTTCTTTAAGAAATAGAACATAATTAGAGTTAAAAGAGTTGTAGAATATGGATTTGCAATACAAACAACTTACTTATCACACCATCTGCTTATGGATATTTGTGTACACCAATAGAAAATGGCTAGAAAACTGATGTCATTAGAATCTTTTGCTACTTTCAGAACATATAGACAGTTCAGTAACCAATAAAATGTTAATTGAAGTCCAGTTTTCAGGCATGCTCTGCAGGAAAAGTTCCCACTAACTTCAGTAGACACCTCAGTTCTCAACGCTTCTGAAAATATAGAAAAGATTGATTAGGCAACTAAAGCATCCTAGCCAAATAGGCCGGCATATTTTAAACTTTTGCCCCAATTCTTTACATATAGCAGGCAATGGACTGTTAAACAGAAACCATATGTTTGGATAACATTTGTATGCGGTAAATTTAGATTAATCATATTGAAAGACAGTGGAATAGAGAAAAAAAAGTTCCTAGAGAGCAAAAAAAGACCAATAGAAAAGCAAGTGATGCACAATGGAAAAATAGAAGTTGATGTGTTCCAAGAGTCTTACAAAGACATTCTCTCCATCTCTATGAATGGACTGTTTGGGCAAAAAGTGACCCTTTCATCAACATATTACCATGGTGTCTGTGTGATATATGCATCTACCTAGAATTACAGTGACCATAAAACTGATAACTGTGTGGTTTATAATGTAAGAATCTGGAAATAGTACAAGATAGAGCTGTATAGCCAATCACTAACTCTGTTAGATGCTGGTTTCTTCTCAAAGCCTGTTGAGGCTTTCCTAAGATATAACCTTACCAGTAAAGTATGCTATAATATGATTTGGCCTTTCTCCAGCCTGGAACAAAGAAGCCATAGTTTTGCTTAGGTCTACAGGTTAATCTGACTTCACTTTGCTTCACAAAATTAATTCTGAAAACATAAGAAATTAATTTTCCTGATCAGTTGTGCAAATATGATTAATAAAAGACATATTTTTTCTGTTTAAACATTACAGTGCCTTAAATATCTCTCTAGTAGCCTGGAGACAAACTTCTGGCAGCAGCGCACAATGTGTATCTGAGTGGTTCTGAATCATGGTGGAGATCAAACTGTAGTTGTATAATCTGAGTTCCCATGGAAAGCTGTTTGACATTATCTGTCAGCCTCTTGCTCTGTATGATCAGTGTAGGATGGATGTGTCAGGAGAGGAGTCAGCATCATAACCCTGAACTCTTCAAGAAAGAGAACTCAGGAGAGGGGAAAAAAGTAAATAAAGAAAAGAATACCTGGGTCTTGTTAGAGCTGCCTATGGTATGTTTTTTCCTTACATGTAATGTCTATGCACTCACAAAAAATATGTTGAACAGCAGGAGATCATTGCCACAAGTGAAATAATGTGATTTCAGCTAGTAAAATGTCTCATTCTGTTGTATACAATTTAAATCCTTAGACACATATTGTACATTACACTTTTTGCCGTCCAGTTCTCATAAATATGTTTTTTCAGGTTGAATTTTAAAGGGCCATCTAACCCCTGTATCCCTTCAGAGTATCTGCAAAACAGTATCTGGTGAGCTGAGTACAGCCATGTAAGGACAAAGTTTTCTGTAATGGTTTGCACTGGTATGAAGTTGCATACAGGGATGTCAAAGGTGAAGCAGAAATACATCTCAAGGTTGAAAAAAACCCAAGCAACAAAACCAAACAAACAAACCCACTCAAAACAGTATGAAGGAGAAACATTTCTGACAAAGTCAGGCTTCATTAATATTCAGTATTAAATGACAGTGCTATTGGGAAAAGAGCTTTGTCAAAGTAACATAAAAGTCATTAGAAACATGGCTTCTTGTAGGCTGGATGCTTAATAATTTCTGAAAGGGTGGAAGGGATTCAAACCACAGTCTGCTCATGTTTCCATGTATGATGTTTTCTTCAGGAGAGGACAAAGAAGAAGGAAAACACATCTTTGCCTCTAAGATAAATGAGATGGGGGAACTGTGTATAGAAGAAAGGGTAAGAAATGTCCAGAAGGGGGACATTTTTTCAAGGTAGCTGCAGAGCTTACATATGCTTTATGTAAGGCATGATTATTACTTTTCTTTCGGCGTAAAGCCTCAGTGTTGGCAGGTTTTCATACCAGATGATCTAATCTCTTTCCAGTCCAGGTTTTTCTCCCCTTAGCTCATTTGTCATATACTGTAAAAATGACAAATAATGATACAGTTGAAGCACTGAGAGCCCACAAAGGGTCCACATCATTCCTTGTAATAGGTTCATCACAGCCCTTTGCAGAAAATTGTTCAAGATCTTGTTAACTTGTGTTCAGTAGGTTGCCTTTGTCCAACGTTTTGCTCTGTGTGTCCTGTTACCTGGAAGAAGAAACTATTGCACTTTATAAAGCATATGAATTGCTTCGTTCTCCCTCAGGGAAATGCATCCACACCTGTATGAGAGCTGCCTTTGAATTAGAATGCTGCCCATGGAGCCCATTTTAGGCAGGAGTGTTTAGAAGATTGTCTGTACCCTACATAGTGCACATATGGCTCAGCAAGAATATTTGGTACAGATGAGGTCTGCATATTTACCGGGAATGAGTATGATCCTGGGTTTGAATTCTTGTTTCAATAAACTGCTTTGGTTTTGGTGAATTTTTCCCCATTTTCCAGCAGAAAGCCCTCTGGTGCTGATTATCAAACTGAATTCCTCAAAGCAGTTCCTTCCTCCAGTCCTCATACTCTTCATCTTTATCACATTCAGATGGAACCACACAATTTTCTTGCAGTTACCAGATCACCAAAGGAGAGCACTTAGTCCTTGGAAACATACTTTTCCTTGGGGAAAGCGGAAGTTACTAATAATTCTCTGCTCAATTTCAGAGAAATAAATAAATAAATAAAGCAACACCCTGGCACTTCCTTCAGGCTCTGATCTCTTTTGTCTGGTGATCAGTGTCAGGACCCAAAGGAATGGTTTGAAGTTGTGTCAGGGCAGGTTTAGGTTGGATATTAGAAGGATCATCACCCAGAGGGTGGTTGGGCAGTGGAACACTCTCCCCAGGGATTTGGACACAGCACCAAGCCTGACAGGGTTCAAAAAGGATTTGAATTATACTCTCGGGCATACGATGTGACTCTTCTGGACGGTCCTGCACAGGGATAAGTGTTGGACTTAATGATCCTTGAGGGCCCCTTCCAACTCAACTGTGATTCTGTGGTTCTGTGATTCAGCAACATGGCAAGTTTCTGTAACCATTCACATCAAATGCGGCACAAAGATCCAACAATTGGAATGCGAATAGAGGAACATTACGAAGACCAGCTCCAAAAAGGTCAGGTGATATCAGTGATATCATTTTTACATGAAGTGAGACCCAAATGGTCACTCTAAATTCTGACACTAGTTCAGATGTACATGCTGTAACACTATGTTCTTCTATCTACTAGTTAAACTCTCAAAGTGACTTAAATTCTTACACTATTTAAAGCATTCATCTGATACAATAGTTCAAATTTCTTTAAGGACTCAAAGTAGTTTTCAGTTTTAAGGTCTTCTTGAAAAGGTTCCAAATCTTCACAAGTTGCCCATCTTTCTTTCAGGGTTACAAGAGAACCCCAAACATCACCTATTTTTGCACAATTTTAGGATCCTGTGCCTGTCAATCTCACAGTCCTGGTCACAGTCATAATTTCAAATGTTTTCCATGTCAGAGCAGAAGACAGTGGCAGCAGCAGCAGTTTTCTAAAGCAGTCACATTGCTAATCCTCTCTATGTAGAGCATTAATTTGACATCAAGAATTTCTATTTCTTTTCTATAATTTGCTTAAGCTTGAATACAGTTTTCATATGCACAACACTTTGTCCTGTGAAAACATTTATAAGATTTTGTTTTCAATGAAGAAGTATTTCTTTTACTGGTAAGAATTAAAGATCAAAAAGATTAAAACTTAACAAAAATCTATACAGTTATTGATTAAGGGGAATCCAGTTGTAAGGGGTGAGTTCCATGTGTATGCACAAGTGGGTGGTTTTTGAAACATTCATGGAAAAAAAATCATAGCCAAACACCTTGCTAACACTTTCTCCTTGGTGAATGAAATGTCATTAAAAAACTTTCTGATCCTCCTCTTTTCAGTAACAAAGACAATTCCCCTTCCCACTGAACTTTCAAGGGGTTTTGTGCCAATTTTGACAACATTTAGAAAAATACTTTTGTATTATCTCCATTAGGATAAGTATACTAAAATTGCACAAAGATTATAGTCATAAAATTATTTGTAGTTATAAAAGTTCCATGGGGTTTATTTTTTAAAAATAAGGAGTTCTTAACTAATTTCAGCCTGTTTACTCATGATTGCTAGACTGTAATATGTATGAACAGTTGCAATCCATCTGAAGTTTTACAAAGCTTATAATTTATAAAATTTCTTGCATGAATGCATTGTCTAGTACCAAACAAGTTGTAAGTTCATGTTATAACCTATCCTTTAGCTGAAAAAGTTCCTGCATCTCTTTTTTCTGTCTGCCCACCTACTTTCATTAAAAAATGTTATATGCGAACTGAATAACGTTTGAGATCTCATCCCTTTTGTCAGATATAGAAACTGGGTGAGAGATTCACAATTTATTGAGGAACTGAGAATGAGAGAGCACAGGCAAGGAGGCTGGCACATACAGAGTGTGAGCATAAAGCTGTCTTTGCATGGGGAATGAATTTAAATGTAAGAAGAGGAATAGATGAAAGTGATTTTACACCTTAGCATATCATTACTAAGACTTTCACATTACTGTCACTGTCCAGTTTTTGATCTGAATTCAACACTTCTACATTTAATAATTACTCTAATTCTGTAGTATTTAAACAACTTGTGAAATATATAGGTAGGTGACCACATGCCAAGAATGTACACCTTTGGTTTGACACTGAGGTATTTATTTTCCTAACTTAGATGCCCCACTTAAATGTCTAAACGTAGGTGGAATAAACACATGGTAGTGTCCACATGGTAAGAATATAATATCATAGAACATCATGGAATCATATAATCATGGAATTACCTGGGTTGTTAGGGACCTTAAAGATCATTACTTCCAATACATCCCTGTCACGGGAAGGTACACCTGACACTAGACCAGGTTGCTCGAGCCCCATCCAGCCTGATCTTGAACACTTCTAGGGATGGGGCATCCACAAGTTTTCTGGGCAACTTGTTCTAATGCCTCACAACCTTCACAGTAAAGAATTTATTCCTAATATCCAATCTAAATCAATCCTATTTCAGCTTAAAGCCATTCCCTTTTTTTCCTATCACTAAAAATCCTTGTAAAAAGTCCATTTGCAGCCTCCTTGTAGCCCCCCTTTAGGTACTGGATGATGTTGTAAGGTCTCCCTGAAGCCTTCTCTTCTCCAGGATGAACAGCCCCACCTCTCTCAGCATGTCATGTCAATATGGGCATTTTGGTAGAATTTCACTGGACAGATGGCTGTAAGGTTTATAGAACACAGGTGCTCAGTTAGCTGAAGAGAAGCTGAGATGTTGATTGGACAACAGTGTGTGGAGGAAAATACCTCTCACAGTTTCAAAGATTGTTCAGTCTTTTTCGTGATGGTGTAACAATGGCTATGAAGTGGATCTCAAGTGAGGTACATTTGGATTGAGCTGCATGACTGGGGTAGACCATCTGTCTCACCTCCAACAGTGTATACAGATGCCTATTTTTTCCTTGACCTTGGAGAGAATGGGTTTACTGATGTACCTAGCATTCATAGTATGGGCAAATGTCATCTTTCAAGCCTCAAAGAGTCATCTTAAACTGTCAGAAATCACTTTTCTGTAAGCATATCATTGGCTCACTTGCATTCAAGAGACTGTTATTTTTTTCTACCCTCCTCTATGAAATCTTCATAGCTGAAGAGGGAGTCTAGGATAAATTTTATCCATACAGCAAAAAACATGAAAAAATGCAGAGAATTCTGCTGCTTAGTTGCCCAACTGGCATGCACCTTGCTCTTGTGCTTCACCAATTTCAAGGGTCATGCTTGATTTTGAAAATTTTGGAGAAAAACCTTTTCTAAATCCAAGATTTTCAGAAACAATGGAATTTGCCATCCTCTATACAGGCAGTGTGGTTTGACTGTTGGATTGTCCTGTGTCTGTTGTAGATATTTAGTTTCTTGTGTAAGTAACAGTTCAGACAGAGGTAGCATCCTGGATTATCCTCCTTTGGATCTGTAACAGACAGTTTATTTTTCCCAGCACATAATTTCTTTAACTTATATAAAATCTATACTTTTTGAATAAGTAATAATTACTGACATACAAGACCAGATTATCACTAGTCTTTTAAAATTAATATAACAAAAGCATAGAGACTGTGTTAATGAGGATTCTTTAGCAATAAGTGTAGGAGAACTGCTAAAGGTTACAAATTGCATTTGAGACTGTGGAAATTTAAACTGTATCTCAAAACTCTGCCAAAAACTTTCATAAGGGATCATAACACAAGAACTTCAGAAAAGAATCATACTCTTACATAAGCACACAAAATTATAGTAAGTGTTTCACATAACTTTTCCTTTGGAGATGGTTTTACACTTTTATGAATATCCTATATGGATTTGAATCTTTCTGAGTAGCTCCTGTCACCTTTGGCATTGAGTATTCAGCCTAGAGTCCATAAAGTAAAGAACCTGTACACATGGATTGTTTCCATGAAAGAAGCTGAGGAAGAAAAGCTTCATGTTAAGGCATGCTTTGAAAATTAGGATTTCAGTCCTTCAGAGCCATGGAAATCCTTCTCAACCCTGTCTATGTGATCTACTTCTTAATAGTGCTGTAAGTCAAAAGAGAAAACTACTAAACTGCAGCTCAATTTTACAATAGGCTTGAGTTTCTCTTTTTCCTTGTGGAATAGTCCTTTTTATTACAAAACAATTTCCTCTGCCAAATCCAGATACCAGGTCCCTCCGATTTCTTCATGATCAGCCTCTAAACTCTGTTTTCCTCAAGTCGTGTCCTTCCTATACTTCCTGAGGCTATTGATCCTCACCTACACACAGTGGCACTAATATGCCCCTGATACTGCAGCTGATGGGAGTTAAACCTTCTGGGGTGAATTAGCTTCTGCTTTGAGTAGGCAGGTAGTAGATAGAAAATAAATGGGTTTAGAAGCTCTGGGGACTTTACTGGTGCTGCTTTAAAGGAGCCAATGGAAAACAAATACAGCTAAATGATAGAAAAGCTATTTACTTTACTTTATCTAAGCTTTGCTTTCAGGAAGAAGAAGTGAAATTGGAAAAGGGAAGGAATCCAGGTCAGCAAATGATGCCCCCAGAGTCACACAAGATATGAAGTTGAGCCTGAGTATAATTTGGCTCCTGCATTTAACTGTTAGCCCAATAAACCATTTTTATTACTACATGCAAAGCAGAGTTGCCAGCCATCTCCACTTTTACTGAAGGTCATTAATTTCTTTTTAAAATATAATGCCTTCATCCCTGAAAAAACTCTCATGAAACATAAATTTTAAGTTTAAAGAGATGTAGTAACAGACGAACATTTAAAAATAATATCCACTATTATTCACTTTTTGGCACTATTTCATACAACATTTCAACATATATTTTAAATGTTTAAATAAAGCCAAGGAATTAGTTTAGAAAACTACTTTTTTTTTAAGCAGATGACTTTCCCTAAAGATTTCTAAGTCAGCATTTGGAAAAACATGGTGTAATATCAGCAAAATGTATGCTTTGTTTCAATAACTTCATTAGCAGGTGGGTCATTTATTCTGATGCAAAGTGCCAAGTTGCAGGGGTCAATGGATTTATAAGGTTCAAAGAGGAGAATTTACAGCTGCAGAGAGGGGTGGTTGGCACGAGGAATTGCTCCCACAATTGTGAGGTTTTGGAGTCAGAGCAGGACTCCTGACCAGCAAAAACTTGTCTAGCACCAAGAAACTTTGTTCATGAAAGGTTTACTCCTATAATGTGTGCTATAACTCACATAAATTATACAAGAGGCTACTATTATTAGTAGTAGTATTACTACTATTTATTTACATTTCAGAGGTGCCCAGAGGCCCCACACAGGATCATGATCCAGCTGTGTTTTGGACTATGTGAACATAAAGATATAGTCTACCTTGAAGACATTTGAAGTCATCAGAAGAAGGGACATATGAAGAGAAAAAGATAAGATTTAAAAATCAAAACAAAACAACTTTATACTGAGATTTATACACATACATTTAAAAATCTATCCTCACAGGTCTTTTTTATGGAGACTGGTCTGGGGAAAATATCTAAGGGTGAAGGAGGTAGTGCAGGAAGGGTTTTTCTCACTTCAGAAGCAGCACAGGAGGCATGCACAGAAAAGCAAAGAATTGCCTTGAACACATCTGCAGGGCCATAAGAACTCTGTAAAACCTTTGCAAGGAAAAGAAAATCAATTTCTAAGGTTTGTGGTTTGGTCATAAGCCAAGAAACTAGATTCTCCTCAAGGTTTGCTGAGCTTTCCAAATCCCCTCACAATGCGAGAAGTTTGCAGGGAAAGTAGGCTGACAAATAGTTTACAATGGATTATGCATAGTCTTGATTCAGGTCTTAAGATTTGAGGTGAAATTCTCATTGGGCTTTAAGGTTTATTCAAATCAAAATGATGGGCTGTAAACCCACTCAAGCCTGTTAAAGTGATTCACATAAACCTCTGCAAGCTGAAATCAGATAGTTGCACAATAAAGCTCTAAGAAATTTTTGAACTATAGAAAACAATAGGAGTTTTGATCTTGATTTAGAGCAGTAGTAGAGGTAAATTCAGACTTTTAAATTTATAGCAAGTAGAAAAAGCAAGAATCACCCACAGAGCACGAATAATGAAAAAGCAAGGAAAATGCCCATTGGCAGTTGTAGTCAGTGCTGGAGTTTTCACCAGCAGCGCAGCAATTTTCACTACAGTGTCAAAAGATTAAGATGACCTTTTATTCTCTTCAGACACTTGTTCCATTCAGAAATATGATGTTTATATCTCTCAAAGTTAAGCTTCACCATACCATAATGATTGAACTTTCACATGATGATTATTGGTCTACCATAATTAAAATTCCAATCTTAAAAAAGGGAATCACACATGCATTTAGGAAAAAATCCACATTTATATACATATTTGCAGTTCTTTCTGAAAATTCAATTATCATCTATATAAATTAAATCAATCACTACATATTAAATTGTTGACCCCTTAGAAATAAGTAAAAGTAGAATTAGACCACTCTGTAAAGTGAAATATGCTCACAAGAGTCAATTTATTTTTTAATTTAAAGAAATTAAATTAAAAATCTATTTTAAATCCTTCCAGATGAAAAAAAGACATTTCATATATTCGGTCATATATTTGATATGTCTATTGCACTCTTGTAAAGTAATGCGACTATATCTGTCATAGGTTTCCTAAATGTGCAAAAATGAGTAGGTTACTGATTGCAAACAATGTATGGCATGAAACCAAAAAAAAAATTAAAGTTGTTTATATAGCAAGGAGATAAGTTTTGCTGTTTCACTTTCTACATGATTTATACAGCTATTATGTCACAATACAACTAAAAACTGCTCTTAGAGTCTGTTTATTCTTAAAAACAATTACTATTACTGTGAGGTAGGAGATTCTGTGTTGGCTGAATGTTGGAATAGTCCCCTGCCTCCCACTCTGTCCATTAAGAAAGCTCACACCTCATAAATAAATGCAGCTAATAAAACAAAATCTCTTTTTTTTAACTTATAAAAAAGAAGCAAATAAAGTCACATTTACTATTAACACATGGATCATGATGAAGTGTTTGACTAGAGCAATGGTACAACAGCACAGAGAAAAGCTTTGAAGGTAAAGCTGTGGTTGCACTGTTCAACCTCTGCTGGGTACTCCTCTCCCCACGCCAGCTGGCTCCTTGCTGCCTCTCCCTCAGGATACTCATTCAGGCCACAGACACATATTGCTCTCTGGCTCTCATTCTGCTCTGCTGGGGCTCCTACCTATTTTTCCATTGGCTCTTCCTATTTGGTTAATCGTTTTCAACCAGCTAATCTCTTTTTTTCCAGCTGCAATACAAATGTGATATTTGTCACAGTAAAATAATTTTCACAAATCTTCTGGACTACTTGAAATTTTAACTTATTCCATATACTTCTGTGTATCCCTAGGTTTATTTTCCACACATACCTGCCAACTGATTCAAATGATAGGGTACAGTCATCTGTTTCTTTATTCTCCTACTGGAAAATACTGACCTCTACAAAGTCATTAACAAAAAATAACGTAGAATGAAAAAGAACTCTTCAATTATGATGGCATTTCTGCCTTACAGTTTTACCACAGGAAAAACTGATTTCCTTGTGAGATTTTGAAATAAATTTTGAAGCTTTTATATTGATTTCAAAATTTTGAATGAAATAAGATGGAGAAAACTGCTTCTAACAGCAATGAGATGTGCATTTTCATCTTACATTAAATACAAGTCTTCAAGGTAAAATTTGTGTTTAGAACGTGTCCACTAAGACATAACACAGAAGCAAGTGCAGTCCAAATAAGCAATATTTAATTTAAAACTATTTAAAAGTCAACAGTTCTCATTTCCAGCAATTATAATGGGTGGCTGTTACTCCATACCATTGGGCCACTGGGATTGTCTTAACGGGTTTGCAAAGCCTTAATCCACAAGTGTGTATTGCCACATGCCTTTTTTTACAGCCCAGATCCAACCCAGAGTAACAGATGCATGTGTAACCAGAGCTGATACTTTCATACAGAGAGCACAGGCAGTTAGTTGCCTATGATAGTGTAATATTAGGGGCAGTAAGGTGTTTAGTAACTGTTTATGATACAGATGTGAGAATGCAGTAGCATTTTAAGTTTTCCAAATATCTTAGTCTGCTTCTGCGTGTGTGTGTGTGGAATATGTAAAGCTCCATTTCTGAACATATTTCCCCTGTAACCTAAAGCCATGTTCCTCCCCCTCCTCTCTCCTCTTTTTTCTTACATCCTCTGAGTATAATTCAATTAAAAATAAGACATGTTTTCCTACTTGCTAAAGGGAAGCATGTGTTGTTCATTAAAAAATTGGCTGGCACAAATGGGTGGCCTGTAGATAACATACCATTTTATACAGCATCCTTTATTTTTAATTAGACTTTCCCATTTGTCCAAGTCTCTTTACTATCTTCTTGCTTATTGATTTCTTCTTTCTGCTGTCTTTCCACATTTATGTTGAAGTGGGACATGAACCAAGCGCAGTAAGTATCCCACATGTTTCAAGTTAGATTCAGAAATGGAGGATTGTTTTGCCCACACACATCTAATTTATTTGTCAAGAATGACTTTCACTGTCAGAGCAAAGCCAAGACAACACGGAAAATGTCTGAGGAACACAATGTGCTTATTTTCTTGGGGACTTCCTTCTCAAGAAGCTCCTGGGAGACATCAGTTGGGATTTCCACCACCTGATTTGCTTTGTTTTCTGTTACTACCGCATCTGATTCCTTCTGGGTGGCATAAGTACACAGCCCTGAAAACAAGGTCCCTGGCTGGTCCTCACGTTTTGCTGGAAATTAACAGAAAATTTTCTCATTTGGCTCCATCACATTTTAAAAAGCTTTATGATAAAGAGATATCCTTTGATGTCCCTCTGATGGGTTGATCCTGACTGGATGCCAGGTGCTCACCAAAGCCCCTCTATCACTGGCCTCCTTAGCTGGGCAGGAGAGAGAAAATATAATAAAAGGTTCATGGGTCAAGATAAGGACTTCCAATTTGCTCTACCTCCTTCCCCCAAGTGGTGCAGGGGAATGGGAAACAGGGGCTACAGTCTCATCATCACATGTGATCTCTGCCCAGCCTTCTCAGGGGCAGGATTCCTCACACTCTTCTCTTGCTCCAGTGTGGGTCCTGCACAGGTTCGCAAGTCCTGCCAGCAAACCTGTTCCAGCATGGGCTCCCCTCTCCACAGGGCCACAGGTCCTGCCCAGAGCCTGCTTCAGCATGACCTTCCCACAGACTTGCACAGTCCTTCACAGGCTGGAGGTGAATCCCTGCTCCCCCATGAACTTCTATGGGCTGAAGAGGCACAGCCTGACTCACCATGGTCTGCACCGTGGTCTGCAGGGGAATCCCTGCTCCAGCACCTGGAACACCTCCTTCTCCTGCACTGACCTTGGTAACTACAGATTTATTCTTCTCATACATTCTCACTCATCTTTTCTAACTGCTGCTTTGCAGGCTTTTTTTTTTTTCCAACTAACCTAGAGGTGCTACTGCCATCGCTGATGGGCTCAGCCTTGGCCAGTGATTGTCCATCTTGGAAATGGCTGCCATTGGCTCTGTCGGACACGGGGGAACCTTCTGGCAGCTTATCACAGAAGTCAACTCTGTAGAGCCTCCACTACCAAAAGCTTGCCATGCAAATCCCATACAGTCTGTAGGAAATCCCTTGTCCATATGAGTTCCCACAGCCTAGAGTTTCAAACCATGGTAAAGGCAAGAAACACCACTGTTACCATTACCCTGGTAAAAGTCTCTGTTCACACAAGCAGAAACTTGTCTCATGTAGTCAGGAAAGTACAAACACATTTCAGACTTGAAGAATTTTAATCTGTGAAAAATGGAAAATGTCCTTACAAAAAATGGTGTTAAAAGGAAGTGAAGCAAATGCTAGACTGTCTTAACTAGAGTTGGTCAGGACCTCATTAACTGAATGACTCTCCCTAGACTAATAGATAAAATTAATAGAAATTTTCCTAATACAGCTGTGGTTCTTGTATGCCAGTAGCAGAGCACTTCCTCTCCTGATCCCTAGTGCCTTGCACTGGGGCACTCCCCAAGCCTGGCCCTGCTTCTTCTCAACAAGGTGAGCCTTCCCCTAGAGAATACCTCTTATAATCTTTTTAGGCTTTCCAGTGCCAGTTAAAAATACAAGGTAAGAAGAAAGATCAGGGCTTTGGAAATGAAAAATTTTCAGAAGACAGTACTGTTTTCAACTTTCTGTATTTAAGATATTTGAAATCTTTATTTTTAAGTTAATGTAATGATTTTTAACAAACTAGTCTGTTGATGGTGTTGGTTTCTTGTTAAGCCAAGTCAACTTTTCCAAGGCCATCAGTGCTAACCATCAATGGAAAAAAAATTATAAATACTCATATTACAAAATGTTTTGGTATTTTAGTTTTTAATTTAGAACACAATATTTTATAAAATCATTTAATTTCTAATTAATTACAAGTTGTAAATTATTTTAATGAACTCAAAATATTAGTCTTTATATTTTTCTGATTATTACATTTTTTGTATTTCATGACATAGTAGTACTTGCTGTGATGTCATAGAAAAGTGGTATGGTATCTCTGATGCAGAGTAAGTTTAAATGTTTATAAAATATTTAATGAAAAACAGAAAAAGACACATTTTAGCTACTGCATTGTTAAATGGCATATTATGTACAAGTGACAAAATAATGAAGTAGTGTAAAATTAACGCCTATAAAATGAAAAGTACTATTTCAACCACAGGAGTTCCAAACAGTTTTTAAACACTTGTCATAAGAGATGCTGGGAAACATGGTTCTTCATGCATGAAATACCAACAAAATTCATATTGCTGTGAAAAAAACAAATCTAATTACTCAAATAGTAATTTTCCAAGGACACCTGTTGCACTGAAGAATTTCCAATCAGGCATACATTGATTCATTTACCAGAGACATTTTTTCCTTCAGTAATCATAAAGCCCTTCAATATACCTTTTAGATAATGAAATGCCAAACCACAGTAAAGGATGTTTATGAAGAATTTCAGAACAATTCCTTCAGCAAAGCATGAAGCAGAGATACAGAGGAGCACCTTTCTTAAAATTTGTATAAGTGCACAAACAGGAGAGGATAATCTGTTCAGCAAACTGAGAATCTTAAAAGGAACTAAATATACACATGCACATACATATACACATATAGACACAGACATAGACATAGACACATACATGGCCTGAAGAAGAAAATGTGTGCCTGAAAGCATGTCTGCCTTTTTCCAGGTAGACAAGGTGATCTAATAAAATATATTGCTTCTTCCTACAATCCTTGACTGTCTGGATAAAATCAGGCTTTTCACCATTAGGGAAAAAAGGACATAAATAAATATATTATTAAATTACAGAACACTCTTAGAATATGGAAAGTGTCATGCCAAAAGCTTACTCTAAAGCTACACAAAAAGTTTGAGCAGTGATCCTGTTCACTCACTTTTTAGTCAAACCTGTGAATTGTGTGAATTGCCAAAGGAACAGCAAGTATAATTCAACTGCATAAATATTAAGCAGTCTAACCCAGCAGGTTACTGGACTTCATACAGGACATGACTGACTGGCAAGCCCTTCTGCTGCATGTCTGTGCCAGCAGTACAGCTCTCTCACATCTCCTGCCTGGCATGCCTGCTCCGTCGGCAGCTTTCCTGTGCTCTCATTGCTGTGCTTTCTCTTTTTGCTTTGAAGGAATTCCAGATCACAACAACAAATCACAGGAGTTAGAACTTGCCCTCTGACAGCATTTTGAAAATTCTTATTCCATCAATTTTTCTTCATTTTCTAACAGTGAGGTTCCATTAATGATACAAGCCAGAGAGGCTGTTGCAGGTGACTAAGATCACAAGAGACAGGAGAGATGGCTGCTCTCGCTGGTTCTTTACACTGTTTAAAATAACATATTTAGAGCAGGAGGAGTGGCATTACATCACAGTTACGCCAACAGAAAGAAAAGATAAAGAACTAGCCAAGTAGGATCTAAGCAGGCTTGCCTATTGCACAAATGATTCTCATTACTTTTCTGTTGGAATTTTATATGGTATTTCACCTAAAAAGCAAGTCATATGCTGAACTGCCTATGTAAATTAGTGCTGTAGCCTTAAGAACTAATTAATGAAATCAGAAATGGCTGCTGCCGACTTTCTCAGCAGATGTGCATGGTCAGCCAATTACAAGAAGCTTTGTAATATAAACAACATTGTTAGCCAATAATCAGTGCCAAAGTGTCATCACCTGCGGAAGGTTACAGTCTTAAAGATGTATATAAGTGTGTGTGCGTATGAATAAAGGGGTCTGTTGCTGCTAACTCCTGTGGAGTTGTCTCTCAGGTCCAAAAACCTGTCTCCCACCGTTACACTTTTAGCATCTATAATGCTTCCTTGCAGCACTTGAGAAATAAGACTGAAAATGGGATGTGATACAGCTCATTGCTTTCTAAATGTTCGGTTCCTGCTCATCTGCAATGAAAGTTATTATTTGATCAGCTTAGAAGGGATTCACCTCTTTTCTCAAACTTCAAATGTCCTGTTACGTGAAAATGTGATGTTTTTCATTCTTGTCTAATCTTATAACAAGAAATCAGTGCATCTGAAATGAGCTAGAAATGGTATATGCAATATTAAACACCCACTTAACACTTTTGAACATATTCTATCCCCAAGAAACAACCATTGATGTACTTACAGAGGTTAATAATGTTTAAAGACATGCAACTCATAATATTACTCGCTCTAGCCAAAACTCAGGATCTCCTGGAATAAGAAACTGGTAAACTAGTCCTGTTTTTCTGACTAAAAAAAAATAAATATCGGTCAGCAGCTGTCTTGCTCAAAAATTCCTATTGTAACCTCTGCAGCTTGCTCTGTGCTGCAAGAAGCTCTTTTCTCTGAGGGCTGCACTCATATTCCTTCAGCTCTTTGCATCCAAAACACAGTTTGCTGCTGGTTTTCTAACACACACTGCATTCTCCCCTACAACTGGGGAATCCTTGGTTAGATCTACTTATGTCAGTCTTGGCATGCCAAAGAGTTCATTTAATTTCAAACCCTGTAGGAAAATCAAATTATTTTTACTATAAAATCTTAAGCTCCTCAGAGCTCCAGAAACTCAAGGCAGAATCTCTTTGGGAAGGCACATATTTGGAGAGGAAGAAATTTTCATGGCAGAGGCTGAGACTTGTTTACCTGTCAGTTATGGTTTGATATGGGACAATTTGTAAAAAGAACAAACTTAACTTTCCTTTTTCTAAAATTGAGTGCATATGTCTTTTGTATCTGCATGCAAAGATATAAACAAGGGAAATGAGGGGTCCACAGTGCATGAAGTCATTGCTTCAATCTGTTTGGGGAGGTGAGGGAGGGTAAGGCACTCAGAGGCAGAAGACTGAGGTTCAGAGAGGGCTCCAGAGGACCTGAAGCACTACATCAGGCATCACAACAGCCAAAGGATGGTCAGCAGTACCCTTTGGGGCTGGAGTTTATCAATACAGGATCCAGCTGGCCCAGCTGTATGTAAGGACCTCATATATTTAGCAAGGCATAGCTCTGCAAGAGAGTTGCAGAGATCCCATTGGTGCCATCTGGGGAGACTCAAAAACAAAACTCTAGTGGTCTGAGCTGCAGATGGAGTTTCACCATTCAGTAACTCTGAAATGGATGGGCAGTGAACAATGAGTGACTCTAAAGTCAGCAACCTGGAGTCAAACCCACTTTATTTCCTGTTCAAAAATGAATCAGCACTGTAATAGGCAGCAAAGCTTTCGCAAATTCTCCATGCCTTAGGCATGAGAGAATGGTATGCTTAGCACACCACCTTCACACCACAAGGACAATTAAATTTGGTTATACTTGTCTAGCAGAGCATAGCTACTTCCACTGGTGATCTGGCACTACAGACAGTGCACCCTAAGCAATCATGCCTCTTCAGCTCCAGGTCCTAAAGCTAATATTTTAGTGTTTTCAGCACAATAAAATTTATCCTTGATTTAATCCTGCTGTTTAAAATCTTTCCCTGCAATTGCTAACATGCCACTAATGCATCATGATTCAGGCAGTGTAATAGTTTGCCAGGACTGGAGGTGGATGCTGAAACTGGTATCAACAAAAATTTTAGAATGTTTGTTTTTTTTTCTGCTGGACTTCATGCAGGCAGCCCTATAAATTGAACTCAGCTCCAGAAACTGAACCAAGCTGTCTTTATAGCCTAACAGTGTCTGACACAATAGTTATGTAGATTACAGAGATATGAGGGTTAAATAAGAACACAATTATTGTTGTTTAGTGCATGTAAGCAGTCCATGGTAAAAGTAAACCACTATATTAATGCTTTGTGGTGGACCAATTACTTCAGCCTTGAGATATTTAATTGTGTTTCAGGCCAGGCTTTCAAATGATTTAACATAAGCGTAGTTCAATTATATTTATATTCAGTGGATTATAACAGTATATAACAGCTGAAGATCTGCTACCGTCTCCATGTCTCACAAATACAGTCACTAAGGCTGCTGTTAGCCTTTTTTCTATTCCTATTTCCCATATGAGCAATGACAGAATTTTTCAGAGACATTGCATTTGGATGTGCTAATTTAATTCAGTGGGACAGACAGATCTATAGCAGCTGGCAGCAGACAAAGGATGGGCTGAAGGAAGTTATCTAAAGTTATTACTATTCTTGATGGAAATAATTGCAGACTTTTAAAAGCCAACCAATGAGCTCACAGAGCAGCAGTAAACTCCACGCATCCAAGGGAGCAGGGAAGAGCAACATTGTGTTCTGCCACAGCTCTGCATTTGGAGGTGTGTGACTCACAGTAAAATGGTCTGAGAAGTTTCAAGGGAGCCATCAATTCCCTGTGATAACTGAAATGCTCCACAGAATCAAATAGCTCCTGCTAGTGCCTCACTCATGAAGAAAACTGGGAAAAACAGTGAATTAAAACTTCTCACCCAGTGCCTATACTGAGCTGCACATGACACAAATTTGGATGGGTCAAGAACAGTTTGGAGAAGACAAAAATGAGAAATGCTTGGAAAGCATTCAATAAAATGAAATTAAATAAAGTACAAAATGTTTTCTTAGGCAGGAGAAATGACTAAACAGTAAGTGAAAAATGGAAGAGTAGACAGGAGACTGTGAACAAGAATGTACATGTTACAAACAGTAGTACTAAGTCAATCAGCTGGTACTGTTACAATAATGAAGTTGTTCTTGGATGTATTGACTGGCATGTGACAATTAAGAAATAGAAGAGATAAACTGCTCTACGTATCATTTGGGGAGCCAGGTCTAAAGAATTGTGTCATCATTTGTGCTTACCACATTATGAGAGCTATGAAAAGTTATACCTAGATAAAAGAATGAAAAAAGCCTGAAAAATCCAATTAGTTTAGAAAATACAATATGCTTTCTTTTTCTCCATGCCTTCTCTTGGTGGAAGTGCTAGCTTTCCCAGCTCCAACCTTTTGTTTCCTCTCACCTGTACCTTCCTTATTGGTTTAATCTTTTGTGAGAGGTTTTGGGTTTAAGGTTTTTTCTATTTTTCTTTTAAATTCTATTGTCTCCTAAACTGGTTTAGAGTGCAACCATACAAACATTATATCAACTCTGAGCAGAGAAATAGGAATGGCTAGTCACATGTGAGAACACCTGAAGTAGGTATTTTTCCTGAAATAAATAGTCCTCTCAGGCTGTACAAGGTGAAGTCTTACAATATACATAAAACTGTTTTTAAGATGATCAACTATTCACATTCCGCCCAGAACTGGCTATTATCCAAACGGATTGGTATTTAATAAATGAGATACAGGATGTTAGATAAACTTCAGACCATGATGACAGATTAGCACTGCAGCAGTTATACAGAATGCATATGAAATCTTTGTTCTCTAAGGCTGGTTAAGCAATGTGAATTTGTAGTACATGTACATGCAACTTAATTATATGTAGGTTATACAGTTGACTGACATATGTATGATTCAGCCCTGAGGCAGAATGGGATATAGGTGACATGTAAAGGCAGTTTAACTAACCCATGTCATAACATGGACCAAAGCCAGGCATCACAGTGCAAAATAGTATAAATGAAAACTTTTGAACATCATAACGTACTGTGCAATGCTCATCTCCTTTCATGTCAGAGTAGCCTGTAGCACATGATTTCCCAGGCACTTTTTTTTCCTTAATAAAACCACTATTAGCAAGTGATAACTGGTTTCCATTACCAGTGGTGGGAGCAGGTCACACTGACACCCTGGGCCATCACTAATATTTCATATACCATAGCCCTCCATTGTCTGGTCAGATAGATCTGAGGTAGCTCTGTTTGAGTCTGGTAAGATGGCCAGGAATATTTAGAAGCAATAGGAGCTGCTGCCCGTTATTAAGTGTATGCCATTCTTTCTTCAGGCAATACACAGTCAATCTCCCTTGCAAGATGGTCAGAGCTTTGTGCTACTACTGTACCATCATTTGGGTAAAGTACAAAATTGTACTGCAGTCCTGCCCCATTTGTCATTTTAAACTCCACAGCACTTTCCTAGAGGAATTATGAGGCCAGTGCATAAACAAAACAGCAGGTCATGACTTCTTGTGATTAGTGTTTTTATTTCCAATCCACTTGTCAAAATTACTATCCAGCCACACAGGTTATTGCTGTTAATTTTCATCTACATACTCTCCTTTCACTTTAGTGAAATATTCATTGCAATAATCGTGGCTTAGATTACTAACATTTTCACTTAAATACTCTGTAGCAAAGAAAGCCAAACCATTTTTAGAAGGTGTAGCATTATTGAGAATGAGACCATAACTCCCCAAACTACCACCCTGGAAGCTGAAAAGGTTCATATACTTGCAATGTTAGCACTTGGAATAGGAAATTCAGATTCCACTTCAGATATATTCTGGTCTTGGGAAGACCCTTAATTAATGCTATGTGATATATTTTCTATTAATTTACAAGACTTATAAAAATAGCCTTAATTTTTATAAGTTCCCAGTGTAGAATTATTTTACTTATTTTTAAATGGGAAATAGTTCAGCAGACTGACAAACTTTAGAACTTGACTTTTTTTTGAGACACTGATGAGGTTTTGTGATATCACTGTCCCTGAAAATCACTGTCATAGCTGATTAGTCAACGGTCCTAGTTTCTGAGAATTTAGCAGTCCTACCAGAAGTAATGTCCCAACCTGGAAGTAGGAAATGCCTTCATGGCATGTCTCCAAATGAAAGTTGGTTTCATCATAGCAGATATTGTTTGAGGAAAGGACTCCTTGTTCTTCTTCAGCCTTATCACCTGCAGAGTAAGCCAAATGTATCCAGCTGACCCAGCAGAAGGGACTATAATTCTTCTTTTGTAGAAATCAAGCACCCTGGATAACCTGAGTCATTTTCAAGAATATCATTTACTGTTTAGTCAACATTATAGCAACTTCAAACTTTCTGAATCAATCTTTTGTTGGAATTTTCAGTAGCTGATTTGTTGAAAAGCTGACAGTAATAAATCTTGAGTTGTTACAAATTCAGTATTTTGTGTTAAGAAAGAAGAAAATTATTTTAATCATGGTACATTTATTGACAAAGAATCCTATATTATTGCATCCAACTTGTCTGTAGTAGAACAAGTATGTTCTGTGCCCACAGAGGAACCTAAATATATCACCTGACTGGACAAAAAAGTTTTATTTAAAACTCTGTAACCTCAGGCCATACTTTGGTATAATAAAGCCTCTGTAAGCTAGAAGTGCACTTGGTCATTTTTCAAACAGATTAAAGTGCCATCTGAGGTAACAAATTAATTTTCTATACTTTGTGATTTGACTCATTTATCTCAGATATATATTGATGGCAAAAACCATATCATAACCAAGCTGGAGGAGATGATGCACCTACTTTGTGAATTAATTGTAATAAAATACTATTTTGAACTTGCAGCTGACATAATTTGCTGATAAATTTGTGTTTTAAATTAAGTTTGCAAACAGATGTATGATCACACCAAGTATGGACCACTGTTTGAACAACCAGAAGTGAATATATATACAAAATATATATACAAAAGGCTCAGCTGTTTGCTGCAATCTTTCAGACACAGCAAGTAACTGAAACACAATCAAAAACTGGCCCACAGGGACTCATCCTTACAGCCATGGTCAGACTCCTTCCTATGACTGGCTTAAAACAAGCTCAGCTATTTCTACATTTTACTTCTCAGTCTGAATTAACTAGAAGAGAGCTGTCTCAAGGCACAGACGAATTAGACAGCTAAGTAGAAGCAGTCTAGTAGAAGACAGAAAGATGGGAAGTTCTAGCCTTCTTTGTCCCATACTCTGCACACTAAACACTCAGGAAACAGAGAGGATGAACAAGAATGGCTCCAGGTAGAGAGAAGAAAGGAGAAGAGAAAACAAAAAAATTGCTGCTTCCAGGCTGAGTATGGTGCAGCTGGGAAAATTATAGGAGAAGGGATCTGTGGCAAGAGTTGCAGCCACAGAGTTCCATTGGAAATACTTTCCACTCTCACTTCACCTGGGTCTCTACACTTTGCCAGTTTCCTAAACCTGGCTCTAAAAGCCACAGCTTTTACCACGGGTCCCTATTGGTGACTCAGATAACAATCTTCTCCAGGGAGAATTCTTTTTTGCAATCTAGCCCTTCCTTTGAGAATCCCCCTCACTCCCAGTGAACAGGACATTCTTCTCTATCTTAACCATAACATCATCTTTAACACTATATTTCACCAACCCTTATCTATATGAAGTCAAGTGTCTCCATCCATTGCCTTCCTATATACTTCCTCCAAAATTCGAACGACTCCCTCATGACTTTATTGCTCCATAGAAAACTATTTTGTCATCCTCATCAGAGCTGAATCTTGTCTAAATAAGTGAGAAACTCTGAGCTGTTTCATAGTGAACGTGTTACGTTTGATTTATCTCTGAAAAATGCACCTGTCAGGATGCAAATGTGTATCTAGATATTTTGGAAGTTTATTCTCATCTGCCTTGTAACTAGTGGAGGGACAGAATCATGGTCATTGCAAATGTGAGACCACTTCAGTTTTTCTTCAAATTATGGATAATTACTACTCATGTGGCTTTGTGCAGCCTCTTCAAATGAAATTAGCAGATTTTTACAAGGAGGAACATTCCTCTGAGAGGAAGTATAACCAGGAGAGAATTCCATCTTCTGTCAAGGAAAAATTCTCACCTGTCACAAGTAACACTCTGTATATGAGTCTCCCTGGATCCCAGAATTTGACTTCCAAACTCTGTTGCCCTGCAATAGGTATGCATCTTAGATATTTGCAGTGCAGCAGCAAGGCATCTCTCATCTGACTGCATGATTCTCTGACTTGCCCTCTACTCTGTACCTGTGAGACCCCAACAGAAAGTGCTGCATCCAGCTCTGAGCTTCTCAGCACAAAAAAAGATGTAGACCTGTTAGAGAATGTCCAGAGGAGTCCACAAAGATGATGAGAGGGCTGAAGCACCTTTCCTGTGAGGACAGGCTGAGAAAACTAGGGTTGTTCAGCCTGAAGAAGAGAAGGTTCGGGGGAGATTTTACAGTGCCTTCCATCACTCTAAGGGAGCTTATTAAAAGAGGGAGAGCATTTTTTTCCATAAGCAGATAGTAACAGGACAAGGGCGAATGGTTTAAAACTAAAACTGGAGAAATTCAGCTTGGATGTTAGGAAGAACTGTTTTACTGTGAGGATGGTGAGGCACTGGAACAGGTTGCCCAGAGAAGCTGTGGGTTGCCCATCCCTGGAAGTGTTCAAGGCCAGGATGGATGAGGACCAAAGAAACGTGGTTTAGTGAAAGATGCCCCTGCCCATGGAAGAGTGGCTGGAGCCAGATAATCTTTAAGATCCCTTCCAACCAAAACTATTCTATGATTTAGCCATTTATTTAACTGATCACTGATCTCTGTTTACAATTTAATATGGTTTTGAACTTCTGAACACAAACTTACCCAAGCATCTAACATCTTGAGTATTGGTATGAGTAATAAACCCAAAATTTCTCCTGGTAAATTGCTGCCTTTGATCCATTCCTTTTGAAGAGAGAAATCCTCTTTCCTCTCTTCATCCTATTTACAAGGTGCCATGATTACAAGTAACAGAAAAGGGCAATACTGTACATCCAGCCCTACTTATTTCCCAGAATTACACTTGCTTAACTATTTTCTACATATAGCTTTATAATATGCTTATAATAGTACTGCTATGGTAATTTGCATGAACCTCCCCTCCACAGGTGTTCTGTGAAACACTCTGCTAAGTGTCCACCTAATCTAAAGGTTCCCAAAATCTAGGCATTTTCTATCTACAGGCAAGTAGATGTGTATTTAAAATACTGAATGATTTCTATGGCAGGTAAATTTAAATTCAGCAAGAAGCTTACCTAAACTGTGTTGGGGGCAAGATTCTCCCCGTTCACACAGTTCTCTGTCTGCAATCTACATCACAGCATCTTTTTTGTTTCCTAAAATCATTACTAAAAATTGAACCATTTTATAGAACCTTAAGGTTTGCAACTTATTGCAACATATGGCCGGAATGTCTCCAGCCCTGCGTCTGTCTTTTCTAATAAGCCATGTCTGAATGTTCTCTCCTGAATCAGAAGGATCATTAGTTTTCAGGTAGACAAGGTTTCAAAGGGTACGTAAAAATAGGTCATACCAATAAGAGTTTCATTTGACAAATGTCAGGCTCTTCTAATACTTCTCTTTGTAAGACAAAGGGCAAGCCAACATTTTCACAGCTGTCAAGTAACACTTCACACTGAAACACAGTAGAACAAAACCTGACAGTGAACCATCACAGTATCTGAGTTCTGGTTACATAAGGTAGTATAGGAAAATGAGTGTTTTTCAGATTAACTTTAATGTCAAGGCTGGTAGCATGAATGTAATTATGGCTGATATTTTTATACTGCAGTCTGACAGATAGTTAGCAATAAATACACCATCTCATGTAGAAAATGAGCAGACTTTCAATAATGGAAAAAGGGGAGTGTCAAGTACTTGCACAACTTTTGTGCATATGATTTCTCTTGGGTTTTATTGTTGCTTTGGAAATGTTTCAGATTACTGTTTAGCTGCTCATCCTCTTCACTTCCTCCTTCAAGAGAGAATTTTGAAAGCAGATCTGCTTTCCATTACCTAGAGATGTTTGTGACATCCTTCTTTCAGCTGAGAAAGTGAGACCTGTGATCTTTGGCCAAAAAAACCCAACACATTAATGAATCATGAAAAAGGAGGTGTGACTACTACCCACATTGATGAACATTGAAGTCAGTGTGGCCATGTCAAAGAACTGAAACAAACAGTGGGGAACCAGAGGCTGTGGGTGCTGCCTAAACAGGCTGGAGGATGCACAGTGGTGAGTGTCAGGGGTAACAGTGCATGTAGATGCTGTGGGTGGAGCATGAAAACTCTCTCCCTCCCTTTGAGAGGATAAAAATGTGTTTTCTTCTCTGTCAAAGGGGCAAAAGCAGTGCTGATGGAGAGGAAGACTACAAGGGGCTGATGTCACTAACCCATTCCTGCCATCTATGCAATGGTCTATATTAAAATATTTACTGAAGATTGGAATGCATAAAAAAATAGAGAACTACTCCTTTCTCTGTAATTCTCCATCATTGTTTTTCCACCATGATCATGGTGAAACTTTTCAGCTTCACCACAGTAAGCTGAGAGTTTAAGAGATTTTATATGAGAGGAAAACCAGTTCAGGGCAACAAGACAAGATCCAATACCGTCACACTTCTCAACCTTCCCTATCTTTGTACTATACACATTTATACACTCACCTCTCACAGAATGTGGATTTATATTTTTAACAGTGCTCCCTATCACCATCAGTGTTCAATTCAAGGACTCTTTTCATCAAGTAGCCAGGAGAAAAGACAGGATTTAAATCGTATTGAATTTCAGAGCTTGTTTTAATCAAACCATTTCCGATGAACACACTACATCTATCTTTATAGGGGTTCTTTGTGGTGATTTTATAATTTCTCCATTTGGTGATTGTGTAAAATTTTCCTTCACACTCTCTAGAAGTTAACTTTTAATATCGTATTAAAGAATCAGCTTTCATTATATGGTTCAATAGCAACCTATTCTAGATTAATATTTATCAATAATACCGCTGAAGCAGACTGTTATTCCTAAAAAAGTTTTTGGTCATTTTTCTGTAGAGAAAATCATCTAGCTAAAATAAACTGTAGTCACTTCCAGATTGATCTGGACAGTCAAAAATTATTGTTGCACATCATCAGAGCATTTGTATAAAATTTATTTAAATGAGCTATATCTTATAAGTATTATAGCTGTTCAGTTTCAACAAGCAGTAAAAACAGCCATGCCAAATCTTCTCCAGATTTCATAATTGCTGGCCCTACTTTTCAGGGCTTCATATACTGAAAGTACAGAATAGTAGAATTCACTTCTATGTGAACAGAGGCTTAGACATGAGAAATAATAGGAGGTTCTTGTGGGTTTATGACAGCAGTGGTTACTATAAGGTAGAAGAAATAGAACATTTTAAGCATCTAGTCTGCAGTGCGGCCTTCTGTGCTCTAAGGCAGAATAACCATGTCTCCTTTTTAATAAATTATTGCTATCTGTGGTAAGTTACCTTCTCTGAGTGTTAACACTGGTTTGGGGTCTTCATTTCAGATCATACCTTTAGAATTCTGTGCCATTAGTAGCAACAAATACGCTGCAAGTTTACTTTCGTCTCATTCAATGTAGCACAGGTTATATTATTTCAAGAAAGTCATGTTGGTAATTTGGTTTGACCTTTGACTAAGATCTTCCATACTGTTCAATACACTCCTCCTGAAATCAACCAAGTATTTCACTGGTTTTGATGGGATGCAGGAGTCAACAGTATATGAGAATCCCAGCCCATGTGAGCAGTTCATCCTATCTGAAGTCCTAAAAGAACATCTGCTGAAGTGCTCACACCCTTGATTCCCACTGAGAAATGTAGAACTGTAAATACCAAAGTTTCACAACAGGATTCAGTAACAAGTAGACTCTGATGCCACATGTATAGGCTAAAATCACAATAATGGCTTTCAAGACTATTTGCATAGCCACAAGTTCATAGCTAAGTTGCTTCAATAAAAATGAAAAGTCACTGAAGAGAAGTATGAATGCTCAGCCATCAATGAAAAAAATATCAAAAAACCAAAAACAACCCTCTGTTTTGAAACAGAGTGAAGCACTCGGAAAGGAAACAGGGGAAATCCAGGCACATTCCGATTTTGAAAACAAAGTCCTGACCTTGGTAGCAGGAAAAATACAAGAATTTCATATTTACATTTGATTCTAAATATGATTTAAGATGTAGATGATAAGGAAATTCCTTGTATTATCTGTTTTCAGATGTTTTTAACACTAGCGCGAGCAGGATGGACACATTGGAGAGCAAAGTACGTGAATCAGATGCTTAATTTTCAGCACTGTGCAGCATATATGGAAACAAATATGTATCTGACAACTGTGTTTGTAAGTTGTTACTATAGATTCTGTGTAAGAATGGGTATACAATAAGAAGATTAAATCACTTGATGATGAAAAAAAATTTGATATAACTAGCATTGTGACAATTTGTTGAGATGCATCAAATAATTGGCACATGAAGACTCATACAATTTGTTTTATAATGGTAGAATGGCTAATGGAATCATAGAAGGCAAACCCTCCATTAAAAGTTGTGTTATCTGTTTAACTTGTATTGGTGATTAAAAACCCAAGGATCATGCAGGCATATAGATCAATGTTCTACTTAATATATTACTAAGAGAACCTGCCACTGCCTGTAGCTGTCCTCTTAATTATGAGAATGTGTTTCTTCCTAACTATCTGCTGATTATGTGCAAGAAGAGAAATCATGCTGTTACAGGAACTTGAATTTGAGAAATGCAGACTGGTGATCTCATATAGTTGGAAGTGAAACGTCTAAAGAATCCTTAGAAATGTGGATGATGATTTCATAATACACAAGGAATTACAGCAGGAAAATGTAAGTTAATTTGGACTTCATTGTGCCAGATAAAGCTGAATAACCATGGCGTTGGAAATTAGTGGTTGCCTAGAAAGTGGGGATCATGACTTCACATCCAGTAAGAGCAAACACTGCCCCAACCATTGATATATAAAGATAATGCATAACACATCAACCTGATTTATATTAAAAATCTTAATAAACTAATGAAAATACTGATTAGAAGGTAAAATGCCGGCAGGAAAAAAAATAAAGGTCTGGAGTCTCTCTGTGCCAATGTTAAGAGTGGAAATGACCTCAGCTAGAATCTTGCCTTCATTCACTGGCAAGGATAAGAGCACAAAATGTTAAGGAAAATATCTGTGAAAAAGGTGAAGTAGTTAAAAAATTATGAGCTATGAGTTGCTGAAAGTAATTTAGGGTGACAGTGGAATATACAGAGTAGCAGAGCTAAAGAAATTTTAAAAAAAAAGAAAAGAAAAAGAAAAAAAGAAAGTTCATTGGAAACAAAATAAATTATATAAAGGTCCAATACCAAATGAAGATTTTAAACTTGTCAATGATGCTATGGAATGAATAGAAGTTTTTAATAAATATTGGAAAGAAGAAGAGTGCTCTCTATATTTGGAAAGAAGAAGAGTGGTGCTTTCATACCATATGAGGACAGGAAAGCAATTTCTAGGCTATTAATAAGCCTTAGGAAGAAGTTAGACAACATCCATTTGGGATAAATATTTCTGAGTCAGGAGGCCTAGAAAATTTACATCAGAGGGTCACATAAATGCTGGTTAAGGAAATTTGTGGCTCATTGATATTAATTTATAATAAAAATTGCATGCATATATATATATACACACACACACACACGTTCATACATTCAGAAAATGCCAGGAAGCCTCAAAAGAGCTAAGACAATGTCAATATAACAAACACTAAGGAAGAATGATGCCACTAGTCAGTTGGCATTCAGCCTCAGCAGAAATCCCAGAAAATCTGGCTAAGGATTTAATCAACTAAACTGACTCTATGGGAAAAAAATAGCTCTTTCTAATTTATCTAACTCTTATAGTATTAAAATTTTGGTTGATAAAATCCTGTGCAGATATTATATCCTTACATATCCCTAATTCCCAGTCAGTTGAATGCACTCAACTACCAGAGTTTCATAGATGTATTTCTACAACTCCACATCCATGTGGATCAGCTTCCCTCTCAGAAGGACTAACTATCCAAGGTACAGCACCATTCTGCCTTTTTTTCTGAAGCCAATTTGTTCAGTGCTGAATTAAGGAGGTCCTCACTCCATCACACCATGTTAGTGCTCCCTTAGATTTTGTAACCATTTTGGACTGTGTGCCATTCAATCAAAATATTAACATCATGCAAAACAACAAGAGTAACACCTGCTAAATTAATTAACATTTCACCCATTTAATATTAATCGTTGACAAGTGTCAGCAGACGGTTTCCAGTAAGCAATATCACCAAAGTCATTTATTTTCACCGACGTTCCATGTGGGTACAGACTGTGGAGGACACTAATAATCCTCTTCAGTAAAGGTCTCAAAGTCATTGTGAAATAGTTATAAAAATACCTTGAGAATTTCCATATACTTTGTGGAGTGGCAGTAAATGAGATAACTAACTGAATATGAACTGCCCTCATAATTTATTTATTTCCTTTATAAAATAAAAGCCAATGCTATCAAGCAACAGGAAAAAGAAGTCTGCACTTAGAGAATGAGGGTCTCTAAGCTGTAACCAGTGACACAGAAAATATTTGAGATTAACAATCCAGTGTAAATTCCCAGTAAAATCTCACCGTAAATGGATAACATGATTCATGGCTGGAAAAAAAATGAGATGACAAACACTTTATTCCTGTGAGGTAGATATTCAAATTCTGCAAACACATGAGTGTGTGGAATAAAACTGGTAGTAGGATACAATTAGTAGGTGAAATGATCTCATATTCATAACCAGAGGATTTTTTAAGTTGAAGAGTGTTGAAAAAAACCATGATATTGTTCAAGAACTGTAGAAATAGTCACCAATTGAAAGATTTAAAGAAAGAAAGTTGAGAAAAGATTTGAGAAAGCACCTTCAGAAGAAGACACAGAATGTTATCAGGCTCTTTAATGAAAAGTATAAAAGAATCTGTATTGCAAAGTTAAAGTTAAGCAAATTGAAAGTTGAAGATGAAGAGTGGATGATAACATTGAGTGTGGTTTACTACAGGAACAAGCTGACCATTGTCATGGATTTTTTAAGTACTTTCATAATATTTTCAGTTGAATATATTATGTCATTCTAAAAAAATAAAGCCAAAATAAACCAAACCAAACCAAACCAAAAAATACTCAACAAGAATTATATGAGGAAAACTGCCAGTAGCAGTTCAAAATACTTGATCTGATGGTTCACTCTGCATTAAATCTTTGCAAGCACATCCGATTACTCACTGATTCTCAGGGCTTACACAACAGTAACCATCAGTAAAGCTTTCTTTCCAGCTGGCTAAAAGAGGATTTCCTGGAAGGCAGTGACCTGGCCTCGGTTATTCATGCTTTTGTCATTTCTCATTTAGACTGCAGTGAATCAGCGTTCAATATAAATGATCATACTGTTTCAGTACTTACAGAAATTCAGCTACTAAAGAATGCTGAGTCTCATTTCAACAGTGCAGTCCAGTAGAAGCATATCAGATATGTTGTCCCCCAAGATTTTTCTTATTTTTCTGTAGACTACCTAAAGAAGTTCAAGGTCTTGATTCCTTTCTTTAGGATATGACATACCTGAAGGTCAGGAATGAAAAAGTCTTCATGAAATTTTATGATGAAAACCAAATTTGATAACTTGTTACCAGTTTTCTCCAAGATAATGGGCTTCCTACCCCTTGCCCATAACTGTATCTAAATGTCATTTTATGGGCAAGACCAAGCTGCTTCTGTACATGCTCCAACCCTGTAAAGTTGTGATATAAAAGCCTTATGATAATGTTTGGACACTATTGTGTTTAGATTTGTGGAATGGTTTAACCTGGAAGAAACTTGAGAAGGTCATCTAAAGCAACTTCAGGTCAAAGCTTATCCAAGCTCAAAGTTAGGTCAGTTTCTTAGCCCTTGTCCAGTCAAATTTCATGTCTCTCCAAGGACAGAGATTCCAAAACCCTTCTGTGCCACCTAGCTGAATCTTTGACCACCTTCATGGTGTTTTTTTTTCTTATCACTAGCAAATATTTCTCTTTTTGCAGTTTTTAACTTATGAGTCTCATCCTTTCATTGTGTAAACCTCTGAGAAACTTGACTCCACCTTCTCTGTAACCACCAAGTCAGTTTAGTTAAACATAGCAGTTATGTTTTCCCCACAGTCTTCCCTCAGTAGGTCAAACTCAGCCAGCTCAGCCTCTTGCTCCTTCAGCATCTTTTTATAACAGGCAGTCCCAAACTAGACAGAGTAATTCAGGAGCAACCTTATGAATGCGGGGTAGACAGTAGAGAATAATCACCTTTCTGGACTGTCTAGTTTTGCTCTGTCTAGTGAAGCCCATACACTGTCAGTCTTAAGTTCTACAACACTCTTCTCTGACATACATTTGACTTCTTGCCCACAGATCCTTTTCTGCACAGTTGTTTTGATCTAATATATCCCATCTGATCTCAGGTATCCCATTCATACTGGTTGCCATTTATCATACAGGCAATTCTGTGTCAGAGTCAATCCGAGATGATGGAATTTAGGGCCAAAACTTAGAATTTTGTGAACCTAACTGCTTCATTCAGCATGTGCAACAGAAATCTCAAACTATTAATTTGACCAAAGTCAAGCAACAGGATTGCTAAGAGAGAACCAAAAAGCCCTCAAAACAACTTCTCACTAAGAAATTTTCTCCCTCTTTCCACTAAAAAAAAATACTTAACAAACTAAGACACTGAACACACTTCCCATGGTGCAGAGAGAATATAAAAATAAACTGCTCAGAACAGATGTTCAGAGGCTGACAGCCATGTTTTTCATTGCACTGGAAAATATATGAATACTTTAGTGCTGAGCCCAATGTAACCAAGAAAATGAGAAGGGAAGAGAATTCTTGCTACTTACCCTTTTTTTTTCTTATCTGTTTGGCAACTGAAACTGTGTTATTATGAAACTATAAATGTATGACAATCGTTATGACAAATGATGTAAATATGACTAATGCTATCAGCCATATTATGAAAAAAGCTTATTCTCAGAGTATTAGAGTTAAGGGCAAAAAGCACAACAGGATCTGCCATTCTGAGTAAAACAATCCATAAAACCTCATTCAGTAATTTCCATGTTCGGTGCCAGCTATATGCAAGTTGAATTAGCATGTGTGTTTGGACATGTGCCATCTTACTTGACAACATGAAGAAAGAAAAAATCTACATGTCCATTGGCAAGCTTCCCTGATAGTTAAGCAGATTCTTGATTTTAAAATATGCACATTATTTTCAGCCTAAAGTGCTTTACCTTTGATTTTCAGCTGTTGAGAGTACATTTTACTGTCGATGTCTGCAGGGTCAAAGAGTCACCTACCAACAGATACCCTATGTGTTTGGAGGCACTTTGTAATTAAGTTGACTCTTAAATACCTTCTGTGCAAGCTAAATAAATTGAGGGATTTTTTCCATAAAATATTTTTGTAGGTCTTTTACTGAAAATATGAATTGTTTTTTAAAATATATTTCCTTTCCAGCAATAAATTCAAAGCAAGATATAACAACAGGGTATTACAGCCATCAATATTTTGTTTAGCTCCTGTGGCACTTGGTTAAAACCTTCTCATTACGCATCCTAACTCCTGCAGTAAAAAAACCAACCCCAAAATCAACCAACCAACCAAACCCATCAGTTCTCACTGTGCTGCTGGAGTCGCTATTTTCCAAACCCACAGAAATATAGGCACATACACCAGCCCTGTGAGGCTGCTACAGCATGCCTTCACTCTCATGCTCCAGCTATACTTCCCTGTGCTGTAGATGTCACCAATACTTTTAAATTTTGAGGAGATTAGGAAATTGATATATTGTCTGCCATATCTGGACTGAGACCCTTTCGACTGTGATCAAATATTTCAACATACTATGCTCTTTGTTAAAGCTTTAATAATTAGTAATAATAATAATAATCAGCAGTAGCAGCATCGTCAGCATCATCATCAGCGTCATCATCACAGAATCACAGAATGGGCTAGGTTGGAAGGCACTTTAAAGATTATCTAGTTCCAACTTCTCTGTGGTGGACAGGGACATCTTCCACTAGATCAGGTTGCTCATAGGCCCATCCAACCTGTCCTTGAACACTTCCAGGCATGGAACATCCACATCCTCTCTGGGCAACGTATTCCAGTGCCTCACCACGCTCACAGTAATTATTTTTTTCCTCATAAACGTACTCCCTTTAGGAGTTTGAGGTCATTCCTCTCTGTTCTCTCACTGCATGCTCCTGTAAAAAGTCCCTCTCCTTTCTTGTAGCCTCCTTTCAAGTACTATCTATGGATGAGGCAGGCCTAAGGATGCTGCCATAGACTATGTCACGTATGAGTTACTGAAGACATGATGGGGTTAAACAGTAACACAGCAGGCATAAAAACAGCTATGGTTCCACATTCAGATGGATCAGATAGATCTAGTATTCCTTGACATTAGTGGGAACATTTCCACTGGCTTCAGCGAGTGCAGAATTGCCCAAAAACAATAGATTTTTTGTGGTTCTTTTTACATTTCAACAAGCTGGATTTAAATTCATTAACATTCCAAATGAGAGCAATAATGAATAGTTCAGTAATAATTACCAGGACTACATAGAAAACTCTATAAATTATGTCATAAGCTATACTCTGCATGTGCCAATTTTCCATAAACAAGGGATTATTACACTGTCTGTTTTCTAACAATAAGCACATTTGGTAATTGTGACTAGAACTATACATTATTCATCCAAATTTAAAACTGTGCTCATTTATTCCTTTTCTATTTATTCCATTCCAATACCAGGTCTGTAAGAAAAAGAATCAACTGAGGTTTCCTCCAAGGTGAAGAGGGTCTCTTAAATCTCTAAGCTTGAGCTGAAAATTCATGTTCTAATAAATTTGCCAAGGCTAAATATGATCCACCAATACATAATTCAGATGACTGCAAGACAACTGGGCTGCATGCTACAACAATTTTCTTGGACATCCTATAGTGCTGTAGTGTTTATCCTAAGTAAAATGACTATCTAAGAAACTCCTTTAATTATTTAAAAATCAATAGATTATTGGACTTCCTGATCATGGACAGTGCTTGAAAACTTAAGGATAGAGAAAGTCATGGTAAATACTTTCATTTTAAAAATTACGTTTCATTAATGTGCAATCCCTTGTTGCAGTATTTTCTCACATTTTAGATAAAAATCAAATGTAGGTCAAAAATCAGAACTGAAAGGGAAGAGATTTTTAAAAAGATATTTTTAAATTTTTACAGAAAATACCAGTTGTGAACATCTTGGTATATTTGATTTGGTGAACACTGAATTCTCAGCAGTTGGTAAAACAAGGAAAGAATTTCTTGTTAAGCAAAATTTAAAAATCATATTTACAGAAGTTGTAATTGCATTTCCAAAACCATTAAAAGGAGCTATGAATTTTACCATAGTCAGGTATTAAACTGACTGTTGTGACTCCAAATGTGGAAGATTATTCATTTTAACTCAAAACAACAATCATATTGACTGACCAATTGTTTTAATATCCAATAACATGGAGCTGGAAACTAGAAGGAATCATTCAGTAGCTTTATCTAGACATTTATGGCAAGTACCAATCCAACTATGTAATCTCAGTCTTGATTTTTCCATTTTGAACCCACAATTTACCTTCTGTCCACTACTTCAAACAGAAATCTGCTTCAAATAAGCATTCACTCTGGCAGAGAGAAGCAAAGAACTTCTTACAATTTTCACCTTGTGTGGAAATTATGTTTGTGGCCACCATCCCTTATTTATTTTTATGCTAATACTATTCTTCACTGAAAACACATCTTTTACTTCTCTGATGTACATCATTTTTAGGCAAACTTCCTGTAAAGTTAAACAATCCAAGCTCCTTTGGTCTTTTTTAGTAAAATAAATTCTGATACTCATTGGTCATCCCAGTATCTCTTCTCTGTAGGGTCTCTGAATGCATCTTTCCTGACTCTGATGATCAGAAGCATTTAATCTAAATGAATTAATTACTCTCACTGAGATGACCACACCTGTATCAGTAAACAAGCTGTGTGTGAAGGATGTTAGTTGATGTGGCTTGGCTCACTTCTATACAGGCAAGTTTTCAGCATTTTCCTAAGAATTGTTCCCAGTCCACATTATGCCCTGAGCCATGCTCAGGCACTGCCTGGGAAAGTGCTAATTGGCCCAGACAAAAAACATGCAAGGGCTATACTAGCATTTTAAAGTAAGGATGATCATGCATCACTGATTGCCTCATGTCTTGGTCCTGTTTAATTTATTTGCATCATTGTAGCATATGATGAATGCTGCACTGGTACTAGTACTTCTTGGTTTCTCCTGGAAATACTTTTCCCAGTATCCCAGATCTTGGTTTGCTTTTCTGACACTCATAGCTCACAGCTTCCCTGAAGTCAACTGCTGTACTTGCATTTTCTCCATCTGACTATTGTAATCTTTCAGGATTTTATGAAGCCAGGACATTTGGGGTTGTCTAACTGTGACATTTACAATTTTGTTTAGTTCTGCAAGGGATCTTCAGGATTTTCAAGTCTACACTGTCAGCTGGTAAATCAGACTCATAAATTGTAATAGATATGGAGCCAGTGAGGAACTTAACATAATATTGTGAAAAAAGGCCAGATTGTATACAAAATCGATCATGTAGATTGCAGTATTTACTTGCTAAGAAAGTGCACGAGTTACCAAAATGAATACAAACATTGGTGGTTTTTTCAAGATATTACTATTCACCAATAGTTATATGACAATCACTTTCCTTAATTTCATTCCATGGTTGCATCTGCTAATAGAACACACTGAGAGATTTCATGTGACTCTGTTCTAAAAACAACATCCAGAGAAACTAAGTATGCATTATATGACAGTAAAATCTCAGTCTATGCATGTTTATCTAGCTTTCATTCAGCAACGACATGTGAACACTGATATTCTTCATCCTCAGGAAGTATACAACCAAGTCAGCCTTAGTAGTCTGTTCACTCAAATCTCTGATAAAAAACACAAAGCATTCTGGTCAAATTCAAATGCAATACAAATAAAAGCAACAGAGACTTTGACTTTTCATTTCTTAAATGTCTTATCTCTTAGCCAACAGAGGAAGCTTATTGAGCCTATGAATAGTTGAAATAAGTGATGGATAATGAAGAGGGGGAAAAGTTAATTAAAGATTTAAAATGAGAATTTTGATACCCTATGTGTTCAAACAAAGTGCCTTTCTTAGATCCTACAGAGCCTTACCCATATGCTAATTTTATGGAAATGAGGTTTATTATACTCTGTGGATTTTTCATTAAACAAGCAGAGACATAACCATATATACTCTTCTCTCCCTATCCCAAGCTCTCACACATTCTGTGAAAGGTGTGATAGCTACTTTCTTTTTATCAGTTTTTATCCCTCGTCAACTTGTCTTTGTTGAACAAACATAAAAGAGACAGTATACTGTACAAGATGGCTCCCCAGTCTGACTAAACTCAGCATTTCTTATGATCTGCCTCAGCTCTGTTCATTTCTGCTGGTCTCTAAATTGCAAATTTTCCTTATGCCAACTGCTTATTTGGAAAGGTGCCTGACATCCTAAATAGCTAACTATGCCAAGGCTGGACTAACATCTTAATATTGCATTCAAAGCAATCCATTTCTCAAGAATTGTTTCAATGTTTTAAAATTTGTTATTTTGGACATATCTTCAGCCTGTATACACACTTCAGATTCAGAAGATTTTGTCAGATTTTACTTTGGGCTCTTTCTCTGAAGTGATTGACTCCTCTTTCCACCTTCAGAGGCTTCCACCTGGCCCAGAGCACAGCCACTTGGACATGAATATGCAGACTACTTTTTTCACCTGCTCTACTGTGATTTCAGCCCAGCTGGAAATAAGGTACCACTCACTCAACCCCCACTTCTTTCCCAACCCCACCCTGGTGGAATGGGGAGGAGAATCAAAGTACAACTTCTTTGTTGAGATAAGAACAGTTTAATAATTGAAAATAAAGTAATAATGGTAAATGATAGTACTAATTGTAATAAAAAGGGAAAAGCAAGTGATGCAAAATACAATTGCTCATCAAACACTGACCGATGCCCAAACCCAAATCAACAGCTCTTTCGGGTAACTCCCACCAGTTTATAAACCGAGCATGATGTTCTATGGTGTGGTAAGTTTGGTCACCTTTCCCAGGTGTGGTAAGTTTGGTCACCTTTCCCAGCTATGTTCTCTCCCAGTTTCTTTTGCTTACCTCCTCACTGACAGAGACAAGAAAAAAAGTCCTTGACTTAGGATAAACACGACTCATCAGTGTGTTGTCAACACCACTCTCACTTTGAATCCAAAATGCAGCACTGTAATAGATACTGATAAGAAATTAACTCTACTCTAGATGAAACCGGGACATCCTCCTAACCATAGCCCTTCTATAACAGTGTATATCACATACTGTATGCAAGTAGTCCTTTTGCTAAGGAGGAAAAAGAGACAGCTCAGGCTTTAAATATCAGCAATAAACACCATCTCAAGGCCATTGACAGATGCCCAAAACTTAAACAAAACTGCATGGAAAGTTCTTTCTGAGTTAGCAGTGATTGCAACTGCTTGGGGAACACCTTCATGCTGTTTTCTGTAGCAGCTTTGTATTCATAGCTACTCATATACCATATGTCTGAACACACTTTACAGCTTAAAGCAAGTAAAAGCTACTCAAATTCTCTAGTCTTCTCTGCTGCATCTACTCTCTTCAGTCTTTGCCTGAACAATTAATAGCTTAATTAACTTTTCTATACTTGCTTGGTCATCCAACACAGGAATGCTCTCCAACATCACAGAAAAGGCTAAACTCTGAATATTCAGCATCAAAGTCACACAAGAAAATGATGCTGGTAAAAGCATATTTCATTAGCTAAATAAAAGCATGGAATTTTTTTTTTAATTTTAAAGAGAGAAGCATAGAAAATCAATTTTTATCTGGACATTGTGCATGGCTCAAGAAGGTTAGTGAACCATTCATGCTACTTATTATTTATTCAATCATTTAGATGCTGACTTAGTTTCTTTTGAAATATGAGGAAGTCATTTCATTTGTACCAGAAACAGGTCTATAAATATATATATTTCTTTAATATTCTGTATGGGGTTTTTTTTCTCTTATTTTACCAACAGAACATAAAGGACTAAATTACATTTTTTAGTTACACCTAGTATGATATATATATATATATATATGTGTGTGTGTGTGTGTGTGTGCGTGTGTGCATATATGTGTGCATATATTTATATATATGTATATATAAGTATATATGTAGATATGATATAAAAATCCTAAATGTAACAATATCTATGTCATTTGAAGTGTCCTACATAGCCTCCAGCTGTCAGTTGAGAAGTGTTTCCTGGTTTCATCTACTCTTCTGTCATATTTGCGGAGCCCATAGATGTCTTCTATAACCCAAGGCTTCTTATGAAGCCTAGACTTTTATGTTTAGGCACCTTCAAGCTCAAAGTATTTTAATACAGGAATATAATTCTTCTGGATAACATTTTGGCCAAAAATACTCATTAAACAACTGCATGACTATTTTTCATGCTGTCTCTTTCTACCAGCCCCAGGCTTTCTAAAAATTATATACAGAATGCAAATTGCAGAGATTAAAGAATTCCTGGATTGTAGAGATTTTCCTCCTACTTTTTGCTCTCTTTCTTTGTTATTTTACAACTAATGGGCTTGGTCTTTCCATTCAGTTAAGTTAATGTGGTGAGTTTCAGATAGATTTTGTAGTCTACACACCTCTCAGACATCCTGTAGTGATGCAGGATGTAGATGTCTTGCAAATTTTTCTAACCTCAACATTTAATATGGTGCTATATGTGAACTGGTGTAGCATGTGATTCTTTCCAGGGCTATTTTTATCATACAGGTTTTACTCTTCCACTAAAAATCTCTTGTGGATTTTTTTTTTTATGATTTTCATAAGAATTAAAGATTTTAAAACTAATGTTCTTTAGTTTTGTTTGCTTTGAAACTTTAAAGATTCTCCCTACATACATTTTGAGGTATGGAAAGAGGAAGGTATACCACTGTAAGCAAGGATAAATTATCCACAGTGGGAATGAAACCTGGGACCTCTGGATACAAATACACATATTTCCACTGACAGTGCAAAGGGGCCCTTTTCCACAGCAATGGGCTGTGGCAAGGTCATCAACTCCCTTTTCACAGAAGATGGTACAATGCTGCCTTCAAAGAATAAAAAAAAGCCTCATTGTTTTCTGCTGAAATGTGCTTATTTTGAAACCACTTCATAGAATTGAACAAAAAACATGACTACTTTTAAGAATATTACAGTGAAAGGTTCATATATTTCAGTTCAGGAATTCTCTCTGTAAGTATATTGATTTAAATTACTGTGGGATGAACAGAAAACTAATTAGGAAGGAACACTTGGCTTCCCAGAACAAATACTTATGCCAGGTCTTCAAAAAATAATGGGAAAAATTATTAACCTCAAGGACATGGCATCCTGTCTACTAATGAGATGTATGTTTATTTTTGCAAGTTCAGAACTTGAAAATGTAAAGGCTAATGAGTAGTTAAAAGTCTCCTGAGAACAAAGGATAGGATGTTTCTCAAAACACAGACTGAAGGACACAGACTGAAGGTTTAAGCAGAGGGAGAGGAAGAAAGAAACATATTCTATGGAAAGAGTCTAAGATATTGGTGCCTTTCCAGAACAAGGGTGTAGCAAGCTGTAGGGAAAAGATTCATAGAAATATATGCCACTTTGAGCTGTTTAAATGTTTAATGCTTTCTTTGATGCTTTCCTTCTAAACAATCACACTTCTAGAGGGCTTACGTCCTTTAGGTCAGCCAGTCTGAGTGCAGATCCGAGCAACCCAGTCTGGTGGAAGGTGTCCCTGACTAAGTCACAGAGGGTTGGAACTAGATGATCTTTAGGTCCCTTCCAACCTAGGCCATTCTATGATTCTATGATGTATTACCTTGGCATGGCTGAAGGGAAACAGGAACGTGGTCCAACCCTATTTCAAACCCAGACTTCATGTGGGAGAACTTCAATCTAAGGGACAGTCAACCTAAAAAGGACTACATTTATATGGACTGCAGGAGCCAAAGGATACTAGGATACCACTACCATGTCAAAATAAGGGAAAAAATCTCAAAGCTCAGTATTTCATTGTAACTAATGTTTTGCATTCTAAGAGCTCACATTTCTACTTTTTCTAATATACTTCTCTCAGACATAATTCTCTAGAGAGAATTTTCTTCATCCTGTGAATAATGGGACTCTTTCTCTTCCTTGTGCCATCCAGCCCTTCCTCAGCTTGTGGATCACCTTTATCTGCATTTTGACCCATTTTGGTCTGAGTAGAAATTGTGCTACTGTTCTAAGACAGAACGTGTGTGAGGATGTGACAGCTTTATGATTTCAGTGATAGCACAGTGAACGGGCACATTACAAAAAGAGCAATTACTGAAGGCTTTGAGATGTTATTTACAGTACTGACTTTGCTAACATGAGCAGCATTGTAAAAATGTTAGTTGTTAACACTGCTAAAACATAATGTCAAGAGTTTCCTGCAGCACAAGTGGCTGGTATACTGATAAATGGCAGTGCATGAAATGGTGGCCATGAAAAGCAAATTCACAGTGAATCACCCTCAACACCAGATTGGAGTAAGAGCATTGCAAAGCTGATTTGTGGGTTGATGTTGCCATTTAATGTGGTTTCCATCAAACTGTTCATAAAATTCATAGCTGCAGCTAACCTCCATTACTGTGTCCTTGCACATTCTTCTTGAAAATAACTTGTTTATGAAGCTTCAGCAATGCAGAAGGACACTGCATGTTCTAAAAAAAAAATAGAGAAGCTTCATGTAAACATTACTGCAAAGCAGTGGCCAAAAGGCACATTCCCTGTGTGAGCTTCAATTTCTTACTTTCATGTTATGATTCTGTCCTATAGTCCTTGCAATAATCTCTGCCGTATATGTTGAGGTCAGTCCACAGGCAGTTGCAGGTCCACAGCTCATAGACATCTATGCAGATGTCTGATTTATGAATATGAATCTGGAGATGAACTTCACCTTTTATCACTCCAGTGAGTCTCCAATATCCTCACAGACCAATGGTATGATCCTCAAGTAACATGAACACTGTTCAAGATCCATGGAGGTGCCTGGCATGGTACACCTTGAGCTCCCTGGAGAATCCCTGATTTAGATAACAAATAGATTTAGAACCTAATCAATTCTCTATTGACATCAAAACAACTTCAATGAAACAGTCTATTTCTATTTGAAAATTGATGATTTCTTGCAATGTTTTTGTCTCTGCAATGATAAATTTCACCAGTCTCATGGCCAGCTTTGTGTGACTAAGTGTTCCACATCTCCAGTCCTTTTACATGAATTAGATTCATGATGAGAAAATATCAATTTAATATCTACAGAAAATTTGAAAATAAGATAGAAAAGCAGCCTATCAAAGTTCTGAGAGAGTAATTTTTGGTTTTCCTGCTTACAGTAATCTCATTTTTCTCTGCTAAGTTTTGTTGTTGTTGTTTTGTTGTTGTTGTTTTGTGTTGTTTCTTTTTTTTTTTTAATTTTACTTTGGAGTATACATAATGTATATAGAAAATATTGTGTGTTTTTATGCCAGGGAAAAAAAAGAAGTTTCAAATTTATTTTTAAAATCTCACTGTAGTGAAGTAAAAGCATTTATCCTTCAGTGCTAGAATCGGGGAAATATTTGTAAAAGTAGCATATATTGCTGAGGTGTACACTTCAAACAGTTTTTGATTCATGTTTCAAGTACAGATTTACCCTATAGATTTAGTATGTGGAGGAGAGGTTTTAACAGTCCGAGAGCAACTAAACCCTTCTGATTTTTCATAGAAGAGGTCTTCAAGTCTTTTTCAGATCAGATTATATCACATGTCTAAAGGAAATTCAAATTGGAAAGTGCAGCTGCACTAAGATGAAAAGGATTTTAATAAAGCAAGCCCAAGACTGGGTCCACTATGATAATTTTGACTATAGGTCATGGAATCAGTAGATCCATAATATGTGAACTCTTAAAATCTCAGCATTTTTTCCATGTTTTGTAAAAGCAAAATTTAACTATCACTTAGAAACTTAGTATTCAAAGCTGATAATTTATCATAATGCTGAAATTACAATATATATTCATAAATATTCTAGGTTTAGTCAGACAGGAAAGTAATTGGAATGTTTCAACAAGATCCAGGCTTGCATTTCCCTGGATGAACTGCTCAGCCTACTAGCTTGAAAAGGCAAAATACAAGGGGGAAGATTTTCACAAATGATTATGGAACTGAGAGAGACACTTTGCATTTCCTTAAAAGGGGCCTGATTTTCATAAAATGCAGAGAAGCCTTGAACCATCTCAAGCTGAGCACCCCAAGCTAAACCAGCTGAATTTACAAGGCATTTTTGCCAGTTTCATGAAAAGAAAATATCAAAGACACAAATTCAATTTGATCATGAGAATCAAGTCTCACTAATTTTAATTATTGATAAAATAGATCAAATTCAGGAAGGATGCAAACACTGCTGGCATTTCTCACTTTCATTCCTTGTTTGGGCTACCACCAAAACAGTCTAAACTAGCTCTCAACATGATGTTGGATTCTGAAACTGAAAACAAACAACTGCCTCTGCTCTGCAAAGTTCTCACCCACAGCCAGAACGACAACAGCTAATCGGATTAAGAAATGGATTATGACACCCAGCATAGTTTGAATTGGTTAATTGGATTAAAATATATTGAAATGGCCATTTGGATTAAGGCCTAATCAAACTTCTCCACAGACAAAAGATCTGACTAGCATGTTAAGGGAGGGGGGGAAAGAGAGAGAGAGGATGAGAGAGAAAAGATAAGCAAGGAGAAATGCTTGTTGAGAGGGGTATGCCACTCTCCTCTTCCTAGCTATTTCTAATGAAGGGCACATTATCTCCTTGCCTGGCAGCTGAAATAACATTGCGTAATGGAAATGAGCTCAGCAAAAGGTCTGTAGTCATTATAAAAGATAAAAATCCCTAGAAATCTGTTAAAATGTTAATAAATATAAAAGGATAAAAGGAGAAATTAAACATTGCAATACAATGTTACCCAGTATGTAAAACTTTCCAGTCTGCATTCCCTTCCTACCACGCTATTGATTTTTAAATTACATTGTCTTTTTATTTCTTTTCTCCAAATCTGTCACTGTAAGAACCGACACAAAATCTAATCAAACCATAAGGAAACCATCAATTTTATCTAGTTATTCAGATGGTTGGTGAATAACAACACAGCCTGTGGTCCTATTCACAGTTAATGAAATGAAGCCCTGTCCTGTGCTTTCTAATTTTAAAGGTTTTGTTTCGGAAGAACTTCACAGTTGGAAAGAACACCTGTTTTGGGAGTGTTGCAGGGCACGGTAAGAGTACAGACTGTCAGAAGCCTTTGACCAAAATGTTTCTGTATTTCTCACTAACAGATCTATGTAAATATCTACATGCTTTTTAATACATTCTCATGTGTGTGCCTTTTCCATCAGCAAGCCTTGGAAAATTATTTCTTTTCAGAAGTTTATTGAGCAATAGACACCATTCTGTCAGTGTCATTCCACTGAACATCACAAGGGTGTGCTCAAAAAAAAGTTAGGTGGTACAAAGACCCTTAAGCCATTGCCATTAAAAATGGGCATCAAGACAAGAACTTGATTCATTCCTATCCAGGGAAAGACGGGCAGAAAGCCTGCAGTGCTGGCAACATCTGCTGAACTTCTGAGCCCTTCAGGAGAGCCACAGGCTTGCAGTGTCTCCAGTAGAGTTGAGGGTCTGCTTTACCAGAGGTAGCCCAGGCTGATGGGAGGAAGGGATAGGGAGAGACATGAGGGAAACAAGGAAGACAACCAGTTTGTCCACAGCAGTGTCTGGGCTCCTGTTTGGTCTTCCCCTATAGTTCCTGTAGGGAACAGCAAACAGCAGGGAGTGAGTCATTGCACTTCCAGCCCATGCTGTCCTCTCTGCCAAGCTGTTTCCTTTCAGGTCTTCCCATCCACTGCTCAATCACTCTGACATTGCTCAAGTGCACTGAATGCACCCATCAATACATAAAAGTAGTGAGAAGGCCTTGTGAAAACAAATGGTGCTTGAGTCAGAGATGAAATGTGTCATAGAAGTTAAGGACTATTTGAGCGATTTTCCCAGCTGAAGTTTGCCAAGAAACAAATCTATATTCAGCAACAACGTGATATATTTTAACTTAGAATGAAAAGCCTACCTTCAACCTCAAGCTTAGCAGAAGTCCCATCATAACCCAAGAAACACTGCTGAATAATATGTGACTTAAATTAGCAGACTACTGGAGATCAGAAGTAGCCATAAACTGTAGTCATAAGTCAATGTATATTGGGCTTTCCAATTAATATCTCTAAATCATCTTGATTCTATCCACATTTTCTTTTTCATCTTCTTTCTCAAGAAATGATCAGGAAATGGTAAAATCCTGTTAATTTATTAACATAGGAACAAAAGTTGAAGATGGGGTGATATACATTCATTGAAAGACTCATTTACCTCCATGATTCAGAAGATAAATTTCCTAGGTTTAGTTTGCTTTCATCTGGTTTCAATCAGAGACCATGCTTTGGATATTTGCAAAATTGTAGCAGTGCTGCATTCTATGATCTGGAGAAGTTCAGAGCATGCTTTGAATGCTATTATTGCATGTAGTCATCTTCTTCATATTTATTTGAACAGCTAGGACTGCTCTTGGGTATCAACATGATCATCACAGGAAGGAGCCCAGACCCTTTCCGAAAGAACTGTGGAAGACTGTTAGCTTCATTAAAAATAAAACAAGAAAACAAAACAAAACAAACAAAAAAACAAAACAAAACAAAACAAAAAATAAAAAAGAAAACAAACCAGAACCAAAGGGCTTGGGGGGCTTCAGGATCAACCATTATAACAATCTTCTGCTTATCATCACCTACTGCACACTGCACTTAGGACAGAAGTCCCACCAATTTGTTTATAGTAACACATTTTTTTAATGTGCTCAAATGCTTAAATGCTTTGCTGAGACTCTGGGACTGGCCAGAGAGAACCTAAACCTCAGAATCTCTGACCCAGCTGTGCTCAGCTGTGCTGGTCTTGCTGGGCACATCACAGGTATGCCAAACATTACCAAACTGAATGGGTTAAGATTCATCTAGCAGCAGTGATTGCCAAGCCAGCACCCTAAGAAGTAATTCATAATGCAATATCTGCTATGACCCGCCCTCTCTTTCCTTCTCTCCCTCTCAGTGAACCTGTCTGTCAATCTGCAGCTTCAAGGTGTCAGAAATATACTTCTTTGTGTTGAAGTAACCAATTAAGTTTTATTGCTTTATTGATGCCACAGATATAAAATGACTGTGTAGAGCATCTGTCATAAAATGCTTGCTTAAGAATCTGTTGTTGGAGACATCAGTACTGCAGTAGAAAGATGAAAGGAAGATTTAAAATGCGTGATGTGGATATGTGTTAGAAGCTAATTACATGCAGTGGGAACAGATACAAGGATGGCTTGCCATCAGCTGTGGATTGCATCTAAGATGTGGTTATCAGTGCTAAAATGTTTTCATAAAACAATCTTATGTGCTGTTGAGCTAGTCATTTTTCTATCATGAATTGTTCCTTCTAGTGATTTCTTTTTTTAAGAAGAAGAAAACTCAGTATTGCATTGAGCTCTCATACTGTATAGAGTGGAGTTCTTTTATGGGGAATTCACTAGTACATACAAAACATTAAATGCTGATCCTGAAGAGGGAAGTCTATTGTCAGGGGCTGTCTGAAATAGGAATGGCATTAATTTATAGAAATATAAAGAATAAATTCAGCATGAAGAATCTATGACCATATAAATCTATCATGGATAAGTTCAAATGAAAGCTCTTGAAAAGAACTGGACTGTCAGTATATTCATGTAACTGCCTATGACTGAGAAAGTTTATAAAAGAGAAAAAGAAATGCTAGCAATAAAACCAGAAAGGTGTCTTTCTTCCACCATATCCTTTCATCCTTGATATATGCCTTGCTTCTGAATTTTTCATATGAAAGCTTAAGAGAGTATTGAAATTCTTTTAAAAAAGAAAGGAAAAGGAAAAGCAGTGCACATTGCCTATCAGATATAGTCATGGAGGCAGCTGGCTCAGATATACAGATTAGGCAATCCTTTTATGCTTTGGCAGCATTGGCCCCTGCTTTGTTCTGTGTAGCCCACAGCAGTATTATCTTCTTAATTTGTTATTTTATAAGTATTTTGAGCACTGAAACCTTTAAAAACCCCACAAACAATGACAACAACAAAAAACAAACAAACAAAAAGAAACAAAAACCCCAACCAAACAAAAAAAACCCAACCTCACTATTGTCAGTTTTACAATGACAAACTCAGATTCCTAACAGGTTCCTTTGAAAAGTTAAATTGTGTATGAGGACCATGTGTATAGGGACACGTTATCAATTCTGAATGATTTTCAAGATGCAGTCTTGCCTGCTGCTAACACGTTATACAGTGCTGCAAATCAGATGTACCCTTAAGAAAGGTCAGAAGAAAGAGATTTTAAATACCATGGGATTCTTCCTCTTTTTATACAAAAGGCCATGCTTTATTGAAGAGGTTAGGAAATCTGGTATTGTAAAATCCACAGTGCAGAACAATTTTGTGGCACTGAAATAGGGGGCTATGTTATTTACTACATGTGTAAATATTAAGGAATCAAAAACCTGTTCTAACTTAACATTAAAACACATTTTTCAGAGATCAGGTCTGTATCTAATAAATATACTGTCTTATTCAGGAAAATAAGGAAGTAGAAGCAAGTATTAAACTCCCCTACCAGACCTGCCCAAAGACATATTCACTGATTATTTTCATTCTTTATTCCTTTTCCCCCTCATTTCCTTTCTGCCTCTGCCTTCTTTTTTCTGGCTCTATAAATAGATATTTTTTCAGTCAGAAAGGGTGTTTTGCGGCAAGAGGAGGAAAGCCTCCTTTTTTTTTTAATATTTTGTTACCATTTGTTTCATTTATATACCAAGAATGAAATAATTTTAAAATAATCTCTCAATACTGAAATTCAAAAGACTGGGAAAAATGCAATCCTTTTGACAGGACTTGATGAGTCATCACAGCAGTCACACCAAAGTATCCAACATCTTACTCAGCAAAGCTCATGACTAAAAGATTGATGAAGAAATATTTGTTTTGCTATTTGACTGTGTCCTAAAACTCATTGTAGGATTAATAATTTTTTTTGTGTTCAATTATGAGTACTGACACAAACCCTCCATCTTACTGATGCAACAAGCTTTGTAACCATTACACATCAAAAGTGAGAAGGAGGAAACTAAAGAACTGCTTTTTACAGCATGGGTTTACTGCCTTGACATTTCAAGAGTCAAATACATATGAGAAATATCTGCAGATTATTCCCCCCAACCTGTCAAATAAGATTAGGTAAATCAAGATATTCCAGGACCAGTGTTTGTAGCAGTAACAGGAAAAAATAACTCTGGTTAGTGAGAGTTGAAAGAAATGCTTCAGTAGATGTATCTCTGCCACTGTCCCCCCCTCCGCTCTGTCCAAGACCACATTGGTCACCATTACCAGGTATGTGTCTTTGTTTAGTTTCTTCATAGTTACACTAACTTGGAGAGCAAAACCTAGTTATATATGAACCTCTGCTTGAAAACTTGTCTCTGTTGAAATATCCAATTGACTTAAAGGTTATTAAACAATTTATAATTATTTGTTCATGTATAGTTGCAGCTATAGTACTATTTTTTTTATTTTGGATAGTATTTAAATTAAAATGATCTATACAAATGCACAATCCTCTTTCATTAGTGCTTTAAACTCTGTAAATCATAAATTTAAAGTCACTACAGAACAATACAATGTACATTATAAACACTCCAGATACAAGATTTCTGATCCTGAGACAGTTCTATCCAGGACCAAACATGGATCTTTGTCAACATTAGAGTGAATTAGTCAGGTTGCACATATGTAGGCTCGATTTCTGGGTCAATCAAAGGAGTTACAAGAAACATGAGATAATCCACCCCATGCCATAATTCCTTTTCTCAAAAACCTGAAAAATTATTGCTTCCCTTGACTGAGTGTAGGAAGGACAAATCTATTAATGATTGTGTAAGCTTCAATGTTACAGTACTGAAGACTATAGAAAAGATCTTTGTAGCTTTATATTTTCTTGATTTTCTTCCAACCTTTTTATATTCCTTAGTCCCAGCACCCTCTGGGAAGTCCTGTAAATATTCCTCCACTTCATCTTGCCTCTGTATAGCATATGCTGGATCACCACCACTGAATCCAGCAGTGGTTAGACTGTAAAACTATGAAACTGGAAGCATAATCACATGGTTTTAATGGGGATCAGTCAACTCCTGAACCCTTCCTGTAATGGTAGTCTATCTTGTGATATGCATTAATGAGGAAAATCAATTAAATTACCACCACTTAATGAACTATTGCTTGTTGGTCGAGTCAGGATACCTGACTGCCTTACTACAATTGAAACAAATGAGCTATAAACAGGATAAAGAAAATGCAGTTCATATCTGAGGGAGGCACATATTCAGATAACAATGGAAAATATTAATTGGGTTTGTTTGTATTCAGTCTTCTCTTGTTGTCAAACTAGAAGTCACAAATTATGATTGATAACAAAACACCTTCCTTAGCCTCTCCCTGCAGCAGGCTAGACCCAACTTTATGCCATTGCTCTTCCTGTCCCTGAACTTTACATCTTGTTTTGGACTACACCTTAGTAGGAATTCTTGACAGAACGTTTAAGAGAAGGAAATGACTGAATCACTGCAGCACACTTACACATACAGGTAGAATGAGGTGTTAATTCAGTTCAGGTTAAGCGACACAGTGTAGTTCTCAGATGAGATGATCCAGTGTTTGTACTGGTGCAAAGATTAGCATTTAGTATGAAAACTTCTAGGCTTTTAAACTTCAGAGTTTCTAGTACATCTAAGGTTTCAAGCACTAAGAAATTTGTGATCATGAAGTTGCTTATAGGTCACATTGCAATGTCAGCAGTGAGTGTCTTGCATGGCTTTACACAGGAAATGACCATAAATGATCTGGACTAAATTTCTCCTTTTTCCTCAAGAGGACTTCCAGGGTCAGAGTTGAGGTCATTAACAGGATGGTGTGGGGAAACTCACACTGCAGCTATCTCTCATGTTTGCAGCTCATAGATAAACAATGGACCTAATTTTAAAATATTTCAGTCCATTAATCTTCATAAATACAAATATTTATAAGGCAGTAAGAATGTATTAGCCCTGTACATAGTGCCTGCCTGATTTGCTTCTCTTTGTACAGTTCATTAACTGTTTTAATACAGGCTTCAGTTCCAAGGTGTGTTGTGTTCACTCTTCATCTGTTTCTCCATGCACAGACTATCTGAGAATGTAGAGGTCATCTTCCTGCTTGTGGATTTTTTATGGTGTTCAGGAGAACTCAATCCTTTCAACTTTACCCTCTCCCTCCAAGGCTGACAAGGCCATGAGAAAAAAGGCACTTTCTCCAATTGCTTCGAAAGTATTGGAAGCACCTTCACAGAGTACAAAAAACACCAATACCATAAAAGAGTTTTTTATACTCTGTGCTCAAATTGTGCCAAGCACTCTTCAAAAAAAGATGCTGGTCCAGAAGAACAGTATTTTCAGAGCAGGCTTTCCTCTTAGGTTATTTACATTTAATAAAAAAATGTTTCCTTCTGCTCCAACAATGCAAATGGCTGTCAGTACAGAAATGTACTTGCCCCTTATAAGTGAGATCCATATTTTGATTCCTATATTTACCTTTTAAAAACAGGTTCAGCACTTACAGCTGCAAGGTATGATTTTTCACAATACAAAGCAGTAATAATGATATCGTTCCTCTTGTAGAGCTCCTTTAACTGACATAATATCATATCTAATGGGCCACTGTCAACAATGAACCATCCATGAGAAAGCATATTCAGCACTGTCACTTTCTAGGCAATCAGTGTCACAATTTAAATTATTACATTTCGAGCAATATCATGGCAGTGACATATGAACATCAAGAAAAAACTGTATTCTGGCAATTCTTCACTCATGCCAATTACTTGCAGACCTGTAGAAAAAGTAATAGAATGAAAAAAATAAAAAAAGGAGGGAGAAGGCAAAACAACTCTGTCAAGTTATGAGTCCTAATGGAAATTACTTATTGACTTTAGTTGTACACTATCTGTTACCAATCTATGGATACATAGATGTTGCTTGTATTGTTTTTACAAATATTTTCTTAGTTAGATTCCTAGTTTCATGACAGTAACTAATGGATAAAAGTCATCTAGTACATCTTTTTTCTTTCATATTTCAAAGACAGAAAAATAGTTCTGTTTACTTGTTCAAGTCCTAACAGATAGCAGTGTCTCTTCTATACATGGTTAAGTTTTGCATTTTGCTATGCCCAGTCACCAGTGCAGATTGTCAAAACCATACAGATTACACTTTAGTGCAAGATTTTCTAATAAACAGCTAAATTTTTGCTCCAGCCAGTTCTGTGAACTGGACAGAGTGGGAGTGTACTCTGGCACCATCTAGCAAAAGTACAACTTAACTTTCAGTCTTGTCCAAAGACAGCCTAAAATGGGGACATGAAAAAGCTAAACTGGGAGAGAATTCAAAATATTGGCACCAGGTCTCTTTTTTGACACAGTGCTTTAAGAATCATTTGTAAATACGTACCCATTGGTCAAATGGGGATGTGTGCCATACTAGTAGAAGACAATTTCTTGTATTTGAAGGCAAATGGAATAAAACATATAATCTACAGTGATGATTTATACCTCTGCAGGAGGGGACTAAAAAGCAAAGTAATTTCTTAAGTGTAGGCTTCATCTTTAACCTTACTTGAAATCACCAAATGAAAATCTAGTGACTACTGAGACCCAGGATGATTTTAACAGTGATTTTGTTTAGTGTTCATGGAGAACCATCTGACCCTGGTTTTCAGTATCTCCACATGTACTATAGAAAAACATAATTTATTTTACAGGATTATAAGAAAAATAAATTCTTACACACATTCTGGTTGTTCTGAAAGCATGACCAAAGCTCAAACAATTATTTTCCTTCCTATCAATACTATCATCAGGCAGCTTTCAGGCAGAATTTTTAATTTTTAAAAGGAAATGAACCAAGAGTTGGAGATAGGAAAAGAAAATATGCTACTGTATTAATGAGAGCAGCTCTGCTGTTCTTGCTTTGCCTTGGGTACAGAAGGTGAGCTCATCAGCTGGTACAAACTACACTGCTTCCAGCTGCCTTCAAATGATGCCCTTTGACACTGACTGAAATCCTGGCCTGTGTTTTCTAGCAGCTCTGACCTCGGAAATCCCTTTGCTTGAAGAAGTTTTGTGGAAAACTTGCCTGCAAAACATTTGTTTTTGAAAGACAGAGGCACTTGGAGAAAGTTTTTTCATCAAATGAAAAATAATTTCTAACTTTTCTAAATAGGGTTTAGAGAAGTTAAACACAGAATCACAGAATCACAGAATATGCTGAGTTGGAAGGAACGCACAAGGACCATCGAGTCCAACTCTTAGCCCTGTACAGGATATCCCCAAGAATCACACCATGTGCCTGAGAGTATCATCCAAACACTTCTTGAACTCTGTCAGGCTTCGTGCTGTGACGTGTTCCAGTGCCCAGCCACCCTCTGGGCGAAAAACTTTTGGCTAATATCTAACCTAAACCTCCCCTGACACAATTTCAGGCCATAACACAATTAGCCTGACTTCATAAATCCTATTGTTAGAGCTCATGCCTTAATTTTCTTCTCATCAAATGACTTGTTCCATAATTACTTTCTTTTCTATCATCTCACGAGTGCAATCTTGCTTGCAATTTCTGATAATTTTTTGTGATGGTTTAAAAAGAGAAGGGGTTCCTTAGTGCTGGAAATTTATTCACTCATTTCTAAGTGTCTAAACTTTGGGAATGTCAGGGGGAAAATTACAAGCAAGAGGTTTGAATATAAAAATGTTAAAACTCTTTACGTTATTCCAGACATAATCCAGTAACTAAAACACCCAGATAATTTTGAGCACAAAATTTATTTCACAAGTGGACTTTTTCTTGCCTTTCTCCATTTACCTGAAAGAAGGAAATTATTAAAATCTCTGTTTAAACCTCATACCGTCCTCTTTTTTCACTAATTGTTACTTCTTTTCATTACATCTTCTATGAAAAAAGTGCTAACTTTTAGAATATGGACTCTGGAACCTAAGTGCAATCAATTTCTCTCCAACACTTTAGCAATAAATTCACATACCATTTTATAATATCTGTGAAACACTGACAGGAGAAATCATGTGTCTGATTTTCCCACTTCTCTATGTGGGATGTTTTCTTCCTGGCTTCTCTTAGGCCCTGTAGTATTCAGGCTGAAAAGACCTAAATGCTTCCATCTGTGGGGTGTAACCTCAAAATACAGAGCTCTCTGCTGTTTTCTGGGCCAATATATAACTTGATAGAGACATATACAAGCACACAAGGTAGTCAGTGAGAAATACACAACCATACTTAGCCCCCCCATGGCAAACATAGGCACAGCAGTCCCTGACACTGGACTCTTAGCAGGGCTCCTTTCAGCATCAGGTTCTTCCCATGGGTGGGATGTTCCCACAGTCACAGACTCCCCAGAGACTCTTAGCAGAAGCACAGTTAGTGGATTCCTAATTCCAAGTCCACTCAGGCACTGAGGAAGCCATGCGGAGACCCTAGTACACGCCCACAGCAGTAAGGGACCAGTATAACCCAGAGGACTGGTTTGAACTCCTGCCACCATTGCATGGACTGATGGGAGGACTTGACATGGAATCTCATGATGATCCGCAGCATCAGTCAATTATAGGCACACTGCCTTTACCAAATGCATTTTTAAGAACATTTAGAAGCATTTTTACCTCTGATTGTGTGTGTTATTTAGCCACCTGCACTGGCTATTTCATACATTAGGACAAATTTCTGTTGGATTCTTGACATGAGTTTAAAATATGTTTGTGAACATAATTATGTGAGAAATATTTTGAAACTGGCCCTTCTTCCCTATGGCTTCAGGGTAAACCAAATAAAAGGCATTTTATTCAGGATCTGGCAAGTGTCCATACTCCAATTTTTCACAAAATCATGATACACTTATGCTGAAAATTTGACATATCTGAAGTTTTTATGCTGCATAAATGTCATACCAACAATAAAACAAATGGACTATGGTTTACGTTTAGGTTTTTTGTACTATGTCAAATTCACCTGTAAGATGAACACCAGAGAAATTATCTCTGGAAAAACAGACTGATTATTCTTACTTTCATTAATAAGCTGTCAGTGTTCGCTCAAAAAATCCACATATGCAAATACTGGTCTTCATATATTTAAATTTTTCTCTGTCACCCCCAAACTGTCCTATCTTACTGCAGCTGTGTCCCTTCCAAGCTGTCAGATTCGCATATTAACTGATATTTCATCAATTTGGCCTGAGCTGCATTTATGACTGAGTCCCAAGGGGAGAAGCTAATGCATTAAACAGAACATTAGCCTCCTGGAAGTCGTATTTCCTTCAGAAGCAAAGAAGCTTTCCTCGGCTGAGCTGTACAAACCAGAAGCACCAAGATGGCGTGGAGAAACTCATATTGTTCCTCATGAATTTTTCATGAGGGTTTCTGCCCATGCATCTCTAACATCCAGCTGTACATTACTGACCTTTACTTATCCTCATCCTCATGGTAAAGATGGGAAAGCTAAAAATTATATGGACCTCTGCATTTTGAGGGATATTTGTTTCATAAGAAAAGAAAAGATGCTTCTTTTCAGTTTAAACAGACCAGAGTATACAAGGGAGTATTTGGAGCTGGGTGTGGGAATCAGGTTGGATGGATGTTAGCTTGCTAGTCCATGCCTCAATGTCTACAGAATCATGCAGTGCCGGAGGTAGTTAGTTTGTAGCTGTACAGATGGTCATGGATGATAAGATTTGCCTCAGGCAGGAGAGCTGTTCTTGCTTATTCTACTGAAATGCAGCCTTAGATATTTGTAGCTAAATTGCTTTGATTTTTTTTTTTAATTATAGACTCCTCAAGTTAAAAGGGTAAAGCTCAATTTATGAACAAGGTATCAGAAGACAAAGTTTAAAATGCAAGCACCCCTTAGCTTAAATACAAATTTCAGAAACAATTTCATTTGAAATACATTTCACTTGCACGTTTACCGATCACATCATTTCCCATACAGTTCAAATCAAGAATCGGCAGAACTTTCTCATTAATGCATCAAATAATGCAGATGTCCTTTTCTTGCCCCTTTTGAAGTGACATATGCTTCAATTTATTTTTAATCTTCTTAGTGATGTTGTAAGTGAAGCCGCCCTGTGTGACATATGAAGTTACTATTTTCTTTATTGCTATGAATCTGGAGAACTCAGGCAGTAGTGGCTAAATGCAGATTGAATCAGGCTGTCTAACCAAAACGCCAAGGAATGAAAGCCAGCATTTAATTGTGAGGACATACACAAAGGCAAACGCAATGAATTTGCCCCTTGCACTAAGACAGAGAATATACTAAACACTTAAACCCCCACATCTGCACTTCTCTTTTACGAGTCACATTTACAGTGCCAGATGAAGCCCTTTGACTGTAGCTGTGTGGGACAACAGTGTCACCCAGTGGCTACTTGGCTAACCACACTCTGCTCCTCCCTTCAGGCTGTCCAAAGTCTGCGTCTTGTTTGCTGCATTGCTTGAGAGATGACAGACTGAAAATGAGCTGGCATGACCAGCTTGCCCTCTGCATCACACCTCTAAGCAAGATTATTTGTAAAAGAATTGCTTTTTGCAGCCTCAGCACCTTGTAGGGATATTGGGTTCCATAAGGTTCCTGGCTTTTGGGGACAAGGTGTAACGAGCAACTGAAGTTCTTAGAAAGCTATAGTCAAGGCCATTTCCAGGGATGTTTTTAGGATTTGATACTGGAAAGCCCTTTAAGAACATCAGGCAGCCAAAGGAGAGCCAGGTGAGGATACATTTGGCTAACCTCCCTTGGCCTCTGGCATTTGCAGTCCAGGAGCTTCCTGAACCACAGGGAGCACCTCCATGCCCAGCAGCCTGCCATAGCTTTTCACTGTGTAATTTGTTCAGTTGCTCAGTAAATCTTTGACCCTTCCAGGTTATATGTATTTCTGCAGGGAAACATATTCTTGCCTGTTTTGACTCCACCACCAGTCTTTCTCCCTCTTACACTGGAAGAGGAAATGAATAATCTATCCTGAAACACTTTTTGCAGACCATCATGATGCTAGATCTCCCCTCATTCCCCTTTTCTGCTACCAGACTTGTACTTGATTGCAGTAGCCATTCCACATCTTTGAGCAGCTTGAACCTTCTCTGTGTCGCTACCAGCTCTATAATTTCCCTTCTGAGACGGAGAGACATGACTGCAGATAATATTTAAGACTAAAGATGGCATTTTGGCAAAGCTGAAACTTTCAATAAAAGAAAGTCAAAATTAATAAAACAGTTTTGTTTCATTTAAATAACATAAAGATCTTCACTAATATTAAAATAAATTGATTTGGCTTTATTGTTTTCACGCATTTTTGTCTGACCTAAGGATTAAATATTAATGGCATCCTCTATATAATATATCTAGAGTATTTAATATTTTATACTGTGATTTGCCATGGTCTAAATGAAATCCTTTAATATTACTGAACTGAAACTTTCTGACATTCTCAAAATAAAATGCAATAAATTCTCTGATGTTTCCAAACTGGGGGAAATGATTAAAAATAAAAGATCCAGTCTGTCATAAAATTCAAAAGTTCTATTTTAGTTTGGCATAAGATAGTTTAAAAGGAAAAACCATGGGAAAACAGTTCTGTCTTCTCAAGGCTAGCTGCAAGAGTTTTCCAGATGGGAAATGGTGCAGCTTCTCATGGGAATATAAAGCTTTTCATATATTTTGCTTAAGAATTGCACATGATCACTTCAGAAAAGAGATATTAAAGTCAAGATTTATGCTTTGTTTGCAAGAAAAAGATGCTGCTATGGAAAAATAAAACCTAAAGGACATCCTAGGAGAGACCATTCTTATGATTAAAGGTATTTTTTTCTTTGTGAGCTGCTATTCTTTTTCAAGGCTTAATTTTCCTTTCTCTTGAACATAACCTTTAAAAGAAATTCAACAGAGTCCAAGACCTCTCTCCCTCCTTTTGTCCATGCAGACTCATTATTTTACTGCAGAAGAACACTGGAGATAAGGAATTTTATAAAAGAACATAAGTGATTTAGGCACAATTAGATATGTGCTCTTAAATCTGCTAGGTACATTTAAAAGTCTGCCTAGACAGGTTATGACCATTTATACCCTCATTTATATGGCCTGCCAGGACTACTTCTTTAAATTAGCTTGAAGTAGGCCAGATAAACCTAGAAGGAAGTCAGTTGTCTTTTCTTTTGGCATATAGATAGCCATTGCTCTGCTTGCAAGGCTAACAACAAACAAGATGAGGGTAGAGATAAAGAGGAAAAAGACTACACCATCTTTTTTCCTTAAGAGCTCACCATGCAAGCAGCAAAATGTTAAGATGAATTGGATGAAATAGTAAACTCCAATAGGAACAATACATCTTTTGAAAAGAAAGGCTGCCAGATAGCCTGAAAATGTTCCTTGGGTAGATTACCTCTTCCCCAGCAAAGCTCACGAAATCATCACACTAAGCAATCACAGATAAAATGATGGGGTAATTATGAAGGTTTGAGCCATAGTACTTGAACCTAGTGAAAAAGCAAGATAAAAGCTCTCTGTTCATTAGTGATATTGGGCTTTCGTTTGTGCTGAAAATCTGTGATATTTTAAGGAGCCTGGGAGCATAACTCAGCTTGAAGAGTAATTTCTGAAAGAGTCTACAATGAAAGAAGAGGAAAGTAAGCATGATAGCATCTCTGCCAGTCTGACTAGAACAGGGTGCTGGGGAGCAGAATGTAGCCAGAGGAGATATTGCAATGCTGTTTAAAAAGGTAGCATTGCTAAGAAAATTTCAGAGAATGTATGTTGAGAATCTGGAGGAAGAAGGCAGGTCTTATATGAAGGTGACCTTCAGAAATCATAAACAGGATTATCAGTGACCTCTGCCTACAGGAGGAAGAGAAAGCTGTACAATCCTGGGAGGAGAGTAGGGTCACATCACAGACCCAGATGCAGCTCATATGTCTTTGTATTCTGATTTTGATGAAATTATATAACCCTGACTTCTATTTTTTTTTTACCCTACTGTTTTGTTTGGGGCTCTTTCCATTACTGTGTTTCTGTATTTTCTTTTCTTATGATTTTGGCAGGGCTTACATAGGTGTGCATAGCTGCAGCTGTCACATGGAAAAGTATATATACAGACACATATGTTCTGGTTTCATATGAAATGTTTTTTAGCCTCTTACAAGAAAATAGTAGAAGACAGGCAGTTAAGTCTTTAGCTACCTAAACAGAAGTGCACAGAAAGTTCATGTTATGAGATGGGGAAAGAAAAACTAAGTTTATTCACAGAGAACGAGAGGCTGAAACAAAGAGCAACCTCAGCTGCAGTAGATCTTGAAAAAATGTTGGTAGTATATGCATAATACAAATATCGGCACTTGTAGGGTTAAACCCAACATCTAAGGTAATGCAATGAATTTACCCTCCTGTTCCTAAAGCAAAGGTCCTGTAAACATGACTCAGAAGTTGTTGAAATGCTGTCCTTCACAACTAAACCAACCCTTGCCCAGGCTGCAGGCTCACGGGGTGGAGGTCCCCTAATTTCTTTGGGTTTACAAAACCTGAGGAGACACCTCCATGACTTGGAGAAGTAACAGATGCATCCTCTGCTAATCTCTTCACACTGCCCAGGAAAGTTCAATAAGATTGTGCCTTGGAGGACATCAGAGAGGCAGCAGAGTGATAGCACTTTTTTCCCATACTGCAGCAAGTGAAACACTCCAGACCCTCACAATTGCGGCTCTAACTCCATTGAGGTTTTCTGGTGACATTAGCCAACTCCTCAAGTCTTTCTCTTGATGGTAGTATGGTCTGTGGGACAAATATCAATGTTGATGCCATTAAAAACAGCACTGGTTCAGTGTGAAAAGGCCGAAGCACTGAAAAGCAGCTTCTGAACGTAAGAGCTATTTGAAATATTATTGCAATGGGAAGCCAAAGAGCTCATGAGGCATAGCTCAGATGTAGCTTTCAAGATAACAGTAGCTAAAAGATACAGTAATATACATAGAAATTAAATAGGCTGTTTATATTATTTGTTTACCATGGCACTTTCTTGTTTTTATTTTTCACCCCATTTGCACCAATATCAACTGAAATAGCATAACTGAAAGCAATGGGATCACGTCGCATAACCCATCAGATGTGAAGCCATGATCAAGCTTTAAATACAAATATACTACTAATTCTAGGAGTGCTACTGAACTATGGTACAAATCCTTGTTACCTAAGGGGCTGTTTTGTGTCTGGAGCTCTGTTTGCAGAGGGCTTCGCCCTCTGTAGAAGGCTGCCTAACTGGTTTCTGCACTTTGTCATCTAAATGACCTAAAAATATGCTGACAATAAAAGCTTTTTTGACAGTTGTGCAGAGGCCTCTAGTGGGGACATAAACAGAGAGTGGAGGTTATTCATCCTTCTCTCTCCCCCACCCAGCCTATTGCTCCACCCAAGTCAGCAGAGCCAAAAATGTATCCACTGCGGAAGCTTTCTCTTATTTTTGAATAATCTCCTACAGAACTGGATTACCACTGGCTAATCCCTTTAACCACAGGCACATAATGTTGGAAATGGATAACTTGCTTAGAAACCTGCTCAGTGCACACGCATTTAAGACACATACATGGCCTTTTGGCTGCTCACATCACGACTGTTAGAGCAGACATTGCCTGCTGCTCTTTGCTGGCTCCTGCCTTGCTGAAGAGCCTGCCTTACCCTTCCTATACACATCAGAGAGGGTTTTGCGGAGCTGCTGTGTTCTACCCTCCACATTATGCTGGAGCTCTGCTCTTCCACCTCCTGCCTTCTCAGAATGTGTTTTATATTTTAGTTGGGGAACTGTAGTAAAGATTTTAAATGAGCAGTTTCTGCTCACTACACAAGCCTGTCATCCTATTAAACAGATAAATATTGTGCTTCTCATCATGCTGGAGTCTTTTTGTGGCAGTTTTTGTGTACTATGTCCCACACTACACACTGCTTTCTATTTACATTTCAAAACACCTGTCTAAAGCCATGCATGCAGGACAAAAATTAAAATTACAGCCTTGTGCTAGAAATATGCTAAATATTTCTGCCCGGTTGATACTGCTCTGGAATGTGGGAGAGGGGAGATGGAAGAAAAAGTATTATTATTTCATTCAGAAAGTATATAAAGAACAGAACCTTTTTTTGATGAGCAGTGTGAAGCTCAAAGGTGAGTTATGGTACAGGAGCAATCATACATCTTGGTTGATGAGTCAGCACTGAGCAGGAAGGCAGTGACATTGTTTTTTGCTCTGAGCATTGCTGGTATTTATTCCACAATCAGACAGTATCAGGAGTACTGGTTAAGTATAGATAACAATGTTGGTTATAGCCCAATCATGCAACCAGGAGGCAGCTTCTAAACATATAATTACTTATGCAGAAATTCATCCATGCTCTGTGCTTAATTATCATACAAAAAATAATATTGTTACTATTCTGTAATGGCACAGAGATGAAGATAATGATGACAAAATATATTCTTAGACTCATATTAAAGACTAATCCAACGGTACATGGTAATTCAGGGTGTGAAATTAGAGGCAGTGAAATACAGTCCTACCCATTTCATAACCTTCAGTGTTCATATCTTTTTCATGTAATATGGAAGGGACATTTTACTCCTTCAGAATCGGTAAACCTCAAATTCACAGATACTTATAAAATGATCATTGCTTTTGCCTGCAGACTCCCTACAATACCAGTTCCTAATCAGATAATGTATTTCAATATATATAATGCCTAGAAACTCATTCTAAGTAATCTATGATTAGAAAGTTTCAAGCTGGTACAAAGACATGCTGCCACAATATGAAATAAGGCCCTGTGAAAAGAAAAAAAAAAGAATCACTGATAATGGAGAGTAAAGGCATTATTTCTTTTTGTCATTTTAATATTTACCAGCACTGGCATAATAAAGTAAAAAGAGTTGTTACCTTCACAGATTTTTACTACATTGAAAACAGAAGCAACAGTATACCACTATGCTATATGTGCATCACTTATGTCTCCTAGGCATGAGGGAAACAATTTGTCACTGTGTTGCACCCAACAAGTCCCCATATATCAGACAGCGTGTTCATCATATGTTTGTGCCTCCAATTCAACTTCAGGTACCAAACTTCACATTTTTATTTACCACAGCTGGTTCTGCTGATGCAGCTCCTCAAAAGCCTTTGTACTACAAAAGACAATCTTTCACCAGAGAAGACATTAAAAAAGTGCACAAAGACTATACCAAGGTAGGTATCTGCATCATATCGGCTAAGGTCTAGGTAAACTGTTTTGGAAATGGTTCAGATGCTCAGGCAATGACTAGAGTACAACCAGTACATGAACTTCACCTGCTGTCATGAGAATTCCAAAGAGACAGCTGTCTAGTGAGCAAATCTATCATCCCATGGAGGCTCAGAGATGTTGGTGCTGCCTTTCTGCATGCATCAGCCAGAGTGGCCCGAGGATGGCCTTTATCTCTGGGGGACAACTGCTTGCAACACTGAACTTGTTTCAGTTCTGTCAAACTGAGAAGTGTTTTCCATATGCTGAAGATTTGCTGTTTTATTTATGATGCTATGATGGCTTACTGTAATGAAACAGTGCAATATGGGCAGCAGTCTCAACAGAGCAGAAAGCAGAAATTATCTTCATTTATTAAGATGGTTAATACTTAATACTTCAAATATTGTTAGTTTCTTATAATAATTCTTAATGAAATAACTGAATCTACACAAGACATATGCTTCTGGTTTGTGGAATGCAGCTGGCTCTCAAAGGTGCTGTGACTTGGAAGTGCTCAGATATCCCTAATGACAGAGACTGCATAGATGTTTCAACTTAATCATTCTAGTCCCTCTCCATTTTCTATAAAATTCATAGGTCTTTTCATTAATTGAAATACCTGACAGTGATGTGAGATTTATAAATCTAGATTTAAATTAGGTCATTGAGATTACTTGGGATAATCCAAACACAATATTAGTTTAACTGGCAGATACTTTGTGTCCCAAAGTGCTCACTTCAAATATTTCTCAAGAGCCTCTTGGGAGAGCAGAGGCTGCTACTCCAGGAAAGGCTACAAGTCTGAGCTACATTTGCAAGCTAAACTGCTATTAAATTCTCAGCACAGTCCTGAGAATGTTTCATAGACTAACACAAAATAATTCTTTTTCCAGGAGGAGAGCAGATGACATAAGAAGCTGGAGAAATCCCGCCATCTGGCTGTTATCAGACACCATTTACCACTCCAGAAATCACTATTTGACACTTTCAACCCCTAACTCTAGGGTTTTGCAAAGGTTCCTAAACTGTGACTGTTTGTTTGAAATAGTGCAAGATATAGACAGATCTTTCAACAACTACAACACCCAGATGCAGTCTCTGTCTCAGTTCCTCAGGCTTATGCCTGTTCTCTGCAAGCTAGGCTGGATCAGCTTGGAACTCACAAATTTTCTTGTGCAGAGTTTGTCCTGGAGACATGCTGACCAATGTCCTGCTTATCAAGACACAAACAATTTTCCTACTTTGAAATAAAAAGCTTTTCCTACTTTGAATAAAAATATTGCTGGTGTATTGCCCCAATGACTATTCAAATGTTGCTAATTTATACCTTGAAAGGAAACATTGTGGCATCTTGTGCTTACCTTCATAAGAAAAGAAAAAATGAAGCAAAAGCTTCATTGCAAGCACTTAGTACTGATATAATGCAGAAAAGAATGCATTGAGGGAGCATGTTCATGAGGCACCTGAATAAAGTCAGCCTGGCCAAGATTTTGTTAAACTGATAAAAGTTATACAAATAAGTGCAAGAACAGAAGGATGACAAGTTGTACTTTTTCTATCTCACTGCTTCTAGAATACACACACACCAGAGTACCATCCCCTGTGTGCATTGTCGTGTACTGATACATTACATGTTTGTTTCAGTGAATTTGTAACAAAAGGACAGATCCCTCCAGCAATTTCTTTCTCAAAATATTTAAACTTCCTTAGGGCCAAATTGTGATGCAATTCTCAAGCAAGGGAACAATAGAACTCAGATATCTCACTAAAATTTACTGTGAGTAGCTGCTCGAAGGGGACACTTGGTGACTCAGCTTGTCTTGCAGCCTGCTGCTGGGGCAATGGAACATTATCCAGACCTTTGTGTGGGTTTCATAGAAAAGCCACAGTTTGGCCTTGAAAGAATAAATCTCCATCCTCACGCTTGAATTGTCAGCATTAACAGACCAATGGTTACTTTTGAAAGTTACATGGTATTCATTATTAATATAATAGCCAAGCACATGTAAAGTGGAAATTCTGAATATAGCAGCAGAATATTTATAACTTAACATAGTTTTTGAAGGCAAAATTCAGCATTACTGTTGGTTGCAGAGTGGTGGCACAGCCTGTGTTTGAGCTGGGGGGACAAGTGGAAAAGGGGACAGGAAGGTTTAAGGGGCCAAAATTTTAAAAGAAGGGAGCCTAGGTAAGAGGGTAAGGAAGGAAAAACTGCGGCAGAAAGGAAAAGCAGCAGAAATGTATAGATAGAAATACTTTCCTTTCCTGCTACTTCTGAGCTGGGAACAGGGGCAGCAATTTTGTATGAGTGGGAGCAGTGCAAACCTGGAGGTAGTAAATGTTCTCTATATTCCTGTGTGGAGGCTGGAGCTGGGGAGCATACAAGCTGGAATATCCTGACTGTGCCTTGAGCAACTTTCAGATGTCCTGACTCAGATTCCATCTCTCACAAACACCTGGAGCTCCAGTGACTGGTGTGCCATTTCTTCCCATTCCTCTGTCAATCCCAGCAGCAAGAGGGACAAAGGCACACTGGTATATAGCGCCATGCCAGCAGAACAGCCTCTTGGGAGCTTTTAAATCACACATGCATTGCAAAATTCACATCTTTAAGGGCTGTGCTCATCATGTTCACCACACTTGCTGTGAGTGCCAGCCTGGGAAGCTGAGCAGCACAGAAGAGTGGAATCCATCCAGAGCCTATGCATAGCTGCATGCTCAGATGAACCCCTGCAGACATCGTGCCTCTCTGCTTGACAGGGTTCATTTTACAGCACTCCAGCGCACCCACGTACCCCTGCTTGCCCAGGCACAGGCACAAGCACACACAGACACACAAGTACCCCTCTGAGAAGGTTACAGTAACCAGCAGTTATAATTTTACTTAATGCTTTATAAAGTTTTTAATTAAAAAGGCTTTAGTACTTTTCTAGCATGACATTTGATTGCACTCTAGATAATGCACCCTTGCCAATTCTGGTAACAGTAAAGCCTTCAGAAAACATATTAAATATTTTTATAAGGAATTTGGTCTGATCTGTGTTCAGTGGCAAGCAAAATTATTTCATACCACGTGTATTCTCTTCAATAAAAAAACAATATATGACAGAGTAAGATAGCAGAACAAAATCACTCTGTCCAAACTACTGCCCATTCTAAGCTGTTTTTATTCTTACTGCTTAGAGTCATATGTATTTTTCACATAATAATTTACTGAAATTTGTTGCACCATTTTGAAGTACTGACTGAAATGAAACCTGCTACAAGCTGCTTCTTGCCTTTCTGGAAAAACCTGGGTCTGATGCTCTTACCCATACCATTTCAATTTACTTGACTTAATCCTTATTTTCATCTCAAGAAGAATCATAAAACCTAATTTCTCAAAAATTGTCAGAATTATGCTTTTATTTTTATCACTATTTTATATTCTGCTTTGATTTATTTCTGTGTATTCCTTTATCCATTTTGGTCAGCAGTAATCACATTTTGCTTAAACATGGTACCTTGTTAATCTCTGACACTGAGCTGTAATTCTATGTTCTTTCCTGGATTTATGCAAATAAGAAAGCAGAAATGCTGTTACTAAGGACCTCACACGCTTTGATGTCAGGGGTGCATTTGCAAGATCAAAGAACAGAATTCTAGCCCCACTGTAGTAATCTGAAGGTAGCCATTGACAAAAAGAGCTCCTAGATCTTTCTCAAAATAATAGATCTCTTAGAGAATTAATTGGTTGCCTGGTTTGGTGGTTGTTTGTTTTGTTTTGTTTTTTTTTTTTCCATTTGAACAAGGCTTCTGGAATCTCAAATTGTTTCCATCCAAATTGAAGTAAAAAGAAGTTTTTTTATTAACTCTGAGGAAAAAAACCCTCCTGGGTAAACCAAAGTTGCCATTCTTTTAACAAATAAACCCTTTTTTTTGAGTTTGTAGACAAAATTGTGTATGTTTTGTCCTGAAAAATATAGACACAGTTTCACTTTTATTGTCTTTTTGTCAAAATAAAATTTCAGTGGAATATCCCTAAAGAAAACTTCAGTTGTGGGAAACAAATTAGTCCTTTCATGACAAATTTGTCTATGGCTCCATCTTGGCAGTATGTGAATTCTTCCCAAATGGATTTGTCCCGATAGCATCTTTATAACATTAATAGATCTTCCTCTTCTCCTCTTATGGATGAGGAAAAAGGCACAAATATTCACATCAAAACCTCCTCCTCTTTTGCTATATTTTAGAAGTTATGTCCCAGAATTTCCAAACGCTGTTGTTAAACAGTGTTTTATTCATGGTAGAGTACTTTATTTATTCTGAGTATAGCTCCCACTGTCTCAGGTTGTCACCCTGAAAGCTCAGTGCTGCTGCCAGCAAGGCACCAGATGTTCCCTTGTAGGCACTACAGCAATGAACACACACACTTAGTCACAACCTGTGAAAAAAGTGACCTATGCCACTTGCTCAGGGACACAGGGTGACCTGACCCTCTAGGAGTGCTGGGCTCTTCTGGACCTTTCCCAGCTTTGGCCCATCTGCCTGTATAAAGGAAAGGATGGAGGTGACTAGCAGGGGACAAGTGCATACTTTAGGAAGAAGGCAGCTTCTTCTGGAACAGCTCTGAAGTGCCTTGTCCAGGCAGGTCACTTTAAATCTGATAGATAATTGAAAAAATCGGTCCCACATTGGGTCTAACAGCAGACTGTTGCTTTGAAGGGGCTGGTGAGGAAGCTGTTATCCCCCTTGAGGATGGCATAGGGCTTCACAGTCAGAAGGCAGGACTGTGTATCACTCTCTGCTTTAATGACCTATCCAGCCTTCCTGTGGGTGCAAGCCCTTCACTGCTATCCTTTTCCATGGTGAGACCTTTTAAACAAGGCATTGCTGAAGCCCCATCTTGATCAGTGTCCTAAATCCCATCTATCTCCTGTAGTGCATGAGGTGGGAATATAGAAGAAAACATTTTGTCGGGCTGCTGATAAATCCTGTCTCATTCATCAGCAGATGAGCCTCAGATGATGAGATCTGCCCTTTGGCTCCATAGAGGGGTGCTCCATTGTGCACATACAAGCAGGTAGCTCATTGCTTTGGGGTCATTCCAATATTTTTTGATCCTTAGGCTGATGCCACAGTGCTCTTTCACTAACTGCCCAACAGCCCAGCAGTGAGCTGGCAGAGGCAGCCCTGTGCCATCGTGCCTGATGCCTGATGATGGACATGGGTGATGAGGCTGCGGGGAGAGCTCTGTTCAGCTCTGCCAGACCCTGCTTACCAACAGAACTGCCAGGTTTCTTTAACAAGCTGCTCATCACTGCAGTGAAGAGGTTTGTGACTTGGCCACATGTTGATAGGTTGTTGTTTTGGTTTTCTTGTGAATGCTGCCAGCACGTTTCTGACCATGAGTGGCCCATAACTCCGGTTTCAACTGTGATGCAAACCATGGAAGTGCTAGAGTCCTTCAGGAAAATGACTGCTGAAATTTTCTAGAATGGGTGAAGCAGCTTACCTTTTCCTACATGCCATGCTGGGAAGTCAGTGCACTGTCTTTGCAATGTTTTTCCTGGATATTTTGCTAATGCTTTTTCAAAAGTATTAACCCCAGGGAAAGCATGCTGCAAGGGATATTTCAAATCAAATAAATTGGCAAAATTACTAAAACTAAAAGTTGTGTCTTAAAAGGACACATTTCAGACAGCATTCATCATAAATACCCCTACTTATATGGTTTAAAAGAGGCATGGACTTACTCAGTACATGTAATTTTTGACACCCCATAATTAATTTTGCAACAGTAAATCTTTCCTCTGCTTTAAATTAAAGTTCAATATAACCTAAACTATGGAGACAACATGTTACCACTGAAATATATAAAAAAAAAAAAGGGTGGCTAGAAAGGCCCAGAGAATGGTGGTGAATGGATTCACATCCAGATGGTGGCCAGTCACTAGTGATATTGCCTAAGGCTCAGTTTTGGGGACAGAGCTCTTTTTATCAATGACCTGAACAAGGGGATCAAGAGCACCTGCAGTCAGTTTGCAGATGACACCAAGCTGTATGGGAGTGTTATAACCATAGAATCATAGAATTCATAGAATCCATTAGGTTGGAAAAGACCTCTGAGATCATCAACCCTTGGTCCAACTCCAGGCCGTTTACTAGATCATGTGTTGATCTGCTGGAGAGTAGGAAGGCTGTATGGAGGTGATGGGCTGAGGCCAATTGTATGAGATTCAGCAAGGCTGAGTGCTGGGTCCTGCATTTGGGTCAAACAACCTCTTGCAGCCCTACAGGCTTGGGACACAGTAGCTGGAAAGCTGCCCAGTGGAAAAGAACCTGGGTGTCGACAGCAGCTGAACATGAGCCATCAGTGTGCCCAGGTGGTGGAGAAAGCCAATGGCATCCCAGCTGGTATCAGCAATAGCCACAGCAGGACCAGGGGAGTGATGTCCCTCTATATGGGGCACTGGTGAGGCCACATCTTGACTGCTGTGTCCAGTTCTGGGTGCCTCACTATGAGAAAGACATTGAGGTGCTGGGGTGAGTCCAGAGAAGGGCAATAAAGATAGTAAAGGGTCTAGAGAGTAAGTCTTATGAGGAGTGGCTGAGGGAGCTGGGGTTGTTGCGCTGGTTTAAAGGCAAACCAGCAGGAGAAATGAACCTAACGCAAAAGAGATTATAAGTCAGAATTACAATTTAATAAAAATATTACAATAAATGCAATGGCACAAAGAGAAATTTGTTTTAACCCACAAAACCCAGAAGTGTAACCCAGCACCCTCAGGCACAAACTGAATGGTGTTTGTCAACCCCTGTGCTGAGACCCACATGGTCCCCCTGAGTCCAAAGTAAAAGGAAGGGAAAAAAACTGTTGGTGCAGATGATGGTCGCAGTCTGGTCAAGGTTCTGGTCCTCCTCTGGATCTGATGAGTGGTCCCAGAAGTCTCCAAACCCCAAGATTATAAACCCTCAGGATTAGGTGGGAACAGCCAGTACCTCTCCCAGGGTGGGGAGTTCCACAATAGGTGATTTAACTGTGTGAATCATAGGGTATTTTTGGAATCGTTGATTGCCCATTAGCAGACATGACACATTCAGGCTGGGTGTGGAGATGCTAATGACTCCCTGGAGGGGAGTTATCACAGCTTTTATCTCACAGTCTTCTTTAAAACCCAGCTTACCTCCTGAGGGGTCAGGTGTGCCCTGGGCAGCTGCTGCAAATGGCCCATTGTTAACAGTTCATGAGAAATGACAGAGGGTGGAGAATACACAGCTTTGGTCACACCCACACAGTGATAAACTGGTCCGGGCTGCTTAACTAGGACAGTGGTTTATCCTGGAGAGGAGGAGGCTCAGCAAAGATCTTATCACTCTCTACAACTACCTGAAAGGAGGTTGTAAGCAGGTGGAGGTCAGCTTCTTCTTCCAGGTAACAAGCAATAGACAAGAGGGAATGGCTTCAAGTTGTGCCAGGAAACTTTAGATCAGACATTAGAAAAAATTTCTTCAGAGAAAGTGTTTTCTAGCGCTCAAAGAGGCTGTCTGTGGAAGTGGTGGAGTCACCATTCCTGGAGGTATCTAAAAGACAAGTAGATATGACACTTGGGAACATGCTTTAGTGGTGGACTTGTTTATTTTAGATTAATGGTTGAAATCAATGGTCTTAGTGGTCTTTTCTAACATAAATGATCCCATGATGTCTAACATGAGTAACTCATACAACTCCTACCGTTATGTGTTGCCTGAAAGATATCAGGAGAAGGAAGGAAAGGAATTCCAACTTTAGAACCAATGTTCTGTGGAGTGTTCTATAAAGTCTCCTTTTCCTTAATGGCCCAATTTTGTTCAAATAATGTTTCAAGGCATTAAAAAAATGTTTTAAAAGCAGCAGGTTCTCAACTCCATATGTCTGGTTTCAGCCAAGAGTGAAATTTTATAGCATGTTGAAATATAAGATTGTGCGATAGAAAAATCTGACACAACCATAATTATTGCAGCCTGAATGAATCCAGTACAATAAAGGAAACTGATAAAACTCTGAAGACACAAAAGACAGATCTGTAATAGGAAGACAGATCAATGCTGTGTGTGCTACACTGCAGAGTTCTGGAGATCTTGACTTTTCAATTAGAATGCCCAGTTTGTACCTTCAGCAGCATGCCTTCTGAATGGCTGGATGGAAAACCAGCCCAGGATACGCTTGAAAAAAATAACATTATTAAAAAAGTCTAGTTATTTTATGTTAGTTGTAACAATCAAAGCTCCTGAGCCCCATGTCCCTGAAACACATAATCTTCTTACACTTTTCAGTGCATTGAGCATGTTCCATTTCTCTATGAGAGGAAGAAGTTGTTGCATATTCATTTCAGATGCATAGAGCAAATAGGGCATACAGGAAATACAGGATTATTTAGGTACTTCAGTTCTGCTGTTTTTCTGAGTATTAGTTACCTGATTGTCCTTAAGGATCTGGGTTTGGGTGATTTGCACACACAGCGCAGTGACAGAAAAGGCAAACTTTGGTTCAACAGTGCTGTTGTAAGGATAGAGTGGTGTGTTAAATTCTGTGCAACTGAGAGTCATATTAATCACTTTATTATTTCACTTTTCCCTTTCTCTTAGATGGATGGTATAAATGTACTGGTAATAGCTACATCCTTACATCTTTATGCCATTTGGCAGCTTATGTAGCTTAGCCAATGTTCCCTATAAAGAGAAATCAAGAACTAAAAAACAAAACAAAACACAATACCACTTACCACATGTATCAAAATGGGCTTTAAACTATCTTTGGGGTTTCCACATTTAAATACAACCATATACCTTCTGAGCCACTCCTCCTGTTCTTCCAGCTCTTTATACGTTTCGTTCACTGTAATGTAAAGCTTAAATCCCAAACTGCCTGATTTAGTACTCTTGCTCCCTCTTGTGGCTCTGTTTTCTCCACACACTGACTTCAAAAGATGGCTTCCAGAGCTGCAAACAAACACTTCTGAAGAGAGAGCGTTAATCTAATGTGATGCAGATTTCCCTTTATGCACAAGAGTGCTGGATACACTGGATTAATAGAAGGAGTAAAAGAAAAGAAATCTAACAGAAATCAAGTGGCATCCCAGCTGGTTTAGGCACACAAAAGGAGTGAGATGAGTGTGTTGGAGCCCACCATTTGATCTACAGTGTTTCCCCCTTTGATGGAATTTATGGCACAGTGCATTTGGAAACCCAGCTGCTCACATAGCTCATGCCAGATCTTCTCCCTATGTGGGGGAATCTGGGCAAGCATCAGGAAAGTCTGCGAGGTTCCCTCCACAAGGCTTCCAGCAGATTGTTTTGTCAGATGTTGGCCACCCTGCAGAGAAACCCCCAGGGTCTGTTGATCTCTGAGGGCTCCTGCCAAAACCCAGAGTCACCTCCCATGGGTTGCTAGGGCTCTGCCCTCCCTTCTGCCTCCTCCTGGACTTTGCAGAGGGGAACCTAGCTCTCTGCATTCCCCTTTTGGCCCCTATGGTCCTGCAAGGGAAGGATTTCATGGTACAGGAGCCTGCCTCAGGCAAAATTCACTCTAAAAAACCTTTTCCCAGAGGTCAAAACAGAGGATTGTAATGCCAAGAGGCAGCGCTCCATTCTGTACAACTCTCTTCACAGATCACCAGGGATAGCAATAGGTCAGGCATACAGGCAGAAAGCCAGTGATAGAAAAAGCATGCAATCTGAGATCCCTGCTTCTGCCTGGGATGGGTAGATAGCCCTTAAAAAGGTCAGCATTTGACAAAAGAAATTACAGTTATTTGCCTAAAAGAAATGCTGTTCCTTCCATGTCCTTTTATGCTATAGAACATATGAGAAGATGAGGTCCTTCAAAATTCCTAGAAGTATTTCCTGTACAACTCTGTTGCTTCATATATTTGATTTTTCTTATTGAAGCATGTAAAAATGAATATATGTTGAGGCTGTAAACCTCTTTCACTGTCTGGAACAGAGTGAAACACTTTCTCACTGCAGACCAACATGCAGGACCTGCCAGCTTAGATCTCAGCATGTGCGCAGCTCCTGTTAAAGATCAGGGCTTAGTGCCCAGGGCTCTCCACATCTGAATATTAGATTCCAAATCCATGTGGATGCTGTTACCTCCATGCTGAGAAAGAATACCAGAGCTCAGAGTGATAATCTGTAATGAGGCTAACCCAAAATCCCAGGCCGAAGCAGCTGTGACCTCTAAGGGAGCTCAGACCCAGATCCAGAGTTCTGTGACTTACCGCAGCTCCACAGGCTGTGCGTGCAATATTAACACTACTCCAGTCCCATGGGACAAAAGCAAACCATGGACTTGCTGATGCCCCAGCTGTGCTTGATTTACTGAAACTGGATTATAGGCTTTCCCTATCACAGCTGGCCATACCAGTGGCAGGCTGGAAGGAAAGGACCTGAATTGTTTCTCCTGTGGTGTGCTAGTATGTTCCTGCTTACTTTCTCCTTGATACTGCAAAACAAAGTAAAGCAAAATTTGATATTTACTCAAAAGCTGTTTCTCTGCAGAGTGGGAATGAGAACAAAGGGTTTGATTACAGAAATATTTCAACTCCTCCTTCCTACCAGTCATTTCCTCACCCCTTCTAATGTCAGTGCCTCCAATCCCACAGCTATTTTCTGATCCTTAATCTGTCAGTGAAAAATACCAAAATCATTCACCTCTACAATTTTGCCCTTGGAATATGATCCAACACTATCTACAATATATTCATGTCTCTCTCAGTAAGTACAGCTGTGTGGAAGAGAACAAAACAAAAACAAATCCTCAAACAGAGGTGAATCAATGGTGAGAACAAGCCTCCTGCAAAGATTTCAAGCACACTGTGTTTTTATTGATACAGACCACTCTTGGAGCAGAATTTCTTACTGATTCAACATTTACAATCTTGGGTAAAGGCAGGGAGAGATCTAAAAGAATCTGCGGTTCAGCAGCTTCTTGAGCAGTTTCTTTGGCTGCAATTTTGGTTTAAGAGTTTTAATTGTGTCTAGAATACTTCTCCTATCCCTGTTGCTAAAGTGTTCTATAAATTGATTAATATAATTTTTCTGCTGTCTGCCAAAGATGAAGTCGGAAATCTGAATGAGGTATCTGCACTTTACATGCAGAGTGTAGACTTTGATCAAGGAACTTCTTATAGCAATTATACAAAAGTAGCAAAGTGGAAAGACTGAGAAAAATGTCCATATTAAATCCTTCTCTCCACCATTCATATGTACTCAGGAGCACAACCTCACCTTGGTGGCACCCTTTCAGTGAAAAGCCTGGCCAGGGCTCATCCACCACCCTTGACAGCACAGCTACAGGAACACCTTTCCTGTGTACAACAGGTTGACACAATACATTCCAAGAAGACATAACCACAGGTCAGATCCTTACTCTGCCTCCAGAGGTTCAGTCCCTTGTCTCTTTTCTCTGGTAAGAGTCAGGGTAAAATTGCTTTGGGAATAAGAGAGTTTTTGCTCTTGTAACCCTGTGGGGAAAAGACCAGAAAAACACCAACATTGTCTTTCATATGTGAGAGAAGTCATGCTCTCCTAACAGATCACAGTGCAGACTGAGTAACACATGCATTGGTTTTAGAAGTATGCTAAATACATTCAGGGCTAGGGAGGCAAAACAACATATGTGGATCATTACACCCACTTGAGTGTCTCTTGCATGGATCAGGTTAGGCATGGATCATTTCTTCCCACTGATGAGCTATACAAGCAGTCCAGGTGAACTTCTGAGATCTGCTGACCCGCAGTTGCCATTCCTTAGGGATGCACATTAAACTTACAGGGAAGTGACATTTGAAACAAAATACCCATCATATAACTAAGCTATATATTTGGAGACAGATGTAACTCCCTATGCCTTCCCACAGTTCGTGTGCACACATACCCACATGTAGGTACACAGGTGCACTGCTCAGGATGGTGTGCATCCAGTCCAGCATCCTTGCATCTCTGCATTCTTTCAATCTTGCACCAGTGTGATTCTATCATAGATGATGTAGTTTTGAAACAAAAATGTCTCTACTCTTTGCATTTTCTTCATTTTTTTCCATTATTAATTTATATGGAATATTTACTATGTTTTTTGTGGTGTGGCCTTTAAGAAGAGGAGTGTGTATTCCTCTGAGCCTGCCGTTTGTTTGAAAACTCCCCATTTTTTCAGTCATACTCTTTATAATGTCATGGGGTTTTGCACAGCCCTTGCTGATTCCCCTGTAACTCAGATCTCCCCTCTGCCTTGTGGGCTGCAAACTCAGAGCAATTCCCAGGTTATTTTGTTTGTGTTGGAAGACTTTGTCCTCCTTGAAGGGCTTTCTGCAGCCTCCTGCAATCTTGTTTGATAAAGTTTCTGAGGCAAGGGCAGTGTCCCAGGGTTCTGTGGTCAGGCTAGTGAATTTGTGCATACAAGTGGCTCCAGATCACTCTGCTCCCCTTCCCCAGGACAGTTCCACAGCTGTGCTTTTGTTTTGCTCTGGAAAAAAAAATAGGGTAGAAACACCTGTCCCTTCTGAATATTGTGAAATCATCCTCATAATCCATCCTGTAGATCCAGTGCTTCTGAAGACTTACATGAGCAACATAATTTGTCCCAACAGATTCAGACTGATAGGAAAACCTTGTTAAAAAAACCAAGCAATTTCTTCACAAGATCAAACACTTTGAGAAAGTGAATCTATTTTTGGTGATTGCTAGCAAAGCTACATATAGGTGCTTCCTTTGAATTGCAGCTGCAGATAACTAAGTACTAATTTCCTATGAAGAGCCCACATTCATATAATTTCTGAGCAGTCTGTTCAGTGAAACTCCCACACAGAAAAAGAAGGGGCTTTTCACAGTACCTTGAGAGCAGTTGTTTTACAGATGATGCATCCTCCAAGAGAGGCAGCTGTAAAGTAGATGAACTCTTTGCTGTGGAGCTGAGTGCCATGGGGAGATGAAGTCAGACTCAGTTAAAGGCTTCGGATCTTAAATATCACAGTTAGACATAACAAGAGTTTGGAAGCTAGGAACTTCTAAATAAAAGCTAACTGTAAGTGGTTTCCCTTTGCAAAATTAGCCTATATTACATTTACCAAACAAATCTCATGTGGAATTTGAAAAAACAGAGCAAAACCCATCTTGTTTGAGCAATGCACATACATTGTACACAAAAATTATACACAAACTACATTACTAAGGAACATCTATATAGCTCATTTGAGGAAAGACTCACTTAGGTAATCAGCTCCAGTAAAATATTATTGCAGAGTGAATGAAATTTTCACATTAAAAAAATATCACAGAGATATTTTTGCCAACCTGATGCAGAAGCATTGCATCCCATTTTGGAGGAAAATGAAAAATACTCTTAAGATACTTGAGGATTTCTTTTTTGGAGGGACTAGATGGGTATCAAGAGTGACTGAAGCTTGGACTGCCACCACTTTAGAATGCAGAAGGGAAAAGTAAGGTTCTGGTTGCTGCAGTCATGGACTAGAGCATTCACCCCAAAAGCTTACAGGCTGGGAATAAGGAATATGTGCAGCTGGATACAGACCAAGCTTCAGAGACAGCAGCAGCACAATATTGTCTGTATGTCAATACAACAAAATCTGCTTCCATCAGAAGATGAGACTCATTAGCATGCTGCATCATTAGTTACCGCTCCAATCTTCTTCAAGTTTGACCAATACCAGAGTAAAAGTTGGAAATGGTCATAGAATCACAGAATCATAGAATTCTTTTGGTTGGAATAGACCTTTAAGATCATTGAATCCAATGGTTAACGCAGATCTGCCAAAGCTACCACTAAACCATGCTCCCAAGTGTTAACATCTACATGTCATTTAAACACATACAGGAATAGTGACTCAACCACTGCCCTGGGCAGCCTGTTTCAGTTCTGGAAAAAAACTTTCTGTGAAGAAATTTTTCCTAATTACCAAATCCAAACCTTTATTGGCACAGCTTGAAGCCATTTCCTCTTGTCTGATTGCTTATTACTTGGGAGGAAAGACTGACCTCCACCTAGCTACAACCTCCTTTCAGGTAGTTGTAGAGAGTAATTAGATTTGGGCTGAGCCTCCTCTTCTCCAGCCTAAACAACTCCAGCTCCCTCAGTCACTCCTCACAGGATTTGTGGTCTGGATCGTTCACCAGCTTCATTGCTCTTCTTTGGACATGTTTTGGCACCTCAATGTCTTCTAGTAACTGATCACAGTACTCGACGTGTGGCATTTGTATTACCAACTAAAGCTTTAGTTGCTGGCCCAGGAGACTTACAGCTGTGGGAGGTGGTCTGAAAACTCTGCAAAAGTTGTGTCTGTTGTCCTCTCAAGAAAAACTGTGCCTGCCTTTCATGAAATAAAACTAAAAGCTCAAGCAATTCTGCAGCCTGCACTAAGTTTTCACTGTTGCAGCTGGCCTCAGGAGAGGCAGAGTGGCAGAAAAAGTAAATTGCCCCACTGGAACTCATTCTGTACTTGCCACATGCTTAAAATGCAGCTTTTCGGTCATTTTGCTCTTTTCATAAGCAATAAGGATGCAGACATAGCATTTTTCATATTTCCCCTGCTTTGGTGTACATGACATGCACTGTCTTCATGACTGAATGAAAGGTTGTGGCTGGCCAGCTGGTAACAGAGTGCATTTTTACACAAATGACAAGGTATTCTAGCTTTGATTCATATTGCACTGACTGCATAAACTCTACATCTGTGTAGTTAACTTAAGCCAGACAGTGATGATCTTTGGCTTTACGAAAGAACTGATTTAATTTTATTGAACATAGCTTTGCATTTGAAAGATCAAAGTGTAGCCCCCTGCAGCAACAACTCAAAAGTTCTTCAATTATTCAAATTAAGGTAACAGGAGAACTGATACTGAAAAAGTGGTGAAAAAATAAAAAATGAAAATAAAAATAAAATCTCCTTGGAGTCTTAGTTTATCCTGAACTTGAAGAGAGACATTTTCTTTCCATCAAAGTCCCATCAAGTGTCCTGACTCTCCTGCCTCTGAAAATGTCATGAACAGTTAGTGGAAGCAACAAGTACATTTTTAGGCAAATTTTTAGAAGCTAGTAATGCTATGGCAAAAAGACTCAAAATACAGCACTGTGAAGAAAACCTCTAGCTGTGGCCTCTCTAGCTGCCTTGTTCTAGTTCCATGTACTCAGCACTGTGAATTCCTAGTTAATAAATTATCAGTTTGTATATAAAACTGCTTGTTATCTCTACAGACAATAGTAGCAAAAAACATGTCTTTGAAACTGTATCTGTAATGGGAGTAGATATTTCATGTCTTCTGAAAGAGCCTGCATGTCACCTCCCAGCATCTGATTTGGGGAAATTTGTCTTGCAAACTTTTACCTTTGAGATGGGAATGGCTGAACACCATTGTCCTGGGTTGAGCTGGCAAAACGCCAGCTGTCCAGGACAGAGTGAAAAGGGTTCACTGCTGAAGTTTGGTATATGCTTTCAAGTTGCTTCCTCACCTTCCAAACTGACAGCAGACTCATGACTCCCAACACTGGGTGAGCCCCAGGGTTGCACCACATGCTATGGCAGGATGGGACCAAGCATGCACTGAAATCCACTCTTCCCTCCACCTGTCCTGTGGTTACCTGGGAATATAGACCAAAAGGAGCTCTAGCATGTTCCAGCTTAGCCCTCAATCAGAACACTGAGGAAACTGGACCCAAAGCCTGTTTTGGCTCTAAGAAAACCTTTCCAAGAGATCTGTGTTGCTTCTACATTATATCTACATAATACATCCACATTAGCTTTTCAGCTTCGACAAGGAGTGCATTTTTGAAGTTTTCCTTCTGACCTCCCATCCTTACCACACTTTGCTTCGTGCCATGGAACAGTCCTGACATCTGTCAACTGGACGCCATCCAAACAAAGCTAAACCAAAAAGATGTGGTGTAGGGGCACACTTACTGCACTACAGCTGCTAACATGAGACCAGTCAATGTGACCAGATTAGAGCTGGTCTGAAATAAATCTCTGAAACACTGACATGGAGGGCACACACTGGCTCATCTGTGCCAGCTTCTCTGTGCTACAGATTGCCCCTACTTGTTCCAGGCCACCTGCTAATGTAGACACAGCCAGAAGAGGCTGCACTGCTGCTTTCTAACCTTCTCAGTGCTTAAATGGGTGAATAGTGCCATTTTAGGCACCATATGGTATCCCTGCAGGCCTCCAGCTGCCACTCTGCAGATCAACAACTCAACCAAATGTCTTGTGTCATATCTGGCAGCCCCACGCAGACAGCTCGGATACCTTAAGGAGACTAACTGCTGTGGATGTCTATGTTTAGGCAACTGAATACATTTTATTTTAGCATCTATTCCCCTCTAGACAAAAAAAATGAAATCAAATGAGATTAAAAATGAGAAAGGAGGTGCTTGAAATGCTATGGTAATTTCTATGAAAAATAATAAACAAAAATAAAACAAAAAATAAAATCAAAATATAGAAATAAAATAATAATATTTCTTGTAAATTTCTCTCATCTAAAACTCTTGCAGATTTTCTTTTTTAACTAAAAAGTATGCAAATGTGGGACGACAAGAGTATAGCTTTGTCCTTCAAGAAACATTTGAATTTTACAAATACAATTTATTGTTCATTAAGGGCTGAAATCACTGACTTTAACAAAAGTATTAAGATGCTTGAAATTAAGTTTCTGTACTGGTCTAATGCCTCAGATGCTCTGAGGACTATAGTATCAGAATCTTTGCAGGTCCAAGTTACTAAAGCTACTAAATCAGTAATTTGTCAAATTACTATATCTGCTGGGATAGTAGTAAAAGGAACAGGCTTTGGCATGTCTTCTGTTACTGAAGATGACTGACAGAGAGCAGCCCTCACCTGTGCTAGCAAACTCCTGGTGTCCAGCATGGGCTGGTTGAGGTAAGCAAGGATTCACCCTGGGCTGACCACAATTAGGACTGCATGGCAGAGGCTGCTGGCCATGGACCAGCACTGTGTCAGGACTAACCTCCCAGTCTTAAAGAGTGATTGCTCTCCAAAGCTGGAGAAAAACAGTTTTACCTACCAGGAAACAGCCTAAGTTTCTGAATCTGCATAAAAATACTTGGAGCTTACATGTTTTTTAAGCACTTAAACAAGAATCCCAATCTCTGGTGGCCATCAAACTGCCCAGTAAAAGTTTCGGTCAGTTTCTAACCTGGGTGCTTGTTATGGGTTTTGCCAGGTAGGCCTAAAATTTAGGTTTTAAAGTTCAGACTAGGCCTGGAATTGTCAGCTGACTTGAGCTGGGCTGGGCTAGCTAACAGCTGACTTCTTCTAGCCAGTAGTGTTGTATTCCATACCATATTACAACATCATCTCAGAAGGGGTAAGAGCCGGTGTGTGGGAGGTGTTAAGTCAGTTCCACCATGGCTGAAGTACAGAGAGGACGTGCTCCAGTAGTTCTACTCTGTTGGGCCCTACTCCTGCTGCCGCTACATAGTATTTTGTTTTAGTTTCAGGGAAGTAGAAATATTTTGTTGTTATACTTTCTTGCAGGGTGTCTTTTAGAATGCTTATGAATCTAGAGTAATAGACTTTGTATTAACTGGGGAGTGGGAGATTATTTCTTATAATACATAACTTGTGTAACTGTGTGTTATATCGTAGTTTTCTCTTCATTTTCTCTTTTCTGTATAAATATATGTAGCTAGTTTAAGCATAAACCTAGTTTGGAGGGTTTTTTTCCCTCTCCCTCTTTTTCCCTTGGCTGGTTGGTTAGGGGGAGGGAACCCTTTCTCTCTGTCTTGGACACTTGGCATTTTGCCAGCTCAACCCAAGACAGTGATGCTCTTGTTGCGTGTGCAATGGCCAGCATTTGTGTATTCCTGCTGCTCCTCTCCCAGACGTGTCCGAGTTCTGGCACTCACTGACTAATTCCACATTTGGGTATCTTTGTGGGTCCAGAGGAGACCATAAACATGATCAGAGGGCTGAAACACCTCTTCTACAAAGACAGGCTGAGGGCTGTTCAGCCTGGAGAAGAGAATACTCTGGGGAGACCTGAGAGCAGCATTCCTGTACCAAAAAGGGTTTTATAAAGAGGTAAAGTGACTTTTTACAGACAGTGACAGGAAAAGGGCAGTAGTTTAAAACTAAAACAGGGGAGATTTAGATTAGATATTAGGAGGAAATTCTGTACTGTGAGGGTGTTGAGGCACTGGAACAGGTCGCCCGGAGAAGTTGTAGATGCCTCATCCCTGGACGTGTTCAAGCTCAGAGTGAATGGAGCCCTGACGAATCCGATCTAGTGGATGTATCCCTGCCCATGGCATGGGATTTGGAACGAGATGATCCTCAGGCTCCCTTCCAACCTAAGCTTTTCTATGATTCTATGACTTGTTCTAAATATAAGTGAAGCATAACTTCTTAGATACTGTGGACAAAAATGCAGCAGACATGCCACAGAAATGGGAGGTATGGGAGTAATTACGCACATTAACATCCTGCATATGGCACACAACTTCTTGCAGACCTTCAGTTCTAACAGACGTGAGAAAGGGAATGTTGGTTTGGTTTGGTCTGCCTTAGTTTGCTGGTCTTCTAGTCTGCATCAGTAGCTTTAAGTTAAAGAAAAACACGGACTATGAATATAATCTGCATGTGTGTAATTAATAGTGTCTGATGTCACTTTTAATATATATATTATCAGAACTCTTTTAAATACGAACCTACACTTTTAAGAACTCAGCATCAAAAGACAGGCAATCTGGCTTCATGTGCAAGTTTGTATAAGGAGAAAAGGTTTTTAGTGGCATTCCCTGGGCCAAGTGATCTTTTACTTGGACAAGCCAAGGCTACACAATATTTAGGGTAGGCACATATTTGCACCCTAATCCTCACAGTGATGACATCTATATGAGAATTTCGTCTATCCAGAACTGAATATATGAATGTTTTAAAATTTCTAAAATGGGTGGAGCACCTACAAGTATGTATTTTCAGTTTGCATATTTGGCTACTCCAAAGGCTACAGTTATATAAATAATGCACCAAACACAACAGCGTCTATTACTAGTGTGTATAAATGTATTAATGACATATACTCAAAAGCATTAAACAGCATTAAACACAAAACTGTGTTTTACCTAGAAGACAGATTCATTGATAATTGCACTTGCTTAACACAGGAAAGTAAGTAAAAATAGTGTTTTAAATCAAATTTCCATTTTAGTTATGTTTTTTTCTGGAACTGACATTCACTTCTGACCCCTCAAGGGCTTATCCATATGCTTAGTTTTACCCTTAGGAGTAACAACAGCATAACTAATGTACATAAAAAATAAACCTTTGTAGAGCTTAAGTCTTGATAGTAGCCTGCTTTCCCTTTCAACATGTGCAAACACTCACAGAAGAAAGAAAAGTGAAATGAAAAGGTGTATTTTTTTGCTCAGGTTCTCTAAATTTTCCATTTTGCATTCTCTCAGGAGAATAAAAGTTCACATTAACAAATTCTAGTAAGATACAGAAAAATTTTTGTAAAAATTATTTTAACATTTATAAAATGTTTTGAATTTCAGGTTCTTCTCAGGTCTCTGTTTATAATTTTTCAAGAATTCTCTATTTTCTCTCTGAAATTAATTGATATTTCAGTTGCACAGGTAGACAGGCTTGGACTTTATCACTTAGAGGCCGAGATGTTACTGGCACTTGCTTATGACACATTTTTTCGAGGATGCACAACACAGCAGCGGTGGCTCATCCTCTATTCCAGTAAACAGCACTCGGCCATTGGATTGTCTGTTCCCAAATGTTATGATCATTTTATTGTTTTAGAGTTGATGACATTTCAGCCTCTCCCTGGGCAACTAATGCCCCAAATACAGTCCAGTGAATTCTGGTAACAATGGATATGGGAACAGGTTCTCCTGATGATGAAGATGCAATACAATAATGTCTTAAAATGTTAGTGTCAGAGAGCACCCTGAGGTACTTCGTACATAAATGTAGTACATTTGCATTTTTACTAAGAATGCTGAATGACAAGTGAGTGGTATTTGGCCTCATATAGAAAAGTACAGCAGCAACCACAAAACAGATAACCTGCACAGATTACTGCTGACAGAATTAAAAAGTATTCAGAATAAAGCAGTATTCAGTATTTCTGTGAGACAGAACACATAACTGTGCATTTTCAGGTACCAAAATCAGTGGGATAATAAAAAGTATTTTTAAGTGCTATTACACATAAGTTGCTTTCACAAACCAAAGTATTTGTTAATTAGTTGTAGCACTGTGTTGAGCACCTCTTCCTTGGAGGGGCTGGCATCAACCTCTTGGCATTCAGGATTCACCATCCTTCTGTATGCCTCTTCAACTCTATTTTAAAACAAAACAAGGGAAATTAAGCTTCAAAATGCAGGGATAAGAAATGGCATTAGTTATCAGCCTCAGAAGAAAGTGTTCACACTGCAGAGATAGAAGATACAAAGTCTAATATGAAGCTAAGAATTAAATCAATTGCAAAAAGAACTAAAGCACTAGTAACAATTACTATAATGTAACTCTCAAAGCACATAGTTTCCCTGACATTGATTCCCAGAGCCCCAGACATATTCACACAAGGCGTGGAGTAAAGTATTTCTTTATAGCTTAACATCGGATACAGTCTGGTATACCAGTACAGTGGACAGTGTGCTTCTAGCATCTGAGTTAACTTCTTCAGATTCTGTTAAGGTGGCTCTGAACTATATGGCATTGCATTGTGTAGGTGTGTTCATTGATATCAGCTTTGACTAACTGGATTACAGAGTTGACATATCATTCAAACTCTTCCTCTGATCAAGTAACCAGATGAATAACAGGATGAAATACAGGATGAAAACCTCCTCACTTAGACTATAAGTATAATGCAGAACCCTCCCTCATTCAGTCTATGAGGGTGTGAATGAGGATCTGAATATCATTTTCCATGTTCCCATAATTGCCATTCAGGTCACAAGAAAAATCAAGCAAGATTCTGGATATTCTTATATCCAGACTGACATTATTAACAAGTAGTAATAAGCAAAGGCTTTCTGAGAGGACTAAGATGTAACAAGAGTTAGAACATAAAAGATTCTTAAATTGCCAGCATGTTCCCTAGCTCACTCATTGCTCTGCAGGACCCACTGTATGAACTGTGTTCACAGTTGAGTTCTTTCAAAATTAAGCAATCATAGAAGCATAGAAAGTTAAGGAGTTGAAATGGATCTTAAAGATCACCTAGTCCAAACTGCCCCCTGCCATGAGCAGGGACACGTCCCATGAGACCATGTTGCTCAAGGCCTTATCCAACCTGGCTTTGAACACTGACAGGTTTAGAGTATCCACAACCTCCCTGGGCAACCTGTTCCAGTGTCTAACCACTCTCACAGCAAAAAATTTCCTCCTAATATCTAATCTAAATTTCCCCTCTTTCAAATTCTACCTATTACTCCTTGTCTTATCACTACAGTTCCTGATGAAGAGTCTCTCTCTGGCTTCCCTGTAGTCCCCCTTAAATACTGGATGATTGCTACCAAATCTCCACACAACCTTCTCTTTTCCAGGCTGAAAAGCCCCAACTTTCTCAATCTATCCTTGCAGGGGAGGTGCCCCAGACTTCTTACCTACTTCATGGCCTTCCTCTGGACTTGCTCTACCAATTCCATGTCCTTTTTATGTTGGGAACACCAAAACTGTATGCATTACTCCAGGTGGGGTCTCATAAGAGCAGAGCAGAGGGCTAGAATGACCTCCTTTGACCTGCTGGCCATGATCCATTTGATGCAGCCCAGGACACAGCTGGCTTCCTAGGCTGCAAGCACACAGTGCCAGCTCATGTTGAGTTTTTCATCAAACATCACCCCCAAGTATTTCTCTGCAGAACTGCTCTCAATTACTTCTGTATCCAAACTAGGTGTGTCTGGCATTGCACTGGCCCAGGTGTAGGACCTTTCACTTCGCTTTGTTGAACTTCATGAAGTTTTCATCAGCCCAAATCTCAAGCCCATCAGGGTCCCTCTGGATGGCATCCCTTCCCTCCAGTGTATTGCCTTTACCACAGAGTTTAGTGTCCTCAGTGAAGTGGCTGACGGTGTCCTTGATCCCACTGACCCTGTTGTCAACAAATATGGTGAACAGCATTGGCCCAGTACCGACCCCTGAGGGACACCACTCCTTGCTGGTCTCCATGTGGACAGTGAATCATTGACCACAACTCTCTGTGTGCAGCCAGCTAGCCAGTTCCTTATCCACCCAGTGGTCTGTTCATCAAATCCATGTCTCTCAAACTTAGAGACAAGGATGTCATGCGGCACAGCATCAAACATTGCAGAAGTCCAGGTAGGCGATGTCACTTGCTCTGCCTCTATCCACCAATTCTGTAGCCCCGTCATAGTAGGTCACTAAATTTGGCAGGCATGAATTCCCCTTTACAAAGCCATGTTGGCTGTTACCGATGAGTATTTTTAAGGTATATCCTCACCAGAAATGTAAAATCCTTGCAATTTGTAGATATGGAAACCAATATTCAAGTGTCTATACTGAGGTATTTACATGAACACCGGCTATTGAAGTTTCCACCTTAGACAAAGATGATCTAATCAATATATTTGGCAGCGCCTACAGTAATTCAGCACATCCTGAAGAACACCAAAGCTATAAACAGTGGAAATCATATAGGCTAGAGGATCCTGCACCAGAAGATGACGAGGAAAATGATGTTACAGGTTTAAGGACCTTTTTAAGCTTATGATGCAGTTACAATAAAGTTAACATGGTGCTCCAGCTGTCTTTTCCCTTAGTAATCCCCATCCAGGTTCTTGTTCCCATAATCCCCTTAGGGCTCTTTTCCCACTGTTTGTCGTGTTCCCACTGGCTGTTGGGCGCAGTTCCCTACTGGTTGTTTATAGTTCATCTCAATCCCTCTCTCGTCCAATGGGGATTGGGGAACCACCCTTTGTTCTGGAAAGTTCCACCCGAACTCTATATAAGCAAGCGTCTCACTTCAATAATTTGCTTCTGCTTCACCCTTGCTCCTGGTCATGTCATCTCTCTTGTCACACCACACCCCAGGGCAAAGGGAAGTGGGAGCTGCTGCCTCATTTCCCAAGGACCAAGGGAAAACTGCTGCAACAGCAGCCCACATAGGATACCTAGGGTATCTGAACTGCCACTCAGTTACTTAAAAAAATGTATCTAATACAGCTTGAGATGCTCCAGACTATCTCATTTAGCTTCCAGTTGCTAGTCCAGAAAGTGTACACAGGTTCTGCATCACATCTGCCAGCTTCATCTCAAATGGCTTTAGATACTTAAGCTTAAATCATGGAGGTCCAAATGCGTGGCAAGATGAATCACTCTGAAGGCTCCAATGAATGTATTGACTATACTAGGATCTGAAACACTTTAGCACAATGAAAGACATCTAGAAGAGGAGATCTAAATTTTATTTTCTTAATCTGGGGCTCAATTCCAGACTTTCCTGAGGAAGCCACATGTTTCAACTTCTTGCATCCCAGTTGTGAAATTTTTAGGTCTCTCTGCTTCATAACTGAACTAAGAAAGGCGCTAAAGTAAAAGAGGCAAGCAGCAAAATACAGGTATTTTAATTCAAAACTCCTTTGCAGGATGATTAAATTCTATTCTTGTACCTTTCAAATGCTTTCAATCAGAAGTGACAGAATTCACCCTCTCTTTTAACCATTAATCCTTTCCAAAATGCCTCACCAAAAGCTTAAACATGTGAAATCCTTGTCCCCATAGTGTGAGTGGCACATTTGCTACTGATCCCACAGAAGCCAAGATTGCCTCCAGCCTCTTCTTCCTCATTAAAGCGTACCTTTGGCGAAACAAGCTGTTAGCTTCCAACTCAGCTTCCTCCTTTGTTTTCTCCAGTCCCCGACACTGAAGTCTCCGGACTCGTTCCTCAGGGTCAACAGTCAGGAGAAGAACAAGATCAGGTTTAAGCAGATCCTCAGGCCACTGGTACACTTCATCATGAGGTGGTGGAAGATCCTGGAGTTTCCCATTTGTTTCAGTGGCAATTGTGTAGGCAGCTGTGCTGTGCCAGTATCTGTCAGGAAAATACAAAATGGAGAGAGAAATTTTAAAGAGGACACCAATTCTTCAGTAATATATGAGACAGTTGTCACTATAATGAAAAGACAATAATGATGTGACACCACAGTTTTGAAGGGACATGCAAAGAACAGTTCTATGCCATCAATTTCCTGCCAGGCTTTGTTTGCTGCTCCTTCAGCTGTCAGCAGGTGACTCAGAGGGGAGTTGGAGGTGTGGCTTGCTCGTTAGTAGGAGAGTGAGAAAGCTTTAAAAACTTCTCTAGGGAGCGCAAGCGACCTGGAGCGCAGCGAACAGGAGCGGGCAAACAGGGGCGTGGCACGGCAGTGAGGGCATGGCACGGCAGTTTGCATGGCAGTTCGCACAGGCAGGGCGAACAGGCAGGGCATAAGCCTAGGTATTTCTGCGGCTTTTTGTTTGTTTGTTTGTTTGTTTGGTTTTGTTTCTCTTTTCTACCTTTCCCCACAGCTCAAGGCAGTCATGCCTCCCAAAAAAATGAAAGCTGTTGCTCCCGTTACCAGTAGAGGGGTGTCAATACAGACAGAACCCTCTAAAAAGGATGCAGCCACTCAAGCCTCTGGCTGCATAGAGTGTTTCAGCCTGGACCTACTAGCAGAGGACAGTGTGAGAAGCACCTGCATATGATGTGAACAGGTGAACGATTTGCTGTGTCTGGTGGCAGAGCTAAAGGAAGAGGTGGATAGGCTCAGAAACATAAGGGAGAGTGAAAGGGAAATTGACTGGTGGAGTCACACCCTTTCGATTCCTAAGGAAGCCCAGCAGGAGGTGGTGAAGCCCGGCCCCTCCTGCCATCAGGCAGACAGAACAGACCATATGGATGGGGACGAATGGAAACAGGTGCCTGGTCATAGAGGCAAAAACACCCCCTCTCGACCCCTTTCACCTGCCAGGGTGCCCTTAAAAAACAGGTATATGGCCCTGGACTCGGACAGTCTGTTGGAGGACAGTCAGGAGGAGGATCTGTCTACAAGGTCTTCTGGTTACCCCCAGTCTACTGTCCGGGTTACAACTACAGGTAAGAGGAAAAAGAGAAGGGTTGTTGTAATCAGTGACTCCCTTCTGAGGGGAACTGAGGGCCCTCTATGTTGGCCAGACCCATCCCACAGGGAAGTTTGCTGCCTTCCCGGGGCCAGGGTGAGGAATGTTACCAAAAGACTTCCTAAGCTTATCCAACCCTCAGACTATTACCCACTGTTGGTTGTCCAGGTTGGAAGTGATGACATTAATAAAAGGAGTACCAGGGTAAATAAAAAAGATTTTAAGGCACTGACCCGATCACTTCATGGAACAGGAGCACAGGTAGTAATTGCCTCAGTTCCTGTGCTAGCTGGGATGAATGAGGAGAGGTTTAGGAAAGCCCAGCTTACCAATAGTGGCTTAGGGGATGGTGCTATCATCAAAATTTTGGGTTTTTTGATCATGGGGCAAACTCCGTGTTGCCCAGTCTCATCAAACCAGATGGGCTTCATTTATCTAGGAAGAGCAAAAGAACTGTAGCCCATAAGTTGGCAGAGTTGGTTAGGAGGGCTTTAAACTAGGTTTGAAAGGGGAGGGGACGGCAACTGGGCTCTCCAGAGATAAGTCTAAGGGCGTAGAGCCCGAGTTGAGAATGAAATCAATGGCCCAGCTGAAGTGCATGTACACCAATGCACACAGTATGGGAAACAAACAAGAGGAGCTGGAAGCCACAGTGCAGCAGGAAAACTATGACATGCTTGCTGTCACAGAAACGTGGTGGGATGACTCACACGACTGGAGTGCTGCTATGGGGGGCTACAAGCTCTTCAGAAAGGACAGGCAGGGAAGGAGAGGTGGAGGGGTGGCTTTATATGTTAGAGAGTCTCTTGACTCTGTTGAAGTTGAGGTCAGCAGTGACAAGGTTGAGTGCCTGTGGGCCAGAATCAGGGGAAGGCCAACCAGGCTGACACCCTTGTGGGAGTCTTACAGACCGCCCAACCAGGATGATGAAGGAGATGAATTGTTCTACAAGCAGTTAGCAGATGTCTCAAAATCTCCAGCCCTTGTTCTTGTGGGTGACTTTAACCTGCCAGATATCTGCTGGGAGCTTCATACTGCAGAGAAGAGGCAGTCAAGGAGGTTCCTGGAGTGTATAGAGGACAATTTCCTTCATCAACTGGTAAATGAGCCTACCAGGGGGAAGGCCCTGCTAGACCTACTGTTTACAGAGAGGGGCTGGTAGATGATGTAGTGGTTGGAGGCTGTCTGGGGCATAGTGACCATGAAATAATAGAATTTTCAGTCCTTAGGGATGTAAGGAGAGCCACCATTAAAACCTCTACTTTGGACTTCCAGAGGGCAGATTTTGGCCTATTGAAAAAACTGATTCAGAGCATACCCTGGGAAAAAACCCTTAAAGACAAGGGGGTCCAGGAGGATTGGATATGTTTTAAGAAGGAAATTTTGAGTGCACAGCAACAGGCTACACCAGTGGGCCGAAAGGCCAGCCGGAGGGGAAGACGGCCGGCTTTGTTAAAAGGGACATTCTGAAAGAAATCAGGGATAAAAAGAAAGTTTACAGACTATGGAAAAAAGGGCTGGCTACTTATGAAGAATTTACAGATAGAGCTAGGTCATGCAGGAAAAAAAATTAGGGAAAGAAAAGTGGAATTTGAAGTAAATTTGGCTAATTCAGTTAGGGATAACAAAAAGTCCTTCTATAAATACATTAATAACAAAAGGAGGGGCAAGGAAAACCTCCATTCTCTGTTGGACTTGGAGGGAAATATAGTTAAGGAAGATGAGGAGAAGGCTGAGGTACTTAACACCTACTTTGCCTCAGTTTTTACCAGTAGGGTAGGTGGCCCTCAAGACAACTGGCCTCTGGAGCTGGTAGACAGGGAGAAGGAGCTAAATAGCCCTCCTATATTCCAGGAGGATATAGTTACTAACTTACTGAGCCAGCTGGATCCTAACAAGTCTATGGGACCAGACGGGATCCGTCCCAGGGTGATGAGGGAGCTGGCAGAAGAGCTTGCCAAACCGCTCTCCATCATCTTCCAACAGTCCTGGCTCTCTGGGGAGGTCCCAGATGATTGGAGGTTGGCCAGTGTCACCCCAATCCACAAAAAGGGCTGCAAGCAGGACCCTGGCAACTACAGGCCTGTCAGCCTGACCTCTGTGCCTGGCAGGGTTATGGAGCAGTTCATCCTGAGTGCAATCACACAGCACCTTCAGGGTGGACGAGGGATTAGACCCAGCCAGCATGGGTTTAGGAGGGGCAGGTCCTGTCTGACCAACCTGATCTCTTTTTACGATCAGGTGACCCACCTGGTGGATGAGGGGAAGGCTGTGGATGTGGTCTATCTGGACTTCAGCAAGGCCTTTGACACTGTCTCCCATAATATACTCCTGGAAAAGCTGGTAGCCCATGGCTTGGACAAGTGTACCCTCTCCTGGATTAGGAGCTGGCTGGAGGATCGGGCCCAGAGAGTGCTGGTGAATGGAGCTGCATCCAGCTGGCGGCCGGTCACCAGTGGTGTTCCCCAGGGGTCTGTGTTGGGTCCAGTCTTGTTTAACATCTTTATTTATGATTTGGATGAGGGGATTGAGTCCATTATCAGCAAATTTGCTGATGACACCAAGTTGGGAGGGAGTGTCGACCTGCTGGAAGGCAGGAGGGCTCTGCAGAGGGATCTGGATAGATTTGAGAGATGGGCTGATTCCAATGGGATGAAGTTCAATAAGGCCAAGTGCCAGGTCCTGCACTTTGGCCACAACAACCCCCTGCAGCGCTACAGGCTGGGCACAGAGTGGCTGGAGAGCAGCCAGGCAGAAAGGGACCTTGGGGTACTAATTGATAGGAAGCTCAACATGAGCCAACAGTGTGCCCAGGTGGCCAAGAAGGCCAATGGGATCCTGGCCTGTATCAAAAATAAGCATGGCCAGCAGGACCAGGGCAGTGATCCTTCCCCTGTACTCTGCGTTGGTGAGGCCACACCTTGAGTACTGTGTTCAGTTCTGCGCCCCTCAGTTCAAAAAGGATATTGAGGTGCTGGAGCGAGTCCAGAGAAGAGCAACAAGGCTGGTGAAGGGACTGGAGCACAAGTCCTATGGGGAGAGGCTGAGGGAGCTGGGATTGTTTATCCTGGAGAAGAGGAGGCTCAGAGGTGACCTCATCACTGTCTAGAACTACCTGAAGGGAAGTTCTAGCCAGGTGGGGGCTGGTCTCTTCTCCCTGGCACTCAGCAATAGGACAAGGGGGCACGGGCTTAAGCTCTGCCAGGGGAAATTTAAGTTGGAGATCAGAAAAAAATTCTTTCCAGAGAGAGTAATCAGGTATTGGAATGGGCTGCCCAGAGAGGTGGTGGATTCACCATCCCTAGAGATTTTTAAACGCAGATTGGATGTGGCGCTGAGTGCCATGATCTAGTAAATGGACTAGAGTTGGACCAAGGGTTGGACTCGATGATCTTGGAGGTCTTTTCCAACCCAATCGATTCTATGATTCTATGATTCTATGATTCTAATTATTTCTTAACAGTGATAATAATGCACTATTCAGAGTTAATGTGAATTACTAATTAAAACATACAGCAGCAGCTATACATTAGAGAAAGGGAATTCCAGATACTCCTGTCAAAAGAAAGTCTTCTCATACAATGAGAGAGATCAAAGAAGAGTTACATTTTATCTCAAAATCCAATCCTCTGACTCCTTTTTTTTGTGGTTCCTATCCTACTTCATACAATAGATTTGGGAGAGAACATGTAGTCTCCACAAACATATAAATGAAGACAGGTGTTATTAATGGTTACATACTTCACCTCCATTTAATGTTCCCCCCACTACAAGGCACTGTTATTGATAAATTTCAGTGGATTCGAGGCTGGCTAAAAGTAGTACTTACATGCAAACAACTTCTGTGTGTCCATGTGTGTGTGGGTGTGTCTGTGTCTGTGTTGTGGTAGGAGGTTAAAGTACACCTACTAAGTCAGTGGGTTCAAAGTGCATTTTGTTAACTAAGAGTAATACTGTAAGCTGTCTATACAGGTAGTGAAAACCAGACATAACACAACAAAAACAAAAAAAGTGGGAAGCATGTCTCTGGCTTTACATATGCAAAGAGTAAGTCTACCTAAAACTCAGTCATTGCAATCCATCCGTACCTCATCTTAGAGACAGACATGACCAGCAGCCCATGTTCTCCTCAGGTTTGTCATGGAAGTCTGGTTTAGCTCAGGACGCACAGCCTGTGTCTCTACTATTCCTAACTGAAGATGTAACAATTTTCATGTGTCCTAAAACTGGTTGTGACTACTACAGTGATGGAAGTTCCCTACCTTACTGTTATCGTAAATATTATTTTTTGAAGATTTAATATTTATCTGACTCTCTGCAGAATAGTGCTTATAAAAATACCCAAAACAAACAACAAACCTAACCAAAACAACACTCTCCGCTCCAAACAAACTCAGAGACAATCACTGACCGTTTCTGCTTGTAACACTGAGTAACTATATGATGGCACAGATAAAAGAGGGCTTCTTTAGTATACAAACCTGTCGATGATCACAGGTGCCTGAGTGGATGCTTTTGCTATTTCTGAAGCAAGAATGTAGTTGCCTGCAGCATAAAATGCTCTTTTAATGGGTGTTGGCTCATCATCAAACACGGTCCTCCACTGGCTGATGCAAGGTGGTGGGGACCCTAGCAGAATTCCATTCAACGTGTCCTTAACAGCATGGGTCACAGTGGTTTTGCCTGCATTTCATTTACAGGAGGAAACATTTGTGTTATTACGTGCTAGGTACACCTGAGTTTTAAAAACTGAAAAACACTCCTATTTGTTCACTTGGAGAAAATGTTCTGACACTCTTACCTGTGGCATCCAGCCCCTCAAAAACTATGACAGGAAAATTGCCCTTCTTCTGGTGCTCTGGACATTTGTCTAGCAGGTCGAGTACTGCTTCAGCCTCTGGGATCTGCTCTGCACACTACAAGGAGAGAGCTTAGAATCATAGAATGTGTTGGGTTGGAAGGGAGCTTTAAAGTTCATCTAGCCCAAATCTCATGCAGCATATTGGCACATCTTAAACTACATCAGATCTCTCAGAGCCTTGTTCAGCCTGACGACCGGGAATGTTTCCAGGGGTGAGGCATCCACCACCTCTCTGGACAGCCTGTACCAGTGTTTCACCACCCTCATCGTAAAAGTCTTCTTCCTTATATCTGGCTAAGATCTGCCCTCCCTTCGTTTAAAACTGTTACCCCTTGTCCCTTTCGCACCTGCCCGCCCCACGAAGCCGAAGAGCCGCGGTGCTCACCTGGCGCAGGCGGTGCCGGAGGGCTGTGGCGGAGTGCGGCAGCGCACCGCTGAGGGGCCGCGGACCCTGCGATCCCGGGGCGCAGCGCTGCAGCATCGTCGGGTGGGGAGCCGGGAGCCGGGAGCCGGGACCAGCAGCAGCGCGCAGAGGGGAGGGCGGTGGCGGAGGAGGAGCCAGCGGGAAACGAAACTGGCCCGGCCGGCCGGGAAAGCACCGGTCTGCGGGGACCAAGCCGCAGCTCATTCGGGCGCCCGTTCTGCCTTCCCCACCTCGCAACAGTGGCACCGGGATGAATGGGCTCGATCCATCGGGAAATGGTTCTGTGCGCTAATGGGCGGCAGCAACATGGGAAAGGTCCCAGCCTTGCGATTCGGTCTGCCTGCCCGCTAGCATCAAAGGGTCACATTCCCACGGGTTCCTGTGGCTGAATTCTGGTGGTCTCCCCCCAGAAATAACATAGAATAAAAAAATTAAAAAAGCTCAGATATGATCTTTTGCTTGAGACTGGACCAAAAGAGACCAACAAGTCCCAAACCAAACTAAACTTCTTTGTTGACTTGCAGTGCCCAAGCAGCACAAAGCTGTTGGGCATATGGATAACTTAACCACTGGTTACTCAGTGCCTTGATAACAAGACCAACTGACACAAATAATTTGGGGAGTGAAATGGACATTTTACAAGCCTGCAGTGTTTTCATAACTTTGTGATGGCAAATTTCAGCTTTTATCAGCTATGGGGCAGGAACTAGAAGCACTGAAAATAGCTATAGCACTTAGTCTCGTAACAGCTGATTTGAGTAATGTTACCCAAAATGTAGATTTAGAGTTTTCAAAATATGTAACTGAAAATGTAAAACAACTTGCACCTCTGTAGAATCCTTTTCCTCCCTTTAAATAGTTGAAAACCTGCCACCGAGGGATGTGTAGACTTTTGATGCATTTTTTGAAAGAATATACTCTACAAGAAATTCCTCAGAAATTCGATGTCTTCTGGTCAGCTCAAACATCCTGCACAAATAGCTTTTGCTTACTGTGTCTGCAGGGAGAGGGGAACAGCTGGTAGGCGATATCTGTTCAACAGAGATCAGCTGCACTAGTGGGACACTACCTGTGCTGGAAGGCTGGGCCCGGGCAGAAACTGGGAACACAGCCTTGGAGGCTCTTCAATACAGTCTCAGCATCAGATACAAAACCTGCCTTTTTTAAGGCTTTTTTTAATACCTGAGAACTACATCATTCCACATGACTCAAACACATGGCTGTGGCTATGGCTGCCTACAGATACCAGAAGATATAGGGTAAGACATGGTTCCTTACACAGGAAGTCAATAGATGGTAATTTTAAGACCATGATAATATGACTGAGTCAAAGTAGTGGCTATTCTCACCCCATATTTTGTCTGGCAGAATGACTTTCTGTGCATATGCATGGCTTTTCCATCGTCCCTTCTCCTAGTCCTGCTCCTTCAGCATCCACAGTCACCAAATTAAGAATGTTAGACAGTATATCCTCATCTTTTCATTTTAGCACCTACGATGGACCTTTGCTCATACTTCTATTTAAATCCCTTTTTGGCTCTGTGATACCCTCATAAAACCCTGTAGTTTCAAATTCCAGCAATACAACTGTTGCATAAAAACTTTTATAACTTTTAAACCCATATCCTACTTGTTTCAACAAGTGCGCCTTCTAATAATATTACTGATTTTGGTGAATAATAGTTCAACATTCAGCTTATTTATCACCTACATGATTTTTTCAAGGTCACTCAGATTTCCCCTCCAGCTTTCTCATGTCAGAAGTGACAGCCTCCACTTCTTGCAAGGCAGCTACTTCATCCCCTTGATCATCTGGAAATAGAGATAACTTCTGTAATTCTGTAAGGACCTGCCAAGATGTGTAGATCTGAACTGGACCATTAGTCAGGGTATGGCTACATGTACCAAAGTTCCACAGACCTGCAGAATAATGACATCTGCCCTATTCCAAATACCTGTCTTGCTTATAATAAGATTTTTGTTTATACTTTTTGGTAAATTTTTTGCTGCTACCTCCCACAGAGCCATTGATTTTAGAGGAGTAGCGGCAGTGACTGAGATCTTCTTTCTGAGTGTGAGTTCCACTGCTGAGCTCAGCATCAGGCATGCAACATTTAATCATTCTTTCCTATCTCCACTGTCTCACCATTATCTAAAATGAAACTTACCTGTCACTTTTCTGTTTATTCATTGGTTTGAGGCCCAGCTGACTTGCAGCCAAGTTTCATTTCAAAAGCTGGCCATTTTCCTCATTGTTCTTTGTCTCCTTGCTCTTCAGTTTGTTGGTTATTTTTTCCTAATGCTACTATTGCCTTTCCTCTCTGTGCTGAATAAATGGAAAGTGCTCACTTTCATTTTCCATTTACCCCTCCCACAGCCTTGATATAAACCATTCCTGAGCCAAGCTGGTGGTGCCATCTTCACTTATAACATGCTTATGAGGTCATTCATAATAGGCATGTGATGACTGTCCTCCTGGCTAATTACTTAAAAATACCCTCTTGCAAGATTCAAGTAAAAATGTAGAAAAAGACAGTTGCCTTTTATGACCAAGATAGGTCTTTGTTTTTAAAATCAGTGTAGAGAGTATGACTCTATTTTGAAATTAACTTACGTTAACAGCTTTCAGCCTTTTTATGAGGACATTTATAATTTTGTGTTCTGTATAATATGAGGCAATGTTGAAGAGAAAATATGTGAAAAACATTGATTAGGATCCTTTTCACATCTTTGAGTGACCATTGTGCTTGCATGAAGCTATAGGGAAGTGATACAGGCAGAAGAAGAAACCGTATGAATATTTGAAATTTTTTTTGATCCACTTAAAATAGAAAAAGAAAAGAAAAATCCCTCTGAAAATTTCTTGGTTTGTAACTTAGAAATATGTAAGTGCACAGTCCTTTAAACAGGTGTCTGAGACACAGGCAGGAAAAACTTAAGCTGAAAGTCTATAAAATGTATAGATCCATAGAATATACACAAATAAAACTGCTGTTTTAATGCAGAATAAATTTTAAAGGACATAAGTAAAGGGCCCTCTAGTAAAGACAGAGGTCTGCGTATAAGACCATAAGAACACAGAAGTCAGTATAGTCTCAGGCCAAAAGAGTCTCCTCTTCTGCCCATAACAGTGGTCAGTGCCAGATATTTGGAGAGGGATATGGGAAGGACAATGAAGGAACCTTCCCACAACATACTTTTGCCAATAAAGGACCTGATGGTCCTTGGGGTTGCTTCTAACCTGGTATTCTATCATTCTACAATTCTATGATCTTGTCCAGTATCCTTGGTACCATCATATCGAATACATCCTGAGTGGAAAATCACATATGTACTATTAAGGAACCCTAGTGGTCTTCTTTCAAATTATGTCTAATCTGTATCTACATACTGTGTCATTCATATGTCTTTCACAACTTAATTGCATGTGGGTTTTCACTTTCTGTTTGGTAATTTCCCCTTGGATTTCTGCATTCCAAGGTAGGATGAGTCACTAAGAACAAGGTCCTGACAGAATCCCATTTATAGTCCTGTAGTTGCAATGAGAAGGAGATCATTTCCAACTGGGACCGAAACAAGAAGTAATACATTTATCAAATGCTAAAATTACATCTGTCATTGCATAACTTGCTTGGTTATCCTTGAACCTTTTCTGGTCCTCATAGGTGAAGTGATAATGACTTCTCCTTTAACCTTATTTATGTTTCTGCCTGGTATCAGTACTTTGCTTTCCTTAGGAAGATATTATTTGACTGCAACTACCAAAAACCCACACTGGAGAAAGTAATATCTTTATTTAAAAAAAAACAACAAACACATTATTTAGATAAATAACTGTTTTAAAGTTTTGGTTTCCTAGCAAGTAGGGACCACAAAAGCACTATCCTTGTCTATCCAGTTGGATTCCTTCATGCTAGTTGTGTACCTATGTATCATTGAGTGCACCATTAATAACATTATTCAATCATTTTTTAAAATTATCTTAATCTTTATGAGTTTTTTTTGGTGCAAATTTGTGGAACTAAAACATTTTGAGTACTGGCACTCCATTGTGTAAGATGACTTCCATAGGAAGCAAAGGGAAGGAATAAGACTTCCTACCATTTTCAAAGAACACCATGTTTTTCTGAGACTCTTTTAGAAGGCACCAGGGCAGAAAATTTTGTTACAGTTCTCGCTTGCAACATTTCTTGTAGATTGAAAAGTAGTGTATAAAAATGCATATTTGTGTTTTCTTTAAGGTCTCACCATAGAGCCTGTGATTTAGGACAGTTCAGGAACTAAAATATGAATGTCATTCTTGTAGGGGACATGTTCTGGTCTGGGTTTACTTTGTGGGGCATTACAGTAGCGCAGAGAGTTTTGTCTGTAAACGTACTTAGTTGAGGCAAAAAATAGAACTTTTGCAATTACCATTTTCTAAGAAAGCAGTGATAGAATTACAGAGAACAGGAAGTCTTGAGTATGCTTGAGTACTAGGTTCTTTCCACGTTTTCTTCCTTGAAACAGAGATCTGCCCTTTCAAAGAAAAACAGTTAAAAATTGTAGTGTTTTAGTTTGCTGATTCATTGAGCAGCACTTTTCTGATATGATCTTGGAGGGTTTGTGTATCAAATGTAAGCCTTGTGTTGAGATAAATCGATAATCATCAAGGATTTTTTAGTTCTCTCACCCTTTTTTCAAGGGAAAGGAAAAAAGCCACACCAATGTGAAGGTGAGACTGCCCAGCTACATCAGCAGTTCTGGCTGATAAATTGAAGTGAGAGAAGCTCCAAAGTGAGGGAAGCCTGCCTTGGGCAACATACAGTTGGTAGGTGTTCAGATTTGAGTGTGGCTCCTCACCTGGACGGCAGTGGCAACACTGAAGTGCCCACACAAGAATGAGGATAGGCTGACTGAAGGCAGCGTGAGGCTGAAAAGTTATGATGGACTGGTTGGTGTGTCGGGACACACTGGAATAGCAACTAGTGCTATGATGGAGGTGCACCTTCTCTGGCAGTGGCTGTTGTGCCATCAAGGAATTGAGGAATACGGAAAGTGGAAGCTTGGTCCTGGTCTCTCCTGGTGTTACCACGAGTGGGCAGCTATCTGCCCCACCAATGTCTCACCTCAGGCTGCCAGCTGTTCCTGCTGTTAGGGCTAAACATGTACTCAACACATGGACTGGTGCAGTAGCTTTTCTTGAGGTCCAGTATTGGACACCAAGAACTAAAGAACCAAGTGTTTTCTGTATCTTAAGTCTTCAGGTTCCCCAATTTGGGCAGCTTTGCAATGCAAAACTATTTCAACTTACAAGAGCTCCTGACTTTCTAGAAGGGTGCAAAGCACTTATACAAGTTCAGCTTCCCTTCTACTTCACGAGTCACAAGGGTTTAACCAGAAGAGCTGGAGCCACTGAGACCACACACACCGAGGGTGGTCTTCAGGTGTTAAACCTGTTCAAACCCAGAGGTGCCCAAACTCTATCAAGGCCGGGCAGCCGACGGGTTCCACGGTGGCTGTGTCCGATAAGCGGACCTGAGGCATGGGGACTCGGGAGACACACGGAGGGTGGGGCAGAAGAGGCAAAACATCGCGCCCGCGGCTTGGTGCCAAGTTTCGCCTCTGCGAGAACGGAAAACGAAACTGAGTCGTTCCCGATGCTCCGGCAACGGCTGGGCGGGGCGGGGCCGGGCGGGGTGGGACCGGACGGGACGGGACGGGGAGGTGCTCACCGCCCGCTTAAATGCGGAGCGCCGGGTACCCCGCCGCAGCCTGCGAGCCCGATCGGATCGAGCCAAATCGAGCCCAGCCGAACTGAGCCCAAGAGAACCCAGTCCAGTCGAAGCGTGCCCAGGCGAGTCCAAGTTAACGGCAGCGCATCCCACCGGAGCCGAGCCGAGCCGAGCCGAGCCGAACCGAGCCGAACCATGTACCTAGCCATGCTGGACCGGCTGCTGTCCGTAGCACGGGCAGTGCTGGCGGCGCTGCGAGGGCACCTGGACGCCCTGTGCTGGAGCCTGACTCCCTTCTCCTTGTCTCTGTCCCTGCCTGGCCGCCGGCGGGACTCGCCCTCGCGGTGGGAGCGTGAGCAGGAGTGGGACGAGGCGTCCCCGACGCCCACCAGCGTCAATTACCACTTCACTCGGCAGTGCAACTACAAATGTGGCTTCTGCTTCCACACGGCCAAGACCTCCTTCGTGCTGCCTCTGGAGGAGGCCAAGCGGGGGCTGGAGATGCTCAAGGAGGCGGGTGAGTCTGAGAAAGGGAGCGCCGGCGGGAACCGGGGGAGGGGACCCCACAGGTCCAAGTGCCGTCGAAAAAGGGGTCCCGGGGATGTCCTGTCCCAGTTCATACCGCTGCCGTGGGGCACTGATAGCATGGGGAAGGAGCAGGTGATGGGCAACAGAGGCTCATAGCATCTTTCTTTGGTCCTTCTCTAGGAATGGAGAAAATAAACTTCTCGGGAGGAGAACCATTTCTTCAGGACAGAGGCGAATTCGTAGGCAAACTGGTCCAGTTTTGCAAGCAGGAGTTGGAGCTCCCAAGTGTCAGCATTGTTAGCAATGGCAGCCTGATCAGAGAGCGGTGGTTCAAGAAGTATGGTAAGGAGGGACCGCTGGGCATAACAGCACTGACAGGGTTGAGGGCCCTCCGTTGGGCAGCCTCATCCATAGATGAGTTTGGGGGCAAGTGAGAGATGGTTTTTTAATGGTTAATTTACAGTAAATGCAAACCAAATGTAAATACCAGTGAAACAGTGTTGATTATATGTTTTGAACACAGGCATTATACCAAAGACCTCTTTGGTATCTCAATAATGCTGGGGACACACACACACAAACTATGTGTTTTGATGCTGCTGTTGCTGTGGGTTTTGTGGTTCATGGGATGATTCCACAGAACTGTATTTAGATGGCACTTCATGGCAGATGATGAGGAAGTGAAAGTGGGCACAGTCCTGAAGCTTTTAGCTGAGAGACTGTATTATTAATCAATTTTTAAAACTTGTTTTCAGGTGAATATTTAGACATTCTGGCAATTTCATGTGATAGTTTTGATGAGGATGTCAATGTTTTAATTGGCCGTGGCCAAGGAAAGAAGAACCATGTGGAAAATCTGCATAAACTGAGACAGTGGTGCCGAGAGTACGCTGTTGCTTTCAAAATAAATTCAGTGATCAACAGATTTAATGTTGAGGAAGATATGAATGAGCAGATTAAGGCACTCAACCCTGTGCGCTGGAAGGTAAGAAAGTGGTGTATACCATAAGTTTCTTGCTCGATAAAAAGTAATAATGAAGTCCTGGAGTTGTCTGAACCTCTAATGGCCTCAGTCAGATCTCCAGCTCCAGGTGATAGGGGCCCTTCTGTAATGCTACATGGTGTTGAGACAGATTTTGTCTCATTCTGCACTTAAATGGAGCCGAGTATGTCATGAATCATTTTTTTGTTGTTGTTGTGATATATACAGAAAATTACTTTCTGTGTGTATGTATATCTAGGTTTTCTATTGTATTAAAATTAATATAGAAGGTGTTTAACATTTGAAAATGTGTCATGGTGTAGAGAAAATTAGGAAAAAATAGTGTACAATGATGTATTACAGTCAATATACTGTTAGCAAAATATGTGTGCATTAATGTTCTGTTTTAAAGTATTAGCAGTTAATGTACATATATTTTTAACTAGAAGTGCATTAAATACATTACCTTATCAGTTTGAAATGGGTAGAAATAATGTGAGAAATATTGGAGAACTTGTGAAATAATGTCTCATTATTTGCTTCATGGAAATTGTTATACACACAGAATTTCTCAGAAAAAAACCCAAAACAAACACTCTAAGTGAAATCTTGGTCCTCCTAAAGGATAGTAAGGAAAATGATAATTTGAACATTTAGAACTCTGTTATGACTAATTTGCTAAAACAAATCTGCACCACACTCTTTGTGTAGTATTCAGTTATCACAATTAGTGTGAGTGTGTCTCTACTCACAGAAAAATTATAGGCATTGCTACTGAGACAACTGAAGGTTTTTGTCATAGTGACAGTCTCTTATCCTCGAGGCAAGTGAAAACATAGAGTCTTAACTGGGTGCCTTCTGTTTTCAGGTATTCCAGTGCCTGCTCATTGAAGGGGAGAACAGTGGTGAGGATGCCCTGAGAGAAGCAGAAAAATTTGTTATTAGTGATGAAGACTTTGAACGATTCCTGGATCGTCACAAAGATATCTCCTGTTTGGTACCTGAATCTAATCAGAAGGTAAAAATTAAACTGTCCTTTTGCAACTTTATTTTCAAATAATGTTGGAAAATTGGGAAGGAACTAGAAACTTTCATGGCAATTAGTATTTTCCTTATAAGTAATGTCTTAGAAGAGGTACAGTACAACTTTATCAGCAACAGGTTTTGTTATGGTGGAAGTCAAGTTTTTAAATTTTCTTTAAGACTTTTTATTGTCCATGAAGTTATTAGCAGAAAAGGAAAATAGCATTGATCCCAGTACTGTGGAAACCAGTGGGAGTTCTCTTTCCCACTAAGGCACAAGATCCTGAAAAGGTTCAAAGCTAATGTAAACACACTTTATGCTCAAAGTATAGTTTCCTAATAGAATTCCCCAGCTTAGATAATCATGTCATTTTTTGAAAACAGAATAATCATTCCAGCATGCAAATCTGTAAATCCTGCTGGTAAAGAAATTCAAGCAAACTGGGATATTATTCAAAATGCCTTTATCCAGTTGCATACTCTCATTTCAATTAGATATCGGAGAGGTCATATTTCAAGAATTACTAGTTTGTTCATATATTAAGTTATTATCATAATTCTGTCATTTAAATTGATCCAAAGATAAAAGTTTTGGATTATTTTCTGTCATATAAATTTGATCCAAAATTGATCACTGAAATAGTGGTGATATGGTAACTTTCAAAGATTTGTATCACACTTTGAATAGTTGTTTGTTTTGTCCTTCATTTTTCACAAGAATGGAATTTTAATTTGTATATTAATTTAGTATTTTTTCTTTTCATCTATTTCAGATGAGAGATTCATACCTCATTCTGGATGAATATGTAAGTGTTTGATACTTGGTATTTGTATGCTAATATATGTATGTCTACAACAGTGATAACAAATTCAATTTACTGTGCATTCTATAAAACAATTTTACCATGTAGTACAAGGAATAGATGTGATTTTTTTTCCATCAGACATATTGAGAAATTTAATATAGCGTGACCTAAGGAGAACTTGCCATCAGGTTGCATGCATAATCATTGCATCACAAACCTTATAGTGTAGAGATCTATTTTTGCAGGACACCTTCACTTTTTTTCTTTAATTTAAAAACAGAGAACTTGCCCTGAAAGTTAAGTTTCAAAGTGCCTACTTAGTTTATCTGTAACTGAAGAGTCAACATTTAATCTTCAATAATTATTGTATTGCTTCGTTCCTGCTAAGATAGGTCACACATCTAACCATGAGCCTTCTAAGGACTAAAGGGAAACTCTTCATGCACTTACATAGGCCTTTTTGGGATTGCAGAGCAACTTTTCTAATTTTATAGAAAAATTAAACTTTTTAAAAATTGACTTTCTAATGTCTTATCTACTGATGTTTCAGATGCGTTTTCTAAACTGTAGAAATGGACGGAAAGAACCTTCCAAGTCTATCCTAGATGTTGGTGTAGAAGCAGCTATAAAATTCAGTGGATTTGATGAGAAGATGTTCCTAAGAAGAGGAGGAAAATATGTGTGGAGTAAAGCCGACATGAAACTGGATTGGTAACTCAATATACTGAGTTAGGGCATTGCATTCTGTAAAGAAAAAGGGTGTGTATATATGTGAGTGTATACATGTATCTAATGCTTTTAACTACACTTGGTATATTATACAGACTGATGTTCAGTATAAGTCTATATGTGAATGTGTTACATGTTTTTAAATGAATGTTATGCACTTTTCTATTATTTTATAGAACATGACCAAATACTTTCAGAGCTTTCATATGAACAGATCTCTTAAATAAACTTTTTAGTTCATTATATGAAGGACTTAAGGGCAAACTGTTAACATAATGTCATGCAGTAAATGTTTAAGATACTACATGAGTGTGCATGCCAGATAAACAAAATCCCACCCTGGTCTCTACTTCATTCTAAATAGCTGTAATGATGGAGAAGTGGAAACTATTATCAGGGAATGTATTCTTCCGGTTTCTTAGGGAAAGGTGGATTGCAGTTCCCCGGTAGATCACAAGAGGGCCCGCTGGCAGGCCTCTGGAAACACCCTCTGCCTTTTTCGGGAGCATTAGGGGGTCAGAATCTAGGAATTATCTGTAATATTATATTTAAAAGAAAATCAAGACGAAAAACTTGGCAATTCTCATTTTTTAAGACTTTACTGTAAAAGTAACTGGTTTTATTCTCCCTCTCCTTCATATAAACACACAATATTTGCAAAAATGTTGGGGACGTAAATTTCTAGGAAAACATATTTTTAGTCACGAAAGAACATTGTGTTTGTCCATCCTAAAACCTATAAGTACATTTTACCTAATGATAAAAACCTACATTGGTAATGGCCTTAGTTCTAACAAATATTTACAGTGAAAACCTTTGCATTTTATTAATTCCTCCCTTTTCCTTTTATCTGCAAATATTGGTTTATTATTTTCATTATTTTCTCTCTGCAGAGAGTTCTGATGAAGATTCCTTCTCAAACTAATTAATACTATGTAGCACAACCTAATACATATCTTCTGTTGCATACTGGCTTTTTATTTTGCTAAGCCATGGAATTACAAACAAAAAAGTTCATATACCATGTAACCTTGTTTTAAAGGTTGCTTGGCATAGTCATTAATTAACCTGCAGATATTAAATTAAATTAATTGAGTTTCATGATAGCTGCTTTTGATTTAAGAGCTGGCAGCATCAGTATAAAATAAAGTAAAAAAAATAGAAAAAGAAAAACCAAAAAATAATCTTATATACTACCCTCATTCTTGGGTTTCTGGAAATTGTTATGGCTTTATAATTGCAGTTTTTCAAATTTAGCTAGTCCCATCCTCCATCTCTTTGAAGGAAATGGGAATAAGCATTGCACATAGCAGAACTGAGCTGGCACTACTCATTCATCCTGTCTATTGAACTCAATGTCTGGTCTTACACTTCCAAATATTTGCAGCACTTGGGAGCCAACATGCATTAAATGTTTCACAGAGAGAAAATGACACCTTCTTTATTTCTTTTTTTTTGGATAATGTTAGTTGATTTTTTTAAGAGGTTTTTGAAAGAAATGTTTTGCATTCACCTAATGCATCTTCAAAGTTGAAGGGGAAACAGTTTAAGTAGGAGCTGCTACTTCTGTGCACCTCCAAATACAGTGTGAAAACGTTTCCATTTATAATTCCTTCAGTTTCTATTTTTGCTGTCCTAACTGTAGGTATATTCAGTGGTGCTCTTTCATCAATTTGTATTTTGCATTTTGCAATCACTTCCTAGACATATTTCAGGGGTTTTTTTGTCTCTTGTATTAATACTAAGTGACATTTAAAATGTGGCCCACGCACATTAACCCCACAGTCTTTTGGCAGCTGTTTCACTGACCTCAGTTGGAGTTTTGCCTGAGTAGCAGCTATAGGCAGTGCAAATTTATGTAACTGGGGTTTGACTTCCTCTGCATTGCCACTGCTCAAATGTTAAATCTAGCATGTTCCTCAGCACCTATGCTGCATGATAGAAAAGGAGTGTTTTCCTTTGCTGCTGGCTTAGTTCCAGCATGGGGGAAGATTTAGTGCACCAACGTACCAGTAAATCTACCAGCTTGCAGCTTCTGCAGAAAATGCCAGCTGTAGCACAGCACACAGATGTGAACTACACAAACTCCCATTCAGATCCAAAAATCCTGCCATTCTTTGCTTTGCATCTTACCCTGTAGATGGTTATTCCTTTGCTTCCTCTTATGGAGGAAGCTGCAGGAGAAACAAAATGGAGCTGAAAGTGTCAAAATCCAATAAATCATGTAAAGCCATTGAAGATGGCTTTTATCAGAAGGTTCTAAGTTCTTATTTTCTTAAAATGTTAAGGATATTACATCATCTCTTGCTACCATACATAATTAAGAAAAAAGTTTCTGCTCTGTGTGATACTCTTTCAAAGGAAATACCAGTTGTGTACATTGGAAATGAAGAATCTAACATTACACAGTTTGATTAAAAGTCATTTAAGTTGATCAATAACTACTGGTATTTTTATATGCAAAATTCATTGTTGTGTAAAATGTAATTCATATTGGACCAAAAATGTACTTTAGGTTTTCATTATATAGCTGGGCTTAAATTTCATCATGGGACTAGAAAAACAAAACTGAATTCAACAGGGCTACTCCTAGGTTTAGCAATTACAGGTACATCTTGACCCTGAAAAGTCAGTATTTAAATTTAGGTCTTGTCAACACAGACATGCTTAATTGTATTTTCATGTGTAATCTCATAGTATTGCTGCTAAGCACTTATTTAAGATGCAGGATTGGGAAGGAAATGACACTGTTATGTACTACCATCACACAGCTGTTCATATTTGTAAAATAATTATAGAGAATGAGTGCTTGGGTGACTTCTGATAAAATTATTACTATATCTTGGGCAACGAGTAAAACTGTCACTTAGGATGCACTTTAGATGTCCTCTTTTTCAGTGAGGAGGATGCAGATATATTTGTTACAAAAGATGAATTTTGGAATGATGCCATCAAATAATTAGCACTAAGTATTTCCCATAGTATGTTGCACATTTTCACTAAGTATGTTGCACATTTCAATAAAAGTTTCTATTTTCTTAAGTTTGTGGGTTTGTTGTTTTGTTTGGGTTTTTGTTTTGTTGTGTTTTTTTGTTTGGCGTTTGTTTGTTTTTGTAATATAACCCATACTCGCAGAATGTGTGGCTGCATTCACAAGAGATCTGTAATTCTGGATGCAGTCTGTATTTGGCAGGGGGGGCTGCTTGCACAGTGCCAAGGGCAGCATCTAGGCTGAAATGGAGGACAATAGTGGTGATTCTCCTTGTGATGAAAGGCGTTTGTTACAAGCCTGAGTGGACTGAACTGTGCTGGGAAGAAGACAGTTCAAATACCTTGTGCTGTTCGGATGGCAGCCGTTACGAAAGGCACAGCTACCCATAAATATCTGAGGACAAAAAAATATTATCTTCTGTCATGGTAAATAAGAGAGAAAAGCCAGTCTATTTAGAAGACCGAAGACAAGCAGCTTCTTAATCTCATCTCCCGTCTTCAGGTTTGGTGCAAACTCTTGTACCAGGCAATCCGAAAATGAGTTTTTCACAGTATTTGGCTGGATGTGAGGGGAGGCTTAGTTTTTCACCTCCCCCTTTGTCTTCCCCCACCCACCCCCGCATATTGCGGTGGGGTGAGGGTGCCCAGGAGCAGCGCCGCAGCGAGATGCTGTGTGCCCATCGGGGCTGCTGTGCTGGGTGTGTGCCCCTCCAGCCCACCGTGCTGTGTGTGTGTCACCCCTGGGGCTGTTGCAGGACCCTGACACCCTTCCCGCGGCCCGGTCGACGGTTTAGCTGCGCCGCGGTGAATCCCCCAGGCATTCCCCCTCGCCTCCCAGCGCCGTGCAGCTCCTGCTGTGCCTGGTGGAGAAGGACCGGCGCCTACTCCGTACATCCACAACCAGGGAAGCAAACAGCGCTCGCAGCACATCCGTGCTCATCATGGTTCCCAAGGACAATCCCTTCGCCCCCTATGCACAACCAGTCCCCGTTGTTCTTTCTGGCCGTTGAAGGACCTGCTGGGCCGGGACCGTCACGTTCAGGCAACCCGAGGTAATATTCCTTAAACAGATTAAACCCCCCACGGTAACACCTCCGGCACGGCACGGCACGGCACGGCACGGCACGGCACGGCACGGCACGGCACGGCGCCGAGAGCCCGCCCAGCACTGCCAAGTGGGAAATCCCGGGATCCCCGCGCCCTCCGCGCCGGGACCCGCCTGCCGCCACCGCCAGGGGGCGCGGCTGTGCCCGGCGCGGCGCGGCCGCTTCAAAGCGGTCGGCAACGGGAGGCGCGGTAAAGGCGCCCGCCCCCGCCCGCCTTCACCCCACCCTCCTCCTCCGCCCCCGCTGCAGAAAAGCCCGGGAGCGGCGCCCGCCGCGCACACTCGGGCTCCGCGGGGGGTGGAGACCATGACTGGGGCTGCGGCGCCCTGCCGCGGCTCCGCGGGGTAGCGCGGGACAGCGCCGCGGGCCGCCCTGCGCCGGCAGCGGCTGGAGCGGCACGGTAAGGCGGGCTGGGGAGCTCGGGGGAGCGGGGACACCTCCCGGGGCTGTGGGGGTGCCGTGGCTGCTCCCAGATCGTGCGGGGCACCCCCGTCAAGGGCTGTGCTGGGCGCTCTCCGCGGCGGGGGAGCCTGGAGGAAGAAGCGACGTTATCCCGCTGTCCTCCCGGCGCCGGGGGCCCCTGGGCGGCAGCGCTGTGTCGGGAGCGGTGCGTGGCTGCGGGCAGGGCAGGGCGCTGTGTCGGGAGCGGTGCGTGGCTGCGGGCAGGGCAGGGCGCTGTGTCGGGAGCGGTGCGTGGCTGCGGGCAGGGCAGGGAGCGGTGCCTGGCTGCGGGGAGGGCGCGCAGTGACAGCGGCTCCTCGGAGCCGCGTGTTTTCCGTTTTGTGATTTCTGAAAAAGAGCGAAAACGCCTCGGAATAACCCCGCGCCCTGGAGTCGGAGTGCGGTGGCCGTTCTTGTGGGGAGGGGAAAATGAGGATGATGCTGTGGCCAGCCAGGGGCCTCGAATACAACAGAACTGTGTGGCTTGGGGAGAAATTGATTAGTTTGGTTTTCAGGGAGTAGAAAAAGTAGGAGTAAGGCTCGCTTTTTTCTTCTCTCACTGAGGTAAAGAAATGTTACTGTTGACTTTTTTGAGCTGTCGGAAGAAACCATAGGTACGATAGTGAGGTTGCCTCCCAATCCCTGGATCGCCAGTGTCCTTTTAAATCAAGGGTATTTTGTTCTTGTAAAGATCAGGCCCTGCATCATATGTTTATTGCTTCTATAGAACTGGAACAGGGAGTGTCAGCAGGGCAGGCAGTTGGAAGAAGATACAAGCTGTTTGTATTTCTGCTGCATTCTTGGAAATACTGTCGCTTCTGCACTGGAACATAATATTCCCTGTTCCACAACAGGCATAAATAGATTTATAAAAAGATCCATTTGTTTATATTGTTCCCCGTGTAGCCAAACAACTGTTTACATTATGAAATGGATTGCTTCATTTCACATTAGCTTATCAGTGCTGACCCCAGGAGTGGCTGCGACTGAAGCTGGGTGTTCTTGGGCAGAGAGCTACCGGAGAGATTACATCAGTAGTTTAAACTTCTGGTGGCTGGCCTGTCTGCTTGTGTGTGCTTCTCTTACAGGCATCATGTAGTGAAGGGGTGGCCTGGGAGGGGAAAGTGTGTATGGGGTTGTAGTGTGCTGAAGGGCAGATTTGTGCCTTTAAAGAAAATACTTTGTTTATACTTAGAGGGGACTTTACAGTGTGGGAGAACTTAAATTGTTTTTTCCCGATAGCGGTGCATCAGTCCAAGTGACCTGACTTGAAGTTTGTTAAATATCCAACAGAAACAAGATCAAGTGAGAAGAATAGTGGTGGGATGGAGAAGTAATTCCTTTTGTTTAGGAGATGCTTGAAAAAGATGGAATTTCCCCCACCCCCGGGCAATTTTATTTCTTTACCATCCCCACGCCCCGTTTCCTGGGCATCGTCTCATTATCCTCTTGTGCAATCTGTGTATTATGAGGGGGAGAAGCCATCTGTGATTGAAATAGTAGTACAGTGATGGGTGTTTCAGTTTGATGAAACTACTTTGAATGAGCCACCCTTTATGTAAAACAGGGTTCACTTCCCCTCTATTCTGAATAATTTGTGATTCATATTCTGGGAGCTGCTAGATGAAATCATGTGTTTATCATCTGCAGTTATTGTAGATTTTTGCCCTTGAAGCACAGTATTGTGAGTTACTTTCACTTACAGTCTGGATTTTACTTATTTTAGTATTTTAAGGCAATAATTTGTTGGGAGAAAAGACTTGCTTAACTGCTCTTGTTTTTAATGTGTTGGGTTTGGGTTTTTTCCCCAGTACTACATTCCAAGTCTTTGTCACATTTCATGTGGGTTTTTTTAATAACTTCTGACAACTTTTCTTTCAGTTAAATCAAAGGACAAGGCTGCTGTCTTAAACATGAGTTTTGGCTGCAGTGTCATATAGTGGATATGAATGGCTTCAGTGTGTCTGCTGTATTTACAAGAACGGCCTCATAGGTTGGCAGAAAACTCTTGTTGGCCCTCCCAGTGCTGATTCAGGGTAAAATAAGAGCTCTGATCATCCCACAGCTTGGTCTGCAAATGTAGACCCTTTCTCTCCTAAGAGACCTGATGCAGCAGGGGAATTGGAACCTGTTAAATTAGTTGCCAGGTTTCCTGTGGAGTTGTATCAATAGTTATACCTTGAGTTAGTGGTCTGTGGTTTGATTAGAAGATTTACTTTTCACTGTATTTCTTTTTATATCTTGAGTTACAAAAAGGAAATTGCAAACAAGTCCAAACTAATCCACCACTTGGTTTTCAATAGTTTAGTGATTCTGCTGGGTCTGACTTAGGCTGTAGTCAGCTGTTCTCATTGTAAGGCTGGATCCTTTTCTGTTTTGCTTTGCATAAATGAGCTCATAAACTTCATCCTTCCCTGGCCTTTTGAAGGAGATCAGACAAAAAGATCGTAATGATAATGTTTGTTTTTCACTTCTGATGGCTGGGAGGAGGTGTTGAAAATACACTTGCTCCTCTGACTGCCTGCTGCACAGCTATAGGAATGTGTTTTGTGTTTCCTAATCAGATGGGATCAGAAATGCTTACAGTTCTTCTGCGTATGCAGTCAGCAAATTCTGGAGCTGACAGTGCTAATACAAAGTGGGTTTTTAAATAGCTTGATTGTTTGATGATGGACCATTTATAGTGGTGACACCATAAGTGTCCTTTCTCAGGAAGTCTGAAGAAAGTGAATTAATGTGTCTGACAACTTTATTTACTGTGAAGAAAAATTTCTCATCAGATGGTTCTAGGCTTGGTGTGACAATACTACTGCTTTCTTAAAGCATCATTTCCATCTTGTCATTCAAAGAATAGCAAGTGAGTGATAGCTTTTTGCATTAAAGTAACTTGCTGTTATGCTCCAGCTATCACTGATGGTTCAATACAGCTACTTCTTGTTAATATTGAATGGAAGTGACTTGTGATTGAAAAAATGCACTAAAGCTTATTTAATACAACCTTTTTCTTCTGTGTGATATCCAGAGGATCGTCTTAAGTTCTTGGGAGTGAAGATGGGTCTTTGAGTTTGTCTGAAAAATAAGATAATTTCAGGCATAATTTTTTTTCACTGCATACAAATGTTCAGCTTTGTTTGCACTGATCACAGCTTTGCTTCTGGACAGCTAGATTTTATAGTTTTGGAGTATTTATATTGATTCTTGAGTTTCACTTGGAAATGTTACTATTTCTGCTGGAGTATTGGGGTTATTTTCTGTTATAAAATTCTACTACAAACTATAAGCTATGAAAGCTACCACTTTTGTTCTTGGCGATAGTGTCAGCTGACCTGCTTTCATCTCAGCTCCAGTCTCTAATAAATAGGTCATATACATCATAAGAATTGTATAATACCTGGCAACTGTTGTACACATTCAGCCCTGGTGGAGAAGTCTTAGCTAGTGATGAATATGGAGGTGATATTAGGAAAATATATTAAGGTAAAAATTTAATATCGCCCACCATAATGTGGTACACAGTCAGCTTTGTCCTATTCTTATTATTTCTGCTATTGCTGTTTAACTGTTGATTTGCTTCATGTTTGATTGCTGGTAAGGATCCATGTGCAGATTTCATAATCTCACAGATATTAATTTCCTTTTATTTAGTTATATATGTATACATAAAAATACTATATACAATATTTTGTTGTATCATATTTTACATGTATACATACATATTTCTTACTCTTGAATTTCTCTATAAACAGCATCTAAATGATAAGGGGCAGATTGGCGGAATCGTCAAAAGTGATAGCATGTCCCACCCACACTGGCTTTCCTGAAGCACTCATTATTATGACTTTTGCTGTCTTTCTCTACATATTGTCTTTGAGCATAGTCTCCAGATTTGGGTAAGCTGATAGATAATGAAACTTTTGTTTTGCTGAGCAGTGCAGACTCAGTAGCCTCCTCCTGTTGCAGGGAGTTGGTATGCACAAACTGGCAGACCTGTGCAGCCTGTTTTGGTGTGGTAGCATAAGTGGTGAACCATCTGGGTTATCCCTTATCATAGAATCACACAATGGTTTGGATGATCCTCTGCCAAGTACATCTTTCATTAGACCAGTGTTATGGGTTTGGCCAGGTGGGCCTAAATTTAGGTTTTAAAGTTCAGACTAGGTCTGAAATTGTCAGCTGACTTGAGCTGGGCTGAGCTAGCTAACAGCTGACTTCTAGCCAATAACATTGTATTCCATACCACACTACATCATCTCAAAAGGTGTAAAATCGTGTGTGGGAGTGCTTGGGCAGTTCCACCATAGCTGAGGTACAGACAGGGCGTAGTGCAACTCCTGTCTTGCTAGAGTAGGCCTTGCTGCCTCTGCTTGCATTTTGTTTGAATTCAGGGAAGTAGAAACATTTTGTTGTTACTTTTTCTGTTTCTTGCTATGTGTCTCTTAGAGTACTTACAGATCTAGTGTAATAGACTTTGTATTAATTGGGGAGTGGGAAGTTATTTCCTGTTATATATATATATATATATATAACTTGTGTGTGTGTTATATTGTAGTTTTCTCTTAATTTTCTCCTTTCTGTATAAATACATATGGTTAGTTTCAGCATAAACCTAGTTTGAAGGGGATTTTTTTCCTCTCTCCCTCTTCTTTTCCCTTCATGGGGGTGAGGGGTGGGAAGGAACACTTTTTCTCTGTCTTGGACACTCGGCATTTTTCCAGCTCAACCCAAGACAACCAGGCTGCGCAAAGCCCCATCCAGCCTGACCTTGGATACTTCCAATGGCAGCAGGGTTGGACTAGATGATCTTTAAAGGTCCCAAACCGTTCAGTGAGGGTGAGATTTCACTTTTGTGGTTTTTAAGAGGATCTTTCTGACGGATCAGCCTTTTTGGTCTTACCATAGGTGTGCCGAGTAGTTGGCTGCTGAAGCTACACAAGCAGCATGATCCCCAGAGTCTCTCAGGGGAGTGGATCTGCTGTGGCCCTGAGCTTGTAGCACAGCCAGATGCTCTTGCTTGAAGGACTTTGGGGAAGTGCCCAGATGTTGCAAGTTCCTCAGGGGTGTTACAAGACATCAGACCCTCCCAGGAGGATTTCTAGTCTGGACTGTCTCCCTGCAGTGTCCGTCTACACAGGGTAGCTATGGTAGTGTGGGTGAGCAAAGCCTGTTCCCTGCACAACTATGATGCTTCCCTGGCGAGACAGGAGGGACGTTGTTACATTGCTTAAAGTAACTCTGTTTAGATAATGTGTGTCCTCTTAGGAGGAAAATGAATGTTGTTTAACTCTGGTTTTCCTTCTATTGCAACTTAAGGAAACAGTTTTCCCTTCATCTCTCCATATCCATATTAAGAAATACATCCATCCAGACAGAATGAGAGCGATGCTCTGCAACTTGTGCAGTCAGGCTTATGTCTCCAGCACAGTCATGTAACAGCAACTGCAAATTCAAGACCAAGCTATTTGCAGTCAGTGTATGTATATTTTTAGCCTGGTTTTCTGAGAAAACAGAGGTTGCATGCAACTCTTTCTTTAAATGTCTGACTTTCACTCTTGCTCTTATCTTCTAAGTATTTTGAGCAGTTTTCGTTGCATTTGTAAGAGGGTAGAAGCTTATCTCCCATAAACCTACAGTTTTCTGACAGTAGGTAGCTTCAGCAGATGGAAAGATGCCAGCTGAAGGAGAGATTGAAGTCTGAAGTCTTCCTGCAAATTTGACACACATTCCTAGGAAACCAGATTTCACTGGCTCAGTTGCTTACAAATCAGCTTACATTATGCTCCTATTTTTGATAGTGTCTCAAATTAGACTCTTACTTCCTTTTTGGATATTTTTGCAACAGTTTTGAGTATGCAAGAAGAGCAAGTATTTAGTCTTTACCCCCAAGTAGCTTTATAATACATCAAAAAGTTCATGATGAGAAAGGAGAGGGTCTTTGTTTTCTTTAAACGTCTTCTTACTGTTCCTCATAAATGTCCTACTTATATGAATTCCTTTTTGTCAGAATAATTATTTTAACTCTTTATTAATTTTGCCATGTAATAGCAATTCCCTAGATGCCAAGAAACTTATAGGGTTCTTGGAGTTGTATAAAGATTATTCCCCCAGTGGAGCATGACTTGATAGGACACAAACTGAAACAGTTAAGTCTTATTTTTCTATTTCTCCTCAGTATATGTTTTGTGTAAACAGACCCTGTGTGACCCTTTCAGTTAGCTGATCACTCTTGCACACAGATACCTGTTGAATACATCTTAAGGTCTTCTGTTTGTCTTGTCCTGTTGACTTGATTAATGTTGTACCATCATCTTTCTTCATGAATAATGTATTTCTTGTCACCAGTTGGAGCCTAGAGAAAACATCTACACCTACTTTCTTTAGATTAATTAACCATTACTTCTGCCTTTGATGTGTACTGTCCTTTCTTCTGTGGAAAAAGTGCTGGCCAAAGGTACACAATGAGGATGTATAAGGTGTCTTAGATCTGTGGAAAGGCATATTTAAATTTAAAAAAAACGCAAACAACAAACCACACCTTTTATTAAAGCTTTTAATTTTTTAGTTTGTACTTCTGATATTTGTTGACATTTTAGATTTTGAAAGGTTTACAGATAACATTTCTCTCAACTTTAAATTACTAGGTTATGCTTGTGTCAATTACTGTTTCCTAGTTGCATATGTGTGTTGTGCTGTTTAGGAAAGATGTAGTGACAACATTCACTAGGTCTTGCTAGCTGTACCTGGAAAGCTGTCAGAGATAGGATAACCATGGGCACGGCTGCAGGATGCATGTGCCAGCTCAGGTGAGCCATTTGTGCTCATCCCGTCTTGAAGTTTTATCTCGGCTGATCCTCAGGACCAGATTTGGAGTCTGCTGGGCTCTGGCTTGCACCGGAGACCAAGGAGAAGCCATAGCTTTGTGCCTCAGGAGTTGAAGGTTAAACAGAAGAGTTAGCTCTTCCTTTAATGACTGAGAAATGAACTGTATGCAGGTTGTTAAGCCCACCATGGTGGCAAACCCTGTAGTTGCTACACAAATTGAAATGAGCTACTTCCGAAGGGTGCAGTGTGTATTATCTTATCTGCAGCTCTGATGGTATGCAGTTAAAAACCTTTTAAGTTCATCCATTCTTACTCACCTGCAGGATGTAAGTTTATCTCAAGACTACAAGCTTGTTTGTTTGTCTTTATCTTCTGATGTCCCAGTCCCTGGCCTTGGGAAAGGTTACTCTAGGAACATTAGTGCTGTGTGAAGCTTGCACTAAGCAATGCTACTGACCCTGGCACCTCTCCATGCTGCTGTTGGCTCCATTTTGTGTTCAGTTGTGCCCTGTACTTTGGATACTTTTGGCTCCAAGAAAGCCATTGTCTATGGTGTGAGTTCATACTTTTCTCTGCTGTAGTTTCTCACCTCTGTTGCTTGTTGGAGCAAACACTGCTGCTGTCATTGGGTATCAGCTATGGTGATGTTCAGAACATGTAACCTCCTGTTGCCTCCTTTCTTCCAAGATCTCATGTCCCACTTGGACAGCAGCATTGGCCACATACTTTGCATGCATTTATATCTGAATATATATTCTCAAATGTTTTACCACTGACTGTTCTTGAGGATGAAACATAATAGTTCTTGGTTGTATTACTGTCTATCCCCTTCATTAGGAGGGTATTAACTCGCATCTCTGTCTTCTGTTCCTTTCTTCCAGGTTGTTATTGCCTTTAAAAGTCACTTCAAAGGGAGCAAGAGTAGTTCTTACTTCAGTTCATGCAACACATTTAGCCTAAAATCAAAGTATGACAAATTCATAGGCAACTCATAAATCTAGACTGTGATAGTCTTTTTTGCAAACTATTAGTTCTTCCTAGATATTTGCATCAGTCACGTCACATTTCCATTAGCTCCTTAAAAAGCTGAAGTTCACAGATTTGAATGAAATACAATGTTTATGGCTGCGTTTCCTGCTTTTCAATTTAGACTACTGCTATGAAGCTTTGTTATTGTTAAAGGTCAATGTGTTTTCAGGGGCTGCTATTTCTTGCAGGGTTCACTGTTTTGCTCTCTTGTCTGAAAGGTCTGCATGGGTTTTTTGAGAGTTTCTTTGGTTTGGTTTTGTTTCCTGTCCCCCAGGATTCTACTGTACTGGTCTCCAGACCAACATAGGCCTGCCCTTGTTACTTTCATTAATAGGAATTGTTACTTTTGGATAGGATAATTCAACACAGCTGCCAGTATAAGGACAAGTCAAACTATCGTGCGCCCTCATTGTGCTAATAATAGTGATACTCTGTTTTGCTGACAGCCAAGGCTGCTGCTAGTCACTGCTTCAGGAGGTATCACTGGAAGGGCAGCAGGGTCATTCAGGATCTCTGTTTTTTCTCCCTCATTTTAGTATCTTTTCTCATGCAGCTTCATTTCTGACCCCGTGAGATTGGACCATTCTTTTTATTGAGATAGTAGCATGTTTTTACTGTGGTATCAACCAGTTCTGATCTTGAACTGTGGAAGAAGGGCAAAGATGGTGCTATTTTTGGAGGGGAAAAGCAAACAAAAACCCCTGCAAAACAAAACAGTTTTTGTGCTATCCTAGACAGAGTGTTACTAAAATGATAACCTGGAGAGCACCAGAGTAAAACAATATGTGCAAATCAGAATGTCCTATCAAAGTCACCTCAACTAATGTGAAAATCCACTTGTTTTCTTGATACCAAGAGAGCTTTCAAATGATTCCCTTACTTAGCATGGGACTTATCCAGCCCTATTGATTATGAAGAATTCACAGTATCTGGAGTTTTACATAAAAGAGAAGAAATTAGTCTCCTTAAAAAAAATCTTTACAGTCAAAGAAACTTAAAACAAGTATGCTTAAATGAAAGACACGAGGTATCTGAGCTCTTGGAAATAGCTGGAAGGCTGCAGAAGGTTAGTATCTGACCATCAGCAAATAGGTCTTCCTAGAATTGTGTGGGAAATGCTCTTTATAGGAGCTATAGACCTCAGTTTAGGTATTTCATCTTTAGGTAAGGTCTTTACTTACCACCTGTCACAGTGCTCGTGTGAGAGAAAATTTGAGGTTACTCAACTAGATCCCTCCTAGGCATTCATCAGAGCTTTGATTATTTTCATTCAGTGAAAGTATGTAGAACTCTACTACCTAAAAATGATAAATCCTGTAACAAGGCAATAAATAATTAAAAGACTAATGTTCCTATTTTATGTGGACTTATTTTTGAATATATGCATCAGATAAAGCACATCACGTTTTGATGCATTTATTAAATGCTCCAGAGTGCATCATAACAGTACCTTCTGTGATTGCATCATTACGTGCTTAGGGAGTCTAAGTGCCAAATTCACTTTCTCTTTAATTGAAATGGCTTCTGGCATTTGAAATTATTGTATACCTACAGTGATGGAAAGTCTGCAGGGATCAGAAAAAGAGTCCCTTATTTAGCAGAGAACTTTTTTCTCAATATGCCATCTTCATATTTGTCTAAAACAAGTTACTTTTTATAACAATACAAAAAGCCTCCTCCTCCAGTTTAATTTTTTTCTTCCTACTCAGCAGCCATTCAATACATGGAAACAAGGAAATGAGGATATTTTGAAATGGGGCTACTCTGCATAAATTATTTCCAAAAATATTTGCTGGTTTAGAATTTTGATGTTTCCTGTGGATGTTAAGGAATATAATGAAGCTGTCAAAAAAAAAGAAATAGACCTCTTCAGAAAAGAATAATGTAAATACAGTGGTTTTCCTCTCAGTGCAGTATACTTTGGCAGTTGTCATCTGTTCTGGGGAAATACCGCATATGCAGAGCATGAAAATGCAAAGAAAGTAGCTCTGGGGCAATCTGTCCAAAAGTGAGTAAGTGATCTTAAAACTGTGTGAACTCTTAACATGTGAAGGCTTAGTGTGCCTGTAAATGAATGAACAGTGCTGTATGACAAGGAAGATATGAGTTATTCCAGAACCCTCTCAGAGGATTGTCTGGTGTTAGCCATGGAAGGCAGCTGGGCTGAATGGGCCTTTGCCTACTGTGGTGGTATGAATTGCAGCATTGCATGCCATGTTATAAATGAGAACACAGACAGGGGCTATGTGCCCTGTATACAGAGCTGTATTTTCCTTCATGACAATTCCTATTTGGATCTTTCCCATCTTCTTTCACACACTGTCCCTGTGTTCTCTTGTGTGTGTGGGGGAGGCGGGTGTTGGTTGGTTGACTTGATTTCGAGGCTACATGGGAAACTTGAGGCAGAAAACAAGATGAGTTGCGGATCTGATTTCCTTTTCCATCTGGGAACCATAGTCCTCTCTTAACTGACCGAGTGCCTTTGGTAAATGTGCTGATACAACGCTAGATATAGAAGGTTAATGATAATCACTGTACAACTCTGATTCAGCAGTCACAGGGAGTGTATTCCCCAAAGTTCTGGGGATACAGGGACCATATGCTTTGGGATAATGCCATTATATTATTCTTGCTTCCTGTTTTGCCTTTGTTTAGGCTGGTCACTGCCAGTCAAAGTAAACAAACAATTGCCAAATAGTCCATCTGGCTTAGACTATGCAAAATGCAGTTGTACCTCTGTTCACCTCTGTTGTATGTTGTGCAGCCACTTGGTAGCCTGAAAGGAGTTGCGCCATGTGTTTCTCTTTATCCAGTCCATCTCTTGTGGGCTCAAGTTTCAAGAGGGGAATGCAGATGCTTCAGGACTGCAGGAGTGAGAATCTAGGATGTTTAAATGAAAATTTTCTTTTTTCTTTCAACCAAATAATTTTTGTATGTTTCAGTGTAACTGAGATGATCAGCAACTTCCTTGATCCCTTTCTGATTGACTGTCACAATGAGGTCACGTTAAATCTGTGTCGAATTCTAGGTCAGACTGAACCTTGGACTACTGTTAAGCTTCATTTTTCTTTAGTACTTTAAGGGAAAATACCTTTTTAAAAAATATTTGCAAGTGGAGCAATTAAAAATGGATTTATGTTCTTCTACACTTCTGAAGGATGGATAGAAAAGTTGAAAAATTTAGCCCTTTTTTTGCACCGCTTCACCCTTCATCCCAATCATAATCAAATTATTTTAATATTTTTCCTTAAACTAGACTAGCTATGTGGAAAAAGGATTTTTTTTTCCTACACAGTTTTAATATGGTTCCAAGTGGTGCGGTATGCCTACCTCTCCCTATTTATAGGAATCCATGGAATATTTTGTCAACTTTACTGCATTTGGGGATCATCTGAAAGGCTTAGAAAAGCTTATCCAGTAAGATAAATATGAAATGTTGATTTCATTCTGTTAACATTAGGTTGTTTATTCTTTACTGGAGGGGAAAAATATAGTGAAGGCATTTTCCATTCCAGCTTTTTAATGAGCAGGTGTGTATGTGTGGAGTGAGTTGTCTTCTCATGAAGGCTTCATTCTGTGTGCTTTTCTATTGCACATGTTACAGTAAACCTTGTAGTTAAATCCAGCCACCTTCCTAAATATCTGAAATGACAAGGCTTCTTTGGAAGTGCATCCAAGAGTTAGTAGAGTAGTAATAGCTGTCAGGTTCAAAGCAAAGCTCATAATTAAATCTTCTGGCCTATCATGTTAGAAATGTATTATATTTCTGTTTTCAGCACACAGTACCTCCTGTATTAGTATGAACAGATCTATTAAAATACGTTTTATCACTGTGCTTTGAGCTTTTCTGATCAGCTGCTTTATGTAAAAAGCTTTTAAAGAGATTCCCACATCTGATCAGGTAAAAAGCATCTTATTGTTGTGAACCAGCCAGTTGAATAGCTTTTCAGCTCTGGTAACCTGAATAGCACTTGCTATGAGAAAATGGTGTGGGATATGCACACCCAGAAGGAAGGAGGGGAAGGACTGTGGCAGGTGGGTAGTTTCCTGCTCTGTCTCAGGGAGTCCATGGGAATTTCATCTCCTGGCTGCAGTGACAGTGCACTTAGGCTGGCCCTGCAAAGCAAGGAGTTTTACCTAGAGCTCATACGTGCTTCTCCCTTTACTAAGCTGTATGCTTAAGTGTTCCAGGATGTAATTCTGTGTAGCCTCCCTGGCACAGGGATCTCAGTGTTTCAAATTGGTTGTGGCATGTAAATACCTTCCACAGCAGAGGCTGCTGTGGGAGACGTCCGGCTGAGGGATCTCATCTTTCACCCTGTGTCCCTTTCCTCTGTGAGTAGGGGTGACAGTGTAGGACTGTATGAAATGCTGTCTCCTGACAAGGCTAAGGAGGCTGGTGAGAATGTTACATTTTACATGAATGTCACATCACCACCATAAGTCAAGGTGAGAATCCGAAGCTGAAATTCCTTGTGCATATAACCTGTCAAACCTCATCCTCTTTCCTGTGTGTTCTTTAGCATTTGTCCTTGGGACCCTGTGGCTGCCAGGCTGTGAGTTGCATCATCAGCTCTGACAGGATGAAGTGCAGAGAGATGAGTTTACGGCCATTTGTGCTTCCTAGCTACTCTTGGCTGACACAAAAAACACAAATATAGAGCAGATCCTACAGCCTTTCTTTCACATCTGCTGCTGATCCTGTGCTGAGACTGATACAGGTTTGCTAATTCTGCCTGTCAGCTTGTGGCTCTGTACAACAGCACTTTCTTGTTGGGAAAACCATTACAGCAAGAGCATGCCAGGTGAGTGGAATAGCAGCTGACTGTAAAATATAAACAAGTAGATGTCTGTGGAAAATAAACTGAGAATCGAGATGCTCCAGGACAGGGCCTAGGCAAGAAACTGTTTAACAGTTTCATTTCTAAGACAGGAGCTTGAAAACAAAAAGAAGCCTCCAATTATGCTGTTTACTGGTCTGTCACTACCAGATTTTAATAATAAGTAAGTATCCACAAAGAATTTCTTCCGTTTTGATGAGTAAAAAACCAGATGGAGCCAAATTCAGTCAGATTTCTTGATAAAACCTTTTCTGGACGTGGGACATAGGGGATTGCATACTGGAAAACAGCAAGTCAGCAAAAGTGTTAGAGATCAGGCTGAATGCAGAACTTTTAAGGGACTTTTAAGTGCACTGTTGTAGGGAAAGGAGAGAGGGCTAATTTAATCCTTGGTTGATGGAATTTATAAAATAAACATATTTCTCCTTGCATGATGTTCATGGCATTAACACTCACATCCTGTATCTGATCCTAGTTTTTGCTGGATTTTAAAAGGTATTTTGAAAGCCTGCAGGAAGTATAGAAAGAGCCACAATAATAAGTGTTGTAAAAGTTCCTGGAAGTGATTTAAGGTGGAAAGGGTGGGATATGAGCACCACTCCCCCTCTGCCTCCTCTGTATTTTTATTTGTAGCTATTTGGATTCCTGTCCAGATAATTTTAGGACAGACTTTTTCATCCAAAGACAAATGTCTGAAAACTGTCAATAGATTGATTTGTCAGGTCCATCTCTGTGATAGATTTCTCTGCTGGGCCTGGAGGACAAAACATGGAGGACAAAAAATGATCAAGAGAAAACAGGCTGGAAAGATTATTAAAATGATGAGAAAGGAGTTTGGTTGGATTTTTTTTACATTAATTTAATAATAAATCAGTAAAAGTGTTAACCCAGTAGCATGCAGGTGAGATGACCATTGCTTATGTCTCTTCAGAAATGCTTCTCAAAATCAGATTTACTTGCTTGAAGCCCAAGAAAAGGAGGAAAATCTTGAGTGCCAGGATAAGCATTTTTGTTGTGTCAGAGATCAGGAGAAAGACTGCATTTTACGTATATTGTGTATGTCCTTTCTACAGGATTTAGACATACAGCTTCATGTTGAATATAATAATCATCCTGCAGGCTGGGGCACTGGCAGGATGCTGGCTAATCAAGGAAGTGCCTCTTGGGAAAGTCTTGTATGGGAGTGGATATGAGAGGTTTGTCCATTTCTGCATAGAGCTTAACCTAGTAGCTGGATGACTCCAAGGAAATGTCAGAGAGGAGGGCTGAAATTTCCAGTTTGGATAAGGAGAGAGAGAGGCTTGGTGAGGTCCCTCTGTAGAGATAACTGAATTTTTGTGGCTGTAAGAGATTGCCCAGGAACAAACAGAACGGACAAACACTGCTCATAAAATCTGTTTGTTTCTTCAGGATCCATTCTGCCTTAGGTAGAAGTGGGAGAGAGGGCCCCAAGAAGGCAGTGCTGGTAGAGCCGTTAGCGGAAGTGCTGAGTGAGGTGCTGGCAAGGTTTTAAAAGTAAGAGGTCAGGAGATGCGTAAGTGAGATGAAGCTGATGCAACGACTGAGAGTATTGGCCAGGACACTTTTTGTGCCAAGGAGGGTTGGCAGAAGAGCTGAAAAAACATCTGTGGTAAATCTTTACGAAAGGAGTTTGCAAGCAGCTTAAGCACTAACAATAGCCTGACAGTATGAGTAGAGACTGCTTGGACAAGAAAGTGTGTTTTACTGACTTTGTTACTCTCCCTTTTTAATTCCTTCTCTCATTTAGAGAGTGATAGGCATAATTAGAAAAACTGTCTGAAGAGCTAAATGGAAAAGTGAATGGCTGTAGCTCTTCGAACTAGTAAATTACCCTTTCCACTGTTAGAGGAAGTGTAGTGAATCTCATGAGGTTTCCAGCCCAAGGCAGGTCACATGCCCAGGCAGTATTTGTTATCCATGTACAGTTTACTTGTACTTGTCAGGATACTTGGGAAATATTTAAAAATTTATAGTGTTCAGGTTAACAGTCTAATGGCCCTTCTGAGCCTAAGGAAGCTATTTTCTTATTTTACAGTTACACCATAATGAAAATAGATTTGTTTTTTCCTCCTGAAATTTCAAGAGAATTTATGAAAGGAGCAGTAATAATTTTAGTCAAATTTTCTAATCTTCAAGCAAGATTTGTTGTAAAGAAGTAGGAGAGGAAGGGTTGAAGTGAGGAGGGTGTGCAAGAAGTGAGGGGAGAACCTCTTTTTGGTGACACGACTGCTGAGTAACTGATCAGTAGCCCAGAATGTTGCAATGCATAAATGTGAGCATTTTTCAAGCACTGGTTGCCTGAGTAACACTACCTACTGTTTGTTTGTTTTTCCTAAAAGTATGGTAGATATTTTTCCCATATCGCATCTCCTTCTAAATAGAAATCAAAATCGAAGTGGAGGATGAGAATGTTACAGTAATTAACTGTGTATTTTTAGAAGTTCCAAATGTTAAGGAATGCCTCAATAATTCCAAATATTTTTAAATAGTATGCTGTCTAAAGCTTAAGGAAAACCAGAATCTTGTTTGTTTGGCTATAAGCTAATTTCAGGCTGCATTTTTTTAGATTTGGTGACAAAGAGCAGGTTTTATGTTAAAAATCTGCATACTCAGTTTAAGGATGTACGTTGTCTGAGTATTTGCTGGAAAGGAGCTGAGATGATGATTATCTTTGAAAAACAAGATTGTTGAATAAATCTGAAAATGGGAAATAGCTTGCAGTGAAAGTAGGACTCCTGTCAGTTGCTGTGTTCTGAATTCATAGAATATTAATTGCTTAGTTGAACACCTTTAAGATTATCGAGTTCAGCAGTTAATCCAGTACTGCCAAGTCCACCACTAAACCATGTCCCTAAGTAGCATATCTGTGCATCTTTAAAATACCTCCAGGGAATGGAATCACCATCCCCTGGGGAGCCTATGCTTGAGAGCCCTTCCACTGAAGATTTTCTAATATCTAATCTATACCTCTTGTGATGCAGCTTGAAGCCATTTCCTCCTGTCCTATTGCTTGTTACTGGGAGAAGAGGATGACCACCCACCTGGCTACAACCTCCTTGCAGGTAGCTGTACAGAGCAATAAGCCACCCTGGCTCACAGCCTCCTTTTCTCTGGGCTGAACAGCCCCAGCTCCCTCAGCTGTTAGTCAGACCTATGCTCCAGACCCTTGACCAGCCATGTTGCCATTCTCTGGGCTTTCTCCAGCACCTCAATGTCAATGTCTTTCTTGAAGTGAGGGGCGCAAAACAGAACACAGGATTTGAGGTGTGGCTTTACCAGTGCCAGGTATGGGGAAATGATCACTGCTCTGGTCCTTCTGACCACTCTGTTGCTGATACAGGCCAGGATGCCACTGGTCTTCTTGGCTGCCTGGACACAGTGCTGGCTCATGTTCATCCAGCTGTTGACCAGCACCCCCAGGTCCTTTTCCACCAGCAGATTTCCAGACACTCTTTCCCCAGCCTGTAGCACTGCCTGAGGTTGTGACCTGGCACTTGGCCTTTTTGAACCTTGTACCATTGGTCTTGGCCCATTGATCCAGTTCGTTCACATTCCTCTGCAGAGCATTCTTACCCTTAAGCTGATCAATGCTTCTGCCCAGTGTGATGTCATCTGGAACTGACTGGAGGCGCACCCAATCCACTCATCTGTATGATTGATAAAGACATTAACTAGAACTACCCCCAAACTGATCCCTGTGGATCACCACCTGTGACTAGCCACCAGCTACAGCAACTCCATTCACTGCCACTCTCTGGGCCTGACTGTCCAGGCCAGTTTTTTACCCAGTGAACAGTGTACCCATCCAAGCAATGAACAGCCAGTTCCTCAAGGAGAATGCTGCAGGAAGGGGTATTAAAGGCTGTAGTAAAGTCTAGGTGGGCAACATCTACAGCCTGTCTCTCATCCATTAAGTGGATCACCTTGTTACAGAAGGAGATCAGGTTGATTGAGCAGAACCTGCCCTTTATAAACCCATGCTGACTGGGTTTGATTGACTGGTTGTCCTGTACATGCTGTGTGATGGCACTCAGGATGATCTGCTCCATGATCTTCTCTGGCATTCATATTTGACAGATGGATTGTTCTCCACATTCTCATTCTTCTTCTTATAGATAGGTGTCACATTTAAATTCCAGTCACCTGGAACCTACCCAGTTAGGACTGCTGGTAGATGATTGCAGGTGGCTTGGTGAGCACATCCACCAGCTCCCTGAGTACCCTTCAGTAGATCCCGTCCAACCTCATAGTCTTGTGTACATCACAGTAGTGTGGCAGGTCACTAACCATTTCATCCTTGCATTATGGGGACTTCATTCTGCTCCCTGTCTTCCAGCTCAGAGGTCTGGGTAACCCTGAGCGCAGTTGGTCTCATGTTAAAAACTGAATCAAAGAAGACATCAGTACATCAGCCTTTTCCTCAGCCTTTGTCACTACATTCTCTCTCCTCTGCCTTCAATAAAGGATGGAGATTTTCCTTAATTCTTCTTGATGCTGATGTATTTATAGAAACTGTTTTCTGGTCTTCTTGACAGTAGCCAGAATATGTTTTATTTGGCCCTTCTAATTTTCTTCCTGCATAACTTCATTACATTCTTGTAGTCCTTTTGAGTTGCCAAAGTCTTAATGCAAAAGTCATAGAATCATAGGATCGATTGGGTTGGAAAAGACCTCTGAGATGATCAAGTCCAACCCTTGGTCCAGCTCCAGTCCATAATGCCTCCTTCTTTGACCTCACTTTGTACTACTTTAGGAATCAAAAACTTTGCTTTTGTGATTGCTATGCCCAGGACAGCCCCCAACTATCATATCATGAACAAGTCCTGTGTTTGTGAAAACAGGTCCAGTGGAGCACCCCTGCTGGTTGAGACACTCACCAGCTGTTTGGGGAAGTTCTTCCAAAGTCCAGGAGCCTCCTAGACTTTTTTCTTTCTGCTGTATTGTATTTCCATCAGGCATCTGGTAAGCTGAAGTCCCCCACAAGAACAGGGCTAGTGATCATGATGCTTCTCCCAGCTGCTTGTAGCATATTTCATCTGCCTCTTCATTCTGGTTGGATAGTCTGTTACAGGCTTCCACCTGCCTTATTGGCCTTATTTCCTCTGATTATTACCCATAAACACTCAACCCTATCACCATCATCATCAAACTCTGGGTAGTCAACACACTCCCTGACCTATAGGGCTGCCCCACCACCTGTCCCTCCTTGTCTTTCCCTTCCAAAGGATTTATAGCCATCCACAGCAGCACTCAAGTTGTATGGATAATCCCAGCACATTTCTGTGATGGAAACTGTCATAGCTTTCCTGATGCTCAGTACCTTCCAGCTCTTCCTGTTTGTTTTCTTCTTTTCCCTGCCATCACAGGTTTTAAAATGCTCTGCCTACAGATTGATATTTGCTTAGAGTAGTAGGCTTTGTACGTTGTTTTGCATGTATGTTTTCCTAGTACAATTTCTAGAAAGACTTGTGCTAAATATGTGAAAAGCTGTTGCAGTTCACTGCTGGTTTTGTGTGTAAGAAATCCCTGAACCTAGATTTGGATACAATTTGTGATGTTTTTCTGAATTTCTGCGTCATGGGAGCTGCAGCTGGGTAAGATGATAATCAAATGTGAATTCTTTTCAGGCTTGGAAATTCATTGTTAAAAGTAATAATAGTAAAAATCTCTTGTGTAACAGGAATAATCTTCCCAAACTGATAAATACAAACTGATCCAGTAAGTGCAGAGAAGAGAAAGGGTTAGGTGGTGAATTTTGTCTGTCTTTTGCTGCTTGTGCTACCACACAGTTTTAAAAGCTCATTGGCAAAATGGAGCTGTTAGTTCCAGGTTTATACAGTCAATCTAAATAAAGTCTGAGCCTTATTTTTTTTTCTTTCAGGCTTGTCTAACACTACCTTGAGCCAAATTTCTAGACCGGTTGGTGTTTTCTCATGGGATCCGTTACTGACAAAGGAGAGATTGTTGTGGTAGGCATTTGCCTTGACTGTCTTGACAACACTTGGCCAGGGCACAGACAGATGCAGTTTCCAGTGCAGGCACTCTTTTCAGAGTACTCTTATGCCAACAGAAGCTGTGAGAGGGGAGGAAAAGTGCCTGAGAGATGGGGTTTATAGTCTTTGGAACTGCTGCTGTGGTTCTCAATAAATGTAGAAGTCACATAGCCTGAGGTACTACAGAGGAGGGAATTAGTCAAAGTTTGCTTTCAATTATGGAACTCTAGAATGGGAAGGGTTGGCTCATTTACCAAAGAAGTGTAGGAAAAGAAAAAAAAAATCTGCATTCTTGTTATCTTCCTAGCAAAACGAAAGTCAGAGAGAGACTCGTTTTGGTGCAGTTTGATATCTGTCTTCAAAGTGCAGTTTTATGGTATTGCCTAAAATGGGCTCACTAGTCTTTTATTTCTAAATCTCTACATAGCATACATATAGACATATATAGATAAAACGGACACGTGTCTTTGTATGTCTGTAACAGAGCCTGTTTTACTTTCATATGTTGTTCTTGATTTAATAAGTCAATTTCCTATGTACTCCATGTGTCCCATATACTCATACTCCAAATAAGGAAGTGAGATGAGTGATTTTCCTTTTTGTGATGGCTACAGTTCTGTATGTACTCCATAGCAAATGATTGATATATTTGATAAATGCATTTCCAGTCAAACAAAAGAAGTAGCTCATATTTATCTTCTTGTCTTTTAGAAGGCAGTAAAAATTCTCTTTAAATAATTTAAGCCAATCTATTTCTCTGTGGTTTGGAAAAGATCATCCTGTAAATATCACTAGAGCTGCAAGTACTGCATTATGCTTGCATACCTGGCTATCTGCAGAAATAATTACACTTGTAGATTCCTCATTTGCCCAAGCTTGTGACTTGCTGTTGGTAGCTTTCCTTTTTCCCACGCAATGCCACCTTTGTATGAATGCTTTTTCTGGAAATAATACTGAAAACTCATATACCTACAGGCTGGCAGATTGTAATTGTTTTTTTCTCCTTTTCTTTGGATCTCGTGTTCTTGGCTTAATTATCAAAATGTAATGGTGCTCTTGCTTGACTGTTTCTCAGCACAGGAGAAAAACCCCTTGTGAAATAATAATCATGAGCTCATTGGCTTGTATTTAAGTATTGAGGCTTTAATGTAACAAGTATGTTTCATCTGGATTTTTTTTGTTCCCTTTTTTAGTACTAAGTGGAAAAATCTGTATTGCCACATCTTTTTTTACTAGCAGAAAAACAAAACAGGAGGGTGTGAAGGAGAGATGTAAAATTAATTTAAAACCAAAATGTCTGATATGCTATCCCTTGCCAGTTGAGATTCAAAAAAATTGTACAATTTCATTGATTTTTCCTTTAATTTAACTAGTTGATTTAGTGTTTAATTACAGAGAAATACATGTCTATCCTTCTGGTCAATGATTTCTTTTTAGCTTAAATAATTCCTCTCCTGTTGAGTGATTGACATTACCCTCCATTATGTATACTCAGGGAGTAACCATATCTCTTCTTGACCTTTGTGTGAAGCTAAATAAGTAAAGATCCCCCAGCCTCTTCCCCGGGTTCATCTCTTCATTTGTCTCCTATGGAGTCCCATGCCTTCAGTCATAGGTCTGTCTCTGCACTCAGTCACCACCATGCTCTTATGAGCAGCGCAGCTCGTTCTCACCTCATTGTTTTAGTTTTCTGCTGGGGTGTTTCTAAAGATCCTCAAACCTCTTCAGGCACCGTATCCAATTTTCTGAAACAGAAGGGGAAATGTGTGTGTAAAGTACTCTCCAGACCTGTGTCCAGCGTCTTGGAAAGGCATGCATAGCTGGTCTGTCACTTTTCCTTTTTCTGAAAGAAACAGAAACCTCAGTTGAGTGTGGTTGTTTGCTGTTGTTTCACGTTCGACAGAACTTCTATGATATTTTGTGGACTTGGATGATCAGTGTGAGAGGAGCTCTGACATGTGCAGGTGCATAGCTGAAATGTGCCTGAACTTTTGAATCTTTCTGCTACCTGCCAACCTTATTTCACTGAAATGGCTCTAAAGGATTATTAAAATGAAGCATATTGTGGCAGAGGTCTGTATGGGAAAATATTTGTGGCATACAGATGATCATGAGGTATTTGTGTAATGAACAAGAACATACCATACATAGCTCAGACGATTAATACAAAGCAGAGGAGTGTTGCCCTCTGATGTTCGGCCTCTGGCAGGCAAGAGCCTGCCACTCCTGTCACTGTACTACTGGGCATAGTGGCACAATTCACTGAACTTCCCTGAGCACCTAGAGAAAGGCTTGTGCTCTTGACATCTTTAGAGATGCTTTCATAGATGTAGCTGGCTCCTACTCAAGAGTAGGGAGAGAATGGACCAGATGGGGAAAGTCAGTGTGTTTGCCAGTAAGATGCAAAATTCTTCTCTTAATGATCTAGTGTTGACTTGAAATTGTGGGGTTTTCTGATAGAATATGTTCATTTGTCTCATTGTTTGTAACCTTAAAATAGTTATAATGTTTTATTTCACTGTGGAAGGAAGCAATCAAAATATTTTGGCTTTGCTTTAGATGCAAATATTTTCTAAGTAACTGTCTGTAACCCTAGTGGTGGCTGAGACCTCTATAACTGAGTCAGTGTATCATGATTTAGTGGCAAGTGAGCAGTGTGGGTGATCAAGCTCCAGTGATATATTAGTAATTATGATGATAATTGTTTTATCTTGTAGCAGTAGCCAAAGACACAGCTTGGCTCAGTACAACTTAGAAAACAGATAGCTAAAATGAAACTTAATAAAGATGTAAATACAATCTGCCTACAAAATTCAAGTAGTGCTTTTTTAGCTATGACAAGGAGAAAGAGCTGCATTGTGGAGGTGACAAACTCATTCTGTAGTGTGGACCACAAAGTAAAATTCGGTTTTAATTATAGTTCATAAAGCAGAATGTAAAACTAAACTTATTTATTGCCTCGAGTCACAAAAAAATCTCCCCCAACAGTAAAGAAGGGTTCAAAGGTGGGAAATATTTTCTCCAGTAAAGAAAATTTTAGAAGTAAATTATTCCAGCTCATTCTAAAGCCATTTGTGTTCCTTTATTTGCCTGATTGTATGTATATTTGGGTCTGTGGCTTGCTCAGAGCAACATGAAAGTGGTTCTGATCAGGCAAGGCCTTCTTTGTCTTCATGGTTTTTAATTCTTAGTTTTGAATGTCCCACCATTACTGCAGAAGAACTTGGCATCCTATTGAAATAAATAGCTGTAGGTTACATTTCTGAGGCTTTATTTCAAATACTGGAGTTTTTTCATTATTTTTATAGTCCTGTTTATTCTGGATTGTTGGTTTTGGTTTTTGTTTTGGTTTTTTTTTTTAATTTAGCATAAGTTTGGATTGAAAAAGATGGTTTTGGGTTTTACCGTATGCCAAAACCCAAATGTGAGTTATTTTTCCCTTTTTCAGTATGTAGAACAAAATCTGATTTTATGTATATGTGAAATTGGCTTTTTGTGTAGTTTATTCCAAGTTTTGTATAATTGGTCACCTTTCTGTTAAGAGGTGATTTCAAGAGTCTGGAATTGGAGATAGTTCTTTTCCTCCAATTCGGCAAATGAGAAGGGATTAGTGGACACTGACTACTGCACATGCACAAAGGGACAGGGGAAAAGCAGTAGGATTCCAGGACTTAAATGTGCTGGAATTCACTGGCAATGTATGAAGTAGGGGAAGAGGCACAAGTCAAGACAGTTTTCTGCTGTTGTGTATTTCAACCTTCATAAAGTTAGGCAACCACTCCATACCAGTCCTCAAAGCAATCGTCTGTCTTGTGCGAAGAGGTCTCATTGCTGCATAACAGAGTCAGTTCCTGGGCTTTCACAAGCTGTCTTCCACTTTTTCTGCCTGGTTTGAATGCAGTGTATGTATGTACAGAAGATCATTACAGCAGTAATTGAGAAATTTTCCTGACCCTGGATTCAAATATTGCAATGAGGCTTCTAATTTTTTCTGATCAGTTTTTCATTCTCCTGTTAGTATATTGACCCCAGCAGGGATTGATAACTCACTCCATGTTTGCTGTCACTCGGTATTGCTAAGTCTTTCTCCCCTCCCTAGTAGTTAGAAATTCAGGTCTTCCTTATTTCTTCTGGCTTGATTTCTGCATGTCTCAATCCAGTTTCCCTTTCCTTTAAAATTTGTAGATTGCCTTGAAACAACACTTCAGAATAAGAACTGCTGGTGGGAATGCAGCTGCTAAAGAGCTCTGCATTTCAGGGAGAAACTGTCCTCTTCATCCCTTTCCTTTTCCACCATGGTAAAAGGCTGATTTACAGCTTGTTATATTGATCATCAGTCTTTTAGTGTCATCATATCTTGGGGTGCTAATTCCCCGCTTCTGTAAAGCCCTGAACCCTGAGCTGGGGAGAAACCAGACTGATGACTGATCTGTCATAGGCCTAAGCTGAGCTGCACAAGCAAAGTAGTTTTCTCAGTGTCTATGGAAAAAACTTCTCCAGGAACTTGGAGCCCTCTCAAACCTCACTGCTTGCTGCTCCAAGCACAACAGCCACTTTTCAACCACACTTTCTTTAACCAAAAAGCAAAACTAATCTCCACAGAAGGAAACATTTCATTTTGAGTATTAGTAGAAAAGGGAGGAGAGAGTACAAACTGTGACACAGGATAATTATATTGCCTTATGCATTACATGCCACTTTGCCTGCTTTTCCATCTGCTAAGTCTCTGACCACTGCTGGCATTGCAGAAACCCAGATCTCCTGGTTGTTTCAGGTCATTAGCCAGTATTGGTGCATCCTCCTCTGACCAGCTCAGGTGATTGAAATCTGTGGTAAGGAGTTAACAAGCTTAGTTTGTCAGTTAGTATTGAAGTGTTGTGCCCAAATGTGAGACCCTGTATGCTGTCCAGCATCTGGGGGAAGAGCAGCCTGAATTCTTGCTCTAGTGTCATTTTTCTGTGTCCACAATTGGTTCCTTTTATATTGCTTGGATTATTTTTTTATATTTTTTTGATCTTTATTAGCTGTTTTTACAGATGGTTGGTTACTTTTATTAATTTCTAACAATCACATATTTAGAAGCCCCATGTGGAAAGCTTATGATTTACGTGTTTTCAGATTTAGTGTTTGGGTGTTTCCTGGTCTGCATGTCCTTCTCATTTCCGTAGACCTTCATTAGTAGGGTTTGGTATTTTTTGTTCTTTTGAAGTATAGATAGACTGTGAATGTGCTGGTAGTTACTCACCTAGTTGTTTTTCCTGTGGTATTCCCAAACTCCCCATTAACTCAACCAGGTGACATCAGAGGCTGAAAGGTTATGTGTCAAAATGTGACTGACAGCTGGTGCAGTATGTCTGATGCGAAAAACTCCCTATTCTCTACCTAGAACAGAGTTTGCTGTGGATGAAGGAAACCCTGAAGTTCCCATATTCTATTGCATTGTGGGCTCTTCCTACACTGCTCTGCTTGAGCCTTTCCCACCTAAGTGAGTTCTGAAGCCCACCAAAGACCTTTGTTCTTCAAGTTGTGATTCTCTTGCTTCTATCTTTGACCAGTGTGAAGGAGATGAACTGCTTTGTGTCTCCAGTTTTTAAACAAACAGGTTGTTCCAACTCTCTTGGAGAAGCAGCAGCCAGCTATTGTGCTCTTCTGTCTTGTTTGTTTTTAAAGTAGCACTGCTTTGCTCTTGAATCTTATTTAAGTGATTTCCAGCTGGAAAGAAACTAAAGGGCTGCCTTTGCCAATTAACTAGGACAGAATACTCTACTGGTAGACAATGTAGGTTAACCAAGGATTTAAAAAAGCTATTGTGGATTAGCGTTGATGGTTAAATAGTAATTATTGTTTGGTGTTGGGTTCTTGTCATTAAATATGGAATAGGAATTCAAAGATGTTCTAGATTCAGTTCCTTTCTTCTGGGAATCTTTTTCCTGTGTAGTTCTAATACTGACAAACTAGTTGATCCTAAAAGCACTAAGAGGTCTTGACTCCTTGTCAAGCACTTACTGTCCTTTGATCAAAAAAACCCCAAAACCCAACAAAGTCTAGAGTATGACTTCAGACCTGTAACACAGCTTACTCATGTAGACTATATTTAGGAACATTTATAGCCACATTTGAAATGAAATTTCTATTATTTGCCTCCCAGATTGCTAGGTGCAATAAAATCAACCAACAAAGAGCAATCAGATTGAGTTTGTTACTAGGAATATCTAAAAACAAACCATAAAAGCTAATTTTAAACAGTGGATTGTAATCCATGCTGTTTGGTTTAGAACTCTTGCAGCAATTGCTTTCCAAATGTCTATTTTAAACTGGTATGTCAGACCTCTGTGGTTACTTTTTCACAGTGTCCTTAACCTAAAACACTATGGTGACCATTAAAGTAAATAGGAAAAAGTAACAATGACAGAGCTTTAAAAAAAAATTAGTACAGTGGATTCCCTTTAAATAGAGGGGTATGTTTCAAGAGGTGGGTGGTGTGTTTGTACCGTGTTAACTTGGCTGGGACCGTAATGAATGACTGCATCTGTGATCTTCTCAGGAGCTGGAAAAGAGGGCAGGCTTCTGTGGTTTATGTCTTATTTGGTTTGGGAAAGCATGAGTTGAACTTGGAAAGTTTCCTGCTATCTAAAACATTCAACACTTGACCTCTGGAAAGTGTAGAGTGTCTTTGTCTACCATTTTTAATTCAGCCTTTTTAATTGTAATTTTTTTCAAGTAAAGAGGGTGTTTTTTTCTTTATTATTTAACATTGTTTAATGTTAATTGATTGACTTGATTGCTTCTGCTTTTTTAGGCTGCATACAAAAGGGTGGAAACTACGGGAGTCAGAACTGCATGGTCAAATAGTGTTTCAGGAGTCTTGATAAAATGGTTGCCCACAAAATTCAGCTACTTAGCTGTTTTCTGAGGCAGAGAACTTAGTACCATGGCTATTATCATTACTTAATTTGACTTATAACTATAGTTTGTATTGGTGTTAACTTCTGTAACCTCTGGTCCACTGCAGTGTACACTATGCAAACATAAAAATTGAAATCTCTTTCCCACAGAGGAATTTGCAGTTGATTTCTCTTAGTAAAAAGATTGAGACTGTGCAGATCACCCATATGAGTATCTGTCCAGCTTCTGAAAAGGTTTTTTCAAACATAACTGTGATGTCCAAGGCAAAAGACTTCACACAGATGCCTTTTAGGTAATGGACTAGTTCCCTGGACCTGTGGAAGGAGCTTATTTTATGAAGTGGCATTTTTGTGTATGTCAATGCTTTAAATGTAATAATCACTGCTTTATTTTGTTTTCTTTATGAAATAAAGGTGTTTAATTCTGATACTGTTAACTCCCTTAAAAACCATGAAGACTCACTGAAAAGAGCTCTTGAACTGTTTTGTTTTTATTCATTTTCTTTATAAACCCCTAGAATGATGACCACAAGCTTAAGATGCCCCAGAAATGTTTTTTTGGTTTTTGGCTTTTTTTGCCTTGCTGGAATAGGTCTATGAAAATTTCCCTTGCCTTATGCAGCAAGCCAGATCTCTCTGCTGGGAAACGAAAGAGGAAGTAGGTGTTTTCTATCCCTGTACCCAGTGTGCTGTCTGCTAGTAAGCAGGTCAGCACTGTGACCCCCAAGATGCACGGTGAGGGCTGTGTTTTAGTATCTTCCCTGCCCCTATTCACAAGCAGGTATGAGTTACAAATTGAGCAGGATGCAAAACTGCTCCGATGAAAGTGCAGCATGGGGTATATCCGAAACACCAGGAGCTGTTTTGGTCCTGTTGCAATGTGTGTGTTAATTTGGGAAAGGAGTGCTAAGAGACAAAGCAAAACATTAGCAGGCAATTCCTATCTTCAGTAGGCAGTCACTTTCACTGCATACTAAATTTGCAGCAAATCTAAGTATTCTTTATCACACTGAGTGTTTACTCATTGCTTCATTGGTACCTGAGGTGTTCCCTCTGTAGCATGTTGAGTTATACGGATATGTAGATGGTGTAATGGACTGACTTAAGTACTTTCAGTCTTCTCTTTATAACAATACAGTGACATGTAAAGCAACATGCTTTTTTATTTATATTTTTATTGCAATTCAAATCTATTTTGCTGATATATTAGAAAAATTTTAAGTTATTTTTTGATAGCTTATGCTATACTGAGTTGATATATTCCTTTAATAATTTTTGATATCTCTTCTGTTGTGGTAACTCAAAAGCCAACTCTCTTCAGTAATTAAAGGTTAGAAGTCCAAAAGGTCTTAATCACAGAATGGGCAATGTTGAAAGGGACCACAGGGCAGGTCATGTGGTCCCACCTCCCTGCTCAAGGAATGTCATCCTGGAGCACATTGCACAGGACTGAGTCTAGGTGGTTCTTGCATATGTTCAGTGTGGAAGATTCCACAACCTCTCTGGCCAATATGTTCCACTGTGCAGTCACCTACCCAATAAAAAAGTTGTTCTTCACTCAGGTAGAACTTCCTGTGCATCAGTTTCTGCCTGTTGCCTTATTAAATGGATTAATTTGCAGGGAAAGTAATTTGCCACTGTATAACTGCCAGTCATTTGTTCTTAAGGTTTTCTTATAAATAAGGAAAGAAAAACTATAGTTCAAGCATCCAAAAGCATCTTAATTTACTACAATTAATCAGTGAGTAAAAGGAGAAAACTAAATGGAAACTAGAAATAATAAACTAAGACCGACATATATTGATTTCTGAAGTGTGTTTAAGCATACAAAGTGGTACAGAGAAAATCCCAGTAGTATTCCTCTGCCTGTGTTCCCAAAATCAAAGGTCTGTAACTTACTATACTTTTTACCTAGGCAGGGGGAATTTTAGAGGGAGTGTTTCCACTGTGCTAATCCTGTGCTCGTTCATTTCTTCCCTATAATGCTTTCAGCTGTGTCCACGTCCCATTGTGGCAGTCCCGTGTTGTAATGGAGAGCACTCTGGACTCTGAATCCCAAGGTCCTGAGTTCGAGTCTCAGCAAGGACCATCCTCCGGCAGTTAAATGCCTTTCTGCCATCCGATCCTGTCAGATCTCAGATGCCAAGCAGAGTCAGCCCCAGTTAGTACCGGGTGCTGTGACAGTCCTGAGGACTTCACTGTCACTGTCCAAGCTCACTCAGCCATGGCAAATGGACCTTAGGACTTAAACAGTGAGGCCAGTTCTTTGCACGCTGTGCCTCACCTAAAAAATCCACTGTGCAGGCTGAAAGGACACACCCACGTGGGGAGAGCCCTCCCCACATTTTCATTTGCAAAGTCTGGCCATACATACACGTGCGGTTGATGCTTCAGCCTTTGGGTTCGGTATCTCTGCTTTGACTGGGGAGGCGTTGGGTGTGATCTCTGCCATGTGCTGATGCGGTGTTAGAGTCCTGCTGCTTTCTGCAGTAGACGAGTGTTATAGATGTACCTTGTACTGCTAATGTGGTTAAATGTGGGGAGGGAGATAAAGACAATGAAGCAGGAAGCATTACTGTGCAACAGCAATATTACTGTGAAGGGTTAGAACTGGGGCTGATGTTGAGGCTAATGCATTACACCTCTGAAATTACTGTAAATGCTGCTTCTCCGAAGAGGGGGAAGTGAAGGCAGACATTTACTCAGGTAACTAATGCACTGCTCATCTTTCCATCCACTGCTCAGCCTATGTGATGTGGTAGGTACCAGCTGATATGTCTATCGGAGGCATGATTAAGCTGTGTGAGCTGCTCAGTTATGCAGTAAATTTGAGGCAGAAGAGGCTATCAGTAGTTTTTTGTAATTCAGGTCATGTTCTAATCACCGGATTGCATGCATCAAAAAAATTTACTATGTTAATGGTTCACACTAACATAAAAACTTTTCTTGCTTGTGTTTGTTCAAGGTCTTGCAAGGTATGTGCTAAATAATCTGACTGGACCATCACATTCTAAGAAGAGAGAAAGAAACCAGATCACATTAAGCATCTGCCTCTAGTTAAAGTCATATGTAGTAAGCATCTGTTTTTTAAGTTTCCTCGCTGATGTAAGTGACATCCTTGCACAGGCGTGTGCTGGCTGTCACACCAGGACATGGAGAAATGTAGTTGAAACATGTAATTTTGGATGTTGGAAAGGAAACTTGGAAACAAACACCACTTTATTCACCAAGCTAGCATGGCTGAGATATTAACATAGACAAAAATATAATTAAATGTTGTAACGTGGTGCTTAAGAGGACAGTTTTTATTTCCTTTTGACTGGTGGTCCAGATGTGTCAATCAGAACTAGGGTTCCACTCCCCTTGCTCATATTTGCAATTTCTCAGTAACTTTGCATAGCTTTAAGTGTGGTGTCTATCTCTAAGCTTCCAAGACTTTTCTCTTTCCCCCCAGCAAGGAGAACTCTTACAGAGCTCAAGCTTGGTGTTATTTGGGGTTTGTGTAAACACAGCTCTTACTTTTCTGAGAGAGTCAACTGTGAAGAAGGAAAAAACTTGTATGTTAGAGTTTCAGACTGCATCTTACTGACTTATTGTTATTGTGGACACAGCCCAGAGTGTACTCAGTCATCAGCTCTTGTAAGCAGAGATGAGGGAAAGAATAGGAGGAAACAAGGAAAGGGGTGGAGGGGAAAAGAGTTTGGGAAGAGAAAAGAAAAACATGGGAAAACGTAAGGAGTGGGAGGAAAGACACAGCAAAGCAGTTGTTTTAGACTGGGTGGCTTAGGAATTTCTGGAAAATAAAATAAAATGTTGCCCTGGAGTGCAGTGGCATTATCTGTGTCATTTTTACTGTGGCCTTCATAAGCTAGAGCTTTATTCAGTCACAAGTGGCTTCTGACAAATAGTGTTCAGGGTTTCTTGTAGTTGAGTTGCATGCTTAGGTTACAACTTTACAGTCTCTTTTAGGCTGGCTTTATCTTACCACACTTTCAAACCTCTTCTGGGTGCAGCTGATCTTCCTGTATCTAAAATGGTCAGGGCTTAAACATGTTAACTCTTAATGATTTAACCTGTGGCCTCCCACACTTCTGTATGGGCTTAGTGGTTGCCACAATATTGCACAGATGGTACCTTGATATTGACCCTGGTACTCAAAGGCAGTGGTTCTCTGCAGTAAAGTTTATGGGAATTTTTAGTGAGGATCTAGTAGGTTCATTGCTCTTAAAAGCAAGCAAGGTGGGCAGACTCGTTCTCTAGAGACCAAAATGTATTGCAGTCATGGTGTTTTCAGATCCAGATGATACACCAGTGCGACCGTGTCCAGGCTTTCCCCCCTGTATGGTGGGAGGTGGAGTTTTCCCATTCATCATGGATGAGGATGTTTTTAAGATCCATATCCTCCTGACCTTGCTGTCTCAAATTATCATGAGGCCTTGTGTTTCTGGCTGCTGAGAGTGCTCTGAGGTGTGCTGAGGCCTGGGACTCCAGTGCTGGGAAATGGGATAGTGCAAGGACTTCTCAGTTTTTGCCTGGGGTGCTCTGCTGGTCCAACACTTTTATAATCTCTTGGATAGCAAACATTTATTAGGCACATGAATTCTGGGCAATGTTGCTTAGGATTTCTACATGTGTCTTTTTATTCATGTCATATTTTGAGGAAAGTGAATGTTTGGGGCATAATGCAGTGGAATTCCACTTTAATAGTTATTTTACCCTGCACAGCAAAATATGCTACTTCTGGGAGCAGCCAGGAAGATGATCTGCTTTTCCTATTTTTCTGATTTCTTCCCTATCTTTCATATGTTCTGTATTGTATTCCTTCTTACTCCCTTTTTTCTCTTTGTTAAATTTCTTTTTTCTCCACACCTTTGAATCTTCCAGTTCTTTCCCTTCTGCCTGACCATTTGCCTTTCACATCTGCAGTTTTTCAGATGAAGTGATTTTTTTGGTTTTGTTTTCTTTTTCTATGAAATGTTTTCTCCCTTGCCTACAGGGTCTGAATAACAGCCTCACCCAGTTTATTTCAGGTTGCTGCTGTTTAGCAGTGCATCAGGAAGCCACAGTGGCACCAGAGCTGGTGACAAACACAGGAAAATGCAAGGTCAGGAAAGTCTTTGGCTCTGTCACATTATTCAGTGGCTGTAATTTTGGAATATATGCAAGGATCTAGCTCTGAGGCACTTCTGCATGGGCAGATGGCGCAATTATGGCATGTCTATCTAATACTATTTTCAAGTTGGAGTTTTAAAAATATGTTGTTTTCTGTCTTTGTCTTCATAATATCTTTTTTGTCTCTACTCACCCATGAATTTTATAGGCAGTATTGTCATATACATCCATAGATCTAGAAACTGACCATTACTTTTCCAGTATTTAAAACCTTTCATGATCAGCATTCAAGCTGGGTTGTCTAAGGTTTGGGATTTCTAGCCTTGTATGATGCTCTAATTCCTCTTGAAAAGAAACAAGAAATTTTTTTAGCCAGGTATTTAGCAAAGAAGTTGGGGTTTTGTGTTTTTTAGCGTCCCTTAACAGTGATTTGTGCCCAAAGCAGTAGAGTAGATGTGTTTTGTTTTGTATTCTTAATGTTATTGTTCAGATACCTTTCACTAGTGAAAAACTAGATGTTATTTATCTCTTTTTTCTGAGCATTGGAGTATTTGAATGTACATGTATATATTTTTATATTATATATACATGTGCATATGTTATATGTATATATTTAAGATACGGGATTTTATTAATTGTTTCATCTTGGAGTAAGATGCTCACATGCTATATTGTCCAGGACACTGAAGTTGCTGACAGTGTCCTAAGCTTGTATGTGGTCTTTTTTATTCCTTTTGGACTTGGGCACTGGAATAGGTTGAAGATAAACACCTGGTGAGGTTGGAGTTGATGGTTAACCTGTGTAAGGACTTAAAAGGCCAGGTCTGAAGAGTTCACAATAGACAATGTGTTGTCATGAGTTTCTGCAGTATTCTGCACAAACTGAATTTTCTTGCATGTTGAAATGAGTTGCACCTGAAAACGCTGTTACGCCTTTTACACTGCTGCAAGACAGAACATGGCTTTACTGACTGAGGTTGTCTGGGATTCAAAGGATGATGCCTACCTGCTGGACTTGTGTCTTTGATTGTAGATCAGATATATGAGTGAGTCTTAGGAGTTAGGCATTTGGCAGGATTTAAGAACCTAAGAAGGCAGGCATCAAAACTAGTAATCTCTTAGTCATCTCTGAACATCCATCTCAGTCATCTCTAGTCATGGTTAAACATCCATGTAAATCCAAACTTATGTTAGTTTGCCTGACATTTGTTGGAGAGGGTGATTCTGCTTTACCTCCCAAACAGTTCTGTGAGGATGAGTAACTGGGGACAGACAGTTAATTCAGATGCCAGTAACTGTGATTTTTAAGTGATTACTAAGTCTGTCAACTTGTGTTATCATAGAATCTACCTAGTGAGTGGATTTGTTAAGCAATTTGTTTTATGAAGGGACTTTTAAGTGACCTTATATCTGTGGTATAGTTGCATAATAAAAACTGGGTACACCAACAAAAAGTAGTTGCTCAGTGGTCAACTACATCATGTAGGGTTCTTTCACTTAATCCTGAGGATATTTGTAAAAGCTTAGAAACAAAGAAAAATGGCATCAAGTTCAAACTCTGACAGAGGTATAACAAGGCAAGCTGCAGGACTGTTGCTTATCCACCAACCTGTCCCTTCTGGCTTGAGGGTATGGCAGATAGTGTTGAACTGTGTGCAGTGAGCCACAGCTGTGGCTGCATGGGAAGGCTTGGAATTGTTAAGGTCGGAGTCAAAAATATTCACTTAATAGATGTGGCAGGCAGTGCCAGTTCCACATTGCAGTGTAGTAGCCTTTCTGCAGATGACTGCACTTCAGAAATGTGTGGGTTTTTCCACATAAGTACAAACATGGAGATTTTTTAATGGATTTTTATTTTCATATATTTATAAAAATTGTATAAACATTCTTCATATATTAAATAAATACATACAATTGTACTGAGAGGTGTTTGACTTCATGTAGGAGGAAATGCAGTCTGAATTATATATCTATAAATATATATACACAATATTAAAACTGTACTATAGCAGATGTTTGATTTCATCTAGTAGCCTGTATTATTTTAACTAGAGTTATTTTGACAAAGAGTGATGAGAGGAATGAGAACAAATTTTAAATCCTGTTTAAATCCCTTTGACTCCTAAAAGAGCTGCTTTTCATTGTGTCAGTAAATTCAGATTAAGATAACTCCTTAAGGCAGATGACTTAAGTGTACTTAATTAACTATCTATCTGGTAGGAGACTGAAGCCCTTAATTTAGAAATTAAGCCCATCCCTGATCTAAAGCTGAAATTTAGATTCTGCCAAAATCTCTATTTTTAGTCTTGCTTGGTGAAGAAGACACACCAGTTAATGTGCTGCATATGACTCTTACTCAACCCTATTTTCTAGTCACTCTTTTCTCACATCGGTGGTCATGGGTCTGAAGTGTTGGCAGTGTAAATGCAGCTTGATTTTACAGTACCGTGACATACTTAACTAGTATGCAGATAGAAAAATCATGCTGTTTTATGATTTGTTGCATGACTTGTATGGAAAAAAGTTGCATTATTTCCTGCTTTCACAAACGTTTTCACAGTATTTGTTTCACTGTTTCCTGCAACTTTTTGAGACCTAGAAAGAAAGAATTGTTCTTTTCTTGACTTACCCGAGGTCAAGCCAGTCATTTGCTCTCATTAAAAAATATAATCTGTGTAGGGGGACCAAAAACTGAGGGATTACTGTTCAGAAATACAGTTTATGTTCACTTAATTCATTAATTGTTCTGCAAAAATATGAAATATTCTTTTTCTCTCCATACCCATCTCCTGGAATGCCTAACAGTCATATTTTCAATATATTGACATGTTGTTACTGCAACAAGATTTTGGTCACTTTTGTCTCTTTATGCAGTGGTTTCCTTCTAGTGTGGACTTGCACATGATTGCAGAATTGAACAGTTATTAATCAGGTTGTTCATTATTTATGACAATATGGCTCTGAGCAACCTCTTACTAAAGCTATTTCCTAAGCTTCCTACTTCCAACTTGCTTTGGGATGCTGTCCTAGAAAATTATGTGATGTTACCGTATTTCTTGCAAATTCAATGTTATCACATATGGACCACGGTCAGCAAAAATACAAAAGTGAGACTGACGTTGATTGTGGTAAAGTTCAGAGTCTGAACTGACAACCAGCTTCCCTTCTGGTTTTTCTGTGCCTCTATGTCTGATTTGATGTGTCTGTTCTCAGTATTAGTATTTAGACTGTTTGGTAAGCAACACTAAATCTCCAGTGAATTAAGTATTTAGTGGGCAGAGGCCTATTCAGTGTGGATATTGGACTGTGGTTCTATACCTTCATTTGCTGTATTTCTTGTGGCCTCATAGCAGATAGCCAAACCACGAGGCAAAACTTTCTACTGGCTGTTTGTGTAACTGATGACCTTGAGCACAATGACAAACCAAGACTTTTTCAGTATCTACTTTTAGTTACCTTGTCTTTTTTGTCTTGCAATTACTCACTATTCTCCCTGAAACCCTGCACATCACTAGAAAGCATGAGAATACAATCTGAAGCCGTAAGTGGCCATAACTATTGGAACAGTAAGAGTCTTAAGTCTGTTTTTGGCAGAAGGTGTTTGTTTCTCTGCTCTTCTCTTGCGAGTTTGTTATTTGGTTTTGTGTTGGGCTTTTTTTTTAAAAAAGCTTTTTTAAGCATCATGATATAAACACAGAAGCTTATTATTTAGTTGCAGCAGTGTGCCAGATGATCATGAAACAAGATCTAGTCTGTGCTTGGGGAGCTTCATTCTCAGTGTCTTTAAAGGGATACATAGCAGAAATGATCCCCTGGGATGTGGAGGCTTTTTGTCTTATTTGGCAAATATATGTGACAAGTTTCTTGATCCTGCCCCATAGTGAATGCAAGATTTCTTTATTAAAAGGTCTTTGGCAAGGAGGGGTGAGCAGGAATGGCTTTGTTGCTGTTTGAGGCTGAATTCAGGTTTTGCTTGGTTATCACCATGGCTGAATTCAGCACAGATTACATGCCAGCTGTATGTGGCAGCCAGTTTCTGCTGGCCTGTTGGGAGCCAGCTTGAAAGATACTTCAATTCATTGTTGCTGTGCAGAATAATGTGAACAGAAGTATTTCCCAGTGAGATGTTACTGCAGTATAGTTGTGCTGCAAAAGAGGAATTACCGCAACGCTGCTTGAAACCCTGTTGAATGTCGTGGGGAACAAGGGTAATAAGCCTTGGGGCTAAAAGGTGGATATCATCACTTATTGACACACATTGATATATATTTAAACTTTTTCCTTCTATATTTACTGAACTTTTAGTCTGAATTGTCAGATTTTATATCTTCACCATAAAACTTGCTACGTTTTTGGTCTTGCTGTTGTATGCAAGTGTATCCTTAAGTTTAAATTCATCCCTAGTTCAATTGCTGCTTCATCTATTTATTACTGTAAGTATCAGATATGCAATAAGCTGGTCAGGACCAGCAAACAACACTCCAACTAACAGCAGACAGTTCAGGTGCGTTTGGTCACTGCTGTCAAATACCTCATGAATCAGTCTGGAAATATCAGATAGACCAAACCTTGGAAGAATAAAATGGAGTTTGCTGATAATTCATGTTAAATGAAACAGTAGTGGTGATTGGCAGTAAAGAAGTAGCCTAATAACCTTAAAAATCTTAGTTTCGTTCGTATGGCTGTCAGACTTTCATGTTAAGGTGTCTCAAAACAGTACCTAACACTGTGCAGCGTTGGGGGAAGGAGGAGACTGTTCCCGCCTGTCCTCCTGTAGCTGTGGAGGGCTGAGACAGAGATCTTTGCAGTCCAGATGCTGGAGGTGAAACGTTTATTGTGAAATACACGAGGCTTTTATGAGGTCCTGGGGGGAAGGTGCTGGAACTGGGACTGGTTTGGGTAAGAACTCTGGACGGGGAAGTGGCTCAGGTGCTCAGCTAGAGAATAGGAAAACGGAGGGACTAACACCCAATAGAAATCCATAGTTTGGGGACAGATGAGGCAGCAGCCGGTAGGATTAGAACAGGGGCAGAAGCGGGCAGCAGCCATAGCCATGCTAGCCCGGGCGACACCGGCTCCACGAGGCAGAGGCATTCTGGCACGGAGCTGGCGCTGCTCGGACCGACGGGGCCCGCCCCTGTTCGTCTCGGAGCTGTGAGGGCGGCCCCGTGCAAATTCTGGTTGCTCCGCTCCGGTAGTGCGGGGGAGAGGGGAAGCAACCCCCTGGGCGCCACCGTGCCCGTGTGGCAGACAATGCCTGTGCTTAATGAGCGTCATAAGTCACCGGTGGCGATGCCTCTGGGGAGGAGGGCGAAGAACAGGGAACGGGTGGATACAATACACGGCTAGGGGAACACAGAAACTTTGTAATTAAAAACCCGGTACAGGTAAAACGCATAATTTGAAACTTCAACAAGTCTCTCATATATACAACTTGTTAAGTTCAGGGCGCTTTCCCAGCGCTACGCTCCTCGAGGTGCACTTCAGCGTTTTCCCACATAGCACAAGTTCTATTTTGTGACGTGGAGCCATTATTCATGTGGTGTTCTGCAGGACTGTTACATCTGTATCCTTTGAAACAGTGTGGAGTTTGTGTGGGCTTTCGGAGGAAGGGATCCAGAGCAACCCTGGAAATGGGATTGCTTAATCTTTCTTTTCTCTCTTCCTCTTCTCCCTGGTGGCTGCACTGAAAAAAAGTCTTTTGGTGTCCTTTATGTACCTTATAAAAAGTGTCTTCTAATGAGTTAGACTGATTGGAGGAGGGCTGACAATCTTCACTTACTTTCAGAAATTTTAGAGACCTTGGTGAAGTCATGCCCACAATTAATTGAATATCAAAGACTTGGACTTCAAAGAAGTGCTTGTGAAGTCTGCATGTGATTTCTTCAGGGACAAAAAGCATGTTCTGCTTGAACATCCGCCTAAATCTAGTCTAGTAAGCATTAATTTGTTGTGGTTCTAGAGGTCTTGCGAAGTTCACAGATATGACTCGGATATAAGCAGTTCCTGCAAGGGCTAATGAAGGCAGGAATAAAAAAGGAGAAAAAAAAAAAGAAAAACCAAAAAACCTGTAAATATGGTTGCAGTAGCATAACTGCTGGTGTGGGGAAGGTAAGAAGCCACCTAATTTTTGAAGGTCGGAGGTGAGAAAGTGCAAACCCTCCCAGCAGCTTGGAATGTGAATTTTTCTATACTTAGAAGGTCAATGTCACAGTGACAAAACATTATTAGCATGTAAGTTGTTAAGATTTGATGTGTTCCGTAAGTTACCCCAGATGTTTGGGGGAGTGTGTAGGTTTTTGTTTTGTTTTTCTTTCTGTAAAACTTGTAAATTGACTTTCCTCTTTGTGGGAATACATTTGTTTATGTGTGAGATTTTCTTTCTGGTTAGTCAGTCTCCATCTGGACTCTGAAGCCTAGGATAAAGCTGCTCTGCATAGTCCTGTCCTATTGCTGTGTTTAGGGTAACATATAGGTATTATAGCCTCTTCTTATAGCTCACTTTATGCTCATATTTGCCCCAGTTGGTTGTTTTGACAACAAAGTTGTGATCTCAGCATATTGAAAGAGTTGGAAGAAAAATGCAGGCTAAAACTCAGTGCACTCAACATATTTATTGTTCTTTCTAAATTTAACAGCAAACTGATTGATTTGTCATGTTCTTGGGAACAAAAAATCTGGCTCTGTGAGTTGCAATATCATTATTCAGGCAAAGGGGCATAATAAATGCCTGGTTTGAGAGATCTTTTGAGTCTTGCTTGGGTAGTTGAGGTTAAGAAATGTCATAAGTAAAGTTTAACATTGGTGAGAGAAAGCTTGTAACTAGTGGTGAAAATATGGGATTGGAAATGAGATTTTTGCATGTGCAATACTTGATAATCCTGTGACCTAAGGTCATTTCTACTTGCTCTCTTATTTTGTCAGTGCATTGCATGTGGGGTCTTTTTCCTTCTGCTTTCTACATGCAAGTTCTGTCAGGCAGGGGATGTATAGCCTAGTGCAAGTGTTGCACTTTCAAGTTAGCTATTGCTAACTACTTACAGTGAAGTCATTGGAATAAAGCAAACTCAACAGGCAACAGTTGACAATGTGATTTCCAAGGTCAGAAACGTATAGAGTATTAGTTTAAGGGAATAATGGGGAATCTTTCGTTTTTGTGTGGTTTTTCAGACTGCTCTGCAATGACTACAGCAAGATACAGGCCTACCTGGGACTTGGTACTTGACCCATTAGTGTCCTGCAAGCTCTGCCTTGGTGAATATCCCGTGGAGCAGATGACAACAATAGCACAATGCCAATGCATCTTCTGCACCCTGGTGAGTTTATATTCTGTATTAGGCATAAAAAAAGAAAACATAATTTGAACTACAGGATTTCCGCAGTGTGCGTTTCACCCTGAAGTAATAATGTTGCAGTGGAAGTAAATATTGTTGCTGTGTACTTGACACAAATGTCAGCAGGTAAACTTTTCTCTTTTCCTGAAAAAAAAAAGTACTCAGCACTTGGAACATAGTGTATTGTTACCTCCTTAGCAAGGCTATTCATGCTTTCCTTTTTATCTGTGGCTTGGATTTGGGGGTGGTTTTTTGTCGTGGGATTTTTGTTGAGTGCTGAGGTGTTTGGGTTTTTTCTAATTGTTTTTTGGTCCTTTAATTTTTTTAACTTTAGAAGAGAATATACTTTCACTTGGACTGATGATCATTGTGGAACAGTCCCTTCCAACTGCCTGACCACTTCAGGGTTTATCAAAAGTTAAAGAACGATGTTAAAGGCATTGTCCAAATGTCTCTTAAACACTGACAGGCCTGGGGCAGCAACTTCCTTTCTTTGAAGCCTGTTCCAGTGTTTTATCACCCTCTCTGTAAAGAAGTGCTTCCTGATGTCTAGTCTGAACCTTCCCTGGTGCAACTTTGAGCCATTCCCACATATCTTGTCACTGAATACTAGGCAGAAGTGATCAGGAGTTCCCTTTCTACTTCCCCTCCTCAGGAAACATTAGAGAGCAATGAGGTTACCTCCTCAGCTCCATTCTCTCCAAACAAACCTAAGCTTTTCAGCTCCTCTTCACAGGACACACCTTTCAGCTCTTTCACCAGCTTTGTTGTCCTCCTCTGCATGTATTCTAGGACCTTCATATCCTCCTTAAATGGTGGGGCCTAGAACTGCACACAGCAGTCAAGGTGAGGCTGCACCAATGCTGAATAGAGGGGAATAATCACTTCTGACCAGCTGATGAAGCTGTTTAATGCACCCTGGAATGGGGTTTGCCTTCCTGGCTGACAGGGTTCACTGCAGACTCATATGGACCCTGTTGTCACCCAGCATCCCCAGATCCCTTTCTGCAGGGCTGTTCTCCAGGCACTCCTCTCCTAATTTATGCTTGTGTCTGATGTTATTCAATCTGATGTTTCAACCTATTAAATTTCATGCCATTAATCATAGCCCAATGCTCTAATTTTCCTAGATCCCTTTGCAAGGCATCTTGTCCCTCAAGAGAATCAGCAGTACTTCCCAGTTTTGTATTAGCATCAAACTTGCTAATGGTGCATTCAACTGCATCCAAGGAGTCGATAAGCATATCGAACAGAACTGAGACTAGATTTGAGCTCAGAGGAACAGTGCTGGTGACCAGTTGCCAGACAGATGTAGCCTCATTGACCGCAACCCTTGGAGCGCAATTCTTCACCCAGAGCACCATGTACTTGCTCATCTCAAAGCTGGACAACTTTCCTTCATTCACTAGGCAGCTGGCCTTGTCATAGAAGGTTATCAAATGAGTTAAACAAACTTGGCCTTTGTGAACTCATGTTGACTGTGCCTCATGATTGCATTATTCTTTAAATGCCTTTCAGTAGTACCCAGCATAGCCACATACTTGTAACTAGAGAAGTAATTAATGTAGTACAGGTTCTAATTTCACTGTATTGTAATTACAGTCACATAAGAGGTTTCCATTAGTATGTTGTACAAATGTTTGCCTGGAATAACAAGCATTTTGTCAGTTAAGTACTAAACATTAGGAACAAAAATGTAGTATGTGACATGATCATTATCACAGTTAATGGATATTGCTAGTTTATGAAGAGAGAGAAAGAAAATTAGTACTAATTTTTCATCTCTAATAATGATTTGAAATTAAAATTTTAGATCCTTAATTTTTGCAATGGATGCAGGTTTATAACCATGGTTCAGCACAGGAAAAGTGGGAGTATTATCAGTAAGAATATGATTTCTGGGATACATGGTGTTCAGACTTTCATTTCCCTAGAGCCTGACATGGTGTTACAGATTAAGACATGGAATTAAGTGGGGGTTTTTTGTTTGTTTTTTTTTTAGGGGAGGATTTGCGAGAGGGGGTTTGGTGGTTTGGTGTGTGTGTGTGTTTGTTTTGTTTTTGTTAAATTTGAAAGTTCTTTTCAAGAAAGTTTTTTTTGTGTTTTTAATGTTCAAGGTCAAGGATTTTAGTTACCTTATTTTATTTTTCTTCATGGAAATAGTCGTCTTTTAATAATAGATTTTTTTCCTGATGGAAAAAAGAGCAACCAATAGAACAGACAGTTCTGCTTTGAAAGGAGTGCTTGCTCAAGCATGAAAAGTATATAAAATAATAACCTTCATGAAAACTGTTTTCCTCTGTTCTAATACTTACAGCCAAATGTTCTGTGTTTCTCCTGCTTTGGTGTGGAAAATCCCCTAATTTCAGTTTTCATTAATACTTCAGTGGTAACAGAAAGGCTCAGTTACTAGATATATCTTTTCATCTTCACCTGGTTCCTTCTGATGTTTGCTGCTGTCACTGATCTTCTGCTTCTTGGTAGAATATGGTTGCTGACTTACTGCTCATTTGAAAGATGTAACCAGTTGGGAAATGTTCAATATGTAACCTTTGCCAATAACCTGTTCTTAGCAGCTGACCTAAGTAACCTGGCTGTGGTGACATGGGGTTTTTGTTTTGAACTCTATTCAGGTGGAATCATCAGCCCATTTGAACTTATATTTGACTATCTTCAGTAGTCCATTCAGATTTGCCTTTTTGTTTAAGGGAATTGGTGTAGTTTTTTTGCCTCTTGTTTGCCACTTACATAAATGTCGCTACAGTGGCATTTGAGTGCTCTAAAATTTTAAAGCGCTGTCATAAATTATTAGGAAATATTACCCTTGCTTTCATCGGTGAGGGAAGAATTAAGCAATCCAAATAAATGCAAGAGGCAATAGATGTAAACCTGTTACAGCCCTGACTTTCATCTGAAACCCAAGGCCTTCATCTCTACCTTTGGGGACAGCTTGCAGGTTAATAAATTGCGGAAGGAAGTACTCTGAATCAGGCAAGATTGTTTAGCCTATTGGCAATTGTTAAGGAAAAGTGTGATGACTGTACATAGATTCCTCCACTGGTGTTCCTCCAGTGATGATTGCCAGAAATACCAAAGACATTGCAGTCATTAGTATGAACTGTTCCTTATAAAGGGCCAAACTAAAGTTGTTTAAAATCAACAGGAAGGACCCAAGCTTTTTGATTCCAGATTTTGCATGGAGTCTATGTATGGTAGATCTCGTACATGTTGTTTGTTCTTGATTGACCAACATAAAGTTTTGTTCTGGCTTCTTGATTTTATGTAAATAAACAGAGATAACTGATGTCCTCTCCAGGGATATGAGCAAAAAAAGAAAAAGGGCTGTCTGTTACAAGTGTGAGAACTATTTTTGCTGCAGCTTTTGCCACTAGCTCTAGCCCTTCTATCTAAATCACTGCAAAATGAAACAGCACCAGTATGTAGAGATATTTGAAGTGCAGTGCTACTGATATGTAGGCAGAGTTTGGATCAATTTTCAGGTTTCTCAATCCTATAATATTTCTGTCTGCAAGTCTTGACTCTTTATAATCGTGGAAGTGCTGTAGTAAAGGTCTCATGAAGGATTGTCTCTTCCTGACACTTACACAGTTGCACAACTTTGCTATTCAAAAAATAGAATGAAGACACTGTTTCCTTTTGCTTTCTGGCAGAGCTGTGCATTGATTGAATAGAATAGACTGCCATTCCTCTGCTGATAAGGCATAGGCACTACAATTTCCCATAGTATTACTTTGCCACTGTGGCTATTAGTACAATACTCCATTATGGTTTTTATCCTTAAGATTGTTAATGTGCACACAGTGCTGTGAGCTCTCAATTTCTGTGTATCTCATCCATTAGGAATGTTGCAAGAATGTATTTTCTCTGGTACCTCAAGCAAATCTGTTGTTGGATTGCTTAAGGGACTAGAGGAACAAACTAGAGACTAGAAAGAAAAATAAGCTATCTGCTGGTAACTTTTTGCTTGTTTTTCTGAGTATTATCAAGGAGCAACCTATATCTCTCTTCTGGAATCATGTCAACAATAGGACCAATCTTAAGTGTGCTCGTTTAATCCTGGACTGAAACACTTAAATGTCATGCTTTTCATTACTACTTTTCCCACCTAAATAGCACACAGGACATGGCTAGTAACCTTGAATTTTAAGATAGTTACTTAACAGTTGCTTGCCCCAGCAGAAGCAATTATTTTGCATGATTTCTTCAGAAAGCTTTCCTCATGAGACTCATAGAAGGAAAGGGAGAGTAAAGCCAAGAACACCACTTTTTTATTATTTTTTTTTTATTAGTTACTGCCCTAATTTTGTTTCACTTATTACTTAGCCTTTGCTTTTTTTGAGGGGGTAATGGAAGATGAGGGAGCAATTTTAGTCCAATTCTTATCTGATATTCTGACTATTTTGTAATCTATGATGAAATTTTCATGTGTCTTAAAGGACAGGATAGTCCCTTGATATTACCAATTTTATATGTGTTAAAGCTGCAACACATTGGTGTTCCATTTGATACTCTTGCATGGAAGTAAAGCAGTTAGTTGCTTAGATGTGTTCTGATTCATGATTTACGTGTACATTTGCGTGCATAAATACTATATAATATATATGTATAAACATACACATAGATCTGTCAATGTGTTGCAAGTACAGTGATACCACTATTACTCAAGGCAGGCTAAACTCCTTTTGAGTTCGCATTAGATTGTTCAGTTCTCTTCTAGATGTTATGCCGTGCTGATTATTCTGGTACTGGAGGATTCCTTGCTTACTTTTCTCAAATTTAAAAAAATAAATCAGTCAAGTAGGGAGTCCAGGCAAGAAAATGGTTAGAAGAAATATGAAGCTGACTGAAAACCTGTCTTTGATACAAAAGGTTATTTTGATTACTCATCTACCATCCACCTCGTTACTGATGGAAGGAAAAACTGCTGTTCAGATGTGTGAGAGAAAGGGCCTGTCTTCTGCTGCTTTTTTGTTGTTTCTTGTTGGCCAGATGTGCACATGTGCATCAACTTTGTGGTGTTTGAAACTAACACCGCTTAGTAGATTTGATACTCCTCTACCTTAAGCTCTTGAGGCAGCTGATTAATCCTACCTGGACCTTTTTCGGCATATTCTATCTCAAGTAGCAGTATAGTGACAAACTCCTGATATCACTAGCCCTTTCAAAACAGGATTACTGAATTTGCTTAATTGTGGCTGTTCATGCATATCTGCTTAATTCTAATCATTCTCCTATTTGAGCTTCCTCATAGGCTGAAACTCAGCAAGGCAAATATTATCCTGCTTGTAACTGGCATCAGGCATCTGGGTTTTTTTGGTTTATTTTCTTGTTGTCATGCTTGACTAGAAGTGCATAGAGCTTCTCTGAGTTGAATGACAGAAGTTGTGATGTACTTAGTGTTATCCCTCACATTTGCAAATGAGGCAGAGACAGTATCAGCTTCTCCTTCCCTTGGGACAAGGCAGACAGGAGCAGTGTGGGTGGGAACAGGTGGGCTTGGCTGCCCTTTGCATTCTGCATGGTTTGTCTCTGATTGCCAAGGGCAATCCACCTCAGCAGGGTAGCACCATACAGAGGCCAGGCTGTTCCTTGCCTCTACCAAAGGAAATGCCATACTTGCTTGGAAACAGGAGGGAGGGGGAAACCTAATGGCTTGTGAGGTTTTACAGACTTATGAGTCCTTAGTAACTGTAATGTTTGCCTGTTTCTTACTAGCTTCTGGCAAAGCTTGCAGCTTGCTGCCTATGCTCACTTACCCCAGCCTTAGCAGAGAACTGATACTAATCTTGACACGTGATATGTTGGTAGAGGCTTCATGGTTATAGGTCACTGTGTTTACATAGCAATTCACATGTCTGGCTGGGTTCTGACTTGTCTTTTAGGTGCTGTGATGACAGAACTTCCTGCTTAAATAATAAACTCACCTGTTCACAGAGTAATTAACGTGCAGTTGGGAACCACAGAACCCTGAGTGAAAACTAAACTTAATCCAGAGCCTTCAGGTCTCCTCTCTTGTATGATGTTACTAAAGAAGATTAATGTTATATTTCCTTCATCAAGGTGTTGGGAAAACTAGTTCACTCTGGTTTGCATAGTGTTTTGCATGTGAAAAAGGAAGGTCCTTTATTTGCTGCAGGTGTGTTGTCCTCTCACTACAAATATTATGTTCTGAAATAGAATAAACTTTTCTTAAACATGTAAGGAAAGACTGAATTTTTTGTTGATGTTTTTGTCTCCTGAATATTTGAGTTTCATCCCACATATGCTGGCATTTGAAAACAAATATACTTTTGTGAAGTTTACTCTGTGTTTTTATGAATTGCAGTGCTGAATAGGGGACAACAAGCAGCTTATGCAAGGAAATGGAGAGGTGAAAATCCAACATGAAAAAAGTTTACATGTGCATCCACTGGAACTACCTATTCCAAGATCAAGATATGCACAAATCACAGGATATTATCCTGGTCTCATTTGGTCATTTTTGTCTGCCTACTGATGATTGATTTCTCTGAAGAAAAATTGTTCATCTTATTTTACAGTACTGTCATAAATAAATGTGTATATAAAAAACCAACCCCACCACTTCAAAGGCAGCTGTAATTCTGGGTTGTCTTCTCTCACTCTTTTAAGATATTCAACTGGGAAAAGGCACTTGTTTTTCCAGTGCATTTGGTTCTGATTGCTTGGTCCTGCTTGTGATTTCTGCAGTCAGTGATTGCTGTTTCTCAAAGGATATCTTCCAAATCCTAATATTTCTCACGCTGAAATGGTCATCGGGGCTCCTCTTTCTGCATTCATGAAACATGCATTTCTTCTTGCCTTCTTTCTTTTGTTGACTGATGGCCCCATGCTGCCACTTCCCTGTACTCAAACTGGCACAGTCAGTCTTACATGGAGGGATTGGAGGCTGGATTCAGTCAGAGGGGTGATGCACCTCATCCCTAATCTGAATATCTTGTCTGAGAGTTATTGTTTGCATCTGTTAAGAAGTGTGTACCAGGCACTGCTGTGATATTTGGGTGTACTCTGAGAAAGCCTTTGGACAGAGGTAGAGCCAAAGCAACAAAATTGCTCTACTGTCCACAGAATGAATCAAAATCCATGATTGCTCTAACCACGATGGCATGTGCAATGACAAAGTCCCTTCTCCTGCCAGTGTTCTTGTCAATTCCCATCCTGAGATGCCATCAGCTGATGGGAATAAAAGGACTTTTGGACAAGATCAATTCTTACAGCTCAGAAAAGGATGCTCAGGTGATTTGTCCTTAGACATGGAAGCACATAGGTCATGTTTATCTTTCTCAGCTATCATCCTGTTTGGCCATCATCCACAGGCAAGATTATGTGGTTGCATTTAGTCTGACAATATAGTCTGTAACAAGTCTACAGAACAGCTGGTACAGTCTTAAAAATTGACAGCATAGTGGGAGAAAGAGACAGATACAATTTTGAACAGAAACATATCTTTAAAAAGAGGCCAAGTATTGGGCAGGTAGAGGCCAGAAGGCTGTCAAACAGGTTTTTCAAATTGTTTGCCACTCTGGGGGAAACACTTATCAGCTGTGCACTATTTATCTGGTCCTGGCCAAGGTCTACTGGTGTGTACATTCTTTTTCACAGAAAAGGGCACTAAACATTTCCCTGTTGCAGAGCTCTGGAGCACCTTGCAGGTACTTACTTGTCTGAGAGTCAAAGTTTTGGTATGCTTGTGTAGCAGAATTTTTGTCTCTGTAACAAAACAAAGAATATAGAGTAGACATGTAAGACTGTTGTCTATTACTGCTTTCAGATTTGTAGATTGGAAGTACTGCAGGTCAAGATAAGTGACTCTTTCTTCCTGTGATTTATTCTTGGATGATGAATCAGCTGCAGGGTTAATAAAAACTGAAATTTTAATGAAGATTTCTTTGAAGACAGAATATTGTCTCTGTCATGTCTACAGAAGTGGAGCTTAAGTTCAAAGTATTGCTACAAACATTAAACATTTTTGGTGCATATCTGTGTCTGGCCTAGGTGTTTTGTGAAGTTGAATATAGCTTGTGCTTGTGACTTTGGTCAGTACAGTTGACAGTTTATTTAATAAAGAGAAAATCACTCCTACAGTCCTGTGTATGCCTCAAAAAGATCTCTGTGATTGTGTGCATAGATATTTTCTGTTAAGTCACTTGTCTGCTAAGTAGGATTAGGGTGGTACTGCAAAGCTAGATTGTAGATCTGCTGTAGAGAATTACGCACATTGGAGCAGCAACACAAGAGTGATTCTAAGTTGAGCCTGTTATTAAATAACAATAGATTTGAGGCAGGATTATACAAAAAGGCTATGTAGTGAGTTTGAAAGAAGCTTAAAAGCTCTCCAAGAAATCTATGGTGTTTTTCTTTGGTTTTTTGTTGGGTTTTGGTGGGTTTTTTTTCCTCTCACATGTTTTCTTCCATGGGAATCTGTCAGGTTATAGTTTTCTTTTTCTGTGAAACACTAAGATTAAAATAAGTTGGCTACAACTAGGGTGCTGCAATGGAAGGATACAGACAGAGGAAATGAGGGTGTGGAGCTTTGCTTGGGGATGAATGAGTAGCCAACCCAGAGTTACAGATGAGGTTTAAAAGGAGGCAGGGATAGGTAACTTTATTACTAGGGTCTACTACAGGAGGCTAAAGTTGGAGGGACTTTTTATAAGGGCATGTAGTGATTGGACAAGGGAAAATAGCTTCAGGCTGAAAGAAAGTAGGTTTAGATACTAGGATGGAATTCTTTACTCTGAAGGTTGTGAGACACTGAAACAGGTTACCCAGAGAGGCTGTGGATGTCCCATCCCTGAAGTGTTCAAGGCCAGTTTGGATGGAGCTCTGATAGCCTGGTCTAGTAGAAAGTGTTCCTGTCTATGGAAGGAGAGTTGGAACTAGGTGGTCTTTAAGGTCTGTCCCAACACAAGCTATTCTATAATTTGTCCTGTTACCAGATGAGCATTTCTGTTGCTTTTAGAAGTATCCACCAAGATACTTTAAAAGGTAGCACATGAAAGTTATATGTGGCTACAAGAGTCTCTTTTTCAGGAGCAGGCAATGTCAGGCCTTACTATATCGTCCTTCTCTCCTCCTTAGAGGACACCCCCAGTGTAGGCTGCTTATTTTAGGGGAGTTTTTCTGCTTGGAATTGTTCAGCTTTGTCTAAATGGAAAGTATTTCTAGAAAACAATGTATTATTCAGGTAAAAGCTCTCTTCCAGAGTGAAATTGCTGTTGGGACAAAAGGGAGGGGAGCTATTATTCCAAAAGTAGTAGTCTCCTCCTGAGACATGGACACCCAATTGAGCTGTCTGATTTGATTTTTTTTTTTGTGGGTAAAGAAATTTGCTTGCTCTCACACACATTTTCTTCCCCAGCCCCCTTGAATATTGCACACTGCATCAGTATGTACACTATCCTAATCTGAAGCTCTAATAGGGCATTACATCACATTACCTGAAACTTTTACAGTGTGTCTAGCAGTATAAATACCTTTTCACCAGAGTGACTGAGGAATTGGCTTAGTGGCCTTAGCTCAAAGCAGTGGAGTAACTACTGTTGCACTGTTTTATGGCAGGAAAAGACCTCACCTCCTTAGTATTAATTTTAAAGTCATGTAAAGAAAAACTCCTGGTATGCAGAGCATAAAAATATTACAAAATACTATCAAAAGTAGTTGTTGCAGTAGTTTTGTTCGTCTGTGTAGCTTCATCACATGAATTTTTGAGCTTTTTTGAGTATCCTGTTAGATTAAAAATGACCCACAGAACCAAACTGTAGATTTGTAGCTAGATAACACTACTAAATCAGTGCTTCTCAATCAATATCCTTTCATATTCTCTGTATTCTTTCCTAGAATGTAAGGTCCAAAAGTATCTTCATGTTCACCTAGCATGGTGTCACTTGTAATGTGAATCACAAAATATCAACCAACATTTCCTGGCTCTTCATGCCATTGAATGCAAGTTTATTTATATATGTCTGTGTGCATATATATATGTGTGTGTTTATATATATATATGTAAATGTATTTTTAGAAGTTCACTTAATACTGGTTTGCAGGTGATACAGAATTTTAGTCTAGCAATTTAGTTGATGTGTTAATAATCATCGGCCTTGAAAACATTTTCTTGATCAGTTTGAGCTTTAAAGAAATCTCCCTGTTGAAAAAGCATGTCAGCCCTTCCTTGTGTTCCTGTAGTGCAGTGCAAGCTCATAGTGATTGTCTACCCAAAGTGTAGGGTTATTTACCTGGGTAATCTTCAGGCACAACAGCAACTGTCTTTGCTTATTTTTAATGTTTACCATTAGCGAATGCATTGCAAATAAATTAAATTTCTGTTCTTTTTAGAACTTGGTAAAAGCTACATTTCTCTTTTTAATTGTTTTTCCTCTTTCAATTTTATCAGTGTGTGTGTGTGTCTGGTTTTTAAAAAACATTTTACCAACACCAACATGTGATGATTCCACATGTAGTGCACATTTCATTTGGGGATGACTGTGGCCTAGTGCCAGCACTAAAATACATTTGAAGTTTTAAGAAATAAAGCAAATGATATGGTGATTATGTACTTGGCTCTGCAATCCTGTCATGCTTTTCTGTCCTTTCCAAATCCATGGACTTATTTATAAAATTTCACATATGACTTGGTACTTGAATCTACAGCATTAAGCGTAGTTAGAAGTCTACATTTTGACAAAATCCACATAGCAGCTGTTAAGAAAATAATACAGGATAATCTTTGTGCCTGCCTAGCTCTCAAATAAAAAGTGACATCTTCAAAGTCATCCTTCATTTTATGCGATAGTAGCAATGTGTTCTGTAATGTAAATTTGTTGTGACTGTCCAAAAACATCTTCAAGTGTTTTATTGTATGCAATTTGTATTGTAAAATTACCTTAGGCACCAAGTGAATACATTTTTCTTTTTCTGTCAGAGTAGATGATAGATAAGTGTTGCCCTACATAAAAGTCAGATGCCTTCTTAGGAATTATGAATGGGATTTATTTGAGTTTTGGTGTCAGGAGAAATAAGTCAAAGCACCATCATCAGAAGTAAGTTCCTGGAATTCTTCTGGGAAAAAAATGAAAAGCTAGAAACTAACTCTTTATATATAAATTTTTCCTTTGGCCTGCACAGGTTTGTTACACCTAAATGCAGCAGGGCAAGACTGTGTTATGGTTTGCACATTAGCCAAAAATTAACCATTTTGATTCTCTTAGGGTATTTTGAACTTTATAGCATCTCTAAGGCAGCAGCACGTAATGGTCACTGGACATACTCCTAGTGGTGCAATTTGGATGTGTAGAGGTTGGAAGTACAGCACATCTTTCAGAGCTTTAAATACTAGGCTGTGCTTGACAGCTTCAGAAAGGAAGTAACTCCTTTACTAGCATCTGTCTCTGAGGTAATAAGTGTTCCCAATTTATATAGCCAGCTTATAGTAAAATTGCTGCTGAGTTGGGCTCTGTTTATCCTTTTGAGTTAAGAATGGATCTGGGCCAAAACTTCTCAATGTGGATGTGCTCCTGCCCTTTGACATGGGGACAGCAAGTGGCAGTAAGATTCTTGGATGACCAGGTGAAGGAAAAAGTTATCCACACACCAGAAAGGATAACAGTGATGGAAAGATGACAGAGCAGGGATGCACAAGGAGTATGCATGCACAGGTTAAAATACAGGGCTGATGCTCAGTGGAGCTAACCAGTCCCTTCTGACTGATCTTAGCAGCATCTGGTGCACTCAATGCGTCCGGACCTGCAGTTCACATAATCTTTAGCTAAAGTTTTATTTATAGTTTATATAGGCTACATACATCATATACATATGTATATAGTTTATATGCAGCACGTATGTTGTGCAGGGCTTTACTTTCCTTTGTCTATGGGAAATTGCCAGAGTTAAATGGCAATTTTCATGGGATTCCCTGTCTAACATTCATGGCATTGTAAAAGTAAATGTTAAGGTATAAATCTGTATACTTAAGAAATCCAAACAATCTTAGTGGTATTCTAGGGTGCCACCATATAATAGTTTGTTCTTTTCCTCCCCAAAATAATTTGATGTGCTGAGAGAATGCATGCTGGACAGAGATCTAAGCTATTCCACTTCCCTGTTTGCTTGTTGTAACTGCAGCATAAACCAGTAAAACTTGCCAAATGATTGTTATAATTGTATAAAGCAAAAATTTACATGACAAAAAATCAGGGTTTTATAGGTTTAGAGTCTCTTCAAGTGTGATCTACTTAAATAATATTAACTTATGTAATTACTGTAATAAAATGAGAGTTGTTGTTTTGGTTTTTTATAAGGAAGAAATAAGTGGAATTTGGTAAAAGTATTTCTTCAAATAAAAGCATCTTTCAGTTGATGCATAATCCACCAAAGGAAGAGTAAAGATGCTCCTTGGTTTTATAAGGGCCAGTGTACAAGAAGAGCTGTTCTGTGACCTTAGTCCAACCTCAGCCCTTAAGTATCTAATTTGAGCTTCTGTTTTCTCTGAGAAAAAGTATGCAATAGTTAATTTTGAATGTTGTTTCTGGTGACTTACATTCTCGCGTTCTTTATTCATGCTGTACAGTACTTTATTGCCTTAATGGAAAGGCTATGAAGATACTTTATTCCAGCATGGAATCAGCTACAAATTACATAGAAAGTGAGCAGGACTTTACTTGTCATGTTTTTATAATTGTTTTGCAATGGATTTTTATAGTATATAATTGAATACCTAATGCTAGTGTTGTTTTGCTTGCATGTTGCTGCATTTCTGGTGCAAGTGGCATGTCTTGTGTCTTCTCAAGAGAAGCCACAAGTACCCTGTGCTTCAAATTCTCTTGCAACCACTTTGAGTTATTTCTTCTCCACCCAAGAAATCTCTGGAGTGAGAAAGCCTTTAGTAGACAGGGTGTTTTATCCTCTGCCTATTTTGCAGCAATATTTTTTCAGCTCGAGACACTTACCAGAAGGTGAAGCATGAGAAGTGCACTTGGCTGTGCTGACTTTGAGGAGGCAAGGGCCAGTGCCCACATCAGGGGAAGGCCATGGATGCAGCTTGTGATAGGGTTGAACTGTGTCATTTCTTGGAAGATGTGAGGAAAGGGAAGAGAATCAAATAGGCTTTGGCAATGATCCCAAACAAGTTGAGGAGTAGAATTAGCCACATTAATGATTAATGATAGCAAAGCTCATTCAGCTTGAAAAGTAGTTTCTATAAGTGCTAAGTGCTGGCATTAAAAATTTATGCGTTTTCATTTTAATCCACACTTGGCATCTACAAATGGAGAGGAAAGGGAAGAGCCAGTAGTATCAATATAGCATCACTAATACCTCAATACAGCTGAAGTGACAGTTTGCCAAGGTACAGAGCCTAGGATCTGGGTCTTGCAGAGCTTAGCCTGTTATTGCAGCTAAGTGGTTCTCCTGAACTGCTCCACCACCCACCCTGCAGAGCAATAAGTGAAGGCTTGGAAACCTGCAAGTCAAACATCTACCAAGTGAACAGTTCTCCTCCTTAAATCCCTACTGATAAGGCAGAGTACAGTCTGTCACACGTGGATTTCTTCGCACAATTAAAATTTTTAAAATTATCAGTTTTCTGGGTTTTGTTTGTTTGTTTTCCCAGAAATAGACCTGTTTTCTCTGCTGAGTGGGAGAGAGGAAAAGGGGACTCTTAACAGAAATGATTTGTTCTGCTATCAAGGTTGTGGCATGTTGCTACCACAAAAGCTGTGGACCAGAGTAGCAGAGATTGTGTGGGCAGGAAGTGAAGCTTTTGTTGCAGCCAAGCTGTTAGGGGTAAAATCTAGAATAATGTGTTAATACAGGTCTCTGAAAAGAGCTGAATAGACAAATCAAGAGACAGAAGACAAAGAGAAGAGGCTCAAAGTCTGGACCTTAACACCTACAAGCCACATGCTTGAGGGTTAGGCTGGAAGTTGCTCGTTGATAGACTATTTGATTGGTATGGATGGAAGGAAGAAACAGTCTTGTGCTCTGACCTGCAGTTAGGCATGCCTAACTTTTACAAGTATTGCGTGGAAATGGTAACAGAAGGCCCTGTTGTGCCAGTTTGCTGCAGTGTCTAATCCTTCTCGCCTCCCACACAGCTGTATGGTGAGCTTGTTTCATATCTTCATTTCACTCCACTGTTGGTCTAGCCTCACTCTTTATTCACACATCTGGTACCAGAGTTAGGGTATTCATTCTGTAATTGTCTCTGTAATTGCCACTGCCAGCTGAGCTCACAAGCAGGGTGAGAACACCGCAGGGTGACCCATCCATTGAGAAGCAGATCCTTGTTTTCTATTTCTGTGTAGTGTCAGGCTGGCAGAAGTTGCATGGTATCAGCAGAGAGAAGTGTGTCTCTGTCATTCTCTTGCCTTCCCAGCAGACACCTGTGCATTAGCTCTTGCCTTCTCTTGGGAGGGATGGAGGTGAAAGGGGGTTGTTGCTCTTCAAGAACAGCAAGGTTTGGTCCTTATTTGCCCTTGGTCAAAAATACCCTCCATTTTCTCCTCTGTTTTGGTGACAGCTGTGCTGTGTACTGCTGTGTTAGAGGCTACCTTTTCAGTTATGACTTGAGTAAAGTGCTGTGGTTGCTAGGGGAGAAAAGTATTAGTATTATCACTATTTATTATTCAGTCCCCATGGAAACTGTAGTTCTTCAGGGAGTCCTAATTCGCACATTTTTGAAAAGATACCTCTAACCATGAAATTCAGATGGGTATTTTCTAGAAACAGAAGACAAGATACACAACTCCCTTTGTGTTCTGGTATGCTTGACTCATCTGCCTGTGGGGAATTACTGCTTACTAAGCTGTGTCATGGCTTCCAGTCACAAAGATTTTTGGAGTGCCTAATTTTATCATGGTGGTGTTTGGGGTTTTTTTTCCTCTCCTCTTTGTTCCCTGTTTGATTTGTCCTTTCCCAGAATATTATTTTTCTATTTGCTGCATATTTTAAATTGATAAAGAGTTATTTGATTAGCAATTGGACTCATAATCTTAGAGGTCTTTTCCGACCTAGGTGATTGATTCTATGATTTGATGGGGAAATGAAATTCCTGTTTTCTACTTAAAGGTATAATTGTGGGCAAAAGCTGTGAGTATGGTCCATGGCTGTAAAAGGGATGCAGTAATGCCTGCTTTGAGTTTTTCAAATTTTCAGAAGAAAGCTGTTAAAATACTGAGTGATTTATCCTTGGAAGGATAACTCAATCTTTGTCTCTCTTACAGTGCCTAAAACAGTATGTGGAACTTTTGATCAAAGAAGGTCTAGAAACAGCAATCAGCTGCCCTGATGCTGCCTGCCCGAAGCGTGGTCATCTGCAAGAAAACGAGGTAGGCACACTTTTACTGCAGACAGGATGTTTTCTTTACAGGATGTTTAAATGTGGCTTTCTCTTTATGTTATAGCTTCCACTGTTGACAAAACATGGTTTTTATAATTCATCAAAGGTCAAATATTTTGTCTGTTTCTTTAAAATCAGTTATATTATTGCTTTTTCTAATTGGAAATTTGTCTTTTACTTCCTTCAACAGATTGAGTGCATGGTTGCATCAGAAATCATGCAAAGGTATAAGAAGCTACAGTTTGAAAGAGGTAACAACATTTAACACTACTCATTGAAGGCTGTGAGAATGGTATCATTCCAGAACGATCCTATAAATCAGAATCTGTCTCTGCACATGTCATGCAGTAGCATTGTGCATTACTTGTTTAGTCATCACAAAAAAAAATCAAAACCAAAAGACAAAAAATAATTATTTCTGGGTTTGCCTGTGCAATTCCCAGAACTGAAGCACTCTGGGAATAAACTGAGGAAAGAAAATTGCTATATATTATGTTGCTGTATAACTAAGGGAGGGAGTGACTTCTGTTTTGAGCTTTACTGTTTAGGTTGACTACTAGTACTTTAGGGGCTGAGGAGGTAGACTGACCTCTGTCACAGAGCCTACATTATCTCCTGGGATGGCATCCGAGGCAGAATTACTGAGCAGTTCTGTGTGTAATGATATAAACATTAACAAGGTTTATGTTAAGAATATAAGCTGACTGTGCCTATGGGGATGGGGACTAGTGTCGTCATAGAGAACTTGAAGTTTTGCTGAGGACCCATACAGCCTAGAAACCACTGAAGTAATTTCATTATTTATTTATTTATTTATTTATATTGTCTTCAGTGGGCTTTGAAACATGAAATGACGTGCCTGTAAGGAGCCTTCCCGAAAGGGATGAAACTTAATAAAGGTTCTCATGCCATTGTTAATCAGGTGGTCACATTAGGGCAGAGAGCAACTTGAAATAGAATCCTACTGGGCAAGGCACTGTGAAAACACTTTATGGTGAATTTTACCTGCCTAACATATACTGTATTCAACTTGAAGTACAGCTGAAAAAAATCGAACATCTCATTGTCAGAACAAGTTTACTTCAGTGAATGAAAGTGGGCAATTAATTCAGACTCGTGAAACTTGCTTTAGCTTTGCACCTTTAGTTTGCAAAGCTAGCCAGGTTTATGTCTAAGTGTGTAGCATAAATTAAAAGGCTCCTTTTGAAAACTTGTGTCTTCAGATGCCCTGCCAGTCAAGCTCAGCTGGAATGCATTGTTATGGAAGGCCAGTCTTGTATCTGCCTTTGAATTTTGTTCTTTATGTCCCTTTGCAGAAGTGCTTTTGGATCCGTGCCGGACTTGGTGTCCATCTTCTACTTGCCAGGCAGTTTGCCAGCTCCAGGAATCAAGCCCACAGGACCCCCAGCTGGTCCAGTGCAAAGCGTGCGACATTGAGTTCTGCTCTGCTTGCAAATCTAATTGGCATCCAGGTCAAGGCTGTCAAGAGAACATGCCAATCTCTTTTCTTCCAGGAGAAACAAGGTAAAGTATTGCAAAAGATTAAGTATTTAGAAACTAAACACTCAATTATTGAACAAATCAGATTATGAATAGTAAAGAGACATTTTCCTGATGTTTTGTTCTAAAGCTGTTTCCTTTACTTAGTCATTCCTGTTCTCTTGATTCTATATTCCAAAACCAAATAGTGCTTGGCAGCTTTGCTCTTTGCCGCCATTCCCAGCAAAGCACAAAGGAGCTGCTTGCGCCTTTGGCCTCTTACCCCAGTAGGAAAAATATGACATCTAGGCAGCTTACGAGCTTCCCTTCAAAGAAGGTCTTGTTACTGCTGCTCTCCTGGACAACATGAGGGTCAGTAACATCATGCCAGTGATTTTTAAGGTACCCTGACAGTCATCCTAACAGCTGCACATTTGGTCAATGATCTTAAGTTCTGTTTCAAGCAGTTTCCCATGGCATACTGCAGCCACTGAATAAGAAAGGCTGTTGTGCGTGTGTTGCACTTCATATTTGGGCTTTTTCAAAGGTTGTATCATGGTGCAAGGCATCATTAAAACCCTGCCCAGCCTTGGAGTCAGTTGCTTGTAACTTGGCTTCTTTCAAGCTGTGCTGTAACATGATGTAGGTAGGATGCTGTCATGGCAAGTTCCTCATCAAATATACTAACTTTTGCACATGCTTTTGTGTGTGCTCAACAAGAACCAAAATTTGCTGAATTTCATGGTAAGGTAAAAAACTTGATCTAGTTTTGCTTGGTCTTTTGGTTGCCTTTAGTTTCTTTTGCATGCTTCATTTTTTATTCCACTGAGTGAAAGTTGTTTTTTCATTATTTTGGAACATAATGTGCCTGTAGCAGCCTGTTCTACAGTGCATTTGAAGTTTCATATGTATTTTATGGATACAAAGCATTCTTCTGTAATTCAGTTGCTCCTAGTGTAAGTAATTAGTGTGTGTCCTTTTATCTGCTATTGGGTAAATTAATCAATCAAGCATCAGTCCTGCTTTCCAACAACTTGTTGATTCCCCATCAGTAATTCTTGTATCTCACAATGGCCGTTGCTGCAGGAATTTTCATTTCTTAAGGTACATTTTAGCTATTAGCGTACGTAAAACCTTCACACACTAGAAAGCTACACAAGGGAAGGAAATCTTCCAGTGTTTCAGCATTTCTTTGTGTTGTGCCCACTGTATGAGGGGACACCTGTGGTTTTGCACAGTTGCGCAAGACAGGAAGAGTCGGTGCTGATCCTAACTCATAAACAGTGAATTGTTAGGATTACTGTGTCAACGAGGCAGAGATCAACTCTGGAAGAATGACATGCCCCCAAAACCTTACAGTTCTTTATTTGGGGGGAAATTCCTAGAGGATCCTCAAGAAAGGCAGAGAACAGTAATCTCTTCCTGGTGCCCAGTAAGGAATGTGGTCTGGGGTTATTGTGCAATCAAGGAATTGTTTCCTCCTCTGAGAAAGAAGGGAGAAAAAAAGGAAAATTATCTAAATGTACAAATATCTATTAGTATCACTAGGTAACAAAAACAGTTGGTAAAATATGTGGTAAGGAAAATGTCCTAAATTTTATGTAGGCACTGTAGTCATTAAAAATGTTTTTGTAGAGATATGTTTGAAAAATAGTGTATAGCCAAAATATCTGAATAATAAAACTCAGTTTAATACCTAAATCCCTAGTAATTCCTCATTTGTTTTAAACAAGTAGGCTTGCCTTTGCAGCACAGTTCTTAGACAGTCTTCTTTAAACTGACATGGCACACATGTTACTAATTTCTCACTCTCTCCCACAGTTCAGTTTTTAAAATGGAGGATGATGATGCTCCAATCAAACGCTGTCCAAAGTGTAAAGTTTACATAGAACGTGATGAAGGCTGTGCCCAAATGATGTGTAAGAATTGCAAACATGCCTTTTGCTGGTACTGTCTGGAATCTCTTGATGTGAGTACATGCCATGCACTCTGGATCTCAGAAGCTTAGAAGTTCATTGCTTTGCCATCCAGTTCTCTTTAATCAGTTAAATAAATAATTTGCTAGCTTATGGCCACAATCTACCATAGCTGATGCTAGAAATTTCATAGAATTTGTATTCTCTGCTTTACTTGTCTGACCTGATCTTAGCATTTGGTCTGTGTGAGTCAGTAAATAACTACTAAAAGGTAAAATTTTATGGTGATAATCTGTTTACAGTCTTTACATGGCAAGTAACATAGGGGAGGGGCATTGCTTTTTTTTCAGTACTGACTTTTCAGTATTGCCTTTTTTGAAGGAGTTACATGCAGGATGAGTGTAGCAATGTTCTTAGTCTGAGGAAGTTTAACAGACAAACTAGATTTGTTGTGCCACTAATAGGTTTGTTTACCATTCATTATATTCCATGGGACAAGAAATAGATCTGACATAGGAAAAAGAACACAATGCTCTCCCAACACCAGGAATTTATCAGTCTATAAGCTGCTCTCATATGTTTATATTTTTTTTAAATCAGCCTGTTATCATACCCAAGGATCAGAGTATATACAACATCTGTTTCCATGTTACAAGTTTTACTTTATAGCATTGTTAACAATAGCAGAGGAAGTTAGGTTCCCGAAAGCTACTCTGACTATTCAAATCCTTTGGGTTGTCCCATTTGAATACTTTGCCAGCAGTCCTGAAGTCACAGACTTCTCATATGCTCAGATAAAAGCAGTATTGTCTTGGTACTAGGCCTGCTATCTTGGCAGGTTTGTGAGAGGATGGCAGGACTGATAGGGCACATAATATCTCAAAACTCTGTATTCTTCTTCCATTCTTGAACTAGTAAAAGGAACCACGTTCGGGATGTCTGCAGTATAAGTATTCATTTTCCTTTACTCTTTCTGCATGTGTATAAAATACATGCAATGGTCAGCTTATCTTCTTGGACCCTCTTGCTAAACTCCAATGCCAGCATTTAAATATGCAGCTTGTGACAGCTTTGTTAGAATTCACTGTATAACACTTGCTAAACAAACCTGTTTGTGAAAAAAAGCATTTTGGAAAGCTTAGATCTGGCCACATCCACTTGCTTTTATCTTCTTCTACATTTTCTGGTTTTAAGTTCTTAGGATATAGTATTTTGTTGCTTGAAGAACTTCTGTTTATTGCCTACCTTTTCATTTAATATTTTGTAGGATGATTTTCTCCTTATACATTATGACAAAGGACCTTGTCGAAACAAGCTGGGTCACTCCAGGGCATCTGTTATCTGGCACAGGACACAGGTAAAGCTCAAATCTTTAAAAGCTCTGTACAGGTTTACTACTGTCATAGTGCCTTTGTTTGCTTTACTCATTTTAACACCTCAGGTTAAAATTCTGTGCTGTGGTAACTGATTTTCACAGCAGATTTAAAGAGGGCAGTAGCTTGGAGAGGAATAATTAGCTCTTCTAGAAAGGACACTACTTGACCAAAAGCCGCTAGTTTAGTGCCAGTTCCCCTGTGTTCTCACTGAACCCGGAGGACGAAATAAGTTGCCACCATCCATATTATTAACAGAGAAGCTCTTCTTGCAAGGGGTCTCTAGCTCCAGATCCAGAAGTGTAAAGGAATTGGCCTGAATACAGTCAGTATCTTGCTGTGGACTCCAGCTGACTCATTTGTGTAGGTTGGATAAGAAGGTAACCCTGAAGGCTTATCAGGAGTTTCAAGTACAGATTCAAACTGACAATTGCAGAGTGTGGAAATAGCTCTTGTAGTCTAGATTCAATGTTGCTGGACCCAGCTGGTAAGGAATGCTGGTAATGAAAGAGCTTTCTGCACCAATTCAATGCATGCAGTGTAAATGCTAATGTGTGACTTGGTCCAATCTACCGCCTTTACAGTCACTTCAGAGATATGTGGACATCTGGGTATCTGAGTCATCTCTTCCTAAATTAACTGTGTGCCTGTTAAAAGCTACCTTAGCTTGAGATGAAGTACTTTTCTTGAAGTACAGATTTCTTTCTATTTGAGCATAAACTCCAAGTCTATAGAATAAGCCTCATGTATGGACAAACAGCTGAACTGAAATTAAAGGAGAAGGGTCTCACCCCTTTCCTTTCACTTGCACCACTGGAGTGGCGGAGATATAGACTGGGTTTTGCTTGGCTTAGCCAGTGGTATCTCAGAAAGTGTGTGGGTACACTAAACTTACTTGATAAACCTGTTAATATGAGGTGATTAATCTGATAGTTGGAATCTGTTCAAAGCCACTGCAGTTTATGCAGATAGTTCAATATACAGTGTATTTGATCTGGTCATTGTTGAGAAAGAAGGTAATCCTCTATCAACAAGGATGTAATTCTGCTAAACCCACTGAAGCTAAATTACCCCTGCAATTGTTGTGTTACATTAAGTTTCTAAGTTGTTAAGTTTATTCTTAGATTTATCCAAACCAAATTGAGGTGAGCCTTTGATTTGTTTGTGGATTTAAAAAAAATACTGGTTTTAGCTAGAGGAAATGAGTTGATGATGAAGTAGGGCAGCAATTTCTTCAGAAGGAAGAGAACCAAGTAGAAAATAAATGAGTAAAACTCAGCAGGCAGTTTTATTTAAAAGTAAACAAACAAACAAAACACTTCCCCACCCACACCCACACAAAACCCACAAAAAAAAAAGCCTCAACACAACAAACAAATTAAACTCGATTTTTTTGACAGCACAATGAAGCTGAAAGGAAGGTGTAAATAGATCTTTCATATTAATTACCAGTAGTTAATCTGGTCCACTGAATTGCTAAATTCTAGCTTGGCGCTCTCTGAGCAGCACACTCAGCCTGGGCTGCAAAGACAAGGGCATGCTGTCTCCAGAGACCAACATGACAATAGTTGCTGCTCATATTTTTTAAAGATGAGACTTTAGCTTTGGGTTTATATCTGTGGGAAATAAGTTCAAAGATTAGTTACATGAACATTGCATCAGATTGTCAGCAGCGCCAAAAAAAAAAAAAGCATGAATGCCATCTCTGAAGCCGAAAAAGAAATTGCTGTTGGGAAGAAATAAAATTGTTAGGGCAAGGCAGTTCGAGCTGCTTATCCCTGTCCGGGCAGAAGCCGGGAGTGCTGGAGCCGGGGTTGGTGAGCGCTGTGCCACAGCGCCATCTCCCGCAGCCGCCCGTGCCTCTCAGCCGCCGCAATTCCCGGGGTGGGCAGTGGCAGAACGATGTGCAGGGTAATCAGAACGCGAAATTGCCCGTGGCCACCAAAAGTGCTAGTGGATCGTCCCATCTATACCATGGCTAATTAAATATTTGCCGGCTAATTGAAGTGGCTTATCTAGCCCTGACTAGAAGAATTCTTAATGAGTACTGCACTCTAATTTCATTTTGCCTTCTCTTATGAGGTTTTGCTAGGAGATTAGAATTCTGCTCCTGCCTTCATTATTCAAAATTATTCACAGACACTCTCATGTGAATAAATCTAAATTATTTTCTCAAATAATTTGTGGGCACATTGTTGCAGCATCACTCTTACAGCTGCCTGTAGCAAATGGGAAACTTTCTCAGGCAATGAACCTCAACTTCTATGTTTTTTAAATAATTTGCCAAATTTAATCTTTGTAGAAATTCTTAGTTCGGCACACTGACAGGATGAGTAAGTCTGTAGTCCTCTTCCCATGCTGGGAAATGTCAATGAAAAAATACTTTTAGAAAGAGTTTGGCCTTGTCCCCTGAAGCAGCAGGAATAAGCTCAGACCAGACTGCAAAAAGCTATTGCATATGCAAAGTTCTCCTATAGTCCACAGTGTTTGTAATCTGTCCCTGAAATTCCCAAGCTTTTGTATCTTCTGGTGGAAACTTTGTGGGAGTCTTCTCAAAGTCTCTGTGAACTCCACCAATACCTTGACTGATGCATTTTGTAGTTTTCTCCAGCAAAAAAAGGGAGCACCTGAAAGTGGAAGTCTTTAACTTTCTTGTGTCTTGGTCCCAGTATTTAGTTTTTAGGTTTGATCAAGAAAAAGCTAGTAATTTGCTTCATTGGTCATTTGAGATATAGGAAAACTCGAAAAGGCAAATAGCCATCTGCATCACTTTGTGTGCTGCAGAGTTGTGTGGCACAGTCCTGACTGTAGCCATGACACATGAACATAGACACTGCTTTCACTCACATGTATGGTCAGAGGAGCCATTGAGGAAATCACCTTGAGGGAATCACCTCTGGTAAGGTCAGTGGCATTCGCTGAGGTCTTTTTGACAGACACTGATGATGCATTGGTGTCAGCAGACATAGAATCTAGGTAATGCTATCTCTGATGCAGTGTTATCCCTTTCTCTTGCAGGTGGTAGGAATTTTTGCAGGATTTGGTCTTCTGCTTTTGGTGGCCTCCCCTTTCCTTCTACTTGCTACACCTTTTGTTCTGTGCTGCAAGTGCAAATGTAATAAAGGAGATGATGACCCTCTACCTACCTAGACCTACCTAGACTGGGAAAAGATTGGACTCATCACAACATGTTTTGATTTTATTATTGCTGTTATGTTTCCCTCTTGCGCTTACATTACTGTAGCCTTACTTGTCCCATTCTGCTTTTCACTGACACACAGTCTTGTTTCCAGGAACTGTTGTTACTACTGTTGTGTAGATCACTTGATAATAAACAAGGAGGGTAATAGAAGGCAAGTTTGGTGCTAAAGGGAGACCACAGACCTGGTAGCTATCTGAAAAGAAGAGGTGATACCGCTAAAACTAATGCAAAAATGTTGGTGCTGCCCTACCGGTGTACTGGGACCTGTACTGAATGACATCAGCAAAACAAGCTGAAAAAACATACAAATACAAACTTCTGCATATCTGTTTGTTTCCAGATTTGGTATCTGATTCCTGCATATATTTAAGTTGCCTATCATTTAAATCAGATAATCAAGTTAGTGTGACTTTGTTTTTTACAAATCTGTTTTTGTTGAAGTCATCACAATGTCCTTTTTAATACCTATTCTTCCAAGCATAACAAAATTAGTAAGGTGCATATTGGCCATCCTATGCCTTTCTTGAAATTTGGGGAAGGTTATAGGGACAAAGTTGGTTCTGCTGCCTTCCATGAATTTTATAAAGTCTTATAAGAAATTTGTTTGATTAAAAGCTACATTTTAAAATTAATTGATGAAGCTGTAAGGTTGAATGGTGACACAAACCTATCTAATCAAAAAAATGTATTGGTGGTATTGATTACTGCTGAGCCACTAGTGTTTTTCTGAATTGTTATTTTTTGCTGTTGTTTAGGGTTCTGCGACACTTACAGGGCTATGTAACTTCTAATCCAGGTATCTTAATCTTTTTATAGATAGATAGATAGATAGATAATCCTATTTAAACCAAATGTGTAAATAGCTGTGCTATTGAAATATTTTGAAAGTTCAGGATAGCTTGCATCTATCTTTAGAGCAATTATGAAAACATACAGAACTAACTTTAATATTTAGCAGACTCTTGGGTTATCAATGAATCTTTCCTTTCAAATATAAAAATACATCATGGTTATCCCTGTAGTTAATAATAAAATACCTGGGATATATGTGGAAGTTGTACTTTACATTTAAACTACTTAGCCCATTTTCAGAGTTAATATTGTATGATATGTGGTGTATTATGTTAATAATAATACTGTGACGAAGTAAGTGTTTATTTGAAAAATAATCACTTGATAGCTTTGCAGTTTTCAGTGCTGTGTTTTCAGGGTAGTAAAGTGTGCCAGTCAACATATTACATAATTGTGGTTTCTTTTGGGAAATATTTTGTTGAAAACCATTTTGCTTTGATTTTAAAGCCTACAAGAATTTTACTAATAACTTCTTGCCATGAAATATGAAGCACCTGAAACAATGTGTATGTCTGTAGTACTGAAGGAAAACATTCTTTTGAGTGGTTTATGGACTGAAGTTTAACTGCATTTTTTCATCAACATTTATTTCTGTGCATCAGCAATTTACTGAGATGGATGGATGGATGGATATCTTGAAGCTAGGGTAACTTTACACTGAAAATGTCTTAAGACCCTTAAGTGCAACTGCTTCTGTCTGCTGACACAGGGTGGGAATACATTTTCATAGCTCAAGCATAAAAAATTAACTCTTTATTACCTTTTGTTTTACACTGACTATTTCTTAAATAAAAATATTGTAGGGGAGAATTTTGAAAAGGGCCACTATCTTGTTATAAAACTATTCTCCTACCCCATCTTCCAAGTTTAATGCTATCCAAATTCAAACTGTGTCTAAGCACAGATTTTAGCTCTAGGAGCTGGAGTTTATCTGCACTTAATTTGGCTTGATTTTGGTGAGCTCAGCCATTACAATGTGAAGAAAAAGGATAGCTGTTTCCAGCAAATCTGAATTCCTTGTGATATCATCAGATTGCTTATGGCAATGCACAGTTAAGATCTTTTGTTGTCTCCATATTTTTAGTATTTGTTATTAAAAATTGCTTAGTTCTTCAAAAATATCTGTAGGAAGGTCTTGGTAGTGCATTTGATCCCTCTTTGCCAGCCCCCAAGGGTGTATGAAGCACTGCTGAGTTCAGCAGGCAGTGAAGTGCTTATCTCTGTCTGGCTCTGGCACCAGCTCAGTCCACCTCCCAGAGGTATCCCATGCCAGGCACCTGGGTTGTCCTGAGTCATAGCTTCAGTGTGCAGAAAGCCTTCTGTGAAGGACAGCTTCCTGCAGGTAAGCTTGAGCTCTTTAGCCTTTTAATTCTGTTTAACTGGAGAAAATTAAAAACCTGGACAACAGGATGTAAAGACTTCATGGGTTATTAGTTTTCTAATTGGGGGCACCAAGGGATTTTGCCTTATTGTGGTTGTGTCTCTGATGACCACATAAGTGTATACTACTGGAATCACAGTAAACAGCAGAAGTTCAGAAGCCTGTGAACAGTATTCAAGCATCCTGGTATGATGAGGTTTATTTTCTCTGTGCCTTTCTTAGCCTTTGTGTCAATACAGCAAAACTTGAGTTTTCCCACAGTATTGTGTGACCAGTTAATAATCAGTGTCAAAATTAATGCAATTTCCAGATTAAAATGACAAAGGAAAGAAAAATAAATCCTTTGCAAATACAGATATTTAAAAATAATAATTTATAATTGATGCTTACAGATAACATTATATATAACCAGAAAACCATGTCATTATATCTCTGATCTCAACATACTTGAATTGCTGCTGGAGATTTTTATGATGCAGCTCTTGTTTCACGTCCTGGCTGTTGGGATAGACTGTATGCTTATGTATATTTACCAAATACCTAGTCTTTTCAGGTTTGCTGAGTGTCATTCCATCTGTATTCTCGGGGATTTTTTGTTTGTTATTATTTTTAATTTTTTTAATGTTGATTTGATTCCAAAGTAGCAACTTTTGTTGGTAACATATTATTTTCAGAGTGTTTTGATGTTACAGCTTATGTTAATACTGTGACATTTAATACCCTGAAACTGAATTGTAAATACATTATTTTAAACTGACATTTAAATCCCCTGCCATGGAAGAGTGAATGTTTGTTTCTACTGCTTTTCAAATTAAATTCTGTTACAATGACTATGGCTTTTTAGGTTTTCACTAGAAAAAATAAGTATCCCAGCATGATTTCTGTTGCATTTTTATGGTTATGCTATCATTTAGGGATTTTGCATTCACACAGAGTCACAGAAATATTCTGAGTTGAAAGGAACCCACAAGGATCTTTGAGTACAACTCTTAAGTGAATGGCCCATTCTTAGATACTGTTTTTAATGGATGTTGTAACAATTCTTCATTTGCGTGTTCTGCGTGTAGTGGTGTCCTGTTCTGTGAGTTTTGAGTCCCTACCCCAGAGGCTTTGGATTTCCCTAGGCTTGCCATTCCTTAGCTGGTCTGAAGTCAGTCCTGAGAGAGGTCAGGAGGACAGCCCATATCAGCTTCAATGGTGGTAGCTTTGGTTCTCCTGTGATGTTGGACAAGTCACCTCCTTTGATCTCAATTTAGTTGTCTTCTGAATGGATGGACCAATGTTTGCCTATTTCACAGGAGGGCTGTGAGGGCAAACTTGTTGCTTTTGAGGCTCTTCAAGAGTTTGTGATAAACAATTATATATAAAAGCTTACTGTAGTTTTATGTTAATATTTCAATTTTATTCATGTTGGCATTCATCCTGAAACCTCCTACTGCTGACTTCAGTATGTCAAGAATTTGGAATGCTTTCCCTGACATACCAAATAGCATGATCTTTCCTCAAATACTCTGGTTTATGAATTAGGCAAAATCCCAAATAACAGCTGACTGGATCAGCTTACAGCTGATCTCCTGATGTGCATGAAACAACCAAAATTAGTGAAAAGCCCTCATTTATGGAGCTGACAGGTTAAAATATTCATTGGTCAGAAAAATAATTTATTTTAAAGTTGTTATGCACAGGAAGATAACAATTAAGTTCTGTGCATTTCATTTGTAGGCCTTTTACTGTATAGGAATAAATGTGTTTAATGCAGGCTGTTACCCCAGTGAGATGCAGCATACATAAAGCTTTGTGCAGGTTTGCTTTTTTAAAACCAGTTTGTCCGTCTCACACACATAATCTGAAAGCCTGAGGAAAACAAGTAGAATATGATTGTTGATGACTGTGATATTAAGGACATCAGAAAAGCCCATATCAGCGCTTAATTGCTAATGCACTTATACTAAGTAAGGCATGCTGTTTGTGTTTAGAGCCCTGTGGTCTTCATTATTGCTTTGATTTGTGTATCTCTTGTAAGAATTCCAGGAACATTAGGTACAGGTGCGTGGTACATAACTGAACCTTTCTTGATCATTTCATCATGATGTATTTTAAAGTTGTATAGGGATAAGCATGAAAGAATCATGCATATATATAAATAATGTATTTGACCAGTGTAAAAATAGTTGTTAATGTATTTGAAATATAAGTACATTTTGTGCCACTAACACTGTGATGTATAAAAGAGCTGTTGAATGCCTTTTAATGTGGTGTTTTGTACTTTGAATCATACTGAAGAGTTTAATTTGTAATTTCAATAGATATTTTAAATGAGTGTGCCTCCTGTGATTCTTCATAATGACTTTTCAGTTTTATATGTACACTAAAGAAAAGTACTTTTGTTATGGGAGGACTCCCTGTGCTTCTCTGCCTCCCAGTCCTTCAGAGCAAGCACAGCTTGGAGACCTCTTGCCACATTTCTGGGCATAATTGAGGTTTCTGACTCACCATCTCCCAACTTAGCTGAAAGAAGGAGTCAGAGTATCTCAAGAGCTAATTTGACCCACATGTGAGGTCCTTGGTCTAGCTCCTGTTGCAGTACACTGATGAATGCTCTGGCCAGGTGAATATATTGTCCCAAGGATCACTCCAAAGTGTGTGTATATTCTTGCACCATAGGTTTAGATCTGGTGGAGGTGGCTGCGAGTAGCTTGTATTCCCCTCAGTTTAGTGATGTGGAAGTGAAACTGTTAAAGGCAAAGCCCAGTCTCCTGAACAACAGAACATACTTAACTTTGTCTGACAGTGTGAATAGGCTCCTGTGTTCTTGACTCCCATCAACAGGCACTTCGCATTTTGTCTAAACTGCAGTTGAGGATGCAGACTTTCCTTCAGTCCCCATAGTTTCTTTCTCACTTGTTAGGATACAATTTGTCTATACCGATAAAAACCCCACAGGAACAATTTCTTCAAGAAAATGGTGTGCATAAATAATATGCATCTATGTGCCTTATACTTGACAATTTTAGAAAAATCAAGGCACATAATAGCTGCTACTCAGTCATTCCTTCTTTCATTTTCATGGAGCGTAATGATTTCTCTTCATAAGGGTAAAATCAATTTAGATTTTTTTTTCAATTAATTGGGCAGAAAATAGTCTATGAAAGCCACGGAGAGTGTTAACCTATTCTAGAAGCAGGTACTGGTAACAAAGTGATCTTTCTGCTTGCTTCTGCTATTCTCACAGGCTGTTGCTTCCAGTTAGGATATGTTTTGCGTTTTAGTTTTCTCTTAGAGAGTAGGATTATTTCTCAGTCACATGCAGTAATCATGTAATTTAGTAACATTTAGCTCCTGGGCATTTCCTCAGTCTTGCTGTAGGATTTCCTAACCCATGCCTTCAGCTGTGTGACTGGGTTTCTGTCATCACAGAATCAAGCACTGCAGAAACTCTTTAAGTAACAAAGAGTTGTCTAAAATTAGAACATTCAAGTTGACTTCTTAAGTTGGAAACTTCTAGCCCATGTATGTTCTAGTAAATAGTGTCCAGGATCATTCTGTTTCCAGAGATGACCCACATTTGTAGTAATAAGTTCTGCTAGGAGGGGCCACAGCCTCAGAGTGATTCCTGAACTGTATCTGGGCTTTGGATGGGAGAATTCAAGTCAAAATCATGTCAGTAACTGTCCTGTAAGAACTGATTGAGACAACAGAATTGCACAGTGCAAAAACTCTATGCTAGTTCTAGCATTCTGCTAAGTGATAGTGGTACTAATGGAGATGTAATGGTGGGAGTTGTATTATGTACACACACATACAGAGGTAGTGCTAGAAATTGCCACTACTGACCTACAAGCACAGTGTGTCCACAACATCCACAAAGCACTTTTTTTTTTCATTGGAGATCAACTAGAAAGTATCTCAGGAGATTTTTTTGCTGTGGGTACTTGCCTGTTAGCACTGCATCTATAACTAGAGTTATTTTTAAGCAGGATATATTGCAACTGATGATAACTTTTCTTGATTTTGAAAATTATAGGTAAGGCTATTTTATACAAGGAAGACTTTGCTACCTGGATTCTGCACTCTGGAAACCAAGACTCAGCCTAATATCTGACCAAACTTAAGTATGAGGTTTGTCTGGCCTTAAGTTGTGATAGTCAGTGCAAAGACACATTTCCTGAATCTTTGGGACATTTTCCTTCCCATCCTGTGCTGCTTACTAAGGTAGTTGTATAAACAAACTTTAGCCTCTTTTTTTAGCCTTTCAAGCTGCTTCTCAGATGTGGGTTTTCCCCACACACTTTGATGACAGAGGAAGTCTAGACAATTGTCTTTGTCCAGGTAAATAACTTTTACATGGCTAAAACTGAGGGAAAGAGTCGTAGAGTGCCTTATCACAAGGATTGCTTTCAGATATGAGGCTGGATCTCAGTGGTGCAAATTACAAATAGGTTGCTCGGCTCCCATGTGGTGTTTCCAGATGATAGTATGTGTGTGATGACTATAACTTAACACATGTGGCACATATACAAAATGTTTAGATGCTGTATATCATGCAAACCAACTCGCACATGCAAGCAATGGAAATGCACTTAAAAGACTAGAGTCCAGTTCTTTTGTGGTATGTGACAGGAGGAAACAGTGTCGAGTTGTATGTGGTAACTGGGAATTCATTCCGGTGTTCCTTGGTTTTTTTGTTCTTTTGTTTTTTAAAGCGAAAAATTAACACTGTAATCAGTATATAAATGCTAAACTTGAACCTAGATCCCAATGAAGAGAGCTCCTGTGTGTAAGTTCTAAGTGTCCTCACACAGTGCAGTTTTCACATACGTATCTAGCTGATGCGTGTGTACTTTATTTTTATGTGCAGCATCTCCTTAAATATCAAATGTGACTTCTAGGCAGTGTACTTATATATGATTGCAGCAAGAAGAAATTCCACTGTGTAATTTTGTAGAGCAAGAAATCTGATCCTGGAACAATGCAGATTACCCATATTAAATAGCATGATAAAGGTTTTGTGATATTTTTTGTAGCTTAAGTGTATTAGGAATAGAATTAAATCACTTCCTCCTTCCAAATACTGCTTTTCTCCAAAGTGGCTGAAGGAGTAAAACCAACTACCTATTAGCTTGAGAGGGGGACCTCATTCATCTTTAGTGTGAATTGGATGCTGAGAGCCCATTAAAACAGATTAGCCTTTCCATTATTTTTGAGTTTGGTTTTTCATTTTAGGTGAACAAAGAACTCATCTTTCTGTGTAAGACAGCGCCTGTGACAGAACCGTGTTTTTCTGACAGGGTTTTCTCTGTCATGAGTTGCTTCAATTATCATGTTTTGTGTGAGAGAATACAAAATTGATTTTGCTCTGGACTATAAGAGAAAAAAGTTATATATCAATAAAGAAAATACAATAATTAAGCGGGTTATGAAGACCTGACTTGCTCATACCAGTCTGAATTAAAGATGTGGGCTCAGCCATTTCTGAGATCTCACTGCTGTGTGTTATTCTTCAGAGCAATTATAAACAAATTTTCCTCTTTGCTTCCTCAAGATGATGTTTTTGTGGGTGGCAGAAATGCTTGGGCTGCCTCAAAATCCTGAGGTCTTACTCAGTTTTGAGAACACCATTTCCACAGGAAAAATGCATGAGCACAGTGCAAAATTGGATTTAAAATTGCCTCAGCAGATGGGCAGTGTCTTTGTTTTCATGCCTTAGTAATTATTAGTGGGCTCATTTTGTTGAAGTCTAATGTAACGAGGGAGGAACATGAGGTCGAGTAGTGATACCTAGTTTGGGATAGGGTTAAACTTCTCTTGCTGCCTTAGCAAAGGCCCCTGGAAGGGTGTTCCAGGCATCTGTGTGAGCGGTGCTGCTGCAAGCCAGCAGGGAGCAGCCGCTGATCGCCACGGCTCAGTGTGGGTAGTCTTCCCAGAGAAATCCCTGGGAACCAGATTTTCTACCTCGAGCTGGTAAAGTCTATGTTTCAAAGCCTCCACAGAGCTAATTGTAAAGATAGGGCTAAAAATACCAGTGTTATAATGGGCCTGCACACTCTGCTGGGGCTGTTCTAGTCTCTGATATTAACATATGTTACTGCTCCTGTTCTCCAAGACTGTGTAAACCTTTTCTGAAAAAGAGAAAGCCCAAGTGTTTGAACTTTCAAAGGCTGATGTTTCAGCCTGCAAATGTAAAGTGAGAGGTACATACCAGAAGTCTCTTTCAAAATGCCAGGTTCAAAGAGCGCAGACTAATCACATGGGGAGAAGGAGGAACACTAAAATTGGTTGCAAACAGTAACCATTGGCTAATAACATTGCATATTCTCTGTTTTATAATTGACAGATGTTGTAGCTGAGCCAAATTACTATTTTCTCCCTTTCTACCCATGCTTACTATCATATCTGTGTTCCTTAATATAGATGTTCAGCAGAAACAATGCAAACATCCAAACAATAACCATCCATTCAGCAGTCAACATGTTTGGCAGGGGAAACAAGCTGCAGCAGTTGCTCTGAGTCCTTCTGCCTTTACCTCACTCTATTTATATATGTTCTAAAGTTTGTGTGTCTTCCTTCCCCTGCCCAGCCCCCAAGTATATCTGAGTAAAGCGAAATGAAAAGTTAATTTCTTGTATTTTTTGTGGTCTAGAGGTATGCTTCAGGATCTTGTCAATACTAACATAAACTCTTAATTTTAACATGCGGTTCTGGCTGCCACCATCTCCCTGACAAACTTCCAGGGACTCCCAGGAAACTTCTAGTTCATGCTAATTATTACAGCCTTTTAGGGTTGTGTTTGGAGCATGTTTCAGAGCTGGACCCATTTTTATTTTTCAGGGCCTTGAAATTTTCTTATGAAAAATGATGCAATTAGAAGATTGGTGTAGCACAGTGTATCTTGCCAAACCACTAACACTTTTGTCCCACCATATCCCTGCATTTTGTTCAGCAGATTTTCCCAGGATTAATCAGGGGTTACAGACTGAGGACCTTCGCAGCTCAGGATGCCTCCAGCCTTTCAGTGTTCCTTACAGCACTTCCAGGCTTCCCATAGCAGGGTAGTGTTTCTAGGGGCAGAGTATTGAAGAATGGCCCTTGAAAGATGCAAATTTAGACAAGCCATCTCACTGCTTCCCACAATTGGAAGCAGAAAGAAGAGAGATCTAGAGAAGCAGAAGGGAGAGGCACTGAGAAAGAGCACCTTTCTCTCTGTCACCTTTATCTATACTGTGACTAAAATGCACGTTGGTGCTCAGTGCCATCATTGTTGCCAGAAATTTTTATCCTTTCACTTGTGATCTCAGGATGTGCTGCATTGCAGGTTCTGCAGTCAGTTACTGGCATTTTCTTACAACCAAGACTTGGTAAGGAAGGCAAAATGGGGTTGTGACTGGTTTGAAATGTGAGTGCCTTATATGAGAACTGGCTCTCTGACTCAGCTTCTCTCTTGTCCTAAAACTGAAAAAATTAACCCAGATATTTTCTCTGCTGTTGGTCCATGGAAATAAACTGAATGTGAAAAGTTACAGTACCTGCAAGCACCATTCTTGGTCTTTCTAGAGACATCGCAGAGCTCCTTTGAAATCTAGACTTCTGTAGGGAGGGTGCAACCATCTCTCTTTGATAGGTTTTACCATTAAGCCTGAGAAAATGCCACAGGGTCTGGCCAGAAGCTATGGGGAAAAACTGTGGCTGTGAGGAACAGGAAACTTGAGAAATGCCTGAGGTTCCAGCAACATCTGCTTTAAATCACAGGATACCTTAATGACCCTTCAGGACACTCAGCACTTGAGGTCTTTAAACTTTTTGATGGCAACCTCAAATGTGTCAGCATAGGTTTGTAAGGTTATAACACTGCTCTGAGCTGAATGGACTATGACTTTCCTTACTCCAATTCAAATATGAGCTTTGCAGAGGAGCTCTACCTGCTATCCAGTGCCAGTAAAGCAGCTGAGAACTGCCTTCCTGACCTTTTTCTGCAGCTCGCAGCTCCATGGAATGCTCAGTAGCAGTGGTGATGATTATGACCCTCTCCAAGAAGGACCACAGAGATGACTGCAGGGTTTCTTCAAGCAACAATTATTGGTCTCAGTCAGGAGGCTGTGTTGGGTGACTTCCCAATAAAACTACTAAGGATGCCCCAGTGGAAGGGTTTTATAGAGCTTTACGTTTTGAAGTATTCAGAAACCACATGTGAAACACTACAAGCAAAGCCCGTGGACACAAGGAGCACTCAAACATGTCGGTAGGAAGAAGGAAGCATATCTGTTTACAGGAAAGTATTACAATCTCTTTAAAGGCCATAAAAGCAGTCAGAACATGAGGTTCAGAAAAATTTTCTTTCCTTTCTGTAGTGTCTTGCATGTACTTTGTGTAAGATAGGTTTTTCTGCCCTGAAGAACTCATTCTCTCGTAGCTTCTCTGAAGAGGTATTGAAGGCTCAACATAAGGTTTGTGTGTTGCTTGTGTGGGTTGTGTGCTGTGCTCCGGTTAATTGCTGCCCCTGAAGCAGCTGGAAGGGGGTGGCCACAGAGGAATATTAAATGAGGGTAGTCCACAAAGATTAGAAAAGGTGATAATCACTTGATTTGTCAGGAGTAGAATCAGGCAATTTAAGCAAACATCTCCAATGCATTATTATTTCCTTCAATACACAAAATTTTAGAAGATACCTGACATGTACCCCTCTCCCACTCTACAGAGAGGAAAAGCTTTCTGGTACTCCTGCTGGCTTTTGTTTCACTGCAATGGAGTATTCTTGCTATTTTAAATGTAAGAAACAAACCCCAAAATTCCAACGAGCTCTTGAGGGCTCCACAATGCCTGGCTTATTTCTTTTCATGCATGGTGTCATGGCAACAGGAGGAATTCAAAATTAATTATAATCCAGGCAAGACAGCCTCTACTTATGTTTGGTTTAGCCTGGCCTCCTGATTTTATTTTTTGACAAAGCAATATCAAAGGTGCTTCTCACTACTAAGGATTTACACTGTGCTACTAAGGATTTTTCTTTCCCTGATACAGAAATCTTTTGGTCACTATATGACCATGTAGCAAGCTGCCAATGAAAATTATGGCTTTGAATTAATACAGTGTTATTAGAGAAAAGATTCAACGGGAAAAGCAGAAAAAGGTTGTAAAAAATTAGGAGAAACAGATTTTGTTTAACTTGAGTAAACACTAAGTGTAAAACAAAGTAAAAAATGTTCCTCAATAAATGTTAACAATTTTCCTAAAAAGATTTGATTTATGACTTAGTAATCAGATATGAGAATGTGCTTCATCTGAGAAATGTTCAGTACCTGCCTTGATATGATGATGCCTTAACCTGAAAGACACCTTGATGGTATGCAAAGGGAACTCAATGAAAATTCAATTAGGCTTTCCAGCCTAACAGGTGTTTTACTTGCTCATTCAAATACAAAGTCCCAAATTCTTCATTTTTCTCTTCTGCTCTGCATTGCTAAAGAGTCATATACTGTATGTATTTTCATGAGAGGACTGAATTCAAGTTTTTAACCATTAGATAGCATGTTTATATCTGGAAAGCCAGCTCTGCAGATCTGTACCAGCAAGTCTATTTTGCAGTTCCATCTGCAGATGTATTGTGCATCCTGTGAAGGGACCACAGTGCAGGCTGAGATTGCCCTGCAGCAGGTTCCTGCAGCCTGCTCTGTGTAATGCAAAAATAGCCCCCATGTGATGTGTGAGTGACCTGTTTATGAGGCAGCTTCTGGAAGATCATGAGAGATGTAAAGGCATTAATCAGAAAGAAAAAGGAAGTTCTGCATTTTCTATATCCATCTGTTGGCTCTTGAACAACCATCATCCATGCCTTCAAGTTTGTATTTGCTATGAAAATCTCAAAACAAACAAACCAAAACTCAGCTACAGCACAAGCTCCACAAGTAGAGCTTTTGAATAAACAATAAATACAACACGATGTTGCATTTTATTCCATGTTTTGTACAAGATATCTTACATGCAGCTTATTTCCTTTATGCCAAGCCAAGTCCTGAATTACATATTCCAGGTATCAGGTAGCCACACTAACCGAGCCCTGACCCTGCTTAGCTTCTGAGATCTGACAGAATTGGGTGTCAGGGTGGCACTTAACTGCCTTCTCTTGGGTGTGATACCACTTTGGCATCAGCTTTCTGCAAAAACATGAGCCTAAAGGAGAGTGGATGAGAGAAGGAAACAACTAGATTTCCTAGTCTGCTGTTCCTCTGAGGACTAGTGCTTTCACTGTGGCTCTCTAACTGTGAAGTGGTTTGAATCTGCACAGCTTGCAGCCAGCATTGTTTATAGTCATGAATTGTACTGGAGGATGTATATCACCTAAATTGCTCTAGCATGCTTTCAGATAGTTCCACAAATTACTATAGCCATTTATTTTGCATGTTGTTTTTAATTATTCTTATGCATGAAGATGGTGAGACCCAGTTTTTTCCATATAGACTGGCAAACAAGCAGCGATCAAGGGTATTGGTGTGTAGCAGTAGCCCATTTCTCCTAGAAGCACGCTCCCAAATTGTCACATCTGAAAAATGGGGTCCCAGTTAGCAAAACAGAGACCTTGCAGTCAGCTGAAGTGAGTCTGTATGTTTAATCTATAGTTAAACAGAAGTGGGAAAGCAGCAGGAACTCAGTAACTTCCTGGATATGAACAATGTTATGTCAGCTGAAATTACTTGGCAGAGCAGATACATAGAGAGGGCAAGGCAAAAAGCTTAAACAGTTAGAGGATAGTTGTCCAGTAGAGTAAAGGAGGGCACTGTACTTAATTAAAAGAGGGAAGCACACAGCAGTGTAATTCAAAATCAAACCAAACCACCACACATACCCCTTAGTGAAGGGAGGAAAACTTCCAAATGCAAATCTAGCAGTGTAAAAGTTTTGTGTGAAAAAACATGCATACTTTATTTTGTAGAATACCTGTTTAAAAGACTATTTCTACTGTATTTAATGAACTGTCTGAGTAGAAAAGTGCATATCAGGGTTACTTTGCATCTACTATGCAAGTCTAGTCAAGCCAGGACTGCTGGCAGGACACTTCCTTCAATGGCAGCAGCACTCCCACCCGACTGAGCACAAACAGACTTGCCTTCATTCAGAACTTCAGCCACAGTCACCAAAGAAAGGCACTTTGCATCTTCATAGAGGTCAAGTTCAAGAGCCAAACCTTGTAATACTGTAATTTTAGCATCTCACAGCTTAAAATTTAGTAAGATTTAGATCAGTATAAAGGATGATGAAGCAGTTCTGAAGGTGACCATGAGAAACTCTTCTCAACCACAAGGAATAATACTGAATGAAAGGAGTTTGGAAATTGAGAAGAATTTGACCTTGGCAGAAGGTAGATTGAAATCAGGGACTGGCATCCTTTCAAGGGGTTGTTCCAGTCAGTATTTTCCCTGCCCAAGTTAGAAGTTAAGCATGCTGGTAGGAAGTTGATGGGAGCCAGAGACACCATTCTCATCCAGACAACATGCCATTGATGAAAGGTTCAAACCCCTCAGGAGGCAGGGCTGGGAACTGCTGCCTTTGTAGGAGACTAGACTTTTAAATAACACTCCTGGCGTTGCTGATAAAACCAAAGAAATGGTGATGTCTTTCCAAAGAAATATGGCAGTACACCACCTTTGCAAAGTTTCTGATCATGATTTTCCAATCCTTTGTTTTTAAAGGCCATTTTGTTTTGTTCACTGTTAGAAGCAAATGCTAAGACCGATCGAGAAATGAACCAAAAGGCAAGCATAGAAGCCACTTGTTTTATATTATTCAGCATCTTCTCTTGGTTTTACTTTTGTTCTATCAAAATAGCAAATCTTTAAATATTTTGGAGAAATTCCTGGTTTTGAAAAACAATAAAGGAAGCTGCATCAAACAGCAGTGATGGCTCTGGTAGCGATCACAAAACACGCAACAAAACCTTGCAGTTAAACAGCAAGTTTCCATCGCACTTCAGTCTGGGGACTGGGATATTTATAGCAATGGTGAAAATGTGTCTAAAAGAAGCAGAGATGTGCAAGGCAACCTTATTTTTTCCAAATCTTTCTCTCCCTCTTACGTGTATATATACAGATTTTCAGTATTTACATTTGATGTCCTTAATTTCAATTGCTCTGCAAAACTGTTCATTCATTCTTTTCATAGAACTGTAATGAGGAGCCCAACTGGATGTCTACAAATTAGATATCTAGACAGCAACACCTCCCATTATATTGAACAGAAAGCAAGAGGTACCTCCAGAGGAATAGTTATCTCACAAGCTATACAAGACTTAGACTTGTATCTAGGTTTGGTGTGTAAGAGGGGTTACATGAGGTTAACTGCTCCCTCCTTCAGTCCATTTATGTTGAAGAAACAGGGGGTTGGTTTCCCATAGCCCAAGCAAGCCTGGCAGAAGGTTCTTCTCTTTCCAAAACCAACACTGGAGCTTGTGGGATACTTTTACACATGTTTATTTATAAGTATCACTTTAGTAATTGTAAAATTGCAGTCTGAGATGCATTAAATTTCACTGCTTAAATTTCCTGAGATAAATTTGTTTCTGAGGGGTTTTGTGTGTGTACTACTTTTGTGGAACTGTTTAGAGGGTTATGTTCCTGACTGCCAACTAGAGAGGTCGGTTCTTGTTTTGGTTTCTGAGCTGACAGAAAAGTGAATTTGATTAAGAGTAAAAATGACATAGTTGGGCTTTTGTGTCCCCTCTTCTGAATTCTGATTACAATCAGTCAGCTGAGCATTCAGTACATCAGACTTGCCTAAACTCATCTAAAACACATGGGGCCATCTTTGTGATTCTTCTGTTTATAGTTGTTTATACCCATCAGGTATGCAGGTGTGCTTTTTCCAACAAACAGTTCACAATTTCATATATCCAGATGTAGCCCATAATCAAAAAGGTCCCTATTGGGGCATTCACAGTTTAAATCAATATAATTTTATGTAATATTCCTTCTTTTCATTCTCTTCACTCTTCCAGCATAACTGCAGAACACTGGTGCCAGAAGTCATATGTCTTCACTTTGAATATTTATATGTAGCCTATAGTCCCCTCTGGTTTATTGTTTCTGACTGATCTTTGCTTTTAGAGCAATTCAAAAGTTTAAAAATAGATGGGTGTGTTACATTAAAAAATCCCAGTGAAGGATGCATGCTTTGATCTTTTCTTATTCAAAAATGTACTAAGTAATAATTCTTTGTACGGTGTAACTCTCTAAGACTTGCTTAACATGAGTATTTATGTGTTTCTGAGCAGTTTGATATTCTAAAATTATATTTTATAACGAAAATGAAGTTCAAAAAATGTAGGTCAAATTAAATTGTCTTACTATTGTCACTATCATATTTTTGGCAAGTCTTAACTCTCCAGTATATTTTGGCTGAATTCAGCTCTCAGACTTGCATCTTAGATTCACTTTTGTTTGAAAGCAAAATCTCCTAAATCTGAAGGCCATGTCCAACAATTTTTTTGACCAATAGTTATAATTTCTGGAATATAGTAGTAAGACCAAGGAGAAAACATTTTTTTTTAAATTATTATTTTATTTTGTGTTCTTAAGTCTCTTTCCAGCTCAAAGTGACAGGGTTCCCCCAACACCAGGAGCTGAACTGAGCAAATGAGAAGTTCAGAAATGATGCCCCAGCTCCTGGCTGTTGGCTATGCTGTAGCCTGTAAGCCCAGCTCCATGGAGGAGGTATGTGGCTGTATGATAAAAGCAAGGTATTTCTTCAGTTCTCTTCAGTTTGGAAATTGCATTTAACATTCAGATAGGTGTTGAGTTTCTACCTGAAGACTGGTCACCTCTCAGCCAGTTGTTTGCATCTGCATGTGTGCAGCCTTTGAAAGCCTAAATCTTACAGAGTCATAGAGTGTTTTGGGTTGGGCATGACTTTAAAGGTCATCTAGTTCCAACCCCTCTGCCATTAGGAGGGACACCTTTCACTAGACCAAGTTGCTCAGAGCTCTGTCTGTTCTGGCCTTGCACAATTCTAGGGATGGGGCATCCATAACTTCTCTGGGCAACTGGTTCCAGGACCTCACCATCCTCACAGTAAAGAACTTCTTCCTTATATATACGTAACCTAAACCTCCCCCTTGTCATTTCACTACATGCCCTGTGAAAAGTCCCTCTCCACCTTTCTTATAGGCTCCCTTCAAATACTGGAAGGTGCTATAACTCTTCCGAGTTATGAGCCAGCAGTAACAGAGTAATTTGAAAATAGGTACTTAACATGCTAAATCAAAGTTTATCACAAAATTCATCTGGCAGGGATTTGTGGACATTTTCTATCATCTTTTCCCATTATATCATGCTATCCTGCAATGCTTGAGCTGATTTGTTTTCCTCAGAGCAAGATGTTGGACATTTGAAGCACGTTCTGTCTGTAGTCGATGGGTAAACAGCGGCTTTAACTGGCAAAAAAAGGACAATGAAGTGACACAAATGTTTGCTAATTGCTAAGTGACTGAAGCCCCAGAACAGGCTAATGATTTTGAGGTTTCTCTGTGTTAGAGGTTTTAATAACAGATTGGACAAATATTTCATGAGAATGTTGTTCTGGTGATGGATTGGGACCTTCTGAAACCCCTTTGAACTCTGCTGTCTTATGACTTTAAATCCATGATAAGACCTTGTGTTGTCAATAACAATTCAAATAGAACCTACTCCAAACATTCAGGAAAGTTCAGACCTGTGTTCAGGGACTTGGGCAAGTCATTAGGGTTGCTAAGGTATTTTATAACACAGGAAGGCTACTAAAATCTCACTTCCTGGCTGCAAATATTCAAGATAGCAAATAGAGGAAGCAGCCTGAGTTTGTCGCAGCTGCTGCTTCCCATGATTACCAGGATGGATGCATCCATACCACTCTTTAGTTGCTATTTGTGAACAAAAGAGATGGAGTCTTGCTTAACAAATGGAAGAGGCTTTTCCTTGCCCTCACAACAGCCTACAATAAAGGCAGTGAAAATGAAAGGACAGACCACTCTGTGTAACAGGTTCAGTTTTACAGAGGCTTTGAGAAAAGACAGTAAGAGGACAAAATACCTGATTTTGAAATAGTTTCAATATCAGCTTGGCAGTGAAGAAACAAAAGAGGATGGAGAAATGGGTATTTAGGAAAAACCACTGTTTCAAAGGCCCAAATCAAACCTGCAATAGAAGACAAATTTACTTGTCCAGAAAGTGAGACCTGATGTAGGCACATTAAATAACCTTATTCTCTTTTTTTGTAACCAAACAATGGGACAGTTTGGCACACCAGCTCTGCCAGGTTGACTACATTTAAAATAGAGTTAAATATTTCACTGCTTGGAAATAGGACTTGCTGTCTTTGCAGTTTTCAGCTGCAGTGCTTAAAAACTGCTTTCGATGAAGGGAAAGAAATTGATGTTTGCTAAGTCAGACTTACTTCAGAAGTCAGTAGACTAAATCCCTGCTCTCTTTGTCTCCTTATTGTTTTAGTAGATTGAAATCTTTTAAAGCCTGCCATATCATGGTGTTTCTGGAATCTAGAGATACTTTCTAAACCTATACATCCACATTGCACAAAAACAAGTTGTTCTTTCTCCCAGTTTGCGCAGATCAAAGTGGAGATAAGATTCCCATGTATTGGCAACTTGCTGTTTTCCAGGTGTGTATTATGTACTTCCTTAGTCCCCTTGGGCTAGCTATGAGCTGGGCAATTATACTGGGAAGCAACATGTGCCCTGAGGACCAGTAGTCCGGCTCAGTCGTACTCATGCAGACTTACACAGGCTGAACTCACACAGTATTGCCCAGGTTTGTTAGAACCCAGCTGGCCCTAGACACTCGTGGGCTCCCAGAACAGTGGAATGAAATCATACCAATGTTTTCCTATGAGGTGAAAAGCTAGGAAACAACTGCACTTTGATTTTTCTACATATTTCTAATGTAAAATAATATCAGAATTTACATATGGAAAAGTGGCATGAAGATATGTGAGTCGTAATTTCATCTCACGTGCGAAAAGGGTGATGGTGTTATTTTTCAGGTTGTCACAAATTCAATACTGTACTTCATTTTCACCCTTCATACCTGTATTGTATTGTATGGAAGTTAAAAACCACCTTAATACTTGCAGAGAAACAAATGCTGTAGGGTAAAAGAGAAAATATAGAGTCTGACTCATCCTACTCCAGAATAATTCTTTACATCTGATTGTGTATGTTATTACATTATCTTGTAAAAGAAAAAAAATAATGAGAGAATTAAATCAAAGTAGGAAACAGAAAAGAGCCATGGGAAACAGATGAATGATGACATCCAAAGAATGATATGACAAAACTGAAGAAATTCTACACAAAGCCAGGAAATTGTCATTTTGCAGCACTGGCATCTATCTGTGATCATCCCTACCACTGTTTCGCCACATCCATAAGTGAAGAATGCACAGATGTCACCATGAGAAATTTGCAACTCGAATAAAGTTCCATAGTAAGCAGTGGAAAGACTTTGACTCCAGAGGGCTTTGGATCAGGCTCTTTCCATATCCTGGTTCATTTTGGCTCAGGACCTGAAATCACTGTTTTTCTATTTAATAACAGCACTTTCCATTTCTGTGGTAACTTTTATCCACAGGGCTCAGTGAAGATCATATTTCCTTTTATGAGTTCTATTAATATCAAGCAAGATAAAGACATTTTGGCTTGAAACAAGGGTCTTCTGACATTCTACTCCTCTCAGTTCAGAGCCAGCTGAAAAGTAATTATTTTGAACAAGAAATTGTAACATGTTGAAGTTTGTTCTCATTCTGATTTAGAAAAATACAGTGGCATGAAGAGTCAGGAGAGTTTTAGGTTAGATGTCAGGTAAAGGTTCTTCACCCAGAAGGTGGTCAGGCACTGGAACAGGCTGTCCAGGGAAGTGGTCACAGCACCAAGTCTGACAGATTTGAAGAAGCATTTGGGTACTCTCAGGCACATAGTGTGATTCTTGGGGTGTCCTGCATAGGGCCAGGAGTTGAACTCAGTGATTCTAAAGGGTTCCTTCCAACTCAGCATGTTCTATGATTCTATGATTCCTTATGAAGCAGATATTATAGAACATAATAACCTAAGAAGTTATTCAGACTGAAATATCAAGTCAGAGGTCATTCTCCAGTTTTATGTTTCACTTATTAAATAGGATTTTCTTCACTGCCTGTAGTACATCATAATGTGATAGAAATATTGTTGAAAAATGCAGTTTCATTTGGTTTGGTTTTTGATTTTATTTTTTTAGATTGGGGGGGAGCTATTCTCTATGAACATAGCCACAAATGAAATCTCTTTTTTTTCCCCCTCTTTTTTGTTTTATTCAATCAGTATTTTCTCTTTATGTTACAGTGAAAATGTTTGATTATTTAAGACAGGACAACACACTGTGAAAACTAAAGGCAATAAAGTAAAAAAATCTCCCTTGAGCACAAAAAGTAGTATGCAAGTTGTTCTGCTACATGTTTCAGAAACGGGAAAAGTACTTATGCATAGCAATATGATAGTGGATTCTTTTGGGAAATCTGTCCTGGATTATAAATAAGTGAAAAAAAAAATCTTTTGAATAGACAACCAGTGGAGTGGATTACAGACAATGAAGCTAAAATACCTCTGCAGAAATATAGGATCAATGAGCACACAACACTGGTGTGTCTGTGTGTGTGTGTGGGTGGGGGAGTGTGGGGAGATGTGTGTGGGCATGCAGGTTGCCTGCCCTAGAAGCGATTTCCAAATCCCAGAAGATGTGACCAGTAAAAGCAAACAATAGCACTGCTATTTTAGCAACAAGAAATAAGAAAAAGGCAGCTTCAGCAGGAGCAGCTTGATGCAAGAAAAGGGCTTTTATCTCTCCTTCCATCCTGATATCATAGCCAAGCATCATGATGAGACTTTCAGTTCCAGGGTAACAGTGCACTCCATTTTTAAAGGCCAAAATGAATTCCAATGAGGCTGTCTTCAGTCATTAAAAATAGCCTTGTGCTGAAGTGGAAGAGGGCTTGTTCCAAAGCCTGCTGAATTCAATAGGAGTTGACTTCAATTGTCTTTGGATCTAGGCCATGATAGAGGCACCATGAGGTCATAGTTTAACAACTTAGTTCTAAAGGACAAAGCCTAAAGTGCTCCACCACTCGTGAGTTCCTTACTTAATTCCAGGAGACTTCAGTGGACAGTTTGCATTATGAATTGAATCCACTTTCCTTTCAGTTGAGAGGATGCTACCGAGTGCTTAAGTCAGAAAAGCTTGTGGTTGCAGTGGTTAGGGCTGCCTCTAGAACAGGGAGGGCTCTCAGGGAGCTTTGAAGGTTTTTCTGTAAATTACAACTGTGCATCTCCGCTCCCTTCTTCAGCTGCCACCACAGATGGCCTGGATGAGTTCAGTAACTGCATGTCACCATAGCTGTGATTGCAGGGATTGTCCTAAGGGGTTACATCAGTAGTTCAGCATTCAGCCTTCTGCAGCCACATCTTTAAAGAAGAATTTTTTTTTAATTTCCAATAAATAAGTGAAAACCATAAATCTATTGAACACTATATCTCCCCTTCCCTTCCCCTCATTTGTACTCCAGCCCTTTGCTCCAGCCAGGTAGGTATAGTAGCACTGGTGTCCCTGTCTGTGCACATTGCCTTTAGCCATGTGAGATGAGCTCAAATTATTTTGCTGGATAATCCTGAGCTGGTAAAGTGTTGCTTTTGCTCTTTTTTCCACTGTTGTGTGTACTCCAAGACAGCCCTCAAGGGACTGCTTTTCTGAGCCCAAGGATGGGGTTTGTCATTGTGCTGAGCTAGCATGGGGCAGTGCGGGAGCAAGGCCCTCCCTGTGCACTATTCCAGAGGGAGAGGTCTGATGAGTAGGAGATTGGTGACAGGGCCAGGATGAGGCAGCTGAAGCACATGAAGGGGGCCTTGCTTGAAATTAAGTCTGATTTTGACCCAGTCTGGACCAACACACAGTCCTGAATACAAACCACATACTTGTATCTTTTCCCTGAACTTTTGTGTGAAAGTTTGCTTAAATCAAGCAAGAGCCCCAAAACATAGGTTCAAACATAAGAAACAAAAGAAAAATCTATTACAAATGAAACTGTTACCAGCAAATGGGTCCCAGCTGCCCCTCTGAAAGGAGATACTATAACAGATTATTTTTTCTTTTTTGTTTTTCTTCTGCAGCAGTTGTAAAATCTAAAGAAAAAATAAGATGGAAGAAAATATTGTGACTTCAGGCTAGATGTGCCTGTGTAAAAGAGTCTCATACAATTAATTGCCTAGTCCTGTGGAGCTGTGGCTCAGATAATTTGACTGACATACCATCCTCATCAGAAATATCTTAAATAAGTGTTTCTGGAAGCATCAATTTTTGAGAAATATTTAGCATCTTTTAAAAAGATATGTAAAATCAAGACATTTATTGCCAGGATAGGATAATGAGCACTTTTTATTATCAGAAATTTAAGAATTCGATATCTCAACAACAACACAACACCCACCCCACAGCCTCACCCCCCCACCTATCTTAGGCTTATACTTTCCCAGCATTATTTGCTATCCGTTAGACTCGATAGATACAGTTCTCTGTCAGATTCCAGTAGTCTGAGCTCTAGTTTGGTCAGTTCTGTAGCTAAGGATGCTTGCTGGTTTTTCCTTGATCAAAGCTTATGTCAGGAAGTACTTTTCACCAGTACTGTTAAAAAGGTAGCTTAAATAAATAACACAATTTTTATTTTCTGTACATGAAGTGATTCTTTCATGGACAGTAAAGTTTTTGTCCATTCTTACTGAATAAACAGTATTTTTAGTCTATTATTTCCCACCATTATTGTAATGTTACTCAATAAAACTAAATGCTTTATTTGTTCAGCAGTGTGACAGTGTATTTCCTTAACAACACAACATCATTGTGTGCTTTAGGAAACAGCTGCACAAACCAGTAAAGTGATGACACATACTTGGAATTTTCTCCATCTCCCAACCACATTTTGATGAATATCCCATGAAATGAATAAAAGCTATCTGCTGTAAATGTCAGGCAGGTGCTATGCAGCTGCACACCAAACATGGAAAGACTATTTCATGAGAATCTATCTGCTGTATCTCTCTCTTCATCTCTCCATCTCTGCACTGTGTCTACCCATCTACATCTTTTCTATCCAGTCTGCCTAAATCTCATCTCTAAAACTATTTCAATCTAATCATCAGCTTGCTTTTCTATGAACCCAGGTTTTACTTCCTGCTGTGGCTATGACATCCAAAGCCTTTTGCTAAGAATGTTAAATACAGCTCATTTTCTAGATTTGGCATTAGTTGGAATGTCCTGTTAAGGGACACTCAAGAATGTCAGCTCTCCTTTAGGCACCATTTAATTAAATTAATTTAAATGCTCATGAAAGCATCAAATTCTGAATTTTGAATATCTGACCCTAACAGCTTGCACCATTCTTGCACACAGAGAGTTTTTAAATGGAGTTTTGCCTTCACATTGCACTGAGGCATTTTAATGTCATCTTATTCATGGTTTGCTTCCCAGGTAGGTACGTTTGGTTCAGCTGGATAGACAGTATGCATTTGCTTCAATGAACCTTGATACTATCTAAGTCCAACAATCTCCACACTTTCTGAAGAATGGATAAGACTAGGAGAATCTTGGTGTGTGCCATCCTTGTGCTGTGCTTGACATGTTCTGGTGACCAGATTTGGGGTGGTTCACTGTGCATAATAACATTTCTCTCCATTGTCTGTGGATTATGGGTGGGTCTGACACTTTCCAAAATGTGCTTAAAATGAGAATCATTTACCTAAAAGCTATTCACACCCCATGATCTTTTTCTACTACACCCATGTGGATATCAGTGTTTGTATATGTATATATATGCATTTTTACATACCCACATTTGTATATATTTATGTATGTCTCTGTGTAAAAGAGAACCACCAATGCTGTATGTAAATTCATGGTGTCAGCTTGTATCCATGTCATCGAAAAACTGGAAGGAGTAGATAATACACCAGATGCTTGCACTGCAATTCAGAGGGACCTCAGCTAGCTTGAGAAACGGTCCAACAAGAACCTTATGAAGTTCAACAAAGGGAAATTCCAAGTCCTGCAACTGTGGATGAAGGACCACGTGCATGAGTACACACTGGGAGCCAGCAAGCTGGAAAACTGTTTTTCAGATGTACAGTTGTACACTAAGTTTACCCTAAGCCAGCAATATGCCCTCACAGCAGAAGTCAGCAACATTCTGGCCTGTATCAGAGCTGCATTGCCAGCAGGTCAAGGGAAGTGACTCCTCTCTATTCAGCCCTGACTATCTGGAGTGCTTGATTCAGTTCTGGACTACAAGTATATTCTGGACCCAGAACCAGACAGCCATGTAAGTACTGGAACAGACCCAGGGAAGGACCACAAAGATGGTGAAAGAAGTAGAGCATCTCAAATGTTAGTAAAGTTTGATTCACCCTGAAAAGAGACAGCCTAGGGGGAATCTTGTCAATGTATATAAATACCTGATCAGAAGACAGCCAGACTCTTCTTGGTGGTATGTAGTCAAAATATAAGAGTCAATGGTCACAAATTGCAATACTGATTATATTTAAACACCAGGAAAAAACTTTTTTAATGTGAGGCTGCTTTAACACTATAATAGGTTGCTCAGAGAGGTTGTGGCATCTCCACCCTTGGTGATATTTAACACCTGACAGGACAGTCCTGAGAAACCTACTCTTAGCTGATTCTGCTTTGAGCAGGGATTTATACTGGGTTAACTCCAGAGGTGCCTTTAACCTTCAGCAGCTCTGTGATCTGTGGCAGTGTGATTCCGTGAATGGAGGAGTGCCAGAATTTCTTATTTGCTTAGCATTTTGCCTTAATTTTGGGTCAGACTTCTAGAAACACTGACATTGTCCATTCAATGTCTGAGAGACACCAATACATGGACTGGCTTCTCTGTTGTTCCACATTCTCTCTCAAACATCCCACTAGTACCTATCTTTCACATTTCTTGGTATGAAGGATCTTATCCAACAGTTATTTTGGGAAGATTGTATCATCCTCATGCTTTCCTCTCAATTCTAGTCCCTCATGCATCACAAACTGCACAAAGTTTATTCAGTCAGACTAATCCATGGTCCTTATTATTGTGCTGGTTGTGTGAGTAAGAAAACTTCAGTTAACTTTCAGCTTAGCTAGTTATCTTACCGTGGTATTACTGGCATTATTATTTGCACTGAAAATCCGTGCTAGGCAGAAGAGTAGCTGAGGTCTGTTTTTTCAACTCTCCAAAAGAAGAAACAACTTTTCAGTAAACCAGTGGTTCAGCTTTAGCATTACATACCACTCCCAAAAAGAAAGACATTCTACCTGAAATGAACAATAAAGGTGTGGACCATTTTTCCTCTAACATGGTAAAACTTGGATGAACGTACTCATTGCCCAACTTACCCTAGACTAAGCCTTATGTATTTTCATAGGACAAATGTATGAAAATCTTTGCCCCCTGAAAAGTTTACTAAAATCAATTTATTTAAACTTCCAATGTTTATATATAATGAAATAGGTGTGCTAAAAGAAATCATCTGACTTTAATTGATCAAATTTTCTTTTCTTTGTGTTCCTGTGCATTAGATAGAATTAATAATAAGTGTTCAACAAAGAGGCCTATAAGGTGTACAGTGCTCATGTTTCATGTAAAATTAGAAAAAAAATCCATTACCTTGTGGGACTGATGATGGCATATTTTTATTTGAGTTTTTCCTCTTCAGGTAGTAAATAAATGTAAATGGACCATGTTATTTAGGTGTTAGAAAGAATTTTATATAATGATAGATTGTCTAGGAAGATAAAATGCCTCCTTGGTGTTTTTACTCTTACTTTTTTTGTAATATCTTTTTCTTCGAGTACATAAGCAAAATCAATGCAGTCATCCATGAAATATTAATTCTTCCTGTACATGCATGAAAAAAAATAAAATTTGCTTTAGTCAGGATGAAACTGTAGGATTAAGATATGAATTAAACCCCAGAGAGATATAAGACAGTTCCACAATAATTAGGATGGATTTTTTTTTATCATAAAGGAGATTGCCTGTGTTGATTTGCTTTTCACAGGGAAAACATATCAGCCTTTATTAATCAAGAAGACAAAGTAATTTCTTTTGGTCTCCAACACACAACCTGAAGGTAAATATTACATTTTTAGGGGCTTTTCACATATTTTTTTGTTAGAGTTTATGATTTAAAAAAATCACTAAATGAAGAGCTGAAAAGAACTGTTTTCTTGTTCTGTCTGATTTTTATTTTCTTTTTCATTTTATATATATTTAAAATGGAGAGTAGCCTTCTGCTTTTATTCCCTTAGATAAAGAGGATTTTTGACTTATGTCAAAGATTTCAAGCAGAAGTGCCTGAGGGTACAACTTTCAGTCATATCCTACTGATGAAAGGATGCTCCACCAGAGAAATAAGGAAAGGTTGTGTTTGTCTTTTTCACTCCTTAAATGGACTAATTTCACACCATAATCCAGAATATGAATCTGTCAGCAACACAACTTGTCTTCCAAGCCTTTGAGATACTATATAGTCTAAATGAAGGATATCTAAAAATAACTCTAAATCTAGGCTCATGGATAGCTCAGTTCCTTTGCTTTATAGTGAGTCTCTTCTGCAAGTGAGATGAAGTTTCTCAAAAGAGTAGTAGTGATGTCCGTCACAGATCTTGCACCCCTCCAGAGCAGTTTGCATTCCCACTGCCATGACTATAATATTCTCTTCCTAACATTTAGCTTTCTCAAAATGGATACCATTTACAACAACTGACTACAGGATTGAAGCACCAAAGAGAGGTTAATATTACTCTGAATATTTTTTGTTCTCGAAAAAGGAAAGAATACAGTCCAGTAAAGATTATGGATTTGAAGAAATATGTAGGAAATAGCCTAAAAGAAGTAACCCAAACTGACTAAACCTATGGCAAAACCCTGCCCTCCCTCAATACTGTGTATAATACCTGTTTGCCTAGACTGGTTAGAAAAAATTGAGGATTGTTTAATCATCTTCAGCAAACCAATCTGGATTTTCCCTCTCTTTACAGCGATAAAACTTTGTGAAAATTTCTACTGCTTCAATTTAAACCCCCAGTACTTCTTCTGTCTCCAATGTGCATTAAAAAAAAAAAAGAGAGAAAATACAAAGCAACTAGTGCCAAAAATTTCTTTCTCTGTTTCAGTAAACTTTGATATAATTGGAAACTGCTTTAAAGTCTCTCCCTCTCTTCTATTTGCACTTAAAACAAAACAAAACAAATCAAAACCTCAACAACACAAAACCCAAAACAATGAGCTCAAGTCTCCTCACTAAGTCTTCTAGGTCTCTGTCCTCAGATTTCTAATCAGATTTGTCACTGACCTCTGGATCCTCTCCAGCAGTGCCCTATTTTTCAGAAATACATATGAAATGGAGGTCTGGAAGAAGTCACACTTTATTTGAAGTGGAAGGGATTCTATGGCATATTTTCCCATGGAACACCTGCTTATTTTACCAGCGTGATGTCAGCCCTTTTGCAATGTATGCCACCACCAACTTATATATTGTGTAATTCACCTTAGCATCAAGAGGTTTACCTGCAATCAGTTGATTTACTCATGTATTTGTCCTTCATCTTTGTTTGTCTCTTACAGTGCCATTGTTTGCAACAATCTTGTTGAATTGTGACCCATTTGTTGTATGTCATTTATTCAATTTCTCAATGTCATTCTTGACATGAATGTATTCAATTTATCAAAGTAATTTTGAGTTCTACTTCTATCTACTATATTTGTAATTCCAGATTGACACAACCTCAGATTTCAGAAACATATTTCTGTGCTTCTGTCCAAATTATTTAGTGTGGATACTAGACATTACCAGACCAAACACAGAACTTGTTAGATCCCATCTTTGTGCATCTTCCCATTTGATGATGCTTAACACTTAATTTCTTACTTAATTCTGTGCCTTTATTTATTTAACAATATATTCTTAAACTTTTTGTAGAATTGGGATAGAGGACAGAGTCAAAAACGTAAAAAACATGTCATACTTATTTCTTCTTTCCTATCCACACCTCCCTTTATTCTGTCATCAAAGGTCTTCCAATGGATTTGAAAGTTTTTTTGAGTAATCTGTGTGTCAAATACTTACAGTCTTTCTTTACAATTTATTTATGCAAGTGTCATTTTAGAGCTGAAGCTAAGCTCCACTGGTCTATAAATGACTGAGGACCTACATTCTTCTTTTTATACACGTTATGCTGTACTTTATCTCCTCTGTCTTCTGGAACCCAGCTATCCTCCATAATGCCTAGATTTTCTGGCACTGCTCCAGACAGTGTCCTAATTTCTCTGAGGAGAATTTAAAGAGGGTATCAAATTATTTGAAAACATTTAACTTATTTAGATAGACTCCAAGATGCTCTTTTTTTATGCCAGCTGACTTCATACTCTCTTGACATTGATGCTAATTGTGTTAGCTATCTATTCACAGTTGGTGAAGACTAAAGCCAAAACCCCACAGAACTCTTCAGATCCATTGGCAACATCTGTCATTAGCCTTCCCTTTCCAATAAGCAAAGAGCTAGACCTTAGTACTTAAAAAATTGAGGAATGCTTTAGCCTTGCTCTTTTTTTATAACAACTGTATTGCAATTGCCTTGTTTTTCAGTCTTTCTAGCATTGGTTCTTCATATTTATGTTATTCATTATGCTTGTCATTAACAATTTGACCAGTTTGTATTTTACATTCATTTCTTTCTAGAGAGTGAACTGAAGAGATAACTGAAGCATCTAGCTATTGAGTTCATGTATTTGTTTTCAAGGAGAATTTAAGGTGGAATTATGAGAAAGATAATTATTCATTACAGCTAAAGGGAAATTAAGAGACAGGTGAGAAAGAAACTTGTGATGGAGTGACATATATTGCTTCTGTTCTGTTCTAGTCTGCTGAATATATTTTTGAGTCCCCTAAAAAGTTAAATCAATCCTTGAGGTGGTCACTCTTCCTTATGCTTACTTTGCTATTAGTCAAGACATCCTAACTTCACACAGACGCAGTTCTGCGTGGCCTCCTGTGAGGCTAGCAGCTTCCAGTTGTTAAATAAAGCAACTTGACTGCATCAGATTAAATTTCAGTGTTTATTCCAAGTCCTCAGCATTGGTAAACTACAACAGAATTGGGGAATGGTAGAGAAAGGCACACTATGCTTACATTAAGGTACCTTTATCCTTCCCTGCACAAGGATTTTACAAAGTACAAGAAGGACTACACACAAAACTTCTTTAACACACAGTTGCACACATTTTTTAAAAATTATACCCACCATCCAAACTATCTAACAACACACTGTTACAGCTAAATATTAACTAAGATCTATTTCATAAAATTGGTGGATCCACACAGTTCTTACCTATCTTATTTTTAACTTTATTAATAGAGCTCTTCACATGTATTTCTCTGTGGAGATTAGCAGGTTTCTTCTCTCACTCTGCTATGAGCCCAAGGTTGTCCAGCAGATTTTACTGTTATCTCTGAGGCTCCCACCTGGGAAGCTGCCCCTGGCTCTCCTGCTTAAAAAACCTGCATGTTCTCCAACAGCCATTCATCTTTCTTTTACCTTTAAGAAACTGCCAGCTGCCAACTCCCTTGGACCATCTTTCCTATAGTTGTGTTTCCTAATGGGTCTTACTGATCAGTTCACAGAGTTATGAAAACCTCCTTTCTTGAAGACCACTGTCCTATTTTTCCAGTTTTCTCCTTCTCCATTTCCAAGAAGTATCAATTCTACCACTTCACTGCTCATACTCCTTTAATTTACCTGCCCCTCTTCATTTTCAGTCATATTTTCCATTTTGACCTGAATCAAGTTGAGAAGGGGGTTGATTTCTCCACAAAATTTATTCTGATTTTCAGCTATCTTAGACACTTTGTTATCTAGGTTTCCTTCATATTCTATGTAGCAAGACAGACTACCTCTGAGGCAATTCTTCCCGTCCTAAAATAGCAGTCTAGGACAGATGGAAGGGTCTGATGGCATTATGAGCCTACATGACTAGTTTAAATTAGATACCTAGCTATGAAAAGGCTAAAATAAATTTAAACACGCCCAGCTTTGCGTTTTCTGTGTCCTGTTGTATTACTTTCTCAAAGATGTCCTTTCCTCCTTCTGTTATTACCCTGGAGAATTTCAACAGGTCTGTCTCCCACCAGCTTCCAGATCTGAGTGAACATATGCATCCTGCATCATATAAGGCGAAATACCTTACACGTATCTACAACTGATTCAATCATTTCCTTCTCTTCCCTCTTATGACCCTATTATGAATACCTCCTCCCCCTTCAGGAAACCCAAGGCCTCTAAGCCTCACCATCTGTACAGCCATATATTTATCTCCAGGATGTGTCTGTCCTTGCTTGGGCTTTTACCCTCTCTGTTGGGATTGATAAGAACACCAAATGAGGCTCCAATTCTCTCATCATCCCTTCAGGAGCTTTGCTGTTTCTTATGGTTTTCTCTCGCTTGCTCCTAGACCCAGCAGCATTAGCTCTCTAGTGAATGAGCCACATGGAGGAGATGTCAGAGGGCTGAATGAGCCTTGGCAAACTTGTGCAGTAGCTCTGTTTTGGGCAGAACCTCTCTATAAGCATTAGGTCATACCACAAATGGATGTTTCTGTTACTCAGAGAAGTGATTCACCAACCACTGTCACCTTTCATTTTCTTTGGTGAGCAGGGGTCATGAAGCACTTAGTTGTCAGAGCATGTCTTTTTTCTTCCTTGAGCAATGCAGTTCATTTTCCACTCATTGCCAAGGCAGTTTACTACTTTTTTTAAAGCCTGATAGATTGCCAGCTGAGGCTGAAGCTCCATCTGCCAACAATATAGGTCACAGCCAACTTTCTCCCTGTGGACTAATATGTTCCTTTTCTTTCACTGGGGCTTCTGCCGGCCTCAGCCTCTTCATTCCTTCAGTCTCCACATCTCATACTTCTATTAAGTTTCTGCATTCCCTCATACTTCTCAGCCCACCCTCTCTTCCTGTAATTCTTCCATTTGACTTCTAGGAAATAGCACTTCCTGGATCTCTGGATTCTGCTATAAACCACATTCTCTGAAAATTCAGACTGTGACCCAGATAAAAACATCTACAGTTAGGATCCTGGTCTGGACATAGCTCCCCTTAATGCAGGTGTAGGAAGAGCTGGCTGTGGAGTCAGCTCTAGCAGGGAGAAATTACACAGTCCTATTACCTTCTTTTCCATAGCCCTGTAAACTCTCTGAATCCCGGTTTATTCCAATCTCCTAATGAAGTTCTCTCTTGTTGCCATCTGTTACTGTTTAAGCAATCTCAACTTTTCTTTGGGAAAAGGGACTTCTAAGTAAGTCTCTGATTTAGTACTTCAAAGCTGAAACTGAAATTTAAATCAAAATGTGATACCCTGTCAGCTGATGATCTGGAAACCTTTTTAGTTACATTTTACTACTCAGCATTTCTCCTGTGGTAGCTAAACCTCACAGCTGCTCTCTCTGAGCCACCACAGGTTAAGACCAGATGAACAGTCTGGACTAAACCTTTGTGCTTAAGCATAATGGTTTGTCTGGGGTCCCATTCATTTCTGGGACTGACTTCTCCATTAAGCTCATCAACAGCCCCCTGGTATCTCCGGGCTGCACCTAAACTCCCTGCCTGTTGTTCTGCAGCTCCTACTTTGGTACCTTTTATAACACAAATGAAAACAAATAAGGTTAATAGTTTTTGGCAGGTGATGTGAAGAGGAATCTAAAGGAAAGCTGCAGTTGAGTCTGACTTAAGACATTGAGGTTATTGGTGCTGGGATTTTTTTATACTAATTTCAGTTGTCTTCAGAGAAAACTGTTAGTCAACTGCTATTAATTTTTCATATAATGTCAATATATATATAATATTTTAAAAGAAAAGCCCTTTCAGAAAAGAGCTGCCTGTAAGCCAGCTGTTACTTATTTGCTGACAGAAAAAAAAATTAAACAGACCTATTCTAAAAAAAATCTGAGAACTACTGCTGAAAAATGTGGCATAGGATTAGAACTACTGTTATTTTGGTCAGAAACCTTAGCAAAGTACTTTGAGAGGTTCTTAAAATCTCAATTTCTAAAAAATCCTTCAAAGTCTTTCACCAATGGTGTAAATGCTGGAGATGTTATGACACAGAAAGACATGGAGAGATTGTAAAAAAAATAGGAAAGTGGAAAATCTTATTTTTCCTGCTTCTGTGTGACTTTATTTCTACATCAAACCAGAGTTATATCTATGGTAGGAGAGATTTTCAAGACCAAGATGCAGTACACACTCTGCTGCTTTTTTCCTGCGCTCATGTTTTTCTTCTTGATGAGCATTAGTATATTTTCTACTGTTTAAGTCTGCTTAAGTTTTAAATGCTTTTGTTACCACAGAGTTATGAGTGGTCTCAGAACACATTTGGGCAAAAGACCAGAATAGTTGTTGCTAAATGTTATTCATAGGCTGCAAGCAGGAAAACAAAAAAAATTAAAAAAAGGTATTTTAATTCCAGAAAAACAGATGCTGGTTTTTTTAGGTTTATTTTTAACATTAGAGTGTTACTACATCCCTATCTAATTCTTCCTCTTTTATATATGTTTTTACTCAAAGTACAATTTCTGATACAACTTCACTTTCCTTGTGCCTGTCCTATCAGATTTCTGGTTTTCCATTCAGGAGGAGAAAGGGAATAGCAGTTCCCTGGACTTCTCTGAATCTGTTAAAATGGCAGCATTATTTAAGCTTTTAAAAGAAAATACTCCTGTTCCTGCTCTCTGTCTTCTTTCAGTTACTACAATTTTTTTTTCAAATTACTGATTTTGTCCTATGCCTACTGAAAATTTTTAATGTCTTTAACATGTCATCTTTATGTCATTGACACTCTTCAGGTTCCCTGAAACTCTCACCAGTCCTAATGAAATGCTGGTTTTAGTAGAAATGCTTTTTCCTTTTTCTGAATTTTACAATTTTGTCCTCTCCTTGGTTTTAGTCACTTACTTTGACCCTTAATTTGTAATGACCTTTAGCAAGTCCTTTTCCCCCCCATTTTTCCTGTCATCTGGTTACATGTAGTTTTTAGCTCCGCCTTTCCTTTTCTTACTTTCTCTCCATATGTGGCCAAATCTATTCCCCCACATTTGCAGGGCCAGTAACTCAAATTGGGGTTTCCTGTGCATTCAACATGAATTTAGTCCATATATAGAGAGAAATTCCTCTTCCTTACCATCACCTTCAGCACAAGGTGACTAACGGGCTCTGTGTCCTCCTCCTCCTAAATCAAACTCTGCTGCTTCATTTTTCTAGGGGCAAATATCATCTACTTCCCACTCATAGAGAGGTGTGGAGATGTGGGTTACCTGGCCAGGAGGGGAGCAAGGTGGGATAAGCCAATATGGAGCTCCTGCTCCTGGCGGGTATGTTTTTCAAGGTTTCCCAACATCTCTGCTTCCTTTAGAGCCTAGTGGGTTGTGAGATACTTAGGGTTTTTCCAGATTCCAGTACTTCATCCTGTATAATATTTCCTTTCAGTTCCCACCTTTCCTTTCATTAGCTGACATGCTCTTTTCTCAGCATGCTTTTTCCTTTCTTCTTCTGATCCCTTAGCTCTCTAGGACAGACTACTCTGTTGAGTAGGAGTACCTGTCTCTGCCACTTGGCACAGCGATCTGCAGCAGCACATGGAGGTAAACTTAGGTTGGCTTAGATGATGCAGCTGTGGTCTGCATGTGGGCATCCAGGGGGTTAGACCTGTTAGTGTTATTAGGTCTGTCCATGGTCAGCAAGGCTCTCTGGGGTGGTAATAAATTCATGGACTAAATTTCAAGGCAAAGAAGAAAGGGGAAATAAGTTGCAAATGCAATGAAATGGAACTCTCATTTTAATATTGTCTCTCACTACATTCCCATTGATTATATTCTTCCTTGTACCTTTTATTAGATAGTCCAAAGCCCTTTACCAGTCTGTTTCATATTGCAAGATCCGCATATTTACAGTGCAATACCTCTTCTCTATTCCTAAATCAGGCAAATAGTGGGCTGTAAAACTATTTGTTTAAGGGAAGACTTTAATTTTCACTTAGTTCTATCTTGTTTATATAGATGGGAAAATAAGAGTTATGTATTTTCAGATCTATGTATATTCCTGATCAGGAAGGAATTTTCAAACTCTATCCTAAAGTCCATTTTACAACAATGAGAAAACAAAGAATGGGAAACAGTACAAATAAAGTTGCTTAAAGATAAAATATTAAAATTTTCAGATGTAATTGAGGTATAAATCAAGACCATCACCATACCAATATGTACTTTCTCATTATTAAGAGTTTATTAAAAATGTTGTGGTTAAGCATGATGCGTCTTTACATCCAAAGGAGCGACACTACCTTCTGCATCTTACACTTCAGGTTTATGAACACTTAAAAATTGGTGATGACTTGCATGAAGGGTATTAGAGAGATTCATGCAATGTTATTTCTGTTGCCATGATGTAATGTCAGTAGTTGAAGCAACATCTGTCCAGGTGGTTTCAATATTAAAAATATTTCAACATTCTTTCTTCTGGAATTTCACAAAAATTGTAAAAAGCTATGTAATCTACAGCTGATGCTGGCATGACTCTTTAGCTTAGAGCCATATATGATAGATAGAACCTCAGGCCAACTGCGTGCTGCCATTGTTCTAAGTGGAATCAAATTCTCAGTCTATTTGGTTTCTGTCTTCATGTGGAACTGTGATACTCATCACAAAGTCAATCTTGAATGTCATTGACATGACCCAAATCTGTATTTCAGTGATGAGAGCGCTTGGACTTTGAAGAGTTCATGTGCAAAGAGACTCTGAGTTTCAAGCTGGTGTGTGTGCTTTTATTCATTTTAAAATTTTGAATAATATAATGAAATACCATATACTTTTGATGACAGAATGCCATAAGAGCATATAAGAAAGGAGACATCTATATATCTAAAAAACCAATCAAACAAAAAAAATTACAAAAGGCAAGATATAAGGATTGCTAACAAAAGTTTTCTGCTTGCTGCTAAAGGCTTAGCTGGGCCACTACAGCTATTCTTGAGTACAATACCTCTGAGTACCACAATGCAAGAACTGCGTGGAACTTCTGGAGAGTCTGGAAGCTGAATTAGGGGTCTAAAAGCCATGAGGGAATACTGACATAAATAGTGAAAACGTAGGGGAAGACAACCTAAAGAGAAACCAGAAGAAAGACAAAACAACAGGCTTCAAGTATGTAAAGAACCTGCGCAAGGAGGAGAAGAATAATCTGTTTTTCACATCCAGTAGAAATGCAAGAGATATAAATACAAGAAATCTACAAGAAATACAAGAGATATTCATGTCAGACACTGGGAAAGACTACTGAAATTTAGTTGGGGAAAAAAAAAGTTAGTGAACTGGTGGAAAATGTTTTTTGGTGATTAGGAGGTGTAGGTATAGTATATAACTATACTTACTAGGCATAGTATAATTAGAAATTGTAACTGATCTAATCACACAGCATTCAGTTTCTGAAGTTCATTTTAGTCCTATTTTTCTATGGTTGTATTTTTTTAATATGAAACAGTTCAGTGTTCAGCCATGATTCACTCACTACTGGAATAATTTTGGAAAAGTCCTATGCTAAATCCTATCTTTTTTTTTTTCATGATTTGTCTACATAGGATTTTACTATCCATATTGAAAGCACTATTGTATTGACACTCTGTGTGCCCAGTTTGAGTTCTTCTCTTGGTGGAACTAGATGGGATCAGCAATGTTCAGAGGAGTAAAATTTGAAGCCTTTGCCTGAGATACTCTGAGATGTCTCCCTCATGTCATTCAGGGGACTGTTCACTGGTCCTAAGCAGATGCATCCAGACTGTATTGTACCTTGGCACATGAAGTGAGCCATAACAGCAACGAAACACGACAAGATGGACCGTGCAACATTCCCTCTCTCTGCAGAGGGAATGTGTGGAGGTACAGACAAGGTGCCAATGGAATTAAAGAACAGGAGGCATTGTTCCCAGATTTGGCAGACAGTGTGGATTTTCACAGCACTGTGCTGCCATGTGTGATGCCCGGGCGCAGGGGGCTAGAGCTTGCCCGAGGGGAGCCTGGAAGCGCTGCTGCAAGGAGCAGAGCTGCCGCAGGATGGAGCGAGCTGCCCGAAACTGCCAAACTTGGCTGAGATATTTCACACTGTAAATTTAAAACAGAAATGTGAATACAGCAAAAACATAAGCTGTTTCTGGATGTGTCTCAACAAGACATGGCTTCTTGCAGAGAGCAGGCAGAAAAGAGGGAAGAATTCAGTATAAAAAAACTCCAAAATATGCCTCAGCAGGGGTGCATGAAGGCACATTGTCGTAAAGCCCATTGAGTGCCTGTTATGGTCATCAATATTGCTGAACTGAATTGTACCAAAGGAAATCACTTTCCAGGGTTGTCTGAGTTATTATTTCATTCTGGACATCCCCTAAATTCTAATTTTTAAACTCAGTATTTTCCACTCTCTTTTAAATGCAGAGTCCACCTCTCTGCAGATAAAACACATATGAAACAAAAATAGCATAAGACAAGAACTTGTCCCAACACAAAACACCTGAACTGGAAACCAGACCTGAACCGCCAAACCCTCTTTGTGAATTGCCTCAGTTAGGAGCCTTTGGACTTCAGCTTCTGATCTGCACCATTGCATATGCCCTGAAAATCAAGGCAATTTCAGGTAGACATTGCAACAGTAGCTGGGAGAAGCTATGAGCCATTCACAGTGGGGACAGGTTCCAAGTCAGAATAGGTGATAAGCGTGTTTAGTCAGCGAGTCATGTCCTCAGCAAGAATGAGAAATGGCTCTCAACATGGAGGACACCCTTTGGTTTCAGGAAAAAGCTTGCATGGATGTACCATGATAAACTGAAAAAAGATCTGTAGGTAATTGGGGAGGAAATTATCAAGAGCCCTTATACAAAAAGATATTATAACATTTGTATTTAAAAAATACATATTTATATATAAAATACATATTTACATTACTTTTTCTGAAGGCTAGTTTATGCTATTGGGTTATAAAGAACAGCAGAACTTGAAAATTTAAAAAATTTTAAAATCACAGTCTACTTCTAATTTTTTTGTATTAGTTAGTTAGATATAATTAGAACTAGTTAGTTAGATATTTTATTATTATTATTTATCTCACAATAGATTATTAAAAACTAACCAAATTCTTTTTTTGAAGGATAATTTCTAGCCAAGTTCACTGCCAAATGTTATGACTCCCTTTTCTCACAATTTGATATCAAATTCTTGAATTTAAGGACCAAGTATTGCCCGATGACAATAAACTCCTATACAGAATTTTTTTTCTGCAAATATAATAACTCATAAGAATCATTTTTACTAGCTCAATATTTTCTTAAAGCCTTTTTGTGAAGAAAAATGTATTTAATTCCCCCCCCCCACACACACACACACACACAAGTTTTGACTGTTAAATTTCATCTCTCTATGTGACTGTGTATTACACTGGATTTAGAAATTGAGAAATGTCTGACTTCCAGGAGATGGTGCTGTGGCACTTCAGCTGCCTTCCTACAGGGTTTTATATTCTGGTTTCCAACTCTGATGAAAATTTTCTTTTTCACTGTGATTCCTCAGAAAAGAAGGAGCCGCCCTAGCCTGTCATACTTTTCTCTCCTCTCAAGAAACCCTCTAACTTTTCTGAAGACAGAAATATTTAAAATCAAAAGGGACCACAAATACTGCCTGGCCACTAATGTGGGGTCCAACAAAGAAGAGTATCAAGTAATAAGAAGTAAGATCAAGCTGCTTATTTTATACTTATTTTATACAGTTCTGCTGTTTTGGTTGACCTGATTCTGAAAGTACCAGTCTGTACCTGAAGTTTTTGCATGAGCTGGTCCCATTTCAGCAATATTTAAAACCAGATTTTCATTCAAGCCTGTTTTTGCTCCTAGAGTGTCCTCAGCTTGTAATTAAAAATGTCATCTACTCATCTACTCTTGACAGTCCGTGTTCCAGCAGCTCCCATGGAGTGAACCCACTGCTTACCACAAGAAAATAATAAGGAAGAGGGGGGAAAGTGCCCCTGAACAAAACATCAGGATGACTAAAAAGTTAATTAGAATAATTTTTTAAAAAAGGAATATACTTTTTTTTAAAATAATTTTTTAAAGGCTCTTTCACCTTCCCATTGCCAGACTGTAGTCTTGATTTATGGCCCTGCAAATCCAGGCAGTAGCACCTGTGGGAGAGATAATTTGAGTCCAACAACTAATTCTATGGCTGTAGCATTGCAGATGTGGAAAGTCTATCAGCGTTGGAAAAGCTCGGTATCTTTTTGCAGCATACTGCCCTAACTTTTGTCTTGTAAGTGTTGCAGGAAATCAGAAGTCCTGGAAACCATCCAGTATCTACATTTCTGTTTGCTTTATGTAGATCACTTGGAGCTGTGGTTTGGGAGTTTTCTTTCTTTTCTTTTTCTTTTCCTTTAGTTTTTTAAATTATGTTTTTTTAACCATAATCTTTCTGAAATACATAAGTGCAAGGGTCTGGAAATCAGTGCTTCCAGATTCCACAACTGGCACTGACTACAGCTAAGAGGGATGCAGTATTGTCCACACAAAACACTGGAAAGACATGAAAAATGCAGTGCCTTTAAAAAAATCCCAATTAGAAATCAAACATTTGTTCACAATTTGAATGGAAAAACTGAACAACAACAAAGAAGAAGCTGTTCTCTTAGAAAATTTTCATTTTAAAAAGAAAAAAGAACTTTTTTTTTGTGGGAGGCTTTCAATGTAATTTTTTCACTAGGTTTAGCAGTGGCTTTGACAGACTGCTTAACCTTGAGCAAACCCTTCATCTGCTAGTTACCTAAGTGACTCCCACCTGTGTTAGCAAAGTGTCTATAGAAAGATAATGAAGCTTATCTCAAGTGTTCTTCTGCAGACATGTTCAGTGGAAAGAGGAAAGCTTTATTCCCTACAGCTACATTTGCAACATTTATTCCTTCTGCTTCTGTTGTGTGTCTTCTAACAAAGAAGTGCCTTGAATTTCATCTTTTACTTTCTTTTGCAAAGGCAGTAGTTGGTAGCATGTGCAATCAGAAGGCATCAGAGTGTTTTCTGCAGAATAGGAAGAAATGTTTTGCGAGTCATGTTGCTTTTGCTAGAGACCACTTTATCAGAGACTTATTGGTACCCAATGAGATGTGTTGATCGACCTTATGAGTACTCACAGAAAGACATGTTGCCTCAGAAGAAAAACTACCTAGTCCTCTCATTCTTTCTGGAATGTTTGTATAAGCTGTAAAATGTCAATGAAAAAGCTCTGTGTGTGTGTATGTGAATACCTGTGTGCAGCTATTTCTGTAAGGGTTTTATAGTGTGCAACTGATCACCACTCTAAATCTCTTCTCAACCTTGTTGAAAGGAAGGGCTGTGGCATTTCAGAGATAAACCCTGCAGTCACAGGCAAATAAAACAATGCAAGATCGCTGCTAAAGTCTCTGCAGAGAGGGCTTGGGCCAGGACTTCCCTTCATCTGGTTGGCACTGTGGAGGATGTGGATCTCACCTCAAAAGCAGGTGAGACTGTAGGACAAACTGCAAAATAATGCATTAAGGATAAAAAGGTGCAAATGAAAACTGAACAAAAAGCAAGTTAAAGGTAAATTGTGTCTACTAGCTTGTTCACTTGCTTTGAAAAGATATCTGATTTTTGAGACAAAGAAAATCTGGAAGACCTACCTGGCCTTCTGTAAAGCTTCTGATTCTATGGAAACATATGATTTAAGAACACAGATATGAATTTTTATTTAGACTTGGAAAATTGAATTAAGTTCGGAATTACAAGTGTTTTATGTATGTCATAGCAAAAGTTCAGTTGTATTAACTTCCAGAAAAAAAAATTAAATGGCTGGTTCTTGAAGAAATGGGGCTTTTTAGCAGGTCAAACAAATGGTTTTTAGTGATATAAAACCATTTTACAAAGTTCTGACTTAAAACAATTCTGCAAAGTTACTTTCTTAAGGTTTTCTTTATTGTTTGGGGTTTGGTGGGGTTTTTTGTTTTGTTTTAGTTGGTTGGTTGGAGTTTTTTTTGTCTTTGTACAATTTCTTCTTTATCTTTGATAATGCTTTATCTTTGATAATTTGTGACTGAAAGTAACATCTGTTATTCTAGGGCTTTCTTCACCTGACCTTGCATTTTTGTCAAGCCATTGCAACACAGAGAACTATGGACACAAAGGTAAAATAAGGGTACAAACCATGTTGCCCACTTTAGTGGGGTATGGTACAGAACAGTACACATTTTGTGTACACAGGACACAAATTGCTGTAAGCACCACTAAGAAATTAATATTTTTGTCACTGCCTATACAGCATTCACTCTTAACCAAAACCTTATATAAATGCTTCCTTATTCATAAAGAAAAAATTGTTCTCAGCCACACCCTTTCAAAAATTTGGCCTGGGTAGCTCTGTTTTGGCTTGGGTTTTGATGGGCTAGATAATGTGAAAACAATAAAGCTGTAAGTGCTGTAGCTGTTAAGTGGTTTAACCAGGAGATTAATCTTGTGGATTACAAAAACTGAAGAACAAAGGAGAAGCTGACATTGAATATGAGTTTGTGAAATTTGTCATTTTTAGTTCAGCAGAAACAACATGCTTTAACTGATCTACTCTCCATATTGCAATGCACAGGAGAGTAATTGTCTTAGAGATAATAAGCTCTCTTCCCACTGTGGATACTGAATGGTAGAGAAAAGTGACAATTTAGCTCCTTTCTCATACAGCTATATCAACACAAGTAAGTCTATCTCTTCCACCTGTCAGCAGAGGTACATTTGTTCCAAGCTATATCCATACATGGTGCTTAAATAGCAAAGAGCACTGATTCTTCATTGATCTTTTCCACTTTTGTTCAGCTTCACTGAAAGCTCACTTACCTCTCTAGCAATAGAATGGAGAGAGAAGACTATTCCAATCTGAAAGAGAATTACATGGAGAGGTAAAAAAAAAAACAAACCAAACAAAGCAAAACACTTTTTTCTAACATGTGTCTTTCTCATTATCCCTTTGTGTTGGTGGGTTACAGTTACCTACTACTATGTGGAGTTACCCACAACATCTTCAGGGCTGGAAGTAGTGTACTAGTCTGCCTTGCTTCCAGGAACTGCTGTACTGCTAATATTGCTATACAACTCTAGGTGGTACCTTTGCATCGCTCTGATCATATGCACACACTAGCTATTTAATGTGGAATTCAGCTGCTGCTGAGGAAATTGAGTGCTTGGAAAAATCAGCCCTGATTTTTACTTTTGAAATTATATCAGTATTAAATTTTTCAAAACAAGGACATCTTGTAATTTTTCAAATTTACGTAAAAAAATCTACTCAGGACTGAGTTCCATGTACAAATACTTCATTCCCTACTTTTCACAGTCAGCAACATCTTCTCTGAAATTTTAAATGAGGTGAGAAATGAAATGTTGGCTTTGCTAGCTATCACCACAACCGACTTCATATAAGATAAGCAGCAACTTGCTGAGTATCTGGGAACTGTTGCGTACAACCCCAAAACTACCTTTCACCAGAAAGGTCTCTTAGATACTTCAATATTTAGCTTCCTGAATGATAAATGATGAATTAGTTCTTAAATTCCTCTCTTCCAAAAGAAAATGTTGGAGCCAAATTCACCAAAGACAGAACCTGGTGTCCAGACATAGTTCAAGCCAGCACGCTTCTTGTCAACTCAGTGACAAAGGCAGTTTTCACAGTTCTGGTGGTTGATTTTCCTTTCTGTTAAAATTTCAGAGCAATTTCATTGTTTCTCAGACATCAGCACACAGTTTGTGTAGAAGTACATGAAAATGGAAAATAATTTATTTTACTTTACAATTTGAAGGGTCTTTATGTTGCTAGTCTTGATTAAAAAACTGTAGGGTGACATTGCATTACAACAGCATGAAGTACTGTATTTCATTCAACAAAAAGCAGTACATCTATATTATCAGAAACTAGAGGTTTCTGCAGGGCAAGGATCACTTTACACATGACCTCTTATTCTTTCCTGAGCATCCCTAGCTGCTCACTCCAAGGGTCAAGTTACTAAACTGGATGAACCTTTGATCTGACTCAATACAAGGAGGGCCAAACTCTTGTAGATAGACTTCCCTTGAGAGGAAAGGTGTTGGTTTCCTATAAGATAATAAGGGAGAGGGTGGAGGTGTCATTTTCAATACAGTTCTGATAGAAAAGGCACTAATTTTAGCATATCTATATGACTTTGCTGCTTAATACTAGAAATAATAGCAGTGGAGTGAATCCCTCATGAGGTACTGCCCTTCTGCACTGGTGTAACATACTGTCCTCAGCTGCTATTCTTTCTGCTATTCTTTCCTCTTTGGTGTGTGTGCTGGTTTAAAGGTAAACCAGCAGGAGAAACAAACGCAACATGAAAGAGATTATAAATCAGAGTTACAATTTAATAAAAATATTACAATAAATGCAATGGCACAAAGAGAAATTGGTTTTAACTTACAAAACCCAGAAGTATAATCCAGCTCCCTGGGGCACAAACACAATGGTATTCATTAGCCCCTGTGCTGAGACGCACATGTTTCCTCTGAGTCCAAAGTAAAAGGAAGCGAAAAACCTGTTGGTGCAGATGATGGTCACAGTCTGGTCAAGAGTGGTGGTCTTCTCCCGTCAAGGTTCTGATCCTCGTCTCGATCCGAAGAGTGCTACCAGAAGTCCCTAAACCCCAAGATTACATATGCTCAGGTTCAGGTGGGAGCACCCAGTACCTCCCCCAGGGTGGGGAGTTCCACAATGGGTGATCTGACTCTGAGTCATGGGGTATTTTTGGAATCATTGATGGCTGTAGCACCGTATTAGCTGCACACCTCAGGCTGGGCGTGGAGGTGCTAACGACTTCCTGGAAGGGAGTTATCACAGCTCCTATCTTACAGGATTCTTTAACACCCACCTTACATCCTGAGGGGTCGGGTGTGCCCTGGGCAGCTGCTGCAAATGGTCCATTGTTAACAGTTTGTGAGAGATTATACAGAGGGTGGAGAATACACAGCTTTGGTCACACCCAAACAGTGGTCCCAGTTGCTGAACAAGGACAGTGTGATACCTTTCCTCCCCTGTGGTGACAGGGTCACAGACAGAGAATGATGACCCTGTTGATTGCCATAAGAGAATCATTTCAATGAGGCTATGAAATCTTCTGCCTTAAGACAGAAATCACCCGAGTTATACCAGCAAAATGGGGTCAAATACCTTTAAACATATCCTTGCATGTTGCTTACTACCATGTCAGTGCTATTTCTGGGGTGACTTCCCTCTCCCTTTTATGCAGTAATCATGCCACCATTTCATATTTACTATCAGCCCTATGGGTTAAGTACTTTTTCCATTCAACCATCAAGAGTTCTGGAAATGTCAGAAACTGTTTCTATCTGGGAAAAAAGTTTTAATGGTGCATTTTTGTTCCCACTGCAGAATTAAAGTGCACTGGTGATGGGATGATATTTATTCCTCTTTACCTTGCTGTGAAATTTTGAAGAAAGTAAAATGTTCTATCTTCTTGTTAAGTGTAAAAGTTTTCATGTGCCTCCAGGGGATGACTGGGCATGTAAGCAGTTGCATTCTGCAATCTGCTACTCTCAGGGGTCATCCATCCCTTTGCTCAGAGGTTATGCTCGCCAGTACATTTCCCAAGGGCTATTGTTTTGCTTTTCCAGAAGTATTTTGTGTAATCTATAAACTGCATTCAAATACATGAATTATGTGGTAAATAGCTCTGTCTGGTACCTAAGGTCCAAACCCAAGAAAGGTCAGACAATGTGGCATGAGAATGCATAAGCCTTTTTCATTAAACACAGAAAACAACATCTGTTTTTTCTTATTTCAATTTTACTTTAACAGATATTGGTTGGTTAATGATTATACAGCAATTTACCATTATAAAGTAGGTGAGCCACTACAGCACAAAAAGCATTCTTTGGAGCCAGTGGAAAATGACACTGTACCCCAAAAAGCACAGTGTGCATGCTGCTCAGGAGCTGTGGGAAGGCAGATTCAGAAATGCCATAGTACTAATAGGCTTTTCTCTGGAGTCATTTTCTGTTCACATGCCTCTAAAATAAACTCGAGTCCAAAAGTGCTTCACAGAAAGTGATGCTGAGGTGCATTTTAGTACTCAGAGGAGCACACAAAACTCGAGGGAAAAAGACACAGAGTTAAGATAAGAATTCAGAAAAGAGACAAATGAACCCTATCAAGCTTGTGGACAGGTGTGTACCACTTTGCTTGAGAACAGAGGCCACAGAACAGCAAACTCAATTTTTGATCATATTTTAGTTTTCATTCACATCTTGAGAGTGGAAGTAGATTTTAGAAATATACATTTTGCCCAGGATGTGTTCTTGTTGGAAATAAAATTAACCTTCTGAGCTAGTAAGAAAAGGCTTTCTGTATTTGTATATGTTTTACAAATCCATATGACCATGTTAAATTATTGGTGGGACTTCCCTTATATCAAGGAGTACATTTTATGTGACTACTACAAAAAATAGGCTTGGCCAATTGTTATTTATTCTAAAACAAACTTGTTTGTTGTCTATTGTGTGATGAGGAGGACAGGTCAGAGAATGTAATCATCTTCTGAAATTAGCTGTCTTCTGTCTAGATATAAGCAGCCCAAGCTGGGGCAGTTTTAAACCTCTTGTTTCACGTGCTACTGCATTGAACAGATCTCGTTATGATAAAGTGTTAATGGAATGAGCAAGGACAATGATTTCTGTGGGAGCAGGCAAAGGTTGAAGGAGAACTTCACTCCAGGTTTCTCTGGGGTAGTCCTTACTTTCACTTTCTACATGTTAGTTCCTGGGAAGATCACAGTTTGGACTTTTGTCCCAGATTCCCTTCATTCTTTGTGCATACAAGCCCCTGCTGTCAAGTATTACTTAACTAACCAGTTTATATATGTCTATAGTTAATTTCTTGTGGGATTCCATTCATATAAGAGCTCTCCAAAATAAGATTACAAAGTCAATAAGGAGAGGTGTTGAGTACAGAAAAGAAAATCTGCCTGGTAGAAAAAAAAACCCTCCAACATGTTATCTTATTAAAATCTGAGAGTTCCTCAGTCTAGATTTTATTATTTCCATTATCTTGTGTTTCTGTGAATACATTAGCATTTTTACACAATTCAGCTATTGGCAGTGATAGGATCTTACAAGATAGATGTGGAACAAGGCTATTAGATAATGTAGCCATCTCCCTCCTCATACAGGACAAGTCATTGAATTACTTATGCTTATTGAAGAAGAGAGACTTAAAGGGTTGAACCTGCCCTTCCAAGGGTAATTGATGCCAAGTAAAACCAGCCACTGTTATTGTACTATTTTTAAGCTTTAAGATCAGTGATGGATTTTTCAAGAGAAATTGGTAGTAAAGAAAATAAATAATACAAGTCAATGTTGCTTCTGTAGGAACAAATAGTGTACATGAGGTTGCATTATTTAGAGCTGTGAATATATTTCTTATCAGCACTAAATAATAGTAAACAAAGTCAAATAATATTAAGTTTCTGAAAGGCATATAGCAGGGTACATAATTATTATATAACTCTTTTTGCAACGAAGTGTTTTACAACTTTAACTCATAGGCGGCGATTTCTAGTCTTTGCCCTGTGGGTGAAACCAATTATTTTTTCTACAAATTCACTGCACTTATCCATCAGATCAAGCTGGCTGAATAAGTGTAGTTTTTTGTCTATTTCAGACTATGAATGCTGATGAAAGTGAGCTGTACCTCCCTAGTTGCTGGAGTGCACCTGGGGAACTGGAGTGTCCAGGTCAAGACTGAACACTGCTGCTCAGATTATCCACTGGGGTTTTTTTATGTCTTGTTCTTGGGTTGATTTTATATGGAAACCTTAGCATTAGATATAAGGAGAGAACTATATCCTCCACCAATGTGGCATCTTAATGCAGTATCAGGATACAGCTGGGAGATACAATACTCAGGAACTTGAAAACATCCCAGCTTTGGTAGTGGCAGTAACTGGTTTTCCTAAATGAACACTTTAAAACTGGCCTCAAAACACCAAGAGGAAAACAATCTTAGAACAGCAAGCCCTCTTCATGCCTTTCTTACCAGAAACCCCATCATCTTGAACTGTGGGTTGCACAGGTCTATTTTGCACACATGCCACTAAAAGGGATTATGTGCAAACACCCCTCAAGAAATTCCTACCTCCCCTCTGGAGAGACTACTTCTGATTGACTACTAATCCTTGGTAGACCCCTATACCACAGCTAGTAAAAACCAATGCGAATTGCTTTGGAGTTAGGAGTTTCTATCCTCAAAGGGCTGCCTATTGTCCCTTTACAGTGTCTTACCATTTACTACAGAATCCTTATCTTATTTCATACTATTCTTTGTTCTTTCTTCTTGTTTCTCTCATAGCTGCAGTCAGGATAAGCTGGCATGTTCACATTATAATCATTGAATAGCCAGGTTACATGAAATATTCATAAATCATTCCAAAACAGCCCCACGATCATCACACTGATGTTAAAAATAGGAAAGTATCCAGAAAAACAATTACCAATTTTTACATTGTTATCTCTCTACAGAGGCATATTTTCTTCTTTCCTTGCTCCACTGTATTTGCTTCCCACTTAACAAGTTATGTAAAAAAAGTTTTAGTGATTCATCTGATGGCTGAGCTGCAGTTATTTATAATTATGGAATATTCTTGGGTGTTTGTGTAAAGCATGCTGGAGAGCTGCTGGTTTTGTTTTTTTCTGGTAGGCGGCTCATTACTTCATAAATCTGTGACTGAATGGGAATTGTGACTGGGGAGCAACTGTGCTGCTTCATGCATCATGACCAAGTGTGTGTGGGAGTCAGAAACAGCACCTCTCTGGACCAGCTGCTCCATCCATCTGCAGCTGGGTCTAGGTATGGTGATCTACGGTCAAGATCTGCATTGGGAGTATTTTTATAGCTGTTTTATAGCAGCTGGTGTGAATGGCAGTAGAAAAATGAACGATCAACTTCCTAACCATCAGGAACAAACCAAGAAAGAAAAATAAGCATAAAAATTAGCACATTTTTGTTAGTATTATAAAGACACTATTTGAAGTTCAGTTTCTCAGAAGAGCTACTGTAAGCTTACATATTTATTGGTTTGTCACTCAGCTGAAAATTTGCTTTATACCAAAACTTGGCAGAAAAATATATTTGAGTGGCAAATGATGTTCATGATTTCAGATGCTTCTATTTTCCCTTAAAGCTGAAAAATAACTATTTAAAAGGGAAATGTTGCTTAAAGTTAATCTGGTCTTGCCACTTTTGTGGAGAAAAATAAGGGTACATGATCAAATGGAACTATTTTAAAAGTTGAGGTAGAGATAATTAAAGCTGTGTGAATAAAGAGCCAAATTTAGTTTGCTATACATTCAGTAAAGTATTTTTCTTTATTATCCTAGTTTCAGCAAAATATAATGAGAAATATTTTTGTACAGTTCTGACTTTTAATTTTGGATTTAAATAATCATGAGGGATCTCAGCACCTTTTAGATTATATCTACTTCTTTTCTGGAGGAGACTCTGTATGATGTGGCTCTGCAGTTCCTGCCAGAGGAAGTATTACCGTCACATATAAGTCTCCTTGTAATACATCCACATGGCATAATGCAAAATGGCATGGAAGGTGGAATTGGTGGCTTTTTGTCAGAATTCTTTTTAAAATTCACTAAATGATTATTCAGACTGCCATTACAGAAAGTAGAGTGGACAAAGTGAAAGGCTCTGTGATGTCTGGAAAGAGGATTCTTGCCATCTCCTGAATAGAGTTCCCTTACATGGAAGGAAGAGACACACATTAGTATAACTTTCAGAGTCTACCTTATCGTCATTAAATTTCCTTAGAAAAGTAATATATTGGATACAGCAACTTGCACCGACTTCTCAAGATATATTTGTCAAGAAGATAATACCTGGAAAGCAAAATCTGTGCTGCTTTCCTTGAAATGACACGTGGTGAACAGAGTGTTTCAGAGTCCTGTTGCTGTACTCAGTCTGTCTTCAAGTAAAGAATTCTCTGCCCATGAACAATAGTCATGTAATTGCCAAGTCCTGATGTGTCCATTCTCAGTTGTTCATTCTGTAAAAGGAGAATTAAAATTCTCACAAGGCACTGCCAATCTCCACATTCTCACAGCGTGGATAGGTCATAGAATCACAGAAAGATTTGAGTTGGAAGGGGAACTTGAAGATCATCTAGTTCCAACTCCACTGCTATGTACACCTTCAATGAGACCAGGTTGCTCAGAGCCCTGTCCAACCTCAACTTGAACGACCTCCATGAATGGAGCATCTTCCTTGGACAACCTATTTCAGTGCCTCAGCACCCTCACTGCAAAGAATTTTTTTCCTCATATCTATTCCAAACCTACTTTCTTTCCATTTTAACCCATTTGAAGACATTTTCCCTTGTGTCCTAGGTTGAGCTGGCAAAACGCCAACTGTCCAGGACAGAGTGAAAAGGGTTCCTCCTCCCCCCAACCAGCTAAGGGGAAAAGAAGAGGGAGAGGGGAAAAAAAACTTCTAAAGCCAGCTTTATGCTGAAACTAACTACATGTATTTGTACAGAAAAGAGAGAATTAAGAGTAAACTACAATATAACACACACTTACACAAGTTATGTATAACAAGAAATAACTTCCCACTTCCCAGTAAACACACATTCTACCATTTTAACTACAAATCATTCTAGAGAAGTTGATTCTTCAGAGCCAGACTTAAGCAGAGAGAAAAGCTAAGAACAAACATTTTACTTCCCTCAGATAACATGATGTTAAGCCGGTACTCTGGGCTTGGGCCTCCCCATCCCTCCTGGGACAGCAGAGTGTCTTGCTGGCACCACAGCTGTGAAGCAACTGAACTAAGCCACACCCACACACCAGCTCTTACCCCTTTTGAGATGATGCAATATGGTATGGAATACAATATTATTGGCTAGAAGAAGTCAGCTGTTAGCTAGCTCAGCCCAGCTCAAGTCAGCTGACAATTCCCAGGCCTAGCTGAACTTTAAAACCTAAATTTAGGCCCACCTGGCTAAACCCATAACACCTTGTCCTATCACTACATGCTGCTATAAATATTCTTGCCCCATCTTTCCTGAAAATGCCCTTCAGGTACTGGTATACTAATATAATGGGCACAGTTTGATCAGATTCAGGAGTCAAATGGAGATACCAAAGTAGAAAATGTCTCAGAGAAGTCTCTTGGACTCAGTCCGAATCAGTTACCTGAGTCTTTTGCATGAGTCTGATTTGTGTCTGTCTTTCAGTTCTAAATTTAGCTGAAAATTTGATGCCCTTTAAGTGGACATACACTATGCTAAGATTTATAACACATGTGTCTGCCCCGTTTCTTTAGAAAAAAATTAACCAAAGTGTAACTCTTCAGAAGGGGGGAAAACAAAAAAAGTTTAAATTATACTTTTTTAATATAAACATAAATTATTACATTTCATACTGAGCATTTCACATCAGTCTAATGAAATGTTGTTGTAGTCAAAATGGAATAGCATAAAATATTCAGAAAAGGTCATTAAAGGCTCAGTGTGTTATTACTGAAGACAGGCAAACAACATAGTACACAGTACCTGGGAAAGACAGTTATGCTGTGAACATTCATAGGTTAGCTTTGAGAATTCAGGACAGATAACGAACTGTTCTGTGCAGAGCTGAATCCTTTTGCACCAGCTAAGCTTTGTGCCCTTTCTGTTCCAAGAGTTTTAATTCTTGGATGATGGTGATGTGACTTCTAAAACTACCAAGAAGGCATGGAGGAAGAGCAGGGTGTAATCACCAATTAGTCACAGCCTCTCTCATGTACCAGTAAGAAAATGTAGAATCAAACTTATATCTCAAAATCCAGGGCAACCATTTTGACATAACAGTAAGAGAAGACCATCCACAAGATATGAAAGAGTCTCGTCTGAAAAAAAAACCCAAACCCTCAGCTGCTCTTTCATGGCCATGCACAGCTTAGAGCTAAAGAATTAGAAAATGCTACTGTATATTCGATGGGAAAACAGGTCTCTTTAGTGTTTTCCAGTCAGCAGTGACAGTCTGTCTTCCCTGAGCTTGGTGCAGAGGGTCAATTTGAATCCTCTGAAGTGCCAAGAGCTCCATCTGCTCTTCCATCTGAAATGGGAATATTTTTGCTCTTTTTTTTTTAATCTTGATTTGGTCTTTTGGTGTTTGTGTTAGAACACACAGCCCAGATGCCAATAATGAGGAAAATATATTAAGTGATAAGGGAGAAAACAGAGAAATTAAAATGAACGAGGTAGGAAAATTGTAAATGGAAAATGGGAGCTGATTGCAATATCCAGCCCAGGTGTGGCTGTGAATTAAAGTGCTTTCCTGAGAGATTCCAGAAGATATATCCCATAATCCTACACATCTGGGAAAGTGTTGGTCAAGACAGTCCTGGAAGTTGTGCCAAAAACACCTTAAAGATATTCCACACAAAGATCCAGCTTGCTATATACTCCAGCTGCTGTTTATTAGAGATGCTCATATTTTATGTATGCTAGCACAGAGGAATTCTGTTACAGACAAAACTGTATATATGGATTTAAATCCATTGATTGTATATTCCACTTAGACTTTATTGAAGTAGTTTTCTATAGTCAAACACAGAGCTACAATTTTTAAAATTTGAAACAGAAACATATGTATATACCTACACACCCTCAGACATACAAAAGAATGCTTTAATTTTCCTTTAAAAAATAAAAATGTCAGTGTTTCTCCTCAGGAAAAAAAATGCAGAGATATTTCACTTCTCTGTTTGATTTATTGTCACAGACACCTTGAGCTTTTCTAAATACAGTGAATTTGAAAAGTCACTAGTGTGAAATTAACCCTGGCAATTGTGCTAATGCCTGAATCAGTCTTCAGTGCAGTAAAGTTATTTGACCATTTTTTAAAGATATATAAGACCAAGGGATATCAGAGTTAAAGTTCTTGTTTTGTTGTTGTGTGGAAATTCCTTCCTTCCTCCCTTCCTCCCTCCCTCCCTCCCTTCTCTCCTCCCTCCCTTCTCTCCTTCCTTCCTTCCTCCCTTCTCTCCTTCCTTCCTCCCTCCCTTCTCTCCTTCCTTCCTTCCTTCCTCCCTTCCTTCCTTCCTCCCTCCCTCCCTCCCTCCCTCCCTCCCTCCCTCCCTCCCTCCCTCCCTCCCTCCCTCCCTCCCTCCCTCCCTCCCTCCCTTCCTTCCTTCCTTCCTTCCTTCCTTCCTTCCTTCCTTCCTTCCTTCCTTCCTTCCTTCCTTCCTTCCTTCCTTCCTTCCTTCCTTCCTTCCTTCCTTCCTTCCTTCCTTCCTTCCTTCCTTCCTTCCTTCCTTCCTTCCTTCCTTCCTTCCTTCCTTCCTTCCTTCCTTCCTTCCTTCCTTCCTTCCTTCCTTCCTTCCTTCCTTCCTTCCTTCCTCTCTCCTTCCTTCTCTCCTTCCTCCCTTCCCTCCTTCCCCCTTCCTTCCCTCCCTTTGCCTTTCTTTACCTATTTCCCTTTCATTTTCTCTTTCCCTTTCCTTGTCTTTCAAGTTAGCAAGTGCTGAAAAGTCTTAGACGCTGGAGCTTTTAAAAAAATCCATACTATGAAATGGATTCTTCTATACCTTAGAGCTATCAACAATTTTCCTTTCAACACCAGGTGTCACTGCAGTGATAGAAAATCTGAAAATATTTCACAGAACTGGTAAACAAAGCAAATTTGCTATTGAATACACACAAAAAAAATTCTAGATATATAAGGTGGCAAGGAAAAAACCCCAAAGTAGCTGGCATAACTTTGAAAGCAAAGCTGGAGATAATAAAACTTTTACCATAATATACCATTCATAGGCTACTCTGGAACTAAATTGACCAATTTATTGCCCAATAATTGGTCAATTTGCTACAAAGCTCCTTGTAAAGAACATCAGTTCTCAAGTGGTACAACTTTCGGTAGGTAAGTTCATCAAAGTAAAAAAACATCTACAATTTCTTGAAACTGAAATTGCAGTTTCTGTGAAATAAGAACAATTCCACTGAACTTATCTATGTTTTGGGGACACAAATTAAATTCTGCAGTAGATATCAAATACATTCTGAATAGCTTTGGAAGTAGTATTTCACAGTGGTGTTTCACAGAGATTACTTTGGTGTGTCAGAGAGGCTTCAGTGAATTTTAACAACACTAATCTCTTACATTTTGCATTGGATTTATTTGCTATTTTTATCACTTTTATGATGTTTTGTAAAAGGTTTCACATCTTTAAAAACAGGAATACTATTCAGAAATATTTTTCACTGAAAGTTATTTCTATTTTTAGACCAGTTTTAGAAATAACAACAAAAATGTTTCACAGTACAAACACTTGTCTTTTTTTCTCTGTTCTGCTATTCCTGAGGCCTGAGGGGAAATTAGGATGTTATAAAATTATTTTGTCTGAAATGGTTGCTGATGTAAGGTTGCACTGCTGTCTATTTAAAAATATAGTAAGGTCAAGGTAGCAAGCAAGAAATAAAAACATGTCTTTTAATAATAAAGCAGAATATAAAGACAAAAATTTTAGAAAAAATAGATTAGAGAGACTTAAAATGTGAAGGAGTAGAGATGAGCCTGGAAAAGTGGGAAATAAGAGCGTTGTTACAAATTTGGAGGTTTTTGGTTTTCACTACCTGATTCCATTATAATTAGCAATAAATTAATTTTCTGATAGAAGACTGTGCTTTGTCCACCACAGTAATGGGTAAGTCATCTCACTGACTTTATCTCAACCCACAAGCTTTCTCGTCCAATTTCCATTCATGTCCCAAGGAAGGGGAGTGAGGGAGAAGGTGGCTGGGTGTTTGGCACTTAGTCAAGGATAATCCACTGCATATCCGAAGGTACACTAAAATCAATGGTATATTGGTTTTGTTAAAGTGCTCAAGAACTTTGTTCTTTCCTTCCATCAATACATGTTTTTTATTGTAATTCTACACAGAAAGCTGTCTTCCATAGAAAGATCTATCTTCATCCAAATGCTTTGACAAAATGGTCATGGTACTGAAAGTGTCAATATGCTAACATGATTTGATTAGCTGTTCTTTGTTTTTTCATGAGAGAAAATTTCTAGGGTGTTTACATCAAAATAAATGCAATATATTAAAATGTTAATATTAGTTGAATGGCATATCCATTAAACCAATATGAAAACTTTTGAAATCATTAGTCCTGCAGGTCATCCAGTGAAACATAGTTCAGGAAATATAATGTGACAGTTTGTACCATGGTCTTGAATAAATCTGTTCTCTTCAATCACCATCTCTGCTCTTCCATTTTCACAATAGGGCTGTGCAGTTGAATTGACAAAGAATCTTTGATTCTCTGTGCATGAAACTCCATGCTTTTTAATATCACTCAGCACAAAGGAGGGACACTTAGTGCTACTATATGGCAACATCTCTAAAGCAAATTGATGCAAATGAAAATACCTTTTTGTGCTTTTTAAAATGGTGGCACTTGTAGGCTACCAGTTAAGAGACCAAAGGTATGAATAGGTACCTAAAGAGACAGGATAAATTCACAGAGGAGAAATCTGATGTCCTGGTTACACAAAAATTCTGATATCCACCTTTTCTCTTTCCTCCAAATATGCCTTTTTGGCTTTTTGGTGTTTTACTTTCTTTAAAGAGACTGAACTGCTTGTGATTAATGACTCAAACATTTGACCACCTGCAGTGACCGCCCAGGTGCTGTGAGAGATTGAACTATTGGTGCTCATGGCTCAATCAGCAGTGTGCTTTGCTAACAATGTGCAGAGTGGCCACCCAGGCCAGGTGCACATCCAAAACCACAGGCTACAAGCTAGGTGTTAAACAAGGCAAGGAAAGTGGCAAAGCCTGTGAGGTGGGATTGTGTTTCTTTTCCTCATACAGATGACTCAGTTATGATAACTCCCCTGAACATTCACACCTAGCCTGAAGGTATTCATGTCTTTTTGATGAGCCATAATGGGCTGTAATGGACTTAGCTGCACTGACCTAAGAGACATATGCAACATCTTAGAAGGTGTCAAAGACTCCCAAAGTATCCCACGAATCATGGTATTACATCATTCAGTGTAAAACTCCCTGCCCCAGGGGAAGTATCAGAGGCATTCCCACCTGAACCCAAGCAAATGTAACTCTGAGTTTCAGGGCTTCCTTCACCAACAGGGACTTCCACCACCACTTCAATGGATCCAGACTGCAGCTACCACTTTGACCAATAAACATCGAAACTGCAACAACCGAGTCTTATCACTGTATCCAAAGGGTGACTTGTGGGTCTTTCCATTCTCCTAGGGGTCCACAGCCCTGATCCATCTTCCCGCACCAGCACCGCAGCTTAACTGCAGCACCACACAAGCCTCTGCTGGTATCCAATCCCAGCTGTCCACTGTTTCCTGCCAGCACCAAACTCTCTAACTGTTCCTGCATGTTTTCCAAGTGGTGGAGGCCAGACACCATCTTGATTTGGTCTGGTGGGTGGGGATTGGGAAGTATCTCCTCATCAGTTGGTTTAACCCAGTTTTATCAGTATCGTTATTGGCATTCTTCTTCATAGAATCATAGAATCAATTGGGTTGGAAAAGACATCCGAGATCATCGAGTCCAACCCTTGGTCCAACTCTAGTCCATTTACTAGATCATGACACTCAGTGCCACGTCCAATCTCAGTTTAAAAATCTCCAGAGATGGTGAATCCACCACCGCTCTGGGCAGGCCATTCCAATGCCTGATTGCTCTCTCTGTAAAGAATTTTTTTCTGATATCCAACCTAAATTTCCCCTGGCAGAGCTTAAGCCCATGCCCCCTTGTCCTGTTGCTGAGTGCCTGGGAGAAGAGACCAAACCCCACCCGTAAAGAGTTATTTTTTCACTTACATGTGTCATATTTGGTCTCTTTCTTTGTATTGAATCTAAGAGAGAAGACTTCTGTGAAATGTCCCTGCTTCTCCAATTTGTCTCAAACTGAGACACCTGGTAAATGTTGGGAAATAAAATGTTTGAAATATAAACTCAGGCTTGAGAATTTTATATTCTGAATATAAATATGCCAGTGTTAATAAAATATTATCCATGTCTTGGTGTCTCATCCTTTCTAGATATCCATGAGTAGCTTCTGATGGAAATAAAACTGCCTCAACTGGACTTGGGCTCTTTCTTTATATTCTGGTGTCTAATTCTTGATCCATAGTAAACAGAAGTGTTCCTACCTACCAATCTACAGAATGCCTGGTAGAAATTGTGTGAAAGTAGAAATATAATAATAGAATTAAAGTAGAAGTCCATGAGCAAATGCATTGTCTTACCAATGTTATATTAATTAGCTCAGCCACCCTAAATCTTACTGCATATACTTTTTGGCTGAGTTGAAGCATAGCCAAATAATTTAGTCAAAACCAGAATAAGGAATCATAATTTTCCTCATAAAACATTTAGTATTAGAACACACATGACAACAGTTTCATGACTTGGGGGGTGGGCCATAACTACTATAGCTGTCTGAAGCTGAGCAACAATGACTGCACTACCTACACTTCAGCAGGCAAGATATTAATTGGTTAGTTGGTGGAGTATTCCTCTATCAAGACCTAAGCTATTCAGTGTTTTCACTTTAAAACACCAATAAGGCAGGACTCAGAGGAGTGCTTAAGTGATCAACTACATTCCTAAACTCTCAGTTGCAAAGCCTTGTCTGAGAGGAGCATAATGATGCTGCTATCTGGGCAGTCACCTAAACACCACTTGTCAGGGATCTGGCAAATGAGGGTCTCAAAAACTCTGATGTTCTCCAGAGGCAAGACCAAGTCTTGATTTATTGTTTCTGTACACTTATTTTAGGATGCAAATACATTCTTCTTTAATGTTCTATGCTTCTCACATATGTGTCTTCCTAATTTTGAAATGAGTTTTACTGATAAATTACAGAAAATTTTGTAGTCTTCTATGTGTACTTTCTTCTGTTAATATTTAGTCAGGCTATACTCAGAAAGGAATGGAATTTCAGATTTTCACAGAGAGTGTAGCTAAATCAAGCTACCATCGTGTTCTTATTTAATACTTTCAATATTTGTGCAAGTTTGGGACAGATTTTTCATTTTTACATTGCATATAATAAGAAGAGAAAAATTATATATCATCTTGACATGTCAGATTCCTGAACCCACCATCCTTCTTCTGTCTGAAAATGCTTGGAAATTTGGATGCTTCTGAGTCAAAAAATACTTGTCAAAAAGGGTATGTTCTCATAGAACTTGAAAAAAAAGGGGGTTTCTGTTTCCAGGAAATGCTCTGTGAGCTTAAGATACCTGAGAAGCTAATTTTTTTTCAATAAACATATATACAACACTCCCATCAAGCAGGAAAATACTATAATCCACATTTCACAGATGATATATGAAGGTAAACGGAGGTGGAAAGTGAACTGTGCAAAAAAATGTTGATCTAATGAATTTTCCTGACTTTGGAAAAACTACACAAACCAAGCCTCGAAACATGCTTATTTTCTAATAAAAATGTTTACAAATTAAGCAAAGGTCTATCTTGCCTGATATATATTCTTAGAATGGATGTGAAGCCATATATTTTAGACAGGCAAAACTATGATTTTTCTGGCTGAGTCTGTGCCCTCTTTCCTAAACGAAAGACAATATTTGGGCACACGAAAAGTTTTCCCTAGAAAACCACGTCTATACTAGCAGTTTGTGTTGTCATAGTTCTGGCAATCACACTTTGTCACAATACCTAACTATGGCAAGCCAGAATTTATGGTGCAGACCTGGCCTCTACATCAATGTCTAGACCTGATGGCCAGGGAAATGTCTGACTGAATTCTTGATCTAGAGTAATTTCTTCAGAGGGTTAGGAGCATATCAAATTATGAACACTGCTGTGTCTCCCTGTTGGAATATTGGCCTTGTGGATGCATTAGTTTAAACACATGTGAGATCCAGTAGGTTGTATTCCAGGCAAATGTTAGGGTATTTTGGTGTGTTGTGGTTGGTTCATTGGCTGTATTTTGGTTTGGTGGTTTTGTTTGATTCTATTTAGGTTTCAGGAGTTTTTCCCCCCTGGGAAAAGAGCTTCACAAAGCCTTGAAACACCAAGAGGTGCCTAGGCTTTGAGCATGGGTCAACAGATGTTCAATTGTCCACCATTCACCCATTCCCATGAAAGATAAGCTCTTCCCTATGGGAACCCATAATAGATAGAATAGTTTAAAGAAAGTGTATATAATTTCCTTATCTAGGTCTCCTGCATAGAGGTAGAAGTTTAATTTAAAGTTGTTTAGGAATTTCTTTGTCTAGAGGATGAAGTTGCAAGATAATTTTGGCCGATGGAGAAATGTTTGTGAACAAAAACAGTGGACAAGGATTCTTTCTGGAAATCACAAAGAAACATGCAGCACTGTCTTTTCTGGATACTTCTTACTCTACTTAGGAAATAATCACAGGTATTTTGAATATTTGTACTATTGTTTGCTGTCATTTGTTGTGGGGTTTTTGTCATCATTCATTCAAATATCTCTGGTTTTGTTTCCTGTCTTAGATGACTTTAGGCATAGCAAAATAAGGCAGTTATGTAGGACAACAGACTGCAAAATACTGGAGTCCTGCTGCTTGTTTTTCTTGGGAAAGCCAGGTTAGCAACACCTCCAGCAGCTGCAGCACTTCACACAGTAATCTCTGCCAGGCAACCCAGGAATTTCAGAATTCATTCTCCTTCCCTATTTTTTCACACATTTTATCTTTCCCATAGCAGAATGGCTGGTTGCAACATTGCCACTCACCACTCAGGTAGCATGTTTCATTTTGACTACTTCCTAGTCTTCTAACCTAAACCTAAATATAAATGACATTTATTAAATCTCAGTTCAAATTCAGTTAACTGATTTTGCAAACCAATGTTCTTAGTTTCCTTATCTATTTTGTTTCCTTTGCTTTGTTCTGAGGATTGCTAGAAAAACACATTGATAAGCAGGTAAAAAAAATATTAATAGTCTTGTATTGCCTATGAGTATTGAGACAAACCACTCCAGAGAGAAATATCACAGCTATGGAAAGGAGTTTTGTGGACAGCAATATTTCATGCTCTTCTCTCATCCAAACTGCCTAGAGAATTATATTTATAGGAGCAATAAAACAAATGGAATGGTGAAAGATGAGGCAAATTATATTGTTGATGTATATTGTTTAGCCTTTTATAAATCCTGTAAATATCAAGAGAGATTGCATCATTCATAAAAAAAAGGACACTCTTTGAAATATTTACTATACATTAGTGTTTGATTCTAATGCAATCAGAACACAGTCTGTAGCTTATTATTTTGTTTTCATATTCTTTAAATGTCCATCATGTTAGCAAGAGTCATACATGTAAATATATACAGACCAAATTTTCCCATCAATGTGAAAGTGCATAAAACTGTGGATAGTGCATTCTCTACAGTTTCTTTCTTCTTATATTTCTGTTATCTTCATCCTATTTGTTGTTTTCAGACAACAAAGCTTATAGATATTGAGGATGTGGTTGCAGTCCACCTCACCACAAGTGTGGAAAACTGATCGTGGAGCAGCTCATCAGGCAGATGGGCTTTCAAACTCCCTGGGAGCACAACAGCTGGAGGCACTGATTGAGGGAGTTATTTTCTTTTCTGTCTTCCAATCCACCTTTGATCAAACATTCCCATACTATGTACCATGCATGTTTCTCACTATCACATCACAGAATCACAGAATCACCAAATGGGTTAGGTTGGAAGGGACCACTGGAGGTCATCTAATCCAACCTCCCTGATCAAGCAGCATTCTCTAGAGCACGTTACTCTGTATTATATCAACATGTTTTTTTGAATATCTCTATGGAATCACCTCTCTGGGCAGTCAGTTCTGGTGCTCAGTCACCCTAACAGTAAAGTTCTTCCCCACGTTCAGATGGAACTTCCTGTGCATCAGTTTCATTGAACCATAGAATCATTAGGGTTGGAAAAAACTTCCAAGATCATCCAGTTTAACCTTTGACTGAACACCACCATGTCAACTAAACCATAGCACTCAGTGACATTACCAGTTGTTTACTGAACACTTCTAGGAATGATGACTCCACACCTCCCTGAGTAGCCTGTTCCAATGCTTAACTACCCTTTCAGTGAAAAAAGTTCTTCCTGATGCCCAACGTGAACCTCCTCTGGCACAGTTTGAAGTCATGTCCTCTTGTCCTATCACTAGTTGCCTGTTTCTGCCTGTTGTCTTCTGTACTGTTTCTTGGCACCATTATCTGACTTCATGCACTTGACACCTTTCCTTCAGATATTTATAGATATTGATGGGGTCACCTCTCAGTTGTCTGTTCTCAATGCTGAGCTCAGCTCCTTCAGCCTTTCCTAAATAAGAGAGTTGCTCCAGTCCCTTAATCATCTTTGTCACCCTCCACTGGACCTGCTCCAGTAGCTCCACATCTCCCTTGAACTAAGTAGCCCAGAACTGCACACAGATGTGGGCTCACTAGGGCTGAATAGAGGTGCAGAATCACCTTCCTCATTGATGCCTAAGAATTTAGTACATGTTTTGTAGATTTTAGAACCACATAAGTTACATAGATTTTACTAGGTTGCTCAAATCCTAAAGTCAGTTACTAAAGCTCTTTCCCACAAGTTTACAAGCTTTCTCATGCCCTGCCAAGGCCGTGGTGTTTGTGAGAAACCACCTGTAGACAGCAAGAAGACAAAACATAAGAAGAAGGTCTAGAAGTCCTGGAAGATCTCCAAGGTGCTGTCCTGAAGACCCTCATGGGTGGGGCACAGAGGGAAATGAGCCTCATGGTTGGTTGTTAAGATCTCATATGTAAATTACTAGAGAAGTTATAAAAGTTGTAACATTTCTAGTCATGGGGTCGCAGACTCTCAGGTGTGCACCTTAGAGGCTTCTCATAAAGGTAACCTGTATATCTTTCTCTATTAAAACTGTTTTTGAGTGTCTATTTTCACAGGAATAGGCGACATCATCCTGCTGGCAACGCTCTTCCTAGTGCACCCCAGGATATAATTTTTCTCTTGACCACAAGGACACACTGCTGGCTCATGGACAGCTGGTTGTCCACCAGGACCCCCAGATCCTTCTCTGAGAGCTGCTTTCCAGCTGGCCAGCCCCCAGCCCCTACTGGTGTCTGGGGATGTTCTTTTTCAGGTAGAGGAACCTGAATTTGCCTTTGTTGAACTTCAAGAGGTTCCTGTCTGCTCATCTTTTCAGCCTATTGAGGTCCTTCTGAATAGCAGCACAGCACTCTGGGGTATAATCCACACAGGTGCATTCCTTTGAAGTGGAGGTTTCCTTGACTTCAAATGCATCTGCCAGCCACCAGGACCAGAAAAATTCATTTTGCAACCTGGACAAGCAACAGTCTACTGTGTCGTAACATTAATTGCTTCTAGAGACTATGACAGCACATACAACCATCATTAAATAAATCCAGATACCAAATGGATGCTTATGTGTTTAGAGTAGATGTTTCATAGGAATTAACATTTTAGTATCTCAGATAACGCTATATAACACTCCCTAACAACCTGATATTTTCTTCATAGATAGAACTGGTCAGAAATTTTCTGCTGAAACAAAGTTTGCTGACAAATTCCAGTCAGTTGAGTGTGAAATATTTCACTCAAAACAGCTTGGGTTGGATCAAGTTTTGCCAAATCCAAGGCAATATTCCAACAGAAACTGTGTTTCTGGCAGGCCTACCAAGTCCTGGGAACTCTGTAAGCTACAGTATGGCCAGCCTGAAGGCAGGAGTCCCAAAGGGGTCTGTGTCATGGCTAGGGATGCTGGAAAACTTCAGGCCCCCCAGTAGAAGTGAGCCTGGATATGCTCCAAACAGAGATAAGCCTGGATTTGTCCCAACTGGGAAACTCCCTAAAGCTACCAGAATTAGTTAGAGGATGCAGAGAGTCTATAAGTTTGAAACTTAGAAAAATTCCACCATGGATTATAACAAAATAAAGGTAAGGTTCCCCCTTTCCAAATATTCCTAATGACAGGTATGTTATAAAAAGCTAGGAGCACAGAGTTTGTGCTTACTGTTCAAATCTTCATTAGCCTTTACTGATGAGAGGTCTGAGTTCTAAACACCATAAAACTAAATCAGAACAGTACAAAACATGGCCCATCAGCCAGATCCATCAGAGCAATGACTTCCATCTGGCCCAATCACTGGTCCCATGGGTGGAGGGGAGTGGGTGTTCCCCACTGATAGAGATATGTCAGCCAAACAGCTTCTGACCCTGCACACAGTCCTGTGCAGCTGTGGACCCTCTGTGTTCTCTTAAAGTGTGGGAGTGAGGCTGGAGGCAATGGGATCCTTGGTGCATAATGTGATCTCCATAGTCCCTCTTAGACCATTCTCAGCCCTTGGTATACCTTTTTATTGATGTTTTCAGCTCAGAATGATGGGCTGTGGTCCTACCTGATGATTCCCTGTCCAGAAGCTGAAAGTAAGGTTCTCTAGAAAACCCTAGAGTTTACCAAATTTTGAACTAGAATGATGAGTATCAGATTGTATCCATGAGACATCATAGGTTACTGAACTCACTTAAGAATGACCCCAGTGTTGTTTTAAAATATTCAAACATCTTTCCAACTAGATAACTTCAAAGTTTGTAACTAAAATCTTAGCTGGACAAGTTTCACATGGCTTTTATTATTAGTGCTTTTAGTGTGTTAGTATTACTAGTGTGTCTTAGTTTGAGGGAAAACAAAATGTTTACCAAAACCAGAGGAGAGGATTCCTCCTCAATAACTACATCACTCCTTATTAATTTTTTTTTAAAAAGAAACTTTAATTAGAAAATGGATATAAGTACTAACTACTATATATATATACAGATATAGATGTAACTATAAACAGACCAGAGCAAACTACTCCCCTAGCACCAAAAAGAACAACCCCCAAAAACTGTGGGTTCCTCCTAGCGCAGTTCTATTTATGGTCAGTGTCAGTGTCGCACTTCAGCGGACTGCAAGGTAAATTCTCAGTCTTTTCCCAGCAAGTCAGAGACAAGGGGTGAACAACTCCTGTGGTGAAGGATGAAGCCTTTTTTTCATGGGAGAAGAGCAGACTCACTCTCTCCTTGTCCTTTGTTCAAAAAGAAGGAAATGCTGGGAGTTGAGGAGTGGTGGTAATTCACAGAAACCTCCTTGCAGTTGAAGTCAGTCCCCAGGAAGAAAAGGTCTGCAGTGTGTCCTGAAGAAGCTGTGACCCTCCTCTCTCTCTCTCTCTCTGAAGCTCAGGGTGTGCAGAGATGGAGGGGGAAAGGCCAGGACCAGAGCCAGAAAAAGAGCTCTCACCAGCTTAGGAAACAGTGGCTGTTTTCCAGTAGCTGCCCAAACCCCAAAGTCAAACCAGCACACAGGAAAAGCTCCCTGCCCACCCCCCCCCCCAAGGTGCTGGGGTTCTGTTTCTCACCTCCACCCCACCATTTAGTTGGAATCTGGATTCCTCAGCCACTCCTTTGTTCTCAGTCCTGGCACTGCAACACCAAAAACCTCTGTGTTGGTAGGGTGAGAAAAATTCTCTGAAGGACTCCTCCCAACACCACCTTCCTTTGTTTGAACCTTTACCACTAGTTACAACAATTTAATTAAAAAATCCATGCAATAATACATTGGTTGGATACTACATTGATTGTATTGAAAGTATCTTGTATCTTGGAGGCACAATTCCTTATTTCATCCCTGTATTGTCACTGTTTGTGGAGTATGGAGCAGGCCAGCCTCTAGTTATCATTTAAAGGGCTTGACACTGCTCAGTGAGGTTGGTGGGTGTGCTGGTTTAAAGGTGAACCAGCAGGGAAAATTAACTCACCACGAGAGAGATTATAAGTCAGAGGCTAAAATTTAATAATAATATTACAATAAATACAGTGACACAAAGAGAAATTGCTTTCCACTCACAAAACCTAGCAGTATAACCCAGTGCCCTGGGGCACAAACCCAAAGGGGTTTGTTAGCCCTGGTGCTGAGACCCGCCTGTTTCCCTCCAAGTCCAAAGCAAAAAGAAGTGAGAAACCTGTTGGTGCAGATGATGGCTGTAGTCTAGTGGAGAGCAGTGATCTCCTCCTGTTGAGGTCCTGCTGCTCCTCTGGATCTGATGAGAAGTTCCCAAGGTCTTCTTACCCACCACTTATGTACCCTCAGGGAGCACCCAGTCCTTCCCCCTGGGCAGGGACTCACACAATGGGTGATTAACTCTGGGAGCCAGGGGGTATTGAACTGTTGATGGCCCATTAGCAGCTCCGCCCCCCTCAGGCTGAGTGTGAAGGTGATAATGGCTCACTGGGCAGCTGCTGCTAATGGCCCATTGTCCTTGGGGAATGAATAGAGGGGGTAGAATACACAGCTTTGATCACCCCCACACAGTGTTAACTGGTTCCTCCTGCTGAACGAGGACAGTGGGGTTGGAAGCAGTAAATAGGGGTAATTCCTTGTGTAGCCTTCTGTCCCCTTTAGGTCTTTGGTGGTGGGCTAAGAAGCTGCTCTGTGGAGCTTCAGTTCTTTATCCTGAATGGGGAACAGGAATAGGTCTGAAGAAATTGCACCACCCTATAAGCCTGAAGCAGCTCTTAATTGTTTTATTTCCTAGATAAATGGTTGAAGATGGTCCCAGAATTCACTGAAGTCTTAGGAGAGGGCCAGAGGTGACAGATGATCTCAGCAGAAACAAATCCAATGGTCTTTTGAGATGAACAAGGATCAAAAGGAAAAGGTAGGAAAGGACAGGTTGAGTACATTTTAGAACTGGAGAGGAGACATGGGACAATGCATAGAGCTTGAGGAAGGGAATATTGAGGGGATACTTCTGAGGTAGACAATGGAAAAGCAGAAGAGCCATTCATGGAATTGTTTAATTCTTTATTGTGGTAAACAATAAAGAATATTACTCCTAAAATCAGAGCTAGCAATAGTCACCAGGACTCTCCTAACACTTTTTTTTTCATCAATATTAGTGGCAACCAGAGTAGAAACATCCACTGAGTATTCACTGATCTGCAATGAGAGCATGTTTCTCTTTGCTCTTTACAGAAACAGGAAAACTCACATAACACTGTTTCAGCCACACCACTTGGTAAGAGCAAGAACGCAGCAGCTAAGCCTCAGCAGAACTCTGAAAAATTTTTTTATGTGTTAAGTTAGGAAATATCAGCCTTTTTCTTGTTGGCATGTCCACATTTCCTTGTCCACCCACACAGGGACCATACATATTCTGGCTTCCACATATTAATTTTTATTTCCATGATTCCTTCATGTCTTCTTTTCTGGGTTTTGTTCTGCAACATATTTTTGACTGTTTTGGTTTGGTTTGGAGTTGGTTTTTTTTTGTTGGTCTGGATTTGTTTGTTTTGAGAACTGGCCTATTCCAAGCCCTATGTTTCTTAGAAGGGTTACTTTGGTAAGATGTATCTAAACGTACCTTATCTATTCTTCATGATTACTTCAGGAGCAATGTCCTGTGGTTATTAATTAATCCAGAAATGTGTTCAGTCCTTTTTTCTCCCTCCATTACACAAAAATTGCAAAACAAAATTTCCAAGACACTGGAGAAAAGGATTTCCTTGTGTAAAAAACATGTGGTTAAGCTAGAAACCCTTGGAGGCTCCTTTCATCCTGCTTAGTTCTGCAGTTCTGAGACTTCTTAGAGACATTTCCTCCTCTCCATCAAACTGTATTTAAACTGTAATTAGTTAAAAATGTATAAATAAAAATAACATAACATGAAGAACTGTGTTGCAAATTGTAACACGTCAGTGAGCAACACATCCTCAGGAGTAAAAAATATGATTAAAAAGTGCTTACACTAAATGTCAAGAGAAAAGGTAGCCACCATCTTTGGACTATCATACTCTGTCACTCAAGAATGTGATTGACCATTCCTGTTAGCACTTGTCTGTTTGAGGAAGTGTGTGCTCTTCAGTATAGTGGCACAAATCTTTCCATAAAAATTAAGCAGACAAAATCATGAAGGAGAAAAAAGATCACTTTTTCACAAAGTTAGTAGAATCACGGAATCATTTTGGACATGGAACAGAAATGCAAAAAGATAAGGTCATAGTAGAGCAGTTAAACTATTTTGTTTTATCAATTCACCACAAAGGGTGTTAGTGAACTGTTACCACAGGGATACTTCTTTCTGATGACAAAAATGGGATTCTTGAGAAAAGAGAGTGTCAAAGGCAGAAGTTAGAACAAGTCTATAGTTTAAATATCAGTAGGTCATCAAGAGAACTTCATGAATTAAAGAGCACTACAACAAATGCTAAACTGGAGGGAACATTTCCCTCCTATACTTGGAGTGAGAAAGTACTTTCCTTCTGCTACAAGAGATGTCAAACTGCAGATCTGTTTGAGTTTTTACAATGATCAGTAAAATGATCCAGAAAAAAAAAAAGTGTATCAATATCAGAGCATAAGATGTTTGTGATATGACCAGTCTTTAGTCAGTACTTTTGTGAACAACTGTGCAGAAAAAAAAAATTAGATTTCTAATGACAATTCTATTAACAGAGCTGTACAATATACTGTTATATCGTGGATATTTTCATGGTAAAAGAATGTCAAAGTTCTACACCAAAATTCAGCAAATTAAAACTTTAATATTTGGATTTTGCTTGGAATGGCTTAGTGCTAAAAATCAACAGAAGACAAATATTTTGTTTTTAGCAGCAAAGTTGCCCTTTTAATAAGGAAGGATACTTACTACTTAACTTATAAGATTTATGTGATATTAAACACAAATCTAGCACACCAAACAAGTTCCATTGTCTTCTACCATTTGTTCATAAACTTTCCCTAAATGAAATCAAAAGGACCCAGAGAATAGCCCTTTAATTGCTGGTGAATTTCATATGCTTAGTACATTTATGCAAAGAACTGTGTGTTGGAGAGAAAAGGGAGAAGCACTAATGGTTACATAAATCGTAGATGAAGCAGCATTTTTGAAGGCAATGCCTCTGCACTCAGAAGAGCTTAATACAAGACCCTATGCAAGGAGCTGTCTTCAGGGTGAACATTTCTATGGCTAATTTGGGAGTGTCGAACACCAACGGGGCCATGCATCAAAAAAGCCTGTGGGAATACAGTATTCACTTTTGGTGTCTGAAGTGCTGAGAAAGTGATGTAAAGTGAGTTAGGAGCAGATGAAAAGACATGAGACTTAGAAGCATTGCTTATGATGAGAAATTGAGGGGATCAGTCTGCTCAAGAGGAGGTTCAGAAATTGCTTGACTTCAATGTTTAAGTGTCCCCAATGCAGAAAACAGTAGTAGATGTCTCTTTACAGAAAGATGTGTAACAATGTGCTATGTGTCATCTGAAATTTAGATTTAAATTCTACATTTTGAAATCCATGTTATCTATTGGAACTACTTGCTTCAAATAAGTTAATTTTCCATTATTGGAAGGTTTTAAATCAAAATTTCTTACCTTTCAAATGTATCTTGTACAGCTTAAGCAGAAGATATGGATTCACAACAGAAATTGTTTCATTAAATTTGGTGAATTTCTCTGTCCAGTCAGTGCAGTTTATTCCTCCAGCTTCACTACATCTGCTTGTCAGATCTGCCTCCATCTCAGTCAGCACCTTTCCACTCTCTGTCCAGATTGAAAAGTCCATCATGTCCTAAAACTTTGGCCAGTCAATTCACAGCTTCCATTCCTTGTTTCAGTCTAGCCAGCTTTCATGGTTGACATTTTCCTCCCCCAGAACTCCGTCTAATCCTCTGCATTCAGATCAAGAACAAGTGCCCAGGTCTAGCACAGAAGACCGCTGAAGCCACAGAAGTCCATAGTCAGACAATGGACTCAGGCACTGGCATGCAATTCTTCATATTTTTTGATGGTTTGCCTGCTCAGTTACATAAGTTTAGCTCACAGCAAGTCATATTTTGTCAGAGAGCAACCATCACTGTTTTAGAGCACGACCAGTTCCCAGGGTAAAAGAGAAAGCCAAGGCTGTTTTGAGGGGGAGGACCACTAAATCATACAGATGCAAACTGTATAAGGCCTTTTATTCTCAGAGAGGGCACATATTCTGGGTTATTTTATTTATTATTACATCAGCAGCTAACAAACATGAAATTGCTCCTTGTTCCCTATTTAATTTTACAGCCCCTGATCCCTTGTAATCTTGGAGAGCAAAGGTGCCTGAGCTGCTGGTTAGGAGGGGAAGTAGTGTTAAGTACCTACTGCAGTTCTGCAAACCATTTTGCTCTTTGCTTACACCACAAGGTATTGACAGTTCAGCTTTTTTTTTTCTTTTAAACAGTGCACGCAGTTTTGTCCAGTCTCTTCATTCATTATTCATGGCTAATGAAGTGTTTGCTTAAGCTGTGTCCTTCTCATCCGCTAGTCTCAGCACATATCCTGACTGTGGGACTCCTGGATTTATCTCTACATGCACTGAGCCCTCTCATAGACAGCTTTTCAACAGGATGATTTCTGTCACTACTTACCAAACCACATTTCTGTCCCTTGTTCATTTTGTGAAATAGAGGGTGACTCACACAAAAGTAAGTAAGTAGACAATTTCAAATATAGGCAAAGCAGCAGATTAATGTGATAATTTATCTTAGTAAGAGTCAGATGGATGAACTTTTAATCATGAATATGTGCCAGAGGTGAAAAAGACAGTGATATGGAAAATTAAATACTGTACCTTAAGAACTTGGCAGGCATGGAACTGAAATTTAACCAGGGACCTGACCATGCCTGAGAAACATCATGATAAGTCTTATACCTCTGTGGGACTTTGCACTGTGGTTCTGTTGGCCCATACAATATCTAATTGGTGTCAATAACTTTTCTTAATGAGAACAACTGTACTGACAGTTTTGCAGACTTGAAGCCATAACCAGCTTTTGCTTCAGTTTGGGATAATCAGGCATAAAGTTTATTAAACCTATTTTTGTTGACATAAGAAAAAGCTAAATTCTGGTGAAAAAGTAGCAGCTTTAGGTGTTCACAAGCCAAACTTTGCTATGACTTAAGTCTATACCATGACAGGCAGATATTTGATATTTATTACAAGGCTAAAATTGAGATGTCAGAGGGCTTACAAAAAGGAGCCAGTCCATAATATATCCTCCTTTCCTGTAATGTCTGTAAAGAAAGGGGCTGTAATTGTGTAAGTCAGGGTGAGAATTAGGCTTTGATTTCCAGTGACTCATAGATCCTTCATAATGAGTAAGATTTACCTGTGGAGTACATCTGGACAAACTAAAGGCAAATAACAGGAATAAACACAATCTGTTCTTAGATCTTACCAATGATGATGTGTGAAATGTGACTTTGAATACATTTGAACTGTGCAGACCTATTTCTAGTTACTGCGAAACTGTTTTTGTGGGACCTGTGAAAACCACAAAAAATACAATAAATCTAGTTTGTCTTAAAGTTTTAATTATCTTAAAGTTTTAATTGCAGTACTCTTACTAAACCTGCACTACCCTGTCTTTTTGGCTGGACCTCTTTATGCTGTGTGTTCATTAAAGGTTTCACTATGACATGCTGAGAACCTCCTAGAAAGTCTGCTTCCTCCAGTTCTACTCATTTCAGATGAAACCATGAGTGCTTAGCACCAGCCTGTTCCTTTTCATGTGAACTGAACTCTCTGCTCAGATTTGCCAGGTAGCAAATACAGTCAGCAGTTACCATCATTCATACATTTATAGAAGCAGTGAAAATTTTGTAGCAACTATAGATCTTCTTAAGTGGGAAAACACACTAACTGAAGTTCCAGTAGAAAACAATACATAGAATTGTGTCAAAGAGTCCAATGCTAAAGTGACTGATGTTTGTGAAATATAACATAGAATTAACTGGTGTCACTGTGGTGTTGATGCTGCAGTTGATGAGCAAAGCTTCTGAACTTGAAGAATTTAATTTTACACTTAATTTCTTGAGCTAAAGAGATAGTTGTACAGATGGGCTGTTTGCATTACATCTGAAGGTACATTGTTGCACTGTGTTCATGCTGTTTGTTCTTTTTGTAGAGTAATTTTAAGTATTTATATATAAAGTAGTTCCTTGGGTAAACTAATCTACTGCTTGTGAAAATTCAGTCCAGTGCTGAGTACCACTGTATATTTTCAGATATTTTTAAAGAATCTATATTACTTTGTGAAAAATCCTCTCTCTTTTTTAATTCTTTCATAAATAAGAATCCTTGTGCCCAGAAGGGATTCTATCACTAGGAAAAAATTACACAAGCAATCAGGATTCCATCACACCTCAAAGAACAGCCAGCCAGCCATTGTAATCTGACCATGGAGCTCTGAGTCTTCAGCAAGGGTATTAGTGTAGAAAAAAAATTGTCATTGTACTCTGAAAATGGTCATCTCAGACCATTACAGGTAACTGTCTCAGATCTGTCCTGAAGTGTCAGCTTTACTGTCGCTTTAACTCCTAATGCAATTACAACTTCCAAGACAAACTGACACAATGACAGAAGGCACTGAGAGCAGTGTCAAACTGAGTACCAGCTTTTTGTCCAGATAAAAACCACAGCCCTTCATCCCTGCCTTCTGACTCAGGAACCTAGGACCAGCTTTCTTCTATTGAGGTCCCTGCCTCTGTATTTCAACCCTGCAAAATCTTTTTCGCATTTTTATATCCATTGATAAATCCCTCCAGAAGTGCACTACATGCTGTTATACATTTCTCATTACTTACTGCTTTGTAATTCAGTCAGTTTGAATTAATTAATTAATTGAGGAACAAAGTCAATGTTATTCCAGTAGGCAAACCAAATATCAGTAAACAGAGTTGGGACCAAAGTGAAAAGTAAAGGCTAGGAACAGAAAAAGGAAATAATCAAATACCTGAGCAATATGTTGTTATATACATATATATGAAACACATGTAGAACTAAAACATACATACTGCAATGATAATTCAATCCTGAACAACTTGTTAATTAGAATTCCATATTCAATTTGAAGTGAATTCACTGTTCTCTACCTCAGACCAAGATTAGGATCAATACTCAGTCCAGTCCCTACTGTTTTGCACCCCAGAGAGGAATCATTGTCATCCCTGCCATGAGAATCAATGTCTGGTTAAAACACATAATATAGCAGGTGTTACCTGCCTCTCACTGAGAGTGCTGTACCCACTGGATCAAGGCAGAGCAAATATTCCCTTTTGGGATGAGTATTCAGTCCCACCCAAGCTATCTGCCAGAGAATGGAAATTTCACTGAAACCTATTAACTATACAAGCAGTAACACAGATGTCTGCACATTGAGTAGCCTATTATTGCGGGAGCGAGGGTGCTGGCACTCCAGTCTTCAAATTCTCTACATAGAAGGAAACACCACCTGGAGGAGGAAATGATCCAGGGATGAGCAACCAAAGAGAAAAGGGTGGATGAGAAGAAACTGGGAGGAGATCTATTGAAGGAAGGAGTCTGTCATATTCTTGCCAGCTGCTTTTTCTTTCTGTTGAAATGAAGGTTTGTCTCTGTTCCTGCTCATGCTTGGAGGGGGGCTGGGTATGTGTGTGCGTAGGATCTTCAATCTGCTGTGTTTGCCCCACAGAAGGTGGGAGTCAGCCCATGAAGTTCAGCAGCTCCCAAAACCATATGGGAGGTTCAGCAGATGTGAGAAAAGCATGTGGGGGCTCAACCTGAACAGGAGGTTGATCAGTGGTATATCTATTGTAACACAGCAGCATGCATATCACGAGTCTTTATCCAATGTGCCAGAAGGCTTTTTCAGTCAGGATTACACCATCAAAGCATCTCAGTATCACTCAGTAGTGTTGATTTTGAAAAAAAAAATTGTGAAAATAAAACATCTGCCAGAGCAGCACATATATTATTACAAAAAGGAGAAAAAAGCAACAACAACTTGCATTGCATGGAAATCTGGCCATGAAGTCAAAGTCTAATCCAAATCACTCAGGAGACCATCTTTGGAATAAGGCCATCACAGAGTTACTAGATAAAATGGATGTCGTTAGTCTCTGCTGTAGCAATAACAAAGTTTGTGGCTGCAACAGCCATGTTGCTTTTCAGGATTTTTTTCTTCACAGAGGCTTTATTTAATTATAAAGCCTAAATATCCATTGTGCCCTGTGACCAAAAGCCATCCATTGTTTCCTGCCTCTTATGCAGCTTAAGGATATAGCCATATGTTTAGAGTTTATATGGCAACAAAAGAGTCTGATTTCCATCATAATGCCAAATGTAAATGAAGGTTATGAAGGACTGCTCAAAGGCTAGAGAAATAGCCTCAAGTCCAGGTCACTCTGTTCCCCACTGCAGGCGGGTAAGCCTTCCAGACTGCACAGAAACCCCTGCCAGCTGTGGGGAGCCCTTGCAGGGGGCTCCAAGCCAGAACCATGCACTGAAGTAGGGCTGGTCTGAGAGCACAATATGGCCCACAGCTCGAACAAAAGAACAACAAGCTAACTGTGCATTTCCCACGCTGCTTTTCCATAGCTTGTGTACTGTGTAACTAACACAATGACTTGCTGTAGTACTAGCATTGGTTTTACCACTTGTACTAACAGAAGACTGCATTTGAAAAGACAAATGCAAGCCTCCACTGTAGAGCACTCAGAAGACAAGCAATGACAATTCTAGAGGTACACTTATTTTTTATTGATATCCTTGTACATTTTCTGATATTTTAACTTTGGTAGTGAATAACTTTCTCTCTCTTGCACTTCTAAAATATGTTTTGTCTCCCCCAGTCAATTAATTCTTAGATGTAAATCCATGTAGCATCTACTCCACTTACTGTCTTACCAGTGAGCTGGCAAACCAACTGAGATGAAGTTGAATGATTTCTTAGGACTAACAAATTAATGAATAAAGGCACTTATCAAGACATAATGTGCAAAGTAACCATAGATGTATAAATATCCCTGAGCCTGGACTTAGTCACTATGTGGGCACGTTACCTAGACATGACTTATTTTTGTCTCAAAAGTTTTGCCCAGATATGCTTAGATTTTGAACATCTAGAATTTCCTGAACCTGGCAGCCCAAAGGAAGAAACATCTATAATAACATATCCCCATTTCTACCCTCCTTTACATAGACAGAGCCACTCTATGTAGAGCAGTTGTCCAGACTTTTCTCAGGAGGACTCATGTCACCTAATTCCTTTTCAAAAGTTAATGCAATCAGGTTTGGAATTTGCTGGAGTTCTGAACACATGAAGATCATCTAAAGCTCATCAAACTAGGTCTGAATTCCCTGGCTGAGTCCATTTCAGATCAAGCTAAAAGATACACAGCAAGCTATTACTGGATTTTGATAATACATGCACAAATTGAAAGGTAGAATCTTGACCACGTGGTCAACACTTGAAAAAGCATCACCAAAAGGAATTTGTTGACAGTGTAGAGGCAGCCAGGTGACTTACAATAGGAGCCTGGGGACTTGCTTTGTGCAATGAACAAACACCAGGTAAGTAGTCAGGTGTTTCTGAAAATGTGCTGCCTTTAGCATCAGGACTGCCTGGGTGCCCTGGATTCTGCTGCACTTCCCAAGTCATCACTGGTGTGGTCTGGTGATAGCCTGTGCTAGGAAATAAAATATGCAGGAATACTGTCTGCTTCAAGACCTGCCAGAAGTTTTTTGCTATACCATCTGGGCTGTTTTTATTTATCCAGCTGTGATTTCTTTGGGTTTTGCATTTTTAATTAACACAGTTTTGAAAAAGGGGCAACTTTTGTTTAACCTTTTCAGCACTGCATTATATAGGTGAGGGAAAATACAATTCATCACAAAGGCTCTAAAATTCAAGGAATCATCACTAGAAGTGGTTTTACTTTCAAAAAGTTATTGTGGGTTGTTATCTCAGAGGATATGGTGAATTCTGAAACCAGGTAAGGATGTCTTTCCAGTAGGAAAAAAGCATATATAAGTGGAGAAGGCTGTTGAAATAAAAACTTAGTCATTCTATTGTTAAATAACTATCTCCATTTTTCCCTGTCTATATCCCTCCTTTTTTTCTCCCCTCTCTTCCCAGCTTTAGGGCCACATTACAAAGACCTCACCAGTAAGCACACAATTGTGCATGTCCCTGCCTAAGCGTTCACTGCTGCTTTAAAAACACTATGAACAGAGATTTGCCAATTACATCCATTTAGACAGGCAATAGTGGGCTAGTACAGGCAAATGGCACCCTGCTGTCATCAGTTACAGCAGGAAAAGACAGTGATCTTGGCAATCCCTGTACATGGGCTTAACTTGATGAGAAGATGACTCCAAATGGGCTTAAAATTTAAGCATAAGAGTGCTTGTATGAATAAAACCTAGTGCTTTGATCATTTGCATTGCTGGATTTCAAAAAGATTCTGGCTGAATTTTTCCTTTCATAACTTAAAGAAAGAAAATACAAGTTTTTGTTACTGTTTTTCATGTTTTTCTGCACTGCAGTTTTTGTGCTTGTCTCAATCTTTTCTTTCAACAGACTGAAATGAGCAGTGTGATTTCATTTCTTGTAGCACCTCACACAATCCTGCCAAGTCTTCAACTACCTGTCCAGAAGTCTTCTGTACATCTTGTGTGGTATCTGCTCTCACATGGATGCCTCAGTCATCCAGGGCATATCACATGGGACTGTATAGGTACATTTAGGAACAAAATTGTTCCTACACAAGGGGAACACATAGCATTGGATATATGTTTTGGCTTTTTAAACCCAGAACACCTCAGACAAGTTATGCATATCAGGAAATGAAATGGCAGTCCATGACTCCAATTTTCTTACACATATATTAAAATATAATAATTAAAACAGCAAAGTATCAAACCCTTGTGCACACAAACATTCAGTAAAGTTCATCTGGAATGTTATATTATCATCCCTCCCAATTCAGACGCTATCCCAAATAACATACAGCAAGCAATACTAAGGTCTGTGTCTGTGGTGTCCTGATCCTGAGTGGATACCAGGTGCCCACCAAAGCTGCTCTATCACTGCTCTCTTCAGCTGGGCAGGGGAGAGAAATTGTAATGAAAGATGATCACTCCCCAGTTACCATCATGGGCAAAATAGACCCTAGTTGGAGAAATTAATTTAATTTAATGCCAATAAAATCAGAATAGGGCAATGATGAAATAAAAACTGAACCTTAAAAACAAATTCACCCCACCCCTCCCTTCTTCTTGGGCTCAACTTCAGTCCCAATTTTCTGTACTTCCTACCCTGTTAAGGGTATGGAAAATGGGGGCAGTGGTCAACTTATCACATGTTGTCTCTGCTGCTTCTTCCTCCTCAGGGGCACAACCCCTCATACTCTTCGACTGCTCCATCATGGCACAGATCCCTCCCACAGAAGACAGTCCTCCACAAACTTCTTCAACCTTCATAAAGCTTGCAGTTCTTCATAAACTGCTCCAGCCTGTGTCCCTCACAGGGTCACAGGTCCTGCCAGCAAACCTGCTCCAGTGTGAACTCCTCTCTCCATGGGCCACATGTCCCTCCAGGAGTCTGCTCCAGCACAGGCTTTGCATGGGGTTGCAGCCTTCTTCAGGCATCCACCTGCTCTGGTATGTGGTTCTCCATAGGCTGCAGGGGCACAGCTGCTTCACCATGGTCTGTACCGCAGGCTGCAGGGAAATCTCTGCTCCAGCACCTGGAGCACCTCCTCCCCCTCCTTCTTCACTGACCTTGGTATCAGCAGACCTGTTTCTCTCAGATAGTCTCACTCCTCTCTCAATCTGCATTTGCACAGTTTTTATCCCTCTTCTTAACTGTTATCCCAGAAGTGTTACCACCGTCACTAATGGACTCAGCCTTGGTCAGGGGCAGATTTCTTTGGAGCCAGATGGCATTGGCTCTCCTGGACATGAGGGAAGCTTCAGACAGTTTCCCACAGAAGCCAGCCCTGTAATCCTCCAGCTTCCAAAACCTTTCATAGAAACTCAATAAAGTACCATCCTTAGAATGAAACAAACATTAGTTGGCAATATCTCATTAAAATATAAATCCTTGTCTCTCTTGAACTTAGTTTTGCAGCTTCTTTCTGGTTGTGTGAACTGTTGGCAGACTCCATCAGCTTCCAGAATACAATCCTGGTAGAAATTTTAACTCCTCACTGAGGGAATTGCAGATCATAGTAATACACATGGCATTTGAAGTATTGGAATCTAAATGACACTCAGAGTTTTGTAATTTGGCCTTATAGGCACTCCACCGCTCCTCAACTGCTGAACGCATGACTGGATGTTCTTTGCACAGCCCCACGCTTTGTGCTGTAAGTCATGCCAGGAAAAAAGTAGATGCTCCCACTGATGATCATTTCACTTCCATCCTGCCCAGCAGTGCTCTTCACAGCACCCTGCTGTCATCAGGAATAATGTTCATGAGCCAACCCAAGGGGAATCTTTAAGCCAAATAGAAGAAAGTCCTATCCATTGCAGTTAACACATCTGCAAACACATGTTTGGAGAAAGGCCTGGGGAATATAGATGCAATCTGCTCATTTTAGGTACCTAATCTAAGCTTAAATTCCAGGCACTGGCTGAAACAGCTCAAAGAGCTTCAATTCCCTATGCAGAGGCATAAGGGCTTTGTGAAGGTTTTGAAAAAGAATTCTTACAAGTCTAAATTTTAGATGGGACTTCACACTAAGTATTCCCTCAGAACTCAGATTAAGACTAATGCTCAAGATTCCCATGGCAAAGATTTAAGAAGTAAGAAATGGAGTACTAGTTAGATAGAGAGCTAAGAATAGAAAAAATTCCATGAGACTATTAGTACTACCTAGAATAATATTGAAAATTAACCATAAGTCATAGAGAAGTGTGGTCTCAGACATCCAATGCAGCTGACCAGAACCATGACAGCACAATATATCGGGGCATAGAGCAACACGACCTTAATCCTTGCAGATCCTTACTAGGCATGGAGTTAAATGTCCGGATTCTCAAGAAAGAAAATCTGGTAGAGATCTTGTCATGATTCCTTCACTGTCTCTTCTGGTAGCGATGATGTGAGTAATCAGGAACTATTTTGGAACATGCCTGACATTAGACAGCCTTGAAAACACAGAGTAGACACTAGTACTTGAAAGAAGGAAAACATTTTAGTTACCAACAATTCTTTCTTCTTTTTTTCATCCTTACATTGTCTTAAATGTAGGCTTAAATCATTTCATTGCTAACTGATTAACATGGCTAGACTGAGGAGCCACATCAAGTTTATATGGATGCATAACAGTACAATCTAAATTTCAGAAACTAATTTTCTCAGTGTTTCAAATCTTCTAAAATATTTTGCAGGAAATTTATTTTACCACATCTAATAAGGCTTTTTTTCTACACTATCATTACACTTCTTCAAAGCATTTCCAATAAGAACACTCCAAATTATGTCCCCTCAGCTAGTTCATCTGTTCAGTCAATAAGCAACATTTTATTGCTTTTATGAATTAAGCCCACTTTACATCCAATCATTTTGCAAACATCTGTAGCCGAATCAGTCTAGGGAGCTTTTGAAAAATCAATCAGTGGGGAACAGCTTTCACTTTTTCTCTTTTTTTTTTTTTTAATTTTAATAAAGTATTTACATGCTTGCTCCATATGAAATAGGAAAAGCTTTAAGCTTGATTGTCATATTTGAACATTACAGAGAAGCTCACGTCAGATATGTAGGGGGTTTTTTTATCTAAAAAGTAGAGCTATGATGTCAGCATTAGAACGATAAAGCATTGATAATTTGTGTTCTAGTTATGAGCAACTAAGTCAGAGGTATTATAGCAGTTCAGGCTAATAAGAGATCATAATGAAATTTCTAAGTTGTGCAGCAAGGCTACAGTATTTCAATTGTCTTTATTATCTTGGCTTGATTAGGAAACTAGAAACAAAGAAAGGAAGGAAAAGGGTTTTAAAGAACCTAAAATATTGATATTAGAGAATACTGAGACTTTAGTTTATTTTTTCATCTGAAAAATGTTAATTCATTACTTTCAAACTTCTCCAAAGAATGATAGAGCTAGTTTTGATGAGAATAAAATTGTTACTTAAATTCAGAAAAATCCAACCCCAGATTAACCTAAAGATCAGGGTTTTACCTTGAATTACAAAAAAAAAAAAAATCACTTTAATTCAAGCTAAGGACCTGACCCCATCTTTTACTTCCTAGATTGCAGCTAACATGCTGGAATATTCCAAGGTTAAATGGAGGCTTTTTCACTTTGAAAGGGCTCAGTTTCATCAGGTTATACAATTGTCTAGATTTTGGAAACTCTTTTGATATCAGAAAATATTTTTTAATTTTGCCCATCTATCCATGGAATCAAGAGACTTAGAGCTAACTTCTGGCTTGATGATTCCCGAGCCAAGTTGATTTCATTGGGTCATTATGTGAAACAGAGATGATACCCTTCATCATACACCTTTGTATTTTCTGTAACTGAGCTGGAAATAGTTTAGACTGCTATGCTGTATTTTTTTTTTACAATGCAGTACAAATTAAAAACAGTAAGTTGCGCCCATCTGGTGTTTCCTCTAGTTGATGTGGGAGTGAAGAGGGACATATTTCTGTCTGAATAACCTTAGAAGAAAATCATATCAATTATGAAGAACCAGAACAAACTGTGAAAAACTGAAACAAAGCTCTGGAGTGGTGACTTTTAAAAGTTCACCAGTTTTAGCCAAGTTAATTATATTCACCTAAAGTAATTATCTCAGTGGTCAGGCTACTTCCTGATATCAGTTACTGCTCAGTTAGTGAATCCAATAATGAGAATTGTACTGAGATTGAAGGTATTGGGAACCAGGATCTTGTCTAAAAGAACTGTAAAATTGTTGTGGTTTTTACTATCCATATACATCTTTATTGAAAATGTGAAGGGTAGTCCTCTCATCTAACTGTTATGAATTGAAGAAATTTGTATACAAAATACTTAATTTTACATTTTTAATACTAGCAAAGAGCATGTCAAAGGTTTCACCTTTTTTATGAATGTTTCTTCTGATATCATGGTAGGAAAATTTACCCCTTCATACTTGTAGTGATTCTTACAGACGTGAAATAAACCAGAATGTTAATTCTTCTGCTGGGTATTTTTTGGCTGCCTTTGCTCAGGAGGAGGTGGGAAAGCTGCCACTGCAAGTAAGTGGCGGATTTCTGCTTCCCAGCAGCTTAACTGATGCAGAAATGCCCTAGACCAGTCCTTGAAACCACTTCCAGTGCTTTGGAGAAAAAGGACTAGTGGAAAAAACAAAGGTCCTCTCTTGAAATTCAAGGCCTGTTTGGCACCAGCCAGACTGTGCAGGAGCAGTCTGAAGTCATACACTCTTAGAGAAACTGTCAGGAATTGTCTTGGAGCCACTAGGAGGGAGTGACCATGCAGACTGCATCCATTGGTATGGGAAGTGCTCTTATTCTACGGGACAGAGCCATAGCAGCTACATCTCTCATCCCTCCTCACCATCCCAGGACACTGCCATTTGGGATCAGCACCTGCAGGACTTGATCAGAGCTCCTCAACTCCTGCCTTTCATATCAACTGACTCCTTGGTTTCACATTTCAGGAATGGCTAGTAGCATGAAACATACTGACTCCACTCAGGCTTTTTTTATTTTTTTCTTATAGTAGTGTCTTCCTTGCTGTGCTTGGCTGCTCTTGCTGGGTGGTTTTGCTTTTGTTCTCATCTTATTCTTGTGCCCTGTGATCTGTGGGAATAACCTTGCTGTGCAATTAAAATGCATACCCAATCTATTTGAATGCATTTGGCATTCTAACTCTTTTTAAAAATGTTCTTACAGGTGCTTAATATACATTGTTGGCATTTTATTTGGGGAAGGTCATTTGAATATTTCTCAGAACTGCTGAATTGTTCATTGATGTCATAATTAATTGTGTTACTTCTGATGTTTGCTTTCCTGGGCATCATTTCATGTTATTAAAAAACAAAACAAAACAAAACAACCACAAACAACACAAAACTGAGGAAAAAAACCAAACCCAAATTAAAATATGATTAAAAAAATAAGGTGATTTGTTTCATGTTTGCTTTTTTCTTAGCTTTACATTTTTATCATGTCTTTAAAAAAAAAAGAAGGAAATTGAGTAAAAGAAGTAACTAATATATTTTTTCTCTCAAAATGAAGTTTTAAATTATTGTTTAGTGTTTACCTACAGCTGGAGAATACATTTTTGCAACTGGTATATCGATTGCTTCTATAAGCTTCACCTGGGAGCGCCAGGGCAAAGAATATGAGCTTTTTAAAACAAAATGCTTTGGGCCAAATTCAGTAAATCTACTTTTTTTACATAGCATGGGTGTGGGAGGCCTTAAAAGTTTCAGTGCCCACTCAGACAACTCAGGGTACCTAAGAAAGCACACACTGTCTCTCAGACAGAGCACCTGCCAGTAATGAATGGTTTGGGAAGAATGGTTACAAAAAGTATGGCATTTTTGCCAGTATATTTTGAAAGTTTCTGTCCCTAAGGAGGGTAAACACAAACAGTTGATTTAGCAATCACCTCAACTGAAGACATAGAAAACCTCAGTTAGGAGGCTGTAGATAGCAAAGAAAGAAACCTCCCAAAGAAGATCAGCTGTTTATGTAATGAAAGTATTCTATGTTGGCAGAAGATCTGAATAGAAGACTTCTATTCAGCTTTCTCCCATCCTTTCCCTGAATCCTCATCCCACTTCCTTCTCTTCCTGTTTCCCTTTCCAGCTCTTCCCTACCAATCCCCAGTTATGCTGAATCACGTGGAGGTCGGTTTTCTAACCAAAGCACTAAAGAGCTCCAACAGAGACAAAGTGAAACACTCAAAGTGAGAAAGACCCTCACAATGTCCCCTTGAAGCAGTTCTGCAGTGTGAGATTCTTCAAAGGGCAAATGTCTTTGTAGTCTTGCTACCAGAACCTTTGCCGTGTTATTTTTATTCATTACCCACCCACTGGGTAACCCTAGTGCAAAGGGCACTTACATTCCTGGGAGCTTAAGTGTACCCCGCGAAATAAATGTGGAAACCAACACCATGAGCAATTAAAAGTGATGCCTCAATACATCCTGATACTTCTTCAAAGGTTGTCTGATAACCTATGTAGTATTGTAGACACCTTGGAGGGAGGCCACCTAAGTAAACACATACCCTACACTGCTGTCACCAGGCACTGTCTTCCAGGGGGGCTTTCCTACAGATATGGCATTTATGCCTTTGCCACAGGGGCTCTCTGCTGTCTACTTAGGTCACATCTCTGTGTCTAGTTTAAGTGAGCTTAACTAGCTGGGATGGTTCCTGCATTTGGGTGATAATAGCTGGGACATTGCAACCATTACATAAGAACTGCTAAATCTGGCAATTTACAGGAACAACCATACCCAAGACATAAGCCACTGCAAACTTTAAAATTTGGGGGCCTTTGCTGCTTTGGATCAGACTACAGAAGTACAGACAGGCTCATGCCCATAGCTTCCCTGACAAGCAGACTTTTCTTGGCAGGTTTTGATTTGCTGATCCAGGTTTAGGTAATACCTAATGAACAAGGTTCAGTCCTTTTTTCAGCTGCATCCACTTCTCTCATAGCAATTCATTTTTCCCTCCCAGCTGTGTTTTAATAGCCTTTAAAACTTATACTTCTAGCACAGTCAGCAAAAACAGCATTGGGATTCAGAATCGCGCAGACAAACTGTCAAAAATGAAACCAACTGTTCATTAACATTTTTAACAGCAAAGAAAAGGTCTGGGGATCTATACAGTTGGTTTTCCCATTAAACCAATAGCATAAGAAGCATAACCATCATCTGTGCATTTTACCTTTAGCATTGCCTAATAAGGTAAGAAAATGCACTTTTTAAAAGGAACTAATAATCTTTATGAGTTGCTAATTGCCATATTTGAAAACACTTCCAACCTACATAATTTCATTGTTTACAATATTAGCTACAAAAGCAAAGAGAATTGTTTGCGACACCCCTTGGACAAAGACCAGAATGTAGATTTGCATTAATGCTTCAGTAAACAAATGATCATCAAGGAAAGATTAAAACGCAGAGGTGGTTTCTGTTCTTCCTCTGTGTTCCCCCTTGCTCCCAGCTTTGCTCCTCCTGTCATTACAAGTATCTCAGCTGCATTTTCAAATGTTTGATTATCATGTAAGCATACTCTATAAAATGGTACATAACAGCATCATAATCCATATGTTCCCTACTATGACAGAACAAAAGCATTTCTTGTGTTGAGTTGTAGAAACTAAATAGGAACCATTCATTCAAATCTCCAACTTCCCCAAAATGAAACACAGAAAGTAGGTGTGAGCTACAATGTTCCATGCAATCCAATGCAAATGTATGCAAATTTCTTCATATTAGAATCATTGTCTAGTTGTCATCCTCACATGGGGCACATCAAAGCCATATGACCTGATTTTGCACCTGCTGTTTAATTAAATTTACAAGGCAGACACTCTCTCTACTCCTGGTGATATACAAATCCATTTTTACTACCGCAGCTTCTAATTTACCAGGTAGTCGACTGCTGTGTTTCACCGTCAATAGCTGCCCAACTGCTCTTTGTTAAAGTGAAGATTAAAAACTGAAAACTGGGCACCATTTAAGTGTATGAATTAAAAGAAATATTAAATGTGATTTTCCTCTTCACCTTTTTTAAAAAAATCAGGCAAAAGGGAAAATACTCTAGGAACACTTGATACTAATTATAACAGTCTTGATTTTTTCATTCCCCCTGCTGTGAAGAGGCCGAGACACAACACTTTTGTCAAGTTATCAATAGTTTTTTCTGTTTTGCAGGAGCCATATGTTGAAATGTAGCAATGCACCAGTGCTAGTAGCAGTGATATTAACAAAGCTGTCTCTTTTCCTGATGATCATGCAAAGTTTTCAGTATTTATGCTATTGAATTCACGTCTTGCTTGGAAATGATTTTGCTGATCTTAATTTGATTTTTTCCCCCAAAAGACAAAACCTGTTACTTTTGACTGCTTCCAGTGTGTAGCCAGTAAGGCTGCAATAAGTCAGTAAGTCAGAATGCTTAGTACTGTGAAATTATAAGTTAACAAAATGCACTAATAATCCTTATTTCACATGTTGATCATAGAAGTATACAGTGTTTTGTGTTGAAAGGGACCTTTAAAGATCATCTAGTTCCAACCCACCTGCCATGGCAGGGAAATCTTCCACTAGACCAGGTTACTTGAAGCCCCATCCAATCAGGCCTGGAACACTTTCAGGAATGAGGCAGCCACAGCCTCTCCGGGTAACCTGTTCAAGTGCCTCCATACCCTCAGAGTAAAAACTCTTCTTTATATCCAATCTAAATCTACCCTCTTTTATTATAAAACTATTGTCCTGGTCCTATTGCTACAAGTCTTATAAGCAACCTTTAAATATTGAAAATTTCTAGTCTACACAGAGCCTTCTCTTCTTCTTACTAAGCAAGCATACTAGAGTTTAATCCCTAAAAAATAGAAAAATTAACTAAGAACAATTGCTATCAACATGTAAGAGAGCAGGGGGCAAAATCAGACTGTGCTCATTTCCTTTTATAGCCAGAACAAGTAAAAGCAACAGTAATAATACCATATTCACAAGCAATAAGACATTCTCAGTGAGCTACCTTTAACTAAAATATTGAAACTAGGTTGTTCTCACCTTGTTTATACTTAATTTAATGCCATATTCTGTAGGTAGCTCTAAGAACACATGGATGATGGGAGAGGACCAGGGACCTGGCTTTCACCACAGAAGTGGTGCTATTTGTTGTAAACTGCAAGAGCAAGGCGACATTTTTGGGGCTGCCTATTGGTGGCAGCACACGTTCACTCAATGAAAACTACATTTGTTAGAGAAGTTAGAATTAGTCCATACAAATAAATTAAAGGTAATTTCCCCTTCTTCCCCATTACTTTTTTTCCACGAGCTACATAATGCAAATCTTTGTTTATCAATCTTTTCTGATGCAAAAGTCAAGTATTGCTGCTCTAAGAGGAAAAAAACTATGAAAATGGTTCTGAAGACCCCGCCTATCTCAAAGCCTCCTGCCACAGCTATAACATGGAGCAAATCAACCCAAATTCCTGCAGACTAGCTTGATTACAGTCTGGTACTTCCACGGGCTCCCTGAGAAGGCCCAATTCTCAAAAGACTACAGTCTTAGCCCTCAGTCGTGTGTTTCTGAGGAATACCTCCTGTTTTTTTATTAGCCTTGCCCCCTATATAACTTTTTTCCTGGATTATGATGTTACTGACCACATTTTTCTTTAGCCTCCATGGGTTCTGCAATGCTTTGAGTTCCTTTGGAAAAGTTAATTCTGATTGAATGTCACTAGCAATTCTGGGGTTTTCTGGCATATTGGGTGTGTATTTCCTGCACAGCTTTTCACTCCTTGCCTTCTCCTTCTAAGGCTATCTCTGTGGCTGTGGAAGCTACCTTTTATAGGAAAGGAGTCATTTCAGATGTGGCACAGGCAGAGCTGTCACAAATTTGACAGTGACTGAAAGCCTTCAGCAAGACCTGCTTTACAAGTAAACCCAAAATGACAGGAAAAAACAAACTAACACAAAACATAACTTAAAAGATTACTTTGTAGTCATATTTGGGCAAGTTTGGACACATCTCAAAGACCCAGAGGGACCTGACAGCATAATTTCACCTGCTGTTCTCACACCATGTAAATGGTCATATGCAATGGTCCTTTGACTACAGTGGATAATTTATAATATGCATTTTACACAAGGAGCAATAACCACGACTTAAATAAAAAATGACCTGGTTTCAGCATAGCCCAATTTAGGGTGCTATAATACCTTAATTTTCCTGTTGATTCACATTTTAATGAGGAAACTATTATTGAAGTATCTTCATTGTTTAATTAAAATTATAATTAGATATTAAAATGCTAAAGCACAAAAGTAAGTTCTTGCTGAAGGGTATCCTCAGGAAAACAAGGACCTATAAGGGGTTTTATGGCTTTGAGAAATTAAATGTGGTCACCAAATTGAACTCGATTTTTTTCAATAATAATTACCTCACTAAGAACATACTGGGCTCCATAATTCATAACTGGATTGTATTTGCTAGCCTGTATAAAGAGAAAGGTCATTCTTGATGATCAGTACTGAACTTTAGGACCTAAACTCTATAAATCAAGCAAGTCAATGATAAAAAGAAATTACACTTAGCATTTGCATAGTGTTAAAAAATACAGACCATAGAACTAATAAACCTTCAGTTCCCAATCTAATTAATTTCCTCTCCACTACAGCATTAACAACATTCAATATTTCATCATTACATATTAGCTAATCTTTTACAGGCAAATAAAGACTACAGTATGAAAATACAATAACCTCTTCCAGGAAGAATACACAGTAAATAAGAAACTATAGAAACTATAGGTGCAAAAAAATTTATGTAAGTGATACTATTGATGCAGATGAGACAAGTTTCCAGTTATACTTTGGAATCAGAAAGCAGGATAACAGAAGACAACTTGGGGAAGATCTGGTTCAGATGAGGGTATCTGTGGTGTTGAGGGACCCAGGGACTCATGGAGACTTGTGCTCTTCTGGAGTAGCAGCTGGAAAATGGGCAGAACACTCCAGGCCACTTTGGGTGAAACAGTAGCTTTTACGTACATGGACTGAGTCCTGAACATCCACAGATGATAATAGGAGGTATCGATATGTAGACGTCTATGTTTGGGTATGTCGGTCTGGAACTTAACCTAAAATTAACAACCTGCTGAAATGGATGGGCTCCACTTTCCTAAAGATAAACTTATAGTATAATCTGGGATGCCTCAACATGTCTCCACCTCCAGCTGCTCCAGAGGACAGTGATATCTTTCAGGTGCAGTGCCATATTGCCAGGTGGCAGGGCACATGGATGGCATTAGACTTTTATGCCCATGTAGCTCAGTCTCACACAAACATGCATATTTTTTCAAGTAACCCAAGAAACAGATTGGGAAGAAATTAAACTTCTGGAGCATGATGCATAAGCAGACATAGAATGGACACAGAGGAAGCAATGGTGACTGAAGGCCTGTTACTGATGAGTGCATGGTTCTGTTCAGAAAACACAAACCACAACACTGGCTGCAAAAGCAGAGAATTGGAGTCAATCACCCACAAAACCCAACCTTTTGCCTCATGGTACTAGAATATGAAATAGTGACCAATATATTTGATTACTACCAAAAAGAATAAAGATTGGAAATTCTCAGTCACAGGAGATTCTGGTAAAGCAAGTTACAGGCTTTCTGCTACACTCACATGTGGGAGGGAGCATGCCTGAGATTTCTTGCCAATATTCAAGTCAATACAGAGCTCTGTATTGTAGTGCTTCTTAACAAGACTCAAAATTTTCCATTATTAGCAATGGAAGTGATTTTATGAATTTATGTTTTTACAAGGTTGTCATTTTATTCCAGGTGACTTCTGACAATGGTAATTGGCCATCTTCTAAAATTAGTACAATAGGTATTCCTCTAGGCAAACAATGAAAAATTATAAATAAAGAAATCTTAGAAGCAGAAACACTACATGTGCCTTTTGGCATTTTTCTTTTGTGTATGATATGCAAATTTATAAATGGCAGAGTCAAAAATTTTTGATATCCTTCCCAAAAGCTGGTTTCATTTGGGCTCTTGGACATTATCAGTGTTTTGACTGCTAGTGTCTATGTTCCTTAAATAATTGTCTTATCTGTGCAGCTCCACAGATGTAAAAGTCCAGTAAATTGAGTCCAGTATTTTTCCAGCTTTACATCAGTAAGGGGGGATGATGCACATATTTGAATTTAAACTGGGTGACAGGACTATGGATAAGATTTACTATGCCACAAACATCAGCAACAAGATTGACATAAAAGGCAAATTTTAATTGCAAAAATATACCACAATATCTTATAAAGACATGACTACAGCTCATATGTGGGCTGTACTGAATGGTGAATATGTGTTGATTTTGTCACATTGTTTTGAGGAAAAACAAACAAACAAACAGGTTAGAACTTTTGTCCTGATGCTTTCAAAGCAATTGCCTAATTTTTCTTTCTCAGTTTTCAAATGTACTTACATGAGATTTTAAAAAATAGTGGCTGTTCCTTACAAATACTTCCTTTTGTCCCTCTGAAATATGCAAAACACTTCATTTCAGATAGAACAAGCTGTTTCATTTGAAGGAAGAGAACAGTGGAAGGAAGAAGCTTGTGTTAGCAGGGAGAACAAATATTGATGTTGTAACCTGGACCAACACATTTGCATTGTGTTTTAGTTTGATTACCCACATTGTCTTCTCGTTAACACCAGCAGCATCTGAATAGTTGAACTGCAATCTCCTCATCTATCGGTCATGAAAATCACCGTGACCGTGACCGGCATGAGGCACAATCAGTGTGCCAGGATGGGGGGAGAAAAGGGATATCCACACTGCTTCCTCTAAGTACTTTGGGTTAAAAGCCTGCAGGTGGACAGCTGAGGCCACTGCTGATGGTGACTTTGTCCTGAGCACTGCACACAGGGTCAAGTTCACCCTTGCAGGAAAGATTGCTCCTCTCTCGAGAGTGGCTTGGAGTGTTAGAGAGGATGGGTTTCCTGGTGAGGAGATCAGCAAGGAGAAGGGTAAAACAGAATGAGACTCCTATCAAGGAGAGAGGCTGAAACATGAATAGGGAGCAAAGTCAGAGCTGAAACGCAGCCTTTGTCTAGTGACCACTGAAGGAAGCTGCAGGAGTAAAGGCCTAAGAGGGCTCTGCAAGGCAGCAAGTTCTTTATAGATTTAATTCTAGCTCATACAGAACATTAAAAAAAAATCTTTTATTTTCCAATAACAGCTTTGCTTTTGCAAAGTAACCTGTGTGCTTTGCTGGTCTTTGCTCAGCTTTATGGTGCCTCACTGCAGTCCTTTCTTTTCACTGAATTTTTGGGTGCAGGGAATGACTACTGCTTGGGGTAGGATGTGTGTGTATGTTGGAACCTGAAGTTTTGTCAGCCATATGTAATTCTGAGTGAGCGTGTAAATTACTTTTTTAAACATGGAACTATTTCAACAGTTTTTAGCATTTTCTCCATTTAAAAAATAGCAAGTTAGAGCAGAATGGTTCACCCCTGTTGAAGCAACTTGAGAAAGGATGGACCCACTTGTAGAAGACAATGGTTAATGAGGTTTCTCGAGGTTGTAAATCATCAACTGATGAAAAAAGAGTGCCCTCTGACAAACATGAAATGAAGATAGAAAAGCTCATGAGGCATCAGTCAAGGCATGAAACATTACTGAAGAGTCAAGGTAACATTAAGAGGAGCAGCAACAAGCTCATAATTGCATCTTCAGTCAATTTGGTAGTAAGAGAAAGGTTGCTTTTTTGGAAGCATTGATATAGGTAACCCTCCATCCTCCACTCCAAACTCTCTAGGAAGGAAAATAAATTCATTGAGGATGAGATTGTTGTCTAACCAGTTATTTTCGGCAGTACACATGCATGTTACTTTGTGAAAAAGGTATCAAAGCCTAGAAAAAGCCTGAGACATCAGATCTGAATCTCCCAGCTCTTAGTGACACAAACCAAATTACCTAATAAATATAGTTTATTTGCTCCTAAAGTTTAATGAACTTTCAATTTTACACTGTCATGTTTTTGACTTTTATTAATGAAATCAAAACAACTTGTGCTTTATCTTCCAGTAGAAGAGCTTCTAAATTCAGTTGTAGTAAATGTCCAAAAGTTCCCTCTGTTTGTCAAAGTCCCTAAATATATTTAAAACTGTGGTGTGGTGGAAAATAACATTTTGAATACTGTAGAGGATGTTGTAACTCCAGCTACAACTAGATTAGGAATTTGAAACATCTCTTCACAGGTCTGACTGGAAAAATATGTGTGAAAAATGACAAAACAAAGTTATATTAATATTATATGAAGGTCTACCTCATGCTGAGGATTTTCACAGTGGTTTACAAGCCATCTATCCAGGATGTAAAACACAGTTACCAGTCTGCCTCAGTTAAATCTCTTAAATTTTCTCACAGTTGAATATATGTGGTCTTTTATGCAAACAGATATCTATCTTGACTATTGTGTATATTTGCCCTTGCAAATGGGCATATTTGAGTTTAAATATGGTAATTTCTTTCTAAAGAAAATATGGTGTAGGCAGATAATGAAACTGAATAATGTGCCTTTTTCATTTCTAACTTCTACGATTCCATACATGTGCAAATTAGAGACCACTTGAGGAGAAACATTTGCAATATTTTAATTAATTTGATGAGTTAAAACACAAGGATCATGGGCCATGTCTAGAAAAGTTAAATGCTCTCTCTAGCAGTGCAGGTTTCTAACAGATTATTATCCCCACTGGTCCCATAAATAAATACATAATAATAATTAATATTGTTTTTTGGGCTCACAATGTGCTTGACATCATATAGTGCACCTAAATAAAGACAGTCCCTGCAACACAGAATAATTATCCACTGATTATATATGCTGAATCCAGTCTCTGGTGGTCCTGTGCTTGCCTGAAGGAGCTAGGAACCCTTTGGATATAGCCACCAGTTTCCTTATTTTACCCACTTTCCTCTGTTTCCCAATCTTTTCCACTGTTAAGGCCTGCTCTGGTGAAGGTCTCAGCTGCTTCTACCACAACTGCATCAGCATTTTCCTCTATACCAATCCCTATATAACTGGGATATATATCCTATCATTCTAAACCTGGTCTGCAAAGCTACTGACCTCTCTTCAGTTAAATTATGAACCTCTGGGGGATAGTCTACAACTCTTTTGAGATTGTATTAAACAGAAGAGTTGGTAAAGAAAATAAATGTTAAATATATAATAAAATAAAGTAAATTTGATTTTGGTATCATAAAAGTAAGAACAGTCCTCCTAGAGAAGCACATGCTTTGTGGATTCACTGTTGAAGCCAAAGACTTACATGATATGAAAAACAAATTGCACAGAAAGTGATTAGTGGAATTTGTTTCAAATACTGTTACATGTTCTAACAAAGGACATTCACCAAAATAGTTAGAATGAAGTTCTTTTCCTTGAGCAAGGAAAGGATAAAAAGCTCAAACCCCTCATACACACTGCAAGTGAGATGAAAGGGATAAACTAAGCTTTTATGCTAGAGTATCTCTATTCCATCTGAAATCTGGTTTTAAGCTGCTCTGAAGTAACAAAAATGAAAGAAGTATTTTTCTATACCGATTCACAAAACATATTTAATCTAAATGCTAATCTAAATGTAATTGTCATTTTCTGTTTTTACAGTCCTACAATTGCATAATGTGAATTCACTGTACAGAGCCATGGTTGATTCACCTATTCAGCTGCAGTCAAATGACCTTATATAGTTGCTCTTCTAAAAGAAAAAGTCTCCTAGCAAGGTAACCTAGTAATATCTGTCACAAAGGGACACATATTTTTCAATCAAGTAATAGTGTTCCAGGGCCCTAACAGCCTAGGAGCACCCGCTTCTGCCATTCACTGGGCAGTCTCTTAAAACTGCTAGTCTATAAAGATTAAGTTGAGCAGACTGCCTTAAACAGCTTAGAAATAATGGAAGTAAAAGTATATCTCCAATTAACAAACTTAGAATTAAATTATTGTTTACCAAAATTAACTTTAAGGGGTTACAAGTTCAGTTGTTATTTTGTTGCTGATCAGACACAGCATATTTATAGTTTCACCTCAATACAGAGTAATTATTTTCTATTATAGCAATCCCACGTGGTAAAGACCATAAACATGATTACTAGGTTGATCTGGGACTAAAATCCTTCTCATTTCAGGATGCTTCTCTTTCTTGCATGGAAAGTAAGGTGAAGAAGCACATATGTACAGGAGTTCCACACTACAATTCCACATACAGCATACACACATAAAATTCCATGTGAAATAAGAAGGTTTAAGTGCAGATTCACAAACATAAAGAGATGTTACAATTCAAGTTCCCTGCAAGATGGCATTTATGCATCTTTTTGAATCATTAGGATAGTCTTCAGTTACAAACCAGTTTAACTTCATGAACCCTACAACTTTCCTTTTCTCCTCAACAAATATTCATTCCATGTCACTTCATTCTAGTAGTGTAGTTGGAAACTTTAAAAGGCAAAAATTCACTTACAGGTTATAAGAAATGTGAAAATGTAATTTTGCCAATATTAATAGTGGATTGATTCAGTTTCTTTGTGAGTGCCTCCCAAGCAGACCTGCATCTGCCCACTTTCCTGCCATAACTGCCTGTGGTTTCTTTTGGTTCATCTGGGGATTAATTGTTACTTTTGCAACAGAATGGCATCACCTGGAGCTGGGAAGATTCTAACCATCAACTTATGTTTTGCTGTGAGTATATCATCTTACCAAATATTATAGTCTAACCTCAGCCAGCAGCTCAAGTCCACAGAGCTGTTTACTGACTTCCCCCTTGGTGGGGTGAAAGAATCAGAATGACAGAAGTGAGAAAATTCATGGACTGAAATAAAAATAGTTTAGTAGGTAAAGCAAAAACCATGCACACAAGCCAAACAAAACAACGAACTCATTCACTATGTCCCATAGGCAGGCAGGTGTTGCCAGGACAAAGAGACGTAGCCTCAAGCTGCATGAGCAGAGGTTTGGATTGGACATCAGGAGGAATTCCTTCCCAAAAAAGTTTGTTAGGAATTGGAGCCAACTACCTTGGAGGTGTTTAAGAAATGATGGGATGTGTCACTTAGTCCTATTGTCTAGTTGACAAGATGGTGATAGTTCAAAGGTTGAACTCGATGATCTTAGAGGCCTTTCCAAACTAAATGATTCTGTGATTCGGTGTTCAGTCATCCCCAAGAAAGCTCCATCACATATAATTGTGACTTGAGAAGGCAAACACCATTACTCCAAACATGTTCCCTTCATCCTTCTCCACCCAGCTTTATATGCTGAGCATGATGCTACATGTTATGGAATATCCCTGTGGTCAGTGGGGGTCTGCTGTCCCAGCTGCATCCCCAGCCTCCTTGCTGGTGGTGTGGGGTGAGAAGAAAAGGCTTTGGCTCTGTGTGAGCACTGCTCAGCAGTTACAGTCATCCCTGAAATTTCAACACTGTGTTCAGCACAAATCCAAACCATAGCCCCATACCAGCTACTATGAAGAAACTTAACTCTCTCCCAGCCAAAGCCAGTACACTCAGCAAGATAGCAAAAATGACAAAATTTTCTCATGGAAGGTGACTGTCTTTTTAGGTATATGAGTCTTTGTGGAGAAGAAGTATTCCTTCATACTTTTTTTTTAATGTTTTTAAGGTATCTTTACTCAACATATTTAAGATACAAAATAATCCACAGGGGAATGGAATCAAATATAATACTGTATGCATAAACCACAAAAAGTACTGATTAGAGAAAGAAAAAAAAAGTTTGATCAGATTGAAAAATATACTTTGAAACTGCAGAGATCTGAATTTTTTAAAGGCTTATTACCATATTGCTGTGCTCAGGGAAATAACTACACATCAGTATACATTTTAATTAAAGCATAAAGTTTCAAAACTAGATTCTACTGAATTCTTACTCAGCATACCCAGAGGGCTCCCCTCCCTGTTTGATAAAACATGTGATTTTACTGACCTGGAAAAGTATACTTTTAGAGCTAGTGCAAACAGCTATACAATAAAAGAGACTTCAAATATGAAATGCCTGACCAGATTTGTACAAATTATAGAGGCTTTTTGTACATTTACTTTACAGTCCCTGTAATGCTACTTGATTATTGATAGACAAATTTAAAATTCAGCTGTAAAATTATGAGCCTGCTAGATAAAAAAATAAAGATGTAGTGATCAAAGAGTTCAAATGAAAGATATAGTATTAATCTTTTTTTGTGATTATTGCAAAACACATATTCATCTGGGAATCTGTGTAGTTGTACACATGTACAATAAGCATATTTGTTTCCCTGTTTTCATGCATATATATGTACATAAACAAGATAGCAAGAACACTTTCAGTGCTTTTATAAAGGGCAATACAATATGATGTGTACTTATCTTAGCTTTTAGTGCCTAGTTTATATGCTGAGCAAAGAGATTGGTCTTTGTAGCCTCCCTATACAGTCAGCAGAGAAAGTGAAATTTATCACAAGGGAAATCCAGAGAATCCTTTTAAACAGGCTGGTCTGTCAAGCTCAACATAGAACCTATTTCTTTTTGCCTAGGTAAGAGGGAAGACATTTAACTTAGGTCATCCTCTGTAGGCATCTAAACAAGGTAGTGTGAATTCCTTGTATATAACAGTTAAAGATAGTAGCTCTCTAATTGAAACTTGAATCTTTTAGATTACAGTTTTCTGAAATTCTTGTTGAGGTTATTTGTGCCTTTTTAAGGTTCTAAGTATCAAAAATCTTCTGAGTTTTCCCTATGAGTAGTCCACTCTGGCCTTAGAAATACTTTTAATTTTGTGAAGGCTTCAGGTAATAAGTATGCCAAAGTTAAGCCTAATGCCTTAATCATTACAAGATTATGACCTACAGGAAAAAGTGTGATCTGATAGGAAAATAGACATTAGAGGGTGTTCATACCAATGACCATGGAAGAGGAAATAATAATAATTAACAACTATTAATTTGTTTTCCCACTTGAAACAAAATAACAGAATGTCTCAATGGCATCACCGAGTTCTAAAAATAAAAGTTCATGCAACCCTCTCAAACTCATTAAATTCTTTTACTCTTGCCCATCAAAGTTTCAGTAATTCATTCTCTCATCAAGAAGATGCTTTACACAATAATTTCTTCAATAGAAATAATAAACTGAAAGTATGGAGAGATGTATTTTGTCATCTATGAATAATTGTCTGCCATGTTCCCATAGAACTTGCTTCACCCACTTTATAAATTGTTTTACACAAAATTGCCTTCCAGGGGAAGAAAAAAGGAGAAATATTACCCAGATGAAGTTGTTTGGCATGACCATTTTACATTAAATCCATTTTGATAAGATTTGGAAGAATTTTGTTCTTTCCTTTGTTTTGGGGGGCTTTTGTTGGTTTCTTTCTTTCTTTTTGGTCTTTGACCTTAAAAAAAAGAAAAGAAAAAACACAAAAGAGAAAAGGAAAAGAAAGGTTGAAATCTAGAGTTGCCTGCTTGCCTGGAACTACTCACCACTATCTCAGCCGGCTGTGGTGGGGTAGGCAGAGATACCTTGGTTGCCCTTAGCCAGTTCAGAGCTCCATGCTCCAGACAGGCAGAACTGTCCTCTGAGGATTTTATCCAAGTGTATTTGTGACTGAGTGTAGTGGCACTGGACCTACTACTTTCACTACTTAAGTTTTTAAAGCTGATTTTTTCATGATTTGTCTCAGTCTTGGCAAAAGTTAGAGGAAGAAATGTTCAAATTTTTGTTGAAGTTTGTCAAATTAAAAATACATCATGCTAAAAAAACCTCTGGTATGCTGGGATACAAAGTTATAAGACTAATGTGGGGGGTTTTAAAAAAGAAAGCTTAAAAATCATCATTTTACAGTGTAAATTTCTTGTAAATACTCTTTCAGATATCTGTCTTCCTTGGTGTCTGAGGCATGTTTGCACTGCATTCTTCACTTTTCGTATCCAAGACCATGACTTAGTCATGACTCAAGACATTAATGGAGTGCTTACCCTTCTCTCCATTCCAGAATGGTGAGTTTTCCACGAAAAAATAAAAGGACCATGGGAGTTGGTGACAAATTGTGCCACAATTCTATAGATCTCTAGTTCAAATGGTGGTGTCACCAAGGCTACATGGCACTCTCAACATTGCTTCTGTCCTGCTCACATATGAAAGCAACTCAGCTTACTTCATTCTGCTACTCGTTACTGTATGTGCTTGAATTAATTTAACAATGCCATACTGGTCTGTAATATTCCCTGATGTCCCCTCCTTTCTCTTCAGTAATTCTTGAATCCTTTGATAATGCAATGCCTCAGACCTGCCCTCCAGCCTCAAATACCTGGCTTTAGGAAGCAGGAGGTAGGCCTATGACCCTCACTGTCTTTCTCTCACATTAAGCTGGGCTATTCTGGCAGTAGCTTCCTTCCAATAGCATGACTGCTGAATTTCCTGCTAAATAGGCAGTGAAAGTTGATATGAGTAACCTGGGTGTGAAATGTTTTGGTAACTTTTACTTTGGATAGTTTTAGAGAATGAATACATCACTTTCTCACTGCATTGTTCCCAAAGGTGGGGAAAATGGCTAAGATCTGCAAATCAAATTGTTTAGTGTGTTTACTCAATCATTGCACAACTATGTTTGACAACATTATAGAGAAACATTTTCTTTGTTTTTACTGTAACAGTACTTAAATCTTCCTTTTCAGTCTATCTTATACCAAAAGGAGGAAGAAAGGAGACTGGGATAAGATGCTTCTCAAAAATGTTTTTCAGATCAACAATATATGGAACAGAAATCTTGAAAAGATTGGGGGGGTTTTTATTTTTGAATTTCAGACCAATGCAGTTGCTGAGGTCTCAAAGGAAATAAAAAGTGCAAAGCCAAGTAGAGAGAGTGTATTTCTCTAGCACCTTAAAGACCTTCAGAAATTACTTCAGAGGACACAGAGGGACACCCTGGCATCATCATGAGTGGGCTAAGGATAAGGTCTAACTTTAAGGAAAATAGCAAATCTGTCACCCTGCTTTCTGTACTAC